>NC_137850.1:21469290-23969290 GCF_948465745.1 Chenopodium album | reverse complement strand
AGTGATCAACCTATAAGATTAATCTAGATTACATGCAAATTTCAATGACATGAACCCTTGATTTGAGAATTGCTTAAATTGATTGAATTTGATTGTGATTTTCCTTGTTAGCCATTCATAGTGAATTCTAGCTTGGCTTATAGGAGATAAATTTTAGATTCCTTTGATTGCAACTATTGTTTGTCCCTTGTGATGTTGAATCGATTGAGTGATATATGAATTAGCATAATCATTGAGCTTGCATGTGGAACCAATATCCCTAGTGTTTAGCATATTGAATTCTTTGATTTTTCTAGCTTTTTGACATCTTAGTTACTAACCACAACCATTTATATTCTTCGAATTAGCTTGACATAGGCTATAGCATCATTCCTACTCATTCCTTTGGGTTCGACCCTTGACTTACCATGTACTTGTATTAGGGTTGGTCGAGTGTTAACAAATTAAGTTTGGCTCTGGTGAGAGGTAGATAACGACCTACATTTTCCTCTTGTCAAAATTGGCGCCGTTGCCGGGGAATGATATTGGTGCTTTGTTATAGTTGTTGAGTCTATTTCACCTTTAACTAAAAATACAAAAAGATTTTCTTTTAGGCTACATTTGTAGCCGTACTACTAACCATTTCTTTTGAGATTTTATGCATAGAGCACGGGGTCATTCACTAGTGCAATTTGATCCGGAAATTGAGAGAACTATTGCAAGGTTGAGGAGTGCTAGACGATCTTTGAGCCCTAGCATTGCAAGTGAAGAAGAACCACAACAAGAATAATAAGCAAGAATGGGAGAAAATCTATGAGTGGCATTAAAAGAATTGGGAATTCCCGGTGCATATAGATTTTAGAGTGGAATTGCTCCACCTACAACACCGGCAAATGACTTTGAAATAAGGCCGACAATGATTATTTTGATAGAGAGGCGACAATTTAGTGGGGTCAAGCATGAAATCCCGCTAAACCATCTCAAGGAGTTCGAAAAATATTGCAATACTATTAAGGTGAACGGAATTTCTCAAGAATTCATCCGCCTCAAGCTTTTTCCCTTTTCTCTCATGGGGCGTGCTTTGGAATGGCTAGACAAGGAGGTCAAGCCGAACTCTCTAAGGACATGGGACGAGGTTACCAAGGAATTTCTATCCCGTTTCTATCCACAAAAGAAAACGGCGGAGGCTAGAGCTTTGATTCAAGGTTTCAAGCAAAAGCCAAGTGAGAGCCTCTATGAAGCATGGGAGGGATACAAAGAGTATCAAAGGGAGTGTCCTCATCACGAAATTCCAACCTATCAAATCATTCAAATCTTCTATGGAGGCCTTAGCCTTCAAGGAAAATCATGTTTAGATGGAGGAGCCGGAGGTCCTATCATGAACAAAACGGAAGAGGAAGTGGTGGACATAATTGAAGACGTAGTGAGGTATTATATAGATTGGCAAGGTGGAGAAAGAGAGTTAACTAGAAAGAGTAGCTCTTCGGTGTACTCGGTTGATCATCTAAATGCAATCAACAATCTATCCTCTCAAATGACAAACTTGGGGAAGGAGATGTCCCTATCAAGGCAAAGTTGAAAAGTGCTACCTACCAAGTTTCAAGTCTTCCCTCCCAATCTAAGGGGAGAGGTATGTCTTCTAATTCTCAACCATCTCCTTCTTCTAATAATATTCCTAGTGGATGCTTGTTTTGTGATGATTGTGGGTCGTATGATCATGATGTTTCTAGTTGCCCTCATGCATGTATGGATGTTTGTGATGATCAAGATGGAAAATGTGAATGAGCATGTGAACTATGTGTCAAATAATCATGATTCTAGGTTTGAGAATCAAAGAGGTCAATTAAATAGGAATTACAACAATCATGGCAATTTTGACAACTATAACCATGGTGGTGGTTATAGGAACCAAGGGAACCAAGGTTCTCGAGGTAACTATAACAATCAAGGTTATAGTAGCAAAAATCAAAACCAAAATTATGGCAATCAAAACCAAGGTTATGGGAATCATAATCAAGGTAGTGGTAACCATAATCAAGGTTATGGTCAAAATCAAAATGCGGGTAATTGGAACAATCAAGGTAGAGGCAATTTTCAAAACAATGCTCAAAGAGGACCTCCACCCGATTTGCTCCAAAGGCCTAAAATGATAATTCCTATGTTCAATCCTCTTATTTTTCACATAGAACAAATTTGGAAGAAATCATTGAAAATCAAACAAGGTTGTTGAACACTTACATGACCGTAAGTGATAAGAAATTAATGAAATGATGACTCATAATAAGATGCTTGAAAACCAAATTTCTCAACTTGCTAATTCTTTGAAAGACCATGTTAATCCTTCTTCTTTACCTTCCCAAGGCCTAGATCCCAAGATACCGGTCAATGCTATTGTCACAAGGAGTGGTAAGGTTCTTGAGGAGAGTTTGCCCAGGAAAAGTGAGACCGAAGAGGGCACAAAAGAGGTTTTGGTTAAAGATGAGAGAGATGGTGCATCTTTGCGTGAGGTTGAAATTGAGAAGCCTAGTGAGGTGAGAGTGGAGAAAGAAATTGTGAAACCCAAGCTTCCTTATCCACAAAAATTCATGAGACATAAGTTAGATGAACAATTTGGAAGATTCATTGACATGGTCAAGCAACTTCACCGTTTTCTACCATTTATCGCAGTTATCACCCAAATTCCCAACTATGAAAAATTCCTCAAAGACATTTTGAGTGGTAGGAGGACTTGTGATGGTGTAGAGACGGTGAACTTGACCGAGAATTGTAGTGCTATCATAATGAACAAGATGCCACCTAAGCTAAAAGACCTCGGAAACTTTTCCATCCCTTGTGCCATTCATAAAATGAAAATTGAGAATGCCTTATGTGACATAGGAGCTAGTGTTAGCCTTATGCCATATTCAGCGTACCAAAGACTTGAGGTAGGGGAACTCTTACCCACTAACATCACTTTGCAATTGGCCGATAGGTCAATTAAGTTTCCTAAGGGTAAGGTAGAGGATGTTCCTTTGAGGGTTGGGAAATTTGTTATTCCGGTAGATTTTGTGGTGCTTGAGATGGATGAAGATGCTAATATTCCTATCATTCTAGGGAGACCATTCCTTGCTACTTCCGGTGCTTTGATAGATATGAAAAGTGCAAAAATTTCACTCAAAGTAGGGGATGAGGTTATAGAATTTGACTTGAATGATAGCATGAAGTATCCAAGTTCTTCTTTAGAAAATTGCATGTTGATTGATTCTCTTGATCATGTTGTGTCTTCTATGCATGAGCAATTTCTCACTTCTAATGATGCTCTTGAGAATGTCTTGTTGAATAAGGAAAAGATAGGTACTCCTAACAAGGAGATGGCTTTGTATAAAGATGTGCTCAATGGAAGCTTTGAGGATGTTGAAGCGCAAATGTGTTTGAGCATTTCTAGCCAAGAAGCGTTGCAAGTGTTAACATCAAAGGAAGGTAAAGGTGTTCCAATGGTTGAGCTCAAACCTCTTCCATCACACCTTAGGTATGAATTTTTGGGGCCCAACTCCACTTTTCCCATGATTGTTAGCTCTTCTTTGAGTGAGCATCAAGCTCAAAAGTTGTGTGGTGTTTTGAGAAAGCACCGAAGTGCTTTGGGTTATACCATTGATGACCTCAAAGGTATAAGCCTCGCTTTATGTACACATCACATAACTCTTGAGGAGGGTGCTTTACCTTCTATTGAGAGACAACGAAAGCTACACCCCAAAATGGGAGAGGTAGTGAAGATGAAGATCACCAAAATTTTGGATGCGGGAATCATATTCCCCATTTCTAGTTCTAGGTGGGTCTCTCCCGTTCACGTTGTCCCAAAGAAGGGAGGTATGACCGTCGTTGAGAATGAGAAAGGTGAGCTCATTCTAACGAGGACGGGATGGAGAATGTGTATAGACTATCGACGTCTAAACACATCTACATAGAAAGATCATTTCCCCCTTCCTTTTATTGATCAAATGCTTGAGAGAATAACAAGGCACAAGTTCTATTGTTTTCTTAATGGTTATTCAGGATTTTTCCAAATCCCTATCCACCCGGATGACGAAGACAAAACAACCTTCACTTGTCCATATGGTACATTTGCTTATAAGAGAATGTCGTTCGACCTTTGCAATGCTCCCGCAACATTTTAAAGATGCATGATGAGTATATTTGGAGATATGTTGGAAGAGGAGATGGAGGTTTTTATGGATGACTTCTCCGTAGGTGGTGTTTCATTTGAGGCATGGCTTGAAAACCTTAAAAAATGTCTTGCAAGGTGTGAGAAGGTGAACTTGGTTTTAAATTGGGAGAAATGTCACTTCATGGTAGAGGAAGGCATAGTCCTTGGCCACAATATCTCTCACAAGGGGATAGAGGTGGATAGAGCTAAAATTGAAGTCATTGAAAAGCTTCCACCTCCGGTGAATGTAAAGGGAGTGAGATTTTTTTTAGGGCATGCCGAGTTTTATAGAAGATTCATCAAGGATTTCTCGCTCATTTCAAAGCCCATCAATGATCTTCTTCAAAAATATGTCGAGTTTGTTTTTGGAGGCATTCAATAAGTTGAAGAAAGATCTAATCTCTACTCCTATTGTTCAAGCTCCAAGATGGGATTTACCATTTGAATTGATGTGTGATGTAAGTGATTCGTCAATAGGAGGTGTCTTGGGTCAAAGATTGGACAAGAAACTTCATGTGATCTATTATATGTCCAAGACTCTAAATGGAGCTCAACGGAAATACACTACAACAGAGAAGGAATTCTTAGCTATAGTTCATGATTTTGAGAAGTTCCGTTGTTATCTATTGGGTTCCAAGACCATTATCTTCACGGATCATGCGGTTGTCAAATATCTTTTTGCCAAGAAAGAGTCCAAGCAAAGGTTGATCCGGTGGGTTCTTAAGCTCCAAACCTATGACATTGAGATTAGGGATAAAAGAGGAGCGGAAAATGTTGTGGTGGATCATTTTTCTCGTTTAGAAGATTCTCAAACTCATGATGATGGTTCTCCAATTGAGGATAGGATGCTTGATAACTTCTTGTATGCTATTGAAGCAAAGGAGCTCCCATGGTTTTCCGATTTAGTGAACTTTCTTGCATGTGGGGAGTTTCCTCCCTTTTCTAAGAACCAAAGAAAGAAGCTCAAGAGAGAGGCAAGGCATTATGTGTGGGATAATCCAATCTTATACAAGCGAGGGGTCGATGGCTTACTAGACGTTGTGTGCCAAATGAAGAGGTGCCTAGTGTTTTGAAAATGTGCCATTTGGATCCAAGCGGGGGCCATATGAGTGTCTCTAATACCGCCACTAAGGTCCTTCATTGTGGTTTATGGTGGCCACATCTCTTTAAGGACTCATGGGGTTTTGTAAAGACATGCGACCGATGTCAAAGAGTTGGGAACATCTCCAAGAGAAATGAAATGCCTTAACAACCCATACTCGAGTTTGAAGTGTTTGATGTGTGGGGTATTGATTTTATGGGGCCGTTTCCCTCATCTTTCGAAAATCAATATATTCATGTGGCGGTCGATTACGTGTCTAAGTGGTTTGAGGCCATTGCCTCCCAACTAACGACCACAAGGTGGTTATGAAGTTGTTTAAGAAGATAATCTTTCCAAGATTTGGGGTACCAAAGGCGGTGATAAGCGACAACAGTTATCATTTTATTCACCATGCCTTTCAAAAGATGTTGAGGAAGCATGGAGTCCATGAAAGATTCGGCCTCTCATATCATCCCCAATCGTCAAATCAAGCTAGACAGTTGCGAGAAATCGAAAGGATTGGTCGGATAAGTTGGATGATGCTCTTTGGGCCTATTGAACGGCTTTCAAGACCCCCATGGGTACCACTCCATACCGCCTAGTCTATGGCAAGTCATGCCATCTCCCGGTTGAAATTGAACACCGTGGTTTGTGGGCAATCAAGAAGATAAATTTTGACTTGGCAAGTGCGGGGGAGAAAAGTGGTTAGATCTTCATAAGCTAGAGGAGCTTCGGTTTGATGCTTATGATTGTGCTAGTGTGTACAAAGCTCGTTCCAAGGAAACACATGACAAGCTTATTCAGAAGAAAGATTTTTGTGTTGGCGATAAGGTTCTTCTCTACTATTCAAAAATGAAGTTGTTTCCCGGAAAGCTCATGTCATGATGGAGCGGTCCCTATTTGGTCAAGAATGTTTTTCCAAGTGGTGTTGTAGAGGTCTCAATGATGGATTCTTCTTCTCCGTTTAAGGTCAATGGCCATCGTCTCAAGAAGTATTTCGACGGTGCTTTTGTTGGTCTTGTTCACTCATTACTTCTCCGACTACCACCTTTATTGGTGGAGGACGTCGAGCTATGACGTTAAACAAGCGCTACCCGGGAGGCAACCCGGTTTTCTAACCTTTTTCTTTTGATTTTACATTTTTCTATATTTCTTTTATCCTTGAAAATTATTCTTATTTCTCTTTATTTTTTTTTGTTCTCTTGATTTTAGGTACCATGAGATTGGATCGAAGAAAATTTCTAACAATTTTGGTGTTATTTCAAGATTTCACGTGGTTTGGTTAAGTTTAGGTGGAAAAGCTTGTTGGGGTTTTATGCTCTCATGTTTGCATTTTTATTGATTTTCTACTCTTTTTCGAATGCGCTTTCAACTATCTCATTATGCAATCACGAGTGTATATTCATGGCCGAAATATTCTTGCTTGGTGCACGCGCACCATAGGTTGCGCTCGCGCTCCAAAGGGGTTAGAAATTTTCACTAACTTTGACAAAAAATGACGGTTTTAGAACCTTCTCCGTACCCCCTTAATGCGCACGCAGCCCACCCCTACGCGCGCACACCACAAGGGTCAGAATTTTGGCCTGTTTTTGAACCACCCCAGCCCCTACCTGGTGCGCACGCACCTCCTGGCCATGCGCACGCACCAGGTTGGCAGCGATTCTAGCCAATTTTCCAACCCAAGCCTCGCGCTAAACCCCCCCTAGTGTCGCCTACGCGCACGCACTGTCGCCTGCGCGCACGCACCGTCGCCAGCTGCCAGGTGCGTTCCGCGCCCCCTTTTAACCCCAAAAACGCACCACCTTATTTCTCCATTCTCTCTCCCCGACTATTTCTTCTTCCCTATACCCCTTTTTCTCCTTTCAAACCCTTCAATTTCTTTCAAAATCAAGCAGCTTAACCCTTTTTTTCATTTCAATTCATCACAAATTACTTTAAACACATCACATTTTCGAATTTAAACCACAAAATTTCCAGATTTTCGAACCCAATTTCGAAATTTTTGGGTTATTTTTCGAATTTTAAAGCCTTGTGTTTAGGTTTGGAACTTGTCTTTGGGTATTCTATTTGTTCTTAAATCTTCATTTTGGGCAATTTGCAAGTAATTCAAGGCTTCATTGAGGTATAATTTGTTATTTTCTAGTCATCTTCTTCCTCATTGTTCAAGCTTGAAACCCTTGTTTTTGCTTTCATGGTAGAACTCCATTGTTGGTTCTTTTAGCTTGTAATTTGTGTTGAGTGATGTTATTGGATGATAAATTGAAGCTTTTTCATGATGAATTTGTATACCTTGCTTGATTCCTTGATTCATCATTGTTGGTCATTTTCTCTCTCATGGGTATTCTTTATGATGGTTTTATTGCTTTGATAATTCAATGTTTGAGATTATTTTGCTCAATTTAATTCATGATTTGGTCTCTTATGTTCAATTTTGCCTTTAATCCATGCCTACTTGCTTCAAGCTCATGATTCTATATTAATGGCATTGTTCATATGTAGCCATCTCTTGTTTCTTTTTTGAGATAATTGCATTTGTGCTTGATTCTTGAGCAATTACTTAAGCTTATTATTGAAATATGACAAATGCAAGATTTGCTCATGAGTTATTTTCCTTCTTGTAGATGGCTCCAATCCGTCACAAGAAGCGGGCAAGATCAAGTTCAAGAAAACCTAGGCATGTTGTTCCACCTCCACCCGAGGTATAAGAGACATATGGCATTGAATTTTCTAAAGAATCACATTGGGATCGTTGCAAGAGTCTATCCAAGCGGAATCTATGACCAATAAGACTCTACGATCAAGCAACAACCAAGTTTCTCGGCATAGATGAGGACGTTCGGCTTCTTGCAAAGGGACTTGATCTTTTAGAGTTGTTGGATTTGAGCGCCCCTACTTATGCCAGGGTGACCTATGAATTTCTTTCTTCTCTTGAACTAGTCCGAGAACCGGGTGACGATTCCTCAAGGATTTTGACTTTTCAACTTTTCAATCATGATCACTCATTGACGGATTCTCAACTACGTTCATACTTCAAGTTTCCATGGGCCGAGCCGCGGATCATTGTATTTATCCGGCACATAGTAGAATGGCAAATGACCATGGATATAATGAGCAACGTTGGTGGAGAAGTATCTTGGAGGAAGGAAAGTATGAGCCTCAAAATTCCAAGACCGCTTCCATGATTCATCTGTCTATGCGGTATTTCAACCGTTCCTTACGCTCTTTGCTCCAAGGATTCTTTGGGAGCTATCTCCCGAGAAGAGCTTTGTTGGTTGTGGATAGCCTACCAAAACGACTTTGAGATTGAGCTAGTGGATTTCACGGAGCATTTGATCAATCGATTCTTGGATATCCGTGATGAAGTTAGCCTATCGGGGAACATCCAATTGGGACCAATGATTTCTATCCTAGCTCTTTGCATCAATGACGAATATAAAACTTTGTTAAATGAGCTTCCCCCAATTATCGATCCTCGAGAAAAATCTTCTTCTCATTTCCTCAACATCTCCGCCCTTGTGAACCAAAAGTTTATCGATCGTAGTAGAAAGGATGATGTTTTCATTTGGAAAGTTTCCCGGACCCATGCAAAGAGGCAACTACCCGACCAAAAGAGAAAGATTCCTTGTCTAGGAGGCCTCCGGTGCGAGATATTGATCCTTCTATTCGACGAAGGACGAACCATTCAAGAGGCCGCTCAACCAATGCCTTCTCATCTAATGTTCATGTTCCTACTCCTACTCCTCAACCGGAAGGTACACCTATTCCTTCCCCCTCTCCTACTCCTTCTACTTTTGATTTGTCAACCATTCATGCTAGGCTTGATTCTATTGCTAAGGTGTTATATTCTATGTCTTCTATGCAAACCCCTAATATTGGTTATGACTATCATACAAATCAATTGTACGATTTGCATGTTCAGAGGGGTGAGATCGAGCCCTATGTGAATTACCCGTATCTCCCGGTCCAACAAGGACCTATACCTCAATAGGAGCCTTTTGATCCTACCGTTGGTCCTCGGCCTTGCTACCCTTATTGGGAGGGCCCTCATGTTCACCCTAGTTCTATCATAGGCACTCCCCGACCACTTATGTCTATCGGCGGCCCGGTGGTTGTGATTATACATATGATCCGGCTAATCCTTCGCCTTTTCTGGACCCGAGACTTTTGGAAGGTGGGGTAGGTCGGGTGAGCCGGTCCTAGATGATTGGTCTCATTATTTTGAGGTTGATAGAGCTAGGAGGGAAGGTAGGTTAAGGGGTAAGGCCCCCATGGACGTGAGCGAGATGGCTAGCTCTAGTCATATGATGGAGACCGGTGAGAGGAGTTCTCATTGTACCCCTTACCACAGTGCGGAGTGATACTACCATGGCTACCCCCCTTCTTATGTGCTTTATATGATGTTTCTCTGTTGCCTACATGTCTTTAGGTTTAGAGTTAGGGGGGTAGTCCATTTTAAGCTTGGGGGTGCTTTATGTCATTTGTTTCTGTGCTTCACCGTTTTCCCCCCCTTGGTTTAGAGTTATGATGATGATGCTGTATTTCTGCTGATTTCTTTGCTCGGTTATTGGTTTTTGTTGCTTGTTTTGCTGATCGCTGTCCGCTGAGTTTCTCTGTGTCTCTGTTATGATGATTCCTGATGATGACTGTCTGATTTCTTGTTTCCTGATACTACTTTAGTCTGATGATTCTGACCCTTGCTGCTATTATTACTTGCTTTTTCTTTATTTTCATGCATTTTATTTTCTCTTTTCTTCTTTTCTTTTGTATTGAAGTTACTAACAATTTTTTTTGTACAAAGTTTTTTTTTATTTCTCACCTTGCTCTATTGCTCATGCTTTGGATTTCGACGATTCATAAAGGTGCTCTTTCGCCTTGTTTAATTTGTAATAGCCTTGGCGCCCGGTGAGATCTTTCTATTTCTTTTCTTTTTTTCTTTTCTTGGTTGCTTAGTCTAGAATTAAATCTAGGAGAAGTTGAATGGTTCGAGGTTGTTTACTTTTTAACACCTTAGTGTGTTTGGGAATATGGCGTTGTGGGCGAATGTTCACTTGTTTGTTAATTGGGATTTATGTGTGTTAGCATTACTTCCTTATTTCTTTCTACTTCTCCTTTATTTTTCTATTTCTCATTTCATTTCCTTTTTCTTCTTTTTCCTTTTCTTTTGGTTTTCTTCTTCCTTCATGTTTTCCTTTTCTCTTTTTCTTATTCTCTTGTTCTCTTTATTTTATTTTTAGTCATTTTCTTTTCTTTTAAAAAATAAAAAAAACCAACATAAATAACAACCAAAACTTGTTTTTGTGAATATGAATAAGATGTTTTTGAGGCATTGCTTTTCTTTCTTCATCTTTTTGCTTTTACTTTGTACTTAGTATCACTTGAACTTGCACATTGGCTATTTTTCTTCCTAAATACAATGGTTTGCACGGTTTGAGAGTATCTTTGGTTGACTCTAGGATAGGGTGTGCTAAGGTAGCGGTTTAGATCTTTTGGGGCCTTGAAGCCGGATTCTTTTGGGTTTGTGGTAAGACGGAGTTGCTTCCTTTGGTGGATTTGACAACTTTAGTAAATTTTTGCTACACCCGTGTGAGGATTTTTCTTTTTCAAGCCTTCATCATTTTTGATTGTGCGGCATGGATCCTTCACCTTTACATTCTTAATCTTGAATCTTGACTCATAATTCTCAAACACGAGACCGAACCAACTAGGAAGGACAAAGGCCATTTTTCAGGGTGGTAATTTTTCATTTCTAAGATTTTTTTCTTTCTTTTTAGTTTCTTGGGCTTATATTTGCTATCTTGCTAACCATTTGAGCCTTTCCCCTTCTTTTCAAGCCACATCTTTAGAACTTTGAGCCTTTTGTTTCTTTTTTGTTCCATTCTTGGTTTTTGTGAAGCAAATGGTCATGTTTTTAGAGTTTGTGGTCTCAAAAGGTTGGATATTGGTTTTATTTGTAAGCAAGCTCGTCTTTTGTATATATTGTGAATAATGGCAAATGCAAAAGTGAAAAAGCCGTCCAAAGATAGAAAAAGGCAAGGACATAATAAATGCAAAATCGAAAAAGCCGTCCAAAGATAAAAGAGGCAAGGACAATTGCTTTGATAATATGAACATAAAAAAAAGGGGAGTGAAAATGAAAAAGTTCAAAAAACAATTTGATGTGATTCTTTTCCCTTTTCAAGCATTGAGGACAATGCTTCCTTTTAGCTTGGGGGAGAAGCGTTTATGCTTTTTGTATATATGTTTATGGATATAGCCTTGAATAAGCTTGGGGGTATTAGTTTGTTTTTGTTTGGGGACTTCTTGGTTTTGGTGTCGAGGTGTGGCCAATCTTTGCTTCATAACCTAGGTGTACCACCAAATTCTAAATTTTAAGCCTACCCCTAACCTTTTGCCCTTACATTACAACCTTTGGGGAAGTATGAGTTATATACCGAGGGAGGGCAGTATGAGTTAAAGCCTAAGGAAAAGGGATGCGAGGTCAAGATGTCGAGATCCCTCGAATTATATTCTTTTCGGGTTCCTTCGAGGAACCATAGAGACCCTTACTAAGGGAATATTTGAAGCCGTTAGGGAGAACGCGGTTAGATTGGTTGAGATGAAAGTGGATTGCGCCTCATTAGTTCCTTACGCTTAGCAAGCCCTATGTTTCAATCAACCCTCGATATCTTAGAACGTGCTTACCATTGTTGTTTTAGAAAGTTTAATATCCTTCGTGCCTTGATCATGTGCAAAGGCCCATTGTATAAGCATTTCTTTTCTTTTCAAGGTTTTAAACTTTCTCTTTTTTTTTTCTTTTTGCTTTGCCTCCCTTTTAATAAAAAGAGTTATAGGTCAACCTCTTTGGAAACCTTTACGAGAGAATCACTCGTCCTCTAGAGCGATCTAGGGGTTTAAATGGCTTGTCTTTAGTTGCTAAAATTGACCATGATTCCTACGAAAGTGAGTTAGTGTATATTCTCATCTTCTCTAGTTTTCTTGTTTCTTTCTTTGCTTGAATAGTGTAACGCCCTAGAAATTCCTTTCATTTAAAGTACCTGTTTTGTCCTGTTTAAAACTTTAAATAGGAATATCTAAGACATTACGCCACCGTGAGAATGGCTAAGGCAACTATCAAAGACACACAGCGGAAGACTAATTTCAAAACCTTTCAAAACAAGTCAATTTGAAAAGTCAATCAACGAAAGTAAAGTCAAACCAAAGTCAAAAGAATTAAAATAAAATCAACCTACAACTTAGAACCATTATAGGCCCTTATTAAAACCAAACCAAATTCAAAACCCTTTTCGTTAGTCACGCATAATAATATTATCATAAATAATTGAAGCGATAAACACATCATATACTTATGGAAACTAGGATAATACGCTCTTCACTCATGCCCATTCATGAAAATGCTTCATCACCTGAAAAGCTTATCTCTACCAATTTCCACTACTCTCCATTAAAAATGGGTCATCATAGGGCCAAGATAAAGACAAGGCCAACAAACACACAAAACACACAATCAACAAAGCTGAGTACATAAGCGCAATTAACACACTAGTATACAATTCTCTATCAACACACTACTTACCTTGTTGCACCTATTTTTCAAGCATACCACATTCAATAAAAATTCTCATTAGACACTAAATAATTTAATTAGCGTTGATTACACATCGAACGATTTTTCCATTAACCTCCTCCAATAAATTGAGGTTACTGACACGGGAGCTAATCGTGCCAGCATCAAAAACCACACATAGGTGGCGGAATTCCAACGCATAATAAAAATAAAAGGAATATATAGCGTCCTGTACTCCATTAGAAGTTAAGATCAAATATAAAGTCACATAACTCCCCCCATATGTTCATACTCAAGGTACATACGTTCCAAGAGTTTTGGTGTGCAATCTCTTTCACTTTACGTTATTTACAGATTATTAAACTTGGTGATGACTCTCAAACCATAATCATTCAATCAACAATAATTATTCAAACAATCCAATATACCAATTTATTTCTTGAATAATTAGTGACCATGAAATATTTAATGTTGACCCCTTTTTAAATCTACCTCGGTGCCAATGACACCTTAAACGCATAAAGCGCCACAAATCCTATCCCTCGGTGTTAAAAACACCTTAAGTGCACTAAGTCACCAACATAACATTTATTCCTCGTGTACATAGACACTTATATAGCTCCTTTCCTCATGCTTATAGCATCAATAAAAATTATATGAACCATAAATAAATTCCTTCTCAATATTCCAAACCAAATTAAACATTTAGTTTAATTAAACATGCTCTCTATCATGCCATAAATAAATATGTGGTTCATAAATAATATTCTAAGCTATTATTTTCCATTCAATAATCCATCACAAATAAATCATGCTTCATAATCCAATCACCAATAACATCCGAATCATAATTTCCAATCAAACCTAGCATGATACGACTTGTAATAATCAAACACATTTAGCATGCTATTACATCAACATAATTATACTAAGTATGCGAACGTACCTTGAATACGATCTTAATATCGCCACAATTAATAGAAATTACTCACTTTAAAGTCTCCTACAATTTAAAATCATAAAAGAATATTAAAATCCACCCTACACAAATTTCCAGCAATATATACTATTATAAAACCCCTCATAATTTATTTAAAATAAGCTGAAATTATATTTAAAACATCATAATTCAAATCCAAATAATGGGTAATTAAAATTCCTTAAAGAAACTTGATTTTTAATGCTTTACCAAAAATTCCAGCACTATATTTTAATTAAATCTTGCTGTAATTTAGTCTTAAAACACTTTAATCAAAGGTTTACACCATTATATATCATAACCCTTCAATAATTTATAAATCAAGAACCTAGGGTTTCAAAAATTGGGGCTTTTTAATTAAAAACATAATCTGAAAATTAATTAACATAATACTTATTATCAAACCTCAAAAATCTAATCACAAAACCCATAATTAACATTTAGATCTAGGATTAAATTGGTTTTTAAAACAAAGATTAATTTTTTTTTTATTCGAAAAACAGGGAGGAAGGAGGTGGCGGCAACCACCACGCCGGCTACAAGCGCCGGTGGCCGCCTGCTGCCGGCGGCTGACGCTGCTGGCGGCGGCAGGCACCTGCTGCCGGTGGATGGAAGTGGTGGTGGTGGGAAACCGAAAAAAAAGAAGGGGAAGGGGAAAAAAAGAGAAAGAAAATAAGGAAAAAGGAGAGAGAAGTTTACCTTGGGTTTTCTCCACTCTGGGCAAAGTTTGATTTGCCTCATATGTGGGATATTTATACCCCTTCTCCCTAAACTTTCCCTTTTTAATTTTCCTAATCCCATCCCTAATAAAACTTTACTAAAATAAACTTTCCTAAATTAAACCCCAACTTAATTAAAATAATTAATTAAATAAACTTTCCTTTTATAAAATGTTTTCAAACTTATTAAAATAAATAACTAAATACTTTAAATAAGCTATTTTAATTCAATTAAATACTTCTCAAAATACTTATTTAAAATAAAATACGTATAACAATACGAGGTATTACAGTCTACCCTCCTTAAAAGAAGTTTCGTCCCAAAACTTGGAAACGAAATTCAAAGTTTTTCCCTTAATTAGTATAATATTGTTGTACTTTTTGTCATACCTTTATCTTTTTGTGTCTCATCGAGAACACAATAACTCAAAATACTCGATATAATTGTGCAAAAAGCACAAAAATAACTGAAAATATAGGGAAAAGCGCGAAATTCTACCGCATTCTACCCCCGTAAAAGAAAACGAGTTACGTCCCCGTAACTCAACATACCTAGAACAACTCAGGATATTTCTTTTTCATTTCATCTTCTGCCTCCCAAGTGGCTTCCTCATATTCTTGGTTAGACCACAGTACTTTCACAATCTTGACATTCTTATTGTGTGTACTACGTACTTTACTGTCAAGAATTTTGACAAGTCTCTCTTCATAGGTCAAACTTTGGTCTAACTCTATGGTTTCAGGTTGTAGCACATGGGATTTATCAGGTATATACCTTCTTAATTGAGACACATAAAATACATCATGCACTTTGCTTAGCTCCAAAGATAAGGCTAACCTATAAGCTACTTTGCCTATTCTTTGCAGTATTTCATATGGACCAATGTACTTTGGGATCAGTTTCCCTTTCTTTCCAAATCTCATTACTTCTTTCATTGGTGATACCTTTAATAACACCTTATCACCAACATCAAACTCCTCTTCTCTACACTTTAAATCTGCGTAGCTCTTTTGGCGATCTTGAGCTGCTTGAATCTTGGCTTGAATTTCCTTTACTTGCTTCATTGTACCCCCGATCATTTGAGGCCCTAGAATCATTGTTTTGCTTATATCGTTCCAACAGATTGGACTACGACACTTTCTCCCATATAATGCCTCAAATAAAGTCATTCCTATGCTCGCATGATAACTATTATTGTAAGAAAATTCAATCAAATCCAAGCTATCCTCCCATCCTCCTTGGAAGTCTATAACACAAGCTCTCAACATGTCCTCCAAGGTTTGAATGGTTCTCTCAGTTTGCCCATCTATGGTAGGGTGAAATGTTGTACATTTTATTGTACGTTTTTCCAAAATTTTGAAAGAAACCTGGAATCTCTATCAGACACAATATCCTTTGGAATTTCATGTAACCTCACGACATTCTTGATGTAAGCTTTTGCAAGTTGCTCCATCTTCCAAGTCTCCTTCATTGGTATAAACACCGCAGATTTTGTCAGTCTGTCCACCACTACCCAAATGGTGTCATTTTCACTCTTTGATTTTGGAAGGCAAGTCACAAAATCCATTGAAATGCAATCCCACTTCCATCTAGGAATTTCCAATGGTTGCACAGTTCCCTGTGTCCTCTTGTGCTCTATTTTCACTTTTTGGCAAGTCAAACACTTTGCTACGAATTCCGCAACTTCATTCTTCATTCTAGGCCACCAATACACCCTTTTCAAGTCCTTATATAGCTTATCCCCTCCTGGGTGTATTGAATAGGGCGTATTATGCCCCTCTTCTATTAGCTTTTTCTTCACTTCCTCACACTTTTGAGGTACACACCATCGACCTTTATACCTCAAACTTCCATCTTCATGAATCTTGAAATCTGTAGCTTTGCCTTGCTTTATTTTCCCTCGAATCGTATCCAATTTCACATCTCCTGCTTGGTTTTCCCTTATCTCGTCGAATATGGTTGGTTGGATGGTCAAACTCGCAAGAATGCTAGCTGATACTCCCCATTCTACCACTTCTAGGTTCATTTTCCTCATTTCCCTACATAACTCATCAGCCACTATCAAGGTGTTTAATCCGTGACTGGTCTTACGACTTAGAGCATCTACAAATACATTTTCTTTCCCTTCATGATACTGTATGTCCAAATCATAATCCGTCATATATTCCAACCATCTCCTTATTCGAGAGTTCAAATCCTTTTGAGTGAAAATGTACTTTAAGCTCTTATGGTCTATATAAATTCTACATTTCACTCCTTACAAGTAATGACGCCAGATCTTTAGTGCAAAGATAATCGCAGCAAGTTCCAAATCATGGGTTGGGTAATTCACTTCATGGGTCTTTAACTGCCTTGATGCGTATGCAATTACCTTCCCATTTTTCATAATCACACACCCCAAACAATTATTTGACGCATCGCTATACACATCATAGATACCACTATCGTCTGGCAGAGTAAGCACTGGTGCTGTAACCAACTTCTGTTTCAAGAGTTGGAATGCTTCCTCACACTTATCATCCCACTCAAACTTCTTGTCTTTCTTCATTAGAGTAGTCATGGGTTTAGCTATTTTCGAGAAATCTTTTACAAAACGCCTATAATATCCTGCTAGACCTAAGAAACTCTGAACGTCAGACACTGTTTTGGGCATAGGCCAACCCTTTACAGCTTCGATATTGGCTGGGTCTACTTCCACGCCATCCTTAGACACAAAATGACCTAAGAATGCTACCTTTTCCAACAAAAATTCACACTTAGAGAACTTTGCATAAAGATTGTTTTCTCTTAGCGTTTGCAGAATTGCTCTCAAGGTGTTCCACATGCTCCTCCTTGTTCTTGGAATACACCAATATGTCATCTATGACACCACAACGAACGTATCCATAAATTGATGAAACACCCTGTTCATCAAATCCATAAAGATTGCCGGAGCATTAGTTAATCCAAATGGCATCACAGTAAACTCATAGTGTCCATATCTCGTCCTAAAAGCAGTTTTAGGAATGTCTTCATCTGCAATCCTCAATTGGTGATATCCAGACCTCAAGTCAATCTTAGAAAACACGGTCGCGCCTTTTAATTGATCGAATAAATCATCAATCCTTGGAAGTGGATACTTGTTCTTTATTGTCACCTTATTTAGTTCCCTGTAATCGATACATAACCTCATGCTTCCATCTTTCTTTTTAACAAACAGAACTGGTGCTCCCCAAGGGGATGCACTCGGCCTGATGTACCCTTTGTCCAACAAATCCTGTAATTTCTCCTTTAACTCACTCATTTCTGCTGGTGCCATCCGATATGGTGCCTTGGATATTGGTGTTGTTCCTGGGACTAAGTCTATTGTGAAGTCGATTGCCCTCTTAGGTGGCATCCCAGGGATCTCGTGTGGAAAAACATCCAGAAATTCATTCTTTACTTCTATATTTTCTTGCTTAATTGTCTCCTCATAATCCATGTTCCTCACACTACAAAAGTATACTGGATGCCCCTTCTTCATGTACTTTGCCAACTTCAATACAGAAATCAACCTAGGGCATTTGACTTTGCCATGCATCCAATAAGTCACCGCCTCATTCCCACTTGTGGTCATTTTTACTTTCTGCGATCGACAACCTATTTCTGCATTGTACTTGCTCAACCAATCCATTCCCAGGATGACATCAAAATCCTTTAACCCAAACTCGATCAGATCCGACTGAAATACTTTCCCTTCAATCTCTAAAGGTACATTCCTAAAGGTTTTGGTACAGTTCACTACCTCACCCGTCGGAATGGTTATCGGTAAATCTACTACTTCTATTGTTTTCAAACAGTCTTTAAGTTTCGAAACAATTCTTTTTGAAATGAAAGAAAAAGTTGCACCCGAATCAAATAAAACTTTAACAGGAGTAGAGTGAATAGAAAAAGTACCAGTGATGACATCTTTTGTGGAATCCGCCTCATGCCTACTCAACACATTCAATTTTCCTACAGCTCCACTTTTCTGCTGATTGTTCCCATTGCTGCTGTTATTGTTATTCCTCGCTCCATTCTGCTGTGCTCCCTTATTCGCATTGAAGCTATTGTTTTTTCCCTAAAAGTTCCTTTGGGTCCCTCCTGAATTATTGTTTGGTTTATTCCCATTAGAACCCTTGGAGAAATACTCGTATTCTCTATGCCCCAACTTGTTACAAGCACGGCAAGTAACCAGGTTTCCATCACAATCCCTTCCAGGATGGTTATTTTTGCATCTTCTGCAAAAATAACGCCTCTCATTTCTGTTGTTCCCTTGGTTATTATTTCTAGCCCCTCCATTGAAGTTACGTCCTCCTTGACGATTGTTACCTTGGGTATTGTTGTTGTTATGGAAGTTGTTGTTGTTATGGTGGTACTTCTTCTTTTTGAAGTTATTCTGGTTACCGTGTTGACTCCTCGAGTTCTGTCTCATTACTCTCCTCTTCTCTTTCACTTCCACATCAGCCAGTTCCTTTTTTTTCTTCAACTCCAAAGCATACAAGTGCGCAGCACTGCCATACACCTCATCCAAGGTTTCAAACACTTGACCACATAACTACAGCTGCAAATCAGTAGTTAAACCACTCTCAAACTTCCTAGCCTTTGCCTTCTCTGTAGAAACAGACTTTTCAGCAAAACGAGACAACTCAATAAACTTTGTATAGTATTCAGTTACTGACATGCCCTCCATCTTGAGGTTTGAGAATTCCTCAGCCTTTTGCTTCTATAAGAATCTAGGGTAAAACATGTCTCTCATCTTTTCTTTGAACTTAGTCCAATTAAATCCAGGTAGCGCTCTAATGGTTGCTTCATTTTGCTGCCATCAAAGATCAGCTTCACCTCTCAAGTAATAAGTAGCACATCCCGCCTTAGAATTTTCTGGGCACCCAACTGCCCCAAATAGTTTCTCAAACTCCCTTAACTAATTTTCCAGTATGGTAGGGTCACGCTCTCCTTGATAGGTTGCTGGTTTGCTTTGGGCCACCTTCTTAAAAAGTTCTCCCTGAGCATCCCCATTGGTGGTTAAATTCCTTGCCAACTACTGGGCTACAACTGCTAATTGTCTCACAACTTCATTCAAATCGTTTCCATCATTACCAGAATTATTTACCCATGCCATTTTGCTTCTCCTGAATTAAGGACAAGGGTCTATATTAGAGATGGCTATGGTTAGTTCTCAAGACATACACTCATCTATTACCTAGCACCCCTGAAACATTCACAGTAAAATTTGAAGCTAACAAATTGGGATAACAAAAGCTAAGAATTCCCTAAATTTGTAGCTTTGTCAATCAATTATTGATTGGTAACCAACCATTCATTTAATAAAGCATCACATAGATAAATAAAAAAAAAAAATTCCCATAGATTCCCATAGCTTAGAAATAATTTATTGGGATTAATTTGCTTGGAATTTTGGCTATTGGAATAGTGATGTGAAATGGGAGATTTTAAAAAATAAATGAATTTATTTGTTAATAATATAAAAATTTTGACAAAGAAATAAATAAGATTTTATTAATTAAAATAAACTGGAATTACTAAAATAGAATTGTTTTCTAGAAACTTATGTGGTCATGCCACTTATTAATTTAAAACTAAAATGATAATAACTGAAATAAAAACTGAAAATTCATGACGAGGAAAACTATAAAAAATCTAATCCTTTCGGACATCGTCTCTCTTGTTGGCCGACTGCTTGTAGCTACCAGGGTCGAACTCCGGATTATCTTCCTCCTCCATTGGCTCAGGTGACTCTAGTTCAGGTTCTACCTGTACAAACTCTCCCTCTTCCTCCTCATCAGAAGAAATTTCTGTAATGACTGGATTTGGAGGTGGATATGGATTAGAAATTTCCATGAGCGAACTATCTTCCTGTTATTGTTCCTCATTTTCTACTTGATTTCCCCCTGAAGAAGGAGAAGAAGAAGAACTTCCTGACTGATGACTACGAGAAGGTGGATTTTTCCCCATTAGATCTTTGAAATAATAGTCATGGTATGGAAGGTGAAGTTATCGGCAATGGGCTTTCTCGACCCTAACAAGATAAGAAATTAAAAAATCTGTAATCCGGGTACCATTGTCCATAATAGTCCTTGTATTTGTAGTAGTTTGGGATGTCCCCTGGTAAATAGAGATCAGAAAATTTGGATTTGACATCATAATAAGGGGGCTCATCCGGCAAGCAACGGACAATCATAGTTGAAATACGATCAGGGCTATTAAAAACTCTATCCTTTAAAACATTGCTCCTGTAGGAACAGTAAAAGCGAATCTTTTGAACGTAATCATAGGGATGTTCATTAGGTTTCTTAGTGAGAGTGCCAAGTTCGGTGTATCTGCTAGGAAGATTCGGCATCCTATAAGGAAAATTCTTAGAGAAGAATTCCATTTCCAAAGGAAACAAAATAATACAATTCTTGCATGAAATAAGTTCAAAGTTCAATCAAACAATTTTCTTATTTCTAACCACATAAATACATGCTCACAAGTAGTCCATAAACATGATTAAACATCACAACCTAAATATTAATGCATACAAGAACATAAGCATGGTTCGAGGTTGTTTACTTTTTAACACCTTAGTGTGTTTGGGAACATTGGCGTTGTGGCCGAATGTTAACTTGTTTGTTGATTGAGATTTATGTGTGTTAGCATTAATTTCTTATTGCTTTCTACTTCTCCTTTATTTTTCTATTTCTCATTTCATTTCCTTTTTCTTCTTTTTCCTTTTCTTTTGGTTTTCTTCTTCCTTCATGTTTTCCTTTTCACTTTTTCTTATTCTCTTGTTCTCTTTTTCTCCCATGTTCTCTTTATTTTGTTTTTAGTCCTTTTCTTTTCTTTTAAAAAAATAAAATTAAAAAAAAACCAACATAAATAACAACCAAAACTTGTTTTTGTGAATATGAATAAGATGTTTTTGAGGCATTGCTTTTCTTTCTTCATCTTTTTGCTTTTACTCTGTACTTAGTACCACTTGAACTTGCACATTGGCTATTTTTCTTCCTAAATACAATGGTTTGCACGGTTTAAGAGTATCTTTGGTTGACTCTAGGATAGTGTGTGCTAAGGTAGCGGTTTAGACCTTTTGGGGCCTTAAAGCCGGATTCTTATGGGTTTGTGGTAAGACGGAGTTGCTTCCTTTGGTGGATTTGACAACTTTAGTATGTTTTTGCTACACCCGTGTGAGGATTTTTCTTTTTCCAGCCTTCATCATTTTTTATTGTGCAGCATAGATCCTTCACCTTTGCATTCCTAATCTTGAATATTGACTCATAATTCTCAAACACGAGACCAAACCAACTAAGAAGGACAAAGGCCATTTTTCGGGGTGGTAATTTTTGTCATTTCTAGGATTTTCTTCTTTCTTTTTAGTTTCTTGGGTTTACATTTGCTATCTTGCTAACCATTTGAGCCTTTCCCGTTCTTTTCAAGCCACATCTTTAGAACTTTGAGCCTTTTGTTTCTTTTTTGTTCCATTCTTGGTTTTTGTGAAGCAAATGGTCATGTTTTTAGAGTTTGTGGTCTAAAAGGTTGGATATGGGTTTTATTTGTAAGCAAGCTCGTCTTTTGTATATATTGTTAATAATGGCAAATGCAAAAGTGAAAAAGCCGTCCAAAGTTAGAAAAAGGCAAGGACATAATAAATGCAAAATCGAAAAATTAGTTCAAAGCTAAAAGAGGTGAGGACGATTGCTTTGATAATATGAACATAAAAAAAGGGGAGTGAAAATGAAAAAGTTCAAAAAACTATTTGATGTGATTTTTTTCCCTTTTCAAGCATTAAGGACAATGCTTTCTTTTAGCTTGGGGAAGAAGCGTTTATGCTTCTTGTATATATGTTTATGGATATAGCCTTGAATAAGCTTGGGGTATTAGTTTGTTTTTGTTTGGTGACTTCTTGGTTTTGGTGTCGAGGTGTGGCCAATCTTTGCTTCATAACCTAGGTGTACCACCAAATTCTAAATTTTAAGCCTACCCCTAACCTTTTGCCCTTACGTTACAACATTTGGGGAAGTCCTTTCGACCTAGTAGATAAGTCATTTACCGAAGGAGGGCATTATGAGTTAAAGCCTAAGGAAAAGGGATGCAAGGTCAAGATGTCGAGATCCCTCGAATTCTATTCTTTTTCGGTTCCTTCGAGGAACCATAGAGACGCTTACTGAGGGAAGATTTGAAGCCGTTAGGGAGAACGCGGTTAGATTGGTTGAGATGAAAGTGGATTGCACCTCATTAGTTCTCTACGCTTAGCAAGCCCTATGTTTCAATCAACCCTCGATATCTTAGAACGTGCTTACCATTGTTGTTTTAGAAAGTTTAATATCCTTCGCGCCTTGATCATGTGCAAAGGCCCATTATATAAGCATTTCTTTTCTTTTCAAGGTTTTAAACTTTCTCTTTTTTTTTTCTTTTTGCTTTGCCTCCCTTTTAATAAAAAGAGTTATAGGTCAACCTCTTTGGAAACCTTTACTAGAGCATCACTCGTCTTCTAGAGCGATCTATGGGTTTAAATGACTTGTCTTTAGTTGCTAAAATTGACCGTGATTCGTACGAAAGTGAGTTAGTGTATATTCTCATCTTCTCTAGTTTTCTGATTTCTTTCTTTGCTTGAATAGTGTAACACCCTAGAAATTTCTTTCCTTTAAAGTACCTATTTTGTCCTATTTTTAAATAGGAATATCTAAGACATTACGCCACCGTGAGAACGGCTAAGGCAACTATCAAAGACACACAGCGGAAGACTAATTTCAAAACCTTTCAAAACAAGTCAACTTGAAAAGTCAATCAACGAAAGTAAAGTCAAACCAAAGTCAAAAGAAGTAAAATAAAATCAACCTACAACTTGGAACCATTATAGGCCCTTATTAAAACCAAACCAAATTCAAAACCCTTTTCGTTAGTCACGCATAATAATATTATCATAAATAATTGAAGCGATAAACACATCATATGCTTATATAAACTAGCATAATACGCTCTTCACTCATGCCCATTTATGAAAATGCTTCATCACCTGAAAAGCTTATCTCTACCTATTTCAACTACACTCCATTAAAAATGGGTCAACATAGGGCCAAGATAAAGACAAGGCCAACAAACACATAAAACACACAATCAGCAAAGCTGAGTACATAAGCGCAATTAACACACTAGTATACAATTCTCTATCAACACACTACTTACCTTGTTGCACCTATTTTTCAATCATACCACATTCAATAAAAATTCTAACTAGACACTAAATAATTTATTTAGCGTTGATTACGCATCGAACGGGTTTCCCACTAACCTCCCCCAATAAATTGAAGTTACTGACACGGAAGCTAACCGTGCCAGCATCAAAAACCACACATAGGTGGCGGAATTCCAGCGCATAATAAAAATAAAAGGAATATACAGCGTCCTGTACTCCATTAGAAGTTATGATCAAATATAAAGTCACATAACTCCCCCCATATGTTCATACTCAAGGTATATACGTTCCAAGAGTTTTGGTGCGCAATCTCTTTCACTTTACGTTATTTACAGATTATTAAACTTGGTGATGACTCTCAAACCATAATCATTCAATAAACAATAATTTTTTAAACAATCCAATATACCAATTTAATTCTTTAATAATTAGTGACTGCGAAATATTTAATGTTGAACCCTTTTTAAATCTACCTCGGTGCCAATGACACCTTAAACGCATAAAGCGCCACAAATCCTATCCCTCGGTGTTAAAAACACCTTAAGTGCACTAAGACACCAACATACAATTTATTCCTCCTGTACGTAGACACTTATATAGCTCCTTTCCTCATGTTTATAGCATCAATAAAAATTATATGAACCATAAATAAATTCCTTCTCAATATTCCAACACAAATTAAACATTTAGTTTAATTAAACATGCTCTCTATCATGCCATAAATAAATATGTGGTTCATAAATAATATTCTAAGCTATTATTTTCCATTCAATAATCCATCCCAAATAAATCATGCTTCATAATCCAATCACCGATAACATTCAAATCATAATTTCCAATCCAAACCTAGCATGATACTACTTGTAATCAATCAAACACATTTAGCATGCTATTACATCAACATAATTATGCTAAGTACGCGAACGTACCTTGAATACGATCTTAATATCGCCACAATTAATAGAAATCACTCACCTCAAAGTCTCCTACAATTTAAAATCATAAAAGAATATTAAAATCCAACCTACACAAATTTCCAGCAATATATACTATTATAAAACCCCTCATAATTTATTTAAATTAAGCTGAAATTATATTTAAAACATCATAATTCAAATCCAATTAATGGGTAATTAAAATTCCTTAAAGAAACTTGATTTTTAATGCTTTACCAAAAATTCCAGCTCTATATTTTAATTAAATCTTGCTGTAATTTAGTCTTAAAACACTTTAACTAAAGGTTTACACCATTATATATCATAATCCTTTAATAATTTATAAATCAAGAACCTAGGGTTTCAAAAATTGGGGCTTTTTAATTAAAAACATAATCTGAAAATTAATTAACATAATACTTATTATCAAACCTCAAAAATCTAATCACAAAACCCATAATTAACATTTAGATCTAGGATTAAATTGGTTTTTAAAACAAAGATTAATTTTTTTTTATTCGAAAAAGAGGGAGGAAGGAGGTGGCGGCAACCACCACGCCGGCTACAAGCGCCGGCGGCTGACGCTGCTGGCGGCGGCAGGCACCTGCTGCCGGTGGATGGAAGTGGTGGTGGTGGGAAGCCGAAAAAAAAAGAAGGGGAAGGGGAAAAAAAGAGAAAGAAAATAAGGAAAAAGGAGAGAGAAGTTTACCTTGGGTTTTCTCCACTCTGGGCAAAGTTTGATTTGCCTCATATGTGGGATATTTATACCCCTTCTCTAAGACCCTTCTCCTAAACTTTCCCTTTTTAATTTTCCTAATCCCATCCCTAATAAAACTTTTCTAAAATAAACTTTCCTAAATTAAACCCCAACTTAATTAAAATAATTAATTAAATAAACTTTCCTTTTATAAAATATTTCCAAACTTATTAAAATAAATAACTAAATACTTTAAATATAACGTTTTAATTCAATTAAATACTTCTCAAAATACTTATGTTAAATAAAATACGTATAACAATACGAGGTATTACAAATAGTGTCATCATTTTCCCTAGGGTTTGATTTTGTTTTGCTCGAGGACGAGCAAAAGTTTAGCTTGGGGGAATTTGATGAGCGTCGTTTATAGCGCTCAAAAAATAGGATTTAGGTTCGTTTTCTTTATTTTCTTTCATCATTTTCATATAATTCTCTTAGTTTTATTTGATTTTCCATTTTTATAATTCACTTTGGTTCTCGATTAGTTTTTACGAGTTTTTCATATTTTTTGTTGATATTCATAGTTTTAGTTTTAGTTTTATTTTTATTTTTTTTATTCTTTCTCTCTTTGTTTTATTTGTGTTTTGTAGGTAAATAATCAAGTCAATTTGCTCATTTTCGGACTGCCTTATTCGCGGGCATCATCTCGAATTCACTAATGATGGGGATGCTCGGGAGCGCGGAGTTTGATCAAGAAAGCGAAGGAGCCAAGGCCTCGTGCACCACACAGGGGTGCGAGCGCACGCGGTACAGCTGTGCGCGCGAGCGGCTGGTCTGTGCGTGTGCACGGCCCTGTGCAGCCCCCTTCGCTCGATTTTCCCTATTTATAGCTTTTGACTTTCTTTTTTATAACGATTAACTTTTGTACTAGAGAGAGAATTTTCCAGAAATAGTAGAGAGAGAAAGTAGAGAGAGAAGCTTAAGATTTACTTGTTTATACTTGAATTTGATCTTAGATTTCAATTTGATCTTGAAATTCCTTCTTCAATTCAATGAAAGTTTGTAAGATTTCTCTCCTTTGATTTATTTTCAATGCAATTTGATTGAGATTACATTCCTTGCTCTAGAATTTGTTGATTGGTTGATTTTCTTTTGATTAAGCTTTAAATGAATATGAATTTGATTGAATTTGTTTTGTTCCTTAATTTCACCATGATTAGTGAGTAGATTAGTTGCTAGGGAGAAGGGGAAGCATGCTTTATTGATGATTTTTGCTAGTTGATGATGCTAAATTGATTTGAATGTTGCAATTAAATTGGTTGACATGGTTGTGCATGTGATTAATTAAACTAGGAGTGATCAACCTATAAGATTAATCTAGATTGCATTGCAAATTTCAATGACATGAACCCTTGATTTGAGAATTCTTTAATTGATTGAATTTGATTGTGATTTTCCTTGTTAGCCATTCATAGTGAACCCTAGCTTGGCTTATAGCAGATAGCTTTTAGATTCCTTTGATTGCAACTATTGTTTGTCCCTTGTGATTTTGAATCGATTGAGTGATCTATAAATTAGCATAATCATTGAGCTTGCATGTGGAACCAATATCCCTAGTGTTTAGCATATTGAATTCTTCGATTTTTCTAGCTTTTTGACATCTTAGTTACCAACCACAACAATTTATATTCTTCGAATTAGCTTGACATAGGCTATAGCATCGTTCCTACTCATTCCTTTGGGTTCGACCCTTGACTTACCAAAACCTTACTCGAGTATTATATGAACTTAAAGGTTTAGCCTAGCAAGCATTGCTTCCTGCTTGCTGTTGGGCATGGAACGCTATGCCGCTGCTCCCACGCTAGCTTTCAAGTGCGCCAGAACGCACACGCGCATAGCAAGCATGATATGCAATGTGGGCTGCTGATGCGCTTGTGTGCGGCTGGTGCTGCTAGCTTTGTTAGCAATGTGCCAGCTGCCTAGCCATGCGCACCCAGCACCCTCAGCTTGGTGCGGTGTGCATTCTATCACCACTTGCCCCTAGCACTAGGGGTATTTCTGTAATTGTTAATTAACTATAGGTTTTATCGTCTCATCTTTTATTAATTCGACTCAACTTGCGATGCTCGGTCTCTACGCTCTTAGCTCGATATCCGACGTCTAAATATATGATACTCGAGCGACTCATTAATTCCTAACAGATTAATTTAATGTATCGGATCGTTTGTTGCTTGGGTGTGACCCGAAGGGTTCAGTCAAGATTAAGCTATAATATTAATTATGGATTAATATTACTGATCGGAAGTGGCCTCCAAATATGTATTCCGATCACTTGACCTCATTGAATAATTATCTTTCTAAATTCCCAACCCACTGTTGGAATAATTCACTTGTTCGAAGGACACCATTCCTATCAATCTCCCACTTGTCCTTCCGAACAAGTGCGGTTTTTCTGTATAGCCTATTTCCTATGTCACTTAATGTCTCTTCATGAACTACAAGGTAAGATTATTCGTCATCCTTATTACGTTCAGAAGTGTTTTACAAAATCTGAGTTCGACTGTGAATAAGCAGATGATTTATGAAAAATCCATCTAAGCACGGCCATGCATTTTAGAGTCTCACCCTTCGAGAGGCCTTGTAATCAAAAAGACATGTTCCCTATTGTTAGTAGGGGACATTCCCAGTCTTGCATTGTCAGTTGCTCTTACTAAGAGGACCTAGCCGCCCGAGTGTTGCCATTATAATCTCCATGTACGGCAGACATTTGACTAACATCAAAACGAACTAATACTCAAACAAGTGAACTCACAATACTCATGGTCGAGGAAAGAGGTTTCGATAGCCATAATGAGAAGTATACTTATGACGTTTTTTAAATCTCTTAATGTATTCTCATAAGTTGATCCAGTATGGTTCTAAACCAATACCTGTGCAAATGATTTATGACAACTATCTCCTTGTAGCACAATAAACAGTGCTATAAATCAAACTACACAGTAATCTCATGTGGTCATTAATCGTCCATCATTTAAATGACCTTGATTAGGGATATTTTTCGATTTATAATATTCAAAGTTCACTTAATAGGTGTTTCCTTATCCAAGACGGGTCTTGATACCCTATTTTGAATATACTCATAATTGAATTGACTCGATTTTTAATCCTAAACCACAATTAAATAGAAACAGAGTGATAAAATTGCATGAAGTTAAATTACTCCAAACTTGAATGGTTTATCGTAGTGTCTTACATTAAAATGTTCAAAATTAATTAAAACACTAAATAGGGAAATCAAAGCCAATCTCCAACGTGCCTGATTCCCATTGCCTCAACGTGCTTGTTGTGCTTCACTTGAGGCAGAGATTTAGTAAGTGGATCGGCTACATTGTCGTCCGTTCCAACTTTACAAATTCTGATTTCACCTTCTGACTTCCATTCTCTTATCATGTGAAATCGCCGCTTGAGATGTTTAACCTTCTAATGTTCCCTTGAGCAATAGCTTCGTTGTTGTCACAATAGAGGGCTATTGGACCCTTGATGGAGGGTACAACATCAAGTTCACCAAGGAACTTATGAATCTAAATTGCCTCCTTAGCCGCTTCAGCAGCTGCCAAGTATTCAGCTTCATTTGTAGAATTTGTGGTTGTGCTCTGCTTGGCACTCTTTCAACTAAACGCTACTCAATTTAAATAGAACACATATCTATACTGTGATTTGAAATCGTCTCTGTCTGTTTGGAAGTTTCCGTCGGTATAACCTTCAACAACTAATTATTTTGAGCCACCATATACCAGGAATTTATCCTTGTTCCTTTTCAGGTACTTTAGGATATTCTTGGGCGCAGTCCAATGCGCCTCCCCTGGACCTGTTTGGTATCGGCTCGTAGCACTCAAGGAATACGATACATCTGGCCTAGTACATATCATGGCATACATGATCGATCCAATAAGCGAAGCATATGGGATCTGATTCATCCTTTCCCGCTCATCAGGTGTCTTTGGACAATGCTTCTTGCTTAGGGTTATGCCATGTGACATAGGTAGGTGACCTCTCTTGGACTCCTACATGTTGAATTGAGCCAGTACCTTATCAATGTAAGTACTCTGGCGCAATCCAATCATCTTCCTAGATCTATCCCTATAAATCTTGATCCTCAATATGTACAGACTCTATCATTAGAATACTGTTTATAATGAGCAATATGTCATTGACATATAAAACTCGGAAGGCGATGTCACTCCCACTGACCTTATTGTAAACACAAGATTCATCTGGATTCTTGATATATCTTAACTTACTAATGGCTTCATCGAATCGCAGATTCCAACTTCTACTAGCTTGCTTTAGCCCATAAATGGACTTTTTAAGCTTACACACTTTCCCAGCATTGTTTTGGTCAACAAAACCTTCAGGTTGTGTGTTATACACAATTTCTTCCAAAATTCCATTGAGGAAGGCGGTTTTAACATCCATCAGCCAAATTTCATAATTGTAACATGCAGCAATTGCTAGGATGATCCAAACGGATTTAAGCATTGCGATTGGAGAAAAGGTTTCATCATAATCAATACCATGAATTTGCTTGTAACCCTTTTCTACCAGTGTAGCTTTGTAAATGAATAAATTTCCATCTTTGTCTGTTTTCAATTTGAAAATCCACTTACATCCGATAGGTGTGTAACCTTCGCGTAAGTCAACCATGTCCCACACTTGATTTTCAAACATGGAATCCATTTCAGATTTCATGGCCTCTTTCCATTTAGCAGAGTCAGTGCTCGCCATCGCTTGCTTGTTGTTTGCCGGTTCGTCTCCATCCACTACAAGGATATCCTAATTCTCGGTTAATACGACACCAAGATACCTATCAAGTTGAGACCTTGGCCTCTGCGACCTACGTAGGGTAACGGACTGAGCATTTGCACTGTCGGTTTGACTTTTCACATTTTGACCAACGTCAACAGATGTTGTTTGAGCACTTTGACTGTTAATTTGATTTTGTTGCTCGTCCTTTCAAACTTCATCGAGTTCGATTTTCCCCCCACTTGTCATTTTGGAAAGGTGTTCCTTCTCCAAAAAGACACCATCGCGAGCAACAAACACTTTGTTCTCGGATTTGTTGTAGAATTAATACCCTTTGGTTTCTTTTGGGTAGCCCACAAAGAAAACCTTGTCAGATTTGGGGTGAAGTTTGTCAGAAATTAATTTATTGACATATGCTTCGCATCCCCATATCATGAGAAAAGACAACCTTGGAGGTTTCTTCGTCCATAATTCGTATGGAGTCTTTTCCACAGCTTTTGATGGAGCAAGGTTCGATGTTTGTGCCGCGATTAAAATTGTGTGTCCCCAGAAAGAGATAAGAAGATCTCTAAGACCCATAGTTGATCATACCATGTCTAGAAAGGTTTGATTTCTCCTTTCGTATACTCCGTTCCATTTTGGAGTTCATGGAGGTGTCAATTCTGAAAGTATACCCTTTTCTTTCAGATGGTCATCGAATTCTTAGCTCAAGTATTCACCTCCTTGATATGATCGAAGGGCTTTGATTTTCTTGCCAAGCTGATTTTCAACTTCACTCTGAAATTCTTTAAATTTCTCAAACGATTCAGATTTGTGCGAGATAAGGTAGACATATTCATATCTACTATAGTCGTTTGTGAAGGTGATAAAATATCGATGGCCTTTTCTTGTGGTTGTGATTATTGGTCCACATACATTGATGTGTATTAGGCACAATAAGTCACTTGCCCTTTCTCCCAACTTGGAGAATGGTTGCTTTATCATCTTGTCTAATAAACATCCTTCGCAATATTCAAACGATTGTAAATCGAATGAGTCAAGAACACCTTCCTGTAGAAGTTTCTTGATGCGTTTGATGTTAATGTGGCCAAGACGACAATGCCACAAGTACGTCTCATTTGACTCAATGGTTTTAGCTTTCTTAGAAGTGTTATTAACATTATAAACTTATTTGTCTATTGAAAGCACATAAAGAACATTTTTAGATTGTACAATACCATATACAACATTATCGAGATAAAACGAACATTCATTGTCCTTTACTCGTAATTCAAAACCTTTGGCGTCCAACGCTGAAATTGAAATGATGTTTTTGGTAATGTTAGGAACATAATAACAGTTTTCAAGTTCCAAAACTAGCCCGGAGGGCAAAGACAAACTAAGAGTTCCTACTGATACGACCACAATTTTGGCTCCATTGTCGACCCGGAGTTCAACCTATCCCTTTGCTAGCCTTCTAGTGTTCCTTAGACCGTGAGAATTAGAACAAAGGTGTGAGCCATATCCGGTATCCAATACCGATGATGTTGAGCTAGTGATGTTTAAGTCTATAACGAATATACTTGATGTGGAAACAACGGTTCAGTTCATCTTATCTTCCTTGAATTTGAGGCTATCTCTCTTCCAATGTCCCTTCTTCTTGCAATAGAAGCATTCAGAATCAGATTTAGAAGATTCTACCTTCTTCTCCTTGTTATCTTTTAGCTTAGGCAGAAAGGTCGTCTTACCCTTCCCCTTGAAGCCTTTCTTCTACTTGCCTGAGCACTTGAACAGCTTGCCCTTTTTTTTTATCATGTGCATATCATGCTTCCCCTCATCCTTGAGTGTTTGCTTAGCTTGCTTCAACATGTTGGGTTTCAATGAGTCCGAACCACCGCGGAAAGAAACCCGACCAAAAACCAAACTCACGATAATTATAACCATAAAGCATAATTAACATAAACACAAGACTAAGTAAGAAACTAATACCTTTAAAGCGTGCTTCGCTCACTTAATTGAGCTCTTACTTCGAAAGCTCTAAGCCCCGCTCACACGAGAACCTCCAACGAAGTCCACCCGCAACGCGAGCACCGAACTTGGTCTATTGCCTTGGAGTTAGCAAGGCCCGACCTAAACCCGAGTAATTAATTGTGTTCAAAGGTTTTCACATTGTGATGCCTTTTTCAGCACTTACTCAAGTGCTTTTCCCAATACCCCAAGTTGGGTATTTATAAGGAAATGCAAGAGGGAGAAAAGCTCACCCATCAATGTGGGAGATTTGATTTTTTCATTTTATTTTAAATCTAAAATAAAATTAATAATCAAGCTACTAATAAATAAACAAGTGTCAAGCTCACATGAGAGGTTAGGTAAGGACCATTTGGAGGAGGAGGGGACCAAACTTACTCCCCACTCCCTCTCTAAAAACCGATAAACACATCACCCCCAACCCCTTATTAGCTTGCGCCACATTGCAGTCCCACTTGGGCACCAAGGCACCCCAAGTGGGCTGCCATGGCTGATGCTACCTTAGACCAACAGGCCCAGCACTTGCGTGTGTGCTGCTGTAGCCGTGGGCTGCTGCTAGCAAGCACACATGGTACGGCCATGCTGTTGCTAGCTACTGCGGGCTGGCACGCCATGCGTGCTAATCCTTACGGCTGCCTGCTGCGGCATGGCTACTAGCCCATACGTGCACATGGCTGCGGCCAGCCTCGCTAACATAGGTGTGCTAGCACGCACCAGCTAGCCTAGGCTCGGCTTGGTGCGCATGCTAGCCACCATGCTAGGCCATATGCCCTTAGCACTCGGTTTGCTCGGGGCATTCCGATGCTAGGGGTATTTTGGTCATTATGTTGATTTATTCGTAATTTTCTCGTCTCGTCTTTTATTATTTTCGACTCGACTTCCGATGCTCGGTTTCGACGCTCCAAGCTCGAATTTCCGACGTCTAAATATTAATTACTCGGGCGACTCATTAATTCCTTTGGATTTAATTCGTTGCTTCAGTTCGCTAATTGCTTGGGTGTGACCCGAAGGGTTCAGTCAAGATTAAGCTGTAATATTAATTATAAATTAATATTACTGATCGGAAGCGGCCTCCACCCATGCATTCAGAGCACTTGACCTCACTGAATAACTTGCTTTCTAATAATTTCGAACCTTCTATCAGAAAAATACACTTGTTCGAAGGACACCATTCCTTTCACAACATACCATGAAGCTTGGTGAGGGTTTTCTCCATGTTGTGCATATTATAGTTCATCTTGAACTAATCATAGCCTTTGTGAAGCGAATGGAGAATGATGTCAATGGCAATCTCGGTTGAAAACCCCGCGTCATGCCTTTCCATGATCTCAAATAATCCTATCATTTTGAGTACATGTGGGCTGACCAGCTCTCCTTTCTTAAGCTTACTCTCATGGATGCCTGCGGGTTTCAAACCTTTCAGTTCGGTCCTGCTCTTGGAACATGTTCTGAGGCTCAGAAATGATCTCAAAAGTCGTCTCCTTCCCAAAGAAAGTCTTTTGAAGGTCGGGAGACATATTGGCCAACATGTTGCATTTAACATCTCGATTGGAAGTTTGCCATCGGTGTTGGGCAGCTTGAGTTACTTCCTCATTGGGAGTCTCGAGCATTTCCTCATCAAGGACATGTTCCTTTTGCTCTTGCATGAGAACTATACGCAAGTTTCTCTGCCAATCAAGAAAATTTGGCCCACTTAATTTCTCCTTATCGAGAATTGAGCGGAACGAGAATTGGTTGTTTAAGTTATTTGTTTATATGGTTCAACAATTTAAAGAATTTGAAATGAAAAACCATTCATAATACTTAAGTAAGATTGAATTCATGCATATATATCAAACTTATTTAAACGTCTTATTCACACATTAAAATTGTCCCCATTTGATGAGAATAAGTCAATTCTAAGATCCAAATAATCAATGAGTAGTTAAGCATGTTTTGGATTGACTTAACACTTAATATTCTACGGTAAGGAACTCTTTGCCAAGGCTCCAAGCAACTCTTGGTTAGATAAATCGTCGCATCTAATGCTCTCTCAACAACTTATCCACTTTGCCACGACATGTTAGGACTCCATCTACGGGAAGGGACATGGTCGTCCGCTTCATGGTGGTCAAGGAGCTTACAGGCTATAATGTCATTCTCGGCCGTCCGACTTTAACAGTAGCTAAGGCAGTAATCGTACCTCACTTAATGCTGATGAAGTTTGAGAGGACTGACGAAAAAATAGGTACCATCCATGGTAACCAAAAAATGACTAAGGAATGCAATTAGCTGGCCGTGAAGCCAACAGCAAGAGGACGACCACGATCGTCCGAGCCAAATTCAGATAAAGGGTTACTCCAAACACAGCAGGTCGCCCAGAAGCGCATCAAGAATGAGCAGGCATAGCAACTAATGGTCGTCGGCCTGCTAGAAGAGTTTAGGCCACAGACGGCTGGCAATCATACGGACATAGTGCTCGATCCAGACCAGCCTAATCGGACGGTCAAGGTGGGTACTATGGCCATGGGCTTTCTCGGATATGACTTGATAAAACTGCTAAGAGAATTCAAGGATATTTTTGCATTTGAAGTGCATGAGATGACAGGCATAGATCCAATTCTGGACATTCACAAGTTGGCGGTAAATCCAATGATAAAGCCTGCCCGACATAAATAGATAAATCATGGTGAAGAAAAGAATCAGGCGGCCGCAACAGAGGTTAAAAAGCTATTAGACGCCAGTTTCATTCGGCAATGTTACTACCCTGATTGGGTAACTAATGTAGTTTTGGTAAAGAAGCAGAATGGAACATGGAGAATGTGTGTGGATTACACCGACTTCAACAAGGCATGCCCTAAGGATAGCTTTCCTTTGCCTAAAATCGACCAGCTGGTCGATTTAACGGCCGGACACCTCCTACTGAGCTTTATGGATGCATACTCCGAATTCCACCAGATCCCCTTGTAGGAAGAAGATCAAGAGAAAACTGCGTTTGTGACCGAGCATGGTCTGTACTGCTACAAAGTCATGTCGTTCGGCCTTAAAAATGCCCCTGCTACATTTTAGAGACTTGTTAACACTGTCGTTATCAGATTGGCCGAAACATGGAAGCGTACATCGATGACATGATTGTCAAGTCAAAGAAGCCGACCGACCATCTGAATGACCTTCGAGAAACATTCACCGAACTCCGGCGACATAAGATGATGTTAAATCCAAAGAACTGTGTCTTTGGTGTTGAGTCCGGCAAATTTCTCGGATTTCTAATTGATCAACTGAGCATTAAGGCCAACCCTGAAAAAATCCAAGCAGTCCTGAACATGAAGTGGCCGAGAACAATCAAAATAGTGAAAAGACTGACCGGCTGCCTAGCTGCACTCGCCCGATTTCTTTCAAGATCAGGGGATAAGTGCCGATATTTTTTTCAAACAATCAAGAAAGAAGCTATATTTTAGTGGATCGAAGAGGCCGAGGAAGACTTGGTACAATTAAAGAATCATCTGCATACACTTCCTCGGCTCGTTATTCCACTCAAAGATGAGAAGCTATACATGTATCTTGCTATTTTAGATCACTCTTTAAGGGTCGTCCTCCTTGTTCAGTGGGACGGCCATTAGATCCCTGTGTATTTTATAAGCCATGTCTAGCACAATGCCGAGATGAGGTACCCACCCATTGAAAAATTCGGGCTGGCACTGTTCATGACATAAAAAAAGCTAAGGTCATGCTTCCTTTCCCATTCAATAGTGGTCTACACGGACCAACAGTTGAAAAAGTCGTTCAAAACATTGGAGAACAGTGGCCGAATGCTTAAATGGGCCTTGGAGTTAAGAGGTTTTTATATAACGTTCGATCCCAGGAAATCAATCAAGGGGCAAGCTTTTGCTAATATTCTAGCTGAAATGACACGGCCGGACTTACAGCCGGCAGGGGATCAAATTTGGAAGGTTTTGTGGATGAAAGTGCTACAGCAACTAGATGTGGTGCTGGTATCATTTGTCAGTCTCCTGAGGGAGATAAATTTTAATACGTAAGAGATTTCAGTTTCAAGCCTCTAACAATGAGGCCGAGTATGAAGCCCTTCTGGGCGGCTTTAAAATGTGTAAGGCGGTCGAGGCAACAAAGATTGATGTTAGTTCGGATTCTCAACTGATAGTTAGCTAGGTTAATGGCACTATGAGGCTAGGGAGTTGGCCATGACGAAATATCTTCAGATGGTGAAAGATGAGGCCGATGATCTAGAGCATTTCACCCTACAATAAGTTCCTCATTCGGGATATCATCGAGCGGACGCGCTCTCCAAGTTAGCATCCTCGGCATCATGTGATACTCCTAGATCAGTGTTTTGGGAAGTAAAAGAGAAGAGGAGTAATGGTGTCGAGCCAGTGCAAATCATAGATAAAAGCTCCACTTGGATGGACGGGGTGGTCTCCTATCTGAGGGATGGGACACTCCCGAACGATCCCAAAGAGAGCTAGCAGATGAAGAGGAGAGCGGCCTGGTTCGAAATGAAGAATGGGGAATTATTCAAAAAAGCGTTTGTTATGCCATATTTGAAGTAAATCACCCTAGAAAGGGGGCATGATGTGTTGGACGACCTCCACCAACGGAAATGTGGATCACACATAGGCGGACGGGCCTTAGTGAAAAAGGCTACGCACTTGGGGTACTACAAGCCGAGCATGAATTCGGAAGCCATGAAAATGGTGAAAAAATGTGACAAGTACCAAAGTTTTTCCACCCTTATTCACCGACCTGCAAATAGCTTGTCGGCCATAAGTAGTCCGCTCCCCTTTGCAAAATGGGGCATGGACATCTTGGGGCCGTATACTTCTTCGTCCGGGCAGAGGCGGTATGTGTTAGTAGCAGTAGACTACTTCACCAAATGGGTTGAAGCTGAGTCCGTCCGAGGAATCAAGTGGACGGATGTGTCCGCCTTTATTTGAAAAAATCTTATCACTCGCTATAGTGTGCCACAATCAATGGTGTTCGACAATAGACCCCAATTTGAAAAACGCCAAATAAAAAATTGGCTAAGTGACCAGGGCATCACTCATTATTTTGCCTCGGTCAGACGCCTGTATGCTAACGGCCAAGTTGGGGCTTAAAACAAACTGATCTCCAACGGTATCAAGCACAAGCTTGAGAAAGCAGGCGGCCTTTGGGCAGATGAGTTGGTGAACACGTTATGCTCTATTCAAACCATAGCTAAGAGTTCAACAGGAGAGACCCCATTCTTTCAAGTCTACGATGCTGAAGCTGTACTCCCAATTGAGATGTACGAACCTACCCTTCGGGTAATGCTATATGATGAGTCGGCCAATTGGGAGGCTATGAGGACGGCCCTGGACTTTCTTCCAGAAGCCAGGAGCAATGCGGCACTTAGACATGAAATATATCACCTCAAAATGACGAGGGCATACAATCTCAAGGTGTCTAAGCGGCCGCCAAATATGGGGGATCTTGTTCTGAGAAAAATGGAAGCGGTTGACCGAGCTAATGAAGATGGAAAGTTAACTCCTAACTGGGAAGGGCCATACTGAATCAGAGAAGAAGTACGGGATGGTACATACCGTCTTGAAGCCTTAGATGGACGTCTTATTCCTCGTATTTGGAATATAGACAATCTAAGAAAGTATTATGTTTAAATGTAGTACATAGCCAAAAAGTTGTATATACAACTAGGTCTAAATGACCGAGCCTTGTAATTGAAGCCATACAGCACACCAACAATGTAATTTTGACAAAACATATGAAAAGTCGAACATTGTTATCTAAATTTTTTTTATTTATTACGATCACTTATGCAGAAATGCCGAATAAAAGTAATAATTATGTTGTTTGCAACATAGTAGCTCAGCCCTTAAGAAGGTGCTACAGGGCAGCCAAGTAGGTGTATAGCAAGGGCATCCCTTAGCTACACAACTCGGCCACAATGACAGTAAAGTCAACTAACCTATCTGACTTCAACATGGTCGGACAACTAAGCATTAGGAAGCCATAAAAATTGCCCAAGGTATTCTCACCTAAATGGAGGCAAAGGCATGCCTAGGCGTACAAGCCCAGACAATATTCAGAAATTTCTGAGTTGAGATATTACTTTAAATTTCTTAAGTTGCATCCGAATGATAGTGTCAAAGGACAACTCAAACAAAGCCAAAAAAGTGGCCATATATGATGTTGATTCGGCATTCACCTAGTCCAAGGGCAATCATTATTATGATTTGATTAACTTATTAGTTGTCATACCTTTTGAGGTATAAAACCTACTAAGTTAATCAAACCACCTGGAATACGGACTACTCGAATGCCCAACAAAGGGGCATACCCCTAGTACTGGCACGTACAGGCATATATAAAGCATAAAAATTGCTAAAAAGTTGCATTAATTAAAACCAAGCCGCTCAAAACAAGGAAGAAAAAATAAAATTTAAACAAAGCCGCTCAAATAGGCGGCCGAATCTGAAATTGTTCGAAGAAATGAAATGAAAGCAAGAAAAATCTAAGTACTAAAAGCTTTAAAAATTTAATGCTGGAGTACCTGAGCTCTTTACTCAGCCGGCTTATAACCTTTGGCAGGCACTTCCAAGGCCGACTCCTTCTCGGCTGCAGCATTGGTGGGCTCCCCCTTGGCTACCTCCCCCTCGCAAGTAGGCTCAGCCGAAGCATCCGTTGGCTCCCCTTTAGCAGCCTCCTCCTTGGCTACCTCCCCCTCGCAAGTAGGCTCAGCCGAAGCATCCGTTGGCTCCCCTTTAGCAGCCTCCCCCTTCTAGTCCGCACTTGTCAGCGACTGGTCGGGTAGTTTCATGCTCATCTCCTCGGCAATATCTGCACACATCAAAGAAAATGGTTTGAGTGAACAAAACAAGTTCGCAAAAAAGACAATTTAAAAACTATGACAAAAACCTTACCATCCAAGAAATATTGTGGGGTAGGAAGGTTGAAAGCAGGAGGAGGTACGGGTTCGTCCCCAACTCCGTCTTGGCGACCGAGTTGGCTGACTAAGAGGCAGCTGTCTGCCAATCAGATTTTTTAACTAAATCGACATGTAGAGTCGAGATTAGGTCGGTCGGTTTTACCGAGGTCGACTTACCCCCATCATCCGCACGGACGTACTTTTTGTGAATAGACTTAGTAGTCTGATCCACGGACTTGGAGGCCCCACTTGGTGACAGATGGGGTGGCTCTCCTTGGGACTACTTTGGAGCAGTCCACGACTTCGTCTTGGCCGCTTGAGTGGAAGGTGTCCCTTTAGAGGAAGTACCCCCTTCGGGACTTGGACGCCTTCCCATCCTTTGAAGCAGAGTCCGGCTGCTTCCTCTTAGACCTTGGAGTAGGAGTGGCCAACTAAAAGAAAGAAATTTTAAGTTAAGTAAATCCAGAATAAAGCGTCCGAGCATGGGTAGAAAGGAAGCCCCTTCCAGAGTCCCAAGTTAGACGAAGGGCCAAATTAGGGTCGTCCGTGTTAAATTTGGAAGGACCCCTCTCCCAACCTACCAGCTCGGCACAAAAAAAAAGAAAAGGCAGACGGCCAGTACCTCCTTGATCTGCTTGTTCAGTTGCTGGCGGGCCTTGTACCGAGATAAGTCATGCTCGGACATGTCAATCTCCACCTTCTGCGCTGGGTCCAGCATGGCTAGTGCTTCGTCTGCTTAAGAAAGAAGAAAAATTTAGAGAAATTTCAGTCCAATTCACTTGCAAATGGAAAAAGTACGGGTTTTCACCTTGGGGTAGGTTTCAGTAAAGGCCGCATGCCGACATAAATACTGGGTCCCTGAGCTAGCTGGACAAAGGAATCCAATTCTTAGGCAAGGCCATCAATTTGTTGTTCTACATCACTCTCTTGACTCCAAAATAGTCAAGTTAGTACGCGTAGTCAGGGTAGACGGGTAGCTTGTACGGACGGTGTTTCCCTCGACCAAGCTAGATGGGAGTAGCATTAAACCTATTCATCTGTAAGTTAAACTCCACGTTATTTGTTTTAATGAGGTAGAAACGGTTCTTCCAGTTACGCCACTTGGATGGCAGGCCCATCACCACCTGATAGTCCTTGGTGGTGCACAATATGAACCAGCCGTCCATCCCCGAGTCCAGGCAGACCATGGAGTGCATCTCGCAAAATACTGGGTTCAGAACCACGTAAGGAGGATCGGGAATGATGGTACGAAGTGAGTCAAGGAGTCACATTCACCTGTATTGGCCTCTACTCGATTCTTATAATGAAAAGTGATTCTTGCAATCTCAAGGGCATACAAACAAAATATTCAATTCGCTCCAAACTATTATTATGCTAAATGGGTTGAATATTAATGCAGCATATAATTCTAAAATATTTGTGATCACTTAATTAAACAACAAGATTAAAAAGGAACCTAACCGGTCGTCCAAATTAACTTATTAGGCGTGATTTTCAATTACATATTCCCTTTAAACATGCAATATGGTGATCATAATAACAATAGAATAAAATTTATATTGGAAGTAATTTAAAAATAAATCCAACAATTAATATATGACAAAGATAATAAAAATCGTTAGAAAAATAATAGAAATGAACATGATTCCTTACTTTGATTTTGTTTGCTTGCAACTACAAAATAATAAACGCGTTACTAACTTCAAGGAAATTAATTAAATAATAATTGAAATTAAATTAAATTAAGGTTGGTTTGGGGCCAAACCCTCAAACAGTTCTACCTTTCATGCCTTGGTTTAAGGACGGAACCTCGGGTAAAGTATGGACTACTTGGAGTGCTTGGGGAAGTATTGTGAGAGAATATGGTAGGTTACTGTTTAGGCTAGAACATAGAAGAGAGAATAGAGAATTCTTTGATGCCCCGAACTGCAGAAAGGAGGGGGGTATTTATAGAGGAAATCAGTAGGTGATCACACAAAACCCTAGAAAAGTTAAGAGCTGCGGATAAACCCTTATTGGGCTCCATGACATGGTGTGTGTACCGCGACACGGTACAGGGCATCGTGTCACGGCAATGTCCACCGTGGCACGACGGCGTCGTGTCACGGTGCACAATCCTTCCCAAAATACATCTAAATTCATAAGTGCGTAAAGTGTTATACGTGGAGGACACAGAAATATCCCGTGTCACGGTATGTGCACCGTGACATGGCACTGGTCCACCGTGGCACGGTAAAGCATACCGTGTCGCGGTGACAACTTTTCTAGAAATGCGAGCAAATTCACTTTTAACCTAACTAAGCTCGGTATTCTTAAGTGCTGTTTTTGAGTTCCGGGTTATTTGGGTTTATTATTTAGTAGTCGGGCTCAATTAATAAATAATACGAAATGAATTAAATAGGTTTGGGCCAAAATATAAATGGGACTATGCATTGACTAAACATTAGGACTGATCCGTTGATGATGTAGGCAAAAGTAGGTCGTTATCTAATATTCCCTAAAGCCTAACAAATTTATAATCACTTAACAAACCTAAATATGAGTATAAAGGTAAGTCAAGGGTAGAACCACTAGGAACGGTTATGTTCAAGTATTTCCAATCTACGCCTAAGCTAGGTCGAAGTCAAGGGTAAAGAGGTAACACTAAACAACTACTAAACAAGTAAACAAGCAAATGAAACAGTAGGGAATGGGGATCAATAAGTAATTATGACAATTGCAACAATTAGGGAAGAACATCCAATTAATGGTTGTGAAGACTAATGATAAGAGCTATCAATTGGAATCAAATCCTATAAGTCAAGAAAAAGTTCACTATGAATGACTAATAAGGAAAACCACAATCCAAACCAATTGATAATTCAAATTTCTAAATCAATGGGTCGTGTCATTAGCAATCGCAATGCAATCTAGCATAATTCTCAAGGCCTAATCAAACTATACACATGCAAACTTTCATTAATCACTTTAATCTGAACAATCAATCAACATAATTCCTAAATTAAGCACAATCAATCAATCTAATCAACAAACAACCAATAAATCATGAATCAACAAAATATCGAGACACAATTACACTAATCAAGATCAAACATCAAAATCAAATCAAACAAACATGAAATTACACAAAGCAATAAAATGAGATAGAGTTAGAAATCCTCATTGATTGATTATGGAGATCTTCAATACAAATGCCACCTTGAATCTTCAATCTCTCAAATCCCTAAGGAAATTCCTCACTTTCTCTCTCTAAATCTACTCCTAAAACTAACCCTAGATCTAGAGAGATAAGCTCTCAACCTAAGCTAAAATATGAGAGAGAAATTCAAAACTAGTTGTTCAAAAATAGAAAGGTTTCATGTATATATAGCAAGAAAACACAAAAGGGATGGAGATCCACGGTGCGCACGCACAACAGGCCCGTGCGCGCGCACAGAGGGGCCTGCACGCACGCACAATGGGGTCTGCGTGCGCACACCCCGCTGTATGCTCGTGGCACGGCTTCGCTCGTTGCTAGCTCGTGGCCTCTTTATGTGAAGCTTTAATCCTAGCGCTCTCATGCATCCCAATAGTCAACGCTCTCATTGATGCCCGCGAGGAGGGGGGGCCTTGAAAACTTCATTTATGCGCATTCATGACCAAGGCATGCGATGATTGGTGATGCACGAGAGCGCTAATGCGAAGAATAGGAACTTGCTTCTTATCTTCAACTCTAGCTAACCGAATGATATGAGGTCTTGTCCCGAGCATCCAAAATACTTGGAGAACCTTCCAAAGTAGATCCGGAGCCCCGAAAAAAGCCTACAATAAAAAAAAGTAAAGAGTGTAAAGTTAAAAGACGAAAATACCCTTATTTTACAAGAAAGCACAAAATAAGAGAAACGAAGAAACTAAAGGATAAATGAACGAAACTAAAGAATTATTTAAAGAGAATACCTATAAAATAGAAGGAAAACGTCCTAAAATGCTACCATATGAGTGCCATATAAAAATGACACTTATCAAATTCCCCCAAGTTAAACTTTTGCTCGTCCTCGAGCAAAACAAAATCCAACACAAGGGAAAATGATGACATTATTCAAGCAAAGAAAGAAACAAGAAAATTAGAGAGGATGGGAATGTACACTAACTCACTTTCGTTGGAATCACGGTCAATTTTTGCAAGTAAAGACAATCCATTTAAACACCTAGATCGCTCTAATGGACGAGTGATGCTCTCGTAAGGGTTTCCTAAGAGATTAACCCAAGACTCTCACAAAGCAAACAAATAAGGCAAAGCATAAAAAAGAAATCAAAAGAAAAGTAAAGAAAACATATGTTCTTAAAAGGACTTATGCAAATGAACAAGCACAAATGGATGCAATTCTTTCTATACAAGTAAGGGGGTGCACGTTTCAAGATATCCAAGGTTAATTGAAACATAAAATATGCTAAGCATAGAGAACTAATAAGACACAATTCACCTTCATCCCAAATAATCATACCACGTTCTCCCTACTAGTTTCAAATCCACCTCCAGTGAGCATCTCAATGATTCCTCGAAGCAACCGGAAAAGATGAGATTTTCAAGGCTACTCGACATCTTTACTATGCAAACCGCTCCATAGGCTTGACTCACATCTCCCTTCACCAACTTGTGACTCGACCAAAAAGGTCAAAAGGTCATGCAAAGGGTCGTAAAGTAATGGCGAAAAGGGTAAATGTAGGCTAAAATTTGAAATTTGGTGGTATACCTAAATTATGAAGCAAAGGGTGATCAATCCTCAAAAACATAATCAAGCAATAACCAAACAAAAACACCAACACCCTCAAACTTATTCAAAGCAAAAATCACAAACCTATATACAAAAAGTGTAAGAACGCTTCCCCCCCAAGCTTGAACAAAGCATTGTCCTCAATGCTTAAAATAGGGATAAAGACACTTACATCAAAATAATTTTGACCTTTTCATTTTTCTCATTTTTTCACTTTTTTTGTTTTGCCTAAGCATTTGAATTTGATTTTCTTTTTCTCGATTTTTTTTCATTTTTTTGTTTTTTACTTTATTGCATTGTCCTCGCCTCTTTTAACTATGGACTGCTTTTTCAACTAGGCATTTTCCTTTATTTACAAAATATTCACAATACACACTTACTTACATTATAAAAACCAAATAATCAAACTCATCCATCACAATCTTCAACAATAATGATCAATTGCTGACAAAAATAAAGAATGGAAACAAGAATGAAACAAAAGGCTCCAAATTTAAAGATATGGCTTGAAATGAAGGTTTATGGCTCAAATTGTTAGCAAGTAGGCAAATGTAAACCCAAAATAAATAAATGAAATCTATCCTAGAAAAATAAGACTTTATAATCACTTAAAAAAATGTTCCCCATGTCATAGGTGTGCTTAAGCTTGTTGCATGCCTTCATTTTGTCATGTGCACACTTACTTTCTTATGAATTGTGTAGTGGTGCATTTGACAAGCTCTTGCGTTCGATGCAATACTATTTTACTAAAGCGGTCAAGCTTAGACCTTAAGCAAGCCTTTCTCGGGAACCCGTGTTTTATTACTTTCATTTTCTTTTCTTTTTAGAATAGATTTTCTCTCATGTAAATGTTTATGTGCCTTTTGCTTGGTATACAACTTGATATACTTTGGTGCATTGGTTTGAATCAAGAATCAAGGAAGATTGACTCCTATTTTGCTAGCATATGGAAAACAAGATCCAATTTTAGAGGAACTTGGCTTTGAAAGATTAAATTGGGTCATTTGCGGGTATTTACACCCACTAAATCCGATAATATCTTTCCTTGCTCTTTCTCTAATAATGGTTGATAACTTGTTGGACGTGTGTTGGTTTATTGGATTGATCTCTTTGTTTTCCCCTCCCGTGGATTATTTGATTTATGTTTGAGCATGTTGTCTTATTCAAGCTTGGGGGAGGGTATTCTATCATGTTTGGTGGGATTTTGATTCATATATGCCATGCACATTTGCATATGAATTTCCATGTTCTTTTACTTTTGAAAAACTCCAAAAACATTTTTGTTTCTTTCAAGGCAAATTTGCATCGTATTTTGTTTTGTTCTTGCTTTAAATATAATACTTTTGGACTTATATAGTTCAATGCTTTTCTTCTTAAATGGTAACGGTGTGCACGGTTTGAGAGTATGTTCGGTTGATTTTAGGATAGATTATGCTAAGGTAGTATCTTTAGAACTTTTGGGACCTTGAAGCTAGATTCTAGTTGTTTGTGGTAAGAAGTTGTTGCTCCCTTTGGTGAATTTGAAACTAATAGTGAGTTATTTCTACAACCATGTGAGGTTTCATTCTTTTCTATCCTTCTACATATTTTGCATGAGCGGCACATGGATCCTTGACTATTGCATGCTTTATCTAGAATTTGACTCTTGTTTCCCGAGATCACGACCGAACCATTTAGGAAGGACAAAGGCATCTTTTCAGGGTGGTGATTTTATTTTTCTAGGATAGATTTCATTTATTTATTTTGGGTTTACATTTGCCTACTTTCTAACCATTTGAGCCATAAACCTTCTTTTCAAGCCATATCTTTATATTTTGAGCCTTTTATTTCATTCTTGTTTCCATTCTTTGTTTTTGTGAAGCAATTGATCATCATTGTTGAAGATTGTGGTGGATGAGTATGAATATTGGTTCTTTAGTAAGAAAGTTTGTGTTTGTGTAATTTTGTGAATAAAGGCAAATGCCTAGTTGAAAAAGCCGTCCATAGTGAAAAGAGGCGAGGACAATGCAATAAAGTGAAAAATAGAAAAATGAAAAAAAAATGAAGAAAAAGTAAAGCAAATTCAAATGCTTTGGCAAAAGTGATAAAAAAGTGGAAAATGAAAAGCTAAAAAACAATTTGATGTAAGTGTCTTTCTCCCTATTTTAAGCATTGAGGACAATGCTTTGTTCAAGATTGGGGGGAAGCGTTCTTACGCTTTTTGTATATATGTTTGTGTTGTTTTCTTTGAATAAACTTGGGGGTGTTGGTGTTTTTGTTTGGTGATTGCTTGATTCTGTTGTTGAGGATTGATCACCCTTTGCTTCACAATTTAGGTATACCACCAAATTTCAAATTTTAGCGTACCTTCACCCTTTTCGCCATTACATTACAACCCTTTGCATGACCTTTTAACCTTTTTGGTTGAGTCACAAGTCGGTGGAGGGAGATGTGAGTCAAGCCTATAGGACTGTGTGCAATAGTCGAGGTGTCAAGTAGCCTTAAATCTCTTTCTTTTTCAGGTTCCTTCGAGGAATCATTGAGATGCTCGCTAGAGGTGGATTTGAAGCTAATTAGGAGATTGTGGTAAAATGTTTTGAGATGAAGGTGAATTGTGTCTTATTAGTTCTCTATGCTTAGCATATTCTATGTTTCAATCAACCTTGGATATCTTGAAACGTTCACTCCCTTTCTTGTTTAGAAAGAATTGCATCCATTTGTGCTTGTTCATTTGCAAAAGTCCTTTTAAGAACATATGTTTTCTTTACTTTTCTTTTGATTTCCTTTTTATGCTTTGCCTTATTTGTTTGGTTTGTGAGAGTTATGGGTTAATTGTTGGGTTTTGATGAGTCCGACTCATCGCGAAAATAAAACCCTAGCCAAGATTAAACTCACAATTACTTTTCTATTGCATGCTTTATCTAGAATTTGACTCTTGTTTCCCGAGATCACGACCGAACCATTTAGGAAGGACAAAGGCATCTTTTCAGGGTGGTGGTTTTATTTTTCTAGGATAGATTTCATTTATTTATTTTGGGTTTACATTTGCCTACTTTCTAACCATTTGAGCCATAAACCTTCTTTTCAAGCCATATATTTATATTTTGAGCCTTTTATTTCATTCTTGTTTCCATTCTTTGTTTTTGTGAAGCAATTGATCATCATTGTTGAAGATTGTGGTGGATGAGTATGAATATTGGTTCTTTAGTAAGAAAGTTTGTATTTGTGTAATTTTGTGAATAAAGGCAAATGCCTAGTTGAAAAAGCCGTCCACAGTGAAAAGAGGCGAGGACAATGCAATAAAGTGAAAAATAGAAAAATGAAAAAAAAAATCAAGAAAAAGTAAAGCAAATTCAAATGCTTTGGCAAAAGTGATAAAAAAGTGGAAAATGAAAAGCTATAAAAAAATTTGATGTAAGTGTCTTTCTCCCTATTTTAAGCATTGAGGACAATGCTTTGTTCAAGATTGGGGGGAAGCGTTCTTACGCTTTTTGTATATATGTTTGTGTTGTTTTCTTTGAATAAACTTGGGGGTGTTGGTGTTTTTGTTTGGTGATTGCTTGATTCTGTTGTTGAGGATTGATCACCCTTTGCTTCACAATTTAGGTATACCACCAAATTTCAAATTTTAGCCTACCTTCACCCTTTTCGCCATTACATTACGACCCTTTGCATGACCTTTTGACCTTTTTTGTTGAGTCACAAGTCGGTGGAGGGAGATGTGAGTCAAGCCTATAGGACTGTGTGCAATAGTCGAGGTGTCAAGTAGCCTTAAATCTCTTTCTTTTTCAGGTTCCTTCGAGGAATCATTGAGATGCTCGCTAGAGGTGGATTTGAAGCTAATTGGGAGATTGTGGTAAAATGTTTTGAGATGAAGGTGAATTGTGTCTTATTAGTTCTCTATGCTTAGCATATTCTATGTTTCAATCAACCTTGGATATCTTGAAACGTTCACTCCCTTTCTTGTTTAGAAAGAATTGCATCCATTTGTGCTTGTTCATTTGCAAAAGTCCTTTTAAGAACATATGTTTTCTTTACTTTTCTTTTGATTTCCTTTTTATGCTTTGTCTTATTTGTTTGGTTTGTGAGAGTTATGGGTTAATTGTTGGGTTTTGATGAGTCCGACTCATCGCGAAAATAAAACCCTAGCCAAGATTAAACTCACAATTAATATAATCAAAACACATAATTAACAAGAATTAGGGAAAGACGAAATTACCTTTAAAGCGTGCTTCGCTCGTCTACCGAGCTCTTACTTGAGAAAGCTTTAAGTCTCGCAACGGGCGAAAACCTCCTACGTTATCCACCCGCAACACGACCCTGACTAGGTCTATTACTTGGAGGTTAGCCAAGTCCAACCAAACTACTCAAGTAATTATGAGTTTAATGGTTTTCTCTTAAGTGGAGATGCCTTTTCTAACTCTTTCTCAAGTGAGTTTACCCATACCCCAAGTTGGTTATTTATAGGGAAACTCATGAGTGAAATCCTCTCTCCCATCAATGTGGGAGAGTTGGTAAAATAAATATTCTCCATTTATTTTTACATCAAAAATAAAATTAAATAGCCAACAACTAATTAATCAACAAGTGTCACACTTAGAGGAGGGGTTAGGTAAGGACCACAAGGGAAAAATGTGCTTAGAGCACATAACTAGCATGTACCAAGCCACGCACATAGCAGAAGTAGCCCGCATGTACGTGCGTGGCCTACTGTGCTTGTGTGCGGGGCAGCTGTGCTAGGCCGTTGCTCCTAGCGCGCCAAGCACAACGCACCCAGCTAGCAGCATGGCATGCTGGGCTGCGTTTGCTAACACTGGCACAGCAGCATGGCATCTGATGAAGTACAACTCCTATTCTTGGCATACCTAAGGAGTTAGCTTTATGGCATGCTGGGCTGCGTTTGCTAACACTAGGCATTCCGATCACTTGACCTCACTGAATAATTAGCTTTCTAATAATTTCGAACCCTCTATCGGAAAAATACACTTGTTCAAAGGACACCATTCCTATCAAAACCCACCCTGAGCTAGAGATGTGGAATATGATTCCCGCATCTAATAGCTTAGTGATTTCCTTCTTGACTACTTCCCCCATTTGAGGGTGAACCTTTTGTTGTCTTTCAATGCTAAGTGAGGCTCCATCCTCAAGAGTGATATGGTGCATACATAAAGCAGGGCTTATACCCTTGAGGTCATCTAAAGTCATATCACCTAATCAAAAGTATTACCTAAGTCCTCTAACTAATGTAGATAGGGAAGTAGGGTCGAATCCATAGGGAAACAAATCTTTTTATACCTAATTAATTATTATAATCTAAACTATTAAGTAACCCAAATTGTTATAATTAAAAGGGAATTATACTACGAAGATTAAGAATAGGGAGAAATAAATTAATAAAAGGCCTAGAGTCACAGGTTCACCAATAATTAATATTTCCGGATAAAACATAACAATCGATAATTAACATTGCATATATAACATGATTAACAGGCTCTGGCAATTTATTAATCAACATAGATCTAATAGGCTTTCGCAATTTACTAGATCTAAGTTCATATTGAAAATAGCCTTTAATATCAAATTAACATCTGCTCGATTCATCAACTCAATATTGCTATACTTTTACAATCAAGCCACATCTGCTCCATTCATAATCTAATTGCAAAGAATTAAAACAACTTAATAAGAAATTATCATGCATTATCAATAATCAATAATAACAAATTATCCCTTAATGTTAACTATGGATCCCCCAAAACCCTAGAATTAAACTACTCACACATAATGAAATCTAAACTAAACAAGCATATGAAAAAGACATGATTAAGATCAAAGCAAGAAAAATAAGCAATAAAAGAGAGATGAAATAATACCAAAATAAGAAAGTATGAAATTGCATAAACCAAGAGTGTAGAGAGAGAAACAAGAGAGACATAATTCTAAGAGTTTAATTAAGAGGAGAGAGAGAGAAAGAGAGTGATATCGAAGAAGTGCTAAACTCGCTTAACAAAAGCATACTTAAACTAAGCTTGAAAATCCTAAGCTTAAACAAAGTAAACAGCCACTTAAACTTCTTCCGAAAACACGCGCCCGATCGGGCCAAAGGAGCTCCCATGGTTTGCCGATTTAGTGAACTTTCTTACATGTAGGGACTTTCCCCCTTCCTTTTCTAAGAACCAAAGAAAGAAGCTCAAGAGAGAGGCAAGGCATTATGTGTGGGATGATCCCATCTTATACAAGCGAGGGGTCAATGGCTTACTTAGACGTTGTGTGCCAAACGAAGAGGTGCCTAGTGTTTTGAAAATGTGCCATTCGGATCCAAGCGGGGGCCATATGGGTGTCTCTAAGACTGCCACTAAGGTCCTTCAATGCGGTTTATGGTGGCCACATCTCTTTAAGGACTCATGGGGCTTTGTCAAGACATGTGACTGATGTCAAAGAGTTGGGAACATCTCCAAGAGAAATGAAATGCCTCAACAACCCATACTTGAGTTGGAAGTGTTTGATGTGTGGGGTATTGATTTTATGGGGCCATTTCCCTCATCTTTAGGAAATCAATATATTCTTGTGGCGGTCGATTACGTGTCTAAGTGGGTTGAGGCCATTACCTCCCTAAATAATGACCACAAGATGGTTATGAAGTTGTTTAAGAAGATAATCTTTCCAAGATTTGGGGTACCAAAGGCAGTAATAAGCGACAACGGTTCTCATTTTATTCACCATACCTTTCAAAAGATGTTGAATAAGCATGGAATCCATCAAAGATTCGGCCTCCCATATCATCCCCAATCGAGCGGCCAAGTGGAAGTCTCTAATCGTCAAATCAAGCTCATCCTTGAAAAGACGGTTGCGAGAAATTGAAAGGATTGGTCGGATAAGTTGGATGATGCTCTTTGGGCCTATCGAATGGCTTTCAAGACCCCCATAGGTACCACTCCATACCGCCTAGTCTATGGCAAGTCATGGCGGGGGAGAAAAGGTGGTTAGATCTTCATGAGCTAGAGGAGCTTCGGCTTGATGCCTATGATTGTGCTAGTGTGTACAAAGCCCGTTCCAAGGAAACACATGACAAGCTTATTGAGAAGAAAGATTTTTGTGTTGGCGATAAGTTTCTTCTCTACAATTCAAAAATGAAGTTGTTTCCCAGAAAGCTCATGTCAAGATGGAGCGGTCCCTATTTAGTCAAGAAGGTTTTTCCAAGTGGTGTTGTAGAGGTCTCAATGATGGATTCTTCTTCTCCGTTTAAGGTCAATGGCCATCGTCTCAAGAAGTATTTCGACGGTGCTTTTGTTTGCCTTGTTCACTCATTGCTTTTCCGACAACCACCTTAATTGGTGGAGGACGTCGAGCTATGACGTTAAACAAGCGCTACCCGGGAGGCAACCCGGTTTTCTAACCTTTTTCTTTTGATTTTATGATTTTCTATATTTCTTTTATCCTTGAGAATTTTTCTTATTTCTCATTATTTCTGTTTGTTTTCTTGATTTTAGGTACCATGAGATTGGATCGAAGAAAATTTCCAACAATTTTGGTGTTACTTCAAGATTTCTTGAGGTTTGGTTAAGTTTAGGTGGAAAAGCTTGTTGGGGTCTTATGCTCTCATGTTTGCATTTTTATTGATTTTCTACTATTTTTCAAATTCGCTTTCAAATATCTCATTACGCAAACACGAGAGCATATTAATGGAAGAAATATTCTTGCTGGTGCATACGCACCATAGGTTGTGCGCGCGCACCAAAGAGGTCAGAAAATTTTCTCTAACTTTGACAAAATTTAACGGTTTTTAAACCATCCCCTTATCCCCTTGGTGCGCACGCAACCCATCCCTGTGCGCGCGCACCATAGGGGTCAGAGTTTTGGCCTGTTTTTGAACCAACCCAGCCCCTACTTGGTGCGCACGCACCTTTTGGCTGCGCGCACGCCCCTTTTTGCTGCGCGCACGCACCAGGTAGGCAGCGATTCTGGCCAATTTTCCAACCCAAGCCTCGCGCCAAACCCCCCCTGCTGTCGCCTGCGCGCACGCACCGTCGCCAGCCGCCAGGTGCGTTCAGCGCCCCCTTTTAACCCTAAAAGACGCACCACCTTATTTCTCCATTCTCTCTCCCCGATTTCCCCTTACTCCCTCACTCATTCTTCTATCTTCAAACCCTTCCAAACCTTTGCAAATTCACACAATTACTCATTTTTAATATTCATTTCTTTACAAATTACATCAAAGCATAATCAAATCCCTTCCAAAACAAAAAAAAAATCCAGAAATTTCGAACTTGAAATTCGAAAATTGGGCATAATTTCGAAATTTTGGTGTTTTGATTTAGTGCTTGAATCTTGTCTTTGGGTGTTCTATTTGTTCTTAAATCTTCATTTTGGGCAATTTGCAAGTAATTTAAGGCTTCATTGAGGTATAATTTTTTATTTTCTAGTCATCTTCTTCCTCATTGTTCATGCTTGAAACCCTTGTTTTTGCTTTCATGGTAGAACTCCATTGTTGGTTCTTTTAGCTTGTAATTTGTGTTGAATGATTTTATTGGATGTTAATTTGAAGCTTTTTCATGATGAATTTGTATACCTTGCTTGATTCCTTGGTTCACCATTGTTGGTCATTTTCTCTCTCATGGGTATTCTTTATGATGGTATTATTGCTTTGATAATTCAATGTTTGAGATTATTTTGCTCAATTTAATTCATAATTTGGTCTCTTATGTTCAATTTGCCTTTATATCCATGCCTACTTGCTTCAAATTCATGACTTTATATTAATGGCATTGTTCATATGTAGCCATCTCTTGTTTCTATTTTGAAATAATTGCATTTGTGCTTGATTCGTGAGCAATTACTTATGCTTATTATTGAAATATGACAAATGTAAAGATTTGCTTATGAATTGTTTTCATCCTTGTAAATGGCTCCAATCCATCACAAGAAGCGGGCAAGATCAAGTTCAAGGAAGCCTAGGCATGTTGTTACACCTCCACCCGAGGTGGAAGAAACATACGGCATTGAATTCTCTAAAGAATCACATTGGGATCGTTTCAAGTGTCTATCCAAGAGAAAGCTAAGACCAACAAGATTCTACGATCAAGCAACAACCAAGTTTATCGACAAAGATGAGGACGTTCGGCTTCTTGCAAAAAGCCTTGATCTTTTAGAGTTCTTGGATTTGAGCGCCCCTACTTATGCTAGGGTGACCTATGAATTTCTTTCTTCTCTTGAAGTAGTCCGAGAAACGGGTGACGATTCCTCAAGGATTTTAACTTTCCAACTTTTCAATCATGATCACTCAATGACGGATTCTCAACTACGTTCATACTTCAAGTTTCCATTAGCTGAGGACGCGGATCATTGTATCTATCCGGCGCATAGTAGAATAGCAAGTGACCATGGATATAATAAGAAACATTGGTGGAGAAGTATCTCGGAGGAAGGGAAGTACGAGCCTCAAAATTCCAAGACCGCTTCCATGATTCATCCGGCTATGCGGTATTTCAACCGTCTTCTCACTTACGCTCTTTGCTCTAAGGACTCTTTGGGAGCTATCTCACGAGAGGAGCTTTGTCGGTTGTGGATAGCAGACCAAAACGACTTTGAGATTGAGCTAGTGGATTTCACGGAGCATTTGATCAATCTATTCTTGGATATCCGTGATGGAGTTAGCCTATCGGGGAGCATCCAATTGGGAGGGATGATTTCTATCCTAGCTCTTTGCATCAATGACGACTATAAGACTTTGTTAAATGAGCTTCCCCTAATTATTGATCCTCGAGAAAAATCTTCTTCTCATTTCTTAATCCCATGCAAAGAGACAACTACCCGACCAAGGGAGAAAGATTCCTTGTCTTGGAGGCCTCCGGTGCGAGATATTGATCCTTCTATTCGAAATAGGATGAATCATAAAAGAGGTCGCTCAACCAATGCTTTCTCATCGAATGTTCACACTATTCCCACGATTGAACCGGAAGGTACACCTATTCCTTCCCCCTCTCCTACTCCTTCTACTTTTGATTTGTCAACCATTCATGCTAAGCTTGATTCTATTGCTAATGTGTTATATTCTATGCCTTCTATGCAAACCCCTAATCTTGGTTATGACTATCATACAAATCAATTGTAGGATTTACATGTTCGGAGGGGGGAGATCGAGCCCTATGTGAATTACTCGTATCTCCCGGTCCAACAAGGACCTATCCCTCAATGGGAGCCTTTTGATCCTACCATTAGTCCTCGGCCTTGCTACCCTTATTGGGAGGGCCCTCATGTTCACCCTAGTTCTATCATAGGCACCACCCCCGGCCACTTACAACTATATGCAGCCCGGTGGTTGTGATTATACATATGATCCGGCTAATCCTTCGCCCTTTTTGGACCCCGAGACTTTTGGAAGGTGGGGTAGGTCGGGTGAGCCGATCATAGATGATTGGTCTCATTATTTTGAGGTTGATAAAGCTAGGAGGGAAGGTAGGTTAAGGGGTAAGGCTCCCATGGACGTGAGCGAGATGGCTAGCTTTAGTCATGTGATGGAGACCGGTGAGGGGAGTTCTCATTCTACCCCTTACCATAGTGCAGAGTGATACTACCACGGCTACCCCCTCCCATTCTTATGTGCTTTATATGATGTTTCTCTGTTGCCTATATGTCTTTAGGTTTAAAGTCAGAGGGGTAGTCCAGTTTAAGCTTGGGGGTGCTTTATGTCATTTGTTTCTATGCTTCACCATATCCCCCCCTGCTTTTGTAGTTCATTCCTGGTCTCCTATGCTTCTGGTATTGATCTCTATGTCGTTTGGTTTTATGATGATGCTGCTGTATTTCTGCTGATTTCTCTGCCCGGTTATTGGTTTTGTTGCTTGTTTCTCTTATCGCTGTCCGCTGAGTTTCTCTGTGTCTCTGTTATGATGATTCCTGATGATGACTGTCTGATATCTTGTCTCCTGATACTGCTTCAGTCTGATGATTTTGCTTCCCACACTCATTTGATCCTATTCCTGTTGCTTTTATTACTTGCTTTTTCTTTATTTTCATGCATTTTGTTTTCTCTTTTCTTCTTTTCTTTTGTATTGAAGTCACTAACAATTTTCTTTGTAAATAGTTTTTTATTTCTCACCTTGCTCTATTGCTTATGCTTTGGATTTCAACGATTCATAAAGGTGCTCTTTCGCCTTGTTTAATGTGCAATAGCTTTGGCGCTCGGTGAGATCTTTCTATTTCTTTTCTTTTTCTTTTCTTGGTTGCTTAGTCTAGGATTAGTTCTAAAAGAAGTTGAATGGTTCGAGGTTGTTTGCTTTTTAACACCCTAGAGTGTTTGGGAACATTGGCGTTGTGGCCGAATGTTCACTTGTTTGTTGATTGAGATTTATGTGTGTTAGCATTACTTCCTTATTTATTTCTACTTCTCCTTTACTTTTCTATTTTTCATTTCATTTTCCTTTTCTTCTTTTTCTTTTTCTTTTTCTTTTCTTTTCTTCTTCCTTCATGTTTTCCTTTTCTCTTTTTCTTATTCTTTTCTTTTCTTTTTATCCCTTGTTCTCTTTATTTTGTTTTTAGTCCTTTTCTTTTCTTCAAAACAATATAAAAAAAAAGAAAAAAACAAAATAAATAATAAAAAAAAAACAAAAATCAAACAAAACTTGTTTTTGTGAATATGAATAAAATATTTTTGAGGCATTGCTTTTCTTTCTTCATCTTTTTGCTTTTACTTTGGACTTAGTACCACTTGAACTTGCACATTAGCTATTTTTCTTCCTAAATACAATGGTTTGCACGGTTTGAGAGTATCTTTGGTTGACTCTAGGATAGGGTATGCTAAGGTAGCGGTTTAGACCTTTTGGGGCCTTGAAGCCGGATTCTTTTGGTTTGTGGTAAGACGGAGTTGCTTCCTTTGGTGGATTTGACAAATTTAGTAAGTTTTTGCTACAACCGTGTGAGGATTTATCTATTTCAAGCCTTCATCATTTTTGATTGTGCGGCGTGGATCCTTAACCTTTGCATACCTAATCTTGAATCTGGACTCATAATTCTCAAACACGAGACCGAACCAACTAGGAAGGACAAAGGCCATTTTTCGGGGTGGTAAATTTTCATTTCTAGGATTTTCTTCTTTCTTTTTAGTTCATGGGGTTTACATTTGCCATCTTGCTAACCATTTGAGCCTTTCCCCTTCTTTTCAAGCCACATCTTTAGAAATTTGAGCCTTTTGTTTCTTTTTGTTCCAATCTTGGTTTTTGTGAAGCAAATGGTCATGATTTTTTTGGAGTTCGTGGTCTAAAAGGTTGGATATTGGTTTTATTTGTAAGCACGCTCGTCTTTTGTATATTTTGTGAATAATGGCAAATGAATAAATGAAAAAGCCGTCCAAAGTTATAAAAAAGGCAAGGACATAATAAATGCAAAATCTAAAAAGCCGTCCACAGTTAAAAGAGGCGAGGAAAATTGCTTTGATAAAATGAAAATTACAAAACAAAAAGAGTGAAAAAGAGAAAATTCAAAAAACAGTTTGATGTGATTCTTTTCCCTTTTCAAGCATTGAGGACAATGCTTCCTTTTAGCTTGGAGGAGAAGCGTTTACGCTTTTTGTATATATGCTTGTGGATATAGCTTTGAATAAGCTTGGGGGTATTAGTTTGTTTTTGTTTGGTGACTTCTTGGTTTTGGTGTCGAGGTGTGGCCAATCTTTGCTTCATAACCTAGGTGTACCACCAAATTCTAAATTTTAAGCCTACCCCTAACCTTTTGCCCTTACGTTACAACCTTTGGGAAAGTCCTTTCGACCTAGTCGTTGAGTCATATACCGAGGGAGGGCATTATAAGTTAAAGCCTAAGGAAAAGGGATGCAAGGTCGAGATGTCGAGAACCCTCAAATTCTATTCTTTTCCGGTTCCTTCGAGGAACCATAGAGACGCTTACTAAGGGAAGATTTGAAGCCATTAGGGAGAACGAGGTTAGATTGGTTGGGATGAAAGTGGATTGCGCCTCATTAGTTCTCTACTCTTAGCATACCCTATGTTTCAATCAACCCTCGATATCTTAGAACGTGCTTACCATTGTTGTTTTAGAAAGTTTGATATCCTTCGTGCCTTGATCATGTGCAAAAGTCCATTGTATAAGCATTTCTTTTCTTTTCAAGGTTTTAAACTTTCTCTTTTCTTTTCTTTTTACTTTGCCTCCTTTTTAATAAAAAGAGTTATAGGTTAACCTCTTTAGAAACCTTTACGAGAGCATCACTTGTCCTCTAGAACGATCTAGGGGTTTAAATGGCTTGTCTTTAGTTGCTGAAATTGACCGTGATTCCTACGAAAGTGAGTTAGTGTATATTCTCATCTTCTCTAGTTTTCTTGTTTCTTTCTTTGCTTGAATAGTGTCATCATTTTCCCTTGGGTTTGATTTTGTTTTGCTCGAGGACAAGCAAATGTTTAGCTTAGGGGAATTTGATGAGCCTCGTTTATGGCGCTCCAAAGAATAAGATTTAGGTTCATTTTCTTTATTTTCTTTCATCATTTTCATATAATTCTCTTAGTTTTATTTGATTTTCCATTTTTATAATTCACTTTGGTTCTCGATTAGTTTTTACGAGTTTTTCATATTTTTAGTTGATAATTCATAGTTTTAGTTTTAGTTTTACTTTGTTATGACTTCTCTCTTTGTTTTATTTGTGTTTTGTAGGTGAATAATCAAGTGAATTTGCTCATTTTGGGACTGCCTTGTTCGCGGGCATCATCTCGAGTGCACTGATGATGGGGATGCTCGAGAGCGCGGAGTTTGATCAAGCAAGCGAAGGAGCCAAGGCCTCGTGCACCACACAGGGGTGCGCGCGCGGCATAGGGGTGTGTGTGCGCAGACCCAGTTGTGCACACGCGGCTGGTTTGTGCGTGCGCGCAGACCCAGCTGTGCGCGAGCGCGGCTGGTCTGTGCGTGCTCACGGACCGGTGCGGCCCCCTTCGCTCGATTTTCCTATTTATAGCTTTTGACTTTCTTTTTTATGACGACTTAACTTTTGTACTTGAGATATAATTTTCCAGAAATAGTAGAAAGAGAAGCTTAAGATTTACTTATTTGTACTTGAATTTGATCTTAGATTTCAATTTGATCTTGAAATTCCTTCTTTCATTCAATGAAAGTTTGTAAGATTTCTTTCCTTTGATTTACTTTTAATGCAATTCCTTCTTATTTCTTGAATTATTGATTGAGATTACATTCATTGCTCTAGAATTTGTTGATTGATTAATTTTCTTTGATTAAGCTTGAATGAATATGAATTTGATTGAATTTGTTTTGTTCCTTAATTTCACCATGATTAGTGAGTAGATTAGTTGCTAGGGAGAAGGGGAAGCATGCTTGATTGATGATTTTTTCTAGTTGATGATGCTAAATTGATTTGAATGTTGCAATTAAATTGGTTGACATAGTTGTGCATGTGATAAATTAAACTAGGAGTGATCAACCTATAAGATTAATCTAGATTGCATTGCAAATTTCAATGACATGAACCCTTGATTTGAGGATTGCTTTAATTGATTGAATTTGATTGTGATTTTCCTTGTTAGCCATTCAGTGAACCCTAGCTTGGATTATAGGAGATAGCTTTTGGATTCCTTTGATTGCAACTATTGTTTGTCCCTTGTGATGTTGAATCGATTGAGTGATCTATAAATTAGCATAATCATCGAGCTTGCATGTGGAACCAATATCCCTAGTGTTTAGCATATTGAATTCTTCGATTTGTTTAGCTTTTTGACATCTTAGTTACCAACCACTACCATTTATATTCTTCGATTTAGCTTGACATAGGCTATAGAATCGTTCCTACTCATTCCTTTAGGTTCGACCCTTGACTTACCATATACTTGTATTAGGGTTGGTCGAGTGTTTACAAATTAAGTTTGGCTCTAGGGAGAGGTAGATAACGACCTACATTTTCCTCTTGTCGGTTGTGCGCACGCACAGCACCCTCGTACGCACGCATAGAGGGGCCTGCACGCACGCACAGGAAGGTCTACGCGCGCGCACCCCTAGTGAATGCTTGGCGCGCAACTCCCCTATGTTGCTAGCTCGTGGCCCCTTTGCGTGATGCTTCGATCCTAGCGCTCTCATGCATCCCTATAGTCGACGCTCTTGAGTGATGCCTGCGAGGAGGGCAGCCTTGAAAACTCCATTTTTGCATGTTCATGACCAAGACATGTGATGATGGTGATGCACGAGAGCGCTAAAGCTAAGAGTGGGAGCTTGCCTCTTATCTTGCACAATTGCCAACCGAATAATGTGAGAGCTTGTCCCAAGCATCCAAAAAACTTGGAGAGACTTCCAAAACGAATCCCGAGGCTCGAGCAAGTCCTGTGATGAAAGAAATTAGAGAGAGTAAAAAGCAAAAGACGAAAATACCCTTAAAATGCAAGAATTCGCAAAATAACGGGAATGAAGAAACTAAATCATAAAAGATCGAAAGTAAAGAATTATTTAAAGAGAAAAGCTATAAAATATAAGAAAAACGTCCTAAAATGCTACCATATGAGTGGCATAAATGAAAATTTGGGTTCGGGAGCCAAAATTCTAAATAAAACGAGATTAAAATTAATAAAATCGAGTTACTAATCTAATTAGCAAGAACAACAAGAAATTAAATCCATTTTAAACACCTTGAGAATTTTAGTTACAAAATAAATGAGCAAAGCTTCGATACCACTATTGGGTTTTGGAAAGTCCAACTTTTCGCGGAACAAAACCTGGCCCCAAGACCCGCTCACAATTGATATAACTAAAAGACATATATAACAAGATAAATTAAAAAGACAATATTACCCTTAATGCATGCTTCGCTCTCTCCAACGAGCTCTTACTTCGAAAGCCGAGTCTCACAATCGCGTAGACCTTCAACGATAGTCCACCCGCAACAACAACCTGATTGGTCTCTAACTCGGAGTTTAGCCGAGTTTGGACCAAAAACAACTACTCGAGTTTTACGTGAAATTAAAGGTTTTCTCATTATTATGGAGATGCCTTTTTGAGTTCCAACTCAAGTGGAATTCTCAGATCTTAATACATGGGTATTTATAGAGAATTCTCACAAAACATTCTACTCTCCCATCAATGTGGGAGAGTTGGTAAAAATCATTTTTCATTTTATTTTTCATTCAAAAACAAAAGAAAAATAGCAAAGCAATAATTAATCAACAAGTGGCAACAAGGAGGGAGAAGGTAGATGAGGACCACAAAGGGGGGGGGGACCAAAGCCTTTCCCCCCAAGCATCCCCAAACCGCCTCACACATGCCCAAGCCTGAGCGCCTCGCACGACGCCATGTGGCGCACAGCTGGCGGCCTTGTGCTTGGCTGGCCCTGCCCATATGCATATGTGTACGGGCTGCTCGATTTCTCGGCCCAGCAAGCAACTCACACTTGCGGGCTACTAGCCGTGGCTTCTTATGCGCCTGCTGCTAGCAGTGCTTGCACGCTAGCACGTTGCGAGCTTGCTAGCACTGCTAGATGCTAGCTGCTGTGCGCGCTAGCATGCTTGCTAGCATTGCTAGCATTGGCGTGCTAGCTTGTCGCGCCACGCACCATCCAGCAGTACTAGTAGGCTTGGCTTGGTGCGGCACGCATGCTAGCACCACTTGCCCCTAACACTCGGTTTGCTCGGGGAATTCCGATGCTAAGGGTATTTTGGTAATTGTCGATTAATTTATTACCGTCTCATCTTTTATGAATTCGACTCGACTTGTGACGCTCGGTCTCAACGCTCCTAGCTCGATTTCCGACATCTATGTTCATAATACTTGAGCAAATCATTAATTCCTTTCGGATTAATTCGTCATGTTGGATCGTTAGTTGCTTGGGTGTGACCCGAAGGGTTCAGTCAAGATTAAGCTGTAATATTAATTATACATTAATATTACTGATCGGAAGCGGCCTCCAACTAGGCATTTCGATCACTTGACCTTACTGAATAATTAGCTTTCTAATAATTCCGACCCTCTATCGGAATAATACACTTGTTCAAAGGACATCAATCCTATCAGACTGGCGAGATGAAATAAGGGTTAGGCGGGGAAGAAGAAGAAGGTTCTGGGTTTGGGAAAGTAAAATACACATTACAACTTTCTTTTGTTTTGTCAAATTTTTATAATAAATTTTTTACTTTTTAGATTTCTAGTCTTTAATATCAGCAACAATACTATCGTTGCAACTAAAAGTGGTATATTTAGCAACGATAAAAGTTGTTACCAATAATTATTAGAAAGATTTGCAACAAGTTTGGTCGTTGTAAAAAATTAGGATATATTTTGCAACGGCACTTATCGTTGTTGAAAACAGTCACAAAATTTCACAAGGCCCGCACTTGAAGTATTAGTGGAGGGAAATGAAAATGAATATATTACATCGACATTGTCGTTGTTAAAATTAATATTAGCAACAATCACTAAGTCGTTGCTAAAGAGTTGTAGCCAAAAATGAGTTTTCTTGTAGTGGTGGGTTAAACACCATGGTTTCATGCGAGCACAGCTTGAGAGCGCAAGCTAAAACTTGGAGCACGCCATTTTCTTACTTCTTAAGCTTTCCTAATGCTATAAGCTTGCTCCAAAGGCGTCTTCTAACTTACTAAGCTACCAATATCAAGGCTTGAACCTTGTACAATACCTACAACCACGAAAACAAAACTGTAGGGAATAATTTCAAACATCCCTCACTTGAGCCCCACTGTGATCATACACTTAAGTATGGTGGCGTCCAAAGGGAAGGAAGTTAGAGCAAAAGAGTCGCCAACAAGTTTTAGGAACTTGTAAACCGTTCACAGGGTGAAGGTTACACCCCTTTACGATCCATGAGATCGCTTACTCCATAGTGGTCCTGAAACATGACTGGATATTCGAGGATGAAGGTACAAATCCAACCTAAAAGAGATTGAACCTGCCCTAAAAATAGGCCTCTACTTTATTATTCTAATATTCATGTGTGCTTTCTGACTAACATTCAATCAATACATTAACCTAAACCTGTTTAATCTATGTTGGTTGAATATTAATGCACAAACAAAACTATTATTGGCGGATCACTTGAATTAAAACCACATTAGCCTAAATAAAATTATTAATTATCTTATTATGCGTGATTTCAAATGCAAATTCCCTTTAAACCTGCAAGAGAGGGCGTGATCAAGCAATAACAATAATATATCAAGAAACATAATATTATATTGAAACAACAAATCATCATCATAATATTCTCATCAAAGCATAATAATATTAGCAAGATTCCTAGGCATGATACTAACAAGATTCCTAGGCATGATACTAACAAGATTAATAACAAATCCTAGCATATCACTAAACAATAAAGATCATAGAAGAAAATAGGATGCAACCTAAACATGATGCTAGAAAGCAATAAAAGAATCCTTACATGATACTAGGAATTAAAATAATATAAGCATGCTTGCTAAAGAAATAAAGCAATAAAATTACTTACTTTGTTGCCTCGTATCTCTTTATCAAAACAATACACACATTAGTAACTTCAAGGAAAATATTAAATCAAGTGATTGATTTAAATAATTGAAATAGGGATTTGGGACCAAACCCTAAGAAATTATCAACCTTTCATGTCTAGGGCGAAGGTAACTTCGAGCTTGGCTATGTGTGTCTAGAACTCGTGAATGAGGTATTGTATTTGTAAAAAGGCTAGGCTTAAAAGAAGGAGAAAGAATAAGCTTCTAGCTTATGAGAGAGAAGAGAATAGAATTAGATGATTGTTGATGATTGTTGGTGATTTTGAAAAAGGGAAATAAAGACCCTATTTATAGAGAAAATAGTCCTGAAACAATCAGAAAAAGATCGAATTTGATTCGGAGTAAAACTGCTTCCATCGCGGCGCGACAGGCTCCATCGCTGCGCGATAGGCTCCATCGCCGCGCGATAGGTCCATCACCGCGCGACAGGCTTCATCGCGACGCGATGGATCCTGTCATTTCGCGATGGAGAACGCGTTATCTAAAATCTATACGGAATCCTTAATCTAATTAAATTAGATTAATTAAAGTTCGTACTTATCTTTTAAAATTAGATTTAATCTTTTTAAAACACTTGTTTTTATTCCAAATAAAATTCTTTATTTTTCAGAAAGATATAATGATCAATCCTAATCCCACTAGAATTTAAAATTACCTTCTAGATTATTCTAGAAGATTAAAATCAATCCTAATGACTTTAGGAATATTAATTAATGGACCCTCCACTGGATCATTGGGCCGTATATAAAACTCATTTTAGGCCTAATTTAGTATTTTGGCCAAAACTTGCTCATTATTCATCGGAATTTGGCTTATAATATATCGTTGGAAAGCTCTTTTCGAGATTAATCCAACTACACTATTATTGGACCCTTATCATGGACCAAACTAAACTGGACTGGACATTTTCCATAAATAGAGTACGAAAAGAAATATTTTCGAAAATAAAAAGAAGTATCTTTATTAAAACGACCGCATCACTAGACTTTTCACATTTCACCTTGTTTGATAATCAAATGACATGAAAGGTATTCATCACTGGTTTTGGTTTATGGGGTGACACAATCGGGTGTTTACATGAACAAAAGAAGAAGAAAACACTAGAAAATCCACAAAATCACAAAATAAGAGAGAATAAGGAAACTTAAGAGAACATGGGTAAAACTAAGCAATTATTAAGAAAGAAATCTATGAAAAGAAGGTAAAAAGAACCTAAAAACTCATCAAATAAGTGCCATAAATGGCACTCATCACGTGTAACATACGACGTAAAATTATATGGCGAACATATAGCGTAAAATTGTATGGCGTACGTGATGCGTAAAATTGCGCTAGCAACATGATCTGCCTTTTGTCATAAATTGTAGCATCATTTTTTAGGCGTTAGCTTAACAATTCGACAAAGGGCGCCAACCATTGGAGCAATGACTACCCCCTTTGGGCAAATATGCAAATATGGTTAGCTTGAAAACAATCTTGCTTCACCGGAAAATAAGGGTGTTCGTCCATCCCCTGTATAAAGAGTGGCCCCTACTAGAGTTGAACCCATTTAGACACGTGCCCTCAGTCTTGAGACACGTGTTTTCATCTTGTAGACAAAACTACTGAGAGAGTTGCGGATTTTCATCTCTCTCTTAGTGGATTTGGATACATGTCTCCAGTCTTGAGACATGTATTTCATCTTGTGGACATCGAATCTTTGTTTCGGGAGTGTATGTCAATATTTTATTTAAGTGTAAGGCTACGAATGCCGAAAAACCCCCTATTTATTATCTTTATTTTGTTAAAATCATGACTAAAGTTTCAATGACAGATTGAGAAACTTTAGACCGTCGATGCCATATTAAGAGGGTATCATCCTTTTTTAATGTATTTTAAACCCGATACCTTCATAACATGACATCACCCAAGACAACCCTCACTTGTAAAAGCGTTCTATGCCTGCAAAGGGTCAGTTTAGAATCTTTAGTGTACTAAGTTCAAAAAATATCTTTTTTAGCCTTAGTAGGTACTTGCTTTTCTTAAACATTTACAAACTAATAAGGATAGTTTCCACATTCTCAACACCAATAAAAGATTCCTTATCTTTAAAGAGCTTCGCAGAATAAGTCTCGAATTTATTTCCTTGACTACTTTCATCATCGCCTATTCTATACTCTATCAAAGTGGGGGCTTACTGTAGACATTTACTTTTGGTCCCTTGCCCCGATAGAAAGTGCTATGTCGATAAATAATTCCACTTTTGTGCTGAATTGGAGTGAAGAATGCCAATGGACTACTGATTGAAGCCTAAATACATAAAACTAACTAGCTCGACCCAAATGAAATGAACTAAAGCTCGATTATACTAAGCCTTATTAGAAATTAGGCCTAACTCAAGAGTTAAACCTAATCTTACCAAAGGGCCACACGCAAGATTAGAAGTCACGCGGCCCTAAGCAGTGCAAATCCTTCAATTGCGCGAGAAGCCACCTGATGCGGCAGATCCTCTGAAACCCTAATCTCAATTATTGCATAAAAATAGTGGTTCAATACGAGCTCTAAAGACAAAAAAAATAGCCAGAAAGTTAGCAGTAACACTTTGTGAATTTATGCAATAATCAAATCCTCTTATCCTAAACACTCACCCTTTTATTACTTTGTTCTTACTTTGGAACTTCCCGAACAAGAAGGTGTCCATTTGCATTCTAAATGAAGATCTAGCAAGGAAAAATGGAAATTCCCGAGCAATTAGAAAAATCACTTCTCTTTTCTTGTCTTAAATCACCTAAATCAACTAATTAGTGTTGTTTGATCACGTTAAAATAAACTTTTAATTAATCAATTCGACATAGTATTTTTTCATTAAATCAAGACTAGAATTGAATAAATTAACTGATTGTTTAACCTTGTTTTTTTTTCCTTTCATTAATTCGAATTAAATAAGAATAACAACATTCGTTGTAATGTAATCCTTTCATGATTGAGTGTAAATAAAATCAATTAACTTAGATTTAGGTATTACGTTACATAAATTATTTGGCGATGAAATTGTGAAAAAGGTAGAGCTAAAAGAGGCCTCACTAGGGCTAGGAGGGCAATTCCCCTCAAAAGGAATGTTGTCTTGGTACCCTTGCTCCCTAACTTATTTCTGGTATTTGTAGACCAATTTAGGAATGAGTAAACTTATGATTTGTGCTAAATATCCCTTGAACTCTACATGGGAGAAAAGCATGAACAAACTTTATGGGTTTTCCTAAAACTCATTGGCGACTTTCTATTGGTTTCTAATAAAAAAGGGTAATGATAGACTCAATTCTAATTCAAGGTCCCCCAAACAGTCAGGAATTCAAATCTTAATACACCCTTAAAAGTGTAAATCCTAGACTTTTAAAGGATCATGGGCATAAGGGAAATAAGATCCCCAACGATGGGCTACCCTCCTCACACTATACATGTGCTTATTTTGACTATACTTTTTATCAATGTATGTATGAAACATATGTTGATATATTAAATATTTTATTAGTAGTCTTTATGATTTTCATAATACTAACCTTTTATACTTCTTTATATTATATAATTACAAATATAAGTGGTTAAAGTTGAACATTGACAATTGTAGCAGTGAAAGTGTTGCGATTATTATGAAACGGATGAATTATCTTTTTCTTAGGGTTTTCATTATTCCGCCGTCGAAGTAGTGGTGTTGGGGTTGAGGTTTATTGTGGAGTTGATGGTGCTGGGTTTGTTGTTTAATGTGTTACTCAGGTCATATCTGCCACTGTTGTTGAGATACGAAGGAGGAGGAAGAATGAAGAAGGACAAAAAAAAAAAACAATACATTCATGCAAGGTAAACCATAAGACTAGAGAAGTACAATAATACTTCTTCCGTCCTTTTATTATATGCCTATTTCTCATTTTGCATGGTAATTAACAAAGTTAAAGATTCCTTAAAAGTAATAATTGGGAGTATAAATATGCATGTGGGGTTAGAGAGAGATAGAGAGAAAGAAAAAGTGGTTGGAAATTAGGAGAGAAAAAATATTGGGAATTGATGTTGAAGTACAAAAAAGAAAAAGAAAAAGGATGACAAATCATCAAAAATTGAATAATATTGTAGAAAGTACAACCTATAAATAAAAACAGACACTTAATTTTGATGATCCAAAAAAATAATACATGCATTATACATGTAATAAAAAGGACGGAGGGAAGACTATTATTCGTATTGAGTAACTTGGGCACGCTCGTAAAAGCAAACAAACATTTTTACTTTAATATTAGAAAATTTTGCAAATTGCAGCCATTTAAAATTCGTATTTTGCAAATTGCAGCCATTTTAAAAAAATTGCAAATTGCAGCCCAAAAGTTCGTATAAATTGTAAATTACAGCCCGATTCAATTTTTTTCATCGGTTTACATGTCGAAAAATCTTCGGTTAAGGTTTAAGGGGCCATTTTAGTTCTTAAGGAACCGAATTGTGCTCGGAATTAGCAAAAAAAAAAACATAATTGTCTCGTTTTGCATAACAAATATGCATCGACTTGTGGAAAACTGTATAAATGAGACACTTACGTTATTTTTTTGCTAATTTCGAGCTCAATTCGGACCTCTAAAGCCTAAAATGACCCCTAAAACCTTAACCGAAGATTTTTTGACATGTAAACCGATGAAAAAATTGAATCGGATTGCAATTTACAATTTATACGAAATTTTGGGCTGTAATTTGCAATTTCTTTTTAAATAATTGCAATTTACAAAATACAAATTTTAAATGGCTGTAATTTATAAATTTTTCTTAATATTAATATAATGAATGTTTTGGCGGCCATTAAACGTGGAAGGATGAAAATAAAGTAACAAGAAAGAAAATCTGGGAGAGACTGCAAAATTGCAAGGTTGAAATAGATGACAGGCGATACACTTCATTACATTAAAATATTAATACGCGCTTTTTCTCTCTCCTGTCTTCCAAATTTAGGAGGAGCTACAAAACCCATAATTTTTTCCCCAGAAAATATTTATTAATTAAAAAAGAGAGAGAGAGAGAGAGAGAAAGGAAAGCAGCCATTGATAAGGTGAAGGAAGTTCCAGAATCAATTATTGCCGATCAATTAAACTTCTGATTGATTGATTGGTCTGTAATTTGAAGAAACCAGCTCATATTTCTGGACTTTTTTTTCTTTGAAAAATGTCGATAAATCGATATTTGGGTTCCATCGTTTTCTTGCTTCTCTTTAGTTTGGCATCTTCCAGCTTCATTTCTGGTACGTTTTTCTTCTGCAATGGAATTTTTTTATTACTGTATTGAAATTATTATCTTAAAGCTGGGTTTTGATTTTTTTTTTCTTTCTGATTTTATTATTTTTATGCAGATGCCATTTTTGAATCTCATAGATCTACCGGCCGCTCTTTGCTTCAGACCCAGAAAAGTAATTATTTATTATCTTTTAAAATCTCAAATGTTTTGATTTGTTGTAGATATGATTTATTTTCAATTAATTACTAGATAATTTCAAGGATAGGGACAAAACTAGTGTATTATTTCAGGCTATTGATTTGTTGATTTTGTTTCTGGAACGAGCAGATCAGCTAGATATTACGTTTTCGGTTATTGGATTTTGATTTGGCTGATAAATTAAGCATGATAATATCAATTTTAGTACCAAAGATTGATATTGTGGTTAATTTTTAATTCGTTAGGGTAATATTGTGTTGGGTTTGAGTGATTTAAATAAAGGTTTCACATTGTTTCTATTTACTGCTGAATGTATGCATAAGGTTGACTTTGTAGGGGTTGGGATGTTCAAGCTGGTGTGGGCCGTGTCGTCGTTACAATTTCTTTGAATTATGCTGAAGATCAGGCTGTTTAAGATGTTTTCTGTAAGGGTTTGAAGTTTACTTTAGTTTTGCCAGTTATTTTTGTAGCAATAGTCTGTAGCATTTGGTTTCTAATGAATATCGATCATAAGCGAGAAAGTGTTTCAATTAGTGTATGGAAGGAATGGGAAATAGCAATGACTTGCTAGAATTTCTGTGTTATGAAAATACTTGTATTGGATAGAAGTTTACTAGTGTTTTGTGGGGGAAAAAGTATGTTTAGTGAATTGAGCTAGTATTTGAGATAATATTGTAGCATGTAGTTTTTGTGTTGCAAGTTATATGTTATTGTGTGATAAGCGAGTTGTATTAAAGATTTGTTGCATAAAACCATGCTTGAGCTTTGGGAAATTAATATCTGGTGATCATCTATGCTGCTGATCATCGATTGATTCTTTCTATAGATCGTTTGGATTGAGAGGATATATTATATAACCCCAATCTCCTGCTAGCATTTTAACATTGTACAGCTTCATTAGTTCCTTGTGTTTGTGAGTAGGTTGTACTAGGGCTCCGTGAGAGGGCTTCAATGAATTTTACCTTACAAACTTTTATTAACAAAATATTAAAAACAATTGATTGATGTGTGTTTATCGTCTTTGGGTAGTGATGTCAATAATTGATCTGGCCAGGAAAATAGATAATATAACAAGATTATCTCTTGGGGATTCATTCGAAAAAAATAGGTTGGAGTGAACTACTCGTACTAATGAAGTGAGCAAAACATACAATCTAATGGACGATTTTGTACGAGTTGCTCTGTTTAGTTAATCTATTTCATGTGATGTGCAGATTGCCCGATAAATTTTGAAGGTCAAAACTACACCAGCATTACTGACAAATGCAAAGGACCAAAGTATCCAGCAGATATTTGTTGCAAGGCCTTCAAGGAGTTTGCTTGCCCTTTTGCAGACGACCTTAATGACCTCACTAATAACTGTGCAAGTACTATGTTTAGCTACATAAATCTCTTTGGTAAATACCCACCCGGCATTTTTGCAAATGAATGCAAAGAGGGCGAAAACGGCCTCGAATGTGATGAAAACTCAACAAAGGCAGTGTCAAAAGACTCAAAAACAAACAGTGCTCACACAGCCAATATTTTGTCGCCTGTGTTGGTGATATTGGCTACCTCCTTGATATATTTGTTTTGTTTATTCTGAAGGCCGAGGTGCTGACACCATTGCCTGTCTTATAGTTTGTTCATTCTTTCTGATACCATCTCAGTAATATCTCAGTCTAAGGTTGCTGATCGGAAAATATTGCTTTCACGTAGAATTTTTGTCATGTGTACTATCAACTGTATGTTTACCATATTCTTATTGACTCTTTATGTAATTTAAATCTGTATAACAGGATGAGCTGTTTGAGGGCTGTCATTTCTGTTGATGTATTTATTTTTGTAATTGTCCCAGTATACCAGCTCATTGAATGAGATGTATAAGTTAAATTATTCTTTCCACTAGCCACTGAGAATTCAAACTTCAAATTAATTGATTTAACAATGTATTTTATTTTGTTTTTATTTTTTGTTTTCCCGCAATTCAGAATGTATCATGAATGGTTGGGAATTTCATACAATTTAAGGGTTGATTATGACTACAAACTTTGTTGCATGTATCTGTCTTAACATTGATTTGATTCTGCTCTTCCTAGTCAAATCCCAGCCCCCAGCAGCAGTGCGGAAGGCTGCCAGCGACCTGTGCAGGTGGGTCGTACTCCTCGGTCGCGGCGAGCCTTTATCATTGGAGCAAGTTCAAGATTTGTACTCCAATAGGCAGTGTGTTTTGCTTTTGAATTCGACACCGTGCTCGCGGCTAGTGGTGATCCGCTCATCGTTGTCAACAACCCAACTGTTGTTGATCAGATGCTCACAACCTGGCCGCCGATCCTTGTGATTGTTTAGCTTGTGGCTTCTATGGTTTAACTAAGAGTCTGTATGTAAGGGTTTTGTTCTTGTTTTTTTCAGCCCTCCTTATCATTTGCAGCGGTTAAATGGATTGCCATACATTACTTAATGTCCTTATGCTCACTCACTTGATTGATGATTATGATGAAAACATTTATAATTTCGCTACTTATAATTACCCTTGAAACATCTATAATAATCAAGCCAAGGTCTTGAAAGAGGAGGGTAATGCTTGTGTAAAGGAAGGTGAGTTTGTATGTACGTGCTGAGGCTAAGTATGATAAACGACATTTCTATGTTTTGGTTTACTAAGGGATGAAGATGACACTGTTATGCTATGGAATCTTGCTATTGCAGCTTGTGCTCTAAAGATCCGTGACTATGAACAAACTAATTGAAGAGCTTTACTCCTTAGTCATTATGCTTGATAGTACTAATGTCAAAGCTCTTTATAGAAGGACCCTAGCTGAAATCAAGCTCACCGATTAGAAGAGGCTTATGAGAACCTTGGTAAGGCAGCCAAGGTCGCAGCAAGGTCGAACCTAATAACCAGGACATTCTTCGTGAGCTGGAGAAAGTGAAGGACCTAAGCTGCAACACTAGCAAGGTCAGTAGCAAGAGCGGTGCTAACGATTCCGCTCCTACTCATCCCAACTTTTATAAAAAGGGGAAATCAGCGAGTCGTCAACTAACCTTGTGTGTAACCGGTTTTCCTATGATAAGGGAATAAATGCGTCGTCAATTGTCTATCCCTAGATCAAATACAATTTATACAACCTAAACAAACCCAATACGAGTATAAGGTAAGCATAGGGGTCGAACCACAGAGAACGATTAAACACCACCAAATGTTATCACCAACTAAGCTAGTCCAGGATAAGGAAAAGTAATCTAAAGTCTAATGACACTAAAACAAGAAATAAAGCACTAAGGGAAACGGTTTAGGTATAGAATTCACTCAAGCATAAACAAGGCATGAAATTAAATTAATCATGAACTAAACATGCTTGAATATTGATGATAGATCCAATCTAGCCACATGTCGGGGTCAATTGGCTTCTCTTAACATAGCCTCTATGTTGTCACATTAGAACCATATATTAGAAGGTGCAATCAAGTATAAATCGATACAAAAAAATCTAGCTAGTTCAACTATCGCATCACCTAGTTTCAATTTACCCTCAATCGACTAACAATGTGCACTTGCAAGTAGATTGAAGAACATCAAGTACATAAAGACTTTAATCACAAACAAATCAACTCCAAACCCAAAAACATGCTAAAGATCCAACTACACCACAACCATCCCCTTACTGGGGGAATTACTCACTAATCTTGCTAATAAGAAGATTAATCAACAAATTAACAAGCATCAACATGATTATCAAGCAATACCAAAGACAATAATAAAAAACAATAAACAAAACCAACAAACAATAAAATAAGAGAAGAGAGAGTGAGAGAAGCTCATTGATTGATGTATGGAGATCTTCAAATCCTCTTTGTCACTAGTTGATAATAAAAAATCCACAATTTCTCTTTGATTTTCCTCACTTTCTCTCTCTAAAACCCTAACTATGGAGACTAATAATCCTTAAAACCCTACCCTAAGCTAAGAGAGAGAAAGCGAGAGCTAAAAACTAATTAATAGAGTATAATAATAGTTGATACTCCTAATTACCCTAAAAATGGGTATTTATACAAAAATAAGAAAGAAAAAAATTAAAATAAGAGAAATAAATAAAAAGAGAAAATAAAGAAAGAAAGGTGAAATAAAGGAGAAGGGAAAATAAAAAGAAAAAAAGAAAATAAAATGAAAAAAATTAAAAAAAAAAAAACAAATCCCACAAACCATCAAACCCCATCCTCTTCTTCTCGAAACTGGCTGCTCTGTTCTTAATCACCACCGCCTCACCATCATCAACGACGGTAATAACCAAGAATCAACTCCAATCTTTGATCTCAACCGTTTGATCTTCATTAATAATCACGTGTCCGTGAACAGCTCCAATCAAATTGAGGCTTAATTGAAGTTTGTTTATGAGGCAGCAATGGTGATTGATGTTGTGGTGGAGATGCGGGGACAGAAGGTGGAAATGGGTGGCTGCAGCTGCGAAGCTGGGTTGTTGTGTCTAGCTGTTGAGTGGCTGATTGTGATAAGAATGGTTTCCTTCGAACAAGTGTATTATTCGAATAGAGGGTTCGGAATTATTATAAAGCTAATCATTCAGTGAGGTCAAGTGATCGGAATGTCTAGCTGGAGGCCGTTTCTGATCAGTAATATTAATGTATAATTAATGTTATAGCTTAATCTGAACTGAACCCTACCGGTCACACCCAATCAAGTAAACGATCTGTAACGACGAATTAATCCGAAAGGAATTAATGAGTCATTAGTGTATTATGAGCATAGACGTCGGATATCGAGCTAGGAGCATCGAAATCGAGCGTCACAAGTTGAGTCGGATTTGTGAAATGACGCGACAGTAAAATAAAGCAATCAACAAGTACTAAAAACCCCTAGCATCGGAATGCCCCAAGCAAATCGAGTTCTAGGGCATGGCAGCTAGCATGGGTGCCGCACCAAGCTGAAGCTGCTAGTAGAGCTGGCTGGTGCGGGGCATCGCATGCTAGCACGTCAGCATTGCTAGCATCGCTAGCACGCTAGCAGCACTAGAACCCTAGCAAGCTAGTAGCACTAGCAAACCAGCAGTATGCTAGGCCTTGCTCGCTGCTGCTAGCAATACGCACAACATCTCGTGCCCAACAACTTGCAAGCATGTGGAGCGTGCTGAGCAGAGGTAGTAGGCGTGCGCCAAGCTGGCAGGCCCAGCCAAGGGGGCCAAGGTGCCAGCGAGGCAGCCTTGGCGCCCAAGGCTAGGTGCGCCAGTTGGCGCGCGTGGATTGGGCCAAGCATTAGGGGAGGCGGTTTGTGAGTATGCTTGAGGAGGAAGGAAATGGTCCCCTCCCCTTGATGTTCCTCACCTACACCTTCTCTCTTGCTATTCCACTTATTGTTTCTTGATTGCATTGCCTTTTTCTTTTAATTTTTGATTTAAATTAAAATAGAAAAAGGGATTTTACTAACTCTCCCACATTGATGGGAGAGAGGAATGTTCATTGGATTTTCTCAATAAATACCAAGCTTTGGGATTTCAGAAAATCTACTTTGAGTTGTGAGCTTGAAAGGATCACCAAAAGCGTGAACGCTTTCGCTCGTAATACCCTAAGTTCTTTTTGGTCTAGCCCCGGCTAAGCTTCGGGGTAGGGTCCGTACGGGTCGTGCTTGTGGGTTGACTTCGTAGGAGGTTCTCACATTTGCAAAACTCAAGTAGCTTTTCAAGTACGAGCTCTTTTGGAGCGAAGCACGCTACGAGGGTAAAATCGTCTTTCTCTCTTTTTATTAATTATGTAATTAATTATGTCATTAATTAATATGATTGTTTAGTTGTATTTATTTATGTGCGGGTCTTGGGGTCGGGTTTTGATTTCGCATGGTGTTGAAATCATAAAAACCAACAGCGGTATCAGAGCCGCTCATTCAAATTTTTGTAACTATTTTTCAAGGTGATTAAAAATGGCATAAAATTCTTGTTATGCTTGCTAATTAGATTAGAAGCTCGTTTTGTTTATTTTAATCTCGATTTTGAATCAAAGTTTGGCTCCAAAACTCAGATTTCGACCTAAGACTAGTGAATTTTGGGTGGAAACATGATTCTGGAACACTTTTGATCCATTCAGGAATGTTCAGAAGCCAAGTTCTACTCGGAAACACTATTTTCGAGGCTTTTTTTGTTTGTGAGGGAAACATATAACAAACAAATTTTCAAATTTTTAAACCTTGTTTGTTTGATGGCATATTAATTGTTTATTACATGTATGGATATTATAATTAACCTACTGCATATATAAGCCTATTTTGAGCGTGATTATTAAGTTATAATTGGTGCTTAAAGGGTTGGCTAATGTAGACACCTAATTGTGTCTCCTCAAAAACCAAACCCACTGATGAGTATCTATCACGTAATTTAATATCGAGCAAGGTGAAATGTTGAAGAGTCTAATAGATTTTTATTTTTCTAACCTTTTTTTAAATGTTTTAAACCAAACTAATTTATTTTGTGCCTTTAAACCTAAAATAATTCATTTCGTGTCCCTTAAAATCATTCATTTCATGTCCTTTTTATAAGAACGTCCAAACCAGTTTATTTTGGTCCATAATCTGGGTTCAATGATTATATAGTTAGATGGGGTTTAAAAAGTTATTTCCAAAGACATATTAGCCCAAATCCGAGTTATAACGAGGAAGTTATGGCCAAAATACTAAACTGGGCCTAAGCCCACCTTACCTCACCCCAATGATCATGTGGAGGGTCCAAAGGCTTTGATCCCATTCCTAAACCAATTAGGATTAATTAGAAGGTTCTATAAGTTTATAAAATATTTTAATTATCCTTTTTCAAAAGATTAGATTAAAGAGTTTGAAATTGAATAAAACTTCTCTTTTTGAAGGTCTTAATTCTATTCGAATTGAATGACGTTCAAAGACAGTCAGATATTATTTTTTTGCCTAATAATTTTTATCTAAATATTAGATGGTTGGATATTTCTTGAAATTATCTTTCCAATGATATATTATAATATTAATTTCGAGCTATAACGGAAAAGATATAAAAGAAATACAAAACTCTATCGAAAACTGACACCGTCTCACTATTTCGTTCATATATTTTATTCTAAAAAATGTTTTAATCTTATTCCAACAGTATTAGAAAGCAGACTTCAAGAGCTTTCGAACGACATATTATTTATCTTATTCCGATATTTGGATCAAAAGTTATGACAAAAACAAAAACTGCAAAACTTACTGTCCGTCGAAGGAGTTTTTTTCCGATTCAAATTCAGATTCTTTTCTATTCCTTCGACCCTCTTTTTTCCTTATAAATAGAGGTCATATCACCCCTTTTTCAATCATCAACAATCATCTATTCTCTCCTTCTCTCTTTAAGCTAAAGCTTTCTTTCTCTCTATCGAGTTTTCTAAGCCTAGCCTTTTCTAAATACACCATTCCTTATTCACGAGTCTCAAATACACCTAGCCAAGCTCGAAGTTTCCTTAGACTTCAATGTGAAAGGTTGATAGTTCTGAGGGTTTGGTCCCAAAACTAATTTCAATTGTTAATATTATTATTTGATTTAATATTTTTATTGAAGTTACTAATGTGTGTATTCTTTTCATAGAAAGAAGTACGAGTCTTCAAAGTAAGTAATTTAATTACTTAATTATTCTTTTGATATAGGAATCATGCTTAGATTATTTTATTAATTCCTGGTAGTATGTTAGGATACTTTTGTTGCTTTCTAGTATCATTTTTAGGGAGTTAACTAATATTTCTAATATCATGTATGTTCCCAATGTCATGTTAGGAATAAAGCTTTGATCTTTATTATTTAGTGACATGCTAGGACTTGTTATTAATTCTATTAGTATCATGCGTAGGATCCTACTAATATTATTATGCCTTGATGAGATTATTATGATGATGATGATTTGTCAAGTTAATATTGTTAAAATTATTATGTTGCTTGATATTATTGTTATTGCTTGATCACGCTCCCTCTTGCAGGTTTAAAGGGAATTTGTACTTGAAATCACGCTTAACTTATATAATATATTGCACGCTTTACTTTTTCTACCTCTTGTGCTAACATAGCTCCTGTGGCTGTATTTGTAATGGTGATGTATAGCCTAAGAGGTAGTTTGGGTACTGGTGGTGCTAAAATTGGTGGAATTTTGAGATAATCTTTGATTTTCTCAAAGGCCACTTGGCATTGATCGTCCCATTCATGTTTTTCTTCTTTTTTCAATTTTTTAAATATTGGCTCACAAGTTATTGTCAACTTATTGATAAATCGACTAATGTACTGTAGTTTGCCAAGGAACCCCCTAATTTCTTTTTCTGTTTGAGGGGGAGACATATCAACAATTTCCTTTATTTTAGAGGGATCGATCTCAATACCACGTGTGCTTACTACGTATTCAAGTAACTTGCCGGAAGATACTTCGAAGGCGCGTTTTTATGGATTCAATCGCATTTTATATTCTTTTATGCGAATGAAGAATTTGCGTAAAACTTTTATGTGTCCCACTCTATCTTTGGACTTCACGATCATGTCATCCACATGTACTTCTATTTCTTTATGCATCATATCATGCAAGAGAGTCGTAGCCGTTCTTTAGTACGAAGCTCCTGCATTTTTTAGACCAATTGGCATGACGGTATAGAAATATGTACCCCAAGGGGTAATAAAGCATGTCTTTTCTTCGTATTCTTTTTCCATTAGAATTTGGTTGTAACCTGCGTATCCATCCATAAAGGATAACATCACATGTTCAGCCGTGTTGTTTACCAATATGTCAATATGAGGTAGAGAAAAATTGTCTTTAGGGCTAGCCTTGTTAAGGTCCCTAAAATCGACACACATGCGAACTTGTCCATCCTTTTTAGGGACAGGGACGATGTTTGCTACCCATTCTGGGTAATTACATACGCGAATGAAACCTGCGTCTAATTGCTTTTGTACTTCCTCTTTTATTTTTAAAGCGACGTTAGGTTTCATTCGTCGAAGTTTTTGTTTCACTGGTTTAGAGGTAGGGTTCAAGGGAATGGTATGTTCTGCGATTTCCCTATCTATTCCAGGCATGTCTTTGTATGACCAAGCGAACACGTCTTCGAATTCTTTGAGTGTCGATATGAGGATTGATCGCTCTTCCGGATTTAAGGTTAAGCCAATTTTGACTTCTTTTTTGTTTTCATTGGTTCCTATATTGATTGTTTCAGTTTCTTCAATTACAGGATTCTTTTGTTCTAGTTCAACATTAATTCAACCAGTTTATTAATGTTATCATCTTCATTAGATTGATTATTATAACATTCAAAAGATTCAAGAGAAGGCATATACTCGGAAATAGAGCTCATATTATTGAAATCAAAAGAATGTACATCGAGAGGAGAATCCTTTTTGGGATCCTCATCCTTAGAACTAGAAAATAAAGACTCAGTAATGGCCACAAGGCCTAAATTTTCAGCTTCCTTAAAATCTAGACTAGACTCATCGTCAAATTCTTCGAACATCTCCCCTTCGCCTGTGGTGATCTCCAGCTTGTCACCTTTATGGTTAATCCACTTGAAAATCTTTCTCCATCCATGCTCAAAGGTTTCATTAAAAGGGGTGATCAACGAGGTTGGTTCAAAAGCTTCATCTTAGATGGAATTTTGATTAGTCATTGTAACAACATGGTTTTGCTCTAGTCCAAATAACAAGTTAAATGCTTGCTATCATAACACCTTGGAGTTGGGTGTTTTGATTGAACGATTCGAAATCGTCATTCAAGAAGTTACAATCATGGAATATTTCGAATCTAGGCTTCATGATACCTTCTAGAACTAGTGGTTCTGGAAAGTCATAACATGGGTAATCTTCTCCCTCCCTAACGAATTGTCCGTTGAGAGTTTGATTGTAGGATAGGAGCAAAGAGATTATCCCTTTCTTGTTGTTGTCTCTACGTGCTTTGATCTTAGCATCGTAAGACTTGAGTTCTTATTTGGTTGGCTTATATCCCAATCCAAAAGAAAAGCTTTTCTTTGGAATAGGAAGTAAAAGAGATTTCTTTATTCCAATTTCCGAGAAGCATCCCAGGAAAGTAACTACTCTTAAGTAAGATGTTGTTTACTATTGGGGTGGAATACGGATCAAGCTTGAATGGTTCTTCATGGCTTTCCTCCATTTCTAGTGTGCAAATTGCCTCCGCGGGGAATCCCCACATGTCCTCTTCATCATTATCATGGTTTATTTCTAAAAGTGATTGATCATTTATCGCTATTTTAAGAGGAGAAGCATGTATAGTCATAGGAAGACCTTGATAGTTCAACCTAATCATTGGTGGAGCGAAGATGGTATTGCTCCAAGCTCATGTATCCAAGGGTGTCTAAGAAGAAGGTTTAATGAAGGTTTAATCTCCATGACATGGAATTCAACCATCTTTTGTATTGGGCCTATGGTAATTGGTAGTCCCACACACCGATATCCTTGAATTGTCATAGGCCCTAATACAATGTTTGTGATTGAAAGTCTTTTTCTGGATTAAGGCCTAAGAATTTCGCAGTTCGTAATGGGCATACATTTATGACAGACCCATTGTCAACAAAAGGGGGATGTTGTATCCCTTGCACCCCAAAGTTAGATATAGTGCATTGTTGTGGGTAATGTCTTTTGAGGGAAAATCATCACTAGTAAAGGTGATTGATTTGTCGGATTTTTCTCTAGTAAGCAAGCTAACGAGATCCTGTGGAGTTGTGTCCGTACTTACAGACAAAGTAGTTAGAGCATTCATAAGAGAATTCCTATGTTCTTTAGAAGTACTTAGGAGTTCTTAAATGCTAACATTCGCCTTAGATTGGAGAAGTTGTTTAACCAATGGATCTTCTACCTCAGGTGGAGTTGGTACTGGATTTTGAACTTGATTTTGAGTGGTCGAAGATCCATTTGGTTGCATTTGATAAACTCGCCCAGAATGAGTTAGATGATCTATCTCGTTTGGGTTAGTTATAGGACTCGTGAACAAACTTTATTCTAAAGGCTTTAAATGTGCCTCCATTTCAAGATACTCCATGAGTTGTGCTTGATTCCATTGTTCATCCAAGGAGAGATTTGATAAATCTTGTGACTTCCAAGAAATGATCCCAATCAAGCGCTCCACCTGTTTCATTTTGGAGATAAGGTGGAGGTGGGACGGCGGCATACTTATAGACATATAAGTCTTGGAAGTCGTCGTCCCATAACCCACACACTTCATTAATTGCCCCTATGAGTGTTGTGGTTAGAGGGTTCCCCATGGGAGTGATATAATTCAAAGGATTGAAAGTGTCGCTTCCCATATGATCCTCATCAATGTGAAATGTCCCTAATGGGGATACATTGTTGTTGGGTTTAGGCGTGGGAATTCTCCCATCGTCTACTAGATCTTGAATTTTGTGTTTTTAGACAAAGCAACGTTCAGTATCATGTCCAACACCTCTATGATAAGCACAATAGGCATTGCCATCCCATTGAGAGTTTCTTTTTTCTGGATGAGTGGGTGGTGTTGGCCCTGTTGGTGCAAGTAATCCTTTATTATTTAGTTTTTCTAGCAACTCTTTATAGCTCACATGAAATTTCGTAAATCTTCTTTCTTTTGTCCATGTTTTTCGAGGGTCATGATATCGCATTGTGCTATTATATTGCTTGGAAGTCGCAAATACGTCAATAGAGGATGAAGTGTTATCATTCCCCTTTTTGTAATTGTTCTTAGGTTGATGATGATAAGGCTTATTTGCTTTTTCCTTAGCAAGATCATATTCAATCCTAGTAGCCACAGAATAGACCTTTTGAAAAGTGTCTAAACCAAGGTAACGTAAATATTTGTTGTACTTTTCATGACAATTGTCAATGAACTTTTGAACCAACTCGAGTTTAGGTGGCCTTTGGGAAAGGTGGGCCACCTTTTCTCGCCATCTACCATATAAAGCAAGGAAACCTTCATCGTCGCCTTTCTTAAGCATTTCAAGTTCACACAAAGTTGATTTAAACTCTACGTTACTCTCATATTGGATAATGAAAGCCAAAACTACATCTTCCCATGATGTTTTAAACTTAGCATCTAGCCTATAGTACCACTCTCTCGCGGCTTGGTCTAGAGATAAAGGGAAAGTCAAAGCATAAAGCTTAGGATCAACTCCCTTTAAAGCCATGGTGCCAGTAAAACTCATTAAATGATTTTTTTGGATTATTGGTCACCTTGAATATTGGCAAGTCCGTAGCTACGAACTTTTCTGGTAAAGTGAGTTCTGTAGGAGGAGCAAACTTTTCTGCTTCAAAGTACTTGTTCCCGATTGTGGAACGAAGAACAAGCTTCTCCAACGACTTCTCTTTTATGGATAGTTCATCCATCTTTTATTGCAAAGCCAAAGCTTCGGCATTTTTCTTTTCAGTTTTTTCAAGTTTCTTAATTCTTCTCTCTTTAGCCTCTTGAGCCTTTTCCTCTCTCAAGCGAACAATCTCTTCTTGGAGTTGCTTTATGGTTGACATCGTTATTTGACTAGAGTAAGTTGTTGAGGGAAGGTGGTTTGAAAGGGGTGAATTTTTTGATAGTAAACGTAGAATGCGAGCGCCTGAGAGTCTTCGTTCCAAGATTGGAAACCGGCCATAAAGGAAGTACGAAAGGTTAAGGAAATCGATACGTTTGTTTAGAAGACAAAAAGAAGAAAAGAAAAAGAAAAAAAAGGAAAAAAAACGTAAGATGCATTCGAATGGATAATATCGCCTTTAAATAATTCATTAATAATGATATTGTTAGTACGAGTCAATTGTTCTGGAGCAATTAAAAGTATCTTGTAACATTAAGCGTGCGCATCCCTAGCTCTTGCGCTGGTTGTGATCGCACAACTGTGTGAGTTGCACGCGCCACATGCTCGTGCGATTTTATTTTTTATTTTTTATTTTTTTTACGAGCAGTTTTTTTAATGTTTGTGTTGAAAGGAATGGTGTCCTTCGAACAAGTGTATTATTCTGATAGCGGGTTCAGAATTATTAGAAAGCTAATATATTCAGTAAGGTCAAGTGATCGGAATGCCTGGGTGGAGGCCGCTTCGATCAGTAATATTAATATAATTAATATTACAACTTAATCTTGACTGAACCCTTCGAGCTACACCCAAGCAAATATATGCGAACCAACTCGACGAATTAATTCGGAAGAAATTAATTCGTCGCCTGAGTGTTAAATATTTAGACGTTGGTAATTCGAGCTTAGAGCTTCGAAACCGATCGTCAGAAGTCGAGTCTAAAATGATAAAAGACGAGATGCGCAAAATAATAATAAATCGACCATATTCCCGAAAATACCCCTAGCATCGGTGTGCCCCGAGCATCCGAATGCTAGGGGCAAGACGAGCTAGCACACCGTGTTAGCAGCCTCAGCTAGGCACAGCAGCAGCCGCGCCGTGCCACAGCAGCAGCCGCGCCGTGCCAAAGCAGCAGCCGCACCAAACCGCAGCAGCAGCTGGTGCGGGCTGGGCTCGGGCCTGGTGCGGGCCGGGCTCGGGCTTGGCTCGTGGCTTGGCTCGGGTCATAGGGCCATGAATAAGGGGAAGCTTGGAATATGGGAGTAAGTGGGAGAGGACATGTGGCACAAGGAGAGTATTGAGTGGGGAGCAAGTATGGTCCCCTACTCTCCATGTGGTCCTCAACCCTCAATATCTTAGAACGTACTTAGCATGTCTTATGTTTCAATCAACCCTCGATATCTTAGAACGTGCTTACCATTGTTGTTTTAGAAAGTTTGATATCCTCTCGTGTTTTGATCATGTGCAAAAGTTCGTTGTATAAGCTCTTTTTCTTTTTTCTTTTCAAGGTTTTAATTCTCTCATTTCTCCTTTTATGTTTTTCCTCCTTTTAATAAAGAGTTATGGGTTATCCTCTTAGGAAACCCTTACGAGAGCATTACTCGTCCTCTAGGGCGATCTAGAGATTTAAATGGCTTGTCAATTGTTGCTAAAATTGACCATGATTCCTACAAAATTGAGTTAGTGTATATTCTCTTATTCTCTAGTCTTTCTCGTTTCTTGCTTGCCTAATTAATGTCATAATTTTCCTTTAAGACTTATTTTGCTTTGCTCGAGCATGAGCAAAGGTTTAGCTTGGGGGAATTTGATGACTGTCATTTATGGCCCTCTTAGGCTAGGTTTTCTTCATAGTTTTATTCTCATTTTTAGTCCTTTTTGCCGTTTTTTCACATAATAATGCTTGCTTTGTGTGTTTGTGTGTAAGTTTAGAGAAATGCATGCTTTTAATGGTTTTCTTGTCATTTTGTTCATTTCTCAACTATTTCTCTCGATTATTTGTTTCCTTGACTTGTTTTGTAGGTGTGTTGAGTTTCCCGAGGTATGATCACCTAGGAGAAAGCTCGAGCGCATTGAAGAAAGTTGAAGGAGCAAAGTTCGGAATTCCGAAAACGCAATTCAAGCTAGATTCACGAGCTCGAGGGCCTTAAAAGTTATGCTTTGGCTTGAGGCATTCAAACGCTTGGCAAATAAAGGCGCTGCCCTTCTCACGAGCATCGCCTCGAGTGCACCAATGATAGGGATGCTCGGGAGCACGGAGATTAATCAAGCAAGCGAAGGAGGCAAGGCAACGAGCACCGAGCAGGGATGCGCGCGCGCGGCACAGGGGGTGCGTACGCGCAGACCCACCTATGCGCGAGCGCGGCCTGGTGGTGCGCGAGCACCAGGAGCCCCACCCCTTCGCTCGTTTCTTGTATTTATACCCTTAAACTTTTCTTTTTTAGGGGGGACGACTTAATTTGTACTTGACATATATTTTTCCAAAATTAGTAGAGAGAGAAAGTAGAGAGAGCAGCTTAAGATTACTTTATTGTACTTGAATTTGATCTTTGATTTCAACTTGATCTTGGATTTCTTCTTCTCATCAATGAAAGTTTGTGAGATTTCTTTCCTTTTAATTTACTTCTATTGCAATTTCCTTTAATTTTTGAAAGTTTGATTTGAATTTCATTCTTTGCTTCAGAATTTGTTGAGAGATTGAACTCCTTCTTGATTAAACTTGAAATGAATATTATTTTAATTGAATTTGTTTTGTTTTTCAATTTCACCGTGATTAGTTAGTAGATTAGTTGCTAGGGAGAAGGGGAAGCATGCTAGATTGATGATTTTTGCTAGTTAATGATCCTTGATTGATTGAATTGTTGCAATTAAATTGGTTGACATGGTTGTGCATGTGATTAATTAGACTAGGAGTGATCAACCTATAAGATTAATCTAGATTGCATTGCAAATTTCAATGACATGAACCCTTGAATTGAGAATTGCTTTAATTGATTGATTTTTATTGTGATTTTCCTAGTAAGCCATTCATAATGAACCCTAGCTTGGCTTATAGGAGATAGCTCTTGAATTCCTTTGATTGCAACTATTGTTTGTCCTTTACAGCGTTTGAATTGATTGAGCGATCCTTCAATTAGCATAATCATTGAGCTTGCATGTGGAATATCCCTAGTGTTTAGTATATTTAATTTCTCGATTTATCTAGTTTTCTTGATACCTTAGTTACCAACCACATCTTCCCACAATCTTCGAAGTAGCTTGACCTAGGCTATAGCTTGCACCTACTCATTCCCTTGGGTTCGACCCTTGACTTACCATATATTCGTATTAGGTTGGTCGAGTGTTTATAAATTTTCTTTGGCTCTAGGAAAGGGTAGAAAACGACCTACTTTTCCCTACGTCATGGCCTCTTACCCTTTAGTAGAGTCGGAGCTCGCCATCGCTTGCTTGTAGGTCGCTGGTTCGTCTCCATCCAGAACTAGGATGTCCTGATTCTCGGTTAACACGACACCAGAATACCTATCAGGTTGAGACCTTAGCCTATGCAACCTACGTAGGGTGATGGACTGAGCATTTGCATTATCGGTTTGACTTTGCACATTTTGACCAACGTCAACAAATACTGTTTAAGCACTTTGACTGTCAATTTGATTTTGTTGCTCGTCCTCTTGAACTTCATCGAGTTCGAGTTTCCTTTCACTTGTTATTTTGGAAAGGTGTTCCTTCTCCAAAAATACAACATCACGAGAAACAAATACTTTGTTCTTGGATTTGTTGTAGAAGTAATATCCTTTGGTTTCTTTTGGGTAGCCCACAAAGAAGACCTTGTCAGATTTAGGGTGAAGTTTGTCAAAAATTAATTTCTTCAGATATGTTTCGTAACCCCATATCTTGGGAAAAGACAACCTGGGAGGTTTCTTAGTCCATAATTCGTATGGGGTCTTTTCTACAGCTTTTGATGGAGCATGATTTAGTGTTAGTGACGCGGTTAGAAGTGCGTGTCCCCAGAAAGAGATAGGAAAATCAGTAAGACCCATTGTTGATCGCACCATGTCTAACAAGGTTCGATTTCTCCTTTCGGATACTCCGTTCCATTGTGGAGTTCTTGGAGGTGTCAATTATGAAAGTATACCCTTTTCTTTCAGATAGTCATCGAATTCTTGGCTCAAGTATTCACCACCTTGATCTGATCGAAGGGCTTTGATTTTCTTGCCAAGCTGATTTTCAACTTCACTCTGAATTTCTCAAACGATTCAGATTTGTGCGACATAAGGTAAACATATCCATATCTACTATAGTCATCTGTGAAGGTGATAATATATCGATGGTCGTTCCTTGTGATTGTGCTCGTTGGTCCACATACATTGAAGTGTATTAGGCCTAACAAGTCACTCGCCCTTTCTCCTAACTCGGAGAATGGCTGCTTTATCATCTTGCCTAATAAACATCCTTCACAATTTTCAAACAATTGCAAATCGAATGAGTTAAGAACACCTTCTTGTAGAAGTTTCTTGATGCGTTTGATATTAATGTGGCCAAGACGACAATGCCACAAGTATGTTTCATTTGACCCAATGATCTTAGCTTTGTTAGTGGTATTTTCAACATTATAAACTTGTTTGTCTAGATAAAACACACATTTTAGGTAAACGTGTCATGCCATAAACATATAACCAAGACTTTTGAAACAATAGTCTTGTGATAGAAACAAAACGACATACAACGTCGGAAGATCAATGTATGGTTGACAATAAAACTTAAACAAGTTCTATGTTAAGACAAACTCTGTGATTAAAAGCCTTTCCGAAAAGATTGTCTTCTTCCGCTTGTATATCCACATCCACTTGGTAAGCTCTTCTCACTTGATTCCTGAAATAGGAGCATATAGTGAGTCATTAACGGTATCTAATACCTTATGAATTGCTTGTATTCAAGTGTAAGTTTATAAAGAAGATACCTGAGGTAGAGGCTTCTCTTCCCTTTGCCTCATCTTCTAGGTACATGCTGTATTCTCTCTTGTAGTGTCCCTGTCTACTACAGTAGAAGCATCGCATCTTTGCCTTGTTCTTGAACTCCATCTTCTTTGCCCTAAGAGCAAGTTTGAGCTTAGTACTTTCGCAAGAATCGAATCTTTGAAGCTCATGGATAACCTCCATTAAAGAGAGTTTGTTCCGATTGGCAGTTAGCCGCATTTTCAATGCAACATAGCCTGAGTGGAGTGAACTTAATAGCATGTGAGCCTCTTGCTCATCCTCCACTGGCTTGCCAATGAGCTCCAAGTGAGTGAATAACCTTGTCATTCGGAGCATGTGGGCTCGAAGTGGCATTCCGGGTCTTAGTTTAGCATTGTAGACTTGTGCCCATACCTCTTGCCTCTCCTTGGCAAGGCATCCCTTTTACGGTGGCTTGATCTTCATGTTAGAGAGTGACCTAGTCACTTCCTCCAAGAGACCATCATAGTTGCTTTTGATGCTCTTGGTAACCCTCAAATTGACTATATCCTCTAGAGCTTTTAGGAGCACGTCCGGAAAATAGTTAGGAAACTTCCCCTTTCATTGTTCTGGGATGGAGTTTGCCATAAGTCGCGAGACTCTTTTGCAATCCCAACTCCATTCCTCATGAGCCTTATCACTCATAACCCCCTTTGAGTAAAAACTCGGGATAGGAGTGTCAAGAATGTGCTCAAAGTATCAATTTCGGAGGGTCTTTCAGAGTTCCTCTTCCCACTCCTTAAAGTTTACCAAGTTCAAAGAAAATGGTAACTATTTGGGAAGTTCCGGGCACATTAGATTGTTGTCGTTATTAGTTGAAGACATGATTCTACAATTGAAAGAATTTAAAATGAAAAACCATTCATAATACTTAAATAAGATCAAATTCATGCATATATATATCAAACTTATTTAAACGTCTTATTCACACATTAAATTTGTCCCATTTGGTGAGAACAAGTCAATTCCAAGATCCAAAGAATCAATGAGTAGTTAAGCATGCTTTGGCTTGTCTTAACATTTATTTTTCTAAGGTAAGCAACTCTTTGCTAATGGCTCCAAGCCACTCTTGGTTAGATAAATCGTCGCATCTAATGCTCTCTCAACAATTTATCTCCTTTACCATGACATGTTAGGACTCCATCACTCATATCGTTGAGTATAATAAAAACCAACTTGCATTATGATGTCTTACTTTGGCAAACCTATCAACATACCTTACGTTCCTAGGAAGGTAGTAATGCCTCGCTTTGGCATAACCCACCATTATTCTCAATAGTTCAGTAAGTGTTATTTTGGAATAGCAAGTTTTACTCAATATTTTAGGGACCTAGGGTTTGTATGTTGGTTGATTTAAGTGAACTTAATTATTCATCAAAACATTCGAAATCCTAAACATGCATCTAACATATCATTCATATATATAAGAATAAATATATATCTAAAACATAAGTAAATGATGCATTTGGAAAATAGCATGATCCCTTGAGTCTTCAAGTCTTCAAGGGTCTTGAATTGCAACTTTATGGCTTCGTCTTCCAAGAAACTCTGTTCTTCAAGACATAACCAAAAAATGCAAATACTAGTATCCATGATTAGGACTAATCTAAATATTAAGGTACAAAAATATGCAACGGTTCGCAGACTGTATTTAGATTTACAAAAATACATGACAGAACGCAGTCCGTATTTTCTATCCTAATCGGGCCCCACTAGTTGCCATTTATTAATATCAATGAGAGAATATACATTCCATTCATCCATTTACTATATGTGAATGGCCCATGCATTTTACAACGAAAAACAAGTAACAATGCATAAAACGCGTAAACTAGTAACTAATTTAGGTGGTTAATCCAATTAATGCGCCTAATTAAAACTAGCCAAAATTTTTAACCGATTATGTGATTAAGCGCAATTAAAATTGAACCCCCACTAAATTCCGCATCCATCTTAACTACTCTAATTAATTAAGCCGGTAAACCCAATATTTTGCCAAATTAAAAATTTTGCAAGTGCCGCTCAAAACCCGAGGCCTAACCTCCAAAAATTAATTAAAATGAATAAAAAAATTAAAATAATTAAATTCAGCAAAAACGCAAAATAACGTAGTCTAATAATATTTAAGTGTCTAACACCAAGACTTAGAGTGTTTTGCATGGCTACTGCTCGCTCAACTGCTTGATGCTCCATGAACGTGGGAGTGGATAATGTCGCTTGCACGTTACACTGACCACATCAGCGAGCTTTCACACAACAAGTCATGGCCATAATAGCCTTGTTGCGCGAGTTTATGCATCGTATAGATGCACATCGCAGCCATGCATCGCATCACATTGCTACGCAAGCAATGTACCACGTGCATTAGCCTTGCACCATGCCGCATGCACAATGCACCTACTACCACACCAAACCGCTTACCAGCCGCTCACTTGCACACAATCACACGCAAAGGGTGCTGCACCTATGCACACACCATCGCACGCACACACGCAGCACACACGCAACATACACAGCACGCATGGTGCGCACAACACGCACTTGCTGCTACGCCATGCTACTGCCTTTGCGCGTACAACACACACACACTGACTCGAGGCGCCCAACAACCTCTACAGCCCCATGTGGGTTGTGCTAGAAGCTAGGTTGGCCGAGTGCATGCTTGGGGTTCTTAGGCCTCGATTTGTGTGGTCGTGACTCGGGAAAAATTCCGATTTTCGTATGATATTTATTATCAATTATAAATTAATTTTAGAATTAATTGATTGAGCAAAATAAAGGAAAAATATAACAAGTCCAACTTAATAAATTCATTCAAGTGCACTAATCAAATTAATTCCAAGAACTATTCTTTAATAAAATTTGGTTCAACTTGATGCAACAAGAATGAAAAACTAATCTCACTATTAATTTAACCAACATAAATTAATCATTAGATTTCACAAAATAAAAGGGAGTTGGAATAATGAACATAAACATTCAATGAAAAATTCCAACTTTAACTTGTGAATCCTTGAAAAATTACATCTTCCAATATGAAGATTAATGAAATTTCTATCACAAGTTTGAATTTAATGATTCCAATCACCTTAATAAATGATTAAATCAAAAAAGTTTAATAAACATACATGGAATTTAGTAAGACAAAGTTCCAATTACTTTAAATAATTAAAGATTGGATCTTTAGTACTTAAGAGCCTCAAAAACAAATTTTTCACAGTTAAAGCAATTTATTTGCAATTATGTGAATATTTGAGCCAACCATTAAGCACCAATTACTACCAAGTATGCTCAAAAGTGATCTAAAATTGCAGAAGCATAAAGGAAAGAACCAAATGCATAAACACAATTAATATGCCATTAAGATTCAAGGTTTAAAAGATTTAAAGTTTTTCGTCAAAACGAAAAATCCCTCGAAATAGGCATTTCTGGGCAGAATTTGGTTTTTTCGCAATCTTGAAAGGGTTAGAATGTTTCTAGAATATAGATTCCATCTAAAATTTATTTTACTTGGGCGAAAATCTAGGTTCTGAAGCCAAAATTCTAAATAAAACGAGATTAAAATTAATAAAATCGAGCTGCTAATCTAATTAGCAACAACAACCAGAAATTAAATCCATTTTAAACACCTTGAAAATTTTAGTTACAAAAATAAATGAGCAAGGCTCCGATACCACTATTGGGTTTCGAAAAGTCCGACTTTCTGCGGAACAAAACCCGACCCCAAGACTCGCTCACAATTAATATAACTAAAAGACACAAATAACAAGATAGAGTGAAAAGACCATCTTACCCTTGACGCGTGCTTCGCTCGTTCGACGAGCTCTTACTTCGAAAGCCGAGTCTCGCAAGCGCGTAGACCTCCAACAATAGTCAACCCACAACCACGACCCGAACAGTCTCTAACTCAGAGTTCAGCCGAGTTCAGACCAAAAACAACTACTCAAATTTTATGTGAACTTAAAGGTTTTCTCACAATTATGGAGATGCCTTTTTGAGTTCCAACTTAAGTAAAATTCTCTAATTCCCAAGGTGGGTATGTATAGAGAATTTCATGTAAAGATTCCACTCTCCCATCAATGTGGGAGAGTTGGTAAAAATCAATTTTTCATTTTATTTTTAAATCTAAAATAAAAGAAAATCTAAAAACAATAATTAATCAACAAGTGTCATAAGGAGGGATAGGGTAGGTGAGGACCGCAAGTGGAAAGGGGGGACCAAAGCTTGATCCCCAAGCTTCCCCAAGGCGCCACTCACACTCTCTCGGCTCCAATGAGCTGCCGCCACATGGCAGGCCTTGCCTTCGGCGCCAAGGCTTCCATGATGGCGCTTGGCGCCCTTAGCTTGGCCTGCTGCTGCGCGCCATTGCTGCTACGCGCCATTGCTATTGCCTCAGCCCAGAACATCGCGCATGCTAGCGAGCTGCTGGCCGAGGCTCTTGTGTGCCCATTGATAGCAGAGCTAGCACGCTGCTAGCCTGGTGTTGGCACGCTGTGCGCATGCTGGCATTGCTTGCTAGCCATGTGCTAACAACGATGGCAGCTTTTCTAGCACTGGTGCGCTAGCACGCTACGCCACGCACCAGCCAGTGCTATTAGCAGCCTAGGCTCGGTGCAGCGCGCATGCTAGCCACCACGTTATCCCAAGTACCCCTAACACTCGGTTTGCTAGGGACATTCCGATGCTAGGGGTATTTTTTAATTTGTTGATTAATTGATTTTTACCGTCCCGTCTTTTATTTTTTTGACTCGACTTGCGACGCTCGGTCTCGACGCTCCAAGCTTGATTTTCGACGTCTAAGTTCAAAACAGTCGAGTGACTCATTAATTCCTTTCGGATTAATTCGTCGTGTCGGATCGTTAGTTGCTTGGGTGTGACCTGAAGGGTTCAGTCAAGATTAAGCTGTAATATTAATTATACATCAATATTACTGATCGGAAGCGGCCTCCAACTAGGCATTTCGATCACTTGACCTAACTGAAAAATTAGCTTTCTAATACTTCCGAACCCTTTATCGGAATAAAACACTTGTTCGAAGGACACCATTCCTATCAGATTTATTTTATGGAACTTCATAATATATGATGTTATTTATTGCAATATATAGACTACTATGGCCCATAGATTTTAAATACGATATGCGCATCGTTTCATATTTTTTGTAATCTAAATACAGTCTACATACCGTTAAATATTTTTGTAATTCATTTTATTTTAGTTAAGTAGTAGATCGAAAAGAATAGTATTACAGGTTGCAGTTGATCTATGAAAGCCAATGGAGTGAAGGCCCAAAGGAGCTAGATGGATGAGATCCATGAAGGTTAAAGTGGGAGTTTTGCTTTATTAGTTTTCTAGGATTAAGGGGTTGTACTATGTCTTGTTTTATTTATGCATTAATAGATTACTCATGTTAGATTTTATTTATGTTGATTGATGATGCTCTAGAGTTCACTAAATAATCACAACATAATAAATCTAGGTCCCGGTAATATTGAGGTTGTTTTTCCAATTAGATACCCAACCATCCTTCGATTGTGAGTGACGGGTCGGCCTCAGCAGAGTGTCACTTGTTATCTTGGGTAATTTAGGGTAGTTCATGTTCTACATATTTAATTGTTTATACTTAACAAGGTTACCTAAACAGTGTAGAACCTTGAAGCAAAAGGTAATAATTAAACATGTGATGGTTAATTATTCAACCAAGAGATACAAGAGCTGTAATCAATAAAGAGTTTACTCACCTTGAAAATGTAATGCTTGATGGTAGGGCCTCAATTCGATCAACTATTACACAAATAAATGATCTTGGAATCATTTAATTCAATTGGGATCAATTAATATTGAATAAAATGTTTTAAAGTTGAAATTAATTCACTTATGGTACTTTAATTTTATTAAACATAATTATTGAACTTTGCCTCGTTTTGATTTTGTTTGTAGATGAATAGCTTTAACGACAACACTAACTAGACAATTAAACTGAAAACAAGGCTAAATCTTAGAAACTTCAGGGAATGAGAAAAAGCTAAGAAATGTTCTTAGGAGCCACAAGCTTGAGGCTCGACTCTATATTCCCATTGAAAGAAGATTCACAGTAGGTTCCACTCCTAATAGGCACCCAAAAGATGTTTCGGATGCGGAGAAAATCAGGAATCTCATATTGGCATCCATTCCAATCAGAAAATCAGGAACTGATTGATTTACTCAATCGGATGTACATCTTAGGGAGACCATTTGATGATAACTTTGCTTATCACACTATTCTGTTTTCACTCCATGATTGATTTGATCTCGTCAAGCTTATTCATGATGATGAAGGCTCGACAGTGACACTAGTCAACCTATTGATCAACCACGTTAATTGAGACGAACACTACAAGAAGGGGGTGAATTGTATGTGAGTTCCTAGTGACTACTTTTGCGGAATATAAACCTTAATGTAAAGGAACTTGCAATGCACATAATGTTTTACAAGAAAACCTTCCAGGGCCCAACTAGAAGAAAAACCTCGACCTTATTAGGGATTTCCAAAACCAAATCAATCCACTATAATAGGGCAAACACACAAGTTACAACCTATTATACTCAGACCTTTACTCATAAGTTCCGCACTGAACTTGCTACATAGTAGGACCCTATCCTACCCAACCTAAGTCACTAACTTAGATTCACTCGTACTCCCTGAGTACTTTCTCACTCAGCTTCAACATAGAAGCCTACAACACTGTATTTAAAGATAAATCACAAACACCCCAAGAACCAAACCAATACAAATTATTGACCCTTAGTATAAAAGAGGTAAGCTACACATGAAACACGAAACTAATATGACAAAGTTATGAACTTGGCAAACTTACACAATTAAGCACACTTCAATTTCTTCACGCATAAACTCACACCAAATAATGAAATGAGATTTCTACAGTTTATACAAGACTTGCTCATATAGAAAGTAGAGTTTTCAAAAGATAAATATGTTAATATACCAAAATCCCAAAACACGATTTTATGTAAATCATTTTAAAAGAAAATCTTTTTAGAAAACTTATCAAAGATAAATCACCAAAAGAATAATATCTTTTGATAATCTATTTTTAAGAAATAAATTGTTTTAGAAAATCTTTTCTTAAAAACTTATCCTTTATAAACTTTCCTATTTTAAAGCTTGCCAAGCTCATTCGTCACGTTTCTAATAAGTCTCACGCGTAACCCTAAGAATCTTATTTACAGCAAATCTAAAAGATAAAATCTTACAATTTGCTTCGCCAATTTTCTGTAAACTAGGATACTTGGGATTCACGTAGTCCTAGACTAAGTTCTTGCTGTCACTTGTACTCCAGTTCTGAACTGGAACTTTGCAGGCAAAGTTCCAATAGAACTTTTTATCTTCAACGTAGACCAAGTCAATACTTCAACTTGTTGTCTTCATGATCCTGTTAGGGAACTCAGATAGTTCTTGTTAGAGAACTCTTCTTCTATCTTGTTTAACCTTTTCCTTGGAATCCCTTCATGTCTTCTTAGATTAGGTTACTCTTCCACTTCCAAAGTCTACTTCACTTGTTCTAATCACAACACTTAGAAAAACCTTTATTAGTTGAAGTTTTCTTAGTTTGAGTTCATCATCATCAAAACCTTTAAGCTTCAACAATTTTGCCCTTTTTGATGATGAAAAACTTTAGGCAACTTGTAATGAAAGTTATATTAAATAGAAGGACATATTTTTATATTCTTTAAATTTATTAACAGAAAACTAAACATAAGAAAAAATCAAAAATTAAACAGAAAACAGAACAAATAAAACTAAAACAGAACAAGAACTATAAAGCTAAACTAAAAACACAGCATCAGAGAAACTTCTGATACTTTATCAACTGGAACCCAGAACAACTTCGGCCTTCAAGTTTGCTTCTTCTTTTCCCCCTTTTGGCATTATCAAAAAGTCATGCACTTCAAGTTATTAAACATCTAGCCATAGCCCCATAAGCAATTCATCGAGTGTGGGAAACTGAAGGCAGTGCTACTGAACCCCCTTCATTTAGTTTCACTTTCCTTCACATGCTTTCATAACATACAAAACACACATGTATATGCAAAGTTCCAAATATTCATTAAAAAACCAAAAGATAATCCTGCTTAATCAATTAGAAACCAAAATGTTTTCAAATTTTCACAAAATAAAATTGAAAATGTTCATGACTAAAACAACAAAAGGAAAAGATGAAGTTAAGGCTAGGCTAGGCTAAGGTGGGCTATATTTATGATAGGCTAGAGAGATATAAACCTGTTAACTCCAAAGAAACTCCAGTATCTTCTTGTTGTCCTCCTTTTGATGCTCAATGCTGGCCTCCGGTTTATCTTCCAAGTTCTTGATAGCCTTTTGGAACTCCACCTTCTATTCCCTTAAACTCTTCTTAAGACCCTGTACTCCTCTCTCCAGCCTCCGAATTTTCCCTACAAACTCTTTAAGTTGCCTTTCTACAACTTCAGCTCTGTCAAATAGCCCAGCAATTTATCCTGCCATGACTTTCTCATCTTCCTCATCCAATTCCAGTGGTTTTTCCATGCTTTTCTGTGGAAGAGCACTGGCAGACAGCCTCCTACTCTTTCTTAACAGCTCCTCTGGAACTGCCTTCTCCTTCTTCGTTCCACTAGTCTTTTCTTTCTTTTCATCAACCTTTTTAATTTTCCCATCCACCACTTCCAAGCTGATTCCAAGCAGAGTTTCATCATTTATCACTTTTCCAGGCTTTTCCTCTAATCCTCCATAATTCCCCTTAAGAATCACCCTAAGTGATTCAAACACAGTTGATAGAATAGCTTTATAGCCTACTTTGTTCTTACCTGGAACATAGTGGGCTAAATGTTGATACATTAAAGAGGGAAAGTTCACTTTTATCTTTCTAGACAGGCAAAAAATTACGGCCATGTCCATCAAACAAGCTTCACCCTTTTTCTGAGTTCGAGGCAATATAGTTTTCTAGACCAAATTAAACAACAATTTGTTCATAGGACTTAAATCCTTGTAACTCATGGTGTTCTTCCCCCTTTTTCCTCCCAAAGAATCAACTATATCACCACCCAGATAATTTCCTACCTTTATGCTTGATTTTTCCTTAACATATGTTTCATATCCCTCAGTTGGAACTTTCAGAATTTTACCAAGGGTTTCCACATTAAATTAAATTTTTATTTCATTAACCTCGCTCGAAATTATCCCTTGTTTCACTTGAAAGTTCTGAAAAAATTCATTCATGGAAATTGGGTACATGCAATTGTTTGAGGCTCTAGACAGTAAAAACTCCCATCCCTAGAGCTTAATTAAGTCCAAAAATTCCAAAAATCTTGCTTTTCTATACCAACTTAAATCAATTCTATGACCAACTACATACCTTCCTGCTTGAGCCTCAAGCTCTGATTGATCAGCCGTAATCTCCTCCTCCATTGGATCATCTTCCCCCTCTGATTCAACAGTTCCAGCAACAAAGTCCTCAACCTCTTTGATGTGTTCCTCTACTGATTTTCCCTTGTCCTTGTTTTCTTTCCACCTCAATCTTTGAAGAATGTCTAAGGTTTCCACTTCCTCAACTATCAAAATCTTCTCTCTAGGATTTTTGTTTGAGGCGAAAGAGGTTGGTGCTGTTTTGTTTTGGGTTTTCTCTAGTTCTTTGTAGGATACCATGGTTAGGGGTGAGAAAATTTCGGGTTCTGATTTTTGGCTCGTTTTGGGAGTTTTCGGAAGAGCTGATTGAAGTGATGATGGCCATAACTTTCAAGGTTAAGGGTTGTAGAGAAGCTTTGAGAATTTTGACAGTGAGTAAATTTGATTTGACAGTGGAGTGATAAGGTGAGTGAAAGATGCTTTTATAATTAATGAAACGGTGTGAGAGAGATATATAGAAATTTTTGAGCCGTTTTGTCATTTATTAAATACGTTCAATTGATTTCAAAATTCAAACAAGATTTTTACCAAAAGTCTTTTATTTCTAACTTCAGTTAAATTCTAAAAGAATTTAATTACCAAAAACACGTATTTGGAACACGCTTTCTACACACATGCAATGTACATTACTAATTACACACGCAGTAGAATGTTTATGAACTAACCTCTAGGAATTCACCAACAGTGACACTTCAGCTATGTTTAGCACACATTAATTGTGCTAGATGCTCTTTTTGCTCTTTTTACATTATTTCTGATTTTGCTATATCTTGGAACTTTAGAAGCAATCAAGTCAGCGTAATCATCCTAAGTTTCAATCTCAATTTCTCAAAACTTTCTCTATTCAAGGGATTTGTTAGAATATCTGCAATTTGATTTTCAGTAGGAAAATTTTTTAACTTAATATACTCTTGCTCCACATTATCTTTTAGAAAGTGATGCCTAATGTGGATATGTTTGAACTTTTAATGTTGAACTGGATCTTTAGAAATACATATAGCACTTGTATTATCACAATAAATATGAACACATTCAAATAAAATACCAAGATCTCGAACCTGTTGCTTTATCCATAACATTTGAGAACAACGAGTTGCTACTGCTACATATTCAGCTTCAGCTATAGGTAAAGCAACTGTGTTTTGCTTCTTGGAACCCCAAGAAACCAAACAAGGTCCTAGAAATTGTGCCACACCTGATGTGCTTTTTCTATTAACCAAATCACCTACATAGTCAGCGTCAGTAAATCCATTTAAATCAAATGAGTCACTTCTAGGATAGAAGAGACCCAAATCATCAATTCCTTTTAAGTAACGAAGGATTCTCTTTACTGCTTTTAGGTGAGACTCCTTTGGTTTAGCTTGGAACCTGACACATAAACCTACACTAAAAGATATGTCAGGTCTACTAGCTGTTAAGTAAAGTAGGGATCCGATCATACCTCGTTACATAGTTTGATCTATGCAAGTTCTAGATGGATCTTCATCCAATCTTGTAGCTATACCCATAGGAGTTCTATTTGGTTTTGCATTATCAAGCTTGTTTTCTTAACCAGTTCCTTAATGAACTTTTGTTGATGGATCATAATGCCTTCCTCAGTTTGCTTAATTTGCAAACCTAGAAAGAAGTTTAATACTCCCATCATGCTCATCTCAAATTCTCCACTCATAAGGTCAGCGAAGTACTTGCACAAAGACTCATTAGTTGCACCAAAAATTATATCATCAACATAAGTTGTACAACTAAAACGTTAGTTCCCTTTTATTTTAAAAACAATGTTTTATCAATTTTACCTCGTTTAAAACCATTTTCCAAAAGGAACTTAGATAGTCTTTCATTCCATGCTCTGGGAGCTTGCTTAAGTCCATAAAGGGCTTTGTCAAGCTTGTAAACATGGTTTGGATACTCTAGATTCTCAAATCCAGGAGGTTGTTCCAAATAGACGTCTTCTTTCAGCAGACCATTTAGAAAAGCACATTTTATGTCCATTTGGTACAACCTAAATTCCATATACGCAGCAAAAGCAATAAGTAAATGAATAGCCACTAACCTGGCTACTGGAGCAAATGTTTCTTCACAGTCTATTCCTTCCGGTTGATTGAAACCTTGAACAACTAGTCTTTCTTTATTCTTGACAATCATACCATGTTCATCTAGTTTGTTCCTTAATACCCATTTCAATCCAATTGTCTTTTGATCACTTGGTCTAGCTTCCAGATGCCAAACTTTATTTCTTTCAAATTCATTTAACTCTGCTTGCATAGCATTAATCCAGTCAGCGTCAGTTAAAGCTTCAACATAGTTCTTAGTTTCCATGGAGGAAAGGAATGCATAAAATGCACAGAAGTTCCTAAGCTGAGATCTGGTTTGAGTTCCTTTACTGATATTGCTCATGATTGCATCAACTGTATGTGATTTCTAATGCTTCCAGGATTTTGGTGCAAAGTCCTTGATTAGATACAATCTTTCTTGATTATTGTTGACTGGTACTTCTGTTGGAACTTCATCTTGTGATTCAGCTTGAACTTCTTCTGGAACTTCCGGTTGCTCTATCTTGATCTTGGTTTTGAGCTGGAGTTCCTTGTGCATCTTCTGTTGTGTTCACACCATTTGCTTTATTGTTTTGATCACCTTCATTTTCTACATGCTTCCGCTCCAATGATGTTGATTCTTCATCTTGATCACACTTTCGTACAAGTCCTATTTCGAAATCATCATCATCTTCATATACATCAGTCAATTGTTCAGTTTCATTAAAAATTACATGTACAGAATCTTCAACACACATTGTTCACATTGTTCTCTTAATATAAACTCTATAAGCTTTACTGTTTGAGGCGTATCCTAAAAATACTGCCTCGTCACTACGTTCATCAAACATTCCCAAGTTTCTTTTACCATTGTTATGAACAAAACATCTACAACCAAAAGACCTAAAGTAAGAAATATTAGGCTTTCTCCCTTTGATGAGTTCATAGGGAGTCTTGTTGGTGATGGCTCTAACTGATACTCTATTTCGAATGTAACAAGATGTATTCACTACTTCTGCCAAGAAGTTCCTAGGCAGACCACTTGAGATCAGCATTGTCCAAGCCATGTCCTCAAGGCTTCTATTCTTTCGTTCAACTACTCCATTTTGTTGTGGAGTTCTTGGGGCGGAGAAGTTGTGATCCATTGCATGTTCTGTGCAGAATTCATCAAACTTGGAGTTTTCAAATTCTGTACCATGATCTGACCTTAGATGCACCAAGGGATTACCTGTTCTTCTCTGTTCTTTCTTTACAAAAGCGACAAACTCATCAAACATTTCATCTTTGCTAACAAGAAAGAAAACCCAAGTGAACCCTGAGTAATCATCAACAATAACCATTACATATCTTTTACCACTTCTACTTCGGATTCTTATTGGACCACAAAGATCCATATGAACAAGTTCCAAAGGTCTTTTGGTGCTTACCATTTTCTTTGATTTGAAAGAAACTCGAGTCTGTTTACCTCTGACACATGCATGACATACTTTATCATATGAGAACTTAATACAAGGAAGCCCTTCTACTAATTCCTTGGATCTAAGCTTATCAAGCAAGGTAAAACTTGTATAACCAAATCTTTTATGCCATAATAGAGGACATCTCAATAACACTAAGACATGTCAGACTGCTATTAGGAACCCCGTTGAGATCCACAATATATGTGTTCCCTTCACGATTTCCTTCTAATATAATGTTCCCAGTGTCATTGTGGATGATTTTGCATTTATTAGAAGTAAAGCTAACGGAGTTACCTTTGTCACAAAACTGTGAAATACATAACAAATTATGTTTGAGACCCTTAACTAAAAATACATCATCAATAGCATGGGAACTTAACCTTCCTACCTTTCCAATAGATATTATATCACCTTTCATATGATCACCAAAGGTCACAGTTCCACCATACTAAGCATCTAGTGAGAGAAATCTAAATTTATCTCCAGTCATGTGCTTAGAACAACCACTATCGAGGTACCAAGTGTTGTTCCCCCTCAATGGAACCTGCGTGAAGAATCAAACGTTAGTGTCATGAACCCAGGTTTCCTTGGGATCTTGTGTAACAGATGTTGAATCAGATTTCTTAACCCAAATATGTTTAACATGATTTTCATTCTTTAAAGTGCTCTTTTCTTTCTTAGGACATTTAGCTTACTTATATTTTGTCTTACCACAGAAATAACAGACAGTACTACTAGGTAAGTTAATATACTTCTTTTCTTTTTGAAACTTCTTCTTAGAACCTAATCCTTTAGTTCTCTTGGTTTGGGCATTAACAATCCATTCAGGTACATTGTATTCAATGGGTTGTTTACCCTTCCTAACTCTTTTAAGTTCCCCCTTAAGATTAGCTTTATCCAATTTTAATTCTTCTAAATCAGATTTTAACTTTTCAAAGTTTGGATACTGATCTCGAAGAGGAACTTCAAAGTTAGGAACTGCTTCATTAATTTTTAACAAAGACAGTTCCACATTCAAAAGAGTGTCTTCATGTTTTAGTCTTTTAAGATTTTCTTTCAAATTTATATTGTCATCAAAAAGACTAAAGAACCTATTTTGAATATCAATTTTCATATTGTCTATCCATTCACTGTGTTCTTTGTAAGTGTCAAGTGCCTTGCCACTTTGTGCTTTAGCTCTGTGGAGTTCCTTTAAATCTTCCTGAATATCTAACACAGCATGTATTAAATTTTCTATAGAGAAATGTCTTAATTCATTAGAAGAGTACCATAACTCATCCTCATATTCTTGTAATTTGGCCTTTTCATCAGTCTTAGCCATAAGACATAGATGTGCCATTTCTTCTGATGGTTGGTCTTCTTCTTCTTCTGAATCTGAGTCTCCCCATGCAGCCATCATAGCCTTCTTCACGTTTTATTTTGTGAAGTAAGACTTATAGACTTTGGACTCCTTGGCTTGATCTTTTCCTTTGTACTTCCCTTTGGCATTCTCCTTTAGTGGACAGTCTCTTATGAAGTGATCTTTTGAACCACACTTGAAACAAGTAGTGTCTTTAAAACTTGAAACTTTCTTGTTCCTACCAAATTTCCTGTTGTTCATCATTTTCTTGAATCTTCTCACTAGCATAGCCATCTCTTCCTCATCAACTTCAGATTCCTCAGAGTCTTGTGCTTTCAAAGCAAGATCCTTGTTCTTGGAACTTTCGGCATTAGAACTTAAGTGTAGTTCATGAGTCATTAATGATCCTGCTAGCTGTTCCATATTGAACTTTGTGAAGTCCTTGGATTCCTGCATGGCAGTTACCTTGGATCTCCATCTTTCATCTTGTGGAAGACTCCTCAAGATCTTTTGTGCCTGTTCATCTATAGGAATGTGCCTCTTAAGGGAACTCAGTTCATTAATAATATCATTAAATCTTGTAAACATTTCCTCTATGGACTCCTTAGGTAGCATTTCAAACCTCTCATACCTAGACATCAACAAATCAATTTTAGAATGTTTTACCTCATTAATACCTTCATGAGTAACTTCTAATAGATCCCAAATCTGTTTAGTAGTCTTACATCCCATAATTCGGTTATGTTCATGGGGTCCAAGACCACAGTGCAAATATTTGATAGCTAAAGCATTTAACTCAAGTTTCTGGTAATCTTCTTTATTAAAATTAGAAATAAGTTTAGGAATGACCTCATTTTTCTCATTGGTTGCAGTTACCTCAAAATCACCAGATTCAATTTTCATCCTTGATGAATATCTCCATCCTATTCTTCCAGTAGGTGTAAAACTTACCATTGAACATAGGTGGACGTTGGGTAGAATACCCTTCTTCAAGTTTCTCTTTGTATTTCATCTTTCTTCAGGAACATACTCGGCAAAGTTTTCTGCATACACGTGAGAACCTTGCTCTGATACCAATTCTTACTTGAGACGAACACTACATGAGGGGAGTTAATTGTATGTGAATTCCTAGTGACTACTTTTGCGGAATATAAACCTAAATGTAAAGGAACTTGCAATGCACATAAAGTTTTACGAGGAAACCTTCCATGGTCCAACCGGAAGTAAAACCTCGACCCTCTTAGGGATTTCCAAAAAAAAAAATCAATCCATTATAATAGGGAAAACACACAAGTTACAACCTATTATACTCAGACCTTTACTCATAAGTTCCTACCTGAACTTGCGACACAGTAGGACCCTATCCTACCCAACCTAAGTCCCTAACTTAGGTTCACTCGTACTCCCTGAGTACTTTCTCACTCAGCTTTAACCTAGAAGCCTACAACACTGTATGCAAATATAAATCACACACACCCCAAGAACCCAACCAATACAAATTATTGACCCTTAGTATATGAGAGGTAAGCTACGCATGAAACCCGAAACTAATATCACAAAGTTATGAACTTGGCAAACTTACACAATTAAGCATACTTCAATTTCTTTATGCATAAACTCACACCAAATAATGAAATGAGATTTCTACAATTTATACAAGACTTGCTCATATAGAAAGTAGGGTTTTCAAAAGATAAATATGTTAATATACCAAAATCCCAAAACACGATTTTATATAAATCATTTTAAAAGAAAATATTTTTAGAAAACTTATCAAAGATAAATCACCAAAAGAATAATATCTTTTGATAATCTATTTTGAAGAAATAAATCGTTTTAGAAAATCTTTTCTTAAAAACTTATCCTTTATAAACTTTCCTATTTTTAAAGCTTGCCAAGCTCATTTGTCACGTTTCTAATAAGTCTCACGCGTAACCTGAACAATCATATTTACAACAAATCTAAAAGATAAAAACTTAACAATTTGCTTCGCCAATATTTTTAAACTAGGATACTTGGCTTCACATAGTTTAGGACTAAGTTCCTGCTGTCACTTGTACTTCAGGTCTGAACTAGAACTTCGCAGGCCAAGTTCCAATAGAACTTCATGTCTTCAACGCAGACCAAGTCAATACTTTAACTTGATGTCATCAAGTTCCTGTTAAGGAACTCAGATAGTTCTTGTTAGAGAACTCTTCTTCTATCTTGTTTAACCTTTCCTTGGAATCCCTTCATGTCTTCTTAGATTAGGTTACTCTTCCACTTCCAAAGTCTACTTCACCTGTTCTAATTACAACACTTAAAAACACCTTTATTAGTTAAAGTTTGCTTAGTTTGAGTTCATCATCATCATTAAAACCTTTAAGCTTCAACAAACCACATAGAGGAGTACTTGAAGAAGGAGGAAAGCCAATTCTTCTATTGCGGTAGGTTTTCTTGCCACATACCAGGGTGTCCTCATTACACACCAGTGAAAATGGAAGGTAAAGAGTTGCCTAATGTTTTTGTTGTAGAAATTAATCTTACTTCGTCTTCCACATGGGTATTTGATACGTTGTGGTGCTCAAATTGGTAATCAAATGCAGGGATTAAGAGTCAGTAGAAGGCTAGCTAAATGGGAGATGATGTTTCGAGTAGGAAATGGAGCAACTATTGCTGCACTTGTTATTGGAAGCTATGAACTAAAGCTCCCATCTAGACTCGTTTCGGTGCTTAATAACTATTATTATGTTCCTGCGATTACTAAAAACATTATTTCAGTTCCTGTTTTAGATACTGAAGATTTTTCGTTTGAAATTAAAGACAAGTGTTGTTTAATTTCAAAGGAGTGTTGTTTAATTTAAAAGGAAAATATGTTATATGCTTGTGCTAAATTGGTTAATGGTTTATATGTATTAGATTATACAACCCATGTCTACAACATAGAACATAAAAAGCAAAGAACAGATTGTTCAAACCCAACTTACCTATGGCAATGTAGGCTAGGTCATATTAACTAAACACGCATCCAGAAATTACATAAGGATGCACTCCTTTCATCATTTGATTACACTAGGTGAAAAAAGAAGATAGGCACCGCCTCAAGGCCACCGGTTTTTAAAAACCGGGGGGGAAAAATGGGGGGAAAATGGGCGGGATTTTGAGGGGAGATTATTGCCACCGGTTCAAACTGAACCGGTGGGAAAAACATAAATCCCACCGGTTCAAAACCGGTGGCATTCTTTAAAAAAAAAAAACCGGCCCATTTTGTTCCTTAGCTCTCTCCTTTAAATACCCAAACATTAATAATACCCTCAGATTTTCTCTCTTAGGCGCCTCTCTCTCCTTCTCTCTCCTCCTCTTCTCCTTCTCTCTCCTCCTCTCGATCTGTACTCCTCTTCTTTCCCCTCTCTTCCTCTTTCCCCTCTCTCCTCCTCTGTTCTCCTTATTTCCCCTCGATCTCACTCCTTATTTCCCCTCTCTTCTCCTTTCCCCTTTCTTCTCACTCCTCTCCTTTCCCCTTTATTCTCCTTCTCACTTCTGTCTTCTGCGCGTAACCACCGCCGCCACCAAGTCCGAGGTTAGTGCATGTTGTTGGGTTTAATTATTCGAGGTTAGGGTTAATTGATTTTCGAATTTTTTTGGGTTTTCTCGAATTGATTTTGGGGTTTTTCGAATTGATTATGGGGTAATTGATTTTGGTTTTTTTTCGAATTGATTTTGGGTTTTTTCGAATTGATTTTGGGGTTAATTGATTTTCAAAATTAATTTGGGGTTATTTTCGAATTGATTTTGGGTTGCTGTCTGGTGGGTTTGGTGTCGGGTAAGGTTTTGGTTTGGTTGTGGGTTCGGTCAGAGGTCGTGGTGGGTTGTCGTCGGTTGTGGGTGGGTCGTGGGTTGTGGGTTGTAGGTTCTTGTGGGTTCTGGTGGGTTGTGGGTTGTGGGTTCTGGTGGGTTGTGGGTTCTGGTGGGTTGTGGGTTCTGGTGGGTTGTGGGTTGTGGGTGGGTCGTGGGTTCTGGTGGGTTGTGGGTGGGTCATCGGTTGTGGGTGGGTCGTCGGTTAGGGACCTTACGGTGGTTTTTTTGTTTTTGTTTTTTGTTTTTTTTTTTTTAAACAAAATTAGTTTTAGAAATTAGGCCAATTAGCCTAATCCCATACTCATGACATCTTTTATTTATCAGGAAATGCTGCTTGTAATGCTCCAGAGAATCAAGTTTTTCTGATCTAATGGAATTTACAGAGACTAATGCTCCAGAGAACTAATCCTTTGAAGACTAAGCTGATGCTTTAAACATTTGGTTTGTGTTGTGTAATTTGATAAATTTAGTTCTTGTAAATTGGAATTTTTGTATCATTAATTTATTTGTAATTATAAATTTAGCTTTTTCACTCTTATAAAGTGTACAATTATTAGTTATTGATGAATATATATGTGTTTTATGTATATTATGTATTTATATATGTGTTCTGTACATTTTAAGTGAAAAAAAAGCAAATTTTTTTTTGTTTTTTTAGGGCATTATTGCCACCGGTTAACCGGTGGCAATCCTCATTAATATCAAAAAAAAAAAACGGGACAGATTATTGCCACCGGTTAACCGATGGCAATACTTGTTTTTGCCACCGGTTTTGAACCGGTGGCTTTTTTAAAAGCTTATTGCCACCCCCCACTTGACCACCGGTTCAAAACCGGTGGCAAAAGGGGGTTTTGAACCGGTGGCCAAATGCTTTTTTCTACTAGTGTTATGAATAATTTGAAAACTGTGATTGCTCGATAAATGACCAAGTCACCCTTTTCAGGAATAGGTGAAAGAGCTAGTGACCTTTTGTGACTCATACATACAGATGTGTGTGGCCCAATGAGTTCAAAAGCTAGGGGTGGATTTAGTTACTTTATTACTTTCACTAATGATTTAAGTAGATTTGGTTATATTTACTTTATGAAGTAGATGTCGGAAGCCTTTGAAAAGTTCAAGGAATTCCAATATGAAGTACAAAATCAACGTGGGAAAACGATTAAAGCACTGCGATCTGATCGTGGTGGTAAATATCTAACCCAAGAATTTGATGAACATCTGATTAATTGTGGAATAATTTTCACAATGAACTCTTCTAGGAACACCACAGTTAAAATGGTATGTAAGAAAGGAAGAATAGAACCTTGCTAGACATGGTTTGGTCTATGATGAGCTTTACTAATCTTCACATATCATTCTGGGGATATACATTGGAAGCAGCTACAAAAGTACTAAACAAAAGCCCGTCCAAAGCGGTAGAAAAGACTCCATATGAGATGTGGAATGGAAGAGTTCCAAAGTTGTCATTTCTTAAGATTTGGGGATGTGAAGCCTATGTATAACGTTTACAAGGTGATAAACTAGGCCCTAAATCAGACAAATGTTTCTTCATGGGTTATCCCAAGGAGACAAGAGGGTATTACTTCTACAATCGCGCAGATAACAAAGTGTTTGTTGCTCACGATGATGTCTTTCTAGAAAAGGAAGTTCTCTCTAGAAAGCCAAGTGGGAGTAAAGTGGTTCTCGAAGAAATTTGAGACGAGCAACAAATGGATGTGGATAACACCATATCATAGGCCTGGGCGCATGAGTCGGCTAATTCGACAAATCATGTGCCGAAGCAAGCTTATTCGACTAGCGAGACTCCTATCGTCCCACTTGAATCTAATTCTTGTAAAAATCTTCAAGGAGTTGAAGAGAACATTTCTATTGTTGCTCTTACCCCATGTAGGTCTACCAAAATTAGAAACAAACAGTTTGTTGAAGTTTTGTTAACTCAGGATTCAGAAATCTTCTTATTGGAGAATGAGGAACCCAAAACTTACAAGCAAGCTTTGGCGAGCCCAACTCAGATAAATGGCTTGAGGCCATGAAGTCCAAAATGGAATCAATGTCTGAAAATGCTTTGTGGACCCTGGTAGACTTGCCTAATGGGGTAAAACCTATTGGTTGTAAATGGGTCTTCAAAATTAAAACAGACAAGGATGGAAATTCTTACATCCACAAAGCAAGACTGGTTGCAAAAGGATACAGACAGATTCATAGTATTGACTATGATGAAACCTTTTCCCCAGTAGTTATGCTTAAGTCTCTTCGGATTCTTCTAGCGATTGCTGCATTTTTCAACTATGAAATCTGGTAGATGGATGTCAAAACCGCCTTCTTGAATGGGTTCTTGACGGAGGAAGTGTATATGATACAACCTAAGGGTTTTGAAGATCCTGAAAATCCTGGAAAGGTATGCAAGCTTCAGAAATCCATCTATTGATTGAAGCAAGCATCGAGGAGTTGGAACCTTGGTTTCGATGAGGCAATTAAATAGTTTGATTTTCTCAAAGAGCAAAGAGGAACCTTGTATATATAAGAAATCCTGTGGGAGCAGCCTAGTTTTCTTAGTCTTGTATGTAGATGACATACTAATCATGGGAATGACTACCAATGCTTAAGTCAGTCAAGGAATGGTTGAAGAGTTGTTTCCCCATGAAAGATTTGGGTGAGGGTTGAGTACATTTTGGGAATCAAGATCCATCGAGACAGATCTCAGAGAATGATTGGACTAAGTCAAGAGACTTATATTGATAAGGTTCTTGACCAGTTTTCGATGAAAGACTCTAAGAGAGGATTTCTCCCCATGTCTCATGGCATTACGCTTAGTAAATCTCAGTGTCCTAAAACGCTAGAAGAGATGAGACGTATTGTTGATAAACCTTATGCTTTGGCAATAGGGTCAATAATGTATGCCATGATATGTACAAGGCTGGATGTTGCATATTCTCTAAGTATGTGTAGCATATTTCAGGAAAATCTATGTGAAGCACACTAGACTGCAGCCAAGAACATCCTTAAGTACTTGAGAAGGACTAAAGGAATGTTTCTAGTATATGGTGGCGAAGATGAGTTGGTTGTCAAGGGCTATATGGATGCAAGTTTCCAAATATACAGAGATGACTTCAAATCCCAGTCAGGGTACATTTTCTATCTGAATGGAGGAGAAGTAAGCTGGAAGAGTTTGAAGCAAAGCACTGTCGCAGACTCTACGACAAAATTAGAGTATTTACCTGCCGTTAAAGCAGCTAAGGAAGCAGTTTGGATTAAGAAATTCCTCACAGAGTTGGACATTGTACTAAGTGCTCAGAAAGGAATTGAGTTGTATTGTGACAACAATGGCACCATAGCTCAGTCAAAATAGCCAAGGTCACACTTCAAATCCAAACATGTTGAGAGGAAGTATCACCTCATTCGAGAGATCATTGGCAGAGGAGATGTCAAGATGTGCAAAGTTCATACGGATGAGAAAATTGCTGATCCACTTACTAAACCCCTTTCACAGCCTAAGCATGAGGGTCATGCTAGAGCTACTGGATTAAAGCTAATGATGTAATTTAAGTTGTATTTGTTTTTGAGATAAACTTATTACATATGTAATACATTCATTGGAGGAATTATGTTTAATTAGAAATTTATTATTTCTCTTATTTAATTATGGTTTTAATGTTAAATAAAATGTCCAAAATAATTATGGATTGATGGGCTCATCAGGTTGATGACCTGGTGAATGAAACCCCACAGGTGAACAAAATCCATTTATTATTTAAGTTCCTAGTTCAAAATCATTAAAATGGACATAAATGATTTAATTAAATGGACTAGCATGTAACATTGATTGGATAGCGCAGTCTCATGGGCTATAGGGGCATAGTGATGATACTTAGTCAATCACATGGATATGCATGAATGATGCATGATCAAACTATAGACCTACTTTGAAGTTCAAGTATAGAGCTTCCGGATATATTAGCGGATTCCTTTAACATAAGTGCAACATTGATTCCATTCAATGATTGTCTTAATTGTGGTACATACAAACGTCATGCCGTAAAAGGGGGCTATAAAGAATGTTTCCCGGTTACTTCAAGAATTGAGTGGGAGCTTTGGTTTCACAAGATTGGATTGAGTCTACCTATATAATTAGGAATGTGTCTTGGCCCCTTGAAGAGGGAGAATTCAGAAAATGCATGGTCGTGCTCATATGGATTACATAGTAATCATTTGATTTGTAATTTTAACTCAGATTTCTAGAAAAGATTTGTAGATTAATATGATCTCGACATGAGATGCAATCATATTATCAAATCGACGCACATTAACTTAAGGAATTTTAATATTGCGCACTTGTCTCAGACAAGTGGGAGATTGAAAAAATCATGTCTTCGCTAAGTGCAATTACTAGATATATCAAGGATCACTATTATGGAGATAATTAGTTCATTCTATAGGGTCGTAATTGTCTGGTGCTAGATATGGCAAATGATCTTTGGACTAGTAAAATAGTCCAAAGCTCAATAGAATGGATCCTATGAGGTCACACAACAAGGGTATTGGGTCAAACAAGTAAGAGGCCCATTAATGGGCCTCATGAGATCATGACATACCATGACAAGGAGTTTGATTAGGACAAGGAGTTTGGGCTTAACATGGACTCTTATTTAAAAATATAATCTGTAAATAAGATCCATGACTTAGATTGAAATAACAATTCACAAGTCAGTTAATTGTAACTCAAGCAACCAAGTCTCAAACCCTAATCCCTCTCTCACTCTCACGGCATGGAAGCATTAGATGCGACGCTTTATCGAACCAAGAATAGCTTAGAGCTATTAGAAATTAGATTGCTTACCTTAATTAAGTGTTAAGATAAGACAAAGCACTTAATCACCTTTTGATTTTTGGGATCTTGGAATCATTTTATTCTTGCCTAAAAGGGACAATTATACATGCGTCAATAAGAAGCTTAATAACATTAGAAGTTACCATGTATGCTTTAAATTTCAAACTTATTATGTTATTATCTTGATAAATGGTTATACTTTACACTTATATTTGTAGAATTCTAAATCAAATTATATTATTTTCAGTGATTGGTGAAAGGAAATGTTTTTAAGAATGGTTCTTAAAGAGAGGAAAATCATTTCTAAAATACAACCTCTCATAAATGACATTTATATCTAAGTCCAAAAGGACGGTGGGATGTCATGTATTCAAAATAATAGGTAGTTTTGATAAACATGTAGTATTGAGTAGAAAACTCAAATTGTCAGTAGTTGACAACCAACATATCATTTCGCTTCATACACTAATGAGTATAACTCATTGAGTTTATTTAAGCATATTTATAATCAAAAGTCAAACCAAATGGTTAGTGTAAACACATATAAGCTATGCACAAGCAAGAGATGCACAAGTAGTCAAATAAGCACAACATGATGCAATGAGTTTGCAACCTAACCATGGATCTAGTTCTATAAAGTTCAAGGATAAGGGTAGTCAAGATAGGGTACATGGTTATGAGTCAAGATGCATCGCGCGAAAGCCTTACCTTTGGAAGGGTTGGCGCGTATGGATGGGACCCCACAAGTTAAACTTGTTTCCATGGTTTGGTGAATTCACAAACTCGGATGTACCCTTCGCTGCAACAAGCGTTCGATTGGGTAGATGGAGCGTGAATTCCCAAAGGGTTATGGCCATATGTAGAACACATATGGGTTAAGAAAAGTGAGAAAAACTCAATTAGAAAGTAAAACCGAGCAAATAGTACTAGAACCAGCCAAAGCAAAACGCAGATTTCTGGCTCGGTATTGGAAGAACGTAGCGCGAGACAACAGGGACCATCACGAGACGATAGCCCTATCGGGCTGAGATATTGCTATCACGCCGCAACAGAGCCATCGCACTGCGATGGGCACTGTTTTCTCAGTGCCAATTCCTACACGCCTCAGCAACTCTCTTTGTTCTTAGAATTTTCCAATTTTCACAACGTTTTTTTTATTCTAGTTGTGAAAGATATTTTCCAAATTTCCTACGTGTAAAAAGCCTATGTTTTTTATGCATTACGGATGGTCTATCCAATGCGGACCTTTTTATGCTTATGCCAATAATGTCAATCAAAATTACGCACATGAATACTTAGAACTTTTCGAGTCTCATCCACTAATTCTATATTATTGCCAAAATAAATTTTAGGAATTAAAATAGAAATCCTCCCCAGCGGAGTCGCCAAAAACTGTAGGGAATATTTCAAGCAACCCACACTTGAGCCCCATTGTGATGATACACTTAAGCATGGTGGCGTCAAAAGGGAAGGTACAAAGGGTGAAGGTTACACCCCTTCACGATCCATGAGATCGCTAACTCCATAGTGATCCTGAACCATGACTGGATATTCGGGGATGAAGGTACAAATCCAATCTAAAAGAGATTGAACCTGCCCTAAATAGGCCTCTACTTTATTCTTCTCATATTCATGTGCTCTTTCTGAATAACATACAATCAATATATTAATCCTAAACTTGTTTAATCTATGTTGGTTGAATATTAATATACAAACAAATCTATTATTGGCGATCACTTGAATTAAAATTATTTTAGCCTATATAAAATTATTAATTATCTTATTAAGCGTGATTTCAAATACAAATTCCCTTTAAACCTGCAAGAGAGGGCGTGACCAAGCAATAACAGTAATATCAAGCAACATAATAATATTGATACAACAATCATCATCATCATCTCAATCTCATCAAAGCATAATTATATATTAGCAAGACCCTAGGCATGATACTAACATAATTAATAACAAATCCTAGGATGTCATTAAATATTAAAGATCAAAGCTTCATGATACTAACATGATAGAAGAAAATAGGAAGCAACCTAAACATGATACTAGAAAGCACTAAATAACATCCTAACATGATATTAGGAATTAATATAATATCAACATGCTTTTTATAGATAAATAGAAATAAAATTACTCACTTTGTTGCCTCGTATCTCTTTCTATCAAAAGAATATACACTTTAGTAACTTCAATAAAAATATTAAACAATAAATCTAATCGAAGAATTGAAATAAGATTTGGGACCAAACCCTCAGAAATTATCAACCTTTCACGTATAGGGCAAAGGCAAATTCGAGTTTGGTTAGGTATGTCTAAGACTCGTGAATGCGATATTATGTTTGAAAAGGCTAGGCTTAGAAAGAGGGAGAAAGAACCAGTTTCTAGCTTTAAGAGAGAGAAAATTAGAATTAGATGATTGTTGGTGATTAAAAACAGGGGAAATCGGCCCTATTATAGAGAAAAACGACCGTAAATGATTAGATTAGGGTTAGAATTCTAATCGGAATAGAATTCCTTTTGACGCGGCAAGATAAGGACTATCACGGCACGATAGAATTAACACATCGCAATATAAACAGTTTTTTGCAGAATTTGTTTTTATTATAACTTTTGATCCAGAAGTCGAAATAAGGCATATAATATGTCGTTGGAAAGCTCTCGAAGTCTAATTTCCAACCCAATAAAATTCAGATTAAAATATTTTGTAGAATAAAAGATATGACCGAAATAGTGGAAGGGTATCAGTTTTAGATAGAGTTTCGTATTTCTTTCATATCTTTTTCATTATAGCTCGGAATTAATGCAATAATATATCATTGGAAAGATAATTTCAATATCTATCCAACCATATAGAAGTTGGATAAATATTATGAGGCACGAAAATAATATCTGATCATCTTTGAACATCCATGAATTCGAATAGAATTAGGACTTAAAAAGGAAAGTTTTATTCAATTTCAAACTCTTTGATCTTTATCTTTCAAAAAAGGATAATCAAGATCTTTTAAAAACTTATATAAGCTTCTAATAAATCCTAATTGGTTTAGGAATATAATTAAGATTAGTGGGCCCTCCACATGATCATTGGATCGCACATAAAACTCATTTTAAGCGCAATTTAGTATTTTGACCATAACTTCCTCGTTATAACTCGGAATTAGGCTTATAATATATCGTTGGAAAGGTCTTTTCAAGCCCCATCCATCTACACAATTATTGGACCCTGATTATTGAATATAATAAACTGGATTGGACGTTTTTCATAAATAGGATACAAAATGAATGATTTTCGAAAACAGAAAGAATTATTTTTATTAAAAACAGGGGAATTCACTACACTTTTTCACATTTCACCTCGTTCGATAATCAATGACGTGAAAGATATTCATCACTGGGTTTGGTTTTTTGGGAGACACAATCAGGTATCTACATAACCTTAGTATAATAAGTGTTAAGACAAGCCAAAGCATGCTTAATCACTCATTGATTCTTTGGATCTTGGAATTGCATTATTCTTACCAAATAGGGACAAATTTAATGTGTGAATAAGACGTTTAAATAAGTTTGAAATTGACGAAGGGGAAAATTAGGTTGTTGATTAATCTCTAAGCCAAACAAAATTTATAAACACTTAACAAAACTAAATACAAGTATAGAGGTAAGTCAAGGGTCAAACCCAAAGGAACGGTTATGATCAAGTGTTTCCAATTAGCGCCTAAGCTAGGTTGAAATCAATGGTGAAGAGGTAACACTAACAACTAACAAAACAAACAAACAAACAAATCAAACACTAGGGAATGGGGATCAACGAGTAATCATGACAATTGCAACAACTTGGGACAAACATGCCAATCAATGGTTGTGAAGACTAATGATAAGAGCTATCAATTTGAATCAAAGAGCTATCTCCTAATCGTTAAGCTAGTGGTCCTTACGAATAACAAACTAGGAGAATCACAAACCAAACCAATCGATAATTGCAATTCCTAAATCAATGGGTCGTGTCATTAGCAATTACAGTGCAATCTAGCATAATTCTCAAGGCCTAATCAAATTACACACATGTAAACTTACATTGATCACTTTAATCTCAACAATCAATCAACATAATTCCCAAATTAATCACAATCAATTAATGATACAAGTTTTACCCAATCCCCAGCTAAAGAACTACTCAACAATTATCATCTAATCAACAAATAACTAAAGAAATCAAGAATCAAAAACATATGAAGAACAATTACACTAATCAAGATCAACCATCAAAACCAAATCAAACAAACATGAAATTACACAAAGCAATTAAATGAGATAGAGTTAGAAATCCTCATTGATTGATTATGGAGATATTCAATAAAATTGTCACCTTGGATCTTCAATCTTTCAAATCCCCAATGAAATCTCTCACTTTCTCTCTCTAAATCCACTCCTAAAACTAACCCTAAAGCTAGAGAGAGAAACTCTCAACTAAGCTAAAATTATGATCAAAATTATGTCTAAAACTTCATTACAAAAAAATCAGCTGAAAAATGTATTTAAAAGAGGTGTGAAAACAAAATCGAGCGAAGCCGTAAAACAGGGAAGAGTGCCCGCGCGGGCAAGGGTGCGTGCCCGCGCCCGCACTCTTCTGGGTTTCTTCGACTTCTTCGCCGCTTTGTGCACTTGCAAATGGATCTCGTGACCTCCACTTGATACCTGTTGGGGGTGGAAATTGCTAAGGGCCTCCACGGCGGGTTCAACTATATCTTTCATGAGAGCATGGCTTGAAAGCGCAAGAGCTAGAACTTAGAGCATCCACTTGATATCTTGAGCTTTCTCAATGCTATAAACTTACTCCAAAAGCATCTTCCAACTTAAAAAACCACCAATATCGAGACCCGAACCTCGTAAAATACCTACAACCATGAAAAAAGGAGAAATAAAGGAGAAAACACAAGAAAAACCATAAAAACACAAAACAAGAGAGAAAAGGGAAGTAAAGAAAAAATGCATAAAACTAAGCATTTATTAAGATAAAAAGCTAAGAAAAGAAGGTAAAAACAACCTCAATACTCATCAAATGAGTGCCATAAATGGCACTCATCATAAATATATGCATGAATTCAATCTTATTTAGTAGTATGAATGGTTTTAATTTCAAATTCTTTCATTTGTGGAAACATGTCTGCGAATAACTTAAACAACCAATTCTCGTTACGCTCAATTCTCGACAAGGAGAAACTGAGTGGGCCAAATTTTCTAGATTGGCAAAGAAAATTGCGTATATTCTCATGCAAGAGCAAAAGGAATACGTCCTTGATGAGGAAATGCCCGAGACTCCCAATGAGGAAGTGACTCAAGCTGCCCTAAGCCGATGGCAAACTACCAATCGGGATGTAAAATGCATCATGTTGGCCACTATGTCTCCCGACCTTAGAAGATTTTCTTTGAGAAGGAGACGGCTTTTGAGATCAACTTTAGAACATGTTCCAAGAGCAAGCCCGAACTGAAAGGTTTGAGACCTATAGGCAAATCCTTGAGAGCAAGCTCAAGAAAGGAGAGCCATTCAGCCCACATGTACTCAAAATGATTGGTTTGTTTGAGAACATGGAAAGTCTTGATGTAGGGAATTCGACCGAATGGCAATTGATATTATTCTCCATTCTCTACACAAAAGCTATGATCAGTTCAAGATGAACTATAACATGCATAGCATGGAGAAAACCCTGATCGAGCTTCATGGTATGTTGAAGCAAGACGAGAAAACACTCAAGGATGAAGGAAAGCATGACATGCTTATGGTCAAGAAGGGCAAGCCATTCAAGAGCTCAAGCAAGAAGAAGAAAGGCATTAAGGGGAAAGGTAAAAAAGACCTTTCGCATAAGTCGAAAGCTACCAAAGACAACAATGAGAAGAAGGAAGCCTCTTCTAAATCTGATTCCGAATGTTTCTAATACAAGAAGAAGGGACATTGGAAGAGAGATTGCCTCAAATTCAAGGAAGATAAGAAGAATGGCACTATTGCTGCTACATCAGGTATTTACGTTATAGACTTAAACTTCATTAGCACAACATCATGGGTATTAGATACCAGATGTCGCTCACACCTTTGTTCCAATTCTCAAGGACTAAGGAAAACTAGAAGGCTAGAGAAGGGAGAGGTTGAACTCCAAGTCGGCAATGGAGCCAAAATTGCAACTGTATCCGTGGGAACTCTCAATTTTGTCTTTGCCCTCCGGGCTTGTATTAGAACTTGAAAACTCTTATCATGTTCCTATTGTTACCAAAAACATCATTTCAATTTCGGCGTTAGACGCCAAAGGATTTGAGTTTCGAGTAAAAGACAATGAATGTTCGTTTTATGGTACAGCACATTCTGAAAATGGTCTTTTTATGCTTTTGTTAGACAAAGAATTTTATAATGTTAATAATAATAATAAAAAGGCTAAGACCATTGAGTCAAATGAGAAATACCTGTGGCATTGTCGTCTTGGCCACATTAAAATCAAACACATTAAGAAACTTCTACAAGAAGGTATTCTTGACTCATTCGATTTGCAATCATTTGAAAATTACGAAGGATGTCTATTAGGCAAGATAATAAAATAACCATTCTCCAAGTTGGGAGAAAGTGCAAGTGACTTATTGAGCCTAATACGCTGCGATGTATGTGGTCCAATGAGCACAACCACAAGAAACGGTCATCGATATTTTATCACGTTCACGGACGACTATAGTAGATATAGATATGTCTACCTTATGTCGAACAAATCTGAATCGTTTCAGAAATTCAAAGAATTTCAAAGTGAAGTTGAAAATTAGCTTGGCAGAAAATCAAATCCCTTCGATCAGATTGAGGTGGTGAATACTTGAGCCATAAATTCGATAACCATCTGAAAGAACATGGTATACTTTCAGAATTGATACCTCCAAGAACTCCACAATGGAACGGAGTATCCAAAAGGAGAAATTGAACCTTGTTAGACATGGTATGATCAACAATGGGTCTTAGTGATCTTCATATCTCTTTCTTGGGACACGCACTTCTAACTGTGACACTAACACTAAACCGTAATCCGTCAAAAGCTGTATAAAAGTCTCCATGTGCATTATGGACGAAGAAACCTCCTAGGTTGTCTTTTCTCAAGATTTGGGGTTGCGAAGCATATGTCAAAAGAATATTTTCTAACAAACTTCACCCTAAATCTGTCAAGGTTTTCTTCGTGGGCTACCCAAAAGAAACCAAGGGGTATTACTTCTATAACAAATCCAAGAACAAAGTATTTGTTGCTCGCGATGGTGTCTTTTTGGAGAAGGAACACCTTTCCAAAATGACAAGTGGGAGGAAAATCGAACTCGATGAAGTTCGAGAGGACGAGAAATAAAATCAAATTGGCAGTCAAAGTGCTCAAACAGCATCTGTTGACGTTATTTAAAATGTGCAAAGTCAAACCGACAATGCAAATGCTTAGTCCGTTACCCTACGTAGGTCACAGAGTCTCAACCTGATAGATATCTTGGTGTCCTTTTAACCGAGAATCAGGACATCCTAGTAGTGCATGGAGACAAACCGGCAACCTACAAGCAAGCTATTGCGAGCTCTAACTATACTGAATGGCAAGAAGCCATAAGATCTGAAATGGACTCCATGTTTAAAAATCAAGTATGGGACTTGGTTGATTTACCCGAAGGTTACACACCTATCGGATGTAAATGAATTTTCAAATTGAAAACCGACAAAGATGGAAATGTATTCATTTACAAAGCTAGACTGGTAGCGAAAGGTTACAGGAAAATTCATGGTGTTGATTATGATGAATTCTTTTCTCCTGTCACAATGCTTAAGTCTGTTCAGCGATTGCTGCATATTACAATTATGAAATATGGCAGATGGACGTCAAAACCGCCTTCCTCGATGGAATTTTGGAAGAAATTATGTATTTGACACAGCCTGAAGGTTTTGTCAACCGAAACAATGCTGGGAAGGTATACAAGCTTAAAAAGTCTATTTATGGGTTAAAGCAAGCAAGCAGAAGTTGGAATCTGTGATTCGATGAAGCCATCAATAATTTTGGTTTTATCAAGAATCCAGATGAGTCTTGTGTTTACAAGAAGGTCAGTGGGAGTGACATCCCCTTCCTAGTCTTATATGTCGATGACATATTGCTTATTGGAAATAGCATTCCGATGCTCGAGTCTGTAAAGGCCTGGCTTGGAAAATGTTTTTCAATGAAAGACTTGGGAGAAGTACAGTACATATTAAGCATCAAAATCTACAGGGATAGATCTAAAATGATGATTGGATTGAGCCAAAGTACTTATATTGATGACGTACTTGCACGATTCAACATTGAGGAGGCCAAGAGAGGTCACCTACCCATGTCACATGGCATAAACCTAAGCAAGAAGTAGTGTCCAAAGACATCTGATGAGCGAGAAAGGATGAATCGAATTCCATATGCTTTGCTTATTGGATCGATCATGTATGCCATGATATGTACTAGGCCAGTTGTATCGTATGCCTTGAGTGCTACGAGCCGATACCAATCAGACCTAGGAGAGGCGCATAGGACTACGGCTAAGAATATCCTAAAGTACTTGAAAAGGAACAAGGATAAATTCCTGGTATATGGTGGGAGTAATGATTTGGTTGTTGAAATTACACTGACGTAAGCTTCCAAACAGACAGAGACGACTTCAAGTCGCAGTCAGGATACATATTCTGTTTAAATGGAGGAACATTTAGTTGGAAGTTCTAAGTAAAGCACAAAAGCAGATTCTACAACTGAAGTTGAATACTTGACAGCTTCTAAAATAGCTAAGGAGGCAGTTTAGATTCGTAAGTTCATTGGTGAACTTGATGTTGTACCCTCCATCAAGGGTCCAATAGCCCACTATTATGACAACAATGGAGCTATTTCTCAGGCTAGAGAGCCAAGGGAACATCAGAAGGTCAAACATGTCAAGCAGCGATTTCACATGATAAGGGAATGGAAGTCAAAGGGTGAAATCAGAATTTGTAAAGTTGGAACGAACGGCAATGTAGCCGATCCACTTACTAAAACTTTACCTCAAGTGAAACACAACAAGCACGTTGAGGCAATGGGAATCAGGCACATTGGTGATTGGCTTTGATTTCCTTGTTAGGTGTTTTAATTAATTTTAAACATTTTAATGTAAAACACTATAATGAACCATTCAAATTTTGTAGTAATTTAATTTCATGTAATTTTATCACTCCGTTTCTATTTAATTGTGGTTTAGGATTAAATATTGAGTCCATTCGATTTTGAGAATATTTAAAATAGGGTATTAAGACCATTCTTAGATAAAGAAACACCTATTAAACATTTAATATTGTAATCGAAAATTATCCCTAATCAAGGTCATTTAAATGATGGACAATTAATGACCGCTTGAGATAAGTGTGTAGTTTTATTTATAGCACCGTTTCTTGTGCTACAAGGACATGATTGTCATAAATCATTTGCACGGGTATTCGTTTAGAACCATACCGAATCAACCTATGAGAATACTTAAAGAGATTTAAAAATCGTCATAAGTACACCTCTAATTATGGCTATCGGAACCTCTTTCCTCGACCAAGTATTATGAGTTCTCTTGTTTGAGTACTATTCTGTTTTGATGTTCTTCAAACGTCTGTCGTACATGAGGATTATAATGGCAGCACTCAGGCGACTAGGTCAACTTAGTAAGAGAAACTAATAGTACAAGACTGGGAATGTCCCCCTATTAATAATAGGGAACATGTCTTTCTTGTTTGCAAATCCTCTCGAAGAACGAGGCTATGAAAATGCATGGCCGTGCTCAGATGGATTTTAAGAAATCATCTACTTATTAACAGTCAAACTCAGATTTCGAGAAATACTTCTGGACGTAATAAGGATGACGAATAATCTTACCTTAATGTTCATGAAGAGACATAAAGGGACATAGCAAATAGGCTATACACAAAAAGCGCACTTGTCTAGAAGGACAAGTGGGAGAATAATAGGAATGATGTCCTTCGAAGAAGTGTATTATTCCGATAGAGGGTTCGGAATTATTAGAAAGCTAATTATTCAGTGAGGTCAAGTGATCAGAATGCTTGGTTGGAGGCTGCTTCCGATCAGTAATATTAATGTATAATTAATATCACAGCTTAATCTTGATTGAACCCTTTGGGTCACACCCAAGCAAACTAACAATCCGTCACGACGAATTAATCTGAAAGGAATTAATGAGTCGCTCGAGTATTATGAACATAGACTTCGGAAATCGATCTAGGAGCGTCGAGACCGAGCGTCGCAAGTCGAATCTAATTAATAAAAGACGAGAAGGTAAAAATCAATTAATCAACAATTACCAAAATACCCCTAGCATCAGAATGCCCCGAGCAAACCGAGTGCTACGGGTAAGTTGTGCTAGCATGGCAACTAGCATGCGGAGTGCACCATGCCGAGGCTTCTAGCAGCGCTTACTGGTGCGTGGCGCAGCATGCTAGCACGCCAATGCTAGCAGGCAGCTGGCGCGCGCACAGCTAGCAAGCTAGCAGCGGTAGTGAGCTCCGCAACGTGCTAGCGTCTTAGTAGTGCTAGCAGTAGGCACACAAGAGCCTCGGCTAGTAGCCCACAAGCATGCGCGACATGCTGGGCCGAGGCAGTAGCAGCCCGCGCAGCTGGCGCCCAGCCAGCAAACCCAACCGAAGGCACCAGGCGCCAACAAGGCAGCCTTGGTGCCCAAGGCCAGGCCCGCCAGACAGCGGCAGCTGGTTGGAGCCGAGATAATCAAAGGGAGGGTGATTTGGGAGCTTGGGGAGTAAGGCTTTGGTCCCCCCCCCCCACCTCTTCTGGTCCTCACCTATTCTGTCCCTCCTTGCTTGACACTTGTTGATTAATTACTACATTGCTTTTTCTTTTGATTTTAGATTTAAAAACAAAATGGAAAAAGGATTTTTACCAACTCTCCCACATTGATACGAGAGTGGAATGTTGGTGGGAATTCTCTATAAATACCAATGTATTGGGATTTGAGAAACCCGATTGAGTTGAACTCAATAAGGCATCTCCAAAAGAGAGAAAACCTTTAAGTTCATTAAAACTCGAGTAAGTTTATTTTTGGTCTAGCTCGGCTAAACTCCAAGTAGAGACCGGACGGGTCATATTGCGGGTGGATTTCCGTTAGAGGTCTACGCACTTGTGGGACTCAAAGCTTTCGAAGTAAGAGCTCGTAAAGTGAGCGAAGCACGCATCAAGGGTAATATTGTCTTTCTCCTTATCTTGTTAATTATGCTTATTAGTTATATTAATTATGAGCGGGTCTTAGGGTCGGGTTTTGTTTCCTCGGAAAGTCGGACTTTCCGAAACCCAACATGCGATTCTCTTATCCTCGAATGTGGGTTGTAGATGGTTCGCTTATCCCCGAACGTGGGCTATAGATGGTTCACTTATCCCCAAACGTGGGCTGTAGATGAGACCTGCAAAATAAAATTTTCCAATCGACTCGTATGGACTGTGATTGACTTGACCAACTGACTTAATCAAGCTTGCCTTGACACGACATGACATCTGTATGACTTGTGACTGTGTGTGTATGTAGGCACAAGCAATTAAAAATGCAAAAGCAAAAATTTCCGTCATTTTTTTGTCATGAGTGGAGGGTACCGACTTTCTCCCGAAAAAGAAAGACGTGAAAAATGAAGTGAGAACTTCCCTTGATAAATATTTTGAAAAATTTTGTTGAATTTCCCTAAAATAAGAAAAATGAAAAAAGAAAAGGAGTTTTGAACTTCCTCGATGAGAAAATTTTGAAAAAGTTTTTGAACTTCCCTAAAAGAAAAGACGTGAAAAAGGGAAAAAGTTTTGAACTTCCACGTTGAGAAAAATGAAAAGAATCGCATGGATTTTCTTCTTTTTAAATTGAATTGCTCGTCTTGAAAATAATGTATATGCATGATGAATGTTCGTATGCCAGAAGGCTAAGGACAATGACATCATGTCACTAGTAGAAAATTGTAATTGGGCACCAAGTAATGGCCCCCGGGTTTTTTAAACCAGTGGGGAAAAAAATGGGCGGGATTGTAGAAAAGAGAATTGGCACCGGTTCAAACTAAACCGGTGCCAATTCACTTAAAGGCCACCGGTTCAAACTGGTGGCAATTTAAAAAAAAAAAAACAAAACAAAACAAAACCTGCCCTTCATTTTTCCCCTTCTCCTTCTCTTTTCCCCCTTTTCCTTCTCTTTCGTTCCCCATTCTGATTTTGCTCCCTCAAAATTCCCTCCTTTGAAAACACCAACAACCCCCTCCACCACTACCGTCCACCCTCCTTCACCGACCAACCTCTTTCACCGGCCACCACTGCCACCCCTTACACCATTTTCTTTCTCTTTCTCTTTTTGGTTCCCTCCTTCAAAAACACCAACAACCACTACCGCCACCACTGCGCGCACGAGTACAGCCGCGTCCACCACTACCGCCACCTGCACAACCGCGTCCACCATTGCCGCCAACTGCACAGCTGCGTCCACCTGCTCTCCTCCCTTTCCACCTCTAATTATGGTGGATATCTTCACCTCTTCCATGTAGGGTTAGTGTTTAATTTTTTAGCCATTTTGAACAATTATTTTGAATTTTTATTCCTATATTTTAATTTGCATTTTGAACAATTATTGGGCATATATGATGAGTAAACTAAAGTTAGCAAGGGTTTCAAAATAATTTAACCCCAATTTTAATTATTGGTAAATAAATTGTCTATATTATATGTTTCTTTTTGTATATGGTTCTTTTTGTGAATTTTAGGTGGTTTTAATAGGAAACTTTAAATAAATTAGAGATTAGTAAGCTTGTTAGTTAGTTGAATTTTGGTAATTATAATATATTGTGGTTGAATTAGTGATTAGCAAGTGTGTTTTTAAAATTAGTGAATAAATATACTTGAGTAACGTATGTAGGTATTAATTAGAGATTAGTAACCTTGTTACTTGAATTTTGGTAATTAAAATATACTTGACCAATATAAGTAGTTATTAAATAATTACTAACTTTCATTTTTTTTGTTTTGTTTTTTTTTTTTTAATAGATTCATATGCAGTGAAGCACAAGTTTAGTAGCTTGAAGACTACATGTTTAGCTCAAGTGGCAAGTTCAAAAGTGTACATCCATTGTACTTGCTATATTAGTATGAATTATACACTTTACTTAGCTATATTTCTTTCTATTTATTCATTTAATAAAAGTTTTTTCATGATATTACAACTTGTGTATTGTTTAATTACAAATAAATACAACAATATATAGAATGCTTGCATCATCATATGCCTAGATACCTGTTCAAGGCTTTCTCATTAAGAGAAAGTCTTGAATATTCCCTGGTTGGGACTGTTCTTGAATGTTTACTCTCACTTAGGTGGTGAATGTATATCTTCTTTTCGATTTTAAGGAACATCTTGGCTTACCATTTCCTCACCATGTTCTATGGGTACATATATGGGTAAGTAATTATCTACATCGTGTACTTGGAGAATGAGGGAGAGATGCTGCCGTATTTTCCTTAAAATTGGAAAGTTGACATACATTTACTAGTGAAAGTAGACATTCAAGGATTGGTTAGGTTGGAGTGATAAGGACCCTTTAGAAACATGCATTTTTTCACTATATGAATGGTATATTCATAGTGTGTACTTGAATTTGATTTACATAAAATATGTAGCAATTACACATTATTCATAATATGTTGCTATATATGTTTAGAGACTATTTACAAAATGGAGAAGGATCGTGGTTGGATGTATGGTAGACGTGATACATTGGAATACTTTAATGGGGTTCAAGAGTTTTGCAAGAGGGATTTATCTTATCAGCACAAAATGGGTGTCGATTGCCTTTACAGTCCTTGTGTTGATTGTAATAATATGAAGGTGGTCAATAGTGTTGAAATCATTAGAGATCGTATGATTTGTCGTGGGTTTAGGCTTAAATATCATGTGTGGATTTGGCACGGTGAAGATGGAGAATATAGTGGGGATCTTGATAGGAATGATGTGCATGATAGAAGCAATGAGATTCATGTGGACGAGGAATACGAAATGATGAATATATTATTGATAATAGTGAGGATGGAGCTGAGGATGATCAGGCAGATGAGGTCGAGAATGCAGAGGTGGATGAGATGATGCATGGTGTTGAAGGTGGCGTGTTTGAGTTATTATTGGAGGCTTCCAAACAGCCTTTGTATCCTGGGTGCAAAAAATACTCCAAACTATCAGTTGTGCTAACACTTTTCAACATTAAGTCGAAGCATGGGTGGACGAACATTATTTTACTTCTTTGTTGACCGCATTAAGTGAGATGTTTCCTGATGGGAATGAAATTCCTAAGTCTTATTATTATGCAAAGAAGCTCATGTGTCCATTTGGTTTAGAGTATAAGAAGATACATGCATGTCCTAATGATTGTATTCTTTATCGAAATGAGTATGAACAATTGGAGGAGTGTCTACGATGTAAGAAGTCGCGCTACAAGCGCATGAGTTGCAATCCTGGTACGTAGGGACCTCCTGCTAAGGTGATATGGTATCTTCCCATTATTCCAAGGTTTAAGCGAATATTCTTAATACCAAAAGACGCTAAAAACTTGAGGTGGCATGTAGAGGGAAGAAAGAAAACCAGAATGCTGAAGCATCCAGTTGACTTCCCCGCAATGGAAGAACATTGATTTGTAGTTTGGGAAATTTGGTGATGAAGTTAGAAATTTAAGGCTTAGGTTGTGCACGAACGGGATGAATGTGCATGAAACGTAAGTATGTAATGTTTTCACTGCTAATAACGAGGCCTCGGCAACCTGGAAACGACATAGATTTTTACCTTGCGCCACTTATTGACGATTTGAGAAAGATGTGGGATGAAGGGGTTTTCGTTTTTGATGCTCATAAGAACTAGATGTTCACATTGCGTTCAGCCCTTATGTGGACCATGAATGACTTCCCTGCATATGGAAACTTGTGTGGGTACAAGGTCAAAGGAAAAAAAGCATGCCCCATATGTCTTGATGACACACCAAGCATATACCTTCAGAATTCTCACAAAGATGTCTATGTGCGGACCTGAAGGTTCTTTACGCGTGATCACCCGTACCGCAAGCAGAAAAAGGCTTTTGATAGGACAGTGGAAGAGGGGACTGCGCCTAGGCCATTGACCAGTGAGGAGGTTTATGCTCAAGTTGAGGGTATACGAACGATATTTGGAAAAATTACAAAACATGTGGTCTCAACTGCTCTCTTCAAAAAAGAATCAATCTTTTGGAAGCTTCCGTACTGGAAACATGACGTTAGGCACTATCTTGATGTGATGCATATAGAGAAGAACGTGTGTGATGCTCTTGTGGGAACGCAGATGAATATTCAAGGCAAAATAAAGGATGGAAAGGGTGCACGGTTAGATTTGCAAGAGATGGGGGTTCGTCTAGAATTGTGGCTCATGAAAAGGTTAGAAAAAGAAAGGTTAGAAAGGGAAAGGAAACGGAAAATGAAAATGAAAATGTTTCGAAAAAAGGGAAGGGGAAGAACAAGGGAAAGGGAAAGGGAAAGGCCACGGATGCGTCAAAGAAGAATGATGAGGGTAAAGGCAAGGATGAAAATACTTATTTACCTGCGGCTTGCTACACATTGTCAAGGGTAGAAAAACGGATGTTTTGTGCATGTCTGTACGGCATTAAGGTTCCATCAGGGTATGCATCTAACATGAAAAGATTTGTATCCTTGAATGGAGAATTGAAGCTGACAAGTATGAAAACCCATGATTGTCACATTATGATGCAAGTATTCCTACCGATTACAATACGTGGTATTTTACCGAAGCACGTGAGGGAAGCTATTACAATCCTTTGTTCGTTTTTCAATACAATATGCAGCAAAGTGCTTAATCCTTGTACACTTGATGCTTTGCAAGCGAATGTGGTTGTGACTTTGTGCAAATTTGAGATGTATTTCCCACCCTTATTTTTTAACATAATGATGCATCTGATTCTTCATTTGGTGCGTGAGATTAACTTGTGCGGTCCTGTGTTCATGAGGTGGTGATATCTGTAATACCCCGCATTTTTTAAACGTATTTTCTAATTAGTATTCTCTTTAAAAGGGTATTTTAGTAATTTATTTTACTATTTGAATTTTGGAGCCAAAATGATATTTGAATTTTGGCGCCAAAAGTATTTTAAAACTCAATTATTATTTTTGGATTTTGGATAAGATTTATCATCCATTTGTTTTATTTTAAAAACCGGATTATTTATATATATTTCGGATATTTTAATTAAACAAAATTATATTTTATTATTTATTTAAAAGGGCCGAAAATTCCTAAATTATTAACTATGATTTTCGGATTTTTATGTGTAGAAAATATGATTTTCTTAGTTATTTTATTTAGTGAATAATTGGAATTTTATTAATTAATTATTTTATACAATATATATTATTTACACAATTATTTTTAATTCCTTAAAACTAGCAAATGAATTCCCTAAATATCTAAAGCCACCATGATGGATTTTTGGGTGACTTATTTTGGTAAATTATATTTTTAATTATCTCCTCAAAATCTCTTATTTTCCTTAATTCTAATTCTCCATCTTTTTAATATCTAATCATCATATTTTCTTGCCATTCATTCTTCTTAATTATTCCCCAAGTAATTCTAATTTCCTTATTATTTTTCATGACATACATACCTTCCAAATTCAAGTATACACAATCACCTTAATATCCAAACTTTCCTTAATTCTTCTACTCACTTCTCCAAGCAATTTCCTTAATTCTTTTTACCATAATTCTTCCCACATTCTCTTGCCATAATTCTTGCTCCTCATCAACGTTCTCGAGGTGATGCCCGCGAGGAGGGTAGCCTTTTAATCTTCAAATATTTGCGCACTCCGAACCTAAAATCGATGAGAAAACATCCGTAAGAGAGCGACAAACAAGATTTCAAAACTTCACTGGTAAGAAATCAAGTAAAAGTAAGGGAGAAAGCAAAAAGAATATAAATTAAACTAAAATAGCTAATTAAGAACAAAAATCATGGAAAACTCATAAAAGTGAACGAAAAACCACAATGATCTATAAAGACGGAAAATAAGAGAAAACTAGAAAGATTATAAGAAAATAAAACGAGAAGTTATAGAAAAAGGAATCGAAAACTACTCTATTGAGCGCCATAAATGACGCTCATCAGCATCTCAAGCTAAGCAAGTGTTCTACGTAACTGACCCAGTCGATTTAAAATGGTCTATTGTGCTAGCCGGCAAAAGAAGAATCCTAGGAATTGGAGATGTTGAGGATGAGGAAGAATATGATGCGTTTGATGATTCAGCATCTTTCACTGTTCCTAGACCTATTGTACCAAATGACACAGACGACCAAGCAGGTTATATGCGATCAGACCACAACAAATTAATATTAGATTGAGGTACTATAATTGAATGTTAGTAATGGCTTAAGAGTATATTTAGTATATTTAACATGTTTCTAGGTTGAAATACAAGGTTATACGAGCATAAGTAGGAGAAAATGGCATAAATGAGCTTGTAACTTACGCAAATCCTTTGTTTTCTATATAAACTAACATTTAATCATTCTAACAACTCGTATTCATTATATTTAACATGTTTGTAGTTTGAAATTGCCTAAGAGTATTCATTTTCATGTAAATACAAGGTTATAGGAGCATAAGTAGGCGAAAATGGCATAAATGAGCTTCTAACTTACCCAAATCCTTTGTTTTCTATATAAACTAACATTTAATCATTCTAACAACTCATATTCATTATATTTAACATGTTTGTAGTTTGAAATTGCCTAATAGTATTCATTTTCATGCAAGTATGATGGGTGTCATAAATGGCACCCATTTGATGAGTATTTAGGTTGTTTTTACCTTCTTTTCATAGCTTTCCTTCTTAATAAATTCTTAGTTTCATGCTTTTGCTCTTATTTCTACCTTTTCTCTCTTATTTTGTGGTTTTGTGCATTTCTATGGTTTTTCTAGTGTTTTCTCCTTTATTTACTCTCTTTCCGTGGTTGTAGGTATTGTACGAGGTTCGGGACTTGATGTTGATGGTTTTCTAAGGTAGAAGATGCTCAAGATGCAAGGAAGTGGATTCTCCAAGTTCTAGCTCTTGCGCTCTCAAGCCGTGCTCTCATCAGGATGTGGTGTCGAACCCACCATCAAGATCCTTTGGATCTTCCTCCTTGGTGTCCATCATCATCATTCAATGCGGTCGTTCGAAGCCATTAGCGAACGCACGAAGCCTCGAGAAGAACCGAAGAAACCCAGAGGAGCGCGGGCGTACAACCCACGGGCGCGGGCGCGCCCCTCTGGGTCCCTGTTTTGATCGGCTTCATTTCGCGCCTCCTATTTATACCTTGTAACCCGATTTTTAGAAGAAAAAGAAGAGAGGCAATTAGAGATAATCTTTTATCATATTCTTAGCTTAGTTGAGAGTTTCTCTCTCTAGTTTTAAGGTTAGTTTAGGAGTAGATTTAGAGAGAGAAAGTGAGGAATTTCAATGGTGATTTAGAGATTGAAGATTCAATGGTGACAATTGTATTGAAGATCTTCTCTATTATCAATGAGCATTTCTAACTCTATCTCATTTTATTGCTTTGTTTATTATTCATGTTTTCTTAGATTGATTTTGATGTTTGATGCTTGATTAGTGTAGTTGTTCTTTATATTTTGTTGATTCTTGATTTCCTTAGTTGTTAGTTGATTAGATGATGATGTTAGAGTAGTTGTTTGGCTAGGGATTGGGTGAAACTTGGATGATTGATTGATTATGCTTAATTTGGGAATTGTGTTGATTAATTGTTGAGATTAAAGTGATTAATGGAAATTGTGCATGTGTGTAATTCGATTAGGCCTTGAGAATTATGCTAGATTGCATTGTGAGTCTACATTGATACGGGCCATTGATTTGTAGCTCGCAATTGTCGATTGAGTTCGATAAGTGACGTTCCTAGTTAGAGTCTCTCGTAGTTAGCACTAGCTAGACCTCTAGGAGATAGCTTGTTGAGCCCTTTTGATTGCTCTTACCATGAGTCTTCACAACCATTCATTTGCATGTTGTTCCCGAGTCACTACAATTGTCATGATTACTCGTTAATCCCCATTCCCTAGTGCTTTATTTGTTTGGTTCTTCGTTTTAGTAGTTGGTTAGTGTTACCTTTTATCCTTAGACTTCGACTTAGCTTAGGCATTGATTGAGAGCACTTGAACATAACTGTTCCTAGTGGTTCGACCCTTAACTTACCTCTATACTTGTATTTAGGTTTATTAAGTGATTATAAATTTTGTTTGGCTTAGCGAGGATTAGTCAACGACCTAGTCTTTCCCCTCGTCAAAATGGCGCCGTAACAGGGGAACGGTGTCTATGTTTGAGTGTTTTTGATTGCTTGAATCTAGGTCTTTGTATATACTTTTCTTTTATTTGATTTTTGTTTGTTTTGTGAAAAAAAATGGCATGTCTATCATTTCCTCAATATGACAATGAGCCTTTTTGTGAATATTTCAATAGACTTGAGGGATTTTTGGATTATAATTGTTGTAATCCTTGGTAGGCTTGTGAGATATGTTATTTTTGTTTGAATGAGCAAACTAGGAATGTAGTTGAAAGCATGCATAATGGTGAATTTAGAGCGTTGTCAATTAATGATGCTTGGGATTTCTATGTTTGGTTTGCTTGGGATGTCTATAATAGGGGTAATCATGTTTCTAATATTGATGTGAAATGTCTTGATTGTTCTAATGTTAGCATGATTTCCCATGATTTGTCACATGATCCCATTAGTGAACCTAGAACAAATGTTTTCAATTCTATTTCCCCTTTTGTTCATGATGATGAGGTGCGTGCTCAAGTTGATACTAATGGTGTGTTTCAATTTTCTCCATTATTTGTCATGTCTTCTTGTGATGTGCTTCGTTCCCTCAATGATGAATCTCATATGCTTGATTGTTCCCCTTTCCCCCAATTTGATGAAAATGCTCATGTTTATAATGTTGATGATCCTACCCTTGGTTGTGATTCTTCTTTTATTCTTGATCCTCAAACCTCTTCACCTTTTCATTCTCCAAACACTTGTGATGAGTCTCTAATCCCTTATAGCCAAATTCATGAATCGTTGAGGGAGTTGGAGATGAATCCTAATCTTAGGCCCTTAGAAAGACAAATGATGGAAACTTTAAGGAGCCAATTGGAGATGATTAAAGAGCATGAGGAAATTTTTAATGAAGAATTGAAAAGCAAAGAAGAGCTAGAAATCCAATTGTCATCTTTGATGCTTGTGTTGAGAAAATTTTAAACCCAATGTGTATGTTGAAGATGATGATGATGATTTTGAGCAACCAAGAGAGGGTGAGGATCCTATTGGTGAGCATTTGAGTGATGGTGAAGGTGTTGAGAGTAAAGATAGTGTTAATTTCGAAAACCTCAACCCTCCTTCCCCTCTTGATGAGTCTCTTGTGCATGATTGTGATTCTTCTATCCTTGAGTATCTAGACTCGTTTGAGGTTATGTCCAATGCGTTTTTTGAGAGTCAAAAGAAAACCCATAGCCTTTTAAATGAGTTCATTGAGAATGCTTCATGGGAGAGAGATGATTTTGAAATGAATTTTCATCAATTCATGCATGGTTTTGAGACATTGGGCTTTAAGGAAGTTGAGGGAGTTGTTGTTCATGAATGTAGTGGAGGAGATTATGTAGTTCCTCTTGGAAGTTAGATGTTTGAGGGAGATGGTGATCATGAGTGTTCTTCATTTGAGGATTATATGATTGATTTCCATGGTCTTATTGGTGATTTTAGGCATGGTGGTGAGAAAGAGTTCATTTGTGAGACCATTGCTCCCATTCCCTCCTCTCATGTCCCTTTTTCAAGGAGTTTTAACCATATCCCCTACACTCCTATATCCCTCCCTTCTTTTGTCAATAAGCCTATTGGGGACCCCCTCGTCCATGATGATTTATATGTGCCTCATTTGTCCCCTATTGAGGAAAAGGGTGATGTTGCCACCCAAAAATATTATAAGGAAAGTTTGCCTTCTTCTTCTTCTTCTTCTTCTTCTTCTTCTTCTTCTTCTTTTTCCTTTACTTATTTTGTTGAATTTTCTTTTGATTCTTCTTCTTTCTCTTGGCATCTCTCTCCTCATAGGTGTGCACTAAGCTTGTTGCATGCTTACTTTTTGTCAAGTGCACACTTACTTTCTTATGAAATGTGTAGTAGTGCATTTGACAAGCTCTTGCGTGCGTTGAATTACTATTTTCTAGAGCGGTCAAGCTTGGAACTTAAGCAAGCCTTTCTCGGGAAGTAACCCGTGTTTTATTGCTTTCATTTTCTTTTCTTTTTAGAATAGATTTTCTCTCATGGAAATGCTTTTGTGCCTTTTGCTAGGTACATGACTTGATATACGTTGATGCATTGGTTTGAATTGAGATTCAAGGAAGATTGACTCCTATTTTGCTAGCATATGGAAAGTAAGATTCAATTCTAAAGGAAAGTGGTTTTGAAATGTTTAATTTGGTCATTTGCGGGTATTTACACCCACCTAACATCCAGTAATATATTTCCTTGCTCTTTCTCTAATAGTTGATGCCTTGTTGGACTTGTGTTGGTATTGTTGGATTGATCTCTTTGTTTTCCCCTCCCGTGGATTATTTGATTTATGTTTGAGCATGTTGTCTCATTCAAGCTTGGGGGAGGGTATTCTATCATGTTTGGTGGGATGTTGATTCATATATGCCATGCACATTTGTATATGCATTTCCATGCTCTTTATTTTGAAAAAAAACTCCAAAAATATTTTGTTTCTCTTAAGGCAAATTTGCAATGTGTTTTGTTTTGTTCTTGCTTTGGACATAATACTTTTGGACCTGTATAGTTGAATGCTTTGCTTCTTAAATGGTAACGGTATGCACGGTTTGAGAGTATCTTCGATTGATTCTAGGATAGAGTATGCTAAGGAAGTGTCTTTAGAACTTTTGGGACCTTGAAGCCGGATTCTATTTATTTTTGAAAATTTGCAATTGCTCCCTTTTGGTGAATTTGAAACTAATAGTGAGTTTTTGCTACAACCATGTGAGGATTCATTCTTTTCAAGCCTTCTACATATTTTGCATGAGCGGCACATGGATCCTTGACTATTGTATGCTTTATCTAGAATTCGAATTTCATCTCCTGAGATCGCGACCGAGCCATTTAGGAAGGACAAAGGCATCTTTTCGGGGTGGTAATTTTTACTTTTCTAGTATAGTTTTCTTATCTATGTTTTGGGTTTTCATTTGCCTACTTGCTAACCTTTTGAGCCATAAACCCTCTTTTCAAGCCATATCTTTAGATTTTGAGCCTTTTGTTTCATTCTTGTTCCCATCATTGGTTTTTGTGAAGCATTTGGTCTCTATTGTTGGAGTTTTGGTGTATGAGAATGATTGTTTGGTTCTTTTAATGAAAGCGAGATTGTGTTGTAAATATTTTGTGAATAAAAAGCAAATGCAAAAGTTGAAAAAGTCGTCCATAGTTAAAAGAGGCGAGGATAATGAAATAAAGTGAAAAAATGAAAAAATGAAAAAAAAAATGAGAAAAAGCAAAGCAAATTCAAAAGCTTTAGCAAAAAAAATTCAAAAAAGTGAAAAATGAAAAATTTTAAAAATATTTTGATGTAAGTGTCTTTCTCCCTATTTTAAGCATTGAGGACAATGCTTTGTTCAAGCTTGGGGGGAAGCGTTCTTATGCTTTTTGTATATATGTATGTGATTTTTGTTTTGAATAAGCTTGGGGGTGTTGGTGTTTTTATTTGGTGATTACTTGGTTTTGGTGTTAAGATTTGGCCAATCATTGCTTCACAATTTAGGTATACCACCAAATTTCAAAGTTTAGCCTACCTTCACCCTTTTCGCCCTTACATTACAACCCTTTCCAAGACCTTTTGACCTTTGTGGTTGAGTCACGAGTCGGTGGAGGGAGATGTAGGTCAAGTTTTAGAGCGGTGTGCAATAGTGGAGATGTCGAGTAGCCTCAAACACCTTTCTTTTTCTGGTTCCTTCGAGGAACCATTGAGAAGCTCATTAAAGTTAGATTTGAAGCTAATTGGGAGAATGTGCTAAAAATGTTTTGAGATGAAAGTGAATTGTGTTTCATTAGTTCTCTATGCTTAGCATATCCTATGTTTCAATCAACCTTAGATATCTTAGAACGTAAACTCCCTTACTTGTTTAGAAAGATTTGCATTCATTTATGCTAGTACATTTGCAAAAAGTCCATTCATGAACAGTTGTTTTCTTTCCTTTTCCTTTTGCTTCTTTTTCATGCTTTGCCTTGTTTGTTTGGTTTGTGAGAGTTATGGGTCAATCTCTTAGGAAACCCTTACAAAGAGCATCACTCATCCTCTAGGGCGATTTAGGGGTTTAAATGACTTGTCTTTAGTTGCTAAAATTGACCGTGATTCCTACGAAAGTGAGTTAGTGTATACATTCTTGTCTCGTCTTTTCTTTTGTTTGTTTGAATAAGCTCGTCATTTTCTTTCCCTTGGTTTTGTTTTACTCAAGGACGAGCAAAAGATAAGCTTGGAGGTATTTGATGGGTGTCATAAATGGCACCCATTTAATGAGTATTTAGGTTGTTTTTACCTTCTTTTCATAGCTTTCCTTCTTAATAAATGCTTAGTTTCATGCTTTCGCTCTTTGTTCTACCTTTTCTACCTTATTTTGTGGTTTTGTGCATTTCTATGGTTTTTCTAGTCTTTTCTCCTTTATTTGCTCTATTTTCGTGGTTGTAGGTATTGTACGAGGTTCGGGTCTTGATGTTGATGGTTTTCTAAGGTAGAAGATGCATTTGGAGCAAGCTTATAGCATTGGGAAAGCTTAAGGTGCAAGGAAGTGGATTCTCCAAGTTCTAGCTCTTGTGCTCTCATAAGGATGTGGTGTTGAACTCACCGTTAAGTTCCTTTGGATCTGCCTCGTTGGTGTCCATCATCATCATTCGGTGCGCTCATTCAAAGCCATTAGTGAACGCATGAAGCCTCGAGAAGAACCAAAGAAACCCAGAGGAGTGTGGGCGCGCAACCCACTGGAGCGAGCGCGCAGCCCTGTTGCGCGGGCCCCCAGCCCCCCTGCGCGAGCGCGTCACCCAGCTGGAGCGGGCGCGCCCCTTTGGGTCCCTGTTTTGATCGGCTTCGTTTTGTGCCTCCTATTTATACCTTGTAACCAGATTTTTGGAAGAAAAAGAAAAGAGGCAATTAGAGGTAATCTTTGATCATATTCTTAGCTTAGTTGAGAGTTTCTCTCTCTAGTTTTAGGGTTAGTTTAGGAGTAGATTTAGAGAGAGAAAGTGAGAAATTTCAATGGTGAAAATTGTGTTGAACATCTTCTCTATTATCAATGAGCATTTCTAAATCTATCTCATTTTATTGCTTTCTTCAATATTCATGTTTGCTTGGATTGATTTTGATGTTTGATGCTTGATTAGTGTAGTTTTTCTTGATATTTTGTTGATTCTTGATTTCCTTAGTTGTTAGTTGATTAGATGATGATGTTAGAGTAGTTGTTTGGCTAGGGATTGGGTGAAACTTAGATGATTGATTGATTGTGCTTAATTTGGGAATTGTGTTGATTAATTTTTGAGATTAAAGTGATTAATGGAAATTGTGCATATGTGTAATTCGATTAGGGCTTGAGAATTATGCTAGATTGCATTGTAAGTCTACATTAATACAGACCATTAATTTGTAGCTCGCAATTTTCGATTAAGTTCGATTAGTGACGTTCCTTGTTAGAGTCTCTCATAGTTGGCGCTAGCTAGACCTCTAGGAGATAGCTTGTTGAGCTTTTTTTATTGCTCTTACCATTAGTCTTCGCAACCATTCATTTGCATGTTGTTCCCAAGTTGCTACAATTGTCATGATTACTCGTTGATCCCCATTCCCTAGTGCTTTATTTGTTTGGTTCTTCGTTTTGGTAGTTGGTTAGTGTTACCTTTTATCCCTAAACTTCGACCTAGCTTAGGCATTGATTTAGAGCACTTGAACATAATTGGTCCTAGTGGTTCGACCCTTGATTACCTCTATACTTGTATTTAGGTTTGTTAAGTGATTATAAATTTTGTTTGGCTTAGGGAGGATTAGTCAATGACCTAGTCTTTCCCCTCGTCAAAGTACAAGGTTATAGGAGCATAAGTAGGAAAAAATGGCATAAATGCGCTTCTAACTTACCCAAATCCTTTGTTTTCTATATAAACTAATAATATTTTATGTTTGTAATGACAGGTGTTTATATCTCATTTAGGACGATTATGACCTTAATTGTTTAGAGGATATTGACAAGGGAATAAACGCGTCGTCACTTGTCTATCCCTAGATCAAATACAATTTATACAACCTAGACAAACCCAATACGAGTATAAGGCAAGCATAGGGGTCGAACCACAGGGAACTAATAAACACCACCAAATGTTATCGACAACTAAGCTAGTCCGGAATAGGAGATAAGTTAACTAAAGTCTAAAGGTACTAAAACAAGAAATAAAACATTAAGGGAAATGGTTTAGGTATAGCATTCACTCAAACATAAACAAAGGCATAGAAGTTGAATTAATCATGAACTAAAGATGCATGAATATCAATATAAGGGGTCCAATATAGCCACCTTTCGGGGTCAATTGGCTACTCCTGACATAGCCTCTATGTTCTCACATTAGAACCATATACTAGGAGGTGCAATCAAGTAGCAATCGATACAAATGAATCTTGCTAGGTCCGCTATTGTAGGCGTCGTTCAAAGTGCGCCTATGTTAAGCATGTTGTGAATATGCTTGGCACTCATAGGAAGTGGGAATTGACGTTATACGGTTAGGGACAAGGAAAGTAGGGAGCCGCCAACAAGTTTTTAAGGAACTTGTAAACCGTTCACGGATCATAAAAGGCAACCAGGATAAAGGGACAACGATAGGCAACAACGATTGACCCGTGAAGGTTACACCCCATTCATAATCCATGAGATTACTAACTCCATATGGTTCGGAACCACGAAAGGAGGATCGAGGATGATGGTACGAAGTGATTCATGGAGTCATATTCGCCCGTATTGGCCTCTACTCGATTCTTATAGTGAAAAGTGATTCTTGCGATCTTAAAGGCATGCAAATAAAATATTCAATTTGCTCCAAACTATTATTAAGCTAAATTGGTTGAATATTATTGCAACACATAATTCTAAAATATTGTGATCACTTTAATTAACAACAAGATTAAAAAGGAACCTAAACCGGTTGTCCAAATTATCTTATTAGGCGTGATTTTCAATTACATATTCCCTTTGAACATGCAATATGGTGATCAATAAATAATAATAGAATAAACATTCATATTGGAAGCAATTCAAGAATAATAGCGTTAGTCAAATAAAATATAAATTAACCTAATCATGATACTAGCAATATAAAAATAAAATAAGTAATTAAATTAATTAATTACTCATATTCCGCGCGTTCCTTTAAATTGCTACATCATGAATAAATTGTTAGTAACTTCAATAAAAAAATATAAATCAAATGGAAATTAAATTAAATTAAATAAAAAGTTGAGTTGATTTGGTCCAAACCCTCAGTTAATTATACCTTTCACGCCTTGGTTTAAGGACGGAACCTCGGGTTAAGTATGGACTCCTTGGAGTGCTTAAGGGAAGAATTGTGTAATTAGGAATATAGGTTTTAGGCTTAGAATATGAGAGAAAGAGAGAAGAGAATGATTTCTGGTGTAAAAGAGTGGAAGAGAAAATGATTTTTTGTGCCCCGAACAGTAGAAAGGAGGGGGGTATTTACAGGGAAAATGAGTAGAGGGAACACACGGAACCCTAAAAAGATAAAAACCCTTAAAAAAGGTTTCCGCGACATGGCAAAATGTGTCGTGACACGGGAAATTCTTGTGTGACGCGGCATACTCTGGAGTGACGCGGGAAATATTTGACCTACGGGAGTAAAAACGCGTGAAGGGTTTACGCGGAAAAGACTCGAGAAAATTCCGTGACACGGCACACGTACCGTGACATGGAAGTGTCCATCGTGGCACGGTATAGTACACCGTGTCACGGTAAAAAAGTGCGTGAGAAAACGCGGAAATTACACGGAAAAAGCACCGTGACACGGTGAGAAATACCGTGTCACGGCAATAGGTACCGTTTCACGGCAACAGGTACCGTGCCACGGTGGATTTTCACGTAAAAAAACGTTGAAAATAGCACCGTGACACGTTGTAAATTACCGTGTCACGGCACCAGGCACCGTGCCACGTCATCTGGCGTCGTGACACGGTGCTTTTACAATGTGCACGGTAATTCCAGTTTTTTACACGTTTTTAAAATCATCATAACTTTTGATCCGTAACTTGGAATAAGGCATATAATATATCATTGGAAATATTATCAAGTATTCTTTCCAACCCAATTAAAATCAGGTAAAAATCATTTGTAGATTTTAAAATATGGCCGTTTTAGTAGAAGGGTGTCGGTTTTGGGCCGAGTTTAGTGTTTTGCTCATATCTTCTTCGTTTTAAATCGAAATTGGGCTTATGATATATGGTTGGAAAGCTTATTTCAAGGCCTATACAAAAAAATAATAATTGGATCAAAATTATTAGTCTACAAAATCAATTTCTCTCAGTTTTGTGATGTGGACACGAAAAGAGGAAAACAAGTTATGGTTCAGGGAAATGAGCTAGGAAATGGATTGGTTTATGAAATGTATTGAATGGAAACATGGATTTAAGCACTCCAAATATTAAATACTCAACCCGAACAATAATGGCGGTGAAAGGTTGTTCATCATCGGGTTTGGTTTTGGGGAGACATTTTTAGTTGTCTACAACTATCACATCATCAAGCAATAATTCACCCTCAAACAACTAACAACGTGCATTTTGCAAGTAGATTGAAGAACATCAAGCATATAAAGACTTTAATCATAAAAAAATCAACTCCAAATCCTAAAACATGCTCAAGATCTAACTAAACCACAACCATCCCCTTAATGGGGAAATTACTCACTAATCATGCTAACAACAAGATTAATTAATAAATAACCAAGCATAAACATGATTAACAAGCAATACTAACAACTAAAATAATAATCAAAATAAAACAAATAAAATAGAGGAGAGTAAGTTAGAAATTCTCATTGATTTAATAAGGAGATCTCCAAAACAATTGTCACAAGTTGATCCTTCAAGCTCCAAATACCACCATTAAAGATCTCTCACTTTCTCTCTCTAAAACCCTAACTATGGAGGTTAATCCTCCCTAAACCCTAAAACTAGAGAGAGAAGTTCTCCTAAAACTAATTAAGAGAAATGAATAATAGTTGATAAAACTAATTACCCCAAAGGTGGGTATTTATACTAACTAAGAAAATAGAAAAATAAAAGGAGAAAATAAAAGTAAAATAAAGTAAATAAAAGGAGGAAAATAATTAAGGGGGAAAGAAATAAAAATAAATAAAAGGAAAAGGAAAAGGGATTAAAAGGATAAGGAAAGAAAATAAAAATAAATTAAAAATAAATAAATCCCATGAACCAAAAGTCAGCCCTATATTCTCTTCTTTTCGATTTTCGTTGGCTGCTTTGTTCTCCATTGAAGCGCATCACCATCACCACCATTCATCCAATCATCAACGGTAATCATCAAGCATCATCTTTCACCTTCGCTCTCAACCGTTCGATCACACTAAATGTCATGCGCGAAGCTCGTGAAATGGTTTGATCGAACCGAGGGTAGGTTCGGCCGAACTACTGGGTTGGTTCGGTCGAACCATGGGTATGTTCGACCACACCTCTTCAAATTAGAGAATTTCTAATGTTTTGACTCTTTTGGCACTTTGACCGAACTCCTCAACGGTTTGCTCGAACACGATTGAAATTGGATTTACTTTGATTTTTGCATTTCATGATGTTGTTGATTCGGGTTGTGAGGGAGCAGAGAATGGTGTTAATGGTGGGTTGCAAAGGTGTTGCTGCTGTGCTCGTAGGTGGTTGCGTGCCTGGTGAATGCAGGGGAGTTACGCAAGGATGCTGGTTTATTGCTTAATTGTGGCGGGTTGCTTGGTGTTGTGGTGGCACTGGCAGGTGGCGTGAGAGTTGTTAGGGTGGTTAATTATGGGTTTGTTTGAGTAGGCAAGTGGAGTTTGGTGAGGGTGTGGCTGCGAGGTTCTGGTGGCTGTTGCAGTTGCTAGGTGGTTAGAGTTGCGAAGGTGGAGTTGCGGGAGGGGCTATGATTGGTGGCTGGTTTGGTTGTATTTGGTGTTTGAGTGAAAAGAGATGGAGCAGGGGAGTTTGTATTTTTTGGTGTGGTGGAGGATAATGGATAAATGGGGTGAAGGCTAAGGGGGCAGCAAGAAGCAGGGCAGCTCATGATGCCCTTGTCTCAAAACCGAAACTCACTCCGCTTGGATATTGTAGCACATGCCTTGACCCTCTAACACACTTATAAACATGAGCAAGACCGAGGGTGAAACCGAGACAAATAAAATAAAATAAAATAGAAATAAATAAAATAAAATAGAAGTAATAGAAATAAAACTAAAACTAATAAATATTAAACAAAACTATACAAGCAAATAAAGTAATATAAAATAAGAAATAAACCACAAACTAATTAAAACTATGAAAGTAACAAAGAAAAAAAACGAAATAAAATAAATCGAAAGCAAATAAAATACGAAAATAAACTAAACTAATAAAATAAAGAAATTATACTAAAACACTCCAAAATACCAAAATAATAAGAAACTTTATTAAAAAGAAAACAAGGGGAATAAAAGGGAAAATAAGAGAAACCGAGCCCGAAAATGACTCTAACACTACTCCCTAAGAGTGACATAAATGTCACTCATCAGATATGGAGGATGATGATGATGTCTATGAGGATGAGGACGAGGACGAGCCTTGTTATGTCAACAAGGAGAATGATTTGGGTGAGCCAGAAGATCAGGCTCAAGATGAGTTTTAGCGTAGGCTTGAAGAATTTGAAATTTCAGCTAAACGTGCGCCTCCTATTGAAAATGCTGTTTGTGAGATTGTTGGTGAGAACCCTACTCTTGAAACTCAAAGCCAAGGATAGGGTCAAAAGAACACAGGTGGTGGAGGGGGGGTTAAGGCACCAGCTAAGAGAAAGGGTAGGGTTCCGACGACAAGTTTTAAGAAACCTACCGGTCCCATGGTCTTGGAGTATGACAATAGAGGCCAACCTACGGGCAAATGGCGTCGACAGTATTCTAACCAAGTTGGCATGTGTGCGCGCAAAATCCCCATTACACTGGGTTGGCGGCAAGTACCTCCAGGCTTGATTCAAACATTTTGGGATGATACAAGGGCAAGCGTTTTGTAGGCACATTCACACAATTATAAATACCTTCACCTTACGCTTGTTTGTGAGGAGAAACTAATAATCACTTTTAATTGTGCTTGCAGAAGTCGTTTAATATTGCTAATGAAATGATGCCGCCAAGAAAAGGGTGTTTGAATCTTTATGAGCGGAAAGATTCAGAGGCTTCAAGACCACCTTAGTTAATGGATGGATCCATAAGAAGAAGAAAGCTTGCAAGGGAAAGGATAATGGAGGTGGAAATGACGAAGCTGTTGAGGAAGACCTACTCCCGTGGCAAAAATGGCCAAGCGTGATGAAGGATGATTGGGAAGCTTTCGTTGTTCAAAAAAGTCACAAGAAAGAAATTGTAAGTTTGGGTGAATCTGATCACAATTGTATAATATATTGACTCTTTTTGAAGTAATGATACTAACATTTCTATTTATGTAGGAACTTCGAGAGAAAAATACAAAAAATACATTGCAGAGGCAGCACACCCATCGTATGGGAGCTAAGACATTTGGTGAATGGAGGGGAACGTGTGTTAAGGAGGGAGTATACCCCACTTCACTTTTAGGGTCATCGAAAGAACCCTCTAATTCCACGATCACTACGTTGGTGAGTCGTGCTGGCGATTTCATTTGTTCTCTCCATGCATTTGATAAGGAAATCGGAAAATGGGTCATCAAGGGTCCGAAAACCAAAAATATGGTAGATAAACTTGTAAGTTAATTATGAACTTGTGAATTTTACGAAGCTTTTGCATGATTATCAATATACAAAACATTACCTGTATTATTGACATCCTTTTTCTTTTTGCTACATCTTGAGTACACTGAAGAACTTGTTGAGGGCAAGTTGGTCCCAACTGTAGAAAAAGACCCTTTCACCTTGGCTTTGGGAAAGCCAACCATCCAGGATGGGTAGTAGGTTCGGGAGGGAGATTGCTAGGATGGGAAAAGGTGATGGGTCAAGAATACAAAAAAATGGGAAGATCTCGAGCAAGTGTCAACTCACTAGATGACTTGGATGCCAAGGTGGCATCAATTAAGGAACAAGTACACAACGAGATAGTAGGTGAATTCAATGCTTGGGCGAAGCAAATGAACTTATCGAGCTTGACGTTCCCCTCTACTACACCGGTCGACTCATGTAGTCACCCACATGGACAAGGAGAAGATGAGAGACGTGGAGAAGATGAGATACATGGAGAAGATGTGATACATGAGGTAATTTCAAATTTATTAGTTTTGAAATATTGAGTTATGTGAGATCTAATGTGGCATTATTGATTAACTATTGCGAGTTGGTACTCCTACACATGCGGTGTAACACCCCGACCCTAAACAAATTAGGGAGGGGCATATTGTCACGAAATGCGCCTCAAGGGCCAACAACTGTCCTCACAGACCAACACGAGTCCTTTCGGCGCATTTTGTCCTCACTCATGCGCACCCCGGGAATACTTACTAGGAGGTCACCCATCTCAAGACTACTCCCGGCCAAGCACGCTTAACTATGGAGTATCTTAGCATATGAGATCCCTTTAAAAAAGATGCATCTTGTTGATATGAGTAGTATATCAAATCCTTTTAAAGCAATCATGAGGGGTATTACATACACCCCCACTTGAGAACGGTAACGCCCTCGTTGCGCTTGGAAAGCTAGGGACTCCAGTATTACGCCTAATGGTAACTAGATAGCCAAAATGTTACATCTAGTTTGGCTACGACCATATGGACCCAAAATTCTCCCCTACTAGGCGACTGACATAGGATTAATTATCCACAATTATCACACGATCGTAGGGTTGCTCTGATACCATTTGTAACACCCTGACCCCAAAAAAATTAAGGAGGGGCCTATTATCACGAAATGCGCATCAAGGGCCAACAACTGTCCTCACAAACCAACACGAGTCCTTCCGGTGCATTTTGTCCTCACTCATGCGCACCCCCGAGAAAACTTGCCAGGATGTCACCCATCCCAAGACTACTCCCAGCCAAGCACGCTTAACTATGGAATATTAATGAGCTCCCTAAAAGGAAGATGCACCTTGTTGATATGAGTAGTATATCAAACTCCTTTAAAGCAATCATGAGGGGTATTACATGCGGACTCGAGGGAGCTTGATAATCCAACACCGCATGAATTTCCAGATTTACAGGTGATTTGTTTGAATCTAGCGTATTGAATTTCATTGTAGCATCAATTATGTAGGAAAAGACCCCTTTTGATGAGTTTTGTTTTTACAAGTGAATTTCGTTATTGGTTTAGGAAAAGACCCGGTGTGCACTTTTAGGCCCGGGGCTATCAAATAGTGGAGAATTGTATTTGGTGGAGTATGGTAGTGCACAAGCGCCAACCGGTGTCCAATTTTTATCACTTAGGCCACAACATTACTCAGTTGGTACCAATTTTGTGCTTGTGGGTTTCAAAGACCTCCCACTACCGGTGCCCATAGAGGAGGATGGGATTACTAGACTTTGGCAAGCACAAGGTAGCTTTGTGCAATGGCCATGTGCTTGGGTAAGGTTGATCAACGAGGTAATTTGTTTTTTTTTTGGTGTTAAATAACTAATCGACACTCACTAACTTTTTCTCTTAAAAAATCCCCAAAACAGCACTCACTCACGACTCCCCGGCCCCATCTCCGCTGCCAAGGCTCCGGGGGCCTCGGGAGCTGCTGCCTGGGCTGTTGTAGCCTCGGCAGCTGCTGCTTGGGCTACTGCGGCCAGAGCAGCTCCTGTCGCCTGGGCAGCTGCAGCCTTGGCAGGTGCTGCCTGGGCTGTTCCAGCCTCAGCAGGTGTTGCCCGAACTGCTACAGCCTCGACAACTCTTGTCCGGGCTGTTGTGGCCTTGACAGCTCCTACATGGGTTGGTGCGGCCTGGGCAGTTGCTGCCTGGGCTGCTGCTGCGGCCTTAGTAGCTTCACTCGACATTGCTTTTTTTTATCAATCACTAGTCTTTGTTTAATTAGATTTCGAATAAAAGCCAAACATCAAAGAGAAGGAGGGTTGAGAAGCCTAAAAGCATTGATCAACCTATAAAGAAGATGAGTGAACAATGGTCAAAGAGTGAACAAGCGTCGAAGAAGAACTCTTTGAGAGGTTCAGCCATGCAACCTACTCCACTTGTTAAAGACATTGTCCTTCAATCGCTCTCTAAGGATTTAACTTTTCTACACAATCGTGTTAGTCATTTGCCTAATGACGATTCCATTAAAGTTGCACTTCCTAAGGTAATGTTCTACTATGATGAGGATGCATTTGCATGGATTAGCAAAAAAGATGTGAAGGAATTTCTAAGTTGTTCAATGCTCAACATTTCCCTCATTCAAACATTCATGAGGTACTTCAATGCCACTTAAATTATGTTATTCAGATTAGTGGTGATTATCCTTTATATTTCCATTAATTTTTCAATGTTCATGCACGCAAAGCACTACAGGAGCTCTTAAGTGACACTGATTCTCCTTGTAAAGTGGTGGTTATGCCCAGAGCAGATATCCGCTACTAGAATCTTAGGCAGCCACCTTGACGTGATGTATTATGTTGAACAGAGTATCAAGGAATCAGTGCGTGCGGAAGACAAGTTCATATTCACCCCATGTTATGATGAGTACGTCTAACCATGTCAAATTCAATCGTTTCCCCATATTATATGTTGACTCCTAAATATTTATTTGTTTGTGTATTGTGAATTTATGTAGGTTGCCTTGGTCCCTCATGGTGATTTCTTTTTCCAATAACACAATCTTTCACCTGGATTCAACTCGATCAGCAAAGAAATTGCTCGTGAGGGCTATACTGCAAAAGTAAATATAGATACCTAGTGTTGATTATCATTACCTAACTCATTTATTAGTTATACGACTAATCAAATTTGAAGCCAAAGACACCTAAATGCTCCTTTGATGTGATTTCAAGCCTAAGACACCTAAGACTAGGTAATATTGACATGGTTATGAGAAAGAAATGGTTCATTTGATAAGAAATTTAGAAAATGGGCAAAGTAGAAGTCATGTAGGCCATAATTAGGTCATTTAAGATGAAAAAGCATCTTAAAACTTAATAAAATGCTCTTTTGATGTCATTTCCAGCCTTAGACACCTAAGAATAAGTAAGAGTGACATGTTATGAGAAAAAAATAGTTTATTTAATAAGAAATGTTGAAAATGGGCAAAGTAGAAGTCATATAGGCCTTATTTGGGCCATTTTGGATAAAATGCATCCTAAAACATAGTAAAATCCTCTTTTTATGTGATTTAAAGCCTTAGACACCTAAGACTAAGTAATATTGACATTTTATAAGAAAGAAATAGTTCATTTGATAAGAAATGTAGAAAATGGGCAAAGTAGAATTCATATAGGCCTTATTTAGGCCATTTAGGATGAAAAAGCGTCTTAAAACTTAATAAAATGCACTTTTGATGTGATTTCTAGCCTTAAACACCTAAGTCTAAGTAATATTGACATGTTATGAGAAAAAAAATAGTTCATTTAAATTGAAATGTTGAAAATGGACAAAGTATAAGTCATATAGGCCTTATATGGGCCATTTTGGATAAAATGTTCCTAAAACTTAGTAAAATGCTATTTTCATGTGATTTCAAGCCTTAGACACCTAATAATAGGTAACACTGACATGTTATGAGAAAGAACTAGTTCATTTCATAAGAAATGTAAAAAATGGGCATTGTAGAAGACCTATAGGCCTTATTTAGGTCATTTTGGATAAAATGCATCCTAAAACTTTGTAAAATGTTCTTTTGATGTGATTTCAAGCCTAAGACACCTAAGAATAGGTAACATTGACATGTTATGAGAATGAAATAGTTAATTTGATAAGAAATGTAGAAAACGAGCAAAGCAGGCGTCATATAGGCCTTATTTGGGCCATTTAGGATGAAAAAGCGTCTTAAAACATAATAAGATGCTCCTTTGATGTGATTTCAATCCTTAGACATCTAATAATAGGTGACATTGACATTTTATTAGAGATAAATAAATCATTTGTTAAGAAATGTAATAAATGGGCAAAGTAAAAGTCATATAGGCCTTATTTGGGTCATTAGGATGAAAAAGCGTCTTAAATCTTAATAAAATGCTCTTTTGATGTGATTTCAAGCCTTATAAACCTAATAATAGGTAATATTGACATTTTATGATAAAGAAATAGTTCAATTGATAAGAAATGTAGAAAATGGCCAAAGCAGAAGTCATATAGTACTAATTTGGGCCATTTTGGGTAAAATGCGTTCTAAAACTTAGTAAAATGATATTTTCATGTGATTTAAAGCCTTATAAACCTAATACTAGGTAACATTGACATGTTATGAGAAATAAATAGTTCATTTTGATAAGAACAGTAGAAAATGGGCAAAGTAGAAGTCATATAAGCCATATTTGGGCCATTTTGGATGAAAAAAAAGTCTTGAAACTTAGTAAAATACTCTTTTGATGTGATTTCAAGACTTAGACATCTAATTCTAGGTAATATTGACATTTTATGAGAAATAAATAGTTCATTTGATAAGAAATGTAGAAACCGGGCAAAGTAGAAATCGTATAGGCCTAATTTGGGCCATTTTGGATAAAATACGTCCTAAAACTTAGTAAAATTCTCTTTTGTTGTGATTTCAAGCCTTAGACACTTAATACTAGGTAATATTGAAATGTTACGAGAAAGAAATAGTTCATTTGATAAAAATGTAGAAAATGGGCAAAGTAGAAGTCATATAGGCCTTATTTGGGCCATTTTGGATAAAATGCATCCTAAAACTTAATAAAAGGCTCTTTTGATGTGATTTAAAGCCTTAGACACCTAAGACTAGGTAATATTGACATGTAATGAGAAATAAATAGTTCATTTGATAAGAAATGTAGGAAATGACAAAGTAGAAGTCATATAGGCCATATCTAGGCCATTTTGGACCAAATGCACTTCTAAATGCATGGATTTGATTATTACTTGCTTGTTTATAATTACAAGTAATAGAAACATTATATATATATATATATATATATATATATATATATATATATATATATATATATATATGTGAGCCACGTATAATAAATCAAGTTTGGTATTAATTTTTAAAAAATTAATTTATACATAATGTTTAACCTAATTAATTAATTCTAACATAATTTTTATGTATTCCAAGTTTTGCAAGGTACGAAAGGATGGTCCATTGACAATCAAAGAAGTTAATGAATTTCGAGACATGTTGGCGTCTTTCATCACCTTAAAGTTGTAAATGTCACTTCTATTTGAATTTATATTTTGTTAACTTTTTAACTACATTATTAATTAATTGGTATTGTTTGTATATATATATGACACTTTTTATTTATTGTATTGCATTTAGGATTATTAATATCTATGTATTGTTGTTCTTATTTCAATTTAGAAATTATTCTTATTATAATTTTATTAACTATAATTATTATTAATTATAATTATTAATAATAATTATAATTTTTAATAATAATTATAATTTTTAATAATAAATATAATACTAATTATAATTATTATTCTTAATATCAATTATAATGGCAGAATTAATATTCGATGTATAGGTTTTTTTTATTATTATTATTATTGCAGGAAAAAAAATATACATGAAATGGCACTAGTTAAACAGTGCCAATTATATTTAATACAAAAAAAAAAAACGGGAAGAGTATTGGCACCGGTTAACCAGTGCCAAAAATAAATATTAGCATCTGCTAACCGATGTCAATTTAAGATATTGCCACTGGTTTTGAACTAATGGCTTTTTTTTATGAAATGGCATCCCTCATATGCTCAATGGTTCAAAACCGGTGCCATAGGGGAGGTTTTGAACCGGTGCCATTTTACATTTTTCTACTAGTGCATGACACAATCAATGAATGCACTTAGGCCGTGAAGCTAAGCACATTAATGTATGTTGCTTAGGTCATGAAGCTAAGCATTACATAGTGTATGAAGAACAATCTTGATGAACGCTGCATAGGTCTGGAAGCTAAGCACGTATATAGATGAAGTGATTGCTAGGTGTTACATAATGAACATAGTTTAGATCAAAGAGCTAAGCACGATATGCTTTGTATGATTACAGATCATTGATATATAAATGTTGCTAAGCACATTATGCGATGCATGAAACAATGAATATTGCTCAGGTTAGGAAGCTAAGCAAGTATACAATGTTTCTTTTAATGAATGTTATCTTGAAAGATGAAGAAGCATGCACAGTAAGGTTTCATGATAAAGTGTTCCTAAGGGAAGGATGATATGACTATGTATGTGTGAAAGAAGTGTGTGAATATGATACTAAAGTTGGCTGCAAAGGTTATGGTGATGGAAAGAAATGTGAAAAGAGTCAAGATGGTGACTCTTTAGGCTGGGTAGGCTAAGTGATGTGGGTTCAAGCCCTCAAGTCTAGATCTAGATAGGGATAAGAATTGGATATTCTTTGACTCGATCATGAATAAATGTGAATGTGGTCGCACCTCGATGTGAGGTTGCCTACGTATCCGTTAGGAATCAGGTCGAACGTAGCTCTAACCGAACTTTACACAAGTGTATGTACACCTGTAGGCACCTGATTGTGTCTCCCCAAAAACCAAACCAGTGATGAGTACTTTTCACGTCATTGATATTGGGTGAGGTGAAATGTTGAAGAGTCTCATGAATTCTTCTGTTTTCTAAAATGTTTTAATAAAAATAATTCATTTCTGTTTTCGAAAATCATTCATTTCGTATCCTATTTATGAAAAACGTCCAATCTAATTTATTATAGTCCATAATCAGGGTCAAATAATTGCGTAGTTGGATAGGGCTTGAAAATATCTTTCCAACGACATATTATAAGCCCAATTCTGAGTAATAACGAGGAAATTATGGCTAAAATACTAAACTGAGCCTAAAATGAGTTTAATGTGCGACCCAATGATCATGTTGAGGGTCCATTAATCTTAATTATGTTCCTAAACCAATTAGGATTAATTATAAGCTTCTATAAGTTTCTAAAAGATCTTAATTACCCTTTTTGAAAAGATGAGATTAAAGAATTTAACATTGAATAAAACTTCTCTTTTTGAAAGTCCTAATTCTATTCGAAATAAAAGACGTTCAAAGATGATCATATATTATTTTAGTGCCTCATAAATTTTTATCCAAATCTTAGATGGTTGGATAGCTCTTGAAATTATCTTTTCAATGATATATTAAAATATTAATTCCGAGCTATAACAAAAAAGATATAATAGAAATACGAAACTCTATCCAAAATTGACATCCTTCCACTATTTCGGCCATATATTTTATTCTACAAAATATTTTAATACTATTTTGATAGGGTTGGAAAGTAGACTTTAAAATCTTTCCAACGACATATTATATGCCTTATTTTGACTTCTTGATCAAAAGATATGATAAAAACAAAATCCGCAAAATACTGTCTTATCGTGACGCGATAATTCTGTCGCGCCGCGATAATCCTATTGTGCCCGACAAGCTCTGTCGCGTCGCGATAGATTAGTTTTATTCCGATTCGTATTCTAATTCTTTTTTGTTTTCGGTCATTTTTCTCTATAAATAGGATCTTTTTCCTCCGTTTTTACTCACCAACAATTCATCAACAATCATCTATTATTTCTTTCTCTCTCTAAGCTAAATCTTATTCTTTCTTTCTCTTCTAAACCTTTTCAAAACCTTTTTAAAATACACCATACGTCCTTCACGAGACTTAGACACACATAGCTAAGCTCGAAGTTGCCTTAGACCTCAACGTGAAAGGTTGATAATTTCTAAAGGTTTGGTCCCAAATCCCTATTTCAATTATTTAAATTAATTGTTTAATTTAATATTTTTATTGAAGTTACTAACGTGTGTATTGTTTTGATAGAAAGAGATACGAGGCAACAAAGTAAGTAGTTTTATTTTTATATTTCTTTAGAGGGCATGCTTAGATTATTTTCATTCCTAGTATCATGTTAGAATGTTATTTATTGCTTTCTAGTATCATACTTAGGTTGCTTCCTATTTTCTTATATCATGTTAGTATCTTGTTAGGGCTAAAGCTTTGATCTTTAATGTTTAGTGATATGCTTGGATTTGTTATTAATCTTGTTAGTATCATGCATTGTTGTTATTGTTTGGTCACGCCCTCTCTTGCAGGTTTAAAGGGAATTTGTACTTGGAATCACGTAATAAGATATTTAATAATTTTATTTTGGCTAATATTATTTTAATTCAAGTGATCGCCAATAATAGATTTATTTGTGCATTAATATTCAACCAACATAGATTAAACAGGTTTTGGATTAATATATTGATTATATGTTAGTCAGAAAGCGCACATGAATATGAGAAGAATAAAGTAGAGGCCTATTTAGGGCAGGTTCAATCTCTTTTAGGTTGGATTTGTACCTTCATCCCCGAATATCCAGTCATGGGTCCAGACCACTATGGAGTTAGCGATCTCATGGATCGTGAAGGGGTGTAATATTCACCTCGTGAACGGTTCACAAGTTCCTAAAACTTGTTGGCGACTCTTTTGCTCTAGCTTCCATCCCTTTGGACGTTACCATGCTTAAGTGCATGATCACAGTGGGGCTCAAATGTGGGATACTTGAAATATTCCCTACAGTTTTTGGCGAATCCACTTGGGAGGATTTCTATTTTAATTCCTAAAATTTATTTTGGCAATAATTTAGAATGAGTGGATGAGACTCGAAAAGTTCTAAATATTCATGTGCGTAATTTTGATTGACATTATTGGCATAAGCATAAAAAGGTTCGCATTGGAAAGACCATCTGTAATGCGTCAAAAACATAGGCTTTTTACACGTAGGAAATTTGGGAAATATCTTTCACAACTATAATAAAAAAAACGCTGCGAAAATCGAAAAATTTTAAGAATACAGAAAGCTGCTTAGGCATGTAGGAACTGCCGCTGAGAGAATAGAGCCCATCGCAGTGCGATGGATCTATCGCGACGCGACAGGGCCATCTCCTCGTGATGGTCCCTGTTTTCTCGCGCCAAGTTCTTCCAATACCGAGCCAGAAGTCTGCCTTCTTTCTTTGACCGGTTCTAATACTATTGGGTCGATTTTACTTCCCGATTGAGTTTTTCCCTCTTTTATGAAACCTATATGTGTTCAACATATGGCCATAACCCTCTGGTAATTCATGCTCCATCTACCCAATCGAACGCTCATTGCAATGAAGGGTACATCCGAGTTTGTGAATTCACCAAACCATGGAAGCAAGTTTAACTTGTAGGGTCCCATCCATACGCGCCAACCCTTCCAAAGCTAAGGCTTTCGTGCGATGCATCTAGACTCATAACCATGGACCCTATTTTAACTACCATAATCCTTGAACTTTAGAGAACTAGAGCCATAGTTAGGTTGCAAACTCATTTCATCATATTGTGCTTATTTGACTACTTGTGCATCTCTTGCTTGTGCATAACTTGTATGTGATTAACCTAACCGTTTGGTTTGACTTGTGATTATAAATATGCTTAAATCAACTAACCAATGACTAAAGGACTTTGATTAATTAATTTGAGCTAATAAATATGTCTAAAATCGAGTCATAGCTCCTTTGAGTCAACCCGGATTTTTATTCCCGTATACTGCACAAGCGTCAATATTTTTTGGTCATAATTGGAGTTCTAGAAAGAATTACGAGTCGTAAAACCTATGGATCTGTAGCCCCGAGTTTTATCTTTCATTAGGTGTTGGTTTTGTCCCAATCAAAGTCACAGATCAAAAGTTATGACTGAAATACTACAACCTGTCCAGTTTAATGTATATACATGAGGTCTTAACTTAGTCTTTGTTCAAGTCTAACCACATGTCTAGTCCCATGGTCATGACACGAGTCTTAGCATGTCACTTACACCCACAAGTCTCCATGCACTTCGTACATACTTTTTCACACCATGACCATGTCTTAGGTCCATGCATGAGTCTTCTTTTCTGTCATTTGAGTTGAGGGTCCATTTTATTTCCGAATTCTTCCATATATTTCCATCTACATCACTTTTCCATATATTACATATCTCACATTTTCCTTCTTAAACACTTTCCACATTCACATTCCTCATCTTACATGCTTTCCACATACATATATATCATTCACCTCATACACTATGATCTTTTCCCATCCATGCATGTTGAATCGAGTTTGAGTCATGTGATTGACAAGAAAAAAAAAGGGTAATGATGAAACAAAGCACAAGGCAAGCTTCTGACCAAGATTTCATGCTTTCTTCTTCTTTTTTCAAACCCTTCCCAATAAGTCTAGCATAGGCCCCTCCATCTTCTTAGTTTATGAGTTTGATTTTTTCACCCTTTCCATTTTAATAACATGAGAATTTCTTTTCTTGCATATGATCATTACATCTCAAAAAAAAAAGAAAAAAAAAAAAAAAAAAAAAAAAATTAAAAAAAAAAATCATTGTCGGACTAAGCACAAGGTATACTAATGATTTGAGGCACCCTTGTAGCCATATCATATCACTTTCACCCTTTGAATTACAATCCCTTTCTTGATAAATTACTTTGAGTCTTGTAAACGACAGACTTCTCTTTCTTCAACCCACATCTACCTAACCTTGGGGTGGGACGGGGTGCAATTTATGCAATTTTCAAAGAACAAAAGTTTGAGTGATTTTTACAAAAATTTCAACAGATTCAATAACAATATAAAAATGTGCAAAAGGGCAAGTGTTCCAATGTCTTTGATATGAACATATCTTTGATAAGAACACATCTCAGATTGTGTCTCTTATCGAGTGCTCGGTACCATGCCTGAGCAACATGAATGCCAAGTGAGTGATAGATCGCATGATCGGGATTGCCCACACTTATCAAAAAAAAAAAAAAAAAGAGAGAGAAAAAATATAAACAAAAGATAGTTCAAAAGAGAGGAAACTTCAAGCATACAAATACAAAGATTCAAAAGCAAGGTTGCACACCTTGGGGGCTTACTTTGGGTCTTGAACTTTGCCCCTTCTTCTTCAAACCTTTAGCCTAACCACGTTACAACCCTTCAAAGACCTCTTTGAGGTATACACACACTTGTGCGAGCTTTAGCTAGAGCTACGTTCGGCCTGATTCCTAACGAATACGTAGGCAACTTCACATTGAGGTGCGGCGGTAATAAACATGCATGTACATTAAACTTTACATTCATACATGATCATATCGTGGAATCTCCAATGCTCATCCCTATCCATTTAGAGCTAGACTTGGGGGCTTGATCCCTATATCATTAGCATACTTAGCCTAAGAGTCACCATCATTTGACTCACATCAAAAGAGTATTTTACTAAGTTTAAAGACTTTTTTTTCATCCAAAATGGTCCAAATATGGCCTATATGACTTCTACTTTGCCCATTTTCTACATTTCTTATCAAATGAACTATTTATTTCTCATAACATGTCAATGTTACCTAGTATTAGGTGTCCAAGGCTTTAAATCACATGAAAATATCATTTTACTAAGTTTTAGGACGCATTTTACCCAAAATGGCCCAAATTAGTACTACATGACTTCTACTTTGCCTATTTTCTACATTTCTTATCAATTAAACTATTTTTTAATCATAAAATATCAATATTACCTATTATTAGGTGTATAAGGCTTGAAATCACATCAAAAAAGCATTTTATTAAGTTTTAAGACGCTTTTTCATCCTAAATGACCCAAATAAGGCCTATATGACTTTTACTTTGCCCATTTATTACATTTCTTAACAAATGAACTATTTCTCTCTACTAACATGTCAATGTCAACTAGTATTAGGTGTCTAAGGATTGAAATCACATCAAAAGAGTATCTTATTATGTTTTAAGACGCTTTTTCATTCTAAATGGCCCAAATAAGGCCTATATGACGTCTGCTACATCATGAATAAATTGTTAGTAACTTCAATAATAATAAATAAAATTGAAATAATTAAACTAAATAAAAAAAAAGTTGATTTGGTCCAAACCCTCAATTAATTGTACCTTTCACGCCTTAGTTTAAGGACGAAACCTCGGGTCAAGTATGGATTCCTTAAAGTGCTTAGGAGAAGTATTATGAAAAAATATGGAGGCTAGTGTTTAGGATAAAGAGAGAGAAGAGAAAAGAGAATGATTGTTGGTGTAGGGAGAAAAAGAATGATTTTTGGCGCCTCGAAACTGGAGAAATCAGGTTCGTATTTATAGAGAAAAAGAGTATGGGGATGCAAGGAACCCTAGAAATGAAGAGGCGCCGTGGAGAAACCCTAATTATACACCGCATCACGGTGTGTGTACCGTGACACGATACTATCCACCGTGGCACGGTATAGTGCACCGTGACACGGTGCACAATTTTGCCTAAAAAACGTCCTGATTCATTAAGCGTGTGATGTTTTATGTGCGGAGAAAACGTGTGAAAACACCGTGTCATGGTATGCGACACGGTGCAAAATACCGTGACACGGTACAAAGCACCGTGATACGTCAGCATATGCTGTGGCGCGGCAAATCTAGTTTTTTACGCGCTTTAAAACTATGATAACTTTTGATCTGTAACTCGAAATAAGACATATAATGTATCGTTGGAAATCTTATCAAGTCTACTTTCCAACACAAATTATAATCAGGACAAAATCTTTTGTAGATTTTAAGATATGGCTGTTTTAGTGAAAGGGTGTCAGTTTTGGGCCGAGTTTAGTGTTTTGCTCATATCTTCTTGGTTTTAAATCGGAATTGGGCTTATGATATATTGTTGGAAAGATTATTGGAAAGCCTATCCAACCAAATAATATTTGGATCAAAATTATAGGGCCAAAAAATCAATTTCTCTCGGTTTTGTGATGTGGACACGAAAAATGGAAAGTAAGTTATGGTTTGGGGAAATAGGCTAAGAATTGGGTTGGTTTATGAAATGTATGGGATTGAATATGGATTTAAGCACTCCAATATTAGATACTCAACTCGAACAATAATGGAGGTGAAAGGTTGTTCATCATCGGGTTTGGTTTTGGGGAGACATTTTTAGGTGTCTTCGGTATCTTAATTTTTGATGCTTATATTTAGGTATTTTGATGCTTATATTTAGGTAATTGTGTTTATGCAGAGTTTAGATTTAGTATCCTAATGTTTTGTCTTGTATCTTAATTATGTACTGGATTTGATGAAGTTAAATGGTGGTTAGTGGTGTAATAGTTATGCTTCTGTTGTAATTTTAATTTAGTCAGGTTATGGGCTGATCATTATGGAAGTCATTAGTGTTTGCTTGGTGTGTGATCAGTAATGTGTTCATTTGTATGGCAGCTGTTATTGGTGCATGTGTATGAAATTATAGTTTATGGTGACAGGTACATATTTAGGGTGGCTTGCCCATACCTCAACTATTCAATGAATAGTGTGATATTTCCTTGTTTGCAGCAAACTTGCTTTGCCTTGATGTTATTATCTACTTTGATTATTAAAAAGAAAACAAAATGGAAACCCAAATCAACATGAACAAGAATTAACCCAATTTTCTCCTTTTTCTTTGATATGTTTGGTAAATTAAACAAGAAACACTACGACTTCTTATGACTCAGGTTTTCTCCTTTTCTTTACCCATGTGTTTTTGTTTTATGAAAATCACTTCAATTTTACTATTCGTAGTCATAATTTTGTTGATTAATTACTAGATATTCTTAGCCATGATTCAACAACCTCGTGTACCATCATCTAGGTTAATGCTAGCAAGTGATGTTGCCATTCGTGCAAAAGAGGTAGGTTGTATCATTTTCTTTCTATGGCGAAATTATCAGCAAGACAAGTTCTTTAATTGCAAAATTTATAACATTTTGAAATATTTTTATGCTTGAAAGTTGTACTTGGCTGTGTTTGTTTGATTATCCTAAGAGTAGTTTGTTCTAAATCCCTCAGGTTTTATTTTCACTTTCATGGTTACTTGAATATTAAGGGTCAACCTTTGTCTTAGCTTGTTGTTTGTTTAATTTATTTTCACTTTCATGATTGTTGGTGTAGGGCACTTTATCTTATGGTTTGCATTTGTATAAGTCTCCTATTGATAAACTTGTTGCTTATACTGATGCGGATTGGGGGGATGCCCCGACACCAGGCGATCTACTTCAGGTTACTGTGTGTTTTTTGGCGACAATTTGATTTCCTGGTCTTCTAAACGGCAACCTACATTATCTAAGTCTAGTGCAGAGGCCGAATATCGTGGGGTTGCTAATGTTGTGTCTGATTCTTGTTGGATCAGAAATTTGTTGCTTGAGCTTTATTTTCCTATTCGAAAAGCAACTATTGTTTATTGTGACAATGTGAGTGCCATCTACCTCTCCGGAAATCCAGTGCAACATCAACGTACGAAACACATTGAGATGGACATTCATTTTGTACGTGAAAAAGTCGCCAAGGGCGAGGTACGAGTACTACATGTTCCTTCCCGTTATCAAATTGCAGATATTTTTACGAAGGGCCTTCCACGGGTTTTGTTTGATGACTTTCGTGCCAGTCTTAGCATCCGTGATGCTCCCGCTACGACTGCGGGGGAGTGTTAGAATATATTCCAAATATATTCTTTGACTTTGTATTATCGTATATAATCAGTTTAGCAAGTGTATATCTCTTAGCATAATCCTAGCCTAGAATACAGCTAACGGTTGCCGAGTTTATCTCGATAGTTAGTATATTTATACTCCAAGCTAATCAATGAAAGATCAACGATCAATCTCTTTCAAATAGTGTTGAAGCATCTAAGTCATCATGCTTGGTGACCCAAGCCAGTAAAATTTAAGACTTTTTTTTAAAAAAAAAAAATATGTAAAATGACGTCTCTATTGGCTTGGGTCATCATGGTGTCATCATAATGCGGTGACCCTCATCTGAAACCATTGTGTTATCATGATGGAGGTTAACTATAGTTTGATGGAGGTTATCATTGATAATGTCATATGCCCATATGTTTCTAAAATTGGACAATATGCTTTATGTAAAAGGAGGGTACTATTACAGCAGCTGTATGAAGCTTCTAAGTAATTTCCTAGCTAATAGCTGTATGCCAAATGTTTCTTTCTCTTCAGTTGCCTTAATATTAGCTGTATGCTGACAGCCAATAAGAGTATTTCTAGGGATTGCTCCAATTTGTAAGCCGCCATATAAATATGTACTCAGCACTCTCATAATAGATTATCACAAAATCTATTTGGCTGCGCCGCAAATTCTCTCCAAGATTCGATTTTTATTTTCAGAGTTTACTTCATAAAACTCTTCATGGTATCAGAGCCAGGTTGCGAGAAATTTGTGTAAAGCGCAGATCCAAACTTCTCTGTCTTAGTCAGGTTGAATTTTTGGGTAAAGATTTAATCTTGATATCTGAAAATGCCTAAAGATGGAGCTCCCACGAGTACTGACATCCAAAATCCTTTGTATCTTCACCCTTCTGATGGACCTCTGTCCGTCAACCTCCCTGAGAAACTGGCAGGAACTTCAAACTATCGAACTTGGAGAAGATCCATGGAGATAGCTCTGGCCTCAAAACGCAAGCTTGGTTTTGTCACAGGACTGATCAAGAGAGATAGTGAGAATGCAGAGAGTTAAGACCAGTGGGATACTTGCAATAACATGGTTGTTGCTTGGTTGACAGGATCCATGACACAAACCATCAGAGAATCTGTGATGTTCGTGAAGAATGCTAAGGATATCTGGGCTTAACTTGAACGCAGATACTCCTTGACAAATGGTACAAGGAAGTATAAGCTGAACAAGGACCTGTATGAGCTGAAACAGAAGGATAGGTCAGTGAGTGAGTATTATACTGCAATGAGAGCTGTGTGGGATGAACTTGATAGCCTAGTTCAGCTCCCCACTATCACTTCCATGACTCCAGAATTCAGTGCATTTGTTGAAGCTATGAATCAACAAAAGGAAGAACAGAGACTTTTTTAGTTTCTGAATGGTCTGAATGAGTCGTATGGAACCATGAGGAGCCACCTTCTGATGGGAACAAGACTCCCTTCAGTGGAAGTAGCCTGTGGAGCTATTCAGCAAGAAGAAGCTCAAAGAGAGGTGCTCAATCAGGACAACCAAACCAATCCAGAAATCGAGTCTTCTGCTATGTTTGTGAGAAACAATCAAGAAGGGTGTACTGCCTGTGGGATTAAGGGACACACCAAGGAAGTGTGCTGGACTGTAATAGGATATCCTTCTTGGCACCACAAGTCCAAGAAGATGGATAGAGCTCAGAAGAAGGAAGGTGGCTACTTTGGAAGAGAAGGAGTGAGATCAACCACTGGAAACAGGTGGAACAAAGGCAAACAAACACAAAAATGGGCAAACAGTGCTTAGACTGCAGAAAATGTGAATCTCACTGCTCAGCAACTTGAGCAGCTGCTCAAACTCATACCATCTACTGCAAAAGAATGGATCAGAAACTGAGGAAGAGATAGACAACAGTTTTGCAGGTATGATCTCATGTCATAGTGTCTCTAAAATACAGCATGAATGGATAATAGACTCTGGTGCCTCGGATCACATGACAGGAAACTTTGATAGCTTGCATGAACCTAAGAAAGTTGAATCTAAATCTAAAATACATCTGCCTACAGGGAAAACTGCTAGTATATCTCATGTGGGGTCTGTTATTTTGAAAAATGGTCTTGTGCTCAAAAATGTGTTGTATGTGCCTGAATTCAACCATAATCTCTTGTCAGTCAATAAACTAACTAGAGATAAGAAATGCAAAATTCTGTTTTATCCTGAACTGTGCATTATTCAGGACTGTCATACTCAGAGGGTTAGTGCTGTTGGTGCTGTCAGTCATGGTCTGTATCACATGTTGGACATGCCTGTTGAAAAGATATGGAGATGGATTGACAGCAAAAGGAGCTACCAGAAGGGTGAGCAGAACAAACTCAGTGTGGAAGACAAGAAGCATGAGAATAATGTAGCCAGCAAAACTAAATGTACTAGTTTTAATGTTGCTAGGACAAATTCTTATGTTTTGTGGCACAATAGACTTGGGCATGCACCCATGGACAAAATTAAATTGACTGGTTGTGTTTCTGGTAATTGCAATGAAACTGGTGTATGTTTGACTTGTCCCATGGCAAAGTTTTGCAAACTTCCTTTTGATATAAATGAATCTTGTGCTAAGTGTGAATTTGATCTGATTCATATTGATATTTGGGGGCCTTATAGGGTGAGCACCAGAAACAAACATAGATATTTTATGACTATTGTCGATGACTATTCCAGGGCAACATGGGTTTATCTCATGAAATTGAAGTCAGAGGCCTTTAGTGTCATTCACATGTTTGTTAACTTTGTGAAAAACCACTTTAACAAATCAGTTAAAGTACTTAGATCTGATAATGCCCTTGAGTTTGATGATGGGAAATGCAGAGAATTCTTTGCACACTTGGGAATAGTTCATCAAACTTCATGTGTAGATCGACCACAACAAAATGGAAGGGTGGAGAGAAAACATAGAAATATTCTAGAAATGGCTAGGGCAATCAGATTTCAAGCTGGGCTGTCCTTGAGTTTCTGGGGAGACTGTGTGTTAACAGCAACATATATCATCAACAGGCTGCCATCTTCTGTACACAAGGACAAGATGAGTCCTTATGAAAAATTGTTCAAGAAGAAACCTGATTACAGCAGGATGAGAGCTTTTGGGTGTTTAGCCTTTGCCTATAATCCTTCAAATGAGAAAGATAAATTCTCAGCTAGAGGAGTGCCATGTGTGTTCCTAGGCTATCCAGCCACCCAAAAGGGATACAAACTTCTAAATCTTCTCACAAATCAAACCTTTGTCTCAAGGGATGTTAAATTTCATGAAAACATCTTTCCTTATAATCTATCCAAATCTCAGAGTAACTACTTGCAACCACAACCTGTTGAGATGCCAGAGTCACAAAACTCACCCCAGATGACTGATGTGGATTTGACTACTGAGTCAAGCAGTCAAAATTCAGAAAATGAAGAACCAAACCATGTTGAAACACCACAAACAGCCTGACCACAAAACTCTCCTGTAAACTCACCTGTTAACTCACCACCTAACTCACCTCCACCTGTCTTAAACACTGATCAGTATGAGCAAGTTGGACATGACCAGACTGCTGAACCTCGAAGATCTTCAAGACCTCACAAGGTTCCTTCCTGGCTCACTGGTTTCAAACACAATGTGACCCATAAACCCAGAAGTGAACCAGAACATGCCTCTCACCTAGCTGTTGCATCAGTTGACATGAAATTCTCTGCTTTTCTGGCTTCTCTCACAAGCTCCAATGATCCTACTAAATTCAAAGAAGCAGTGAAACATGATCATTGGGTAACTGTCATGAATGAGGAATTAGCAGCTCTTGAGGACAATGGTACCTGGGATATTACTACTCTTCCTCCAGGGAAAAAGGCCATAGGGTGTAAATGGATTTACAAAACCAAAATGAATCCTGATGGCACAGTAGAAAGATATAAGTCCAGAGTGGTGGTGTTGGGGTGTAGACAAAAATATGGTGTGGATTATGATGAAACGTTTGCTCCTGTAGCCAAACTCACTACTGTAAGGTCGCTTCTTGCTGTAGCTGCAATGCATGGGTGGATCACTCAACAAATGGATGTGAAGAATGCATTTTTGCATGGTGACTTGTGTGAAGATGTGTATATGAAATTGCCAGCAGGTTATACAGGAAATGGTTCCAGAATCCATGTTGGACAGGGGGAGCAAGCTAGTCCATATGTTTGCAAACTTAACAAAGCTCTATATGGGCTAAAGCAAGCACCTCGACAATGGTTTGCAAAGCTGTCAAGTGCTCTTATGGATTTTGGATTTAAACAGTCTAAAAATGATTATTCTCTATTTACATTGAATAGGGATGACAGTTTCTTGGCTATCTTGGTCTATGTAGATGATTTGATCCTCACTGGGAACTCTCAATCTCTCATACAGCAAGCTAAGGATTTTCTATCTCAAACATTCCATATGAAGGATTTGGGTGATTTGAGATATTTCTTAGGGATTGAAGTTGACAGATCAAATCAAGGGATATTTCTCTCACAAAAGAAGTATACTCTTGAAATGATCCAAGAATTTGGTGTAAGTGGTGCTAGGAAACTGAAAGTTCCTATGGATTCAACAATCAAGCTCACACTATATTTGGGAGATCCCTTACCAAATCCATCTGACTACCAAAGATTGGTGGGTAAACTTCTGTATCTCACTCTAACAAGACCAGATATTGCCTATTCAGTACACATTCTGAGCCAATTCATGCAGCATCCTACTACAGCTCATCTTCAGGCAGCGAAAAGAGTGTTGAGGTATCTTCTTACATCACCTGGCCAAGGAATCTTGTTAGCATCACAGTCAGCTGCTAAATTGACAGCCTACTGCGATAGTGATTGGGCTGGATGCCCTCACAGCAGAAGGTCCACAACTGGGTACTGCATACTTCTAGGTTCATCACCTGTGTCCTGGAAAGCGAAGAAACAATCAGTTGTGGCAAAATCAACTGCAGAGGCAGAGTACAGGGCCATGGCCTTGACTACATGTGAAATATCATGGCTGACCCAATTGTTGAGAGATTTGGGCATCAAGCAGTTGTTTCCTGTTGCTTTGAAATGTGATAACAACGCAGCTCTGTCTATTGCTGTAAATCCGATTCATCATGAGAGAATGAAACATGTTGAAGTTGATTGTCACTATGTGCGAGACAAGGTCAATGATGGCAGCATAAAACCATCCTATGTTCCATCCAAGCTTCAATTAGCCGACATTTTCACAAAACCAATCACTGTGGACCAACACAACTTCATCTTGCGCAAGCTGGGAGTTCATTCTCATTCACCTCTACCAGCTTGAGGGGCAGTGTAAAAGGAGGGTACTATTACAGCAGCTGTATGAAGCTTCTAAGTAATTTCCTAGCTAATAGCTGTATGCCAAATGTTTCTTTCTCTTCAGTTGCCTTAATATTAGCTGTATGCTGACAGCCAATAAGAGTATTTCTAGGGATTGCTCCAATTTGTAAGCCGCCATATAAATATGTACTCAGCACTCTCATAATAGATTATCACAAAATCTATTTGGCTGCGCCGCAAATTCTCTCCAAGATTCGATTTTTATTTTCAGAGTTTACTTCATAAAACTCTTCACTTTAGTATTGTCAGCATCCAAATCCTGGTATTAAAATGATTATCTCATGGTCCAAAGCTGGACAAAGTGTAAGTTAGGTATGCCACTGTAAATAATAGATCAGCTTGTATATGATCGTAGATTTAAGATGCGATGTTAACTCATGAAAGTATCCGAATACCAGGTCCCTGCTTGTCATTTTTAAACTGAATGAAACCTTATGCTTGGAAACTGTTGTGGAAATCTGATATTGTTGAGTTGCAGGTAAATGTAAATAGGGACACTCTTGTGAGACTATTGGCTAAGCACGCAGAAAATGTTAGTATGACAATGATTTTCTTGCTGTCTTAAATGAATGTTGTTTGTAAGGCATTAAAAAGTTGTTCGTGAGGTGTTAATTCAATCAATTTGTTTGTTATTAGTCTGAGGAAACTGTTGCTAATGTGATGAGAAGGCCATTTTACATGGATACAAGCATACAACAAGAGCCAAGGAAGTGAGATAATTAAGAGGGAGAAATAAAAGATAGGGAGAACTTTTTAAAGAGTAATACAAGGAGAAGTTAGAGGGGGCGAGAAGGAAACTAGGAATTGACTAAGCTTCACTGTTGCTTTGTTCATTCTATTGTAAATTCTACTTTAATCACTGTACAAAATTTTTGATACTGTGTTTCTGTGGATATAGATACAATTGAATACACTATACATATAATTTTCTCTAATCATATTTGTGTTCTTCAAATGTATGCTTTCAATCGTTCTTTCAATCCTTCCAAAAGACTCTTGAAACCTGACAAAATGAAAGGTAACAAAAAAACTTCGTATTTGACAGTTTAAAGATGAGATACATGATTTACTAAATTAAGTTATTAACTACTATAATCAATTCTTGGTTTCTTATACAAAATTGTGGGGTTAAAAAAGAATCCCCCTGAAGAAATATTAAGAAAAACAGATTAATAACTAAATAAAATTCAGTAAAATAGATTGTGATCGAATGATTATTGATTATCAGAATGACTAATGTGAAGATACCTACGCATTGATGAATAGACTTATGAATTAATTGCTAAGTACCTCGTTCAAATTTATCCAATATTCCAATTGACATAATCAAATTTACGTCCATTTTTATAATCTTCGAGATAATGACACACAATTAACATTAACTAAATTATAGTAGCGTTGGGGGGGGGGGGGGGGGCGCACGTGTGCGCTCTAACGACTAGTAGATAAATAAAAGTTATGCAATTATTACAAAATACAAGAAGAAATAATATTTGAAAAAAAAAAAAACATTGTATACTAAAGGTCTGTTTTCTTCAACTTAATTTCAGTTCAGTTCAATACTAACTTCCTTCTCTCTTCGACTCAGTTCATCTTAATTCAGTAAATGAGAACAGGTTTAAGGCAAAGATTACATACCACTCGCCCTCGCAACAACAAAAAGCAATTGAACACATCACACCGTGAAATCATACAATACTCAAATTCATCATCGCAGATCTATTATAATATAAGATAAAAACACCTGCACACACAGCATTACCTCTCTCCCAATGTTATTTATACAGACTCACAAAAGCTTTACCTAATCAGCTCTCTTTCTCCAAGAGTTCCAATATAAGGGTCCCGCATTTCTCTCCTCTACTTTCTCTCTCCTCTACTTTCTCTGGGACTTACTAAAGAGGGAGAAACAATGCACCACTGCTCCGTTTGAAGAACAACAAGAACAAGAACAAAGATTTCATTTCTAGATCGAATTTTTGTGTTTTGTTTTGTCCAAAGAGAAGAATTTTGCTTGTTATGGATATGGAATTGGATCATCCTGTCATCGCTAATGAACTCAAAGATGAAAAGGTAGCCAATTTAATCTTGTTTTTTGTAATTTGTTTGCTTACTGAGTTTGATTACTGTTTTTGATCGCTGATATTTGTGTCTGATTAATTGGATTTTCTTTGAATTTGTTGGAATTTGATTCAATATTTGAAATTCAGTTACTTTTGTTTTTTACGAGTTGTTGTCAGAGGTTTTTTTTTTTTTTTTTTAATTTTTTTTTGTTATTTTTTTTTTTATAATTTTCAGCGAATTTGTCTTTATTTTATTTTATTTTATTTTTTTGTACAGAATTATGGCTATTTTTTAATTTAAGACGATGATTGTTGTTCAATTTCTCGGAATTATATTTCAATTAATTCGTACAAGTGTTGATCAGGGTTTTTTGTAGGTATGTCTGATTTGCAATTGATTAGGGTTCAGTTGAATTTGTTCTGAGTTTTTTAATTGAATTTATTCTTGGTGATATCTTTCCTAACATATTGACGTGAAATTCGTATTCTGTAGGATATTTCTTTGAATTTCTTGTTGGGTCGAATGATATAATAATTTTGTCCGGCGAAAATCAGTGGCCGAATTCAGTTGAGGAATGGTTGTTGCTATATCAAAGTGTTAGTGGCTATGAAATTATAATGATTAGACCAATCTGCAAAACATGAAAGGGATTATTACAACGTTTTTGTAGATGTTTGTTTGGTAATGACTGCCAAGGTCCGCTTCCTATGATCATGATTATGATGCTAGTTTTCCTCTGCAAATTCGATGATTGGGACCGTGTGTACATTGCTCATGAATTTTTATAAGCACTATAAGTAAAATTAAAGTAATTATGACATTCAAGGCGTTGGTTTTCCATTATTCCTTTTCAAAAGAATGTTTGAATTTCGGAAAGGAAACTAAGATTAGTAAAAAAAAGTGTGCATTGCTCCAAAGTGACTTACTTTGTCAATTAGATTTTATCCGGCTTTGAATTTTAATAACCTGCTGAATCATATTTTTAATCTATCATAGTATGTCCTCCAGTCTCTGATGTTTTGTGCTTACAGGATGTCTTAATGGCTGATCTAGCGGTGCCAACTGCTGTGCTAGTTTCTGTGGATAATGCCAATGGTGTGAAGACCTCCACATCAGGATCCAATAATTCAGCTGATCATAATGGTTCTACTTCTGACTTATCATTTCAAGATGATGCCATTGATGATGGGGATGATTATGTGGATGATGATGATGCTTATTCAGACTACTATGATAATGATGAGTATTTGTCTGATGTGGATGATGAACTTATGAAGCTGCAAGCTCAATTTGACAATGCAGACTTGCCTCCTGGCATTGAGGCATCAGTTCCCTGGTTGCAGGATCCTTCTCCAAGTGAGAAGCCTCCTGCTGCTGGAACATCAATTTTTCCAGTCCAGGAAGAGAAAGTCTCTGCGTCTAGCAGCTCTAAAGCCGAGTCAAGTTCAATTGTTAAAAAGGAAGAAGAGATGGATGAGGTTTTGAGAAAATTAATGTATTTCAAACAATTTGATACAGTCGCTGTATGTTCTGATCATCACTATCTAGATATGGAATCCTCAGGGCGAATGGTTGAAACTATTTTCCTTTCTTGAAATAATTAGCTTGTTTAACAAAAGTTAGTTTCGCAGCTTGCTTATATGTGCTTCTTTAAATGATACTGCAGCCTTCAAAGGATTGGTCAAAGAAAATTCAGGATGAGTGGAAAATACTGGAGCAGAACTTACCAGGTTTGTCTCTCAATGGTTTATGTTGTATATCTGTTAAGTTATGGGATCGTGTAGTCAATTTTACACTTTAGGTTTCTAGAGATTCATGTTTGCCTTATGATTTATTATTAAATTTCATTCAGTATTTTTTTATTTACTGATTTAAAGAGTGATATACTTAAAACTGTTGAAATCTGATCATACTAAATGGAAGGAGGTATCCTCTGAATAATTTTATGCTTTTGCTTCTTTTTTGTACAACTTATTATTTCTTGCAGGGGGGTGGGGTGTGGTTGGGTCGGTTGGCTGAGTTTACAGAGAAATTTTAGGTCCAAGGAGACTCAACCTTAGCTGAAGCCTCATTTTTTGCTTACTCTTTTGCAGAAACAATATTTGTTAGAGTTTATGAATCACGGATGGATCTTTTAAGAGCTGTCATTATAGGACCATCAGGTACTCCATATCATGATGGGCTTTTTGTCTTTGATGCTGTGTTTCCAGCTACATATCCAAATGAACCACCGGTATGTATTCATGGCAGCAAAGACTTTTCAATCATCTTGAAATTATATTTGCTTTTGCATTGATGTTGCAATGTATTACTCCCTCTGTCTGTTTAGCTTCACCCAAGAGATTAATATATTTTGATCATGATTGTACACTAATTTATATATAAATTAAACATACTTTGTACTTGAGTGGGATCTTGTTAGATTTATCAATATATCAAGTCTTCGTAACTGAAAGGTATTGGTAATTTGCTCAAAACTATGCATTGACACAACCCTGAATGCCATACATTGTAGTAGTTGGTTCATGTCTTTTTAGTTAATTTTATATTGTTAAAATCGGTTTTATGTAGCTTAAATTAGTTTTAACCAGTTACTAAACCAGTAATAATGAGTTTGTTTTCATTTTACTCCAACAGTATGTAAAGTTTCAATTTTATGAAAATCACGTGAAGATAACTGAGCCATAGTAGCAGTTTTGGTTGTGCTATGAATGTATAATTTTATTTTCTTAAATAAATGGGGGCATCATATAGGGAAATAATTAGTTTCATAGTATGCCTCCATACCCTGCTTTGGTCCCTGGAGTTTCTGATGCATATCAAGAAGATACGTAGAATAACACAAATTTTTGTATGTGGCTGGCCACACGGTGTGGCCAGCCATAATTTTTATTATTATTATTATTATTATTTGATACATACCACAAGTCTTCTCTCTCCTTTTTTTCTCTCCTCTTTTCTTAGCTTCTTCTCCAAGCCAAACCACACATCACCAATAATTACTCCACCCATTTTTTCTATCATCTTTTCTTAGCTTCTTCTCCACCACACATCACCAACAATCATATCTCTACTCCACCCATTTTTTCTCTCCTCTTTGCCATATTGTTGCAATTAAAGCCCGAAATTGTAGAAATTGGGTGCCAAATTGCTGTGAAAAATTGGATTTAATTAACCTTAAGATCATCAGCAACATTTGAAGTAGTGAAATCGAAGAGAATCGGAGAAATGTGAGCTCGTTTTCTTTGTGGAATCTTCGATCTAACATTTTTCGTCAAAAATTCAGCAACAGAAACAACAATAGTACTATGAGTAGATTGTAAACTACTTGTAGGGTGCGACTGATTTGGTCAGGGGTTACTTGTAGGGTTTTATTGGTTTTGGTTTGGGGTCACTTGTAGGGTGTTAATGGTTTTGGTCATAGGTTACTCATAGGGTGTTACTAGTTTAGTATGGAGCCTACAAGTAACCATTGAATAAGTAACTTATACAAGTAACCCTTAATAAGTAACTCATACAAGTAACCCCTGAATTAACCCATATAAGTAACCCCTGAATAAGTAATCCTTACAAGTAACCCCTGAAAAAAAATACAAGTAACCCCCGAAAAATACAAGTAACCCCTGAATAAGTAATTTATACAAGTAACCTCTGAAAATAAAAATACAAGTAATCCTTGAAAAATACAAGTAACTCCGACAAAACTAGTAACCCTTACAGTTTGTACTTATGCGCGTGAATAGTAACCCTGTTATGGGCGTGTGGCTGTGGTAGAATAATCATTTAAAGTATATCTTTTGGGTGGTTATTATAGATAATATTTAGTTGTTATTTATCTTCTATGTTAATAGGTTTAGTTTACAAATTAGTTTATCTTTTATTTTTACAATATTCTAGAGTTGATTTCGCCTATATAAAAGGCTTTAGGTTGTAACATTTTTGGAGAAAGAGTTGAATTTGAGTTATAGTTTGATCAATTCGTATGAATTGTTTTCCGCAAGAGAATTGCATATGGAGTTATTATTCCTTACCAAGGTTTAATAGCAACTAAATTGGAATCCTTCCTGGCAAAATAACAACTCATAACCTAATAGGTTTGGAGTCATAGGTTTAATCCTCTTGCGGAAAACAATTCATACGAATTGATCAAACTATAACTCAAATTCAACTCTCTCTCCAAAACGTTACAACATAAAGCCCTTTATATAGACAAAATTAACTCTAGAATATTGTAAAAACAAAAGATAAACTAATCTGTAAATTAAATCTATTAAAATAGAAGATAAATAACAACTAAATATTATCTATAATAACCACCCAAAAGATATACTTTAAATGATTATTCTATGTATCTTCTTGATATGCATCAGTTTCTTCCTTAATAAGCTCCCTAATACGTAGTATTTGTTTTGTTATTTTCTTATGTTCTTTATTGCAAACAAATTGTTGATGAGTTCAGAAGATAGATTTTCATGTGAGAATTTGATGTTGTATGTCGTATTTGGTACTCCGTACAAGGCTTAAACTGTAGGAATGGTAGTGCATTTGTTTTTGATTTTATGTATATGATGTCTTATTTAGTACTCCGTGTATGATAAGTTAGACAACGAATTAGGTGCTTCGCTGTTTTACATTTCTAGTTACCACCTTGCACCAGTGCATATGAGGGGTAATGTTAGCTAATTAAGAATAAGACCTTCCTAATGGAGATGCATTATTTATAGCACTACATCATCATATTGTCACATTCATGTGAACTAATGCACAGACAATAAGCTTTTTTTCGTCTATCGTGTATTAAACAGGCATTTGGTGTTAGAGAAATACTTTGAAATACTCGCAGCAGTTAGTTAGAATAATTACATTTTGATAATATTAACTTTTGTGAAATTCATGTTAGATGGTCCATTATCATTCAAGTGGCTTTCGACTTAATCCCAATCTGTATGAATGTGGAAAAGTCTGCTTAAGCTTGTTGAACACATGGAGTGGTGGACGAGACGAGATGTGGCTTCCAAAAAAGTCAACAATGCTTCAAGTTTTGGTGTCTATTCAAGCTTTAATTCTAAATGCTGAACCCTTTTTTAATGAACCTGGGTTCGACAAGACGTACAGAGGTTCCGAGGGCAAGAAAAAAGCCAAGGAATACAGTGAAGATATTTTCATTAAATCCTTGAAAAAGATGATGTACACAATTAGGAATCCCCCTCAGGTATGGCTCCACCATATACAACAAGAGTACATTATCTTTTTTTGTTTTCTTTTTTTCTTGAATTCATATGGATATGAGTATCACAATGGGATGGCTAAGTTTTCTTTTTACTGGTTTATTTTATTTATAATTTTACTTTCTTCGTTCTTTTTTTAATTGCAACGTTGCGCTTTTCACGCTTATAACGTTGCGGTTTTCACGCTTATCAGTGCACATTTTATATTATTAGAATCTTTAATTATTTTTTAGTAAAAATTATAATACTCCCTCCGTGTTTTAATAAATATTACACACTTTGACTGACACATAGTTTTAGGCAATTTAGTTGACTAAAATAAAATAAGAGGTAAGTGAGGTAGTTGAAGTTTTAAAAAATAATAAAAGAAAGATAATGAGGGTAATAGTTTAATGAAAAGAAATGATTGCGAGAGGAAAGAAATAATAAAAAAAAAGTAGTAGTGGGTTTGGTTGGGGATCATAAAAGAGAAAAATTTAATATTAAAATATATTTTTTTTTACCAAAAAAGGAAGTGTAACACTTAATAAAACTCTGCCGCATTGGTAAGTGTAACACTTGTTAAAACACGGAGGGAGTATGTTAATATTGTCAAAGTATTAATTCAAACAAATTTTACAAAATCCTATATAATTATTTTTTTCTTAATTATAAATCACAAAAGCAAAATTGATTACTCCGTAAGTAACTTATGTTTGAGGCTTCTAGAAAACTTGAGGGTGTCTTTTTCCTTGGTGGGAGAGGGAGAGAGCAAAGAGAGGGAGGGGGGGGGGGGGGGGGGGGAAGGGGTATAAAGATTGATTTATTGAATATGATTAATGTTTCACAATTTGGTTGCTGTTTACTCTTTTGTACTTGTGAGGATTCACAAACAGATTACTCTTCCTGCAGCATTTTGAGGATCTGGTAGCTGGACATTTTCGTGTTCGTGCTCTTGATATCATGACAGCATGTAAGGCATATGCTGATGGTGCTGAGGTAGGGTGTGATGTCAAGAAATGGCTTGAAGAGGGCGACAATGCTTTAAAAACCGGCTCATCAAACTTCAAAACTGAGGTTGCTAAAATTATGAGACCGCTTGTCAAATATTTCATCAATAATGGGTCGAAGGACTGTGAGAAGTTTCAGAGCTGATGCGTAGACCTTATATCAGATACTTCTGATTGCTCAAGTACTGACATAACTCTAGAAAGGCTTATAAGTAGGACCTAATCATAATCTAAATGCAATTACTTGTGCAGATTTTGATAGAACTTTAGGAAACTATTATGCAGTGCTAGCGTTATCGCTTTTAATTGTGCGTAGAAATGATATGATTTTCTAGGACAATTTAACTCTCAGAATCAAGATCTGCTTTATTAATTTCTTAGTGAAATGGATGTTTAGCGAAGCTAAATTCTCTGCTCAAGATCAATCTTCCAGTAGGCACATCAAATATGAATACATATGAAGTAGGAGCTTTGATTATCATGTACTGGCTTGGTTATTTAGCCTGTACACTCTTTAAATGTATTCTTTGCCTTAGGAATTGCTATGATGAAATTGATTGACATGCTAATGATGCTTTAAGTCGAATAAGCCTTGGTAATAAGTTAAGTAATGATAATGAATGCGATTTAATTAAAAAAATGCTACGTGTGGTAATGTCATCTTATCTTTCAACTTATGATGTGGTACTCCCTCTATAATTTATTATTTGCTCTATCTTGGATTCTTGGACACGATTATCGATGTAAATCTTTGATCAGTAATATGTTTAACTATTAATTAGTATAAATATAAATTATAGTAATTGAAATTAATAATCTATTTATGAGACGATTCCAATAAGTGTCCACACAACTATAATTTTTCTTATATATAAATCATAAATTTTAGTCCCTTTTTTTTTTTTTTTTTTTTTTTTTTTTCCTCTTTCCTTTTGATGAGAAAAGAGAGCAGAATTTTAATAAGAAAGCAAGGGGCATAAAAGTCACCTCATATACAACTAGGAATAACAGTGGATCTGGACTTGACCCGGATCCGTGGATCCAGATCCGTTTCTCATGGATGTGGGTCTTTAAAATTTGGACTCGTCGGATCCGGGTCGGATTCGGGTCCTGCTGTAAAAAACAGATCTGGATCCAGGTCTGGCCCCTAGACCCAGACCTAGATCCGTTTACCCGTTTTTTAATTTTCCCATTTAAAATAAACTAAAATTGTTTGTTTTTTTTATTAAAATGTTGATGATGCTCATATCGGATATATCATCATTGTTTTTTCACTCGCTCATTTGTAACATTGTACTTTTTTTGTTGTTTATAATTTTTATTTCAAAATATAAGTGTATAAGGTGGTTATTTTATGTTTTTAGATTGGTTGTATAACTTTAATTTAGGTTGAACGTAATAACCCCCGACGAAAGTTTGAAATGCATTTTTTGACTCAAACATTACATTTATTGCAAAAAATTAGGCAAAATATATTGGATCCGTTTTGGACCCGGATCCGTTGGATCCGTCGGATCTGGATCCGGGTCTCCATTTTCCAGACCCGACGGATTCGGGTCGGATCTGTATCCTTGATACAAAAACAGATCTAGATCCGGGTCCATCCGGACCCGGTCCAGATACGACCCGTTGCCATCCCTAGATACAACACAAGGGGGGATCTCTTCGATCCACACCCTTAAACTATCAAAAAATCTACTAACATTAGCAAGTTTGTGAGCAACACCGTTGCCCTTTCTCCCAAAAAAAGAAACATCAAAAGACAAGCAAATACTAGCAAGATGAAAAATGTCATTTAAGATTACACCAATAATCGAGCATTCATGCAAACCCGGCTTCAACTTGAAAAAAGAGGGTCTGATTGTCAATTTCAAAGATCAGACGAGTAAAGCCAGCTTCCAGAGCAATTGTGATAGCGTGCCTAGCAGTAAGGGCCTCAACAACGATAACCTCATGAGAGCCAGGCAGTGGCGGATCTACCTTTGGGCATGGTAGGTCACGTGACCTAGCAAAAAAGCAAAAAGTTTCTAAATATTAAACATTGCAGGGAATAATTATATATGCTCACTAGACTAGTGGTTGGGGCATATCTTTTCTAGGGAATGAACATGGGTTCGATTCCCATGAGCAGCATTTCTTTTTTTTTTTTTTTTTTTTTTTTTGTGTGTGTGTGTGTTTTTATTATTTTTAAATTTATTAATTAACTTCATCCTCAAATCCCACCTTATTAGTATTTTTTCCTTCTTAGTTCTTATTAGGCAACTTGTTAAAATTTATTTTTTATTTATTACCTTCATCCCTCAAATCCTACCTTCTTAGTTCTTACTAGGTAACTGGTTAAAGCTCGTCATTCTAAATCTTTTTGGTAATTTCATTGGTTATTTGTCATTATCCATCAGACCATCACAAATCCTCCTTCTCCTCTCCCACGAGATAGTTAATATTTTTGGAGTGACTTTTTTTTAAAAAAAAAAGCTTTAAGAATATTTATGTATTAAATATTGATTTGTATGCGGTCGATGGGAGACAGTGACCCAGCACCCGTAAAATCCTGGATCCGCCACTGGAGCCAGGTAGAGTGCAGCAAGTAGCAGCATGGATGTCACCCTCCCAATTACGCATAGCTCCACCACAACCAATCATACCATCATTAAAATAGGGTGCATTAGAGTTCACCTTGACCAAACCAACCGAAGGAGGTGTCCAACACTACGGGGTGGGGCTGGCCAAACAACGCTCAATGGGGATAGGCTCATTAGCTTTGTGAAATTCACCCACAACATCACTTGCTTTCAGAATGGTGGCTTCGAATGGAGAAACTTTATTCTCGAAGTTCCAGGCATTGCGCTTTAACCAAAGACCCCACAAAACACACCAAACAAGATCCCACCAAGTTTTATCCTTGAAAGTGGAAGCCAACGTCACCCACCAATCCATAGGCGAGAAAGAGGCCTCGCAAGGGATATCAAGCCTAAGAGGAGAGGCGTACCAGGTTCTTTTAGAATCCGAACATAAAAAGAGAGCGTGCATCATAGTTTCAGCAGCTTCACCACAGCATGGGCAAGTAGTATCAATGCACATACCCCTGATGCTCAACGAAGACTTCACTGCAATGGCATTGCCAGCCAAACAATTTGATGATGAATATTGTAAAAATTCACACAAACATTAGTCAAAGTAGGTCAAATGAATAATGTAAAAAGTGTAAATAGAACAAGTAATAAAATATGGAGGGAGTAATAGTCCTAAAGTGGCAATGGATGTTAATGAAAATTTTTGCTGAAAATGAAATACTTGAGGTTAATTACGCTCTGCTTGTTTTTACGCAAAACAATTTCCTAGAAAATAATTTTCTCATTTTTATATTGTTTGGTTGGTAAATGAATAAAAACGATATCCCCAAAGGTGAAAAATAGTTCTCCGAGAAGTAGATGTTTCGGCAAAAAATTGACATTTCGAGCCAAATTTGGACCTCATGTTAACCTATAAAATGTACTCCGAGCCCCGAGGGTGTGTAACACCCTAGAAATTCCTTTATTTTAAAATGCCTATTTTTCTCTATTTAAAACTCAAAATAGGAAAATCTAAGACATTACTGCCACCGTGAAAACGGCTAAGGCAACTATCAAAGACACACAGCGAAAGACTATCTTTTAAAACATTCAAAACAATTCAACTTAAAAAGTCAACCAACGAAAGTAAAGTCAAACCAGAATAAAACGAAGTCAACCTACAACTTGGAACCAATGTAGGCCCTTTAAAATCTTTGTGTTAGTCGATTGGCATAATATAATAAAATGTTTAAAGCAATAAACATATCATAAACTTATGGAAACTAGCATGATTCGCTCTTCACTCATGCCCATCATGAATATGCTTCATCACCTGAAAAGTTTCTCTCTATTTGCTTCCACTACTCTCCATTAAAAATGGGTTATCATAGGGCCAAGGTAAAGACAAAGCCAACAAACACACAATCAGGAATGCTGAGTATATAAGCGTAATTAAACACACTAACATGCTATCACCTATCAACACACAACTTACCTCGATGCACCTGTTCACAAGCATACAACATACAATATAACTCCCAATTAAGTAACTAATTGATTCATTTAGCATTGATTACGCATCGAATGGGTTTTCCCCTAACCTGCCCCAATAAAGGGGTACTAACACCGGAGCTAACCGTGCCAGTATAAAATAACCACTCGTAAGTGGCGGAATTCCTGCGCATAATAATAAAAGGAAAATACAGCATCCTGTACTCCCAGTAGAAGTTATGGTAAAATATAAAGTCGCATAACTCCCTCCATATGTTCATACTCAAGGTATATACGTTTCAAGAGTTTTGGTGCGTAATCTCTTTCACTATTCATTGATTTACATATTATTAGACTTGGTGATGGCTCTCAAAACATAACACAATCAATCATTATAATTATTCAAATAATTAAACATACCAATTTAATTCTTGAATAATTAGTGATCACATAATATTTAATGTTGAACCTTTTTTGATCTAACTCGGTTTCAAAGACACCTTAAACGTGTAATGCGCCACAATTCCTATCTCTCGGTGTTAGACAATTCCTATCTCTCGGTGTTAGAAACACCTTAAGTGCACTAAGGCACCAAAATATAATTTATTCCTCGTGTACATAGACACTTAAATAGCTCTTTTCTCATTCTTATAGCATCAATAAAAATTATATGAACCATAATAAAATTCCATTTTAATATTCCAAACCAAATTAAACATTTAGTTTAATTAAACATGCTCTCTATCATGCCAATAATAAAAGTGTGGTTCATATACAACATGCCAAAATAATTATTTCCATTCAATATTCCATCACAAATAATCCATGCTTCATAATTCAATCACCAACATCAACCAAATAATAAATTCCAATCACATCCTATCATGATACTATTTGGAATCAATTATTCAAAGCTATAAATATTCCTACATCACCAAATAAATATCAAGTACGCAAATGTACCTTGAATGCGATCTTAAAATCTACACGATGAACAGAAATCACTCACTTGGAAGTCTCCTACAATCCAAAATCGTAATATGGTATTAAAATCTACTCCACACAAATTTCCATCAATATATACTCTTATTAAACCACTCATAATTTAATTAAAACAAGCTGAAAATTAATTTAAAACCTCTTACTTTAATCCCAATTAATGGGTAGTCAAAATTCCTTCAAGAAACTTAATTTTTATTTTACTAACAAAATTTCCAGCAACATTAATTCATAAAAACCTACTGTAAATATACTTTAAAACCTTTAAATTAAAGGTTTAAACAACCCTAAATCATATTCCTTCAATAATCAATTATTTACAAATCTAGGGTTTCAAATTTGGGGCTTTTTAATTAAAATTAAAATCTAAAAATTAATTTGCATCATAATTAAAATCAATCATCATAAAATCATCACAAAACTCATAATTAATAATTAGATTTAGGATTAAACAAAAGAAATAAAAAAAAGAATATTTTTTTTTCGAATGGTGCGCCGGACAGCAGCAACGGCACCACAACCGGCTGCTGATGGTGGTGGCCGGCGGCCCACCGGTGGTGTGGTGGTGGCCGGCGGTGGTGCGTGCAATAAGGGGAAGGGGTAAAGAAAGAAAAAGAAAAAGAAATAAAGGAGAAGGGAGAGAAAGTTTATTTTGGGTATTCTCCACTCTAGGCAAAGTTTAATTTGCTCATGTGTTGAATATTTATACCCCTTTCTCTAGAAACTCTTCTTACCTTAAATTTCCCTTTCTATCTTTACTAACCCCTTTCCTAATAAAACTTAACTTTTATAAAGTTTTCCTTTTTATAAAACTTTACTAAAATAAATCTCAACTTAATAAAATAATTAATTAAATAAAACTTTCCTTTTATAAAATATTTCCAAATTTATTTAAAATAAATAATTAAAATGCCATAAATAATTCATTTCGAATTATTTAAATACTTCACAAAATACTTACTTAAAATAAAATACGTATAAAAATACGGGGTATTACAGGGTGGACCCTGGGGAAAGCCTCTGACGACCAAGTTAAATGCCAAACAATGAATACTTCATGGTAATTTTTGGAAGAGAGAGAGTGGAAGGGTGATCAAATTAGTTAAAGAGTGATCCCCTTTTACATTTGCCATAATAAGGAAGGTATATATATACTACTCCCTCCGTCCTTTAATGATAGTCCCTTATAAGCAAATTTCACGGGAATTAATAAACATAAATAAGTAGTAACAAAAGAAAATTGAAAAAGTTTATTTACATTGGGTATGCAAAAAACTAGAAAGAGAAAGTAATAAAAGTATATGAAAAATTAAAATTTGTATCGGAAATTTAAATTTACACAAATATTGTTGCAAATTGGAGGGAATTTTGGTAAAAAGTTATTAATAGTACTTGAAAAAAGCAAATGGGACTATCATTTTAGGATTTAAAATTGGCCATAAGGGACTATCAATAAGCGACAGAGGGAGCATGTAATAATACATTGATGGGCAATAATGGGCCCTAATCGTGTATTTGGCTTGTTTGGACCTTTTAAGGTCTTTCGTGCCTTTGGGCTTATATGAGTAGGATTGGATTAGGCTAAAAGTGGTAGGACCATTTTAGTACCAAAACAACTTGTCCCCAGACATGACTTTATTTGAAGAATGATTTGGGTTTTATTTCTGCTTTCCGAGAAATTTGGTAGTAGAGCTTGAATTGGAGAGTTTTAACGCTCGGTCTATTATACGTAGTGAATAAATTTTAAAGCCTAACTTTCAAACTGAGGGTCATTAGAGCGGATGGCCAAAGCTTGACTCTTGATCCGAGGATGAGAGGATCATTTGGAGCTGATGGCCGAAGCTTGATTCTAGATTTGATGATTATTTCGAGCTCATGGCTGAAGTTTAACTCTTGATTCGAGAATCATTTTGAGCAGATTGCTAAAGCCGTTTGATCTGATGGTTATTAATTAGATATGATGGTGACGTGGGGAAACTAGGTCGTTGGGCTAATTCTCCCTAAGCCAAACAAAATTTATAAACACTCAACAAACCTAAATACAAGTATAGAGGTAAGTCAAGGGTCGAACCCAAAGGAACGGTAATGTCTAAATGCTTTCAATTATGTGCCTAAGCTAGGTCGAAGACAAGAGGTAAAAGATGACTCTAACAACTACTAAAACGAAGAAACCAAACAAATATAAGAGCTAGGGATTAGGATCCGCAAATAATGGCAATGAACGATGCAAATTGGAATGGAAAGTCGACTAAGTCAAGCAATGTGAGGGAAAATCAATCATGCAACCAAAAGAGCATGTCAAGCTATTCTCCTAGAGGTCTAACTAGAGTCAACTACGATAAACTCTAGCTAGGAAACATCACAAGACACCTCAATCGTGTAAATGCAAGCCACAAATCAATGGTTCGTATCAATGTGAACTTACAATGCAATCTAGTGCAATAATCAAAGTTAGCTACTCTCTAATTAATCACACACATGCACATGATCAATTAACCAAGTTTAATCACATCATCAACTCCATCAATTATCCCCAATTTACATCAATTCATTACATCATAAGCTTCACCAAATCCCTAACTAAACAACTACTCAAACATGATCATCAATTCTACCAATACAAACATGAATAACCAAAATCAATCATCAATTCATCAAAATCCAATCAAAATCAACAATCAAAACAATGAATATTAAACAAAGCAATAAATGAGATAGAGTTTAGAAATGCTCATTGATAATAGAGTAGATCTCCAATACAATTGTCACATTTGAATCTTCAATCTCTCAATCACCATTGAAATTCTTCACTTTCTCTCTCTAAAATCTACTCCTAAAACTAACCCCTAAATCTAGAGAGAGAAGCTCTCAACTAAGCTAGGAAAATGATCTAATTCTAATTCTAATCTAATTCTAATTGTTTCTAATTGTTTCTCTCTCTACCCAAAAATGGGTATTTATAAATACAAGGGTTAAAAGAAAATAAAATAGAAAATAAAATAAAAGAAAAAGAAAGTAAAAGGAAAAGAAAAAGAAAAGAAAAGAAAATAAAATAAAATAAAACAATAAAAGAAAAAGAAAGAAAATAGAAAACTAAAACTAAAAGGAAAATAAAGTAAAAAGAAAATGAAAAAAGAAATTAACAGCCACGCATTTGCTGTTCTTCAATTGGGACGAAATCCCCTGCTTCGCACAGCAAATCAACACACCAAATCACCGTCATCAAAGCCGCTTATCATCATCAATCAACAGCCCCTAATTATACCCAGCTGTGTGCGGCCGCATTCATTGAATGTGCGCCCGCACATGCTGAGGTTCGAAGCTGCTCTGCTGGAGGTAAAGCACGGCTACTTGGAGGCTTGAATTAAAGACGCAATTGGAGGTAGTAGGTGGCGAAGGTGGCGCAATTGGTGGTGTAATTTGCTGCGGCAAAAAGGGGGCAGCAGGTGGCGGTTGAGTTGCTGCAATTGTTGTTGTTGTTGCGTGAAGAGGTGGCTGAATTGGAGTGGAGTCGGAGCTGCTGTTGCGTGGTGTGGTGGCTGTGACTTGAGGTGCGAAGGTGGTTGTGGGTGTGTTGTGTGTTGCGTGCATTTGGTGGTGGAATTAAGGAGCAAAGGAAAGTGGAAATTGTGGTGCGAATTGGGGGTAATTGCAGGTGGGTGCGGGTGTGTTTGGGGGCAGCAGGGGTTGCGGTGGCTGCGTGAAGTGGTGGTGTGTTGGAGGTGCGGCGGAGCTGCTGGGAGGTTGGTGTTGCGAGGTGAGGGAGTGAGGTAGTGGCTGCTGGGGGTTGCTTCGGGGAACAGGGGAGATTGAAGTTGTTGTTGGAGTTGATGTTGCTGGTTTGAAGCAAGGGAAATAAGGGAGTTGAACAGGGGAAGGCAGGGGAGAGTTGCTGTAGAGTTTCTGGTTGTTGCCAACACCATCACCATCATCACCATGATGGTGATGAAGACCAAACTAAGCAGTTTCTAACACCAAATCACACTTGGAACAAATACCTACAAAACACACAAAAAAACGAGAAATAAAACAAAGTGAAATAAAACTAAAACCGACAAATAAAAGTAAAAGAAATAAAATAAAAATGAAAATAATAAAAGAAAGAAAAATCAAATCAAATGAAAATAAAATAAAATAAACTAAAATAAAATAAAACTAAATCTATAAAATCTAAAATAAGAAGGAAACAACTAAAATAACGAAAATAAAAGAAATAAAAGAGAAAATACTAGAAAACCATAGAAATGCTCAAAAGTCGTAAAATAAGAGAACAAAGGTAGAATAGAGAGAGAAAGCATAAAACCGAGCATTTATTGAGCAAGAAAGCAATGAAAAAAGGACAAAAAGGACCTAAATGCTCATCAAATGTGTGCCATTTATGACACACATCAAATACCCCCAAGCTTACCTTTTGCTCGTCCTCGAGCAAAACAAAACCAAGGGAGTGAAAATGACGAGCTTATTAAAACAAACTAGAGAAGAGACGAGATGAGAATATACACTAACTCACTGTCGTAGGAATCACGGTTGTTTTTAGCTACAACAAGCCCTTTAAACCCCAAAGTCGCCTATGAGGACGAGTGAGGTCTCGTAAGGGTATCCTAAGAGTTTGACCCATAACTCTCATAGCAATACAAACAAGGCAAAGCATGAAAAAGAAAACAAAATACAAGAAAAGCAAACAAATGTTCATGAAAGGACTTTTGCAAATGTACAAGCACAAGTGGATGAAAATCTTTCTAAATAAGTAAGGGAGTGCACGTTCCAAGATACCCAAGGTTGATTGAAACATAAATATGCTAAGCATAGGAACTAGCTTTCACAATCCACTTTCATCCCAAACGATCTTACCGCGTTCTTCCTAATAGCTTCAAATCGACCTCTAATGAGCATCCCATTGATTCCGCGAAGGAACTGGAAAAAGAGAATTTTTAAGGCTACTCGACATCTTGACTTTTGCATTCCCTCTCCCTATTCCTAAAACTCACATTCCTCTCCACCGATGAATGACTCACCATTTAGGTCAAAAGGTCTTTCCCCAAGGTTGTAACGTTAAGGCAATAAGGGTGAAGGTAGGCTAAAAATTTGAAATTTGGTGGTTTTCCTAAAAGTGAAGCAAAGAACGGCCAATTCTTAGAATCACAAACAAGTAAACACCAATCCAAACAAAAATACTCACACCCCCAAGCTTATTCAAAGCTATAAACCACAAACATATACACAAAAAGCGTGAGAACGCTTCCCCCCAAGCTTAAATGGAGCATTGTCCTCAATGCTCAAAAAGGGAGAAAACTCACATCAAAATATTTTTGAATTTTTTTTATTTTTCACTTTTTTTTTTCCTTTTTTTTATAGTGCTTTGTCCTCGCCTCTTTTAACTTTGGACGGCTTTTTCGATTTTGCACTTATTTGTCCATGCCTTTTATAATATAGGACGGCTTTTACTCATACTCATTTGCCATTATTCACAAAGAAGATAAAACACAAACTTGCTTTCATAAGAACCAAACATTTCAACTTCTCCACCACAAACTCCATCAAGAATGATCAATTGCTTCACAAAAACCAAGAAAAGAAAGAAAATGAAACAAAAGGCCAAAGATCTAAAGATGTGGCTTGAAAAGTAGGTATAAGGCTCAAATGGTTGCAAGAAGGCAAATGTAAACCCAAAAATAAAGAAAATGAATAAAACTATCCTAAAAATGAAAAATACTACCCCGAAAAAGGTGCCTTTGTCCTCCCTAAATGGTTCGGTCTCGGATTCAAGATCTATGAGTCAAGTTTCAAGATTAGGATTGCAAAAAGTCAAGGATCCATGCCGCTCATACAAGTAAGGTAGAAGGCTTGAAAAACATAGAACTCACATGGTTGTAGCAAAAACTCACTATTGGTGTCAAATCGACTATAGGAAGCAACTACCAAACGGGCCACAAACAAGTAGAATCCGGCTTCATGTTCCCACTAGTTCTAACCAACTACCTTAGCATGCTTTATCCTAGAATCAACCAAGCGTAATCTCAAACCGTGCACACCGTTACCATTTAGGAAGAAAAGCATTCAATTATACAAGTCCAAATGTTATTATGTCCAAACCAAGAACAAAACAAAACACATTGCAAATTTGCCTTGATAGAAACAAAAATCTTTTTGGAGTTTTTTCAAAACATAAGAAACATGGAAAAGCATATACAAAGGTGCATAACACATATGAATCACCATTCCACCAAACATGATAGAATACCCTCCCCCAAGCTTGAATGAGACAATACACTCAAACATAAATCATATAATCCATGGGAGGGGAAAACAAGGAGATCAATCCAACAAACCAACATATGTCCAACATGGCATCATCCACTAGAGAAAGAGCAAAGAAAGATATTACCGGATTTGAGGTTGGTGTAAATACCCGCAAATGACCCAATTAAACCTTTCATAGCTAATTTCTCAAGAATTGAACCTTGTTTCCATATGCTTGCAAAGATAGGAGTCAACCTTCCTTGATTCTTGACCCAAATCGAGGCACCAAAGTATATCAAGTCATGTACCTAGCAAAAGGCACACAAACATTTCCATGAGAAAATATATTCTAAAAAGAAAAGGAAAATCTAATCTAAAACACGGGTTACTTCCCGAGAAAGGCTTGCTTAAGGTCCAAGCGTGACCGCTCTAGTAAAATAATATTGCAACGATCGCAAGAGCTTGTCAAATGCACTACTACACATTTCATAAGATAGAAGGTAGGCAAATGACGGAAGAAAAACGTGCAACACGATCATTGCACGCAAGTGAGAAGGGAGGTGCCAAAAGAAAGAAGAAGAAGGATCAAAAGGAAAAACAAGAAAATAAGAAGAAGAAGGGGGAAAAGAAAAAGAAAAAGGCAAATCCTCCTCACTAGGATATTTTTGGGTGGCAACATCACCCTCTTCCTCAATTGGAGACAAATGACCCACATGCAAATCCTCATAGACAAAAGGGTCCCCAATGGGCTTACCAACAAAAGAAGGGAGAAAAATAGGGCAATAGGGGATGTGGTCAAACTTTTGAGAGAAAGGGGTATGAGAAATAGGTAAAGGGTTCGCGACTCCCTCAACACAAGGTCTCTCATCGCCAATGAGGGCATGCAAATCAATCATAGAATCCTCAAAAGAAGAACACTCATGATCACCATCTCCCTCAAACATCCAACTCCCAAGAGGAACCACATAATCTCCTCCACTACCTTCATGAACAATAGCTCCCTCAACTTCCTTAAAGCCTAGAGTCTCAAAACCATGCATGAATGGAGGCAAATTCACTTCAAATTCATCTCTCTCCCATGAAGCTTTCTTAATCAACTTGTTTAAAAGGCTATGGCTATTCCTTATGCACTCAAGAAACACATTTGACATAACCTCAAACGAGTCCAAATACTCATGGATAGAAGAGTCACATTCACACACTTGAGACTCATCACAAAGGGTGGGAGGGTTGGGAATTTCAAATTCAACACTCTCTTCGTTCACAACTCCTTCACCATCACTCATATGCTCACCAAAGGTATCCTCACACACTCTTGGTTGCTCAAAATCACCATCATCATCCTCAACACACACATTGGATTTGTTATTTTCACATACAAGCATCAAAGATGACAATTGGCTTTTTAGCTCTTCATTTCTCCTTCTTTCCTCCTCAAAACGCTCCTCACTCTTTTTCATCATCTCTAATTGACTTCTCAAACAATTAAGAGTAGACTCCATTTTAGGCCCAAGATCATCACTAAGCTCAACATGCCTAATTCGAGTTTCCAAGGTAACAATAAGAGATTCAAAGGATGTAGGAGATTGAGGCTCAACAAAAGAAGAAGAAGTACAACCAAGATTGGAAGAATCAACATCGAAATCATGAGCATGTACATCACATTGGGGGGTGGGGGCAAAATCAAGAACATGAGATTCATTATCAAGGGAACGAAGCACATCACAAGAAGGCATGGTAAATAATGAAGAATATTGAAACACACCATTAGCATCAACTTGAGCATGTACTCCATTATCATGAACAAAAGGGGAAATAGAGTTGAAATCATGTGTTCTAGGTTCACTAATGGGATCATGTGACAACTCATGGGAAATCATGCTAACATTAGAAGAATCAAGACATTGCACATCAATATTAGGAACATGATTATCCCTATTATAAACATCCCTAGCAAACCAAACATAAAAATCCCAAGCATCATCAATTGACAATGCTCTAAATTCACCATTATGCATGCATTCAACTTCATCCCTAGTTTGCTCATTCAAACCAAAATAACAAATCTCACAAGCCTCCCAAAGGCTACTACAATTACAATCAAGAAATCCCTCTAGTCTATTAAAATATTCACAAAAAGGCTCATTGTCAAATTGAGGAAAAGATAGACATGCCATTTTATACAAAACAAGCAAAAATCAAATAAAAGAAAAGTATACACAAAGACCTAGACTCAAGCAATCAAAAACACTCAAACATAGACACCGTTCCCCGGCAACGGCGCCATTTTGACGTGGGGAAAACTAGGTCATTGGGCTAATTCTCCCTAAGCCAAACAAAATTTATAAACACTCAACAAACCTAAATACAAGTATAGAGGTAAGTCAAGGGTCGAACCCAAAGAAACGGTAATGTCTAAATGCTTTCAATTATGTGCCTAAGCTAGGTCGAAGACAAGAGGTAAAAGATGACTCTAACAACTACTAAAACGAAGAAACCAAACAAATATAAGAGCTAGGGATTAGGATCCGCAAATAATGGCAATGAACGATGCAAATTGGAATGGAAAGTCGACTAAGTCAAGCAATGTGAGGGAAAATCAATCATGCAACCAAAAGAGCATGTCAAGCTATTCTCCTAGAGGTCTAACTAGCGTCAACTACGATAAACTCTAGCTAGGAAACATCACAAGACACCTCAATCGTGTAAATGCAAGCCACAAATCAATGGTCCGTATCAATGTGAACTTACAATGCAATCTAGTGCAATAATCAAAGTTAGCTACTCTCTAATTAATCACACACATGCACATGATCAATTAACCAAGTTTAATCACATCATCAACTCCATCAATTATCCCCAATTTACATCAATTCATTACATCATAAGCTTCACCAAATCCCTAACTAAACAACTACTCAAACATGATCATCAATTCTACCAATACAAACATGAATAACCAAAATCAATCATCAATTCATCAAAATCCAATCAAAATCAACAATCAAAACAATGAATATTAAACAAAGCAATAAATGAGATAGAGTTTAGAAATGCTCATTGATAATAGAGTAGATCTCCAATACAATTGTCACATTTGAATCTTCAATCTCTCAATCACCATTGAAATTCTTCACTTTCTCTCTCTAAAATCTACTCCTAAAACTAACCCCTAAATCTAGAGAGAGAAGCTCTCAACTAAGCTAGGAAAATGATCTAATTCTAATTCTAATCTAATTCTAATTGTTTCTAATTGTTTCTCTCTCTACCCAAAAATGGGTATTTATAAATACAAGGGTTAAAAGAAAATAAAATAGAAAATAAAATAAAAGAAAAAGAAAGTAAAAGGAAAAGAAAAAGAAAAGAAAAGAAAATAAAATAAAATAAAACAATAAAAGAAAAAGAAAGAAAATAGAAAACTAAAACTAAAAGGAAAATAAAGTAAAAAGAAAATGAAAAAAGAAATTAACAGCCACGCATTTGCTGTTCTTCAATTGGGACGAAATCCCCTGCTTCGCACAGCAAATCAACACACCAAATCACCGTCATCAAAGCCGCTTATCATCATCAATCAACAGCCCCTAATTATACCCAGCTGTGTGCGGCCGCATTCATTGAATGTGCGCCCGCACATGCTGAGGTTCGAAGCTGCTCTGCTGGAGGTAAAGCACGGCTACTTGGAGGCTTGAATTAAAGACGCAATTGGAGGTAGTAGGTGGCGAAGGTGGCGCAATTGGTGGTGTAATTTGCTGCGGCAAAAAGGGGGCAGCAGGTGGCGGTTGAGTTGCTGCAATTGTTGTTGTTGTTGCGTGAAGAGGTGGCTGAATTGGAGTGGAGTCGGAGCTGCTGTTGCGTGGTGTGGTGGCTGTGACTTGAGGTGCGAAGGTGGTTGTGGGTGTGTTGTGTGTTGCGTGCATTTGGTGGTGGAATTAAGGAGCAAAGGAAAGTGGAAATTGTGGTGCGAATTGGGGGTAATTGCAGGTGGGTGCGGGTGTGTTTGGGGGCAGCAGGGGTTGCGGTGGCTGCGTGAAGTGGTGGTGTGTTGGAGGTGCGGTGGAGCTGCTGGGAGGTTGGTGATGCGAGGTGAGGGAGTGAGGTAGTGGCTGCTGGGGGTTGCTTCGGGGAACAGGGGAGATTGAAGTTGTTGTTGGAGTTGATGTTGCTGGTTTGAAGCAGGGGAAATAAGGGAGTTGAACAGGGGAAGGCAGGGGAGAGTTGCTGTAGAGTTTCTGGTTGTTGCCAACACCATCACCATCATCACCATGATGGTGATGAAGACCAAACTAAGCAGTTTCTAACACCAAATCACACTTGGAACAAATACCTACAAAACACACAAAAAAACGAGAAATAAAACAAAGTGAAATAAAACTAAAACCGACAAATAAAAGTAAAAGAAATAAAATAAAAATGAAAATAATAAAAGAAAGAAAAATCAAATCAAATGAAAATAAAATAAAATAAACTAAAATAAAATAAAACTAAATCTATAAAATCTAAAATAAGAAGGAAACAACTAAAATAACGAAAATAAAAGAAATAAAAGAGAAAATACTAGAAAACCATAGAAATGCTCAAAAGTCGTAAAATAAGAGAACAAAGGTAGAATAGAGAGAGAAAGCATAAAACCGAGCATTTATTGAGCAAGAAAGCAATGAAAAAAGGACAAAAAGGACCTAAATGCTCATCAAATGTGTGTCATTTATGACACACATCAGATGGATGAAGCTTGACTCTTGATTTGAGGATCATTTAGAGCTGTTGCCCAAAGCCAAGTTTTTGACAGGAGCCTAACACTTTATCTGAGGATCATTTAGAGTAGAGTTGACACGATATGAACCGGATACGAAAAAAGCGAGTTAGTGTTGAGGGTTTTCAACGACTAGATAAATGGGTTAGGTTAGTGTTGAAAATTGTAATACATAAATAACACAAGCCAACCTATTTATTAAGCAGAGTTTTGTTCGGGTCAACCTATTTACTTATTCAATTACTGAAAATTAAATAACTTATATTACACTTTAGGTTAGTCCGAAGTGAAAATGACCCTAAAATGAATATAACCTAATATCAATCACTACTACAACCGTCATTTATAAAACAAATTATCAAATTCTACTTCTCTCACTTAACTCTTTCTCATTCACTCTTACTATCTGATTCTTTCGTCTTTCTCATAGCAATAGTAAAGCTGACATAGTTGATTAACATTCAACCCACCATTAATATATATCATCTCAATATTAATAAGTTTTCTTGCTTTCAATTTAATTATATAGTTTGATTACAATCTCCTTTAGGATTTTTAATTGATTTTCATGGGCTATAGTTCTCGTCCCCCACCAACGGCGCTAAATTGTTTCAGCAGAAATTTGATTTTTCAAGCCTTGAGGGGCTGCTTATGGACCTTGTATCTAGAAAATTTGTTTATTTTTACATTTTGGAAAATTTGTCAGAAAAAACCTTTTAAATGGCTCATTTTGCAAGAAAAAACCTTTTAAAGCATTCTTTGTTAAAAAAAACCACCACGATCACTTTTTTTGTTGAATGAAAACTGGGCCCTCTTTTTCGACATTGACCAAGACTTTCAGGCGTTGACTGCCTTATTTTCCTACTTGCAGCCTACAGTTGGTTGATTTTCCCTCCTTTTTTTTGGCTCCCTTATTTCCCCCCTATATATAGTATAGGAAAGCCCTCCTCATATCACTCAATTCCAAATTAGGGCAACTTTTCCCCCAAAATCAGATCAATTAATAGGCAAATTAGGGTTCTTCATCAATTTCTTTCGCAGTTGTAGTCATCAAATCTCTAATAGCGTTCTTCTCTTTTCTCTAATACCTCTGTTTTTGTGTCTATTTTTGTAGGTAAAATGGTGAATTGCGGATGTGGCTTTGCTCATGCGAAGAGAACCTCTTAGAATCATGAAAATCCAGGAAGAAGGTTCGAGGCTTGCAAAAAGTACAACCACGACACTGGTGAGCGAGGTTGCAACACATTCAAATGGCTAGATGAGGATCTAACAGATTGACAGCGTGATGTGATTAATTTCTCTGTGGCCGGGAGGTGCAGGAGGGCAACAGAGCTGACAATCGTCAAAGCTAGGATGTTGTGTTTAGAAGAACACAAAAACCTTCAAGCACCAGGGCAGGGAGGGTTTAAGCAGATTGGTTTTTGTGTTGTTGTTTCTGTGATTGTCAGTGTCTTGTTGATAAAAATGTTTGCTTAGATTGCTAAGTTAGTGGGATTATTTTGGCAAGTAGATGTCTAAGTCAGTGTTGTATTTCTGACTCATTTTGGTTTGACAGTGGGGGTTTAAGCTAAGTGAAATGCTAAGTAAGTTGTGTATTTTGTACCCTTTTTTATGAAATAAAAAAGCAATCTAATTTGGTATAATCATTTTTGGTTCATGTTCCTTACTTACTCCATTATCTTATTTGAATAAAAGTATGACCAACATAAAAAAAAGGCAACAAACAATAGCAAAATTAAAGCAACAAGAATCTTCAAATCATACATAACATAACATAAGTTGCTGTGATCATAAATAGATCTTCACATCATGAGTTTGTTTACAAAAAATTAGTGTTAAGTAGCAACATTGGTCACATACATACTTTAATCACCAACTACACCAATTGTTTTACAAAAAATAAACATGTTTAGCTTCACGGCATTATTCAATTAACATTATGGGTCCCATGTGGTGTAGACAGTGAGATGGAGTGTTGTGAAGCTTGGGATGAGGTAGCTTTTGCTACTTGGGAGTGGTACTGCTTGCCCTGCTATTGGTTGCCCTATTGCTGCAACTTTCTTTGGTCTTCTAGGACGCCTCTTTGGCTTATCAATAGGTGGGCTTGGACACTTATTCTTGTAATGCCCTAACCCACTACAATTAGAGCATTTGTTTTTCACCTTTTCCCTCTTGACATTCTTCATCTTTTTCTCTTCTCCAGCTTTTTTCTTTCTCTTTTTACTTGAAGGCCTACCAGGTAAATTTCTGTGTGCAGGAGGTAATGGCCTTGGATAAGGAGTGACTTTCCACTGCTGATGACATGGCATTGCTTTAAAAGTTGGAGCATATGTCTTGGCGTATGTCTACACATGATAAGCTAGGTGAATGAATTGCTCTATGTCAAGCCTTCTAAATTGAATACAGGCAAGTGCATGCCAGCAAGGAATTCCCATGAGTGTCCATCTGTTGCAGCTGCAAGCTTTGGTTTCCAGGTTGACAACAAGTGTCTTCTAAGTCATCAACTTCAAACTCCATTAAGTTAGCTTGAGTTACTCTCATGTTGGACACTTGTTGCAGACCTCTATGCACAAACTTCAAAACAGTTGGCATTATGACACTAGTGAAAGATTTGAGCCCTTCCTTTTCTGCAAAAAAATTTCCCATGACATATCTTCTTACCCACTCCATCAGCTACAGAATAGGCTTTGTTCTAGCTTCTTTAAGAACATTGTTGAAGATTTCACAACAATTGTTCAAGAGCATATCTGACTTGGAGTGAGAGCTGAACTTGTGTCTTGACTAATGAGCAGGTGGAATGGCATGTAAGTAGTTGTATGCATCTGCACTAAGCTTTTTGATCTATTCCATATGCTGCTTGAAGTGATACTATGGACAACATAAGCAACAATACACAAGTCAAAATCATGTGAAATATGTTGAATATCTAACCAAACAAACACTACACTATGCCCTGTACCTCTGTGGTTGACCTTGCAGCTTTCCAAAAGTGCTCTTTGTAGACAGTCCTAGGGAATTTGTTCTTGAAGTTAATGTGCCTACAGCAGTACCTAGTATCTTCATCAGGCATAACTATAGCAAATGCATCCAATAGGCCCTGTTTCATATGTTCAAAATAAGAAATAAGCATACTTAATTGGATTTTAGTTTGACATATGAACTAACTTGTGAGCAATATAACTACCTTTTGCCTGTCACTCATGTAAGTGAGTTCATTAGCTTCATGAACCCAAGTGACAGAGTCTGCAACTGATGCTATGTCCTTCCTCAATAGCTCCAAAAATCATGTCCAAGTTTCACCATTTTCAACCTCTACAACTACCCATGCTACAGGGAAGTGTTGTTGTTTCCATCTTTCCCTACTGTTGTCAATAGGATGCTTGGATAAGCCCCCTTCAAGTGAGCACCATCCATTCCCAAGATTGGTCTACATCCTTCCATGAATCCCTGCTTGCAGGCTTTCAAGCATACATATAACCTGTGGAAAATAGGTTAGGGGTTAAGGACTCCATCTACCTTCACAACAGCTGTACTCCCTAGGTTATATTTCAAAATGGCAGCTGCATAATCCCAAACCTTCTCATATTCCAAAGCTGTATCCCCAAAAATCATCTTGAATTCCCTCTGCCTTGTATACCATGCGAAGTAGTAGCCTATTTCTACTCTACACTCTCTTCTTGCCCTTTTAATGAATGCACCTAGCTTCCATGTGGGGTCATCCCTCCAATCTTCAAGGTACCTCTCAGCTAGGTGCTGTGAAGTTATCTTTGAGTTCGTATGTTGGTGCTCACATATATGCTTAAGCCTTAGACTCTTAATTTTCCAAGTTGCCTCACCTTTTAACTTTCTGCAATGTATCTTAAACCTACACTTTCTTTTTGTCTTGCATTTACATTCCAAAATTCTAGCTCCCTTCTAAGGACACCCACATCTATGAGCACAATATGCACTCACTCTTTGGTTGTTGTTATGTAGAAAATAAAAGTCATAACCATGGTCAATAGCATGGTATTGTAAAGCCCTCCTAAAGCACTTGTTGGTTGGGAACTTCAAGCCTTTAGTCAACACCACTTTGCCCTTGAAATCAACCTCTGGGTTAAACTCAGGATACACTGGCCCCTCATCATCTAAACCTACCTCACTGACCACTTCACCATCTGAATCAACTATGTCCTCATCATTCCCAATCTGCAAACCATCCTCAATATCATGTCCAACATCATCCTCTACAACTTCCTTTAATAGACCCCCTAAACTCCTAGCCACACTCTCTTGTATATCATGATCTACAAACTCATCAAAAAATTCATCATCATCTTTGTCCTCATAATCATTCTCACTTAAATCAGCATCATCTTCCTCAATTTCAACCACCTCATTGTCCTCACCCCCTACTAACTCCTCACCAGTATGCACAGAATGCACCAACTCCCTAGTTGGTTCTGCCTCACTCAGGTTTGTAGTTTCATATTCATTTACCATCACTTGTTGATTGTTTGGTTCTAGGTTGGTTTCTGGCAAATTAGACAATGCAGGAAGAACCCCTAAATCTAGAAGAACAGGGAATTTATTGGCAGAATTGAAAGGGGTACTTATATCAATGAACTGGGTGGGTTGTTTTTTGGTTGCTGAAATTATTGGAAGCTTTGGCCTTCTAGTTGTACGAGCTGGTTTGGAGGGGAGAATAATTTTTAAAACAGTTGATAGGCTAAAGTTGTATCACCTAATCAAAAGAATAACCTAAAACCACTAACTAATAATAGATAGGGAAGTAGGGTCGAATCCACAGGCAAACAGTGTTCTTCTATTCCTAATTAGTTATTATAATCTAAACTATCAAGTAACCAAATTTGTTGCTATTAAAAGGGAATTAAACTAAGAAGATTAAGAATAGGGATAAATCAATTAATAAAAGGCCTAGGGTCACAGGTTCACCAATAATTAATATTCCGGGATAAAACATAACAATCAATAATTAACATTGCACATATAACATGATTAACAGGCTCTCGCAATTTATTAATCAACATATATCTAACAGGCTCTCGCAATTTACTAGATCTAAGTTTCTATTGAAAATAGCCTTTAATATCAAATTAACATCTTCTCGATTCATCAATTCAATATTGCTATACTTTTACAATCAAATCACATCTGCTCGATTCATAATCTAATTGTAAAGAATTAAAACAATTCAATAAGAAATCATCATGCAATATCAATAATCAATAAGAACAAATTATCCCTTCATATTAATTATAGATCCCCCAAAATCCTAGAATTAAACTACTCACACATAATTAAATCTAAACTAATCAAAGCAAATAAAGAAGACATAATTAAGATCAAAGCAAGAAAATAAACAATAAAGAGAGAAGAAAAAATGCCGAAAGAAGGAAAATTGGAATTGCACTAAAAAGGTAGAATCTTGAGTTAAAGAATAAAACACCAACTAAAAAGCTCTCTAGAGTTTGAGTATAAGAGAAAGAATAATGAAAAACGTAGTTAAGAAAGATTACAAAAGAGTTTTAAAACTAAGCTCGAAAAATTAGCCAAATCGAACATCCTAAATGGCTGCAAACACACGCGCCCGATCGGGCGAAGGGCCGCCCGATCGGGCCCGCCTTTTTTCAGGTACGCTTGTTTCTAGGAAGCCGCCAGATCGAGCCTATGGCCGCCCGATCGGGCCCGACTTACTTTGGCCGAGGCTTGACCTTCACTTCTATTTCCTTGGGCTTCAAATGAGGAGGCCCAATCTCTCTTCTTGGTCCATTGCTCGGACCAATTTCACGAACCGAGCCCTTAATCACCGATACGATCGGTCTTAGGCTACAATCAATGGTCATGATGTGCTTCAAGCTCCAATATCTCGTAGTGGCCGGAAACCCATAGAAAATACCGGCAAATTCAGGAAAATCCTACAAAACAAATGCCAACTCTACAAAACACTAGAAACTGCACATTAGTACCAAAAATAGCTCTAAAGAGCTCAAATATGCATGTAAATGACCGTGGGACGAGGGATAAAATAACATATAAAACATGAATATCAAACTCCCCCAAGCCAAACCCTTGCTTGTCCCTAAGCAAGGCAATGAATCAAAACAAACCATAGCTTCACCCCGAATCACATCAAAAATCCACAACATAACTCAAGGCCAATCCAACAAACATGCATCAAAATCAATCACTCACATCCATCCGACTTCCTATCTTACCTAACAATTGTCAAGTAGAGCAAACCACAAGAGCATATAGAATTCAAGACTAGTGCTCACACACTCGACTCTCATTTATGTGGCGAGTAAAGAATGTACTCGATCGCTCTCCAACCGCCCCTTTATTGTGAACAATGCCCTCCCAAAATCACAACACTCGTGTGTTTAAAGAGATAAGCACTCAACCTAGATAGTCGACTCGGAATACATCAAGTCATCCTTTACATTGATAAACAACTACTTTCACATCTACACAATTCTATGCACAAAGGTCGGAAGGTCTTTAAAGCTTGTAATGTAAGGCTAGGGTAAAGGGTAGGAAAATTTGGGAAAATGTGAGAGCAAAGCCATGCTTAAAGGGAGCCAAATCCTAACAAAACCAAGATAAAAAACAATGACCAAATCATCTCCAACACAACTCAACTCCACAAAAATTCACCAAACAATCAAATTGATATCTCACATAACCACCATCACTTACAAATTCACTCATAAAAAAAAATATGATATTAAAGAATTAGAGTGAATAAACAAACTTTGAACTCATTCTTTTTTTTTTTCTTTCAAACTTGATACTTTTTTTTTTCTTTTCTTTTTGAGCAACCTTCACATAGAACACTTGAACATTGAAATATTTTTTTTTTCTTTTGCTCTTTTTTTTTTCTTTATATCTCACATTGGAATTTCAACTTTGAAACACAAATTGTCATCATTTTTTTCCTATCACAGTATCAAAAGAACAAATCACTCTTCTTTTTTTTTTTTAATTTTTTTTTCACATTGTGCAAATAATGTGCACACTACAACTCCCTCACCTCACTAACTAAAAGCTCACCCCAAGCCAAGCTTGGGACTAGTAACCAATGGGGCTTAATTAGGCTTGTAATGTGGCTAAATAAACAATGAAAGGGCACAAGCAACAACATGGGTAGCAAGAAGGGAACAAATGTGTCTAATATCGTCTGAAGGCTACCTAAAAGAATGAACGCCTTCGTCCTCCACATTGTATATAATAGTAAATCACATAAACATTACTCATAGTCACAAACTAATACTCAAATTCATTGATATACCAGGAACTAACACACATTCCTAACCAAATCAACTTAGTCAAGCACTATATTCACAAGTAGTTGGACAAGATTGATGCATGTTAAGGTTCCAAGGCAATCAAACATCAAATCATGACCACCTAATCCACAATGCTCGTTATCAATAACCAAGAGTCAAAACAATTTTTTTCAAGGGGCACAGGGAAGCATGATTCATTTTCTTCATTGGAACGTATTTTTGGATTTTTTTTTTATTTTTCAATTTTTTCGTATTTTTCAATTTTTTTTTTCAAAAGCAATAAAATTATACTAGAAAGCAATAAACTAACCTTAAAAGCAATAAAAGGAGAAAAGAGAGAGTGATACCATATATACAAAAATCGACACCTCCGTAACCCGAACCACCTGCAAAGTAGTTAGGATCCACATTCCCCCCAATCTCACCAAAAGGAACATCGATCCCATAACCATGGATCGAAGAATAGTCCATATAACTACCAAAGGCACCGGGGGTCGAATATCCTCCTTGTGGATATTGAAACCAGTCGGGAACAAGAGCCTCGGGGGGGATAGCCCCTCGGCGTGCATAGTCATCGTACATGGGGTATAAACCCCTCCCTAGGTTTCTCTCCACGTACCCAACCCGTCTATCTAGAGAACCTACTCTAGAGTCAAGGTTTTGAACCAAGCCCTCTACCCTTTCTTGCCTCCTCTCGATCCTATCAAGTTGGCTCCTAAAAGCCGAGAAGTCATAAGGTGCATTGGGATCGATGTTATAGTCAACGGAAGAGGTAGGGTTATCATGCAAGTAGGGTTGGGGTTGTGGAGGAGGTTGGAATTGGGGTTGTGGTTGAGGTGGTGAGTGGTGATCCTCTCTAGCCTCTCCTTGGTTACCTAATTCAAATGTGTAGGTGGACTTACCTTTATTGAACTTGGTCAAGTATGGGTTAGGCAATGTGAAGGCTTGATCCTTCCTACCCAACTCCCTATGAATTATCCACCACATCTCATTAGGTTGAGTCATACTATGGGTAGGTTAGACCCAATTGAGGCTTCCTAAGTAAGGTAGGTCCATGAGGGTAGGTCCATCTACTCTCCTATGGGCGTTGGGTGTAAAACCCATCAATTTAACTGCAATGTGGGTGACTAACCCACCAAAATAGATAGGGGTCCTAGCTCTAGCGGCCTCGGCTGCCTTAGCACTTTGTTAGAAGTGTTGGGCCATCCTAAGTGGGATGTTTAACTTCTCACTCCTAGGTATCATGTAGGTGGCCAATAATTCTAGCTCGTCCCTCCTCACATTTGCCGATTAATGCCTCCCGAAAATGGTGAGGCCAACAAACCTTTGTCAAAATTTTGGCACGGGATGTTGAATCCAAGTTCCCTTGGCATGTTGGAGGTTCTCTAACACATTCCCCGTTAAAGCTAAGTAAACTTCGGCACAATAATCCCTAGGTGGTTCCATAGGCCTATCGGATTTCAATTCAAAAATCTTGCCAAAATCTTTCAAAGACATTCTCACATCGTTATTAAGCAATCAAAATTGTACATGAAAAACAGTTGCACAAGACTTAATCAAGTTAAAAGTAGATATGAATTCCACAGTTAAATAGTCATAAGTATCGTAATGCAAGTTAAACAAACCACTCATGCCAATTCCCTTAAATAACTTTTCAACTTGTTTATCAATTCCTAACCTAGTCAACGTAGGGTGATGAACAAAACGGGTAGGAATTACCTGCCTCGAGATGAGGTTGAGCATCCTTACCTTTTGCTCCTCACTTGTGACCACCACTTCGCTCCATCCCGGAATTTGAAGATCCGGGTTGACCGTTGGTGTCGGTTGTTGTCTATATTGCTCACCCCTTTGAGTCCTTGATCTTTTTGAAGCCATTGGAGATGATTTCTTTAGAAATTTGAAGCTTTTTCTTTCTAGGGTTTTCTAAGAATATGAGAAAAACAAGTGAAAATTAGATGGAAAATGTAGATGAAGGTGAGAGGATAAAGAATATGTGAAAATTTTTGAGTTTTGATGGGAGAATTTGAGAAGATCTTGATGAGAAAGTGAGTTTGGAGGTTTGAAAATGGAGTTTAGAGAGAGAAAGTATGAGTGAAGAAGAAGAAATAATGAAGAAAGTGAAAAGAAAAAGAGAAGAAGGGGGGTTTAGACTCCGGATAAATAGGTATGCCCGATCGGGCGCCAGTTTGCCCGATCGGGTGAATTTGCAGGTTTAGGAATCTTCACTTGCGAGTAGAAACGAATTTTTGCTCGATTTTCTTGCCCGATCAGGCGAGATTCACCCGGGAAATCTTTTTCTATCACTCGATTTCTCCAATTTTGCGCCCGGTCGGGCACCTTTGCCCGATCAGGCGAATTTCCCTTCTAAATCAACCTTCACTTGCCCGCTCGATCGGGCGAATTAAAGGTTCTAAAAGTGTCGCTTGCACGCCCGATCAGGGCTCCTTGCCCGATCGGGCGATTTCTGGGACAAAAATGTACCATACTCTCGTGCCCGATTGGGCAGATCGGGCGAGATCAGCCCGATCAGGCCGCTGCCCAGATTTGGGGTACGCTTTTTGCACTTTTTTCTCTCTAAGTCCCCATTCTTGATAACTCGAAACCTGTACAAAAACACTTTAAAAGGGTAAAATTGCTCTCTCCTCACCTCTCTAAATAAAAAAAAAGAAAGAAAAGACTAGTCTAGAAAGCAAGAAATACGGGTTGCCTCCCGCAAAGCGCTAGTTTAAAAGGTCCCGCACGACCATTATACTTAGCTCTAAAATGAGAGCGGAGTTAGGTGGGTTTCCTCCACCACTCCAACAGTAGATCCATCATGATACACCTTCAATCGTTGACCATTTGCTTTGAACGATTCACCCTTTTCATTCACTAGCTCAACCAAGCCAAACTTGTTCACCTTAGTAACAATGAAGGGACCCGACCACCTAGACTTTAGTTTTCCTGGGAAAAGCTTCAATTTAGAATTAAAGAGTAGAACCTTGTCACCCGATGCAAACTCTCTTGGTAGGTTCTTCTTGTTATGCCACTTTTTGGTCTTTTCCTTGTAGATTCGTGCACTATCATACGCCGACAATCTAAACTCATCTAACTCATTGAGTTGGAGAAGTCGTTTCTCTCCTGCGACCTTAGAATCCATGTTAAACTCCTTGATTGCCCAAAAAGCTTTGTACTCCAACTCCACGGGAAGATGACATGCCTTACCGTACACTAGTCTATAAGGTGAGGTACCAATTGTTGTCTTGAATGCGGTTCAATACGCCCAAAGTGTGTCATCTAGCTTCATACTCCAATCCTTCCTTGACTTAGCTACTACCTTCTCTAGAATCGACTTGATTTCCCTATCAGAGACCTCAACTTGACCACTAGTTTGAGGGTGCTCATCATATAACGCTGAAAAGTAGCAGGTGCATTACATAATCCAAAGGGCATTCTACGATAAGCAAAAGTGCCATAGGGACAAGTAAATATTGTTTTCTCCCGATCATCAGGGTGAATTGGGATTTGGAAGAACCCCGAGTATCCATCCAAATAACAGAAAAATTTATGGTTTGCCAATCTTTCTAACATTTGATCAATAAACGGGAGAGGGAAATGATCTTTTTTAGTGGCGGTGTTTAATCTACGATAGTCAATGCACATTCACCATCTTGTTACAGTTCTAGTGGGAATTAATTCATTCTTATCATTCTTTACTACTGTCATCCCACCCTTCTTTGGAACTACCTGCACAGGGCTTACCCACTTTGAATCAGAGATAGGATAGGTAATACCTGCATCAAGTAGTTTCACTACTTCCTTTTTAACAACCTCTTGCATGTTAGGATTTAACCTTCTCTGTGGTTGAATAACCGGTCTGTGATCATCCTCTAGATGTATCCTGTGCATGCAAAAATCAGGGCTAATACCCTTTAGATCATCAATACTGTACCCAATGGCCTTCTTGTGGGTTCGAAGAACCTCTAGAAGTTGGGAAGTTTGTGGGTCATCAAGTGCAGTACTAATGATCATAGGCTGCAGTTCCTGCTCATCCAAAAATACATATTTTAAATGGGAAGGAAGAGGTTTAAGTTCAGGTTTCTTTACCTCCACAGAGTATGATTCCTGAATTAAATTTTCCACCTTACCATTCTCATTAGGGCTAAGTTGCTCATTTGATATAGCATGCTCAATTTCATCCACCTCCTTGCTCCAAATATCACCATCACCTGCATCAAGTTCACAACATAGTACTTCCTCTAAAGGATCTCGTGAGAGAACCTGAGGTAAGCTGTCATGGCATATAAAATCAATGACATCAATACTATAACACTTCTCCTCTAACATAGGACCTTTCATAACTCTCTCTAAATTAAGTGTAATATTATCATCACCAACAGAGAGAGTTAATTTTCCATTTTTCACATGAATTACGGCCTTTGCAGTATGAACGAAGGGTCTTCTTAAAATAATAGGAATCTGCATATCCTCAATCATGTCTAAAACAACAAAATCAACACGAATAAAAAATTTACCAACCCTAACAGGGACATCCTCTAAAATACCTAGGGGGTATTTAACAGAATGATCTGCCATTTGTAGAGTAATATTAGTAACCTTTAAATCACCCATTTTAAGCTTTGAACATATAGACGATGGCATTACACTGACACTGGCACCTAAATCACATAAAGCTTTATCAATAAAAACATTTCCTATATGACAAGGTATAGAAAAACTACCAGGATCCTTTAATTTTGGTGGAGATTTATTTTGTAGTAAAGCACTACATTCTTCAGTGAAAGCTACAGTCTCAACCTCATTAAAGGCTCTCTTCCTAGTCAGAATGTCTTTCATGAATTTAGCATATGCAGGAACCTGAGTGATTAAATTAGTGAAAGGAACTGCTACCTGCAGATTTTTGACAACCTCTAGGAACTTACCAAGTTGCTTATCCAACTTATTCTTTAGATGTCTATTGGGGAATGGTAGTTGGATAATAGAACCTTGCACATCTCCATCCTTCTCCTGAGATTTACCCTGTGAAGAAACATTAGAAGAGTTAGTTTTTTCCTGAAGCCCTGTAGGGTTAATAGTATTAGCATTTGGTACAAGGGAATCAGGATTAGCAACAGGTTCATCCTACTTGGGCATAGTTGGTCCATCATAATGTGAACCACTCCTTAGAGTAATTGCATTAGCATGATCTGTAGGATGAATTGGTTGCGATGGTAGAGTTCCCTGTTGGCGATTTTGTAGAGTAGAAGAAAGTTGCGCAATTTGATTATCAACAATTTTATTATGGGCTATAATTGAACCAATTTCTGCATCTCTACTCTCCGTATGCTTTTGCATGCTTGCTAACATCCCTCTAATTTCTGTTAAGGCAGGGTCAGTAGATGGAGGAGTTTGTGATTGGTTTTTCTGGCCAGAATTGGGGTGGTAGTATTTCTGCTGTGGTGGTGGTTGTTGTTGTGGTTGTTGTGGAGGTGGGGGGTTTTGTACATTGGTACTTCAGTACGAAAGATATGGATGGTTTCGGAGGCTAGGATTATAGGTGTTCGAGTAAGGGTTATTTTGCCTATAAGTTTTAAAGGCATTAACTTGCTCAATAGAACTCCTACACTCTTGCACCCAATGTCCTACAATTCCACAATTTTCACAAAAAGCATCATTAGTATTATTGACAGCAGAAACATTAGCTACAGTATTAGGAACAGCAGTAAGATTATCTAGTTTCTGGGAAATAGATGATAACTGAGCCTGCAATGCGGAATCAACACTATGTTTTCCTTTATTAGCAAACCCTCTAGGATTCCCGTATTGGGAATTATGAGTTGCCATATCTTCAATAACTTGACCTGCATTTTCCACATTTAAATTCATAAACCTTCCACTGGCTGCAGAATCTAGGATTGATCTAGATGAATTCCCAAGCCCATTGTAAAAAGCTTGAATTAACTGCCACTGTGCTAAATTATGGTGAGGATACTCTCTTTGCAGATCTTTGAATCTTTCCCAAGCCTCATATAAAGTTTCATCTGGCTCTTGGGCAAAGTTCTGAATTGCACTTCTCAACAAAGCCGTTATCTCTGCAGGGTAATATTTGTTATAAAAATTCAAAGCAAGTGTCTCCCAGTCAGTTATACCAAGTGCAGTTCTATTCAAACCATTAAACAACAATTTAGCTTTTCCACATAAAGAAAAGGGAAAGAGAATCACCCTGATTTGGTCCTAGGTAACCCCAACTTTCCTGATGGTATTGCAATATTGGCAGAAATCTACAATGTGAAGATTAGGATCTTCACCCCTGGCTCCACTGAATTGCTTCCTCTCTATCATCGTGATAAATTGAGGCTTGATCTCAAATTGCACTCCATCAAGGGCCGGAGTAGGAGTAAGGTGTGGAAAATCTGTCAGCGACGGCTGCGAATAATCGCTGAGCTTGCGAGGTGGAGGAGGTGGTGGTGCCGTCATCTCTGATCCAGGTTCTGAAAAAATTTTCGAATCGCTAGAATCAGATGGGGGTTCCGAAGGTGGATTACCTCCAGAAGTGTCTCGAATCTGCCTGTAAAAATTCTTCTGTATATGAAAAGATAGTTCAATTTTAGGATCGAATAGAATGTAACCTGAACTAGAACCCCTGGGCATAAACACAGAACTAAACAAACAAATATGAGAAAGTTGTCTCAAAGAAATTGCGTTCTATAAGACAGGAGAAAATAATTTAGACTACAAAAACAATCAGAAATAAAAATAAAACCGAGTCCCCGGCAACGGCGCCAAATTTTGATAGGCTAAGGTCGTATCACCTAATCAAAAGAATAACCTAAAACCACTAACTAATAACAGATAGGGAGTAGGGTCGAATCCACAGGAAAATAGTGTTCTTCTATTCCTAATTAATTATTATAATCTAAACTATCAAGTAACCAAATTTGTTTCTATTAAAAGGGAATTAAACTACAAAGATTAAGAATAGGGATAAATCAATTAATAAAAGGCCTAGGGTCACAGGTTCACCAATAATTAATATTCCGGAATAAAACATAACAATCAATAACTAACATTGCACATATAACATGATTAACAGGCTCTCGCAAATTATTAATCAATATAGATCTAACAGGCTCTCGCAATTTAGTAGATCTAAGTTCCTATTGTGAATAGCCTTTAATATCAAATTAACATCTGCTCGATTCATCAATTCAATATTGCTATACTTTTACAATCAAATCACATCTGCTTGATTCATAATCTTATTGTACAGAATTAAAACAATTCAATAAGAAATCATCATGCAATATCAATAATCAATAATAACAAATTGTCCCATCATATTAATTATGGATCCCCCAAAATCCTAGAATTAAATTACTCACACATAAATAAATCTAAACTAATCAAAGCAAATAAAGAAGACATAATTAAGATCAAAGCAAGAAAAAAAACAATAAAGAGAGAAGAAAGAATACTGAAAGAAGGAAAATTGGAATTGCACTAAAAAGGTAGAATCTTGAGTTTAAGAATTAAACACCAACTAAAAAGCTCTCTAGAGTTTGAATATAAGAGAAAGGATAATGAAAAACGTAGTTAAGAAAGATTACAAAAGAGTTTTAAAACTAAGCTCGACAAATTAGCCAAATCGAACTTCCTAAACGGATGCAAACACACGCGCCCGATCGAGCGAAGGGCCGCCCGATCGGGCTCGCCTTTTTTCAGGTACGCTTGTTTTTGGGCAGCCGCCCGATCGAGCCTATGGCCGCGCGATCGGGCCCGGCTTACTTTGGCCGAGGCTTGACCTCCACTTCTATTTCCTTGGGCTTAAAATGAGGAGGCCCAATCTCTCTTCTTGGTTCATTGCTCGGACCAATTTCACCAACCGAGCCCTTAATCACCGATATGATCGGTCTCGGGCTACGATCAATGGTCATGATGTGCTTCAAGCTCCAGTATCTCGTAGTGGCCGGAAACCCATAGAAAATACCGGTAAATCCGGGAAAATCCTACAAAACAAATGCCAACTCTACAAAACACTAGAAACCGCACATTAATACCAAAAATAGCTCCGAAGAGCTCAAATATGCATGTAAATGACTGTGGGACGAGGGATAAAATAACATATAAAACATGAATATCAACTGTTTTGTGTGATATACTTGAATTCCAAAAAACTCAGATCTAGGGTTTTTAGTTAGGGAATCATGCTTTTTTCGTGTTTGTAGACCCCCCCTCTACATTATTTAATGAGTCACTACTCCCATTGCTTGCTATATCACTTTCTTTCCCACTTGTGCTCTCACTATCTGTGTAAAAAGAGACACCTGGCCCATAAATTAACCTCCTATTAACATCATCCACCGTCTCTTCATGCACAACATAAAGGTGATAAAAGCCATCCTTCTCAAGTGCTTTGAGAAACTCTGCTATGTCCTTATCTCCCTCTATTCTAGCCCTCCCAGTGTGTAAAGAACATCCCTTTTTCCTATACCAAATTTCCCCAATCTCATCAAAGCCTAAATCAGACTTAATCTAGTATGTAAACTTATAATAGAAAACCTCTTCCACATTCACACGCAATGCTATCCCCTATTTTGTTGGGTCTACATTTGGTTTTCTCTCATAAGTTGTAGTGTTTTTCTTAGTCACAAATGGCCACCATAGAACATCCTAATGTTAATGGGTTCCATGAATTTAAATCGAGGTTCAAACACATTCACTCTACCGTTAAACCTGACAACTTCAGCAACAAAAATAAAATTCTTAAAATTCAATAATCTAGGGCAACAATTTCACAATTCCAATAAAAATTTTCAGCAATCCACACAAGTTTGCATGTATTATTTAAGCCATCACAGTTCAAAATCATCAAACAACTAACAACAATTAGGTTAATTATGTTTGATTTATTTTGATTTTTGGTGATAAAACCTAACAATTTAAACGCAAATTGAGCAAATGAAGAACATACCTGGGTCTGTACTGATAAGTGACTTTTATGTCACTTATAGGGTATTTTTATATTTATTTTTCGGTTTAGTTTCTTAATAATTTCCCTAGTTTTACGCTTTATTTCTCTCTTTTTCTTATTTTCCTTATTTGATCTTTATTTTGTGTATTTTAGTAGTTTTTAATAGTTTTTAGTTTATTTTCGTAATTTATTTTATAATTCTTAATTTATAATGTTCTTAGTTTAGGTTCTTGTTAATATTTTTCTTCTCGTTTTCCTCCTTTTATTTTCTCTTATTTTTAGGTTTGTTTTGTTTATTTTCTTTATTTTCATTTGATTTTATTATTTCTTTTAGTTTTAATATTTTATTTTACTTTAATTTTGTCCTTATTTTATTTTAGTGTAGCATTTTATTTTACTTTGTTTTACTTTATTCTTTTATATTTATTTTATTATGTATTACCCTCGTGACTATTTTTGGTTGTAGGTGTGTTCGGGTTGATGCTCGGTTTTCATGTTCAAATCAAGTTCGAGATTCCAGGTTTGTGTCTAATGAGATTCATAATTCAAGCTTTCAAACCCCATAGTTGCTGCCACCTAAACCTTCACCACACCCCACCTATGCTCCACCACACCCACTAACTCACATCCCCTGCTTCTCCCCTGCTCCACCACGCACTCCACAACAACAACAATCTGCAGCAACAACAACAACCACCAACTCCCAAATTGCCACCGTTTCGCCTCCCCATTTACACCCAAACAGCAGCCACCGCAACAATTTATAGCCGCCAAAACCGCCAGCCGCAACCCCTGTTTCCTGCCGCATTTAACCTCCTCCAATCACCACAACCGCCCAGAATCGCCGTCAGCCGCCAAAACCACCGCAACAGTAGCAGCCCACGAATTGCATCCACAAAGCTTTAATTCAGCCCCTATTTCGACACCCTTTAGAGCGGACGCTCTGCTATATCGAAGCGGCCCCTCCTCTTTTATTCACTTTCTCCAATTTGAGGCAGAATGCAAGAGCGGACGCCCCAATTGGGTTGCGCGGCCGCTCCTCATCTCCATTAAAAATCACGTGACTTGCTCGTGAATGCTTAAGCAATCTTCAATCAATGGCTGTGATTTGAGGACGGCTGGAGGTGAGCTTTGAGCCGTTTGATGGTGTTGATTGAAGTTGATGAAGGGCTATGATGTTGATGGTGATGAATTAGAGCAGCCAAGTAAAACGAAGAAGATGAATAGGAGGGGGTCTGATGTTTATTTTGGGGGAATTCGTGGGTCTCTGTTTTGTTTTTATTTTTTTAATTTCTTTTTCCTTTTCCTTTTCTTTCTTTTAATTTTGGTTTTGTTATTTAATTATTTTAATTAGTTTTATTTCTTTTTTATTTTATTTTATTTTATTTTACCTTGTAATATAAATATCCCTCTTAGGGTTATTTATCTCAACTTTCAATAGAACAATTATTCACCTTAGTTTTAGTTTAGTTCATTTTATTTTTCTCTCTCTCGTAGGATTAGATTAGGAGTTTCTCTTTCTAATTTAGGAGTAGTTTTAGAGAGAGAAAACTTGGATTTTTCATGGGGTTTTAGAGAGGTTGAAGAATCTAATTGTGGGTTTTTCTTCTCATCCATTCAATGAGCATTTCTAACTTTCTCTCATCTTTATTGCTTTCCTTTATTTCTTGTTTTTGTTTATTTGTTTATTGATTAGAGTTGTTAATTAGTTTAATAGTTTAATTTTAGCTTTAATTCTAGTTTTATCTTGCTTTTCATGTTATTTTTATCATGTTAGCCTAGATTTTATTCTAGGGATTTGGATGAAGATTATGTTGATGGATTGAATGATTGATTGTGATTTGTATGAAATTGTTTTGTTGATTATTGTGCATGGATGATGCTTATATGGATTAGAATCTTTCTAGCTAATTAATTCTATGTTCTTAATTGTGCTTTCAATCAATTGTGCGAAAGTGAGTTGTTTGAGAGTTAAATTCTTCCATACCTATGCTAGGCTAGTTGCACAAGAGTGAATTAGTTTAGTAGGATAATTAGCATGCTTAATTGCACGAGAGTGAGTTGAGTGTGTTGATTGTTCCTAATTAAGGTCATTTTCATCTAATTGCAATGTTGTTGTTGAATGCATTGATGTAATTGGATTCCAATTTCCCTAGTCTTCGTTGTTTGCTCTAAGTAGTGTTTAGATGTTCCTCTCTCTACATCTCGATCATCCTAGTAGTCTAATTAGCATAGATTGATACACTTAGTCTTCGTGGTTCGCCCCTTTACTTGCCGCTAACTAGTTTAGTGAAGAGTTTAGGTATTATAAATATTTAATTTGGTTAGGGTTAGTAGTCCTAACAACCTACATTAACCCGTGGTCATGTACTTCACTACGTAATTGGGAAACATTGATTTGCGTCCAAGCGTTGTCTTCTTTCGTCCTTTACCCATTGTAAACAGTAAAAAAAATGAGTAAGTGTGCTTGTCTTGAACAAAGTAAAAACCCCAATTTTTTGGGAGATTTTCGAGTTTAAATTGATTACTTTACACTTACCTCAATTTATTGATCAAGTATTAATGGCGAGCTGAGAGAGAAAGAAACCCAATTTGATGTGATAGTGTTGTAGAGCATTCATGGAGGAGAGGAGAGAGAGAATAATGAGGAAATACTTTCGAGGGAAAATGAGGGGAAGAAATAAAAGGGGGAGTGCAATTAACAGAACAAAGGGCAGGAAGTAGGAAAATAAGGGAGTCAACGCCTAAAAGTACTGGTTAATGCCAGAAAAGAGGGCCCAGGTTTCATTCAACAAAAAAAGTGATCGTGGTGGTTTCTTTCAATACTTTAAATGGTTTTTTCTTGCAAAATGAGCCATTTAAATGGTTTTTTTTTTGACAAATTTTCCTTACATTTTTCAAGTTCTTATTCTTATGTTTATTTTGTTCATCCATTATTTTTTTCCCCATTTTACACCCTTTTTCTTCTTCCTAAAATACTCCCTGATTGCAGGTCTTAATCTCTTGTGGTTGTGTTTTTGAACATTTTTTTGGTTTTTTATTTTATAAAACTCATGAAAATAAATTAATCAAATTGTAAGGAGGGTGTGCCCATCGTAGGAGATCCTTCTCCTTAAATTCCCATGGCCCTTTAAAAGCCTAGGATTTTACACTTGTTAGGGTGTATTAGGATTTAAATTCCTGACTGTTTGGGGGACCTTGAATTAGAATTAATTCTATCATTACGCTTTTTTGTAAGAAACAAGTAGGAGTCGCCAGTGAGTTTTAGGAAAACTCATAAACCTCGTTCATGTCTTTCTCCCAAGTAAAGTTCAAGGGATATTTTACACAAATCGTAAGTTTTTCCATGCCGAAATTGGTCTACATGTACCAGAAATGAGTTCGGGAGCGAGGGTACTAAAATAACGTTCCCTTTTAGGGGGAATTGCTATCCTAGCCCTAGTACGGCCTCTACTAGCTCTTCCTTTTTCACAATTTCATCACCAAACAATACATGCAACGTGATACCTAAAACTAAGTTAGTTTATTTTATTTACAAGCATCAATCACGTTGGAATTACGTTGCAAAGGTCGTTATTTTTATTTAATCAATATTCGTGAAAAGAACGAAAAATAAACAAGATTCGCCTTGACTTAGGTGATCCATTAACAATTAATTATTCAATTCTATTCTTTATTTAACACAAGATACTATGTGGATTTAATTAATTAAAAGTTCATTTAAAGTGATCAAGCAACACCAATTAATTAATTAAAGGTTATTTAAACAAGAAAATAATGGTGATTGATCTAAGTGCTCTGGAATTTACCACTTCTCCTTGCTAGATCTTCGTTTAGAAAACTTATGGACTCCTTCTTGTTCGGGAACCTCCATCGTAGTAACAAGTATTGAGGGGGGTGGGGGTGAGTGTTTAGGACAAGAGGGTTAAGAGTACACAAGTTCACAAAGTTTCTGCCAGAGTTTTAGGTTAATTTCTTTCTCTTTCAGCCTCGTATTAAACCTCTATTTATAGGGAATGGATGCATTTAGGGTTTCACATATTCTGCCGCAGCAGGTGTTGCGCGCATCTTAATGGGTTGTGCGCGAAAGCCCATCGTAAGTGATTTAGATGCGCTGCTATGAGCAACGCAACTGAATGTCTTGCGCGCGGTATTATGGTAAGATTTGATTTTATATTTTTATGAAATTTTGAATCTTCCGCAAGCGCATCACTAGAGGTTGTGTTGGGTGTCACGCGCAACCTTTTGTGTTGTGCGCGCCAGACTAGCGCGACTCATTGAGATGCACGCGGATTTCTCTGCGGCAGCATTGATCTTAAACCTAGGCGCCTCTAAATCCGTCATAATTAGGTTTTAACCTCGGACTTAAGCCTAATTATGATCGGGCTTAGTTGTCTTGGACCTTAATTCATTTTGTTTTGGGTTTGGCTAGTTATTTTGCATTTTTGTGACTTAAGTAGTTGTCCATAAGCATTCCTCACGTTGATCTAACTTAAAGATGGCTTTATTTATCGTCATAGCACTTCCTGTCGGGATAGGAGGCCAAAAGTAGATGTCTACAGTTAGCCCCTACTTTGATCGAGTCTAGAATAGACGAGGATCAAAGTAGCCAAGTAAATAAATCCGAGACTCATTTTGCGAAGTTCCCTAAGAACAGAGAATCTTTCAGTTGTGTTAATGATGTCAAAACGATCCTTGATTTGCTAAGTGTTTAAGACAAGTGGCTATTAAGGCTATAAAAAAAGTACTTTCTAGTCTTAACGCGCTAAAGAATCTAGATTGATCCTTTGCAAATGTAGACCGCTTTTACAAGTAAAGGCTGTCCTGGGTGATGTCATGTCATGAGAAGATATCGGTTAAAAAAAGAGTAAACAGGATGATATCCTCTCAATTATGGCATCGTTGATCTAAAGTCCCTCGACATATCATTGAAAGTTTAGTCTGATTTTAACAAGTTAAAAAGATGATAAAAGGAGAGGTGTTTCGGCAATCGTAACCTAACACGTGAATAAAGTTCTTGACACTTGCTTGTCAAAACGCAGTATTCGGTGTCCACAAGATAGAAATACATGTCTCAGAACTTTATATAGGGGGTGGACGGACACCCTAACTGTCCAATAAGCCAGTAAGCTCACTAACTACCGTATTTTCTTCCAATCGAGAAGTGTCTATTCTCGATTGGTTCAGCGCCCCAGTCGACTCGTTTTAGCTAACTCCTAATGAAAGACAGAAACTCTACCGTTTCAGTTACGAGAGGTAGATCACATTGCTGGGAAGAGGTAAAATTTTACGCAACACCTACGCCATACAATTTTACGCTGTTTGATAACGCCATCCTTTTTGCTGTGGACGCCAAAAAGAAAGAAACGAACGTGACATTTCTAAAGTCAGTACAGTAAAATGACAAACTTGTCTATGGGAGCTTTTATGTAAAGCACCACTGCGGAATGTCTTAAGACACGCTCACGAAAAACGTCCAAAACGTATGCTTAGGGCAGGCACAAAGCACGGTGTGCATGCATGATGATGCAAAAAACTATCAAAGAAGAAAATAAAATAAAAGATGCAAAGAAAATTAAAAGATTTTGATGATTTTGCGTGCCATTATGTTTAACAATGAGCAAAAACTGTTAGAATTAACTCAAACGGATCAAAATCAAAGTACCGGTCTTTTAGTGACTAGTATCCGTGCGCAACTCTATGGGTCGCGCTGGCCAGCCGCGCGCATCATTTTGAGTTGCGCTGGGATGTCATGCGCAACTGATTGAGTTACGCGTGACATTCAAATCAGCAAAAAGAAAATCGCTGAGCGCGATTTTTCATTTCATTCTCTCTCTCCTTCCTTCGCCATTTTCGCTTCTTTCTCTGTTTAAAAAGCTCGGATTTCTTTGTTTTTTGAAGCTAAAGGAAGTAGATCTCGTCCCCTATTCATATTTTCCACAATTTAATGTAAGTTTTTACGAGTTTTGTTCAATTTTTTGGCTAAATTGGGGAATTTTCGAACCGCAAAACCCCAATTTTCAAATCTGGGGGTTTCTGATTTGCTCCATAATTCTTGAAATTGTTTGTTCCATGTTGTTATGCTATGTTTAAGGAGTGTTTTACAATAAATTTCACGAAAAATGGTTGAGTATTGAACCTTGTATGAGCATTTCTTTGTTTAAATTTGTTCTTGGCATATTTCATCGAATTTTGGCACAAATTTGTTGTTTTGCTTGCTCATTTTGGTTATACTTGTTGATTATGAAGTGAATTGTAGTTTTAGAACTACAATTATTCTTGGCATATCTAGTTTAGCTTGTTTTTTCCATGTTCGAACCTCAAGATTGTTTGTTAGTTGATAATTATGCTTATGTTATTATTATTCGTCTAAAGATAGTTAATTCTTTGAGATTTAGAAATGTAATCCCTAGAATACTTTAGTTGAAACTGGTATAGGATGGCTTTCGTGGTTGTTAAAAGCCCTCATTTACTGAGTTTAACTGCAGGTATCGTAGCCCCCAAGCGTGGGTGGCATTCGATTTTCGTGTTTTGCCCTTTCGGCAGCCGTTACACTGCCAAAATGAGTCTAGAACCCGTATACTAGTCTTTTTAGGAAAAAAACAAACTAATAAGGAATTTTATCCGTTACAGCATGGATTCCCTTCCATTTGTCGACGCCGAGGAGGACTTAGGAGGACCCGGACCTGATGAGGCAGTTCGCCCTTGAAAGAGGGTGACACGTCCTCGTGAGGAGGTTGGGGATCGATGCGTCGGAGCTCATCGACGTCGCGATGATGATATGGTCTGGGAGGCTCCCCCCAACTAGGACTCTTAGGTCCTTAAGTGGGACCCAGACCATCACGTTTCGATTCGGAGTTGGCGTGGCATAGTGAGTTCTTTTGCGTCTCCGTTTTGTTTTATATCATCGTTTCTCTCTTTTTGAAAAGCCATAACCGTATTTTTTCGTATATTTCCTTTTAGAGCGAGCCTAGCATGCGTTTTTACGGCTCGGGTGACTTGAGAGGCCGCTTCAAGAGTTTACCCGATGTGGTAAAGGAGGTGGTGGAGCTTTCGGGGATCAGCCCCTAGCTGGCGGCTCTTCAGGATCTATCGAGTCAGTCTGCATTGTTAGCTTTCCTTCGTGGGTTGTTGGAGTTTTGATGGGATTCTACCAACACTTTGCATTTTCCATTGGGTAAGATGACGGTTACTCATTTCGACTTTTCTATGATCACGGGTTTTCCTTTTGGAGGTGAGCCTGTGGTTATGGAGGCCGTGAAGGGGTCAAACGAGAGGCTGGTGGGGGACCGTCTTGCGGCGGCCCTTCATTTGTACGCACAGTCTTGTCTGTACTCGGTTCTTGCCGACGAGCTGTCGGGTGATGAGGTTGATCGGTAGTGTACACCTGAGCAGCTGGCTCGGATATACATTGCCCATGTTCTTTCCATCACTATTCTGAGTGATTGGGGAGAACTTTTCTCTATCGGGTTACTCATTTGCCTTAGTGATTTGGGGCAAGTGGGTAACTTGAGTTGGGCGGAGGTGTCTTATGCCCGTATGCTTATAGCTATGGGCAAGGCGACCCGGGTGATGGATTCCGCGGCAGCTACTGTGGTGCCTCGGATCTCCATTTCGTGGCATGGTCGTATCCTCGAGGTGCATATCTTAATCTTTTGTATTTTTTCATCATCATTTCAGCTTTCAATTAATCGTATTCTTTTTTCTATAGGCTTGGGGGTACTCGTACCTGCCTTTTCTTGCCCCCAGGATATATGGGGAGGCTCGTTTTCCTATCGGCCATAGTCTGGTCATGATTAGGAAGAAACGAGCGACTTCAGCCGACGACTTTCGCCAGAGGATTCTTTCGGTAGCTCGTGCGTCGGTGAGTATTTTGATAACACACATGTTCATATGTACGCATATTTTTTGAATGATTTTCTTATGTGGTTGTGTTTTGTAGATCGATCTCTGTCCTTGGAGTTTGATCGTCAGGGTCCCTGAGGCTGTCCGGGCAGGTATGGTTCGCTGCCGTTTCCGGGCCCTTTATCAGGGACTCCCTATGCTCCAGAGGACGGACGCTTGGTTCTTAGGTGAGCGCGTTCTCTGGCAGTCTTCGTCCGAGGAGCCTTTGGTTTGCTGGGTGCATCTTACCCGATTTTCGTCGCATCCAGGCTGACTCCTTTTCCAGCTTTCATTCCGGTTAGTATTTTTTCTTTGTTTATTTTTCAAAACCTTGACTCCTTTGTTATCATAATTTCAGCGAGTCGAGCTGGGTGGTTGGGTGCCTCCCATGGTGGAGATCACGTATACCGATGCTTTTGGGTTGGTAATTTTTGAGATTCTTCTAGCGGCGGAAGATGAGGACATATCGTTCGTACCGGAGACGGTTGAGTTGGTATGTTTATTCAGTACATATATATTTCTTTTTTTTATATATATCATATACATTTATTTTATAATTTTCCTTTATATTTACTTTTTTGGAACAGGTTCCGCGGGAGACCGTGAACGGCATGGTGAGGACTATGCGTGCTTTCCGAGCTGCTTATCGGAGAGCCCTCATGGCTTTATCACGCCGTGATCATCGGATGGTCGCGGTAAGTTTGTTTGCCTTTTTTTTTGTTCAAAGTTATTACACATTTCGTGTATTAATCTTTGTTTTGGATTTTGCAGGATGTGCAGCAGCCTTCAGGGAGTCGCCAAGCATCCTGACTTCCTCTTTTATATATTTTTTTTTTCTTATGGAAAATGTACATATACACATTTTTTTTATTGTTGTACATACGACACATATTTTGTATATATCATATTTTTCCAGAAGTGTTAATAAGCGAAAAAGAAAAAATTTCCGAGGGAGGGAAAGGGTTCCCGACTTACGCCCCCTCGAAAAAATAACCAAAAAAGAAAAGAAAAGGAAAAAAAGGAAAAGAAAACCAAAGGGGAAAGAAAAAAAGGTAAAAGAAAAAATAAAATAATAAAATAATTAAAAAAGAACTTAAAAGAAAAAAGAAAAAAGGAAGCTAGGAAAAAAAAGAAAAGAAAAAGAAATAATAAAATAAAAAGGATGAAGAAGGGAAACAAAACTAACAAAGGCAAGCGTATGGATTAGTCATAAGATTTCGTTGATATTTCGTTATTTGATAGTCTAAAATACAGAAATAAACCAACCAACATGTCGCGACAAAACAAGGCGCGCACAACTAGATGGGTTGCGCTCGGCTGCCGCGCGCATGTAAATTGGTTGCGCGCGGTCGGCGCGCGCAACTAGTGAGATGCGTTCGCCACCTGTGGGTGAACTTTCCTTTGGGCAAAAATTGCTAAAAAATTACCCGGTTTGGGTCTATTTAAATGTGGTTTCGTGTAGGCTTTTGATCATCTCACATTCATTCGCTAGTAATAGTATCAAGAAAATTATTGCTCTCTTTTCTACTCGTTCTCTTTTTCTTTTTGAACAATGGTAAAAACCTTTGAGAAAAGTTTGAAGCAATGGATCACTTCCCTTTTAATCTAGCATAAATTAGCTTTTAAAATATACCACCTTGACCCCCTATTAAGCTATATGCAACTTAATATAAATTTTGATTTTTTTCATGTTGCAGTTAATCATTGAGACTCGAACCACCATCTTTTCCTTTTTACCTGGTGAGTTTGAGGCTCTACTAGGCTTCAGTGCAAATACTCTCCCCGTGACATATGCCCCTACCTTGTCAGATTCCAAACCTGTTTTTCAACGATTTTTTGGCTTGAATGACAATGTTATGGCCAAAATTGGGACAGAAGAAGGCGTGAATTTAATTCAATTTATTGAACACTTCGTCGCCCCTCGTGACAACTTGACTAAACAATGTTTTAACATTCGGGCTTTACGTTTTTGTCTTGTTGTCAATTGTTTGCTTAGGACAGGTAAAGAATACAGAGATTATTCTATGGTGTCCATAGTGGAGCAAATAGAGGGGTGTCATTCGCCCGCTCCCTTAGCTCTGGCGAAAACTGTTCTGTGCTTGAATCGCCTTAGAGGAGACTCTAACGATAACGGTTTCACGGGAAGTCCACAACTATTACACTTAGATTTTGTTTAACGTCGTATTTCAGCGCAACCTATAAAGTTGCGCTGGTTTGACCAGCGCAATCTTCTAGGATGCACACAAGTGGCTTGCGCGATTGATTGTTATGCGCCCGCTGTAATATCGCAAATTAATGTTTTCTTCTCTTTTTTTTTTAGATTTGGCTCATGGAGCGTTTGCGAATCGTTGATCAGCCACAAAGTCTTGAGGCCAACGGAGTGAGAATGTTCCCTGGTCGTCGCATTCTCTACAAACATAAGAATGAGGAAGAATGGACGTCTTTTTTTTCTGTCATGGGGTTCCTAACATACGCTTTGTGATTCCTTGGTGGAACATACGTAGTATGATTGGGAACAGTTTTAATTGTCCCTACATTAGGCTTTTAGGCCTCTCTAGCACTAGTTATATCTTTCCTTGCAGGGTGATGAGACAATATGGGATGAAATAAATTATTCCCCCACAAGATTATTATGCCCCTAAGGATGTGAACTTTAAACCTGAACGAATTCCCCGTTGGATGGAATATTGGTCTAGTCTTCCAAAGTGGGTGGTGCGAAATCCCACGGCGAGCATAGTACCATCTTCCTTTTACAAGGCTTAGATGAACGCGGCGGACAAACGAGAGTTAAATAAGGCTCGATCGCAAAATTAAGCCGTTTCAACTCGCAATCCACCCAAGCCTTTGATGCATTCAGCCACTACTACTCCTCCTAATGGCCAAAACAAAGGAGTGAGAAGAAATTTAGACCTGATGCATTCGGGTTCGTAGTTTGTCATCAGGTGGCACGCGCAACGTCTTGTTAGGTTTCGATGAGTCCGACTCACCGCGGAACAAAACTCGAGCCAAGACCACACTCACAATAATTATAACCATTAAGCATAATTAACTTAAACAACAAGATTAAGAAAGAGATTAATAATTTTGGCGCATGCTTCGCTCACTAAAAGAGCTCTTACTTTGAAAGCTCTAAGCCCCGCTCTCACGAGGACCTCCAACGAAGACCACCCACAACCAGAGCACCGAAAATGGTCTAATGCTTAGGAGTTAGATAAGCCCGACCTAAAACCCGATTAATTAATTGTGTTCAAAGGTTTTCACAACGGTGATGCTTTTTTCAACACTTATTCAAGCAATTTTCCCAATACCCTAACTTGGGTATTTATAGGGAAAACAAGAGTGAGAATTGCTCTTCCATCAATATGGGAGAATTGATTTTTCCATTTTATTTTTAAATCAAAAATAAAATTAATAATCAAGCTACTAATAAATCAACAAGTGGCATATTCACAAGAGAGGTTAGGTGAGGACCATTTGGAGAAGGGGAGGACCAAACTTGTTCCCCACTCCTCTCCCATGGCCGGCCAACACACCACCCTCAAGCCAATTACTTCGCGCCACGTGACACCCCACCACTTGGGCACCAAGGCGCCCAAGGTGGGCTACCAGCCGCTGCTTTACCCTTCGGCCCAGCAGAGCATGCCACGCACCTTGTGCGGGCTGCTAGCTGCAGCCTGCTAGCATACTTCACACTTGGTGCGGGCTGCTAGCCGCAGCTTCCTGGCATGCCACGCACCTTGTGCGGGCTGCTAGCCTTGGCCAGCCGCTAGCATGCCTCGCACATGGTGCGGGCTGCTAGCTGGCCTTGCTAGCCAAGGTGCGCTAGCACGCATTGCTAGCCACCTTGCTAGGCCATATGCCCCTAACACTCGGTGTGCTCGGGGCATTCCGATGCTAGGGGTATTTCGGTAATTTTGTTGATTTATTAGTAATTTTCTCGTCTCGTCTTTTATTATTTGCGACTCGACTTCCGACGCTCGGTTTTGACGCTCCAAGCTCGAATTTCCGACGTCTAAATGTTAATTACTCGGACGACTCATTAATTCTTTCCGAATTAATTCTTCACATTGGTTCGTTACTTGCTTGGGTGTGACCCGAAGGGTTCAGTCAAGATTAAGCTGTAATATTAATTAGACATTAATATTACTGATCAGATGCGACCTCCACCTAGGTATTCCGATCACTTGACCTCACTGAATAATTAGCTTTCTAATAATTTCGAACCCTTTATCAGAATAATACACTTGTTCGAAGGACACCATTCCTTTCAATCTCCCACTTGTACTTCCTGACAAGTGCACTTTTAGTGTATAGCCTTTTTCCTATGTCACTTAATGTCTATTCATGAACTGTAAGGTAAGATTTATTTATAATCCTTAATATGTCCAGAAATGTTTCTCGATCCCATGTCTGACTGTCTATAAATAGATGATTTCTAAATCCATCCGAGCACGACCATGCATTTTTACAGTCTCGCTCTTCGAGAGGCCTTGTAAACAACAAAGACATCTTCCCTATTTTAGTAGGGGGACATTCCCAGTCTTGTAATGCAGCTTCTCTTACTGAGAGGACCTAGCTGCCCGAGTTATAATCCCGTTTTACGGTAGACGTTTGACAACATCAAAGCGGATTAGTACTCAGACAAGAGAACTCACAATACTCATGGTCGAGTAAATAGGTTCCGATAGCCATAATGAGAACTATACTTATGACGATTTTTAATCTCTTAAAGTATTCTCATAGGTCGATCCAGTATGGTTCTAAACCAATACCCGTGCAAATGATTTATGACAATCATGTCCTTGTAGCACAAGAAACGGTTCTATAAATCAAACTACACACTAATCTCAACTGGTCATTAATCGTCCATCATTTAAATGACCTTGATTAGGGATAATTCTCGATTATAATATTTAATGTTCACTTAATAGGTGTTTCCTTACCAAGACTGGTCTTGATACCCTATTTTGAATATTCTCAAAATCGAATGGACTCATTATTTGCTCCTAAACCACAATTAAATAGCAAACGGAGTGATAAAATATTGCATGAAGTTTAAATTACTCCAAAACATGAATGGTTTTTCTTAGTGTCTTACATTAAATGTTCAAAAATTAACTAAAACACTAAACAGGGAAATCAAAGCCAGTCTCCAACATGCCTGATTCCCATTGCCTCAACGTGCATGTTGTGCTTCACTTGAGGCAAAGGTTAAGTAAGTTGATCGGTTACATTGTCATCCGTTCCAACTTTACAAATTTTCATTTCACCCTCTGATTTCCATTCTCGAATCATGTGAAACCGCCGCTTGACATGTTTGACCTTCTAATGTTCCCTTGGCTCTCTGTCTTGAGTAATAGCTCCATTGTTGTCACAATAGAGGGCTATTGGACCCTTGATGGAGGGTACAACATCAAGTTCACCAACGAACTTACGAATCCAAACAGCCTCCTTAGCTGCTTCAGCAGCTGCTATGTATTCGGCTTCAGTTTTAGAATCCGCAGTTTTTCTCTTCTTGACACTCTTCCAACTAAACGCTCCTCCATTTAGACAGAACACATATCCAGATCGCGATTTGAAATCGTCTCTGTCTGTCTGGAAGCTCGCGTTGGTGTAACCTTCAACAACTAATTCCTCTAAACCACCATAAACCAGGAATTTATCCTTGTTCCTTTTAAGGTACTTTAGGATATTCTTAGCCGCAGTCTAATGGGCCTCTCCTAGGTCTGATTGGTAACGGCTTGTAGTACTCAAGGCATACCATACACCGGGCCCATTAAATATCATGGCATATATAATCGATCCAATTAGCGAAGCATATGGAATCTGATTCATCCTTTCCCGCTCATCAGGTGTCCGTGGACACTGCTTCTTGCTTAGGGTTATGGCATGTGACATGGGTAGGTGACCTCTCTTGGCCTCCTCCATGCCGAATTGAGCCAGTACCTTATCAATATAAGTACTTTGGCTCAATCCAATCATCCTTTTCGATCTATCCCTATAGATCTTGATGCCTAGTATGTACTGAGCCTCTCCTAAGTCTTTCATTGAAAAACACTTTTCGAGCCAGGCCTTTACAGACTCTAACAATGGAATGCTATTTCCAATGAGCAATATGTGATCGACATATAAGACTAGGAAGGCAATGTCACTCCCACTGACCTTCTTGTAAACACAAGATTCATCTGGATTCTTGATAAAACCAAACTTACCAATGGCTTCATTGAATCGTAGATTCCAACTCCTGCTAGCTTGCTTCAACCCATAAATGGACTTTTTAAGCTTAAAAACTTTTCCAGCATTGTTTTGGTCGACAAAACCTTCAAGTTGTGTCATATACACAATTTCTTCAAAAATACCATTGAGGAAGGCAATTTTGACGTCCATCTGCCATATTTCATTATTGTAATATGCAGCAATCGCTAGAAGGATCCAAACGGATTTAAGCATTGCGACTGGAGAAAAATTTTCATCGTAATCAATACCATGAACTTGCATGTAACCTTTTGCTACCAATCTAGCTTTATAATTGAATATATTTCCATCTTTTCGGTTTTCAACTTGAAAATCCACTTACATCCGATAGGTGTGTAACCTTCGGGTAAGTCAACCAAGTCCCAGACTTGATTTTCAAACATGGAATCCATTTCAGATCTCATGGCCTCTTTCCATTTAGTAGAGTCGGTGCTTGCCATCGCTTGCTTGTAGTGATGGCAAGCACCGACTCCATTCATAATCAAGATGTCCTGATTCTAAGTTAATACTATACCAAGATATCTATCAGGTTGAGATCTCGGCCTCTAAGACCTACGTAGGGCAACGGACTGAGCATTTGCATTGTCGGTTTGGCTTTGCACATTTTGACTATTTTGACCAGCGTCAATCATGCTGTTTGAGCACTTTGGTTGTCAATCTGATTTTTTTGCTCGTCCTCTCGAACTTCATCGAGTTCGATTTTCCTCCCACTTGTCATTTTGGAAAGGTGTTCCTTCTCCAAAAAGACACCTTCACGAGCAACAAACACTTTGTTCTCGGATTTATTATAGAAGTAATACCCTTTGGTTTCTTTTGGATAACCCACAAAGTAAACCTTATCAGATTTGGGATGAAGTTTGTCAGAAATTAATTTCTTGACATATGCTTCGCATCCCCATATCTTTAGAAAAGACAACCTAGGAGGTTTCTTCGTCCATAATTTGTATGGAGTCTTTTCTACAGCTTTTGATGGAGCACGGTTCAGTGTTAGTGCCGCAGTTAGAAGTGCGTGTCCCCAGAAAGAGATAGGAAGATTACTAAGACCCATTGTAGATCGTACCATGTCTAACAAGGTTTGATTTCTCCTTTTGGATACTCCGTTCCATTGTGGAGTTCCTAGAGGTGTCAATTCTGAAAGTATACCCTTTTCTTTCAGATGGTCATCGAATTCTTGGCTCATGTATTCACCACCTCAATCCGATCGAAGGGCTTTTATTTTCTTGCCAAGCTGATTTTTAACTTCACTCTGAAATTCTTTGAACTTTTCAAACAATTCAGATTTGTGCGACATAAGGTAGACATAACCATATCTACTATAGTCGTCTGTGAAGGTGATAAAATATCGATGTCCGTTCCTTGTGGTGGAGCTCACTGGTCCACATACATCGGTGTGTATTAGACCCAATAAGTCTCCTGCTCTTTCTCCCAGCTTGGAGAATGGCTGCTTAATCATCTTGGTTAATAACATCCTTCACAATTCTCAAACGATTGCAAATCGAAAGAGTCAAGAACACCTTTTTGTAGAAGTTTCTTGATGCGTTTGATGTTAATGTGGCCAAGACGACAATGCCACAAGTACGATTGACCCTTAGCTTTGGTATCATTATAAACATATTTGTCTAAACACACATAAACGTCTCATTCCATAAATATGAGCAAGACATAAAACATAAGTCGTGTGATCAATGTATGGTTGATAAAACTAAATAAGTTTTTAATTTAGACAAAAACATGATATTACAAGCTTTCTTTGGACAGATTATCTTCATCTTCCACTTGTGTACTCATATCCACTGGAAAAGCACCACTCACTTTGTTCTTGAAATAGGAGCACATAGTGAGTCAGTTTTCTGGTATCTAATACCTTATAAATTGCTTATATTCAACTGTAAAGATGATACCTGAGATTGCGGCTATTTTTCCTCTTGCCTCATCTTCCAGATACATGCTACATTCTCTCTTGTAGTTTCCTTGCTTACTACAATAGAAGCAACACATCTTAGCTTTGTTCTTGAACTCCTTCTTCTTAGGCCTCAGAGCAAACTTAGCCCTCTTGCAAGAATAGGTTTTATGAAGCTCTTGGATAACTTCCTCTAAGGACATTTTGTTCCGTTTGGCGGTAAGTCGCATCTCTAATGCCACATAGCCCGAGTGGAGTGAGCTCAGAAGCATGTGAGCCGCTTGCTCATTCTCCACCGGTTTTCCAATTAGTTCCAAGTGGGTGAATAACCTTGTCATCTTAAGCCCATGGGCTTGAGGTGGCATCCCGGGTCTAAGTCTTGCATTATAGACCCTAGCCCATACTTCTTGCCTCTCTTTGGTGAGACACCCATCTTGCGGTGGCTTGATCCTCATGTTAGAGAGTGACCTAGTCACTTCCCCCACATGACCATCATAGTTGCCTCTAACACTCTTTGTGACCCTCAAACTGACTACATCCTCTAGAGCTTTGAGGAGCTTATCCGGAAAATAGTTGGAGAATATCCCCTTCCATTGTTCTGGAATGGAGTTTTCCATGAGTCGCGAGACTCTCTTGCAATCATAACTTCACTCCTCATGAGCCTCATCGCTCATAACCCCTTTTGGTAGAAACTCGGGATGGGCGTATCAAGAATATGCTCTAGGTAGCAATTTCGGAGGGTCTTTCGGAGTTCTTCTTCCTATTCCTTAAAGTTCACCAAATTCAAGCAAAATGGTAACTTTTCGGGAAGTTCCGGGCACATTAGATTGTTGTTGATAGTTGAAGACATGATTGTACAATGGAAAGAATTTGAAATGAAAAACCATTCATAATTAAGATTGAAATCATGCATTTTAATCAAAATTATTTAAACGTCTTATTTACGCTTTAAAATTGTCCCCGTTTTGGTGAGAATAAGTCGATTCCAAGGTCCAAAGAAACAAAGAGTAGTTAAGCATGCTTTGGCTTGTCTTAACACTCAATCTCCTAAGCTAAGCAACGCTTTGCTAATGGCTCCAAGCCACTCTTAGTTGGATAAATCGTCGCATCTAATGCTCTCTCAACAACTTATCCATTTTGCCACGACATGTTAGGACTCCATCACCCATATCGTTGAGTATAACCAAAACCAACTTGCATACCCGGTATGCCTTACGTATCCTAGGGAGTAATAGTGATTCCTCGCTTTGGCATAGCCCATCACTACTCTCAATAGGTCGATAAGTGTTGTTTCGGAATGGCAATTTCACTCAATATTTTAGGGACCTAGGGTTTCTATGTTGGTTGATTTAAGTGAACTTAATTAATCATCACAACATTCAAAATCCTAAACATGCATCTAACGTATAATTCATATATAAATATTCATAAATAGATATGTATCAAAAACATAAATAAAGATGCATTTGGCAACTAGCATGACCCCTTGAGTCTTCAAGTCATCAAGGGACGGCTTTTGCAACTTCATGGCTTTGTTTTCCAAGAACCTCCGTCTTCAAGACATGACCATAATTATGCAAATACTAGTATCTACGATTAGGACTAATCTAAATATTAAGGTACAAAAATACTCAACGATTCGCAGACCGTATTTAGAAATACAAAAATACATCACGGATCGCAGTCCATATTTTCTATCCTAATCGGGTCCCACTAGTTGCCATTTTATAAAACTTGTGAGAGAATATACATTCCATTCATCCATTCACTTTTTGTGAATGGCCCATGCATTTTATAACGATAAAACAAGTAACAATGCATAAAACGCGCGCAAACTAGTAACTAATTTAGGTCGTTAATCCAATTAACATGCCTAATTAAAACTAGTCAAAGTTATTTAATTGATTATGTAATTTAGCGCAATTAATAATTGAAGCTCCCACTAAATTCCGCATACATCTTAATTAATCCAATTAATTAAGTCGGTAAACCCAAAAAATTTTCCAAAATTAAATTTTGCAAATATCGCTAAAAAACCGAGGCCTAGCCTCATAATTTAATTAAAATTAATTAAAACAAAAATAATTAATTAAATTAATTAAAACGGCAAAATAAGAAAACATGAAGCCAACAGCATTCAAGTGGCTTACTCACTAAGTACGTGCCACATGCAAGCCAAGGTCGTCTAGCAATCCCGGACTATACGGCTTGGTGCATGTGCATCCACCACCCCACGTAGCACTAGCTAGGCCGAGCCTAGTAGTGTTTGCTACGGGTTACCTTGTGCTAGGCACACGCACTAAGGCTACTTGCCCCTTCGCACCAAGCACCAAGCAACGCACACACACCCGCTCAATGCACGCACAAGCCACGGTTAGCACAGCAGCACGCACGGTGCACGCGCACAGCACGATGCTGCTGCCGCACCATGCTGTTGCTCGTTGCTGGCTGGCGCGCCATGATGCTGGCAGCGAGCAGCAGCCATGCACACAACACAGCCGCAGCGCGTTGCTGCATGGCTGGTGCTGTTGTGCTGCTGCTGCAGCTGGGTGCACTAGACATGCTCCTAGTGTGTGGCGCGCACCAGGCATCACCAACCTTGGCAGCCACATGCGGGCTGCACAGCATCCCGGCTAGCCGAAGGGGTGTTGCCTTGGTTTGCGTGCCATACTCTCTGGATTTAAAATCCGAGTTTTTGCGTGACTAAATAATTAATTCTAAATTTATTTTAGAACTAATTTAATGAGAAAAAATGGAAAATTAATACAAGTCCAACTTAAATTAAAATTCATTAAAGTGCACTTAACCAAAATTATTTCCAAGAACCATTCTTTAATAAAATTGGTTTAACTTGGTGCAATAAAAATAAATAAAGGGCAATCACTCACTATTAATTTAATTAATCTTCAGATTTTGACAAAATAAAAGGGAGTTGGAAATATGAACACAGTGTTCAATTTAATGATTCCAACTTTAACACTTGTGAATCCTTGAAAAATTATATCTTTCAATATGAAGATAAATGAAATTTCTATCACAAGATTCAAAATTTATGATTCCAATAAACTTAATACATGATTAAATCAAAAGTTCAACCAAAAATTCATGGAATTTAGTAACTCAAAGTTTCAATCACTTAAAACAATTAAAGATTGAATCTTTAGTACTTAGAAGCAACAAAGAACAATTTTTTCACACTTTAATGCAATGGATTTGCAATTATGTTAAAATAAGAACCAAATCTTTCAAGCACCAATTGCTACCAAGTAACCATGCTTAAAGTAGAGGTTTAAAATTGCATATAAATTAAGGAAAGAAACAAATACATAACCACCATAAATATGCCATTAAGATTCAAGGTTAGAAAGACTTAAAATTTTTCGTCAAAATGAAAAATCCCTCAAAAAAGGCATTTCTGATCGTTTTTTGGCAAAAAACACAGTACTAAAAGGGTAAAATCATTTCTAGAACACCTTTTCCACCCAAAATTCACTATTTTTGGGCAAAAATATGGGTTCTGGGCTGAAGGCAGCTTTAATACGAGCTTAAAATTAATAAAACCGAGCTACTAATCTAATTAGCAACATAAAACCAAAAAAATTAAGCCATAAAAACACCTTGAAAAATACGATTATAAAAATAAATGAGCAAGGCTTTGATACAGCTGTTATGTTTCGATGAGTCTGACTCACCGCAGAAGAAAACCCGAGCCAAGACCACACTCACAATAATTATAACCATAAAGCATAATTAACTTAAACAACAAGATTAAGAAAGAGATTAATACCTTTGGTGTGTGCTTCGCTCACTAAAAGAGCTCTTACTTCTAAAGCTCTAAGCCCCGCTCACACGAGGACCTCTAACGAAGTCCACCCGCAACCCAAGCACCGAAAATGGTCTAATGCTTAGGAGTTAGCTAAGCCCAACCTAAAACCCGACTAATTAATTATGTTCAAAGGTTTTCCCAATGGTGTTGCCTTTTTCAACACTTAAACAATTTTCCCAATACCCCAACTTGGGTATTTATAGGGAAAACAAGAGTGAGAATTGCTCTTCCATCAACGTGGGAGAATTGATTTTTCTATTTTATTTTTAGATCAAAAATAAAATTAATAATCAAGCTACTAATAAATCAACAAGTGGCATGCTCACAAGAGAGGTTAGGTGAGGACCATTTGGAGAAAGGGGGGACCAAACTTGCTCCCCACCCCTCTCCTATGGCCGGCCAACACACCACCCTCAAGCCAATTACTTCACGCCACGTGGCACCCCACCAATTGGGCACCAAGGCACCCAAGGTGAGCTGCCAGCCGCTGCTTTACCTTTCGGCTTAGCAGGCCACACACCAAGTGTGCGGGCTGCTTTGGCCGAGGCCTGCTGCTAGCATGCCACGCACCTTGTGCGGGCTGCTAGCCGCAGCTTCCTAGCATGCCACGCACCTTGTGCGGGCTGCCAGCCTCGGCTAGCTGCTAGCATGGCTTGCACATGGTGCAGGTTGCTAGCTGGCCTTGCTAGATAAGGTGCACTAGCACACATTGCTAGCTACCTTGCTAAGCCATATGCCCCTAGCACTTGGTTTGCTCGGGGCATTCCGATGCTAGGGTATTTTGGTAATTTTGTTGATTTAATAGTAATTTTCTCGTCTTTTATTATTTTTGACTCAACTTTCGACGCTCCAAGCTCGAATTTTCGATGTCTAAATATTAATTACTCAGGCGACTCATTAATTTCTTCTGAATTAATTTATCACATCGGTTCGTTAGTTGCTTGGGTGTGACCTGAAGGGTTTAGTCAAGACTAAGCTGTAATATTAATTAGACATTCATATTAGTGATCCAAACCGGCCTCTACCCAGGCATTCCGATCACTTGACCTCACTGAATAATTAGCATTCTAATAATTCCGAACCCTCTATCGGAATAATACACTTGCTCGAAGGACACCATTCCTTTCACGTCCGAGGTTGCGCGTGCCTGTGCTACGAGTGTTAATTTTTTTTATCATTATTACCCCCCAAGTGTGAAGAATTTTTGTCGTGATGTTAGAAAGAATCTGAATATATGTATGTATAAATATATATATATATATATATATATATATATATATATATATATATATATATATATATATATATATAATTTCTCCCCCCAAGTGTTATGAGCTTTACCATGTGATTCGGTAAAGTGCATAACACTGAGAATATTTAATTAAATTCTAATAGACATGATTGTTAATTGAACGAGTTTATCCAGATTTTTATATGGAATACTTTTTAAGTCGGTCAATGTTTATTAATTGACGGATTTCATCGCCACCCATATCCATTAATCGAACGGCTCCTCCTGATATAATTTCAATTACGCGGTACGGTCCTATCCAATTAGAATTGAATTTCCTTCTTGGATCGGTTGGTGGACCCCTAACCTCTTTTAGTACAAAGTCACCTTCTTTAATATTACGGGGTCGTACCCTTTTGTTAAAGTGTCGCGTGATGCGTCGTTGGTAGACTTGTACATGATGCAAAGCTTTTAATCGTCGCTCATCGAGGAATAAAAGCTCTTCATACCTTGCTCGTACCCATTCAGCTTCTGGTAGCTTAGTTTCGAGTATGATGCGTAGAGATGGTATTACTAGTTCAACTAGTTGAACTGCGTCCATGCCGAAAACTAAGGAGTATGGAGTTACTCTTATTGATGTTCGTATGGATGTTCTATAACCCCAAAGAGCGAAGTGTAGTTTGTTCGGCCAGTCTTTATAGTTTTCTGCCATTTTCTTAATGATGACTGTTATGTTTTTATTTGCCGATTCTACTGCTCCGTTCATTTGGGGTCTATATGGAGACGAATGATGATGTTTTACTTTATAACGAGCCGAGAGGGTCTCAACTTTTGCTTTGAATTGAGATCTCTGGTCACTAATTAGTTCATGTGGAACTCCATATCTACAAAATATGTTTTGTTCGAGAAACTTTGCGACATGTTTAGAAGTGATATTAACGTAAGAAGCGGCCTCGATCCACTTAGTAAAGTAATCGATAGCTACTAGTACGTACTCGTTTCCTCCTGCTCTTGTTGAAGAAACTTTTCCAATTATCTTAATTCCTCAAGCCTAGAAAGGCCAAGGGGGTGTGAGGTTATATAGCTCGGACGGTGGAAGGTGTTGTAAATTAGCGAACATTTAGCACTCTGGAAATTTCTTGACGTATTGTATGCAATCATGTTCTATTGTGGACCAAAAGTACCCTTGTCGAGAGATTATTTTAGCAAGCATTTTTCCATTCATGTGAGGTCCAAAAACACCTTTGTGAGTATTCTCCATAAGGCGTGTGGATTCCGGATGGTCCATACACAATAAGCTTTGACCATTGGGTCCTTTCTTGCATAATTAACCATTTAAAAAAACATATTGGGCTGTGAGTGTTCTCAAAGCTCGTTGGCCTTTTGATGAAGTACTTGCAAGATATGTGCCATGAGTAATGTATTGGAGGATATGATCATACCAAGGGCTTTCCCCTTTGATGTCATTTATTTCCTCTATTGTGTTGCAATAATCTTGTTCGTCTCTTCTATCAACGCACAATGGCATCATATTTAAGTGATCTGGAATGTTGATCATTGAGGCTAATTTTTCTAGCGCATCGGCAAATTGATTCTCATCCCTTGGGAGGTATTTGAAATCAATATAATCAAAAAGCTCGATGAGTTGCTCAAGGTGTGCTTGGTATAATATCATTGTGGAGTTCTTAATTTTCCATTTTTTAAGTATATGATTTATTATCAAGCTGGAATCTCCATATACCTCTAATTTTTGCAAACCTATGCTAGTTGCTGCTTCTAGTCCAATAATGCACGCTTCACATTCCGCGACATTATTAGTAACCTTAAAGTCTTGTTTGACAGAGATTAGAGTATGTGCTCCCTTTGGACTTATGAGTAACACTCCCACACCACATCCTTTTTGATTGGATGCCCCGTCGAAGTACATTACCCACTTGTCATCTTGTGTCATGAGAATCTCTTCATCCAGAAGATGAGTAGTTTATGCATGACTTGTTTGAATAGGATGTTGAGCTAGAAAATCAGATATTACTTTTCCTTTTATTAATTTTTCAGGAATATATTTAGTTCGAATTCGGCCAACATTACCAACCATTTGGATATTCTTCCTTGTATGAGTGGTTGTTCAAACAAATACTTTATCGAATTTTGTTGTGAAATCACATGAGTGGTGTGGGGTAGCATATAATGTCGTAATTTTTTAGTTGCCCACACTAATGCTAAACTTGTTTTTTCCAAGGTGCTATATTTTGTTTTATATTAGATGAATTTTTTGCTTATATAATATATTGCATGCTCGACTTTTTCTACCTCCTGTGCTAACATGGCTCCTGTGCCCGTATCTGTAACGGTGATGTATAGCCTAAGAGATAGTTTTGGTACTGGTGGTGCTAAAACTAGTGGACTTTTGAGATAATCTTTGATTTTCTCAAAGGCCTCTTGGCATTGATCGTCCCATTCATGTTTTTCCTCTTTTTTCAATTTTTTAAATATTGGCTCACAAGTCATCGTCAATTTATTATTAAATCAACTAATGTATTGTAGTTTGCCAAGGAACCCCCTAATTTCTTTTTCTGTTTGAGGGGGAGGCATATCAACAATTGCCTTTATTTTAGAGGGATCGATCTCAATACCACGTGTGCTAACTACGTATCCGAGTAACTTGCCAAAAGTCACTTCGAAAACGCATTTTTGTGGATTTAATCACATTTTATATTCTTTTATGCGACTGAAGAATTTGTGTAAGGCTTTTATGTGTCCCATTCCATCTCTAGACTTCACAATCATGTCATCCACATACACTTCTATTTCTTTGTGCATTAGAATTTGCGTAGCCGTTCTTTGGTACGTAGCTCCTTTATTTTTTAGACCAAATGGCATGACAGTATAGCAATATGTACCCCAAGGAGTAATAAAGCATGTCTTTTCTTCGTCTTCTTTTGCCATTAGAATTTGGTTGTAATTTGCGTATCCATCCATAAAGGACAACATAGCATGTTCAGCTGTATTATCTACCAATATGTCAATATGAGGTAGAGGAAAATCATATTTAGGGCTAGCCTTGTTGAGGTCCCTAAAATCGACACACATGCGAACTCGTCCATCCTTTTTAGGGACTAGGAAGATGTTCGCTACCCATTTTGGGTAATTACATAGGCGAATAAAACCTGCGTTTAATTGCTTTTGTAGTTCTTCTTTTATTTTCAAAACGACGTCAGTTTTCATTCGTCGAAGTTTTTGTTTTACTGGCTTAGAGGTAGGGTTCAAGGGGATGGTATGTTCCGCAATTTCCCTATCTATTCTAGGCATGTCCTTGTATAACCAAGCTAACACGTCTTCGAATTCTTTGAGCGTCGATATGTGGATCAATCGCTCTTTTGGATTTAAGGTTAAGACAATTGTGACTTCCTTTTTGTTTTCATTAGTTCCTATATTAATTGTTTCGGTTTCTTCAATTACAGGATTCTTTTGTCCTCATTCATTCATTAATTCAACCAGTTTGTTAATGTTATCATCTTCATTAGATTGATTATTATAGCAGTCAAAAGATTCAAGAGAAGGCATATACTCGGAAATAGAGCTCATATTATTGAAATCAAAAGAAAGTACATCAAGAGGAGAATTCTTTTGGGGATCCTCATCGTTAGAACTAGAAAATAAAGACTCAGTAATGGCCACAAGGCCTAAATTTTCAGCTTCCTTAAACTCTAGACTAGAATCATCATCAGATTCTTCAAACATCTCCCCTTCGCCTGTGGTGATCTCCAGCTTGTCACCTTTATGGTTAGTCCACTTGAAAGTCTTCCTTCATCGATGCTCGAAAGTTTCATTGAAAGGGGTGATCAACGAGGTTGGGTCAAAAGCTTCATCTTGGATGGCATTTTGATTAGTCATTGTAGCAACATGGTTTTGTTCTAGTCCAAACAGTAAGTTAAATGCTTGCCTATCAAAGCACCCTAGAGTTGGGTGTTTTGATTAAACGATTCCGAAATCGTCATTCAAGAAGTAGCAATCGTGGAATATTTCGAATCTAGGCTTCTTGATACCTTATAGACCTAATGGTTTTGGAAAGTCATAGCATAGGTAATCGTCTCCCTACCTAACAAATTGACCATTGAGGGTTTGATTGTAGGATGGGAGTAAAGAGATTATCCCTTTCTTATTATTGTCTCTACATGCTTTGATCTTAGCATCGTGAGACTCGAGTTCTTCTTCAGTTGGCTTATATCCCAATCCAAAAGAAAAGCTTTTCTTTGGGATCGGAAGTAAAAGAGATTTCTTTATTCCTATTCCCAAAGGCACCCTAGGAAAGTAACTACTCTTTGCTTCTTGGATGGAATAGTGAAGTTGGGCCATTGCCGCCCTCATTATGTTTATGAGAACCTTTACATCATCTTTGGAGGCAGGTTCTTCAGTTGGAGGAAAATCACTCATGGCATCGAAAAAGGTTTCCTCCTCTTCTTCGCTAGCATGAATTCCTTGAATCGGTTTGATGAGGAGTGATGGGTCAATGTGATTTTCCTCATCAGAAATTACCAAGGAGTCTGAAAGTGGAGAACTATTGACACTTGGCTTCTTAATAGCTGGAGGACATAGAAGTTTATTGCTATCAATTAAGTCTTGAATGGCTTCTTTCAACTTCCAGCAATTCTCAATGAGATGGTCCCTGCCTTGGTGGTACTTGCAATGTGAGTTGGGGTTCCAACTATCCATCCTCCTTTCGACTTGTGGATCTCCAAATGGTCCAATAGGAATTATGAGTCCTTTAGCGTGGCAAACGCTGTATCATAACTCATGCCAATAGGTGTGAAATTTCTCCTAAATGGCTTCTTTTGTCCTTGATTGTTCATAGAAAGGACCTCATTCAAGTTAAAGGTGCTAACATTATTTGAGTGGGTGGTTTTGGAAGAAGAAGGATTGTCGTTCTTCTTGCATTTCCAGCCACTGTTGCTGTTGTTAGCAGCTTTTTTTTTGTAAGGTCATCTTCAATGTCAATGCCTATATCGTAGACGGCCTTGAAAGTATTCAAATTACTTTGGTACTTTAAATGTTTCGAATACTTTTCTTGGAGGTTCTTGATGAACATCCTCACAGATTCCTTTTCAGTAGGAACTTCTACCATCTTAGCAGAAGTTTCCCTCCACTTGTTGAAGAAGGAAGTAAATCCTTCGTTTTCCTTTTGCTTTAACATCTCAAGCTCCCTATGGCCAGTCTCAACTTGGATGTTGCACTTGTATCTATCAATGAAAGCGTTTGTGATAGATTCCCAGGTGGAGGTCTTCTCCTTTTCTAGGGAGAAAAACCATTGTTGATAAACGATTTCAAGAGATAGTGAGAATACTGAAGGGAAGACCTTGCTGTCAATAGCTTTAATGCTCATTATAGTCTCGAAAGCTCTTAAATGAAAGTAAGGATTGTCGGTAGGCTTGAACTTAGGGATGTCATTGGCGTTGAACTTCTACAGAAGAAGTTCCTTGTCCACTATAAGACCCCTTGTGAGCTAATTTCCTGAAACTTGTAGTCGTTGGAGATTTTTCTAAGGCTTTCCTCCATAAGCTCAAGTTGTTTTTGCTTGACAGGATCATTGACTTGAAGAGCAATAGTCTTCAACATCTCAGTCAAGTTTTTCATCTTTTGCCTTAGCTCATCGATTTCCTATTAGGTAGCCTTTAGGGTGAACTTTTTTCTGTGTCTGATGGGTTTGTCGAAGAGTAGAACTTGAACGAAAGTGTTGTCCTTGATTAACAGTCCTTCTCTTCTTGACCAAGCGCTGTAATATTAAACCATTGATTTTTAATGACTCGACTCAAATTGACTTTAATTTTTATTGGCTTTAAAATGCAAAAAAGCAAAAAATGGGGTGCATTTTTGGGAATCAAGTTTAATTGTTTAAACAACATGGTTATATTGGGAGGATTAATATCCGACTTACCCCACTAAAAAAATGACGGAAAACACACGCACACAAGACTCTCTATACATGGTCATAGTGAAACATAGATAAAGTGTGTTCTTTAAAATAGTGAGTGAAAGTGGCATGCTTGACACTTGTGTAAGACCATGGGACTATGTGTCTAGTCTCGATTAAGGACTGAATGAGACTTCAATTATTAATAAATTAATTAAACAGACTTGGCGCGAAGACACAAACAGAAAACTGGACCATCAAGCAAACAATGGCACCGTCGCGTCGCGCCAGAGCCATCGCGACGCAATATTGCTATCGTGTCGCGATGGACACTTGCGTGTCGTGCCACAGACCAGACCTCCGCGTCATTATTGAAACGTTAGTCTAAACCTATTTCCAGTGTTCCGTTTTAAAAGGGACAAGCCTATGATCGTGCTAAGTCATGTTTATTAACTTTTATTAAACTTAATTGTTCATTAATTAATTAATTAATTAAGCAAAGTTCTATATAGTTATTAGTTAGTTTATTTAGACTCAAACAGAAGTCAAACAAACGGTTAGTGTAAACACATACAAGCTATGCACAAGCAAGAGATGCACAAGTAGTCAAATAGTCACAAACATGATGCAATGAGTTTGCAACCTAACCATGGCTCTAGTTCTCTAAAGTTCAAGGATAAGGGTAGTCAAAAGAGAATACATGGTTATGAGTCCAAATGCATCGCGCGGAAGCCTTACCTTTGGAAGGGTTAGCGTGTATGGATGGGACCCCACAAGTTAAACTTGTTTCAATGGTTTGGTGAATTCACAAACTTGGATTTACCCTTCGTTGCAATGAGCGTTCGATTGGGTAGCTAGAGAGTGAATTCCTAGGGGGTTATGGCCATATGTAGAACACATATGGGTTTCAGAAAAGGGGAAAAAACTTAATCACGAAGTAAAATCGGCCAAACGATACTAGAACCGGTCAAAGCAAGAAGGCAGACATCTGGTTCGGTATTGGAAGAACATGGCACGAGAATACAGGGACCATCGTGAGAAGATGGCCTTCTCTCTCTATGGTGTTGCCATCGCGTCGCGACAGATCCATCGCACTGCAATGGGCTCTGTTCTCAGGGATAGTTCCTACATGCCTGAGCAGTTTTATGTGTTCTTAGAATTTTTCGATTTTCGCAGCGCTTTTTCGATTCTACTTGTGAAAGATATTTCCCAAATTTCCTATGTGTAAAAAGCTTATGATTGATACGCATTACGGATGGCCTTTCCAATGCGGACATTTTTTATGCTTATGCCAATAATGTCAATCAAAATCACGCACATGAATACTTAGAACGTTTTGAGTCTCATCCACTCATTCTAAATTGTTGCTAAAATAAATTTTAGGAATCAAAAGAGAAATCCTCCCCTGCGGAGTCGCCAAAAACTATAGAGAATAGTTCAAGCATCCCACACTTGAGCCCCACTGTAATCATGCACTTAAGGATAGTGGCGTCCAAAGGGAAGGAAGCTAGAGCAAAAGAGTCGCCAACAAGTTTTAGGAACTTGTAAACCGTTCACAGGGTGAAGGTTACACCCCTTCACGATCCATGAGATCTCTAACTCAATAGTGGTCCTGAACCATGACTGGATATTCGGGGATGAAGGTACAAATCCAACCTAAAAGAGATTGAACTTGCCCTAAATAGGCCTCTACTTTGTTCTTCTCATATTTATGTGCGCTTTCAGACTAACATACAATCAATATATTAATCCTTAACCTGTTTAATCTATGTTGGTTGATTATTAATGCACAAACATTTCTATTATTGGCGATCACTTGAATGAAAATCATATTAGCCTAAATAAAATTATTAATTATCTTGTTAAGCGTGATTTCAAGCACAAAATCCCTTTAAATCTGCAAGAGAGGGCGTGATCAAGCAATAACAATAATATATCAAGCAACATAATAATATTGACACAACAAATCATCATATAAATATTATTCTCAATCTAAAAGCATAATAATATTAGCAAGATCCTAGACATGATACTAACAAGATTAATAACAGATCCTAGCATATCACTAAACATTAAAAATCAAATCTTTAGCCCTAACATGACACTAACATGACAGTAGAAAATACGAAGCAACCTAAACATGATACTAGAATGCAATAAAAGCATCCTAACATGATACTATGAATTAATATAATCTAAGAATGCTTTATAAAGAAATAGAGAAATTGAATTACTCACTTTGTTTCCTCGTATCTCTTTCTATCAAAACAATACACACGTTAGTAACTTCAATGAAAATATTAAATCAAACAATTAATTTAAATAATTAAAATAGGGATTTGGGACCAAACTCTCAAAATTTATCAACCTTTCACGTCTAGGGCGAAGGCAACTTCGAGCTTGGCTAGGTGTGTCTAAGTCTCGTGATGGACGTATGGTGTATTTTGAAAAGGCAAGGATTGGAAAAAAGAGATAAAGAATAAGCTTCTAGTTTGGTAGAGAGACTAGAAAGATGATTGTAGATGATTAAAAACGGGGAAATACGACCCTATTTATAGAGAAAAACATCCGGAAACGATCGGAGAAGATCGAATTTCAATCAAAGTAAAACTACTCCCATCGCAGCGCGACAGGTCTATTGTGACGATATGGCGCTGTCACACGACAGGCCTATCTGTCGCAGTGAGATGGTGCTGCGGGATAATATTTTGTCTTACAGAATCCTTTTTCCAATATGATTGGGTAGTTAGATTTCATACTTTATCATTAAAATCAAATTAAATCTTGATCAAGGGTGAGTAGGTCGTTAGGATACTACCCTAATCAAATAAGATACTTATAAACCTAAATTACACTAAAAAGCTAGTTAATGGCAAGTATAGGGTCGAACCACGAAGACTAAGTGTATCAATTCATGCTAATTAGACTAGTAGGATGGTCGAGATATAGAGAGAGGTATAACTAAAAACACTACTTAGAGCAAACAACGAAAACTAGGGAAAGTGGAATCCAATTACATCAATGCATTCAACAACAATATTGCAATTAGATGAAAATAATCTCAATTAGGAACTATCAACACACTCAACTCACTCCCGTGCAATTAAGCATACTAATTATCCTACTAAGTTAATTCACTCCCGTGAAACTAATCTAGCATAGGTATGGAAGAATTTAGAGTCTTAAACAAATCACTTCCGCACAATTGATTGAAAGCACAATTAACAACATAGAATCAATTAGCTAGAAAGATTCTAATCCATATAAGCATCATCCATACACAATAAATCAAGAACCAATTGCACACTAATCACAATAAATCATTCAATTCATCAAAATTATCTTCATCCATTTCCCTAGAACAAAATCTAAGCAATCATGATGAACAAAAACATGGAAAACAAGCTAAAACAAGAATTAAAACTAGAATAAAACTAGTAAACTAAATAACTACTCAAATCAACAAACAATTAGGCAAAAACAAGAATTAATGAAAGCAATAAAGGTGAGTGAAAGTAAGAAAATCTCATTGAATAATTGAGAATAGATTTCACAAAGTTGCTTCTTCAATATCTCAAATCTCCATTGAAATCAAAGCTTTTTCTTTTTAAAACTACTCCTAAACTAAAGAGAGAAAATCCTAATTCCAACCCTAAGAGAGAGAAATAAGAAAGAGGCTAAAACTAATCTAAGGTGAATTAATGGTTGATTAAAAGTTCATAGAGATATAACCCAAAATGGGGTTTTTATATACAAGCTAAATAAATAAAAAAGAAATAAAACTAATTCAAATATTTAAATAAACAAAACTAGAAAAATGGAAAGAAAAGGAAAAGGAAAAAGAAAAAAGGAAAAAAAAAAAAAAAGGAGGGAAAACCAAACAAAAACTCGCGAATTCCCATCAGACCTAAATTCCGTTTATTTTCGTGGATGCTCTTCGATCTTAATTAAACAGCCATCATCTTCACCGTAAATCAGCATCATCATCATCTAACATCACCATATTGTCAACCGTTGGATTTATTGAAGCAATATCATCCGTCTAAATTCATTAATTCGTATACATGGACCTGATAAAACGGAGCGACCGCTCATACCTTTCGGAGCGGACGCTCATTGCTTCTACTTAAATTCTGATTTTTGAATCAAACTTAGAGCGATCACTTCAGTGGAGTGAGCGCCCGCTCTGAAGGGTCTTGTGAATTGAGCTGAAATTGAAGGCTTGCTGCAATTGCAAGTTGCTCAGGTGGAGGCTGCTTCGAATTTGAGCTCCGGCGGTGGTTATTGGCTGGGCTCGCAGGTGATGCTGATGTTTGCGGTGGCTGGTGGCGCAATGTGTTGGGCAGCATTACTGGTTCGATTGTGGTTGCTTCCGTTGCTGTTATTGTTGTTGTTGTTGCGAGTGGAGCGGCTGGTGGTTGGGCGAATTCGATGGCTGTGGTTGTTGTTGATGGCGTGAGGTGGAGATTGAGTTGTAGTGGTCTTAATGGTGGTGATTACGATTGCTGAGCTCAAGGTGGGATTTTGGGGCTGTTTGGAAAAGAAGGAGTAGCAGGGGAGATGGTGATATTGGTGTGGTGTAGGATAGTGAAGGGTGTGGTGATGGATAAGAGTGGCTGAGCAAAAGGGGCAGCAGCTTGATGTTGTACATTTGACTCAAATTCGAGATTTCGAACGTGATTTGAACATGAAAATCGAGCATTAACCCGAACACACCTACAACCAAATACAAACACGAGGGTAGAACATAATATAATAAATAAAATGAAGTAAAATAAAAGGTTAAACTAAAATAAAATAAGAAAATCAGAGAACAGAGAAATTATTAACTAAAATTACGAAATTAAACTAAAAAATAATAAAAAAGCAAAAATGAGCAAAATTAAGGGTAAAATACGAGAACAAGAAAATAAGAAAAATAAAGTGTAAAAGGAGGAAAATTATTAGAAAATAAGCCGAAAAATAACTCTATAAACACCCCTAAAAGTGATATAAAAGTCACTTATCAAACTCCTCCAAGCTAATCTTTTGCTCGTCCTCGAGCAAAATAACACGAAACACTAGAGAAGGAGAGTAAATTATTCAAGCAAAGCTAAGACACTAAAGGAGAAGGGAATGTACACTAACTTGAAAGGAATAGTGTCCTTCGAACAAGTGTATTATTCCGATAGGGTGTTCGGAATTATTAGAAAGCTAATTTTTCAGTGAGGTCAAGTGATCAGAATGCCTAGGTGGAGGCCGCTTCCGATCAGTAAAGTTAATGCATAATTGATATTACAGCTTAATCTTGACTGAACCCTTCGGGTCACGCCCAAGCAACTAACAAGCCGAAGCGACGAATTAATTAGGAATTATTAATAAAGTCGACCGAGTAATTAATATTTAGACGTCGGAATTTCGAGCTTGGAGCGTCGAAACCGAGCGTCGGAAGTCGAGTCGAAAATAGTAAAAAGACGAGACGTGAAAATAATAATAAATCAATAATGACCAAAATACCCCTAGCATCGGAACCCCGAGTGCTAGGGGCAATGCCGAGCTAGCAGCCCGTACTAAGTGCGGGGGTTGCTAGCAAGCTACGGCTAGCAGCCCGCACCTAGTGCGTGGCGTGCTAGCATGCTGCAGCTAGCAGCCCCCACGCAAGTGCAGGGGCCTGCTGGCCGAAGGTGCTAGCAAGCAGCCTGCATTTTGTGCTACACCTAGTGCGTGGCGTGCTAGCATGCTGCAACTAGCAGCCCCCACGCAAGTGCAGGGGCCTGCTGGCCGAAGGTGCTAGCAAGCAGCCTGCATTTTATGGTGCGGGGATGGTTGGGCCGAGGCTAGGGGTAGCAGCAAAATGAGAAGCCCACTTTGGTGCCTTGGTGCCCAATCGGGGGTTTCCATGTGGCGCAAGGTGAGGGAGAGAGTGGAGAGCAAGTTTGGTCCCAATCTTCAAATGGTCCTCACCTACTCCTCCTTGTATGCTTGCCACTTGTTGATTTATTACTAGTTTGATTATTAAATTTAATTTAGCTTAAAAATAAAATGAGAAAATCAAATTCTCCCACATTGATGGGAGAGCTTTTCACACTCATGATTTTCCCTATAAATACCCAAGTTGGGGTATTGGGAAAATCACTTGAGTAAGAGTTGGAAAAGGCATCACTAGTAGTGAAAACCTTTGAACTCAAGAGTTGAAAAAGGCATTACCATTGTGAAAACCTTTGAACTCAATTACCCGGGTTTCGGTCGGGCCATGCTAACTCCAAGGCATTGGACCTAGTCGGTGTTCGAGTTGGGGTGGACTTCTGTTGGAGGTTGTCGTATTTTCGAGGCTAGCTTTCGAAGTAAGAGCCTCTCGAGGTCGGGCGAAGCACGCGTCAAAGGTATAATTATTATCATAATCTTGTCTTTAAGTTAATTATGTTTATGGTTTTATTTATTGCGAGTGTAGTGTTTGTTTTGGGTTTGTTTCCGCGGTGAGTCGGACTCACCAAACCCTAACAGCAGTATCGGAGCCTCGCTCGTTTATTTTTAAAATCATATTATTTTTCAAGGTGTTTTATGGCTTAATTTTTCTTGTTTTAAGTTTCTAATTAGATTAGTAGCTCATTTTATTAATTTTAATCCCGTATTAGAGCTGACTTCAGCTCCCGAACCCAAATTTCAACCCAAAAAAGTGAACTTTGGGTGGAAAAGGCGTTCTGGAAATGGTTTTCCTCTTTTATGACTCTGTTTTTAGCCAAAAAACGACCAAAAATGCACTTTACGAGGATTTTTCGTTTTGACGAAAAATTTTAAGTCTTTCTAACCTTGAAAATTAATTGCATATTTATGGTGGTTATGTACTTGGTTCAATCCTTATTTTTTATGCAATTTTTAAACCTCTTTAGGCATGATTACTTGGTAGTAATTTGTGTTTAAAAGCTTGGTTTTATTTTTCACATAATTGCAAATTAATTGCATTAAGTGTGAAATTGTTGTTCTTTGACACTTCTAAGTACTAAAGATTCAATCTTTAATTATGTTAAGTAATTGAAACTTTAAAGTTACTAAATTCCATGAATTTTTTGTTGAACTTTGTTGATTTAATCATTTCTAAATTGATTGGAATCATAAAGTTTTAAACTTGTGATAGAAATTTGTTTATCTTCATATTGGAAAATATAATTTTTCAAGGATTCACAAATATTAAAGTTGGAATCTTTATTGAACTTATGTTCATTTTTTCCAAACTCCCTTTTACTTTGTCAAAATCTCAAAATTAATTTAAATTGATTAAATTAATAGTGAGAAATTGCCTTATTTTGTTGCACCAAATTAAACCAATTTTATTAAAGAATGGTTCTTGGAAATAATTTTGGTTATATGCACTTGGATGAATTTATTTAAGTTGGACTAGTTATATTTTCATTTTCCCTCAAAATTAATTTATTCTAAAATTAATTTAGAATTGATTAAGAATGTCTTACAAAATTGGGAATTTTTCCCGAGTCATGAGCATACAAATCGAGGCCTAAGAGCCCCAAGCATGCTCTTGGCCAGCCGGGCTGCTCACGCAACACACATGAGGTTGCCGAGGCTGTTGGGCGCCTCGCGTGGTGTGTGCATGCGAGGTGTGCGCATGGGCAGAAGGCTGTGCGTGCGTGTGTGCGAGGGAGGTAAGTGGCTGCTGCTCGCTGCCAGCAGCATGGCGCGCCAGCCAGCAACAAGTAGCAGCACGGTGCAGCAGCAACATGGTGTTGTGCGCGTTGTGCGTGTTACTATGCTAGGCTGGTCGTGGCTGGTGCGAGCAGGAGCTCGTGTGTGGCTTGGTGAGGCAGTGGTGTGCGGGGGATGTGCCGTGAGGCTTGCGGCATGGTGCGCATAGCTAGCAAGCTTGTGCGGTCTCGTAGCTTGTGTTCTTGCACGCCCCGTAGAAGAGTCGACGGGTATGCGGTATTCTAAGCTATGGGTGTGACGCTTAGCATGAGTCACGGCTATGTGCACCTCCCCTAAATTAGCACATATACCCCTGTTTTAAGGCGATATTATTTTGCATTTTACCCGTTTTATTTATTTTAATTAATCTTGTTTATTTTAATTAAAGTTTTGGAGGCTAGGCCTCGGTTTTGAGCGGCGTTGGCAAAATTTAATCTTGGAAAATTTTGGGCTTAATTAATTGGATTAATTATGTTGGATGCGGAATTTAGTGGGAGCTTCAAATATTAATTGCGCTTATTTACATAATCGGTTAAAACAACTTTGACTAGTTTTAATTAGGCGTGTTAATCGGATTAACCACCTAGATTAGTTACTAGTTATTGTGTGTTTATGCATTGTTACTTGTTTTATCGTTGTAAAATGCATGGGCCATTCACAAATAGTGAATGGATGAATGGAATGTATGTTCTCTCATAGGTTTAATAGAAAATACGGACTGCGATCCGTGATGTATTTTTGTAAATCTAAATACGGTCTGCATACCGTTAGGTATTTTTGTACCTTAATATTTAGATTAGTCCTAATCGTAGATACTAGTAATTGCATAATTTTGGTCAAGTCTTGAAGACGGAGGTTCTTGGAAGACAAAGCCATGAAGTTGCAAAAGAAGACCTTTTGAAAACTTGAAGAATTCAAGGGGTCATGCTAGTTGCCAAATATGCATCAAAATGCTTATGCTTTACATATTTATGATCATTTATATATGAATTATATGTTAGATGCATGTTTAGGATTTCGAATGTTGTGATGATTAATTAAGTTCACTTAAATCAACCAACATAGAAACCCTAGGTCCCTAAAATATTGAGTAAAATTGCTATTCCAAAACAACACTTATCGACCTATTAAGAGTAGTGATGGGCTACGCGAAAGCGAGGCATCACTATTACTCCCTAGATTCATAAGGCATACCGGGTATGTAAGTTGGTTTTGGTTGTACTCAACGATATGAGTGATGGAGTCCTAACATGTCGCGGCAAAGTGAATAAATTGTTGAGAGAGCATTAGATGCAACGATTTATTCAACCAAGAGTGGCTTGGAGCCATTAGCAAAGCGTTGCTTACCTTGGGAGATTGAGTGCTAAGACAAGCCAAAGCATGCTTAGCCACTCTTTGTTTCCTAGGTCTTGGAATTGACTTTTTTCACTAAATAGGGACAATTTTATGTGTAAATACGACGTTAAATAAGTTTGAAATATGCATGAATTAAATTCAATCTTATTTAAGCATCATGAATGGTTTTTCAATAAAATTCTTTCAATTGTAGAATCATGTCTTCAACTATCAACAACAATCTAATATTCCCAGATCTTCCTGAGAAGTTACCATTTAGCTTAAATTTGGTGAACTTTAAGGAATGGGAAGAAGAACTCCGTATGACCCTCCGCAATTGCTACCTAGAGCATATCTTGGATATACCCATCTTGAGTTTCTACTCAAAAGGGTTATGAGGAATGAGGCTCATGAGGAGTGGAGTTATGATTGCAAGAGAGTCTCGCGACTCATGGCAAACTCCATTCCGGAACAGTGGAAGAAGAAATTCTCCAACTACCTTTCGGATGTACTTCTCAAGGCTCTAGAAGATGTGGTCAATATGAGGGTCACAAAGAGCGACGGGGGCAACTATGATGGACTTATGGAGGAAGTGACTAGGTCACTGTCTAACATGTAGATCAAGCCACTGCAAGATTGTTGTCTCAGCAAAGAGAGGTAAGAAGTATGGGCTAGGGTCTATAGTGCAAGACTTAGACCCAAGATGCCGCTTCAAGCCCATGTGCAAAAGATGACAAGGTTATTTAACCATCCGGAACTGATTGGTAGGCCGGTGGAGGATGAGCAAGCGGCTCATATGCTTCAAAGCTCACTCCACTCGGGGTACATTGCAATTAAGATGCAATTTATCAACAATCGGGATAAAACTATCCTACAAGGAGTTGTCCAAGAGCTCCAGAAAACCTATTCTTGCAAGGCGGCTAAGGTTGCTCTAAGGCCCAAGAAGAAGAAGTTCAAAAACAAGGCTAAGATGCGCTGCTTCTATTGTAGTAAGCAAGGTCAATACAAAAGAGAATGTAGCGAGTATTTGGAAGATGAGGCAAGAGAAAAAGCAGCCTCAATCTCAGGTATCATCTTAACACTTGAATACAAGCAATTTATAAGGTATTAGATACTGGAAAATTGACTCCATTTATGCTCCTATTTCAGGAACAAAGTGAGCGGTGCTTTTTCAAGTGGACATGAGTACACAAGTGGAAGATGAAGATAATCTATCCAAAGAAAGCTTGTAATCTCATGTGTTTTGTCTAAATTCTAAAACTTGTTGAGTTTTATCTACCATACTTTGATCTCATGACGCTGGACGTCATATTAACCTTGATCACAAGACTTTTGTTTCATGTCTTGTTCATATTTATGGAAATAACACTTTTGTGCGTTTAAACAAAATTGTTTATTATGATACCAAAAGAGCTAAAACCATGGAGTCAAATCAAACTTACTTGTGGCATTGTCGTCTTGGCCACATTAACATCAAACGCATCAAGAAGCTTCTACAAGAAGGCGTTCTTGACTCTTTCGATTTAGAATATTTTTAGAATTGCGAAGGATGTTTATTAGGCAAGATGATAAAGCAGCCATTCTCCAAGTTGGGAGAAAGAGCAGGTAACTTATTGGGTCTAATACATACCGACGTATGTGGACCAATGAGCTCCGCCACAAGAAATGGAACTCGACGATGGTGTCTTTTTGGAGAAGGAGCACCTTTCCAAAAGGACAAGTAGGAGGAAAATCGAACTCGAAGAAGTTCGTGAGGATGAGCAACAAAGTCAGAATGACAGTCAAAGTGCTCAAACAGCATCTATTTACAAAAGTCAAAGTGATCAAAATATGCAAAGTCGAACCGACAATGCAAATGCTCAGTCCATTACCCTACGTAGGTCTCAAAGGCCGAGATCTCAACCTGATAGATATCTTGGTTTAGTATTAACAGAGAATCAAGACATCCTGATTATGGATCAAGATGAACCGGCAACTTACAAGCAAGCGATGGCAAGCACCGACTCTGCTAAATGGCAAGAGGCCATGAGATTTGAAATGGATTCCATGTTTGAAAATCAAGTCTGGGACTTGGTTGACTTACCCGAAGGTTACACACCTATTGGATGTAAGTGGATTTTCAAGTTGAACACCGACAAAGGTGGAAATGTATTCATTTACAAAGCTAGATTGGTAGCAAAAGGTTATAGACAAGTTCATGGTATTGATTATGATGAAACCTTTTCTCCAGTTGCAATGCTTAAATCCGTTCGGATCCTCCTAGCGATTGCTGCATATTACAATTATGAAATATGGCAGATGAACGTCAAAACCGCCTGTCCAAAATGGTATTTTGGAAGAAACTGTGTATATGACACAGCCTAAAGGTTTTGTCGACCAAAACAACGCTGGAAAGGTATGCAAGCTTAAGAAGTCCATTTATGGATTAAATCAAGCGAGAAGAAGTTGGAATCTGCGATTCGATGAAGCCATCAGTAAGTTTGGTTTTATCAAGAATCCAGATGAATCTTGTGTTTACAAGAAGGTCAGTGGGAGTGACATCTCCTTGCTAGTATTATACGTCGATGACATATTACTCATTGGAAACAGCATTCCGTTGTTAGAGTCCGTAAAGGTTTGGCTCGGAAATTGTTTCTCAATGAAAGACTTGGGAGAGGCTCAATACATACTAGGCATCAAGATTTAAGGGATAGATCGAAAAGGATGATAAGATTGAGTCAAAGTACTTATATTGATAAGGTACTAGCTCGTTTCCAAATGGAAGGGGCCAAGACAGGTCACTTATCCATGTCTCATGGCATAACCTTAAGCAAGAAGCAGTGTCCTAAGACACCTGATGAATGAGAAAGGATGAATCAGATCCCATATGCTTCGCTAATTGGATCGATCATGTATGCCATGATATGTACCAGGCCAGATGTATCGTATACCTTGAGCGCTACGAGCCGATACCAATCAGACCCAGGAGAGGCGCATTGGACTGCGCCCAAGAATATCCTAAAGTACCTAAAAAGGAATAAGGTTAAATTCCTGGTCTATGGTGGCAGAGATGAATTAGTTGTTGAGGGTTATACCGACGCAAGCTTCCAGATAGACAAAGACGACTTCAAGTCACAATCTGGGTACACATTCTGTCTCAATGGAGGAGCGTTTATTTGGAAGAGTGCTAAGTAAAGCACAACTGCAGATTCTATAACTGAAGCCGAATACTTGGCAGCATCAGAGGCAGCTAAGGAGGCAGTTTGGATTCGCAAGTTCATTGGTGAACTTGGTGTTGTACCCTCCTTCGAGGGACCAATAGACCTCTATTGTGACAACAATGGAGCTATTGCTCGGGCCAGAGAGCCAAGAGAACATCAGAAGGTCAAACATGTCAAGCGACGATTCACATGATTTGAGAATGGAAATTAGAAGGTGAAATCAGAATTTGTAAAGTTGGAACGGATGACAATGTAGCCGATCCACTGACTAAACCTTTGCCTCAAGTGAAGCACAACAAGCACATTGAGGCAATGGGAATCAGGCACATTGGAGATTGGCTTTGATTTCCTTATTTTAGTGTTTTAATTAATTTTGGACAATTTTAATGTAAAGCACTATGATGAACCATTCAGTTTTGGAGTAATTAAATTTTTCATGCGATTTAAATCAATCTGTTGGCTATTTAATTGTGGTTTAGAATTAAATAATGAGTCCATTTGATTCTCTGAATTTTCAAAATAGGGTATCAAGACCAGTCTTGGTAAGGAAACACCTATTAAGTGAACATTGAATGTTATAATCGAAAATTATCCCTAATTGAGGGCATTTAAACGATGGACGATTAATGACCATTTGAGATTAGTGTGTAGTTTGATTAATAGCACCGTTTCTTCTGCTACAAGGACATGATCGTCATGAATCATTTGCACAGCTATTGGTTTAGAACCATACTGGATCGACCTATGAGAATAATTTAAGAGATTAAAAAGCGTCATAAGTATACTTCTCATTATTGCTATCGGAACCTTTTTCCTTGACCATGAGTATTGTGAGCTTTCTTGTTTGAGTACTAGTCCGCTTTGATGATTGTCAAACGTCTGCCATAATAGGGGATTATAACGGCATCACTCGAGTGGCTAGGTCCTCTCAGTAAGAGAAGCTACATTAGAAGACTGGAAATGTCCCCCTACTAAAGTAGGGAAGATGTCTTTGTTGTTTACAAGGCCTCTCGTAGAGCGAGATTGTAAAATGCATGGTCGTGCTCGGATGGATTTTAGAAATCATCTGATTAATAGCGGGTTTCGGTCGGGCCATGCTAACTCCAAGGCATTGGACCTAGTCGGTGTTCGAGTTGTGGGTGGACTTCCGTTGGAGGTCGTCGTATTTTCGAGGCTAGCTTTCGAAGTAAGAGCCCCTCGAGGTCGGGCAAAGCACGCGTCAAAGGTATAATTATTATCATAATCTTGTTTTTAAGTTAATTTTGTTTACGATTTTATTTATTGCGAGTACGGTCTTGGTTTTGGGTTTGTTTCCGCGGTGAGTCGGACTAACCAAACCCCAACATAACTCACTTTCGTAGGAATCACGGTCAATTTTAGCAACAAAACACAAGCCCTTTAAACCCCAAAGTCGCCTATGAGGACGAGTGAGGTCTCGTGAAGGTTTCCTAAGAGTTTAACTTACAACTCTTGACAAAAACCAAGGCAAGGCAATAAAAAGAAAAGAAAAAGAAACATAAAAAGAAAAAGAAAAACACAAGTTCATATTTAGACAAGAGATATGAACAAGCACCAATGAATGCAAACCTTTCTAAATAGACAAATGTGTACACGTTCCAAGATGTCAATGGTTGATTGAAACATAAAATATGTTAAGCATAGAGAACTAATGAGGACTCAATTCACCCTCGTCCCAACCAATCGGTCCGTGTTCTCTCACTAGCTTCAAATCAACCCTTAAGCTAGCTTCTCATGATTCATCGAAGAAACTGGAAAAACATAAAGAAAATGAAAAACTTTGAGAAGGTAATCTCGACATCTTAGCCATGCACACTCTCTACATAGGCTTGAAAACTATCTCCCTCCACCAATGTTGACTCAACCCTCAAGGGTCTAAGGGTCTTTTATTGGTTGTAACGTAAGGCTAGGGGTCAAGGCGGGTAAAAATTTAAAATTTTTTGAGATATTTCCTAAGTGAAGCAAAAGGGTGATCAAACCTCAAAAACAAACTCAAGAAGTCACAAAACATTAAATAAAAATACCAATAATTCCTTCTCTCCCAAGCTTATTCAACACCAACACACAATTGATGAGTGTCATTTATGGCACTCATTAAGATTTTTTAGGATGATTTTTCATTGTTTTTACATCTCTTTTATCTCCTTTTCTCTAATTTTACTTTTATTTTCTCTATTTTTCATTTTCTTTAGTTGCTTTCTTACTTTCTTCCTTTTCTTAGTCTATTTTGCATTTTCTTCTTTACTTGTTTGCTTTTCTTTGATTTTAGGAAGTTTGTGATGTTCGAGAAGCTCATTGGCATTCTATCGGGGTATACAAGGCTTAGGATGCATCCCGGTTCCCCCTCTTGAAGCTCAAAAGCAAAGGAGTGCAAGAGTAAAGTCTTTAAAGCCGCACTCTCATGCCGTGTGGACATTAAAAGACGGTGTTCAACCCACCGTAAGGGCTTCAAGTGACTGCCTCACCAACATGCATCATGTGGAGCGCATGGGGACATCCTCAAGCGCATTGAGCCAATCTCCCCTGCTCCCAAGCGCTACCGATTGCGAGGGAGGAGCGGCCGCGCGTCTCTCTTCCCCCTATTTCCGTACCCATTTTGTTGCGGCCGCGCTTAGGAATAAGAGGCTGCGCTTTTTGAGGTCTCTTTTGGACGTCTAACTAAATTCTCCTTAGTTAGTTTTATTGTATATAGAATTCCTTTATTTTCTCGAGAAGAAGTTTAAGACATAATTTTAATCATAATTTTAGCTTAGTTGAGAGCTTCTCTCTCTAGATCTAGGGTTAGTTTTAGAAGTAGATTTAGAGAGAGAAAGTGAGGAATTTCATTAGAGATTTGAGAGATTGAAGATTCAAAGTGATAATTGTATTGAAGATCTCCATAATTAATCTAGGAGGATTTCTAACACTATCTCATTTTATTGCTTTATTTAATTTCATGTTTATTTTGTTTGATTTTGATGTTTGATTCTTCATTAGTTTAATTGTTCTTCATATTTTGTTGATTCTTGATTTCTCTAATTGTTTGTTGATAGATGATGATTCTTGAGTAGTTTTTTGGCTAGGAATTGGGTGAAACTTGCATGATTGATTGATTGTGATTAATTTGGGAATTGTGTTGATTGATTGTTGAGATTAAAGTGATTAATGTAACTTTGCACGTGTGTAATTCGATTAGGCCTTGAGAATTATGCTAGATTGCGTTGTGATTGCTAATGACACGACCAATTGATTTAAGAATGGCAATTATCGATTGGTTTGGATTGTGATTCTCTTAGTTTGTTATTCGTAGAGACATCTAGCTTAACGATTAGGAGATAATTCTTTGATTCCAATTGATAACTCATATCATTAGTCTTCACAACCATTAATTGGCATGTTTGTCCCAAGATGTTGTAATTGTCATGATTACTTGTTGATCCCCATTCCTAGATAGTGCTTTATTTGTTTGGTTGTTTGTTTTGTTAGTTATTAGTGTTACCTCTTTACCTTTGTCATTGACCTAGCTTAGGCGCCTAAATTGAAAGCACTTGAACGTAACCGTTCATTTGGGTTTGACCCTTGACTTACCTCTATACTTGTATTTAGGTTTGTTAAGTGTTTATAAATTATGTTTGGCTTAGGGAGGATTAGTCAACGACCTAGTTTTTCCCCTTGTCAAAATGGTGTCGTTACCGGGGAACGGTGTCTATGTTTGGGTGTTTTTGATTGCTTGAATCTAGGTCTTTGTATATACTTTTCTTTTATTTGATTTTTGCTTGTTTTGAAAGAACAAAAATGGAAAGTACCTCATTTTGTTAATTTAAAATTGAGCCATTTTGGGGGTACTTTAATATACTAGAGAACTTCATTAGTTACCATGGTTGTGATCTTTGGGAGGCTTGTGAGATTTGTTATCATGCTTTGAATGAGCAAACTAGAGACATTATTAAAAGCATGTTTAATGGTAGATTTCAAGCATTTTCAATCGATGATGCTTGGGACTTTTATGTATGGTTTGCTAGAGATACTTATGATCGTGGTCATGGTTATTCAAATGTTTCTATTCATAATGGTGATGTTCCATGTTCCATGTTCCATGTATGATGAATCTTGTATTCCTACTTGTGCCCCCATTCCCCATTTCGATGATGCCACTAATTTCTCTAATGTTGATCCCCGCATGCTTGCACATGATTCCTTTCCCCATGATGCTCCTCAATGCTCTTCACCTTTCCATTCTTTAGAATCTAGCTTTGAGTCTCCTCATAATCAAATTGGCGGTTCATTGAAAGAATTGGAGATGAATTCTAATTTGGAGCCAAATGAGATGAGATATTTGGAGATTATGAGAAGCCAAATGGAAATGTTGAAAAGGATGGAAGAGAAAAATGAGGAAGATTGTAGGAGAAATGATGAGATGAAAAGTCAATTGTCATCCATGTTGAATGTAAATGAAGTTTCTACAACTTTGGTAGATATGGAAGATGATGAAGATGATTGTTTTGAGAGCTCCAAAGTGTGTGAGGAAAATGTTAGAGAGCCTATGAGTGAGAAAAAGGGTGTAGAGATGGATGGTCCTAAAGAGAGTTTGCATTTTGAACCTCATTCCCATTTTGAATTTCATTCCATTGAGCCTTTAGATGGAGTTGAAGTGAAACTAAAAATGTTGGCTTCACTTAATGTTGAGGAAATGGTAATTCAAGTTATGAAGGATGGGACATTGCAATTTCTAAAGCGTGGAGAAGTTGTGAGGAAAGAGAGATATGATGAGGAGGATGAAGTAGTTTCCATCGGAGATTGGATGTTTGAGGGTGATGAGGACAAAGAGGGTTTAAGTTTTGAAAAACCAATTGGTGAGTCAATTCCCCCACCCACCTCTCTTGATGGTGATTTCATTGCCCCATTCCTTTATTTTGAAAACCAATCTTCTTCCACCCCATCTCCTTTGCATGATAACCATGGTTGCTTTGAGGGTGAGGCCTTGAGCTTAAATGATTTTGATGTAGATGAAGATCACTATGAGAGGGTTGAGGAGGTGGAGCTTATTTTTTATGATTATGAAGATGAGAGTGAAGTGTTTGATGAGGTTAAGTCTCCACCTCCTATCTCAAATCTTCAACCATTGCCTTCCTCTTTCACCTTTAATGACCCCTTCTCTTCTACATTTTCCATCATTGATAAGGATGAGGCCTTTTTAGAGGGTGATTGTACTTATCATGTTTCTCTTGAGCTACCTCCCAAGTTTGACCCTTAACCCTTTGATGAGCTTTCTTTGAACCTTGATGATGATTTGAAGCTTTTGAGAGCACATTTAGGGTGTGAAGTTTATAAAGAGGATGTGATTGAGAGTGAGCTTAATTTGAATGATGATGAGTTGGAGGAGAGCCCTTTGGATGTGAGTTGATTGGATAAGAGAGCTTGTGTTTCAGTGGATAGTGGTGTAAGTGAGCAATCAATTCCTATCCTTTCACCTTATACCTCATTTACAAGGAAGCTTGATCTTTCTCCCTCCTATCCCATGTCATTACCTTCTTTTCTCGTATCCCCTCCTCTTGATGAGCCTTTAGTCCCCCAAGTGCCTCATTTGATGACTTTTGAAGATAATTATGGGATTTCCGACCAAAAATATTTTGTTGAGAAGAGAATGCCTTCTTCTTTTTCTTTTATTTCTCTTCCTTTTTCTTACATTCTTGTTTTTCCCTTCTCTTTTTCCCCTTCTTAGCATACCTCTTCTCAACCTCATAGGTGTGCACTTAGCTTGTTGCATGCCTTCATTTTGTCATGTGCACACTTACTTTCTTATGAAATGTGTAGTAGTGCATTTGACAAGCTCTTGCGTTCGATGCAATACTATTTTACTAGAGCGGTCAAGCTTGGACCTTAAGCAAGCCTTTCTCGGAAAGTAACCCGTGTTTTATTACTTTCATTTTATTTTCTTTTTAGAATAGATTTTCTCTCATGGAAATGTTTGTGTGCCTTTTGCTAGGTACATAACTTGATATACTTTGGTGCATTTGTTTGGATCAAGAATCAAGGAAGTTTGACTCCTCTTTCTTAACATGTGGCATATAAGGCATTGCTTTGGAGGAAATTAGCTTTGAAAGGTTGAATTGGGTCATTTGCGGGTATTTACACCCACCTAAATCCGGTACTATCTTTCCTTGCTATTTCACTAATGGTTGGTGACTTGTTGGACATGTGTTGGTTTGATGGATTGATCTCTTTATTTTCCCCTCCCATGGATTCTATGATTTATGATTTGAGTATATTGTCTCATTCAAGCTTGGGGGAGGGTATTCTATCATGTTTAGTGAGATGTTGATTCATATATGCCATGTGCATTTGTATATGCATTTCCATGTTCTTTTATTTTGAAAACTCCAAAAAGATTTTTGTTTGTATCAAGGCAAATTCTCAATGTGTTTTGTCTTGTTCCTGCTATGGACATAATACTTTTGGACTTGTGTAAATGATTGCTTTTCTTCTTAAATGGTAACGGTGTGCACGGTTTGAGAGAATGCTTGGTTGATTCTAGGATAGAGTATGCTAAGGTAGTGGTTTAGACCTTTTGGGACCTTGAAGCCGGATTCTAATTGTTTTTTAAAATTTGAAATTGCTCCCTTTTGGTGAATTTGAAACTACTAGTGAGTTATTGCTACAACCATGTGAAGTTTAATTCTTTTCAAGCCTTCTACATATTTTGCATGAGCTGCACATGGATCCTTGACTATTGTATGCTTTATCTAGAATTTGACTCTTTTTTCCTGAGATTGCGACCGAGCCATTTAGGAACGACAAAGGCATCTTTTCGAGGTGGTGATTTTCTCTTTCTAAGTTAGTTTTCTATTTCTTTATTTTGGGTTTTCATTTGCCTACTTGCTATCCATTTGAGCCATGAACCTTCTTTTCAAGCCATATCTTTAGATTTTGAGCCTTTTGTTTCATTCTTGTTTCCATTATTGTTTTTTTGTGAAGCAATTGATCATTTTGTTGGAGAATATGGTGGATGACTTGTATATTGGTTCTCATAATGAATGCAAATTTGTATTGTAAATATCTTGTGAATAAAGGGCAAATGCCAAGTTGAAAAAGTCGTCCATAGTTAAAAAAGGCGAGGACAATGAAATAAAGTGAAAAGTTGAAAAAATGAAAAAAAAATGAGAATAAGCAAAGCAAATTCAAATGCTGTGGCAAAAGTGAAAAACATGTGAAAAATTAAAAGTCCAAAAATATTTTAATGATAGTGTCTTTCTTCCTATTTTAAGTATTAAGGACAATGCTTCATTTAAGCTTGGGGGAAGCATTCTTACGCTTTTTGTATATATTTTTGTGATTTTTGCTTTGAATAAGCTTGGGGGTGTTAGTGTTTTTGTTTGGTGATTGCTTGATTATGGTGTTGAGGTTTTACCATCCTTTGCTTCACAATTTAGGTATACTACCAAATTTCAAATTTTATCCTACCTTCACCCTTTTCACCCTTACATTACAACCCTTTTCAAGACCTTTTGACGCTTTTGGTTGAGTCACAAGTCGGTGTAAGGAGATGTGAGTCAAGCCTATAGAGCCGTGTGCATTAGTCAAGATGTCGAGTAGTCTAAATCTCTTTCTTTTTCCGGTTCCTTCGAGGAATCATTGAGATGCTCACTAAAGGTGGATTTGAAGCTAATTGGGAGATTGTGGTAAAATGTTTTAAGATGGAGGTGAATTGTGATTCATTAGTTTTCTATGCTTAGCATATTTTATGTTTCAATCAACCTTGGATATCTTGAAACGTGCACTCCCTTACTTGTTTAGAAAGAATTACATCCATTTATGCTTGTTCATTTGCAAAAGTCCACTCATGAACATTTGTTTTCATTTCCTTTCTTTTTGTTTCTTTTTCATGCTTTGCCTTGTTTGTTTGGTTTGTGAGAGTTATGGGTTAATCTCTTAGGAAACCCTTACGAGTGCATCACTCGTCCTCTAGGGCATCTAGGGGTTTAAATGGCTTGTCTTTAGTTGCTAAAATTGACCGTGATTCCTACGAAACTTAGTCTTAGTGTATATTCCTGTCTTTTTCTTTCCTTTTTCTTATTTGAATAAGTCTTTCATCCTATTTCTTCATGCTTTGTTTTGCTCGAGCACGAGCAAAAGTCTAGCTTGGGGAGTTTGATGAGTGTCATTTATAGCACTCATTTAGGTTCTTTTAGAATGATTTTTCATTATTTTTACATCTCTTTTATCTCCTTTTCTCTAGTTTTACTTGTATTTTCTCTATTTTGCATTTTCTTTAGTTGCTTTCTTACTTTCTTGCTTTTCTTAGTCTATTTTGCATTTTCTTCTTTACTTGTTTGCTTTTCTTTGATTTTAGGAAGTTGGTGATGTTCGAGAAGCTCATCGGCATTCTCTCAGGGTATACAAGGCTTAGGATGCATCCCGGTTCCCCCTCTTGAAGCTCAAAAGCAAAGAAGTGCAAGAGTCACGTCTTCAAGGCCGCGCTCTCATGCCGCGTGGACATTAAAAGACGGTGTTGAACCCACTGTAAGGGCTTCAAGTGATTGCCTCACCAATATGCATCATGTAGAGTGCACGGGGACATCCTTAAGCGCATCGAGCCAATCTCCCCTGCTCGCAGGCGCAGCCACAGCCGCACAGGTGTCAAGAACGGCCTCGCGTCTCTCTTTCCCCTGTTTCCGTACCCATTTTGTTGTGACCGTGCTTAGGGATGACAGGCCGCGCCTTTTAAGGTCTCTTTTGGACGTCTAACTAACTTCTCCTTAGTTAGTTTTACTATATATAGAATTCCTTCATTTTCTAGAGAAAAAGTTTTAGACATAATTTTGATCATAATTTTATCTTAGTTGACATCTTCTCTCTCTAGATCTAGGGTTAGTTTTAGGAGTAGATTTAGAGAGAGAAAGTGAGGAATTTCATTGGGGATTTGAGAGATTGAAGATTTAAGGTGACAATTGTATTGAAAATCTCCATAATCAATCAATGAGGATTTCTAAATCTATCTCATTTTATTGCTTTGTTTAATTTCATGTTTGTTTGGTTTGATTTTGATGTTTGATTCTTCATTAGTTTAATTGTTCTTCATATTTTGTTGATTCTTGATTTCTTTAGTTTAATTTCATACTTGTATTTAGGTTTGTTAAGTGTTTAAAAATTTTGTTTGGCTTAGGGAGGATTAGTCAACGACCTAGTTTTTCCCCTCGTCAACAATATAAACAAAAACGAAGGAACGCTCCCCCAAGCTTGAGCGAAGCATTGTCCTCAATGCTTGAAAAAGGGGAGAAAATGAAACCAACAAAAATATTTTTGTTGTTTTTGTTTCTTTTTTCAAATTTTATGGACTTTTGTAAGCTTTTTTTTTTCTCATTTTTTTATTACTTTTTTTTAGCTTTTATTTGATGTCCTTGCCTTTTTTAACTATTGACGGCTTTTTCTTGAATGCACTTGCGTTATTACACACAATATATACAATTTATTTTCATGCTTGGTCTAAAAGAGCATAATACTTTCTCATTTTCATTCAAACCATTACAACACAAACCAAACTCTCAATCCAAAATGCTTCACAAAACTAAATGGTTAGGGAAACGAAAGGTCATTAGGCTTGTAATGTGGCGTAATCAAGAAATCGAATAGGCTCAAAGGGGTAGCAAGATAGGAAAATGCAAAATAGAAAACTAAATTTGTAACAAAACAAAAAGAATATATAAAAAAAATGAACAATGCCCTTGTCCTCCCCTAAAGTAACTCGGTCACGATCTCGGGAAGCTAGAGGTCAAACCAAGGATTAAGACATTCATAGCTAAGGATCCTAAATTGCCTCTTAATAAGGTGATGAAAGCTAGAACACATGAAGCTCACAAGGGATATAAAACCAAGAAAATACCAACCAAAGGTTTCAAATCCACTATAGAGAGCAACTCCATCTTACCACAAGCAATGAACTAAGGTTTCATGGACCCCAAAAGTTTTAAACCGGCTACCTTAGCATATAATATCCTAGAATCAACCAATGACACTCTCAAACCGTGAACACATTCACCACTTAGGAAGATAAACATTCAAGGATACAAGTCCCAAAATAGAATGTCCAAAACATGAACTAACAAGATACATTTTACCAGAATTACTTTGAAAGTAAACAACAATAGAATGTCAAACTTCCTTGATTCTTGATCCAATATCAATGCACTAAAGCATATCAAGTAATGTACCTAGAAAAGGGCACACAAACATTTCCATGAGAGAAAATCTATACTAAAAAGAAAAGAAAATGAAAGCAATAAAACACGGGTTACTTCGCGAGAAAGGCTTTCTTAAGGTCCAAGCATGACCGCTCTAATAAAATAATATTGCAACAAACGCAAGAGCTTGTCAAATGCACTACTACACATTTCATAAGATAAACGGTAGGTAAATAACGGGAGGAGGACGTGCAACAAGATTATTGCACACAAGAGAGTAGGAAGATGCTAAAAGAAAGAAGAAAAATTAAAAGAAAAATCAAGAAAATATGAAGAAGAAGAAGAAGAAGAAGGCAAAATCTCCTCAAAATCTTTTTGGGCGGCATAATCACCCATTTCCTTAATAATTGGAGGACGAGAAGGGAGAATCTCATCAAAGAAGATAGGGTCCTCAATAGGCTCTTTAACAAAAGAAGGAAGGAACATAGGATAGTAGGAGATATGGTCAAATTTCCTTGAAAAAGGGACATGAGAAGAAGGGATAGGAGCAATGGTCTCCCGAATGAACTTTTCCTCACCACCATTCCTCAAATCACCGATAAGAGCATGGAAGTCAATCATAAAATCCTCAAAAGAAGAACACTCATGATCTCCATCTCCCTCAAACATCCAACCTCCAAGAGAAACCACATCTTCCTCTCTATCACACCGATGAAAAACAACTCCCCTGACATCCTCAAAGCCTAGAGTCTCTAAACCATGCATGAAAATATAAAGGTTTCTCTCAAACTCATCCCTATCCCATGAACCATTGCCAATGAACTCTATCAAAAGGCTATAATGTTTTGTTACACCTTCAATGAACATACTAGTCATAACCTCAAACGAGTCCAAAGACTCATGGATATAAGGGTCACAAACATGCAATGTAGACTCATCAAGATAGGGAAAGGGGTTGGAATCCTCATAATCGACATATTCTTCATTCACAACTCCTCCATCATCACTCAAGGCTCTCTTTGAAGCTCAAACTCATCATCGTCCTCCTCATGAATCCCCTTAACCAATATTGAAGATGGCTCACTCACATCCTCACCAAGGGTAGCTCTCAAAGAGGGTGAATAGGGGGAAGAATGTCACTCATGCTCAAAAGGGGAATGAAAAGGATTAAAATCCTAAAAATTCATATCATCACAAGAAACTCTCCCCTCACCTTTACACCCTTAGCCCATATCATCCTCAAAAACACTCTCACACTCCAAATGGGGTGTCTCACAATCATTAACATCAACCCTAGCACTCATCACTTGGGCAAGTCTCTCTTATCTCAATTTTTGTTCCTCTTGAAATTCATAGACTTGTTGGGTGAGATTTTGTATTTGGGAAAGAATAAGGGCATCAATGTTATTGGGTTGAGGTTCTTGGTCAAAATCAAATTGCATAACATCAAAATTAGTACAAACCTCATCACAATGAGCATAAGAGGGGAAAGGGTCAACATGCATATTTGGATCATCACAAGGCATATTAGAAGCATTTAGAGAATTCATGCAAAAATTAAAAGAATCTTGACACTGAGAATCAAAACAGGAAACATGACATTATCTATCATAAGAATCTCTAGCAAGCCATGTGAAGAAATTCAAAGCATCATGCATAGACCAATGACGGAATTTGCCATTATACATGCTCTCAACCATCCCCCTAGTATACTCATTCATGCCCCAATAAGCTATACCACAAGCATCACTAAGAGAACACCTTGGGAACTAAGGAAACCATCTAATCTATCAAAGTAAGCCTAGAAGGATTCATCATCAAATTGAGGAAAAGATAAGCATGCCATCTTTTTTACACAAAACAAAGAAAAGTAAACAAAACTCAAAGCTATACACAAAAATCTAGAAAACCTAATCAACACAAATTAAAGAACGCCCTATTCCCCGACAACGGCGCTAAAATTTGATCAAGGGTGAGTAGGTCGTTGGGCTACTACCCTAATCAAACTAGATATTTATAAACCTAAACTTACACTAAATTAGTTAGTGGAAAGTATAGGGTCGAACCACGAAGACTAAGTGTATCAATTTATGCTAATTAGACTAGTAGGATGGTCGAGATATAGAGAGAGGTACAACTAAAACACAACTTAGAGCAAACAACGAAAACTAGGGAAAGTGGAATCGAATTACATCAATACATTCAACAACAAAATTGCAATTAGATGAAAATGATCTCAATTTTGAACGATCAACACACTCAACTCACTCCCGCGCAATTAAGCATGCTAATTATCCTAGTAAGCTAATTCACTCCCGTGCAACTAATCTAGCATAGGTATGTAAGAATTTAGACTCTCAAACAACTCACTTCCGCACAATTTATTGAAAACACAATTAAGAACATAGAATCAATTAGGTAAAAAGATTCTAATCCATATAAGCATCACCCATACACAATAATCAAGAACCAATTGCATACTAATCACAATCAATCATTCAATTCATCAACATTATCTTCATCCATTTCCCTAGATCAAAATCTAAGCAATCATGATGAATAAAAACATGGAAAACAAGCTAAAACAAGAATTAAAACTAGAATCAAACTAGTAAACTAAGTAACTACTCAAATCAACAAACAATTAGGCAAATACAAGAATTAATGAAAGCAATAAAGGTGAGAGAAAGTAAGAAAATCTCATTGAATAATTGAGAATAGATTCCACAAAGTTGCTTCTTCAATATCTCAAATCTCCATTGAAATCCAAGTTTTCTCTCTTTAAAACTAATCCTAAACTAGAGAGAGAAAATCCTAATTCTAACCCTAAGAGAAAGAAAATAAGAGAGAGGCTAAAACTAGTCTAAGGTGAATTAATGGTTGATTAAAAGTTCATAGAGAAATAACCCCAAAAGGGGTATTTATATACAAGCTAAATAAATAAAAGAGAAATAAAACTAATTTAAATAATTAAATAAACAAAACTTAAAAAATAGAAAGAAAAGGAAAAGGAAAAAGAAAAAAAAAAAAGAAGAGGGAAAACCAAACAAAAACCCACGAATTCCCATCAGACCCAAATTCCCTTTCTTTTCATGGCTGCTCTTCGATGTTCATCAAACAACCATCATCTTCACCGTAAATCAGCATCATCATTATCTAGCATCACCAAATTGTCAACCGTTGGATTAATTGAAGCAATCTCATCCGTCCAATTCATTAATTCATATAATTGGACTCGATATAACGGAGCGACAACTCATACCTTTAAGATCGGACGCTCATTGCTTCTGCTTAAATTTTGATTTTTGAATCAAACTTGGGGCAACCGCTTTAGTGGAGTGAGCGCTCGCTCTGAAGGGTCTTGTGAATTCAGCTGAAATTGAAGGCTTGCTGCAATTGCAAGTTACTCAGGCGGAGGCTGCTTCAAATTGGAGCTCTGGCGGTGGTTATTGGCTGGGCTCGCAGGTGATGCTGCTGTTTGCGGCGGCTGGTGGCGCATGGTGTTGGGCAGCATTGTTGGTTGGATTGTGGTTACTTCCGCTGCTGTTATTGTTGTTGTTGTTGCGAGTAGAGCGGCTGGTGGTTGGGCGAATTCGGTGGCCGTGGTTGCTGTTGGTGGCGTGAGGTGGAGAATGAGTTGTAGTGGTGTTAATGGTGGTGATTGCGATTGTTGACAAGGTTGGATTTTGGGGCTGTTTGGAAAGGAAGGAGGAGCAGGGGAGATGATGATGTTGGTGTGGTGTAGGATAGTGAAGTGTGTTGTGATGGATAAGAGTGGCTGAGCAAAAGGGGCAGCAGCTTGATTCTGTACATTTGAATCAAATTCGAGATTTCGAACGTGATTTGAACATGAAAATCGAGCATCAACCTGAACACACCTACAACCAAATATAAACAAGAAGGTAGAACGTAATATAATAAAATAAAATGAAGTAAAATAAAAGGTTAAACTAAAATAAAATAAGAAAATAAGAGAAAAGAGAAATTATTAACTAAAATTACAAAATTAAACTAGAAACTAATAAAAAAGCAAAAATGACCAAAATTAAGGGTAAAAGACGAGAACAAGAAAATAAGCAAAATAAAAAGTAAAACGAGGAAAATTATTAGAAAATAAGCCGAAAAACGACTCTATAAACACCCTAAAAGTGTCATAAAAGTCAAATCTCTTTAAAACACTTGTTTTATTTCAACTAAAATTCTTTATCTTTTTCAAAATATATAAAAATATAATTATTAATCCTAATCTCTTTAGAACTTAAAATAACCTTCTAGATTATTCTAGAAAATTAATGTAATTCCTAATGACTTTAGGAATGATAATTAATGGACCATCCTGTTGATCATTGGGTCGCCCATAAAACTCATTTAATATCCAATTTAATATTTGGGCCATAACTTCCTCTTCATTCTTCGGAACTGGGCTTATATATATCGTTGGAAAGCTCTTTTCGAGCCCCATACAACTACACCATTATTGGACCCATATAATGGACCAAACTAAATTGGATTGGACATTTTTCATATATAGAGCACGGAAAAAAGATTTTTTAAAACAGAAAGAAGTATTTTTATTAAAAACAAGGAAAATCACGAGACTTTTTCACATTTCATTTCGTTCGATAATCAAATGACGTGAAAAGTACTCATATTGGGTTTGGTTTTGAGGAGACACAATTAGGTGTCTACAGAAGCCCCCACTTTGACTGAGTTTAGAGAAACGTAAGTTTCGAAAACAAAAGTCAAAGTAGCGATAGGGACGGAGAATGACTCAGAACCTTCTGCAATCCTAAATCATTCTTGTAACGCTGATACCTGCAAACTAGCGTTAGTTAGACAGAAAAAGAGTTAAGAAACACGTATCTTGTACCGTCGAGCATATGTATCTGGAGAAACCAATTTGTTGCTGCATTTATTTTGTTGTGACGACCTCCACAGTGCCTCGTGAATGCCATCTGAAGGTAACAGTGCTTCTCTATCTTCATTGGTTGTGACAATCTTCCACATCCTAGGGAACATCGTCAAAGACCACTGCTTGTAGCCATCTTCAATTTTGTTGTGACAATCTTCCACAAGCTAGGGAACATTGTCAAAAATCGCTGCTTGTAACTATCTTCAATTATTGTGGTAGTACCTCGCCACGGCTGTACTCCGCCTCTATAGAAAATCTCCTCTGTACCTCGGGACATCGTCGAAGATCGCTACTTGTAGCTGTCTCCAAAATCTTGTATATACCTCAACTTGATTATTTTTGACAACTTTTACATCCTAGTGAAAGTCGTCGAAGACCTCGTTACCTTGTGATCCTCAGCTTGCTGATGCTTTGCTTGAATGCTTGCTGTGATTTTGCTGTGCCAGTACCTCGGCGCGTTTGTAGATGTAATGAGCCATACTTTGGCGCTTGCGTTTGCTTGTGAACCAATACCTCAGTGCTTGTGATGAGCCAATGCTTAGGAGGTTAAGTAAAGTGAGATGATCGTCGTCAGGCCGATCATTTATTGTGATTGTAATCGAGCCAACTACTAATCATGTCAATTTGCTTATAGGGGCTAATTGGCGTACCAAGGAACCCAAAATGCTGATTAAAGTCCACATAAGCTACTTATGGGGCTCAAGAACTGCATTTTTGAAGTAAGGAGAGTTGACACGTGCTGCCACGTGGCATCGCGACGTGCTAGTCCTTTCGCGGTGCAAGAGCTCTGTCGCGGCGCGATATAGTTGCGTTTTCTAAAATAAAACCCCTTCTTCTTCCCTTTTCGCTGTTTGCCTCATTTCGCACTAAGTTTTGCTCGAAAATTCATTTTACTTGTTCTTGCCTCATCAAAATATGTATACACACGCACACAAGACTCTCTAAACATGGTCATAGTGAAACATAGACAAAGTGTTTGCTTTAAAATAGTGAGTGAAAGTGGCATGCTTGACACTTGTGTAAGACCATGGGACTATATGTCTAGACTCGATTAAGGACTGAATGAGATTTCGATTATTAATAAATTAATTAAATAGACATGATGGACACTTGCGTGTCGTGCAACAGACCAGATCACCGCGTCATTACTGAAACGTTAGTCTGAACCTGTTTCCAACGTTCCGTTTTGTTAGACTTTAATTATTCATTAATTATTAATTAATTAATTAATTAATCAAAGTCCAATATAGTCATTAGTTAGTTTATTTAGACTCAAACACAAGTCAAACAAGCGGTTAGTGTAAACACATACAAGCTACGCACAAGTAAGAGATGCACAAGTTGTCAAATAGTCACAATATGATTCAATGAGTTTGCAACCTAACCATGGCTCTAGTTCTCTAAAGTTAAAGGATAAGGGTAGTCAAAAGAGTGTCCATGGTTATGAGTCTAGATGCATCGCGTGGAAGCCTTACCTTTAGAAAGGTTGGCACGCATGGATGGGACCCCACGAGTTAAACTTGTTTTCATGGTTTGGTGAATTCACAAACTCGGATGCACCCTTTGTTACAATGAGCGTTCGATTGGGTAGATAGAGTGTGATTTCCCTAGGGGTTATGGCCATATGCAGAACACAATTAGGAAAAAACTCAATTAGGAAGTAAAATTGTCCAAACGATACAAGAACCAGTCAAAGCAAGAAGGCAGACATCTGGCTCAGTATTAGAAGAACATGGCGCGAGAAAGCAGTGAGCATCGCGAGGAGCTGGTCTTGTCGCGTCGTGACAGAGCCATCACACTACGATGGGGTCTATTCTCTCAGTGACAATTCCTACTTGATTGAGCAGTTTTCTATGTTCTGAGAATTTTTCCATTTTTGCAACGTCTTTTCGATTCTAGTTGTGAAAGATATTTCCCAAATTTCCTACGTGTAAAAATCCTATGTTTTTGACGCATTACGAATGGTCTTTCTAATGCGGACCTTTTTTATGCTTATGCCAATAATGTCAATCAAAATTATGCACATGAATAATTAGAACGTTTCGAGTCTCATCCACTCATTCTAAGTTTTTGCCAAAATAAATTTCAGGAATTAAAATAAAAATCCTCCCCAGCGGAGTTGCCAAAAACTGTAGGAATTATTTCAAGCATCCCACACTTGAGCCCCACTGTGATCATGCACTTAAGCATGGTGGCGTCCAAAGGGAAGGAAGCTAGAACAAAAGATTCGCCAACAAGTTTTAGGAACTTGTAAACCGTTCAAAGGGTGAAGGTTACTGCCCTTCACGATCCATGAGATCGCTAACTCCATAGTGGCCTTGAACCATGACTAGATATTCGGGGATGAAGGTTCATTTCCAACCTAAAAGAGTTTGAACCTGCCCTAAATAGGCCTCTGAACAAATCCTAGCATGTCACTAAACATTAAAAATCAAATCTTTAGCCCTAACATGACACTAACATGATAGAAGAAAATACAAAGCAACCTAAACATGATACTAGAAAGCAATAAAAGCATCCTAACATGATACTAGGAATTAATATAATCTAAGAATGCTTTCTAAAGAAATAGAGAAATTGAATTACTCACTTTGTTGCCTCGTATCTCTTTCTATCAAAACAATACACAGGTTAGTAACTTCAATGAAAATATTAAATCAAACAATTAATTTAAATAATTAAAATAGGGATTTGGGACCAAACCCTCAAAAATTATCAACCTTTCACGTCTAGGGCAAAGGCAACTTCGAGCTTGGTTAGGTGTGTCTAAGTCTCGTGATGGACGTATGGTGTATTTTGAAAAGGCAAGGTTTAGGAAGATAGAGAAAGAATAAGATTCTAGCTTTGGGAGAGAGATTAGAAAGATGATTGTTGATGATTGAAAACGGGGAAACACGACCCTATTTATAGAGAAAAACATCCGAAAACAATCAGAGAAGATCAAATTTCAATCGAAGTAAATCTGCTCCTATTATGGCGTGACAGGGCTATTGTGACGCGATGGCGCTGTCGCGACGCGACAGGCCTATCGGGGCGCGATGGACCTATCGCTGTGCGATGGTGTTGCGGGATAATACTTTGTCGTACGGAATCCTTTTTCCAATATGATTGGGTAGTTAGAGTTCGTACTTTGTCATTAAAATCAGATTAAATCTCTTTAAAATACTTGTTTTATTTCAACTAAAATTCTTTATCTTTTCAAAAATACATAAAAATATAATTATTAATCTTAATCTCTTTAGAACATAAAATAACCTTCTAGATTATTCTAGAAAATTAAAGTAATTCATAATGACTTTCGGAATGATAATTAATGAACCCTCCACTTGATCATTGGGTCACCCATAAAACTCATTTAATATCCAATTTAATATTTGGGCCATAATTTCCTCATCATTCATCAGAATTGGGCTTATAATATATTGTTGGAAAAGCTCTTTTCGTGCCCCATCCAACTACACCATTATTGGACTCATGTCATGGACCAAATTAAATTGGGTTGGACATTTTTCAAAAATAGAGTACGAAAAGAAAGATTTTTTAAAGCAGAAAGAAGTATTTTTATTAAAAACAAGGAAAATCACGAAACTTTTTCACATTTTACTTCGTTCGATAATCAAATGACGTGAAAAGTACTCATCACTGGGTTTAGTTTTGGGAAGACACATTTAAGTGTCTACAGAACTATATCCCAAATTTTGGTCCCGGACATAGTGGTGCATTTCAACCTAGTGGATGTACATTTAGTCAGATGTTATGGTCATGTGGGTGCATCCATGAACGTGCATCGTAGTGGAAGAGGTGAGGCAAGTTCAGATTTTATCATCATGCACCACCACTCACACCCAAGTAGCTCAAACCGTTCTAATAGTAATCTGGAATTTAATCCATTGTTTTACAGAATTTATTAACTATTGTTATCAATTCTAAAGGATCGAGAGGATGTATCCAACATTATTTTTTATTTATCAACTACCTTCTATTTTCGGATTTTAGAATATGTTATTTTAAATAGTTATTTGATGTCAAAATTAATCCGAATCGAAGATGTTGGTCAGAGCTACATTTGGATTGTTGACTTACGCCATTCTGTTCGAATTACTAGTTAACTGTATATCCACAACTAAAACATTTTGTTATGATTTTTTGTGTCACTGGAATACATCAAGGTAGAAAAAAAAAATGCAACTGTTGACTATAGAGGGAATCGAAACCGGGTCCAAGAAGGATACGTTCTGAATCACTACTGACTGGCCAACTAAGATAGGGGTATCATCACGACAGAGTATTTCAAATATATATATTTATTCAAGTTTTTGGAACTCGTATTTTCGTATTTTGATGTTTTTAATATTATTATGATACAATTAATTTAACTAGGAATCGGATGCGTTGAATCCAACCAAATAAATTAACTATATTAACTTTTTTCTTGGGCTTTAGTGCATGTATATTTATTTTCACACCCATATATGGCCCAACAACATACAAATACTTGTATTCATTACCCGCCTAATTATTTGTAGAATTTTTTAATGGGCCTACATGATAGAGCAGCTACGTTTATTGGTGTTATGATCCAATTGAAAAATTGCCATTATTATGGATTGGGCTTTAAGAAGTATATTAGAATTAAGGGATTATTAAATTTTTTATTGAATCAAAAGCTATTATTATATTAAAACTCTTACTCAATATTCATTTTTTATTTGAAATACTCTGTCGTGATGATAGGGGTATCATCACGACAGAGTATTTCAAATATATATATTTATTCAAGTTTTTGGAACTCGTATTTTCGTATTTTGATGTTTTTAATATTATTATGATACAATTAATTTAACTAGGAATCGGATGCGTTGAATCCAACCAAATAAATTAACTATATTAACATTTTTCTTGGGCTTTAGTGCATGTATATTTATTTTCACACCCATATATGGCCCAACAACATACAAATACTTGTATTCATTACCCGCCTAATTATTTGTAGAATTTTTTAATGGGCCTACATGATAGAGCAACTACGTTTATTGGTGTTATGATCCAATTGAAAAATTGTCCATTATTATGGATTGGGCTTTAAGAAGTATATTAGAATTAAGGGATTATTAAATTTTTTATTGAATCAAAAGCTATTATTAAATTAAAACTCTTACTCAATATTCATGTTTTTTTTAATAATGAACTAAGCTAATATGAAATAAATTTACTATGTGTAAAATATTAAACTATTATAAAAAAGAATGTAGTATTTTGTTGGTGGAAAATAAAAAAGATAATTAACAATAGAATTTGTTTGTATTTTTTATTTTGACAGTAAACATATGTACCACTAATAATTCATGTGGGATTAATTTTTATTTTGTTTATAATTTTTATTTTAATGTGGGAATAATTTTCTTGTCTTTTAAGTTCCTTTTTTTTTATAAAAATTACAAAAGGGTTGTGTTGCTTAAATAAAAATAAACAAAACTTAAATTTAAACAAAAATAGGTGGTTCTTGGGTTGTCCCTTTTCCCAAGGAAAATTGGGGAAGATGAGTAGATGACATCCTTATCTTCTATATAAAGAACCCTAATTGTAGGGAATATTTCAAGCATTCCACACTTGAGCCCCACTGTAATCATACACTTAAGCATGGTGGCGTCCAAAGGGAAGGAAGCTAGAGTAAAAGAGTCGCCAACAAGTTTTAGGAACTTGTAAACCGTTCACAGGGTGAAGGCTACACCCCTTCACAATTCATGAAATCGCTAACTCCATAGTGGTCTGGAACCATGACTGAATATTCGGGGATGAAGGAACGAATCCAACCTAAAAGAGATTGAATTTGTCCTAAAAATAGGCCTCTACTTTATTCTTCTCATTCATGTGCGCTTCTGACTAACATACAATCAATAGGTTAACCTTAAACCTGTTTAATCTATGTTGGTTGAATATTAATGCAGCGATCACTTGAATTATAACCATATTAGCCTAAATAAAATTATTAATTATCTTATTAAGCGTTATTAAAAGTACAAATTCCCTTTAAACCTACAAGAGAGGGCGTGATCAGCAATAACAATAATATATTAAGCAACATAATAATATTGATTATAGACACAACAATCATCATAATAATAATATTCAATCTCAAAGCATAATAATATTAGCAAGATCCTAGACATGATACTAACAAGATTAATAACAAATCCTAGCATGTCACTAAACATTAAAAATCAAATCTTTAGCCCTAACATGATATTAACAAGATAGAAGAAATAGGAAGCAACCTAAGCATGATACTAGAAAGCAATAAATAACATCCTGACATGATACTAGGAATTAATATAATCAAAGCATGATTTCTTAAAGAAATAAAGCAATAAAATTACTTACTTTGTTGCCTCATATCTCTTTCTAATAACAAAATACACACGTTAGTAACTTCAAGGTAATATTAAATCAAACAATTAATTTATATAATTGAAATAGGGATTTGGGACAAAACCCTCAGAAATTATCAATCTTTCACGTCTAGGGCGAAGGCAACTTCGAGCTTTGCTATGTGTGTCTAGAACTCGTGAGTGCGGTATTGTGTTTATGAAAAAGCTAGGCTTAGAAAGAGGGAGAAAGAATAAGCTATGCTTAAGAGAGAGATAAGAGAAGAAAATAGAATTAGATGAATGTTGATGCTTGAAAACGGGAAAATACGACCCTATTTATAAGAAAAATAGTCCAGAAATGATTAGAAAAAGACTGAATCCAATCTGGAATAAAACTACTTCTGTCGCTGCGCGATAGGGTCTAGCGCGGCGCGACAATCAAATCGACAAAGCTTTGAGCTATCGAGTCGCGGCTAAAGTCTTGTGATGCGATTGTTTTAATAAAAATCATTCTATGTCCAAGACTTTAGCCGCGACTCGATATCTCAAACATGTTAAGCGGCGATTTCAGATGATAAGGGAATGGAAGTCAGAGGGTGAATCAGAATTTTTAATGTTGGAACGGACAATAATGTAGCTGATCCACTTACTAAACCTCTACCTCAAGTGAAGCACAACAAACACGTTGAGGCAATGGGAATCAGGCACGTTGGAGATTGACATTGATTTCCCTGTTTAGTGTTTTAATTATTTTGAACATTTTACTGTAAGACACTACGATGAACCATTCAGGTTTTGGAGTAATTTCATGCAATTTTATCACTCCGTTTCTATTTAATTGAGTCCATTCGATTATGAGAATATTCAAAATAGGGTATCAAGACTAGTCTTGGATAAAGAAACACCTATTAAGTGAACATTGAATATTATAATCGAAAATTATCCCTAATCGCGGTCATTTAAATGATAGACGATTAATGACCACTTGAGATTCGTGTGTTGTTTGATTTATTACTAAACCTCTACCTCAAGCGAAGCACAACAAACACGTTGAGGCAATGGGAATTAGGCACGTTGTAGATTGTCTTTTGATTTCCCTATTTAGTGTTTTAATTATTTTGAAAATTTTAATGTAAGACACTACGATGAACCATTCAAGTTTTGGAGTAATTTCATGCAATTTTATCACTCCGTTTCTATTTAATTTAGTCCATTCGATTATGAGAATATTCAAAATAGCGTATCAAGACTAGTCTTGGATAAAGAAAGACCTATTAAGTGAACGTTAAATATTATAATCGAAAATTATCCCTAATCGAGGTCATTTAAATGATGGACGATTAATGACCACTTGAGATTAGTGTGTTGCTTGGTTTATAACACCGTTTCTTGTGCTACAAGGACATGATTGTCATAAATCATTTGCACATGTATTGGTTGAGATACATACTGGATCGACCTATGAGAATACATTAAGAGATTTAAAAATCGTCATAAGTATACTTCTCATTATGGCTATCGGAACCTCTTTCCTCGACCATGAGTATTGTGAGTTCTCTTGTTTGAGTACTAGTCCGTTTTGATGTTAGTCAAACGTCTGTCGTATATGGAGATTATAATGGCAATACTCGGGCAGCTAGGTCCTCTCAGGAAGAGAAGCTGACAGTACAAGACTGGGAATGTCCCCTTACTAACAATAAGGAACATGTCTTTGTTGTTTACAAGGCCTCTCGAAGAGCGAGACTGTAAAATGCACGGCCGTGCTATAAATCATCTGCTTATTGACAGTCGGACTCGGATTTTGAGAAACACTTTTGAACGTAATATGGATGACGAATAATCTTACCTTATAGTTCATGAAGAGACATTAAGTGACATAGGAAATAGGCTATACACAAAAATCGCACTTGTCCGAGTGGGAGATTGATAGGAATGGTGTCCTTCGAACAAGTGTATTATTCCGATAGAGGGTTTGGAATTATTAGAAAGCTAATTATTCAGTAAGGTCAAGTGATCGGAATGCCTAGTTGGAGGCCGCTTCCGATCAGTATTATTAATTCATAATTAATATTACAGCTTAATCTTGACCGAACCCTTCGGGTCACACCCAAGAAACTTACGATTCGATACGACGAATTAATCATGAAGGAATTAATGAGTCACTCGAGTATTATGAATTTAGACGCCAGAAATCAAGCTAGGAGTGTCGAGACCGAGCGTCGCAAGTCAAGTCAAATTAATAAAAGACGTGACGGTAAATTCAAATTAATTAATCAACAATTACCAAATACCCCTAGCATTAGAATGCCCCGAGCAAACCAAGTGCTAGGGGCACTGGTGCTAGCATGCGCACCGCACTAAGGTTAGAGTGTGGGTGCGCATGGCTAGCAAGCTGCTGGCGCAATGCTAGCAAGGATAGCAGCACCAGCCATGCACAAGCAGCAGCAACAGCCCGCATTGCGTGCATTGCTTGCTGCGCGCATGTGCGGGCTAGTACGAGCCCAGCACGCTGCTTTTGGTACGCCAAACAAGCAGCGCCCAATAGAGGCCTGCTAGCAAGCAAGGCACGCTTGCTAGGCCGCGCTTGCTAGAGACCAGCCAAGCAGCCCAGGTAAGGGCCTAGGCGCCACTAAGGCTGCCTTGGCACCTAAGGCTGGGCGCGCCACGTGGCGCAGCCTGGTAGGTCCATGTGGTTAGAGAAGGGCTGCTAAGGGGAAGCTTGGGGAGGAAGGAAATGGTCCCCTTCCCTTGTGGTCCTCACCTACTTTCTCCCTCTATGATTGCCACTTGTTGATTAATTCTTTGTTTGGGATATCTTTTTATTTTTGATTTAAAACTAAATTGAGAATATTGATTTCACTAATTCTCCCACATTGACGGGGGAGTGGAATTCTCATATGACATTCTCTATAAATACCCACCTTAAGAATTGGAGAAAATCACTTGAGTAGGAACTCAAAAAGGCATCTCCAATTGAGAGAAAACCATTAAGTTCACATAATACTCGAGTAGTGTTTTGGTCCGACTCGGCTAAACTCCGAGTAAGAGACCGATCGGGTTGGGTTGCGGGGGGATACCGTAAGAGGTCTTTACACTTGCAAGACTCGACTTTTCAAGTAAGAGCTCCGTGGTGTGAGTGAAGCACGCGTCAAGGGTAAGATGGTCTTTTCTCTCTATCTTGTTATTTATGTCTTTTAGTTATATTAATTGTGAGCGGGTCTTGGGGTCGGGTTTCGGTTCGCAGAAAGTCAGACTTTCCGAAACCCAACAAGAGTTAAGGTATATATATATATATATATATATATATATATATATATATCACTTGAGGATAAGGGGGCGGAGGGAAGGGGATCATGGCTGACGACCATTGGAAATTAAATCGTATGGTTGGACATTATTGTTGGTACGTTGCGAGATAGCTTGTATAAAATGTGGTATAATGTAAAATATATACTCAACCTAGTGTAAATTGTTGAACCAACAATTGTTTTTTTTCCTTTTCTTTTTTTTTTTTTTTTGGTAATGTTGTTTATTTGCTTTTATTTTATTTATTAATTATTTTTTTAGTAAACAACTTCCTTGTTTTAGAATTAGATAAAATGTAATACCTATTGGCTATTGTTGTATCTGCGTCCAGGAAGTTGCAAGCCAATTAGTTTCATAGCACATGTTCAAACCAATTCTGGCTACATTGGTAAGTTGTAAGGTAATTGCTGTATAATATTAAGTTTTGTTTTTTTGATACTTTCACTTTGCTACGATTGGACTTATGTAATTCAACGAATTGTATGTTTATTTAGCTTTAGGATTGCAATGGACTTGAGCTATTCATCCTCAGATAATCCGGTTTCGGATGGTGATCTGGATTTGGTAATAATAAATTACAGTTCAACTTATTATGATAAGATGAGAACTTTTACTAATTATTACTTTATGGTAACAAATTTAGGCATTGGGTCTAAGCTCAAAAAGAAAAAGGGATGGTAAGTAGGTATGAACGGATACCCTAATTATTCCACTTGTGTTTTAGAGAGCTTGTGATGATTCGTGTTACATCCCGAACTAGGTTAATAAGACAACATCGAGTGTTAGAACTACTGGGAAGCTTGTAGAACTTAGTCTTGAGATTTTTGAGGTATTGCAAAGTTTAATTTACGCTGTCTGATTATGTCAGTTTTATTTTTCTGAAGTTTAAATTTCGAAGTTATGTAGGTTGCTTACTGCTTGTATTGAACAGGATGATCACATGATTGTGGGCGGGTTAGTTAAAGCTAAAGGTGATGTCTTGCTATATCAAGCAAGGGGTAGGAGTAAGGTTTGTTACTGTTTTATTATATAAGTTTTAAAAATTGTAAGACCATTGGTTTCTATGTTGAATGTGGTTGACTTGAAATTTTGGTATTGACATGTATTGTAGACACCAAATTTAACATGCCGTATTGAGTCATTTGGTAGAATATGTCAGAAGTTGGATAAAAACAAGAAAGAAGTGGGTGCACGACATGGGATTTGGGGGACTGTTTGGAGTTTGCATTCTTGATAGTTTCAACATGTGATATAATTCGCCTCCTTGCATTCTTGATAGCTTCAATACACGCTTGATTGTCCATTTGAATCACTAGTCTATCCTGGAGAGCCCTTGGCTGCTCAACCTGTATTAAGAGCATCAGCTGCTAGTTGGCACTATCCACCTCACAAAGATTTCATGCCTAGGGTGCCTGCCAAGTATATTTGTGGTTCCTTGTAATGGATTGGAATTAATAGTATTCTAGTTTTCTTTCACATGAGGTCTAATAAAAGCACCAGTGCTTAAAGGAATCTCTTCACCCCTTCCAAAAGCAAGGTTCTGATGGGAAGTTGTTCTGTTCTCCCAATAAAAAGCACCAACTCTTATTTTTGCGTTATTTCATTTTTCTTCTAGTTGTTTGATATATGATGCTTTCACACATATATAGGATCAAATGGATCAAGATGAAGGATTGAGATAACAAGTGATAATGCCACAAGAAGTGTGCTTGCATATATCCCGTTTTGCCGCTGCTGTCACTTACTGCTACTGCTGCTACTGCTGTTTTACCGCTGCCATTTCTATTTTGCTGCTGTTACTACTGTGTTTTTGCTGCTGTTATTGCTGTTTTGTGCTGCTACTACTGCTTTTTTGCTTCTACTGCCGTCTGTTGTTGACTTTTGCTACTGTTGTTTGCTGCCACTACTGTCTGCTACTGCTATTTGCTGCAACTGCTTGCTGCTACATATTACTTGCTGCTTCATACTGCTGTCTGCTGCCATCTCCTGTTGTTGCTGCTCTCGTTCTGCTAGCTTGCTGCTGTTATCTGCTGTTCTACTGCTATCACGTTGACTTTTTTTAAATTTGGAAGTTTTTCTTATTTTCTCACTTTTTCCAAGCTAGAGATCGAAGTTGTTTTTTTTTTTTGGATTATTATCTTGTTTGGCCCAACATTAAAATTGGTGTTTATGGATTTTTTTCTAAAGAATAATGAAATTATTTCAATATAAGTTATTATTTATCATATACTACCTCCGTTACGGATTACTCGCAACAGTTTCCTAAAACGGCCGCTTCACATTACTCGCAACAACTTATTTTCTTTCCTTTTTAGTAAGTATTTTTGTATAATTTTACAAAATTACCCTTACTTTTTTTTTTTTTATACACCCTAATTTAAAAAACTGATTTTATCTTATGAACTTAAACTCTAACATTAATTAACTTAACTATTTCCACCAAAATCAATCCTCTTCCATCTAAATTCATCTATCATCCCAATTCCCAGCCACCTTCTTCCTTCAACCACCTTAATCATCCTTCATCTTCTATCTCATCCCCATTATTTTTCACTCTCTTCCTTCATCATCAAATCTCTTTATCTTCATCCTCATTCCCATTATTTTTCTCTCTCCTCCAACTCCATTCTCAAGGTTTTTCCAGATTTAAGGGTTTCGTGGGTTCGTTGGGTTAGTGCGTGGGTGCGATGGCTTGGTGGTTTCGCGAGATCAGTGGGTTCGTTGGCTGGTGGTGGTGGTCGTGAGTGGTTTCAATGGGTTGGTGGGTTCAAGGGTTCGTAGTGTTGTGGGTTGGTGGTGGTCGTGAGTGGTTTCTTTGGGTTGGTGGTGGTGGTGGTGGGTTGGTGGGTTCAAGGGTTTTCGTGGCTTTGTGGGTTTTAATTTCCAGATTTTTGGGTTTTCGTGGGATTAGTGGTGATGTTGGTGGTCGTGGTTTTCGTGGGTAGGTGGTGTTGGTCGTGGTCGTGGTTTTCGTGGGTGTGCTCGGTTGGTGGTGGTGGTGTTAGTGGTTTTGGTGGTGGTGGTCGTGGTCGTGGTTTTCGTGGGTTCGCTGGGTTGGTGGTGGTGGTGTTAGTGGTGTCGGTGGTGGTCGTCGTGAGTGGTTTCGGTTCTGTTGGTGACTTGGTGGTGGTGGGGGTGGTGGCAGTGCTGTTGGTGGTGGAGGGTTAATTATTTAATTATTGTTAAATTTATTTTTTCTTTTTCTCGGGGGTTGGATTAATAGTTAAGTAAATGCCCTTGTTTTTCAATAACTACACTTAAGATCTTTTGCGTAGGTTTCCGCAAACTTGTACTTTGTTGCGAGTAATTTGAAGCGGAGGGAGTATGTTAATTTCTCATTCGTACTTGTTGTACATATTAATATTATGTTTATATTTTAATAATAATAAATGCTACATTAGTTTGCAAAAAGTGCTACATAATGTTGAATAAAGTGCTACTATATATGTCAAAAGATGATTGAAAATGTTACCTAATACTCAACAAAGTGTTTCATTAGTTCGAAAATTGATAAATAATGTCGGACAAAGTGATACTATATGATTTTAAAATGTTACTAAAGATATGTAAGTGTTACATAAGAAATAAAAAATAACACTTTAAAAGTGATACTAATAATATTAAATGTGTTACATAAGAGGGTTTATAGTATCATTATTGAAAGTGTTACCGTACGTTACCCAAAGTGTTACATAAGACCTTAGGGAACATGGGCGGAAGTATCACCCAATAAAGTGTTACCTATTGTCTATAATAACACTTTTACCACTTTATGTAACAGTTTTTGGATATTACCTGAGGTTAGTTTTGTACTAGTGAAATGCTCGTGGGATGTGGCTAAGTAGCTTCCATACATTCATCTCAACCTTAGTCTTCTTTAATTGTTTGACAACGTCATTGTCTTCTATAAGTGGTATTGGGACTTGTTGAGTAGTAGGGATAGGTTGGTTTATAATGGGAGGTTGCATTCTTCCCGATCTTGTGAGAACATCTATGGAAGAATCTTCCTCATCCCAAATGTCATCGACGTGATAGATTGTGGAGAGTAGAGTTTCCTCTATGTCTTTAAGGTATACATCTTCGTCATCATTTTCCCAAACTCCATTGATACTCGCATCCCTTTCTGGGTTAGCTCGGACAAGCTTTCCGCTGTCAATGAATCTGTGGATGAGATCCTTGAATTTAAAGCAATGTTCTATAGTATGTCCTCCAGATTGATGGTATGGACAATAGAATCTGTCCATCCTTTTTAATGATTCAAATGGTTTTAGCTCGAGAGGTTTGATCTTTCCACCTTTGAAGAGCATTTTGAAAATCATTTTGTAACAGGTCCCAATTGGTATATAGACCTTGTCATTCCTTTCGGGATGTGTAACCACATTAAATGTGAATTTCTTTCTTCCAGTGGTTCTAGTGGGCATCATTTCTTCAATGATGCATCTATTTTCAGCTAATTTCTTTTACCTAATGGTATCGTGGAGTTGCTTCATTAACTTCGCTACCATAAGTGTGAGAATATATACTTCTTATTTTGAAGCAAGTTTTTCAGTTTGAGGAAAGTTACTCATGGCATCGAAGAAAGTTTCCTCCTCTTCTTCAATAGCAAGAGTCTCTTCAATTGGTTTGAGGAGGAGCGATGGATCAGCATGGTTTTCTTCATCAGAAATTACCAAAGAGTCTGTAAGTGGAGCGTTATTGATGCTTGGCTCTTGTTAGAAGGAGGTAATGGAAGCTTATTGTTGTCATTCAAATCCTGAATGGCTTCTTTCAACTTCCAACAATTTTCAGTAGGATGGCTCCTACCTTGGTGATACTTACAGTGTGCATTGGGGTTCCAATTAGCCGTTCTCCTTTTGACTAGTGGATCTCCCATTGATCCAATAGGAGTTATGAGTCCTTTAGCATGAAGGTGATTGAATGCCGTATCATAGCTCATGCCAATAGGGGTGAAGTTCCTCCTAAATGGTTTCTTTTGCCCTTGATTATTCATGGCAAGGACCTCATTCATGTCAAAGGTGCTAACATTGTTTGAGTGGGTGGTTTTGGAAGAAGAAGGGTTGTCGTTCTTCTTTCCTTTCCAGCCACTATTATTGTTGTTGTTAGCAGCTTTTTGTTTTGCAAGATCGTCCTTTATATCGACACCTATGTTATAGACAACCTTGAAATTATTCAAGTTATTTTGGTATTTCAGGTGCTTTGAATACATTTCTTAGAGATTCTTAACAAACATCCTCACAGACTCTTTTTTGGTAGGGACCTCAACCATTTTAGCGGAAGTTTCCCTCCATTTGTAAAAGAAGGAAATGAACCTTTCATTTTCCTTCTATTTCAGCATTTCGAGCTCTCTATGGTCAGTCTCGACTTGTATGTTGCACTTGTACCTATCTATGAAAGCGTTTGTAATGGCTTCCCAAGAAGAAGTCTTCTCCTTGTCTAGAGAGAAAAACCATTGTTAGCAAACCGTTTCAAGTGATATGATAGTGAGAAGAGTGAAGGAAAGATCTTCTTGTCAACTGCCTTAATACTCATTATGGTCTCAAAAGCCCTCAAGTGAAAGTAGGGGTTATCAATTGGCTTGAATTTAGGGACGTCATTGGCATTGAACTTTTGCGGAAGAAGTTCCTTGTCCACTAAGACCCCTTGCAAGCTAATCCCTTAGAACTTATAGTCATTAGAAATTTTGTTGAGGCTCTCTTCCATGCGTTCAAGCTGAAGGTTCTTGGTAGGGTCATTGACATGTAGAGCAAGAGTCTTCATCATCTCAGTAAGGTTAGCAATGTTTTTTCTATGCTCATCAACTTCTTCATGAGTGGCCATGATAAAAACTTTCTTCTGTGCCGGATTGGTTTATCAAAGACTAGAACTTGAACAAATGTGTTATCCTTGATTAAACGCCCTTCTCTTCTTGACCAAGCGCTGTAATATTAAACCATTGACTTAATGACTTGACTCAAATTGGCTTTGACTTTTATGGGTTTAAAAGTCAAAAAAGCAAAAATTGGTGCATATATTGGGAATCAAGTTACAAATCAAGTTGTGGTTTAAAACAACATAATTATGTTGGGAAGATATAATATCTGACTTACCCCCCTTAAAAAAATGACGGAAAATGCGCACACTAGACTCTTAGACATGGTCATGGTGAAACTCAAATGCAATATGTGTGCTATTGATTAGTGATTGAAAGTGACATGCTTAATGCTTGTGTAAGACCATGGGACTATGTGATTAAACTCGATTAAAGACCAAATTATGACTCGGTTATTTGATTAATTAATCAATTAAACTCGACGCGAAGACCGGAGCAAGAAATTGGACCATCACGTGATTGATGGAACCATCTCGTTGTGACAGAGCCATCGTAGCGCGATATTGCTATTATGTCGCGATGGACCCTGAAGGTTTCGCGCCACAGGTCAAACCTCAGCGTCATAAATGAAACGTCAGTTTGAACCTGTTTTTAATGTTCTGCTCGAAAAGGGTGAACCTAAAGTCGTCCTAAGTCGAATTAAGCCAAATATTATTAGACTTTAATAATCCCAATTTATTATTAATTAATGGGAAATTCTCTTTGGTAAACTCCAACTTTTTAATTTTCTAAGTAATAAACGTTTTAAAATTTTATTATCAATGGTAAACCTAAATTTTTTTATATTAAGTCAACTATAACATTAATAATAAATTTTAACTAGATATTTAACCAAAGTTTTTTTTTTTTTTTTTTTAGAAATATTTCCATCCCACCATCATTCTCTATTACCACCACCCCAAAGCTTCACGCCCATGACCACCTCCTTCATCCTTCCTTCATGACCACCTTCATGTTTCTCTCTCATCTGACTTCTTCCTCAATTACCACCACCGCACCACCGATTTCTCAATTACCACAATTGTAGTTGATTCATGCATGCTCTCAAATTATTAATACAAGGAGCCACTAGAACAAGAACTACTATACAAGCCGCTAATACACCTAATTGCACGGCACTTAAACTCATATAAACTAACAAATTTTCATTAAATCCAACAATTAATCCCCCCCAAAAGGGGAAATTCTCACAAATTATAATCTGGTATTCAATAATTTTTCTGGGATTTCCATTTTTTCAGCTGTTGAATTGATTAATTCGTTATTTAACAAAAACCCATGAAGTATTTGGGGGAAAAGAGAATGTTTTTGATTTGGGTATTGAATAGTCTAGAGGTCGTATGTTGACCATGGAAGATGATTGATGATGGTTCTTGGCAATCGGGGCGTCGTCAGTCTAAATCAACGGCAGTTCAATGGTGGCTGGAATCGGGTAGGGGGCCAGTGGTTGAGGCTGAAAGGATCTGGGTTTGTGAGATGTTAGGATGGGGGAAAAAAAGGTCGGGCGTCACCGGCCGAGGGTGAGGGAGGTCGGGCGTCGCCGGCAGAGGCATGGCCACTAGTAAAGGAGAGGATGCTAGTGGCTAGGCTGGGTGGGGGAGGGGTTTGGTTTTTTGTTTTTTTTTTTTTTTGAAAAATAGTTTTATAATAATTTAATTATTAAAAAAATAAAAAAACTAACTATATTTAAGGATTTTTATTAAAAAAATTTTATAACGTTGCCACTTAGAAAATTAAAAAATTGGAGTTCACCAAAGAGAATTTACCATAATTAATTAAGCAAAGTCCTTTAGTCATCAAACAGTTTATTTAGACTTATTATTATTAATCACAAGTCAAGCAAACGGTTAGCTTAATCATACATAGGTTATGCACAAGCAAAAATGCACAAGTAGTCAAATAGTCACAATGAGATGCAATGAGTTTGCAACCTAACCATGGCTCTAGTTCTCTAAAGTTTAAGAATTATGGTAGTCAAAGAGGGTCCATGGTTATGAGTCCAGATGCATCGCGCGGAAGCCTTACCTTTGGAAGGGTTGGCGCATATGGATGGGACCGCGCAAGTTAAACTTGCTTCCATTGTTTGGTGAATTCACAAACTCGGATGTACCCTACATTGCACAGAGCGTTCGATTGGGTAGATGGAGCGTGAATTCCCAAGGGCTAAAGCCACATGTAGAGCACATATGGTTTTCGGAAAAGAACGAAAAGATTCAATCTAGAAGTAAAATGGATCAAACAATACTCAAGTTGGCAAAACAAGAAAAGAGACTTCTAGGTCGGTATTAGAAGAAATCTGCGCGAGAAAACAGGGTCCATCGCTCAGCGATGAATCTATCTCGTGTCGCGATAAAGCCATTGCACAGCGATAGACTCTGTTGTCTCAGCGCCAGTTCCTACATGCCTCGGCGGCTTTCTGTGTTCTCGGGATTCCCGATTTTTCGTAGAGTTTTTTCGATTCTAGTTATGAAAAATATTTCCCAAATTTCCTACGTGTAAAATCCTATGTATTTGACGCATTACGGATGGTCTTTCCAATGCGGACCTTTTGATACTTATGCAATTAATGTCAATTAAATTACACATGAATATTTAGAATGTTTCAAGTCTCATCCACTCATTCTAAATTATTGCCAAAAAAAATTTTAGGAATTAATATAGAAATCCTCTTCAGCGGAGTCGCCAAAAACTGTAAGGAATATTTCAAGCATCCCACACCTGAACCCCATTGTGATCATGCATTAAGTATGGTGGCGTCCAAAGGGAAGGAAGATAAAGCAAAAGAGTAGCCAACAAGTTTTAGGAACTTGTAAACCATTCACGATCACAAAGATCGATAACTCCATAGTGGTTCTGAACCATGACTGGATATTCCGGGATGAAGGTAAAATCCAACCTAAAAGAGATTGAACCTACCCTAAATAGGCCTCTACTTTGTTCTTCTCATATTCTGTGCGCTTTCCAATTAACATATAATCATTGTATTAATCCTAAACTTGTTTAATCTATGTTGATTTACTCTTAATGCCCAAACAAATATATTATTGGCGATCACTTGAATTAAAATCATATTAGCCTAAAACAAATTATTAATTATCTTATTAAGCTTGATTTCAAGTACAAATTCCCTTTAAACCTGCAAGAGAGGGCGTGATCAAGCAATAACAATAATAATAAGCAACGTAACATTATTGATGCAAAAAATCATCATCATAATCAATTTCATCAAAGCGTAATATTATTAGGAAGATCCTAGGCATGATACTAACATGAATTATAACAAATCCTAGCATGTCACTAAACCATAAAGATCAAAGCTTTCTCCCTAACATGATACTAGAAAGAAATATAGACATCCTAACATAATACTAAAAATTAATAAAACAATGTAAGCATAATTTCTAAAGAAATAGAGCAATCAAATTACTCACTTTAAAGCCTCGTACCTCTTTCTATGAAAACAATACATACGTTAGTAACTTCAATAAAAATATAAAATCAAACAATTATAATAAGAATTGAAATAGAGATTTAGGACCAAACCCTCAGAACTATCAACCTTTCACAACGAGGTGTAAGGTAACTTAGAGTTCTTCTGCAAATAAAATTAGGTTACTTAGATTCCGTACTTATCTATCAGATTTAATCTTTTAAAACACTTGTTTTATTCCAAATAGATTTCCTTATTTTTTCAAAACCAAATATAACAATATTTAATAATCCTAATCCCATTAGAATTTAAAATAACCTTCCAAAAGATTCTAGAAGACAAGGAAGAATCCTAATGACTTTAGCAATACAATTAAAATTAATGAACCCTCCACATGATCATTCGACGCCCATAAAACTCATTTAGGACCTAGTTTAATATTTTCACTAGTGGAAAAATCCTCATCCGTAACGGGCAAAAAGGGGCCATCCGTAACGGGCAGCGTCCGTTACGTATGCGGCCGTTACGGATGGCCATTGTTATTCGTAACGGGCACTGTCCGTTACGAATAATAAGTTATTCGTAACGAGCACCTGAAAAGCCCGTTACGAATAACCCATTATTCGTAACGGACATTTATGTTGCCCGTTACGAATAACCCATTATTCGTAACGGGCTTTTCAGGTGCCCGTTACGAATAATGGGTTATTCGTAACGGGCTTTTCAGGTGCCCGTTATGAATAACGGGGTTATTCGTAACGGGCACCTGAAAAGCCCGTTACGAATAACCCCGTTATTCGTAACGGACAGGTTCTGCCCGTTACGAATACTATGAGATCCAATTAAAAAAAAAAATCCAGCACATGGCTGGACAGCTAGCTTGAAAAATTATTTTATCAAATCATATATATATATATAAATACAAGTACAATATACACTTAATAATTACCGAATAATATACAATCAAGAAAAGCTGCTTTAATTATTTCCTAATAACTAAAACTAAAACAAAGCAAAAACAAATCATTGTAATAATAATTAAACAAGTTTACATAAGACTACCTAAAATAATAAATCGTCTAGTCTAGCCATAATGTAAATGCTAAGCTCTCCAAAACTCTTGAGTAGCTTTGCCGCATTGCTTTCCCAACATCCTGCACGACAAGATAAATGCAAAATTTTGAGTACTTTTTCAGTATAAGAAATGCATGCCTTCCAGCAATCACATGGCAAAAACTTTCATCACTTTGTTTAACTATGAATTTTAAATTCAAGTGGGAACAACAATACGATATTACATCTGGGGTAATTAGCAATGATGCAGCAAATTATGGGGCATTGACGAAGTACCTTGTTAAACTGTATCTTGCTCATATCTAGAGCTGTTTATAGCAATCTACTCTGGTCTCCCTCTGGGTCAGCTATCTTATGAACAATGACATACATCTCCCAACATGAATCCGTAACATCAATAGGATTGCTACTTGTTGCCCATACAAACATAACAGATTATACTCCAACAAAAGAAAACAAATCACTAAATTCACAAAGACAGCAAAACAAGACACATATACTTTTGCTACGAGGCTTCCAGCAAACTTATACATCTGAATCATCGCTCAACATCTGTTAATCTGTTTTCATACTTCGATTATCATTACTTAGGGATGGGAAAATTCAATTCTGAATGTGCCTCAAAAAATTCACTTCTGAATTGGTAAAAGATCTATGGAGCAAATTGTAACTTGATGGTATAAATCCCTCAATTTATTACTCCGGTTAATTGAGTTACTAGTTTTCTGCCTTTTCCGTTCTGCCAAGGCAATGTTTATTAATCAGTAAACACATTGCTGCACAGGATGCATTAATCTCAGAGAAAACCAAATTGCAAAGAAAAAGACAGGACATATTGGACAATAACATTCAAATTTGGACGACAAGAGCACATATTCTAGCAGCAGAAGTAATACCACTTCTCGATCACAGAAAAATAGACAAAGGAGGGTAAATCTACAAAACTCTACAGACTGATATCAATATCAATAAAAACAATAACTTTCACTCAGATGAAATACAAGCATAAGGTATTAATACACATTGTACTGGACTGATCAAGGGCACAGTTTAGTGCTTGTGTATTCAAATTTAGTTGCAGCAGCCAACTAAATGACAATGAAGATTAAAATAATAATACAAGCACCATTACACCACCTGATGAAGATCTTGATATACTGATTAAGGTTTGTGGCAACAATTAGAAGCTCATGCCCTTTCTATCTTTGGGATGAAATTCAATCAGATCTAATGAAAAATTCACACAAACAATCACTTACAGAATGAAAAATTCAACCAGAAAATTAACATTGCTCTGTTCAAGAGCAGGGCAACCTAATCAACTGAAAATTTCCATGTCAAAACATTCACACATGCCTGAAACAAATCCAATTTCACACAATTTGGCCGAGCTTCTGTATAATCCCTTAATTTTCACACAATTGATCGACAAGTACGAGATAAACCACCATATTTTACCTTACAACAATACACAACTCAAATTGCTTATTCACTCGAATTTAAAACCTAATTCAAAACTACCACAATAATACAAAGATTTTAATTACACATCAAAACAACCTAACGAAATCAATTTAGATAAATTAAACCTAATAATAATATTATGAATCCCGCTTTATATTAATAATTCTATTTAGAATTTAAAAGGAAAATCAAGAAATTGAATTAGAGAGAAAGATATACCTCACTTCTGGGTTGCCGCAAATATTCCGGATGAGCTGAAACCCGCAAATTCCGACGGCTACACCAACCGATGCAAACAGAGGGTAAACCTACAAAACCCAGTTAACAATTTTTATTAAAAAATATTACAAATTATTATATTTTTCTAATCAAATCTATTTTCCTCCATTAGATCTGATTGAATTTCATCCCAAATCACTAAAAATACAGTACCTAGAAAACTAAAATCAATTAAAAACAACATAAATTTCAACTTAATATTCGATGATTACAAAGCGAATAATCTTACCTAGCATTGGTTCGTTCAACGACTTAGATCTAAAGAGGAAGAAGCCTACGGGCTTGGTTGTTCGTCATCGCCGGTTACACCTCCGCCCAAAACCGACGCCGCTTGGGAGTTAATGTATGAAGCCGCCGGTCTCAAGATGAACGCAATCGCTGCTCAAGGTCTTCTCGTTGCTCCTCGAAATGAGAGGGCCTGAGTTTGAAAAGAAAGAGAAGAGGTGAATGACAGAGAGGGGAGGAGAGGAGAGGAGAGAGAGAGGGAGTGAGGGACTGATGAGAGAGAAAGAGGTGTGACGGCTGTTAAGTGAAAACCTAAAAAGCCGAGTATTGGGCTCTCCTCTCATTAATTGGGCCATGTTTGGTCATCTACGTGTAATATAGTATTCGTAACGGGCAAAACAGTGTCCGTTACGAATACGTATGTATTCGTAACGGGCAAAATAGTGTCCGTTACGAATACGTACGTATTCGTAACGGACACTATTTTGCCCGTTACGAATACATACGTATTCGTAACGGACACTAGTTTGCCCGTTACGAATATCTTAATTGTAACGGGCAAAGCTTCGCCCGTTACGAATAGCCTGTTACGAATGAGATTTTTTCCACTAGTGTTTGGCCATAACTTCCTCGTTATAACTCGGAATTTGGCTTATAATATATTGTTGGAAAGTGCTTTTCAAGCCCCATCCAACTATAAAATTATTGGACCCATGTCATGGACCAAAATAAACTGAATTGGATGTTTTTCATAAATAGGATACGAAATGAATGATTTCCGAAATAGAAATGAATTATTTTATTAGAAAATAGAAGAATTCACGAGAAGTCTTCAACATGTCACCTCGTTTGGTATTCAATGACATGAAAGATACTCATCACAGGGTTTGGTTTTTGGGGTGACATAATCAGGTGTTGTAGGCGTCGTTTGAAGCGCTCCTACGTTAAGCATGTGTGAATTCACTCCAAACTATTATTATGCTAAATTGGTTGAATATTAATGCAACATATAATTCTAAAATATTTGTGATCACTTAATTAAACAACAAGATTAAAAAGGAACTTAAACCGATCGTCCAAATTATCTTATTAGGCATGATTTTCAATTACATATTCCCTTTAAACATGCAATATGGTGATCAATAAATATAATAAAATCAACATTAATATTGGAAGCAATTTAACCATAATATCGTTAGTCAAATCAAATAATAATAAACCAAATCATTATACTAGCAATATTAAAATAAAATAAGCAATATTAAAATAAAATAAGTAATTTAATTAATTAATTACTCACATTTCGCGTGCTCCTTTAAATTACTACGTCATGAATAAACTGTTAGTAAGTTCAATAAAAATATAAATAAAATGGAAATTAAATTAAATTAAAAGTAGAATTGATTTGGTCCAAACCCTCAGTTAATTATACCTTTCACGCCTTGGTTTAAGGACGGAACTTTGGGTCAAGTATGGACTGCTTGGAGTGCTTAAGGGAAGTATTATAGAAGAATAAGGAGGCTAGTGTGTAGGCTAAAGAGGGAGATGAGAATTATTTTTGGTGTAAGGAGAGAGAGTGATTTTTAGTGGTCCCGAAACTGCAGAAATCAGGTTTGTATTTATAGAGGAGACGAACAGGGGGATGCACGGAACCCTAGAAGAGATAAGAGCCGTAGAAAAACCCTAATTGGGCACCATGACACGGTGTTAAGCACCATGACACGGTACGAGGCACCTTAACATGGTACTCTCCACCGTGGGACGATGAAGCACACCGTGTCGCGGTGTATAATTTGTCTAAAATGCGTCCAGATTCATAAGCGTATGAGAAAAAACGCGGAATAGACACGGGAAAGCACCATGACACGGTGAAAATTACTGTGTCACGGTACAAGGCACCGTGCCACGTTGGCATGCACCGTGGCGCGACATTTTAGTTGTTGCGCGGTAATTCCAGTTTTTTACGCATTTTTAAAACTATGATAACTTTTGATCCATCACTCGAAATAAGGCTTATGATATATATTTGGTAAGCTTATTTCAAGGCCAATCCAACCAAATAATAATTGGATAAAAATTTTGGGTCCACAAAATTAGTTTAGCTCGGCTTTGTGATGCAGACACGAAAAGTGGAAAATAAGTTACGGTTTGGGGAAATGGGCTAAGAATTGGGTTGGTTTATGAAATGTATTGAATGGAATATAGATTTAAGAACTCCAAGACTAAATACTCAACCCGACCAATAATGGAGGTGAAAGGTTGTTCATCATCGGGTTTGGTTTTGGGGAAACATTTTTAGGTGTCTACAACGTTCTCATCAGGAAGCCCGGTGTTGGTAGAATGAGAAGCAAAAGGATCAAGCGTAGAAGAGGTACAAGCCCTTTTGGCAGTAGGCTGGTCGGCATCACCTAAGGGAGAGATCATAGGATCATCCTCCAATTCAATAACTGGATGATCCTGCTTATGTGAACCCACAGGCTGAGAGTACCCTCCCCTGCTAGCACTTCGCAGACGGCCTTGAAGCCTAGTGGAGCGAGGCGTGATCTTTGATAGTTCCGTGATAGACTCATTAGGTAGTTCGAAGGCAAAAGCCTTAGTAGAAGGAACAGTAGTGTCCTGAGTAGCAATGGTAGCATCAACGCTTGTAGAACAGACAGAACATGCTTAGTAAAAATTGTGAGTTTCTCACCCACCGCAGCGTCAACTTCAACTTCCCCCTGAGGGGGAAATTAAAAAACGTTGTCAGCAAAATTATCAATGTTATCATTTTTGGGATCATCAAAAGCTTGATTCAATGGTTCACTTACTATGAAAGGTTGAGGTGCCACTTGGCCGAAAGCCACAGTAGGGTGGTTCTTAGAAGAAGATTCACCCTGCGCCACTAATGCCTCAGACCCCGAAGTAACATTCTTAGGCCTATAGTGAATCTCCCGCCGACTCCCAACGATGGAAGATAAGGGCTTAGCCTCAGCATGACAAGACTCTGTTTAATCAGCAGCAGTCATAGTGCCATACACAACTCTCAGTTCAGCCGGAGCCTAGCGGATCTCACCCTTCAAAGCACCAGTGTAGACCTCCTGGATTTCAAAAAGCTCTGGTGGATTAGCAGTCGTGGTAGCAGTGATGGGATCCTTCCAATTACCCTTCAGTCCGAGAATACGCTTATCTAGCTTGTCGTAACCTGAAGAAGCAGACAAGAAAAAGGGAAAGGCATGAGAACAAAGCGTAGACAAAAATACAAAGGAGAAAAACACCTAAGAAAAAATAAAGACAAGGCTTACCAGACTCATGAGTAGAACATAAGTGCATAGCAGAAAGCTGCGCATTACTCACAATGTACAAAAAGTTGGGCAGCAAAAACTTGGGAAACTTTGAATCACCTGTGTCCGCTCCTGGTAGCGTGTCAAAAGCGTCAGTCTCTCAGGAATACTTAGAAGGAGAAACAGTCTCTCAATGTCTTTACGCCATTTGGAATCTAGCACGCAATTTCTAGGACCATGGCACCTCTCATCAAGGAAGAAATCAGACATGCCCTCTTCCACGGGCTCCAGAACATAAGTGGGCTGGCAGTCATAAAAAGCACGCTCAAAGGGAGACCCAGCAACCACGCTTAAGTTCACAGCTGGAGGAGGAGATAGTGAAGAAGTTGTAAAAGGGCCACCCCGCATTACATAGTGATTAAACCGATTCACATTAGCCATATCATCAAGCTATGGAAAATTGTTTAAAGGATGAATATGGGGAATGGGGCTAATAAGAGATATATCATGAGGATTATCCTTAACTTGGTCAGCTAATTTCTTATGGGGCATTGCGCGCATCCTCAAACGGATAAGATGAGGCATGGGAACCCTATCATGGGTAAGTACCCATTCATAGTAAGGATCAAATAAATCAGGACGAAACCTAGACCGAAAAGGGCGAAAAGTGCTACCGTCACCAAGACGACTACTGCTCGACCCAAATGCAGCAGGTGGAGTCGCAGCAGTACTCGCCTTGGCTTTAGTAGGAACACGATCGCATGGCATAACTACTTGCAAGGGAATAATGGGAGAAGAAGAAGAAATAAAGGAAGTGCGTGTAGGGAGCTCACCTGAGTGAGACGACTCAAGAGAAGAATCTGACTCTTGTGCCCACAAGAGGGTCACTCACATTTTGGATGTCACTAGCATCTGACATCCTAAGATCTACAAAGACAAAAGGCCCCCCCAGAAAAGGTGAAAAGAATGGGATGCTCAAAAATTCAAAATCAGTCATACCCCATGAACAAAGGTAAAGGAAAAACAACAAAAAATTGAGGAAAAAGAATCGTGAATACAGATACAACAAAAAGAGAAAGGAGAAAAGAATTGTGCAGAGACAGTCAAATTCGACCAAAAGGGAACAATCTTACGAAGAAAAATTTAAAAAGAAGAGAAATTGGGAATACAAATATAAGAAAAGGAACAAAGAAAGTTCCTTCATGAAGGAAGCCGTAGAGGAATAACGACACAACAACAATGGCGACATTAGAGAGCTGAAGAAGAAAATGGGATTTTGAACTACAGTCAAAGAAGCAAGGAATCTCAATGTAGAACAAAGTGCGAGAGAAATTAATTAAATAAATAGAAAAACAGAGCAAAGACAACAACAAAAAAGAGCGAAAGAAACAAAAATTTACAACAACAATGGAGGAGCAACAAGCACCTGCGAGAAATATGGAAAGCAAGAAATTTGAAAAATGAAAGAGGAAGATGAAAAGTGAGAAGTGAAAAAATGAAGAAATTAAAAAAGTGGGGGGATAGTGAATTAAATGGAGAAGTTAATGGACGGTTAGCTAGGCAATAAAGCCAAATCGCCATGTCACTTAAGTAAAAATAAAACTGACCCTCAAATGACTGACACATGTCCTAGTCATGCAAAAAACTGCACCTGCCCAAAAAAAATCACTTCTCAAACTTCAGCGGGAGCGATCGAAATTCCTCCCTACAAGCTCGTCATTTCTGAAACTTCAGCAGGAGTGATCGAAATACCTCCCTGCAAGCTCGTCATTTCTCAAACTTCAGTGGGAGTGATCGAAATTCCTCCCTACAAGCTCGTCATTTCTCAAACTTCAGCGGGAGTGTTCGAAATTCCTCCCTACAAGCTCGTAATTTCTCAAACTTCAGCGGGAGTGATCGAAATTCCTCCTTGCAACACCGTCATTTCTCAAACTTCAGCGGGAGTGATCGAAATTCCTCCCTGCAAGCTCGTCATTTCTCAAAGTTCAGTGGGAGTGATCGAAATTCCTCCTTGTAAGCTTTTCATTTCTAAAAATCCAGCAAAAGTTATCAAAAGTCCTCCCTGCAAGCTCCTCATTTCTCAGACTTCAACGGGAGAGATGGAAATTTCTCCTTGTAAGCTTGTCACCTCTTAGACTTCAGCAGGAGTAAGGGAAACTCCCTCAAGCATAGTCAAGCATCGTCATCACACGGAAGCACATTCCAACTCCGCACTTTAAACATCACCTTAAGCCTCAAAATTGTGTGACCAATCTTGCTTGTAGATTTTCACCTTCAATCAATGAGAATTTTTAACTTCCGCTCCTCTATTTTTATTTCTTTATTTTGATTATTGTTTTAGTTGTTAGTATTGCTTGTTAATCATGTTGATGCTTGGTTATTTGGTGATTAATCTTGTTGTTGGCATGATTAGTGAGAAGTTCCCCCATTAAGAAGATAGTTATGGTGTAGTTGGATCTTGAGCATATTTTAGGGTTTAAAATTGATTTGTTTGTGATTAAAATGCTTTGTCTTCCATGTATTACCAATTATTTCATTTGAGAGGCCTATCAATTGTTGTAATTGGGTAGATTGAACTAGATTATGGCAATAGTGTGATCTAAGAATGTCCATTAAATGATTTCCTTGATTTGTTCATCGATTCGTGTGGCTTATGACGATAGTGTAAGTTGTGCTTGAGTTGAGAAATCAATTAACCCTAAGAGGTGGTAAGATTATTCTTTGAATCATTGACGTGACTTGCTTAGTTCGCATTTCGATTTATTTTCCAGCCTTGTTTATGCTCGAGTGAATACTATTACTTATTTTAGTGTCTTTAGACTTTAGTTTACTTTTCCTATTCCGGACAAGCTTAATTGGTTATAATATTTGGTAGTGTTTAATCGTTTCATGTGGTTCGAACCCTCTTCTTGCCATATACTTGTATTAGGTTTGATGAGTGTTATAAATTGTATTTGATTTAGGGATAGCCAATTGACGACGTATTTATTCTCTTATTTTTTAGAAAAGGTGGGTTGATTATATGACTGCCATATATGAGAGCAAAGTCAAAAGCAACTTTATATTTAATTAATGTTTGTAAAATTAATAGATTACTTGTTTACTACATCAAATGATATTTTCTATTAGTTTTGATGGCTTTATTCTTACTTCCTCCGTTTTTTAATACTTGCAACACTTCCCTAAAATGGAAATGTCACAATACTTGCAGCACATTATAAATGGAAATCCATTCTAGGGAAAAGCTATACTATTGCCCTTATTTAAATCACATGGCCCTCTAAATTACAATTCTAACAACCACTCACCCCATTTTAAAGTGTATTATATCATGTCAACCCTATATTTCTTAAATATCGTGAAAAAGTGTGTGTTGCAACTATTAAAAAATGGAGGAAGTTTTTTTTTTTTTTGAAAATAATTTATGTGTAGTATTTGCTTAGAGGTTGAAGTGTAGAACTAAGCCCATGTATGTCTGGTTATTGTTGTAATTGAGGTTTCTTTTAATTATTATTTTTTAACTGTGTATGTATATTGTACGGGATAGCTCCTGCTGCGCTATCACTGGGCTCCCGGCTTCACTCTCGAGGTGTGCAGTCACCGTTGGAGGAGCCCCAGATGGGCTCACCAGCACGTCAGTAATCAGCCAGCAGGCGAAACTAGTGGGACTCCACCTAAAGGAGACCACACGCCTATAAAATGGGATAAAGTACAACTGAAAAGAGGTTAGACACACATTCTATTACATGATCTATCTCTCTAAGTACACTTTCTCCCTCTAACACACATTCTAACTTAAGCATCAGGGGGGTATCTCGAGCCACCCACAAGGATAGTTTACGTGAGTTGCCTTGCGCAGGTTGCCAACTAGACCCAGCCCATGCTAGTTAGAACCCTTGGATCTGTAGTCGAAACATATATCTTTAAAATTAACTCACATATTCAATATTTTTTGGATAAACTATAGAAAAGTAGTATTTTACAATGTTAGAAAATAGCACATTCGTCCATGTATCTTAAAAAGTATCATTCACTAGATTTGACATCAATTCAACTTAACCCAGATGAAACTATTTTAATTAAAGTAGGTCACTTTAACAAGTTTCCTTGTTTGATTTTACATTACATTCTTTTCCTTTACAGAGCCACATAATTAGTAGCTAGCTAATAGAAAATCAAAGTAACCAAAGAAGAAAACTTTTTGGGCTATAGCAGGCTACTTGGACGTTTTCTTGTTGGTAATACTCTTATCTTATTTAAAAGTTTTTTTTTTTGTATTTTTTATTTTTTTAGTATTCATATGGTTCAAGTCAAAGTTGTGATTGTTTTCTATATTTTAAATTAAGGCATGTTAGTATAATTAGGATTGTTTGTCATTCAAATGGATACTTATGCTATATTTGTATAATTGTACACCGTATTTTATTTTATTTTATTTTTTTTACTGGAAATTAAATGTATGCTAGTTCATTCAATGTTTTAGAATTTTTTTTTCTTATATTTGTTAATGTGAATTTAGGGAATGGCTTTTGATATGGAATGGATGAAAATAAATGATCTTTCACTTGTCTAGTACATCGTGGGGGTTGATAATTTCTTGAACTTTGCCTTTTCTAATGTCATAAAGGATGATAAACCACCACCATTAGGTGTCCCGTGTGATAACTGTCGTAATTTAGTGTTTGTTATGTGAGGTTTTATTTACTAAAGTCAGGAATGTATGAGTATTACATTATATGGGACCTTCATAGAGAAAAGGTAATGTAGACACCTAAAAATGTCTCTTCTAAACAAAACCCGATGATGAACAACCTTTCACCACTATTTTTCGTCGGCTTGAGTATTTAATCTTTGGAGTGCTTAATCAATATTTCCATTTAATAAACCAACCCAATTCTTAGCCCATTTCCCCAAGCCATTACTTATTTTTCCTCTTTTCGTTTCAACATCATAAAATCGAGAGAAATTAGTTTTGTAGCCTTATAATTTTGATCCAAATATTATTTGGTTGGATATGCCTTTTAATAATATTTCCAATGATATATCATAAGCCCAATTCCGATTTAAAATGAAGAATATATGAGCAAAGCATTAAACTCAGCCCAAAATCGACACCCTTTCACTAAAACGGCCATATCCTAAAATCTAAAAATGTTTTTGACCTGATTCTAGGGGTGTCCATTATTCAGATTCCAGTCCAAAATCCAGTCCAAATAAGCTATTTTGATTGGATTTTTTTTTATTTAGATTGGATTTGGACTCAAAATTTTTGAAATTTGGATTTTTGGATTGGATTAGGACTCAAATTTTTGAAGTCCAATCCAGTCCAAATAATAATAATAATAATAATAATAATATAAACCTCAACCGTGTAACATTAGTAAGCCCAAACCCAATAGTCCAAATCCACCAAATTCCCTCATTACTATTTACTAGAAACCCTAAATCATTTCAAACTTTAATTTATTAAGTTTTATTAATTACCTAATTATTAATCATGGCATATTTTCTATATTTGTAGTGTTTGGAGACTTGGATTTATGATTTGTATTGTTACATTGTAAGTTAATTAAAGTTTGTTTCGTTGGAGTTATGAACTTATGACTCTTAGGAATTTTTTTTTTATTATCAATTCGATTGGATAGTTTTGGATTCGGACTATGAGATTTTAATTTGGATTGGATTAGATTGGATTTTGAAAACTTTTGATTTGGATTTGGACTATAAAATGAGAGTCCAAATTTATTTCGGATTGGAATGGATTATGCTTGAGTCCAATCCAAAGCCCAAACGTACACCCCTACCTAATTCTAATTGGGTTGGAAAGTAGACTTGATTATCTTTCCAACGATATATTATATGCCTTTTTTCAAGTTACGAATCAAAAGTTATCATATTTTTAAAAACGCGTAAAAAACTGAAATTACCGCGTAAAAGCTAAAACGCCGCGTCACGGTGTATGCCAAAGTGGCACGGTGCATTGTACCGTGTAACGGTGCTTTCACGTGTCTTTTCCGCGTTTTTTCTCACACGCTAAATGAATTTGGACACATTTTTTAACAAACTGTACACCACGACATGATGTACTATACCGTGTCACGGTGGATAGTATCGTGCACGGTTCCCAATACCGTGTCACGGTACACACACCATGTCACAGTGCCCAATTAGGCTTTTTCCGCGGCTCTTATCTCTTCTAGGGTTCCGTGAAATCCCCTGTTCATTTCCTACATAAATACCCCCTTATTTCCGTAGTTTGGGGCACCAAATCATTCCTCTTCCTCTCTTATACACCGAACCTTCTCTCTTCTCCCCCTCTTGCTGGAACCAAAGCACTAGCCTTCCCTATTCTTCCACCATACTTCCTTTAAACACTCCAAGGAGTCCATACACCACCTGAAGTTCTATACTTAAACCAAGACATGAAAGGTATAATTTACTGAGGGTTTGGACCAAATCAACTCTACTTCTAGTTTAATTCAATTTCAATTCAATTTATATTTTTATTGAAGTTACTAACTATTTATTCATGACGTAGAAATTTAAAGGAGCATGCAAAATATGAGTAAATAATTAATTTAATTACTTATTTTATTTTAATATTGCTAGCATCATGATTAGGTTTATTATTATTTGATTTGAGTAACGATATTATTGTTAAATCGCTTCTAATGTTAATGTTGGTTCTACTATATTTTTATGATCACCATATTGCATTGGTGGAATCAATATTCAAGAAACATTCTAATCGTTTAAGGGTTGCAAAAAAGCCAAATTCTTCCCAGAAATGCCTATTTTGAGGGATTTTTTGTTTTGACGAAAATTTTTAAATCTTTTAAACCTTGAATGTTAATGGCATATTAATTGTGATTATGCATTTGGTTCATTCCTTTATCCTTCTACACTTTTAGACCACTTTTGAGCATACTTACTTGGTAGTAATTGGTGCTTAATAGTTGGCTCAAATTTTCACATAATTGCAAATAAATTGCTTTAAGTGTGAAAAGTTTGTTTCTTGAGGCTCATAAGTACTAAAGATTCAATCTTTAATTATTTTAAGTGTTGAAACTTTGTGTTACTATATTCCATGTATGTTAATAAAACTTTTTGATTTAATCATTTATTAAGTTGATTGGAATCATACTGTTTCAATCTTGTGATTGAATTTTAATTTATCTTCATATTGGAAGATATAATTTTCAAGGATTCACAAGTTAAAGTTGGAATCTTCATTTGAATATTTGTGTTCATAATTCCAACTTTCTTCTTAATTTTGTCAAATCTCATAATTAATTTATGTTGGTTAAATTAATGTTGAGAATAGCCCTATTCATTTTGTTGCATTAAGTTGAACCAATTTTACTAAAGAATAGTTCTTCGAAATATTTTTTCTTTTGTGCACTGAAATGAATTTATTAAGTTGGACTTGTTATATTTTTCATTTTTGCTTATTAAATTAGTTCTAAAATTAATTTGGAATTAATTAATAAATTCATGCAAAAACTCAGAATTAATCTCAAGATTTTAGCACGCAAACCAAGGCAAAAACCCACCCTTGGGTAGCCGGGCTGTACAGCAGCCCGCATGTGGCTGCCAAGAGCTGGCCGTTGCTTGGTGCGTGCAGCCATACATAGCTAATGCCTGCTGACAAGAAGCATGGCGTGCTAAGGCAGCAGCAGCATGGCGCAATAGCAGCCCATGCTGTGCGCGCCATACGTACTCTATGTGGGTTGTGCGATGCTTGGTGCGGTTGGGCGCCCATGTGTGTGTGTGCGATAGCTTGAAGCAAAGGGGCTTGATGTGCGTAGAGCATTGCTCGTGTAGCAATGTGGTGCAATGAGCTCGCGCAACAAGGCCATTATGGGCCACGTCTTGATGTGTGAAAGTTCGTTGATGTGGACGGTGTAACACACAAGCGACATCGTAACCCACTCCCACGTTCATTGAGCATCAACCAGTTGTATGAGTGGTAGCCATACATTGCACTCCAAGTCTTGGTGCTAGGCACTTAAATATTTTGGACTACGTAATTTTTGCATTTTGCCAATTTTATTATTTTAATTATGTTTATTAATTTTAATTAAAAATTTTGGAGGCTAGGCCTCGGTTTTAAGCGGCACTTGCAAAATTTTATTTTGGCTAAATTTTGGGTTTACTGACTTAATTAATTGGATTTATTAAGTTGGATGCGGAATTTAGTGGGAGCTTCAATTTTAATTGCGCTTAATCACATAATTTCTTAAACAACTTTGACTAGTTTTAATTAGGCGTGTTAATCAAATTAACCATCTAAATTAGTTACTAGTTTACGCGTGTTTGTGCATTGTTACTTGATTATCGTTGTAAAATGCATGGGTCATTCACATATAGTGAATGGATGAATGGAATGTATATTTTCTCACAGGTTTTATGAAATGGCAACTAGTGGCGCCCGATTAGGATAGAAAATACGGACTGCGTTCCGTGATATATTTTTGTAAATCTACATACGGTATGCGGACCGTTGAGTATTTTTGTACCATAATATTTAGATTAGTCCTAATCGTAGACACTAGTATTTGCATTATTTTTGTTATGTCTTGAAAACGGAGGTTCTTGGAAGACGAAGCCATGAAATTGCAAAAGAAAACCCTTGAAGACTCAAGGAGTCAAGCTACTTTCCAAATGCATCATTTACTTATGTTTTCTATATATATTTATGATTATATATATGAATAATATGTTAGATGCATGTTTTGGATTTCGAATGTTGCGATGATTAATTAAGTTCACTTAAATCAACTAACATAGAAACCCTAGGTCCTTAAAATATTGAGTAAAATTTGCCATTGTAAAACAACACTTACTGACCTATTGCGAGTAGTGATGGGCTACGCCAAAGCGAGGCATCACTATTAATCCTAGGAAACATAAGGCATACTGGGTATGCATGTTGGTCTTGGTTTTACTCAACGATATGAGTGATGGAGTCCTAACATGTCGTGGCAAAATGGATAAGTTGTTGAGAGAGCATTAGATGCGATGATTTATCTAATCAAGAGTGGCTTGGAGCCATTAGCAAAGAGTTGCTTACCTTAGAATATTAAGTGTCAAGACAAGCCAAAGCATGCTTAAATACTCATTGATTCTTTGGATCTTGGAATCAACTTAATCTGACTAAATGGGGACAATTTAATGTGTCAATAAGACGTTTAAATAAGTTTGATAAATATGCATGAATTCAATCTTATTTAAGTATTATGAATGGTTTTTCATTTCAAATTCTTTCAATTGTAGAACAACGTCTGCAAATAACTCAAACAACCAATTCTTGTTGCGCTCAATTCTCAACAAGGAGAAATAGAGTGGGCCTAATTTTCTTGATTGGCAAAGGAACTTGCGTATAGTTCTCATGCAAGAGCAAATGGAATATATCCTTGATGAGGAAATACCTGAGACTCCCAATGAGGAAGTGACTCAGGCTGCCCTAAACCGATGGAAAACTGCCACAATATCCCCCGACCTTCAGAAAACTTTCTTTAAGAAGGAGACAGCTTTTGAGATCATTTCTGAGCTTCAGAACATGTTTTAAGAGCAGGCCCAAACTGAAAGGTTTGAAACCACAGGAAAATCCTTGAGAGTAAGCTTAATAAAGGAGAGTCGGTCAGCCAATATGCTCAAAATGATAGGATTATTCGAGAACATGGAAAGGCTTAACGCAGGATATTCAACCAAGATGGCAATTAACATCATTCTCCACTCGCTGCACAAAGGCTATGATTAGTTCAAGATGAACTATAACATGCACAGCATGGAGAAAACCTTTACTGAGCTTCATGGTATGTTGAAGCAAGCCTGGCAAACGCTCAAGGATGAGGGGAAGCATGATATGCTCATGATAAAAAAAGGGCAAGCCGTTCAAGCGCTCAGGCTAGAAGAAGAAAGGCTTCAAGGGGAAGGGTAAGAAGACCTTTTCGCCTAAGCCAAAAGCTACCATAGATAATTAGGAGAAGAAGGTAGCATCTTCTAAATCTGATTCCGAATGCTTCTATTGCAAGAAGAAGGGACATTAGAAGAGAGATTGCCTAAATTCAAGGAAGATAAGAAGAACGGAACCGTTGCTTCTAGATCAGGTATATTCATTTTAGAATTAAACTTCACTAGCTCAGCATCATGGGTATAAGATACCGGATGTGGCTCACACCTTTGTTCCAATTCTCAGGGACTACGGAACACTAGAAGGCTAGCGAAATGAGAGGTTGAACTTCGGGTCGGCAATGGAGCCAGAATTGCAGCCGTATCCGTAGGAACTCTCAGTTTGTCTTTTCCCTTGGGGCTAGTATTGGAACTTGAAAACTGTTATTATGTTCCCAACATTACTAAAAACATTATTTCAATTTCGTGATTGGACGCGAAAGGTTTTGAATTTCGAGTAAAGGACAATGAATGTTCGTTTTATCTCGATAATATTTTATATGGTATTGCACATTCTGAAAATGGTCTTTATGTGCTTTCATTAGACAAACAAGTTTATAATGTTAATAATACCTCCAAGAAAGCTAAGACCATTGAGTCAAATCAGACGTACTTGTGGCATTGTCGTCTTGGCCACATTAACATAAAACACATCAAGAAACTTGTATAGGAAGGTGTTCTTAACTCATTCGATTTACAATCGTTTGAGAATTCTGAAGGATGTTTATTAGGCAAGATGATAAAGCAGCCATTCTCCAAATTGGGAGAAAGGGCAAGTGACTTGTTGGGCCTAATACACTGATGTATGTGAACCAATGAGGACAACCACAAGAAACTGCCATTGATATTTTATCACCTTCATAGACGACTATAGTAGATATGGATATGTCTACCTTATGTCGCACAAATCTAAATCGTGTTGAGTTTGCCAAGAAAATCAGCTTGCCAAGAAAATCATGTTGAGTTTCGATGAGTCCGACTTATCACGGAAGAAAACCCGAGCCAAGACCATACTCACAATAATTATAACCATAAAGCATAATTAACTTAAACAACAAGATTAAGAAAGAGATTAATACCTTTGGCGCATGCTTCGCTCACTAAAAGAGCACTTACTTCAAAAGCTCTAAGCCCCGCTCACACGAGGACCTCCAACGAAGTCCACCCGCAACCCGAGCACAGAAAATGGTCCAATGCTTAGGAGTTACCTAAGCCCGACCTAAACCCGAGTAATTATATGTTTTCAAAGGTTTTCTCAATGAAGATGCCTTTTTCAACACCTTACTCAAGTGAACAATCCCAAGGTATGCCTTGGCTATTTATAAGGAGCGCTTTCTTGAGATTAGTGTGTAGTTTGATGTAATGCATTGTTTCTTGTGCTACAAGGACATGATTATCATAAATCATTTGCACGGGTAATGGTTTAGAACCATACCGGATCAACCTATGAGAATACTTTAAGAGATTTGAAAATCTTCATAAGTACACCTCTCATTATGGCTATTAGAACTTCTTTCCTCAACCATGAGTATTGCGAGTTCTCTTGTTTGAGTACTAGTCTGTTTTGATGTTAGTCAAACGTCTGCCATACATGGAGATTATAATGGCAATAATCGGGCGGCTAGGTCCTTTTAGTAAGAGAAGCTAACTGTACAAGACTGGGAATGTCCACGTATTAACCATAGGGAACATGTCTTTGTTGTTTACAAGGCCTCTAGAAGAGCGAGACTGTGAAAATGCATAGCAGTACTCAAATGGATTTTAAAAAATCATCTGCTTATTGACAGTCAAACTCGGATTTCGATAAACACTTCTGGACGTAATAAGGACGACGAATAATCTTACCTTATAGTTCATGAAGAGACATTAAGTGACATAGGAAACAGGTTATACACAAAAGCGCACTTGTCCGAAAGGAGAAGTGGAAGATTGATAAGAATGGTGTCCTTCGAACAAGCGTATTATTTCTATAGAGGTTTCAGAACTATTAGAAAGCTAATTATTTAGTGAGGTCAAGTAATCGGAATGCCTAGTTGGAGGCCGTTTCCGATCAGTAATATTAATGTATAATTAATATTACAGCTTAATCTTGACTGAACCCTTCGGGTAACACCCAAGCAACTTACGATCCGTCATGACGAATTAATCCAAAAGGAAGTAATGAGTCCCTCGAGTATTATGAACATTGACGTAGAAAATCGAGTTAGGAGAGTCGAGACCGAGCGTCGCAAGTCGAGTCGAATGAATAAAAGACGAGATGGTAAAAACCAATTAATCAAAATACCCCTAACATCGGAATGCCCTGAGCAAATCGACTGCTAGGGGCATGGCATGCTAGCAGGTTAGTAGTGCTAACAGCACCAGCTGCACATAAGCGCACCAGCAACCCGCACCATGTGCATGGCTTGCTATGCGCATGTGCGGGCTGGTGCACTGCCAACAAGCTATGGCGCACAAGTTCTCGCACAGCAGTACCCAACAACCCGCATCATAGGGCCGGCTGGCAAGCCTTGCGGCCAGCAGCCCGCACGGACGCACAACATGTTAGGCCAAGCCATGCCAGCACAGCAGCAGCATCGCAAGCACGCAATGTGTGCGGGATACATGTTGTGCGGGTTGGGCTGAACCCTCCTACTCTCACAAATAGGCCCAGCCAAGCACAAAGCCGCAAGCTAGGCGCGCCTAAGTGCTCAAGGCAGGGCGCCACGTGGCGCCGTGAGAGGGAACCGGTTGGTGAGGCTTGGGGAGCAAGGCACTGGTCTCCCCCCTTTTTGTGGTCCTCACCTACCCTCTCCTTCCTTGTTGCTACTTGTTGATTAATTATTGTTTTGCTATTTTTTTTTTAAATTAAAAATAAATTGGAAAATTGATTTTTACCAACTCTCCCACATTAATAGGAGAGTAGAATGTTTTCTGAGAATTCTCTATAAATACCCATGTATTGGGATTTGAGAATTCTACTTGAGTTGGAACTCAAAAAGGCATCTCCATAATAGTGAGAAAACCTTTAAGTTCACATAAAACTCGAGTAGTTGTTTTTGGTCCAAACTCGGCTAAACTCCGAGTTAGAGACCGTTCAGGTCGTTGTTGTAGGTGGACTACCGTTGGAGGTGTACGCGCTTACGGGATTCGGCTTTCGAAGTAAGAGCTCGTTAGAGCGAGGGAAGCACGCATCAAGGGTAATATTGTCTTTTCACTTTATCTTGTTAATTATGTCTTTTAGTTATATAAATTATAAGCGGGTCTTGGGGTCGGGTTTTGTTCAGCGGAAAGTCAGACTTTCCGAAACCCAACATGCATCAATTTGAAAAGATTGGTGGATAAACTAGCCAAGAAGGGCATGCTAAATTCATACGTCCTGAAGTCAAAATTCACGTACACTCGAACATACAACAAATCTGAGAAGAAAAAGCAAAATGACAAGGAAGATGATGGAAATAACACTAATTCTGGTTTTGTGGCCGTCATATTAGGCGGCTTAGCCGCAGGCGGCCCTACCATGAAGGGAATCAAGCAGGACGCTTAGAAGTTAGGAAAAGTGATGCACACCAAGCGGGTGAAGCACAAGCCCTTCCTAGAAGTGACAATCTGCGAATCAGACCGAGGTAAGATAAAAGCCCCTCCCCCCCCCCCCCCCACAATGACCCCATGGTATTTATCATGAAAGTTGCTAGCTTGATGGTAAACTGGGTGCTAGTAGATTGACGCGGGTGAAACCTAGGTTGTTGGTGTCTAAGATTCCCCGATCAAAACAAAATTTATAAAACCAAACCTAACTTAAGTATAGGGGTAAGTCCGGGTCGAACCCAAGGGAATACAGTATTTACTAAGGTCTCAAGCTAAGCTATTCTGAAGCCTTAAAACAATGGGTTGGTCTAAGATATTGAATCAACTCAATCAAAACAAACAAATAGAATTCAATTATCAAAGCACTAGGGAATTTAGGATCCACACACACTCATGTTAAACTTGCTAATTTGACGGGAATTTGATCAATCAAGCAATGCGAGGGAAAACGATATTTGCATTTAAAATCACTTAAAGAGCTATCTCCTGGGGTTAAGCTAGATGTCTCTACAAATGACATCAAAGGAAAATCACAAAATAAGATCAATCGATAATAATAGCTTCCAAATAAATTTTTCGTGTCATTGAAAACTACTATGTAATCTAGCTTGATAATCAAGGTTAGCTACTCCTCTTCAAATCAAACACATGCACAAATTTCATCAACCAATTTAATCACATCATCAAATCAATCAAAAACCCCGAATTAGCTATAGATTATCACTAATACATGCTTCACCACTTCCCTAGCAAGGAACTACTCACTACACATTGTAAATTTGAAAAGCATAACAAAAGTAATCATCAATTTCATCATTTACATTGTAATTCAAATATTAACATCAAATCAAACAAAACTAATGAAATACAACAATATATAGAAAAAACAAACATAAAATTGCATTGAAAAGGAAAGAATTCTTACAAAACTTTGATCAATATCAAAGAGGAATGAAGATCAAAATGTAGCAATCATCAATTACCAAGTTTCTCTCTCTAAAATCTAAGAACAATGTCTCCAAAATCTTGAGCTTCTCTCTCTAAAATTTTAATCAAAATCTATCAAAAACTAAATCAAAAGCTTGTCATCTCTTTAGAAATGAAGGTATTCTATATATAGTGAAACTAACTAAGGAGAAGTTAGTTAGACGTCCAAAAAGAACCCCAAATGGCGCGGCCTCTCATCCCATTGCGCGGCCGCAACAAAATGATTATGGAACAGGGGGAAGTAGGTTGTTTGGCCACGCCACAGCCTTGCGCAGCCGCTCCTCCCTTGTGCGCGCCCGCGCCTAGGAGCAGGGGAGACCTCTTTCGTGCGCTCGTTGACGCTCCCGTGCGCTCCACTTGATACATGTTGGGGGAGGCCTTAAAGACTTGGCTTATGCACTCCTTCACTTTTAAGCTTCAAGAGGAAGAACCGACTTACATCCTAAGCTTAATACACCCCGAGAAAACGCCAATGAGCTTCTCGAACATCACCATTCCCCTAAAATCAAAGAAAAGCAAACAAGTAAAGGAGAAAAAGGCAAAATAAACTAAGAAATGCAAGAAAATGAGAACACAACTAAGGAAAATGAAAAATAGAGAAATTACAAGTAAAACTAAAGAAGAAGAGATAAAAGAGATGTAAAAGCAATGAAAAATCATCCTAAAAGAGGCTGCATGAGTGCCATAAATGACACTAATCAAACTCCCCCAAGCTAGGATTTTGCTCGTTCTCGAGCAAAACAAAAGCAAGAAGAAATAGGATGAAAGACTTATTTAAACAAGAAAAAGGAAAGGAAGAGATAAGAATGTACACTAAGACTCACTTTCATAGGAATCAAGGTTGTTTTTAGCTACAACAAGCCCTTTAAACCTCAAAGTCGCCAATGAGGACGAGTGAGGTCTCGTAAAGGTATCCAAAGAGTTTGACCCATAACTCTTGAGGGTAAAATGAGGCAAATGAATAAAAGAAAGTAAAATAAAAAATTCAAACAAGTAGCTTTTGAAATGGGCTTTTACAAATGATCAAATGCAAGTGAATAAACAATTTCTCTACAATAAGGGTATACATGTTCCAAGATATTTAAAGTTGACTGAAACATAGGATATGCTAAGCATAGAGAACTAATGAAACACATTTCACCTTCATCACAAACATTCTTACCACGTTCTCCCAATTAGCTTCAAATCCACCTCTTGTGAGCATCTCAATGGTTCCTTGAAGGAACCGGAAAAAGAAAGAGATTTAAGGCTACTCGACATCTCGACTAATGCACACCGCTCTATAAGCTTGACTCACATCTCCCTCCACCGACTTGTGACTCAACTACAAAGGTCAAAAGGTCTTGAGAAGGTTTGTAATGTAAGGGCGAAAAGGGTGAAGGTATGCTCAAATTTGAAATTTGGTGGTATACCTAAATTGTGAAGCAAAGGGTGATCAATCCTCAACACCATAATTAAGGAATCACCAAACAAAAACAACAACACCCCCAAGCTTATTTAAATCCAAAATCACAAACATATATACAAAAAGAGTAAGAACGCTTCCCCCCAATCTAAAATGAAGCATTGTCCTCAATGCTTAAAATAGGGAGAAATATACTCACATCAAAATATTTTTGAACTTTTTCATTTGGATTTTTTTACTCTTACCACCAAAAAAAATCACAAAATTACTTTTTACTACCAAAAATTTTAAAAGTTTTATTTTACCACAAAAAAAAAAATTAAAAATTGTTTTTTACCACCTGCTGTAAAAAACATAATGGAATATTTTAAATTCTTCGATTTTTGTGCCAAACACATCATATTTTTTCAATTTTGCCAAAGCTTTTTGAATTTGCTTTGCTTTTTCTTATTTTTTCATTTTTTTCGATTTTTCACATTATTTCATTGTCCTCACCTCTTTTAACTATGAACGGCTTTTTCAACTTGGCATTTGCCTTTTATTCACAAGACATTTACAACATAAACTTGCATACAATATCAGAACCAATATTCAACTAATCCACCATAAACTCTAACAATAATGATCATTTGCTTCACAAAAACCAATAATGGAAACAAGAATGAAACAAGAGGTTCAAAATCTAAAGATATGGCTTGAAATGAAGGTTTATGGCTCAAATGGTTAGCAAGTAGGAAAATTAAAACCCAAAATAAAGAAATAGAAAACTATCCTAGAAAAGGAAAAATCACCACCCCGAAAAGATGCCTTTGTCCTTCCTAATTGGCTCGGTCGCGATCTCGAGAGACAAGAGTCAAGTTCTAAATAAAGCATACAATAGTCAAGGATCCATGTGCAGCTCATGCAAAATATGTAGAAGGCTTGAAAGGAATGAAACCTCACATGGTTGTAGCAATAACTCACTATTAGTTTCAAATTCACCAATGGGAGCAACTTCAACTTTCCACAAACAATTAGAATCCGGCTACAAGGTCCCAAAAGTTCTCAAAACACTACCTTAGCATAATCTATCCTAGAGTTAACCAAAGATACTCTCAAATCGTGCATACCGATACCACATAGGAAACCATTAATTCAAAAGAAAAAGTTCGGATGATATTATGTCCACAACAAAAGCATAACATGAAAAGAAAACTAAAAGACAACCTCAAAATCATATTTTTGTATTTTTGCATTTTTGAAAAGAATGAAAAGAAAAAGTAAAATATAAAAGAGAAGAAAAGGAAAAGAAAGGAAAAGATAAAGAAAAGTGAAAAGATGCATGCATGTCATATAAATCCCAATCATCAAACAAGTGGTCATTCAACAACATCGCCAATGACCCCAAACACCTATGGTGTTACAAAGCAAACATCCTCGAACCGTTTAACTCTTCCTAAACTAATCCTATTCTATGCAAACAATGAATGAAAAGAAATAAAAGAGGGAAATAAGAAAGATCTCATCGGGAATCCAAGCTAAGCTAAGAAAAGCAGGAATAAAAAATAGAAATATAGAACTATATACAAAGAAAACGATTAGTAACTTCAAAACAAAATAATAAGAAAGCAAAATCAAGAATGAAAAGACAAAGGAACAAAATCAAACTAACCTACAAAATCAAAACCAAAACAAATCAATCAAAAAATTAAAATCAACTATACACTTAGATTAGCAAAATCAACTAAACACCTAAGCTACTATCATTTGAATCAAAGGGCTTTGGATTTAGGGATTTGGATTCAAGGGAGCAAAATTACCAACTCATCATGAAAGAGCAATCATCATCAAAATCAATCATCAAAAGAATTTTCACAAGAAAAACATGATATGATCATGGAAAACAACAACACTCAACAACATCAAGTATAGATCAAGACAAGCAATCACAAACAATCAAGGCATGAAAAATCAAGGACATCCAATAACAAAATTGGCCACCGAGACCCTTCCATAGAACTTTTATCTACCCAAGCTAAACAAAAATACATCTTAACATCCCATCAATACAAAACAAAGAATACATAATAAAAGGGATGGAGGCAAAAGCACAAAGAGGGGGAACTAGTTACCAATAGGCCCTGCACCATCATCATCATCCTCCCTATCATATGAGAAGCCGGATGGGGGACCATAAGGATCACATCCCCCGGTGTAACAGGGTGGCCAACCATAGTGACCCCTAAAGTTATCTTGTTGCCAAGGGGCCAAGGGAGCAAATTAATCGGGCAACTCAAGTGGCAACGGATGGGTGGGATCGACATAGGGTTGTTAGGATCACCCCTATAGTCGCTCTCACCGGGCACACGGTAATCATATTTATCGTGCTCATCCGAAAATTAGCGAGTCTCGGCTTTGGACCCTTGAGGTCTTTGCCAATATGGGTAGGTAGGCTTCCTATCACCTCCTCTAGACAGTATGGGACCGAGTTGAGGACGGAAGTACGGGTAGTGAAACGGGGGAGTGATCTCCCCACGGTTAACACTCGCATCATAGAGTTGTTGTTGTTGGAGAAACATACCTTGTAGCATTTCGAAGATGCCTTTCATTTGGTTGTAGATCGCCTCAAAGTCTTGATCATACATCCTCTCTAATCGAACTTGCATGCCCGCCATTTGAGCACTCAAAGCCTCCATGTCAGGGTTGGAGAATCGATGTTGTTGATGTTGAGGTTGAGGCACTTCTTGCTCTTGTTGTTGTTTTTGACGTTGATTTTGATTTTGTTTAATTTGTTGCTCTTCGTTGAAGACATATTGCATGTCTTCATCTTCACCGGGGATGCGGTTACTAATGGAAACAAACCACACATTCGGGCCATGTTGGTGGAGGGAGGTCAAGGAGAGGTTCGGAAGATAACATCGATGAGAATTCCTCACTAGCTAATCAAACACCTCATCATCATTACCCTTTGGTATGAATTGTACTTGCCGGAGTTGAGCAATGTCAAGGTAGAGGGTGTCGGCGTCCCCTCCGGAGTACGTGAGAAGAGATATCTATCATAACCAAGGTTGGTAGCCAACCTAGTCACCATGCTACCACAAGGAATGTCTCTTAACTTCTTGCCCCGCATATATGTACAATTTCTCAAGAATATGTTCCCAAAGTTCAACCTCCCACGCAACTCTTCTCTAGTTGACATTCAAAGAACTCGCAACTCGGCTTGTGACATATTTCCCAAGTCTTTCTTTAGGAACACCGAGTAACCCAACAACCGATGAAGCACTCTAAGGTACGGTTGGATAATGTCGCTCTCAAGAGAATAGCGGGCGGTGAACTCATCCAACCCCGAGATATCATGCCACCATGCATTTTTGGCGTACCCATCAAAATAATGATGCTCTTAGAAAAGGATATCCGCCCCCAAATTGAAATCAAGGACCGCATTGAATTTGGCCAAAAACATGTGATGCTCCACATTAAAGTGTTGGAAAGTTATTTGGTAGTCCTTGGTACCAACCGGAGTAGTAGTCAATGAAGCCAAGAACTCCCTAGTCAGCTTAAGGTAGGCTCGGTAGCGTTTGTTGACGAAGCTACCCAACCTAAGGTTGTCAAATAAGACCCATAAGTCCTCATCAATTCCCAATTTAATCATGCTTGATTGATGATAGTGCCGTGAGGGCTTTACAGTTCTTTTCTTGAATTCATTCTAAAGTGATTTATGGTTTGGATTGGCGAATCGTGTTTTTGGTAGTGGAAGAGGGTCTTCATTTTGTGTTTGGGAAGTAGGTGTGTTTGCGGGAAAAGGTTCTTCAATGGTTATGTTTGTTTTTCTCTTTTTGGAAGTGATGGCTTTCATGATCTTAGACATGTTTACTTCACAAATTCACAACCAAAACTCAATCACAACGCCAGAAATGACCACAATCACAATATAACCACAAAACCACCACAAAACTTGGTTCAACCAACCAACACTCTAATCACCCCTTACTACCAACAATACCAAAATTCAACCTTCCACAAATTACAACCAAATTTCACAAATAAGCTACAAAATCAACAACAACACAATGTAAGGCAATATTAATTAACAACAACACATACAACCAACCAAATTACTCAATCAATCATCATTCAACCAAAATGATACTACTACTATTCACAAGTATGCATAATAAAATTCTTGCTATAAATTGATGTAATAATGTAAAATAGAGGTAAAGAAGATGATTATACCATACAAGAAGCAAGTTTGAACAAGATTTGAGCACCAAAATCCACAAAACCGAAAATCCCCAATTTGCTCTTCAATGGAGGAAAGAGATTGGAGAAGAAGAAATGGAGGAAGGTAGTATGTTTTTTAATGATAGTGATGAAATTTGAGTAGAAAATTGTTGATTTTGTGAGTTGTTTTGATGATTTGAGGGATGATTTTTGTTGTTTGGGAAGTTAGGGTTTCGGTTTGGGAGAGAGAGGAGTGCGGATGAGGGTGAGGTTAAGAGTGAAATGAGGAAAATAAAGGAGAAAGAAGAAGAAGTAGGTGCGGCTGAGCACCTGCGCCGCCACGTAGCAAGGGTGTGCACCCGGGCACGAGGCCCGTGCGCCCGCGCGCCTGCGATTCTACTGCTCTTCTTCTTTGCTTGCTACTAGTTCTTGGTGCGTTCATCTATGGGCTTAATGATCTTTATCACCCCAGGATTATTAAACCCATTAAAAACATCAGTTTCTAAACCCCTTGACGGTGGGTTCAACATCCCAAATTAATGAGAGCACCATAATGAACCCGCCAAGCACAAATTTGCTTCTCATTTAAACACAACTTTCTCAATCTTACCTCTTTGATAACCTTACCCGTTCAACTCAAAATTCAATAATATCAAGCATACTTTCACCAATTACCACGAAACACCTTCCCATTGTTCTCATGCTCGTTTGAGGGGGTCTAATGCCCATGAATTCAACTTATTAATCCAAACACAAAACAAGTAAAAGAAAAACAATATAAAGAAAACTAAGAAAGATAGAATCAAAGGAAAAATTTAGAAAACCGGGTTGCCTCCCGAGAAGCACTTTCTTAAGGTCCTTTGCTCGACCTTTCCTCCAAATCATGGAGGGTCAAAGAACACCACCTTGTTCAAAGTGGTAGAGGAAATAAACTTTTTCTCATTCCTTGGCAACTTCTCTTCATTGTTTGATGTACTCTCATTTGTTAAAAATATCGAAACAAGCTCACTTTGCTTCAACTTCATTTTCTTCTTCATAAAAACTCTCGTTTTCTTCTTTGTCCTTTTATTCCTTGTAGTGGACGGCTTCTCACCATCAAAACTCTTGGAGTCAATCTCGTCCTCTTTCGGGTAGAGCTCAAACCATGGAGGAATATCAATCACCTCCTCATCCACAAGCTTTAAAGGCTCCTTGTTGTCTTTACTAACCTTCTTTCTTTCAACACTCAAAGGCACAATATCACAAACCTCAAGAACATTGTTAGTCGAGGAAACAATCATGCATACATTATCATTAGAGTGAGGTGAATTGATGCACATAATTCCAATCACAAAAGACAAGGATTCATGCATCAATTTAAGCTCAAAACAAGCCTTATCGTTACCACCCTCAAAGTAATAAGGCCGCCCTTCACATCTATTAAAGCTCCCGAATTAGGTAAGAAAGGTCTCCCTAAGATGATAGGTATGTTGTCATCTTCCGCTATCTCAAGCACAATAAAATCAACCAGAATTGTGAACTCTCCTATCTTGAGGGGGACATCCTCAACTCTTCCCTTTGGAAACTTAATAGATTAATCAACCAATTGCAAGGTCATGTTAGTTGGAAGAAGCTCACCTAGTTTAAGCTTCCTAAAGACCGAATAAGGCATGATGCTCACACTAGCACCAAGATCACAAAGGTCATTTTGAAATAATTTTCCATTTATTTTGCAAGGGATAGAGAAATTACCTGGTTCTTTCATTTTCTTGGGTAAATCATTGTGAATCAAAGCGCTACAACATTCACCAATCTTTACTGAGTCAATATCATTGCACTCTCTCTTGCCACTCAAGATTTCCTTAAGGAAGTTAGAATACCTTGGCATTTGGGTCATGTCTTCGGTGAAAAGGATTGAAAGATGAACTTCCCTAAGCAGTTCATCAATTTTGTTTCTCAAAAAATTTTGGGGATATGGAAGTTTGGGTTTGATCACCTCCTCTTGCACTTTTTCATCACTCTTCCCTTCCTCTTGGGCTTCTTTGGTCACCTTCTTTGACAAATTAATCTCTTTTTCCTCACTTGAATCACTCACCTTCTTACTTTCCTCACTCCTCCTAGAAACTCTCTCTTCAAGCACTTTCTCACTCCTTGTGGTGATAGAATACACGGGTTTCTTAGGTTCTACTCCTTGTGAGGGTAAAGAAGAAGGGCTACCATTCACACTCTCTTTCAAGGTGTTTGCTAATTGAGTGATTTGTATTTCAAGCATCTTGTTGTGTTTCATCATCTCATTGAACTTTTTATCACTTACCGACATGTAAGTGTTCAAAATTTTAGTTTAGTTCTCGATGATTTCCTCCGAGGTAGTTCTAGAAGATGAAAGTTGAGCTTAGGAATTTGATCGAGGATTAAGTAGGTCGTTGGTCTACTAACCCTAATCAAATTAAATATTTATAACCTAAACTACCCTAATACAAGTATACAGGTAAGTAAAGGGTTGAACCCAAAAGGAAGCATGCGAGCTAAACACCAAATTCGCTAAGCAAGAGTCAAGGAAAGGATAATTTTGTTGATTTTTTTTTGGATAAAAAGCACTAAACTACGAATAAGCAAAGATAAAGATGAATAAAATCAGAGAGAACAACGCTAGGGATACGGGGGTATCAAGCATGATAAGAAAATGGGGAATAATGATAGTTATCATGAAGAACATGCCAAAGAACACAAGATCCTACCTAAACAACCCATTCTCATGCAATAGTCTAGGCAAATCAATGAAAGAGGTCTATGCTAACTAGGATCATTCACATGCATCCTATTAGACACAAGCAAATCAAGAGAATAAAGAAGCACAATACACAAAACTCCATTTTAACAACTCATTCTCATGCAATCATTAAAATAGAGGTGATCTTAATCTAGTTCAAATCATTTTCATGCATTTAAGCTAGAAGGCAATCAAATAAAGTGCAACAATAGTCTCAAGCCATTAAAAATCAAGTCTTTCATCAAATTAAGGCATGTATTCAATCCAACCATCATCATTCATCCAACATTCAACACATATTTTCCACCCCCTTCCCCTAGCTAAAAGATTAGCCTAGAGAAAGGAGATTAAACATAAAATCAATACTAGAAACAAACTCAAGAAACTCAAAACAAAACATGATTAAAAACAATGAAAACAATAATAACTAGATGAACTAAAAAGATTAACAAAAAGAAGTAACAATAAAGCAAATAAATAAAGCTAAAGGAAAGGATTAGAGATTACTAGAGAGAGGATTAATGAAAGATGAAAACTTGAAGGAATTGCTTGATTGAAAATTAAACTTGACCAAAATTGATTACTTGGAAGAAAATTGAGCAATAATCTACTTTATCTCTCTAAAATTATCTAATCTAACCCTAAGAGAGAGAGGCTCTCCTAAACTAACTAAGAAAATAGCATAATAGATTCCCCGTACAAAATAAGCCCCGCAATATATAAAGAATCGCGCAAAAACGCAGAACAGGACCCGCTATGCGCCCGCGCAAGGATCTGTGCGCCCGCGCATGGTAGTTGTGCGCCCGCGCATGCGCCCTCGCAGCGGTCTGCGCTCCCTCGCAGCGACCTTCGCGCCCGCGCAATGTAGCTGCACGCCCACGCATTTGTGGGTTGCGCGGCCCGCACGCTGTAGCTGCGCGCCCGCGCGGTGTGGGTGTGCGCCCGCGCACATGTCGCGCACAGGCCGCGCAAAACTTTCTGCCTCGATTCTGCAATTTCGCCAGTTTTGCGCGGGTTCTCACAGGGCTGCGCGCCCTTACACCTTGCTTTCTTCGATTCTTCTCTCATGCTTCCTTGGCTTCTTCTTTGCAATCCAAGACTTCAAATACCTAAGCACAAACACCAAGGGAAGCAATAAGGCATAGAGAACGGTGCAAACACGCAATGAAGGCAAGCATTCAAGAATATACACGATTTCATTTAAAACACATCGAGACATGTATGCATGCATTATTTGAACAAAACAACTCCAAAACACCCTAAGACAAGCTAAAACAAGGCATAAACACTATCCTAGGAGTGACATAAATGTCACTCATCAAATTATTGGATAAAAGACGAGAATAATAAAATAAAAGAAATAAAGGATAAAAGGGTGAAATTATTGGAAAATAAGCCGGAAAACGACTCAATAAACACCCTAAAAGTGACATAAAAGTCACTTATCAAACTCCCCCAAGCTAACCTTTTGCTCGTCCTCGAGCAAATTAACATGAAACACGGGAGAAGGAGAATGATTTATTCAAGCAAAGCTAGAACACTAAAGGAGACAGGAATGTACACTAACTCACTTTCGTAGGAATCACGGTCAATTTTAGCAACTATAGACAAGCCCTTTAAACCCCTAGATCGCCCTAGAGGACGAGTGTGCTCTCGTGAGGGTTTCCTAAGAGCTTAACCCACAACTCTAGACAAAACCAAGGCAAAACAAAAAGAAAAAGAAAAGCAAAAACAAAAGGCAAGCACAACCACGACCAACATCACATGACAAGGCTTAAGAAAACCAAGCTTTTAAATAGAAAATGCTCCATTTGGACTCAAAACATAGAGACATGCACCAAAGAATGCTCACCTTTCTCAATTAAACGAGGGAATACACGTTCCGAGATGCTCATGGTTGAAAGAGACAAACATAAGCTAAGCATAGAGAACTAATGATTTCATTCTTCGTCCTAGCCCCAACTAAGACGGTCCACGTTCTCTCCACTAGCTTCAAATCATCCCTTAGTTAGCTCCTCATGATTCCTCGAGGGAACCGGAAAAAGAAATTTTTATGTGGAATCATAAGGTCATCCCAACATCTCAACTATGCATACTCTCTCCATAGGGTTAAAATCTATCTCCCTCCACCGGTCATTGACCTCACCCCTATAAAGTCAAAGGGTCTTTACTAGGGTTGTAACGTAAGGCTAAGGGTCAAGGCGGGGCAAAAATTTGAAAATTTTGGTGATATTTCCTAAGTGAAGCAAAAGGGTGATCAAACCTTAAAAACAAACTCAAGAAATCACCAAACATCAAACAAAAATACCAATAATGCCATCTCCCCCAAGCTTATTCGACACCGACACTCAATAAAAACAAAAACGAAGTAACGCTCCCCCCCCCCCCCCCCAAGCTTTAACAAAGCATTGTCCTCAATGCTTAAACTAGGGAAGAAAACGAAACCAAACTAGTTTTTTTTTTTTTTTTTTTTGTCCTTGCCTTTTTTTAACTTTGGACGGCTTTTTCTTAATATTTGCTTTATTTCACACAATATATACAATTTACTTTTCTTGCTTGGTACAAAGAGCATAATACTTTCTTATTTTATTACAACACAAAACAAACTCTTAAACCGAAATGCTTCACAAACAAAGGGTTAGGGAAACGAAAGGTCATAAGGCTTGTAATGTGGCTCATAATCAAGAAAGGGAATAGGCTCAAAGGGTTGGCAAGAGGAGCAAATGCAAAATAAAAACAAAATAAGTAACAAAACAAAAATAAGATAAAGAAAAATGAGAAAAGTGGTGCCCTTTTCCTCCCCTAGAGTTGCTTGGTCACGATCTTGGGAGCTAGAGGACAACACAAGGATTAAGTTATGCATAGTTAAGGATCCTAAATGTCGCTCACAAGAATGATGAAGGCTAGAACAAATGACGCTCACACGGAATAAGAAATAAGCAAATACCAACCAAGGGAATCCTATTCACCATAGAGAGCAACACCATCTTACCACTTTCCCGTGAACTAGGGGTTCAAACGTTCTCAAAAGTTCTAAACCGGGCTACCTTAGCTTACAATGTATCTAATTCAACCCTAAGCACTCTCAAACCGTGTAAACCCTCATCAACTAGGAAGATAAGCATTCAAAGACACATCATCATGAAAGGCACACAAATCCAAATGAATGAGCGAATTCCAAATCAAAATCATTTCAACTTGTCATAGTCATGTTTGTCACACAAAATGGAAAAACAACACAAAAATAAGAGGAAGAAATAAAAAGGTTCACAAATGAGGCATGTAATTCAAGTAAATCCCAATCGTCATACAAATGACCGTTGATAACAACATCAACGATCCCAGGTTCCTTAGAACCAATGCAAACAACCTCGAACCATTCAACTTCTTCCTAAACTAACCTTAAACTAAACACTCAAAGAAAAATTAAAAGAGTGAAAACAAGAAAGGTCTCACCGAGAGGTTGGCTTAAAAGAATAAAGGAGCATAAAATTGAGTTCACCAAATGTCACTCCGCTCCAAGCTTCCAAAAAGCAACCTACAAGGCAAGACAAGACACAAAAGAAAACATTAAAAGAAAACAAAGAAAGAAAACAAAAAGAAAAAGAAAGGAGGGGGAGAAAAAGGGTTAGAAATCCTCCGGGTTGCCTCCCGGGAAGCGCTTGTTTATGGTCTCTAGCTTGACCCTTCACCTCCTTCAAGGTGGAATAAAGAACATCACCCTCATCAACTTGAGGATTGAATCATAGATGCCCCCATGCTTGAGAACTAGCACTCCTTGAGGTCTCAAATCACCACAAGGGAAAGGAGGAAATGAATCAAGAGCCAATGGTGGCTCATCTTTTCTCTTTCTCTTCTTCTTGTCGTTTCTTCTTCTTTTTTTCTCTCTTCTTTCTTTTGCTTCTAAAAGGGCGATGAAGCTTGGAATCCTCGATATTAGGAAGGGCAACCTCACCTTCCTCAAGAGAGCCTTCAAACCAATCGAGAACTTCAAGGAAGTCATTATACCTCATTGTCACCTTATCATCACATGGAGGTAAGCTCTCATCATCCATCACACCATCGACCACATCAACTCTACATACGCTCACCGCCATGGGGCCCTTCAAAACAACATTCTCAACTAGCCTACAAGGGAAGGGAACCGGGCCTTCAAACTTGTTTGGTTCACTAAACTCAAATGGCTCCTCATTTTGTTCTTGAACCTTCTTCTCAACCACATCCTCCACAACCTTGTCTTCCTTACTCTCATCCTCCTTGCAAGTTTCGAGATGATAAGCATGTGAAGGGTTAGTAGATGATTGTAAGGGGAGTTTTGCGGTTAAATGGAGAGAAGAAATGTTGGATAGTTGGGAGTCAACAACTTCATTGTGAGATTTGATCTCTTGAAATTGTTGAGTGATAATCCGACGTTGTTGAAGAATTTGAGTTTGAGTGTGGTAGGGTGGGGATTGTTCTTCATACGCTTGAGGATTTTGGTCATGATGTTGATCTTGAAAGTTCCCCATTTGGATGGAAGGGTAAGAAAAATTTTGGTTTAGAGGATTGAAAAGAGGTTCATCTTGAAGGTAGGAGTTTTCTTGTTTTGGAGGTTGTTGAAGTTGTTGAGATTGAGCTTGGGTTACAAACTCTTCTTCCCTCAAAGTCAAAGCCTCACCTTGCTCGGGATTGAACTCTCTACAATACGATGCATCATGATCCGTCCCACCACAACAAGCACATGAGAAATCAATGATTTGTGACGGTTTTGAACCCAAACCAACACTAGAGTTCAACTTGGAAAGACCTTCATTCAAGAGTTCAACTATGTGCTTAAGTTGACTGACTTTCTCCAACTCATAAAGATCACCTTGCTTTCCTTGGGACCTTCTTTGACCTCCCCAAGAATAGCTAGTAGCTACCTCTTCAATTGTAGCTTCAACTTGGCTTTGAGGGATCTTAATCAATTGGCCACCTGCACCCGAATCTAGATTGGTTCTTGACATTGGCTCCAAGCCATCATAAAAGAATCTCATGAGCAAATTATGGTTGAATCCATGGTTAGGACATGCTCTAATCAAATCCTTAAACCTTTCCCATGCTTCCCCAAGAGTTTCATCCGGTTCTTGCTCAAAAGAAGCTATCTTCCTCCTCATTTTTGCGGTTTGCTCATCGGAAATGAACCTCTTGAGAAAGGCCTTCGCAACATCTTTCCATGTGGTGAGAGAGTTGGGCTTCAAAATCTTGAGCCATTTCTTTGCTCTTCCGGTGAGAGATTGGCGAAAGAGATGCATAAGAATGTAATCTTGGCTCACTTCATTTGTTTGCATCATTGCACACAACTCAAGGAATCGTTCCAAATGCTCAATGGGGTCTTCACTTGCACTTCCGGAAAATTGCTCAACTTGAACCATCCTAGAATATTGTGGATGGATTGTGAAATTAGACTCGGTGGTTGGGAGAAGTATACCACTCGTGAGCTCATAGACTTCAGGATTTCCAAACTCCCTAAAAAGAAGGTCATCCTCTTGCCTTGCCATATCTCTTTTTGAATACAACAAAGCTAAGCACACGATTAGCAATGACAAGTAGGATAAAAAAAAGGAGCAAAATAATAAAAAGAAATCAAATAAAATGACTCTAACAATAGCAAAAATAAATGTTAAACAAGCCGCCTCCCAAGCAACGGCGCCAAAATTTGATCGAGGATTAAGTAGGTCATTGGTCTACTAACCCTAATCAAATTAAATATTTATAACCTAAACTACCCTAATACAAGTATATGGGTAAGTAAAGGGTCGAACCCAAAAGGAAGCATGCGAGCTAAACACCAAATTCGCTAAGCAAGAGTCAAGGAAAGGATAATTTTGTTGATTTTTTTTTGGATAAAAAGCACTAAACTACGAATAAGCAAAGATAAAGATGAATAAAATCAAGAGAGAACAACGCTAGGGATACGGGGGTGTCAAGCATGATAAGAAAATGGGGAATAATGATAGTTATCATGAAGAACATGCCAAAGAACACAAGATCCTACCTAAACAACCTATTCTCATGCAATATTCTAGGCAAATCAATGACAGAAGTCTATGCTAACTAGGATCATTCTCATGCATCCTATTAGACACAAGCAAATCAAGAGAATAAAGAAGCACAATACACAAAACTCCATTTTAACAACTCATTCTCATGCAATCATTAAAATAGAGGTGATCTTAATCTAGTTCAAATCATTTTCATGCATTTAAGCTAGAAGGCAATCAAATAAAGTGCAACAATAGTCTCAAGCCATTAAAAATCAAGTCTTTCATCAAATTAAGGCATGTATTCAATCCAACCATCATCATTCATCCAACATTCAACACATATTTTCCACCCCCTTCCCCTAGCTAAAAGATTAGCCTAGAGAAAGGAGATTAAACATAAAATCAACTCAAGAAACTCAAAACAAAACATGATTAAAAACAATGAAAACAATAATAACTAGATGAACTAAAAAGATTAACAAAAAGAAGCAACAATAAAGCAAATAAATAAAGCTAAAGGAAAGGATTAGAGATTACTAGAGAGAGGATTAATGAAAGATGAAAACTTGAAGGAATTGCTTGATTGAAAATTAAACTTGACCAAAATTGATTACTTGGAAGAAAATTGAGCAATAATCTACTTTATCTCTCTAAAAATTATCTAATCTAACCCTAAGAGAGAGAGGCTCTCCTAAACTAACTAAGAAAATAGCATAATAGATTCCCCGTACATAACAAGCCCCGCAATATATAAAGAATCGCGCAAAAACGCAGAGCAGGACCCGCTGTGCGCCCGCGCGTGCGCCCTCGCAGCGGCCTGCGCTCCCTCGCAGCGAACTGCGCGCCCGCGCAATGTAGTTGCGCGCCCACGCATATGTGGGTTCCGCGGCCCGCACGCTGTAGCTGCGCGCCCGCGCGGTGTGGGTGTGCACCCGCGCACATGTTGCGCACTGGCCGCGCAAAACTTTCTGCCTCGATTCTGCAATTTCGCCAGTTTTGCGCGGGTTCTCACAGGGCTGCGCGCCCGCACATTATGCGCGCCCTTGCACCTTGCTTTCTTCGATTCTTCTCTCATGATTCCTTGGCTTCTTCTTTGCAATCCAAGACTTCAAATACCTAAGCACAAACACCAAGGGAAGCAATAAGGCATAGGGAACGGTGCAAACACGCAATGAAGGCAAGCATTCAAGAATATACACGATTTCATTTAAAACACATCGAGACATGTATGCATGCATTATTTGAACAAAACAACTCCAAAACACCCTAAGACAAGCTAAAACAAGGCATAAACACTATCCTAGGAGTGACATAAATGTCACTCATCAAATTATTGGATAAAAGACGAGAATCATAAAATAATAGAAATAAAGGATAAAAGGGTGAAATTATTGGAAAATAAGCCGGAAAACGACTCAATAAACACCCTAAAAGTGACATAAAACTCACTTATCAGAATTCTCACCATTACCTTGAGTTCTTGGAGCAAATCTGGGTGGGGGTCGCCTTAAAAGGAATGGTGTCCTTCGAACAAGTGTATTATTCGGATAGAGGGTTCGGAGCTATTGGAAAGCTATTTATTCAGTAAGTTCAGGTGATCGGAAAACCTAGGTGGAGGTCGCTTCCGATTAGTAATATTAATGTATAATTAATATTACAGCTTAATCTTGTCTGAACCCTTCGGGTCACACCCAAGCAACTAACGATCCGACACGACAAATTAATTCGGAAGGAATTAATGAGTCGCTCGAGTAATAAATATTTAGACGTTGGAAATGGAGCTAGGAGCGTCGAAATCCGAGCGTCGCAAGTCGAGTCGAATTATTAAAAGACGAGACGGTAAAATCACAACTAATTAACAATTTACCGGAATACCCCTTGCATTAGAATGTCCCAAGCAAACCGAGTGCTAGGTGCATTTGGTATAGCAAATTTGGCTAGCATGCGCACCAAGCCAAGCCTAGCATGGCTGGCTAGGTGGTGCGGCATGCTAGCTTACCATCGCTAGCATGCGCAAGCAAGCAACAGCGAGCTAGCAGCACCAGCTAGGTAGCAGCGCGCTAGCGTGCTGACACTGCTAGCTGTGCTTGATGGCTGGTGCAAGGAAGGCAGGCACCAACGCACAGCAGCCCACAGCAATGCGTGGCGTGCTGGCGCTTGCTGTAGGGCTGTGCGAGTAGCTGGCGTGCCCAGCCAAGGGGCCAGGCAGCATGCTGGGCAACCTTGGCGCCCAAGGCTGGCAACGCCAGCTGGCGCGTGTTGGTTGGGCCATGTGGGGAGTGTTGGCCGATTTTCTTGGGAGCCTTGGGGATCAAGTATTGGTCCCCCCCTTCCCTTGTGGTCCTTACCTAACCCCTCCTCTTAGAATGCCACTTATTGATTAATTAGTTGTTGGCTATTTTCTTTTATTTTTGATTTAAAAATAAAAGGAGAAAATTGATTTTACTAACTCTCCCACATTGATGGGAGGGTGGATTTCTCACTTGAGTTTCCGTATAAATATCCCACTTGGAATTGGGAAAACTCACTTTAGTAAGAGCTCAATTAGGCATCTCCACTTGAGAGAAAACCTATAAGCTCATTAATTACTCGGGTAGTCTTTTTGGTCGGACTTGACTAATTTCCAAGTAGTAGACCGATCAGGTCGCGTTGTGGGTGGACTTCGTCGGAGGTCATCGCCCTTTGTGAGACTTGGCTTTCTCAAGTAAGAGTTCCTTCCGGTTGAGCGAAGCACGCTACAAGGTTAATTTAGTCTTTTCTCTAATCTTGTTATTTATGCATTTTGTTATATTAATTGTGAGTTTTTTCCTTGGGCTCGGATTTTATTTTCCGCGGTGAGTCGGACTCATCGAAACCTAACAGCGGTATCCGACTCATCGCTACAAGGTGTTTTTTATGATTTTATTTTTCTGGTTTATGTTACTAATTACATTAGTAGCTTAGTTTTATTAATTTTATTCTCGTTTTAATGTGATTTTTGGCCCCGAACCCAGATTTTCGCCAAAAAATAGTGAATTTTGGGTGGAAATAGCGTTCTGGAAAGTTTTCAAACATTTTAGAGCTGTAAAAAGCCAAAATCCGACCAGAAGTGCCTTCTTTCGAGGGTTTTTCGTTTTTGACAAAAAAATTTAAATCTTTTAACCTTGAAACTTAATGGCATATTTATGGTGATTATGTATTTGGTTCTTTCCTTAATGTTTCTGCATTTTTTGACCTCTTTAAGCATGGTTACTTTGTAGTAATTAGTGCTTGAAAGATTGGTTAAATTTTCACATAATTGCAAATCCATTGCATTAAGTGTGAAAAATTTATTATTTGAGGCTTCTAAGTACTAAAGATCCAATCTTTAATTGTTTTAAGTGATTGAAACTTTGAGTTACTAAATTCTATGAATTTTTGTTGAACCTTTTGATTTAATCATTTATTCAGTTGATTGGAATCATAAAGTTTCAATCTTGTGATAGAAATTTCATTTATCTTCATATTGGAAGATATAATTTTCAAGGATTCACAAGTTAAAGTTGGAATCTTTATTTGAATTTTTTGTTCATAATTCCAACTCCCCTTTATTTTTGTCAAATCTCATGATTAATTAAATTAATAGTTGAACTAATTTTATTGCATCAAGTTGAACTAATTTTATTAAAGAATAGTTCTTGGGAATAATTTTGGTTTTGTGCACTTGAATGAATTTATTTAAGTTGGACTTGTTATAATTTTCATTTTTCTCATTAAATTAATTCTAAAATTAATTTGGAATTAATTAATTAAGCTACGCAAATATTCGGAATTAATCCCGAGAGTGTGGAACGCAAACCAAGGACACACCACCCTCGGCCAGCCGGGCTGCTAAGCAGCCCACATGCGGCAGCCAGGGCATAGGTGCGCTTGGTGCGCGCCACACAAGCTGCGTGGCTGGTGCGCCCAGCAGCAGCAGCCAAGCAGCAGCATATTGCGGCTTTGCGCGCATGTTGTTGCCTTGGTGCGAGCTGTGTGCATGTAGTGCTTGGTGTAGACTCGGGCTATGCATGTAGGGTGTGTTGCGTGCTTGCGGCACGATGCGCACAACCCCACTGTTGGCACTTAAGCCCCGGTTTTAAGGCTATGTTCATTTGCGTTTTGGTCATTTATTTATTATGATTATTAATATTAATCAAAATTTTGGAGGCTAGGCCTCAGTTTTGAGCGGCATTGCAAAATTTTATTTTTGGCAAAATTTTGGGTTTATAGGCTTAATTAATTGGATTAATTAAGATGGATGCTGAACTTAGTGGGAGCTTCAATTTTAATTGCGCTAAATTAAATAATCGGTTAAACAACTTTGACTAGTTTTAATTAGGCACGTTAATCGGATTAACCTCCTAAATTAGCCACTAGTTTACGCGTGTTTGTGCATTGTTACCTGTATTATTGTTGTAAAATGCATGGGCCATTCACAAATAGTGAATGGATGAATGGAATGTATATCCTCCCACGGGTTTTATAAAATTAGCAACCATTGGGACCCGATTAGGATAGAAATTACGGACTGCGTTCCGTCATGTATTTTTGTAAATCTAAATACGGTCTGCGACTCGTTGAGTATTTTTGTACCATGATATTTAGATTATTCCTAATCGTAGATACTAGTATTTGCATTATTTTGGTTATGTCTTGATGACGGAGGTTCTTAGAAGACGAAGCCATGAAGTTGCACATGACGACCCTTGAAGACTTGAAGACTCAAAGGGTCATGCTAATTGCCAAATGCATCATTTATTTATCTTTTCGATATATATTTATGATTATATATGAATTATATGTTAGATGCAAGTTTAGGATTTCGAATGTTGCGATGATTAATTAAGTTCACTTAAATCAACCAACATAGAAACCCTGGGTCCCTAAAATATTGAGTAAAATTTGCCATTCTAAAACAACACTTACCGGTCTATTGAGAGTAGTGATGGGATACGCCAAAGCGAGGCATCCTTATTTCTCCCTAGGATACTTAAGGCATATCGAGTATGCATGTTGGTTTTGGTTATACTCAACGATATGAGTGATGGAGTCCTAACATGTCGTGGCAAAGTGGATAAATTGTTGAGAGAGCATTAGATGCGACGATTTATCTAACCAAGAATGGCTTGGAGCCATTAGCAAAGATATGTTTACCTTAGAATATTGAGTGTTAAGAAAAGACAAAGCATGCTTAACTACTCATTGATTCTTTGGATCTTGGAATCGACTTATTCTTACCAAATGGGGACAATTTAATGTGTGAATAAGATGTTTAAAAAAGTTTGATTAATATGCATGATTTCAATCTTATTTAAATATTATGAATGGTTTTTTCATTTCAAATTCTTTTAATTGTAGAACAATGCCTGCAAATAACTCAAACAACCAATTCTCGTTGCGCTCAATTCTCGACAAGGAGAAGTTAAGTGGGACAATTTTTTTTTATTGGCAAAGGAACTTGCATATAGTTCTCATGAAAGAGAAAAAGGAATATGTCCTTAATGAGGAAATGCCGGAGACTCCCAATGAGGAGGTGACTTAGGTTTCCCTAAACTGATGTCAAATTACCAATCGGGATGTCAAATGCATCATGTTGGCCACAATATCTCCCGACCTTCAAAAGGCTTTCTTTGAGAAGGAGACAGTTTTTGAGATCATGTCTGAGCTGCAAAACATGTTCCAAGAGCAGGCCCGACTGAAAGGTTTGAAACCCACCAGCAAATCCTTGACAGCAAGCTCAAGAAAGGAGAGTCGGTCAGCCCACATGTACTCAAAATGATAAGATTATTTGAGAACATGGGAAGGCTCGACGCGGGGTATTCAACTGAGATGGCAATTGATATCATTCTCCACTCGCTTCACAAAGGCTATGATCAGTTCAAGATGAACTATAACATGCACAGCATGGAGAAAACTCTCACCGAGCTTCATGGTATGTTGAAGCAAGGTGAGCAAACGCTCAAGAAATGAGGGGAAGCATGATATGCTCATGATGAAAAAAGGCAAGCCGTTAAAACACTCAGGCAAGAAGAAGAAAGGCTTTAAGGGGAAGGGTAAGATATGAGTCTATGCATCTTGGTGCGTTGCGAAGGCGCAAGCAGCCTTGCGTGTGTTGCCTTGAACCTTGCAACCCGTAGCAAACGCTACTAGGCTCGGCCTAGCTAGTGCTACGTTGTGTGGTGCTCGAACACGCACCAAGCCGCATTGCCCAAGGAGAGCTAGGCACCCTTGGCTAGCAAAAGTGCGCACTAGCTAGTGTAAGTGCGCAAACCATTTGTGTGCGGTTGGCTACGTGTTTGCTTATTTTACCATTTTAATTATTCTAATTAATTTAATTATTTTGGTTTTAATTATTTTAATTAAATTTTTGAGCCTAGGCCTCGGTTTTGAGCGGCATTGGAAAAATTTATTTTGGCAAAATTTTTTGTTTACCGGCTTAATTAATTGGACTAATTAAGATGGATGTGGAATTTAGTGGGAGCTTCATTTTTAATTGCACTAAATTACATAATCGGTTAAACAACTTTGACTAGTTGTAATTAGGCGTGTTAATCGGATTAATGACCTAAATTAGTTACTAGTTTACGCGTGTTTGTGCATTGTTACTTACTTATCTTTGTAAAATGCATGGACAATTTACAAATAGTGAATGGGTGAATGGAATGTATATTCTCTCGCAGGTTTTATAAAAATTGCAACTAGTGGGCCCGATTAGGATAGAAAATACGGACTGCCTTCCGTGATGTATTTTTGTAAATCTAAATACGGTCTGCGAACCGTTGAATATTTTTGTACCTTATTATTTAGATTAGTCCTAATCGTAAATACTAGTATTTGCATAATTTTGGTCATGTCTTGAAGACGGAGTTTCTTGGAAGACGAAGCCATTAAGTTCCAAAAGACGACCCTTGAGAGCAAGCTCAAGAAAGGAGAGCCAGTCAGCCCACATGTACCCAAAATGATAGGATTGTTTGAGAACATGGGAACGCTTGATGTGGGGTATTCAACCGAGATGGCAATTGACATCATTCTCCACTCGCTGAACAAAGGCTATGATCAGTTCAAGATGAATTATAATATGCACAACATGGAGAAAACCCTTACCGAACTTCATGGTATGTTGAAGCAAGCCGAGCAAACGCTCAAGGATGAAGGGAAGCATGATATGCTCATGATAAAAAAAGGGCAAGCCGTTCAAATTCTCAGGCAAGAAGAAGAAAGGCTTTAAGGGGAAGGGTAAGAAGAAGCCATACTGGATCGATCTATGAGAATACTTTAAGAGATTTAAAAATCGTCATAAGTATACTTCTCATTATGGCTATCGGAACCTCTTTCCTTGACCGTGAGTATTGTGATTTCTCTTGTTTGTACTAATCCGTTTTGATGTTAGTCAAATGTCTGCCTTACATGGAGATTATAATGGTAACACTCGGACAGCTAGGTCCTCCTAGTAAGAGAAGCTTACATTACAAGACTGGGAATGTCCCCCTTCTAATAATAGGGAACATGTCTTTGTTGTTTACAAGGCCTCTCGAAGAGCGAGAGTGTAAAAATGCATGGTCGTGCTCGGATGGATTTTAGAAATCATCTGTTTATTGACAGTCAAACTCGGATTTCAAGAAACACTTCTGGACGTAGTAAGGATGACGAATAATCTTACCTTATAGTTCATGAAGAGACATTAATTGACATAGGAAAAAGGCTATACACTAAAAGCACACTTGTCAGGAAGGACAAGTGGGAGATTAAAAGGAATGGTGTCCTTCGAAAAGTGTATTATTCCGATAGAGGGTTCGGAGCTATTGGAAAGCTATTTATTCAGTAAGTTCAAGTGATCGGAATGCCTAGGCGGAGGCCGCTTCTGATCAGTAATATTAATGTATAATTAATATTACAGCTTAATCTTGACTGAACCCTTCGGGTTACACCCAAGCAACTAACGATCCGACACGACAAATTAATTCGAAAGGAATTAATGGGTCGCTCGAGTAATAAATTTTTAGACGTCGGAAATCAAGCTAGGAGCATCGAAACCCGAGCGTCGCAAGTCAAGTCGAATTAATAAAAGACGAGACGGTAAAATCACTAATTAATCAACAATTTACCGGAATACCCCTAGCATCGGAATGCCCCGAGCAAACCGAGTGCTAGGGGCATTCGGTATAGCAAACGTGGCTAGCATGTGCACCAAACCAAGCCTAGCATGGATGGCTAGCGATGGTGCGTTATGGCTAGGTGGTGCGGCATGCTAGCGCACCATCGCTAGCATGCGCAAGAATGTAGCAGCGCGCTAGCGTGCTGGCACTGCTAGCTGTGCTTGCTGGCTGGTGCGGGGAAGGCAGGAAGCAGTGCACAGCAGCTTGCAGCAATGCGTGACGTGCTGGCGCTTGCTGCTGGGCTGTGCGAGCAGCTGGCGTTCCCAGCCAAGCGGCCAGGCAGCTAGCTGGGCATCCTAGGTGCCCAAGGTTGGCAGCACCAGCTGGCGCGCGTTGGTTGGGCCATGTGGGGAGTGTTGGCCGGTTCTCTTGGGGGCCTTGGGGATCAAGTATTGGTCCCCCCTTCCCTTGTGGTCCTTACCTAACCCCTCCTCTTAGAATGCCACTTGTTGATTAATTAGTTGTTGGCTATTTTCTTTTGTTTTTTATTTAAAAATAAAAGGAGAAAATTGATTTTACCAACTCTCCCACATTGATGGGAGAGTGGATTTCTCACTTGAGTTTCCCTATAAATATCCCACATGGGAATTGAGAAAACTCACTTGAGTAAGAGCTCAATTAGGCATCTCCACTTGAGAGAAAACCTATAACCTCATTAATTACTCGGGTAGTCTTTTTGGTCGGACTTGGCTAACCTCCAAGTAGTAGACCGATCGAGTCGTGTTGTGGGTGGACTTCGTCGGAGGTCATTGCCCTTTGTGAGACTTGGCTTTCTCAAGTAAGAGCTCCATTTGGTTGAGAGAAGCACGCTATAAGGGTAATTTAGTCTTTTCTCTAATCTTGTTATTTATGCATTTTGTTATATTAATTGTGAGTTTTTCCTTGGGCTTGGATTTTATTTTTCGCGGTGAGTTGGACTCATCGAAACCCAACAGTCATCTCTTGAATATGGGCATGCAAGACAACTCTAAGCCAAGATCATAGCTACTTAGTTAGATGGTCGAGCTTCCCTTTAGTGAAGCCTACCTACCTCACATTCAAATGGCAATATTGCTAAGTGTAGCGCATATTTCTAGTGGACGGCCCTCTTCAAAATACTAAGCGACCGGCAGCCAACCAAGGTGCAGGTAGCTGATTGTTGAGGAATGAGCAGGGGCTAGGAGGCAAACATGTCGAGCTTCCAAATGTAGAGTCCTAAGGCTTGTACAAGGGGCAAGGGGCATCAAAAGAGTCGTCCAGACTTAGTATGCTCCAACCGAATGACATCGGTGCCGAGTATCTAGCAACATCAAGGGCAAGGCATTAAGGTCCTAGCTTAATCATGTAGTCTACCATATGTTGGCATGCAATATCTGTAGTTGGGCCTCTTGAGAATCGCCCAACAACAAAGTGAAACCGTGCACCAAGATCAGGCTTGTCCGAAAACAATCAAACGGACATGAGGCTAACCAAGCGTAAAGTCCTAATGAATAGGGGCTAGTACACAAAAAATAACAAAGCAATTGATTCAACATGCCGATGCATGAGCCAAAAGGCCTAGCTTGAGCAAACGATAATCCTCCTTTAGGAAGACAAGTTGGAAGAGTCAAAGTGTCGACCAGCTAATGAGCAAATAACATTCCTTTAGGAAAATAAGCGGCACTTGTGAAGAGCCAAGTGGACAAGGACCATTAGGCCTCGACTAATTACTAGAGACTGCAAGCGGCAACTGATTTATAAGGCTTAATGAAATTAGGCCGAATAGGCCCTCCTTGAATTCAAAATGCCTACTAAGTGTATGACCATCTACGCAAGCATTCATTGCTCGTAAGGTAGCTTCAAGGTCGGGTATTTTTGCAATATAATCAAGTTGATAATCGAAGAAAGCCTATCAAAGATAAGATAAGGAAGCCTCTTTTATTTTTTTGAACGGCCTAATTACTATACCAAATGCTAGCCATCACATTTTATTCAAGTCTTTGAAAGACCAGCCACCCCATTGGGGCAATAAGGAAAGACTAAGGTCCAAACGTTCCTTTTTGAGCAGCCACTTCATGAAATTAAGGACAAAGGTCCCTCGGTATTAGGCTACGGCCCAACAAATTTAAAATGTATTAATACCTTCAGATAAGCCTCCCTCAATAGGGCAATATATAGATCTTTATATGGTCCAAGCGTATATTGAATGGCTCCTTCATCCGAACAAGTACTAGGACTCTAGAAGAGGTTGAGCTGTTCATACAGCACCCTTCCAAGTCCGAGTAAGATTTGTCATAAAAAAGAGCAAAACGGCACATGTGCCGAGATCCTATGAAAGGAGTAAGTCGAGATGGAAAATACATACGGCAACATTGCTAAGTATAATTTTCAATACGATGGTAAAACATCGAGTATAATCCTAAAGATTTACTCGGCAAAACATTATATAGCTTAAAACTCCCAAAGTAAAAGGATTCTAGGCGGCAGAAATGTCAAATAAAAATCTCAAAGGTACTCCAAAGTGCAGGAATTCTAAGCCTATGCTCCAAATAAAATTCCGAAGGAAAGGGCAAGAAGTGATAGATGGTCATCTTTCGCCCCAACTAAGTCCGAGCCCGATTGAGTCATAAGTGACAAGGGCATAGGATGAAACTTCTCGTTAATAAGAACTTGAAATTATTGTTAAGGCCAAAAATATAGTCTCAATTGACCTCTCAAAGGTTAATCCAAACGACTAAAAAATCGTTGGACGCCTAGAAAAGACAAAGGAAAATTCATCCCACGTGGCATAGAGACGAGACTAAAAATCTCGGCAAATGCTATAATTGATTCGTCACAGACACGAGGCAAAGCCCCTTGGCACGTGTTAAATGTTTCTCGGCAATTTCCTAATCGAAGTTAATCAAAAGCTTCTAGACTATAACAAATGCCGAATAAGTGCAAAATAGCCATCTAAGCCTAATTGGCTATTAAAGAAAAAGTTGTCTAAATGGCAATGTCTTTTAACAAGCCTAGGTCCACAATAATCCTTAAAAAGGATAGACCAAATATGGCAAACCGCATGAATAAGAGGAATTGAAAAAGCTTAATAGCCGATCAAACCTTGTAAGAAGGTATTTTAAATAACCCATTAGTCGTGAGACAATCAAAGTGGGGCTTAAAAGTATAATGATCGACATCTGTCTAGTTCAAGGGAAATCGTTATTATGATTGATTAACATAGAAAATATCATACCGGCCAAGGTATAAAAATTTTCCAAGTTAATTAAACCTTATTAATTGAACTAGACATGATGTCGAATCTAAAGAAGTTATAAAATTCATTTTTGAGAGGTGTAATCCCTTTTGAGAAGAGAAATTACCCCTCTCGAGGGGCTTATGTTTAGGGGTATTTTTACCCCCTTTTTATAGACAAATGAGAGGCCAACAAGTGGCCCAATTATAAGCCGGCATATGGCATCATGCTCAGCTAAAAAAAGCCAATTAGAGCATGACACATGGCCTAAAGAGAGATATCAGAAAATGAAAGGCTCAAAGCCTATTAAGGAAACATGCCTAGCATGAAGGAAACCCTAATACAAGTGTGAACCACGTATAGGGAAGCCAATCTTCCTAGGTTATGAAACCCTAGGAGCATGATCTCCCACTTCCCTATAAATACCCCATCATTTCATGATGGAAGAGGAGGACACATAATTCCCAAAGGCACAATGCCCAAAACATGCTCTCACTTCTCTCTACTTTCTCACTCTACAATACCGTTTTTCGATCACTAACTTGATCGTCGGAGGCGGATCTCCGATAAACCGGAGATCCGTTGTTTTGCAGGTGTTCAGGCCGTACGAGTGTTGCATCCCGGATCTGTCTCCCGCGAGAATCCATACCCCCCTTCACGAAATCACAAAAATGGTTGAAACAATAAGAGTAAACACAAGCTACATTTTCTGATTGCTCATATTCTAAATCATAGGTTCAGTTTTTTTATTTACTTTGTCATGTAATCAGTTTAACTTTTATTTGGTGTCTATCTACTTTATAAAATAATACTCATAAGAGACATTATTAGTTCAAGAACAGCACAGTGTGTAAGAAGCAAGTAATATAAGATTTAGCTTTAGTACAAAATAATTAGCTTGTGTTTAGCAGCTTGATTGCAATAGCACAGTAGTAATGTAAGAAATAGCAGCTTGCAAGAACTCTCTTCACCGTTGTTTGATCAAGAAATTACAGATTTCATAATTAGGCTAGTCCCTTAGACGCTTAGTCAGAATTCAGTAAAAGTGTGAGACTCTAGTTGGCAATTGCTTACCTAGCCTGCCAAAATTTTATCTACTTACGGAGCAGTCAAGTCTTTTACTTTTAAACATATCTAATTTATTTTAAAAGGAATTTAGTTTAATTATTCATGGCCATTTTAATTCATTCAAATTCAAACATATAATGAAAAATTACAGAAATTAAATATGAATTAAAGTTCACACTGTCCACAATCTTGCTGCCAGCTTATCCTACACCCCATCCCTAAATTTAATCTACACCACACAAAAACAGTAACAAACAATAGCCCACAACCCCTAGCCATTAATGGCACGCAGGTTCGCAGCAACTAACACACCAACAACACCTCTGTTGCATATGAATCATAGTCATTAAGGCATTTAGTGTGCATTAAGAAATCAAAAACAATAATTGAATAATCAAAATTAATTCAATGTCAAGTAAAAAATAGACAAATTCAGGCACGAAAATCTCGCTAGTGTTTAGAATCGAGCTCCAAATCATAAGCTTAAAACATTCAAAAAATCATATAGATTCAATTGTTAAAAATTTATAGTACGAATTCACTCAAATCACATAGGAGATGATAACTTATTGACAAAATAATTAATGATAAACCATAGATAGTTGATAAGTGTCATTTATGGCACTCTTAGGCTAGGTTTTCTTTGTAGTTTTATGCTCGTTTTTAGTCATTTATGTCGTGGTTTTGCATAATAATTCTTATTTTGCGTGTTTGTGTATAAGAAATGTGTGCTTTTGATGGTTTTCTTTCTATTTTATTCATTTCTCGGTTATCTTTTCTTGCTTCTCGATTTCTTTGACTTGTTTTGTAGGTGTGTTGAGTTTCCCGAGGTTTAATTGTCAAAGAGGAATCTCGAGCGCATTCAAGGAGGTTAATGGAGTTAAGTTCGGGAATCCAAACATGCAATTCAAGCTAGCTCCGCAAGCACAAGAACCTTGGAAGAAATGCTTTGGCTCGAAGTGTTCAAATGCTTGGAAGATAAAGGAGCTTCCCTTCTCACGAGCATCGCCTCGAGTGCATCAATGATAGGGATGCTCGGGAGCGCGGAGATCGATAGAGCAAGCGAACGACGCAAGGCCACGAGCACCAAGAAGGGGTGCGCGCAAGCGACATAGGTGGTGCGTGCACGCAGACCCAGGTGTGCGCGCGCGCGGCCTGGGTGGTGCGCACGCACCAGGCGCATCATTCACCTTCGCTCGATTTTCTATTTATACCCTTAGACTTTTCCTTTTTCAGGGGACGACTTATTTTTGTGCTTGACATTTATTTTCCAGAATTAGAAGAGAGAGAAAGTAGAGAGAAGCTTAAGATTTCTTTATTGTACTTGAATTTAATCTTTTATTTCAATTTGATCTTGGATTTCTTCTTCAAATCAATGAAAGTTTGTGATATTTCTTTCCTTTGAATTTACTTCTATTGCAATTTCCTTTAATTCTTGAATGTTTGATTTGAATTCCGTTCTTTGCTTTAGAATTTGTTGAGTGATTGAATTTCTTCTTGATTAAACTTGAAATGAATATGATTGTGATTTAATTTGTTTTGTTTCTCAATTTCACCATGATTAGTGAGTAGATTAGTTGCTAGGGAGAAGGGGAAGCATGCTTGATTGATGATTTTTGCTAGTTGATGGTCCTTGATTGATTGAATTGTTGCAATTAAATTGATTGACATAGTTATGCATGTGATTAATTAGACTAGGAGTGATCAACCTATAATATTAATCTAGATTGCATTTCAAATTTCAAAGACATGAACCCTTGATTTGAGAATTGTTTAAATTGATTGAATTTGATTGTGATTTTCCTAGTTAGCCATTCATAGTGAACCCTAGCTTGTCTTATAGGAGATAGCTTTTGGATTCCTTTGGTTGCAACTATTGTTTGTCCTTTGTAATGTTTGAATTGATTGAGTGATCCATCAATTAGCATAATCATTGAGCTTGCATGTGGAACCTGTATCCCTAGTGTTTAGTATATTGAATTTCTCGATTTATCTAGCCTTCTCGATACCTTAGTTACCAACCATATCTTTCTACAATCTTCGAAGTAGCTTGACCTAGGCTATAGCTTGCACCTACTCATTCCTTTGGGTTCGACCCTTGACTTACCATATACTCGTATTAGGTTGGTCGAGTGTTTATGAATTTTGTTTGGCTCAAGGAAAGGGTAGAAAACGTCCTCCGTTTCTTACGTCAATGGTGAAATTGAAATTCGTGATTCAAAAAAGAAGAAAACACATCTTACCTCAAAAGCTGCTTCAAATGGAGTAGAGAAAGCTCGAAATCCGATTCGATGGAGTAGAGAAAGCTTGAAATCCGCTTCAATGGAGAAGAAAAAGCTTGAAATCTGCTGCAATGGAGGTAACTAGGAAGCAGGGCAATCGATGTACTTGAGGAGAGAGAAATGACAGAAAGTGCGCTTAATTGTGAATTAATATGGGCCGCTCATCAAACGCGCATCAAAGTTAGATCCAACGGCCCTAATTAATTCTTAGTTCTCATTATTCGGCTAGTTTTCACGGTAACTCGGTTCTATATATATACATATATACATATATATATATACATATATATATATTTGTCTAATCCACAATTGAACATTTTTTGTATTGATTTTTTTTTAATAAAACTCTTTTTTGTTTTGATTGGACGTAGTTTATTCTAATTTTTTTTATTTAATTTAGTATATATATGTAACTTTTCATATTTCATCGTTATTTTTTATGATAAACATGTATTTAGTTTTAATTGAACATGATTTTTAATTTCTAATATTATTATTTTATTATTATATTATTTTTAATGTTTATATTTCATTATAATTATTTTATATGTTCTTTCAAAAAAAATATTTTATATGTTATTATCTTTTTTTGATCTAATCCAAAATTGAACATCTTTTTAAATTTTTGAAAGAAATTGATTTTCATAATTTATAATTGAATAATTGTTAATGAACGTGATATTTATTTTGTTAGTTTAATTATTATTATTATTATTATTATTATTATTATTATTATTATCAGAATTGTATAATTTTTATTTTTTTTTAATGTATAAGTAAAATAAAATTCTCATAACATTTTATTGAACTTTTGCATCAATCACTACTCGTCATTTTTTAAGTTACATGTAAATTGAATCTAAATTTTTTAATTTCATTTGTTAATTTTTCTTAGGTGTCGAATGAAAATTTTTATTCTAAAATAAATATAAAATAATTTTTCCGTTGGTCGAAATAATATCGTGCGGTAGATGCATGATTTTTTTAATAAATCATTTTGTATAATTTTTATTTTTTAAAATAATATAAATTTTAATATATAAAGATAATTTTTAGTTCTTTATAGAAAGATAAGCTTTAGTTATTTGAATAATTAAAATATTAATAAATCACTATTCGTTGTTTTTACCTACATGACAAAATCCTTAAATCTCATTCTTCACTTTTGCTAGGTGGCGAGTGAATTTTTTAATTCTAAAATAAAATACAAATCTAATTTTGAATTGGTCGAAATAATATCTTTGCTTACATTGCGCGTCGAATGCTCCCGAAAAATGCCTACTTTATTTATATACTAGTTTTGTGCCCGAGCAATGCCCAGATGGATGATAAAATTTTTAGATAACATTTTAACTTGAATGTTAAATACGGTCAAATCATTCGTTTTGATAATGTATGATATTTAGAAATACGATATCAAATGGAGTGTACTTTTTGTAGTTTTGCTTGTAAATAGATATTGTTTTAGGGTTTTTTGTGTCCCTTAAGAGAGTTAAAGCTCACAGACTGGATCCAAGCTGCCTGTACCTGCAAAACAACGGAACTCCGAATGTTCGGAGGTCCGCCTCCGACGGTTAAGTTAGTAAGGGATCGGAGTAAAAATGTGCGGAAAGTAAATATCTTCTCGGATTCCGAGATCAGATGTTTTCTCTGTTTTCGAGAGTAATAAATGATGTAATGATTGTAAAGTGCCCTAATAAATGGGGAATCTCCCTATTTGTAGGGTCCTAGAAATGTGTGCCCTTTTCTAAGGTTTGATGACCTAGGATCCCGGGCTGCGCCATTTTGCGACTACCTCGAGAATTGGACCTTGAAGGCCACCAATTCCTGAGGGCTTATCTGCTTGACAAGTGTCAGCCCCTAGGAGGTCCACTTGGAGACCCTTTCAGGTGACACGTGTCACACTCTCATTGGGCCATGTGGCGGGGTAGAAATACCCAAATCATTTGCCCCTCACGGGGGTAACGTGGCATGCCACGTGACGCCTGTGACAAGTAAATAGGAGTTGACCCCCCTCATTTTCACACGTTTACAAAAAAACTTTGAGAGAGAATCTTTAACCTTGAGAACTTGTCCTTTTCTGGGAAACCATCCGCCACTCGTGACCTAGTCCACCTGTTTTAGCAAACGTCCAAGACTTTCAAGCGGCTCTTCGTACCTTCACTCGTAAGGTAACCGTCTGTTATCCCTTCTTTTTGTTTTATTTTTGTCTCTTTTCTTTTGAAAAATGGTTTCCCAAATGCGCGCGGCACGGCCTAGGTTAGCGATCAGCCGGTCTCCGAGGACTGCTGAATCTAGAACTAGGAGTGCCGACTACTCATTCTTGGACTCCCCTTTGCAAACTTCTCCGAATCCAACCGTATCTGTGTTTGTGTTGGACACCATGGCCTGAATAAAGCAGACAAGTAGGAAGTATAATCCGGATGGTTCCCGGTACCATTCGAAAAGTTCTACATTTTATCAGATGGCTCCATTAGGGTGCCTGTTGATGAAATTTCTAACCATCCACACTGTCCTCCTATTACCCCAAGCTCTTTGATTTTTGAGGAGTTTGAGAATGAACTGCAACAAAATGTCTCTGAGCCGATTGATCTGGCTTCGGATGAGGAGATGGGGGAGGACACTGCTGGCCCTAGCCATCAGGCCCCCGATTCGGTCTCGGAGTTCGAGAGCTCCGATGGCGACTCTGAGTCTTCTAATTCTAATAGCACCTCTATAGATTCAGAGGAGGTGCACTCTAAGCTGGATGCAGCAAGATAGCCCCTGCCAGTTGACAGGGGCGAAGGCTGGGCCGAGCCGTCTGCCTCGCGCCGAATGGAGTTCGTTTCCTACTACCAGCATGTTCCCCAAGGTAGACGGATGGCAATGAAAGATAAGTTTGGGAAATTTATCTCTAACCATGTCATGGGGCATGGCTTTCTTCTCAGTGTCTCGGACGCTATTGATACAGTAGTGTAGCCAGAAGGGTCTAGCTACCAGGACGAATGTCTTGGCTGCTATGAGGCAGCCATCCAAGAAGGCCTCAGATTCCCTCTCCATCCGGTTGTGGAGAGGATCTTAGATGGATACCAACTAGGTGTCTGGAAACTTGCCCCAAAGTCTTAGGTCAATATCCTGGGTATGTTGCCGCCTGCGAGATGCTTGAGGTAGAACCAAGATTTAAGGCGTTCGCCCATATGCACTACCTCAGCCGGACCCCAAAATCAAGTGGGACCGAATGGTTCACCCTTACTAGCCATAAGGGTTTCATGATGACTATCGGGAAAGAGTCCAAATGGAAGGACTAGAGGAGGAAGTTTTACATAATCTCTTCCCCCGACTAACTGCGAAATAAAAGATACAACCAGTTGAACCGAAACCCTCCCCTCCTAGCTTGGAAGGAGGCTTTGCCGCCTGTCCCCAGGAAGGCGAGGGAGCAAATATTGGATCGATGCCTATTCACGGAGGCCGTACGATCCAACGAAAGAACGGGAGAGAAGGAGGTCACCCCCCAAAGCTATATTCCCCGCCATGAGTGCCTATCAAACGGGATGTATTTGGCCGCTTGCGATCTTAGCACTGATAGGCCGAGAGGCCTTTCTCCCAAGTACAGTTCTAGGGATATTTAGCATGAATCGTAAGTTTACCCATGCCCAAATTGGTCTACTTATACCAGAAATGAGTCCGGGAGCGAGGGTACTAAAATAACGTTTCCTTTAGGGGGGAATCGTTATTCTAGCTCTAGTGCGGCCTCTACTAGTTCTTCCTTATTCACAATTTCATTATCAAACAATATGTGCAACGTGATACCTAAAAAACTAAGTTAGTTGATTTTATTTACAAGCATTAATCACGTAGGAATTACATTGCAAGAGTCGCTATTCTTTTTTAATTCAAATTCGTGAAAAGAACAAGAAATAAACAATATTCGCCTTGTCTTAAGTGATCAAACAACAATTAATTATTCAATTCTATTCTTTATTTAATGCAAGATACTATGTGAAATTAATTAATTAACAGTTTGTTTAAAGTGGCCAAACAACACTAATTAATCAATTAAAGGTTTGTTTAAATAAAAAAGAAAAGATGATAGATCTAAGTGGTCGGGAATTTACCACTTCTCCTTACTAGATCTTCGTTTAGAGCACTTATGGACTCCTTCTTTCTCGGGAACTGCCACCGTAGTAACAAGTAATAAAGGGTGTGAGTGTTTAGGACAAGAGGGTTAGTACACAAGTTCACAAATTTTCTGCCAGAGTTTCGGGTTATTTCTGTCTGTGTTAAGCACCGTATTAAGCCTATATTTATAGGGAATGGGTGTGTTTAGGGTTTTGAGTGTTATGCCGCAACAGGTGTCGCGCGCATCTAAATGTGTTGCGCACGACTGCCCAACGCAAGTGATTTGGATGCGCTGCTAAAAAAGGGCAGCGCAACTGGATGTCTTGCGCGTGGTATTATGGTAAGATTGGATTTTATATTTTTATAAAATTCTGAATCTTCCGTGAGCGCATCACTAGAGGTTACACTGGGTGTCACGCGCAACCTTGTGAGTTACGCGCACCAGACCAGCGCGACTCATTGAAATGCGCGTGAATTTTTCTGCGGCAGCTTTAATTTTTAACCTAGACGCCTCTAAATCCGTCAAAATTAGATTTTAACCTCGGGCTTAAGCCTAATTATGATCGGGATTAGTTAATTTGGACTTTAATTCATTTTGTTTTTGATTAAGCTAGATGTTTTGTATTTTTGTGGCTCAATCAGTTGTCCATAAGCATTATTCACGACTTCACGTTGATCCAACACAGAGATGGTTTTATTTATCGTCATAGCACTTCCTGTCGTGACAGGAGGCCAAAAGTAGATGTCTACAATTGGCGACCTTACATTCAATGAAAACTGAGTCGTCATGCGACCGGCGGACCTTGCCCCGGTCTCGTTCGGTGATGACGACCTCTAGGAAGGTGTTGTTGGCAGATGCCTGCCCTTCATCAATAGCATTGACCATCTTCCTCAGATGGTCCTTGGTGCCCCGAATGGTTGGGCCACCTCCAGTGAATCCTCCTGCTATGGTGTAGACCGACTCACCATCAGTCTGAACTACCAGCAGGCTGGGGAGTCTTTTAGACGACTGCCCAGGATTCGTTTTGGAAGTCTCTTTGAACTTCAAGACATAGGATTTCAACGCTCCTTTGTCGTCCAGACAGTCTAGCAGCCGCTTGCGGCTATAACAGTTGTTGGTGTCATGGCCGACATCCTCATGGCAGTGGCAGTGTTTGTTTTTATTCTGATTCTTAGCAGAACCTTTCATTACATTCGGATTCTCTAAAGTCAGCCGGTCCTTTATCTCCATGAGGATGGAGTAACTGCCCTTCTAAAACTCGTACCTTGGGACGTACGGTTTAAACTCCTTTTTCTTTCGGGAAGGCTGATCAGAGTCATCTACCGCCCAAATCTCTTTTCTCTTTTTGCTCTCTTCAGATTTTTGAGCCGACTGAGCAGTCCGACTCTCTTTCTACTTATTAGACTTTTTAGAGTCCGATTGCTTGTTGGAGGAGCAGAGCTCGGTCGCCTGTATATAGGCTTCCGACTCTATCAAAGCTCCCTGGAGGGTAAAAACTTTCTTTCGGGCGAGGTCGAACTTGAATGTCGACCTATCCTTCAGACCCTTAAGAAGTCTGTGTAGGCTACCTCGTCAGACAACCCTTGTATCTAGATTCTCACCAGATTGAACCGCCTGACGTAGGAGCGTAGTCCTTCTCTATCTCCCTGCTACACATTGTTCAGATCGAAACTTGTTTTCTTTGTAGGGATATTCATACAAAAGTTTGAAGCAAACAAGAACGCAAGCGTCTTGAAGCTATTTATACATCCAGCCGGCAAATTGCCAAACCACTGTTGGGCTTAGGGGTGTTCAAAAATACCCGACCCGTTTGACCCGGCCCGCTGACCCGCAAAGTACTCGGCGGGTAATTTTGTTTTTTTCCCCAATTTTGCGGGTCAGGTACCGACCCGCTAAAATATCAGATTTGCAAGTCAGGTAATGGGCCGGACTTTGAGTGTTGCGGGTACCCGTTAAATACCCGAAATTTATTTATTTATTTATTTTTTAAAATTTCTTAGCTGTAACTCAAATTAGGGTTATTTACTTTCATCTACTCTTCTCTCTCCTCACTTTCTCAGACAAGCAGTACTGCAGTAGCATATTAGCAGGCAGCAGCCGCACTCCATTTTTCCTCACTCCTCTTTTCTCTCTCAATTCCCAAACAGTCAAACACACACTCTCAACTCTCAGACGAACGTCCTTCCTCCCTCTCAAGCGAACATCCTTCCTCCGTCAGCTGCGTAAGGTTGGTATTGTTTTCGAATTTTTTTGGTTAATTTCTTTACTTATGTTTAATTATACTCAAGTTGTTTTGTATTACATTTTTAATGTCGGTTTTTTTGGGTTAATTTCGCTATGTACGATTGAGGAATACTCAAGTTATTTTCAATTACATTTCTTAGGGTTTTTTTTTTCGAATTTTGTTGGGTTAATTTGCTGATTATGTGTGATTATAGTCATTACACTGAAGTAATTTTCAATTACATTTTTTGGGGTTTTTTTTCGAATTTTTTTGGGGTTAATTTCCTAATTATGTATGATTACATTTTGTTAGGTTAATTTGCTGATTATGTATGATTATAGTCATTCAAATACATTTTTTTGGTTAATTTCGCTGCTTATGTTTGATTATACTCAAGTTATTGAAGCTTTGCTTGTTAATTCTTTGATCAGAAAATGTCTTCTGATGACTTGATGGGGGAAAATCGAATCAGACTAATGGAGATGACGAATCTGATGACTTTGAGATCTTGGAGGAGGCTTCATCCATGCCTAAGAAAAACAGGAAGGTTGGGAAGGAACCAAAAACAGAAAATGTTGGAGGTAAACGAAAAAAATCCTCTAATGTTTGGGAACATTTTCATGAGATTCCTAATGATGAAAATCATGCTAAATGTGCTTATTGTGGGCGAAAAATTACATGTACTGCTAGAAATGGTTCTAATGCTATGTCACGTCACAGTAATAGGTGTAAAAAGTCTCCCTGTTATGTTGATAGAAAACAAACACTTTTAGATTTTGAGTCTAGAACTAAAGTTAATACCGATGGGAGTGTTGAGACATATAATGTTCCTAAATTGTGGAGATTTAATCATGATGAGGTTAGGAAAGCACTTGCTAAAATGTTGATTGTAGATGAGTTGCCATTTGCTTTTGTTGAACGTGAAGGTTTTCGTCAATTTTGCAAAGTTGCTATTCCTGATTTTGTTACTCCCTCACGTGCTACTATTACGAGGGATTGTTATGGTCTTTTTATAGAACAAAGGAAAAAGTTAAAGAATTTTTTTAAGAAATTATCTTCTAGAGTTTGTCTTACTACGGATACATGGACTTCTGCTCAAAATTTGTCATATATGTGTCTTACTGCCACTAGTAGAAAAACTTTCATTTGCGTCACCTTATTTGCGTCACTTGTAGAAACAAGCGAAGCTAATGATATATTTTAGCTTCATTATAAGTTATTTGTGTCGCTCATTGGCTATGAAGCAACAAAAAAGCCTGATATGCTTCAGCTTTATGTTATTTGCGTCACGTTTATTTATTAGAACGACAAAAATAACACTCTTATTTGCATCACTCCTTTAGGGACAAGTGACGCAAATGAGTTTGTGAGTTATTTGCGTCACTTCTTTAATTAGTGAGCGACGCAAATAGTTAATTCACATCGTTACATTTAAGTTATTTGCGTCACTTCTTTAATTAATGAGCGACGCAAATAAGTATAGGTATGTAATTAATTCTAAATTTTCTACCCATCTCGCCATTTGCTGCTGCCTCCAAATTCGATATACCCACAAAAAAAATACTCTTGCTACCCCATTTGTTGATTCCTTCAACAACTGAATTCAACATAGCAATTCGACCAAACCAAAACCCTAGAAAAATAGAAAGATCGAAGCCAAAAATCTCCCATTTTCGAGCACAAAATCGAACCAAAACCCCCAGCAAAATCGAACACTAAAAACCCCATAAAAATAGAGAAAAAACCCCCCCAATTCGAGCAGAAGTTCATTGTATAAACCCCCAGCAAATTCGAACCCTGCAAACCCCAAAAAAATCGAAAATTTTCCAGCCAAAAACCCCCCAATTCGAGCAGAAATTCCAACCTCAACCCCCCAGCAAATTCGAACCCTGCAAACCCCAGAAAAATCGAACATTTTCCAGCCAAAAACCCCCCTATTCGAGCAGAAATTCCAACCTCAACCCCTAGCAATTTTGAACCCTGAAAACCCCAGAAAAATTGCACATTTTCGAGCCAAAAACCCCCCAATTCGAGCAGAAATTCGAACCTAAAACCCCAACAAATTTGAACCCTTGTTTCCTTTATGATTTTTGTTGATTTAATAGTTGAATTTTTCCATAATCCCAGGTTTTTTTTGCCCTGATTTTTAGGGTTTTGTGTTATTTTTAATTGGGTGCTCTTCAATGGTTCTTTTCAATGCATTTATTGATTCAATCTTTGAATTTTGCCTCTAATTTAGGGATATGTTCGGCTTTCTAGGGTTATTGTGATGTTTTATTATTTCTAATTGTTTGTGTTTTGGAATTGTTATTAGAAAAGCGAAGCTTTACAGATTTGATAAAGAAGGAAATCAATGGAAAGAAAGGGGTACTGGTACAGTGAAGTTTCTAAAGCATAAGGTTTCTGGGAAAGTTCGATTGGTTATGCGGCAATCTAAAACTCTTAAGATCTGTGCTAATCATCTGAGTATGTGACTTTATTTCTATCATTTGTTAATTGTTCTGGGTTTTTTTTTTTTGTATAGTTATTGTGTGAAATTGCTTGAATTAATGAGTTTTTTCTATGAATGATCAATTTGTATTTGTAGTTATTGCGGGTATGATGCTTCAAGAGCATGTCGGGAATGAAAAATCTTGTATGTGGGTTGCTAGTGATTATGCTGATGGAGAGTTGAAGGAGGAGATGTTCTGTATCTGATTCGCATCGATTGAGAGTGAGTAAATTTTCTTTGAATTAAATGTTTATTATCTGTGTTGCTGGTCCAATATCCTTGTGTGTTTGCAATTTGCCAATTAAACGAATTTTAGGGTTATCTTTGAGTTTGTTGTCCAATTTTTTGATTAATTTGGTTTCCCTTGTGAATTGCTAATTGATTTTAATCTCGATATTAATCTCGAATTTTTCTTGAAGAACCCCAAACATTGAATTTGTTGCCCTTTTGCTGAATTTGATCTTAAAATTTGCTTAATTCTTCAAGTCTATTTGTGAATTTCATTCAACCCATACAATTTGCTGAATTTCATTCAACCCATACAATTTGCTGAATTTCCTCATCCTTAAAGAAGGTTTTTCTCTTTAATCTTTTAGTTTTGCTAATTTCCCCTTTTAATTTTGCTTAATTTTTATCTACTTTGCTATAATCCATACGATTTAACGAATGTTTTAGGTTTTGTCAATTTCTCATTACTATATGTTTACTTATTTCGTCAATTTTGATTCTGTTTTGCCTTATTAATCTGGTTTTTTCTTTCTATTTAATCAATAATTGAAGCTATAATTCCATTATATGTTGTCTATATAGAAGCAGCACTTGAAGAACTCCCTGTCAAAAAGAAGAGGCCGAGAAAAAGACATTGATTAGGTATGTTTATTGCTTGTTTAATAATTTATGTTGTTTAATATATGAGTCAATGATTAATGTATTTGGTTGTCTATAATGAGTGCTTAATAACATATCCCCTGCTTCTATATATTTCAAATTTTTTTTTTTAATCTTTTAGTTTTATGCTTTTGATATTCGCTACTTTAAATTACCTTGATGTTATATGGGTAATATCGTTTGATTTTATAATGTTAGAATCTTTTTGGTTAGATGTTTAAAGACTTTTATAGTGCTTCGCATTGAATTGTAAGCAGCTATATACCTGTACAAAATCTGTTCATAATAAACTTGTATCCAAGTTCTAAGGCTTAGTTGTTGGGGTGGGGGGTTTTAGGGGACTGAAAAACTGATAAATTTAGGCCTTTAAATAGGCTACAGCTATGTTAGCAAAACTTAGAAAACAAAGCTAAGAAATTGTATAAAACTTCAAGGAGAACAACCCTTGCAAGCAGAACATGCTAATCAGACTTTCCAGCTGTACCACTTGACAAAACCTAACTTTATTAACTGACTTTTAGATATATCCTTGTATATGAAGTCCCTGGAATTTATGGCTTATCTTTTGTTATCTGGTATAATATTGTAGAACTTTTAAAATGTGAATCTTACAGGGATCTAAGCAATATAATTTACTTCTAAGCAACACAATCTTACTTAGGTAAAACATATTTAATGTATGTAGTTTGTTTTGATGTATGTAGTTTCCTCTGTCTGAAATTTTGTGCTCTACTTAGGTAAAACATATTGAGTTGTAGCAATATAGCATAGTTTTGTTCTGCTTTGCTCTTGGTTCTTCCTTGTCCTGGTATAAAAAAACTGATTATCATTGATACCACCATCGATTATTAAGGTGCAAAGTTGGCTAGATGAATGAGTAGCTATTAGATGTCATTTTTTTTGTAGTCTGTAGAATTACATGCTTTATTAACTGCTTTTGTGCAAGGTCACAACTCACATATTTATGTTCTCGCTGCTCTATTGCTGTTAGCTATAATGAATTGATTGCTTAGTCATCATGGTTCCATTGAAAATGTTTAATGTACAATAGTAGGGCAATGCTTGTAAAATTAATTACATTGGTTTGTCAATTGCTTTCCAATCAAGTGTCTGATTGAAACACCCTCTCTGTGCTTGAAATTTTAATGATGTTCACATATTTATTTATATTTTCATTACGTTTTTGGTCTGTATACTTGTATAGAGAACTCGGGTATATGTATTATCAGATTGCCAGTATATGCTCCATGTAGATACCCTTGAGAAAGTGAGAAACATTCCAATGCTGCGTTTGTAGCTGATTGTATGCCTGGTTTTCTATCACAAGAAAGAGAATCTACGTGAGTATGGCTACTACGTCATGCGTTATATGTACGAAATACTTGAACATCATCATAGCAGTGAGGATCTTATTAAGGTATGAGTTGTCAAATATTTCATTTTTGTTTGATAAATACAATTTGATGTTAGCTACAATCTTGAATTAAAACTTTCCTCTTGTATATTTTTTGTGTTGATAGGATTCTTCAAGAACTACACCGTATACCGAGGAGGAGATAAATGAGATTCGAGATATTTGGGCAGAGTATTTTATATGTAATGTTGAACTTTAGATTTACACTTAGCGCATGTTGGACTCTTGTTTTGGATTATAGGCTTGACATGAATGATTTTGGTTTATTGGTGTTGGGATGATGAGTATAATGTCAATGATATTGAGATGTAAATTATTGGACAGGTTGTTAATATAATGCCGTCATTCCCAATTTTATGGGTAGGCCAAAATACAAAGGAGATTCTGCTGAAATTTACATTTGCATTCATTAATATTGCATTTTAATTTCAATTATTGGCGTTAGCATATTACTTTATACCACTACCAAGGAAAACAAGTACTACAAACATATACAAGCAATTATTATAATTTTAAAAAAAAAATTCACATCATTTGTGCCACTCATTAAACAAACAAGTGACGCAAATAAAGCAATTTTGTATTGTCTAGTAAGTCATTTGCGTCACTCCTATATAAACAAGTGACGCAAATAACAAACAAGAAGTTGCTCAGAACAGCTATTTGCGTCACTTGTTTATAAAGGAGCCGTCACTTGTTTATAAAGGAGTGACGCAAATGACTCTTATTTGTGTCGCGCCTAGGAGCGACGCAAATGATTTAAAAGTTATTTGCATCGCGAGCAGTTGCGTCGCTCATAGAAGCGACGCAAATACACTATAAATGAGCGACGCAAATGAGCCTTTTTCTACTAGTGTGCTCATTTTATTCATGATGAATGGAATTTGCATAAGAGAATCATTAACTTTTGTCCTGTTGCTGGTCATTCTGGGGAGCTTATTGGTAAATCTGTTGAAAAGTGTTTGTTAGAATGGAATTTGAAGAGGGTTTTGACTGTTACGGTTGACAATGCTAGCTCAAATGATTTAGCTATAAAGTACTTGAAAAAAATCTTTAACCTTTGGGATGGGTGTGTGTTGAATTGTGAGTGTTTGCATATGAGATGTGCTACACACATATTGAATTTGGTTGTTAAAGATGGCTTGAAAGATGTGAATGTTTCTATTCTCAAAGTACGTGATGCTGTGAAATATGTGAGGTCTTCTCCTTCTAGGTTGTTAAAGTTCAAGTCTTGTGTACAAGAAGAGAACATCACTTGTAAAGGCCTTGTTTGTTTAGATATTGAAACAAGGTGGAATTCCACCTACTTGATGCTTAAAACTGCATTAGTGTTCAGAAAAGCCTTTAAAAATATGAAAACTAAGTTCTCTCCTTACACTAGAGAGCTTATGAAGCAACCGGTGGGGGGTGCTCCTGATGATGAGGATTGGGACAAAATTGAAAGTTTTTTGCTTTTTCTTGAAATCTTTTATAATGCCACATTGAAGTTGTCTGGTTCTTGTTATGTGACGGGTAATATTTTTGTGGAAGAGATTTATGATATTGGGTACACCATAGATAACTATGCTAATGACCCGAATGAAGATGTGAGGAAAATGGCAAAACAAATGAAGTTGAAATTTGATAAGTATTGGTCAAATGTTCGTAATATTAACATTTTGATTTTTTTTGCCTTGGTTCTTGATCCAAGGAATAATATGAAGTATACGGAGTATGTTGTGCGTAGTTCCTATGATGTTAGCAATTCTTTTATTTTATGCCAACGTATTCAAGATGTATTGAACTCATTATTTGATTGTTATGCAAACAAAGTGAAACCATCTTCTTTTAGTGTGCCTATTATTCATGGTGAAAGGGGTGAGATGGAACAACAAAGGGGTCTTCTTAATGCATCTCGATTGAGGAATAGCTTTGTGAGGGAGAGTGGTAATGAAGATGCTTCCAAAGGAATCACCGAATTAGAGAAGTATTTAGGGGATAAAATAGAGCCTAATAATGGAGATTTTGATATTTTGGCATGGTGGGGTGCACAAGGAAAAACATATCTAATTCTTATGACAATGGCTCGTGACATTCTAGCAATTCCGGTTTCTTCCGTTGCTTCGGAGTCCGCTTTTAGCACGGGGGGGCGTGTCTTGGATTCCTTTCGCACTTCTCTAAGTTCTAAAATGGTGGAAGCTCTTGTTTGTGTCCAATATTGGATGCGTCATTCTAATACCCCTATTGCTATTGAGGAAATCTTGCTTGAGTTGGAGAATATGGAAGAAGAAGGTGATTATAACTTAATTTATATCTTGCTTTTTATCCTTTGTGATATTCTACAATTGATTCATGTTTTTTTTTTTTTGAATGATTTATCTTTTGTAGGGATTAAAGACTTGGTTTCGGAGCAACCAACAATTATCATTGATGAAACTATTGAAGCTTCGGATGTCACAAGTGACTGAAATTATCCCCTTTCCCATTTAGTTTGATTTGTGGCTTTGAGACATTGTTTGGACTTTGTAATTTATTTGGTTGTTTTGTTGTTTTAATTTGATGTAGACTCTTTAAACTCTCTGGCTATGGCTTGTGCATTCTGGACACTTTGAACTTTGGTTTGCATTTTGTACTTTGAATCAGAATTTGTTTGAGTTATGAGAATATTTGTACTAAAACAGGTGTACAGGCCCATATAGGAAGCATTGCAGGGATTTGCAGCAGCCAGCAGGTTATTTTTTTGGTGGAAGCAGGTTTTTAATGTGATTTTGCTAGTTTGTTAGTGGAAGCAGGTTCACTGTGAATTTGTGAAAACATCAACTTTTTTGAGAATAAAATATCAAAATTTTATTTTAATGAAATCAGCAGGTTCTTTTAATATATAAAAACATCACCTTTTGTTTTTAATGAAAAAAGTTAATTTTTTAAAAAAATCAGCAGGTTTAAGTCCATATTATTAAAGGTTTATTTTTTAAAAAAAAACAAGCATATATATTAAAATTTAGGGTACCCACTTTTAGCGGGTCGGGTAATGGGTCGATAGAATAACTATCCGCACTTCCGGGTACCAGCACTTTCGGGTACCCGAAAACCCGGGTACCCGGTTATGAGCACCCCTAGTTGGGCTATGCCCTTCAAGGTAGCTGGGAAGCATCGACACCAGGCGGCATCATCCAACCCCTGTAGATACATGAGGTGGGTGTATGCTAGAAGGTAATCTTCTGGGTTGGTGGTACCATCATAGGTGCCCACCAACACGTTTTTAACCTTGGCCGTCTATTCGGCCTCGGTTATCTCCCTAGAGAACGCAGAGGGTTGTTTACCGAGGTTTTGCAGTTGGAGCTGCCAGTCCATAGGCTGGAAATTGTAAGTCGTCTGTCCTCCGAAGAAGGCGGGCTGAATGTAAGGTAGTGCAGGCGGCCTGTATAACGACTGGGCCGCATACTGAGCCGAATTAATTACATTGGGACCCTTGTGGACGGAAGGACCGCCTGCGCTTTTCAAGGCAGCTTCCCCCAATCAACGAGTGGTTAGGGTCCGACAAACAAATCGGAGTTCCATGTACAAATTTTGAATTCCTCACTGAGGTATTCTTGAAGCTATCTGGGTAATCGACTTGGAAGCCGAAAGGTTTTTTTACTATTGTCCGACTAAACATGTCAGATGGCTTTTCTCTTTGTCGTTTTGGGGAAAAGAAATTTAGAATTGTCAATCAAAGGCCAAGCCTTCTCCTTGGTTGCAAGGTGGGGGAGTAGGCTGTCGGTCTTTGACTGACATAGCTCTCTCAGATTGAGCTGGTTTTTTGGCCGACTGCTCTTTTCTAGGAATAGCCGTCTTTTTGGTGATCAAATCCTTGATTTCACCCTTGAAACTCGTCATGAATTTCATGAGCTCGTCTCGGGTGATTAGGGCAGATCCTACCGCCTGTGTCTGATCAAACGGCTGTCCAGGGAGTTTGCTTGTACCCGCCTGGTCATTATTCCGTTCTAGTTTATCCCTAGGACGGATGCGTTTAGAGATGAGTGACCCATCAGGGGCCACATAGGTTTCGACTTCACAGTCGTTATCAGTGTCATGGTTTGTATAGACCTTTCCATCAACCGGAGGCCAGTTGGTTTCTAGAGGCGGTACAGGTTCTTGTGAAACCATCTTTGATGTACTCTTCCCATATACGGCGCCAAATGTTTTGGGGTTTTTTGTGTCCCTTGGGAGAATTACAGCTCACAGACTGGATCCAAGCCGCCTGTACCTGCAAAACAACGGAACTCCGGATGTTTGGAGGTCCGCCTTCGACGGTTAAGTTAGTACGGGATCGGAGTAAAAATGTGCGGAAAGTAAATATCTTCTCGGATTTCAAGATCAGGTGTTTTCTCTGTTTTCGAGAGTAATAAATGATGTAATGATTGTAAGGTGCCCCAATAAATGGGGGAATCTCCCTATTTATAGGGTCCATGAAATGTGTGCCCTGTCCTAGGGTTTGATGACCTAGGATCCTGGGCTGCGCCGTTTTGCGGCTACCTCGGGAATTGGGCCTTGAAGGCCGCCAATTCCTAAGGGCTTATCTGCTTGACACATGTTAGCCCTTTGGTGGTCCACTTGAAGACCCTTTCAGGTGACAGGTGACACGTGTCGCGCTCATATTGGGCCATGTGGCGGGGTAGAAATACCCAAATCAGATTTCTATGTTATTATTGATTTAAAATTATTTTTATTGAACTGAAATTATATTCATTGAACTGAAAATATATTTACCAAAGTAAATTTATTTTTACTAATTAAAACTTATTTTTATTGATTCTCTAATATTATTTTAAATAAATTAAATAACAATGCATTTTGTATGCGGCTAGCCACACCATCTGGCCGAACAAAGTAACCCCTATAAAACTGACCGAGTAACCCTTGTGATACTAATTGAGCAACCTCTAATACTGACTAAGTAGCTCACCCCTATATATATTTATAACACTGATTGAGTAACCACTATGACACTAACCAGATAACGCTTGTAGCATTAATGAAGTAACTTTTATAATAGTTGGCACAATTTGGCCGGCTGCGTATAAAATTAGTGATTAAATATAGTAAAAATGAAAACTAATAATCCCACTGTAACACCCCGATTCTAACTAATAATAAACAATAAGTAAAGGAAAAATAGACAACCTTTAAATAAAATTTGCGAAAGCATACACTTATATCGAAGGTATTACCACCACACTCAACATTTTGTCAAATGTTAAGGCTTACAAAATCCCAATAATACAACCCAATAAATCTAAGTGAGCTATTTATACAACTTTACGAACTCATTATAGCATAATAATCGAAATACTTGAGCTCCTTTAGCTACGATCACTTGCTTAACCTGCTTAGAAAATCTTGACTGCTCACCATTAAGGACAAATTTCAAAATAGATCGTCGCAGGGCCACCATAAGAAAAAGAAATGGCCGCAAACACAAATAGCACAATAAACAAGCAAAAACACACACGTCAGTAAAAAGCTGAGTAATCATCACATATCATAATATAGAGAATAATATAATAGTCACCATTACTAGCTCAATTAAATAATGTAGTTTAAAACTACATTACACATTGTACTCTTAAAATAACCTTTGTCTAACTCAACCTCGAATAATAATACGAACCTTTACTCAACTCATATGTCCCATAAATGTGTCATGCTCTTTGTTTTATACCTAGCCTTGGACATGGGTAACTTGAATAACAAACCAACAAGTATAAAAACTTAAATACTCTCAATAACCAGAAAAACACCTTAAACCAGACCACATATGGGTCAATCCCACTGTAGGGGACTTTAGAAAAATATAAATAAAGATTGTACCTCATTCTTAACTGATGATTATCATCCTCTTACCAATATACCATAATAATACGAAGTACAATTTAAAAAAAAAAACAAAAATCTATAATCAAACAACTCAAATAATTAAGATCGTGTGATTACATATAATAATAAAAATAATAAAAATAATACAAACATCTCCAAATTGATATAGTGTGATTACCTTCCGGAAAGCCAAATTCAAGGTGACACGAGCATACATCTTAAAAATTGCAATAATCTACATACATACATACATGAGGCTGATGCTCCTTGTAGAATACTTAATTAGATTCCCACAAAGAATTACAAGAAATATGATGACTTATATGAAATATGCAAAGTGCTTATAATTTGCATGAATCATTGAACGAAGGCTGCAGTTATGACTTAGGATAAAATAATGGGTTGGGTTTCTTGATCAGTTGACTTTGTTTATGCTACAAAGAGTTATAGAATGATGAAGATCAAGGTATTTATGATCGTGTGATGATGGGTAAAAGTTTAGTTGAATCATGAATCAAGATAAATTTAATATAGGTTTAGAGGTATTGCTTGGTAAAGAAATCAAGGTGTAGGCTGTTCCAAACACAAAAGATCCGCAAACGGCAGAAGTAGAAAATAAATCATAAAGCAACAAAATCAATTAAAATAATTAGGGTTTAATAATATATATAGATGTTGGTAAAAAAAAGTCATATTTAAATTAAAATAATAGGGTTTTAAAATTTTCCGAACTCTAAATTAAAAATATGAGATTAGGAAATTTATTTAATAAATAAAAATTAACTATTTTTTCATTAAAAATATATTATATAAAATCATAAAATATTCAGGTATTACACCCACCTTTGCTCTATCTTCTCAAAACAATCCCACCTTTTACCATAATATTCTTCTAACAATCCCTGATCGGTTGGATTGTTTGGGTGATCGGTTTTCTTAGGTTAATTGCCATGTGTCGTCAATTAATAGATCAATTTCATTTGTTTTAAATTAAAAAAAAAATAAGAAAAAACACAACCCAGCCCCACCCCACCTAAGGCCTGAACGGTCAATCAACCACCGTACCCCCACCCCCTGCGCCGCCATGGGATCAACGGCCACCCCCTTCCCCTCCCAATTCCTGCCTTACCTTCCCTGAAAACCTAACCCCCATCCCCGTCTTCTCCTTTCCCGCAGTTTTGCTTCTATGCTGCTGCTAGAGGAGAGAGACAGCTTCATCAATGGTGTCAACAACTGGCCTAGCTCTGTTTCCCTCTCTTAAACCCCTTCCATGAAATCGACGATTTCTACTATGCTCGGGCTTTTGCCTACCGGTCAGTTTTCTGTTTCTGTTAGGATTTCGGAGCTTCCTCTTCATCATCTTCTCACCTCTTCTATGGTAATGTATTGTCTCTTCTATCGGGGGGGCTGGTTCTCGGTGGTTTGTGTGGCTGGGAGTGAATTGCGTGAGGTGAGTGGTTTGTTTGGCTGGGGGTGAGTTGCGTGATTTGAGTGGCTAGGGTGGGTTTTTGGGGACGGCAAAGGGTGGGCAGGGGTTTTTTAGTTCCTTTTTGAGGAGGATTGGTCTGGCGGAAGGAGGTTTTCGAGGTGAGGGTAGTTCAGGCGGCAGGGGCGGGAGTGGCGGCAAGAATTAGGGGTGGTGCTATGGTGGTGGACTGGTGGTTATGGTGGCCTTGGTGGGAGGAGAGAGAGATTTATAAAAAAAATTAAAAATTAAAATTTTAACCTGTTTAACCGGTTATAGGTCAAAGGGACCGTTAGAAGAAGATTAGGGTGAAAGGTAGGATTGTTTTGGAATAATCAAAAGGTGGGATTATTTCGGGAAGATGGAGCAAATGTGAGATTATTAGTTTCCATTTTTCCTTAGATATATTACAAAATGGAACTTATTCTATAGAAATTTGTAAAACGAATTTGATGATGGAAATAAAATAGAGTTATAGGATATTTATTAAAAGTTATAATTAATTTTGTATATATGAAATATTAGAATTCTATCGGTAAAAAAATGTACTCTATAAAACAATTTTATATTAAAAATCCATCCAAAAATTGCTTACTTAGTATCATATGTGTCACAACATTACCTAGTTTTCACCTATGTGGCACAACACTTGGCGAAAAAGTGTCACTGTCTCGTTACCTGGCTGTGAGACCTGTTTTATATATTAACTAGTTTTGTGCCCGGGCGGTGCCCAAATTGTTGATAAAATTGCAATATAAACTTTTTTGCTTAAATGTTAAATACTTTCTTACAATCCCTTTTAATAATGTAGGATATTTAGACATACGATACCATATCGCTTATTTAATTAAATAATAATGAATTTTTTGTAGTTTTGTTTGTGAATAGATATTTATTTTTGACTTGAAATAAGTTTTATTGAACTTAAATTGTTTTTCTACTAATTCTCTATTACTTTTGTAAATAAATTAAATAGATTATAAATTGATTTTATTTAAAGAAAATTTTAAAACGAATTTTATGATGGAAATAGAACCAAGTTATTAAAAACTATTAAAAGTTATGATTAGTTTTGTGTGTGTGTATATATATATATATATATATATATATATATATATATATATATATATATATATATATATATATATATATATATATAATATTAGAAGTACATTGATAATAAAATTCTAAGCGATCTATTTATCTTACAAAAATTTGTCTAGAATTACCATAAAGATTGGGTCATTTGTGAACAACTACCAGTTTTTTTTTTTACTAGTTTAGAACTACCCGAAAGTTATGAACGTTTGGGTAGCACTACCTAGTAATGTTTTCCGTCCAATTTAGATGTTAATGTGGCCCACTTTTTCCACCTAATTAACCCCCCAAACTATCTTCTCTCCTCCTCTCTCATTTCTAATTAATTTTCCCTCCATTCTCACTTAAAAAATCATAGAGAAGATAATCAAGCAATTGAATGCAAATTCTCAAGAATTCATTGACATTTTCCTTTTAATTCATTGTTTTTGTATTTGTTTACAAGTTTTAATTGAATGCAGTTAACATAATTAGGGTTTTAATTAGTGTTTCAAATTAAGGTTTATGTAAATTTGGGGGTTTTGATTTCGGGGGTTTTGGGGTTCAATTGAGTTTTGGGTTTCAGTTATTTTGACTTTGAGATTGAATTCAATTGCATTTAATTACTAATTGGTCATTGTAATTGGTAGGATGTGTAATTTTTTATACCACTGTAATTTGTAGGAAGTTTTCAATTGCATTTTAATTACTAATTGGTCATTGTAATTGGTAGGATGTCTAATTTGTTATACCATTGTTGGACCCTATTCTTTATAATAGATTTCCTTTTATGTTTTGTTATTGGTCCGGGCGATGCCCCAAATAATTTTAAAATTGTAAGTTTGATCAAGATTAAATTAAGAAGGTTAATGTTCATCCGTATTTATAAGTGAATGAAAATATAGTAATAATTATTTAATTTTACATCGAATATATAGGCCGGATGTACCAAATTTGACTCAAATTTTTTATAAAATATCATGAGTAAATATTATGTACAATTGATAATGAAAAGTAATTTGATTAGCCAACCATACTCAAAACTAAAGTAGCAAAGTGGTAGGTTTTATTCATTAGACTTTACATAAAAATTAAAATTAATTACTTTCTTACAAATTAAATGGTAGGTTATTGTGTAATATACTAAAGAGTTACATGATACATAGTATATGAAAATTAAATAGGGATGTTACACATATAAAGAGTTTTTCAAGTAGACTAAAATAATAACTATAATTAAGGAGGCTATGCATATGAAGGGTTTTACATTAATACAATATGTGTGGGCACGTAGGATGACACGTAGGATTCATTTGGCGCCAAATCATCTTGAGGTAAGGGAGGACACATGGCAATACCATGTTGTCCCTTTGAGTTTTAATAATATTATACATTTGTAGGATGTTTAATTACTAATAAGGGATGTTTAGAATGGTAGGAAATTAATTAGGGAGGAGAGAGGAGGAGAGAAGGTAGTTGGGGGGTTAACTGGGTGGAAAAGTGAAAAAGTGGGGCCTAATAACGTCTTAATTGGACGAAAAACGTTACTGGTAGTGCTACCCAAACATTTTGTAACTTCCGGGTAGTTTTAAACAAATAAAAATAATGGGTAGTGTAGGGAATATTTCAAGCATCCCACACTTGAGCCCCACTGTGATCATACACTTAAGTATGGTGGCATCCAAAGGGAAGGAAGCTAGAGCAAAAGAGTCGCCAACAAGTTTTAGGAACTTGTAAACCGTTCACAGGGTGAAGGTTACACCCCTTCACGATCCATGATATCGCTAACTCCATATTGGTCTGGAAACATGACTGGATATTCGGGGAGGAAGGTACAAATCCAACCTAAAAGAGATTGAACCTGCCCTAAAAATAGGCCTGTACTTTATTCTTCTCATATCTATGTGCGCTTTCTGACTAACATACAATCAATATATTAACCCTAAACCTGTTTAATCTATGTTGGTTGATTATTAATGCACAAACAAAACTATTATTTGTGATTACTTGAATTAAAATCATATTAGCCTAAATAAATTTATTAATTATCTTATTAAGCGTGATTTTAAGTACAAATTCCCTTTAAACCTGCAAGAAAGGGCGTGATCAAGCAATAACAATAATAATAACAAACAACATAATAATAATACAACAAATCATCATCATCATCATCATCATAACAATCTCAACAAAGCATAGTAATATTAGCAAGATCCTAGGCATGATACTAACATGATCAATAACAAACTCTAACATGTTACTGAAAATTAAAGATCAAAACTTTAGCCCTATCATGATACTAGCATGATAGAAGAAATAGGAAGCAACCAAAGCATGATACTAGAAAGAAATAAAAGACATCCTAATATGATACTAGGAATTAACATAATCTAAGCATGATTCCTAAAGAAACAAGGCCGGCTACTAGGGGGAGCTCATTGAGCGATCACTCAGGGCCCCCCTTTTGTAGGGCCCCCTTTGTTTTTTTTTTATAAATTTTTTTTAAAAAAAAAACTATTCTTTGATAAATTAATGAAATGTAGTACTAATGACAAGTATAACTGCTTCTTTTTAATCTAAAAATGAATCAAAAGATTAATTTAGTTAGCTTAAGTGATTTTTTTGGGTTCAAATGGAGGAAATGAAGAAGCACTAAAGCAGAGGTTTAGTTTATTTGCTTAATTTTCTTTTTGTTTTGTAATTTTAGATTTTCATTTTCTCTTTTATATGAGCTTTCATTTTCCTTTTTCCTTTTCTACTTTCTCTTTTAGTTTATTTCTTTGCTTTAATTACCTAAATTCTACTTCGTATTATGTTAGCTTTTATTACTGAACTTCTCTTCTTTATTAATTTTTTTATTTATTGGTTTTAAATTCTTGACATTTTTTTAAATAAATAAAATGAGGTATTGGAAATATAGCTTGTGAGGGTTTGATTGATGAATTTGCTTTAAAAAAAAATGCTCGGAGGATTGATTATAATCAATAATAATTTTGGTGAACTTTATAATATAAAAAATTATGAAATACATTCTCATAATTTAGGGGCCTTTTTTAAGATTTCGCTCCGGGCCCCTAAAATGTCCAAGACGGCACTGTAAAGAAATAGAGCAATAAAACTACTTACTTTGTTGCCTCGTATCTCTTTCTATCAAAACAATACACATGTTAGTAACTTCAATAAAAATATTAAATCAAACAATTAATTTAAATAATTGAAATAGAGATTTGGGACCAAACCCTCAGAAATTATCAACCTTTCACGTTTAGGGAGAAGGCAACTTCGAGCTTGGCTATGTGTGTCTAAAACTTGTGAATGCGTTATTGTGTTTGTAAAAAGGCTAGGCTAGAAAGTATGAGGGAGAAAGAATAAGCTTCTAACTTCTAGAGAGATAAGAGATGAGAGTTGTTGGTTGTTGATTGTTGGTGATTAAAAGGGGGAATATCGACCCTAATTATAGAGAAAATAGTCCCGAAACGACAGAAAAGATCGAATTCGATTTGGAGTAAAACTACTTCCATCGCGGTGCGACAGTGTCCATCGTGACGCGATGGAGCTGTCGTTTCGCGATGGCGAACGCATTGTTTTAAAACCGTACGGCGTCCTTAATCTAATTAAATTAGACTAATTAACGTCCGTTCTTATCCTTTAAAATCAGATTTAATCTTTTAAAACACTTGTTTTATTCTAAATAAAATTCTACAATTATTAATCCTAATTTCACTAGAACTTAAAAGAACCTTCTAGATTATTCTAGAAGATTAAAATCAATCCTAATGATTTTAGAAAAATAATTAATGGGCCCTCTACTCGATCATTGGACCGTATATAAAACTCATTTCGGGCCCAATTTAGTATTTTGGCCATAACTTCCTCATTATTTATCGGAATTAGGCTTATAATATATCGTTGGAAAGCTCTTTTCGAGCCCAATCCAACTACACCATTATTAGACCCACATCATGGGCCAAAATAAATTAGACTGGACATTTTCATAAATAGAGTAAGAAAAAGGAAAATTTTCAAAAACAAAAAGAAGTATTTTTATTAAAACGACCGCATCACAAGACTTTTCACATTTCACCTTGTTCGATAATTAATGACGTGAAAGATATTTATCACCGGGTTTGGTTTTTTGGGTAGACACAATTAGGTGTGTACATGTAGTTATTCCCAAAGACCCTATCTTTAGAGAAGTTATAGACAAAATTTCCTTTATCTTACAAAATTTATCTAAAATTCTCTTACTTTGCACATATGTGTCACAATTATATTTATTTGTTGGCTATGTGGCGCTATACATGACGAAATATTGGGAAAAAAATGTCAAATATTACTGTCTCGTGACTTGGTTGCGAGACCGGCTTAATATATTAGCGATTAGATGAGATGGTATGATATTAGATTAACTTACACCAACTTTTTAAAGAATTTGTGCTAATTAATCGGAGAAAAGGATTAAAGTTTTTGCACAAAAACTGACAAGTGACGACTCTTCAGTTTTATCCAAAAATTCTTCTCACCCCACTCCACCTCACTTCACCGGTTCACCCTACCTTAATAGGAGTAAGTCCATGTCTTTATCTATATTCTGTATAAATAGAACCTTCCCCATATCTCCTCTCTCCTCTCTATTCGCACATTTTCTCTCTACATCTCTTACTCCTCTACCTCTCTTACTTTTACTTCTCTTGTATAATTCATTTCCTAAAATTCAATAATCAACCAAGAATCAAGAAATAAATAAGCTACTGCCACACTTTTGAATCATTTAATTGGTATGTTCTTCTCTCTAATCTGAATTAGATCTTTCTATTTACTGAATTTATGTTTCTCTTTGATGTTCACTGTTTTGTTGGTTGTTCTTGATTTTTATGAGTTTTTTAGCGGATTTAATTTGAATAACCTATCCTAACGGCCAAGTATAATCATTATAATTATATCCCCTATTTTATGTAATTTGTCTTTTGCTGATATTTTGTTTTTCATCTTTGTTTTTGATAAATTTTTCCGGTTTTACTAATTTTCAATTAATTTTGCAAATCGATTAGTATTTTTTTAAAATTTAAGCTTTTTTTTTCTTTTTTTAATCGGTTGAAGAAAACGTCTGCTTTCCATTTTACTTTACTTTTCCTTGGAAATTGTTATTCTTTTCTTCGATGATTTGGTATGTCTCCTACAATTTAACTTTGATGCTTAATTTATTGAATAAAGCCAAAAATTACTCTTGAAAAATAAAATAAATAAAACTCGTAAAACTGCATGATTTTTATTTTTTTTTGGCAATTTTATTCGAATCCTTTTACTTTGTTGCCGTTGTTGTAGTCTCCGTTGCTATTGACTGTTGGTGGGTTGATTGATTCAAGTGTTTTTGATTAATTTAGCTTTTTCTTTTTTCAATTTTGTTGATTGTATCACAAATTTGTATTGGTTTGTACTCAATATGTTGTACTGATTATACTTATAGTTGTTGTTTTAGCTTATGAGTTCGGATCTTGTTGTGTTTCGTCTTTTGGAATGACGAATTTGTGAGCGGGAACATAAACTAGGGATAGTTTTTTTTTTGCTGATGAGTGTTTCGTATTTCAGAAGACGAATTTTGTGTGCGAAAACATAAACTAGGAATTTTTAATTTAGCAATTAAGAGTTTTCTTGTTTCTCTTTGTGGTGTGGCAGCAGAATTTGTTATATACACCCGGGTATATCGTACACCCAACTCAAAATGAGAACAAATACTGGCAATCATCAAAATGAGAACAAATACTCATTGGTGTACGGTGCACCCGGGTGTATATAACAATCTCTCACAGCTTCAGGATGTTAATTGCCGTACTACATTCATGACATACTAACCTCCCACATTGATTGATTATCGTCCCGCAGAGATGTAATGCTATATTAAGTTGTGTGCGTGGGTGTTGGGATCGTCGAGATATAAACCCTACTATAGTGAGAACTACATTTCCTTAGATATTAGTTGTCGGATATACAAAAAGCTACTCTGTATTTACAAGTGTTGGATCATTGCTTTCTTCTTGTCATTGCGTAATCTAAAATGTGTCAAACTAGGAGTCATTAACTCATTTTGACATCATGAAGGGTGTTAACATCATTAAGCAAGAGATAACTTATAGGGGTAAAATAATAGTGAAGATAGTCGTATTTGTAATTATAGGTTTCTTTCATTTCATCCAAAATTTCTTCTCTTGAACCCATGAGAACTTGTTTTCAACTTAGGAATACGTTTTTAGTTGTAATATGAACTTGATTATCCTTATATAAACTTTTTCCTTTTGAACCTTTTTTTGTTGTAAATTGAATTTTGTTGCTCTTCATTGAATTTAGTGCTTTAGTGGGTCTCATCGGACTTATATTTTCGTAACTTTAGATGGAAAAAACCAATTTGTGTAGGTTTAAAAATAGTAATAACAAGCATAAAGAATAGCGTATAAAGCCAACAAAGCAACCACTCGTAGAAGAGGGGAGAAGGAAATTAAGAATTATGAGCACATGCTTTGCGTATTGGTGGTTTTCTAAATCAAAAGTTGGAGAATGTTAGGTTTGGAGCCTCTAGGAGGGACTCTGATCACATCAAGCGTGTGTCCTGTATATGCTTTGTGTATTATAACATTTTGGGTTGCATCAGAAAGTTTTTTGTTGTCTTGTTTAACCTTGTTCATCATCCACCATTCTCTTTAGGGGTGTAGGAGAACAAGATTTCTGTTTTTTTTAAGAAAAGAGTACCAAATTACAATGAAATCATGCTTGAAATAGAATGTTTCAAATATGTCTTTCATTCTAAAATGTTAGCAGAACAAACAAAGGCTGTGATTAAAGTCATTGTAGTTACCAAATTAAAGTAAGATTTTTCTTATTAGGACGAGAGTCAGGTTGTTTGTCAAGTGAAAGCTTGTCTCCTCTGGTTGTGTTCAGTCTTTGAAGAGGTTTTGCTAATAATTTAATAAACGATTTCTATGCATTAAGTTATTAAGCTTGTTTAATTCATTACAGTATTTTAAAAAGAAAGGAAATAATTGACATGGCAATTTCTAAGTTCCATTCTCTGAATAAGTCGGAATATCAATTTGCGTGTTACTATTTGTCCAATTGTTGACAATTGACAATAACCCCTCACTGTTTGCCGCCTGTTAATAATATAATAGTGCGAAGTATTATCTTTGTTTATCCCTGTTGCTTAAAGTTTTTGTAATGGCCTTACCAAACAAAAAACATGATTGATTGTTTCCAAAATGTTATCATATCTTATTTTGGATAAGATCTGCTTGACAATTCTCACATGCTTCCATTATGTTTTTCAAAATTCTTTATTGTGGACCCATTTGTGCTTTAACTTTTCTAGCTTCCTCAACTTATCTTAGCAATTTGTTTGTGTTATATTATACTTCCTCCGTTTTCTTTTACTTGCAACACACCTTTTAGGCACGCAGTTTTAGGAGATGATTAGTGAGAATAAACGAGCGATTTTATCAATATAATTTTTACACGAAGATTAGAATAGGGTTAAGTATCATTTGTAAAAATTATAATGAATAATTTATCCGTTTACATTACATAAACCCGACCTCAAAACACGTGCCACAAGGCTGTGTTGCAAGTAAAAAGAAACGGAGGAAGTATGTCTTTTCTTGTTTGATTGACTTTGTCATTGATGTGATTAAATTTTTAAAGCATCCTTCATTATGGCAATCAGTTGCATTAACTAATCATATAATGTGTAATGGTTAAAGATTTGCTTCTACATACAATGTTTGAGTTTCAGTTTTCAGCTACAAAGGTTATAGTTTTAATTCTTTTCTAGCGCTATTGTTGTTAACTATTGCACATAATTCTGACATGATTAGCTATTCTTAGGCTCATTGAGGAAAAATTGTCCATGGAACAGTACTGTGAACAGCCTGCAACACAAAGCAGGTGCAGCAGGGGAGACATGAACAAATGGAATTCACTGTCAACTGTAGATGCTGGGAAAGAGAGTAATTCATCTGGTGGTTTTGACTGCAATATCTGCCTAGACGTTGTTCAAGAACCAGTTGTAACATTTTGTGGTCACCTATACTGCTGGCCTTGCATCTACAGGTGGATACATTCCCAGAGAAGCTCCTTTGAAAGCTCTGAGCAACAACCCAAATGTCCCGTTTGCAAAGCTGAAGTTTCACAGAGTACCTTGATACCGCTCTATGGCCGGGGACAGTCCAGGAAACCAACTGATAGTAAGGGCACCAAGCTTGATTTCTTGGTGCCGCAGAGGCCTAACAGTCCTAGATGTGGGGTTCACGCACTTATAACCACCACTACATCCAGTAGTTTACAACATCCTGGCCAACAACTTCATTACCATGGTTTCCACCCGCATCATCACCAAGTAAATCCATACAGCACTCTGGATGTTAACTCCCAGTCACCTGTATTCGAGCTTGCAGGAACCACTACATACAATCCTATGATTGAGATGTTTAGTAATATGATTGATGCTCGGATTCTTGGGAACTCACAAGATACACTTTCTGCTTATCCAAACACATATAGTGTTGTGACCACCAGTAGTGCACGAGGCAGATGGCATATGATGCAGGTTGATAGGTCACTGAGCAGAGTAAATTTTTTCTTCTGGTGTTGTGTTATATTGTGCCTGCTACTGTTTTGAGACGAATGTTCCCTGCTTGACTGCCACAACTCACATGTATCTATTTTATACTTGTATATATGAAAATGAGCATGGCTGGTATACGATCAATTTGCATGCCGCAGACCGTCAATCAAGATAACTTGATTTTGTCATTAAACTTGGGGTATCTAATGTATACAGACGGACTCATGTCATGCTTATGTGACATGTCATTGTAAAGTGCTGAAATTGCTGATTATTATGTTTATATAAGCTCTAAGGTAGAAAGAAATAATACCAATTGCAAAATTTATGGTATTATAAAGTAATAACTGATGAATGTTCATTACTTGACACTTGGCAAGTTGGTTTCCTAAAGATTACTCCGTATTGTTTTTAAGATGTATACACATTTTGAAATTTAATATTGGCTTGATTTCTCAATCATAAACGCGTGAGGTTTCCTTCATTTGAATGACAAATCCCGTTAAGCAGATCATTAGCGAGTACGTGGCGCTCATCAAATCGCAGGGGAAGCTGTTCTTCATTCTATAGCCTTTAATATTAGTTGGTAATTTGTTTCTTTTTATCCATTGTCAAGGAAAAAAAAAAAAAAAAAGAAAATAAAAAACACTAACCGTTAGCTGAGAATAATGAACCTTTTTTTTTTCTTTTTTTTTTTTCTTTCAAGACGAACACGAGAATTTATTATATTATTAAATCAAGGTCCGCCAAAGTTCATAAACTGTGGAGAAACAAAGTCGTACAAATTCAGTCATTGCTAATGCTCGTATCCCATCTAGCCACTAGGTGAGATTAATGAACTTTGTAGGGAACAATTGAACTAAACCAAATTTTAAGTCATTGTTGTTTGCGTTGAACCATCATTAGATCAATGTTATCATTTTGAACTTTCTAACAAGTTTGAATTATTGAGAACATTCTGTAATAAGTTTGAAGAATTGAGAACTTTCTGATTTTAGTTTGAATTATAGTACTACTAGAATTTTCTAGAATATATTAGAAAAAGTGAAAAAAAAAAACGGATATTTTAACAAACACATCTCAATTTTTCTACGGAAAATAACACTTGATTTTATGACCTGCAAGGATATAACTTGATTTTATTACTGAATAATGTTGACAGCTCTTTATAGGACTAATCCTAGACCAATGCCCTTGTACAACATTTTCAAAGTCCATAGTTATCAGCTCATTTTATCACAAGTTCACAACAAAGTCGCATTCTAGAAGAAATGCCTTGTTGCAATATCACCAAGCTACTTTAGAGAATTTTCCCCTCATTCCCCAATCCCCAGTGTGAGCTCATCACCTTGAGGGGGTGTTTGGTATAAACATTGTAAATGAAAAGAAAGAATTCAAATAAGTAAGGGAAAGGATAATGATAAATATTACCTTTAATATATGTTTGGTCTCCTAGTGGAATGGAAACAATTTGAGAAGATTATGATTGAGTAAGGAAACGTATTTTGTTTCCACTAGTTTATCAAGGGTAACAAATTGGGAGATTTTGTTACCCTCCGAAAACGCTATTTGTTACTTTATTGAATCCGTTTCCTACATCTAAAACTACTATACCAAACGCTCCCTGAATGCGAAGTAAAACAAAAACAAAAGATTTCCAAATTCTCCAGAGAGTTCTATATGACACCAAGAAACCTCCTAAATGTGCTACCTCATGCATCAAACCCTGTGAAAAGTTGAATCACAATTTTTCAAATATACTCATCACCTAAGCCATCCCCCTCATATAAGGGAGAGAAGTTACCTCTTCCAGTAGCCCATTGATTTCCACAAGTAGGGGTGTCTATTCGGTTTTGGTTTGGATTTAGGCCAAATCCAATCTGATCTGAAATAAAATTCGGTTTTTGATTTTTAAATCCAATCCGATCCGAATTTCTCATGAATCCAATCAGATCCAATCCGAATTAAAATTCGATTATTTGGATCCGATCCGAAAATCTGAATTAAAATACATTGCAAATTTTGTAGGGACTTAAGTGATTATAAAAATAAAAATGCAATTATAAAAAGACTAGTTTTTAAATACATAGTTCTTCATGATTAATACAAATATTAAAAACATAATTTTTCATAGTTTATATTATTGTAATTATCAAAAAAAATTTACATGATTTATATAATGTATCCTTATTTGTAAAAGCGTGGTTTTATATTTCGGTTAATTCGGTTAACAAGGTTAATCCGATCTGATCCGAAAATCCGAATTTTCAGAAAATTTCAATCCAATCCAATCCGATTTACAGTTTGGATCCGATCCGAAATAATAATTCGGTTTGAATTGGATTGGATTTCGGTTTTTATCCGAATAATGAACACCCCTATCCACAAGAATGATTTTCTCAGCAAAAATGTTTATAACACAGAATACACAGATAATAACATATTGCTTTGCTTCACAAAAGACAACTGAACACTAAATGAACCAAGAGCTTGATTGCTTGAATGCTCAATAGCCTAAAGTTGTCTCTGCTATTCTTCATAGATGGTTGATGCCACAGTTACTGTTTACACATTGGCAAAATAAGATGCATTCACTACAATCGAGAGTTTATTAGTAGTATACACCAACATTCTCTATAATCGATAGCTAAGAATTCAAGTGAGTATGAGCATAATCTGTGAGTCTATCTAATGACCATTGATTTACAAATATCCACAGTTATTTCTTTACATCCAACTAAGATTTCCAACAGCTAACCTTTATATCCTACTAAAAAAGATCCATGTACAAGGCATGATATCATACCAAGCCGGAAATTCTACTGAAGGGTGAAGACCATCAACAATTGTTTATAGCAAGAAGACCATGCTTGCTTAATGGTAGCGAAGAACATGTGAAGTTCAGGAACTCTGGCACCCGCTCTCTTCATCAGCCCGGTAAAATTGTAGCAACTTCAAGTGGGCGACCTTTCCCTGACAGTAAAAATTTTCATACAGGATATCAATCTTTAGTTTAGAATCAACAGTCAATAATGCTGAAGGTACTAATTATCCATAGTAAATACCTCAGCTTCATCTATTTGGGCTGGAAACACAAATCCCGTTGAGCAATTCTCCAACACTTCTGGATCTTTCATCCATGCTCTATGTGTATCACTCACCTTAATTTTATGTTTGAACATCTAAGAAAGAAAAGGACAGTTAGATTCAGAAAACTATTCTGCTGATAGAGTTTATCTGCATTGAGATGATGAATTCACACGAAAATAGATTAAATGAATGGGTTAAAATCTATTAATCAAAATAGGACCAGCATGTAAATAAGAATCATATGGAAAACTAAAAAGAAGTATAAACTTGCGTAGCAATAACAAAGGTATGAAATTTGGATGTTGAGAACAAACCTCTGAAAGAGGTACGTTCGGTTGTTCCAAATTATCTCCTTCAATGTGCAAGCCGGTGCCTTGGCAATCTGGGCAAAACACTGAATTAATTTGGTCACTGGACGGGACCTCTTCCCTTTCCTTCCTTGTTTGCTTGCGCTTGACAACATTATCTGCTTTGCACTCTGTCTCCAGCTGATTGACCTTAGATTTTGTCCTTTTCGATCTGCGCCGCACTTTGGGAAGCACTGGCGGCTTCATGAACATCTCATGCTCACATAGTAGTATCCAGTGAATGAGGCAGGAAGTATGGAATACATGGAATGCCTACCAGAAATCATATCAGAGGAATTTTAGTTGGTGTGTCAAGATAAATTTCCCACCCTTTCCCACTCATTCTTTCTGCCTCTCGTTACTACTTAGGTTGGGAAGGGGGAATACTTACTACTTAGGTAGAATGAAGGATCTGCCATAAAACTCTCTCAGAAATTTGTGTTCTCAAAGTTATTAGATATTAGTCGCGCAAGAAAAATAATACCCCAACTTCTTTCTCCAAAAGTTAGTAAACAACTTCAGCATATTGACACGATAGATAAAAGAACACCAAGTATAATATTCAATCAGAAACGAAATTCTATAACCTAGTCAGAAATTCATTTTGTTTCATATAACCTCAACACCTGATAAATGATGACAGATTGACAAACGATAAAAGGTGGACTTACCCCATGCACATTTCTGCTAGAGCATGCTAATCGTCCAGTAGTCAGATTCAACAGAGTAGCTACATCTTTTCCAGGCAACATTTTGTGTTGACAGATATCACACATTTTCTCAGATGCTGTGCGCCGCTGCTTTCTTAATTGTCGCCTTAAAGATTTGTTAGAGATGATTCCAGCCTGTAGAATTTGGTCATCATAACGATGCAAAAGCATAGCTGAACTCGTTGTGGTATATGAACTTTGAGAATCCTCCCCAGATGAATAACACTGTTGGCTCAATGCCTCGTTAACATGTTCCGAATCAGATGTTGATTTTTTTCTCCTCTTCGTAGAGCCACCATCATTACTACTATCCTCCCCACCAGTAAGCAATAAAGTCTTAATATCGTCAAACAGCCCCTGTCTTCCCAAGTCATAATAGTAAACAAAAGTCACAATAGCAAAGTCATGTGAGGGCAGAATAGAGTGTACATTATTACTTGCACCGCCCCTCTTCCCCAACCATTCACACCAAAGTCGTTGAATACCACTATGAACCCCGTCCTTTTCCAAAATCCTTGCAGAAATCTTCCCATATCCCATTATTCTCACATGTAGGTCAGATACTTCTTCCTTGCCAATAACCCCCGGAATTACCAACTCATTAGCAAAGTCTGCATCATGAAGCTGAAAATCATCACCTAAACACTCATCCCTACTGTCCTCATTCCCATCTGTATGCCCATCACCAACTGATTTTGAGACATCGCTGTGAATAACGATAGCAAGATTGCTCGAATGCTCATGACCATTCAACAATTTATTTTTATCATAGCCTTGAGAATGCGCATCTTTCTCTTCTTCATCAGAGTTATGAAAGAAAAGAACACCGTCGTTAAAAGGCCAAGGATTCTCTCCTATCAATGTGGCCTTAGCAGCAGCATACCTCTGCTTATGGAGGTTCCCTTTCAAATGCTGAAGCAACACATCCTCACTATAACACGGCGCCAAACACAAGGTACAGAAAAAAATAAATCGCTTCCCATCTTCTCTAAGATCAACATATGTATGCCCCTGCAATCTAACATTCTTTAAGGTTTTCCTAGCAAGTTGTTCCTTTAAGTTTGGTGCACTCGGCTTTACAAACCCTAATTCCTTATCCGCCATCACCAATAACTCAATTTCAAACAGAAATTGAAAATTCTACCAAATTTCCACAGCACTAACCCTAGAATCTACAGAAAAACTTAAACCTAAAAATATCAACATAAATCTCTAATTAACAGTACAATCAACACCTAGATGTTCATAATTGCAGAAAAATTCAACGAAATCCAATTTTCTTGAACAAAAATTAGCTTCCAAAGATGGCGAAAAGGCTACGAGAAATTTTTAAAAGGGAAAACAAAATCAGATGAAATCTTAAAAGCGCCGAAACTTACAGCTTCGTATGTTGACGGATATTGAAGTTATGGGAGACGGTTGAGGTGGTAGAGGATCGAAAAAAGGTTCGCCATGGGAGAAAGATGAGGTTGAGGAGAGAGAAAGCTCCATCATCACCTCCATTCCTCTTGAGTGCAAAGAAAATCGTGAGAGGTTCTTCAAGTGAAGATTCTGGAAGTTTCGACGGGAGAAGAAGTAGGAGGGGGGAGTCGAGGAGAGAGAACAGAAATCAGACAGAGAGAAAGGGGGGAAATTGAAATTGTTCGGAGGGTGAGACTTCAAAGAGGAAAAATGAGTGATTTAACGAATGATTTGAAACAGGAAAATTCTTATGGACAAATTTGATGATGTTAAACGCCGTTAAATCTCTCGCTAATGCCGCATTTATAACCAAAAACTATGTTCTTACCCGAGTTGGTCTCAGCCCAGCAAATTGCTGGGGTTAAAATTTCCCAGCACAGGGGTAATGAGGTAAATTCGCATGGCTTTTAATTTAAGTTGTATGTATTGGAACTGTGCTATACGTATAAAAATACTAATATATAATATGTTATACCCGTTTTATTTTAGTTCATGTTTGCTTCAATTCCCGCTTTTCCTTTCTTCTCTCTCTTCTCCGAAGAAGCTGTTCATATTCTCTTCTTTTCTCTAAATCTGTTCATATTATCTTCTCTGAATCTCTAAAGCTTATTGAACAAATGAAGTCCCAAGGAGGTCGAACAATTGAGAGTAGACCAATTATTTATGCTTGTAGATTGTCGAGGAAAGAGATTCTCGATCAAAACTTGTTCGAGGAAAGATTATTTCAAAGAATTTCGTGCGCAATTTGATCGACAAAAATGAGGCGTCGAGGTAAGTCTTTGATAGCTTAATCTATGTAATTATTGTTAGAATTGCATGTGATTTGGTTATTTACTAGCAATTATCAAGTTAATTTACAATTCTTACTTAATTTAGGGAATCTTGTGAAAGATGCATTTTCGAATTATCGAAATTTAGGTTGTTACATGTTTTTAGGTTTTCTTGAACCTAAGTTTGTACTAAATTTCGGGTTTTTTCAACAAATTTAGTTGTGTTTTACTTGAAATTTCGTTAAAAACTTAGCATAGTTAGGATTTGTGATAATTTGTGATTTAGGTTTGTGATAATTTGTGAATTAGGTTTGCGATAACTATTATAGATTTTAATATGACTTTATTAAAAATATAAATGACAAGAAGTCTAATAGTAAGTAGTATAGATTTTTATAGATTTTAATATAGGTTTTAATATGACTATATTAGAAATATAAATGACAAGAATTCTAATAGTAAGTAATATAGGTTTTAATATGACATTATCAAGGTTTGAAGAGGTTGAAATTGGACATATAGCACTTGGTCAATATGACATTATCATGCATTTCTTGCCTTATCATTGATTGAGATTAAGGCACTGATATTGTTGTTTATGATGTTTAAGAACGCCTTGAAGTAGTCATGTCATCCCCTTCTTGCCACATGGGTTGGGTTTGGTTCCTCTGTGGTCCTTTTTAAGCAGAGAGGGTAGAGACTAATGTACAGCTAATAACTGAGGCTATTTGTTATTATTGTCCTGGTACATATCATCCCTTTTGTGATTGAGACTGAGTATGCACCTAATGATTGAGATCAAAGTAATGCCTGAGGCTAGCAACTTAGTGATTACTATTGTGTATGTGCACCTGGTACTTTTGTCGTAGTGATTATCAATGTGTATGTGCACCTAATGATTGAGCTATTTGTTGCTATACCAACCTTCTAGAAACTGATAGCTAACCTTTGGGCCTCCCTTTTAGCCTCCGTTTTTTGTGACTGAGTGTGCACCTAATGATTGTGATCAATGTAATGCTTGCTTAAGTTCTGTTTTGTTTAGTTATTCGATTAAATTTTCTGATGTGCTGATATTTGTTCAACAACATTCATTTCTCTTAAATTTGGATAATTTGATGCTTAGTTTTGTCCAATAGCTTTTAAATGAAGGCTATTGTTCTCTTAATTTGGGTAGGCTTTGGCTTTGGCACAATTATTACATTATACACCAGGTTGTCTGTCATCCGTTTGGTTCATGTTTGGATAGTTTGTTTGGTCTGAACCTTAATACAATATATTTGAAATTTGTTGTGAAATTTGAAATGGTTTGATCAGTTGTTTGTTTGGTCTGAACCAAGTTGTTGTAGGTGGAAGAGGTGGTAGTGTGAGAGCTGGGAGAGGTGTGAGAGGTGGGAGAGGGGGAAGAGGTTGTTATGATGTTGAAATTGATAGACCTTTTAATCTAAATTTAGAAGAGGAAAGTTCATCTGAATCGTATACACTGGATGAGATTGAAGAAGTACGTGAAGAACTACAAGGTTCAACCAGTACCAATCAGGGAGTAGTAAAGTTGCTTTTACTTTTGGTATAGTACAATAACTGTTGTTTTACCAATGAGTTTATATATTTTTTTTATCAATCTAGGTGAAGGCGAAGGGGAAGGCAAAGTTGGTGAAGCCGAAGATCATGATAAAAGACATAAAGCCAATTGTTTATACGGTATTATTATGAGTTGTTTATATGTGGTTTTATTTGTTGTTAAGTTTAATTGATATGAGTCGTATAACGTATTATGATGATCATTTCTTATTATTTTTGATGGCAAAAGGATAATTAAAAAAGTGTAGGCTGTAGGCTAAAGGAGGCTGGGAAAGTTATCGAAACGTTCCAACAATATGAGAAGACGGTATGTTTGTTAAGACTTTGTTGGTTTTATGAGATAAATTGAGAGTTTTATTTGTTCTAAAATTCTGCCTTTATTTCGCAGTCAATGAATGTGAATTGCCCTTTTGAGACATTTGGTAGGGTATTAGGCAAATTTGATGAAATAAAGACTCGACTAGTCTGAGAAATGGGTTTTGGCACATTATTTTATGCTGTTGGGAAGAGGTTACCTCGAGTGTTGGCATACTGGCTGTGTACTCTGGTAAATGTTGATAAGAAGTGGCTTCGCACTGCATATGTGATGGGTTTCCCTTTTTCCCATGTTCAGGTGTACTGGGTTCTAGGCTTACCTCATGGACGAAGACCGGTACCAACAAAGGTAGTTGATGAGGAGTAGAAGACAGGTTGTGGATAAAACACGATTTACAATTCTGGGACAGAAAGGATAACATGGAAGACTTTGATTGAAGCTTTGAAGGCTCCATTAACTGATGAGGACGAGTTTCGGCGGGTTTTTATCTTGTTGATGATAAACACACTCTGCATGCAGCTGCAGTTGCGAAACATGCTACACAGTATAATTGGTGCTCTCTCATTTTGGATGAGTTATTACACGCAATGGGAAGCTATGCTAAAAGGTTTTACAACAATGGTTTGCTGGGGGAAGTGGTGGGTGTACTTTGTTTTTGTCGGTAAGTTGACTCCTGAAAATATCTGAATGTAAACCATTGTTCAGTTCCGTAGGGAATATTTCAAGCATCCCACACTTGAGCCCTAGTGTGATCATACACTTAAGCATGGTGGCGTCCAAAGGGAAGGAAGCTAAGCAAAAGAGTCGCCAACAAGTTTTAGGAACTTGTAAACCGTTCACGGGGTGAAGGTTACACCCCTTCACGATCCATGGGATCGCTAACTCCATAGTGGTCCGAAACCATGACTGGATATTCGAGGATGAAGGTACAAATCCAACCTAAAAGAGATTAAACTTGCCCTAAAAAGGCCTGTACGTTATTCTTCTCATATTCATGTGCGCTTTCTGACTAACATACAATCAATATATTAATCCTAAACCTATTTAATCTATGTTGGTTGAATATTAATGCACAAACAAATCTATTATTGGCGATCACTTGAATGAAAATCATATTAACCTAAATAAAATTATTAATTATCTTATTAAGCGTGATTTCAAGTACAAATTTCCTTTAAACCGGCAAGAGAGGGCGTGATCAAGCAACAACAATAATATATCAAGCAACATATAAATATTGATACAACAATCATCATCATCATAATATTTTCAATCTCAAAGCATAATATTATTAGCAAGATCCTAGGCATGATACTAACATGATTAATAACAAATCCTAGCATGTCACTAAACAATAAAGATCAAAGCTTTAGCCCTAACATGATACTAACATGATAGAAGAAATAGGAAGCAACCAAAGCATGATACTAGAAAGCAATAAATAACAACATAACATGATAATAGGAATTAAAATAATCTAAGCATGCCTTTTAAAGAAGGATAACAATAAACTTACTCACTTTGTTGCCTCGTATCTATTTCTATCAAAACAATACACACGTTAGTAACTTCAATGAAAATATTAAATAAAACAATTAATTTAAATAATTGAAATAGGGATTTGGGACCAAATCCTCAGAAATTATCAACCTTTCACGTCGAGGGCGAAGGCAACTTTGAGCTTGGCTATGTGTGTCTAAGTCTCGTGATGGACAAATATTGTATTTGAAAAAGCAAGGCTTAGAAATAAGGAGAAAGAAAGAATAAGCTTGAGCTTAACGAGAGAGAGATGGTGATTGAAAACGGGGAATAACGACCGTATTTATAGAGAAAAACGACCGAAAACGATTAGAGAAGAGTTAGAATTCGAATCAAAATAAAATTCCTTTCAACGCGGCAAGATAAAAAGCATCGCGGCGCGATAGGACCTCGCGCGACGTGATGGAATTATCGCGGCGCGATAAAAACAGTTTTTTGCGGATTTTGTTTTTATCATAACTTTTGATCCAGAAGTCTAAATAAGGTATATAATATGTCGTTGAAAATCTCTTGAAGTCTAATTTCCATCCCAATTTAAAGAAGATTAAAATCTTTTTTAGAATAAAAGATATGGCCGAAATAGTGGAAGGGTGTCAGTTTTGAGTAGAGTTTCGTATTTCTTTCATATCTTTTTCGTTATAGCTCGGAATTAATATTATAATATATTATATCATTGGAAAGATAATTTCAAGAGCTATCCAACCATATAATATTTGGATTAAAATTATGAGGCACGAAAATAATATCTGATCATATTTGAATGTCTTTCATTTCAAATAGAACTAGGACTGTCAAAAAGAGGGGTTTTTATTCAATTTCAAATTCTTTATCTTATCTTTTCAAAAAGGATAATTAAGATCTGTTAAAAACTTATAGAATCTTCTAATTAATCCTAATTGATTTAGGAATATGGACCCTCCACATGATCATTGGGTCGCATATAAAACTTGTTTAGACCCAGTTTAATATTTTAACCATAACTTCCTCGCTATAACTCAGAATTGGGCTTATAATATATCGCTGGAAAGGTCTTTTCAAGCCCATCCAACTACAAAATTATTAGACCCGTATTATGGACCAAACTAAACTGGATTGGACGTTTTTCATAAATAGGATACGAAATGAATGGTTTTTGAAATACAAAATGAATTATTTTTATTAAAACATTTTAGAAAACAGAAGAATTCACGAGACTCTTTCAACATTTCACCTTACTCGATATCAATGACGTGAAAAGTACTCATTACTAGGTTTGGTTTTTGGGGAGACACAATTTGGTGTCTATAAGTTCACTTAGCTGTCATAAGCCTGATGTTATGTTTGTTTATGTAAAATGCAGCTGTTGTATCTTGATAGACTGAACAGGAATCCACTTGAGTGGGATGAGTTTCCGAGGTTAAACGTATGGACAACAAAGGAGATGATTAAAGCTTGTAAAGAAGATCGGTTCGGAACGGGTGACTTTGGAAAAATGGGGGTAATTGTTTATATTTTTTGCTTTATTTGTTAAAGAAGATTGGTTTAGAATGGGTGACTTCTTACTTGTAATTTTGTGTCTTTTGTGGATAGTAGTGTCTGGACGTGTCATATGGGGGAGATAAAGGTCACCCGTTGAAGGTAAAGGACTATTTTCTAGCTAAATGTAAAAGAGAAGAGGATGATAAACGAATAGCTGATATTGATGATGAGGATTTGGCATGGCTTACTACAGATGTGAAAAACAGAAGAACTTTGGTTAAAGATGAGTATGCATTTCAAAGAAAGAAGAAGAAAAAGTTAGTAGGTAACTATATAATTTTGTCGTGTTAATGGTGTTATAAAAATGGTTCATAGTTTTATAATTGTTTCATTTTTTTAGTTATAAAGAAGTACTAAATGAGGTTCAAATCCCTGAAGCGACAAACAGAAGGAAGAAAAGGAATATCAACAAGAAGGCAGATGGTGAATAAATTGTCATTTGATTCATTTAAATTGTCATTTGCATTAACAAAATACGTCCTTTACAAAATAACAGAGAGAAAATAACATTTACTATTGAACTGTTCCAAAGTAAATGAGGTGACTGATAAGAAGAAAAAGAAGAAGAAGAAGAAGGACAACAACAACAACAAAAAGTCAGAAGGTGAATACATAACTATGTGAAATTGATAAATTTAAATTGTCATCTGAAAAATTTAAATTGTCATTTCATAACTTTTACTATATGCTTGTTCCAGCAGAAGTAAATGTGGTTAGTGAGGAAGTGGGGGAGGAGGAGGAGGAGGATGGGAGCAAGAACAAGAAGTCAGAAGGTAATGTCCTATTCTCGTCATTTTAAATATTTTCCAATTGGCTTTGTGTACTTGTAATCGATTTTTGTAATTGGGTATGACCTTTTTTAATTGTAGAAAAAGAAGAAACTGAGCAACCAAATGGCCATGGGCCTGTTAGTGATGTGCCTGAGCTTAAGGCTGTTAGTGATGAGCCTGAGGCAGAGGCTGTTTGTGATGAGCTTAGGGCTGAGGCTATTACTGATAAGTCTGAGGCGGAGGCTATTAGTGATGAGCCTGAGGCGGAGGCTGTTACCGATGAGCCTAAGGAGGAGGCTGTTAGTCTAGAGCCTAAGGTGGAGGCTATTAGTTATGAGCCTAAGGCGGAGGAGGCTGTTAGTGACCAGCCTAAGGACAATGCGACTCATGAGAATAAGCATGAGCAAGCACTAATTACTATAGAGCCGACTACTGAAACAAACGTTGATTCCGCAAGTCTTGATCAGTCAGACCCTCAGAAATTATCAACCTTTCACGCCTAGGGCGAAGGCAAATTCGAGCTTGGCTAGGTGTGTCTAAATCTCGTTATGGAGGAATATTGTATGAAAAGGCAAGGCTTAGAAAGAGGGAGAAAGAATAAGTTTCTGGCTTTGAGAGAGAGAATAGAAAGATGATTTTTGTGAGTAAAAATGGAGGAAAAAGACCCTATTTATAGAGAAAAATCGTCCGTAAACAATAGACAAGAGTCAAAATTTGAATCGGAGTAAAACTAATTCTATCGCGGCGCGACAGAGCTCTCGCAGCTTGATAAGACAGTTTTTGCGGATTTTGTTTTTATCATATCTTTTGATCCAGAAGTCAAAATAAGGAATATAATATATTGTTGGAAAGATCTTGAAGTATACTTTCTATCACAATTTAAATTAGATTAAAATCTTTTGTAGAATTAAAGATATAGCCGAAATAGTGGAAGAGTGTTAGTTTTGGATAGAGTTTCGTATTTCTTTCATATCTTTTTCGTTTTTACATCGGAATTAATATTATAATATATCATTGGAAAGATAATTTAAAGGTCTATCCAACCATCTAAGATTTGGATAAAATTTATGAGGCACAAAGATAATATCTGACTGTCTTTGAACGTCTTTCATTTCGAATAAAATTAGGACTTTCCAAAAGAGAAGTTTTATTCAATTTCAAACTCTTTAATCTTATCTTTTAAAAAAGGATAATTAAGATATTTTAGAAACTTATAGAAGCTTATATTTAATTTGAATTTGTTTAGAAATATATTAAGATTAATGGACCCTCTTCATGATCATTGGGTCGCACATAAAACTCGTTTAGACCCAGTTTAGTATTTTGACCATAACTTCCTCGTTATAACTCGGAATTGGGCTTATAATATATCGTTGGAAAGGTATTTGTTTAGGGTATTTTTACCCCGCCTTGTGGCCTAATCGGAGGGCGACACGTGTCAGCCCAAGGATAGTCCAAAGTGGACCATTCCCCGGTTGACACGTGTCATCCCAGATATTTGGGAAAATGTCGGCCTTCAGGCCCAAATCCCGAGAAAGCCGTAGAACGGCGCAGCCCACCAATGATTAGGGTTTGATACCCTAATCAGGGGCACAATTCCCAATGACCCTATAAATAGGGAGATTCCCCTCTTTTGGAGGGGAGGTTCACATTTTTAAGGTATTCATTACAAACTGTCCCTTTGATAGAGACAACCGAGCTTGGAATCCAAGCAGATCCCCACCTTAATTTCCGCACCTTTTACTCTACTTCAAGTTACTAACTTGAGCGTTGGAGGCGGAGCACCACCCAACTGGTGTCTCCGTTGATTTTGCAGGTACAGAGCCGGCAGGACCAGTCTTCGAGTTGTAACTCTCCCGAGGGACAAAAAACCCCAAAACATTTGGCGCCGTCTGTGGGGAGAGTACCTCAAGATGGTTCAAAACTCTGTACCGATTCTCAATTCTACCTCTCTACGTCCGGGTACCCAGACGGGTAACTTGGATGACTTGCAACCGGTTATTCAACCGATCGGGTTCGAAATTCCCCAGCCTCCACCTCAGCCTCAGCCAGAGGTATTCACTGAGGAGGAGGATGAGGAGGAAGATAATGATGTTGAGACTTACATCTCTAGGGATGGATCTCTCATCTCTAAATCTATTCGTTCCAGGGATCAACTGGAGCGAAATGAAGACCAGGCGGGCCCAAGCAGGCGCCCACCTGGAAGGCCAGACGGGAAAACCCAGAAGGCCAAAGGTCAAGCCCCAGTCACCCGAGATGAGCTCATGAGATTCATGACCTCTTTCAAAGGTGAAATCAAGGCTATGATCAACAAAAACAAGGCAGGCTCTAGCAAGAGTCAGCCGGCTAAAAAGACTCCCACTTCTGGAAAGAAGAAGAAGCCGGTCAAGGACAGGCAGCCAACTCCTCATCCAAAGGAGAAGGCAGCCGCAACACTTGACTGGTCTAAGATTCTGATGCCCCGGCGACCCCAGCCGGAGGCACAAAATGCGTCTACCTTCGATGCACGACAAGTCATCGATCGAAGGAGGCGGCAGCAGTCTGAGTCAGCTTCCACTTCGAGCTTTCCAGACAGCTTCAAGCAAGCTTCTGCAAGGAACTCTGTGTCCTTGCATGAGAGTCGGACAGGCGGTAAAACCGTCAACACCGAACCCCAGCTGATGATAGGGTCTATACCATACGCACCCCAGGCGCAGTATGGGCAATATGGCCTCCAGTTCATGCAGCCACCTCCTTTTGGAGGTTAGGCGGCATATACTCCTGCCCAGCCTCTGGACTGGCAGCTTCGGCTAATGAGGCTAGGCGAACAGCCGTCTGCCTTTGCAGCCAATATAACCGAGGCGACTCAGCCGACCAAGGTTAAGAATGTTTTGGTGGGCACCTATGATGGTACCACCAACCCGGAAGACCACCTGATGGCATATACCAACCTCATGTGCTTACAGGGGTGGGACGATGCCACCTGGTGTCGTTGTTTCCCGGCTACACTGAAGGGCATTGCCCAGCAGTGGTTTGGCAACTTTCCAGCCGGTTCTGTTGATAGCTTCAAGAGGCTAGCCTTCTTGTTTGCTACCAACTTCTCAATGAACATTCCTGCCAAGAAAACGAGCCTTGATTTGAGCACCGTTAGGCAGGGTGAGAGAGAAGGGCTACGCGCCTATGTCAGGCGGTTCAACCTGGTTAGAATACAGATCCAGGGGCTGTCTGACGAGGTAGCATTCACAGACTTTTTCAAGGGTCTGAGAGACGGGTCGGCTTTTAAGTTCGACCTTGTCAGAAAAGGGGCATTTACGCTACAGGCGGCCCTGAGGGAGGCGGAAAGCTATATACAGGCTACCGACCTCTGCACGCCTGGTGGCCAGTCAGACTCCAAGAAGTCTGACAAACAGAGAGACAGCCGGCCAGCTCAGCCGGGTAATAAAAAAGAAAAGAGCGGAAAGAGAAAAGAAGTCTGGGCGGTCAGCGATTCTGAGCAGCCGTCCCAGAAGAAGAAGAAAGAGTTTAAACCGTACGTCCCCAAGTACGAGTTTAACAAAGACTGCAACTCCGTCCTCATGGAGGTAAAGGATCGGCTGACCATTGAGAAGCCGAATCCAATGAAGAGTTCCGTCCAGTCACGGAACAAAAATAAATATTGCCAGTTCCATGAGGAGGTTGGCCATGACACCAACGACTGCTTTAGTCTGCAGCGGACGTTGGACCGTCTGGCTGACAAAGGGCTTTTAAAGTCCTACATTTCTAAGTCCCCAGCCGGGGCAAAAAAGAAGAGCAAGGGTCAGTCCTCCAAGGCTACCCAGCCGGCTAGTAGTTCGGATACAGATAAGGATCCGGTCTACACTATAGCAGGCGGATTTTCATGTGGTGGCCCTACCATCCGGGGCACCAAGAGCCATCTTCGAAAGATGGACAAGGATGATGATGAGCAGGCGTCTGCCTCCTCCACCTTCCCAGACGTCCTCATAACTGAGAAGGACAGGGGCAGCGTCCGCTGTCCGCATGACGACCCGGTCGTCATTGAATGTAAGGTTGCCAACCAGCTGGTTGGACGGATCCTTATTGACACCGGCAGCTCGTCGGACATCATCAGCCTCCGGTGCCTGCAGAAGCTGAAGTACAACTCCAGCAGCATGCATCCGGTTACCCACCCCTTGGTTGGTTTTGGGGGTGGGATGGTCTACCCAGCCGGCAGAATTGATTTGCCCATCCGGCTGGGAGAAAAAGGCCAGGGACGGCATGTTGTCGTCAGGTTCTTGGTCGTGGAGGAGTTGACCGCCTATAATATTATCCTTGGTAGGCCAACCCTCAACGAAACCAAGGCGGTGATCATCCCGTCTCTCATGCTTGTCAAGTATGAGCGGGATGATGGCTCTGTTGGTTCCCTGAACGGGGATCAGAAGACGGCTCGGGAGTGCTACCTCTCAGCCGTTAAAGACACTGTGGCCTCAGACGGCCAAGGGAAGGAACCAATAGACCTTGACGCTGCCAAGGATGCCCCACCAGCCGTTGGTAAGAAGAGAAAAGCGCCTCTGCTGGTGGAGGTGAAAAAAGAGAAAAAATAGCAATCACTGGCCGGCGAACGGTCAGACGAGCTCCGTCCCCAACCGGCGGGAGAACACATTGATCTCGTTCTGGACGACAGCCGTCCAGAGCGGACGGTGAAGGTTGGGACGGCTGCTAATGCTGCTCTGGGTGCAGACTTGCACCTTCTGCTGAAAGAATTCAAAGACATCTTTGCCTTTGAAGTGGAAGAGATGCCAGGCGTCAGCCCGGATCTCGCTGTCCACAAACTCGCCGTGGATCCCAAAAAGAAGCCCATCCGGCAAAAGAAAAGAAACCATGGCGAGGAAAGAAGTCAGGCGGCAGCTGCCGAAATCAAAAAGCTGCTAGACGCCAGGTTCATTCGGCCCTGCAATTTCCCCGACTGGGTGGCCAATGTGGTCCTTGTTAAGAAACCGAATGGGACCTGGCGCATGTGTGTTGATTACACAGACCTCAACAAGACGTGTCCAAAGGACAGTTACCCGCTTCCAAAGATCGACAGTCTGGTCGACTCTACAGCCGGTCACGCCTTGATGAGCTTCATGGATGCCTACTCCGGCTTCCATCAGATACCCCTCTGTAAAAAAGATCAAGAGAAGACGGCCTTCGTCACTGATTTGGGGTTATTCTGTTATACTGTGATGCCGTTTGGCTTGAAGAATGCGCCTGCCACCTTCCAACGAATGATTAATACGGTCTTCATCAATCAACTTGGGAGGAATGTGGAGGCGTACATTGATGACATGATAGTCAAATCCAAGCAACAGGCGGACCACCTTGCTGATCTCCGAGAAACATTCTCCACCCTCAGGCGGCATAAGGTCATGTTAAACCCCAAGAAATGCGTCTTTGGTGTTGAGTTTGGGAAGTTTCTCGGATTCCTGATTGATCAAAGGGGGATAGAGGCTAACCCCGAAAAGATACAGGCGGTAATCGACATGAAGTCACCCCGTTCTGTCAAGGAAGTCCAGAGGCTGACTGGTTGCCTGGCCGCCTTGGGGAGGTTCCTCAGCCGGTCAGGTGACAAATGCCTTTACTTCTTCCAAGCAATCAGGAAGAAGACCAGGTTCGAATGGGGAGACGATGCTGAGACGGCATTCCAGAGGCTAAAAGAGCATTTGCACTCTCTGCCTAGGTTGGTCAGTCCTCTACCTAGGGAGACGTTGTATATGTATTTGGCCGTCTCAGACCATGCTCTCAGTGCCGTTCTCCTTGCTGAGCGAGACGGCGTTCAGCTCCCGGTTTACTTCATTAGCCATGTTCTTAAAAATGCTGAACTCCGGTACCCCCTGGTTGAAAAATTTGGCTTTGCTTTGTACATGGCATTCAAAAAATTGAAGCCTTACTTTCTGGCTCATCTGGTGGTAATTTACACCGACCAGCCACTCAAGCGGCCAATGTCTACCTTGGAGTCATCCGGAAGAATGCTAAAATGGGCTATTGAAATGCAAAGTCTTGAAATCATTTACGAACCAAGAAAGGCAGTGAAAGGTCAGGCGTTTGCCGACTTCATTGTGGAAATGGCTCCGGATAATCTTGATCAGGTTTGGAAAGTGTATGTAGACGGGAGTTCTACGAAGAACGGCTGTGGTGCAGGCGTAATTTATGAGTCTCCTGAAGGGGACAGATATGAGTATGCACTACGGTTCAATTTTCAGGCCTCAAACAATGAGGCGGAATACGAAGCCCTGCTAGCCGGAATCCGTATGTGTAAGGCGGCAGGGGCAACAAAAATTGACGCCTACTCAGATTCGCAGTTGGTCGTTAGCCAGTATCAGGGAACATATGAGGCAACTCACCCGGCTATGATCAAATATCTTCAGGCGGTCAAAGAAGAGGCTGGGTCACTTGAGGAGTTCCGGCTGAATCAAGTGCCCAGGTCTGACAATAACCAGGCGGATGCGCTATCGAAGCTTGCATCTTCCGCCTGCCATGATACGCCTCGGTCAGTCTTCTGGGAAGTACTTGAAAAAAGAAGCATCTTTGAAGATCCCATTGGAGTCCTAGACCGAAGCTCCACCTGGATGGATGGCATCCGGGCGTACCTCTCAGATGGCACGCTCCCTGATTCACCACAGGAGGCAGCCGTTCTGAAAAAGCGAGCCGCAAGCTTTGAGTTGAGAAATGGAGAACTCTTCAAGGCGGGGTTTCTTAAGCCTCTATTGAAGTGTGTAACCCCAGAGAAGGGGAGGGAAGTTCTCGAAGACTTGCACTCGGGGTTCTGCGCCTCCCACATAGGCGGCAGATCTCTAGCCGTCAGAGCCAGGCGGCAATACTTTTGGCCTACTCTAGAGGCAGACGCCAAGGAATTGGTGAGAAAATGTGACAAGTGCCAGAAATTTGGCAAACTTATTCACCGCCCGGCTACTGATTTGACGGTCATCCATAGCCCAATTCCGTTTGCAAAATGGGGCATGGACATTTTAGGTCCTTACACGCCTGCACCAGGCAGTAAGCGTTATATCTTGGTGGCTGTGGATTACTTCACCAAGTGGGTAGAGGCTGAGGCGGTAAAGAATATCAAGACATCAGACGTCATTTCCTTCATCTGGAAGAATGTCATCACCCGGTATGGGGTACCTATGTCCATGGTGTTTGATAATGGCCCTCAGTTTGAGACGCCTCAGCTAAAAACTTGGTTGGGAGATCAAGGGATCTCAACCTGTTTCGCATCAGTCGGCCGTCCCCAAGCAAACGGCCAAGTTGAAGCCTTCAACAAGCTGATCTCAGACGGCATAAAGAAGAAAATTGAAAGAGCCGGTGGCTTATGGGCTGAGGAATTAATCCATGTCCTATGGGCCATCCGGACAACAGCAAAGGGATCAACCGGAGAAACCCCATTTCTCATGGTTTACGGTGCTGAAGCCGTCTTGCCCATTGAACACTATGAGCAGACTCTCAGAGTCATGTTATATGATGAAGAGGCAAACTGGGAGGCAATGCGCCTGGCTTTGGATTCACTTCCAGAACGCAGGGGCAATGCCGCCTTGCGTCATGAGATTTACCGTCTGAGAATGACAAGAGCCTACAACAAGAGAGTACACAGGCGTCCCTTGAAAGTGGACGACCTAGTGTTACGGAAAATGGAGGCAACCGGTAGGGCCAATGAGCTTGGAAAGCTAACTCCTAATTGGGAAGGCCCCTACCGGATTTATGAAGAAGTAAGAGACGGCACCTACCGCCTGGAAACCCCAGACGGCAGGCGCCTGCCTAGAACTTGGAATGTAGATAATTTGAAAAAATACTACTTCTGAGATTTTGTAAATTTTGTAAGCAAGAAGTACATTAATGAGAATTTGCTTTCTGTTATCATATTTTGTTTCCCGTCTGAACCCAGACGGGTCACTTGTTTGTTTTTCTGAGTTTGACACTTGGAAATTAAGTTAACGTCTGATTGACGAAGAGGCCAATGGCCAGATAAGTAAGCTAAGCGCAAAAACGCTTAGTGGCTATGCAGCCGGTCTACACCAAGACCAGAGGCCAATGGCCGGATGGCTACTTCGACATAAATTCGCCTGTCCCAACATGGACAAAGGCGTCCGGCGACACCCCTCCGGGTGCAATCGTCGCAGAGAGAAGCCAACCTGCTTACTCTACGTACCAATGCAGACGGCCACAATTGGACGGCTGAATCAGCCGTCCATAGCCGTCTGACCAGAGCAATCTAAGGAACGATCAAGTTTCGACAACCGGATGTCCAATGGACATCAGCCGGTGACCGACTGAAGTTCCTACTTAGATTACTTTCGAAAATTATACAAGTCCTCCCAATGGGGCAAAAGGACATTGAATGTATAATTGGATTGCAAACACCCCAGGCGGCCATTTGCCTTCCTGCTCCATGAAGGGTCAGGCGGCCATTTGCTTTCCTGCTCCATGAAGGACAGGCGGCATTTGCCTTCCTGCTCCATGAAGGACAGGCGGCATTTGCCTTCCTGCTCCATGAAGGGTCAGGCGGCCATTTGTTTTCCTGCTCCATGAAGGACAGGCGGCATTTTCCTTCCTGCTCCATGAAGGGTCAGGCGGCCATTTGCCTTCCTGCTCCATGAAGGGCAGGCGGCACTTGCCTTCTGTTTCGTGAAGGGTCAGGCGGCCTTTTTTGCCTCCTGGCCCCAGGCGGCTTTTGTCTTCCTGCTCCATGAAGGGCAGGCGGCATTTGCCTTCCTGCCCCATGAAGGGTCAGGCGGCCTTTTTGCCTCCTGGCCCCAGGCGGCTTTTGCCTTCCTGCTCTATCAATGCAGATGGCCACAATTGGACGGCTGAATCAGCCATCCATAGCCGTCTGACCTGAACTGTCTAAGGAAAGAGCAAGTTCCGGAACCCGGATGTCTAAGGACATCAGGCGGGGACCGGCTGCATTTCTTACTTAGCGTTTTTATTTTTAAATTGTACACATCCTCATTTGGGGCAAAAGAGTTGTGCAACGGCTATTTAAATTCTGCTCAGACGGGCAACACCGTCTAGCTAGAAGCTGAAACGCCTGTTAATGTACGGCTGTGTACTTGGTTTGGGGCAATCACTACTGTGATTGATTGACTTACAAACGTATCATGCTCTTTGCAGCATCAGACGTTCCCAAGTCAATCAATCAGCTTCACTTGAAACCAACCACACAGCCGTCCAGGGGCAAGACCAGCCGCATACTTTTGATAAGTTAGGCGGAGAAAATTGCAGCCGCATACTTTTGATAAGTTAGGCGGATAAATTTGAAATGCAAAAATTTGAAAGCTCAAACACAAGCGCAAAGTAATAAAACCGACTCAGTCGGTGCATTCATAAAAGATTTCCGTCCAACCAAACGGCTGGATGGATCAATTGTTATCAAATATTGTTTGCAAGACCCGGCTCCTCAGCCGGTAAAAATACAAATATACTCGGCACGCAGGCCGGAAAAACAAAGTGTTTGGCATACTGCCGCAGAAAAACTAAGGCTTGGCGCACAGCCGCTGAAGCTACTGCCCTGCAGGCGGCCCTTCCTGGTTCCTCTCGCCCTCCTCAAGGATTTCAACGTTTGGAGCTTCTGGAGTTTCAGGCTCCGGTTGTTCCGTCTCAGCCCAGGCGAGGAAGGACTCAGGCTCTGGCTCACCTCTCTCTCGCAAGTAGACGACTTCGTCAGCATACTTGTGAGCCAGGGCCCAGACGCCGTAATCCTTTCCAGGATTCAAGGCATCCCAGGCGATCTTCATCATGGCCTCATTATCGGCGGCCATCTCAGCAACCAGACGGTCTTGCTCCGCCTGGAGGGTTGCTCGGAAGTTCTCCTGAGCTTTAGCCGCCGCCTCCTCCATCTGGGATATCTTCTTCTTCAGATCAGCATTCTCTGAAGAAGCTCCTTGAAGAGCCTGGAGGTTCTCTAGGGCCTTCTGGAGGTCCTCCTTCAGCTTAGGGAGATCCACCTCCGCCTGCTTCTGGGCCGCCTCTGCAGCCTCGGCCCTCTGGTTGGCCGTCTGCAGTGCCGCCTCCAGCTCTTGAATTTTGGCCGCCTGCGTCATTTCGGTTGCTTTAGTTTCAAGGTCGTTAATTATGGTTGAATGGAAAGCAACATCATTGGCAATGGAGGCGGACTCCTTGGCCCGTCTTACCTCATCCCGTTTGCGGGTGTAAGGGCGCTTGAGACCGTCTACCCACAGCAAGGCCTACAAAAAATAAAGGTTAAGGATGCAGACGGGAAAGAGTGTAGAAATAGCCATTGAAAAAATTGGTTAAGTGTACTACCTCAGCCAGAAGGGTGACGATGCGTTCAAGATTGAACGTCTCAATCCCTGGGATAGCATCCTTATCCCGTTTGCCTACAGCACCCAGCATGGCCCTGGCATGCTTCTGGACGTCTGGCCAGCGAGGCGATTGATCTGCATCACAATCAGCATCAGATTGGGTTACTAAAGCCGCGCCTATCTGGTTCCGACCGTCTGAGGACGACGTTTGCTGGGAGTGTGATTTCACTCGCAGCGGCCATCCCAGCTCAGACGGGGATTCAAAGGGATTCTTACCTGCAGAGCCGGCCAGGCGGGAGCCGCTGGCAGCCGTTGAAAGCCCCCCGGTTGCAGGAAGAGGATGGGCCAAGTCTAGGCCAAGAGAGCCTGACACCTGCTCATTCCTCCCTCCTATTCTCATTTGCCTCCCAGGCGGGGCAGTAGGAGTAGTAGAGGAGGCGGCCTTTTTAGAGGACTTGCTTGGGTTTGAGACGGGGGTCTCCTCCCTAGCCCGTTTGAGATTCCTCTCAAACGTCTTGTCCACCTTGCCTCCCTGAAAATACAACTTAATGTCAGCAGACGACGTGAGGAAACTTTGAAAGTTAACTCAAAAAGCAGGTCAGGCGTTTACCTTGGCCCTGAGCTCACGCGCCTGGGCTTCCGCCAAATCTCGGCGGATCTGGGCAGAGGACCGTCTGGGTGTCTTCTCTTCGGGCAACATGTTTAAAGCTTCTCCTGCAAGGTCAGACGGAAAACAGTTAGAACATTAACAAGAAATTCATTTCCGACACAAAAGTACCCCAGACGGAAATGATTCAGGCGCATACTTCTATCAAACATGTGCCCTAGCCCGCAGGCGGCTAGGAAGCACTCGTCCCTGAACCATGCGCTCTTTGGGATCCAGTTCTTTGGAACCTTTATTACTTCCCCGGTTGACAGGGTTGCGTCTGTGAGGCCGAAGAGATCAGCCTCAATTATTTTGTCGAAGTCCTCATCCGGAATTCGAGGAAGACAGCACTTCCGACCCATAAGGTCAGGTTTCTTATTGTACAGACGGAGCTCGTAGTTCTCCCGTCTGGTGGGAGCCGTGCATAGGTAGAACCTGTGTTTCCAGCCGTCGAATTTGGAAACCTTATCCAAGGTCATCATGTATTGGGGGAGTGTGGACAGAGTATACCACGCTCTGAACCCGCCTGGGTTGCGGCTGAGATAGTGCATCTTGGCAAACGCTTCCCAGCCGGGGTGAACCCCTTGGAATTCACAGGCGGCAACGTACCCCAGAATGTTTGCCCAAGAATTGGGGGAAAGTTGCCAGACTCCGAGGCCGTAGCCTCTCAAAATTGCCTTCACCGCCTGGTGAAGGGGGAAGCGAAGACCTGCCCTGAACGCCGCCTCGTAACAGCCGAAGTAGCCGTTTGCGTTGCGTTCAGTGTCCTCCCAAGAAATGGTGCCGTCTGGGGGAGGCACCCTTATACTCCACCCGTCTCCCATTGGGTGGGCTTTCAGGAAATTTGGAAGATTTTTCTCCATCAGGTCAATGTCTTTTGAGGAGACGTGGATTTTGAAGGGATCATCTTTCTCCTTCCACGTCTTCCTCTCTTCTTCTTCACTATCCTCAAGCGGGGGAAGATCGTCACTGCTTTCAGAGGAAGAGACGTCAACAACCCTTCTCGTCTCCTCCCCTGATAAAGAAAGGGAAACTGAGGCGGCCTCTTCCCCGCCTTGGTCATTGTCCTCTTCCCCGCTTTGATCGCACTCCTCCAAAAAGGAATCAGGAGGAGTTGGGGGGCCACGCGGAGGGGACCTTTCTGGAGCCGTCTGGTGTCCAGAGCCAGACGCCTCCCCCTCAGACGCTTGTGCGCCTGAGTCGTCGCTCCTATAATTTGGGTCTCGTGCCGTCTGCATAGTCCGAGCCATTGAGTCCTGCACAGACGCGCAGATGGTCGGAATCCAAGCATAAGGGTGGTCCCAACACCCTGAGACGGCACTACCAGTCCTAGACTCAGCCGTCCCTGGTGAACGGCTGGATCCTATCCTAGGATGTGCCGTGTGTGTTGGTGATGAATCCATTTATTGCAAGGAATATATACAAACGGAAAAATGAAAAAAGAGCTGAAAGAGTCAGAGACGGTACCTTTAGATTTGATATCTGAAGGTAGACGGTTCCGCCTGTGTTGGTGCGTCTGGGTTTCTTCAAATATGCGCCTGACTCAGACGGATGACTTCTGTTCTCTCTTTCAAGATTCTAAGTTTACTCTGAAATTTTTGTGAAGTGTGGCAAGATTCTGAGGGTAAACGGCCATATATATAGAGGGTGAAAGGAGGGGCAACTCCGTAATTTACCCAGAAGTTAAACAGTAATTTTTTGGCGGTAAATTTACCATCGTTCAGCGAGTGACATGTGTCACAGATGCCACGCGGATTGCCACGTCACATCTGTGAGGGGCAAATGTTTAGGGTATTTTTACCCCGCCTTGTGGCCTAATCGGAGGGCGACACGTGTCAGCCCAAGGATAGTCCAAAGTGGACCATTCCCCGCTTGACACGTGTCATCCCAGATATTTGGGAAAATGTCGGCCTTCAGGCCCAAATCCCGAGAAAGCCGTAGAACGGCGCAGCCCACCAATGATTAGGGTTTGATACCCTAATCAGGGGCACAATTCCCAATGACCCTATAAATAGGGAGATTCCCCTCTTTTGGAGGGGAGGTTCACATTTTTAAGGTATTCATTACAAACTGTCCCTTTGATAGAGACAACCGAGCTTGGAATCCAAGCAGATCCCCACCTTAATTTCCGCACCTTTTACTCTACTTCAAGTTACTAACTTGAGCGTTGGAGGCGGAGCACCACCCAACTGGTGTCTCCGTTGATTTTGCAGGTACAGAGCCGGCAGGACCAGTCTTCGAGTTGTAACTCTCCCGAGGGACAAAAAACCCCAAAACAGTATTTTCAAACCCCATCCAAATAAACAATTATTGGACCCTGATTATAGACTATACTAAACTGGATTGGATGTTTTTTTATAAATAGGATACGAAATGACTGATTTTGTAAAACTGAAATGAATTATTTTTATTAAAACATTTTAGAAAACAGAAGAATTCACGAGAATTTTTCACATTTCACCTTGTTCAATAATCAATGACGTGAAAGATATTCATCACTGGGTTTGGTTTTTGGGGAGACACAATCAGGTGTCTACAGTAATTATTTGGAAGAACACATGTCATACAACATTCGAAAGATTAGAAATGACGAGTATGTAGTCTTGAAAATCTTTAACTTTGCCTTTCATTTTCATTGTATATAATATACTAATTTATGTGATTCGATGGCAGGAATGAACTGACGTTCTTTAGTTGTGATGGTGACTTTGTAAAAATTACCTTATGTGGCCATTTGATCAGGTACGATGCTCATAGGATGGTATTATTTTCAGTTTAATGACCTGTTAGGAAATGTAAATTTACTGCAATTACAATTGTTCTTTTTGTAGTATGTCAGGGTTGTAGGACACGTGTATCAAAAAGTGTAGGAGAGGCAATTCCCGGGTCGCAACAAGTGATACATGACCGATCCTGCATTTCCAGTTATTACCTTACACCTATATTACCTACTTTGGATTTGGTTAATGTGACATAAATCAACAGTTGACATAATTATCTGTTTATCTGCAGATGTTAGTTTTGCAGGCTCATACGAAAAGGGACAAAGAAAAGGTGAACCTAGAGGTCAGTAAGGTTGTAAAAAGTTACACGCACTATATGTATGAAACCGGCTTAAGTAGAATCAATGTGGTATGAATTTACAACTCTTTAATTGCAACTATATGTACCTTGTTAAAGGTCGGTTGTGTGTGTGAAAATTCCTTTTGGCTCACAGGTTTTTGTGCCAGTCCTCCGCGAACACCACTAGTGGTGCGCTGCATTCTCAATTAACAGACGTGAGGTCCTCATCATTGATTCCATTTTAACCACTAATGCGGCTCCGCGTAGGTAATGTGAAGTATAGTACAAGAAAAACCATTTATCGCAACAAGTTTTTGCAATGACTTAAAGTTTGTCGTTGCAAAATATAATTTTGGCAACGACTATAAATATACCATTGCAAATCTTATTGCAAAAAATAAAATTTTCGTTTCCCTCCACCAACCATTAGCGCAGGCAATGGAAATTTGGGGGTAAAAATTTAAAACTATGATTTGCAACGAAAGTATTCGTCTCAAAAAAAAAAAAAATTAATGTATAGCCACAACAGTAATTGTCGCGAAAAATAAAGTCTCGAGTATTGCAACAACTATAGTGGTGGCAAAAAATATCAATATGTTTATCAACAATAATAGTCGTTACCAAAAAATATATCAAAAATAAAAAAAATAAATTAAATAGCCAAATTAAACAAAAGAATATAGCTAATTCCCATCCTTTTTTATTTCATTTTGTTCTTATTCTAAGAACAAAAAACCCCAGACCACTTTCCCACTCAAGAACCTTACGCAATTTCATTTTCTTTCCTTCATTGTTCTTCGGCGGCGGCTACAGTGAATGACTCCACCGGCGACACTACTTGGCCTTTGCATGTAAGATTTCTAACTTTTAATTGTTTTGTTCAATTCGTAGGGTCTTAATTTTTTCAGGTTCAATTTAATTTCTAGGCTTAATAAAAAATGATGGGTTCGATTTTATGGTTTAGTGAAGGGTTAGATCTGAAGAATTTTACTATTAGAGGATTATTAGTTTTTACTAGCATCTGGGTACCAATCTGGGTATTAATTTGAAGGGTTAATTTTATAATTTTTGTAATTATTGGATGGTCAAGGTTATTTCTAAGTGGAAGTTGAGTTCAATTAATAGTTGATAATATGTGTTGCATGATATTACATTGAAATTAGCTTGTCGTTGAAAATTAAGTTCATATGAATTTCGGGGTTACCGTTGTAGTTTTCGTTTTTCATATTTTGTTGGGCTATTGGTTGAATTGTCAGTTTAGTTGGTGGTAATTATTAAAAACCTCCTATTATTTGCCAAAAAAAAAATGATAATAATTTTTGTGTACAGATTCTCTGTCTTGAAGCTACACTTTATACAATAATTTTCTCATTTTAAATTAAATCAAGGGTATTATTTAGAAACTTACAGTATGCAAGTGGATTGGTATTCAAAAGTGACAAATTCTCTTACCTAATATTTCATTAATTCAACTCATAATTGCATATCTAAAAGTCTACATCTTATATGGATAATGATATTGGCGTAGTGATGTCTGTATTAACTCTATAACTGTACTTGTATAGTCATATATGTTATTATGTTATCCAAACTAAATTTGAATGAGGTATTATATATGATGTAATGTATAATATATGTAGTTTTATTATTATCTTCTTAATCATTATTGATTCATATTGCATTGGCTTATGACATTGAAGTTATGTTTTTGCGATTTGATTGCGATTTTAGAGGACCTGCATTATAATTTGAATAATAACATTAGAGCAAGTTATTTAGAGACCTTCATTATTAGTGTGAAATTTAATAATTAGTTGCTGGAGACCCACTGCCACGGGGTTGCAGGTTTGCTCTGCACACACTAACCCAGGCACATCCTGCCCCAATAATTTGCATCTAACCGAACTAACTCCCTGCCAACAAAATTAAAAAAAATAACAAATTTATTGCTTCTATTATTAGGGTGGTAGTGGGTTTCTAGGCTGGTCTATTCTTGCTGTAGTAGGGGTTGGGAGGGGTAGTTTGTTTGGTGGCAGGTTTCCTCCTAAGGTGGGTGTGAGGTTTGTAGTTGAGTTTGCTTCTACAGGTGGGTGTATGTTGTTGTGGTGTGTTTGCTAATCTGGTTAGGCCATTGTTTTTGAGGGGCAGGTTGTGCCAATGGGTTGTGGGTTGGTTCTTTTTTTTTTTTTTTTTTTGTGTGTGTTTGTTTCTCTGGTGTGTTATGTTATGTTTTGTTGTTTGTGTGTTGGTTTGGCTAGTATGAGGGTGTCTTGTGATTAATAAAAATGGTTTATTTTTTTTATTCTATAATTTATAAATTTTTATCCTTGTATTGTGTTATTAATATACATGTTTTTTTTTTTCCGAGTATTAGGAGATGGATTTGAATAAGACTTGGATGAAAATAAGAAATCGATCGTCTCCTGATTATGTTAAAGGTGTTGATGGCTTTTTAAATTTTGCTTATTCCCATGTAAGATTAGATGATAAAGAAACTTTCACTATTAGATGTCCTTGTAATAAGTGTCGAAATATATTTTTTAAAAAGAGATGTGATATAAGATTAGACTTACTTAAGGGTGGGGACTGTATGAGAACTATACCTTCTGGGAATTTCATGGGGAAATTTTACAAAGTGTAAATGAAAATGAGTTTGATGATGATGATGATGATGATAGTGAATTTAATATATTGTGAAGTTGCTTCACTTGAAGGTTCTCAATAATTGGAGTGATAGCTCTTTTGACAATTTATTGAAGTTGCAGCGCCAAGCTTGGGGTACTACTCTTCCAAATTCCTATTGTGAGGCAAAAAAGTTGATCAAAGACTTGGGTCTTGATTATATAAAGATTGATGCTTGCCAAAATGACTGCATCATTTACTGGAAAGAGGATGAAAATTTGGTTTGGGCTAGCTTGTGATGGTTTTCAGCCTTTTGCCAATTCGCCATATAGTATATGGCATGTGGTTCTCATTCCTTACAATTTACCTCCTTGGTTATTTATGAAACCCCATTCTTTTATGTTAACTTTGCTTATACCAGGACCAACAAGTCCCGGAAGGGATATAGATGTGTATCTTCGGCTACTAATTGATGAATTGAAGGAGCTTTGGGAAGAGAGAGTTAAAACTTATGATGCATACTGTAAGGAAAATTTCAGACTACGTGCTGCTATTTTGTGGACAATTAATGACTTTCCCGCTTATGGAGATTTGTGTGCTGGTGTACGAAAGGTAATTTCGCTTGCCCATGCTGCCACAAGGAAACTAAACGCACTAAATGATGCATAAAGGTGTCTATCTACGTCATCGGCGCTGGCTCCCACTTAGTCACAAGTGGAGAAAGTGGAGTAAAGCCTTTGATGGTACGATAGAAAGGGGGCGTGCACCAAAGCCTTTAAGCGGGGATGAAGTGTTGCAACATTGTAGTTGCTTCACACTGGCTGATTATAGAAAACCTTCTAAAAAGAGAAAAAAGAATTCGTCTAATAGTTTGTACGGGTGGTATAAAAAAAGCATTTTCTTTGAACTACCATATTGGAGAAAACTAAAACTCCGCCATGACTTAGATGTTATGCACATCGAAAAAAATGCGTCTGATAATATATTGGGTACTTTAATGAACATAAAAGGAAAAAACAAAGATACCATGAAGGCCCGCTTGGATTTAGTGAAAATGAAGATTAGGGAGGAGTTGCACCCTATATTAGATGGAAATAAAGTCCGTGTGCCTGTTGCAAGCTACTGTTTGAGCCAAAATGCCAAAGCTGCCATATGTGATATGTTTGGGAACATAAAATCTCCTGATGGATATTTATCCAACATTTCACGTTGTGTGAAAGATGGGGGAAAAAGGATTTCATGTATGAAAAGCCATGATCATCATGTGTTTATTGAGCAGAAGCCGTTCGAGGTTTCTTACCAAAACAAGTGTATGAGCCTCTGGTCGAATTAAGTTTGTATTTTAGGAACTTATGCTCCAAAAGTATAAGTATTCGTGAGCTAGAAACCCTTGAGCAGCAGATTCCTTACAAATTATGCAAGTTAGAGATGGTATTTCCCCCCGCTTTCTTTGATGTGATGGTGCATTTAGTTATACATTTGGCGGTAGAGGCTAAGATTGCTGGACCTGTCAGATATAGATGGATGTATCCTATATAGAGGTAGCCCAATTTTATAATATTTTATTGTTTAATTTTCTTGTTTGGTAATAATTTTCTAACTTTAAAATTTGTTTTAACCATTAGGTATATCCAAACATTAAAAGCATACGTTCGAAATAGAGCACATCCTGAAGGTTCTATTGCCAAAGGTTATCTTGCAGATGAGTGCTTAACATTCTGCTCAAGATATATGAGTGACATTGATACTAAATTCAATCGAATAGCAAGAAATGATGATGATGGGGATGAGGTTGTTGAAGGTACCATGAATTCATATCTTGAGATATTCAGACCACTTGGTCGTTATATTGGACAGGGTGTTCCTGTACATCTCAGTTTTGAGGAGTGTAATCAAATTCATTCTTAAATTCTCCATAATTGTGATGAGCTTATTGAGTTTGTTGAGTAAGTTCTTTCAAATAAAATTATACTTGTTCTTGTTTTCTTGTCTAAATTCATTTAAACCTCTTGATTATTATTTGTAAGTTCACCAATATTTTATATTTTAATTTAAATTTTATTTCTACAGGAAGCACAAGCTGGAGTTGGAAAAGGAGTGCACAAGAAATATAGAACGAAGGCATAAAGCAGAATTTTCTAAATGGATTTATCAGCATGTATGTTATTTTTTGTAGTACATACTTTTCATTCATTTTCTTTGAAGTTTATTATGGACTATTTTAGTATTTAAATGCTTGTGACTTTCTTAGTATGAGTTTTTTTTTATTTGTTTTAAGTACGAAATATGCATGAAAAGGGAGATGTCGATGATGATTTGTATAATTTGGTTTGTGGTCCTTCAAGAGTTGTTAGGTGGTACACTGGTTACATTTTTAATGGTTTTCGATTTCACAGCAAGGATCGTTGTGAAAATAGGAAAACTCAGAATTGTGGCATTATGGTCCGGGGAGATGATACCTCTGATAAAGAATATTATGGTATTTTGGGAGACATATTCGAAATGCGTTACCCTGAAGGAAATCGTGTATTTGTTTTCTAATGTAATTGGTATGATGTTGGATTCCAAGGTAGAGGGTTTAAGGTAGATGAATTTGGATATATAAGTGTAAACAAGATACGGTTCTTAAAGACTGATGAAGTTTTTGTGTTGGAGTCACAAGTTGAACAAGTTTTTTTTGTCGATGACCCGCGAGAGAAAGACTGGCAGTTTGTTATTAAGACACTTCCAAGGGATTTATATAATATGCTTAGTGCAAGTGTCGATGGACAAGATGGGGATGATGTTGATGTTCATCATGAAGTTGATGTGGATGCATTTCAACAAGGGGAAATGCAAGAGCAATTTTTTACTTCTGATTCAAATGTTGCTAATTTGGTGTTATCTACAAACACATTTGTGATTGAACGAGATTCAAAGGTTGTTGAAATGGTAAAAAAATTCATGGAGGAGTACAAGGCAGATTATGACTTTATAAATGACGGCGAAATTGAAGAGTTTGATGACATCTCAAGTGAAGAAGAAGAGGAGTTTGACTCTGACACATAAGTGACAACTTCGTTTTAAGTTATCATGAGTAATTTTTTTTTTGTTCCATGTTTTCTTTGTTTTATTATGCTATGCTTTTGGGTTGTTTAGTGTAGTTTGTTTAATTGTACAAGTTTTAATTGTGATATGCTAATTTGGATATTTTGACCTTTTGGACTATAATTGATCATCTTCTTCTTTGGTTAATAAAATGCTTTTACTTTGCCAAAAAAAAATGTACTTGTATGAACACTAGCATGGGATTTAAGTATTATTGATTTAATAATTTGTATTATGCATCAATTAACAGGTTTTTTTTTTATTCTTCTAGTACTGCTATATTTTTTTATTGGTGTAGGAATAAGAAGATAATACCATCACTACATAAATGATGCCAGGAAGAGGAGGCAAGAGTACGGGTAATCGTGTTATTGCACCCGGAAGGCTTCAAAGTCTAAATCAAGCTAATCGATTTACCCAATGTCACATGCAAGATGGTGCTTATATGGTAGAAAAAGGTAAGAAAAATTATGTTATAACATTATATGGCTCTAATTTTTATATATAAACAACTTTTTTTTTTTTTTTAATAAAGGAACAATAACAAAATCTCCGATCGTAACAAAGGTCGAATTGGTAGTCCATCTCAAAGGGACAGAGAAATCGAAATGGCTCTGAGAAGTAAGACACTCTGTACGCATACTGTAACATTTTTTTAAAAAAAGTAATATCCTTTTTTTTTTCCGTCTAAAATATTCAATTGACAATGCTGAATTTTTTTTTGCTACATTAAGTTAATAGTGACTAGTTATTTCATATACTTACAGATTTAGAGAGACAACGAGCACCATCTACTACGATGAACATAGTTAGAGAAATAGAGTCTCCAACTCAGGGTGATAGTTATGTCCAAACCCCTGATAATGATGTAGAGAATATCCAAAATGATGAAGGAAATGATTTATCTTAAGGTTTCATTCTAGCTTTAGGTAAGTTAATAATGTTTTAGTTTCTTAAAATAATTGTCAATATTAAACCATATTTGATTCATAAATACAAATATGTTAACATAATTTGGTGATAGGTGCACTAGGTAAGAGAAAGAGATCCAATAGGCTAACTTCAAGAGTTATAGACGCTTTGTAAGTGAACTCAGCTGCAATTCCTAAACCCACTGAGCCAAGGGAGGAAAATATAAATGAAGAGGTACAAGCCAATGAAATTGATAATATGACAAATTTAGAAGATGCAACTCAAGGTAAATTTTAAAGTTAATAACATGTGTAGATTTTATGAAATTCTTGAATACTTTGTAAGACTTTATTATATGCTAACAGATACAAGTAAGAGAAGGGGAAGAGGAAACAGGGGGAAATATAAAAGTTATGTTGTTGACATGAAAATCAAGGGAAAAGGCTCTAAACTTTCAGTTTACATTCATGATGAAATTGAGCGTGCAATTGGAGAAAATGCAAGACACCTAGTGAATGAGTGTGGTCAAAACTAAGGCCCCATTGGATGTTCGAAATTGGCAGGAAGCTTTTTCAGTTGCTAGTGAAAGTATGTGGAAAGAAATGCTGGTAACACTAGTACATTAACTTGATAATTGCTGTTAAGGTGTTTGTTTGTTTGTTTGTTTGTTTGGTTTTTTTTTTTTTTTCCAAAAAAAAAAAGAAATATAGTTTGAATTTTTTACTAACAGAAATTGTACAGAAATAGGATAATTACTGTTAACTTGGTAATTATTACTATGTACATTAACTTGATAATTGTTGTTAAGATAAAAAAAAAGGAATACCGTAATGCTGTAAATTATGTTTGGCTATTTATTATTTATATTCTTTTTACATTGTAGGACAAGTTTGAAATTGAATCTAGTCGAACTTTGAAGATGTACGGTTTCGTTGTCGATACCATGCAACAATTATATAGGTTGTGGAGATGCCGGCTACATTACTACTACAAGAGTCCCAAATGTGGAAAAGATGATGCTCAGCGTATGAAGAATCCTCCCCCGATGTACCCTTAGAGCAATGGAAATCTTGTGTAAAGCATTTTGGATCACCTGAATTTAAGGTAATTTTTCCTAATCAAAAGCATTAAATTAGTCAGCATTCTATAAGTAATAAACTACCTTTTTTTTTTTTGAAAACTACTCATGTAGCTTGTAAAGTGAAAGGAACTCTAAGAATCGACTGTCAACCAATAGATGTATTCGAACAACTGGAAATTAGGCTTTTGTGGAAGTAGATGTACTGGTAAGATTGATTTCATGTATGGGTTAAAAAAGTAAATACTTTTGCTTTTATTATCTTTAAAATTAGTCTAATTGATCTTTGATGTGTAAACAAAAGAGAATGGAAATGTAAAGCCTTCTACAGATGTAATATGGCTTATTGAACACACACACTATAATGGGAAAGGCGAGATGGGCAGATGGGATACGCTCAAAAGAAGTACATGTGTGTCCTACTAAAGTAATAACTCTTTATTATTTATGATTTAACGTAATCTGATGTTTTTCTATTCTAATTTTTGTATATCTTTCAGGATAAATTGAAAGATGTTGTTGCTAAGGTAGAGGATTCAATGACTCAAGAGGAGATTTTGATTCAAGTTTTAGGTTCAAGGTCTGGTCACTTTCGTGGAAAAGGTTCTGCTATTCGGGCTTATTGTAAAAACAAACAGCAACTAGAGCAAAACAAACTTGTAATGGAACAACAAGAAAAAATTCAAGAACAAGAAAAACAGATTAAAGAGCTAGACGAAAGCCAGCAAAAGCAACAATAAGAACTAGAGGAGTACAAAAAACAATAAGAAGAGCAAATGGAGGCTTTTAAAAGGGACTTATTGCAGCAGCTTACAAATAGAAGACTCTAGTTAATTTTAACAACAACGTAAATAGTACCTTTTTTTTTTTACAATTATGAAAACCAAAACAAGGAGTTAGGGCTTTTTCCTAGCATGAATTGCTACTTTGTATGCCTATGTTACTATAATTTTAGGAACTTTCCTAATCGTAAGACATGATAGTGTTGTTACTTTGTGCTTGATATCTCTGTCCATATCTCTTACACTTTTATTGCTAAAATAAAAGTTATCATGTTTTAGCATGCTAAGATTGTGATTGTTCACGGTTGCTTGTGTTTAGTACTTACTTTTTGTGTTTTGTATAAACTTATTTTTAGGTGCCATGGTCATTCATTTTGGAGGTTTGATGAATGGATTTTTTTTTGCCAGGATTGTGCTTTCCTTTCAATGACTGAAGGTCTCTTTTGTGTTTATTAAGCACATGCAAATGTAATTTTTTTAAACTCAGAGATAGGAGAATATTAGAAGGTATTCGGCATTATATATGTAGTATAATGTCGTTATTTATATTAAGGACATTAAAGAATCCTTAGTTAGGTTTTGTATTAATACCCAAATATATCATGTATTTGACAAGTCTTATTACAATTATTACCATTTGGGTATGACTAATTTATATTTTGATGTAGTTATTTCGACCACATATTCGTTGCAAAAATTATATTTTTATCTAAAATTTGTTATCAACAAATGTGTATTGTAGTGCTACTTTTTCAGTTGGTGTAACATACATCTTTTTAGTTACAAATTTGTTGTTGATGTAGGGTTAAATAGCAACGGTGTTGTCGTTGCAAAAGATGTGTTTTAATAACAGATTTTATTGTTGTTACAGAGTATAATATTTATAGCAACAATGAGAGTCGTAGCAAAACATAGATTTTTCGCTACGACTTTTGTTGTTGCTATACATATAAAAGATTTATTGCAACAACATTTTCTGTCGCCAAAAATGAGATTTAAATAATCGAATTTAGTGTGTTTTGTAACGACATATATTTAGCAACAACTCTTGTTGTCGCGAAAAATAGATTTTTTGCAACGATTAAAATTGTTGCCAAAGATTTGGCTACGCCCGTTCCCGCAACGACAAAAGTCGTTGCAAAAAGTATTTATTGCAACGACTTTTGATATATTGCAACGACTTTTGATATATTGCAATGACTTTTGCCGTCACGATAAAAGGTCTTTCTTGTAGTGGTAGATCACCTGGTGGGAATTGAAAGAAACACAGGTGGTTTGGTGTCTACATATATTATTCTTCAAGTAAGTTAACCATTCAGTGGTTCATTTTAGGTTACTACAATGGATCTTGCATGTCAGAATATGGACAAAGAGTGGCACATAGGAACCATTGCTAATTGGCCACGGTCATCCCTTAACATGAAAACCTAAGGAGACTTGTACTTTGCATTAACGTGTTTTCAATAATTACTTAATTTATACAATTTCTATTTACTTAATCATTGTACATGTTACCCCCCATATGCAGCTGTTGAATTCATATGTTAATTGCAATTAAGCGCAACTCTGACAAGTTGTTGACAGAGATGGCTGAAGTGAGTTCTAGTTTCTTTTGCCTTTCAATGTCTAATAACATTCTTAAACTTCTTTAGCCAACCTCAACCATGTTCGTGCAACTTTTTGATATGGATTTCGAGAGGTCATGGGTGGTGTGTGAAGACCTCTTGTCAGAGTTTAACCAGTCAAGGGAAGATGTTATATAGCTACTCAACAATGTCTAAGGGTTGTGTGACTTTAATTTGGTAGTTTGCTGATGTAGTATTTTGTGAGGTGTTGAACAGTTTTATTGATGAACCCCATTATTGGCCAAAAGTGTTAATTTTTTGCCTACCTTTTGTGCTAATTTATGGGGTACTTGAAAATACAAGTACAAAGTTGTTAAATAAACTTAGCTTGGTGAAAGTACATAGTTGAAACTACACTAACTACAATGCCATAATTTGATATTTGCCATAATTTGATATTTTCCATAATTTGATATAGCAGCGACAAATAAAGTAACCTACTGACAATATTAGACGTACCAACTACAATGGAATGGTTCGGATATTATTGCACGTATCGTTCTAATATTAACTAAATCAATTATAGGTGGGCCGTATAGTTTAGTAAGCTGGGCCTTATCATACAAATGGACTAATAAAGCTGGGCTTTATAAAGTTGGCCCTTAAACACAACAACAACAACAACAGCAACAGCAACAGCAACAGCAACAACATCAACAACAACAACAACAACAACAACAACAACAATAACAATAACAATAACAATAACAATAACAATAACAATAACAATAACAATAACAATAACAATAACAATAATAATAATAATAATAATAATAATAATAATCATTTCCATAGATTTATAATAATAATACTCATACTACTACTAATAATAATCACGTTAATTTTCAATAATAATAATAATAATAATAATAATAATAATAATAATTTCCATAGATTTATAACAACAACAACAACAACAATGATAATAATAATAATAATAATAATAATAATAATAATAATAATAATAATAATAATAATAATAATTTTAATTTCAATAGACTTATCATTTAAATAGTTCGAGTGAACATCTTTACTGTCATTTTGGAAACTGAAAAGTGTCAACGCTTGACAATCCGATGTTTGACGAAATTACTTGTTCCCATTCTAATTTCAATGATCATCCGTTGTTATTGGCATTCCCCATGTTATTAAGTTTTGGGGTTATTATCCTGTTTACTATTTCAATGATAGATTATAGATTACATTCACTATTTCTTTGCATGAGCTCCTCCTATAAATACACACTTTTCATTATGATAATTATCATTTTATCAAAACATTCTCTTTCTTTTAATTTTCGTTCTCTTTCGTCTCTTCTCAATCTCAAAAATGGAGGAGTATGAAGGTATTTTATGCACTACTAAAACATATAAGGACTAAATGATGAACCGTTTGGTGAGATTCAAATTATATCAATGTTCATTTCTATACTAACTTACGTGTTCATTTCTGTACTAACTTACATGTTTCGTAAGAATCAAATTATATTATTTGCATGTGTTTAACTAACGGTTGGCATTGTACAGGCGATCCTTGCTGACTAGAGACATTTGATTTCTCGATATACCAATGGACTCAGAGTGAAGCGTGGGAAGACAGGGTGTGCATGGGATGTAACTCCTCTCGAGGCTGAAGTTTCTTCTATCCGGCCTGTGTTCTTTTATTAAGGATGGGATATGTTCGTTACGGACAACGCCATCACGACCGGGGAGATTTTGAAGGTCTACTATACTGGAGGCAGGTTACTTCACGTTCGCATTTTTTCTGCCGAGAACGTGGAAAGGCTTCCTCCTGCAATCGCCCCTGCAAACGGCCCCTAGAAGTATAGTTTTTTTTTCCAAAATTGTTGGAGAATTATGTGTTTTTTTTAAAAAAAAAAATAATATAATTATGCTTTAATTAAGTTTTTTAATATTATAATTACGTTTTTTATAATATTATATAATTATGTTTTTATATATTTCTGCTTGTTAATAATTTTGTTTAATAATTAGCAGACCTCTTTGATTTAGTATATTACACCTTTTTATCTCATCTATAAACCAAATATTAAACATAATCAGCTTGGTGAAAATTTAAACATACTCCCTATGAACATGATAACAAATGAAATTGTGTCGTTGTGTTACACTTGCATGCTATATATTTTAAACTACCGTATACTTCCTATTCACTACTCTTTTGTGTCAGTTTATCTATTTAAGTCACTCATGTTTTAGAACACATAGGTCTTTAGATGTGAGAAATTAATAATAATAATAATAATAGGCCCTTGAGATGGGGTTTTTCAGGTTGTTCTATAAAGATGGGCTTAATAGCCCATCATCTTTAATCATTCTTAAAATGATTCACATTCTACATCATTGACACTATTATATACTACAAGATTTCATTAGAATATGACAATATATCAAAAACAAAATGATTATTTGGATTCGAACCGATGTAGTATTCGAATCGCCATAGTTTTGGATATTCTTTATCCCGTTTCCTTAGACGACCCTTCAGTTTCTTTTTTGGGATTTCACAATGTAAATAAGAAAACCCTTCGTCAAATATCATTTAAATGACAGTATAGGAAGTTAAATCATTGTTGTTGTTTCTTAGATTATCATGTTATTAATCAAAATATGGCAAACATGGTACCAAGTATTGTTTTGCAATTCAATGAAGCTTTTCACAGTACAAGAATGGTATGTGTTTGTTTCTTTCCCAATTCAAATTAGTTATGTTTTCACATTTTGTAATTCCTACGTTTTTAATGTCTGTATGTACTTCTCAGCGTCTTCCTTCGTATTTTAAGGACAATCTTGAAGATGGGTTTTTTGGAATTGAAGTCTATCATGGGAATGTTGTCGATACGTGGCTCGCCACATTGGTCCATCAGGAATCCGAATCTGAAGACGAGGAAGGTGGTTGGGATATATACATTGATTTTGGGTGGGAAGATTTCGTACGTGACAATGACTTGCAAAATGGAGATCGAATGCTTATCGTATACACAAGTGATAGTTCTTTACGAATAACTGTATTTAACGCTCATGGGGTTGAAAAACCTTTTCCTGGGGTCTAGTTCTCTACGAATCACTATATCTACGTATTAGTATACTCGTACTAGTAATGAATGTTGGTATTGTTATTATGATATTAGCGTTAAGGCATTATTATACTTTTATTGTCATTTATATGATATTAGCGTTTATATAATAGTTTATATTGTCATTATAATTTACCTTAATATTTGCAAAAGTCAATTTAAACCAAAAGATAGATCCATAATTTTCAATTTGACAACATAACAAAAAAATACTTCAATTACATGCCGAGATATTGTTCTTACTACCATACTTGAAATTAAAACTTAATTTAAACTAGTACATGCCGAGATATTGTTATTACCACATGACAATGAAAGAAACAATATTACAAAGTACTACAAGCCGATGACAATACAATATTACATAACGATGTCGTCCTTCCAATAATGCTGCTAGAAGATAGAGAAAATCCACACAATGTCTTTTCCGACGTTAGTCTAAGATCCCGACGCTCTTGATGTGCCCGCTGCATGCGCCTGTACAATTAATAGAACAAAAAATGTATTATATTAGTTAACGTAACAAATATCATAATAATGTATAATACCACGTTATTTATAGATTACTTACCTTAATTGAACCAAAACCTAGAATCTCGATTTCTTGCCAACCAACAGTCCACCCAGTTTCACAGTCCACACTCCTCGTTCCCACAAGACATTCACTTCACCAAAAAGTCACAGACTTTCTATTCCGGTCTCATGCATAGTTGCAGATATCCAATCATTGTATAGTGTCATCTAATTGGCTTCGCTACTACGTGTCTCAGTTAGGATTTCAACAGCCGGTTTGTGTTTTTTGGTGATCATGTGTAGGTTTCTCTTGAATGAAGGGCGTGCAACATCCCTAACATTCCATACTATTATGGGAGTTCCTATTGGTAGTGATGGAACGTTTGGATCATTGCTAACAGTAAAACGCATACCATAGAACCATGAAGCAGGATACCTACCCATGAAATGAGAAGAAGAAACAAGGAAATCAACACTTGTCATTTGACCATGAACATGAAATGCAAGCATTAAATCAATCACGAATCCTATTTTGATATCTACGGGTTTTGATATCAAACAATAAACAGGACACTTTGTGGGAATTAAGGGCACGGGGTCTACTATGAATGTAGGAACAATCTTAGAAACTTTGTTCAATTCATTATAGTCATATGTTCCAAGTTTGGTGTTAAAAACAGTAGGGAAATCAACCAAACCGCACATATCATAAAAGTTTGGAAGATGAGCTGGGTAAATATTAACTTCATGATCAATCATTTGCAACTTTTCTAGGTTTTTTGGCCATGCACCTTTGGGATTCCTTAGTAAATCACGAATGTCATCATCGTTGTTTTGGGGTTTTTTATGTCCCTCGGGAGAGTTACAGCTCTAGACTGGATTCCGCTAGGACGCCTGTACCTGCAAAGCAAACGGAGCACCGAATGGTCATTGGTCTGCCTCCAAAGATTAAGTTAGTACGGTATTCGGAGTAAAACGTGCGGAAATTAAGTTATCTGCTCGGATTCCAAGCTCAGGTGTTGTCTGTTTCTTCAAAACGACAGCTTTTTAATTAATGCCAATGTAACCTCTTCCATAAATGAGGGAAGTGTCCCTATTTATAGGGTCGTTGGGAAATGTGCCCTCCCAAGGGTTTGATGACCTAGGGATTTAGGCACGCTGTTTTACGGCGCCTCAAAGTTTGGGCCTTAAAGGCCGTCTTTTCAGAAGGGATATCTGAGTGACACGTGTCACGCATCTGGGGAGGCGTTTTGGGCCTCCTCCTAGGGCGACACGTGTCGCTCTCTTATTGGTCCACTTGGATTATTAAATACCCCAAATCAGGAGCTATATCTGCCCGACACGTGTCACCATCTGGAAGGTCCAAGCTGGCGCCCCTTCCAGTGACACATGTCAGACTCTGGTTGGGCCACTTGGCAGGGTATAAAATACCCAAAACATTTGCCCCTCACAGGGGTCACGTGCTTGGCACGGGCCAGGCTATGAATGACCAAAAATTTACTTTTACTGTTCACTTAGTTCTAGGGTTTTACCCTGGAACATTTTACCCCCTCTATAAATAGAGGGGTTGACCTCCCTTGGATTCACATTTGCATGAACCTTTGGGAGAATCTTTGAATTTTGACTTGAAAAGACTTTTGACTTCTTTAGCATTCGACAGTCGGCCAGCATAGTTCGCCTGCTCAAACAGACGCCCTAGCCCGACACCTCTTGTTACCTTCTTCTAAGGTAACCGCCTGATCCTTTCTTTACTTATTTCTTTGCATTTTTTCTTTTATCAAAAATGGTTTCCCAAACGCACCCGGCACGGCCTAGATTAGCGATCAGCCGGTCACCGTGGACGGCTGAATCTAGAACTAGGAGTGTCGAATGCTCGTTCGAGAACTTTCCTTTGAGTACATCTCCAAATCCGACAGTGTCTGTGCCCCTGCAGGACACGATGGCTAGAACAAAGCAGACGACGAGGAGATATAGGACGGATGGTTCTTGGTACCATTCGGAAAGTGAGACTGTTTTTTCGAACAGCTCCATTAGGGTGCCTGTCTCCGAAATTAGTAAGGAACCTCCTAGCAACGTCAGCACTCCCAGCGACTCATTTTTGGAGGAATGTGATGAAGAATATGAGAACCCCGGGCCCAGTGGATCGGTGCCGGATGCTGAGTTGGGGGAGGACACTGCTGGCACCAGCCGGCAGGCCCCCAGCTCTGAAGAGAACTCTGGTGATGAATCTGCGTCATCATCCTCCAACCGCGTCTCTGTTGACTCGGAGGAGGCGCAGTCAAATCTTAAGTCTGCTCGGGAGTCCTTCTCCGTTGAGAAAGGAGAGGGCTGGGAGGAGCCGTTTGCTTCCAGGCGGCATGAGCGTGCTCCTTATTATCTGCACGTTGCCGAAGGCAGGCGGAAGATCATGAAAGATGATCTTGGAAAGTTTCTTTCTACCCATGTCATGGGACATGGATTTATTTTGCTCGTGCTAGATGCTATAGACACGGTCACCTGGCCTGAGATGGCCTGTTATGGTGACCAGTGCTTCGGCTGCTACGAGGTGGCCATCCAGGCAGGACTACGCTTCCCTCTCCATTCGGCTGTGGAGAGGATCTTGGACGGATACCAGCTGGGTATCTGGCAACTAGCCCCCAATTCTTGGGTCAACATTTTGGGCTACGTTGCCGCCTGTGAGATGCTGGAGGTGGAGCCCAGCTTCGAGGCGTTTGCTCACATGCACTATTTGAGCAGAACTCCAAATTCAAGCGGGATCAGCTGGTTTACTCTGACCAGCCATACCCGTTATATGATGACCCTGGGGAAGGAGAACAAATGGAAGGACTGGAGAACAAAGTTTTACATAGTCTCTTCCCCAGATTTCCAAAAGAACAAGCGGTACAACCGCTGGACTCAGTATCCACCTCTCCTGGCTGGGAAAAAAGCCCTTCCGCGTGTTCCTAGGCAGGCCCAGGAGGAAATTTTTGATCAGGGCCTTTTTACTGTGGTCGTCCGAACGAATAATGAGACGGGGGTTAAGGAAGTTACCCCCCACAGTTACATTCCCCGATTCTAGTGGCTCTCGGACGGGACGTACTTGGCCGCACGTGGCCTTAGTACAGAGAAGCCGAGAGGTAGATGGCCACTTGAATTTATCAGCTTTGTCACTCGCATTGTTTTTTATTCATTTCATTGCTAACTCTTTTTGTCGTTTGTTGCAGACATAGCAATGGCCAAGCTTCCCTCTCATAAAAAGCCGGCTGCCTCTGCAGCCTTCTACCGCTCGAACCTCAAACGAGCGGATGAGAAGCCGCCAAGCGGAACTCCTCAGGTAACAAGCTGCTCAACCTTGAGATTTCTTTAATGTTACTTGGTGTAATTTTTCTGAGTCTCACATTACATTTCTTTGCAGGTGGCTCATCAAAGCCTGCCCCCTCTTCTCAGCCGGATCCCAAACTGCACAAGCAGTCGGATGGCGACATTTCCAAGAGTCGCAGATAACACATTGCCTCCAATCCAAAGAAGGGAACAGGCGCCTCCTCCCCCGCTCACACTCCCACAAAGCCGGAAGCTCAGCTTCGAGCGTCGAAGAGTGGCAAGCAGCCACTCACCACTGCTGGCGGCACAGCAGGCGGCAGCGAAGCCGCAGGGGGAGAAGGAGGTAAGCAATCCGACCATCTGACCACACGTTTTAAAAAATGCAAAATCTCAACTTATTGTATTTGTATTGACAGATGCTCCAGTGAGGCCAACTGTCCTTAAGATGGCCAGGCGGATGCTCAGGACGCTTGATCCTGAGGATAAAGCTGCCGTCAAAGGAGTCGGCACCCTTGACCTCGACGCCATACTGGCGCTTCTTTGCGAGGTAAGACTTTATCTTATGACTTGGTTGATATTTTATGCCGAATGGTTTTTGATGAATTCTCTTGCTTTGGACGACAGCAAGCTATGCTGCGAGTGAGTGGTCTTAAAGGGCCACTCAACGAAAAGACCAAGGAGGTAAAGGTAGAGAATGCTCGGGCCGCCTCTACCCTGGACAAAGCTCAGTTTGAGATTGCCCAAAATGAGATTCTGACACTTGATATGTTGTATTCCCAGGCGTCAGCAAATCTGCAAGTCCAGCAGAACTTGGACGCGGCAAAGCAGCGGGTGTTGGAGCTCCAAGGCGAGGTCAAGGGCCTTAAGGAGAAGCTGGAGACCCTCAAGGAGGCGGAAACCAAGGCGACTAACCTTGGGGAGACGGTCAAGAGACTCCGAGGGCGGCTGCAAAACCAAGAGAACCAACTTTGGACCAAGTATAGGTCCTTGATGGAGGAGGAAAAACAGGGCCTGGTCAAACAAATGATGGACGACAACGAGGCCATCATGCGTGCGGCCTGGGCAGCTGTGCAGTCGTCAGCCGATTATTAGACTTGGAAGGTCCAGTTTGATAAGGCAAATGACGAGTTTAATGACTGACTCCTTAGGGAAGCTCAAGAGGCGGCCGAGAAGGAGGCGGCTGCCAAGGATGCCCCCGAGGAGTCCAGCTCGTCTGGCGACTCGTCTTCTGGGAACGAGGAGGATGATTAGGAGGAGAATGAGGAGTCCAAGGAGCATGCGCCAGAGAATAGGGCGGATGCAGATGCTGAGAAGCTCCCCTGATCTTTAAGCTTTAAGTTTTTTCTTTCTGCGGCCGAATGGCCAATTATTCTGCTTTTTCGGCCTGCGTGCCGAGTAATCATGTATTTTACCGACCAAGGGGTCAGGTAATTCAACAATCTTCCGGCAATGCCGGCTAACTATAGTAGTCGCCCGTTTTGGGTGGCTGCCTTTTTATTGAAGCATCCGGTTTGTTTAACCGGTTTTATTCAGTTTGATGTTTATGCTTTAAGAATTTTCAAAGCTTTCAATTTTTATGCATACAATTTTGGCTAAGTATTTTAACCTGTATAGTATGCGAATTTTCTTGCCCCTGGCCAGATGTCGTTTGGTTTCAGTTGCATGGATTGATTGACTTAGAAATTTTTATACTTTAAAGAGTATGAAGGGTTTCTGAGTCAATCAATCACTATGGTGATTGCCCCAAACCAAGCGGCAAACGGCTACAAAGAGCAGATAGTTTTTTAAATGCATCCGGCCAAAGGCCTTGAGTAGTATAGAAAAATTGCTAAGTCTTTTAACTTAACATATTGATTGAAAACAAATTGGTCCGGCCGCCTTGCCCCATAACAAGGACAAGCGGAAAAGTAGCCTCTAATCCTGAAATAGTAACCATCATCCGTCTGTACTAGAACAGCCGGAAGACTTAGTGCTTTTTAGACTTTAAGTTAGATTAAATCAAACGACTACGAGCGCTGCCTTAGCGCATTCGGTAGGGCCGCTTGTTGTATTCGTAGAGCAATGTGCCACCCAAATGGGAGATGCTTCTCCTCGGCGAATTCGCCCAAATGGACGTCGCCGGTTGTCTGACTCATGTTGGAGCAGACAGTCGTACTCATGTTTGAGCAGACGGTAGTTTAAATAATGTTCATCCGGCCATTGGCCTCACTTAACGAATAAATAGCCACTAAGTCATTGACTTAGCTTTAAATAAAGAATAATTAGCTGCTAAGTTATTAACTTGGCTCAAGGATAGGTTTTAGGACGACTATTTTGGTGCAGTCGGGTCCTTTCTTGGGCGTCTGCTGTTGGGGCAGACGGTCCCTAGATTATATTAAGTTAAAGTGTGCTTAGCCGTTTGCATATTGTGCAAGCGGTAGCTCGTAAAATCTCGACTTTGGCCGTCTGCACATTGTGCAGGCGGTACTCCAACGTCGTCATTAGTAAAAAATTTAGTCCGCCTGCACGTTGTACAGGCGGTACCATAGAGGGTAAGTAGGATCTGCCAGCACATAATGCAAGCATCATCCTTCATTGCTATGAGCATGGTCCTTCTGCACTTCGTGCAGTCGGTGCTCAAAATAATGAAAATAAAGACAAATAGGAAATGAAGGCAAAATTTCATTAACAAGTCAAAAAACTTTACAAAACTTCAGAAGTAATACTTCTTCAGGTTATCTACATTCCAAGTTCTGGGTAGCCTCCTGCCGTCTGGTGTTTCTAGGCGGTAAGTGCCCCCTCTTACTTCTTCATAGATTCGGTAGGGGCCTTCCAAATTTGGGATTAACTTCCCTTGCTCATTCGCCCTACCGACTGCCTCTATTTTCCGTAACACAAAGTCCCCAACTTTTAAAGGGCGCTTGTGTACTCTTTTGTTGTATGCTCGAGTCATTCTCAGGCGGTAGATCTCATGGCGCAAGGCAGCATTGCCCCTGCGCTTTGGGAGTGTGTCCAATGCCAGGCGCATGGCCTCCCAGTTTGCATCTTCATCATATAGCATAATTCGAAGAGTCGGCTCATAGTGTTCAATGGGCAAGATAGCTTCTGCCCCATACACCATGAGGAATGGGGTTTCTCCAGTTGCCCCTTTTGCTGTTGTTCTGATGGCCCATAGGACGTGTGGTAATTCATCCGCCCATAGACCACCAACTCTCTCAATTTTCTTTTTTATGCCGTTTGAGATTAACTTGTTGAAGGCTTCAACTTGGCCGTTTACTTGGGGTCGGCCTACTGATGCGAAATAATTGGAGATCCCTTAATCTCCCAACTAAGTCTTCAGGTGAGGGGTCTCAAACTGAGGACCATTGTCAAAAACCATAGACATAGGCACCCCAAAGCGGGTGATGATATTCTCCCAAATGAAGGAAATGACGTCCTTTGTCTTGATGTTTTTGACCGCCTCCGCCTCTACCCATTTGGTAAAGTAATCCAATGCCACTAAAATGTAACGCCTGCCGCCTGGAGCAGTCGTATATGGGCCCAAAATGTCCATGCCCCATTTAGCAAACGGCATAGGGCTGTGGATGGCTGTCAGGTCAATGGCCGGACGATGGATTAGCTTGCCAAATTTTTGACACTTGTCATATTTTTCAACCATCTCCATAGCATCCGACTCCAGGGTAGGCCAAAATTGATGCCGCATGGCCCTGACAGCTAAGGATCTGCCGCCTACATGAGAGGCACAGTATCCGGCATGCAATTCTTCAAGGATTTCTTGCCCCTTTTCCGGGGTCATACACTTCAAAAGAGGCTTCAAAAAACCTGCTTTGAAGAGCTCTCCTTGCCTTATCTCAAAGCTTGCATCCCGTTTCTTCAGCACGGCCGCCTCTTGAGGTGAATCTGGGAGGATGCCGTCTGTTAGGTATGCTCGGATGCCGTCCATCCAGGTAGAGCTTCGATCAAGTATTCCAATGGGGTCTTCATCAGATATACTTCTTTTTTCCATGACTTCCCAAAAGACTGACCGAGGCGTTTCACAGGAGGCGGATGAGGCCAGTTTGGATAGAGCATCCGCCTGATTGTTTGCTGATCTGGGCACTTGTCTTAAATTAAAGTTTTCAAGTGTCCCAGCTTCAGCTTTGACCGCCTGCAAGTATTTGATCATAACCGGATGGGTGGCTTCATAGACACCATTGTACTGGCTTACGACCAATTGTGAGTCAGAGCAGGCGTCAATTCTTGTTCCCCCTTACTTCTTGGCACATCCGGATGCCGGCTAGCAGGGCTTCATACTCGGTCTCATTGTTTGAGGCCTGGAACTTGAACCGTAGTGCGTACTCAAATTTGTCCCCCTCAGGAGACTGACAAATTACACCTGTACCATAGCCTTTCATTGTGGAGCTTCCGTCCACATACACTTTCCAAATTCTGATTGATATAGTCTGGCTCAGCCGGCCTTGTCATTTCAACAATAAAGTCAGCGAATGCTTGCCCCTTTATTGCCTTCCTTGGTTCGAAAGTGATTTCCAGTCCCTGTAACTCAATAGCCCGTTTGAGCATTCGACCAGAAGACTCCAGGGTTGTCATTGGCCGCTTGATCGGTTAGTCAGTGTAGACCGTGACCGGATGTGCCAAGAAGTAAGGTTTCAACCTCTTGACAGCCATGTAAAGGGCGAGACCAAATTTTTCAACCATGGGGTACCGAAGCTCTGCATTTCTAGGAACGTGGCTAATGAAGTAAACCGGGAGCTGGATGCCGTCTCTTTCAGCCAAGAGGACAACACTGAGGGCATGATCTGAAACGGCGAGATACATATAGAGCACCTCTTTGGGCAAGGGACTGACCAACCTTGGCAACGAGTGCAGATGCGTTTTCAGCTTTTGGAAGGCGGCCTTAGCATCATCCCCCCATTCGAATCTAGTCTTCTTCCTGATCGCCTGGAAGAAGTAGAGGCACTTGTCTCCTGACCGACTGAGAAATCTTCCCAGAGTTGCCAGACAACCAGTTAATTTTTGGACTTCCTTCACAGTACGGGGCGACTGCATGTCGATTACCGCCTGTATTTTTTCAGGATTGGCCTCTATCCCCCTTTGGTCGATCAAGAATCCGAGAAACTTCCCAGACTCAACACCAAAGACACACTTTTTTGGATTAAGCATGACCTTGTTCCGCCTGAGTGTGGCGAATGTTTCTCGGAGATCAGCAAGGTGATCCGCCTGTTGTTTGGATTTGACTATCATATCGTCAATGTACGCCTCTACATTCCTCCTAATTTGATTAATGAAGACTGTATTAATCATGCGTTGGAAAGTAGCAGGCGCATTCTTCAAACCAAACGGCATCACATTATAACAGAATAACCCCTGATCAGTGACGAATGCCGTCTTCTCTTGATCTTTTTTCCACAGGGGAATTTGATGAACGCCTGAATAGGCGTCCATAAAGCTCATCAGGACATGTCCGACTGTTGAGTCGACCAGGTTGTCGATCTTTGGAAGTGGATAACTATCCTTCGGACATGCTCTGTTTAAGTTAGTGTAATCTACACACATGCGCCAGGTATCATTCGGCTTCTTTACAAGCACAACATTTGCAACCCATTTAGGGAAGTTACATGGCCGAATGAACCCAGTTTCTAACAGCTTTTTAACTTCGGCGGCTGCCGCCTGACTTCTTTCCTCGCCATGGTTTCTTTTCTTTTGTCGAATGGGCTTCCTTTTAGGATCCACGACGAGTTTGTGGATAGCAAGATCCGGGCTGATGCCTGGAATCTCTTCCACTTCAAAAGCAAAAATGTCTTTGAATTCTTTCAGCAGTTGGTGCTAGCTTGCGCCCAACTTAGCAAAAGCAACCGTCCCCACCTTAACAGTTCTCTCTGGGCGACTGTCGTCCAGAGGAATATCAATGTGCTCAACAGTCGGCTGGGGACGGAGGTCGTTTGACCGCTCTCCGGTCAGTGATTGCTATTGCTTTTCTTTTTTGACCACCACCAGCAGATTAGGCTTTTTTTCTTAACGACTGGTGGGGTCGGATGGTCATCCTTGATTTCATAAAGGTCTATTGGCTCTTTACCCTGATCGGCTGTAGCAGCCGTAGGCTTGACGTCCGAGAGATAGCATTCTCGAGCCGTCTTCTGATCCCCGTTCAGGGAGCCAATTGTCCCATCATCCTTATCATACTTGACAAGAATGAGAGCTAGAATGATGATTGCCTTGCACTCGTTAAGAGTGGGTCGGCCAAGGATGAGATTGTAGGCGGTCAGCTCCTCGACCACATGGTCATGTGCCGACCGCTACCTTTTTCTCCCAGTTGGATGGGCAAATTAATGCGTCCGACTGGATGCACAACTCCTCCCCTAAAACCCACAAGGGGGTGGGAGACCTTCATCATACTATCCAGCCAGTATTTAAGGTTGGATAGATATTTGTAGTTAATGATGTCTGAGGAGCTTCCTGTGTCAATTAAGATGCGACCAACCAATTGGTTGGCCACTTTGCATTCTATGACCACAGGGTCATCATGCGGCCGACGGAATTTGCCTCTGTCCTTTTCAGTGATGATGACTTCAAGGAAGGAAGATGTGCTGGCCGCCTGTCCCTCATCAACAGAATGGACCATCTTTCTCAGATGGTCCTTGTTGCCCTGGATGGTTGGACCACCACCGGCGAATCCACCTGCTATCGTATAAATCGGTTCCTCATCCGTTTCAGAGCTGATAGCAGGCTGGGGAGTCTTTTTTCTCAACTTCCCGGGATTCGATTTTGAAGCCATTTTGGACTTCACATAGGATTTCAGCGCTCCTTTGTCGGCCAGACGGTCAAGCGCCCGCTTGAGGCTGAAGCAGTCGTTGTTTCATGGCCGACATCCTCATGGTAGTGACAGTGCTTATTTTTGTTCCGATTTTCAGCGGAACCTTTCATAGGAATTGGCTTCTCAAGAGTCAGCCGATCCTTAATCTCCATGAGGATGGAGTAGCTGTCCTTGTGGAACTCGTATCTTGGAACGTATGACTTCCACTCTTTCTTTTCTTCTGGGCCGACTGATCGGAGTTATCAACCGCCCAGATCTGTTTTTTCTTTTTGCTCTCTTCTGGTTTTAGAGACGGCTGAGCAGGCCGACTTTCCTTCTGTTGGTCAGACTTCTTAGAGTCCGACTGCTTATTAGAGGAGCAGAGCTCGGTCGCCTGTATATAAGCGTCCGCCTCCATAAGGGCTCCTAGGAGGGTGAAGATTTTCTTACGGACGAGTTCGAACTTGAAAGTCGACCCGTCCTTCAGACCTTTGAAAAATTCTGTAAAAGCCACTTCGTCAGACAGTCCTTGGATCTGGATTCTCACCAGATTGAACCGCCTGACGTATGATCGCAGCCCTTCTCTATCTCCCTGCTGCACATGGCCTAGATCAAGGCTCGTTTTCTTTGCAGCGATGTTCATAGAGAAGTTAGAAGCAAACAAGAACGCAAGTGTCTTGAAGCTGTTTATGCAACCAGCCTGCAGATTGCCGAACCACTGCTGGGCTATGCCCTTCAGGGTGGCTGGGAAGCAATGACACCAGGCGGCATCATCCAACCCCTGTAAGTACATGAGGTGGATGTATGCCAAGAGGTGGTCTTCAGGGTTGGAGGTACCATCATAGGTTCCAACCATGACATTTTTTACCTTGGCCGGCTGTTCGGCCTCGGCTATTTCCCTGGAGAAGGTAGAGGGTTGCTCGCCAAGGTTTTGTAGCCGAAGCTGCCAGTCCAAAGGCTGATAGTTATATGACGCCTGCCCTCCGAAGAAGGCGGGCTGGATGTAAGGCAAAGCAGGCGGTGTGTATAGTGGTTGTGCCACATACTGCGTCGAATTGATCACATGAGGCCCCGACTGTATGAGAGGGCCGCTTGCGGGAGTCCCCGGTACTGACGAAGAATTCCTCACCGGGGTATTCTGAAAGCTGTCGTGATAAGTCGACGTAGAAGCCGACTCCGACAGCTGCTGATTCCTTAGCTGGTCGATGTACTGACGAGCATCAGGAAATGATTTTTTGCTACCATCCGGCTGTACATGCCGGATGGCCTTTCTTGTCACCGTTTTAGGGAGACGGAGTCTTGACAGATCAAACTGAGGCCGAGCCTTCTCCTTTGGAGCAGGGTGAGGAGTCGGCTGTCGGTCTCGGACCGACTTCTACTGTCCAGATTTGGCAGGCCTTGTGGCCGACTACTCCCCTCTAGGGGCAGCCATCCGCTTGTTGATTAGTCCCTTAATTTCACCCTTGAGGCTACTCATGAACTTCATGAGCTCGTCACGGGTGACTGGGGCTGATCCCGCCGCCTGGGAGGCATCAGTCGGCTGCCGTGTGGGCTTGCTTGAGGGTCTAGGGGGCCTACTAGTACCCGCATGGTTAGCATTGCGCTCCCGCCTATCTTTCTGACGTAGGCGCCTAGAGATGAGTGACTCGTTTGGGGCCACATAGGTTTCGATATCTGCGTCGTCACCTGAGTCATGGTCCGTCTGGACCTCTATTTCTTCCAGAGGCCGATTGGTCTCTAAAGGCGGCACAGGTTGTTCTTGGGAAGCCATCTTCGAGGTACTCTCCCCACAGACGGCGCCAAATGTTTCGGGGTTTTTTATGTCCCTCGGGAGAGTTACAGCTCTAGACTGGATTCCGCAAGGACGCCTGTACCTGCAAAGAAAACGGAGCACCGAATGGTCGGTGGTCCGCCTCCAAATATTAAGTTAGTACGGTATTCGAAGTAAAACGTGCGGAAATTAAGTTATCTGCTCGGATTCCAAGCTCAGGTGCTGTTTGTTTCTTGAAAACGACAGCTTTTTAATTAATGCCAATGTAACCTTTTCCATAAATGAGGGAAGTGTCCCTATTTATAGGGTCGTTGGGAAGTGTGCCCTCCCTAGGGTTTAATAACCTAGGGATTTGGGCAGACCGTTTTGCGGCGCCTCAAAGTTTGGGATATTTGAGTGACACGTGTCACGCATCTGGGGAGGCGCTTTGGGCCGCCTCCCAGGGCGACACGTGTCACTCTCTTATTGGTCCACTTCGATTATTAAATACCCTAAATCAGGAGCTATATATGCTCGACACATGTCACCATCTGGAAAGTCCAAGATGGTGCCCCTTCCAATGACACATGTCAGACTCTGGTTGGGCCACTTCGCAGGGTATAAAATACCCAAAACAGTCGTCTATGAACTCTATATCGATCTTGCCATCCTTCTCCTTCACCACACCGTACTTAAAGTTGTTAAAGTCCATCTCAGATTTTATGTTTGTGTTTGGTTCAAACAATACTATCTTTTCTAGAGCATCAACCCCATGACATCCAGAAGGGTAAATTGGGCTACTTCGACGATAGCGGTTTGCCATAGAGTTTTAACTTTGTATTTGTCTTTGTACTTGTGTATTGGGTCAATATAAGGGCAAGTTAAGTTTATATAGTAGCAATAATAATAGAGATTATATGTGGTATTGTGATTTGTAAAGACAAACCAAAAAAGACAAACATAAATAACAAAATTCAACACATCTATCAATGCTTCACTCACCATGCTTTACGTATGACATTGTATACAATCAAGACCTGCATGGCGAAATGACAATTAACAAAATAAAAAAGAACACCAGCATGGTGAAATGACTAGAGCATGCGTACATTTTTAGTTTTTTTTTTTTTTTTTTTAAAATTTTTGTTTACGATTGAAAATTACTGAATCAATTATGAAAACATGTATGGTGATATGACTTGAGCATGCGCCAATAGATTTGATTCTCATTGGTAAATCACAATTAGAGAATCTAAATCAGAAACAATCATGGTCAAATAGTCATCATTCCTGGGTGTATTTATTACATTAATGATGAATTTGTTGACTACATTGATTATTACATATAGCAGGTTTGAACCAAACATAAACAAAAATATATATTCAATAAAGTAATAATAAAGTAATCACAAAATATATTATTATTATTATTATTATTATTATTACTATAAAAATAACAAAAACCTACAAAGTAAATCAATTTACAAGAAATAGATGGGGAGCCGAGATACAATCTGGGCCTCCACCCCTCTAGCTATAGCGAACCCGATCATGTTAAGATGTGAGCAGCTGCACGAGCACCAATATCATGAGTCTTAGCGAACGCCTGAACCCGCTTCAGCAATACAATATCATCCTTCTCTAATTCCCCCAACCGACACAACCCAACCAGGAACGAAGTCAGACAATCCAGATTGTGTTAAAGGAGAAGACCTTGTCAAATCAACACATACATCAACACCTTTGTCCCAGGTATAAATCAACACATCTGTTGGACGAAGAGCCCCGTTTTTGATGAGTGCCATTTATGGAACTCTTTTGATGAGTATTTAGCTTGTTTTTACCTTCTTTTCATAGCTTTCTTTCTTAAAAAAAGCTTAGTTTTATGAATTTTCTCTTTATTTCCCTTTTCTCTCTTGTTTTGTGTTTTTATGGTTTTCTAGTGTTTTCTCCTTTATTTCTCCTCTTTTCGTGGTTGTAGGTATTGTACGAGGTTCCAGTCTCGATATTGATGGTTTTCTAAGTTGGAAGATGCTTGTGGAGTAGGCTCATAGCATTGAGAAAGCTCAAGATGCAAGGAAGTGGATGCTTTAAATTCTAGCTCTTGCGCTCTCAAGCCGTGCTCCCACGAAGAGGTGGTGTTGAACCCACCGTGGAGGCCCTTAGAAACTACCTCTATCATCATGCATCATTCAGAGCTCACGGGGTCATTATCGAGCACGCGAAGCGGCGAGAAAGTCAGAAGAAACCCGAAAAAGAGCGGGCGCGCAACCCTCTAGCGCGGGCGCGCTGCCCAGCCGCGCGGGGGCGCCACCCCTGTGCGCGAGCGCGCTTGGCTCGTGCGCTGGCGCTCCTCTCTATTTTCTAGCTTCGCTCGATTCCTTTTTCGCACCTCTTATAAATACCCTTTTTCAGCCGATTTTTGAAAGAAGTTTTATACATAATTTTGATCATAATTTTAGCTTAGTTGAGAGTTTCTCTCTCTAGTTTTAGGGTAGTTTAGGAGTATATTTAGAGAGAGAAAGTGAGAGATTTCAATGGTGATGTGAGAGATTGATGATGCAAGGGTGATAATTGTGTTGAAGATCCTCTCTATTATCAATGAGCATTTTTAACTGTATCTTATCTTATTGTTTTGTTTAGATTCATGTTTGTTTGATTTGATTTGGATGTTTGATCTTGATTAGTGTAATTGTTCTTGATATTTTGTTGATTCTTGATTTCTTTAGTTGTTTGTTGATAGATGATGATTCTTGAGTAGTTGTTTGGCTAGGAATTGGGTGAAACTTGTATGATTGATTGATTGTGATTAATTTGAGAATTGTGTTGATTAATTGTTGAGATTAAAGTGATTAATGTAAGTTTGTGTGTGTAATTCAATTAGGCCTTGAGAGTTATGCTAGATTGCATTGTAATTGTTAATGACACGACCAATTGATTTAGGAATTGCAATTATCGATTGGTTTGGATTGTGATTCTCTTAGTTTGTTATTCGTAGAGACATCTAGCTTAACGATTAGGAGATAGATCTTTGATTCCAATTGATAACTCTTATCATTAGTCTTCGCAAACATTGATTGGCATGTTTGTCCCAAGTTGTTGCAATTGTCATGATTACTTGTTGATCCCCATTCCTAGTGTTTATTTGTTTGGTTGTTAGTTGTTAGTGTTACCTCTTTACCCTTGTCTTCGACCTAGCTTAGGCGCCCAAATTGAAAGCATTTGAACATTATCGTTCCTTTGGGTTCGACCCTTGACTTACCTCTATACTTGTATTTAGGTTTGTTAAGTGTTTATAAATTTAGTTTGACTTTGGGAGGATTAGTCAACGACCTAGTCTTTCCCCTCGTCAGTCGTCCCCTCCAGTCAGTCCAACGTTAACTTCCTTTCTCGCAGAAATCCCAGACCGGAAACAATTATTATTATTATTGTTATTATTATTATTATTATTATTATTATTATTACTATTATTATTATTATTATTATCAACAGTATACAACAATAAATTGGATATATAGATAAAATATAACAATTTATATAAAAATTGACAATATAATAGAATAGATAGACAATATAGTAGATAAACAACATTTTAAGGTAATAGAATAGATAGGCAACAAACATAATATAACTAATATTACATTAGATGATGAAAACATAAGACCTAAATTTAGACAACAATATAAAACAACTAATAAGCCATAGCCTGTTAACAAATCCTTAGTCGGCGAATACTTGTCTTGGCAGAAAACTCATTTCTTAACAATAGCTAACCAAAACACAAAAGGACTATCCACGTTATAACAACAATACCGTGCCAAGGTTTAATTTTGTGTTGTTTCATCATTTATTGACGTTGTTCCTAATTGAGGCGAAAATTATTTGTAAGTCCCCTCCATCGTCAGCATAAACAATATCTAGCTCTGCGTCCCACTTGTTGTCGTCCACAATAAGCTCAACTTGGGCAAATTCACCCATGCCCACGAACACATCCCTAGCAAAATCCACTGGAATTTCCTAAAAAACAATATTTATTTTTGTCATCCTATCTGTATATACTGTCATCTATGTTAAGAAATTGTGAAGATCAGACTCACCAAGACACCGAATTTAACATCAGTTTCTGAAACAATTGTCCCAAATGCATTACTTTGGATTTGCCCTTGTATGACTTTCTTTTTCTTCAATTTCCGCCATTCGTTGTTTAGAAGTTTCCTTTTTCCTCCTACTACTAGAAGACCCCGGTTTGATACCTTGGTCTAGGTTAGACAACCGTGTTGTAATTTCAATACCTAAGTGATAAAACCGTACGTAGAATTTTCCTAAACCCCCATAGTACACTTCCAAAGAATCTCCAATGAGGATACCATTGTTGGTAATAAAAGTTGACCATCCGTCTTCGATTATCGTTTCAAAATTGGTACCCTTCTCCACATCACGAACCACAACCTGCCAATATCTGTTGTATCTAGTCTGCGGTACACATGCCCATAACCGTTCATATCGCTAACTGCCGATCGATATTTTTGTGGAATAACCTATAAATCAATAGTTCTTCATTATATTTGTTAACAAGATGACGTAATTTAATAATGCAAAATGCTTAATAGTAATGCACATATTTAAAGCAACAAAGTTGTAATTGGAAAACACGTAAATTTATTAACATGCAGAATGGAAAATACGTAAATTTAGGAACAACTACCAGTCGATTTGTTTCTCCCTCCTGGACTTGTTGAATTGGAAAACACGTCAACAATCTGTACAACTAATGTTATGTATCTGTATGGTAAGAAAACCACATCAAAAATAATTTAGAATAACAAAACCATATCATAATTGAAGAACCTATAATTACCTCTTGGGACATCATCCTGAAGGTTTTGTTGAGAATTTGATCCAATAATAGGCAATTGTAATTAGGAGTTTATCCTTTTTATAGTTCTATAAATATTTAAATTTACTTTTTTTTTTGCATTGTTGCATCACATCGTTGTCATATCACTTTACCCTTTACCCCTTCTTGTTTCCACTGACAAGAGCACTGTAGCAACTGACAATATGTACATCTCATTTTGACGAAATTGCGCATATGTAAAAAAAATACATTGGGAAGTTCAAAATATTGACGTACTCTTCCTTGTGGACAAAGGCTGGGTTTGTGGGGCCCACGCTGCCTAACAAAGTCATGCCTATATTTAGGTGAAAGTACTAGAAAGTGCAATTTACTAGGCTATTACATATATATATATATATATATATATATATATATATATATATATATATATATATATATATATATATATATATATATTAGGTATACTAGACTATCTATTTGATCACTTTAAACAGTTCCATAATACTTGAAACAGTTCCCATTTTCGTCCGGCCCCCACAACACTTGGCACGTTATCACTAAATTTATATGGAATGGGACCATTGCAAAAAAATATTTTCACACTTTTAAAATTTCCTAGGGTGGCAATTTGGGTCAGCAAGTCGAGTTCGGGTCATATTTAAGGTCAATTTCGGGTCATGCTAGGAAACCACCATAATAATATTAGACAAAATTAATATTGTTATGAAATATGAAATTTGGGGTCAATTTCGTGTCTCAAGTATTATGGTGTTCCTTTTTAAACTTTCTGTTTTTATGTTTACACATTAAGTACGTTTTCAGTCATAAATTTTAGACAAAATTACCCTGTCTTTATAGTTCAGTTAAGTTCAGCTTAATTTCATTTAGTTTAGTTTAGTTTAGATTAGTAAAGGTCATTTCACTTCTTTTTAGTTCAGTTCAGTTCAATTCAGTTCAGATCAGTTCAACACGGGTTCATTATATGGATCGTTAATTGCAATTTGACTCAATTAGGATTGTTAAATGGGTTTGACTTACCAATAACTTATGTTGTTAATTGTGATTGGATTTGACTTTCAATTGTGATTGGATATGACTTTCAATTGTGATTGGATTTGACTTGCCAATAATTCCACTTGATTTAATTAGACTAAATTAGGGTTGTTAATTGCACTGTCAAATTGATTCAGTCACAATTAAGCAATTGCTTCAATCACAATTATTAATCCTATTTGACTTTCAATTGATTCAATCACAATTGATTCAATAGGAATTTATTCAATTGGATTTAATAGTAATTGAATCAATTTGATTTGACTTTAATTGACTTTAATAACAATCCAACATAGAGTCTAGTTCATCGTCTTCTCCCAGCTCGAATAATTCTGGCGTTCCAGGTTCAAGTTCTAGAGCTCCAAAGAGAAATTAAATGACGATAAGAGATCAAGAGGACTCATCACAGAGTGATGAGCAATAAGGGAAAAAATGCAAAACTAGTTAAAAAGCTAGCAATCCAAAGCTTCCTGTCTAAGCTCATCTACCTGTTTTTGTAAATCAGGGGAGGTCAATTAACATGAACTCTCTCCATGGTAGAAGAGGCCTAGCTGAAATCCACCCATTAATAATCCCAGGTCTACAAGTTGGGAAAAACAGGGAGGAAATCTTAAAGCAAATTGCTAAGCCGGTCGATAGAAATCAAAACAAGAGGAGATATGCTAATACATGGTGCGCTGGAATAAGCCCTCCTACCACCTCAGAAAGCCAACGACAGAAGAGACAAAGTGTTTCTCAAGCAACACCTCTATCTGGCAGTGAAGACGCTTATCGGGATTTAGAGGCACAGCATAACAAGGTGGAAACATCAACAGATTCAATGATAGCTCACGGTGGTCGCATCATGGAGAATATGGCCGTTAACATCGATCCCCAACTGAACGATGTTACGAAGCAACGGAGTTTAGAAATCCTTCAAGGTAATAAACTTCTTTCTCAACCTCCAACTGTCGATTTATTGCTGCCTGTTAGTTCTTCAGGTCTAATTGACCAAAGTAGTTTGAATTTTGTTAACAATCTAATTAGTAAGGCTGATATTTTGCCACATAAGGGGCCTCGAGACTCAAATACTGATCTTCTAGCTATGACTTCTAACTGGGAGCTCAATCTCACTTCCTCCCTTATTCATTATTCTCTACTTCTTATTTTCTCAATTAAGCCTTCCCACTATTTAAATCCCTCAACCACCTGGAATAACTGTAACTCAGAGTTAAACTCACCACAGATATTCGTTTATTCTCTGTTACATAATGGTTACCCCCCGTATTTTTCGCTTGAAAGACCCACCAGTAGATTTCCTTTTCATTTCCTTTTTCAACCCCACCCACCAACTGTTTTATTTTCCATCCCCTTCTGTCAACTACAAATATGGAAAAGGAGGATGATTATAAAGTCATCTTATTCCCCACAGACAGGAACTACACACCCAATCCTCTCTTAAATCCCTTTCGCCTAAAAAGTATTCTTATTGATCCCATAATTAGGGCGGTTGAATTCTTCTTTCCACGAGAGATGATGAGTGAGGAAGAGCTGAAACCTAACGTAACTATCAAGCTTCCCACTCCTACATTTCCCTTCAATCTCTCATGGCAAAATCTCCACCAAAACAACCTTTTAATTTGCTGCCCCAGAATCATCCCATTAAAATCCTCCACATGATTGGCCGAAACTAAAAGGTCCGGCAGTAGCAACCTCACCCTTTCACTCAGCTAGCTCAAAAGAAAACCAGCTTACTATTGGAAACCCTCCGGACTCTCCCACATCTGTGGAATCCTTTAACACCGCCCCATCATCGATCTCCTCTAAGGCAATGCTTCCTGTGTTAAACCTGAGTAAGCTTGATATTAAGTCTAGTGAAGAATCCTCTGACTTCGAGCAACAATACTACACTCATGAAGAGAAGAAAATGTTGTTCAAAAAGAGAAAGGGGAGGAGGTTCACTGAGAAGGGACCGAGGAAGAAAGGTTGGAGCCCTTGTGTGGAAAATGATCTGAAGTTGGTACTTAACATGGAAGGGAAGTAATTGAAGAGATCGTCTGTTAGGGAAACTTCAGGAAAGAGAAGCAAGTTGGAGGAAGTACAGCAGATGTGTGACAAATTCAGACTTGGTGTAAGCAAAGATGATGACTTGTGGGAGAAGTTCATGGAAGTTGAGGAGGGGAAAACTACTACGAGAATCCAGGTACTACGCATAGCAGAAAAGGAAGACTTGATGGACTCAGATGGTGAAGTGTCGAGCAAGGAAAGACCTTACTTCATGGAGGATGGCGCGGCTAGCCTTTGGGTGGAAAATGAGTGTGTTAAGTTGGAATCGTAGGGGAGTGAACGATCTAAACTCCCTAAATTTTCCCAGTAACAAAATCGATTGCGGCTAGATTTAATGTAGACTTTATTTTCCTAAGTGAAACTAAATGTAATTATGACTCTTTAGTCCCAATTTTCAGTAAAATGGGATATATGGGTAGTACGGGGTGTAATGCTAATGCTAGTAAGGGAGGTATGTTCCTATGCTGGTCGGATATGGTGTTTATACAGGTGGTAGAAGTCCACCCTTTTGTCATCCTGTGTTATGTTTATCTAGTAGGAGATATTAACTGTTATATTGTCGGTGTGTATGGTAGTCCGTATGTGAGTAATCGTATGGAAGTGTGGAATAAGTTGCATGAACTCATGAACACATACAGAGGGAATTCGTGCTGATAGGCGACTTCAACCAATTGGAATCGCTAGAACAAAAACTTGGTGGCAGAGAAGCCATACCAATATTGACTCACTTCGTAAATTGGACAATTGATAATAATTTAACTAGCATTCCTTTTATAGCTTTGAAGTTTACTTGGTGTAATAATAGAATGGATTAGCCCACTTATGAACAACTGGATCGAGCTTATGCAAATGATGATTGGAGAATAGAATTCCCAAAAGCGTTTATGTGGAATTTACCTATAATGTTTTCTGACCATGCCCCTTTGGTACTCCAAATGGTAAAACCAAGGGATAAAAAGTGCACTCCGTACAAAATGGAAGCGTGGTGCCTGAAATTGAATGATGTGCATAAGCTAATAAGCTCTTCTTGGGCTCACAATTTGAAAGGCTCACCGTTGTTCATCGCACATAAAAAAATTTCACGATGCCTTAGAGAAGTGAAAAACTGGTGCTTGAATTACAAGAATAGCCATGCTGATTGAAATTGGAAAAGAATACAAGAAGAGTTTGAAGAAGTCCGAAAAACAGAAAATCAAGTGGACTTCCAAACAGGACTTGAAATTACACAGAGGAAGGGTTCGGAAGAAGAGGCAATCCAAAAATGGCGGTATTGGAGGCAGAGAGCAAAATCAAAGTGGGATGCTTATGGGGATCAATCCACGGCTTTCCTTTTCAAGAGTGTGAAGCAAAGAGCATCCAAGATGGAAATTCGAGCTCTGAGGAGTAACCAAGATGAGTGGATCACAAAGAAGGAGGATATTAAAGCCTAATTTCTCACACATATCGCCTCTATGTATAATGGGCCGAGATTATCCCAAGATGAGGTCCAATGCAGAAACTCTCTCCTAAGTGAGTGGATTTAAGACCTTCTAAAACTAAACTCAGACCAAATTTCGTGGTTGGAGAGGCCTTTCTTAGAGGACGAGATTAAAGCAGCGGTGTTCGCCCTAAACCCACTAAAATCACCAGGTCCAAATGGTACACCCCCTCTCTTCTTTCAAGAAAATTGGGCTGCAATCAAATTGGAAGTGTTCAAGGGAGTTGAAATTTTTTTTCGAACAGGTAATCTGCTAAAAGAAACAAATAAAACATTTATTACTCTAATTCCTAAGATCAAACAGCCTTCAAAAGTGGATAAATTCCGACCAATAAGCTTGTGCAACTCCCTCTACAAGATCATCTCCAAGTGCATGGTAAATAGACTTAAAGCAATCCTGCCTGATATTATTGGAGATTTCCAAAATGCCTTTGTCCCAAGCAGGCTAATGATAAACAATTGCTTTGTGGCCCATGAAATTTTGAATCAAGTTAAATCTAGAAGGAAAGGTGGGATTTTTGAGGCCATCCTCAAAATAGATCTTGGTAAAGCCTATGATCGAGTGAGTTAGGACTTGGTGGAAAGCATTCTCACCCAAATGAATTTCCCGTCTTCGTGGAGGACATGGATCAAGCAATGCATCTCATCGGTTTCTTATGTTGTGTTGGTGAATGGGGAACCGACCAGTTTCTTCTCCCCAAAAGTCGGACTAAGACAAGGGGATCCCCTATCCCTGTATCTATTTATCCTAGTCATGGAGATTCTTTTAAGAAAATTGTCAAGACTCCAGTCAGACGGGGAACTAAAGGGGATAAAAATTGGAAAAAATGATCCAGCTGTTAGCCATCTCTTCTTTGCTGACGACGCCCTCTTACGTTTTAAAGCTACGCCAAAGTCTTGCAGGCTCATAAAGATAATTATGAATGAGTTTTGCCTCATTTCAAGAGAAGTGGTAAATGAGAAGAAATATTCAATTCTTTTTAGTCCAAACACCCCTTTCAGATTCACAAGAATTATGAGACAGCCCTAGAGGCAAAAGTAGCAGAGAGCTTGGGAAATACCTAGGATTCCAATGGATGTAAATGGAAGATCAAGTACAAAATTTAAGACAGTTGTGGAGGGGATTCAGCAGAAAAATTTCCTCTTGGAAGTTCTCAAAACTCAATCAAGTGGGGAAACGGCTATTAATCAATGGTATCCTCCTAGCTTTGGCACAACACATTTTGTCACTTTACTGGTGTCTAAGAGCTATAACAAAGAGGGCGTGTTCTCTAATAACTAGATTCTGGTGGAGCCCAAAAATAGAGGGAAAATCTCTATGTTGGAGGAGGAGGGATGTATTGCAGCTTCACAAGAATGAGGGAGGAATCGGGCTAAAAAATATTGAGCATATTAATAGCAGCCTCCTCATGAAACAGCGTTGGAGGATATATAAAAATCCAAATCTCCTCTCAAGGAGAATGTTTGTAGAAAAATATGGAAGCGATCCTGTGACTTTGGGGATGGAAAAAACAAAGATAAATAGAGGATCGTGGGCAGCCAAGAGTATGATTAGAGTAGTGAATTTATTCAAGGCTAGAATTGGAAAACGAATAGGAAATGAGAGGAATACTACCATTGAGCATGAAATTTAGGTCAAACGTGAGAAGGTTCAATTGAAAAATGGTTTAGTTGCTCCCCCATTAAAAGTATCTGATCTGATGACATCAGATAAAAGATGGAATGCAGGTCTGATTTGGAAATCGTTTGATGAAAATACAGCTAGGGATATATTAGCTGTTCATCTACCTCTGTAAGAAAAAAAAAGATGAATTCAAATGGCTTCCAGAAAGAAAGGGAGAATTCACGTTTAAGTCAGGGTATTGGATGCAAATAGCAAGCAGCAAAGTTACATCATGGATGCCTCAAAGTCCAGGATTCTGGAAGAGATGGTGGAAAAGCACTATATCGCCCAAGTGGAAGATGTTCATTTGGAAAATGGCACAGAACATCATCCCTACCAAAGAGAACCTAGAGAAGAGGGAGATTAACTTGGGGGTCCCTGTGTTTTCTGCAAGAAGGAATTGGAGAGCACATACCATTTGTTTAGACATTGTGAGATTTCGAGGAGGGTGTCGTCAACCTCCCTCTTGGAATCAATTCTTCTACTCCTAACCATTTGTCTTGTAGGGAATGGGCTACGAATTTCATTAGCTATTGTATGAAGAATACGCAGGGCAGTCCTACAACCATATATACTTTTGTGGAAACACTGTGGGCAATTTGGTTACACCGGAATGAGATCATCTTTAGAGACGTAAGTGTCAATCCTTCCAAAATTTTAGAGTTGGCACAGTTACACGTTAGGAACTAGGAACAAGCTCAAAGAATATTGGAGCTATAGCAGGGGATAGAGAATCAAATTGCAGGACAAAGTAACCTGCCTCTAGTATGGAGTGTGGGGAAAGCCACTTCAAAGCCGAGCATCACAGTATTAGTGGATGCAGCATGGAAGGAGCAACGAACGAGAGCAGGAAGATCGTGGAGAGCGGCAATTGCCTGGATAGCGGAGGAGGAGCAAATCAGACATATACAAGGAAGATCACGAGCTTTTGCAGCAACACCAACTCAAGCAGAAGGCCTGGCCATTCTTACAGCTATCCAAAAAATACCCGATATTTTCACCAATGTGATTATCAAAACAGATTCATACTAGGTGGTGAATGCTCTTAAGAAGCCTGACAAAGCAGAAGAAGAGATCAAGCATATTATCCAGGATATTCAATTGGAAGCTGCTGAGAAAGATTTCCTCGTGTGCTTAAAAATAGATAGAAATAATGTGCAATTAACACATGATTTAACAGTAAAAACTAGAATAGTTGGGTAGTGGGGGTGCCCCCTTTCACTTTTCTGTCTAAAAAAAAATCGAATAAGTTATGGCCAAAATACTAAACCAAGCCTAGGTCCACCTTACCTGCAACCCAATGATCACGAGGAGGGCCCTTATACCTTAATTCCAATCCTAAACCAATAAGGATTCATTAGGAACGTATAAACGTCTCTTGAAGGTTCGAATCTATCCTTTTCGAAAGATAATCCTTGTTCAATTCGAATTTAAAGACATTCAGATATGATTTTTGTGCCTCATAGTTTTTATCTAAATATTTGATGGTTAGATATCCATTAAAATTACCTTTCCGATGATATATCATAATCCAAATTCCGAGCTATAACGAAAAAGATATGAACGAAATACCAAACTTTTATCTAAAACTGACACCATTCCACTATTTTGGCAATATCTTTATTCTAAAAAAGATATCAGTCTGATTCTAATTTGGTTGGAAAGTAGACTTCAAGAGCTTTCCAACGATGTATTATTTATCTTATTCAGATTTCTGGATCAAAAGATATGATAAAAATAAAAACCGCAAAAACTGATGTCCATCTCGCCGCGATAAAAAGAGATTTATTCCAATTCGAATTCGGATCTTTTCTTGATTCTTCGACTCTCTTTTTTCCTTATAAATAGAAGTCATTTCACCTCGTTTTCAATCATCAACCAGCTTGATCACTAACAATCATCATTTAATCCCATCTCTAATCTTTCTCTCTTTCTTCTTTCTTGATTTCTTAGCCTAGCCCAAACACATCCCAACACCTTCTTATGACTTGTTGGCGACTCTTTTTCTCTATCTTCTTTTTCTTGGAGTGCCGCTATGCTTAAAAACATGACCAACGTTAGGGCGGGATTAAAATTCCGTAGAAGTAAGGCCCTGTTCTTTTGAACTTCTGGGAAGAGCAGAGCAGGGGTCAGCAGAGCGTAGCAGATTAAATTTCAGCAGAGCAGAGCAGAGCAGATTTCAGGATAGCAGAGCAGAGCCGAGCCGAGCAGAGCAGATTTCAACATTATTATTAATACTATTATTAATGTTATTATTATTATTAATGTTGTTGTTGTTGTTGTTGTTGTTGTTGTTGTTGTTGTTGTTGTTGTTGTTATTATTATTATTATTATTATTATTATTATTATTATTATTAAGTGCATATACCATTGATTTAGGTGAGTGAAAACATAAATAAAGGTGTAACAAATTTAACATATGTTAAGTAGAAAGATAATAGACAACAGTTTACTTATATTCATTTCACAAAAATTTTAAAATAAAATGATTTAATGAGTAATAATGATTTTACTTATAGATATGTCTTAATCATATATTTTTAACCCTAAAATAATAATATACAAAGTACTACTTGAAAACAACCTCTTTTTTTTTAATTCTTAAATTTTATGGAAAGATTTGAAAAATAATTCAACTCAACAAACTAACATTCAATACCCACATTAAATGTTTATATACATTGTGATTCTAATATCAAATTTTTATAAAAAGAAATTGTTATTAATTGTTATTATTATTATATATTTATTTGAAAGAATTGTTATAATTATTAGAAATTATTAATTAATAATATTATTAAATATTAATTCTTAATAGTTTGAATTATTAAATACTAGATGAAGCCCGTGCAATGCACGGTTTGTTTGAATTTTTAAATATATATTTTTTTTATGTATGTGCTAAAATTTGTTGTATATTTAGATAAAATTCATAATATCAAAAGATAATATTTTATATTTAATTAATTTAAACTTAAAAATCTCATTCGATAATTTTCTTACATGACATTTGAATTATTTAATTTTAAAAGAAATTAATAATCTCTTTTTTTATTGGCTACAATTAAAATTTATAATCCTACGTGGTGCGTTAAGAAAACTAAATCCTACACGGCTCTCTAAAAACTCGGGAAAAAACTCCCCTTTATATATAAATATATTAGATTATTATTGATAATTATTATTATTAATTATTATTATGATTAATAAATATTAATTATTATTATTAATATTAATAATTATTATAATTATTTTTAATATTAATATTATTATAATTACTTAAAATAATAAATTATTATCATCAATACAATATTAATTATTATTATTGAATATTAATTATTATTGTTATTATTAATTATTATTTGAAAATAGAGCAGAGCAGAGCAGATTTCTTTTGAGCAGAGCAGAATTGATCTAAGAAGAGCAGGGCTCAGCAGAGCAGAGCAGAGTGATCCGTGCCATTTATGTCACCTTTAGGCTATGTTTTCTTTATATTTCTATGCTCCTTTGTAGTCATTTATGTCGTGTTTTTAGAGAATAATGTTCGATTCACGTGTTTTTGTGTTAGTTTAGAGAAATGCATGCTTTTAATGGTTTTCTTATCATTTTATTCATTTCTCGGCTATTTCTCTTGCTTCTATGTTTCTTTGTGTTGTTTTGTAGGTACGTCGCGGGCTATATGCATGGAATTTGAAAATAGCACCCACTAGCATCAATATGCACTTTTCGGAATTGAATTTGAGTTTGAAACAAAGGAAAACGAAGGATTGCAAAGTATCAAATAGGAGCTTTGTGCATTGTTTCAGCCATATCTCAAGTTCTACAGATTGGATTGATGTGATTCAAGTTGGGTTGGAAACTAGACTTAAAGGGCTTTCCAATGATAGGTCGCACGCCCTCATACGATTCATAGATTGAGAGTTACAGCCTTCCGAAGTTAGCCCTGAAATTCTGCCGCGGGCGCGGGCTACAGTACCCGCGGGCGCGGGGTTGCTGCAGCTCCAAAAATGCCGTTTTTGGGCAGTAAGCACCCGCGGTTGTCCCGAGGGCTCCCCGAGGGCGCGAGCCTTGGCCCCGCGGGCGCGGGCTTGGGCCGCGGGCGCGGCTATCGGGGTGTCCGTTCTTCTCCGCGGGCGCGGCCGATTTCTCCGCGGGCGCGGGTTTCTGGGTCTTTTACGATTTTAAGCTTCTTTTCTCCTTTTGTTTATATAGTTTTTGGTTTCCTTTATTCTTCATTCATGTAATTCTTTAGTTTTAGAATAGTTTTCTCTCTCTTAGGTTGAGAGCTTCTCTCTCTAGATTAGGAGTAGTTTTAGAGAGAGAAAGTGAAGAATTTCAATGGTGATTGAGAGATTGAAGATGCAAGTGTGACAATTGTGTTGGAGATCTTCCTAATTATCAATGAGCATTTCTAAACTCTATCTCATTCAATTGCTTTGTTTAATTTGATGTTTGTTTGGTTTGATTTTGATATTTGATGTTTGATTAGAGTAATTATTCTTGATATTTTGTTGATTCTTGTTCTCTATAGTAAATAGTAGTTTTGATCATGTTTCTTGAGTAGTTTACTTGCTAGGGTTTGGGTAAACATGTGTGATTGATGGATTGAGATTGATTTGGGAATTTGAGTAGTTCTTGTGTTGTGATTAAATTGATTCATAGAGGTTTGCATGTTGCATAAGTTTGATTGGAGTAGCTAACCATGATTGCTAGCATTGATTGCATGATTGAATTGATTGACATGACCACTTGATATCGATTTGATCATAATTAGTTGAGTATTTGATTATGTTTCTTCATATTGTTTAGCACTAGAGAAATCTATGTTAGAGAGTGTGAGGATGATTAGTTGAATGCCCCTAATTGCTCCTACTATTTGTCTTTGCATTGCTTGGATTGCTTGACTCCCTAATTAGCTTGGTTATCATGAATGCATGTTGATCCCCACTCCCTAGTGTTTCATTTGTTTGCTTCTTGATTTAGGAAGTAGAATAGTGTCACCTTTCACCTTAGACTTCGACCTAGCTTAGGCGTTAATTAGAAATACTTGAACATAACCGTTCCTAGTGGTTCGACCCTTGACTTACCTCTATACTTGTATTTAGGTAGTTGAGTGATTATAAATTTGTTTGACCGTAGGGAGGATTAGTTCAACGACATAGTTTTCCCCACGTCACAGAGCAGCTCTAAAGAACAGGGCCTTAGTAGCATTCGGTTTCTTGTCTTCATTCCAATGTCTCTTAATTTTTAAGGCTAACATGCAAATATCATTGAATGTATTTTGGGTACTTAGCTCAACTTTTTTAGCAAAAGGTCGATTAAGTCCTTTTATGAACCGAGCAATACGCATAGTTTCTTTCTCATCCAAGTCGCAAATAGAAGTTAAACGTTCAAACTCCGTGATGTATCACACTTTTAATATCTTGAGTTAAAGTATTCAATTTCAAGTATTGAGTTTATTGCTCAAAATCATGAGAAGGTATCTAGCATGCATCTTTCTTTTCAAATCAGTCCATCTTGATCTTACTCTTTCCCCATCTAGCATGTCGAGATTTGAAAGATTCAAACCATGTTCTCACATTCTTATGTTAGTGAGTCTTTTGCAAGCAATTTTGAATCGTTTCACGTCATTGAACCCTTTTAAAATCCAAAATCTTCTCTAATTGCTTCTCCCACTCAAGAAAATCTTCGGGGCTACCTAGACCAGTGAAGTCATCAAGCTTAAAACCCTTATCATCATCAATTTTAGAAGAATATTTAGGCTCATTATCATTGTTAGAAGAGCTATAATCATCATCTATATGCTTTTTCTTCTTTTTATGATCTTGAAGTAACTTTGCAAAAGTATCAAACCTTGCATCAACACGATCATTCATCTTTTCCTCTAAAATCTCAAATTTCTCTTTATACTTTTGAATAAGTTTGTTCAAAGCTTCTTCTTCTAAGTTTTAAATACTATATTTGAGTACAAAAGAAAGCTAAAAACATGACTAGAGTATAGCAGTAGCATGTAAGTGAATTATATGATCAAAACACCCTTAAAATACCCTAAACCACACAGGAAAATCCCACCAAATATAGCAGCACAATTTAAGTAAAAACAAACCAAAATATAGACTTATACCACTTTAAACTAAAACTGGCCAGTACGCAAAAAATAGTCCAGGTTAATAGCAAACAAACTCAAAAAATTCTAAAATTTTTAGTTAGAAAGTAGACAAAAAAATCACCAAAATTCAAAAAAAGAATCACCTGAAAAGCTTCTGTAACGAAGGAAAATGAGCAAAAACAAGTTGACCTTGCAAACTGATCCTTTGAGAACTGAACAATTAGAAAAAGAATTGCGTGACACTTCTCCCCTTGAAATCTAATACCAATTCGATGTGGATCCTAAGTTTTTAAACCAACAAAACCCTTTTAAGTGAAAGTGAAACTTACAAACAAAAACTCTAAAATAAACTGAGTAAAACAATAAATGATCCTTTTCTTTCTGGAGCCAAAACCTATTACACGCGCCATCAAGGAGGAGCACACGCCTGACCACCGTCAAGGTGAGTCCAGGCCGGAGCTAGGGAGCAGGCGCGTGGGTTCTAAAACAGCGCGTGGCTGCCGAAATTGTCGTCGGAAGTCAAATGTGTCATTTCATCTTCCTTGTAAATCATGCTTCCTTGTTTCTTAATTAAGCTATTGAACCTCTCCTCGTTTCTTTTCTTGTTTGGGCAGCGTATAATGGATTTATTCTCAATTAAACTAAGGAATTAGCCTCTTAATTCACATCAAACTGGATCCAAGCTTCCGAATTCTATAATTTGTGCATGTTTCTCACATGGTGAAAAATCTACAGTGATTGTGGTAATATTGGATCCTATATTCATCTCATCTATATCTAGCACAATCCTTCCTTTTATCGTGACCCTCATTATTTTCTCCTTAAGAGTGATGCATTTTCAAAGGGATGACTTACTAATCGATGGTATCAAAAATAGTTTGGATTAGACGTTTTACCCAGTTGTTTAGACAGAGGTAGCACGATGATCTTTTTCTCAAGCAAGTCGTCTAGAATTCCTTACAAATCTTAATCTGGAAACGGGTTATTTATTTACCTGCAATTGCTTTAGGGTGGGTCCTTAATTCTCGCTTTGTATCCTTCGAAGATGACTCCTTCATTTGTTCGTTCTTTAGCTTAGAAAAAATCTTCCCCGGAGAAGACGTGGTGGAGACTACCACTGACTCTTTGGTAGGTTTCTTACCAGTCTTTTCTGTCTTCTTAAAATTATTCTTTTCTTTCTTGACAAAACCCGAAGAACTTGCACCATGGCTCGAGATGCTTATCTCCATATCGTGGGCTCAAGTTGCTAGTTCTTGAAAGGACCTCGGCTTTATGCCTTGTAGGATGTACAACAAATCTCACTTCATCCCTTGGATACACATTTCAACAACACGTAGAGGTTTCTAACAAAGAATCTTTGCATTCTAGACTTATAACTCTCCGATCTATTGACTGATGTAAACCAAAACTGGTTCATCTTCCCATGTCATCCTAACTATCGATAGACTCTTGAGGCGGATTAGTGTACCAATCAAATGCAATTCCCTTAAGGGAACAGGCAAATTGTTTGACAAGCAAGTATCCTGCAATTCCGGCGTTGTTACATGTCTCGATAAAATGAGCGATGTGTTGCTTGGGATTACTTGTCCCATTGAACTGTTGGAATTTTATGGGTGATAGCCTTTGGGCATCTTCAATTTATTGATACTTATATGGCGTTGTTCCTCATAGGCCCAAAGACTTGACTATGCATACTAGGTGATGGAGGGTGGATTCTAGGTCGTTGGAAACTAAAATTCCTCCGATCAAACTATATTTATAACCAAACCTACACCTAGTAATAGGGAAAGTTTTGGTCGAACCACTAGGAATGGGGGGAAGCTTGCTACGGCCAATGTCAAGCTACATCGAAGGTAAGATGGTAGTGTAGATTATCTAATTCAACTAATCAAACCAAGTAAATCAATATATCAAGACACTAGGGATTTAGGATCCACATGTACTTGCAATGGACACACACTAATCGGGTTGGAGATTGATTAATTTGAGTATTGCAAGGGAAGATAGACAATGCAATCAAAAAAGCTCAACAAGCTATCTCCTAGAGGTCTAGCTAGCGCCAACTACGAAAGACTCTAACTAGGAACGTCACTAACCAAGCTCAATCGACAAATGCGAGCTACAAATCAATGGTCCGTATCAATGTAGGCACACAATGCAATCTAGTATGACAATTAAAGTTAGCTACTCTTTAACTAATCACACACATGCACAAAATCAATCAACCAATTTAATCACAATGCTAAATCAATCAAAAACCCCCAATTAGCTATGATCCATCACTCAAACATGCTTCACCGCATCCCTAGCAAGTAAACTACTCACTATACATGGAAGAAATCGAAATCAAAACTAAGCAAATCAACAAATTCATCATCATCATTTCAATCAAACAAATTTAATCAACTAATCAATAAACTTGAACAATCAACAAAACAATTGAAATCAAAAGCTAAAGATTGCATTAAAGTAAAAGAAATCCTTACAAACTTTGATGAAATCAAAGGAAATGTGCTTAGAATCAATCATCAATCATCAACCATGAGTTTATCTCTCTAAAATTCTTCTCTAATGAAAATCTCTAATATCCAAAATTCTAAAATTAATTCCCTAATCCATTCTTTCTCTAAAAATAGAAGAAAAATCTATATATAGTAAAGCTAACAAAGAGAAGTTGGTAAGATCGTCCAAAATAGACCCGTACAAGCGCGGCCTTCTTCAAGAAGATGCGCGGCCGCGTAAAAGAGGGTACGGAATAGGGGGAACAACAGGCGCGACCGCACCATAGCACCGCTCGCCCGTGCCACCACACTGCGCGGCCGTGCAATTGTCGCGCGCGCCCGCACCTGGGAGCAGGGCAGCTCTCTTCCCCTTCAACTTGATGCTCCTTGTGCGCTCCACTTGGTGTGCTTGGTGAACACGGAGCATGGCAGATTCTAAACACCTTGATGGTGGGTTCAACACCAACATTGGTGCCCCCACGGCTTGAATGCACGACCTAAGGAAACTTGGAACTTGCACATCTGCATACTTGGGTTTCAAATGGAAGACACTAAGCATCCCAATCAATGCAAAACCCGGGAAGAAACCTCGGGAATACTTGGACAACGATCTTAACCTGAAAATGAAAGAAAACAAACAAATAAAAGGGAAAAAGACAAAATAAACCAAGAAATACACGAAAATAGAAAATCAACTAAGGAAAGTGCAAACTAAAGAAATAAAGAGCAAAACTAAGGAAAAAGGAATGAAAAGAGCTATAAAAGCAATCTAAAATCACCCTAAAAGAGAATAAATGAGTGCCATAAATGACACTCATCACTAGGATGGTGAGTCTAGTTAGATGGAGACATGACTAACAAGACCCAAAAGGAAGAGGTCAAAATATATCATGTATCGTAATTGGTCAACCATGTTGTTGGGTTTGATATCACTATTACTGTTAAGAAGAAAAATGAGTCTACTTCTCCATGTCCAACTGATAACAACAATGAGGGTTCAAGCATTGAGGAGGAAAGTGAAGTTATTGTGAGAGACTATCTTACCACCGAGGTTGCTGAAGTAGACTTCGTAGGATCTAATAAAGATAACCCCATGATTTTTGAACCGGACCAGGTCCAATCTTCCCCTTCAGTGCCTATCTTCATGTTCTTTTCCACAAGTAGGAAGAATGGAAGGCAGCATATGCCTAGAGTGAATAAGGGAGGTAAAAGGTACTCCAAGTTTTGTTTTTTCAGGTCTAAGAAGCGCAAAGGAACAATCTCAGAGCATCTTATGAGTAGTATTCGTGATGAAAATGGTCACTCCCCGTTATTACTTATTTGTATTGCTAAGTGATCCGAATATTGATGAGAACTTCAAGAATTTGTTAAATCTTTACAAGGAAAACCTAAATTTGAACATTAACTTATTAGAAGCTACAAATTGGCGGTTCTTGGACGGTTCAAACAAAGGAACTTGGTGTCTAGTCTAATAAGCTCAAGTTTTGGATTACTCTACTTACTCTACTTAGGGCAATTTAATTAGTTTTTTTGCTTGCAAGTTTTTACCTTTCACTTGAAAGGGTTTTCTTGGTTTAATCACTTTGGATTAATTTTATTTATTTTAGGAATTTATAGACTAAGTAGAATTAGAATTAGTTTCTTAATCTAAGTAGAACTAGTTTTCTTATTCTATTTGGGTTACTTGGGGATAAAGGCTAGGGGCTTGTACTAGTCCTATTAGACTTCAAATTAGTTAGTTTTTGGTCTATAAATAGTTGTAATTTCATGACTTCTGAGATATAGAATTTTTCAGATTATTAAATTAAAGTATTTGCTTGTTTTGCAATCGAAACATTCGTTTCTTGAAGCTGGCGATTATGTTCTTTAAGCTTTGTTTGAGTTGATTAATTAAGGGGTGGTGTGACCTTTAACTTACTTAATCTACTTGTCTTCTTGTTTAATTCTTAGTGGACGAATCCTATAGAGAATTTGTGTGTGTTTAAATCTCTTAAGGATACGCATCACTAAGTAGGCCATGAATATTGTATGCCCAATCCCCATTTTAGGTCTAGTATTAGTATAGCTAACAGAGCTAAACCCTCTCCTTATTTTACTTGTAGTCTTGAGTCATTTGGGAGCTAGCTTCCTTTTTGGACCGTTGTTAAAAAAAGGAAAAAAAATACTATTAAGATAAACAAAACGCCTAAACATGATACTAATAATTAAAAATCAATCCCTAAACATGATGCTAGTAATCAAAACAATAAAATAAATAGAGCAAATAAAAACAAAATAATTAGATACTCACTACAAATGTGCAATTTTGAATGCTACATCATGAATAACACGTTATAACTTTAATAAAAAAATAAATCAAAAGAATTAAGGAAATTCTCCTTGGTAATACTCAACTTTTTCTTATTCTCTTTGGTAAATTGAAAAAAATAACTATTATCTTTAGTAAACTTATATTTTTTTATTATGTTAATTATAACATTAACGACTAAGGGTTTGTTCATATTTACTTATTTTCAGTTCAGATCAGCTCCAATCAGTTCATTTTAGTTCAGCTCTAATCAGTTCAGTTCAGTTCAATTCGGCTCAGTTCTTAATTTTTTTGTTTTAGATGTTTTAGCATATTACAACAACAACGACAATAATAATAATAATTATTATTATTATTATTATTATTTTAAATTATATTCGTCGTTCAAAATGGTCACATTTTTTTTTATAGTTGAATTCATTGACAAAATGAGAATACTACACAACAGTTACTAGCTTTCATAATCGGTTAGTTCTTCGTCTTCTTCTTCTCCATTAAGTTGCTCCATTACCTCGACATTCCTCTGAATTGACTCCCATATCTGATCAGTTATTTGGTTTCGTACAATATCCATAACTGCTTTTCTGTTATCATCGTACATAGTATGATCTTCTGTTGGTCCCATGACTTCAACTTGGTGCGTGAATGGAATCCCTAGTTTATGTAAACGAACAAAATTGTGTAGAGTACAACAAGCAACGATTATTTGCAACTTATAGCAAAAGTCCATTTGCGGCATCGAATTAGGTTGTAGAACCTTCCACCTATTTTTCAGAACCGCAAAAATTCTCTCAATTACATTTCGACAAGAAGGTGTATTTAATCGAATTGCTCAATCTTTCCTCGTGGAGGACCTGTTCTCTTGAAATCAGGCAAATGATACCTCACATCAGGTCCTCCATGTGGACTCAAGTACCCGAGTGTATTAGGATACGCTGAATCGACCACATAGTATTTTCCTGTACAATAATCATAATGTTAGTTAACCAAAGTAATGGATTTTTCTATCTTATTCATCGCAATGTAACTTAGTTTGTACCAGACGGTGGATGAAGGAATCCCATTATTGCATCTTCTAAACATCGCCTCCAAACAGTTGTATCATGTGCACTGCCTTCATAACCTACATTGATGTGAGTAAACAACATGTTATGTGAACACACAGCCATCACATTCCATGATTTGCCCCCTTTTCGATCTCTGAAGGCCTTGCCTACAGCATCTGCAACAACTGCATCTATAAGGGTACCGTCTATGGCACCAACACAATCCTACGAAAAAAAGTACATGGTCATTACATGGACATTATACATGTAGGTAAATTTAATGTGAATAAGTACCTTAAAGAAAGGCCAGTATTTGTTGTTATTTTGAATTTCAGGAGGTGTTTCATTCAAACTTTGATATGATCGAATTATTTGAGTTGACAACGTCTGCAATGCCTCTAATACCTCGTGGAAATACTTCGAAATAGTAGTTATACTGTGTTGAAATTTTTCAACAGCATCACGAACGGAAGCAGGTTTGGCAAGCATGTACAAACATATCCCAAGTTTCTCCTCAATGCCTATATGTTTACCATTACCATCTCTCAACAATTTTTGTTCTCTAAGAGTATTAGCAAGACTTATAAATATTTTTCTACTTAGCCGAAGTTGTTCTTTGTACAAATTATGATGGCCTGTCAGCATCCTATGTATCCATTGACTTCTCGTTTCCCCACCAACATGCAAAGGTATCTGTTCAACTTAGGACGTCAATCTCCTTAGCTCATGCAATGCTATACGTGTCAAACTTTCTTCCACCAAATCATCATCCATTCTACATAACCAACAAAAGATTTATTGCAAATTGCTTTAGACAAGCTTAAAAAAACAAGGAATTCAAAAGAAATAACTTGGACTCATAATGGTAACAAAAGTGAATACAAACACACATAATAGAAATAATTTAGACGAAATCATCCGATCATATTACACAAACATAAGTTGTAATTGAAATCCATAATGAAAATCTGATCATAATCATAAAACTAGCCATAAAGTCACACAATTATTTCAACTTAAAATACTAGTTTTCATAGAATCCTTCCTCAAGCAATGAAGTAAATGAAGTGTCTGGCTTATACACATCATCTTCAAGTTTACAATGCTTCCTTAAGAAATGAAGTCTCCCTCCATCAGAACGCAAAGAGGTGAAAAGATCGATAGCACCGAGAGTACTACGAAAGCTATCAAGAATATCCACAGCAAAGGCTTCCCCATACTTTTCAACAATCCTCATAGACTCCAAGATATTGAGAACTTCATCAAAAGGGTTTTTGGGTTTAGAAGATTGACTCAGAGAGGATCGCTTCAATTGATCAAGACATGCATCAATATCCTCTTTCCTAGACCTTTTACTAGATATCCTAGAGGGCTGGTTGTCAAGGTCTTTACTCTTTTTTGTTTCACTAGGAACGATACAAGCAAGGATGTCATTGTTGCGGGTTTCAATTTCATGAGCATTATCAGAGTCACAAGATGCTTCAGCTTCAACACTCAATACTTCCTTCTGTTTCAGTTTCATCCCAAGTGATGCTGGTGTAAAAGATCTATCACCCTTTGCATAACCACTAATAAAAATCTTATCCCATTCCGCCTCATTCTCTAATGGAATCTTAAGAAAAGCTTTTGGTATGGATCTATATCGCTGAAAAAGGATAACGTTTTAAAGAAACATATTAGTCGAAGGAAAAAATATATGTCTATAATATACAAATTAAATAATAAGAATAGTTAACAAATACCTTAACAAAGGCTTGCCATTTTTCAGAATCAACATCAACTTCAAGGCAATCATTATTGATCCATCCAATACCAGTCCAGTTCTTTAATTCATTCCAAGCTTTGTGTTTATTTTTCATATTCATGAACCAATTCATAATAGGAAGGGGTGTAAATTTCTTTCCAGTTCGGGTGTTTAAAGTTCTAGCAACAACATCCCAATCAGTTTTCCCACCGGCTGGGGAGACATGGTCCGGCAGAATTCCCAAAAGTATGGTCACAACATCCGAAGTGAAAGATGCTCGTTGGGTACTCATTGCAAACAAGATATGGCTAAACAACATCCAAAGTGAAAGAATAGATATTAAAGCACAAACTACATGACAACTCCAACGCTTCTAAAATAACTAACTAGCAATAAAATTAAGGGTATACTAATGTTTTTTATTAGAACACATGTCATAAATACAAGTTTAAGTACTTACAATTAATATTACTATACTACAATTATAAGTAGAGAAACACATGAAATTAATATTACTATACTACATTATTACCTTTTTATACATATTAATGCATTGTGGGTACTATCATTCACTCACTCACTCTTATTACTCTCTTTCACAATTCCTTTTCGTACACTGCTCTCTGCTCACTCACTCACTCACTCTTATTACCCTCTTTCAGTTGGTCCACAAAGTATCTATCAGACAAATAGCGATTTAGAAAATAACATAAAATACCGTATATTTCTTCTAGACACGTAATTTAACACGAATATATCATATTAACGTTCCAACAGACCAACAGTAACGTACGACTACATGATAAACTAATCATCAGATTGTAAAACTTTTAACCCATAACCAAAAAAAATAAATCGTTCAGCATATAATTTTGCATAATGAAACACAAAATTCAATTTTCAGATTTCCATTTCTCTCTCTCTTCTATAGTAATACTCTGTTTTTCTAATTCTAATTTATGGTGGGTCTTTCTTTAATTATTAAATTTTACTTTGTTGGTAATGGTTTAATTAAATATTGGATTAAATGCTTATTATTTGCTGAATTTAATCAGGTGGGTCTTCGTTCAATACCGACATGATTGGATGCTCTGCTTCATGAGAAATTCTTTGAGCCATGTTAACATATGAAAGTAGCATATTAAATTAAGCTTGAGTAGCATATTGAATTTTTAGGTGGAACAACGATGGCAATACAACACCAAATGCAAATAGTAATGGATCTATACTTATTTCAAGACTACTGTCGGACACCGGTAAAACATTCATAATTTTTTCATGGCTTCCATTAATATTCAAGAACAAAAAAAACGACATTGGGTATGGGTTTAGCAAAATTCGACAATTAAAGTTAATTCTGTAGGAGTTTATAAGTACTACGCAGCGGAAATAATATATATATGAATCATATTCAATAAAGTACCTAATCCAAGGACCGCATGCATAACACACAAGACACATAATCATACCTTTGAAGCGTGAATTCCACGAAGCTATTCGACAGGCAAATCAGGGAGAGAATAGAGCCCCAAGTGTTGCTCCTCTACTTAGTCCACGAGATTCGAACGAGCCGTCCACCAATACTAGATTGGTCGAGTGATAGAGGAAAACCGCGATCACCACCTTTTCGGACAACCGACCACCGCACGAACCACCACCACCACGAGACACCACCGTGCGCCGGGAGGAGGAGAGAGCCGTGAGAGAGGGAGTATGAGAGGGGGTTGGTTTCGTGTTTGCTAATTAGGGTTTGATCTAAATGATCAGTTAATTCCTTACATGCAAACCTAGGCACCTAGTCTATTTATAATCCCATTATAATTAGACTAGGGCACGAAGCCCAATAGCCTCTCAAAGCCCCTACATGGCCGGCCACCTAGAGTGATGAGGCCCATGATGGGCCTCGTCCTCTAATGCTCGATCTAGCCCCTTTGTGTGACCTTATAGGATCCGTCCAATTGGGCTTTGGCCTATTTTACTAGTCCAAAGATCGTAAGTACCTCTAGCTATGGCAAAACGACGACCCAAATGTCCGGACTTAATTATCTCCATAATTTGATCCAATTATATATCTAGTAATTGCACACGACGAAGACATAACTCCTTCAATCTCCCACTTGTCTGAGACAAGGGTGCAACATTCAAATTCCTTAAGTCAATGTATATGTCGATTTGATAATATGATTGCATCACATGTCGAGATCATATTAATCTACAAATCGTTTCTTGAAATCCGAGTTAGAATTACAAAACCAAATGATTACTGAGTAATGCATTTGAACGCGGCCACGTATTTTCTGAATTCTCCCTCTTCAAGCGGCCATGACACATTTCCTAATTTAATAGGTAGACTCTATCCAATCTTGTGGCAACAAGCCTCCCACTCAACTTCTGAAATAACCGGGAAACATCCTTAATAATCTCCAGTTACGGGTAGACGTTTGAATGTACCACAGTTATAACATCCATTGAATGAAATCAATGTTCCACTCATGTCAAAGGAATCCACTAATATATACGGAAGCTCTATACTTGAACTTCAAAGTAGGTCAATAGTTCGATCATGCATCATTCATGCATATCTAAGTGATTGACCGAGCATCACTATGCCCCTATAGCCCATGAAACCGAGCTATCCAATCAATCTTACATGCTAGTCCATTTATTGAAATCATTTATGTCCACTTTAATGATTTCGAACTAGGAACTTAAATAATATACGGATTTTGTTCACCTGTGGGGTTTCATACACCAGGTCTCTAAAATAGATAACCTGATGAGCCCATCAATCCATAATTATTTTGGACATTTTATTTAATTTCAAAACCATAATTAAATAAGAGAAATAATAATTTCTATTTTAAACATAATTCTGCAAATTGATGTATTTTCTCATGTAAAATGTTTCCACAAACATACACAACTTAAATTACATAATTTGCTTCAATCCAAGACTTTAATATGACTTTCATACCTTTGTCTATGGAAGGGGTTTAGTGATTTCTCACTCATAATAAAACTTTGCAGAACGTGACCTTCCGCCGGTCAATGATCTCATAACTGAGGCGATATCTTATATCCATTTGTTTGGATTTGTGATGTGACCCTGGCTCCTTTGTTCTTGGGCAAAGGTGACCCTTTAGTCATATTACATTTTAATCCGAACTTCCTCTAAAACTATCCGACTATAGCTTAATACACATATTCTGACATTGAGCATGCAATAGTGCTCTGCTTTGAACTCTTCAAGCTCACTGTACTTCTCCATACTAACAAAATTGTGCGTCTAGATCAAAATCTAGAGTCATCTTGCCTGTTTGGAGAGAACTTGCATTCGTAAAACTCTTGACAACTTGTTTACCTTTAACACCATAAACTAGAAAAATTCCTTTAGCGCTTCTCAAGTACTCAAGGATTTGTTCTTGGTAACTTTCCGTATGCTTATTCTGTATTTGCTCGAAACTTGCTACACATGCACAAGTCATATGTAACAACTTGTTTTGTACATTTCATGGTACATGTAATGGTCCCTTTTGCAAAAACATTAGGTCCACTGCCTTTACAACTCAACTCAACTAGCTTTTAAGGCACTGAGTTTTACTGAGTGTAAAACCATGAGACATGGGAAGAGATCCTCTCTTAGAATCTTGCATCTTGAACTCGTCAAGAACCTTATCAACATAAGTCTCTTGATTAGGTCCAGTCATCCTTCAAGATTCACTTTGTGGATTTTGATTCCCAATATGTACTCAACATCTCCTAAGTCTCCCATATAGAAACAATCTTTCTAACCATTGCTTGACTTATTCAAGTATTGATATATCATTTCATATGAAATGTATGTCAACTACATACTAGACTAAGAAGACCAATTGCTCCCACTAAACTTCTTGTTTCTACAAGATTTCTTTTCCATTCTTCCAAGGTAATCAAACTGTTTGATTTCCTAATGAATATTTCAACTCCTTAATGCTTACTTCAATCCATAAATGAATTTGTGAAGTTTGCAAAACTTTCTAGGAATTTCTGGAATTCAAAACTTAAGTTGTATCATATACATCCCATCCATCAAGAACATTTCATGAAGGTGATTTTGATTTCCATAACTAGAAATAATCCGAATAGGCTTACATGACTAATAGGTTTGACTCTATTTGTAAGACTATCATGGACTAGCACATCTTTACAGACATGGAGTCCATTCTGGATTTCTTGGCTTTAAGCCACTTCCTGAGTTGGCACTTGTCCAAAGCTTGCTTGTAGGTATGGATTCCAACCATTCCAATAGGAAAATTTTAGAATCCACCTTTTACTAGAATTCCAACAAACTGTTTGTGAATCCTAAGTAACCTACGATAGGTGTGAGCGACAATAGAATTATTCTCTTCAACTCATTGAAGCCTTTCATTCTAGTAGGACGATAGAAGTCTCGCTAGTTGAATTAGCTTGCTTCGACACATGTTTTATCAAATTAGCTGATTTCATGCGCATTCGTCTCTGATGTAGTGTTATCTACATCCCTTTGTTGCTCGTCTCGAATCTCATCGAGATCTAACTTTACTCCCACTTGGCTTTGTAGGGAGACATTTCTTTCTATAAAGACACTATCGCGAGCAACAAACATTTTGTTTCTACGCGATTGTAGGAATAATACCTCTGATTTAGGGTTTATTATGTCATCTTTGTAAACATTTTACATAGATTTCATATTCCCTCAATCCTTTTTAGAAAAGATTACTTTGGAACATTTCCAGTCTTTCTATTGCTTTGGTGAAGTTTCTGTTTAGTATATTCACAATTGTTGTTGTTCTAATGCATATCCTCACAACGATATTTGTAAATCATTAAATCTTGGATCGAACCATGGCAAGCAAAGTTTGATTCCTACTTTATACATTTTAATTGTAATGTTCCTGGATTGTGAACTAATTCAACAATTCCTTTAGATGATCATTTGTTTTGAGTTAAATATTTATCACAACAATCATATTGTGGTGCTAAATTGTTTATCTCAAACTTGATTTTACATTTCATTTTTGAATTTTGAATATTTCAATGATTCCAACTTCTATTTCATTAAGTAATTATCGACATATTTACTTAAATCGTTAATAAAAGCAATGAAATAGTTAAATCCCTTTGCTAAATCTTGAATTTATGGTACACTCACATCATGTGTTTGTGTTCCAAAAGGTCATTTTAGCTCTTTTACCCTTTCAACTAAAAGGTAACTTGGTCATTTTATCAAGCATTACTTCTAATTCTCAAGTGATTCATAATCATATAAGAGTAAGAGTCCATCCATAACTTTGGATGTGCAAATGGTTTATGTGACCTAACTTTACTTTGTTATAAGTATGTTTGCTTTGAATCATCTAAATTTACTTTTGTGATCTACGTATATCAATGTCATAAATAAAATTAACTCATATCTAGCAAAATAAAAACAATTTATTACCTTGGTCATGGATCAACATTTGTCCAAGCCAAGTAAAACCAAATCAGTATTCAAAACAAGAAAACCGAAATATTGTCTCATCAAAAACTGGAAATAGTTCTAAATGTCATGATAAACTAATCAGAAATTAAAACTATGAAGCTATCTCTGGCCACTCAAATACTTCTAGTGCACCTTCAAGCTCCATCTCCATGCTAGCTTCACTTGCTTGCAGTTCCTGTGCAACATCATAATGTTAAGCACTGCAACTTGGTATCTCATACCTTAGTGAAAGTTAAAATGTTTATAACATAATACCTGAGGTTGATGCTCCATTCTTCTTCTTGAGGAAATCAAGGTATTTCTGGCAATTGCGTTTCCAATGCCCCTTCTTCTTGCAGTAAAAGCATTCACTCTCACTTGCAACTTTGGGTTTTGGATTCGCCTTAGGCTTTTCAGGTGCCTTGGCAATTTGCTTGCCCTTGCTCTTGGCATTAGCCTTTTGCCCCTTCTTCTTGAACCCCTTTCCCTTCTGAATCATAAGAACTTCCTTCTTAGGTTCCTTAGGGATTTGTTTCTCAGCACTAACCAGCATTGCATGCAATTGACTCATAGTCTTTGCATTCGCAGTCATGTTAAAGTTCATGATAAACTGGTTGAAACTTTCTGGAAGTGAATGGAGAATGATGTCTGTTGCCAAATCATCACTAATTGGGTACCCCAGTTTCTCCATACTTTGAATTAGGCCGATCATTTTGAAAACATGATCATGAACTGTGGCACCCTTCTCCATTCTACAATCCATAATCTCACGATGAAGCTCATACCTTTCAACTCTAGCTTGTTTCTTAAACAAAACTTTGAGCTCTTCCATGATTGAATAGGCATCCAGGTCCTCAAAACGCTTTTGAAGACTAGGTTCCATGGTAGCAATCATTAAGCAAGTGATAGGCATAGCTCTATCATGAGCTTCCTTGTGCTTCTTGATATCTGCCGCAGTTGGATTTTCTGGCAGAGGTCCTGGTAATGGGGTATCAATGATATCCTCCTTGCCCTCAGATTTCAGAACAAGCCTTAGCATTCTTTCCCAGTTGGAAAAGTTTTCCCCTGTCAACCTATCCTTTTCAAGGAATGGTCGCAAATTGTAAACGTTGCTGTCATTGTTATTACGGCTACCCATCTATGTCAAAATAAGGCAAAGTTTAATAATTATGTTTAATAAATTAAAGTACCACAAAACATATTCATTTGGTAACTTTAAGACACTTTATTCAATAATTAAATGACCCCAATTGAATTTTAAGTGACTCCAAGACCCTTTATTCATGCAATAATTAACCGGACTTTGGCCCTGCCATCAACCATTACATTTTCAAGGTGAGTAAACTCTTTACTGATTACAACTCTTGTAACTCTTGGTTGAATAATTAACCATCACATGTTTAATTATTACCCTTAGCTTCAAGGTTCTAAACTTTATCTTTAGGTAACCTTGTTGAGTATAACCAATTAAAAGTGTAGAATTTGTCCTACCCCCACTCCCCAATGAAAATTATGATGCCCAGCTTTGGCATGACCCATCACAAATGTCAAAGGTTTCATCGGGTTTTTAATTGGAAAAAGCTGCCTCAATATTACTGGGATCTAGATTTATAATGTTGTGATTATTTAGTGAACTCTAGCGCATCATCAAACAACATAAATAAACCTAAACATGCATAATCTACTAATGCAATAAAATAAATATGACGTAGTATGGCCCCTTAGTCCTAAGAAAAACTAGAAATGAAAATGCTCCCACTTGAATCATCATGGATCTTCATCCACCTTGCTCCTTTGGGCCTTCACTTCATGGGCTTCTTTTGGGCTAACATCATTTAAATAACTATTCTATTTACATTAAATAAAAGTTATAAAAAATACTCAACGATACGCAGACCGTATTTAGATTACAAAAATACATCACGATACGCAGATCGTATTTAAGAATCTATGGGCCACACTAGTCTATATATAGCAACATAATATCATATATTAGAATAGTGCCATATAATAAATCACTCAACATGCTTGTCTAAACTATAACATCGAATGATCATAATAAAGACAACGCATTTCCTAAAAATTTTATATTTTAATCATAATTAGATAATATCATATATTATTCATGACGGTTCATAAAATATCATATATTTAATTTAGTCATGAGATAGAATCAAATCATATTTTAATCTAGAAAGATAAATCATATTTGATCTTCCATGATTATCCTAACTAATTTAGGAGATTCTATCCTAATTACTAGCCAATCAAATAATTTTAAAATCAATTACATCCTAATCTAATTATGGGATAATCACATTATTTAAATCAATTATTATCCTTTTGGAATATGCTCAGAATATCCTCATCAATCTTATCCTTAATTAACCACTTTAATTTAGGATAATTATCAAAATAACAAACTAAATATGGATAATATCAAATATAACAACTTTTGAATATTTGATTTTATCCTAAAATAAAAGATTTTAACCAAATAAAACCAACTTTATCTTTTAAATAAAAGATCATATTTTGAAAATATTTTAACTTATCCAAAATAAAACCAATTTTATCCCAAAATAATTCGCAATTATCCTGAAATAAATTTTTAAAACAGAATTTTTTTTTTTTTTGAAAATACCGCAACCACCACGCCGGCCACCGTGTTTGGCTAGCCGAAGCTAGCCACGGTGGCTGGCTGCCGTGACAGCAGCCACTACCGCAAGGGCAGCAATGTGGCAGCTGTTACTGCTGGGTTGCAGGCCACCGTGCGTGGCCAGCCGAGGCTAGCCACGGTGGCTAGCTGCTTTGCTCGAGAAATTTGAAAGAAACCTTGCTGCTTGATAGTTGAGAGGAGGGAGATGACCAGAAAAATTTAGGTTACTCAAGCGTAAAATATTTTTGAGAAAATTTAGGGGAACGATTTTTTTTTTAGGGGAACGATTTTTTAATAATTAAAGAAAGTAGGTTTTTTTTTTTTTTTGAGAAACTGCAGTATATGCGATTGACTACAGTAAAATATTGAAGAATACTTTTTATTTATATATATATTTAAAATATAATATTACAAAATTTAATAATTTAAAATACAGAGTTATTTTTATAACACTTTTATATTTTCCACAATCCACTATATATATTATCATTAATTTTCATAAACGTTTTCATATATTTTTATGCATTTTAATTTTTCCGTTTAATTCAATTCAGTTCAATTCAATTCAGTTTAGTTCAGTTTAGCTCCAATCAGTTCAGTAAATATGAACCGGCCCTAAGTTTTGTTAATTTCTTAACCATGGTTAAGCTAATAATAACAAATAAACGAATAATTGACATAATTGTCCCCATTTGATTCATACACCCATGACCAACCAACCTTTCACCACCAACCATTCCTCTCTTTTTCAGTCTTTCACCACCAATCTCCATGGCTCCATCACTAACAAATACCATCTTTCTGCTTCCTCCTTTTCCAAACACTATTCGTCTATCTCCTCCCACCACGCTCCATCACCGCTTTCCTTACTTCACATACCCACACACTGTAATAACCAACCTTAGCACTCCACCGCCACCGCCTCTTAAAGTCCAAATTCAAATTTAAGTTTTAAAGGCCAAATTCAACCATAAAACCTCCAAATTTGGAGTTTTCATGGTCGAATTTGGTCGTTAAAATCTATGATTGATGATATAAAAAGGTTTGCTTTTGTTTTACTCTTGTTTTTCTTCTCGTGGGGTAAATGTTGGTGGTTTTAATTTGGTGGATTTGTGGTGATTTGGGATGGTTTTTATATGGGTTTCGGGTAGGTGTGGGTTGTGAAATCTGGATTTGGGATGGTGTAAGTGGGGGCGGTTGCTGGTGGTTTTGAGGGGTGCAAGCGACAACAATTTTGGGTAGTGTATAGGGGTGTTGGTGGGAGTAGATTCAAGTAATTTTAGGGGTGCAGGTGGGGGCGGTGTTGGGTGGTTTTTAGGGGGTGCAGGCGGTGGTGGGAAGGTGGCGGGTTTGGGCGGTGACGAGTTTCAGCCTTGGTGAGGATGGGTCAGGTTTGAATTGGGAGCCAGAATTGAAGATAAAATAGTGTTAAAGTAAGCCATTAAGTCTTAGTTAACTAGGGTTAGGCTTATAATTTCATATTATTGTCATTAATGTCACCATTAGATTAGTATAAGTAATTGGAGTTTACCGGATAATTAAAAATTTCACAATCTACCAATTAGAAAATTAAAAACTATAGTGTTATTAAAGAGAATTTCCCATATAATTAAATACATTAGTTAGAAAAACTCATATCACCTTCGGGTTTTGGACTTTCAATTATTTGACAAATATTATAAATAAAGCTAAGAGCAATAGAAATTGTACATCGAAAATTTACGTCTAAGCCTTTTGGGTCGTATGGAATTGAAAAATGAGATGTCGGGATATAGAATTCGTCTCCTCAGAATCAGAAAATCCAGTTGTACTATATACTTAAAAATCGGGAAAAGATAAAGTTTTAAAAGCTGATAGAATTCTAAAAGCGCGTCGCATGGGCCATCAGTTTTGCGATTTTTGTTTTTATCATTACTTTAGACCCAGAGGCCAAAACTCAAAACAAGATATACTTGTATAATATATAAGAGGTGTCAATTCAGATAATCGGATGGAATTTGGATCGGGCTTGTTCGGGTCGGGTCAATTCGGATCGGATACATTCGGTTCAAAATTACCCTTGTAATTCGCCTCTGGATCAAATTCGGGATAAGATATCTCGGGACCAGATTGGGTTTGAGTGGGGTTAGCTTTAGATCGGTTCATATTCGGTTCGGATAAATTCGAATCGGGTTCAAAACGGGTTTGACCGGGTTAATTTCGGGTAGAGGACTTTGTGTCGCATTGGTTCTGATCGGTTGTTTTGGTTCTATTAAGTTCAATTTGATTACTAAGGTTGATTCAGTTCGGTTTAGGACACTTTTTATGTTTGGCTGAATTTGATTGGTTGGATTGACCAAATTTAATATTCAAATAAGTACATTTTTAAAAGTAGAGTAATTATTAAGTCTTTATTTTAATCTTGTTATTAGGTCTTTAATGTGTCATTAATATATGTTTAAGTGAAAAATATGGTAAATAATAGGTTGGGTTTAAAATTATGGTTGGATTGAAATCATGTCAAGTCAAAATCAGGTCAGGTTAAAATCGGATTCGGTTAATATCAGTCCCGATAAAAAACAGATCGAATTAAATCGAGTATTTGTCAGGTCAATTTCGGTTCGGATTGAGTTCAGGTTAGGTCAAATCGTTCGGTTTGAATTGAAGTCGGGTCAAATCTTTCGGTTTGAGTTCAAGTAGGGTCAAATCGGTTTTGGGCTGAGTTTAAGTCGGGTCAAATCGGTGTCGGGTTAAATTCAAATCGGGTCAAATTCGGATTCGGGTTGAGTTTGATTCGGTTACAGATCGGGTTTGTGTCTTGAATTTCTCGGATAAAATCGGATCGTTCACAATTGAAACGGATGATTTTTTTCTAGTCGGTTCAGTTTTGACACCTCTATAATAAATAAGTTGAAAAGCTCTAAAAGTGTAATTTTTTTGTTCAACCGAACAAAGCTTTAGTTTTATTTTGTGTTGGCTTGAATTAAGAAAGCTATAACATTTAAATTTGTTTCCTTAAAAAAAAAATACTAACATTTAAATTTGGGAAAATTTGTCAGGAATAAGCCAACCTTTGCGTGGTTAGCTCAAAATAAGACAACCTTTCAATTAACTCAAAATAAGTCAATTTTTAAGGGTATTTTCTCAAAATGAGTCAAAACCTATTAGATTAGAAATTAACCGGTTTTTAAGGTTAAATATAACAAGTGTCATTATGTGATTGGTCCTTTTTTTAAAAAAATAATTAAGATTTATTTTTGATTGATTATTTTAAAAAAGTTAATTTACAATTAAATAATTATATCAAAAAAAATAAAATAAACAAAAAAACTTAAAAAAAAAAAAAAACCCAGCCACCACCCACTTCCAGCCCCCTCCCCCTTCCAGCGGCCAGTGACCACCTCCCTCCTTCGTCGCCGGCAACCCCATCCCCTCCCTTTTTCCCCATTCCCATCCCTAAACCCAACCCCCAAATCCTAACCCCAACCCCTAAACCCATTCCCGTCCCTTCGTGAAGCACTGAAGTGCAACCTTTGCATGTTGCGAATAGCGAGGAGAACAACGTTAGTGAGGAAAAAATGGATGACGTGGATGGGTGTAAAGCTAAACGACGTTGTCGGAGCGATTTGCAGCGAGAGAGTGGACAAGGGTATTGGAGATGCAGAGGAGGAGTAAAATAGAGGAGTATGGTGGTTGACGGCGACAGCAATGTGTAAGGGTGGCGGAAGATGGGTGGTGTTGGATTGTTACGCCGATAGTTGGAGTTGAGGTGGTGAAAGAGAAGGAAGAGATGGTGGTTAGGAGGAAGAGGAGGAGAGAGAAATTGAGAGGAAAAACACCATTGTTGTGAGCTTGAGTAGGAATTTTGCAGAATAATTATGAAAATGGTGTTTCAGAGAGTTGTGAAAATGGGTGTTTGTGGGTTTGTATAATAAAGGGAGTTGCAGAGGGGGAGTAAAGAGAGAGAAAGGATGGAAAGTATGGAAGAGGAGGAGAGAGAATTCATGAGGTTGCCGGTGTCGCGATAGGGAGGTGGTCACCGACGCCGGGAGCTAGTAGGGGTTGTCGTGGGTGGGGGAAGGGTTGGCTGGTACTTTTTTTTTTCTTTTTTTTTTTTTTTTTAAGTTGTTTATTTAATATAATCATAGTTACTTAAATAAATATAATATTATTAATAAAAAAGAAAATATTTAAATTACCATAAAAAAATATATCCATTTTTAAAATAGGTACCCGTTTAATTTTTTATTTTATTTTACCACACCTTAATTTAAAAAATTTCCTAATAAAATTAAATTTAGTATATTATTTTTAATTAAAAAATAACTTATAGGTCATTTGGCCTATTAAAAGAACATATCCCTTAAAAGTTGACTTATTTTGAGTTAATTGAAAGGTTAACTTATTTTAAGTTATGATCACGTAAAGGTTGACTTATTTCCCCCAAATTTACACTTTGCTCTTCCATACTCCGTTATTTTTTGCCTTTGATCGCTCACTTTCCACACAATTTATGGAAAAATTAACAAACCCCCTTTGGTTATTTGATTTCATCACCTGTCATTGTTCATTTAAATTGGCACAAATCAACGCCAAAAACTCATCAGCATAGCACAGACGACCGAAGACCCCTACCTGCGCTGCTGCCCTCGCTAGGTGCAGCTATGGTCGGCACAGCAGACCGCACAGAAGCTTGCCAGCGCGGCCGCACCATCCGCGGTGAGCGGGCACAATGTCCCCGCCATCTTGGCATCTGAATTTGGGTCTGACATTCGCATTTTGAGGGGAAAAATTGCAGCAATTGTGGTGGTGATTGACCATGACTACTACTGTTCAAATTGGACGAATTCGGTTTACTGAGGAAGTGGAGCATTGATGGTGATTGCATCTATGCCGCTGTCATGCGCGAGTAAGGGCTAGCAGATGGGGCAGCGAAGCGATTTGAGGTGATGGTTGCTGCCGTTGCAATTGGGCGTGAATCAGGTTGACAACCCAATTTCAAGCATCATCTTTTTAAGTCGGCAATCAAAATCAATTATATATAGCCCACTGTCAATGATTTAATTTTACACTTTGAATTAACTATAATCTGTATAACGGAGCAGCTATGATATAATGTATTCATGTTAAGAACAATTTAATAATAATTCGATTAACATACTGGAAAAAAAAATTAATACGAAAAACGAAACTATAAAACAAAAATCAATCATTATTAATAAAAATAAACCAAAATAAAATTCAATCAATAAGATCTATTCCATATCAAAACATCACAAAATCATATAATCAAGAACAAATTTAGTCAATCAGATTTACTGCAAAATAAAACTACACAAAATCATAAATCAAAAAAACAAAGCACCAGTCGTAAATCCTAAAATCTAAAAACTAAAATATCGCCCATCATCCGAAAAAAAAACATAGAATGATAATTATTTACATTCACTTGCGAATGTTCTTGACCTTATTCCATCCCTTCTTACTGTAATTGCCAACAACTTTGACGCTTTTCTTGAAGAAGGTCTTCAATTCTTGGGCTCTTGTCTTGACCTGCTGCTCGAAACCACCCATATTTGGAAAATTGAAGAAAAGAGATCTGTAATTTGACAGCGAGTAGTAGTGGTGTGAATGATGTCAGTTAGGTAAGAGAGGAGAGAGAGAAAGGGGTTTTATAGGGAGCTAACCGACTTGAAATTAGATCTCGAAGTCGGTTTTGTAAAGGTGCCAGTTTTTTTTATTTTATTTTTTAATTCTACGCTAATGAAAGGATTTTTGGCTGGCTCACAGCTAGCAAGCCCTTATCTTGGTTGTCATATCAATTTTCTGAATCAATGCCGTTATTCAATTTTTTTTTTTTATTAAAGTAAATTTTTAAAAACAAAATCTATATTGAGACTCTGTATTGATCATCAGCTTTGACTTAATTTTTTTGAAAAATTTTGTGGTGAATAATACAAACTTTCAACCATCTTCCATAAATAGAACAATATATGGTTTATTTTAAAATAATACTACCTTTAATGTCTATTTGTTATAAATGAAATAAAAAAATCGGTGACCTGTTTTTATAGGTTACAATTGACACGTGTTATATTTTAATTGGTTAAGAAGTTTAAAAATATTTTTCTTTAATAATAATAATTTTAAATTAAAAATTTAAATAACTTAAACTTATTATAAAAAAAATAAATAAAAAAAAACTGAAATTAAAATTAATAATAATAAAAAAAACACCTCCACCCTGCCAGCAGCCACCCCACTGTCGCTCCCCATAACCGCCGGTGGCCACACATCTCTACCCGGCGCCGGCGCCTGGAGGAACCCCTCATAACCCAGACCCCGACCACCCAGCCACCCCTCGAAAAGTCGATTTTTGGGTTTTAGAGTTTATAGAAGGTGGTTCATGGAGGGGAAGGGGATAGAAACGACCGTCATAGGGGCGAAATAGGTTCCCCGACACAGGGGAGGTCGTTTGGGCGCCAGCCGGTGGGGAGCGAAGGGTTTTCGAGGGGAAGGAGCGGGTTTTAGGGTGGAGGAAGGTGGTTCTGGGGAAGGGGAAGGGGCTGGGTGGTCGGGGTTTGGGTTAGTATGGGTTTCACCAATGCCGGGAATGGGGCTCTGGCCACCGGCGTCGGATCAGGGGTTCTTGCCACCGACGGTTATTGGGAGGACCCGATTGTGGGGGTGGCTGCCGGCAGGGAGAGCTTTTTTTTTCTAATTTTTAGTTTTTTTTTCTTTTTTTTATTTTTTATTTTTAAGTATATTTTTTAATTTTAAGGTTTTATTTAAAAAAAATTGTTAAAAAAATCGATCAATGACATTGTGACACGTGTCACTAATAACCTATTAACCAGGTTACCAACCGGTTACGTTCTATTCTTGGCAAATGTATGTCAAAGATTATTCCATTTTGAAATAATCTGAAAGTCGTTCCATTTATGGAAGACCGATAAAAGGTAGTATTATTCTTGGCAAATTTTCCAATTATTTTTAACTTATACAGTATGTTGTAAAATGAGATGTTTTAGATGTTTTCAAGAGTAGGAGAAAGAAAGAAACAATATGATTGAAAAGTTGATTTTATAATCAATTGAACAAATATGGTATGTCGTGAGGCAAATCACTGATTTGAAAACGAAACTATGGCGCAATCGTAATGATCAATTGTATTCGTTGTCACGCCCCTAAATTTCACACATCACCAATCTCACACAAAGACACTTTTGGTGAGAGGTTGGAGTTATATAAACTTCCCTACATTTTATTAAGTATAAGTAAACTCATATGAATAGTGTTGAGACGATTATGTTCTTAAAAATGTTTATTTACTTATTTATCCCTTTTCACACACTTGTATGAATAGTGTTGAGACTATGATGCCCCTTAAATATTTAATTACATATTTTCCTTCAGTATTATTAATTATGTTTTTAACTCTTAAAAATAATGTGTGGATATTTATACCCCTAAAAATATTTGTTTAATGCTACTAACAACTAAAGTTATAAATAACACCAAATTGAGAGAACTTCTCGATCATGGCTAAGGGTCTGTTTTGATTTACTGAATTGAACTGAACTGAACTGATTGGAGTTGAACTGAATTGTTTATGAGAGAAGGAAATTAAGCTGAACTAAATTGAAATTAAGCCGAAGAGAATAGGCCCTAACTATGTCTTGTGCATCACGCGCATTTGCGGCACTAGTATGCCCAAAAAAAGGAATGTGTGTTAGCTTAATGTGTTTGATGTAATCTTGTCAACTGATTTCCTCAACCATTAAATATATACTGAAGGATGGGATAATCAAGAGTTAAAGAATTCAAAGGGACGAAGTACAAACATTAAGGTGAGTTAACAACTTCATAAACATCCCATTAATTGTGAGTGTTAAGAGATAGTATAAAGGAAGAGGAAGAGAAAGAGAAAGAGTCATTGGCGCCTGATGAGGCGAGGTTCACCCAATCGAGCGAGAGTGATATGTAATTTCAACTTGTATGCGCGCTCGACCGGGCAAACAAATGACGAAAATCAACTTTGCACCCGCACCTCATCGGGCTAGAGTGAAAAGGTCAACTACCATTCTTCTCCGTACTCCAATATATAATAATAAATAAAAGTGTCATCATGTAAATGATGTAAATGTCAAATTAGTCACAATTTCTTCTTTAAGAATCTATATCTATACAATATATTAAGTAATCACCAGATAAGACACTTCATGATAATTTTGTGAAAATTTTTCCCTAAAAAATGCTATTTATGTATTTAAAAAGTTCTATTAAAAAATTTTGAAATTCTTTTAGTAAGTTTTGTTACATACATACGTAACAATTAAATAATTTTAGAGTAGAAATAATTCAAATAAAAAAATAAAATTGATACATAAGTCATTTAATTTCAATTAACTCCATATTAATTGATTATCAATATTTATAATCTTATTATTACGAATTCGTGCATTGCATATTTGCACGGTTCCAATAACTAGTACTTTACTAAAGTGGAGTTCATATTGGAGGGAATTTTTCCTCTTAAACCTTTTTATTCAGTGTATTATTTTATTTATTTAATTATTTTATTTATTTTTTTTTCGGAAAATTTTCATTTTATTGAAAATAAAAATTTTAGTTTATTTTTTCAAAAACATTTATGACAACATTCTAATCTACTCCATATACTAAAAAAAAACCCATATACTTAAAAAAAAAACTACATTGTACAAGTATTTTAAACAATTACTGACCAATATATATATTTTACAGATTTAAAGAAAAAATGGAGAGAAACTCTGAAACCCTAAAAATGCCGAAAAATCCATTGAATGAAGAACATGATTAACTGGATTGATCTAACAAGAAACCAAAACGAAAAATTACAAGCACCATATTTCATTCATCACATTCTGTTAATGATGAATTAATGGAAATAGACCAAGGTCATCAGGCTGAAATGGCTGCTACGCCAGGGGACAAGACTAGGGAACTAGTACACTCCCAAACTGGTGCTAGGCCGCAAAATTCTTTCAGAGAATTGATGAGGGGAGAAGGAAGCAATCAATCGTTGCATCAATTTTTGAGCAATTTTGGTGCCGATGAAGAAGATGATATCTCTAATGATGATGAAGTTCCGGATGAAATACTTAATGATAGTCGATGCCATGTTATCAATCTTACAAAGGATGAGAAGAAGAGGTTGAGACAACCATGGAAAACTTCTCTTACTCCCTCCGTGTTTTAATAAGTGTTACAGTTTGACCGGCACATAATTTTAGCCAATTTAATTGACTTAAATAAAATAAGAGGTAAGTAGGATAGTTGGAGTATTTAAAATTTGTAAAAGAAAGATAGTGGGGTTAATATTTTATTGAAGAGTAATGAATGTGAGAGAAAATATATAATAAAAAAAGTAGTAGTTTGTTTGAGTGGGGAGCATGAAAGGAGAGAGATATAATATTTAAAGGTAACTTTTTGCTAAAAAAGGAAGTGTAACACTTATTAACACACGGTCGGATTTGGTAAGTGTAACACTTATCAAAACACAGAGGGAGTATCACCAAGATGTTCAACGACAAATTGGGATATATGGGATTAATGAGGAGATTGAAAAAGAAATGGAACATTAGAGGAGATCTAACCTGACATATATTGGTTGCAATTACTATATTGCTCATTTCACCAATGAAACTGACTATAATTATGTGTAATACTCCGTATTTTTATTATATTTATATATATATAAATTAATTATTTTATTTATTAAAATGATTTAATTCATTTTATAAAGAAATTATTTATTTAAATAAATTATAAGTGTGTGTAAATAAAATGGATTATAAATTGAGGCAACAAAAGTATTTGTAATTGGGTCAATCCTATTTAAAAGGGTGGACTAACTTATTGGGAATTTAGGGGCCCAATAAGTTGGTCCAAAGGGAGAATTTGTAAGGGATTAGGAATTAGTAATGGAAAAGTTGTAAATATGAGTTTTAATTTTAAAAGGAGAGTATAAATACCTTAAAACCTCAAGATTTTTCCACACAAGTTCATAATTGTCAGATTTCATAAAAAAAAAAATTCAAATGTTTTTTCATTATTTTCTCTATCTCCTTTTCCTTTATTTTTCTTTCTTTTTCCTCTTCTTTTTCCCCTAAAACCCACGCACTCTCTCTCCTTCTACCTCTTTTTGGCACGGCCGGCCATCGGCAACCCAGCCGGCCGGCGCCACCCTCCTCTCTCTCTCTCTCTTTTTCCGGTTTGTTCATATATATATATATATAAAACTTCTTTAATCCTAAAATTTATTCTATTGATTTATTGTAATAAAGGCATGATTTTTATTATGTTTTGGTGTTGATTTTAGGATTTTGATATTTCTAATTTGTTGTTATAAATTTCAAATTTTTATTTAATTAAAAACCCCAAATTATAAACCCTAGAAATTGGAGATTTTGTATAATTGGTTAGGGATTGAGGTTAGGTTGTTGTTCTTGATTAATTCATGGTCTAATCATGTTTTTGATGTATTTAAAGCCTTCAATTGAATGCTGAAAATTATTTACACACACTAATTTTTAATTATTGAGTTAGGGTTTAATTACCCATAAAAAGGAAAAAGGTTTTAATGATTTATATATGATTTTCTAGCCTAAAAGTGATGTTTTATATAAAATAAGTATGCTGGAATTTTATTTAAGTCATAAAAATCAAGTGTTTTTGAAAGGATATGAAGTACCCACTTAAAGAAAAGGTTTTATGGCTTTCATATCATTAAAAAGGGTTAATTAGTATGGTTTACATAGTATTATAGTTGCTGGAAATTTGTGAGAATAGTGGATTAATTATAATTATGTATTTTTAATTGTAGGAAGTTTCAAGCTAGGTGATTTCTAGCAAGAGTGCACAAAACTAGGCAAGGAACCTTAACTAAAATAAGTAGTATGTGCTCACTAATTAATTCAAGAATTAATTGGAAGAATGTGTTGATTATTGTTATGTTTAATCTTGATTGATTGGCTGGAGTCTTCACATGTTAAATTGATAAATCACGTAAAGTGTAAGAGGATACACACCAAAACTCTTAGAACATATATACCTTGAGTATGAACATATGGGGGAGTTATGGGGTTTTATATTTAACCATAGCTTCTACAGTGGTACAGGACACTGTACTTTCTTTTATTATTATTATTTATGCGCTGGAATTCCGTCACCAAGGTGTGACATAGTAGGTGCCAATTGAGGAAGCTCCCTGGTTGGAAGCTCCATTTTTAATGGACTATATTTTTAAGGAAGGAAACCCGTTCGATGCGTAATCCAAAGATGTTAATTAATAATTAATATTGCTAGTTATGAGTCAAAGGTAAGTTGACTGTGATTGTATTGCAAGAATGTTTTATTACTATTCTTGTTGATAGGATATTCATGTTAGTGTGGTGCATATGTACTCAGCTTTTGCTGATTCGTACTTTTGTGTTTGTGTTTGGATTTCCTTTGGTTGGCCCTACTATGACCCATTAGGGTTGAAATAAAGGGGAAGTGACAGGTACTTGAAGCATGAAGAGTATGATGGGAGTGAGTGCCGAGAGTTACTTGTGATGCTTTCCTAGTTTTATGTTTTGAATTATTTTATTATGGACTAACCTTATGTGTTGTTTAAAGTTGGATTTTAAAAGGGCCATGTTTGGAATGGTTCCAACTTGTGATTTAATTACTTTTATTTTGTTTTGAGGTTGTGAACTCAAGTTTTATTTTAAAAGTTGGTTTTTACTTTAGACTTCCACTATATAACTTTAAAAAAATAGCCTTAGCCATTATCACGGTGGCGGTAATATTTTGGTTATTTCCTTAAAATAGTTTTAATTAAAATAAAAAGAGTAATTTAAAATAAGGGAATTTCCGGGGTATTACAAAATGGTATCTGGGAGCTTTGGTTGAATTTTATTACCACTAAAGCCAAACTATTTTTTTAGGTACCTATTTTTTTTTAAAAGCTTGGCCAAGTGCTTATTCTAACAAGTTTGAAATTTTTTATAAAGTTCAAAAAAAATTATTTTTTTTAAGAGGAGGGCCGAATTTTTTTTATTTATTTTTTTTATTTTCAAAGGTCCGATTTTTTTTATTTTCTCAAATAAATATTTTCGAAAATGTTTTAGAATTTAAATTAAATTATGCGTGCAGGTATGCGAAGGATTCAAGGTATGTAATTATGTGTTAATCGCTTTAAAATCATGTGGTGAGATTTGGGCAGGAAAGAATGGGCATATAGGCTAGAATTGTATGTCTCCTTATGTGCATATTTTATTTATATGAGGTGTTCGAGCATGTTGAATGATAATATGTATTTATATGAAAGCATGTTTATGTGTGGTGACAAAAATTGTATGACTGAACACCAAACTTAAATTTTTGCAAAGAACTGTATACTTGATTAAATAAAGAATTTTCTTTATTGAGTCATAACCTGAAATACCTTGCAGGATGTTTGATTTTCCTAGTAGATTTTCCTACATGGGTACTCTGGTCAAGAAAGATTATGAGCATGTTTGGGATTATATTCGCAGAATTCGATTTTATTGTACTTATAGATCTGATGTGTTTGGGGAGCGTCACCTAGACCAACCTGATTATGTCTCAGCCATGATTGTTCACTGTTTACCTAATTATCCACCTTATGAGGCTATTAAGAGTCGATTTTTTGATTTCCACTTGCCTAATGGTGTAGCTAACTATACCAAGTATAAGGATTCTAATGGTCAGTGGGGAGCAGATTGGAGATATTTATACCGTTACATTGCTCACTGGGAATTTATCCATCTTAACCCTTAATATGCTTCTCAACCTCCTCCTTGCCATAACTTTGGTGATCCAATTCAACACCAATATGCGCCCTATTACTCTTCAGAAAATGAAGATCCCATGTTTGAGTCAGAACCTGAGTAGAGTTATAAGAACCAAGGTGAACCTATAGAGCTGGATAGTGAGTATGGAGATTCTTCTTGTCAAGTTATTTCTAATCCTAATCCTCCAAGTCCTCCAGTGATTGTCAACTTAGAAACCGATGATTCTGAGGAAGACCCTGAGGAAGATGAAGATGATGATGATGATGGCAATGATGTTGACAATGGGAGTGATCCTGAGTATAATCCAAAGCAGTACAGAGAGATCAAAGACAAGATTAACAAAATGTCAATATTTGAGGATTATAGATTAACTTTTCTTTAGCGTTTTAAGATTTATTCTTTATTCATAGTTATAGTTTAATAAAGTTGTGTGAGTAATAAGTAGCAAAGCTATAATTGGGATGTTTCAAACATTTCTTTTCCTATTTCAATAAAATTATTATTATTTCTTCTCAATCAATCCTTTCTCTTTATATAAGCTTATCAAACATTAATTTTAATTTATTGCTTTCTGTAAATGGTACCAAGGGAAATGGCTCAAAAATATTTTGTGGTGTGCTTATTTAAGTGAAATGGTTGCATGACAACCAACAATGTGTTGAATTATTAGTAGGAGAATTGAGCAGTTGCTTCTACTATAATTCAAAATGACTGCTTACCTGCTTGAATTCAAGTAGTATATATAGTAATTTCTTAGTTGCAAGAGAGTTGTGACCTACCTAATAGTAGTGATTTCTTTATTTAGGAGATCTAGAATGGTAGGAAGAAACAACAATACCAATGATCTGAATGAAGTAGTAAGGGAATTAGCTGCTGTAGCTCAATAGTTAGATGAGAGGAATAATAATCCAGACCTTACTAGAGAGTTATTTAAGAAGATAGCCCAAAGCAAACCTCCTACCTAACAGGGAAGACCTGACCCAACTATCCTTGAGAACTGGTTGAGAGAGTTTGATAAGTTGTTTGTGGTAGTAGCATGTCTTAATGAGTGCAAAGTGAGTAGTGCAGCTTACTACCTAAGGGGTGAGGTATATTTATGGTGGCAACAAAATGGGAAAACTGTGAGAGATTTACCTAACTTTGGATGGAATGTGTTCAAGGAGCAAGTGAGGGATAAGTTTTACCCTATGTTCTTGCAGAAGCAGAAAGCTGATGAGTTCTTGGAACTTAAGATGGGGAATATGTCAGTGATTGAGTATTACACTAAGTTTATCGAGTTGTCTAGATTTGTTGAGGATACTATGGCTACTGACAGGCAGAAAGCTAGAAGGTTTGAGAGAGGATTGCCTCTTGCTCTCCAAGGGAAGTTGTCAGGAAAAGTTTTTGACAACTTGGATGAGTTGTATGGAAGGGAAACACATTTACATGCATTAGAGTTGAAGGAGAAAGCTGAAAAGGCCGAGTTGGAAGCTAGGAAAAAAAGAAAGGAGCCTATGAGTAGTCCTGGACCATCCAGGAACCAGAATAACTTTAAGAGGCAGAAGTTTAACAACCACTAAGGTAATAACTTCCAAAATAATAGGAATAACCAAGGTGGGCGAAATTTTCCTAAGGGAAATAGGAACCAACCTGGAGATCGTAACCGAAGAGTATACTACTGTAAGTGATGTTCTAATAACCACCCAGGGAAAGTGTGTGAGGGTAACCTGGTCACTTGTACCCTGTGCAACAAGCAAGGGCACAGGGCATGTGAATGTTTTTCTAAGAACAAGGGAAACCAGGGAAACAATCAACCTAGGGGTAATGGACAAAACTGGAATCAATAGAAAGGTGGTCAGGGTAACAACGGGAATCAGATGAACAAGGGAGCACAGTTTCAGAATGGGAATAAGAACACCAATGGAGGTAGCACACAAGTTAAGGGTGGAACACCAAGAAAGCTTAATGTGATGGGTTCACGAGAGGCCGAGGCTGTGAAAGATGTTATCACTGGTACATTTTCTATAAACTCAGTTCCTGTTAAAGTTTTGTTTGATTCTGGTGTAACATACTCCTAAAGCTATACTTCCAAAACTATCAAACTGTCTGAAAACTGTAGATGACATAGATATTCCTATAGAACTTCCAACTGGAGGGTGTAGTTCATTGTACTAGGGTCTATAAAAATGTGCCTATAAAGATTAAGGGTAGGGAATTCTTATCCAACCTGATTGAATTTGAATTAGGAGACATTGACATAATTTTAGGAATGGATTGGTTATGTCGCTATAATGCTGAAATACGAGGTCAGTAACAGAAAATCCATTTGAAAACGACTCAGGGAGAGATCGTTACTCATTGGAGACCTGGTAAACCTAGACCTACTAAGATCATTTCTGTGTTAAAACTGGCAAAGTTAATGAAGAAGGGTAACCCAATCTATTTCTGTAGTGTGAGAAACTTGGAATATGAGAAACCATCTAAACCTGAAGATATTAAGGTAGTAAAGGAGTTTTTAGATGTGTTTCCAAAAGATATCCCAAGGATGCCACCCAAGAGAACTATAGACTTTACCATTGACTTAGTGTCTAGAACATCACCTATCTCTAAGGCACCATACAGGATGGCACATGCGGAGATGAATGAATTGAAGAACCAACAGCAAGATTTGTTAGAAAAAGGATATATTTGTCCAACTGCATCACCATGGGGAGCACCTGTATTGTTTGTGAAGAAGAAAGATGGTAGCATGAGGCTATGCATCGATTATAGGGAGTTGAACAAAGTAACCATCAAGAACAAATACCCTTTGCCTAGGATAGATAACTTGTTTGACCAATTGAAAGGTGCAGCAGTATTTTCTAAAATTGATCTAAGATAAGGGTATCAGCGAATTGTGGAAGAGGACATTCCGAAAACGGCATTTAGGACAACATATGGACACTATGAGTTTACAGTAATGCCTTTTGGGTTAACAAATGCACCTGTAATTTTTATGGACTTGATGAATCGAGTGTTTCAACCATTCTTAGACCAATTTGTGGTAGTGTTTATTGATGATATTTTGATTTATTCCAAAAACTAAGAGGACCATGCAGAGCATCTAAGGTCGGTATTAGCTACTTTAAGGACAAACCATTTGTATGCCAAATTCTCGAAGTGTGAGTTTTAGTTAGAAAAGGTAGCATTTTTGGGAAATTTTATATCCAAGGATGGAGTAGAGGTAGATCCTGCAAATATTGAAGCAGTAAAAGAGTGGCCTACTGATAAGTGGTTTATTTGACCACTTATTATGGTGAATTTAACCTGGTTTTACTATCCTTTCCCCTCTTTCTAACCCGTTTTGAATATAAAAGTTGAGTCTCGGCCTTTCCCCCTATTTGTTTGTGTTTGTCCATGTTTTGCAGGTTTTATGACTCAATTTAACAAGCATTCAAAGCGTATAATATGTTCAAGGCAAGAAAACTGACACTAGTAGAAAAAAAACATTTTGGAAGCGGTTCAAACCCTCAAAATGGAAGCGGTTTTGAACCGCTCCGGCTTGGGGGGCTTCCCTTTAGGCTTTGGAAAAGGAAGCGGTTCAAACCGCTTCCCTTTTTGGGTGAAAGGGAAGCGGTTTTGGCGCCAAATGGCTTCCCTTTTGGATTTTTGGCAGCATTATGGTAAGGGTAATGGGAAGCGGTTTTGGCGCCAAACCGCTTCCCTTTTGAACTTTTTTTTTAAAATTTATTATTTATAATAATAATATAATAATTATATTAGTGACATGTGACAATAATAATAATATTACTAGTTAATAATAATATATATTAATTATTATTATTATTAATATTATTATTAATTAGTAATATTAATTAATAATAATATTAATATATTATTAATTAATATTAAATACAACAAAAATACAAATAACGTGTAATTATCATAAATATCAAAATGAGTAAAATCATTAATATATTTAATTAAAAGTATTATGTCATTACACCAAAATATGTAAACATAACACTCACAAATACTTCGTACTATTTAATTATAAGTAATTAACGTTAATATATAATTGACATAATAATATTTAAAAACATAACTAATAAAATAATGTTCACAAGTAATCTAAACTAGCTCGATCTCACTAGATGCCATCAAATGTCACGAAAAAATCCCACATGTCGCGAATTTCATTGATTTCTTTGCTTGTTAACGGGCCTTCCCTTTGAATCTTGCAAACCTTTGGAAAAAAAAATCAACCAACCATTATTATATATCAGTATATCATGCGTATGACATGAAAAAGTTAAAAAAATGCTTCTTTCACAAACTTTTATGTCATGCATTGACAAATCACATCAAATATAGCAATTTACTGAGTTTTATGACGCATTACATCCAAAATGGGCCATATAAGGCCTATACGACTTCTACTTTGCCCATTTTCTACATTTCTTATCAAATGAAGTGTTTCTTTCTCATAACATGTCAATATTACCTAATCTTAAGTGTCTAAAGTTTGAAATCACATCAATATAGCAATTTACTAAGTTTGAGGACGCATTCCATCCAAAATGGCCCATATAAGGCAATACGACTTTTACTTTGCCCATTTTCTACATTTCTTATCAAATGAATTGTTTCTTTCTCATAACATGTCAATATTACCTATTATTAAGTGTCTAATGTTTGAAATCAGACCAATATAGCAATTTACTAAGTTTTAGGACGCCTTACATCAAAAATGCCCCAAATAACGCCTATACGACTTCTACTTTGCCCATTTTCTACATTTCTTATCAAATGAAGTGTTTCTTTCTCATAACATGTCAATATTACCTAGTCTTAAGTGTATAATGTTTGAAATCACAGCAATATAGCAATTTACTAAGTTTTAGGACGCCTTACACCCAAAATGGCCCATATAAGGCCTATACAACTTCTACTTTGCCCATTTTCTACATTTCTTATCAAATGAAGTGTTTCTTTCTCATAACATGTCAATATTACCTAGTATTAAGTGTCTAATATTTGAAATCACACCAATATAGCAATTTACTAAGTTTTAGGACGCCTTACACCCATATGGCCCATATAAGGCCTATACGACTTCTACTTTGCCCATTTTCTACATTTCTTATCAAATGAAGTGTTTATTTCTCATAACATGTCAATTTTACCTATTCTTAAGTTTCTAATGTTTGAAATCACACCAATATAGCAATTTACTAAGTTTTAGGACGCCTTACACCCAAAATGGCCCATATAAGGCCTATACGACTTCTACTTTGCCCATTTTCTACATTTCTTATCAAATGAAGTGTTTATTTCTCATAACATGTCAATTTTACCTATTCTTAAGTTTCTAATGTTTGAAATCACACCAATATAGCAATTTACTAAGTTTTAGGACGCCTTACACCCAAAATGGCCCATATAAGGCCTATACGACTTCTACTTTGCCCATTTTCTACATTTCTTATCAAATGAAGTGTTTCTTTCTCATAACATGTCAATATTATCTATTCTTAAGTGTCTTATATTTGAAATCACACCAATATAGCAATTTACTAAGTTTTAGGACGCCTTACATCCAAAATGGCCCATATAAGGCCTATACGACTTCTACTTTGCCCATTTTCTACATTTCTTATCAAATGAAGTGTTTCTTTCTCATAACATGTCAATATTACCTAGTCTTAAGTGTCTAATGTTTGAAATAACATCAATATAGCAATTTACTAAGTTTTAGGACGCATTACATCCAAAATGGCCCATATAAGGCCTATACGACTTCTACTTTGCCTATATTCTACATTTCTTATCAAAATAAAGTATTTCTTTCTCATAACATGTCAATTTTACCTAGTACTAGGTGTATAAGGTTTATAATCATATGAAAATAGCATTTTAGTAAGTTTAAGGACGCATTTCCATCGTATAAGGCACAAACAATATTAAAATGACTTATTAACCAATTTTAGCAAAAATTATGCACCAAGTTCAAAAAAACTAACCAAATTCACGAAAGGTAAACACATTCACAAAAATCATCTCGGCCACTCCCCGGCGGGGATGCAGCAGCTGCCATGGCTGCTGCTACGGCTGCTGCTACATCTGCCTGGGCAGCCCTGCCATGGCTGCTGATGCAACTTCCTGGGCACCTGCCTAGGCTGCCGCTTCAACTGCCATGGGCAGCCTTGCCTTGGCTACTGCTGCAGCTGCCTTGGCAGCCCTGCCTCGGCTGCTGCTGCAGCTGCCTGGGCACCTGCCTAGGCTGCTGCTGCAGCTGCCATGGGCAGCCCTGCCTTGGCTGCTGTTGCAGGTGCCTGGGCTGCTGCTGTAGCTACCTTGGCAGCCCTGCCTTGGCTGCTGCTGCAGTTGCCTGGGCACCTTCCTGGGCTGCTGCTGTAGCTGCCATAGGCAGCCCTGGCTTGGCTGCTGCTGCAGCTGCTTGGGCACCTGCCGGGGCTGCTATTGCAGCTGCCATGGGCAGCCCTGCCTTGGCTGCTTCTGTAGCTACCTTGGCAGCCCTGCCTTGGCTGCTACTACAGTTGCTTGGGCACCTGCCTAGGCTGTTGCTATAACTGCCATGGACAGCCCTGCCTTGGCTGCTGCTGTAGCTGCCTAGGCACCTGCCTGGGCTGCTGCTACAACTTCCATGGGCAGCCCTGCCTTGGCTGCTGCTGCAGTTGCCTGGGCAGGTGACCTGGGTGCAGTTGTCCTAGGTGTAGTTGTCTCGGGTGCAGCTACCTCGGACCATGCCTCGGGTTCAGCATATAGTTGGGCTGCTGCCTCGGGTTTTCTCTTTCCCATTTATGTGTTCGGTGCAATAATGGAAGCTAGTATTGATCGAACGGAAAAAAAATAATAAAATAAACCGATACCTCATTAATGTGTTGAGCTTCTGTGCAACTATTGACTATGTCAAGCATAAACCTCATCACATACAAGGCACAGTCAACTCCGTTGTCTTGTTGCGCACACTAAAATACCATGTGTTAATGATATCATGCATAGCCATTATCGATGCGAAGTTTATCAAACAAGTCACTATGTCAAGGAATTACCTTTGCATATTTCAACGTAGGACCCACAACCGAACGACAATTTAGCTTCTTCATAACATTGTAGGAAAATAAGCTCAAAGTTAGAAATATAACTAGCCAATAACTTAGGTAAGGACATTCAACAAGGGGTTGCAATTTGTACCTATTCAGTAGGTTCTTCACTAGCAGCTTTCGCGGTGGACTCACACGAGCCGAATCAAAATGGTAGATTGTGTTATTGGAAACACAAATCACTAAAAGAGTCCAATGAGCACTACATATATATTAACCAAATAACAATCCATTAATGATTAGACGTCAACATAATTACTAAGCAATCAACTAAATTATGACATATTTAGACGTACTCCTCAAAGCATGGCGCTAATATGAACTTGTCTCGCCCTTGGGTTGATTCCTTAATACTCCGCTCGAGGTAATCTTGCACATCATGCGGGTTGTATAAGCATCTGGTAACGGAGGTCTGCTCGGGGCATAACCATCCAACTGTAGCCTCAGAATTACCTTTACTAAGAAGGTGCTCCTGTAGTGACCTTCATGAAAGCAATGTGTGGATCATTTATTAAATGCACTATCTACATTCGAAATGTAACAACAATATAATTAGCAATAGTGCCATTGAATTACCTCATGAAAGTTTGAATGATGGAAATGTTAAGCATGGAACCGGTTAGAAATTCCGTCACATCCACTCTTGAAATAAATGCGATTGCATCCTCATCATAGTGGAACAACGCCTTAGGTAAATTCACTTCAATAGATCTACCAAATGACAACTCACTAACGCGGTTATGAAGAAAAGTCAAAGCCTTAGAGAGCGAACGAAGGACATCAGCTTCAACTAGTGGAGTACAACTTAAGTCAGAACCTCTCGAGCTCTTCTTTGACAAGTGTTCACCCTTCAACACTTGTCCTTCTTCCATGTTGTTTGGAGGTTGGACGACCTTAGATTTTGTCTTCTTCACCTTCTTCCTTTTTGAGGGTTGATTTTCCTTTGAAATCTAGTAACATAAAAGCACATGTCATATTACAAGATATGTTATATTTGTTTTAAAAAAAAGGTATTTGATACTTACCCCTCCTATCAACCTCACCCAATCACGTGGCCATTGCACAAAGCTGCCTGTCGAATCTTGTAACTTAAAGAAGTCATACTCCTCTCTAGGCACCGGTAGTGGTAAGTCCTCAAAACCAGGTAGTATAGAATTGATGCCGACCGAGATATACCGGGTACTAGTATTAGACTTGAAATGGACCTTGTCAAACGGTTGTGTGCTACCATACCCCACCAACTTCAACTTTCCATCCATGTTTTCCCCGGGGTGAAGAAGCTCACAAGGTGTCTCTTCCTACACATTAGATTAAGACATGAGTTATGAAGTGACCGACGTAAGTCTAATAGAAGCACATTTGATTAGTTACTGACGTTTACCTTAATATCTGGCAAAGGATCAGGTGTTGGATGTGCAATCTCCAATGTGTCTCCATGCATAGGACCAGGAACTTGCAATAGTAAAATAAGTAACTCGCTCTCAACAAGTGTATGGAACACATTCATATTTTCACCAAATTTGATTGTAATAAAATTACCTCGCTCTTAACAACTGGATCATCCCCGACGCCTTTTGGATGACAACATGAGTCCACTTGAGTATTCGAGGGCAACGGCAAGATCGGTGACACAAGGAAAATGTAGGTCGTTCTCTACCCTTTCCTAGAGCCAAAGAAAATTTATAAGCAATCGACCAACCTAATATGAGTATATGGTAAGTCAAGGGTCGAACCCAAGGGAATGAGTAGGTGCAAGCTATAGCCTAGGTCAAGCTACTTCGAAGATTGCGGGAAGATGCGATTGGTAACTAAGGTATCGAGAAAACTAGATAAATCGAGAAATTCAATATACTAAACACTAGGGATATAGGTTCCACATGCAAGCTCAATGATTATGCTAATTGAAGGGTCACTCAATCAATTCAAACATTGCAAAGGACAAACAATAGTTGCAATCAAAGGAATTAAAGGGCTATCTCCTATAAGCCAAGATAGGGTTCACTATGAATGGCTAACTAGGAAAATCACAATCAAATTCAATCAATTAAAGCAATTCTCAAATCAAGGGTTCATGTCATTGAAATTTGCAATGCAATCTAGATTAATCTTATAGGTTGATCACTCCTAGTCTAATTAATCACATGCACAACTATGTCAACCAATTTAATTGCACCATTCAAATCAATTTAGCATCATCAACTAGCAAAAATCATCAATCAAGCATGCTTCACCTTCTCCCTAGCAACTAATCTACTCACTAAACATGGTGAAATTAAGAAATAAAACAAATTCAATCAAATTTATATTCATTTAAAGCTTAATCAAAAGAAAATCAATCAATCAACAAATTCTAAAACAAGGAATGTAATCTCAATCAAAATCCAAGAAAGTAGAAGGAATTGCATTAAAAGTAAATCAAGGGAAAGAAATCTTACAAACATTCATTGAATTGAAGAAGGAATTTCAAGATCAAATTGAAATCTAAGATCAAATTCAAGTACAAACAAGTAAATCTTAAGCTTCTCTCTCTACTATTTCTGGAAAAATTCTCTCTGTAGTACAAAGTTAAGTCGTCATTGAAAAGAAAGTCAAAAGCTATAAATAAGAAAAATCGAGCGAAGGGGGCCGCATAGGCCGTGCGCACGCAAAGACCAGCCGCACGCGCGCACAGTTGGGTCTGCGCGCACGCACCACTGTGTCGTGCGCGCACCCCTGTGCGATGCACTAGGCTTTGGCTCCTTCGCTTGCTTGATCAAACTCCGTGCTCCCGAGCATCCCCATCATCAGTGCACTCGAGATGATGCCCGCGAACATGGCAGTCCCAAAATGAGCAAATTGACTTGATTATTCACCTACAAAACACAAATATAACAAAGAGAGAAAGCGTAGCAAGGTAAAACTAAAACTAAAATTATGAATTATCAACTAAAAATATGAAAAACTCGTAAAAACCAATCGAGAACTAAAGTGAATTATAAAAATGGAAAATCAAATAAAACTAAGAGAATTATATGAAAATGATGAAAGAAAATAAAGAAAATGAACCTAAATCTTATTCTTTTGAGCGCCATAAACGACGCTCATCAAATTCCCCCAAGCTAAACTTTTGCTCGTCCTCGAGCAAAACAAAATCAAACCCAAGGGAAAATGATGACACTACTCAAGCAAAGAAAGAAACTAGAAAATTAGAGAAGATGAGAATATACACTAACTCACATTCGTAGGAATCACGGTCAATTTTAGCAACTAAAGACAAGCCATTTAAACCCCTAGATCGCTCTAGAGGACGAGTGATGCTCTCGTAAAGGTTTCCAAAGAGGTTAACCTATAAATCTTTTTATTAAAAAAAAGAGGCAAAGTAAAAAGAAAAGAAAAAGTTTAAAACCTTGAAAAGAAAAGAAATGCTTATACAAAGGCCTTTTGCACATGATCAAGGCACGAAGGATATCAAGCTTTCTAAAACAACAATGGTAACCACGTTCTAAGATATCGAGGGTTGATTGAAACATAGGGTATGCTAAGCGTAGAGAGCTAATGAGGCGCAATCCACTTTCATCCCAACCAATCTAACCGCGTTCTCCCTAATGGCTTCAAATCTTCCCTTAGTAAGCGTCTCTATGGTTGCACGAAGGAACCGGAAAAGAATAGATTTTGAGGGTTCTCGACATCTTGACCTTGCATCCTTTTTCTTTAGGCTTTAACTCATAATGCCCTCCCTCGGTGTATGACTCAACCACTAGGTCGAAAGGACTTTCCCAAAGGTTGTAACGTAAGGGCAAAAGGTTAGGGGTAGGCTTAAAATTTAGAATTTGGTGGTACACCTAGATTACGAAGCAAAGGTTGGCCACACCTCGACACCAAAACCAAGAAGCCACCAAACAAAAACAAACTAATACCCCCAAGCTTATTCAAAGCTATATCCACAAGCATATATACAAAAAGCGTAAACGCTTCTCCCTTAAGCTAAAAGGAAGCATTGTCCTCAATGCGAGAAAAGGGAAAAGAATCACATCAAACTATTTTTTGAATTTTTCATTTTCTTTTTTTTTTTTATGTAATTTTCATTATATCAAAGCAATTTTCCTCGCCTCTTTTAACTTTGGACGGCTTTTTCGATATTGCATTTATTATGTCCTTGCCTTTTTAAACTTTGGACGGCTTTTTCGATTATATTCATTTGCCATTATTCACAATATATACAAAAGACGAGTTTGCGTACAAATAAAACCAATTTCCAGCTTTATAGATCACAAACTCCAAAAGCATGACCATTTGCTTCACAAAAACCAATAATGGAACAAAAAGAAACAAAAGGTTCAAAGTTCTAAAGATGTGGCTTGAAAAGAAGGGGAATGGCTTAAATGGTTAGCAAGATAGCAAATAAAAACCCAATGAACTCAAAAGAAAGAAGAAAATCCTAGAAATGAAAAATTACCACCCCGAAAAATGGCCTTTGTCCTTCCTAGTTGGTTCGGTCTCGTGTTTGAGAATTATGAGTCAAGATTCAAGATTAGGGATGCAAAGGTGGAGGATCCACGCCACACAATCAAAAGTGATGAAGGCTTGAAAAAGTGAAATCCTCACATAGCAAAAACTTACTAAAGGTGTCAAATCCACCAAAGGAAGCAACTCCGTCTTACCACAAACCAAAAGAATCCGGCTTCAAGTCCCCAAAAGTTCTAAACCGCTACCTTAGCATACCCTATCCTAGAATCAACCAAAGATACTCTCAAACCGTGCAAACCATTGTATTTAGGAAGAAAAATAGCCAATGTGCAAGTTCAAGTGGTATGAAGTCCAAAGTAAAATCAAAAAGTTGAAGAAAGAAAAGCAATGCCTCAAAAACATTTTATTCATATTCACAAAAACAAGTTATGTTTATTTTTTTTTTATTTTTTTTTATTTTTTTATTTTTTTAAGGGATAAAAAGAAAAGAAAAGAATAAGAAAAAGAGAAAAGGAAAACATGAAGGAAGATGAAAACAAAAGAAAAAGAAAAAGAAAAAGAAGAAAAGGAAAATGAAATGAAAAATAGAAAAGTATAGGAGAAGTAGAAAGCAATAAGGAAGTAATGCTAACACACATAAATTCCAATCAACAAACAAGTGAACATTCGGCCACAAAGCCAATGTTCCGAAACATACTAGGGTGTTAAAAAGCAAACAACCTCGAACCATTCAACTTCTCCTAGAACTAATCCTAGACTAAGCAACCAAGAAAAGAAAAAGAAAAGAAATAGAAAGATCTCAACGGGCACCAAAGCTATTACGCATTAAACAAGGCGAAAGAGTACCTTTATGAATCGTCGAAATCCAAAGCATAAGCAATAGAGTAAGGTGAGAAATAAAAAACTATATACAAAGAAAATTGTTAGTAACTTCAATACAAAAGAAAAGAAGAAAATAGAAAACTAAATGTAGGAAAATAAAGAAAAAGCAAGTAATAGTAGCAGCAAGGGTCAGAATCATCAGACTAAAATAGTATCAGGAGATAAGAAATCAGACAGTCATCATCAGGAATCATCATAATAAGGACACAAAGAAACTCATCGGACAGCGATCAACGAAACAAGCAACAAACCAATAACCGGGCAGAGAAATCAGCAGAAATACAGCAACATCATCATAAAACCGAACAACACAGAGATCAATACCAGAAGCATAGGAGACCAAGAATGAACTACAAAAGCAGGGGGGGAATATGGTGAAGCACAGAAACAAATGCAGAAAGCACCCCTAAGCTTAGATTGGACTACCCCCCTAACTCTAAACCTAAAGACATATAGGCAACCGAGAAACATCATATAAAGCACATAAGAAGGGGGGTAGCAATGGTAGTATCACTCCGCACTATCGTAAGGGGTAGAATGAGAACTCCCCTCACCGGTCTCCATCACATGACTAAAGCTAGCCATCTCGCTCACGTCCATAGGAGCCTTACCCCTTAACCTACCATCCCTCCTAGCTCTATCATCCTCAAAATAATGAGACCAATCATCTAAGACCGGCTCACCCGACCTACCCTACTGCCCAAAATTCTCAGGGTCCGGAAAGGGCGAAGGATTAGCCGGATCATATGCATAATCACAACCACCGGGCCGCCGATAATAGTAAGTGGCCGGGGTGGTGCCTATGATAGAACTAGGGTGAACATGAGGGCCCTCCCAATAAGGGTAGCAAGGCCGAGGACCAATGGTAGGATCAAAAGGTTCCCACTAAGGAATAGGTCCTTGTTGGACCGGGAGATACGGGTAGTTCACATAGAGCTCGATTTTACCCCTCCGAACATGCAAATCGTACAATTGATTTGTATGATAGTCATAACCAAGATTAGGGGTTTGCATAGAAGGCATGTAATATAACACATTAGTAATAGAATCAAGCCTAGCATGAATGGTTGACATATCAAAAGTAGAAGGAGTAGGAGAGGGGGAAGGAATAGGTGTACCTTCCGGTTCAACTATGGGAATACTTTGAACATTCGATGAGAAAGCATTGGTCGAGCCGCCTCTTGTATGATTCGTCCTACGTCGAATAGAAGGGTCAATATCTCGCATCGGAGGCCTCCAAGATAAGGAATCTGTCTCTCTTGGTCGGGTAGTTGCCTCTTTGCATGGGATTAAGAACCATTCTTTAACCCGAGAAACTTTCCAAATGAAGACTTCATCCTTTCTAGTACGATCGAGGAACTTTTGGTTCATAAGGGCGAAGATGTTGAGGAAATTAGAAGAAGATTTTTCTTGAGGATCAATAATTGGGGGAAGCTCATTTAACAAAGTCTTATAGTCGTCATTGATGCAAAGAGCTAGGATAGAAATCATCCCTCCCAATTGGATGCTCCCCGATAGGCTAACTCCATCACGGATATCCAAGAGTCGATTGATGAAGTGCTATGTGAAATCCACTAACTCAATCTCAAAGTCATTTTGGTCACCTATCCACAACGAACAAAGCTCCTCTCGAGAGATAGCTCCCAAAGAGTCCTTGGAGCAAAGAGCGTAAGTGAGGAGACGGTTGAAATACCGCATAGCCGGATGAATCATGGAGGCGGTCTTGGAATTTTGAGGCTCATACTTTCCTTCCCCCGAGATACTTCTCCACCAACGTTGCTCATTATATCCATGATCATCTGCCATTCTACCATGCGCCGGATAGATACAATGATCCGCGTCCTCGGCCCATGGAAACTTGAAGTATGAACATAGTTGAGAATTTGTCAATGAGTGATCATGATTGAAAAGTTGGAAAGTCAAAATCCTTGAGGAATCGTCACCCGGTTCTCGGACTACTTCAAGAGAGGAAAGAAATTCATAGGTCACCCCAGCATAAGTAGGGGCGCTCAAATCCAAGAACTCTAAAAGATCAAGGCCCTTTGCAAGAAGCCGAACGTCCTCATCTATGCCAAGAAACTTGGTTGTTGCTTGATTGTAAAATCTTGTTGGTCTTAGCTTTCTCTTGGATTGACACTTGAAACGATCCCAATGTGATTCTTTAGAAAATTCAATGCCGTATGTCTCTTCTACCTCGGGTGGAGGTGGAACAACATGCCTTGGTTTTCTTGAACTTGATCTTGCCCTCTTCTTGTGACGGATTGGAGCCATCTACAAGAAGGAAAACAACTCATGAGCAAATCTTACATTTGTCGTATTTCAATAATAAGCATAAGTAATTGCTCAAGAATCAAGCACAAAAGCAATTATCTCAAAATAGAAACAAGTAAGAGACCAAATCATGAGATGGCTACATATGAACAAAATGCCATTAATATAGAATCATGAATTTGAAGCAAGTAAGCATGGATTAAAGGCAAAAATGAACATAAGAGACCAAATCATGAATCAAATTGAGCAAAATAACTCAAACATTGAATTATCAAAGCAATAAAACCATCATAAAGAATACCCATGAGAGAGAAAATGACCAACAATGGTGAATCAAGAAATCAAGCAAGGTATACAAAATCATCATGAAAAAGCTTCAATTTATCATCCAATAACATCATTAAACACTAATTACAAGCTAAAAGGACCAACAATGGAGTTCTACCATGAAAGCAAAAACAAGGTTTCAAGCTTGAACAATGAGGAAGAAGATGACTAGAAAATAAGAAATTATACCTCAATGAAGCCTTGAATTACTTGCAAATTGCCAAAAATGAAGATTTAAGAACAAATAGAAAACCCAAAGACAAGATTCAAGCACTAAATCAAAACATAAAAATTTCAAAATTAACCCCAATTTTCGAATTTCTGGAATTTTTTTGTTTTGGAAGGGATTTGATTATGCTTTGATGTAATTTGTGAAGAAATGAATATGAAAGATGAGTAATTATGTGAATTTGCAAAGGTTTGGAAGGGTTGAAAATAGAAGAATGAATGAGGGAGTAAGGGGAAATCGGGGAGAGAGAATGGAGAAATAAGGTTGGTGCGTGTTGGGGTAATAAGGGGGGTGCTGAACGCACTGGCGCTAGGCGATGGTGCGTGCGCTCAGGCCACAGTGCGTGCGCACCTGGCGACAGCAGGGGGGTCAAAAACAGTGCAAAATTGCTGCCTACCTGGTGCGTGCACTCAGCCAGGAGGTGCGTGCGCACCAGGTAGGGGCTGGGGTTGCTAAAAAAAAACAGGCCAAAATGCTGACCCTTGTGGTGCGCGCGTGCAGGGGTGGGGTGCATGCGCACCAAGGCAGTACGGGGATGGTTCAAAAACCGTCAAATTTTGTCAAAGTTAGTGAAAATTTTCTGACCCCTTTGGTGCGAGCGCGCAACCTATGGTGCGCGTGCACCAAGCAAGAATATTTCGGCCATGAATATACTCTCGTGTTTGCGTAATGAGATATTTGAAAGTGCATTTGAAAAAGTGTAGAAAATCAATAAAAATGCAAACATGAGAGCATATGACCCCAACAAGCTTTCCACCTAAACTTATCCAAACCTCAAGAAAGCTTGAAATAATACCAAAATTGTTGGAAATTTTCTCCGAACCAATCTCATGGTACCTAAAATCAAGAAAACAAAAAAAAATAAAGAGAAATAAGAAAAATCTCAAGGATAAAAGAAATATAGAAAAATGTAAAATCAAAAGAAAAAGGTTAGAAAACCGGGTTGCCTCCCGGGTAGCGCTTGTTTAACGTCATAGCTCGACATCCTCCACCAATTAAGGTGGTTGTCGGAAAAGCAATGAGTGAACAAGGCCAAAAAAAGCACCGTCGAAATACTTCTTGAGACGATGGCCATTAACCTTAAATGGAGAAGAAGAATCCATCATTGAGACCTCTACAACACCACTTGGAAAAACATTCTTGACCAAATAAGGACCGCTCCATCTTGACATGAGCTTTCCGGGAAACAACTTCATTTTTGAATTGTAGAGAAGAACCTTATCACCAACACAAAAATCTTTCTTCTCAATAAGCTTGTCATGTGTTTCCTTGGAACGAGCTTTATACACACTAGCACAATCATAAGCATCAAACCGAAGCTCCTATAGCTCATGAAGATCTAACCACCTTTTTCTCCTCCGCACTTGCCAATTCAAAATTTATCTTCTTGATTGCCCACAAAGCATGGTGTTCAATTTCAACCGAGAGATGACATGACTTGCCGTAGACTAGGCGGTATGGAGTGGTACCTATGGGAGTCTTAAAAGCCGTTCGATAGGCCCAAAGAGCATCATCCAACTTATCCGACCAATCCTTTCGATTTCTCGCAACCGTCTTTTCAAGGATAAGTTTGATTTGACGGTTAGAGACTTCCACTTGGCCGCTCGATTGGGGATGATATGGGAGGCCGAATCTTTGATGGACCCCATGCTTTCTCAACATCTTTTGAAAGGCATGGTGAATAAAATGAGAACCGTTGTCTCTTATCACCGCCTTTGGTACCCCAAATCTTGGAAAGATTATCTTCTTAAATAACTTCATAACCACCTTGTGGTCATTAGTTGGGGAGGCAATGGCCTCAACCCACTTAGACACGTAATCGACCGCCACAAGAATATATTGATGTCCGAAAGATGAGGGGAATGGTTCTATAAAATCAATACCCCACACATCAAACACTTCCAACTCAAGTATGGGTTGTTGAGGCATTTCATTTCTCTTGGAGATGTTCCCAACTCTTTGACATCGGTCACATGTCTTGGCAAAGCCCCATGAGTCCTTAAAGAGATGTGGCCACCATAATCCGCATTGAAGGACCTTAGTGGCGGTCTTAGAGACAACCATATGTCCCCTGCTTAGATCCGAATGACACATTTTCAAAACACTAGGCACTTCTTCGTTTGGCAAACAACGTTTAAGTAAGCCATCGACCCCATGCTTGTATAAGATGGGATCATCCCACACACAATGCCTTGCCTCTATCTTGAGCTTCTTTCTTTGATTCTTAGAAAAGGAAGGAGGAAACTCCCCACATGCAAGAAAGTTCACTAAATCGGCAAACCATGGGAGCTCCTTTGCTTTAATAGCATACAATAAATCATCAAGCATCCTATCCTCAATTGGAGAACCATCATCATGAGTTTGAGAATCTTCTAAACGAGAAAGATGATCCGCCATAACATTTTCTGCTCCTCTTTTATCCCTAATCTCAATGTCAAAGGTTTGGAGCTCAAAAACCCATCGAATCAACCTTGGCTTGGACTCTTTCTTGGCAAAAAGACACTTGAGAGCCGCATGATCCGTGAAGACAATGGTTTTGGAACCCAATAGATAACAACGGAACTTCTTAAAAGCATGAACTATAGCCAAGAATTCCTTCTCCGTCGTAGTGTAATTCCGTTGAGCTCCATTTATAGTCTTGGACATATAATAGATCAAATGAAGTTTCTTGTCCACTCTTTGACCCAAGACACCTCCTATTGCCGAATCACTTGCATCACACATCAACTCAAATGGTAAATCCCATCTTGGAGCTTGAACAATAGGAGTAGAGATTAGAGCTTTCTTCAACTTATTGAATGCCTCCAAACACTTATCATCAAACACAAACTCGACATCTTTTTGAAGAAGATCATTAAGGGGCTTTGCAATGAGCGAGAAATCCTTGATGAATCTTCTATAAAACACGGCATGCCCTAAGAAAGATCTCACTCCCTTTACGTTCACCGGAGGTGGAAGCTTTTCAATGACATCAATTTTAGCTTTATCCACCTCTATCCCCTTATAAGAGATCTTGTGGCCAAGGACTATGCCTTCCTCCACCATGAAGTGACATTTCTCCTAATTCAAGACCAAGTTCACCTTCTCACACCTTGCAAGACATTTTTCAAGGTTTTCAAGGCATGCCTCAATGAAACACTGCCTGCGGAAAAGTCGTCCATAAAAACCTACATCTCCTCTTCCAACATATCTCCAAATATACTAATCATGCATCTTTGAAATGTCGCGGGAGCATTGCAAAGGCCGAATGCCATTCTCCTATAAGCAAATGTACCATATGGACAAGTGAAGGTTGTTTTCTCTTGGTCATCCGGGTGGATAGGGATTTGGAAAAATCCCGAATAACCATCAAGAAAACAATAGAACATGTCCCTTGTTAGTCTTTCAAGCATTTGATCAATAAAAGGAAGGGGGAAATGATCTTTCTTTGTTGATGTGTTTAGACGTCAATAATCTATACACATCCTCCATCCCGTGACCGTCCTCATCGGAATGAGCTCACCTTTCTCATTCTCAACGGACGGTCATACCTCCCTTCTTTGGGACAACGTGAACGGGAGAAACCCACCTAGAACTAGAAATGGGGAATATGATTCCCGTGTCTAAAAGTTTGGTGATCTCCTTTTTCACTACCTCTCCCATTTGGGGGTGTAGCTTTCGTTGCCTCTCAATAGAAGGTAAAGCACCCTTCTCAAGAGTTATGTGATGTGTACATAAAGCGGGGCTTATACCTTTGAGGTCATCAATGGTATAACCCAAAGCACTTCGGTGCTTTTTCAAAATATCACACAACTTTTGAGCTTGATGCTCACTCAAAGAAGAGCTAACAATCACGGGAAAAGTGGAGTTGGGTCCCAAAAATTCATACCTAAGGTGTGATGGAAGAGGTTTGAGCTCAACCATTGGAGCACCTTTACCTTCCTTCGATGTTGCCACTTGCAACGCTTCTTGGCTAGAAATGCTCAAACACATTTGCCCTTCAACATCCTCAAAGCTTCCATTGAGAAAATCTTCATACAAACCCATCTCCTTGTTTGGAGTACCTATCTTTTCCTTATTCAACAAAACATTCTCAAGAGCATCATTAGAAGTGAGCAATTTCTCATGCATAGAAGACACAACATGATCGAGAGAATCAATTAACATACAATTTTCTAAAGAAGAACTTGGATACTTCATGCTATCATTCAAATCAAATTCTATCACTTCATCCCCTACTTTGAGCGAAATTTTAGCAGTTTTCACATCTATCAAAGCACTCGAAGTAGCAAGGAATGGTCTCCCTAGAATGATGGGAATATTAGCATCTTCATCCATCTCAAGCACAACAAAATCCATCGGAATAACAAATTTCCCAACCCTCAAAGGAACATCCTCTACCTTACCCTTAGGAAACTTAATTGAACTATCGGCCAATTGCAAAGTGATGTTAGTAGGTAAGAGTTCCCCTAGCTCAAGTCTTTGGTACACCGAGTACAACATAAGGCTAACACTAGCTCCTAGGTCATACAAGGCATTCTTGATTTGCATTTTATAAATGGCACAAGGGATAGAAAAGTTTCCAAGGTCTTTTAGCTTAGGTGGCATCTTGTTCATTATGATAGCACTACAATTCTCGGTCAAGTTCACCATCTCTACACCATCATATTTCCTCCTACCACTTAAAATGTCCTTGAGGAATTTTGCGTAGTTGAGCATTTAGGTGACAATTTCGGTAAATGGTAGAGAAAGGTGAAGTTGCTTAAGCATGTCAATGAATCTTCCAAATTGTTCATCTAACTTGTGTCTCATGAATTTTTGTGGATAAGAAAGCTTGGGTTTCACAATCTCTTTCTCCACTCTCACCTCACTAGGCTTCTCAATATCAACCTCACTCAAAGATGCACCATCTTTCTCATCTTCAACCAAACCCCTTTTGTGCCCTCTTTAGTCTCACTCTTCCTAGGAAAACACTCCTCAAGAATCTTACCACTCCTTGTGACAATAGCATTAACCGGTCTCTTAGGATCTAGGCCTTGGGAAGGTAAAAAAGAAGGACTAGCATGGTCTTTCAAAGCATTAGCAAGTTGAGAAATTTGATTTTCAAGCATCTTATTATGAGTCATCATTTCATTAAATTTCTTATCACTTACGGTCATGTAAGTGTTCAACAACTTTGTTTGATTTTCAATGATTTCTTCCAAATTTGTTCTATGTGAAGAAGAGGATTGAACATAGGAATTATCATTTTGGGCCTTTGGAGCAAATCCGGGTGGAGGGCCTCTTTGAGCATTGTTTTGTAAATTGCCTCTACCTTGATTGTTCCAATTACCCCTACTTTGATTTTGACCATAACCTTGATTATGGTTACCACTACCTTGATTATGATTCCCATAACCTTGGTTTGGATTACCATAATTTTGGTTTTGATTTTGGCTATTATAACCTTGATTGTTATAGTTACCTCGAGAACCTTGGTTCCTATAACCACCACCTTGGTTATAGTTGTCAAAATTGCCATGATTGTTGTAATTCCTATTCCATTAACCTCTTTGATTCTGAAACCTAGAATCATGATTATTTGACACATAGTTCACATGCTCATTCACATTTCCATCTTGATCATCACAAACATCCATACATGCATGAGGGCAACTAGAAACATCATGATCATACGACCCACAATCATCACAAAACAAGCATCCACTAGGCATGTTACTAGAAGAAGGGGTTGAGAATTAGAAGATGTACCTCTCCCCTTAGATTGGGAGGGAAGACTTGAAACTTGGTAGGTAGCACTTTCCAACTTTGCCTTGATAGCGGACATCTCCTTCCCCAAGTTTGTCATTTGAGAGGATAGATTGTTGATTGCATTTAGATGATCAATTGAGTACACCAAAGAGCTACTCTTTCTAGTTGACTCTCTTTCTCCATCTTGCCAATCTCTATAATACCTCACTACGTCCTCAATTATGTCCACCACTTCCTCTTCCGTTTTGTTCATGATAGGACCTCCGGCTCCTCCATAGAAGATTTGAATGATTTGATAGGTTGGAATTCCGTGATGAGGACATTCTCTTTGATACTCCTTGTATCTCTCCCATGCTTCATAGAGGCTCTCACTTGACTTTTGCTTGAAACCTTGAATCAAAGCTCTAGCCTCCGCCGTTTTCTTTTGGGGATAGAAACGGGATAGAAATTCCTTGGTGACCTCGTCCCATGTCCTTAGAGAATTCGGCTTAACCTCCTTGTCTAGCCATTCCAAAGCATGCCCTATGAGAGGAAAGGGAAAGAGCTTGAGGCGGATGAATTCTTAGGAAATTCCGTTCACCTTGATAATATTGTAATATTTCTCGAACTCCTTGAGATTGTTTAGTGGGCTTTCATGTTTGGCCCCACTAAATTGTCGCCTCTCTATCAAAGTGATCATTGCCGGTCTTATTTTAAAATTATTTTCCGGTGTTGTAGGTGGAGCAATCCCACTCTCAAATCTACATGCACCGGGAATCCCCAACTCTTTCAATGCCACTCTCGGATTTTCTCCCATTCTTGCTTGTTCTTCTTGTTGTGGCTCTTCTTCACTTGAAATGCTAGGGCTCAAAGATCGTCTAGCACCCCTCAACCTTGCAACAGTTCTCTCAATTTCCGGATCAAATGGCACTAGTGAATGATCACGTGCTCTATGCATAAAATCTCAAAAGAAATGGTTAGTAACTCGGCTACAAATGTAGCCTAAAAGAAAATCTTTTTGTATTTTCAAATAATGGTGAAAAAGACTCAACAACTATAACAAAGAACCAATATCATTCCTCGTCAACGGCGCCATTTTTGACACGAGGAAAATGTAGGTCGTTCTCTACCCTTTCCTAGAGCCAAAGAAAATTTATAAGCACTCGACCAACCTAATACGAGTATATGGTAAGTCAAGGGTCGAACCCAAGGGAATGAGTAGGTGCAAGCTATAGCCTAGGTCAAGCTACTTCGAAGATTGCGGGAAGATGCGATTGGTAACTAAGGTATTGAGAAAACTAGATAAATCGAGAAATTCAATGTACTAAAAACTAGGGATATAGGTTCCACATGCAAGCTCAATGATTATGCTAATTGAAGGATCACTCAATCAATTCAAACATTGCAAAGGACAAACAATAGTTGCAATCAAAGGAATTCAAGGGCTATCTCCTATAAGCCAAGCTAGGGTTCATGTCATTGAAATTTGCAATGCAATCTAGATTAATCTTATAGGTTGATCACTCCTAGTCTAATTAATCACATGCACAACTATGTCAACCAATTTAATTGCACCATTCAAATCAATTTAGCATCATTAACTAGCAAAAATCATCAATCAAGCATGCTTCCCCTTCTCCCTAGCAACTAATCTACTCACTAAACATGGTGAAATTAAGAAACAAAACAAATTCAATCAAATTCATATTCATTTAAAGCTTAATCAAAAGAAAATCAATCAATCAACAAATTCTAAAGCAAGGAATGTAATCTCAATCAAAATCCAAGAAACTAGAAGGAATTGCATTAAAAGTAAATCAAGGGAAATAAATCTTACAAACATTCATTGAATTGAAGACGGAATTTCAAGATCAAATTGAAATCTAAGATCAAATTGAAATCTAAGATCACATTCAAGTATAAACAAGTAAATCTTAAGCTTCACTCTCTACTTTCTCTCTCTACTATTTCTGGAAAAATTCTCTCTGTAGTACAAAGTTAAGTCGTCATTGAAAAGAAAGTCAAAAGCTATAAATAAGAAAAATCGAGCGAAGGGGGCCGCACAGGCCGTGCACACGCACAGACCAGCCGCGCGCACGCACAGCTGGGTCTGCGCGCACACACCCCTATGCCGCGCGCGCACCTCGTGCGATGCACTAGGCTTTGGCTCCTTCGCTTGCTTGATCAAACCCCGTGCTCCCGAGCATCCCCATCATCAGTGCACTCGAGATGATACCCGCGAACATGGCATTCCTAAAATGAGCAAATTGACTTGATTATTCACCTACAAAACACAAATAAAACAAAGAGAGAAAGCGTAGCAAGGTAAAACTAAAACTAAAATTAAGAATTATCAACTAAAAATATGAAAAACTCGTAAAAACCAATCGAGAACTAAAGTGAATTATAAAAATGGAAAATCAAATAAAACTTAGAGAATTATATGAAAATGATGAAAGAAAATAAAGAAAATGAACCTAAATCTTATTCTTTTGAGCGCCATAAACGACGCTCATCAATCGGCAAGTTCTTGTGCTTCAAAATGGCATTGAATTGACTTTGCAATTGTTCTTGCACCTCTTTGCGTATCTCCGCCTTAATTGATTCCTTTTCCTTTTCATTCATACGGTGTGGCGAATTAACACTTGATCTACTTCTTCCTGATCTGGTGTATTCTAGACCCATCACCTTTTCCCACCCTAGTTGTTTTCCTCCCGATCCAATAACTCGCCCAGGGTGATATGGTTTTCCAAGAGATAAGGTGAAAGGATCGTTATCTATGCTTGGAGTGAGTTTGCCTTCAACCACTTCCGACGTATGCTCGAGCTGTAACAACACCAAAAAATTCCAAATCAAAGTTAGGTTGTAGTTTATATGAAAATACATAATAAGGTTGTAATATTATCATAAGTATCATTGATGGGATGAAGAACGGTAGGTCGTTGGGCTACCGCCCCACCCAATCAAACAAAATTTGTGACTCAACTAACCCCTATAAAGTGTAGTGGTAAGTCAAGGTCGAACCCAAAGGAATGGAGGTCGAATGCACAATGCCTAAGTCAAGCTATTCCGAAGTCTAGTAGGGGTTTATGGTAGAAACTAGAACTAAGCTAGGCAATGCAAAAATACTAATCAAATGCAAAGGCACTAGGGGAATGGATCCACATGCATCAACAATGAAGTTCAATCAACTTGGGGATTCAACCAATCAAGTCAAGCAATGTAAGGGAAAACCGAAATTGCAACCAAGAGAGTACATCAAGCTATTCTCCTAGAGGTCTATTTAGCGTCAACTACATCAAACACTAGCTAGGAAAACATCACAAGATATCTCAATCGAGTAAACGTAAGCCACAAATCAATGGTCCGTATCAATGTAAACTCACAATGCAATCTAGTGTGAATAACAAGGGTGATCAAGCCTAATCAAGCACACACATGCACAAAATAATTCAACCAATTTAATCACATTATCAACTCAATCAATTTTCCCCAAATTAATCTCAATTCATTATCAATACATGCTTCACCACTACCCTAGCAAATAAACTACTCACAATCCATGAAGAACATCAAGATCAAAGCTAAACTAATCATCATTCCCAAATTCATCTATTGAAATCAAATTGAAGCCAACAAATTCAATCAAAATCAATCAAACTATCAATTAACCAAATCAAACAACAATACTAATGAAATCAAACATTAAATTGCATTAAAGAGTAAAGAATCCTTACAAACTTGATAGAAATCAAATCAAATGTAGCAATCTTCAATCATCAATCATCAAACCCACATTTTCTCTCTCTAAAAATGCTAAGAACTAGTGTTTTTCTCTCTCTAAAATCTAATCTAATCTAATTCTCACTAATGAATATCTCATTCTCTCTCTCTAAAAGGAAAGAAATAACTATCAATACAAAGAGGAAGTTGGGATTGACGTCCAAACATAGACCCACGCCGGTGCGGGCACTTGGAGGAGAGAGAGTGGCGCGCACGGGAACACACCCAGAAAGGTGCGCCCACACGCACCTGGTGTGCGGCCGCACGCGACAGATGTGCGGCCGCACACTCCTCGAGTGCGCCCGCACATCGCTGCTGCTTCCTTCTCTTCTTCTTCGTCCTAGCTCATACGGTGCACACATCCTAGATGATGGTGATGGAGGACAAGGTAGGCAGGAACTTTCTTGAATTTCTTGAAGAATATAAGCCATGAAAAGAGCATAAACAAGGCCTTGAAGCATGCTCCTTGGATCCCCCTTTGACTTGAAACTTCTTGCACAATCTTTAGGCATGAAAATCAATGGAAGACCATGGAGAGGAACCTCGGGAATCCTTGGAAAATCAATCACAACCTACAATCAAAGGATAAAAGGCAAATAAAAGGGAAAAATAGCAAGTAAACTAGAAAATGCATAAAATAGAGAAACTAACTACAAAAAGCATGAAATGAAGAAAACTAGAATAAAATTAAGGAAAACTAAAGAAAAGAGAGATAAAATGAAATAAAATTCATCCAAAAAGGGACCAAATGAGTGCCATAAATGTCACTCATCAAATTCCCCCAAGCTAAACTTTTGCTCGTCCTCGAGCAAAACAAAGCAAGAAAGATGAAGGATGAAAATTTATTGAAAACGAAAAAGAAAGACTCAAGATAAGAATATACACTAAGATTCACTGTCGTAGGAATCACGGTTGCTTTTAGCTACAACAAGCCCTTTAAACCCCAAAGTTGCCTATGAGGACAAGTGAGGTCTCGTAAGGGTATCCTAAGAGTTTGACCCATAACTCTCTACCAAACATCAATGAGGCAAACCATAAAAAGAAAGGAAAATAAAATGAAAACAAACCTTTGCGAAATTAACTAACATAAAGACTAAAATGCAAATGAATGACAATCTTTCTCAAGTAGTTAAGGTATGCACTTTTCAAGATATCTAAGGTTGATTGAAACATAGGGTATGCTAGGCGTAGGAACTAGTCATCACAATCCACGTTCATCCCAAACAATCTTACCGCGTTCTCCCCACTAGTCTCAAATCTCCCCTTAGTGAGTGTCCCAATTATTCCTCGAAGGAACCGGAAAAAGAATTATTTTTAGGCTACTCGACAATTTTGACTATGCATCCCCTTTCTTTAGGCAATGACCCATGATGCCCTCCCCCGAATAGTGACTCAACTATCTAGGTCGAAAGGTCTTTCCCCAAGGTTGTAACGTAAGGCAATAAGGGTGAAGGTAGGCTAAAAATTTGAAATTTGGTGATTTTCCTAATAGTGAAGCAAAGAACGGGCCCTTTCTTAGAATCACAATCAAGTAAACACCAATCCAAACAAAAATACTCACACCCCCAAGCTTATTCAAAGCTATAGATCACAAAGATATACACAAAAAGCGTATGCGCTTCTCCCCCAAGCTAAAATGGAGCGTTGTCCTCAATGCTTAGAAGGAGAAAAGAATACATCAAAATATGTTTGAATTGTTTTACTTTTCAATTTTTTTGTTTTTATTGTGGTTTTCGTGGACTTGAATTTGCAATGTCCTTGCCTATTACTTAATTCAGATGGTTTTTTCTATTATGCAATTTATTAATCCATGCCTTTTATGAAGTTGGACGACTTTTTCTCAAACATTTGCCATTATTCACAAAGAAAATGAAATCACAAACTTGCATTCATAGAAACCAAAATTCCAACCTATTCACCACAAACTCCATCTCAAATGATCATATTGCTTCACAAAAACCAAGAAAATGTAGAAAATGAAACAAGAGGTCAAATAACTAAAGATGTGGCTTGAAAAGAAGGGATAAGGCTCAAATGGTTGCAAGAAGACAAATGTAAACCCAAAAATAAAGAAAATAACAAAATATAACAAAAATGAAAAATAACACCCCGAAAAATGTGCCTTTGTCCTTCCTAGATAGTTCGGTCTCGGGTTTGAGAATCATACATCAAGCTTTATTAGATTAGGTTTGCATAGTCAAGGATCCACGCCGCTCATACAAGAAATGTTGAAGGCTTGAAAAATAAGTAACCTCACAAGGATGTGGCAAAAACTCACTAATGGTGTCAAATTAACTATAGGGAGCAACTACCAACATGCCACAAACAAGTAGAATCCGGCTTCATGATCCTCCTAGTTCAAACCAACTACCCTAGAATACACCTATCCTAGAGTCAACCGAACATAGTCGCAAACCGTGCATACCGTTACAACCTAGGAAGAAACTCATGCAAAAGACAAGTCCAATGTACAAAGTTCATGTCATAAGAAAAGTGAAAAATAAAGCCTCAAAATCACATCAAAAATAGAGTTGAATAATGCATAATCAAAGCATCACAATTGACACAAATATTACTCCAAATCACAATTAATAGAAGCAACAATATACTTATATTACCAACAAACTATTATCTCCATTATCACCATCAATATCAACAAAATACCCTAAAACTAATCATATGAAAATCCAACAAAATTCATGCCAAAACTCATAATATGCTCAAATAATATCATCATCATATTTAAATTTCACAAAACCAACATCAACATTTCCATAGACATCAACATTAGAACAAGTAGTGGTAACAATGGTGATGTGAGAGTGAGGGTAGTACTAATCATGCTCAAAGCCTCATGAGGTATAAAAATTGAAACTTTATCACATAAAACATGCAATTATACTCTCAATTGATAGGAGATCACAAGAATTAAGCAAGAAAACACTACTACACATAAACATCTCCAACAATCATACCAACAAGTTCCAATTGAAAAATACCCAAAATTTCAAACTAGGAGAGAGAAAATATTACCTTTAGTGAAGTAGAATGAAGACTTGGGTATCAAACTAGTGAGAATTATGGAGATTTTGATGTAGAAAGATGAAAAACAATATGATGAAGATGAAATATAACTATGAGCAACCCCAATAGATCTATGAAGGAAATAGAATGAAGTAGGGGAGAGAGAAAAGGAAAATCGGGCTTAAAAGAGGAGGGAAAACAAACCCTCGTACACCCAGCTAGGTGCGGCCTCTCATGGGAGATGTGCGCCCGCACAGAGCTCGTGTGCGGCCGCACATAGCTGATGTGCGCCCGCACAGATACTGCAGTTTTTCCTCCAAATTTCATCCTCCCTCACCTAGTGCGCACACCCCCTATGATGGTCATGGGGAACCATATAGGCAGTAGCTACACTTCATATTGGAGAGTGAAAAACATGAAAATCATGAAAATAAACACAAGTACTCACCATCCTCCATACTTACCCACTTTTCCAACCTAAGAATTGGGACAAGTTTACCTCAAAATTGGCATCAAAATTGTTGGAAATTAACTCAAACCAACCTACAACATCAAACACAACAAAATTAAAACACAAAAACTCCATCAAAACACAAAGAAAAATCAAAAGAACAAGGAGAAAAAGTTAGAAAACACGGGTTGCCTCCCGTGAAGCGCTTATTTTAGAGTCTTAAGCTAGACATCCTCCACCTCTTTCAAGGTGGATCATAGAGAGTCATATCATGGATGACCCCCACAAATACTCCATCATAATACCGCTTGAGCCTATGTCCGTTAACCTTAAAAGTCCTCGAAAAGTCCAAAGGAGAAATTTCAACTGAGCCATTTGAGAACACCTCTTGAACAACAAAAGGACCGGTCCAACGAGACATCAATTTTCCGGGGAAAAGCCTCATTTTGGAATTGAAAAGGAGCACCTTATCCCCCGGAACAAACTCTTTCTTCTCAATGAGCTTATCATGCACCTCCTTAGTTCTAGCTTTATACAAGCTAGCACAATCATATGCATCCAACCGAAGCTCTTCTAACTCATGTAAGTCCAACCAACGTTGCTCACCCGCACTAGCCAAATCAAAATTGATCTTCTTAATAGCCCAATGAGTGCGGTGCTCAAGCTCAACCGGAAGGTGACAAGACTTCCCGTAAACCAAGCGATAAGGAGTGGTACCAATAGGAGTCTTGAAAGCCGTTCTATACGCCCACAAGGCATCATCTAGCTTATTTGCCCAATCTTTCCTACTCCTTGCAACCGTCTTTTCAAGAATCAACTTAATTTGACGATTTGATACCTCAACTTGCCCATTGGTTTGAGGGTGATAAGGAAGACCAAATCTTTGGTTCACTCCATGCTTCTTCAACATCTTCCGGAAAGCATAGTGCACAAAATGGGAGCCATTATCACTTATAACCGCTTTGGGGATGCCAAACCTAGGGAATATTATCTTTTTGAACAATTTCATCACCACTTTATGGTCATTAGTTGGAGAAGCAATGGCTTCCACCCACTTTGACACATAGTCAATGGCAACAAGAATATATTGATTCCCATAAGAAGATGGAAAAGGACCCATAAAATCTACACCCCAAACATCAAATATTTCCAACTCAAGTATTGGTTGTTGGGGCATCTCATTCCTTCTTGAAATATTCCCGGTCCTTTGGCATTGGTCACAACTTTTGACATACTCCCAAGCATTCTTGAAGAGGTTAGGCCACCATAATCCACATTGAAGCACCTTAGAGGCCGTTCTTGAAATACCCATATGACCACCACTAGGATCCGAGTGGCACATCTTCAAAACATTTGGTATTTCTTCATTTGGCACACACCGGCGCAACAATCCATCCACACCTCTTTTGTACAAGATTGGCTCATCCCAAACATAGTGCCTAGCTTCTCTCTTGAGCTTCCACCGTTGATTGTTGGAAAAGGAAGGAGGGAACTCCCCACAAGCAAGAAAATTCACCAAGTCGGCAAACCAAGGGAGCTCCTTCACATTGATAACATATAATGAATCATCCAACATCCGGTCCTCTATAGGGGACCCATCATCTCGAACTTGAAAATCCTCAAGTCTAGACAAATGATCCGCAACAACATTTTCCGCACCTTTTTTATCCCGGATCTCAAGATCAAAAGATTGAAGCTCAAGGACCCAACGAATCAACCTCGGTTTGGATTCCTTTTTTCCAAAGAGATATGATGAGTGACATTTATGTCACTCCTAGGATAGTGTTTATGCCTTGTTTTAGCTTTTCTTAGGGTGTTTTGTAGTTGTTTTGTTCAAATAATGCGTGCATACATGTCTCGATGTGATTTTAATGAAATCGCGTATATTGTTGTATGCTTGCCTTCATTGCGTGTTTGCACCGTTCCCTATACCTTATTGCTTCCCTTGGTGTTTTTGCTTAGGTATTTGAAGTCTTGGATTGCAAAGAAGAAGCCAATGAATCATGAGAGAAGAATCGAAGAAAGCAAGGTGCAAGGGCGCGAATAATGTGCGGGCGCGCAGCCCTGTGAGAACCCGCGCAAAATTGGCGAAATTGCAGAATCGAGGCAGAAAGTTTTGCGTGGCCTGTGCGCGACATGTGCGCGGGCGCACACCAACACCGCGCGGGTGCGCAGCTACGGTGCGCGGGCGCGCAGCCAGCAGCACGGGCGCACACACCAAAGCACAAGCCGCGCAACCCACAAATGCGCGGGCGCGCAGCTACTTTGCGCGGGCGCGCAGGCTACTGCGAGGGCGCACATACCGCTGCGAGGGCGTACGCGCGGGCGCATTGATCCTTGCGCGGGCGCACAGCGGGTCCTGTTCAGCGTTTTTGCGCGATTCTTTATATATTGCGGGGCTTGTTTTGTAAAAAGGAGAACTTCATTCTTTTAGATCTTTTTCCCTAGTTTTAGGAGAGCTTCTCTCTCTAGGTTTAGCTTAGGATTAGAGTAGTTTAGAGAGAGAAAGTGAGGGTTTCACCATTGTTGAGTTTGGATTTTGAAGAAGAAGATTGATCATCTTGTTTGTAGACTTTCATCTTCAATCAATGAGAATCTCTAACTCTCTCTCCTCTATTTTTATTTGCTTTCTTTTGACTTTCGTTTTTGTTGTTGGTATTGTTTGTTAATCATGTTGATTCTTGATTATTTGTTGATTAATCTTGTTGTTATCATGATTAGTGAGTAATTTCCCCATTAAGGGGATGGTTGTGGTGTAGTTGGATCTTGAGCATGTTCTAGGTTTAGAGTTGATTTATTTGTGATTAAAGTCTTTATATGCTTGATATTCTTTAATCCTCTTGCAAGTGCACATTGTTGGTTGATTAAAGGTGAATCTTTGCTAACAAGGAAGGGAAGTTGACTTAGTTAAGGTTCATTAGTATCGATTGTTATTTAATAGTACCTCCTAGTATATGGTTCTAATGTGGAAACATAGAGGCTATGTTAGGAGAAGCCAATTGACCCCGGAAGGCGGCTAGATTGGATCCTTTATTTCGATATTTGAGCATGTTTAGTTCATAATTAATTCAACTTCTATGCTTTTGTTTATGTTCAAGTGAATGCTATACCTAAACCATTTCCCTTAATGTTTTATTTCTTGTTTTAGCATTTTTAGACTTTAGTTTATTTATCTCCTATTCCGGACTAGCTTAATTGTCGATAACATTTGGTGGTGTTTATCCGTTCTCTGTGGTTCGACCCCTATGCTTGCCTTATACTCGTATTAGGTTTGTTTAGGTTGTATAAATTGTATTTGATCTAGGGATAGACAATTGACGACGCGTTTATTCCTCTGTCAAATTGGCGCCGTTGCCGGGGAACGGCTTCCATTACCATTGTGTTATCTTATTGAGACTAGTCCATTGTGTATATTTATCTTTCTATTTGTTGGTTTTTATTTGTGTTGCTTTATTTGAAAAAATGGCTTATATTTCTATTCCTCAATTTGATAATGAACCGTTTTGGGTGTATTTTAATAGACTTGAGGATTTCTTGGATGGTGTGAATGGTTTTACCAAGGGTGATTTCTATTTGGGATTAAATGAGCATTTTAGAGGAGTGGTTGATAATATGTTAAATGGTGATCTTGAAACTATGTCTTCGGATGAAGCTTGGGATTTCTATTCATGGTTAGCTAGGGATAATTATGATTGGGAGAGGGCCAATCATGAGACTTATGTTCGGGATTCTCATGCTTTTAATGTTGATGCTAATTGTCATGATTTGTCTAATATGAATTCCCATGATGTGCTTGATGCTCCCCATAGTGACCATGTAATGCATGATTTCAACTCCCCTCCCTCTATAGCTCAATGTAATGAGGTACGTTCTAATGATGATGAAGTGCATGTTCTTTCTCATATTGCATCCGATTTTTGCATGAATTCTAAAGGTGTGTCCCATAGTTCCCTAGATGATTCCAATGAGCAAGCTTTTGACTCGTCTATCCATGATGATTTGGACTCATTTGAGATTATGGCCCAAATATTTCTTGCGTTTCAAACGAAAGCCCATAACCTTTTGAGTGAGTTCATTGATAATGCTTCATTAGAAAGAGATGAGGTTGAGAGGAATTTGCCCCCATTCACTCTTGGATTTGAGATGGTAGGACTTGAGAAATGTATGGGAGATGTTGTTCAAGATGATGAAGAGGAGGTTGAGGTTGAATCATTTGGAGTTTTTGAGCTTGAGGGAGATGTAGATCGTGAGGGTTCTTCATTTGAGGATTCCATGATTGATTTCCATGCCCTCATTAATGATGTGAGACCTTGTGCTGAGGGAATAGCTACCCCTTTTCCCCTTTCTCATACACCTTTCTCCCAAAGGTTTAACCATATCCCCTACTATCCTATGTTCCTCCCTTCTTTTCTCAAAGAACCGCTAAGGAATCCTCTTCCTATCCATGCTTCTGAAGCCCCCAACTCTTTTATTGTTGATGAGGAAAAGAGTTATAATGCCAACCAAAAAGATTTTTGTGAGGATAGTTTGCCTCCCTATCTTTCTTTTTCTTCTTATTTTATTGATTTTTCTTTTGATTCTTTTACCTTTTCTTTTCCCCCTTCTCTCAAACATAAAGTCTCCTTGTACTTTATGTTTGCTTGTCATATGAGCATCGCGTATGCTCTTTTTCTTGATATGTTTGCCGGTGCATATGACAAGCTTTTGCGTTCTTTGTCGGGTTATTTACTAGTTTGGTCATGCTTGGACGTTAAGCAAGCCTTTGCGGGAAGTAACCCGTGTTTTATTGCTTTCATTTTATTTTCTTTTTAGAATAGATTTTCTCTCATGGAAATGTTTGTGTGCCTTTTTCTAGGTACATGACTTGGTATACTTTGGTGCATTGATTTGGATCAAGAATCAAAGAAGATTGGCACCGCAATTGCTAGCACATGGAGGGCGAGATTCGATACTAGAGGAATTTAGTCTTGAAAGGTTTATTTGGGTCATTTGCGGGAATTTACACCCACCTAATATCCGGTAACATCTTTCCTTGCTCTTTCTCTAATGGTTGATGCCTTGTTGGACATGTGTCGGTTTGTGATTTTATCTCTTCCTTTTCCCCTCCCATGGATTATTTGGTCTATGTTTGAGTATGTTGCCTCATTCAAGCTTGGGGGAGGGTATTCTATCATGTTTGGTGGGATGTTGATTCATATATGTCATGCATTGAGTATATGCATTTCCATGTTTTTCATGCTTTTGGAAAATCCAAAAAGATTTTTGTTTACTTCAAGGCAAGTTTAGCAAATTGTGTTTTGTTTGTTCTTAATCGGACATTATATCTTTTGGATTTGTTTACTCTTGAATGCCTTTCTTCCTAAGTGGTTAATGTGTGCACGGTTTGAGAGTGTCATTGGTTGACTCTAGGATATTACATGCTAAGGTAGCCGGGTTAAGAACTTTTAGGAATCCATGAAGCCCTAGTTCACGTGGTATGTGGTAAGATGGTGTTGCTCTCTATAGTGGATTTGGCACCCTTAGTTGGTATTTGCTTAGTTATAATCCCGTGTGAGGTAACATTGTTCTAGCCTTCATCACTTTGTTGTGTGGCGCATTTGGATCTTTAGCTATGCATATCTTGATCCTTGTTTTGACTTATAGCTCCCAAGATCGTGACCGAAGCACTCTAGGGGAGGAAAAGGGCACTTCTTTCTCATTTTTCTTTATCTTCTTTTTATTTTGTTACAAATTTGATTTTCTATTTTGCATAAACCTACTTGCTAACCAATTTGAGCCTTATGTTTCCCGCTCTTGTTTAAACCGCATTACAAACCTAGTGGCCTATGTTAACCAACCCTTATAGTTAGTGAAGCATTGGCATGTGAGGTTTGAGTTTTGAGAATGTTGATCATAAACAAGAAGCACTTTGAGATTTGGTTAAAGTTGAGCTTGTGATGAATGATGCAATTCATGAAAATCAAATGAAGTTTCAAGAAAAAGCCGTCCATAATTTGAAAAAGGCAAGGACAATGAATAAAGTAAAAAAAAATTTGAATTGAAAAAAAAAGGAAAAAAAAACAAAAACAACAAAAATATTTTAGATGGATTCATTTTCTTCCTTAGTTTAAGCATTGAGGACAATGCTTTGTTTAAGCTTGGGGGGGAATATTGTGTGTTTGTTTTGAATAAACTTGGGGAATGGCATTATTGGTATTTTTGTTTGATATTTAGTGGATTCTTAAGTTATTTTTGAGTGTCGGCCGCACTTTTTGCTTCACTTAGGAAATTTCACCAAATTTAAAATTTTTACCCCGCCTTAACCCTTAGCCTTACGTTACAACCAATAAAAAGACCCTTAGACTCTAGTGGGTTAGGTCAAAAGAACGGTGGAGGGAGATAGACTTCAAACCTATGGAAAGAGTATGCATAGTTGAGACGTCGGGATTACCTTCTTAAATTTCTCATTTCTTTATATTTTTCCGGTTCCTTCGTGGAATCTTGAGAAGCTAGATTAAGGGTTGATTTGAAGCTAGTGGAGAGAACGTGGCCCGATTGGTTGGGGCTAGGGTGGATTGAGTCCTAAGTAGTTCTCTATGCTTAGCATGTGTTATGTTTCAATCAACCATTGACATCTTGGAACGTGCATACATTTGTCCATTTAGAAAGGTTTGCATTCATTAGTACTTGTCCTCATCTCTTGTCCATATATGAGCTTGTGTTTTGCTTTTTCTCTTCGTGTTTCTTTTCCTTTTCCTTTTGTTGCCTTGCCTTGGCTTTTGTCGAGAGTTGTGGGGTAAGCTCTTAGGAAACCCTCACGAGACCTCACTCGTCCTCATAGGCGACTTTGGGGTTTTAAGGGCTTGTTGTAGCTAAAAACAACCGTGATTCCTACGACAGTGAGTTAGTGTACATTCTTTCTCCTTGTTTCTATTTTGTTTCTTTTGCTTTCTATAATTTCCTCTTGTTCTCTTTTGCTCTAGCTTTGCTCGAGGACGAGCAAAGGTTTAGCTTGGGGGAATTTGATGAGTGACATTTATGTCACTCCTAGGATAGTGTTTATGCCTTGTTTTAGCTTGTCTTAGGGTGTTTTGTAGTTGTTTTGTTCAAATAATGCGTGCATCCATGTCTCGATGTGATTTTAATGAAATCGCGTATATTGTTGTATGCTTGCCTTCATTGCGTGTTTGCACCGTTCCCTATACCTTATTGCTTCCCTTGGTGTTTGTGCTTAGGTATTTGAAGTCTTGGATTGCAAAGAAGAAGCCAATGAATCATGAGAGAAGAATCGAAGAAAGCAAGGTGCAAGGGTGCGAATAATGTGCGGGCGCGCAGCCCTGTGAGAACCCGCGCAAAATTGGCGAAATTGCAGAATCGAGGAAGAAAGTTTTGCGCGGCCTGTGCGCGACATGTGCGCGGGCGCACACCAACACCGCGCGGGCGCGCAGCCAGAAGCACGGGCGCACACAACAAAGCACAAGCCGCTCAACCCACAAATGCGCGGGCGCGCAGCTACTTTGCGCGGGCGCGCAGGCTGCTGCGAGGGAGCGCAGGCCGCTGCGAGGGCGCACAGACCGCTGCGAGGGCGCACGCGCGGGCGCACAGCTACCATGCGCGGGCGCACAGATCCTTGCGCGGGCGCACAACGAGTCCTGTTCAGCGTTTTTGCGCGATTCTTTATATATTGCGGGGCTTGTTTTGTAAAAAGGAGAACTTCATTCTTTTAGATCTTTTTCCCTAGTTTTAGGAGAGCTTCTCTCTCTAGGTTTAGCTTAGGATTAGAGTAGTTTAGAGAGAGAAAGTGAGGGTTTCACCATTGTTGAGTTTGGATTTTGAAGAAGAAGATTGATCATCTTGTTTGTAGACTTTCATCTCCAATCAATGAGAATCTCTAACTCTCTCTCCTCTATTTTTATTTGCTTTCTTTTGACTTTCGTTTTTGTTGTTGGTATTGTTTGTTAATCATGTTGATTCTTGATTATTTTTTGATTAATCTTGTTGTTATCATGATTAGTGAGTAATTTCCCCATTAAGGGGATGGTTGTGGTGTAGTTGGATCTTGAGCATGTTCTAGGTTTAGAGTTGATTTATTTGTGATTAAAGTCTTTATATGCTTGATATTCTTTAATCCTCTTGCAAGTGCACATTGTTGGTTGATTAAAGGTGAATCTTTGCTAACAAGGAAGGGAAGTTGACTTAGTTAAGGTTCATTAGTATCGATTGTTATTTAATAGTACCTCCTAGTATATGGTTCTAATGTGGAAACATAGAGGCTATGTTAGGAGAAGCCAATTGACCCCGGAAGGCGGCTAGATTGGATCCGTTATTTCGATATTTGAGCATGTTTAGTTCATAATTAATTCAACTTCTATGCTTTTGTTTATGTTCAAGTGAATGCTATACCTAAACCATTTCCCTTAATGTTTTATTTCTTGTTTTAGCATTTTTAGACTTTAGTTTATTTATCTCCTATTCCGGACTAGCTTAATTGTCGATAACATTTGGCGGTGTTTATCCGTTCTCTGTGGTTCGACCCCTATGCTTGCCTTATACTCGTATTAGGTTTGTTTAGGTTGTATAAATTGTATTTGATCTAGGGATAGACAATTGACGACGCGTTTATTCCCTTGTCAAGATACTTCAAAGCCGCATGATCGGTGAAGACTATAGTCTTAGACCCCAACAAATAACAACGGAATTTCTCAAAAGAATGAACAATAGCCAAGAATTCCTTTTCTGTTGTTGTGTAATTTCTTTGAGCACCATTGCGGGTCTTCGACATATAATAGATGACATGGAGCTTTTTGTCAATTCTTTGACCCAACACACCTCCTATGGCCGTATCACTTGCATCACACATAAGCTCAAATGGCAAATCCCATCTAGGGGCTTGGACAATAGGAGTAGAAGTCAAAGCTTTCTTCAATCTATTAAAAGCTTCCAAACAAGCATCATCGAAGACAAAATCAACATCTTTTTGGAGAAGATCATTTAAAGCCTTAGCAATGAGAGAAAAGTCTTTGATAAACCTTCTATAAAACCCGGCATGACCCAAAAACGATCTTACTCCTTTCACATTAACCGGAGGGGGCAACTTCTCTATCACCTCAATCTTAGCTTTGTCAACTTCAATGCCTTTATGAGAAATCTTATGGCCTAACACAATCCCTTCTTCCACCATGAAGTGGCATTTTTCCCAATTAAGCACCAAATTGACCTTTTCGCATATCTCAAGACATTTTTCAAGATTTTTGAGGCATTCCTCAAATGAAACACCTCCCACGGAAAAATCATCCATGAAAACTTCCATTTCTTCTTCAAGCATGTCCCCGAAAATGCTCATCATACACCTTTGAAAGGTCGCCGGAGCATTACACAATCCAAAGGGCATTCTTCTATATGCAAAAGTACCATAGGGGCATGTGAAGGTTGTCTTTTCTTGATCCTCGGGATGAATAGGAATTTGAAAGAATCCCGAATATCCGTCAAGGAAGCAATAGAATTTGTGCCTAGTCAACCTTTCAAGCATTTGGTCAATAAAAGGGAGAGGGAAGTGATCCTTTTTAGTTGATGTGTTTAGACGTCTATAGTCTATACACATCCTCCAACCGGTGACCGTTCTAGTTGGAATGAGTTCACCTTTCTCATTCTCAACTACGGTCATACCCCCCTTTTTAGGAACGACATGCACGGGGGAGACCCACCTTGAGCTTGAAATGGGGAATATGACTCCCGCATCCAAAAGCTTGGTGATCTCTTTCTTGACTACTTCTCCCATTTGGGGATGTAGCTTCCTTTGTCGTTCAATAGAAGGTAGGGTGCCTTCCTCAAGTGTTATGTGGTGTGTACACAAGGCGGGGCTTATGCCTTTAAGATCATCAATTGTGTACCCTAAAGCACCTTGGTGCTTTCTCAAAAGGCCATATAACGCTTGATCTTGGCTCTCACTCAAGGATGCACTAACAATAACGGGATATGTAGAATTAGGGCCTAAGAATTCATACTTAAGGTGTGATGGTAGAGGTTTGAGCTCTACCATGGGAACACCTTTACCTTCTTTGGTTGAGGCCACTTGCAAAGCATCTTGACTTGATATCCCCATACAAATTTCTTCTTCACTCCCTATATTGCCTCCATCAAGCAAATCTTCATACAATTGCACTTCCTTGCTTGGGATACCTATGTTTTCCTTATTCAACAAAACACACTCAAGAGGATCATTAGGTGTGAGCAAGTGCTCATGCATGGAATTCACAATATTATCAAGCACTTCAACTCTCATGCAATTCTCAAAAGAAGAAGAGGGATATTTCATTCCTTCATTCAAATCAAATTCAACTACCTCCTCTCCAATCTTAAGAGAAATCTTAGCACTTTTAACATCTATCATAGCCCCCGATGTAGTAAGGAAAGGTCTACCTAAGATGATAGGTATTGTAGCATCTTCATCCATATCCAACACTACAAAATCAACCGGAATAACAAATTTCCCAACCCTTAAAGGCACATCTTCTACCTTTCCCTTAGGAATCTTGATCGACCTATCGGCTAATTGCAAGGTAATCTTGGAAGGTAAAAGTTCTCCTAGACCTAATCTTTGATAAACCGAATATGGCATAAGGCTAACACTAGCTCCTAAATCACATAAGGCATTATCAATTTGGGTCTTGTTAATAGCATAAGGGATGGAAAAATTTCCGGGATCCTTCAACTTAGGAGGCATTTTGTTCATGATAATTGCACTACAATGTTCGGTAAGGCTAATTGTCTCCATCAGAACAGCAAAATCAGCAAGCACTACGGGGAGAGGGAAAATAGCCTGAAGTAGTCCACAACGTTTAATAACTCACAGCAAAAGAGAGTTATAGTTACCTGGACATAGGAAAGTGATGGATCTTTTTCCATTGTTTCTTGAATTTCAGCCTACAGCATATATAAGCATGACCAAATTAATATTACAGAAGAAGAAACATAAAAAAAAAAAAAAAGGAAAAAAAAGAAAGGAAAAAAAAGAAAAAAAAAGTTAACCAAAGTAAATAAAGTACATACATGTTTCTGGATTGTCTCCGCGTTTGGAAGGCTATTGCCTTTTTTGCGAGTGGTATAAAACACATCAACCAAAGTAGGTTTATTCCCTTTACTTCCTCCCTATCATGACATGTCACATTATTGTTATCCCAAGAATATCTGACATTTTGAAATCAAATTAGAATATAAACTACCAAACTAATTATATACCAGATCGTCCCAAATGATTTGCCTAATAGGCTTGCTCCCAGTACGTGGCATTAACGCTTTAGGATATTTACTTCGGTTAACAGAGTTTCTTTCACTTCTTTTCTGAAAAAAAAATTATCATCTCAAAAAAATTCAATACATATATCCATACTATCTGCTCAAGTAAAAAATACCTTGAAGTCATCCTTTGAAAAAATTTCCTTTATGAGCCAGCTCCACTCTTGCTTATCAAGTCCCTTAGGTGGATTACCTTTAGCAGCAGCTTCTAAAGATAGTTTTTTCTTTGTAACATTATACCTTAATAGATCTCCTCTCCAATTTGTCCACAACTCTTTCATATGCCCAAGAACATGCTCCTTATAAGTTTCCATGTTTTCATTTGTGAAAACATCCTAAGAAAAGATAATGTTATGAAGTGTTCAGAATATATAAATAAAACAGAACTTGGCAAACAAAAGTCAAAGCATCAAAATTATTGTCCTTAATCCTTACCGTGACTGCTGTCCACATGTGATCTTTTTCTCTGTCCCCAATATCATCCCATTTGTGCACTCTTAGAGGACAAATGTTAGTATCTCGGACTATGATTCCCAAATGTCTTGAAAATACTTTGTGATTCTCCCCTACGGCTCGATTGTTGAAGAACTCGATATGTAGCTTCTCATTGGGTTTTAGTCTAGCAATTTCTTTACATTTATTTCTTCCTCTTTTTTTTTCATTCCCTGCTTTCTTCTTACTAGTAGATTGGTCATCACCTTCAACAGAAAGAATTTATTGCTAAAAGTATCAAAAAATAAATGACAAAGAGAAAATACAAACAACCTATATTTATATCAAAATAAAAGCAAACTTATTGTGGTTCATTAACTGACATGGGCAGAATTAAACAAATTATAAAGAGTTTAAGCATTACCACTGGAATCTCCTTGAACTGTTGTATGTGCCTCCATTTCATTGTCATTTTCATCATCTTGAAAGTTTGACTCATTATTATGGCCATCAGAATTTGCATAGCCTTCTTGATAATGCATATCTTCATCTTCGGGTGAAGAATAATGTAGCTCATTATCATCATTGATATTCTCATTACATGACTCAGAAGATGAATTATGATCATCTACATTCATATCATTATTATTTTGAATATGGGGGTTAGGTAATGGATTAAAGGAAGCTCTTACATTTCTTTCTACATTATTAGGAGAAATAGTGGGAGCATAATTAATAACATTACCAAAAGGACGTTTATTTGATGTTATATGACCTTTATTAAAACAAAGAGAATCAGCACCAGAACTAGAATGGGTTATAGGACGTTTACTTCTCTGTAAAAGATCACTACTAGCCCCAATGCCATCAACATTAGGTCTAGCATTACTTTTGAATGGATACAGACCTGCTAATACCTTTCCACGTCCTTTTGCGAGCATAAGAGGTGGTACATATTCTCTTTTAGATCTTAGATTAGATGGTCTACGAGTATTTCCAGTAGGATCAGCCATAATGTTCCTGTCAACATCATTAAAAAAAATTATATTAAGAAAAGCAACGCATATATTACATGGTCTAACTTATAATAAGAAGAAAAAAAAAAGACAGATTTGAATAAAATTTAGAATGTATCCAGCTTGAATAGCTTTTCTTCTAATTGCACACACACAGATAGACAAACTGAAAAGAGGCATCTGTTTTACCTGATACTAATTGCTAATAAAAGAAGATGTTCAAGTATGACATGGTAATCATGACTCTTTAAACCTGAAATTTTGGCCTCCTTAGAGTTAACACAATATGATATATTAGATGAAAAACCATCGGGAACCTTTAACTCTTTTAAAAAATTGCAGAATTTTTGCTTTTCGACAGAGGAAAAAGTAAATGGGGCTGGTGGCATCTTCCATTTGTCCCCTTCTTTGGTTGGATGTAATGATGGCCTCAACCCCATAGCCTGTAAGTCATGACGAGATTTTATGGTGTCTTTTGTCTTCCCTTTAATATTCATCATTGTACCAAGAATGCTTTCACATATGTTTTTCTCAATATGCATCACATCCAAATTATGTCGTAATAAATGTGTCCTCCAATATGGAAGCTTAAAGAAAATGCTTTTCTTATTCCAGTTGTCTCCCCTAAGCTCATGAGATATCTTTGTCTTCACTCGTGGATCATTAGACAGTATGATATTTTCGAGATCCTCTAGCTCATGAAGAATTTCGTTGATTGAACAAGGCTTTGGAGGTAAACCCTGCTCAACTGTTCCATCAAATGAAGCCTTATCCTTTCGCCATCTATGATTATTTGGCAAATACACTCGATGGCCCATAAAGCATTCTTTGCCCCCATGAGATAGCCTCTTCGACCAGGTATCTTTAAGACAGCAAGGACATGCTAAATACCCCTTAGTACTCCATCCAGATAACATTGCATACGCTGGAAAATCATTAATGGTCCACATCAAAGCTGCACGCAGTTGAAAATGATGTTGAGTTGCTGCATCAAAAGTATTTACCCCAGTGGCCCATAAGTCATTCAATTCCTCGATTAAGGGTTGCAGATATACGTCAATTGCGTTACCCGGACCTTTAGGACCAGGAATAAGCATTGACAGAATCATATTTGACTGCTTCATACAAAGTTCAGGGGGTAAGTTATAGGGAATAAGAACCACTGGCCAAATACTATAGTTGGTTTTTGAATTTGCAAAGGGTTGAAAACCATCACTTGCAAGCCCTAACCTAATATTTCGAGGATCTGATGCAAAGTCAGGAAACTCTTTGTCAAATGATTCCCAAGCCGATCCATCTACAGGATGTCTCATCGTACCATCTTTCTTCTTTTTACCATGATACCAAGTCATCAAAGAAGCAGTTTTAGAGCACATGAATAGTCTTTGAAGCCTTGGTTTTAGAGGAAAGTATCGCAGTGTTTTATGAGGTATTCTCTTACCATTTTTCTTACATTTGTCCTCCCCATTATGTTTGTTAGATTTCCATCTTGAAGCACCACACACATTGCATGCATCCAACTTTTCATTATCCTTCCAATATAACATGCAATCATTGACACAAGCATCAATTCTCTCATAAGAAAGCCCCAAATCTTTCATGATCTTCTTTGACTCATAGTAAGAATCGGGCAAATTTGATCCTTCGGGCAAAAGCTCTTTCTTAAGGAAATCTAATAGCATGGTAAACGATTCATTACTCCAGCGACCAAGAGTCTTTATATGAAGGAGTTTTAAGAGTGCTGACATTCTAGAACTCTTGCAACCTTCATATACTGGATCTTGTGAATCTTTCAGCAAACTATAGAATTTCTTAGTGTCGGCATTTGGCTCCTCAACATTATTAACACCAATGGGTGAACTCCCATCATGGTACTCTGGATGAAGATCCTGCAAGATGCTAAGCATTTCATCATGGTCTTCATGATCTCTCCCATCAGCCTCATCATCAGAATCGAGTTGAGTCACATCTAACTCTTCTCCATGATGATACCAAAAGGTATACCTTTTAACAACTCCAAAAACTAGTAGATGTTCTCTGACTTTTTCACGATTACCTGACTCCCCATTCATACATTGACAACAAGGACAACGTATTGTCGAAGTTTTTAACTTTTGAAATGCATAGTCTAAAAAATTATCTACTCCCTCCACATATAATGGGTCATTAACATAATCCTCAATGGTTATCCAATCCTTACTAGGAGTCATTTTCTATAAGCAAAAAAAAAAAAAAAAAAAAAAAAAAAAAAAAAAAAAAAAGATAAAACACAATAATCTCAAATATAGATGGAACTAAGTAGAAACAAAACTATCTTTAAAAAAAAAATAAAAGTAGAAACAAAACTAAGTGTCTGATTGTGTTTACATACTTGATTATGTTTCGTCGTAGTAATTATAGCTTAGTAAATTATAGGTCTAGTAAATGAAACATTAGTTTACATATCATTTTTTTTATTTTACAATCTTTGTAATAAAGATAAAACTTTCTTCCATATAAATAGAACCATTATTCAATCATTTAATTTTATCTCAAAAATATGTCTATTTACCTACTTTAAGTGTTTGAGACATCATTATTGATTTCCTAGAAATTACAAAAAGACCTACAACTTTGCAACTACTCTGAAGCTAATCAAAATATAAAACAATATCACTAAAAGAGAAATTAGAATCAAGAGTAGTTAAGTGAGTGTTTAATTTGATACATGGAGGGGAGGAGGAGGGGGGTAGCTGCTCATATTTTGGTGAAATGAGAGGAGTGTGGAGTATGCAGGTCATCCCTAGAATTAAAACCTTTTTCTGGAAGGCGTGTCACGAAGTGTTACCAACAAATAAGGGACTGAACAAAAGTGTTTCTAGCATTTCGCCTAACTGCAGGATTTATGAGGAGACATATGAGAGTGTTTGCCATGCTATTTTCTGCTGTCTGCGTGCCTTGGATGTCTGGGAAGCAAGTGGTTTTAGATAGGCTGTGGAAGGTAACTGGAGGTCTTTTGTAGACTGGGTGCTGCAGTCTTTTAAGGGGTTGGGTGTGCAGGAGAAAAGGTGGGTAATGGTGATTTGTTGGGGTCTTATGTGGTGCCAGAAACTGGGGTTTGTTTGAGAATGAATGGAAGAGCGCTAGTGAGGTGTTGGAGTATGTAGGAAAGCTCATGATTGAAATGGATGGTGAGATTCGCGCCCAGCTGAGACCACTATTAGAGGCAAAGATTGCTGGAGTACACCGCCCACAGGTATTATCAAAATTAATGTTGATGTGGGAGTGTTGAAAGAGATAGGATGTGGGATTGGGGTGGATGCTAGGACTATTGATGGGGAAGCTATGTGGTGTGCCAGTGAGAAGATTGGAGGGCAGAGGGGAGACAAGGTGTTATAAAAGTTTTAATACCTTCCGATTCTACAGTACTCAAGCTATACGCCCATACCCATGTCCTTTTTCAATAACTTAACATACAAAATTCATTAAAACACCCAAATTAACAAAGCTGTCCTTTTACAATACATATCAGAAATTCAAATTAACAAATCTTGTGAATTTTTTTTTAACTAATACTATAAATATACAACCAAAACACCCAGAAATTCATTCGACATTGCACAATATTATAGAAAACATGAAAAAAATAAATCCATATACATACATTGAATCATCAGGAAGTTGGAAAGTGAACATGCAAATAATTAAAAAGTTCAGAAAAATAAAATCAAAGTACTTATTAACATAATTTATCAAACCAAAAAGCAAATAACATAATTCAATTGAGAATAAAATGAAAAGGGGGAAACGAACATGATTATCAACAAAACATAAGAACAAACTTAATCAAATCAGTTATTCAGATTTATCATAGCCATAATTGATTCAAACCCAATTTATACACATTATCTATAGAAAAACTCCTAATTATCAACAGATTAACAAGAATTGATTCAAACCCCAATTCTGAAATCACCCCAATTCAAACCCCGATTCTGAAATAAACCCCAATTTTGAAATAAACCCCAATCTGAAATTAACAAGAATTGATTCTGAAATAAACCCCAATTCAAAACAAAGACATAAACTTACCGAAAGTCTGAAATTAACCCTTTTTTAGCTTCAAATTTGGAAAATTGATGAGCCGTTTCACCAATAATTACGAACAAAGGTCTTGAATTTCTTGATTTTGAGTGAATTTGCTTTGATCGTTGTTTTGAGTGATCGATTTGCTTTGAGCGTTGATTTTCAGTGAATTTGCTTGAGCGTTGATTTTCAGTGAATTTTGTGTGGAAAGTGTTTCGAACTAATTAGAATTCCAAAAAAAAAAAAAGAGGCAGGAAAATAAAGGGTTTTGCGTGAAATTTTTTTGCAGTATAAAGATAGAAAAAGTTTCAATTTAGCGGTTTTCTGAAATTTATTGCCGCGTCACTTTTTAACGACAAACTACTTTTTTTTTAATTTTTTTTTCTTTTTCCAAATTATTAACGACGGACATATCTTATTATTAATATCTAAGTACGGCAATCACTTTGTCATTCACGAGAAACATTTTTGGTCATTGTTATAAAGTGGATAAATAGTGCTTACAACGACGAGATTTTGAGTTCGTCGTTATTGAATTGTCGTTAATTATATAAATTCTAGTAGTGACTCTTGTTCTTGAAACTTTCAGCATTGGAACTCAAGTGAAGTTCATGGGTCATCAATGATCCCGCCAAGTGCTCCACGTTGAATTTTGTAAAGTCCTTGGATTCCTACATTGTAGTAACCTTGGATCTCCATCGTTCATCTTGTGGTAGAATCTCAAGATCTTTCTAGCCTGTTCATCTATAGGAATGTGCCTACCAAGGGAACTTAGTTCATTAATTACATCATTAAACCTAGTAAACATTTCCTCTATGGTTTCCTTAGATTGCATTTGAAACCTCTCCTATCTTGTCATTAATAAATCAGTTTTGGAACGTTTTTGATGAGGGGAAAGACTAGGTCGTTGACTAATCCTCCCTAAGCCAAAAAAAATTTATAATCACTTAACAAACCTAAATACAAGTATAGAGGTAAGTCAAGGGTCGAACTACTAGGAACGGTTTTGTTCAAGTGCTCTCAATCAATGAATAAGCTAGGTCGAAGTCTAAGGATAAAAGGTAACACTAACCAACTACCAAAACGAAGAACCAAACAAATAAAGCACTAGGGAATGGGGATCAACGAGTAATCATGACAATTGTAGCAACTCGGGAACAACATGCAAATCAATGGTTGCGAAGACTAATGGTAAGAGCAATCAAAAGAGCTCAACAAGCTATCTCCTAGAGGTCTAGCTAGCGCCAAATACGAGAGACTCTAACTAGGAACGTCACTAACCGAACTTAATCGAAAATTGCGAGCTACAAATCAATGGTCCGTATCAATGTAGACTCACAATGCAATCTAGCATAATTCTCAAGGCCTAATCGAATTACACACATGCACAATTTCCATTAATCACTTTAATCTCAATAATTAATCAACACAATTCCCAAATTAAGTACAATCAATCAATCATCCAAGTTTCACCCAATCCCTAGCCAAACAACTACTCTAACATCATCATCTAATCAACTAACAACTAAGGAAATCAAGAATCAACAAAATATCAAGAATAACTACACTAATCAAGCATCAAACATCAAAATCAATCCAAGCAAACATGAATATAAAACAAAGCAATAAAATGAGATAGAATTAGAAATGCTCATTGAAAATAGAGAAGATCTTCAACACAAATGTCACCATTGAATCTTCAATCTCTCAATCACCATTGAAATTCCTCACTTTCTCTCTCTAAATCTACTCCTAAACTAACCGTAAAAGTAGAGAGATAAACTCTCAACTAAGCTAAGAATATGATCGAAGAGTATCTCTAATTTCCTCTCTTCTTTTTTTTCCAAAAATCGGGTTACAAGGTATAAATAGGAGGCGCGAAACGAAGCCGATCAAAACAGGGACACGGATGGGCGTGCCCTACGCCCGTGGGTTGCGCGCCCGCGCTCCTCTAGGTTTCTTTAGTTCTTCTCGAGGCTTAGTGCATTCGCTAATGGCATTGAATGAGCGCACCAAATGATGATGATGGACACCAAGGAGGCGGATCCAAAAGAGCTTGACGGTGGGTTCGACACCACATCCTATGAGAGCACGGCTTGAGAGCGCAAGAGCTAGAACTTGGAGAATCCACTTCCTTGCACCTTGAGCTTTCCCAATGCTATAAGCTTGCTCCAAATGCATCTTCTACCTTGGAAAACCATCAACATTAAGACCCGAACCTCGTAAATACCTACAACCACGAAAAGAGAGCAAATAAAGGAAAAAAGACTAGAAAAACTATAAAAATGCACAAAACCACAAAATAAGAGAGAAAAGGTAGAACAAAGAGCAAATGCATGAAACTAAGCATTTATTAAGAAGGAAAGCTATGAAAAGAAGGTTAAAACAACCTAAATACTCATCAAATGGGTGCCATTTATGACACCCATCAAATACCCCCAAGCTTATCTTTTGCTCGTCCTCGAGCAAAGCAAAACCAAGGGAAAGAAAATGACGAGCTTATTCAAACAAACAAAAGAAAAGACGAGACAAGAATATACACTAACCCACTTTCGTAGGAATCACGGTCATTTTTAGCAACTAAAGACAAGCCATTTAAACCCTAGATCGCCCTAGAGGACGAGTGATGCTCTCGTAAGGGTTTCCTAAGAGATTGACCTATAACTCTCACAAACCAAACAAACAAGGTAAAGCATGAAAAAGAAGCAAAAGGAAAAGGAAAGAAGACAAATGTTCATGAATGGACTATTTGAAAATGTACAAGCATAAATGTATGCAAATCTTTCTAAACAAGTAAGGGAGTGCACGTTCTAAGGTATCTAAGGTTGATTGAAACATAGGATATGCTAAGCATAGAGAACTAATGAAACGCAATTCACTTTCATCTCAAAACAGTTTTTGCACATTCTCCCAATTAGCTTCAAATCTACCTTTAATGAGTTTCTCAATGGTTTCTCGAAGGAACTGGAAAAAGAAAGATGTTTGAGGCTACTCGACATCTAGACTATTGCACACCGCTTTAAAGCTTGACCTACATCTCGACCTAGATCTCCCTCCACCGATTTGCGACTCAACCAAAAAGGTCAAAAGGTCTTGAAAAGGGTTGTAATGTAAGGGCGAATAGGGTGAAGGTAGGCTAAAATTTGAAATTTGGTGGTATACCTAAATTATGAAGCAAAGATTGGCCAAATCTTAACACCAAAACCAAGTAATAACCAAACAAAAACACCAACACCCCCAAGCTTATTCAAAGCAAAAATCACAAACATATATACAAAAAGCGTAAGAACGGTTCCCCCCAAGATTGAACAAAGCATTGTCCTCAATGCTTAAAATAAGGAGAAAGACACTTACATCAAAATATTTTTTGAATTCTTCATTTTTCAATTTTTTTAATTTTTTTGTTTTTTTTGCCAAAGCTTTTGAATTTGCTTTGCTTTTTCTGATTTTTTTTTTTCATATTTTCATTTTTTCACTTTATTTCATTGTCCTCTTCTCTTTTAACTATGGACGGTTTTTTCAACTTTTGCATTTGCTTTTTATTCACAAAATATTTAAAACACAAACTTGCTTTCATTAAAAGAACCAAACAATCATTCTCATACACCAAAAGTTCAACAATAGAGACCAAATGCTTCACAAAAACCAATAATGGGAACAAGAATGAAACAAAAGGCTCAAAATCTAAAGATATGGCTTGAAAAGAGGGTTTATGGCTTAAATGGTTAGTAAGTAGGCAAATGAAAACCCAAAACAAAGATAAGAAAACTATCTTAGAAAAGTAAAAATTACCACCCCGAAAAGATGCCTTTGTCCTTCCTAAATGGTTCGATCGCGATCTTGGGAGATGAAAGTCAAATTCTAGATAAAGCATATAATAGTGAAGGATCCATGTACCGCTCATGGAAAATATGTAGAAGGCTTTAAAAAAAGAAACCTCACATGGTTGTAGCAAAAACTCTCTATTAGTTTCAAATTCACCAAAAGGGAGCAATTGCAAATTTTCAAAAACAAATAGATTCCGGCTTCAAGGTCCCAAAAGTTCTAAAGACACTACCTTAGAATACTCTATCCTAGAATCAACCGAAGAAACTCTCAAACCGTGCACACCGTTACCATTTAAGAAGAAAAGAATTCAACTATACAGGTCCAAAAGTATTATGTCCAAAGCAAGAACAAAACAAAACACATTGAAAATTTGCCTTAAAACAAACAAAATATTTTTGGAGTTTTTTTCAAAATAAAGAGCATGGAAATGCATATATAAATGTGCATGGAAATATCCGCAAGGTATCAACAAATGTCCAACAAGGTATCAACTATTAGAGAAAGAGCAAGGAAAGATATTATCGGATGTTAAGTGGGTGTAAATACCCGCAAATGACCCAATTAAACCTTTCAAAACCACTTTCCTTTAGAATTGAATCTTGCTTTCCATATGCTAGCAAAATAGGAGTCAATCTTCCTTGAATCTCGATTCAAACCAATGCATCAATGTATATCAAGTCATGTACCTGGAAAAAGGATTTCCATGAGAGAAAATCAATTCTAAAAAGAAAAGAAAATGAAAGCAATAAAACACGGGTTACTTCCAGAGAAATGCTTGCTTAAGGTCCAAGCTTGATCACTCTAGAAAATAGTAATTCAACGCATGCAAGAGCTTGTTAAATGCACTACTACATATTTCATAAGAAAGTGAGTGTGCACATGACAAAAAGAAGGCATGCAACAAGCTTAGTGCACACCTATGAGGAGAGAGATGCCAAGAGAAAGAACAAGAATCAAAAGAAAATTCAACAAAATAAGTAAAGGAAAAAGAAGAAGAAGAAGAAGAAGAAGAAGAAGGCAAACTCTCCTCATAATATTTTTGGGTGGCAACATCACCCTTTTCCTCAATAGGGGACAAATGAGGCACATGTCATGGACAAGGGGGTCCCCAATAGGCTTATTGACAAAAGAAGGGAGGGATACAGGAGTGTAGGGGATATAGGAGTGTAGGGGATATAGGAGTGTAGGGGATATGGTTAAAACTCCTTGAAAAAGGGACAACGGCGCCATTTTGACAAGGGGAAAGACTAGGTCGTTAAATAATCCTCCCTAAGCCAAACAAAATTTATAATCACTTAACAAACCTGAATACAAGTATAGAGGTAAGTCAAGGGTCGAACCACTAGGAACGGTTACGTTCAAATGCTCTCAATCAATGCCCAAGCTAGGTCGAAGTCTAAGGATAAAAGGTAACACTAACCAACTACCAAAACGAAGAACCAAACAAATAAAGCAATAGGGAATGGGGATCAACGAGTAATCATGACAATTGTAGCAACTTTGGAACAACATGCAAATCCATGGTCGCGAATACTAATGGTAAGAGCAATCAAAAGAGCTCAACAAGCTATCTCCTAGAGGTCTAGCTAGCGCCAACTACGAGAGACTCTAATAAGTAACGTCACTAACCGAACTCAATCGACAATTGCGAGCTACAAATAAATGGTCCGTATCAATGTAGACTCACAATGCAATATAGCTTAATTCTCAAGGACTAATCGAATTACACACATGCACAATTTCCATTAGTCACTTTAATCTAAACAATTAATCAACATAATTCCCAAATTAAGCACAATCAATCAATCATCCAAGTTTCACCCAATCCCTACCTAAACAACTACTCTGACATCATCATCTAATCAACTAACAACTAAGGAAATCAAGAATCAACAAAATATGAAGAACAACTACACTATCAAGCATCAAACATCAAAATCAATCCAAGCAAACATGAATATTAAACAAAGCAATAAAATGAGATAGAGTTAGAAATGCTCATTAATAATAGAGGAGATCTTCAATACAATTGTCACCATTGAATCTTCAATCTCTCAATCACCATTGAAATTCCTCACTTTCTCTCTCTAAATCTACTCCTAAACTAACCCTAAAAGTAGAGAGATAAACTCTCAACTAAGCTAAGAATATGATCGAAGAGTATCTCTAATTTCCCCTCTTCTTTTTTTTCCAAACATCGGGTTACAAGGTATAAATAGGAGGCGTGAAACGAAGCCGATTAAAACAGGGATCCGGAGGGGCGCGCACGCGCGAGATGGGTGGAACGCCCGCGCTCCTCTAGGTTTCTTCGTTCTTCTCGAGGCTTCATGCGTTCGCTAATGGCTTCGAATGAGCACACCGAATGATGATGATGGACACCAAGGAGGCAGATCCAAAGGAGCTTAACTGTGGGTTTGGCACCACATCCTCATGAGGGCACGGCTTGGGAGCGCAAGAGCTAGAACTTGGAGAATCCACTTCCTTGCACCTTGAGCTTTCCCAATGCTATAAGCTTGCTCCAAATGCATCTTCTACCTTAGAAAACCATCAACATCAACACCCGAACCTCGTACAATACCTACAACCACGAAAAGAAAGAAAATAAAGGAGAAAAGACTAGAAAAACCATAAAAATGCACAAAACCACAAAATAAGAGAGAAAAGGTATAACAAAGAGCAAAAGAATGAAACTAAGCATTTATTAAGAAGGAAAGCTATAAAAAGAAGGTAAAAACAACCTAAATACTCATTAAATGGGTGCCATTTATGACACCCATCAGTTTTACCTTGTTTGTTCCTTCATGAGTAACTTCTGGTAGATCCCAAATCTATTTAGCATTCTTGCATCCCATGATTCGGTTATTTTCATGGGGTCCAAGACCAAAGTGCAAATATTTGATAGCTAAAGCATTTAACTCAAGTTCTGATAGTCTTCTTTATCAAAATCAGAAATAAGTTTAGGAACTACCTCATTTTTCTCATTGGTTGCGGTTACCTCAATGTCACCAGATTCAATTACACGCCATACCTGGTAATTTTCAGCCTTGATGAATATTTCCATCATGTTCTTCCAGTAGGTGTGAAACTTACCATTGAACATAGGTGGACGTTGGGTAGAGTACCCTTCTACAAGTTTCTCTTTAAAATTCATCTCTCCTCAAGAACTTACTCAGCAAAGTTATCTGCTTGCACGTGAGAACCGAGCTCTGATACCAATTATTAGTTGAGACGAACACAACAAGGGGGGGGTGAATTATATGTGAGTTTGTAGTGGCAAGTTTTGTGGAATATAAAAACAAAATATAAAGGAACTTGCAATGCACACAGTATTTGATGAGGAAACCTTCTAGGGCCCAACTGGAAGTAAAACCTCGAACCTCCAAAGGATTTTAAAAACCAAATCAATCCACTATAATAGGGCAAACACACAAGTTACAACCTATTATACTCAAACCTTTACTCACAAGTTCTAGAATGAACTTGCTACACAGTAGGACCCTATCCTACCCAACCTAAGTCCCTAACATGGATTCAGTGGTACTCCCTGAGTACTTCCTCACTCATCTTCAACCTAGAAGCCTACAACACTGTATGCAAATATAAATCACACACATACCCCAAGAACCCAACAAATACAAAATTATTGACCTTTAGTATATGAGAAGTAAGCTACGCATGAGACCCAAAACTAATATGAAAAAGTTATGAACTTGGCAAACTTACACAATTAAGCACACTTCGATTTCTTCACACATAAACTCACAAACATAATGAGATGAGATTTCTACTATTTATACAAGACTTGCTTGTATAGAAAGTAGGGTTTTAAAAGATAAATATGTTAATATACCAAAATCCTAAAACACGGTTTTATCTAAATCATTCTAGAAGAAAATCTTTTTAGAAAACATATCAAAGATAAATCATCAAAAGAATAATATCTTTTGATAATCTATTTTTAAGAATAAATCATTTTAGAAAATCTTTTCTTAAAAACTTATGTTTTATAAACTTTCCTATTTTTAAAGCTTACTAAGCTCATTTGTCACGTTTCTAATAAGTCTCACGCGTAACCCTAACAATCATATTTGCAGCAAATCTAAAAGATAAAAACTTAACAAAACTTAATTTGCTTCGCCAATATTCTATAAACTAGGATACTTGGCCTTCACGCAGTCTAGGACTATGTTCTTGCTGTCACTTGTACTCCAGTTCTGAATTGGAACTTCGCAGGCCAAGTTCCACTAGAATTTGATGTCTTCAACACAGACCAAGCTAATACTTCAACTTGCTGTCTTCAAGTTCCTGTTAGGGGACTCGGATAGTTCATGTTAGAGAACTCTTCTTCTATCTTGTTTAACCTTTCCTTGGAATCCCTTCATGTCTTCATAGATTAGGTTACTTTTCCACTTCAACAGTCTACTTTACCTGTTCTAATTACAACACTTAGAAAAACCTTTATTAGTTGAAGTTTGCGTAGTTTGAGTTCATCGTCATCAAAACCTTTAAGCTTCAACAAAGCCCCTTGATATGTCATTGAAACTTTACTCTATAATTTTAAAAGATAATAAAAGGAGAGGTGTTTCGGCATTCATAGCCTAGCACGTGAATAAAGTTCTTGACACTCACTTGTCAAAACGCAGTATTCAAGGTCCACAACATAGAAATACATGTCTCAGGACTAAAGGCATGTACCCAAATCCAGTGAGAGAGAAGAAAATCTGCAACTCTCTCTGCAGTTTTGTCCACAAGATGAGAACACGAGTCTTAGGACTAGGGGCACGTGTCTAAACTGATGCGACATCGCACATCGCTCTTTAAATAGGGGTGGACGGACAGCCTAACTGTCCGGTAAGCCAGTAAGCTCACTAACTACCGTATTTTCTTCCAATCGAGAATGTGCCTTGTCCTCGATGGTTCGGCGCTAACGCCTAAAGACAGAAACTCTACCATTTTAGTTACGAGAGGTAGATCACATTGCTGGGAAGAGGAGAAATTTTGCGCAACACCTACGCCATACAATTTTATGTTGTATGGTACGCCATCATTTTTGCTGTGGACGCCAAAAAGAAAGAAAAGAATGTGACATTTGTAAATTCAGTATAGTAAAATGACAAACCTGCCCAGGGATCTCTTACGTAAAGAACCACTACGGAACATTTTAAGACACACTTACGAAAAACGTCCAAAACGTATGCTTGGGGAAGGCACAAAGCACAGTGTGCATGTAGAATGATGCAAAAACCTATAAAAAAGAAAATAAACTACAAGATGCAAAGAAAAAAAAAATTCAATAATTTGCGCGCCATTACGTCTAACAACGAGCAAAAACTGTTAGAAATAAATCAAACGGATCAAAATCAAAGTACCGGTCTTTTAGTGACCAGTAACCGTGTGTAACTCAGTGGGTCGCGCTGGCCAGGCGCGCACACCGTTCTAAGTTGCGCTGGGATGTCATGCGCAACTGATTGAGTTGCGCACGACATTTAAATCAGCAAAAAGAAAATCGTTGAGCTCGATTTTTCATTTCGCTCTCTCTCTCCTTCCTTCGCCATTTTCGCTTCTTTCTCTCTCTAAAAAGCTTAAAATTCTATGTTTTTTGAAGCTAAAGGAAATAGATCTCGTCCCCTATTCATATTTCCATAATCTAATGTAAGTTTTTTACCTTTTTCCTTCATTTTTTGGCTAAATTTGGGGAATTTTTGAACCGTAAAACCACAAAATTCGAATTTGGGGGTTTTCGATTTGCTCCATGATTCTTGAAATTGTTTGTTCTATATTGTTATGCTATGTTAAAGGAGTTTTTTGCAACAAATTTCACGAAAAATGGTTGAGTATTGAACCTTGTATCAGCATTTCTTTGTTTAAGTTCGTTCTTCGCATAGTTCTTCGAATTTTTGCTCGAATTTGTTGTTTTTCTTGCTCATTTTGGTTATACTTGTTTATCATGAAGTGAATTATAGTATTAGAACTACTATTCCTTTCATAAATCATGTTTTTGAAAATTTTGATTCCGAAAAAATGGCGCGAAGTATATACTTTAGCTTGTTTTGCTATGTTCGAAGTTCAAGATTGTTTGGTAGACAATAATTATGCTCATTTTATTATTATTTGTCTAAAAATAGTTGATTCTTTGAGACTTAGAAATTTACTCTCTAGAATACTTTAGTTGAAACTGGTATAGGATGGCTTTTGTGGGTGTTAAAAGCCCCCAATTACCGAGTTTAACTGCAGGTATCGTAGCCCCCAAGCATGGGTGGCATTCGATTTTCGTGTTTTGCCCTTTCGGCAGCCGTTATGTGCTAAATTGAGTCTAGAACACGTATACTAGTCTTTTTATGAAAAAAACAAACTAATAAGGAATTTCCGTTATAGCATGGATTCCCCTCCATTCGTCGATGCTGAGGATGACCTAGGAAGACCCGTGCCTGATGAGGCAGTTCGCCCTCGAATGAGGGTGACACGTCCTCGTGAGGAGGTTTGAGAGCGACTCGTCGGAGCTGATCGACGTCGCCATGAGGATGTGGTCTGGGAGGCTCCTCCCAACTAGGACCCTCAGGTCCTTAAGTGGGACCAAGACCATCACGTTTCGATTCAGAGTTGGCGAGACATAGTGAGTTCTTTTACGTCTCCATCTTTTTTATATCATTATTGCTCTCTTTTTTGAAAAGCCATAACCGTATTTTTTCGTACATTTCCTTTTAGAAAGAGCCTAACATGCGTTTTTATCGCTTGGGTGACTTGAGAGGTCGCTTCGAGAGTTTACCCGACGTGGTAAAGGAGGTGGTGGAGTTTTCGGGGATCAGCCCCCAGCTGACGGCTCTTCGGGATTTATTAAGTCAGCCTGCATCGTCAGCTTTCCTTCGTGGGTTGCTGGAGTTTTAGTGGGATTCCACCAACACTTTCCACTTCCCATGGGGAGAGATGACAGTTAACACTTTCGACTTTTCTATGATCACGGATTATCCTTTTGGAGGGGAGCCTATGGTTATGGAGGCCGTGAATGGGTCAGACGAGAGGCTGCGTGACCTTATGGGGGACCGTCTTTCGGCGGCCCTTCATGTGTACGCGCAGTCTTGTCCGTACTCGGTTATTGCAGACGATCTGTCCGCTGACGAGGTTGATCGACAATGTACACCTGAGCAGTTGGCTCGGATCTACATTGCCCGCGTCCTACCCGTCACTATTCTGAGTGATCGGGGAGAACGTTTCGCTATTGGGTTACTCATTTGCCTTAGTGATTTGGGGCGGAGGTGTCGTATGCCCGTATGCTTACAGCTATGGGCAAGGCGACCCGGGTGATGGATTCTGCGGCAGCTACTGAGGTGCCTTGGATCTCCATTTCGTGGCATGGTCGTATCCTCGAGGTGCGTATCTTAATCTTTTATATATTTTTCATCATCATTTCGGCTTTCGATTAATTATATTCTTTTCTTTAGGCTTGGGGGTATTCGTACCTGCCTTTTCTAGCCCCCAAGATACTTGGGGAGGCTCGTTTTCCTATCGGCCATCGTCTGGTTACGATTAGGGAAAGACAAACAACTTCAGCCGACGACTTACGCCAGAGGATTCTTTCGGCGACTCGTGCGTCGGTGAGTATGATTTTGACAACACATGTTTATATAGATATATATATTTTTTGAATGATTTTCCCATGTGCTTTGAATATCGATCTCCGTCCTTGGAGTTTGATCGTCGGAGTCCCTAAGGCTATTTGAGTAGGCATGGTTCACTGCCGTTTACGGGCCCTTTATCAGGGACTCTCTGTGCTACAGAGGACAGACGCTTGGTTCTTAGGCAAGCGTGTTCTCTAGCAGTCTTCGTCTGAGGAGCCTTTGGTTCCTGCGGACCCTCCGATCCGGATGTTGCGTCCAGACTTGCTGTCTACCGAGGATCGAGCTCAGGCGATCCTTGGTTATCCAACGGAGCAGCTGGTGCTGTCGGGTGCATCTTACCCGACGTTCGTCGCATCCAGGCTAACTCCTTTTTCAGCTTTCGTTCCGGTTAGTATTTTTCTTTTCTTTTATTTTTTCTTTGTTTATTTTTCGGAACCTTGACTCCTTTGTTATCGTATTTTCAATGAGTCGAGCTGGGTAGTTAGGTGCCTCCCACGGTGAAGATCACGTATACCGATGCTTTTGGGTCGGTAATTCGTGAGATTCTTCCAGCGGCGGAAGATGAGGACATATCCTTTGTGCCGGAGACGGTTGAGTCGGTATGCTTATTCTATACATGTATATTTTTTTATATCATATACATTTGTTTTATAACTGCCTTTATATTTATTTTTTGGAACAGGTTCCGCGGGAGACCGTGAACGGCATGGTGAGGACTATGCGTGATTTCCCTCGTGGCTTTGTCATGCCGTGATCATCGGATGGTCGCGGTAAGTTTGTTTGCTTTTTTTTTCAAAGTTATTACACATTTTGTGTATTAATCTTTGGTTTGGATTTTGCAGGATGTACAGTAGCCTTTCGGGAGTCGCCGAGCATCCTTACTTCCTCTTTTAATATATATTTTTTTTTCCTTATGGAAAAAGTACATATACACATTTTTTTTACTGTTGTACATACGAGACACATTTTTGTGTATATCACATTTTATTTCCATAAGTGTTTAAAAAGTAAAAAAATTTTCTGAGGGAGGGAAAGGGTTCTCGACTTACCCCCCTTGGAAAAATAACCAAAATAAAAAGAAAAGAAAAAGAAAAAACGAAAAGAAAATCATAGGGGAAAGAAAAAATGTAAAAGGAAAAAATAAAATAAAAAAAAGAACTTAAAAGAAAATAAAAAATAAAAAGAAAATAAAAAGGAAGTTAGAAAAAAGGAAAAAAGAAAAAAAAAATAAAATAAATGAATGAAGAAAGGAAACAAAACTAACAAAGGCAAGCGTATTGATTAGTCATAAGATTTCATTGATATTCCGTTATTTGGTAATCCGAAATACGGAAATAAACCAACCAACATGTCGCAACAGAACAGGGCGCGCGCAACTGAATGGGTTGCGCGCGGCTATCATGCAAATGTAAATCGGTTGCGCGTGGTAGGCGCGCGCAACTCATGAGATGCGAGCGCCACTTGTGGGTGAACTTTCCTTTAGGCGAAAATTGCCGAAAAATTACCCCGTTTGGGTCTATTTAAACGTGGTTTCGTGTAGGCTTTTAATCATCTCACATTCATTCGTTATTAATTATATCAAGATAATTATTAATCTCTTTCTACACGTTCTCTTTTTTTTTCTTTTAAAAATGATAAAAACCTTTAAGCAACGTTTGATACAATGGTTTACTTCCTTTTCAGCCAAGAATAAACTAGCTTTTAAAATATACCACCTTGACTCCTTATTAAGCTATATGCAACTTAATATAAATTTTAATTTCCTCCATGCTGCAAATAATCATTGGGACTTAAACCACCATCTTTTCCTCTTTAAAGGGGATGAAATTGTCCCATTACCTGGCGAGTTTGAGGCTCTACTAGGCTTCCCTGCAAATACTCTCCCCTTGACATATGCCCCTACCTTGTCAGATTCCAAACCTGTTTTTCAACGATTTTTTGGCTTGAATGACAATGATTTTTCCAACATTGGGACAGAAGAAGGCGTGAATTTAATTCAATTTATTGAACACTTTGTCGGCCCTCGTGATAACTTGACTAAACAAAGTTTTAAAATTCGTGCTTCATGTTTTTGTCTTGTAGTCAATTGATTGCTTAGGACAGGTAAAGAATATGGAGATTATTCTATGGTGTCCATAGTGGAGCAAATAAAGGGGTGTCATTCACCTGCTCCATTAGCTTTGGGAGAAATTGTTGTTTGCTTGAATTGCCTTAGAGGAGACCCGAACGAGAATGGTTTCACGAGAAATCCACTCCTATTACACGTACGGTTTTTTAATTTTTCATTTTTTGTTTTTTATTTTTTATTTTTTTTACGTCGTATATCAATGCAACCTTGAAAATTGTGCTGGTCTGACCAGCGCAATCTTCCAAGATGCACGCGCCACCTACCGGTGTAATGTCGCAAATTAATTTTTCTTCATTTTTCAGATTTGGCTAATGAAGCATTTGCGAATTGTTGATCAGCCACAAAATCTTGAGGCTAACAGAGTGATAACGTTCCCTGGTCGTCGCATTCTTTATAAACATAAGAATGAGGAAGAGTGGACGTCTTTTTTCTGTCATGGGGTTCCTAACATACGCTTCGTGATTCCTTGGTGGAACATAAGTAGTATGATTGGGAATAGTTTTAATTGTCCCTACATTAGGCTTTTAGGCCCCTCTAGTACTACTTACATCTTTCCTTGCAGGGTGATGAGACAGTATAGGATGAAGCAAATTATTCCCCCACAGGATTGTGATGCCCCTAAAGATGTGAACTTTAAACCTTCACGGATTCCTCGTTGTATGGAATATTAGTCTAGTCTTCATAAGTGGATGGTGCAAAATCCCACGGCGAGCATAGTACTATCTTCCTTTTACAAAGCTTGGATGAATGAGGCGGACAAGGGAGAGTTAAATAAGGCTCGTCAACAAAATCAAGCTGCCTCGGCTCGCAATCCACCCAAGCCTTCGATGCATTCGGCCACTACTACTCCTTCTAATGACCAAAACAAAGGAGTGAGAAGAAAGTTAGACTTCTCCTCATCCCCTAAGGCTCGTTCAAGGGAACCCAAAAGGAAGACTCCTCCTAAACCTGCGCAACAAGGTGTGAAGATTAAGAAACATTCATCAAATCCTCGTAAAAAGGCTCCAACAAATACCAAGGACAAGGGAAAGAGAGTTAAAAAGGCCCCTATTCCTAAGTTGAAGAATAATGTTTGGGTCAAAAAGAAGGGAGAAGGGAAAGCTCTAAGGTTGTCAAAAGTACTGCAATGGAAACTACTCCTCCGTCAAATGTGACGATTGAAGACATTATAAAACCTTAGAGTGTTACACAATATCAGTAGTTTAATAATTTTTTTCTTTGAATAAAGTGTAATCACTACTATGTTTTTTTATTTCGAATTATTTATTATCTAGTTCTATGATGTTTTATTATTTTTTTGAATTTTGTTTGGGAATAAAAAAGAGCTCTTTTTTTATATATATATATGACCGAATCATAATGATTGCCTATGTATTCGTATTACAAAATCAGGTATTTGCGTAGTTCTTTTGCAAAAAAGAGTTATATATATATATATATATATATATATATATATATATATATATATATATATATATATATATATATATATATATATATATATATATATATATATATATATATATATATATATATATATATATATATATATATATATATATATATATATATATTTTATTTTTCTTTAATCCTACTTGTACAGATTAAATGTAAAATTAATCAAACTTTGTGTAATAACTTAAATCAAAGTTTAATTTTTTTTGTTTTCCAAGTATACATAATGTTTGAAAAACGCCCCTTTTTATCGCTACACTACTACAAAATTGGCCAAAGAGGCCCATCCAAATAGGCCAAAGAGACTACCTTAGTGGCGGTCTCTAGCTAAGCGGTCTCTTTGGCAAAGAGACTGCTTTATTAGAGGCGGTCTCTAGAATTAAAAAACTGAGACCGCCTATCTAAGATAGGTAGTCTCATTTTTTAGAAAACTGAGACCGCCTATGTGAGATAGGCAGTCTCATTTTCCAGAAAATTGAGACCGCCTATTTAAGAAAGGCAGTCTCTTTTTCAGAAAAAATGAGACCGCTTATTAACCTAACGGGTCTCTTTGGCCTCATTTATAATAAAAAAAAAATTATTTAATTTATCAATATAACTTTTATTTTATTTAAATTTCAATTTTAATTTTTACATTTATGAAAAAAAAAACGTACAAAATAATTATTTAAATTTCATATAACTCAAATTACAAACATATTACTAATATTAAATATCAATGAAAATCCAATACATAAAATTTAATAATAAAGAAACTCTATAAAAGATAACTTCGATCTTCAAAGATCTTCAATTAAAAATTTCTTCACTTGAAACATGTAAATCTTTAACTACAACCACAAAAACAAACACGCAAAATCATACACAAAATCATCAAAAAATTAAACATCAAAAATTAAACATCAATCGGCAACTAATTCCATACACAAGGTTGGTAATTTTGAAAAGGTGTGAAAACACTAGTTTGATCCAAAAGCTTGTCCTACAATCCAAACATCAACCATAAACATTCAGAAAACACCCCTAAAACATCAAAAATTAATGGGTTAAAAAAAATAAAAGGAAAATTACTAACAGGAACTTTCTTCTGGGTTACGACACAAATTGAATCTTTTCCATGAACAGCAATCGATGTAATTCAACTAGATTTCACTCCTTAAACGCATATTCTGATTAAAAAAAATTTTGAACCCCACAAAAATGTGAAAAGGGGATAAAAATAAAAGTAGCGAAAAACCCTAGAAAATGATCGAAATATGAAAAAGTTGGATTGAGATGATAGATCTTGAGGATGATATTGAGCGAACCAACATAGAAGAGACGACCTTCAGGAGAGAAGATCGTAATGTGTCGATCGTAGCCTGCTCCGGTGCCTCTACTCATGCTTGTTTGTTGTTCTGCTGAATCAATTGTAAATTTAGGAGAGAAAAAAAACGGAGAGAGTGAAATTGGGGAATGAGGAAAACAGATAAAACATTGGAAATATTGTGAATGTGCTTTGATTTTACAGGGGTTAAAGAGAGGGCGAGAAGAAAGAAGAGATGAGAGAAGTCAAGGAGGAAGAAGGAAGGAGAGAGATGAGGGAGATGAGGAGTAGAAACGAGAGAGGAGGCGTGAAATGGTGGTGTGAAGCAATTAAGGTTTCATTTTTTTTTTGTAAATAAGGGAAACCTGTTAAATGGAATAACAGGTCTCTCCTAATTATATTTTTAATCTTACTTTCTTTTAAAAAAAAAGGAAATACCGGTTTTCTTAAATAACAGGTCTTTAACTATTTTTATTAAAAAGAAAATAAATTTAAAAATACGCTAGAGACTCGTTTTCTTAGATAACAGGTCTTTCAAATATTTTACCCTCAAAAAAGTGAAGTTTGAGACCTGTTATTAACAATAAATGGTCTCTTGGACCAAAGGGACCGGTTATGTAGATAACAGGTCTTTTATATTGGGTCTCTTTGGCTAATTTTGTAGTAGTGCTAGTAAAAATCTAAATTCTATTCAAACGTAAAATTTTGGGTTCGTACTTCGTCATCAGGTGGCGCGTGCAACGTCCAAGGTTGCCAGTGTCTGTCGCGCACAACTGATTTTGTTGCGCGTAACTGATTTTGTTGCGCGTTACATCTGCGCGTAACTGAGTTAGTTGTGCGCGACACCTGTGCTACGAGCATTTTAAAAAAAAATTAATCATTATTACCCCCCAAGTGTGGAGAGTTTTTTATGATATTCGAAAAAATCTGAACACTTTGAACGGTATATATTTTTTTATTTCCCCCCCAGGTGTTACGAGCTTTACCGTGTGATTCGATAAAGTGCATAACACTTTGAATCTTTATTTGAATGCTAATAGAAATGATTGTTAATTATGAATGAACGAGTTTATCCAGATTTTTATATGTAACAATTTTTAAGTCGATTAATGTTCATTAATTGATGGATTTCATCGCAACCAATATCCATTAATCAAACAGCTTCTCCTGATAGAATTTGAATTACGCGGTATGGTTGTATCCAATTAGGTTTGAATTTCCCTCTTGGATTCGTTGGTGGATCCCTAATCTCTTTTAGTACAAAGTCACCTTCTTTAATATTATGGGGTCGTACCCTTTTGTTAAAGTGTCGCGCGATGTGTCATTGGTAGACCTGTACATGATGCAAAGCTTTTAATCGTCGTTCATCGAGGAATAAAGGCTCTTCATACCTTGCTCGTACCCATTCAACTTCCAGTAGCTTACTTTCGAGTACGATGCGTAGGGATGGTATTTCTAGTTCAACTGGTTGAATAGCGTCCATGCCGAAAATTAAGGAGTATGGAGTTACTCCTATTGATGTTCATATGGATGTTTTATAACCCCATAGAGCGAAGTGTAATTTGTTCAGCCAGTCCTTATAGTTTTCTGCCATTTTCTTAATGATGACTGTTATGTTTTTATTCGCCGATTCTACTTCTCTGTTCATTTGGGGTCTATATGGAGATGAATGATGATGTTTTACTTTATAATGAGCTAAGAGGGTCTTAACTTCTGCTTTAAATTGAGATCCCTGGTCACTAATTAGTTCATGTGGAACTCCATATCTACAAAATATGTTTCATTTGAGAAACTTTGCGACATGTTTATAAGTGATATTAACGTAAGAAGCGGCCTCGATCCACTTAGTAAAGTAATCGATGGCTACTAGTACGTACTCGTGTCCTCCTGCCCCCGTTGGAGAAATTTTACCAATTATGTCAATTTCCCAAGTCGAAAAGGGCCAAGGGGAAGTGAGATTATATATCTCAGATGGTGAGAGGTGTTGTAAATTAGCGAACATTTGGCACTCTTGACATTTCTTGACATATTGTATGCAATCATGTTCCATTATGGACCAAAAGTACCCTTGTCGAGAGATTATTTTAGCAAGAATTTTCCATTCATGTGAGGTCCACAAACACCTTTATGAGTATTCTCCATAATTAAGGCGTGTGGATTCAGGGTGGTCTATACACAATAAGCTTTGACCATTGGGTCCTTTTTTGCATAATTGACCATTTAATAAAACCATATTAGGTTGCGAGTGTTCTCAAAGCTCGTTGGTCTTTCGATGAAGTATTTGCAGGATATGTCCCATGAGTAATGTATTTGAGGATATGATCATACCAAGTACTTTCTCCTTCGATGTCATTTATTTCCTCTATTGCGTTGCAATAAGCTGGTTCTTCTCTTCTATCAACGCACAATGGCATCATATTTAAGTGATATGGAATATTGATCATTGAGGCTAATTTTGCTAGCGCATCAGCAAATTGATTCACATCCCTTGGGAGGTATTTGAAATCAATATAATCAAAATTCTTGATGAGTTGCTCTAGGTGTGCTTGGTATAATATCATTGTGGAGTTCTTAATTTTCCATTTTTTAATTATATGATTTATTATGAAGCTGGAATCTCCATATACCTCTAATTTTTGCACACCTATGCTTGCTACTACTTCTAGTCCAATAATGCATGCTTCACATTTCGAGGCATTATTAGTAACCTCAAAGTCTAGTTTGACAGAGATTGGAGTATGTGCTCCCTCTGGACTTATGAGTAACACTCCCACACCACATCCTTTTTTATTGGATGCACCGTCGAAGTAAATTAAGCACTTGTCATCTTGTGTCATGAGAATCTCTTCATCCAGAAGATGAATAGTTTTTGCATGACTTGTTTGAATAGGATGTTGAGCCAGAAATAATTGTGTAAACCTTCTTTCTTTTATCCATGTTCTTCGAGGGTCATTATACCGCATTGTGCTATTATATTGCGTGGAAGTCGCAAATTCATCAATAGAGGATGAAGTGTTATCATTCCCCTTTTTGTAGTTGTTCTTAGGTTGATGATGATGAGGCTAGTTTGCCTTTTCTTTAGGAAGATCATCTTTAATCCTAGTAGCCACATAATAGACCTTTTGAAAAGTGTCTAAACAAAGGTAGCGTAGATTTTTGTTGTACTTTTCATGACAATTGTCAATGAACTTTTGTACCAACTCGAGTTCAGGTGGCCTTTGGGCAAGGTGGGCCACCTTTTCTCGCCATCTACCACAGAAAGCAAGGAAACCTTCATCGTCGCCTTGCTTAAGCATTTCAAATTCACGTAAATTTGATTTGAACTCTACGTTACTCTCATATTATGTGATGAAAGCCGAAACTACATCTTCCCATGATGTCTTGAACTTAGCATCTAGCCCATAGTACCACTCTCTCGCGGCTGGGTCTAAAGATAAAGGGAAAGTCAAAGCATAAGCTTAGGATCAACTCCCTTTAAAGCCATTGTGCCAGTAAAACTCATTAAATGGTTTTTTGGATTATTAGTCACCTTGAATATTGGCATATCCATAGCTACGAACTTTTCTGGTAAAGTGAGTCCTGTAGGAGGAGCAAACTTTTCTGCGTCAAAGTACTTGTTCCCCATTGTGGAATGAAGAACAAGCTTCTCTAAAGACTTCTCTTTTATTGATAGTTCATCCATCTTTTGTTGCAAGGCCAAAGCTTCGACATTTTTCTTTTCAGCTTTTTCTACTTTCTTAATTCTTCTCTCCTCGGCCTCTTGAGTCTTTTCTTCTCTAAAACTAACAATATCTTCTTGGAGTTGCTCTATGGTTGACATCGTTGTTGGACTAGAGTAAGTTGTTGAGGGAAGATGGTTCGAAAGGGGTGAATTGTTTTATGGTAAACGTAGAATGCGAGTGCCCGGTAGTCTTCGTTCCCAAGCTTGGAAACCAGCTCTAAAGGAAGTACGAGAGGTTAAGGAAATCGATACGCTTATTTAGAAGACAAAAAGAAGAAAAAAGAAGGACAAAAAAAAGAAAAAATATGCAAGATGCATTCGAATGGATAACATCGCCTTTAAACAATTCATTAATAATGATATTGTTTGTACGAGTCAATTGATCTTGAGAAATCGAAAGGACCTCGTAACAGTAGGTGCGCACAAGTAACCAGGTTGCGCGCGGAAGGCGCGTGCATCCCTGGCTCTTGCGCTGGTTGTGGTCCCGTAACTTCATGAGTTGCGCGCGCCACCTGCTCGTGAAATTTTTTTTTTACGAGCAGTTTTTTTTTTATTTTTTTATTTTTATTTTTTTTTTATGTTTGTATCTTCTTTTTTTTATAACGATTTTTTTTATGATACCCTTCGAATGCGACTCAAAATTACAAAGGGACAACTTCACAATTGGGAACCTAACCAAACTAAAAAATCTATCCTAAACACGTCACATATAGTCATATAATCACATAAGCATACCATAAGCCAAGATTCAAATAATGCCTTTCTAAGATCAAAAGCTTGGGTATCCAAGGGTACCATGTCTTATGGAACGATGCACAAATCAATCACTCAACATGTTGACTCATGACATAGCCTTCCCAACATTTTGTTGGCGATATGGGAAGGACAATTGTTATTGATTTCGGGATAGAAGTGTAGTGTTGGCAACCCCTAGTCAATGAGCCAATCCCCCAAGGTCATAGTGTGCTATGATTTATGCATGATGCAATGTTGCTTGTTTGGCTTTTACTTTTGTGAAAAAGGAAAATATTATGCGTTCAAGTCTCGCTCTCTAACTAGAGATTATCCAAGTTAATTCCCGTCACAATCCATAGGCAACCTAGTGTTGGAAACCTTGGACCATAACTAAAAATTAATTCTGTAACCTCTAAGTCCCCAATTGAGTCGCCACTGTAAGGAGGGTGTTCCCATCGTAGGGGACCCTTCTCCTTAAATTCTCATGGCCCTTTAAAAGCCTAGGACTTTACACTTGTTAAGGTGTATTATGATTTAAATTCCTAACTGTTTGGGGGACCTTGAATTAGAATTGATTCTATCATTACGCTTTTTTGTAAGAAACAAGTAGGAGTCGCCAATGAGTTTTAGGAAAACTCATAAACCTCGTTCATGCCTTTCTCCCAAGTAGAGTTCAAGGGATATTTAGCATGAATCTTAAATTTATCCATGCCCAAATTGGTCTACGTGTACCAGAAATGAGTTTGGGAGCGAGGGTACGAAAATAACTTCCCTTTAGGGAGGAATCGCTATCCTAGCCCTAGTACGGCCTCTGCTAGCTCTTCCATTTTCACAATTTCATCACCAAACAATATATGCAACGTGATACCAAAAAACTAAGTTAGTTGATTTTATTTACAAGCATCAATCACGTAGGAATTACATTGCAAAGGTCGTTATTCTTATTTAATCAATATTCGTGAAAAGAACGATAAATAAACAAGATTCGCCTTGACTTAGGTGATCAATCAACAATTAAATATTCAATTCTATTCATTATTTAACACAAGATACTATGTGGAATTAAATAATTAAAAGTTCGTTTAAAGTGATCAAACAACACTAATTAATTGATTAAAAGCTATTTAAACAAGAAAAGTAAAAGCTGATTGATCTATGTGCTTGGGAATTTACCACTTCTCCTTGCTAGATCTTCGTTTAGAACACTTATGGACTCTTTCTTGTTCGGGAACCTCCACCATAGTAATAAGTATTGAGGGGGTGAGTGTTTAGGACAAGAGGGTTAAGAGTACACAAGTTCACAAAGTTTCTGCAAGAGTTTTAGGTTAATTTCATAATTAGGTTTTAACCTCGGGCCTAAGCCTAATTATGATCGGGCTTAGTTAGTTTGGACCTTAATTCATTTTGTTTTGGGTTAGGCTAGTCATTTTGCATTCTTGTGACTTAATTAGTTGTCCATAAGTATTTTTCACGTTAATCCAACACAAAGATGGTTTTATTTATCATCATATCACTTCCTGTCGGGACAGGAGTCTAAAAGTAAATGTCTACAGTAAGTCATGGGATTGGTCAGATGAATCAATGGAAGTGATAATTGCCATAATTTTCAAGGTTAAAGGTTTTGGGGAAGCTTTGAGAATTTTTGACAGTGGGTAATTATGATTTGATGTGATGAGTGAAGGTGGGTGAAGATGCCTTTTATATTTAATGAAACGGTGTGAAGGAATTGAATGGTTTTACTATTTAGTCATTAATTGAACAAGTTCAATTGATTTTCAAAATTTAAACAGGATTTTTGCCAAAATTCATTTTCTTTCAAAATTCAATTAATTTCTAAAAAATTTAATTACCAAAAAGAAAACACGTATTTGGAACACGCTTTCTACACATATGCAATGTACATTACTATTTACACACGCAATTGAGTGTTTGTGAACTAACCTCTAGGAATTCACCAACGATCAGCTATGTTTAGCACACCATAATTGTGTTAGATGCTCTTTTTGCTCTTTTCACATTATTTCTGATTTTACCATATCTTAGAACTTTAAAAGCAATCAAGTCAGCTTGATCATCCCAAATTTTAATCTCAATTTCTCAAATCTTTCTCTATTCAAGGGCTTGGTTAGAATATCTGCAATTTGATTTTCAGTAGGACAAAAATCTAACTTAATATTCCCTTGCTCCACATTACCTTTTAGAAAGTGATACCTAATGTGGATATGCTGAACCTTTGAATGTTGAACTGGATCTTTAGAAATACATATAGCACTAGTATTATCACAGTAAATAGGGACACATTCAAATAATATACCAAGATCTCTAACCTGTTGCTTTATCCATAGCATTTGAGAGCAACAAGCTGCTGCAGCTACATATTCAGCTTCAGCTGTAGACAATGCAAATGTGTTTTTTATCTTGGAACCCTAAGAAACTAAACAAGGTCCTAGAAACTGTGCCGTACCTGAAGTGATTTTTTCTATTAATTAAATCACCTGCATAATCAACGTTAGTAGAGCCATTTAAATCAAATGAGTCAAGTCTAGGATAGAAGAGACCCAAGTCATCAGTTCCTTTCAAGTAACGAAGGATTCTCTTTACTGCTTTTAGGTGAGATTACTTCGGATTAGCTTAGAACCTGGCACATAAACCTACACTGAAAGATATGTCAGGTCTACTAGCTGTTAAGTAAAGTAAGGAGCCAATCATACCTCGATACATAGTTAGATCTATGCAAGTTCCAGAGGGATCTTCATCCAACCTCGTAGTTATACCCATAGGAGTTCTATTTGGTTTTGCATTATCAAGCTTTTATTTCTTAACTAGTTCCTTAATGAACATTTGTTGATGGATCATCATACCTTCCTCAGTTTGCTTAATTTGCACACCAAGAAAGAAATTTAATACTCCCATCATGCTCATCTCAAATTCTCCACTCATAGGATCAGCAAAGTACTTGCACAAAGATTCGTTAGTTGCACTAATAATTATATCATCAACATGAATTTGTATAACTAAGATATCAGTTCCATTTTATTTTAAAAACAATGTTTTATCAATTTTACCACGTTTAAAATCATTCTTCAAAAGGAACTTAGATAGTGTTTCATACCATGCTTTGGGAGCTTACTTAAGTCCATAAAGGGATTTGTCAAGCTTGTAAACATGATTTGGAAACTCTAGATTTTCAAATCTAGGAGGTTGTTCCACATAGAAGTCTTCTTTCAGTAAACTATTTAGAAATGCACATTTTACGTCCATTTGGTAAAACCTAAATTCCATATAAGCAACAAAAGAAATAAGTAAGTTAATAGCCTCTAACCTGGCTACTGGTCCAAATGTTTCTTCATATAGTCAATTTCTTTCTGTTGATTGAAACCTTGTACAACCAGTGTTGCTTTGTTCGTGACAATAATACCATGCTCATCTAGTTTGTTCCTAAATACCAATTTCAAGCCAATTGTCTTTTGTTCAATTGGTCTAGGTTCCAGATGCCAAACTTTATTTCTTTCAAACTCATTTAGCTTAGCTTGAATATCATTAATCCAGTCAGCGTCAGTTAAAGCTTCAACATAGTTCTTAGGTTCCATGGAGGATAGGAATGCATAAAATGCACTGAAGTTCCTAAGATGAGATCTGGTTTGAGTTCCTTTAGTGATATCGCTCATGATTGAATCAACTGGAGGTGATTTCTGATGTTTCCAAGACATAAGTGCGAAGTCCTTGATTGGATACAATCTTTCTTGATTGTTATTGACTGCTACTTCTGTTGGAACTTCATTTTGTGCTTCAGCTTGAACTTCTTATAGAATTTATAGTTGCTCTTGATCTTGATTTATAGCTGGAGTTCCTTGTGCATCTTCTATTGCTTGCACTGCATTTTCATCTTTGTTCAACTCTCCTTCATTTTCTACACGCTGCTTCTGCAATTATGTTGATTCCTCATCTGGATCATACTTTCGTACAAGTCCTATTTCGAAATCATCATCATCAACCTGTACATCAATCAATTGTTCAGTTTTATCAAAAATTACATGTACAGACTCTTCAACACACATTGTTTTTTTATTAAAAACTCTATAGGCTTAACTATAAGAAATAAGAAAACATTGTTATGAACAAAACATCTACAACCAAAAGATCTAAAATAAGAAATATTAGGCTTTCTCCCTTTGATGAGTTCATAGGGAGTCTTGTTGGTGGTAGCTCTAACTGATACTCTATTTAGAATATAACAAGCTGTATTCACTACTTCTGTCAAGAAGTTCCTAGGCAGACCACTTGAAATCAACATTGTCCTGGCCATGTCTTAAAGGCTTTTGTTCTTGCGTTCAACTACTCCATTCTGTTGTGGAGTTCTTGGGGCAAAGAAGTTGTGATCCATTCCATGTTCTGTGCAGAATTCATCAAACTTGGAAATTTTAAATTCTATTCCATGATCTGATCTTAGATGCACCAAGGGGTTACCTGTTCTTCTCTGTTCTTTCTTCAAAAAGTGCAACAAACTCATCAAATGTTTCATCTTTGCTAACAAGAAAGAATACCCAAGTGAACCTTGAGTAAGCATCAACAATAACAATTACATATCTCTTACCACTTCTACTTTGGATTCTCATTGGACCACAAAGATCCATATGAACAAGTTTAAAAGGTCTTTTGGTTCTTACCATCTGCTTTGATTTAAAAGAAACCCGAGTCTGTTTACCTCTGATACATGCATGACATACTTTATCATATAGGAACTTAATACAAGGAAGCCCTTCTACTAATTCCTTGGATCTAAGCTTATCCAACAAGGTAAAACTTGCATAACCATATCTTTTATGCCATAATAGAGGATCATCCTCAATAACACTAAGACATGTCAAACTGCTATTAGGAACATCCTTGAGATCCACATTATATATGTTCCCTTTACATGTTCCTTCTAATATAATGTTCTCAATGTCATTGTGGATGATTTTGCACTTATTAGAAGTAAAGCTTACAAAGTTACCTTTGTCACAAAAATGTGAAATACTTAACAAATAGCATGTGCACTTGATCTTCCTACCTTTCCAATAGTAATATATCACCTTTCATATTATCACCAAAGGTCACAGTCCCACCATAGTAGGCATCTAGTGAGAGAAATATAGATTTATCTCCAGTCATATGCTTAGAATAACCACTGTCGAGGTACCAAAAGGTCTCATGGTTAAGAGTTTGAACGCATAGCAAGGCGCCTCCCTTGAGGGCGTGCGTATCAAACTCGACTCCATGGCTTAGTAGATTTAAAATCATAGACAAACCCATATTGCCATGACGTTTTTGGGTAAGAAAAGCATATATATAAATTTCAAGGGCTAGCTACGTATGTAAAACACGTACTTGTGTGGAAAAATAAGTAAGCTAAAATTCATATGCATATGTGACACTGTCAATTAAATCGCAAGTCATGAATCTTTCAATTCTCATCCACTCATTTCAATTAAATACCTGTAGGGAATATTTCAAGTATCCCACACTTGAGCCCCACTGTGATCATACACTTAAGCATGGTGGCGTCCAAAGGAAAGGAAGCTAAAGCAAAAGAGTCACCAACTAGTTTTAGGAACTTGTAAACCGTTCGCAGGGTAAAGCTTATACCCCTTCACGATCCATGACGGGATATTTGGGGATGAAGGTACAAATCCAACCTAAAAGAGATTGAACCTGCCCTAAATAGGCCTCTACTTTGTTCTTTTCATATTCTTGTGCGCTTTCCGATCAACATACAATCAATATATTAATCCTAAACCTGCTTAATCTATGTTGGTTGATTATTAATGCACAAACAAATCTAGTATTGGCGATCACTTGAATTAAAATCGTATTAGCCTAAATAAAATTATTAATTATCTTATTAAGCGTGATTTCAAGTACAAATTCCCTTTAAACCTGCAAGAGAGGGCGTGATCAAGCAACAACAATAATATCTAGCAACATAATATTATTGACACAACAATCATCATCATAACGATATTCTCATCAAAGCATAACAATATTAGCAAGATCCTGGTATGATACTAACATGATTAATAACAAATCCTAGCATGTCGCTAAACAATAAAAATCAAAGCTTTAACCGCATGATACTAGAGACATACATGATATAAGAAATTAATAAAAACAATCTAAGCATGATTTCTATATCGAAATAATTATTAAGAAGCAATCTAATTACTTACTTTGATGCGTCGTACCTCTTTTTATCAAAAGAATACAGACGTTAGTAATTTAAATAAAAATACTAAATCAAACAATTAACTTAAATAATTGAAAGAGGGATTTGGGACCAAACCCTCAGAAATTATCAACCTTTCACGTCTAGGACGAAGGCAACTTTGAGCTTGGCTAGGTGTGTCTAAGTCTCGTGATGGAGGAATATTGTATTTGAAAAGGCAAGGCTTCGAAAGAGAGAGAAAGAATAAGCTTCTAGCTATGAGAGAGAGAGAGAGAGAGAATAGAATAGAATAGAAAGATGATTGTTGATGATTGAAAACGGGGAAATACGACCCTATTTATAGAGAAAAACATCCGGAAACGATCAGAAAAGATAGAATTCTAATCGGAATAAAACTGCTCCCATCGCGACGCGACAGAGTTATCGCGATGCAATAGGCCTATCGCGACGCGATGGACCTGTCGAAGCGCGATGGTGCTGCATGATAAAAATTATTTTACGAAGTCCTTTTTCCAATATAATTGGGTAATTAGAGTCCATATTTTATCATTAAAATCAGATTAAATCATTTTAAACACATTTGTTTTATTTCAACTAAAATTCTTTATCTTTTCAAAATCAAATAAAAATATAATTATTAATCCTAAACTCTTTAGAACTTAAAATAACCTTCTAGATTATCCTAGAAAATTAAACTAATTCCTAATGAATTTGGGAATAATTAATGGATCCTCCACTTGATCATTGGGTTGCCCATAAAACTCATTTAAGATCCAATTTAGTATTTTGGCCATAACTTCCTCATTATTTATCGGAATTGGGCTTATAATATACCGTTGGAAAGCGTTTTTTGAGCCCCTTCCAACTACACAATTATTGGACCCATATCATGGACCAAATTTAATTGTAATGGACATTTTTCATAAATATGGTATAAAAAGAAATATTTTCGAAAACAGAAAGAAGTATTTTTATTAAAAACAGAGGAATCACGAGACTCTTCCACATTTGACTTCGTTCAATATTCAATGACGTGAAAAGTACTCATCACTGCGTTTTGTTTTTGGGGAGACGCAATCAGGTGTCTATAGAAGCCCCCACTTTGACTTAGTTTGGAGAAACGTAAGTTTCGAAAACAAAAGTCAAAGTAGCGATAGGGACGGAGAATGATTCAGAACGTTTTGCGATCCTAAATCATTCTTTTAATGCCGATACCTGCAAACTAGCGTTAATTAAACAGGCAAAAGAGTTAGAAACGCGTATCTTGCACCGTCGAGCACACGTGTCGGTAGTAACCGATTTTGTTGTGACAACCTCCACAGTTCCTCGTGAACTCCATATGAAGGTAATAGTGCCTTACTATCTCCATTTTCCATGACAATCCTCCACATTCTAGGGAACATCGTCGAAGAGCGCTGCTTGTAGCCATCTTCAATTTTGCTGTGACAATCTTCACATCCTAGGGAACATTGTCGAAGACCGCTGCTTGTAGCCATCTTCAGTTTTGATGTGACAATCTTCCACATCCAAGGGAACATCGTCGAAGACTGCAATACCTTGTCATCCTCAATTTGCTGATGCTTCGTTTGAATGCGTGCTTTGAGGGTGGTGACAATCCTCTTTTTCTTTAGGAACAGTTGCCAACACAACTCTAGAATGATGAGCGACAATCCGGTTTAGGGAAATTTGTCAATGCCACGTAACAATATGTCCTAGGAAATGTTGCTACGATGAACGACAATCTGCATCTCGGAAAATTTGCCAAAATCCAATTTGGGAAAAGTTGCCAATGTTGCGTAACAATCTGTAATAAGAACTTTGCTACGATCGACAATCCACGCCTTGGAACATAACTCTTGAAAGCAATCCGCCTTGGAAATTTGCCAATGCTATGCGACAATCCTTTTAAGAGATTATTGCCATAATTGACAATCCGCGTCTTGGAACATTTGCAAAAAAGAGTCGATCGACAATCCACTTTGGGAAAATTTGCCACTACTGAAATAAATGACAATCCACGTTTGAGGAACCTTTGCCAAAATATTAAGTTGAATAAAGACCTGGGACAATCATTTGGGACATTTTGCCATAGGATTCTGGGTGTATGAAAATCTGAACTTGGAAGAAATTGCCAGAAGGAGCACGACAATCCATGCTTGGAAACATTGCCAGTTTGAGATGACAATCCAATCTTGGAAAAATTGTTGAAGAATTGATGAATGTATGATAATCCGATCTTGGAAAAACTTGCCAAATAGAGAAGGAGCACGACAATCCATGCTTGGAAACATTGCCAAAGGTGACAATCCAATCTTGGAAAATTTGTCGTTTGAAGAAGATGCTCGACAATCCACTCTATGAAACATTTTCAGTTTGAGATGACAATCAAATCTTGGAAAAATTGTCGTTTGAAGAAGATGCTTGATAAGTGACTTTATGTCACTTTTAGGGTGTTTATTGAGTCGTTTTCCGGCTTATTGTCCAATAATTTCACCCTTTTATCCTTTATTTCTATTATTTTATTATTCTCGTCTTTTATCTTTATTTTGAGTATTTTTGCTTTTTTTATTAGTTTTTAGTTTATCCAATAATTTGATGAGTGACATTTATGTCACTCCTAGGATAGTGTTTATGCCTTGTTTTAGCTTGTCTTAGGGTGTTTTGTAGTTGTTTTGTTCAAATAATGCATGCATACATGTCTCGATGTGTTTTAAATGAAATCGCGTATATTCTTGAATGCTTGCCTTCATTGCGTGTTTGCACCGTTCCCTATACCTTATTGCTTCCGTTGGTGTTTGTGCTTAGGTATTTGAAGTCTTGGATTGCAAAGAAGAAGCCAAGGAAGCATGAGCGAAGAATCGAAGAAAGCAAGGTGCAAGGGCGCGCATAATGTGCGGGCGCGCAGCCTTGTGAGAACCCGCGCAAAACTGGCGAACTTGCAGAATCGAGGCAGAAAGTTTTGCGCGGCCTGTGCGCGACATGTGCGCGGGCGCACACCCACACCGCGCGGGCGCGCAGCCAGCAACACGGACGCACACACCCAAGCACAAGCCGCGCAACCCACAAATGCGCGGGCGCGCAGGCCGCTGCGAGGGCGCACAGACCGCTGCGAGGGCGCACGCGCGGGCGCACAACTACCATGTGCGGGCGCACAGATCCTTGCGCGGGTGCACAGCGGGTCCTGTTCTGCGTTTATGCGCGATTCTTTATATATTGCGGGGCTTGTTTTGTACGGAGGATCTATTATGCTATTTTCTTAGTTAGTTTAGGAGAGCTTCTCTCTCTTAGGGTTAGATTAGGAGTTTCTCTCTCTAGTTTAGGAGTAGTTTAGAGAGAGAAAGCTTGGATTTTTCATGGAGTTTTTAGGATTTTGAAGAAGCTATTTGTGGATTTTTCCTCTCATAAACTCAATGAGTCTTCCTAACTTTCTCTCACCTTTATTGCTTTCATTTATTATTGTTTTTGCTTATTTATTTTTTGTTTTGAGTAGATTAATTAGTCTAGTTATTTGATTCTTGCTTTTATTATTATTTTACCTTGTTTTCCATGTTTTTGTTCACCATGTTAGCTTAGGTTTTGTTCAAGGGAAATGGATGAAGGTTATGTTAATTAATTTAATGATTGATTGTGATTAGTATGAAATTGTTTCTTGATTATTATGTATGGATGATGCTTTTATGGATTAGAATCTTTCTAGCTAATTGATTCTATGTTCTTAATTGTATATTCAATCAATTGCGCGAGAGTGAGTTGGTTGAGAGCCCTAAATTCTTCTATACCTTTGCTAGGCTAGTTGCACGAGAGTGAATTAGTTTAGTAGGATAATTAACATGCTTAATTGTGCTAGAGTGAGTTGAATGTGTTAATTGTTCCTAATCGAGGTCATTTTCATCTAATTGTTTGATGTTGTTGAATGCATTGATGTAATTGGATTCCACTTTCCCTAGTTTTAGTTGTTTGCTCTTAGTAGTGTTAAGTTGAACCTCTCTTTACCTCACAAGCTTTCCTAGTAGTCTAATTAGCATAGATTGATACACTTAGTCCTTTTGGGTTCGACCCTTTACTTACCCCTGTACTTGTATTAGGGTAATTTAGGTTTTATAAATTTCTAATTTGATTAGGGGTAGTAGTCCCAACGAAGCTACCTAATCTCCCGATCAATGCTCTTAAGCCCTGCAAAAGAGATCAAATTTTGCCAAAGGACCTTGACAGTTGATTTGCTTAAGGTTTACTCAAGGCTTGGTGTTACTTGACTTATTGTGTAAAACTTTAACATTTTCGCTTGACTCGATGTGTAACTCGACGTACTCAAATCGACATGATCTGATAACCCGACTTGACTCAATGTGTACATGACTCGTGTTCGCAAACTTAACTCGATGTGAAGACACGACATGACTCAATGTGTATATGACTTGTGCGTGCATTGTAATGTGATTGTGCTCGTGCGACTCAAAATGCAGAAAAACAAAAACTTTTTGTCATTTTTGTGGAGGGTATTGACTTTCTCCCGAAAAAGAAAGACATGAAAAGAAAGAAATAAGTATTTAATGGTGCATGTTGAATGACCTTGATGCGTGCCATTTATGTAACTCTTAGGCTAGGTTTTCTTCTTATTTTTATACTCGTTTTTAGTCTTTTATTTCGTGTTTTTAGGGAATAATGCTTGATTTGAGTGTTTGTGTGTTAGTTTAGAGAAATGCGTGCTTTTAATGGTTTTCTTATTATTTTATTCATTTCTCGGCTATTTCTCTCGCTTCTCCGTTTCTTTGACTTGTTTTGTAGGTGTGTCGAGTTTCCCGGGATTTAATTATCAAGGAGGAAGCTTGAGCGCATTCAAGGAGGATGATGGAGCTAAGTTCGAGAATCCAAGCATGCAACTCAAGCAAACCAAGCTAGCTCCGCAAGCACAAGCACCTTGGAAGCAATGTTTTGGTTCGGAGTGTGCAAGTGCTTGAAGAATAAAAGGCTGCCCTCCTCGCGGGCATCGCCTCGAGTGCACCAATGATAGGGAAGCTCGGGAGCGCAGAGATTAATCGAACAAGCGAAGGAAGCAAGTCCACGAGCACCAAGGAGGGGTGCGCGTGCGCGGCCTGGCTGGTGTGAGCGCACAGATCTTATGTGGCCTGTTGTGCGTGCACACGGAAAGGTGGTGCGTGTGCACGGTCTGCCCTGTTTCCCCTCGCTCGTTTTATTATAAATTAGCCTTGTCATTTCTATTTTGGAGGATGATTTTTAGATTAGTTTTGGAGACTTTCTCTCTCATATCTTAGCTTAGGTTGAGAGTTTCTTTCTCTAGTTTTAGGGATAGTTTAGGAGTAGTTTTAGAGAGAGAAAGTGAGGGATTTCAATGGTGGTTTAAGAGATCGAAGATCCAATGGTGACAATTGTATTGAAGATCTTCTTAATCAATCAATGAGCATTTCTCACTCTATCTCATCCTTATTGCTTTGTTCAATTTCATTTTTTTTTGGTTTAATCTTGATGTTTAATTCTTAATAGTGTAATTGTTCTTGATATTTTGTTGATTCTTGATTTCTTAGTTGTTTGTTGATAGATAATGATTCTTGAGTAGTTGTTTTGCTAGGAATTGGGTAAAACTTGTATGATTGATTGATTGTGATTAATTTGGGAATTGTGTTGATTGATTGTTGAGATTAAAGTGATTAATGAAGGTTTGCATGTGTGTAATTCGATTAGGCCTTGAGAATTATGCTAGATTGCATTGTAATTGCTAATGACGCGACCAATTAATTTAGGAATTGCAATTATCGATTGGTTTGGATTGTGATTCTCTTAGTTTGTTATTCATAGTGAACCCTAGCTTAACGATTAGGAGATAGCTCTTTGATTCCAATTGATAGCTCTTATCATTAGTCTTCACAACCTTTGATTCGCATGGTCTTCCCAAGTTCTTGCAATTATCGTGATTGCTTGTTGATCCCCATTCCTAGTGTTTTATTTGTTTGATTGTTAGTTTGTTAGTTGTTACTATTCCTTCTTCACATTCGACTTCGACTTAGCTTAGGCGCATAATTGAGAGTTCTTGAACATTACCGTTCCTTTGGGCTCGACCCTTGACTTACCTCTATACTCGTATTTAGGTTTGTTAAGTGTTTATAAATTTAGTTTGACTTAGGGAGGATTAGTAAACGACCTAGTTTTCCCCTAGTCAAAATGGCGCTGTTACCGGGGAACGGTGTTTATGTTTGAGTGTTTTTGATTGCTTGAGTCTAGGTCTTTGTATATACCTTTCTTTTATTTGATTTTTGTTTGTTTTGTAAAAAAAATGGCATGTTTTTCTTTTCCTCAATATGATGGTGAGTCTTTTAATGTCTACTTCCATAGACTTATAGGGTTTTTGAACTATAATTGTTGTAGTCTTTGGGAGGCTTGTGAGATTTGTTATTTTGGTTTGAATGAGCAAACTATGGATGAAATTGAAAGCATGCATAATGGTAAATTTAGAGCATTGTCAATAAATGATGCTTGGGATTTCTATGTTTGGTTTGCTAGGGATATCTATAATAGGGGTAATCATGATTCTAATGTTGATGTGCAATGCGTTAAATCTTCTAATATTAACATGAATTCCCATGATTTGTCACATGATCCCATTAGTGAACCTAGAACAAATGATTTCAATTCTATTCCTTCTTTTGCTCATGATGATGAGGTACATACTCAAGTTGATGCTAATGGTGTGTTTCAATATTCTTCATTATTTACCATGCCTTCTTGTGATGTACTTCGTTCATTTAATGATGAATCTCATGCTTTTGATTGTGCTCCCACTCCCCAATGTGATGTATATGCTCATGATCTTAATGTTGATTCTTCCAATCTTGGTTGTACTTCTTCTTCTCTTGTTGAGCCTCAACCTTCTACACCTTTTGAATCTCTTGTTGATATATTTGAATCTCAAATTAGGCATATTGAGCTTGATAATGATCTTGGGCCTAGTAAGCAGATGATTCTTACATCTATGAGAGGTCAATTAGAGATAATGAAAAAGAATGAGGAGCGTATTGAGGAGGAAAGAAGGAGAGGTGATGAGTTAGAAAGCCAATTGTTATCCTTGATGCTTGTATGTGAAAACCTCCAATCTAATGTGTGTGTTGAGGATGATGATGATGGTTTTGAGCAACCAAGAGAGTGTGAGGATCCTATTAGTGAGCATTTGAGTGATGGTAAAGGTGTTGAGGGTGAATATAGTGTTGATTTTGAAAACCCTCCTTCCCATCTTGATGAGTCTTTTGTGCACGATTGTGATTCTTCTATCCATGAGTATTTGGATTCATTTGAGATTTTGACCAAAGAGTTATTTGAGTGTCAAATGAAAACTCATAGCCTTTTGAGTGAGTTCATTAAGAATGCTTCATGGGAGAGAGATGAGTTTGAAATGAATTTGCATCCATTTATGCATGGTTTTGAGACTTTAGGCTTTGAGGATATTGAGGGAGTTGTTGTTCATAGTTGTGATGGAGGGGATTATGTAGTTCCTCTTGGAAGTTGGATGTTTGAGGGAGATGGTGATCATGAGTGTTCTTCATTTGAGGATTCTATGATAAATTTCCATGCTCTTATTGGTGATTTGAGGCATGGTGGTGAGAAAGAGCTCATTTGTGAGACCATTGCTCCTATCCCCTCCTCTCATGCCCCTTTTTCAAGAAATTTCAACCATATCCCCTACACTCCTATGTCTCTCCCTTCTTTTGTCAATAAGCCTATTGGGGACCCTCTTGTCTATGATGTTTTACATGTCCCTCATTCGTCCCCTATTGAGGAAAAGGGTGACTTTGCCACCCAAAAACATTTTGAGGAGAGTTTGCTTTCTTCTTCTTCTTCTTCTTCTTCTTCTTCTTCTTCTTCTTCATCTTCTTCTTCTTCTTCTTCTTCTTCTTCTTCTTCTTCTTCTTCTTCTTCTTCTTCTTCTTCTTCTTCTTCTTCTTCTTCTTCTTCTTCTTCTTCTTCTTCTTCTTCTTCTTCTTCTTCTTCTTCTTATTTTGTCGAATTTGCTTTCGATTTTTCTTCTTTTTCTTGGCATCTCTCTCCTCATGGGTGTGCACTAAGCTTGTTGCACATCCTCTTTCCGTCATTTTCCTACCTTCTATCTTATGAAATGTGTAGTAGTTCATTTGACAAGCTCTTGCGTACGTTGCAATATTATTTTCTAGAGCTGTCAAGCTTGGACCCTTAGCAAGCCTTTCTCGGGAAGTAACCCGTGTTTTATTGCTTTCATTTTCTTTTCTTTTTAGAATAGATTTTCTCTCATGGAAATGTTTGTGTGCCTTTTGCTAGGTACACGACTTGATATACTTTGGTGCATTGGTTTGGATCAAGATTCAAGGAACTATGATTCAACATTTGCTAGCATAAGGAAGACAAGATTCAATTAAAGAGAAAATCGGGTTTGAAAGGTTCAATTGGGTCGTTTGCGGGTATTTACACCCACCTAACATCCGGTAATATCTTTCCTTGATATTTCTTTAATGGTTGATGCTTTGTTGGACATGTGTTGGAATTGTTGGATTGATCTCTTTGTTCTCCCCTCCCATGATATCTATGATTTATGTTTGAGCATGTTGTCTCAATCAAGCTTGGGGGAGGGTATTCTATCATGTTTGGTGGGATTTTGATTCATATATGCCATGCACAATTATATATGCATTTCCATGTTCTTTTATTCTGAAAAACTCCAAAAAGATTTTTGTTTCTATCAAGGCAAATTTGCAATGTGTCTTTATTTTGTTCTTGCTTTAGACATAATACGTTTGGACTTGTATATTTGAATGCTTCTCTTCTTAAATGGTAACAGTGTGCACGGTTTGAGAGTATCTTTGGTTGATTATAGGATAGAGTATGCTAAGGTAGTCGTTTAAAGAACTATTGGGACCTTGACGCCGGATTCTTTTGTTTTTGAAAACTCGCAATCGTTCCCCTTTGGTGAATTTGAAGCTTTTAGTGAGTTTTTGCCACATCCTTGTGAGGTTTCATTGTTTTTCAAGCCTTCTCCAATTTCTTGCATGAGCGGCATGGATCCTTGGCTATTGCGGACCTAATCTTGAATCTTGACCCATAATTCTCAAACACGAGACCGAACCATCTAGGGAGGACAAAGGCATCTTTTCGGGGTGGTAATTTTTCTTTTCTAGGTTAATTTTCTTTATTTTTAGTTCTTGGGTTCACATTTGCCTACTTGCTAACCTTTTGAGCCTTTTTCCCTTCTTTTGAAGCCACATCTTTAGAACTTTGGGCCTTTTGTTTCTTTTTGTTCCATTTTTGGTTTTTGTGAAGCAAATGCTCTTGTTCTTGGAGATTGTAATATATGAGTTTGGATATTGGTTCTTATTTGTAAGCAAGCTTGTGTTTTGTATATCTTGTGAATAATGGCACATGAATAAATGAAAGCAAAAGCCGTCCATAGTTAAAAGAGGCAAGGACATTAAATATGGTGAATAATAATATTTGAATCAATGAGAATAAGCAAAGCAAATTCAAAGAGCTTTGGCAAAAAAAAAAAAAAAAAAAAAAAAAAAAAAAGAAGTAAAAATGAAAAAGTTCAAAAACATTTTAATGTAAACGTTTCTCCCTATTTTAAGCATTGAGGACAATGCTTCGTTCAAGCTTGGGGGGAAGCGTCTTATGCTTTTTGTATATATGATTGTGGTTATAGCTTTGAATAAGATTGGGGGTGTTAGTTTGTTTTTGTTTGGTGATCTCTTTGTTTTGGTAGGATAATTAACATGCTTAATTGTGCTAGAGTGAGTTGAATGTGTTAATTGTTCCTAATCGAGGTCATTTTCATCTAATTGTTTGATGTTGTTGAATGCATTGATGTAATTGGATTCCACTTTCCCTAGTTTTAGTTGTTTGCTCTTAGTAGTGTTAAGTTGAACCTCTCTTTACCTCACAAGCTTTCCTAGTAGTCTAATTAGCATAGATTGATACACTTAGTCCTTTTGGGTTCGACCCTTTACTTACCCCTGTACTTGTATTAGGGTAATTTAGGTTTTATAAATTTCTAATTTGATTAGGGGTAGTAGTCCCAACGAAGCTACCTAATCTCCCGATCAATGCTCTTAAGCCCTGCAAAAGAGATCAAATTTTGCCAAAGGACCTTGACAGTTGATTTGCTTAAGGTTTACTCAAGGCTTGGTGTTACTTGACTCATTGTGTAAAACTTTAACATTTTCGCTTGACTCAATGTGTAACTCGACGTACTCAAATCGACATGATCTGATAACCCGACTTGACTCAAAGTGCACATGACTCGTGTTCGCAAACTTAACTCGATGTGACGACACGACATGACTCAATGTGTATATGACTTGTGCGTGCATTGTAATGTGATTGTGCTCGTGCGACTCAAAAATGCAGAAAAACAAAAACTTTTTGTCATTTTTGTGGAGGGTATTGACTTTCTCCCGAAAAAGAAAGACATGAAAAGAAAGAAATAAGTATTTAATGGTGCATGTTGAATGACCTTGATGCGTGCCATTTATGGCACTCTTAGGCTAGGTTTTCTTCTTATTTTTATACTCGTTTTTAGTCTTTTATTTCGTGTTTTTAGGGAATAATGCTTGATTTGTGTGTTTGTGTGTTAGTTTAGAGAAATGCGTGCTTTTAATGGTTTTCTTATTATTTTATTCATTTCTCGGCTATTTCTCTCGCTTCTCCGTTTCTTTGACTTGTTTTGTAGGTGTGTCGAGTTTCCCGGGATTTAATTATCAAGGAGGAAGCTTGAGCGCATTCAAGGAGGATGATGGAGCTAAGTTCGAGAATCCAAGCATGCAACTCAAGCAAACCAAGCTAGCTCCGCAAGCACAAGCACCTTGGAAGCAATGTTTTGGTTCGGAGTGTGCAAGTGCTTGAAGAATAAAAGGCTGCCCTCCTCGCGGGCAACGCCTCGAGTGCACCAATGATAGGTATGCTCGGGAGCGCAGAGATTAATCGAACAAGCGAAGGATGCAAGTCCACGAGCACCAAGGAGGGGTGCGCGTGCGCGGCCTGGCTGGTGTGAACGCACAGATCTTATGTGGCCTGTTGTGCGTGCGCACGGAAAGGTGGTGCGTGTGCAAGGTCTGCCCTGTTTCCCCTCGCTCGTTTTATTATAAATTAGCCTTGTCATTTCTAATTTGGAGGACGATTTTTAGATTAGTTTTGGAGACTTTCTCTCTCATATCTTAGCTTAGGTTGAGAGTTTCTTTCTCTAGTTTTAGTGATAGTTTAGGAGTAGTTTTAGAGAGAGAAAGTGAGGGATTTCAATGGTGGTTTAAGAGATCGAAGATCCAATGGTGACAATTGTATTGAAGATCTTCTTAATCAATCAATGAGCATTTCTCACTCTATCTCATCCTTATTGCTTTGTTCAATTTCATGTTTGTTTGGTTTAATTTTGATGTTTAATTCTTAATAGTGTAATTGTTCTTGATATTTTGTTGATTCTTGATTTCTTAGTTGTTTGTTGATAGATAATGATTCTTGAGTAGTTGTTTGGCTAGGAATTGGGTGAAACTTGTATGATTGATTGATTGTGATTAATTTGGGAATTGTGTTGATTGATTGTTGAGATTAAAGTGATTAATGAAGGTTTGCATGTGTGTAATTCGATTAGGCCTTGAGAATTATGCTAGATTGCATTGTAATTGCTAATGACGCGACCAATTGATTTAGGAATTGAAATTATCGATTGGTTTGGATTGTGATTCTCTTAGTTTGTTATTCATAGTGAACCCTAGCTTAACGATTAGGAGATAGCTCTTTGATTCCAATTGATAGCTCTTATCATTAGTCTTCACAACCTTTGATTTGCATGGTCTTCCCAAGTTCTTGCAATTATCATGATTGCTTGTTGATCCCCATTCCTAGTGTTTTATTTGTTTGATTGTTAGTTTGTTAGTTGTTACTATTCCTTCTTCACATTCGACTTCGACCTAGCTTAGGCGCATAATTGAGAGTTCTTGAACATTATCGTTCCTTTGGGTTCGACCCTTGACTTACCTCTATACTCGTATTTAGGTTTGTTAAGTGTTTATAAATTTAGTTTGACTTAGGGAGGATTAGTAAACGACCTAGTTTTCCCCTAGTCAAAGCTCGATCAAGTGTATGCTTTAATGTTTCTCTCATGGTGCAAGGATTGTAGCATCCTAGACTATCTCGATAATTGACTCGATGATGAAAGTATTTAGGTAACTTAGGCACAGAGGCTAAGTTCTTCATACTTTATGATGCAATGATGATTATGATAATGAGTGATTCTAAGATGGCAAGGCATGCTTCAACATTGTGTTAAGATTTCATGACCAAGGGGTTCCTAAAGGAAAGATTATTTTGTCAAGTATCTGTGATGTGTGTGAAAGTGACACTAAAGTTTGGCCGCAAGGGCTAAGTGTAGAAAAATATTTTGGAAAGAGTCAAATGATGGTAACTCTTAAGCTGGATAATCTAATGATGTAGGGATCATGCCCCCAAGTCTAGCTCTAAATGGATAGGAATGAGTAATGGATATCCCTTGATATGATCATGCATGAATGTAAATGTATGAATGCATTTTTATTACGGTCGCACCCCCATGTGAGGTTGCCTACGTATCCGTAAGGAATCAGGCTGAACGTAGCTCTAGACGAACCTCGCACAAGTGTGTGTATACCTTAAAGAGGTCTTTTAAGGGTTGTAACGTGGTTAGGCTAAAGGTCAAAAAAGAAGGGGATAAAGGCTTAAGACCCTAGATAAGCCCCCAAGGTGTACAACCTTGCTTTTGAATCTTTGTATTTGTATGCTTGAGGTTTCCTCACTTTTGAACTCTTTTTTGTTTATATTTTTGCTCTATCTTTTTTTTGCTTTTGCATTTTTTTTTTATTTTGATAAATGCGGGCAATCCCGATCATGCGGTCTATCACTCACTTGGCATTCATGTTTCCCAGGCACGATATCGAGCAATCGATAAGAGACGCAATCTGAGACGTGTTCATATCAAAGACAAGTTCATGTCAATAACATTGGAACACTTGCCCTTTTGCATACTTTTATTGTTATTTTCTTTTTTTGAAATTTTGTGATTTAGGTAAAATCACTCAAGCTTTTGTCTTTTTGAAAATTACATATTTTGCACACCATCCCATCCCAAGGTTAGATAGATGTGGGTCGAAGAAAGAAAGGTCTATCGTTAGACGAGGCTCAAAGTGGTTTATCAAGAAAGGAATTATACATTTGAAAGGGAAAAGTTATATGATGTGGCTACAAGGGGTGCCTCAAATCATTAGTTCGGCATGGAATTTTTTTTTTTTTAAATGCAATGCAATGATCATGTGTAAAGAAATAAATGCTCATTTTATTAAAGGACAAAGAAAAACCTATGGAATAAATCTAAGACAGACAAAGGGTGCCTTTGCTAGACTTAATAGGGAAGGGGAATCAAAAAATAAGAAAAGAAATCATGAAATCTTGTCATTAAAATCTGCCTCGTGTCTTCTGCTTATCATCACTCAGTCTTCTTGCTAGTTAGAGGCAACAGAATCTTGTTTGCATCTATGAGATATTGGATGAGATTTTGGAATCTGTAACATTCATCTGTGGTATAACCATTTCCTCGATGGTATTTGCAATAAGAGTTGGGATTCCATCTTGAAGATCGCTTTTCTAGCGTTGGTCTTCAGTAGGGTCGATAGGTTTGATTAATCCTCGATCATAGAGACGATCGAAAGCAACATCATAGGTCATTCCAATGGGTGTGAATTCTCTCTTAGGTTGCTTTTTAGGTCTTTGATTATCCATGGCTAAGACATCATTAAGATTAAAGGTACTAATATTGTTACTAGAGTAGGTGTTTTCGGAAGAAGAAGGATTGTCGTTCTTCTTTCCTTTCCAGCCACTATTGTTACTATTGTTAGTAGCTTTCTGTTTTGCAAGGTCATCTTCGATGTCAATACCTATATCATAGACAACCTTAAAAGTATTCAAATTGTGTTGGTATTTCAAATGCTTTGAATACTTCTCTTGGAGGTTCTTAATGAACATTCTTACGGATTCCTTTTCAGTAGGAACTTCAACCATCTTAGCAGAAGTTTCCCTCCACTTGTTGAAGAAGGAAGTAAACCCTTCGTTTCCCTTTTGTTTCAACATCTCAAGTTGTCTATGGTCTGTTTTGACTTGGATGTTGCACTTGTACCTATCAATGAAAGCGTTTGTAATAGTTTCCCAAGAAGAAATCTTCCCCTCGTCTAGGGAGAAAAACCATTATAGGCAAATAGTTTCAAGAGATAATGAGAATAATGAAGGGAAGACTTTCTTATCAATTTCCTTAATATTCATTATAATCTCGAAAGCTAAATGAAAATAAGGGTTATTGGTTGGTTTGAACTTAGGGATGTCATTGGCATTGAACTTCTGCGGAAGAAGTTCTTTGTCCACTAATACCCCTTGTGAGCTAATTCCATGAAACTTATAGTCGTTGGAAACTTTCTTAAGGCTTTTCTTCCATGCGCTCAATCTGTTGTTGCTTACTAGGATCGTTGACTTAAAGAACGAGAGTCTTCAACATCTCAGTCAGATTGTTCATGTTTTGCCTCAACTCATCAACTTGTTGTTGGAAAGCCATTAGTATGTACTTTTTCCTGTGTCTGATGGGTTTATCGAAAAGTAGAACTTGAACGAAGGTGTTGTCCTTGATTAAGCGTCCTTCTCTCCTTGACCAAGTGCTATGGAAAGGAAAGTCATGGATACTTATTGTTAATTGCTTGACTCAAACTCGATTCAACATGCACAGATGGGAAGAGATCATGGAAGAATCAGGGGAATGATATGTATAGAGAAAACATGTGGAGAGTGGAAAGATGTGAAAGAATTTAGGAATAGTGTAGACCCCCAACTCAAATGACGGAAAGGACGACTCATGCATGCATGAACCTAAGACATGGTCATGGTGACACATATACAAAGTGTGTGCTTTTGACTAGTGAGTGAAAGTGATATGTTCAAGACTCATGTTATGACAATGGGACTAGACATGTGGTTAGACTTGATTAAAGACTAAATAATCTCAGTTTATTAATTAATCAATCAATTAGACTCGTCATGAAAACCTGAGTAGAAAATTGGACCATCGTAGAGATAATGGCACTGTCGCGTCGCGATAGAGGCATTACGTCGCGATAGAGGCATTACAACGCGATATCACTATTGCGTCGCGATGGAAACTTGCGCGTCGCGCCACAGGTCAAACTTTCGCGTCAGCAACGAAATGTCAGTTTGAACCTGTTTCCAGTATTTTACTTGAAAAGGACAAGCTTATATCCATGTTAAGTCGTGTTTAGTCAATTGATTAGACTTTAATTACTCACATTAATTACTTAATTATTTAAGAAAAGTCCTTTAGTCATTAGTTTATTTAGACTATATGTGTTTACAAACAAATAGTTATTGTAAACACATATAAGTTATGCACAACCAAAAAATGCACAAGTAATCACGTAGTCAGAATATGATGCAATGAGTTTGCAACCCAACCATGGCTCTAGTTCTCTAAAGTTCACGAAATAGGGTAGTCAAAGTAGGGTCCATGGTTATGAGTCCGAATGCATCGCGCGGAAGCCTTACCTTTGGAAGGGTTGGCGCGTATGGATGGGACCCCGCAAGTTAAACTTGCTTCCATGGTTTGGTGATTTCACAAACTCGGATGTACCCTTCGTTGCACGGAGCATTCGACTAGGTAGATGGAGCATGATTTCCCAGAGGGTTACGGCCATATGTAGAACACATATGGGTTTCAAAATAGAGGGAAAAACTCAATCAGGAAGTAGAATCAGCTAAACAGTACTAGAACCGGTCAAAGCAAAAAGGCAGATTTCTGGCTCGGTATTGGAAGAACTTGTCGCGAGAGAACAGGGACCATCGCGAGAAGATGACCTTGTCGCGCCGAGATATTGTTATTGCATCGCGACACAGCCATCGCACTGCGATGTGCTCTGTTCTCTCAGCAACAATCCCTACATGCCTCAGCAGCTTTCTGTGTTCTAAAAATTTTCTGATTTTCGCAGAGTTTTTTTTATTCTCATTGTGAAAGATATTTTTCGAATTCCCTACGTGTAAAAAGCCTATGTTTTTGACGCATTACGAATGGTCTTTCCAATGCGGACCTTTTTATGCTTATGCCGTTAATGTCAATCAAAGCAAATGAACACTTAGAATGTTTCAAGTCTCATCCACTCATTCAAAATTATCACCTAAATAAATTTTAGGGATTAAAATAGAAATCCTCCCCAGCGGAGTCGCCAAAACTGTAGGGAATATTTCAAGCATCCCACACTTGAGCCCCACTGTGATCATACACATAAGCATGGTGGCGTCTAAAGGGAAGGAAGCTAGATCAAGCAAAAGAGTCGCCAACAAGTTTAGGAACTTGTAAACCGTTCACAGGGTGAAGGTTACACCCCTTCACGATCCATGAGATAGCTAACTCCATAGTGGTCCGGAACCATGACTGGACATTTGAGGATGAAGGTATAAATTTAACCTAAAAGAGATTGAACCTGTCCTAAATAGGCCTCTACTTTTTTCAACTCATATTCATGTGCGCTTACCGATCAACATACAATCAATATATTAATCCTAAACTTGTTTAATCTATGTTGGTTGATTATTAATGCACAAACAAATCTATTATTGGCGGTCACTTGAATTAAAATCATATTAGCCTAAATAAAATTATTAATTATCATATTAAGCGTGATTTCAAGTACAAATTCCCTTTAAACCTACAAGAGAGGGCGTGATCAAGCAACAACAATAATATAAGCAACATAATATTATTGACACAACAATCATCATCATAACGATATTCTCATCAAAGCATAATAATATTAGCAAGATCCTAGGTATGATACGAACATGATTAATAACAAATCCTAGCATGTCACTAAACAATAAAAATCAAAGCTTTAACCCTAACATGATACTAGAGACATACACTATATAAGAAATTAATAAAATAATCTAAGCATAATTTCTATATCAAAAGAATTATTAAGAAGCAATCTAATTAGTTACTTTGATGCCTCATACCTCTTTCTATCGAAAGAATACACACGTTAGTAACTTCAATAAAAATATTAAATCAAACAACTAATTTAAATAATTGAAATAGGGATTTGGGACCAAACCCTCAGAAATTATTAACCATTCACGTCTAAGGCAAAGGCAACTTCAAACTTGGCTAGGTGTGTCTAAGTCTCGTGATGGAGGAATATTGTATTTGAAAAGGCAAGGCTTAGAAAGAGGGAGAAAGAATAAGCTTCTAGCTTTAAGAGAAAGAGAATAGAATAGAAAGATGATTGTAGATGATTGAAAACGGGGAAATACGACTCTATTTATAGAGAAAAAAAAACTGGAAACGATCTAAAAAGATCGACTTCTAATCAAAATAAAACTGCTCCCATTGCGACGCGACAGGGCTATCGCGACGCAATGGCACTGTCGCGATGCGATAGGCCTATTGCAACGCGATGGTGCTGCATGATAAAAATTGTTGTATGGAGTTCTTTTCCAATATAATTGGGTAATTAATGTCCGTATTTTATCATTAAAATCAGATTAAATCTTTTTAAAAATATTTGTTTTATTTCAACTAAAATTCTTTATCTTTTCTAAATAAAAAAAATATATAATTATTAATCCTAATCTATTTAGAACTTAAAATAACCTTCTAGATTATCCTAGAAAATTAAAGTAATTCCTAATGACTTTAGGAATAATTAATGGACCCTCCACTTGATCTATGGGTCGCCCATAAAACTCATTTAAGATCAAATTTAGTATTTTGGCCATAACTTTCTCATTATTCATCGGAATTGGGCTTATAATATATCGTGGAAAGCTCTTTTCGAGCCCTTTCCAACTACATAATTAAATTGGACTGGATATTTTTCATAAACAGGGTATGAAAAGAAATATTTTCGAAAACAGAAAGAAGTATATTTGTTAAAAACAGAGGAAGCACGAGACTCTTTCACATTTCACTTTGTTTGATATTCAATGACGTAAAAAGTACTCATCCTTGGGTTTGGTTTTTGGGGAGACACAATCAGGTGTCTTCAATACCGATCACTCAAATCGATATACAATTAAAAATCCTCCCCCCTAGAGTCGCCAAATTATAGGCATCAATCGAAGAGCGCCTACTTGAGCTTGTGTGAATATGCTTGGCAGTTGAAGGAAGCTGGATTTGACATTAAAACAATTAGGAACCAGGGAAAAGTAGGGAGCCGCTAACAAATTATTAGGGAACATGTAAACTGTTCATGGATTCTACGAAAAGGACAAAATTAACCATGAATTATAATTCATTCAAATCCATGAAGGTTAAACTCCATTCATTCATAATCCATGAGATCAATAACTCCATATGATCATGAACGCAGTCGGAGGATCGTGGATGATAGTACGAAATTAAGTCGATGACTCAATTTCCCCTGTATTAGCCTCTACTCGGTTCTTATTGCAAAAATTATTATTTGCGATTTAAAAAACAAACAAATAATAATCAATTTTCTCTAAACTAATGTTTCTAAGTTGGTTGAATTTTAATGCACATATAATTCTAAATATTGTGATCACTTTTTAAGTCTACAAGATTTATAGGGAACCTAAACTAGTTGCCTAAATAAATGTAGCAATTATTTTATTCATCCACTTAATTATTTCTATTAAATTTATACTTTTTATTGAAGTTGTTAATTAACAATATAGTAATGATATAGCAATTAAAGGAGCGCGTACAATGTAAGTAATTAATTAATTAATTTTACTATTTTATTTTATTTAATATGCACGCAATAGTTAATGAGTAGAAATTTAAGTATTCCAAAGAAACTTTGAATTTATGAAAGAATAAGGATTAATTAGGTGAATAAAAAGATATTGTTTTTGCAAAAGAATAGTAGGTGTCCGAAACCTAAAATGATTTTGCCAACAATTACTGTTTAAATGATCACTTTTGAAAATGTCTGCCATTTTTATTTTTTATTTTGAAAAAACTAATACAAATACACAAAAAACTTTGAGTAACACTACCACATTAAGTATTTCCAACAAGAATCTCAGTTTTGGTTGCTTTTTTTCTTTTTTTTTTTTATTTTGTAAAATTTCCCTCCAAAACACCCATAATAAAAGACAATATTGATATAGGGGTGAGCAAAAATTCAGGGTACCCTCACCTAGAACCGGGACCTGTTCGAAATCGCAGCTTCCAAACCCAGAACTTGTGGATCTTGTTCAGGTTCCGGTTCCGGGAAATAAAATGAGTTCCCTGTAGGGCACACGAAACCAGAACCTATCATTTAAGCCCAAATATAAAGCTCAATATCAAAATTGTATAAAAGTCGTCACCTACCTTTCTCCCTCCTCTTATTCATTTTTCATCTTACTCTTAGGTTTAATTAATGGTATTAGACAACAGTGTTGGTTGTTATATTTGTAGTATTGTATCAAAGTTGTAAGCTTTTATAGTGAACATCCATTTTTTAAAATTTTTTTGACTAATTATCAAGTAACTATTAAGCTTACTTTAAAAGATAGGGTACCCTATTCCGGTCCTATTTTTAGAAACCTGTTTCAACAGGTTCCAATTCCAGGTCCTGATATTTTACAGTGTACCTGCTACGCTCACTCCTACATTGATATACATTGACCCTAAATTAGGTAATACACTTCAATTGCCCAAAATTCCCCAATTTTTAAATCCCTAAATTCATTTTTTGGTCAAGAACCCTAATTTTGAGATTTAATTGAGAAATTAAATCAACTACAATGAGAAATCAAAGACAATTTACCTATAATTGTGTTTGGCAACGAATTCTCTTATTTTCTTCATCACAATTGATTGACATTTTATAAAGTAAGCTCCCTCAATCGTAGATTCTTGTCGGAAAATTAAATGTGGTTGTGCTACTCAATGTTTTTGTATTTTTGTGGCAGTTCATTTTTTTTATAAAAAAAGTTAAAAGGTGTTTCATAAGTGATCATTTGAATGGTAGTTGTTGACAAAATTTCCTAAAAAGAGATTTTGGTATTTATAGAGTAAGTGATGAAAGAAAAATAAAAAAAGGAAAAAATTGTCATGACACAGTGGATGCACCGTAACATGGTACATGCACCGTAACATAGTATATTGCGCCACGGCGGGACACTTTTGCTTATTTTTAAAACTTTCATAAATTTTGATACGTAACTCAAAATAAGACATATAATATATTGCTAGAAAGAAATTGAAGTCTACTTTCCATACAAATAAGAGTTAGGTCAAAATATTTTGTCGATTTTAAAAATATGGCCGTTTGAGTGCAAGGGTGTTGATTTTGGGTTGAGTTTTAATATTTTGCTCATATTCTTTTCGTTTAAAATTGGATGTGGGCTTATGATGTATCATTGAAAAGTTTATTTTGAGTGCTTATTCAACCAAATAAGATTTGAATCAAAGTTATGGCCTACAAAAGTCAGATTTGCTTGGTTTTAGATTGTGGTCAAGACAAGAAAAAATTGGGCTGTGGTTTGTGGGTTTTAGGGTATGAAAAGGGTTTGAATTCATGTTTGTGCTAGGAGTTCAAGAAATTTTTAATTTTGATGCGCAATCTGAAAAATTAAGGGTAAAAGGTCATTCATCACCTTTATTTCGAGGAGACACAAATAGGTGTCTACAAGCATTTTTTTTTAATAACTAGCATTTTGGCCTGTGCGATGCACGAGCTAATAATATTATTAGTTAAATTAGAAAAAAAAAATGTTATTGTATTTAACTTTACTTAATAATTGTTTATTCTTGAAATAAATGAAAATTTTAAAAGGGAGAGGAAGCAGTGACAATTGCACTGCACCCTTATATAGTTTGTATTAAGTTACAGGCGGATATGAAGTAAACATAAAATACATTAAAGAATTATTAATAAGGTTATGTTTTATTTTACATATTAAAAAAATTTAGAAATGGAAGGGTGACACATGTCATTTGTGGTTTATATTATTATGTACTAAGTATAGAAGTATAGATATAGATTCTTTTGATTAATTAATCTAAAGGGAAAATTAGGGGATTTACACTTTCTCACACTTTCTAGTATTTAAAAGTGATTGCTGACTACAAATACTATAAATATTACTAATTACTAAATTTTGTGACTATTTTAGACAAAAATGGTCCAAAATGGGCGAATTAATTTCTAATTTGCTCAATTTTTATGTTTACAAGTAAATGAATAAAATAATACCCATATCATGTCTAAAACACATAGATATGAGTTTTTATGACTTGAAATGCCATAAATATGCCAAGTTACTGAGTTAAGGAGTATGTAATACCAAAATGGTCCAAATATGGGCTACTTGACTCTAAAATATTTGACCTGAGTAGGAAATAATATAGTCATGAGTAGGAAATAATATAGTCATGTAAAATCTCATTAGATTAATTTAAATGTCTACTATTTTATTTTATTTTTTTTGAAATGTCTACTTGAAGAATACCAATATTTATAATTTGTTTGCTTACATAATTGGAGGTTTTCATGTTTATGAAATATTTTAGATACACTTGGCTAAACTCAGAGTTATGTACATCTAATGATTTTTTTTTTTTTTGCTTATTTAATATATTTACACAATTTAAATGAAAAAAATAAGAATATTATGTAAGTTAAATAAAATAACCTCTAGTACATTTATCTCTACTTCTACTTACACTTGAATGTATAAGAGAATTTATATGTTAATAAGATATGTGTTTGAAAATTGTAAAAAGTCGAATAAAGTAAATTAGTGATGAAAAATTATAATAAAACATTTTAGATTAAACCAGTTGGGAATTTGGGATCAATTGAAAGAAAAAACATGGCTGATGAGTTAGATTTTTCTAAGCGCTATATATTAATGATAATATTAAATTCCATTGGAATTAAAAACTCCTAGGGTTTCATATAAGACAACAAAAAAGAAACAAATGGAGTAGTAACTTTGAAAATGAATGTATTCACTTCATGATAGTATAGACATTTTTTTAAATAATTACATAATCAATTTTAAGTTCGTATAATCAATTATAAATATATACATTTACTTTTAAATTCAAAGGGCAACATATAGTAAACTTTAAAACCACATTGACATTTATATGTAAGAAAAATTAGGAAAAACAATCCCAACTTTTATGAAATTTGCTAGAATACTCCCAACTTTGGATTATTCTGGAATAATCCGAACTTTGGGGGTTATTCTTTTTGTTCAATCCCAAATACCGGTTACCGGTTGAATGAGTTTTTTTTATTTTTTTGTTAAAGTGACACGTGTCACAAATTGAGTGGTTAAAAAAATAAAAACAAAAAATAAACCAAAAACAAATAGAAAAAAATAAACCAGCCAAAACCCCGCCCAATTCCGGCCACCAGCAGAACCTCAACAACCATCACCTTGCGTCATTGATTCCCCCCCCCCCCCCTCCGTCGCTGATTCCCCTCCCCCTGCGCCGATTTTACCTTCCTCCTTTTTTCGTTTTTCAGCAACCTCTCTCTCCCTTGAAACTTCTTACTCCACTCGAAACCCCCTTAAAACCACCTCCCCTCTCTCGAAAACCACCTCCCCCACTCTCGAAAACCACCTCCCATACTCTCAAAAACCACCAAAAACACCTCCCCTATCGAAAACCCTAGTCGTTGGGTTTCGGGGTGGTGGGAGGAGCGATTTGGGATTTTTGAAAGTGGGGAGGGGTTTCATTGGTGGTTTCGTGGGGGGATGGGAAGGGGTTTTGGAGAGGGGGGAAACCGACGGTTCGGTGAGGGAGGGGGAGATGCAACGGTTCGGTAAAGCAGCGTACGACTGGTAGGGGAAGAGGCGGCGAAGGCTGCGTATGGATGGTGGAAGGGGAGACTGCTTGTTTTTTTTTCTTTTTTTTTAAAAAAAATTGTTTGATCAATCACGACTTGATACGTGGCAAGTGACTTGATATACTAGGTCATTGACTTTGGTTGACCGGTTAGGGATTATTCCAGTATAATATAAAGTTAGAATTATTCTACCAAAATAGATGAAAGTTGGGATTATTTTTTCTAATTTTTCCTTATATGTATTATTTAGTCATTTTAAATTCTTATTACCACTTCAAAAAAATCATATTTTCACTTATAAAACTATTTATGCAATCACTTTTAAATTTATATGTTTATATATTAATTCATGGAGTGACATTTTTTTATTTACCAGTGCGACTAATGCGCGCGATGCGTGCGCCATAGATTCCATATAATTAGATTTTTTGGTTTGACCTTATGTCGATCATAATTTTAGTTGTTAGCAACAATAATAAGGGAAAATATTAAAAGTTTTTTTTAGAGGTATAAGTGTCCTCACACTTTTTTTAAGAGTTGAAAAATGGGCAATAACGTTAATGAGGGCAAATAAATAAATAAACGTTTCAAAGGGTATAATTGTTCAAACACTATTCATAAGAGTTATCTTAAACTATTTTAAAAGGTACGCATACAACCAATTATATAATTCATACTCCCTTTGTCCCTAGAATATCTTATATAGTCAACATTGCACACATGTCAATACACTAGTTTGACTTTATTTTTATATAATTAAATATTATTGAAAATTAGTTTTATAATGATATTATAAAACTTTATATTAATACCTATATAATAACATATTTATGATAATTTATGTTTATATTATGTTAGTAAAAAATTATGGTCAAAGCTAATACATAAATAGTGAAAAAAGTCCAATGTTCCAGATATTTTGGGACGAAAGGAGTATGATTCTATTATTCAAACCATATATTAACTCTTCTAGTAAAACTATGGTCAAAGGAGAACTATTCGAGAGGATATAAGAAGAGATAATATGGATGATAGATTTAAAGTAGTGTAGAAACAAAAAGAAGATGAAACATGATAACCTCAATTCATACAAATTCAAATTAAGTAGTATCAATAAACTTTATCAGCTCAATATTTGATACTAATGAGAAAAGGAAAAAAAAAAAGAAAATTAGAATGAAGCAACAAAGCCAAATTAAAAAAAAAAAAAAAGAAAAGAAAAAAAAAACCTATTTTTGCTTAAAACTCATTGAATCTAACATCACGTACCTCATGTATAGTGCACACAAAGTATCATTTTTACTTTAGAGCAAGTTTTCTTTAAGGATATCAGACAATGATTTTTTCATTCCTTAGACGAGTTCACATCCGTATCCAATAATGTGAAATTGACATAAATGACTTATTATTGCAGTGATATCGATAGTCTTGTTGATGTTTGCGAGCTGCTACACATACACTAGGTGTATGTGGAGCCCTCATACACTTCCAATAAAAATGCGACACCTCACCATCTACCAAATAAAAAGGAGGGAAATTATGGGGGGAAAATTTCAGCCATTTACCGCCAAACTGGTATCTTAGGCGGGAGAAATGATTTGGCACCAATGGTAAAAGATTGTGGGTCCCACCTTTCCCACCCACTTTTATCTTCAATATATATATTAAAAAAAAATAAATAAATAAATAAAATAAAATAAAAAATCTCAAAGGAAGCCATTAACATGGCAGCTTTTCCGGCCAAGTATTTTTTAAAAATTATTTTTTTTTGTTATTTAATAAAATCACTGGTGTTCAACAATGTATTTCATATTTCTGATGTTCAAGATCCTATTCTTCAATATTTCATTCTTCACACTCCAGCTATAGTAAAGCATGTTTTATGTAATGTTATTAAATTAATGAACTATAATGTTGTAATTTCAATTTTTATTGTTATCGTTTTTTTTTTTTTTTTTATATATAGTCTGACAATAATCTTTGTAGTTGTTTAATTTGAATCTTACAAATATTTTGTGTTATTTAAATCAAATAATCTGGTTTTGACAAACTTCTAAAATTGTACAATTCTTGTTAAAATTCACTATTTTGGTTTGACGAAGAAGAAGAATCGAGTTCTACGTGATGTTAAAATGTTTATATTAATTTAATAACAAATACAATCTTTAAGTATCTTGAATACTGTATATTAGTAACTTGATAATGACACCTATATTATATGTAGTATAATATCCAGAGTTACTAAACAAATGATGGAAATACTATTCAAATACATTCTAAAAAAAAGGCACTTATAACTAACAAAGATAAGATTCGAACTAGGGACCTAAATGCATGGAATATGGTTTATACATTGCAGTTGTAACCAAGACTACGAAATATTCACCATGTTAACAAATTGCTGCGTTAAATACTTATAGAACACATCGCTGTTATTTGCAAAATATAATACAGGTTTTTAATACTATTTAAATTCATATTGTTACCAAATAACAAACAAACTTAAAATCGTGTCGTTATTAATATAATTGAAAATTATTGCCAATAATTTGTTTTAATTTCAATTTTAATTATCATAGTAATGGACTACAAATATTTCAAAGATTGAAAAGCATGATGTCTTAATTTCAATTATCATAGTAATTAATGGACTTTAAAACCTTGATGGAATTCAAACACATTATGATAATTGTCGATTTGTGACACGATATTTCCCCCTGTCAAGCTACCTTTGTCCAAGTAAATCCACCTTAAAATTAAACCGTGAAATACCTAATGTTTGATTCAACCACCCAATACCACCAACAACACTAAAGTTGGAGGGCTCAAATTAAATAGTGAAGGTTTAAAATCGTTTATGAAATTAACAATTGTAATTTTAAAAGTAGTTATCTTTTACTAATAAATGTGACTATACAAAACTTTTTTTATACTTTGTTACATCTTGCAAGGAGGTGTATCATTTTATTTCCTTAGGTGAAGGAGATTCCAAATTTTAACAATAAATAATGCATTCAATATTCATTAGCATTATTAATATGATGTATTACTTAACATTCATAAGACACGCACAATAGATTCTTATTATTGGATACTATCACAGATTTCTATATTTAATATCTAGTTGTTGAAAATTCTCTTATAAGTTTTAGGGGTATACATGTTCATACACTAATATTAAGAATTTAAGAAAAGAGGTCATTATCATTAATGTGTGCATGAAAGTATATCAACGATTTAAAAATTGTCCAACACACTATCCATAAGGGATACCTCATACATTTTAAATGGTAGGGATAAAATTACTAAATATTGATCAATTGTTTATCCAAATACGTATATATTTATACAAAAAATATATATATTTACAATGTAATGACAAAACTCAAGTAAGAGGGCAAGGTGTGAAGGGTTATAATCAAATAGTGGAGGGTTACAATAAAAATAATTGCAATTCATAAAAAAATTATTAACTACTAATAAATATAGAATATTGTCAAAAATGATATAAATGAAGTAAAACTTTTACAAATGTAAAGAGATCTCCAACTAGTCTTCATTTTATTATCATTTTCCATCTTCATTAGCATCAATAATATGATCTAAAAAATTTTTAATACAACGTCGTTATTTGCAAACTATTATATAGGATTCCAATATTATTAAATTACATATTGTTACTAAAAACATTTCGACAGTAATTACATATATTTGATTCGAGTGAAAAAAAATACACTTATAGCAACACATAGGATTCGAGCCCGGGACCTTAATGCATGGAGCTCGTATTAACTAATTGACGTTGTAACCAAGATTGCGGGATATTCACCATGTTAACAAATAGATTTTTTAAATACCTATAGTACACATCGTTGTTATTTACAAACTATCATACAGGTTTCCAATACTATTTAAATTCGTACTGTTACCAAATCACAAACAAACTTACAATCGTTTCATTAATATTATAATTGAAAATTATTGCCCATAATATGTTTTTATTTCAATTTGAATTATCATAGTAATGGTCATCAAATGTTTCAAAGTTTGGAAAGAATAATCTCTTTATTTCAATTAATATAGTAATTAATAGACTACAAAAGCATGTTGTCTTTATTTCAATTAACATAGTAATTACTCCACAAGGGATATCTCATACTTTTTAAAAGGTAGGGATAAAATTACTAACTATCGATCAATTGTTTAACCAAATACGTACATATTTATACAAAAAAATATATATATTTACAATGTAATGACAAGACTCAAGTTAGATGGCTAAAAGTTAGCTGTGAAGGGTATAATCAAATAGTGGAGGGTTACAATAAAAGAAAATGTAATTCATATAAAATATTATCAACTACTAATAAATATAGAATATTGGCAAAAGTGAAATAAATGAAGTAAAAGTTTTTACAACATATATATATATATATATATATATATATATATATATATATATATATATATATATATATATATATATATATATATATATATATATATATATATATATATATATATATATATATATATATATATATATATATATATATATATATATAATACTTTCTTTACTTTTTGTAAGGAGATCTCTAAATATAGAATATCTCTTATAAGTTTCTTTTACATATAGCCTTAAGGGTTATCTGTGTCAAGTTCCTTTAATAACTTAAGATATGACTAATATCTATCCTTAAAATTGATTGTATATTATTCTGATTAATTTGTTTTTTTTATCTTTTTATAAAATTGCAAACGCGGTCTTTTTATTATTCTTTTTAATTTATTTTTTTGGTTTTTATTTGTATTTTTTTTTGTGTTAATATTGTATCATAAAATAAAATACAAATATAAAATCAACAATATCACAAATTTCTATATTTAATATTTCGTTGTTGAAAATTATCTTATATGTTTTTGGTTAAAAAATGATTATTGCTTTTGTTTCTTGAATTGATATTGTAATTATGTGTGAAATTTACTTACATTTTAGTAATATGTTCCACATAAACATAGTAGCTGCAAAATATTTATATGTAGCAGGTATTAAAATATAAGTAGTATAAAATCTAAATTAGTAACAACGAATCCTTTATATTGAACTTAAAATTTGTATTTAATCAGTTACTGGGATATATAGAACAGATCCATGTTTTATGATTGTGATTACTACAATTTTATTTTGTGTTACTAAAAAATAAACTAACTTATCAAACATTAATGTTGATGATAAGAGAAAACCGAAGAACATTGGAATTAACGATTTGTCATTTTTCTTCAATGAAATATTATGTTTTAATTATGGAAAACGCCAAGTTCAATTAACGTATTGGGTTGATGTGAAACAAATCATATAATGGAAAACACCAAGTTTAATTTTCAACAATGTTAAATATTACAAATTCACATTCAATTACAAATATTAAAATTAAAAACTGGAAAATTAAAAATAAAAATCGTAATCGGCGAAATAGATCTCCAAATTGCTGTTACACATCCAATTCTCCAGTTTAATTCAGAACACCCATTATTTTGCCGGGGGTAATTCTCCATTTTAATTACATTCAGTATTGGAATTAAACTCCAATTTCGCGATTACGAACCCTAGAAATTGGGGATTCAAGGGATGTGAAAAGAAAATAAAATAAAGAAATTCTTAAAAAATATGAAGCAAATTGTGTACAGAAATCCAAAATATTGAAGATTAAAAACATGTAAATTATTTTCACAAACAAATCTGGGAAAAAAATTGTAGAAGAAGAGATGAACATTATGAAGAATAATGGAGGAGAGAGAAGAACCATAGAAATTGGGAATTTGTGAAACGAAAACTAAAAATAAAAATCTTAAAAAAAATTGAAGCAAATTGATTCCATAAATTTTTGACATGTAAAGTATTTTTATAAACAAAATTTGGATAAAAATTTTATTTTGAAAAAAGAAGAAGATAGGAACATGAAGAACAAGAAGAATGGAGGAGAGAGGAGAGAGAAGAGAGAAAATTAGACCCCAAAAAAAAGGGGGTTGGTCGAAATGAGAGAGGAGAGAGAGTGGGGTGGTTGGGGAGATTGGGGCCCAAGTTCATTTGAAATTTGAATCTAAAATTTCAAATGAAATTTCAGATTTTGTTTTTTTTTTTGGGACTCAAATGAACAACCAATGAAAAGGTGACACATCACTGGTGTATGTCTGGCCCACATACACTCAGTGTATGTGTAGCCTTTGCATTGATGTTTCAGAGGATGATGAGAATGTCATTAAGACAAGAAACGAGGTTAGCCATTAAGAAGACATAGAAGCGTTGGAAAAAAAAATGGGTCATCATTTTTTAATTTGATTTTTAAGAGAAGGGCAAGTGCTAACACACGATATTTAATAAAATCAAGTGTAATGTACAGCATAGTATTATAAAGTACACCTAATGTATATAATAGTCTATTTCCTCCAAAAAAAAAAAAAAAAAATAAAAAAAAAGGTCTACACTTTTAGTGTATGTTACCTTAGAAAAGGTGATATGTGGTCCCTGTCTTTGTTGCATGAAAAAATGGTAAAAAAAATATTATAAAACTTAATTGTCTCATTTTAAATTTATAAATAAGAATGCACCTAAATTCAAAATCAAACAAAAAAACAAGAAAATAAAAAGAAAATCTCATAGCCATTCATTAAAACGCTTTCTCCAAATTATAAACAAACCTAAAAAATCTAGTAGATTTCCCGCTTATCTTCTCTTACATTGTTCAAATTTAATTTAATGCGATCCTTATAATTCCAATTCTGTTTTCATGGCGCATGATCGAAATCCATTTGACGAAGATATAAATCCTTTCACAGTAAGATCTCTTTCTCTTTGAAAGCATGTTTGGATTTTAAATATTCTTTGATTCCCTTGAATATGTAGATAAATGTCATATAGTATCATAATTTATTTTTGTCATTGTTATGTTGTTTTTCCATTTTTCTTGAATATGTAAGATCTATTATGATTTGTGTACAATACATTTTTTTTTATTTTTTTTTTTTGCACGACAATGTATTGTGCTTACATAGGCTCTTAGAATTTGATTCATAGACATCTTTGAGAAATATGTAGTCAAAATCATTATGATGCTTTAATCGTTGTTTCATATGTTAGATGTGGATTTCTAGTTTAACTATTATTTAGGAAGGAAGCTACTGAGTACAAATATAATTAGAGAAGTTTATGGGGATTTATTTTCTAATGGAACTTTGTAATTTTTATTACTTCCTCCGTTCCAAATTAAATGATACATTTTGACTTTTGGCACTATTCATTAGATTTACTTTGACTAAGCTAGCATTTGTGATTTATAGATATAAAGAAACATAGTCATGTTAGATCTTGATAGAATAATTTTTTATGTGCACTTAATTAAAATTCAATTTTAGTTTTTGTTACATTAATATAATTAAAGATATTTTGATTGAATTTTTGCATTGACAAATTGATAAAAGAATTGTATCATCTAACTTGGAACAAATGAAGTATATGTTATTTTAATTTGCATTAGGAATAGATCATATTGAACATTTGTTAACTTATGTGACTTTATATAGATGTGTCTTGGTAGTATCAGAGGCATAATTGTTTTTGTAAATTAGGGTATAGACAAATCGGGCATTAGTAACATTTAGGTTTTCAATAAAATGTTAGTTTTTGAGATTTGGCCCTACATAAATCTATTAAATAATATAAAGAAAAAATAGGAGAATATGCATAAAGAGGAAACTATTTTATGTTCAAAGTTTTATCTTTAATGGTTGTTAATAAAAATTTCAGGATCAATCTAAAGGAAAAGGTACTAATCAATCTAACTTTAGTGGCGGTCCTTTTTACATGCCTGTAAGTGCATTCTTTTGACATCAATTGATAATTCTTTGGGCATTCACATGTTTTTGTTTGGGGTTTAAACATCATCCTTATGTGTGAGCAAGGGTATACACATACATGATTATATGAATGCATACCTATGTGTGTAATATGTTTGTTGTTCAAAAGGTGATCTAGACTTGGTCAACAACTTAGATGATTAATTGTTGAAGTCATAAAATAAGTTCTCTCTCATTCATACAAATTCTTTTTAGGAAAAATTGAAACCAGTAATCCCAATTTCTCAAAACAACCCCACCTTTAACCACCATCTTCCCAAAAATAATCTCGTTTAACTAAAATATGTTTGACATGTTATTTTTTTTTAAAAAAAAGAAAATTCAAAAATAACACAACCACGGCACACACCATAAGCACCAGTCTACCACCTCATATGGCCACCCTACCACCACACCATAACCACCACTACAACCTAAAAAAAACTATCTTTCTGTTTCCCACACCACCAACAACCCTACCTCTTCCTAGGCACTCTAGCCCTAGCCCACCAGGCTAACCCCTTAAATCAAAACTTTCATGTACCCCCAACTCCTGTAAACACCAGCTCCTCTTACTTTACCCCTACCCCAATGGACCGGCGAAACTCCTCCACCTCCCCCTCAAAATCCTACCCTGAAACTTATGGCACCACCTCTAAATCGAACCCCACCCTCCTTGATAATGGCGGATCTAGGATTTGGGGAATGGGGGTACGGAATTAAAAATACAAAGTAATATGTGAAGCATATGCATAATTATTTTGGATATGGCATTAGTATTTGCGTACACTATACAACATGACTTATAATTGAGTAACTAAATAAGTTTAGGAGTAAAAAAAGAGATTATCTAAGATATTTGTTATTTGTAACAATAGGTCTCTTTGATCAAAAGTACTATTCTATGATGAAAAAAACTAACAAATATCACTAAAGAGACCTGTTATTTGTAACAATAGGTCTCTTTGATCAAAAGTAGTATTTTAGCATTAAAAATAGTCAAATATCTTAATAAATCGCTTTTTTAAATAGGCGGTCTCTTTAAATTTTACACAAAAAGGCGAGGCATTAGTGGTTGTGAATAGGCGGTCTCTTTTGTTATAAGTTTTTTTTTTAATTAATTTTTTTTTTCGCGGAATGGGGGTATAGTTGTACCTCTATGTACCCCCTGGATCCGCCACTGCCACTCGAAACCCACCTTAACACCACCCCTACCACAGATTTTGCAGAGGCCAATTTTGTTAATAAAAAAACCTTGACATTGGTTTCAAATAGGGTAAGGAGATTTCGGGACAAAGGGGTATGGTTGGCTCCAGCAAACGGGAATAGGTAGCTAGTTCACGTGGAGAAGAGCCAACGAGGGAAAAAGATCAGGAGGGGGCTAGTTTAATTTTATTATTTTTCGGAAATTTTGCAAAATAACACCACAAATTCGATTATAACTTCGCAAAAAAAAAAAAAAAAAAAAAAAAAAAAAAAGATAAAAACCAAAAAAAACTTTAAATATAACACCACAAAAATAAACCAAAAAATTGATTTCACCACCATTAACAAATTTTTGGATGAAAATTCGTTAGTGGGACCCATTACGACACATGTAATAATGCATTGGTTAAAAAAATAAAAATTATCCTAAACCTAACCCACCCCCAGCTCTACCGCCAGTAACACTCCTACACCCACTGTTGGTAACACAACCCAGCCGTCGGCACCTCCCCTGCCCCACCTTGACCGTCAAAATCACCCTTTCCCCTTCAACTCGTCGCGAAAACCACCCTTTCCCCCCTCCTAGAAACCACACTAACGCATTCAGCCTGCCGCGGAAACCACTCCCATTTCCTTAACCCTTGAAACGACCATTGAAATTGGAGGCTAAAATCGACAAATCGAGGGCTGCCATGGTCAATTTCGACCGTTTTAAGGGTGGAAGGTAAGAAAGGGTGGTGGGGTGGGTCAAATGGGTTTAGTTTGCCAAATTTTCGATATTGGCTGGTTACGGTGTCTCAGGTTGGGCTAGGGTGCTGCATCATGCTACTAGTCAACTTGGGTGGGTTTCACAAGCGCCGGTGGTTGGGGAAGGGGGCTATCGACGGTGGGGGTTTAGGGTTGCCGGTGGTGGCGCTAGGGCAGGGTTAGGGTTTAGGATATTTTACTTTTTTTAAAAAAAACCAATGCAATACTGACATATGTACGTGGTGGGTCCCACTAACAAATTCCATCCAAGAATCCATTAGGTGGTGGTGAAATCAATTTTTGGGGTTTTTTTTTTGGTATTATAATTCTATTTTTTTAATCCAATTTGTACAATTTTGTGGTGTGATTTTTAATTTTTTTTTTCTTTTTATTTTAATTAATAAAAAAACCAATTAAAAATTGACATGTGGCATAAAAATCCTATAATCAGTTACCAACTTAAGTAACATGTTAAAAGATTGTTTTGAGGAGATAGTGGTTAAAGGTGGGATGTATCCTGATTTTGAAAAAGTGAAATTATTTTGAGAAGATGAGGCAAAGGTGGGAGTATTTGTTTTAATTTTTCCTCCTTTTTATGATTATTATTTATCTTACTCTCACCTTTTAGAAATGAAATCATTCTATACTGAACATAAATTACATTGTACTATAAGAAATGCTAATATCTAATTTATGTACTATGTAATAGCAGAATCCTGGTAGTATTCCTCTTACCTCAAATACAATATTGTCACCACTTCCGTCAGAACGTGCTGATTACAACCGTGGTGCAACAATTGATATTCCTTTTAAAAATGGAAACGTACAATTAAGTTTACCTAACATTGGAAAGCAATTTTATCCATTTATTTATCATTCTTCGTGATATAGAAATTATAATTGTGGATTGTGTATTTATATATGTTTTACAAGATATAAAGAGTAAAGAAAGGGAACTACAAGCTAAGGAAGCTGAATTGAAGAGAAAGGAACAGGTAATGCACTTTCATAGCTCACAAGTTTAGGACCATTATTATCTTATGAGCAATAAATACTTTCAAGGCTAAGCAAATATGATTTTATGATCACACATATCCTTCAAAAAAATTTCATCTTTATGTTTATATCTCTTTATATTATTGTTCCAACCCTGTTTCATTTTCAGAATTGACAATTTACAATTCTTATACTATTTTCTTTTTTTAATGTGATGATTTATATATTATTGTAGATGAAATTCCTAATAACAACAATCTTAAAGAATTAAACAATATTCATTGTATTTCTCTTTATTTTAAGTTATAACTATGTACTTAATATTATTTTGCGTAACTTATCTTGATACTCTGTCATGGATGCAGGAATTAAAAAGGAGGGAAGAAGCCATCTCTCGAGGTAATAATGCTCTTCATTTTTGTGGATGTCAATAGTAAGGTGTCTTACATAGGATATGATTTATAATCTAATGTCTAATAATACTTAACTTTTGTAGCTGGAATAATAATAGAAGAGAAGAATTGGCCTCCGTTTCTCCCTCTAATTCACCACGATATTGCAAATGAAATACCTGTTCATTTGCTGACGTTACGGTATGTTGCATTCTCAACATATCTTGGTATATTATAATTTTATAACTTATATTAAACGTACTTAAATGGATGATGCCGTATACTTGACTTGCAATTCTAGATAATTTTAAAGGATGTATCTTATGAAATCTATGTAACTTTGTTTCTTTATAAAATATTAATATAAAATTGAAACTTATAGCATACATTTAATTTGGAAGGATTTTATTTTCTTATTATCTATCTGAAGTGTGTTGGGATATTTAATCATCTAATAATGTTAGAAAACTAGACTACATACAATGTAAAAAAAACTAGGCAAAATTAGCCTCAACACTCTGAACTATGCCTTGGGTGCACCTAGCACCCTATACTTTGCGTAGTAGCCAAAACACCACAAACTAATGGCTTGGGTGCAAAGCGAACCTTTAGTGAGTTTTCCGGCCACCATTCTAGCCTGAGCCGATAAATTAAATTTTCGTGCCAAAAAATGGTCCGTATAAGTTTCGGGGGTCATTTTGATCCTTAAGTGTCATTTTGATCCTTAAGGGTCCAAATTGAGCTTAGAATAAGCGAAAAAAAACTAGCATAAATGACTCAATTCGGCTTAAAAAACAATCTAACACAAATTGAGATATTTTATCACACACTAAACGAATCACGTACGTTATTTTTATGCTTGCTTTGAGCTCAATTTGGACCCTTAAGGTTTAAAATGACCCCTGTAACATTTACAGGATATTTTTCGGCACACAAATCGAAAAATAAAAATTTAATTCATCGGCTCTAGCGAGAATGGTGGCCAAAAAACTCACTATAGGTGCGCTTTGCACCCAGGCCATTAGTTTGTGGTGTTTTGTCTAACGCAAAGTACAAATGTTGGGTGCACCCAAGCCATAATTCAGAGTGTTGAGACAAATTTTGCCGTGAAAGTGCGGTTAATTGAATTTGATTTTTATTTATTATGTTTATAGTTGTAGAATTGATACTATAAATAATAAATTATTCCTTATACATAGATATTTTGTCTCTAGCTTTTACTTCCCATTAAATACATATACTTGTAGAATAATTGCATTATGGCTATTCTTGATTATTATAAATTACTTTAGATAAATACTTATGATAATATTTGGTTTCACATGGTGTGATGATATTTGTAAGTTCTTTCATGATTTATTTACTTATTCCAATTACCTTTTAAAGGCCATTTGTTCATCAAGAAAGCGAAGGAACAAACAAAGGGGAAGTAAGAAAAAAGAACAAAGAAAGTAGTTTGGTTAATTTTAAATAGAAATTATATATAATATAATAGCACTCCTTTTCATTTCCTTTTCATCTAACATCATTTATCTTCTCATAAAAAATTCTGAAATAAAACTATGAAGCTTTCTTGGTCACTTGAACACTTTTAGTGCACCTTCAAGCTCCACTTCCATGCTAGCCTCACTTCTTTGCAACTTCTGCACAACATTAATAATGTTAAGCACTGCAACTTGGTATCACATACCTTAGTGAAAGTTAAAATGTTTATAACAAGAATATTAGGTAACTCTTACTTGTCACTTCATCTTAGTGAGGACATCCTTGTTCAAGCAATGGCTTATTCTCCTTTTAGGTAATTTTCTGCATGATTCTTGAGTAAATCAACTAGCTTGACCGCAGAATCCTCATCATCTTGAGAAAGTTTCTCGTGGTCAAAACCATCATGTAGAGAATGTAGAATTATGTCTTGAACCTCATTATTCTTAAATGGTCTCCTTAACATACTCATGTGGTTGAATAGTTAAACCATCAGGTCTTTGTACAGACTGTCCTGGCATGAGTTTTCTATTGATTTTCTCACCAGTAATCTTATAGGTTTCAAACCTAATATTTCCAGTCCAGGAGTCGTCATTCTTGGGAACCATATTAATGATTTCCTCGACATTTTCATCCAATTCCCCATCAACATGGGAATTCAGTAATCCATTGCAAACATCACGTAAGCATTTGAATAAGGGATAAGGTTCATAGTCCATGAATCTTCTAGCTCAATCCTCTGGAATAGAAGACAACATGACATACGTGATTCTCTTAGATTCTGAAACACTTCTCAAATGCTTCTCAGGAGTCATGCCTGGACTAAATCTACCCTCGATTGGTAAGTCTAAACAAAATTCGAGCTTCTCATTCCTTAGAACACTTCTAAGTTCGCTTTCCCAATCGTTGAAGTTGAGAAAATTAAGCCTTGTTTTCATTGTTGGTGGTTAAGAATTACTGTCATCATTGTTACGGCTACCTATCTATGTCAAAATAAGGCAAAGTTTAATAATTATGTTTAATTAAAATTAAAGTACTATAAACGAATTAAATTGGTAACTTTAAAAGCACTTTATTAAATATGAAATGATCCCAATTGAATTTTAAGTGAATTTTTCTCCTTATTATTTCTCCAAACATATCAACATTGTCCTCTTATTTCACCTAGAAGATGCCAATCCCTATATACCTATAGTAGATAGAAAGCATATCAACATTTTTAAAATTTAATTTGACCTTAAGAAAATGAAAATACAAGTTTTTTTAATCAAATTTAAAAACATTGCTTATTTACTTTTACTTATTTATCTTTCATGCTTTTAGATTTATTCCCCCTACTTTTTCTAAATATACTTTCCCTATCTATATCTCTTGGATTTAGTTTTGGGTATGAATTTGAATTCTAAGATGTTATAATAAGTTTGATGGTTTTTTGGATTGAGTTTTAATAGTGTTAACTTTCTTCAATGTAATAGGAATTAAGACGTGCTTGACCGAGGTAATGTTGCTTGTTTAAGTTAAAAAAAAACATATTAATTTTAATATGTTTGTTTGGGAGGATTGAAAGGGTTCGGTTAGTTACCCTATTAGGGTAAGTGATAATGGAGTTTCATATGAGGTGGAAGGTCATTGACATGGAGTGTAGGACTAGTTATGACTCGGGTCATTTTGTTTATACAGGGTAGATATGTAATGGAGGGTTGGGGTGTTTGGCGATGGAGATTGATGATCCTAATAAAAGTGGCAAAGCGCTTGCTCTTAGTTGTGATTGTTCGTTTGTAGGTAAGAGCTGCGGTTTCAAGCATATAATGGGATTTTGATAATTCATTTTTGAAAGAGATTACTATTTACTTTCTTTAAAATTTTTACAACCTAAAAGAACATTTTCCTCATTAACTACGACCAGTAGAAGTCTGGTAAGCATAATTTAAGGACAAGAGCGGTGTTGTAGAATTTAAGAGTAAAATTACAAAAAGATCATGAAATCAATTTACTTTCTTGCATTAAACTATGTTTTAGGTATTTTTGTTCATTTAAAATAAAATTTTAAAAGGCTTGAGCTTCACATATTTTAGATGATTAGATAGGGTTTGATACATTTATTAAGGTTTCAAACTAAATTAAGGAATGAATCCAAATTAAGATTACCCAACTTTTTTAATTAGCACACACTTAATATAAATATGCATGTTGAATGTATTCATCACTTCTTTTTTAAACTCTAAAAACTAATACTTTTAATATAAATATGCATGATGAATGTATTCATCACTTCTTTTTAAACTTTGCAAACTAAAACAAAAGTAGAAAACTTTGCTTTACATCATGAAGTGTCCCCTGTCATTTATTCAAAGATAAAAATAGTATACATACTCCTATAAAGCATATTTAGTTCTTGTGGAAAAATCAAATTAAATGATCTTTTAGGTCCATTATTATTGATGTTCATAATAAGTTAAAAGAAGCAAAGGCATATAGGATTTATATATTTTCCATCCATCCCTCCCTCCTTCCCTCAAATTTAATTGGTGTTTGAATACAAGTCTTACTCATTTGATGACTCCAATAACCAAGAAATGGACTTCTAATATTTACTTAAGTTGCATCTTTATATATCTTTTGACCTCAAGTGACCTTCCCCTACGGGTGATCACGGGATCAGATTTTCGAATCCGAAAATTCAAGTACTCCCTCCGTCTCATAATTTTTGTATCTGTATTCCTTTTTGGGCGTCCTAAAATGTTGTGCCTATTTCTAAAAATAGTCCATATTCATTACTTACTTTTTATTTTTCCCATAAAAAATACACATATACTCAAAAAATCATTACTTACTTTTTCTCTTTTCAATACAATTTTCTCTACTTTTTATCTTTTCCATACAATATTTGACGCGGGTGCATGGAACTTAGTGGAAGAAGTGGAAGACATGCCACGTGCCATGACACGAAGTAGGGCCAAGCTCCTTGGAGGTCACCTTTCGGGGCTAACCATCATCACACTTGAAGACAATTTCAATATATGATGCAACTACTTCATTCAGCCATATCTCCTTCGTTACAAGGAATTTTTAGGTGATTTAAGTTGGAGGTGAAAGTAGAGTTCAAGAGCTTTCCAACGACTAGTCACATGCGAAATTTGAGTGAGAAACGAAGAATTTATGAACATTTGAAGTTGAGCTGTCCAGGAGCAGGGGAAGTTCGGCCGAACCTACAATGTGGTTCGGCCGAACCTACAATGTGGTTCGCCCGAACCTTCCAGGCAGTTTCAGAGCTGATTTTTGCATCTTTGCAGGAGTGGCTGAACTCCAAAAGTTCGACCGAACCTACCCACAAGTTCGACCGAACTTACCCAGAGTTCGGCCGAACCTTTTCCCGTTTTTCTGTCAGTTTGTGCGAACTATTTAAGTTGTTTTAAGACGTTTTTGCATATTAATTTTTGTTGAACTTTGTAATCAAGAGACTTTCTCTCTCTACCATAATCTTTGTGATTATCTTGCTTTCTTTGTGATTGCATCTCTTGTAATCTTTGTGGTTACACCTTAATCTTAGCTTTACTTGGTGTTGGCTTTGATTAAGACCCCTATTTCATCTATCTTTGTGAATTTGAGATAGGTTATCTTGGTTTGTTGGTTTGAACTTGTTGTTAATTGATTTCTCCTCCCTTTTACTTGTCTTTCCTTGGTTTTTTCATATCATTTGGTATCAAGAGCCTAGGTTATTAGCCTAGAAAGATCCTACCTTTTTTATTTCTCTTTCCCCTCTCAAAAGATCTCATCTTTTCCCACAAAATTTGAAATTTTTTTCTCAAAGATACAAACTTTCTATCTTGAAACATGGGTGATAGATACTATTACGAAGATGATGAAGGTTACAATGAAAACTCTAGATTGGATGCTCTAGAAAGGAAGTTTGATAGACTTCTTGAGGTCTTGGAGAATAGAAGAAGTCCTAGAAGGAGGAGGAGCCCTAGTGAAGAAGATGACTCTCACTCTCCTCACCGGAGAAGGGAACACCGCCAACGACACTATGAGGACAACCGTGACCGAGACATCAAGTTGGAATTTCCGGAATTTGAAGGTAATCTTGATCCCAATGAATTTCTTGATTGGGTTAGAAGTATGGAGAATGTGTTTGAATATAAGGGTTATAATGATGAAAAACGTTTCAAATTGGCCATCCTTAAACTCAAAAAACATGCTTCTTTGTGGTATGAGAACTTTAAGAATCGTAGGAAGAAAGATGGAAAATAAAAAATCACTTCTTGGGAGAAATTGAAGAAACATATGAACAAGGCTTTTGTGCCTAGAGATTATTTGCAAGATGCTTATCTTAAATTGAACTCTCTTAAGCAAGGAACTATGTCGGTAGAGAAGTATATTAGGGAGTTTGAAAAACTTTCTATCACGAGTGGAGTTGAGGAAGCACCGGAGCATAAGATTGCTAGGTATATTGGTGGTCTTGAAAGAAAGCTTGGGCAAAAGGTTGATGTGCATGCCCATGGAAGTTTTGATCAAGTGGTGCAAGTGGCTTTGAAGTTTGAGAAGTATGACAAGGTGAGTAGTGCTAGTGGGTATCCTAAGCCTACCTTCAAGAATTCTTTTGCTCCAAAGGGTGAGACAAGCAAGCCCATTGTCAAGGATGACAAAGGCAAGGCTCCCATGCATTTTCCTAACAAAGATGATCACAACAAGATGGGAAATCGAAAGACTTGCTACAAGTGTAGAGGCTATGGACATTTTGCTAATGAGTGTCCAAATAGTAGAGCTATGATGATTCGTGAAATGGATGATGATGAGTACGAAGATGATAAGAGGGATTTTGGTGACCCTATATATGATGAGGAGGATGAAATTGTAGTTGACGCCGATGAGGGTAAAATCCTAGTAGTGAGGAGAGCACTTCACTCCATTTCCACCCCTTTAGCAGAAGAGCAAAGGGAAAACATCTTCCAAACTCGATGCACCATCAAGGATCGGGTTTGCAATCTTATCATCGATAGTGGCTCTTGCACTAATGTGGCTTCAACAACATTGGTGAGCAAGCTCAATCTTGAAACTACCGATCATCCTACTCCCTACAAGCTTCAATGGCTTAACAATCACAATGAGGTGAAGGTAACGAAACAAACTCTTCTTTCTTTCTCAATTGGCAAGTTATATAAGGATGAGGTGCTTTGTGATGTATTGCCTATGGATGCTTGTCATGTATTGCTTGGTAGACCTTGGCAATTTGATAGAGATGTGATGCATGATGGAAGAAAGAACACTTATTCATTCATGATGGATAAGAAAAAGATTGTACTCAACCCCTTGTCCCCCACCATCAAACACAAAGAACCCTTGGGTACAAGAAACACAATCAAAGAGAACCTTCTCATTGGGGAAAATGAGATGGGAAAGGAGATAAATCAAGGACACATTGTCTTTATTTGTCTTCTTAGGGAAACACAAGAGAGTGAGCGAGAGAACCCAATCCACCCCCTTGTCAAGGAAGTATTGGTTGAGTACCATGACGTTTTCCCCGATGATCTCCCACCCGGTTTGCCACCTATTACGGGAATTGAACATCAAATAGATCTTATTCCCGGATCACAACTTCCTAATAGACCGGCTTATAGGTGTACCCCCGATGAAGCAAGAGAGCTTCAAAGACAAGTTAGTGAGTTGATTGAAAGAGGATTTGTAAGGGAATCCCTTAGCCCTTGTTCGGTTCCGGCTCTTTTGGTTCCGAAAAAGGATGGTACATGGAGGATGTGTGTGGATAGTAGGGCCATCAATAACATCACCATCAAGTATCGCCTCCCTATTCCCCGACTTGATGATATGCTTGATGAGTTACATGGTTCCAAGGTGTTTTCGAAGATTGACTTGAGGATGGGGTACCATCAAATTCGTATGCGTGAAGGAGATGAGTGTAAGACCGCTTTCAAGACAAAGCAAGGCTTGTATGAGTGGCTAGTTATGCCATTTGGGCTCTCTAATGCTCCTAGCACTTTCATGAGGCTCATGAATGAGGTACTTCGCCCTTTTATTGGTAAATTTGTTGTTGTTTATTTTGATGACATACTTGTTTATAGAAAATGTGAACTTGATCATGTTAAACATTTGAGGCAAGTATTTGAAACATTGAGAAGTAGGCGGCTTTTTGCCAAGTTGGAAAAATGTACTTTTATGGTGGATAGTATTGTTTTTCTTGGTTATGTGATTTCAAATGTAGGGATTTCAATGGACCCTAGTAAAGTGGAGGCCATTCAATCTTGGCCTACTCCTACTCTCACTCAAGTTAGGAGTTTCCATAGTCTAGCTTCCTTCTATCGAAGGTTTGTGAAGAATTTTAGCACTATTTTGGCCTTGGTGACCAAATGCATGAAGAAGGGTACTTTTGAGTGGACACCATCGGCTCAAAGGGCTTTTGAGACCCTCAAGAAGAAGTTGTGTGAGGCTCCAATCTTAGCTCTTCCGAATTTTGATCAACCCTTTGAAGTTGAATGTGATGCTAGTAGGGTTGGAGTTGGAGCGGTTCTTGTGCAAGGAGGGAGGCCAGTTGCCTATTTTAGTGAGAAGCTTGGTGGAGCAAGAATGAGATATAGTACCTATGACAAGGAGTTCTATGCTATTGTGAGGGCTCTTGATCATTGGTCACATTACTTGAGGCCTAGACCATTTGTACTACACTCCGATCATGAATCTCTCAAGTATATCAATGGTTCTCATAAACTCAATGCAAGGCATGCCAAATGGGTTAAATTCCTACAATCATTCACTTTCTCTTCTAAGTACAAGGAAGGGAAGTGCAATGTTGTTGCCGATGCTCTTTCTAGGAGGCATTGTATGATCACTATTCTTGATGCGAAGTTTTTAGGGTTTGAGTTTCTTAAAGAGTTGTATCACGATGATGAGGATTTTGGTGGGTTGATGAAGAAGTGTGAGGAAGAGGGTTTCCTTTTCAAGGGAAACAAGCTTTGTGTTCCGAAATGCTCTCATCGACGGATGCTTGTTAAAGAAGCTCATCAAGGAGGGCTAGCCGGACACTTTGGGGTTGCGAAAACATATGACATTCTTCGAGAGCATTTTTATTGGCCCAAGATGTTTGGTGATGTGCAAGATGTGATAGCTCGTTGTGGGGCTTGTCACAAGGCTAAGAGTCAATTTCGTGAAGGACTCTACTCTCCTCTTCCGGTCCCTAGTCACCCTTGGGATGATCTTAGCATGGATTTTGTGGTTGCTCTCCCTCGCACTCAAAGGCAAAATGATTCCGTGTTTGTTGTGGTTGATCGTTTTAGCAAGATGGCTCACTTCATTCCTAGCCATAAGACCGATGACGCTTCTCATGTGGCTACATTGTTCTTTAAAGAAGTGGTGAAGCTTCATGGCATTCCAAAAAGTATTGTGTCGGACCGTGATCCTAAGTTCTTGAGCTACTTTTGGAAGACTTTGTGGAAGTTAGTGGGAACCAAGCTCTTGTTTAGTACCTCTAGTCACCCTCAAACCGATGGCCAAACCGAGGTGACTAATCGTACCATGTCCACCGTTCTCCGAGCTATCATTAGCAAACACATGAAAGATTGGGATCTTAAGCTACCTCAAGTTGAATTTGCTTACAACCACTCTCATTGCATAGCTACCGGGAAACACCATTTGAAGTAGTGTATGGTTTTAATCCCCGCCTACCACTTGACTTGTTGCCAAGTATCCCTCAAGAGGAGTTGAGCTTTGAGGCAAAAGATAGAGTTGAAACGATGAAAAGGCTTCATGAAGATGTCAAGAAGAGAATTGAGAAGGCAAATGAGAGTTACAAGGCAAGGGCAAACAAATTCAAAAAGCCAAGGGAATTCAATGTAGGTGATCTTGAAGATGATATTGGTGATGATGATCCGGAATTGAGGGCAATTCCTTTTGAAGCGGAGGGGTTTGACGCGGGTGCATGGAACTTAGTGGAAGAAGTGGAAGACATGCCACGTGTCATGACACGAAGTAGGGCCAAGCTCCTTGGAGGTCACCTTTCGGGGCTAACCATCATCACACTTGAAGACAAGAAGCTTATCAATATATGATGCAACTACTTCATTCAGCCATATCTCCTTCGTTACAAGGAATTTTAGGTGATTCAAGTTGGAGGTGAAAGTAGAGTTCAACAGCTTTCCAACGACTGGTCACATGCCAAATTTGAGCGAGAAACGAAGAAGTTATGAACGTTTGAAGTTCAGCTGTCCAGGAGTAGGGGAAGTTCGGCCGAACCTACACTGTGGTTCGTCCGAACCTTCCAGGCAGTTTCAGAGCTGATTTTTGCATCTTTGCAGGAGTGGCCGAACTCCAAAAGTTCGACCGAACCTACCCACAAGTTCGACCGAACTTACCCAGAGTTCGGCCGAACCTTTTCCCGTTTTTCTGTCAGTTTGTGCGAACTATTTAAATTGTTTTGAGACGTTTTTTCATATTAATTTTTGTTGAACTTTTTAATCAAGAGACTTTCTCTCTCTACCATAATCTTTGTGATTATCTTTCTTTCTTTGTGATTGCATCTCTTGTAATCTTTGTGGTTACACCTTAATCTTAGCTCTACTTGGTGTTGGCTTTGATTAAGACCCCTATTTCATCTATCTTTGTGAATTTGAGATAGGTTATCTTGGTTTGTTGGTTTGAACTTGTTGTTACTTGATTTCTCCTCCCTTTTACTTGTCTTTCGTTGGTTATTTCATATCAATATTCTCTACTTTTTATCTTTCTAATAGAATATTCTCCAACTTCCACCATTCTCCTTAAAAACTGTGTTTTTAGAGAAATAGGTATGAATTAATGGAATGGAAGGAGTATTTGATATCCGTATCCAATCCGAAAACTTTCGGATCGGATAGTTCGGATATCCAATATCCGAATATTTTAATAATATGATTTAAATGCTATTTTAATAGAAAATTTGATTTTTTTTTAGGAAAAATATGCATCAAATTTTTTGTTTTATGGAGTGTAACCTGAACAATAGTTCAAAAACAAGAAAAACAAACCTTACAGAACAAATTGATAGTTAAAATCATACAATACAATAAAGTGCAACTAATTTTAACAAATTACCCACCAATGTGCTACAATCAATATTAATTGCTACTAATTTAATTATACAATCAAATCTTATTGCAACAAGGATATTACCCACAAAGTCAAGAATCTTAAGAAGAATGAATGAGGAGTGGATGGTGATGGAGGGCACCCAGCCACCCAAGATATATTTTTACCAGTTTTATAATTAGCTTGAGGACTGAGGGAAGTCTTTGGCTCGTCGTTGATGTAGCAGGAGTAGGAGCAGCTGTGAGAATGAGAGAGATTAGGGAAGCCACCGTGAGGAACAGGGGTAAGCCACCACGAGATCTGAGAGACAGTGAGGAGGAGATCTGAGAGGAGATAATGGAGAAAGGAGAGAGAGAGGGGCGGTGAGGGGGTGATCTGTGAGGAGAGAGAAGATAGAGAGAGGAGAGAGAGAGAGGCGGTGAGGGTACTGGTTAGGAAATGGATTTAGGGCTTATAGGAGAATAGGGTAAATACTAAAGAGTAACTGAAAGTTTGAAACCGTAAACTGAAATAATAATACAAGTAATTTATCCGAATATTGGATTGGATATTCGAAATCCGATATCCGATATTAGAATATCGGATATCCAATTTGATATACGATATTTTCTGATCGGATATCCGATCCAAAATCAATTTTGAATCGGTTATCCATAATTTTCGGATCGGATGCAGATTAGATTATCGAATTTTCAGATAGTTTATCTCAGCCCTACCTTCCTCAACTAAGTTTTGGAATAGTGAGATGCATTAGTATTTCGTCTTTGAAAAAGAGAGAAGGAAGGAAAATTGGAGCAAATCAAACTACAAAGTAATACTTATTTTGGGGCTTAGACGAATTATGAAGAATATGAAAATTTGGAAATTTTTTTTTTTAAATTCTCAATAATTTAAGCTTAGTTGATGTTGATTGAGTTGAAATAGTTCTTGATATTTGCTAGCCCATAATTTTGCTCTAAAGTAAGTAATTGGGTGGAATATGTATGTCATAGAAATCTTTAAAATTTTAGGTAGTTTAAAAGTTTGAACATTAAAGATGACCTTTTTGTTCTGTTTTGTTTCTTTGGATCAATCCTTTCTAAGGTCTACTATATAATCTGGCACAAATAATATGTAGTAGTTGGTTCCAAAATCATATATATGCTTTTTCCTGAAATCTCTTCTTATATTCTCTTGATCTGTTATTTCTATAATAGTGTATTTTGGTAATTTTTTAGGAGTCGTGTTTAACCAACCTTATATGCTAAGAAATATCTTAAATTTGTATGCACATCCATATTAAACGAACGTTTCAAATTGTTGAATATTCTATGTAATTGGTGGTAGAGAATATTTAACTAGATTTTAGGAAAGTTAAAAGTGAGGTTTTCGCGAGAGTGTTGACCTTCATTTAGACTATGAATTTATAATATGAATACTTATGAGGAATAACAAATTCAACAACAAAGAAGGCAATTCTTGTATATTAATCGTGTTTCTTGGTTACTAGAGTGGGGAGAGGATAGACTAATTAAAAACCATATAGTTTCATAAAATGACTTTGGTTAGTTGAGCTTTGTGGCACAAATTAAAGCCCTTCTATTAAAATTTATGTATTTTTTTATCTTTTTTTTTGAGGAAAAATGTACGTAAAATGATTTTTATGAATTTTCATTTGAAAAGTGAAAAATTAAGATTTGTTTTTCTTTAGAGATAACCATTATCAAACATTATTATTTTCTTCTATAGCAAGCTCAATTTCTCACTACAACTTTTAATTGTTTGATTGTATAGTAAATTCTATAATTTAACATAATGTTTTATGAGGTTCCCTTTAACCTTGACAAACATTTTTCTTATTTCCCTCATCACTTTCTTTTATCTGCTTATGATGATCATTTTTCTTATCCCTAGTGACCCCAAGTTCCATTTAAGTCGTGACAAACATTATCATCCAACATATTTTAGCTGCATTGCTGGTTTTTTTCATATAACCTGATAATTATAAGATTATTATTATTAATGCATATCGCTTTTTATCACAACTCTGTTGCTTAAATAGTTAAACCCTTCGTAATATATTACTTGTTTCACTTTGTTTTTGTGACCATATTTTATTACTTGTTTTATTTCATTTTTTGGGAAACTTTAACAATATTTTATTATTTTCTCTCCACTAGTGGTCCCCTCATATCATATTCTAATATTTTTTATATTCTTTCCACTTATACACACTTTAGCTTTTTTAGATTCTTTTATTATTCAACGAACCCCACTTCCATCATATATTAATACTTTCTACTATTTCTCCTAAAATTCCGTGTTTAGAGAAATGGAGCAAGTAATAAATACGGAGGGATTAGTGTCAAACTTGAATAGTTTAGTCTAAGAGCCTTTTGTAGGGATTTAGGTACTCTAAGTGGAATTTCATGAAATATATTCATACGTACCTAAAACAAGATCGCATGCATAACACACAAGAAACATATAATTATACCTTTGAAGCGTGATCTCCACGTAGCAAATTGATTGACAATTGGGGAGAGAGAATGGAGCCCCAAGCGTTTCTCCTCTACTTAGTCACGGGATTTGAACGAGCAGTCCACCAATACTAGATTGGTCGAGTGAAGGGGGAAAACCACGAACACCACCACCACCGCATGCACACACCGGCGGATGGAGGGGAGAGAGAGGGAGTTTGAGGGGTTGGGTCTCGGGTTTGCTAACTCGGGTTTTATTAACAGTTAACTATTCTACACAAAACCCTAGGCACCTAATCTATTTATTATCTTATTATAAATAAACTAGGTTAGGAAGCCCAAAGCCCTCCAAACCATACCTCATGGCCGGCCAGCTAGAGTGATGAGGTCCATCATGGGCCTATTCCTCTTATGCTCAATCTAGGCCCTTTGTGTGACCTTATAGGATCCGTTCAACTAGGATTTGGCCTATTTTACCTGCCTAACGATTGTTCACACCTCTAGCTATGATATAACGACGACCCAAAAGAACGAATTTAATTATCTCCATAATTTGATACATTATATAACTAGTAATTGCACTTGATAAAGACATAAATCCTTCAGCTTTGACCTTTTATTGAAGTTGACTAAGTTGATTAGTTGTGTCATAGCAATAAAATTTTTATTTATATCTTTTATAGCTTCATCTTTTAGCCTCTAAGAAACTTTAACTTGAATTTATAATGTTTAGCGTACATATCGAACCCTTGGGTATGCTATTATTGTCCATTTTGTTTGTAATTTAGAAGAGAAGGTAAATATATAATAGAATATTACTTTTTTAATAATTTTTTCATCAAATCTCCTTAAGTTATCACTTAATTTACCAAATACCCCTCAACATTTTCAAATTCACCATATAACCTAGAGTTTCGTAAAGACCCACCAAAAGCCCTTACTGACTAATAATCGTTAGCTCAATTAGTCGCTCTGTTAGTCATTAGGGTTAATCATGACACGTGTCATGATATGATTTTTTTTTTAAAAAAAAAATTACTAATTATTAAAAATAACATTTTTCTCGATTTGATTGCCGAAACATGTACCTTTAAGATTTCAAAGTCCTAAATTAAGCTTGAAATCGACAAAAAAAATAATGTAAATGCATCGCTTTTCTTGTCAAGAAATATCTCAATTTGCGTGTTTTTTTATAGTTCAAAAATTGCTCTGGTAAGGTTTTTGTGGTCATTTTGAAACTTTTTGGTTCCAAATTTAGCTCAAAATTAGCCAAAAAATTGTATATGTCATGTTTTGCGTGCCAGGATATGTCTTACAATATACATGTCATTATTTTTCAATTGCGAAATGGGGGTCATTTTGGTCTTTTATGGATCCAAGTTAAGCTTAAATTAGCAAAAATAAATAAATAAATGCATCATTTTGCATATGAAGAAATATTAATGTTTGTGTCGTTATTTTTTAGCTTTGAAAATTGCTTGGATAAGATTTTGAAGGTCATTTTTTTCCTTTATGGGTCTAAATTAAACTAGGTATTGGGAAATAAAATATCATCTCATTTTGCATGTCAAAAAGTTACGCTATTGACACATGTCATAATTAAGCCTACTATCTTCGAAAGAAACGGTGGTCCAAAGTCGGGCCTGCTCCTTCCTTGATAATAATCAATAGATTTATAATCCATGTATAACTCATACTTAATAAATAATTACATGGATCATACTCGATAAATCTTGCACCAAGGTCATGTATAATATTTAACCTACTTCCTTATGCTTACATTTAATGAAAAAGCTAAAAAGACGGATGAACAAATTTAATCTTATCCACACAAATCATCACTAACCATCATAGTTTTTATACTAGCATGCTTGATATAATCCAAATAATTTCTAACATTATACTACATGGGAAATAAGTACTTCGTATTTACTCATGTACATACCTCAAATACAACCTCAAGTTAGACCCAACCATTAGAAATCGCTTAATTCATTATCCTACAATTACGAACACTAATACACATAGTTTCTAGCAAATATATAGAAGCATTAAAGCTTTCTAAATTCCCATTAAAAAAATATTTCTAAATAATATGAATTATGGTTAAACCTCCAATTAACCTCTTTTTCATGGGTATTTCTCTTTATAAAAACATTAAAATCAGTGTTTAGGGAAATTTTCAAAAATATAATATTCCTTTAAAATTTAATTCATCATATAGTAAACTTAATTTATACTTTGACAACATACTATCCAACCCTAATCATAAATCATTAAAATTAGATACCTAGGATTTTTAAATTGGGGCTTTTAATCATTTAATATGATTTGGAATTATGGTATCATTAATAATATACAAGCATCATTAAAGTACAATTAGAGTTTGATATTAAACAATATTAATAATATGAAATTTAATAATTAAAATAAGGAGAGAGGGTTTTTTTTTTTAAAAAAAAAGGGCTGAAATGAACTAAAGAAAACATAGGGATGGGTGTAAGTCGTTGTCGGGTGTTGCTGCTTTTTTGTGGTCATCGGCGCTAGTGCCATTGGCGAGTGGTGATGCTTTTGTGGTGGTTGGCCCATGGAATCAAGAGGGAGAAGGGATAGAGTCATGAGAATGGAGGAGAAAAGAAGAGAAAATTTTAGGATTTTGCAAATTTAATTTAGGGAAAAATAAAGGTATGATCCTAATCATTAGGTATATATAGGCTTCCATAAACAAGATTTGGCTAATTACATAAATGACATTTAAGAATTAAAGACATCCTTGCCCCTCTTATATTTTAATTAGGAAACATTATTGTTTCCCAAATTTAAAGTTCTTCACAAAATTAAAATTACTTTATTAAAACCCTTTAATTACAATATTTGTGACTCTTAATCAAATACTTAGAAAATTTTAAAATAGATATTATTTGAGGTAATATAATATAAGAAGATACTTTATACATAAGTGTGCCTATCTTAGAGTAGCTTTAGGACGGGTGACCTCATAAGATGTTTTATAGGTGAGCATGAATGAGGAAAAAATGCAACTAAAGAACTTGTGTTGATCTACGAGACCAATAGTCCTTCTCTTTTGCTAAATTTGAAACTACCCTTAGTGGTCAAAGTGTTACAAATGATATCCAAACAACCTTGTGATCGGGTCCTCACCTTTTAGTTATTGAGGTCAGGCGGTTAGCGAGAGAGGATCTCCTTGTGTTTAGGTGTAATGGGAACAATGCGATCTTTAGTGGGAGTAAGTTCAATACATACGCTTTGCTTTAAAAATGATTTATATACAAATATCTACAAAACACAATTTTTTATTGGAAACTCATATAGTAAGGAACTCCATAATTAAGCCGGCTTAATTTGGAGCATTTTGGGATGGATGACATCTTATGAAGTTTCTTAGGGTGCGCATGAGTGAATGAATACAAAATAGCTCGAAATAATTTGTGTTAGTTTGGGGGGAGTTGTCATTTTGATGCATTTTTGGTAGCTATATTCCATTTATGGTTGGGGTATATTTGTTATGACTAAAAATATTAAAATTAAGAAAATTTGTCAAAAATAATACAAACTTGGAGCGGTCCGCTAAAAACAAGTCAAACTTTTAATTATTTCTAAATAATACAAACTTTGAGGGATATCCGCTTTAAACAAGTTATTTTACCTACAACTTCTTTAGCCGGTTAATTTTTTTATTTATCTTATAAAGTTGTTTAATAGTTTTAAAAAAATAATACAATGTCACGTGTTCTATATAACCTATTCATGAGGTAACTAATCGGTTTTAACTTGTTTAAAGCAGATAACCCTCAAAGTTTGTATTATTTAAAAATAATTAAAAGTTTGACTTGTTTTTGGCGGATTGCTCAAAGTTTGTATTATTTTTGACAATTTTTCCTTAAAATTATTATGGAATTGATTATTTACTCATCTCTTACCACACAATATTTGCATATAGAAATAAAAATTTTGCTAGTTGGACATGTGTGTTGTTATCTTTGACACATTCTAATAAATGTAAGAAAATTTAATTTTGGGATAGAGAATGTTGAGATGCTTTGGTGTACCTACGATTTTTAGAGTTTATCAGATATTTTAATTTCGTGCTCACCGAAAAATTTCTACTATATTTTGATGCTTGTTTCTTCTGTTGTATAATAGGGGTATATTGCCTGCTACAGAGGTGTTGTCTGATAATGCTACTATTGGGATAAGTTCTATATTGTCAATACCTTTATTTTTTTGTTGGTAACAAAAGTTATCATTTGTTTATCGTTAAGATAAAATAGTCACATAAACTATTAATCTGATTCTTGTTTTAAACTATCATCCTCTATACGTACGTGGCACTTTTTTGGTGGCAAATTGACTAGAAACCATGTCTATAAATTCATGTCTTCATACTATATTGTTCATTTATTAAATTAATAGAAAAATATGAGGTTTGCATGCATGAACAAAAATCAGCTTTAAGTCGTGTGAAGTAGTACATATGTTTATTACATGCATTAAAAAAATCCTAAATTTTAGAGCTGAATGGGGTAAATGTGTATGAGAAATATCTTCCCCACCTTCGGGACTCGCTGTTGGACAAGTTTCGAAACTCTTTTTAAGTTAAGTTGATTTCAAGAGGAGTCCGACTTCCTCCTGATGAAGTTAGAGGTTGTAGTAAATTCAAGAATTAAACTAAAATTTTTTTACAACAACGTAGATAAAAAAAATGTGATAACTTTAATGCTTACATAGAATTAGTAGAATGGATATTATTTCATATAATGAAACTAGTAAATAATATGTTTGTAGCTCATGTTTTTGGTGAATGTCTCATAGAATAAGTAAAACACTTTCATAGTACATGAAACACTCTATTTGCTGATGTAGGGTTGTAGGCGTCAATTAAAGAGCGCTTACGTAAGCATGTTGTGAATATGCTTGCAATCCTAGAAAGTGGGATTTGACATTATGCAATTAGGGACAAAAAAGTAGGGAGCCACCAACAAGTTTTTAAGGAACTTGTAAACCATTCATGGAGCAATAAAGCTAACCATAAAAAGGGACAAACCGAAAGGCAACAATGATGTAATCAATGGAGGTTACACCCCATTCATAATCCATGAGATTACTAACTCCATATGGTTATGAACCATTAATGAAGGATCGTGAATGATTGTATGAAGTGGAGTCATAGAACTCAACTTCGCCCATATTGGCCTCTACTCGATTCTTATTGTAAAAGTACTCTTTGCAATTTAAAAGGCTTACAAACAATATTCAATTTGCTCCAAATTAATATCACTAAGTTTGTTGAATATTAATGCACATAAAATTCTAAGTATTGTGATCACTTATTAATGTCGACAAGATTAAAAGGGAACCTAATCCGGGTTTCCAAATTATCTTATTAAGCATAATTTTCAATAATATATTCTTGACTAAACATGCAAGAGAATGATCAAAATAAGTAAAATAGTACGACATAAATACTGGACGCAACATCATAAAATTGTTAGTTAAAGCATATTAATGACCCTAAACATGATAGTAGCAAAATAAATAATATAAGTAATTATATAAATTAATTACTCACATTACGTGGTCTCCTTTAAATTGCTACATCATGAATAAATTGCTAGTAAATTCAATAAAAATATAAAAGAATTAAGTTATAATAAAATAAACTTTTGATTTGTCAAAACTCTCAAAAATTTACCTTTTACGCCTGTTAATGAGTAATACTCCAAGTATTGCAAAGGGACTTTGTATTTCTTGAAAACGATGATTAGAATAGGCATAAGGATGATTAAAGGCTTGAATTATTGTCTGCATGCTCATATTTTGCTTTTTTCTTTTCGTTCTATGTCTGTTTCGTTCGAAAACTTAGAATAAGGGTCGTATTTATAGGCAAAAAGGCGGAAAAAGAGGGGCCGAACATAAATTTGTGTACCGTCACACGGTGATTTGTATGTACAGTGCCATGGTTCTTTGTGTCGTGCCTCAATTCTTTGCACCGTGCGTTTCAGGGTGCTTTGTAACATGAGACGTTACAGTGTACCGTGGCGCGGTCCTTTAGCAGATTTATGCGTTTTTAAAACCTCCATAACTTTTGATCCGTAACTTCGAATAAGGCAAATAATATATCTTTGGAATGATACTTAAGTCTACTTTCCAACACAACCTACAGGTCTATATATCATTAATTAAAGTCATACGTCATTTACAATTGACAATTAGTGAAAACAGATATAACAAAATCAAACAAGAATTAATTGGGGAAGGACTAAGAATCCAAATATATAAATATAAAAATTCGACACATTCTCGATTCGTTGTTTCATACAACTTTCAGAATAGATCCATCGCTGCTTCATAATTTTGTGAAAAAGAAATTTCTTATGCTGATTTTGTAACCCAAATCCAATCAATAATCAATCATAGCCTCGCACAATTCGAGACCAAATTAAACGCAAATAACACCTTGTTTTTCGAAGGAGTTTGAAAAACCTTGTCTTTCGAAAGAGATCAAAAAAACCTTGCCTTTCAAAGGAGATAAACCCTTTTTTCTAGGAAGACATTATTATAATATAAGAAACAAGAAAAAAACGTAAACAAAGATTGGGGCTTTCCACCGGTGAAATCCGATGGAAGCCCCTACGAAATTAACAATGGAGGCTAGAGTTTAGGAGAGTAAGGAGGCTAGGGTTTTTTTTTTAATCTTATATTACTTTCCAACACAAATAAACGTAGTTCAAAATATTTTTGTAGATTTTTTGATATAGGGGTTTTAGTGCAAGGGTGTCGGATTTGGGTCGAGTTTTAGTGTTTTGCTCATATCTTTTTCATTTAAAATCAGAATTGGGCTTATGATATGTCATTGGAAAGTTTATTTCAAAGCCTATTCAACCAAATAACATTTGAATCAGAGTTATGGGGCCATGAAATCAGTTTTTCTCGGTTTTGGACAAGGGTCATGAAAGGAGAAAATTAGGTTATGATTTGTTGATTTGGGCTAGGAAAAGTGTATGAATGGATATTTCGGCTAGGATATGGATTGGATTAGGTGAATTGATATAAAAATATGCTAGTACTTTAAGAAATTCTTAATTCTTAATTGGATTAGGTCATTCATCACCAAGTTTGGGTTTAGAGAGACATATTTAGGTGTCCATATGGGTATCTAATTAAGTTTGAAAATATTGAAATAACTTTAATTAGACACAAATTGGTGTTGGATTTCTAGAAACAAGAGAAGTATATTTCCATAAAATAATAATGTCAACTGAGAGGCTAAATTGTGTTAAGATAATAACAGTAAAATGAAAGGGAGAGGAAGTATAAAGAGGGATAAGAAATAGAAGTGAGGGAAAGGAAAGAGAGACGTTTCATTTTTTTATCCCTATAAATCTCTTCAACAACAGAAAGATTTATTTTATTAAAAGAGGAAAGAGAATTTATCCAAACAAGGGAAAGTTTATTACTTAGTTTTCTTCCCTTTTAAATCTTCTAAAGTAGTGTAAAGACTCTAATTTTATGTCACTTGTTTTTTGTGTTTTTTTAGATCTTATACCTTACTGGGTTTGGATTTTTCTTCCTGGAAGTGATGCTTAGCATTTGGGTTATTCAGGTATGTTAATGCTTCATTTATGCTATTTTATTTTCTTTCTCATGGTTATTCTTTTCAATTCATAACCATCATATCAAATTTTTATGCAGCTAGTTTACATGTATTTTCGTGGAAGTGGAAAAGCAGCTAAGATGAAGAAGCAAGCCACGCAACGGACAATGATGTCAGCACTATAATCTTGAGTATTAAGAGAGTACACTGTACATATAGATGATTGACATTATTGCTTTTTGAAAACCTACAACCTCAATTCATGCTTTGCTTTTGTTTTTTATATCACTTACATAGTATATCAGTTTTTCAAAACACTCTTCTTTAAACTTTGTTTGCTTATTCACCCCGTCTTAACAATTAAAGGTGTGGTTGGACTTGATTCAACGTTTTGTAACTCTATTGGTTATTATTCGCATGCTTCTTTGCTTACTGCTATGTATTTTTCTTTTATCTTTGTGGTTGTTTGGTGATTTTTAAATCACTATTTTTAGTTGTAAAACCAATAATTTGTGTTTCTATGTAGCACCTGGTGTTGAGAACTTATCATTAGTTGACTTAGTTAATTAGTCAATTGTGAATACAAGTGTAATTGATGCATCCGTGTAGTACTGAAACTTCGACCCTAAGGTTGGTGTATGCCCCTATAGCCTGCATGCATCTCGTAAATGGCTTGATTATCTACAACTTGACGCCTCTCGATGAGACGTGCTTGGTTCACATAGGGCCCTTAAGAATCATATATCATATAAGCTTTGCAATTAAATGATTCTTTTGAGGTGTAACTTTGTAAAAGAGTCACCGTATCACTGAGTTTTTATATAAGGTAACTCAGAATCATGGTTGATAAGAAAATCTATCAAGACTACTCAATTTTATATATTTAACAAACTAAAGAAATACATTCGAGAATAAATTTATCAATCTCCCAAATGTGACATGATTTGAAACTTTTTTGGTGTCATAAAATGATAAAACATTTTGACCCTAAAAAAATTCTTTGAATATGTTGTCTTGTGTTTATTAATTAAATAATCTAAGAGTTATTAATCACTTTAATAACCTTCAGCTATCAGCGTTCGGAGATGATTAACAATTACTCATGTGCAACAGTCTCTCCCAACCGTACTTAAGGTTGCGCACGACATTTGAGTATTACATCAAGTCCTATACGCTAAAGTACAAGAGATCTTATATAAATTATGGATAATAATACACGCGCAACGTCCAAAGTTGTACGTGATATTCCAATTAGCCATTAGACTTACACACATATGATGCGTACAAGCTTGACCTTTTGCATTGTTTTTTTGTCAAATATTTCCCATGTGCCCTGAACTCTAAACGTACTCTATATCTATAATTACCGGTCGCAATTTGTTTGTAAAGGTAATAAGAAATCCCATAGGACCTACACTTAGTTGCTTAAAGTATTGACTCAACATATCATTCCTCTCCTTTCTCCCAAATCATTAGCTTAATTAATCATATCATTATCGCTCGTGGTTCCTAAGGTAAGAGTCCATAGGCGTGTGAAGTAGAGGTTGAAAAATCATATTTATATAGGATTTAAAGGCACGCTTATGGTACTCTTAGTTGCTTTATAGTCATTATCGTCGTTTTTAGGGTAACTTTTATACAAATTTTCACATTGTGCTATATTACGCTCCATTTGACATTTTCTCAATTTTCAGGTGATTTCACGGTTATTTAGATGCTTTCGGTGTAATTATAATCGTATCAGTTGATAATCAAATGGTTTTTATTGAAGACAAGATGTTCTTTCTTGAAAAATTTAATGTTCGATAATGGTCAACGTTGATTCTTGAAGCATTTAATTCAATTTATAAATTGCCTAGGTTATTGATTTGATAATATCATGGCTTGTTGCAAGAGATTTGGGTTAAGTCGGTGTTACAAAGCTCTAGTGTTGCAAGATTTTGGGCCTTGGTGCTCTTAGCTTAGGAAGCAAGACATCGCGACCAACACTACTACAAAACATGCCTTAGAGACCTGTTATAATAGGCCTAAGGAACCTCTTCTTAGGAGGTCTTTAGCTCATAGGCCACTTTGATTATGAGACCTCGTCAATGGAACAGGTCTCTTTGGAATCTATAAGATACCTAAAAAGTGAGACAACAAGTTTCTTGTGCGTGATTATAGTATAAATATAAGAAGGCAAAGAGACTCATTAACATGGCCAACAAGTATGTCTCATACTCGCCATTTAAAAGACCTATTAAGAACGATAACAAGTCTCTTAGGTATTTTTTTAAATTTTCTAATCCATAGTTTTAAGGAGGAAACTAGTTATTTATGATAATGGGTCTCTTATCTCTCTCTATATTGTTTTTATCAAAATCCAAAATTATATTTGTATTTGTTCCTGTACGGTATATGTACTGTATTTATTCCTGTATGGCACCTGTAGGGTATTTTTACCTATATATTTCAGCTATTATATGCACATATATATACATTACTCCATAATTTTATAATATTCACGTAGCATTTAATAATAAACAAAATTTAATAAACACTTTTACAAACATCCATTAATTATAGTATAACCTCCAAAAATACTATGAATAATTTAAAAAAAAAAAACTCCAATATTTCCCAAAATTATAAACCAAACTCTTTTATTTCGATGCCATCTAAGATAAACTCCAAAATTACTATACAAAAAATTCTAAAAATCGTGGTACTTTTCCCAAAAATAATGGACAAAATAAACTCAACAATATTTGGATTATGTTTAAACATCTTTAAATAAGATTTATGATTGTTAATTGAAAAGATTTGTTGTTATTATTGTGTGAAATTATCAAATACAAAGGTGATAGGGTATTTTGAGTCCTTTTCTCTTTAGAGACATGGCTTACTAAATTTTATTTATTTGTCTAAAAAAACAAATTATATATTGTATATCAAGAAATTAATGAGCAAGCAACACAAAATTGTTGGCCATCTCATGGGTTCATCAAAAGTAGAAAGAGAAGCTCAATCAAACTATCACATTACTTGTGATTACGGCAAGAAAATCTTGAGCAAAATGATCTCAAATTATCAAGTAAGGATAAGATATTCTTCATATGGATAAGATATGGTTCACCAAATTGTGTTTGATTCTAGAGATATGGGGTGGGTTTTAGAGGTTGGGTAAGAGAAGGGTGGTTTTGTGGCATACTTAACCAAACTCCACTCATCTTGTAGTTATTAAGGTTATATGGTGCATTTTTGTAGAACTCTTGGGTATATGGTGTATTAAAAAATTCTAGGAATATATGATGAATAAAATGAAAACTCAGGGATTAATGGTGAAAAAACTGTAAAAATAATATTTTCATAAAGTATCCATTTCAATCTATCTATATATGTACTAAAACAGAGGATGTCAACCTACAACTTGAAACATACATATCACTATGTGGTTAAAAAATTTCCCGCTTATTTTTCTTACCTTAAAAATATCAACTAAATCTTATTATGATATTGTAATTCACTATAAATACGTATAATTAAAAAATAAATATTTTTAAACTTATAAGATCAATTAGTATAACAAAATATATTAATACAATATACATATATTATACTAATTATATTATAATTTCCTTTATTGATTGCACAATATCTTTTATAACATCATTATGTAATAATAATCCTATAATAGTGATGCAATAATAGTGATTAGGCCAGTTAAAAGAAATTGATATTAATACCGATTTACATACACATAACGACATAATACTATCACCCTAAGATACAATAACTAAAATTTCTAGTTTTGTCATTTATTTTTAAATGGTGTATGACATGATTAATGATTACATCCCTCTCAAAGAAAATTGGAAGATCAAAGTTAGAATTGTTAGAATTTGGTACGATCCAATCCCGCCCATTTCTACTACTCTAAATAAAGTAAAGAGTTTAATTTTCAATACCAAAATAGTTTTTAAACCTTATGTATGTGTGTGTGTGTATATATATATATATATATATATATATATATATATATATATATATATATATATATATATATATATATATATATATATATATATATATATACTCTATAAATCTTCCGTATGAATACTTTTTTGTTAATATCTTTGACATCCTATAATTTTAGTAAGTTACAATAATATATTGACGAAAATATTTGATCAAATAGTATTAATTTACACATACTTAAAAAACTATAAACCAAATAAGTTTAAAACGTACTGTTATTAACAACTCATACATATTGAAAACATTCTAAGAAGTCTATAATGTGTTACAAAATTGCAGCATATCATGTCAATATACATTGTAAATATACTTTGTAATATATTCTATAAATTGTCAAAATATTATTGTTTTACAATTGTCAAATTTCACATAAAATTACAAATAAGAATCTACATATACTTAAAATAAAATATTAAATAAGTTTGATTAAATGATGGACATAGACCCATCAATCGGGTCGGGTTATTCCGGATTACGGGTCATTTCAGGTTGGGTCACTTTAATTAACGGGTCAAGAAATGATCAACTCTAACCCAAAGTTTTGGGTCAACCTAACAGTTTAAAAGAACTTTGCTATTTAATTTATTTTTTGTTAATGTTTAGAAATTTAGATTTTCAAGCCTACTTAGCTATTTTCTTTTTCAATTTTAATCGAATATTCTTACTAATATTATTTTTAGCCATTACATACCTACTACAAAATTAAAATTGTCACAAAAGCACATCAATTCCTAACTAATAAAAAAGTGATAAAAAAAACATTTAAACATTACAAAATTAAAGGAAGAGGCCAGGCCAGGCCAAGCCTACGTGGCATGACGATAATGTGGGTTTTGAATGCAATTGGTGTGGATCCATAGTTGGTGTAGGAGTTGTTATGAATCTGTGTAAGATATGAGATGGACAAATGACATAAAGAAATGAATGTCGGATGGTAGACAAATGATCAAACTCATCAATAAACTAGATATTAATTTTCAACTAAGTGTACTTTTTTTATATAAAAAAGAAGAACCATTAAAATGGGTCGTCGGGTTAGACCCGCATGGTTAAGGCAAAAAGAAACATGAATATAAATGGGTACACATTATTGTGATAGTGACTGTTACGAAATACTACCTCCATTTTTTGTTAGTTGACACGTTTTGATTTTAGCACTATTCACACACTTTCCTTTGACCATGTTTTGTAATTTATATGTAAGGAAAAATATAGTCAAGTGGGATCTTGTTAGATTCGTCACAATGTATATTTTCATAATATCAACTTTTTATAATTTTTGTTTATCGGTAATTAAAGATATTAATGATTTCATTTGTGCATTGGCAAACGTGACTAAAGAAACGTGTCAACTAAAAAGAAACAAAGGAAGTAATGATTAACATAGGGTTTCACTATTGTGGATTAAATTAACTACTATAGTTTTAATTTATTAGATTTACTCGTACTATTTCACTTTTTAAAACCGTGCAATTGCACGGGTTCTATACTAGTACCAAACTAAAAAGATTTTTTTTTGTTTCATATATAATTATTTAATTATCATATTATTACGTCAAAATTTTCTCACTAGATAAAAAATTTATAAAAAATAACAATTTGAGGCATCGTCCAAGACATTCTCTTGTTTAGAAATGAAATGAGCACATGTATTAGTAGTAACAAATCCTAAACTATTAAGTACTTGTATCTATTGTTTGTTACTCCGTCCGGCCCATAATACTTGGGACGTTGGGGTCGATATATAGTTTCAGAAATCTACAAGTGGGTCCATTTAAAACATTTCTTTATTGTGTAAAATATTCTTTTTTGTATTTTTATATTGTAAGAAAACAAGTAAGGTAGTGAGGAGAGAGAAAATGTGAGATTTCATTGGGTTTTGCCTTTTAAGGTTATTGGTCCCAAAGAGACTATAGGAAAATATTTTTTTTATTAGTGGTCCCATTCTATATTGAGTAACATGTGAAGTATTTTGAGACAGACAAAAATGAGAACTATGTCAAGTATTATGGGACGGATGGAGTAAAAAATAATAAAACCTATGTCTTATATACATTTAGTGTGGTCAAGCTCTACGTTACCCAATTAAAGTATAAAGTCCAAAAAGATTTGATAAAATGAAACACGAATGAATAAGATAAGTATAGCTAATTTACAATAAATCAAAATATTGTACATAATTATATCGAGTACATGCTACTTTAATGAATATTGTTAATTAACATGTTCAGTGGGTCGAGTTAGAGGCAGGGTGGATCAATTCTAAAAAATTGAGGGATGGGCAGATTAAATTAAAATTTAAGTGGGGCGAGTCAAGTCGAGACTAGGGTTGTTCACATTAGGTTAACCGTGTCGTAAAGCCTTAATTAACGGTATGGGTAATAGTTAGACCGGTTACTCATCAAAAACACGATCTGTAACTGTACTGTTAAGGAACGATTAACTACAACGATTATCCATTTCTTAATAGTACGGTTACCGCTCAACCGCGAATCATTCAATAAATTTTGAATCAAACTTTGTTGCTCTTCCAAGAGTTTCAACTCTAATCTATTAACCTATACAAAAAGCAAATCCTTCCACGACACTTTTCATTATCTTGTAAAAACTTTTCCCGCCCATTTCCTTTTTATTTTATTTATTTTTTTTTTTTTTTTTTTGCAAAATCTTTAAGTAAACTATTTATACTGTGTGATATTTTCTTTCTAGTTTGACAAACATATTCAATATATACCCAAATGAAATATTTTTCTTAATATTTTTGATATACTTTATATTTTGTAATATTATTATCAAAATTATTTAACAACCGTGCATTGCACGGGATTTTAACCTGGTAACCAAATTAAATAAAAACAATATTAAACTCCAATTTCCTTAAAAAAAAAAACTCCAATTAGTTGATTACAAACCGACAAAGATTCTTTTAGGGTTAACTTACTCAATTATATATATTTTTCTCACAATATATATTTCTCCTCAAAGTAAATACTCAAAATATATTTTTTTTCCTCAAATTAGATAAATAAAAATATTTTTTTATTAAACAATTAACCATCGGTTAACCTTTACTTAAAAGTGTAACCGTAATCATAACCATTAATTGCTCTATTTAATGGTTTGGTAAACTATAACCGATTATTTCTTTTGGTTCAGTTAATTGTAATCGTTTATTTCTAATGGTTCGGTTACCTAACCTATAAAATGAGTCGGTTACACTAGTTAATGGTTACGATAAACGGTTATAGTTTTTTTGCACACCCCTAGTCGAGACCTATCATTTTTACCCTGACCCTTTTACTTTTAAAAAAAATCACATCCATTTTCTTTCTTCTCGGTAAAACAACTGATATGTATGTGACTCTTTGACTTCCTATGTTCGTTATATTCTTCATCAATGAAGAAAAACAAAAATTTTAGAGTAGAATCATAGAGATATGCTTCAAAACCCCCTATATCAAGGGTCGTCGATTCTCCTATTTCATCATAAAAAAATATCTCAAATTTTGATAGTATTCAATATTTTTTGGGTCTAGTCCATGTCATAAGCACAATATTAGCTCAAATAACGAAAACACTCCTCCATATTCTAGCTTATTATTCTTAATCATCCATTAAATATTCTAAAGTACGGATTTACCCTATAATTTGTTAAGATTGTACAACTTTGCCACATGAAAGTACATCTATAAATAGCAAGCCAATGATTTATCATGGGTAACTTTTTTTAATCTCTCGCTCTATCTACTTTCTCTCTCTAGAAAGTACCTTACTAACTTGAGTGTAGGAAGGGCATTCCTCGGTCAACCCCCCAGGGAAGCTTACCTTCTTTTTCTTGCAGGCATACCTTTGGAAGGTGGACATCAAGTACTTTGGATATTGGACATCTTGCTTACCCAAAATACCCTTACACATCGAGGATAACTTATGTTTCCAGAAATAGGTGGCATCGTCGCATGTTCGACTCTTGTTTATCCAATACATTCACATCCTTCCGCTTGACACTGCTCTTTGGTAGCTTGTTGTTTATTCCTTAATGATGTTGTGATGCTGGTCTGATATGCTCGTATGCTAAATGAGCTCATTGTTAAGTGAAATAAGGGCTAAACGAGCCCCATGCATGTTAATAATGGATAACCGATATGCTATCTCAAGTGTTGGGATAGGTTGAGGTCTTGAGGGCTAAATGACCCCCTTGTTAATGATAGATGAAAGGTACGCTAATTCAAATTTTGGGGTAGAATGAGGGCTAAACGAGCCTTATTTTAATAATGGATGACATGTATACTATCCCAAATATTGAGATAGGCTGAGGGTAAAGGTAATCATTTACGAGCTTGGGAGGGAAACGGGTCAGGCTTATAGTTCTTACTTTGTCGGACATGCTTAATCTAGCAAACACAAGTCCTTTTATGCGGGCTTGAAAATTTATCCATACTCGCCTTACTAAACGGGTCGGGCTTGTCTACGGGTTAATGGGTTTCAAATCTTAGTTCTAATTTTATTGTTTCTAGGACTTTGTTCTATTTTTTTTTTGAAACACTTGTTGTTCTAATTATTATAAACACTAAGGGCCTTTACTAATTTACTGAAAACAACTGAACTGAACTGATTGGGGTTGAACTGAACTTATTGGGGTTGAACTGAACTAAACTGAACTGAAATGAACTGAATAGAGCTGAAATAAATTGTTTATGAGATAAATTATTTTTCATTTGACGCGGGTGAAACCTAGGTTGTTGATTACTAAGTAACCCCGATCAAAACCAAATTTATAAAAGCATACCCAACCCTAAGTATAGGGGTAAGTTCGGGTCGAACCCAAGGGAATGCGGTATTTTCTAAGGTCTCAAGCTAAGATATTTCAAAGTCTTAAACGATAGGGTTTGTATAAGCTATGCTATCGAATCAACTCAATTAAAGCTAACAAATAGAATTCAAATATCAAAGCACTAGGGAATTTAGGATCCACATGCACTCATGATAAACTTGCTAATTTGTTGGGAATTTGATTAGTCAAGAAATGCGAGGAAAAACGATATTTGCAATCAAAATCACTCAAAAAATCAATTTCCTAGGGTCAAGCTAGATGTCTCTACAAATGACCTCAAAGGAAAATCGCAAAATAAGATCAATCGATAATAATAGCTTCCAAATCAATTTTTCGTGTCATTGGAAACTACTAGGCAATCTAGCTTTATAATCAAGGTTAGCTACTCCTCTTCAAACCAAACACATGCACAAATTTCATCAACCTATTTAATCACATCATCAATGTTGGGTTTCGATGAGTCCAACTCACCGCGGAAATAAAACCTGATCCTAAGGAAAAAACTCAAAATTAGTATAACCAAATGCATAAATAACAAGATTAAAGAAAAGACTAAATTACCCTAGTAGCGTGCTTCGCTCGACCACTGGAGCTCTTACGTGAGAAAGCTAAACCTCGCAAGCGCAACGACCCCCGACGATATCCACCCACAACACGGCTGCGACCTGTCTCTTACTTGGAGGTTAGCCAAGTCGGAAAAAAACACTACTCGAGTAATTAATGAGCTTAAAGGTTTTCTCTCAAGTGGAGATGCCTTTTTGAGCTCTTACTCAAGTGAGTTAAACCAATTACCAAGTGGGATATTTATAGGGAAACTCAAGTGAGAAATCCACTCTCCCATCAATGTGGGAGAGTTGGTAAAATCAATTTTCCCTTTTATTTTTAAATCAAAAATAAAAGAAAATAGGCAACAACTAATTAATCAACAAGTGACATTCTAAGAGGAGAGGTTAGGTAAGGACCACAAGGAAAGGGGGGGGACCAATATTTGATCCCCTAGGCTTCTTCAAACCGGCTCCCTTAAGGCCACATGAGCCAACCAGGCTGCGCCATGTGGCGCGCCCAGCCTTGGGTGCCAAGGAAGCCTAGCTGGCGCCAAGGCCCTTGGCTGGGATGCCCGCATGGGCCGTATGCGTGGGCTGTTGGAGCGGCATAGCAGCTGCTGCTATGCGCGCCTTACTAGCCTGCTGGCGCGCCATAGCTGCTACTACTATGTGCGTGCCTTGCTAGCTCGCTTCCGGGGACTAAGGCGTTTTTCAATTTGTGTTGATTAGATTAGCTAGGTTTTTGTGTATAGTTTTGTTTTCTATTTGTTTTTCTTTGATCTTTGTAAAAAAAATGGCATGCTTATCTTTTCCTCTATTTGATGATGAACCCTTCTATGCTTATTTGATAGATTAGATGGTTTCCTTAGTTTTCATGGGTGCTCTCTTAGTGATGCTTGTAGTATAGCTTATTGGGGCATGAATGAGTATACTAGGGGAATGGTTGAGAACATGTATAATGGTAGATTCCATCATTTGTCTATGCACGATGCTTGGAATTTCTTCACATGGCTTGCTAGAGATTCTTATGATAGAGATTGTCATGTTTCTTGTTTTGATTCTCAATGTCAAGATTCTTCTAATTTTTGCATGAATTCTCTTGATGCTTCTAATATGCCTTGTGATGATCAAATTATGCATGTTGACCCCTTCCCCTCTTATGCTCATTGTGATGGGTTTTGTGATAATTTTGATGATATGCAATTTAATTTTGACCATGAACCTCAACCCAATAACATTGATGTCAAATTCTTTCTCAAATACAATATCTCACCCAACAAGTCCAAGAGCTTCAAGAGGAACAAAAATTGAGAGAAGTGAGACTTGCTCAAGTAATGAGTACTAGGGTTGATGTAAATGGATGTGAGGCACCTCATTTGGAGTGTGAGAGTGTTTTTGAGGATGATATGGGCCAAGGGTGTAAAGGTGAGGGGAGATTTTCTTGTGATAGAGGATTTTTATCCTTTTCATTCCCCTTTTGAGCTTGAGTGCCATCCTTCCCCTTATTCACCCCCTTTGAGAGCTACCCTTGGTGAGGATGTGAGTGAGTCATCTTCAATTTTTGATGAGGGAGTTCATGAGGATGATGATGATTAATTTGAGCAATAAAGAGAAATTGAGAGTCCCTTGAGTGATGGTGGAGGAATTGAGAATAAAGAAAATGTCGATTTTGAGGATTCCAACCCCCTTCCCCATCTTTATGAGTTTACCTTGAATGTTTGTGACCCTTCTATCCATGAGTCTTTGGACTCATCTGAGGTTATGACTAGTATGTTCATTGAAGGTGTAACAAAACATTATAGCCTTTTGAGAGAGTTCATTGGCAATGCTTCATGGGAAACGGATGAGTTTGAGAGAAACCTTTATCCTTTCATGCATGGTTTTGAGACTCTAAGATTTGAGTTTGTTGAGGGAGGGGTTGTTCATCGGTGTGATATGGAGGATGATGAGGTTGTTTCTCTTGGAGAGTGTTTGTTTGAGGGAGATGTGAGTCATGAGTGTTCTTTTGAGGATTCTATGATTAATTTTCATGCCTTCATTGGTGATGTGAGGCTTTGTGAGACCATTGTTCCTCTTCCCTTTCCTCATGTCCCTTTTTCAAGGAAATTTGACCATATCTCCTACTATCCTATGTTCCTCCCTTCTTTTGTTAAAGAGCCTATTGAGGACCCTCTCTTCTTTGATGAGATTCTCCCTTCTCGTCCTCCAATTATTGAGGAAATGAGTGATTGTGCCACCCAAAAAGATTATGAGGAGGTTTTTCCTTCTTCTTCTTCTTCTTCTTCTTCTTCTTCTTCTTCTTATTTTCTTGATTTTTCTTTTGAATTTTCTTCTTTCTTTTGGCATCTTCGTCCTCACTTGCGTGCAATAATCTTGTTGCACGTCCTCCTCCTGTCTTTTGCCTACTGTTTATCTTATGAAATGTGTAGTAGTGCATTTGACAAGCTCTTGCGTTCGTTGCAATACTATTTTATTAGAGCGGTCATGCTTGGACCTTAAGCAAGCCTTTCTCGGGAAGTAACCTGAGTTTTTATTACTTTTATTTTCTTTTCTTTTTAGATTAGATTTCTCTCATGGAAATTTTTGTGTGCCCCTTTCTAGGTACATGACTTGATATACTCTTATGCAATGGTTGGATCAAGAATTAAGGAAGTTTGACGCCTATTTTTGCTAGCATATGGAAACCATGATTCAATTTATGAGGAAATTGGCTTTAAAAAGTTAAATTGGGTCTTTTGCGGGTATTTACACCCACCAATATTCGGTAATATCTTTCCTAGCTCTTTCTCTAATGGTTGGTGACTTGTTGGACATGTGTTGGTTTGTTGGATTGATTTCTTTCTTTTCCCCTCCCATGGATTATTTGGTTTATATTTGAGCATGTTGTCTCGTTCAAGCTTGGGGGAGGGTATTCTATCATGTTTGGTTGGATGTTGATTCATTTATTCCATACACTTGAGTATACGCATTTCCATGTCTTTTCTTATATTTCAAAAAATCAAAAAAGATTTTTGTTTACTTTCAAGGTAATTTTGGCAAAATGTATTTTGTAAGTTCTTGTTTTGGACATTTTATTCTGGGACTTGTATCCTTGAATGTTTATCTTCCTAAGTGGTGAATGTTTGCACGGTTTGAGAGTGTCATTGGTTGATTCTAGGATACTATATGCTAAGGTAGTCGGTTAAGAACTTTTGGGGTCCATGAAACTTTAGTTCATTGCTTGTGGTAAGATGGAGTTGCTCTATATAGTGGATTTGAAACCCTTGGTTGGTATTTGCTTGTTTTTATATCCCTTGTGAGCTTCATTTGTTCTAGCCTTCATCACCTTGTTGAGCGGCAATTAAGGATCCTTAGTTATGCATGTCTTAATAGAATCTCTAGATTCCGAGACCGTGACCGAGCCACTTTAGGGGAGGACAAAGGCATTGTTCATTTTCTTTATCTTCTTTTTGTTTTGTTACAAATTTTGTTTTCATTTTGCATTTGCCTATCTTGCTACCCCTTTGAGCCTATTTCCTTTCTTGATTATTAGCCACATTACAAGCCTTTTGACCTTTCGTTTCCTTAACCCTTAGTTTTGTGAAACATTTTAGTTTGAGAGTTTGTTTTGTGTTATGATAGTTTGAATGAAAATGAGAAAGTATTATGCTCTTTTTTAGACCAAGCAAGAAAGTATATTGTATATATTGCGTGTAATAAAGCAATTGCATTCAAGAAAAAGCCGTCCATAGTTAAAAAAGGCAAGGACACAAAATAAAAGCTAAAAAAATATATATAAAAAAAAGAGAAAAAAGCTTACAAAAATGTATAAAATTCGAAAAAAAAACAAAAAAAACAAAAATATTTTAGTTGGTGTCATTTTCTTCCCTATTTCAAGCATTAAGGACAATGCTTCGCTCAAGCTTGGGGGGAGCGTTCCTTCATTTTTGTATATATTGTGTGTTGGTGTTGAATAAGCTTGGGGGAGATGGCATTATTGGTATTTTTGTTTGATGTTTGATGACTTCTTGAGTTTGTTTTTGAGAGTTGGCCCCTCTTTTGCTTCACTTAGGAAATATCACCAAAAATTTCACATTTTTGCCTACCTTGACCCTTAGCCTTACGTTACAACCTATAAAAGACCCTTAGACCTTTGAGGGTTGAGTCAACATCGGTGGAGGGAGATAGTTTTCAAGCCTATAGAGAGAGTGTGCATGACTAAGATGTAGGGATTAACTTCTTAAAGTTTTTTTATTTTCTTTATCTTTTTCCAGTTCCTTCGAGGAATTGTGAGAAGCTAGCTTAAGGGTTGATTTGAAACTTGTGGAGTGAACGTGGACCGATTGGTTGGGACAAGGGTGAATTGAGTCCTCATTAGTTCTCTATGCTTAGCATAATTTATGTTTCAATCAACCATTGACATCTTGGAACGTGCATACATTTGTCTATTTAGAAAGATTTACATTCATTGATGCTTGTTCCTATCTCTTGTCCAAATATGAACTCGTGTTTTTCTCTCTTTTTATTTTTCTTTTTCTTTTCTTTTTATTGCCTTGCCTTGGTTTTCTGTCAAGAGTTGCGGGTTAAACTCTTAGGAAACCTTCACGAGACCTCACTCGTCCTCTAGGGCGATCTAGGGGTTTAAAGGGCTTGTCTTTAGTTGCTAAAATTGACCGTGATTCCTATGAAAGTGAGTTTGTGTACATTGTTTTCTTCATAGGTGTGTTAGCTTTGCTTGAATAATTCATTCTCCCTTTCTCCTGTATTTCGTGTTAAATTGCTCGTCACATATTAGCTTGGGGGAGTATGATAAGTGACTTTTATGTCACTTTTAGGGTATTTTTATGCTTATTTTTCGGTTTAGTTTCTAATAATTTTCCTAGTTTTAGGCTTTATTTCTCTCATTTTCTTATTTTCCTTATTTGATCTTTATTTTGAGCATTTTGTAGTTTTTAATAGATTTTAGTTTAATTTCGTATTTTTAGTTAATAATTTCTAGCTTCTCTCTTTTTCTTATTTATTTTACTTTAGCATTTTATTTTAATTTGTTTTATTTTATTTTATTTCCGATTCTACCCTCGTGTTGGTTTTATTTGTAGGAAAGTTCGGGTCGAGGCTTGGTTATAATCAAAGTCATATTCGAGTTCAAGGTCCGAGGTTCGAGGCACAAAATTTGAGCCAAGTAAGCTGCTGCCCCTGACCCCCAAAGTTGCTGCCATATTATCCTACACCCCACATATTCTAAACCTTCACCACACACTCCTCATCACCTCCCCTGCTCCATCTCCTTAAACCACAAATCACCAACAGTAACAACCTCTAATCACCACCTTGTAGGCATCGTTTGAAGTGCGCCTACGTTAAGCATGTGTGAATATGCTTGGCACTCATAGGAAGTGGGAATTGACGTATACGATTAGGAACAAATAAACTAGGGAGTCGCCAACAAGTTTTTAAGGAACTTGTAAACCGTTCACGGATCATTAAAGGCAACCACGATAAGGGACAATGATAGAAAACAACGATTGACCCGTAAAGGTTACAGTACACCTCATTTATAATCCATCAGATTACTAACTCCATATGGTTTGGAACCACGAAAGGAGGATCGGGGATGATGGTACGAAGTGAGTCATGGAGTCCCATTCGCCTGTATTGGCCTCTACTCAATTCTTATAGCAAAAAGTGATTCCTGCGATCTCAAAGGCATGCAAACAAAGATTTAATTCGCTCCAAACTATTATTAAGCTAAATTGGTTGAATATTAATGCAACACATAATTCTTAAATATTGTGATCACTTTATTAACAATTAGATTAAAAAGGATCCTAAACCGGTTGTCCAAATTATCTTATTAGTCGTAATTTTCAATTACATATTCCCTTTAAACATGCAACATAGTGATCAATAATAATAATAGAATTCACATTAATATTGGAAGCAATTTAACAATAATCCAACAATTAAAATATGACAAACATTATAAAAATCGTTAGAAAAATAATAGAAAAAAAAGGAACATGATTCCTTACTTTGATTTTGTTTGCTTGCAACTACAAAATAATAAACGTGTTAGTAACTTCAAGGAAAACCAATAAAACAATAATTAAAATTAAATTAAATAGAGTTGATTTGGGGCCAAACCCTCAAATAGTTCTACCTTTCACGCCTTAGTTTAAGGATAGAACTTGGAGTGCTTAAAGGAAGTATATTGGAAGAATACGGTAGGCTAGTGTTTAGGCAAGAGCATAGAAGAGAGAGGAGAGAATTAATTCATGCCCCAAACTGCGGAAATGAGGGTCATATTTATAGGGAAAATGAGCAGAGGGAACACACGGAACCCTAAAAAGATAAAACCCTAAATTTGGGTGTCGTGAAACGTCAGAGGTTTGCCACGACACCGCAGAGACTGCCGTGACACGGGATAATGTACCATGACGCGGGAAATTGTTTGCCCTAACAAACATGATCAGATAGATAAAGCGCGTGCAGGTGTACGCGGAGATAACACGGGATGCTTCCGTGTCGCGGCATGGGTATTGTGACACGGCAGAAGCTGCCGTGGCGCGGCAACATCCACCGTGGCACGGCACGTAGCGCCGTGTCACGGTGCACTGCTTTTCCCGAAATGCGTCCAAATTCATTTTTAACCTACTTACGCTCAACATTTTCAAGTTCCGTTTCATAATTTCAAGCAATTTATGTTTATTATTCATTAATTGGGATAAATTAATAAATAATATGAAATGGATTAAAAAAATTCGAGCCAAAATATAAATTGGACTATGCTTTGACTAAACATTAGGACTGATCCGTTGACTATTTTGTGAACTGTGTTTTGATTGAGAATGGATTTTAAGCACTCCCAGGATTAAATACGCAACCCGACTAATAATGGCGGTGAAAGATTGTTCATCATGGGGTTTAGTTTCGGGGAGACATTTTTAGGTGTTTACAGAAGCCCCCAATTTGACTGAGTTTGTAGAAATGTTAGTTTTGAAAACGATAGTCAAAGTAATCGATTGAGACGGAGAATGATTTAAGACATTCTGCGATCCTAAATCACTCTGTATACGCTGATACCTGCAGAAAAATGTTAGTTACACAGATAAAAGAGTAAAGAGATAGAATTCTTATCTGACACCAGTGTATCGGTGACGAATATGTTCGATGGTATCTGACACCAGTGTATTGATGAGCATCATTTATGGCGCTCAATAGAGTAGTTTTTTATTCCTTTTTCTATAATTTCTCGTTTTTCGTTCACTTTTATGAGTTTTCCATGATTTTTGTTCTTAATTAGCTATTTTAGTTTAATTTCTATTCTTTTTGCTTTCTCTCTTACTTTTACTGGATTTCTTGCAAGTAAAGTTTTGAAATCTTGTTTGCCGCTCTCTTACGAATGTTTTCTCATTGATTTTTGGTCCGAAGTGCGCAAATATTTGAAGATTAAATGGCTGCCCTCCTCGCGGGCATCACCTCGAGAGCGTTGACGAGGAGCACACTTGTGAGCGCTAGAACTAAAGCAAGAGGCCGAGTGCACGACCATCACTATGGTGCGTGAGCACAGCAGTGTGCATGACTGGCACATCATATGGTGCGCACGTGCACACCCTCATGTGCTTGCGCACCATAGGTTGGTGCGCGCGCGCACACCCTCTTGTGCGTGCGCACCATGGCTCTCCGTCCCTTTTGTTTTTCTTTGCTATACATACTTGCGACCTTTCTATTTTTGAACAACTTTAGACTAGCTTAGAATTTCTCTCTCATATTTTAGCTTAGGTTGAGAGTTTCTCTCTCTAGTTTTAGGGATAGTTTAGGAGTAGTTTTAGAGAGAGAAAGTGAGGGATTTCAATGGTTATTTGAGTGATTGAAGATTCAAGATGACAATTGTATTGAAGATCTCCATTATCAATCAATGAGGATTTCTCACTCTCTCTCCTCTTTATTGCTTTGTTTAATTTCATGTTTGTTTGGTTTGATTTTGATGTTTGATTCTTGATTAGTGTAAATGTTCTTGATATTTTGTAGATTCTTGATTTCATTAGTTGTTTGTTGATAGATGATGATTCTTGAGTAGTTGTTTGGCTAGGAATTGGGTGAAACTTGTATGATTGATTCATTGTGATTAATTTGGGAATTGTGTTGATTGATTGTTGAGATTAAAGTTATTAATGAAGGTTTGCATGTGTGTAATTCGATTAGGCCTTGAGAATTATGCTAGATTGCATTGTAATTGCTAATGACACGACCAATTGATTTAGGAATTGCAATTATCGATTGGTTTGGATTGTGATTTTCTTAGTTTGTTATTCATAGTGAACCCTAGCTTAACAATTAGGAGATAGCTCTTTGATTCCAATTGATAGCTCTTATCATTAGTCTTCACAACCTTTGATTGGCATGATCTTCCCAAGTTGTTACAATTATCATGATTACTTGTTGATCCCCATTCCTAGTGTTTTATTTGTTTGATTGTTAGTTTGTTATTTGTTACTATTCCTTCTTCACCTTCGACTTTGACCTAGCTTAGGTGCATAATTGAGAGTGCTTGAACATTACCGTTCCTTTGGGTTCGACCCTTGACTTACCTTTATACTCGTATTTAGGTTTGTTATGTGTTTATAAATTAGTTTGGCTCTAGGGAAGATTAGATAACGACCTACATTTTCCCTCAATCAAAATGGCGCCGTTGTCGGGGAACGGTGTCTATGTTTGAGTGTTTTTGATTGCTTGAGTCTAGGTCTTTATATATACTCTTCTTTTATTTGATTTTTGCTTGTTTTGAAAAAATAAAAAATAAAAAAATGGCATGTTATTCTTTTCCTCAATATGATGATGAGTCTTTTCATGTCTACTTCCATAGACTTATAGGGTTTTTGAACTATAATTGTTGTAGTCTTTGGGAGGCTTGTGAGATTTTGTTATTTTGGTTTGAATGAGCAAACTATGGATGAAATTGAAAGCATGCATAATGGTGAATTTAGATCATTGTCAATTGATGATGCTTGGGATTTCTATGTGTGGTTTGCTAGGGATATCTATAATAGGGGTAATCATGGTTCTAATGTTGATGTGAAATGCGTTGAATCTTCTAATATTAACATGAATTCCCATGATTTGTCACATGATCCCGTTAGTGAACCTAGAACAAATGTTTTCAATTCTATTCCCTCTTTTGCTCATGATGATGAGGTACATACTCAAGTTGATACTAATGGTGTGTTTCAATATTCTTCATTATTTACCATGCCTTCTTGTGATGTGCTTTGTTCCCTAAATGATGAATCTCATATGCTTGATTGTGCTCCCATTCCCCAATGTGGTGAATATGCTCATGATTTTCATGTTGATTCTTCTAATCTTGGTTGTACATCATCTTCTTTTGTTGAACCTCAACCTTCTACACCTTTTGAATCTCTTGTTGTTATTTTTGAAACTCAAATTGGGCATATTGAGCTTAGTATTGAGATTGGGTCTAGTAAGAGTCGATTCTTAATTCTATGAGAAGTCAATTAGAGATGATGAAAAAGAATGAGGAGCGTATTGAGGAGGAAAAGAGAAGAAGAGATGAGTTAGAAACTATATACAAAGAAAATTGTTAGTAACTTCAATACAAAAGAAAAGAAGAAAATAGAAAACTAAATGTAGGAAAATAAAGAAAAAGTAAGTAATAGTAGCAGCAAGGGTCAGAATCATCAGACTAAAATAGTAAGAGGAGAGAAGAAATCAGACAATCATCATCAGGAATCATCATAATAAAGACACAGAGAAACTCAACGGACAGCAATCAGCGAAACAAACAACAAACCAATAACCGGGCCGAGAAATTAGCAGAAATACAGCAGCATCATCATAAAACCGAACAACACAGAGATCAATATCAGAAGCATAAGAGACCAGGAATGAACTACAAAAGCAGGGGGAATATGGGGAAGCACAGAAATAAATGCAAAAAGCACCCCCAAGCTTAGACTGGACCACCCCCTAACTCTAAACCTAAAGACATATAGGCAATCGAGAAACATCATATAAAGCACATAACAAGGGGGGGGTAGCCATGGAAGTATCACTCCGCACTATAGTAAGGGGTAGAATGAGAACTCCCCTCACCGGTCTCCATCACATGACTAGAGCTAGCCATCTCACTCACGTCCATGGGAGCCGTACCCCTTAACCTACCATTCCTCCTAGCTCTATCATCCTCAAAATAATGAGACCAATCGTCTAAGACCGGCTCACCCGACCTACCCCACCACCCAAAAGTCTCAGGGTCTGGAAAGGGCGAAGGATTAGCCGAATCATATGCATAATCACAACCACCGGGCCGCCGATAGTCGTAAGTGGCCGGGGTAGTGCCTATGATAGAACTAGGGTGAACATGAGGGCCCTCCCAATAAGGGTAGCAAGGCCGAGGACCAATGGTAGGGTCAAAAGGTTCCCACTGAGGAATAGGTCCTTCTTGGACCGGGAGATACGGGTAATTCACATAGGGCTCGATTTCCCCCATCCGAACATGCAAATCGTACAATTGATTTGTATGATAGTCATAACCAAGATTAGAGGGTTGCATAGAAGGCATAGAATATAACACATTAGCAATAGAATAAAGCCTAGCATGAATGGTTGATAAATCAAAAGTAGAAGGAGTAGAAGAGGGGGAAGGAATAGGTGTACCTTCCGGTTCAACTGTGGGAATAGTTTGAACATTCGATGAGAGAGCATTGGTCGAGCGGCCTCTTGTATGATTCGTCCTACGTCGAATAGAAGGGTCAATATCTCGCATCGGAGGCCTCCAAGATAAGGAGTCTTTCTCTCTTGGTCGGGTAGTTGCCTCTTTGCATGGGATTAAGAACCATTCTTTAACCCGAGAAACATTCCAAATGAAGACATCATCCTTCTTCGTACGATCGAGGAACTTTTGGTTTACAAGGGCGGAGATGTTGAGGAAATGAGAAGAAGATTTTTCTCGAGGATCAATAATTGGGGAAAGCTCATTTAACAAAGTCTTATAGTCGTCGTTGATGCAAAGAGCTAGGATAGAAATCATCCCTCCCAATTGGATGCTCCCCGATAGGCTAACTCCATCACGAATATCCAAGAGTCGATTGATGAGGTGCTCTGTGAAATCCACTAACTCAATTTCAAAGTCATTTTGGTTGGCTATCCACAACCAAAAAAGCTCCTCTCGAGAGATAGCTCCCAAAGAGTCTTTGAAGCAAAGAGCGTAAGTGAGGAGACGATTGAAATACCGCATAGCCGGATGAATCATGGAGGCGGTCTTGGAATTTTGAGGCTCATACTTCCCTTCCTCCGAGATACTTCTCCACCAACGTTGCTCATTATATTCATGATCCTCTGCCATTCTACCATGTGCCGGGTAGATACATTGTTCCGCATTCGCGGCCCAAGGAAACTTGAAGTAAGAACATATTTGAGAATCCGTCAATGAGTGATCATGATTGAAAAGTTGGAAAGTCAAAATCCTTGAGGAACCGTCACTCGATTCTCGGACTACATCAAGAGAAGAAATAAATTCATAGGTCACCCTAGCATAAGTAGGGGCGCTCAAATCCAAGAACTCTAAAAGATCAAGGCCCTTTGCAAGAAGCCGAACGTCCTCATCTATGCCGAGAAACTTGGTTGTTGCTTGATCGTAAAATCTTGTTGGTCTAAGCTTTCTCTTGGATAGACGCTTGAAACGATCCCAATGTGATTCTTTAGAAAATTCAATGGCGTATGTCTCTTCTACCTCGGGTGGAGGTGGAACAACATGCCATGGTTTGCTAGAACTTGATCTTGCCCGCTTCTTGTGACGGATAGGAGCCATCTACAAGAAGAAAAACAACCTATAAGAAAATCTTACATTTGTCATATTTCAATAATAAGCATAAGAAATTGCTCAAGAATCAAGCACAAAAGCAATTATCTCAAAATAGAAACAAGTAAGAGACCAAATAATGAGATGGCTACATATGAACAAAATGCCATTAATATAGAATTATAAATTTGAAGCAAGTAAGCATGGATTAAAGGCAAAAATGGAGATGAGAGACCAAATCATGAGTCAAATTGAGCAAAATAACCTCAAAAATAAAACCATTATAAAGAATACCCATGAGAGAGAAAATGACCAACAATGGTGAATCAAGGAATCAAGCAAATTATACAAATTCATCATGAAAAAGCTTTAATATAACACTCAACGATATCATTCAACACAAATTACAAGTTAAAAGAACCAACAATGGAGTTCTACCATGAAAGAAAAAACAAGGTTTCAAGCTTGAACAATGAGGAAGAAGATGACTAGAAAATAAGAAATTATACCTCAATGTAGCCTTGAATTACATGCAAATTTCCCAAAATGAAGATTTAAGAACAAATGGAACACCCAAAGATAAGTTCCAAACCTCAACACAAATCCTCAAAATTTCGAAAAAAAAAAACCCTAAATTTTCGAATTTGGGTTCGAAAATCTGGAATTTTATTTGTAAAATTCGAATATGAGATGATTTTAATGTAATTTGATGTTAGAATGAAAATTAAAGAGGTGAAATTGATATGCTTTTGCAAGAAAAATAATAGGGTTTGATGAGAGAATGGAGTAGGGAAAGTTGGGGAAAAATCGGGGAGAGAGAAAGGGGAAATAAGGTGATGCGCTTGGGGTTATAAGGGGGTTGGCGCACGCCAGGCTGCTGCGGCTGGTACGTGCGCCAAGCTGCTGCGGCAGGTGCGTGCGCGCAGGAGCCTGGTGCGTGCGCACCAGCGACAGGAGTGGGGGGGCTGTTCTTGCGTTGGCCGGCGACAATTGTTTAAAAATCCCTTCCTAACTGGTGCGTGCGCGCAGCCAAGGGGTGCGTGCGCACCAGGTAGGGCTGGTTTTGTTCAAAAATTCAGGCCAAACTCTGGCCCCTATGGTGCGCGTGCGCAGGGATGGGGTGTGTACGCACCAAGGGGGTACGGGGATGTTTCAAAAACCATCAATTTTTGCCAAAGTTAGTGAAAAAATTTCTGACCCCTTTGGTGCGCGCGAGCAGCCTTTGGTGCGCGTGCACCAAGCAAGAATATTTCAGCCATAAATATACTCTCGTGTTTGCATAAGGAGATATTTGAAAGCGCATTCGAAAAAGAGCAGAATGTCAATAAAAATGCAAACATGAGAGCATAAAACCCCAACAATTTTCCACCTAAACTTAACCAAACCTCGGGTAAGCTTGAAATAACACCAAAATTGTTGGAAATTGTCTTCGAACCAATCTCATGGTACCTAAAATAAAGAAAACAAATAAAAAGAAAGAGAAATAAGAAAAATCTCAAGGATAAAAGAAATATAGAAAAATGTAAAATCAAAAGAAAAAGGTTAGAAAACCGGGTTGCCTCCCGGGTAGCGCTTGTTTAACGTCATAGCTCGACGTCCTCCACCAATTAAGGTGGTTGTCGGAAAAGCAATGAGTGAACAAGGCCAACAAAAGCACCGTCGAAATACTTCTTGAGACGATGGCCATTGACCTTAAATGGAGAAGAAGAATCCATCATTGAGACCTCTACAACACCACTTGGAAAAACATTCTTGACCAAATAAGGACCGCTCCATCTTGACATGAGCTTTCCGGGAAACAACTTCATTTTTGAATTGTAGAGAAGAACTTTATCGCCGACACAAAAATCTTTCTTCTCAATAAGCTTATCATGTGTTTCCTTGGAACGAGCTTTATACACACTAGCACAATCATAAGCATCAAACCGAAGCTCCTCTAACTCGTGAAGATCTAACCACCTTTTCTCCCCCGAACTTGCCAAGTCAAAATTTATCTTCTTGATTGCCCACAAAGCATGGTGTTCAATTTCAACCGGGAGATGGCATGACTTGTCGTAGACTAGGCTGTATGGAGTGGTACCTATGGGGGTTAAAAGTCATTCGATAGGCCCAAAGAGCATCATCCAACTTATCCGACCAATCCTTTCGATTTCTCGCAACCGTCTTTTCATGAATAAGTTTGATTTGACAATTAGAGATTTCCACTTGACCGCTCGATTGAGGATGATATGGGAGGCCGAGTCTTTGATGGACCCCATGCTTTCTCAACATCTTTTGAAAGGCATGGTGAATAAAATGAGAACCGTTGTCTCTTATCACCGCCTTTGGTACCCCAAATCTTGGAAAGATTATCTTCTTAAATAACTTCATAACCACCTTGTGGTCATTAGTTGGGGAGGCAATGGCCTCAACCCACTTAGACACGTAATCGACCGCCACAAGAATATATTGATTTCTGAAAGATGAGGGGAATGGTTCTATAAAATCAATACCCCACACATCAAACACTTCCAACTCAAGTATGGGTTGTTGAGGCATTTCATTTCTCTTGGAGATGTTCCCAACTCTTTGACATCGGTCACATGTCTTGACAAAGCCCCATGAGTCCTTAAAGAGATGTGGCCACCATAATATGCATTGAAGGACCTTAGTGGCGGTCTTAGAGACAACCATATGTCCCCCGCTTGGATCCGAATGGCACATTTTCAAAACACTAGGCACTTCTTCGTTTGGCACACAACGTCTAAGTAAGCCATCGACCCCATGCTTGTATAAGATGGGATCATCCCACACATACTGCCTTGCCTCTCTCTTGAGCTTCTTTCTTTGATTCTTAGAAAAGGAAGGAGGAAACTCCCCACATGCGAGAAAGTTCACTAAATCGGCAAACCATGGGATTTCCTTTGCTTCAATAGCATACAAGAAATCATCAAGCATTCTATCCTCAATTGGAGAACCATCATCTTGAGTTTGAAAATCTTCCAAACGAGAAAGATGATCCGCCACAACATTTTCCGCTCCTCTTTTATCCCTAATCTCAATGTCAAAGGTTTGGAGCTCAAGAACCCACCAAATCAACCTTGGCTTGGACTCTTTCTTGGCAAAAAGGTACTTGAGAGCCGCATGATCCGTGAAGACAATGGTTTTGGAACCCAATAGATAACAACGGAACTTCTCAAAAGCATGAACTATAGCCAAAAATTCCTTCTCCGTTGTAGTGTAATTCCGTTGAGCTCCATTTAGAGTCTTGGACATATAATAGATCACATGAAGTTTCTTGTCCACTCTTTGACCCAAGACACCTCCTATTGCCGAATCACTTGCATCACACATCAACTCAAATGGTAAATCCCATTTTGAAGCTTGAACAATAGGAGTAGAGATTAGAGCTTTCTTCAACTTATTGAATGCCTCCAAACACTTATCATCAAACACAAAGTCGGCATCTTTTTGAAGAAGATCATTAAGAGGCTTTGCAATGAGCGAGAAATCCTTGATAAATCTTCTATAAAACCCGGCATGCCCTATGAAAGATCTCACTCCCTTTACGTTCACCAGAGGTGGAAGCTTTTCAATGACTTCAGTTTTAGCTTTATCCACCTCTATCCCCTTATGAGAGATCTTGTGGCCAAGGAATATGCCTTCCTCCATCATGAAGTGACATTTTTCCCAATTCAAGACCAAGTTCAACTTCTCACACCTTGCAACACATTTTTCAAGGTTTTCAAGGCATGCCTCAAATGAAACACCTCCTACGGAGAAGTCGTCCATAAAAACCTTCATCTCCTCTTCCAACATATCTCCAAATATACTCATCATGCATCTTTGAAATGTCGCGGGAGCATTGCAAAGGCCAAATGGCATTCTCTTATAAGCAAATGTACCATATGGACAAGTGAAGATTGTTTTCTCTTGGTCATCCGGGTGGATAGGGATTTGGAAAAATCCCGAATAACCATCAAGAAAACAATAGAACTTGTGCCTTGTTAGTCTTTCAAGAATTTTATCAATAAAAGGAAGGGGGAAATGATCTTTATTTGTTGATGTGTTTAGACGTCTATAGTCTATACACATCCTCCATTCCGTGACCGTCCTCGTCGGAATGAGCTCACCTTCTCATTCTCAACGACGGTCATACCTCCTTTCTTTGGGACAACGTGAACGGGAAAAACCCACCTAGAACTAGAAATGGGGAATATGATTCCCGCATCCAAAAGTTTGGTGATCTCCTTTTTCCCTACCTCTCCCATTTTGGGGTGTAGCTTTCGTTGCCTCTCAATAGAAAGTAAAGCACCCTCCTCAAGAGTTATGTGATGTGTACATAAAGCATGGATTATACCTTTGAAATCATCAATGGTATAACCCAAAGCAATTCGGTGCTTTTTCAAAAACACCACACAACTTTTGAGCTTGATGCTCACTCAAAGATGAGCTAACAATCACGGGAATAGTGGAGTTGGGTCCCAAAAATTCATACCTAAGGAAGAGGTTTGAGCTCAACTATTGGAGCACCTTTACCTTCCTTCGACGTTGCCACTTGTAACGCTTCTTGGCTAGAAATACTCAAACACATTTGCTCTTCAACATCCTCAAAGCTTCCATTGAGCAAATCTTCATACAAACCCATCTCCTTGTTTGGAGTACCTATCTTTTCCTTATTCAACAAAACATTCTTAAGAGAATCATTAGAAGTGAGAAATTGCTCATGCATAGAAGACACAACATGATCAATAGAATCAATTAACATACAATTTTCTAAAGAGGAACTTGGATATTTCATGCTATCATTCAAATCAAATTCTATCACTTTATCCCCTACTTTGAGCGAAATTTTAGCACTTTTCACATCTATCAAAGCACCCGAAGTAGTAAGGAATGGTCTCCCTAGAATGATGGGGATATTAGCATCTTCATCCATCTCAAGCACAACAAAATCCACCGGAATAACAAATTTCCCGACCCTTAAAGGAGCATCCTCTACCTTACCCTTAGGGAACTTAATTGACCTATCGGCCAATTGCAAAGTGATGTTAGTAGGTAAGAGTTCTCCTAGCTCAAGTCTTTGGTACACCGAGTATGGCATAAGGCTAACACTAGCTCCTAGGTCACACAAGGCATTCTCAATTTGCAATTTATAAATGGCACAAGGGATAGAAAAGTTTCCGGGGTCTTTTAGCTTAGGTGGCATCTTGTTCATTATGATAGCACTACAATTCTCGGTCAAGTTCACCGTCTCTACACCGTCACATGTCCTCCTACCACTCAAAATGTCTTTGAGGAATTTTGCGTAGTTGGGTATTTGGGTGACAACTTCGGTAAATGGTAGAGAAAGGTGAAGTTGCTTAAGCATGTCTATGAATCTTCCAAATTGTTCATCTAACTTGTGTCTCATGAATTTCTTTGGATAAGGAAGCTTGGGTTTCACAATCTCTTTCTCCACTCTCACCTCACTAGGCTTCTCAATCTCAACTTCACTCAAAGATGCACCATCTCTCTCATCTTCAACCAAGACCCCTTTTGTGCCCTCTTTGGTCTCACTCTTCCTAGGCAAACTCTCCTCAAGAATCTTACCACTCCTTGTGACAATAGCATTAACTGGTCTCTTAGGATCTAGGACTTGGGAAGGTAAAGAAGAAGGACTAGCATGGTCTTTCAAAGCATTAGAAAGTTGAGAAATTTGATTTTCAAGCATCTTATTATGAGTCATCATTTCATTAAATTTCTTATCACTTACGGTCATGTAAGTGTTCGACAATTTTGTTTGATTTTCAACGATTTCTTCTAAATTTGTTCTATGTGAAGAAGAAGAGGATTGAACATAGGAATTATCATTTTGGGTCTTTAGAGCAAATCCGGGTGGAGGGCCTCTTTGAGCATTGTTTTGGAAATTTCCTCTACTCTTTCCTAGAGCCAAATAAAATTTATAAACACTTGACCAACCTAATACGAGTATATGGTAAGTCAAGGGTCGAACCCAAGGGAATGAGTAGGTGTAAGCTATAGCCTCAGTCAAGCTACTTCGAAATTTGTGGGAAGATGCGGTTGGTACCTAAGGTATCAAGAAATCTAGATAAATCAAGAAATTCAATATACTAAACACTAGGGATATAGGTTCCACATGCAAGCTCAATGATTATGCTAATTGAAGGATCACTCAATCAATTCAAACATTGCAAAGGACAAACAATAGTTGCAATCAAGGGAATTCAAGGGCTATCTCATATAAGCCAAGCTAGGGTTCACTATGAATGGCTAGCTAGGAAAATCACAATCAAATTCAATCAATTAAAGCAATTCTCAAATCAAGGGTTCATGTCATTGAAATTTGCAAAGCAATCTAGATTAATCTTATAGGTTGATCACTCCTAGTCTAATTAATCACATGCACAACTATGTCAACCAATTTAATTGCACCATTCAAATCAATTTAGCATCATCAACTAGCAAAAATCATCAATCCAGCATGCTTCCCCTTCTCCCTAGCAACTAATCTACTCACTAAACATGGTGAAATTAAGAAACAAAACAAATTCAATCAAATTCATATACATTTAAAGCTAAATTAAAGAAAATCAATCAATCAACAAATTCTAAAACAAGGAATGTAATCTCAATCAAAATCCAAGAAACTAGAAGGAATTGCATTAAAAGTAAATCAAGGAGAAATAAATCTTACAAACATTCATTGAATTGAAGAAGGAATTTCAAGATCAAATTGAAATCTAAGATCAAATTCAAATACAAACAAGTAAATCTTAAGCTTCTCTCTCTACTTTCTCTCTCTACTATTTCTGGAAAAATTCTCTCTAGTACAAAAATTAAGTCGTCCTCCAAAAAGAAAGTCAAAAGCTATAAATAAGAAAAATCGAGCGAAGAGAGCCGCACAGGCCGTGCGCACGCACAGCCCAGTCGCGCGCGCGCACAGCTGGGTCTGCTAAATAAAACTAAAACTAAAAGAATTATATGAAAATGATGAAAGAAAATAAAGAAAATGAACCTAAATCTTATTCTTTTGAGCGCCATAAATGACGCTCATCAAGAAAACCGGGTTTCCTCCCGGGAAGCGCTTGATTAAGGTCCTTAGCTCGACTCTTCTGCTAAATCATGGAGGGTCAAAGAACACCACCTTGTCCAAAGTGGTAGAGGAAACAAACTTCTTCTTATTCCTTGGCAACTTCTCATCATTGTTTGATGTATTCTCATTTGTTGAAAATTCTAAAGCAAATTCACTTTGCTTCAACTTCATTTTCTTCTTCATAAAAGCTCTCTTTTCCTTCTTTATCTTCTTGCTCCTTGTAGTGGACGACTTCTCACAAACAACACTCTTGGATTCAATCTCATCCTCTTTTGGGTAGAGCTCAAACCATGGAGGTATATCAATCACCTCCTCTTCCACAAGCTTTAAAATCTTTTTGTTATCTTCACTAACCTTCATGCTTTCAAGACTCGAAGGCACATCATCACAAACCTCAAGAACATTGTTAGTCGAAGAAACAATCATGTATACATTATCATTGGAATGAGGTGAATTGATGCACATAATTCCATTCACAAAAGACAAAGATTCATGCATCGATTTAAGCTCAAAACTAGCCTTATTGTTACCAACCCTCAAAGTAATAAGGCCACCCTTCACATCTATCAAAGATCCAGAAGTAGCTAAGAAAGGTGTCCCTAAGATGATAGGTATGTTGTCATCTTCCGCTATCTTAAGCACAATAAAATCACCCGAAATTGTGAACTCTCCTATCTTGAGGGGGACATCCTCAACTCTTCCCTTTGGAAACTTAATAGATCGATCGGCCAATTGCAAGGTCATGTTGTTTGGAAGAAGCTCACCTAGCTTAAGCTTCCTAAAGACCGAATAAGGCATAATTCTCATACTAGCACCAAGGTCATAAAAAGAGTTTTGAAACAATTTTCCATTGATTTTGCAAGGGATAGATAAATTACCCGGATCTTTCATTTTCTTGGGTAAGTCATTGTGAATCAAAGCGCTACAACATTCCCCAACCTTTATCGAATCAATCTCATTTCACTTTCTCTTACCAATCAAGATTTCCTTAAGGAACTTAGAATACCTTGGCATTTGGGTCATGGCTTCAGTGAAAGGGATTGAAAGATGAACTTCCCTAAGCATGTCAAGAAATCTCCCAAATTGTTCATCGATTTTGTTTCTCAAAAACTTTTAGGGATATGAAAGTTTAGGTTTGATCACCTCTTCTTGCACTTTTTCATCACTCTTTTCTTCCTCTTGGGCTTCTTTTCTCACCTTCTTTGACACATCAAGCTCTTTTTCCTCACTTGAATCACTCACCTTCTCACCTTCCTCACTCTTCCTAGAAACTCTCTCTTCAATCACTTTCCTACTCCTTACGGTAATAGAATACACGGGTTTCTTAGGTTCCACTCCTTGTGAGGGTAAAGAAGAAGGGCTAGCATTCACACTCTCTTTCAAGGTATTCACTAATTGAATGATTTGTGTTTCAAGCATCTTGTTGTGTGTCATCATCTCATCGAACTTTTTATCACTTACCGACATGTAAGTGTTCAAAATTTTAGTTTGGTTCAGCATGATTTCTTCCAAGGTAGTTCTAGAAGATGAAGGTTGAGCATAGGAAATTTCACCATTACATTAAGTTCTTGGAGCAAATCCGAGTGGGGGTCCCTTTGATTGTTGTTTTGAAAATTACCCCGGTTTTGGTTGCTCCAATTACCCCAGTTTTGATTTTGGCCATTGTTTTGGTAGTGGCTACCATAGCCTTTGTTTTGTATTTGGTTTCAATACCCTTGACCTTGGCTTTGATTATTATAGACTTGATTATTATAGTTTTCTCGGAAATTTTAATTTCCTTGGTTACTATAACCAACATTGTTATAATTATCAAAGTTCCCTTGTTGGTGAGCATTTCTATTCCCAAAGTTCCTTGGTCCATCGAATCTTTGTCCATTGTTTTTATTTGAAACAAAATTCACTTGCTCACAATCATTATTATCAACATCATCACAATTTTCAAATGCATGTGGACAATTAGAAGCATCATGGTCATATGACCCACATACATCACAAAACACACATCCATTTGGCATATTATTCAAAGTAGAAGGAGGAGTAGAGTTAGAAGATGTACCTCTCCCCTTATTGTGGGAGGGAAGAATTGGTGCTTGTAAAGAAGCACTCTCAAGCTTTGCCTTAATTGAGGTCATATCCTTTCCCAAGTTTGAGATTTGTGAGGACAAATTGTTGATGGCATTGAGATGGTCGATTGAATACACCATAGAACCGCTTTTGCTTGTCGACTCTCTCTCACCTTCTTGCCAATCCATGTGATACCTTACCACATCTTCAATTAAGTCCACCACTTCATCTTCTGTTTTGTTTATGATAGGGCCTCCGGCACCGGCATCTAAGCAAGACTTTCCTTGGGGGCTTAGACCTCCATAGAAGATTTGGATGATTTGATAGGTGGGAATCCCATGGTGTGGGCACTCTCTTTGGTACTCCTTATACCTTTCCCATGCCTCGTAAAGACTTTCATTTGGCTTTTGCTTAAAGCTTTGAATGAGAGATCTTGCTTCGGCCGTCTTCTTTTGTGGATAGAACCAAGATAGAAACTCCTTATTAACTTCATCCCATGTTCTCAAAGAGTTTGGCTTCACCTCTTTGTCCAACCACTCTAGAGCACGTCCAATAAGAGAGAAAGGGAAAAGTTTAAGTCGAATGAACTCTTGAGAAACCCCATTCACCTTGATGGTATTGCAATACTTCTCAAACTCCTTTAGATGGTTGAGGGGACTTTCATGCTTTGCACCACTATATTGACGCCTCTCTATCAAAGTAATCATCGCCGGTCTTATCTCAAAGTCATTTGCCGGTGTCGTAGGAGGAGAAATTCTACTTTCAAACCTATAAGCTCCCGAAGTTCTCAACTCCTTCAATGCTACTCTCGTATTAGCACCTATGCTTCCTCGTTCTTCTTCTTCTTGATGAATTTCCTCTCTTGGGGGACTTGAGCTTGAGGAACGATTAGCAACCCTTATCCTTGTTATGGTCCTCTCAATTTCCGGATCAAATGGCACTAAATTTTAATCTCATGCCCTACGCATACAAATCTCAAAGACAAATATCAATAGCACGGCTACAAATGTAGCCTAAAAGAAAGAAAATCTTTTTGTATTTTTCAAATAAATTGAATAGACTCAATCAACAATAGCAAATCACCATGCCATTCCTCGGCAACGATGCCATTTTTAACGCGGGTGAAACCAAGGTCGTTGATTACTAAGTAACCCCGATCAAAACCAAATTTATAAAACCAAACCCAACCCTAAGTATAGGGGTAAGTCCGGGTCGAACCCAAGGGAATGCGGTATTTGCTAAGGTCTCAAGCTAAGCTATTCCGAAGTCTTAAACGATAGGGTTGGTCTAAGTTATGCTATCAAATCAACTCAATCAAAGCTAACAAATAAAATTCAAATATCAAAGCACCAGGGAATTTAGGATCCACATGCACTCATGATAAACTTGCTAATTTGTCAAGAGTTTGATCAATCAAGCAATGCGAGGGAAAACTCTATTTGCAATCAAAATCACTCAAAAAAGCTATTTCCTAAGGTCAAGCTAGATGTCTCTACAAATGACTTCAAAGGAAAATCACAAAATAAGATCAATCGATAATAATAGCTTCCAAATCAATTTTTCGTGTCATTGAAAACTACTATGCAATCTAGCTTGATAATCAAGGTTAACTACTCCTCTTCAAACCAAACACATGCACAAATTTCATCAACCAATTTGATCACATCATCAAATCAATCAAAAACCCCATATTAGCTTTAGCTCATCATTCATACATGCTTCACCACATCCCTAGCAAAGGAACTACTCACTACACATTGTAAATTTGAAAAGCATAGAAAAAGTAATCATCAATTTCATCATCAACATTGTAATTCAAATATCAACAATCAAATCAAACAAACAATAGAAATACAACAATATATCAAGAATCAATCAACAAATTGCATTGAAAAGGAAAGAATTCTTACAAAACTTTGATCAATATCAAAGAGGAATGAAGATAAAAATGTAGCAATCATCAAATACCAAGTTTCTCTCTCTAAAATCTAAGAACAAAGTCTCCAAAATCTTGAGCTTCTCTCTCTAAAATTCTAATCAAAATCTAATTTTCAAGTAATTCTCTTATTATTCTTATGATTCTCTCTGTAGAAATGAAGGAATTCTATATATAGTAAAACTAACTGAGGAGAAGTTAGTTAGACGTCTAAAAAGAACCCCAAATGGCGTGGCCTCTCATCCCATTGCGCGGCCGCAACAAAATGGGTACAGAACATGGGGAAGCCAACTACGCGGTCTCTCCTCTGCCCTGCGCGGCCGCGCCACAGCCTTGCACGGTCGTTCCTCCCTTGTGCGCGGCCACACCTAGGAGCAGGGGAGTTCTTCATGTGCGGTCGTTGATGCTCCCATGTGCTCCACTTGATACATGTTGGGGGAGGCAGTCACTAGAGGCCTTCACAGTGGGTTCAACACCGATTTTGAGCTTCAAGAGGAAGAACCGAGTTGCATCCTAAGCTTTGTACACCCCGAGAAAACGCTAATGAGCTTCTCGAACATCACCATTCTCCTAAAATCAAAGAGAAGCAAACAAGTAAAGGAGAAAAGGCAAAACAAACTAAGAAATGCAATAAAATGAGAAAACAACTAAGGAAAATGCAAAATAGAGAAATTACAAGTAAAACACAAGAAAAAGAGATAAAAGAGATACAAAAGCAATGAAAAATCATCCTAAAAGTGGCTAAATGAGTGCCATAAATGACACTCATCATCATAAAACAGGTTGGACGGGCTAGTCCACAGTACAAATTGTTTTGTCTATGTTTGCCCATTTATATTAGCAGGCTGGGCCTAGCCTGGACTTGCTCCAATCACACGCAGCTGTAGGATTGAGACTTTGAGTTTTGCTTCTAATTAGGAGTTTTAATAGGTTTAGAAGTTTGAATTTCTATAAACTCCTTTTTCCTATCTTATTAAAGGAGGGAGTAGTTACGTAGGTTGGGGGGAGGTTTTCTTAGTTTTAGTTTTTAGATTAATTTTTGTTTCTTTTAGTTTTTTCTCTATGTCTCTTCTCTTCGTATCAATTTTATTATTTTGTTTTCTTATTGGTTTAATGTTATTATTCTCTTTATTTTAATTCTTGTTTTTATTATGTCGGGCGGACACCTTCAGCACTTTTGGGCCTACAATTTTATTGGGCTACCTCGCTGATGTTGGTTTCCGGCTTTTAATGGACTTGCTCCAACTACCTAAATTATCAATTTTTTTCAAAATTATTGTCCAAGAACGCCCATTTTGCAGGCTGGGTAGGGCGGGCTTAGCGTGTCGTCAAGTCCATAAAAATCTCTATCTGAGGGCTAAACAAGCCCCTTCTTAATGATGGATGAAATATATGCTATTCCAATTTATTAAGATAGGTTGAGGGCTAAACGAGTTCCTTAAAGTTAGAAATGAGCGATACCATTTCAAATTTTAAGATGAAACGAGGGATAAACGAGCCCTTAGTGAATTTGGCAGTTGGCTAGGACATGATCTCGAATATTGAGTATAGGTTAGCATCTTGCCTCAAATATTGGGACAGACGTGTTATGATAACGTGTTAGTTTTAGCAAACTGGGATGTCCTATGTAGAGATGTCAATGGAGCGGGGCGGGGCGAATGTTGGCCTTCCCATCCCCATGCCCACCTAAAATTTTCATCCCCGTCCCCGCGGCGAGTCCAAAATTCATCTCCATCCCCGCGCCCGTCTGGTACAATTCCAAAACCATCTCTGCCGACCCCCTACTTAGATATCCATCCCTTCTTAATCTCTACCTAAGACCCACCTAATCCCCACCTCTCAATACACAATCCTATATATATATATATATATATTTCGTTAACGTTACATAATTTTTTAGTTATAATACTAGTGTACTTGACAAGGGGAAAACTAGGTCGTTGACTAATCCTCCCTAAGCCAAACAAAATTTATAATCACTTCACAAACCTAAATACAAGTATAGAGGTAAGTCAAGGGTTGAACCACTAGGAACGGTTATGTTCAAGTGCTTTCAAATGTGTGCCTAAGCTAGGTCGAAGTCAAGGGTGAAGAGGTAACACTAGACAACTAGTAAAACAAAGAACCAAACAAATGAAACACTAGGGAATGGGGATCAACAAGTAATCATGACAATTGCAACAACTTGGGAAGAACATGTCAATCACAGGTTGTAAAGACTGTTGATAAGAGATATCAATTGGAATCAAAGAGCTATCTCCTAATTGTTAAACTAGTGGTCTCTACAAATAACAAACTAGGAGAATCACAATCCAAACCAATCGATAATTGCATTTTCTAAATCAATGGGTCGTGTCATTAGAAATCACAATGCAATCTAGCATAATTCTCAAGGCCTAATCAAACTACACACATGAAAACTTACATTAATCACTTTAATCTCAACAATCAATCAACATAATTCCCAAATTAATCATAATGAATCAATCATACAAGTTTCACCCAATCCCTAGCAAGCAACTACTCAAGAATCATCATAAAATTAACAAGCAAGATAATGAAATTAAGAATCAACAAAATATAAAGAACAACTACACTAATCAAGATCAATCATCAAAACCAAAATCAAACAAACATGAAATTAAACAAAGAAATAAAATGAGATAGAGTTAGAAATGCTCATTGATAATAGAGAAGATCTTCAACACAATTTTCACCCTTATATCATCAATCTCTCAAATTACCATTGAAATATCTCACTTTCTCTCTCTAAATCTACTCCTAAACTAACCCTAAAACTAGAGAGAGAAACTCTCAACAAAGCTAAAATTATGATGAAAATAATGTCTAAAAACTTCTTTAAAAATCGATTATCAAAAAGGTATTTATAGGTTGCCAAAAATAGAAGACGAGAGAAACCGGAAACTAGGGAGGGGCGCCCGTGAAAGGGGCTGCGCGCACGCGCCTGTGGGCTACGTACCCGCGCTCTTTCGGATTCCTTCGACGCTTCGTAGCTTCGTGCGCTTGTAAATGATTCTTCGAGTACGCTCACAAGGTCTTCATGATAGTCACTAAGCATGGAAGATTCAAATGGGCTTAACGGTGAGTTCAACACTGTGGTTTCATGAGAGCGCGGCTTGAGAGCGCAAGAGCTTGAACTTAGAGCATGCCACTTTTTTACATCCTGAGCTTTCCCAATGCTATAAGCTTGCTCCAAAGGCATCTTCCAACTTAGTGAACTACCAATATCAAGACCCGAATCTCGTACAATACCTATAACCACAAAAAGAGGAGAAATAAAGCAGAAAACACTAGAAAAGCCATGAAAATACAAAATAAGAGGGAAAAGGGAAACTAAGGAGAAAATGCATTAAACTAAGCATTTATTAAGAAGGAAAGCTATGAAAAGAAAGTAAAAACAACCTAAATACTCATCAAATGAGTGCCATAAATGGCACTCATCAGTACTACAAATTATTATATCTACTATTTTATTTTACATAATTTCTTTTTTATAAAATGTATAAAAGTATATAATTTTGTTATTAAAAAATATGCGGGTGTGAGGTGGGGATGACGCGGGTACGAAGTAGGGGGGTGGAGCAGTGCGGAGATGAGGCGGGTACAATGTAAAATCCACCCTTGTCCTAACACTAGGGGTGGGCAAAAAATCCAATCCGATTGATCCGATCCGCGATCCGACTGATCCGATCCGAAAATTCGGATATCCGATCCGGTTTTTTACATTTTGGATAATTCGGATCGGATATCCGAAAATTTTCAGATCGAATTCGGATCATGAAATTTGAAAAAATTGATATCCGATTCGATCCGAAAATTAACTTTTTAATATTTTTATTAAAAAAAACTTAATACAATTATTTTACATTATGTCAAAAACTCAAAAGTGAACTGTGAACTTTATTTTGTGATTGAACTTGTGTTGTTGTTATTTATTATTATTATTATTATTATTATTATTATTATTATTATTATTATTTTTAATTATGATTATTATTTTTTTAATTATTATTATTATTATTATTATTATTATTATTACTACTACTATAGGTACCAAGTGACAACAGGTGAACAAGTGAAATATGTATAATTGTGTACTACTTAAATTGCAATTTGTATGTCAGTGGGATTAGTTAATAGTCATTTCGTCCATGTAAGTTAAAGAATAAAAAATTGAACATAGTATTTCGGATCAGGTATCCAATGATCCGATGCGAAAATTTCGAATATCCGAAAATCGGATATTCGGTTTTTTCGAATCGGATTCGGATTAGTTTTTACCGATCCGAAATTTTCGGATATCCGATTTTTCAGATTGGATCGGATCAGATATTCGAAATGGCCAGCCCTACCTAACACCCATGGAGGGTATGATTCTTATCCCCATCCCCGCCCCACCACCCACCAAACCAAGACTCATTCCCGCCCCACTGAGATAGCCGGGGATAGGGCAAGTCTCCTACTTAACCCACCCCATTGACATTCCTAATCTTATGCGGGGAACCCTGCGCTCAGGTGAAGGTTGATTCTCAAGTGCATCGTTTAGAGATGTTGGCAGCTATGTTAGTAAACAACTAGAATATAAATTACAAGTAATAAAACATATGAAACAACAAAAAGAAAGTAAGATTGGGGGCCAACACATCCTACTGAGGAACTTTTTAATTACATAAACTTAGTTTTTACAAAGATGCACTTAAAAAAAAAAAAAAAAAAAAAATGATTTACTAGTGTCGGCTCTTATTGTGATTAGGGCATCATTGTAAGATGAGACTTGTTCAAACGTAGAACGTTCTCAAGTTGTCAGTATGACAGTATTCCATGGGCGGGAGTGGTCATTGCCATTTAGAGTTTGTAAGCGAAAGGTTATTTCGGCCCCATATGACGACCACTCAGCATCAATTATGTTTATTCCACGTAATACTTGAAATCCATATGATCTTGTTCGCTTAAATCTTTGGGTATAGTCCATGTCCTAAGCCCAATATAGCTTAAATGACAAAAATACCCCTTCATAATTCATCTCATTATCCTTAATCATCCATTAATCACTCTAAAGTATAAATTTACCCCTAATCTTCCCAATAAAGTACAACTTTGCCATATAAAAGTACATCTATAAATAGCAAGCTAATGATTTATTTTGGACAACTGTTTCTAATCTCTCACTCTCTCTCTCTACTTACTCGATCTCTCTAGAAAATACTTTACTAACTTGAGCTTGGAAGGGCGTTCTCGGGTCAACCCCTCGAGTCAGCTTACCTTCTTTCTCTTGTAGGCATACCTCTCCAACACCATTCCAAGGTGGACTTAAAGTACGTTTGGACATTGAATATCATGCGTGCTTACCCGAAATATCCATAAAGTGAAAGAATTGAAATTGAATAGGGAAGGTGAGAGTAATGAATAGATAGAGGGAAATCGTGTTTAGAGCATTTAATTTGGAGGGAAATAGAAAAAATTGGGCTCCACGTCATTTTTCCGTCACCTTAGTTGGGTTTTGGTGGGATAAGCCAACTTTAATTTTTTTTGGGTTTTTCTAAGATATGCCCCCAAGTTCTTCGGTTTCTAAGTTGTACCCATGCTTTTTCAAAGTTATAAGTTATGCCCTCCACCTCAAGATATTTTATCAACAATACCCTTTGCAGCCATATCCGTTAACGAAAGTTAAGTTATTTTATCAACAATGGTGTCGTGGCGTTATTAATTTGACACGTGTCCCGTTCTAATTGGTTTAACACTTTAAAATTTTTTTAAAAAAACAGAAAATAAAATAATAAAAAAGGTTATTGTTAACATCAAAGGTTATTGTTAATAAAAATTAGTAAGGTTGAGGGCACAAGTTAGACGTTTGAAAAAACATGGACACAATTTAGAAACCGAAAAAGTTTGGGGGCATAACTTAGAAAAACCCTTTTTTTTTTTATGTGGTGGTATAATAAAACTTTTAAAAATGTGGAGGAGATAAAAGCCAATAAGTGGGTTTTTTGTGGTAAAAGTCAAAGTTCCCTAATTTTTTGCCTTTCACTTATATCTAATAAGACTGTCATACAAAATTTAAATATAAATAATAAGCTAAATATAAAGTCTTTTTTTTTTTTTTTTTTTTTTGAAAGAAGAAGCTTTATAAAATTGAAGTATAGATGTAAATGTAAGGAATCTAAAGTAAATGTAATGGTTGCTTCAAAAAAAAAAAGTAAATGTAATGGAAAAGAAAGTAATGGCCATCGGTTCGGTCCCAATTCTACAATATGTATAGGATGTGAATGGAAATGTAATTGCATGACAAATAATTTGACGTGATGAAGAATTGAGTTGAGGACTTTTTATGATGAAGAATTGAGTTGAGGACTTTTTATTTGAATTATGTTTAAACATGTTTGAATAAGAATTATGATTGTTAATTTAAAAGATTTGTTGTTGTTATTGTGTGAAATTATCAAATAAAAAGGTGATAGGGTATTTTGAGTCCTTTTCTCTTTAGAGACATGGCTTACTAAATTCGTATTTATTTGTCTACAAAAAATAACAAATTATATATTGTATATCAAGAAATTAATGAACAAGCAACACAAAATTGTTGGTCATCTCAAGGGTTCATCAAAAGTAGAAAGAGAAGCTCAATCAAACTATAACATTTCTTGTGATTACGGCAAGAAAATCTTGAGCAAAATGATCTCAAATTATCAAGTAAGGATAAGATATGCTTCATATGGATTTCACGAAATTATGTTTGATTCTAGAGACATGGGGTGGTTTCAAAAGTTGGGGAAAGGAGGGGTGGTTTCATGGTATACCTTACCAAACTCCACTCATCTTGTAGTTATTAAGGTTATATGGTGCACTTTTGTAAAATTCATGGGTATATGGTGTATTAAAAAAGTCTAGGGGTATACGGTGAATAAGAAGAAAACTCAGGGGTTTATGGTGAAAAAACTGTAGAAATAATATTTGCATAAACTATTCTTTTCATGATCAAACTAAAGAGGTTTTTCTGTTTCAGATATTAATAATTAATTATCATATCATTACATCAAAATTTCCTCACTACACAAAAAAATTATTAAAAATAACAATTCGAGGCATTGTCTAGGACATTCACTTGTTTAGAAATGAAATGAGCACATGTATTAGTAGTAACAAGTCCAAAACTATTCAATACTTGTTTCTATTTTTTGTTAAAAAAAACTAACAAAACCTACGTCAAATATATACATTTAGTGTGGTCAAGATCTACATTACCCAATTAAAGTATAAGTCCAAAAAGATTTGATAAAATGAAACACGAATGAATAAGCAAGTATTGCGAATTTACAATAAATCAACATATTATACATAATTATACTAAGTACATGCTACTTTAATGAATATTGTTAATAAAGTTGTTCAATGGGTCGACTTAGAGGCAAGGTAGATCAATTCTAGAGGACCAGGGGATGGGCAAGTCAAATTAAAATTTAGTTGGGGCTAGTCAATTTGAGACTATGGTTGTTCACATTAGGTTAATCGTATCGTAAAACCTTAATTAACGGTACGGTTAACCGTTAGACCGATTACTCATCAATAACACGATCTATTACCGTGTTGTTAAGGAATGGTTAACCGTAACGATTAACCATTTCTTAATAGTACGGTTACCGGTTAACTGCTAATCATTAAATAAATTTTAAATCAAACTTTGTTGCTCTTTCAAGAGTTTCAACTCTAATACAAAATTAAATAAAAACAATAATAAACTCCAATTAATTGAATACAAACCAATAAAGATTCTTTTAGGGTTAACTTAATTATATATATTTTCCTAAAAATATATATTTTCTTCAAAATAAATAAATAAACATTTTTTTTTTAATTAAACAGTTAAGTAGTTAACCTTTACTTAAAAGTGTAACTGTAAAAATAACCGTTAACCGCTATATTTAATGGTTCGGTAAACCGTAACCATTTATTTCTAATAGTTCGCTTAATTAACTTATAAAATGAGTCGGATATACTAGTTAATGGTTACGGTAAAAGGTTATAGTTTTTTTTCACACCCCTAGTCAAGACCTATCATTTTTACCATGATCCTTTTACTTTAAAAAAAAAAAAAAACATTTATTTTCTTTCCTCTCGGAAGATCAACTGATATGTGACTTTTTGACTTTTTATGTTCGTCATATTCTTTATCCATGAAGAGAAACCAAAATTTTAGAATAGAGTCATAGAGATATGCTTCAAACCCCTATATCAGGGGTCGTCAATTTTCCTATTTCATCAATAAAAAAAAAAAATCAGATGTTGAAAGTATTCAATATTGTTTGGGTCTAGTCCATGTCATAAGCACAATATAGCTCAAATAACGAAAACACCCTCCATATTCCAGCTTATTATCCTTAATCACCCATTAATCATTATAAAGTACATGTTTACCCCCTAATTTGCCAAGATTGTACAACTTTGCCACAAAGTACATCTATAAATATTAAGTCAATGATTTATCATGGGTATTTTTTTTCTAATCTCTCGCTCTCTCTACTTTCTCTCTCTAGAAAGTACTTTACTAGCTTGAGCATAGAAAGGGCAATATTATGTCAACCCCCTGGGTAGCTTACCTTATTTCTCTTGCAGGCATACTTTTGCAAGGAGGATTTCAAGATTCCTAGTATCATGCTTAGGATGTTTTATTGTTTCCTAATATCATGTTTAGGGTAATTTCTAATATCAAGTATGATTAAAAGAATGCTTCCTATTTTCTTTCTTAATAGCATGCTAGTATCATGTTAGGGCTAAATCTTTGATTTTTTATATGTTTAGTGACATGCTAGGGTTTGTTATTAATCTTGTTAGTATCATGCCTAGGATCTTGCTATTAATATTATGTTTTAACATGATTATTTTTAATTGTGATGATTATTATGTTGCTTGATGCTTATTCATTGTTATTGCTTGATCACGCCCTCTCTTGCAGGTTTAAAGGGAATTTGTACTTGTAATCACGCTTAATAAGATAATTAATAATCTTGTTTAGGGCTAATATGATTATAATTCAAGTGATCTTCAATAATAGTTTTATTTGTTCATTAATATTCAACCAACATAGATAAACAGGTTTAGGGTTAATCTATTGATTGCATGTTAGTCAGAAAGCGCACATGAATACGAGTAGAATAAAGTAGAGGCCTATTTTATAGAGCGAGTTCTTTCTCTTCAGGTTGGATTTGTACCCTCATCCCCGAACACCAGTCATAGTTCCAGACCTATTGGAGTTGACGATCTCATGGATCGTTAAGGGGTGCAACCTTCACCCTGTGAACGGTTTACAAGTTCCTAAAACTTGTTGGCGACTCTTTTGCTCTAGCTTCCTTCTCTTTGGACGCCACCATACTTAAGTGTATGATCACAGTGGGGCTCAAGTTTGGGATGGCTTGAAATATTCCCTACACATGGTATAGAGTGTAGGGATAAATAATTACCCCATTTACTTATTAGACAGATCTGACCCATTTATAACTGGAGGAAGTACTAATGTAGTGCTGTTATGCATTGCAAATGCATACACAAATACTAAAATATTAAAAGTCACATGGAAAAGAGAAAAAGGAAGAAAGAGAAAGATGTGTGGGACCACTTCTAATTGTTCCCCTGAAAGTTTATATAATATCATTAGTTATTTAGTGGTACTATATATACACTTAGTTAGTACCACTGAATGTATACATAGTACCATTGAAATATTCAGTGATACTATTTGATCATCCAATAATACTATTAATCACTCAATGGTACTAGTCTAAAATTTAGTACTAAATTACCTGCAATTACACTTTTACCTCTCGTTATGCAATTGTTCTTACCTAACGAGACTCCCTTTAAACAAGCTCTTTATAACTGGGTTGGGTTATGGCTTTTATTAATATAAGGCTCCAACCCATTGAATTTGCTCTGTCCAAAAAAAAAAAAAAAAAAAAAACGGATGAACATAGCCCTGCCTCGTCCTCCTCTCTCTCACTTCTCCATTGAAGTTCTCCATTGAAATACTTGTATTCTCCATTGAAGTATTTTCAGAGGTAAGCTGTTGTTTCATTTTGTAATCATCATATCAATTTAACAATCAAATTTGGATGCTAATGTATTACAGAACCCTTTAATGTTAGGATTGAACTATGATATTAGACCTCAACTCCTTTGGCCTAGGGTGGCCGCCCCACCTGCCCTATCTCAGGGACGGGCCTGGTTTCATTTGGGGTTTAGGTTTAAGCTTAATTGTGTTTCAAATACATTGGTGTCACACTTGAAAACCTCAAGATTTGTTAATGGTAAAAAGAAGAAATATGGGGGTACTTTACCTTCTATTTTAAGGTCTTTAAATTCTGAAGAAGATATTGAGAAAACCCTTAATTTGTATGTGGGTAAGTTGAGTCCCAAGGAATTGACTGTGATTTTGAAAGAGCAGAGTAGTTGGGAGAAAGTTGTGATGATTTTTGATTGGATTAGGTCACAAAAGGACTATGTGCCTAATGTTATTCATTACAATGTTGTGTTGCGAATGCTCGGTCGAGCTCAGAGGTGGGATGAGTTGAGGCATTGTTGGATTGAAATGGCTAGAGACGGCGTTATGCCAACGAATAATACTTATAGTATGCTTGTTGATGTGTATGGGAAAGGTGGTCTTGTGGAGGAGTCTCTTTTGTGGATTAAGCATATGAGGGTTCGGGGTGTTTATCCGGATGAAGTGACAATGAGTACGATTGTTAAGGTGTTGAAAGACGCTGGTGAATTTGATAGGGCAGATAGGTTTTATAAGGACTGGTGTGATGGAAAGATTGAGTTTCAAGGTCTCGATTTTGATGATTTGAATGATATTCAGTCGCAATCTAAGCTGAAATCTTTAAGTTTGAAGCATTTCTTGTCAACAGAACTGTTTAAGATTGGAGGAAGGTATTCGCCTTCAAAGGTGGAGAATTTTGAGATGGAAAATACTGTTAGAAAGCCTCAACTTACGGCTACTTATAATACCATGATTGATTTATACAGCAAGGCTGGACGTTTGGATGATGCAGCTGGTGTGTTCTCTGAAATGTTAAAATCAGGGGTGGCACCTGATACAATCACATTCAATACTCTTATTCACACTTGTGGAAGTCATGGACATCTGTCCGAGGCTGAGGCGTTGTTTGAGAAGATGGAAGAAAGGGGAACTAAACCAGATACAAAAACTTATAATACATTGCTTTCTCTTCATGCTCAAGCTGGAAATGTTGTTGCTGCCCTGCAATGGTACCATAAGATCAGAAAGGTTGATCTTTTCCCTGATGCGGTGACACAAAGAGCTGTGCTCCATATTCTGTGTGAGAGACAGATGGTTAAAGAAGCAGAAGTTGTGATTAGTGAGATTGAGAGATGTAAAAAACATATTGATGAGCATTCCATACCAGGTATCGTAAAGATGTATGTGAATCAAGGACTGCTTGAGCAGGCAAGAACTTTTTTTGAGAAGTGTCTGGTAGATGGAGGATTGTCATCAAAGACATATGCAGCAATTATGGATGTGTATGCTGAGATAGGAATGTGTGCTGAAGCTGAGGACATTTTTTATGCAAAAAGAGATGTTAAAGGAGCAAAGAAAGATGTTTCCGAATACAATGTGCTCATCAAAGCATTTGGCAAGGCAAAGCTTTATGAGAAGGCCTTTTCAGTTTTCAAGAGCATGAGGAATTATGGAACATGGCCAGATGAATGCACTTACAACTCTATTATACAAATGTTTGCAGGAGGTGATCTGTTGGATCAAGCTAAGGAAGTTTTGATCCAAATGCAGGAAGCTGGATTGAAGCCACATGTGCAGACTTTTTCTGCTGTGATTGCTTGCTATGCACGCCTAGGACTGTTATCTGATGCCATCAGTACCTTCCAAGAAATGATTAACGATGGTTTAAAACCAAATGAAGTTGTTTATGGGGTTTTAATCAATGGATTTGCCGAAGCTGGTAGAACTAAAGAAGCTTTATACTACTACAGAATGATGAGAGGTGATGGGATTCCTGAAAATCAAATCATCTTGACGTCCCTTATTAAGGCATATAGCAAGGTAGGTTACCTAAAGGAGGCCAAAGAGATGTACGAGTCATTGAAACGATTAGAGGGTGGTCCTGATATAGTTGCTTCAAATAGTATGATCAGTCTGTATGCTGATCTTGGTATCGTTTCTGAAGCTAAAGCTATATTTGATAATGTGCGACTAAAAGGCCAGGCAGATGGTATAACATTTGCTCTTATAATGAACTTATACAAGAACATGGGGATGCTTGATGAAGCTTCTGAAGTTGCTGAAGAAATGAAACGAGCTGGTTTAGTCACTGATTGTGCTTCATTTACAAAGGTAATGGCATGCTATGCAACAAATGGCCAGCTAGCTGACTGCGGTGAACTGCTATATGAAATGGTCGCTCGAAAATTCTTGCCTGAAGCTAGTACCTTTAAAGTATTATTCACAATACTGAAAAAGGGTGGGATGCCCAATGAAGCAATCCATCAGTTAGAAGCATCTTACCAAGGAGGAAAACCTTGGGCAAGTGAAGCTGTCATCGCATGTGTTTTCTCAGTCGTGGGGTTGCATTCTTTTGCAATTGAATTTTGTGAAGCATTTACAGAAGCCATAAACCTTGATTCTTTTGCATACAATGCAGCTATATATGCTTATGCAGCATGTGGAAATACTGATAAGGCTTTGAATCTTTTTATGAGGATGCAAGATGAGGGGTTTAGACCTGATGTTGTTACTTATATTAATCTTGTGAATTGTTATGGGAAATCCAATATGGTTGAGGGAGTTAAACGGATTTATGGTCAGCTGAAATATCAAGAGATTGAGGTTAATGAATCCTTAGTCAATGCCATTGTAAACGCTTATAAAAATGCTAACAGACCTGATCTTGCTGAACTGGTAAGCCAAGAGATGAAATTTGGTTTTGACTTGAATTCTGAGTCGGAAATTGAACTGGATTCTGAGGAAGAAGCCTGAATATTGACAGCTTAAAACATTTTGCATGAATTGATAGCTCCCCTTGGATTTTTACTGTGTAGATGTATTGCCTAGCAGAATACTTGAGAGTCGGTTAAACATGTGCAGTATGATCAGTTCCCCCTCCCCCGTTTATCCGCTCCAACTGTCGGATCTTTTGTATAACATTTTTTGTAGTAAATTTAGTAATGGTGAACTCTGCTTGTAAACGTAGTAGTAGATAAATGTAGTGATTCTGTAAGTGTAGTCCTCCGTAATATTGATGCTGTAGCGTGCAAGTCAATGGCATTGTGGATAAGTATGGTTTATTGTGATTAAGGCGCAATTAATATAAATTAGTACTTGTGTTTTACTAACTTTTATTTGTAATGCAAGATAGACTATCATATTAACTGCTTTAAATTTTAAATCATTCTTATGATCAGGCAGCACGATTGGCTTGAATTACCATGTCTCTTCTTTGTTTATTTTGGTCATAATATATAATCTGGGAATCTAATTTCGTTAATATTCCTTGTTTCAACTAATCTTGCTCCCTTCCCATTGAATAGGTTTCCTGTTTCAGTTTTTCTGACTACAGAAATGAGGTTATGACTTTTCTCAGAGCAATCTAAACATATCATTAAGAGTAACACAGTTTTGAATAAAGCAATCTATCAGTAGGAGTGATACAATATCAAAGCAAGTTATTTTGGAGTATTGTCCTTGTATAGCCACAACTATATTTCTTTGCAACTTTCTTCGGAATGAAGTCCACTGAAATCCCCTTTACCTTGTTGCACGACATACGTTTTACAACTAGAGCTATTTTCATCGTTGGTCATTGATTAATATATTAAAGCTATTATTATTGTAACAGAATACAACTGAGTAATCTGCAAGGTAACATAGACAGACAGCAAATTGATTGGTAATTGCATCATTGCAAGAGTGCAGAGGAATAGCTTCTGTGAATTCTCAACTGGGTGTGAAAATTGCAGTGTTCTCCATAAAAAAGATGAGAAGCTTGGACACAGGTTTGGAGTTCCAGGATCAATGTACCAGAAGAGCGACAAGGTACTATTACAAAAATATGATCCTATGTGCGGTGTTACTACAATTTTCTGCAGAGTGGTTCTACAATTCTGCCAGAACTATTGACCTGCTTGCTTGCTATGTTACTCGGGCTATTCTTTATCTCAAGTATCGGTGCAGGATCCTCAACACTTGACATGGGTATAAAAACTTGATACTTCAATTGGACTGAATACATGGATTCTTTTCTTCGAGTTTATGTGCCTGACACAAGTATCTAAGTCGCAGTAATATAGCTTGCTTGTCTTTTTACTTGAAGTAAAAGATTAAGACGGACAGGTACGATTAAACAGCCCTGGATTGCATGCTCATAGGAAGTACAGTATATCCTAAATCCAATCAACAAAATACATGGAAATTGGAAACAACAAATGTTACAGAAGTCAATCTGCATATTAACAGTGGACTCAGAGCAAATTCTGTTTCCATCAAATGTGTTAATCACTTTATCACTTCCAGTTTCTTTGTTATATGAGTAGTTTATACACCCTCCAATGATGGTAGATTTCATATAATTATCACCCATCTGAAAAATTCAGATCTGTTGTCAACCCAACACTTTCCAAGAAACTTTAGAGCTTCTCTTTTGTGTCACCTTCGTGAACTCTCCATGTTACTATCAGCAATCTGAACTAACCCAAATGCATTATCAACCCAACTCTTGCCAGGCAACTTTTCTGCTCCTCTATCGTCCATTAACTTCCTTATCTTTAATGCATCATTCCAACGACCATCACATTTGTAAACATTGATAAGGTGCACATAACTTAGATGGTTTTTAGGTTCCAGTTCCATCATTTTCAGCGCAATTCGCTCCACAGCAGCTGAATTTTTGTTGGTTGTACAAGCACCTAGAAGAGCTGGCCACAGAGAAAAAGAGTCTTTGCACTCAGCTTTCTCAATCAAATTTTCAGCTTCGTTTATCAACCCAGCTCGACCTAAAAGGTCCACCATGCAATTGCAATGCTCGGTTCCAGGTTTGATTCCATATACTTCAGTCATAGAGAAAAAATACTCCTGCCCCTGCTCAACCAAGCCAGCGTGACTACAAGCAAAGATGACACCAAGAAAGCTTATGTAATCAGGCTGAACACCCTCTTGAACCATTTTATTAAATAACTCGATTGCTTCAAGACCTCTACCATTCTGTGCAAAACCACTTATCATTGAGTTCCAAGAGATCAAATTTCTAGTAGGCATCTGCATAAACAATATCTGTGCATAATCAACGCTCCCACATTTTGCATAGAGATCAACTAAAGCAGATTCAATAATAACATGTCCTCTCCTGCCCTTCCTTATATACTGACAATGAACCTCTCTTCCCTGTTTTACAGCACCCAAACCTGCACAGGCCCGGATAAGGGTTCCGAAACTGTAAAGATCAGGATCCTCGATCATCCTGAAAATCTTAACAACAGACTCAAACAACCCATTTTGACAGTAGCCATTTAATAAGGCACACCAAGACACCGCATTCCTTTTCCTCATTCTATCAAAAACGCGTTGAGAGTGTCCCATTTGCCCACATTTCCCATACATATCTACCAGGCTACTCTCTGCCACTACATTTCCACAAAGCCCAGCTGTGATGACCCTGGCATGAACCTCTTTCCCTTGCTTCAATCTCTCTAAGTTCCCACAAGCTGTCAAAATTGACCCATACGTAAACTCATCCGGCACCACCTTATACTCCGTTTGCATAACATAAAAGTATGCCAAACCCTCCTCATACAAATCATTCTTTATCAAAGCCGAAATTATCGAAGACCAACAAACAGGATCTGGTACAGACAATTTATCAAACACATTGCGCGCATACATCAAACACCCATTTTTCCCATACATATCCATCAACGCACTAGTAATTACATCATTTAACTCGAACCCGCCTCGGAAAACAACTCCATGAAAGCATCTACCAAGCCTAACATCCCTAATTTCAGAACACGCCTTAATTCCAGCCGACAAAGTAAAAGCATTAGCCTCAATACCATCATCTAACATAGCCAAAAAATATCCAATCGATTTCTGGGGTTTCACCCTTACATATCCAGAAATCATTGAAGTCCAAGAAATCACATCTTTTGTACCCAATTCATTAAACAATTTTGTTGCTAAATTCAAATTCCCGCCCAATTTGAAATACAAAGATAATAAGCTATTGCCCACAAGACTGTTTGCAATAAGACCAGATTTTGTGATGTAACAATGGAGTTGTAAGCCATGATTGAAACACTTGATTTTGGTTGCTGTTTGTAGAAGAGAAGCATAAATTAAGGGTCTTACATCTGAGCTGATTTCTGCTGAATTAATGGAGTTCAGGAGTTTGAGAGATTCGAACAATGCGCCTGATTTGCAGAATGATAGGATTTGAGATACGTGGGATGATCGGAGAGAGGTGTGATTGCAGTTGATCAATACTTTCATGGAATTATCACCAATTTCACTATGCGAAGATGGAGGGAGTTTTGTATTTCAACAATTTATTTTTTATTTTTTTGGTTAAATCCAGAGGAGCAAATTCAAGTTTATCAACTTGATAAACATTTATCAGATGACAACTTATGTAAATATATAGCTTTGGGATCCGTGACAAATAATATAAAAATTGCTCCAGCTACACCTGACATCTAACTTTGGGTTAAAAAACTTAACCTAACTAGTATTGAAGCGGTAACAACGTTAACGGCTTACAAACCATGCAAGGTAAAGTTTAATCAAATAACTAGAGTGTGAGACAAAGGGGGATTGTACAGGTTGAGCTAGGAGAGAAGAAGGCCAATTCGTCGGATGATGATGACGAGCTTTAGATCTTACATATGGCTTGAATTGTGGTTACCAAATTATCTAATTAATATGCAAAAAAGTTTAATCAATCCAAATCGATCTCAGCTTCAATGGGTGCTTAGCTTCAATGGAGAAATTAATGGAGGAGGGAAAACTCAATTACCCTCCAGGGTTAACTATACCCTTAATTTCTCCCCGTGTTATTAGGGTTTTCGTTTAATTCTGGCGGCGAAGCCGCCAAAACTGGTGGCGTTGGTAATATAATGCATGTTGAAACAACTTGGAGATGGGTTGGAGGATGAGGATGAAGATGTGTTGGAGGAAGGTAGGATCTGTTTACTTGCTGAGTTAACACCAAATAACTAGAGTTAACTCAAGCATCCCACAAATTACATATGTACCCTTCAATAACAAGTGGAAGTTACCTTTTTGACCCTTGAGAAACAACTTATGTTTCTCAATTTGAGAAATTGGGCATCCCTCAACGCAGAGGGCCAGAGGTATGAAATACGAAGAGTAAAGCCGTAAAGGTAAATGCCTAATTGGATCAATCAAAGTTGCCGTAATTCATTTGGAAAATTTGTCAATTACTACCGCGTATTAAAGCGACTTTGAAAATTAATATCGCAAAATAAAAAAACTTGTGACTTAATACCATAAAAACTTTAAAAAAATTAAATTACTACAAACCTCCACTTTAAGTCCTTTATGACGTCACTAACCCACGTTAAACCCATGGTTAATCAATTTAACCACCTAAAAATAAAAAATAAATAAAAAGGAACTAACCCATGGTTACCCCCCAACTAACATAACTAAACCTCCCTCTTTCACTCACTTCCCCTTGTTCAGAAAATTGAGCATTTGTGAAATCTCTCCAAATTAAAGTTGTTTCTCCAAATTGACAACTAATACTTCCCATCTATCCTTAAATCGATTCAGGTAAAAATTGACAACTAATACTTCCCATCTATCCTTAAATCGATTCAGGTAAATTGTCAATTTGTTTAATTTCGTCGTCAAACATATTGTTTAACTGTTTTTGAATTCTAAGGTTTAACGAATTTTATGGAATTCGCAATTTAGAGTTTTTTGATTGCAATTTTGATTGACAAATTTAGGGCTATTGTATACTTCTTTGAATTAAACTATCATTTAAACATAATAAGTGATTGAAGTTTCTGTTTTTGTTGTTAACTCCGTAATTGTGACTAGGAGATGTTTAGGGGGGCAAGGTCAGTGGGTTGGAAATGCAAGTGTGGGTTGAACGCTTCAATTATGAATTCCTGGACCAAAGAAAACCCTGCTAGGAGGTTGATAGCTTGTCCAGACTTTGATGCGGAGAACAATACAAGAGGATGCACATATTTTGTGTGGTATGATGAAGAAATGACAATTTGGCAAAGGGACTTAATTTTGGGGCTGTTGGAATGAGATTCTGGAGAAACAAATTGCTGATGTGAGTCATAATGCAAGGAAGATGAACACTCAGTATGTGATGCTGAAAATGAGACACACTGGTGCAAATTTAGGGGTTGTTTTATGCATTAGCTTACTTGTTATTGTCATTGGGTCTGTATGGTGTCTTGTTAAGTAGGTTGTGTTGTTGTTGGGAGCTGGTTTATGTTGTTATTAAAAGGTAGTTTATGCTGTTGTTAGTGATGTTGGTGAAGTTAGTTATGTAGGGTATGCTAAGGCCAAAAACAGTTGTAACAGATTTGGTTTTGAACGAAAAGAAAGATTATTGACATATTTATGCTTATTTTGTGTGTCTTGATGCTTAAAACTGTAGCATACATGGATATAGACAAATTGCATCAATAATCAAATCCTTAAAACCATGCATAAAAGTAGTTAATGGTTGTTACAAAAGTGAATTACGAATTTCAAAAGTTGCAAATTCTAACAAATGTGATGAATGTATTGTCAGTAACTTGCATCACAAATCAGGTACAACAAATTTGAAAATGACAAAAGTCATAAGTTCACTGAAATTCCAAAGACTACACTTGCATAAAAAGACCTAATTTCCTACATAATGGCTTGGGCTATTTGGGTGTTGTGAGGGGCCTGCAGAGGTAATGTTTAAAGCTTGAGAAGAGATATCCACCACAGGATCCTGAGTTGCTTGTTGTGTTGTTGATTGTTGCTGCTAGAACATCAAAAAAACAAAGTTAAGAATTGAATTTGACAAAAACACATTAATAATTCAAAGGTAAAGGTTATACCTGTTTATTAGTTGCCTTTCCCTTCCCTTTCCCTTGTGCTCTTTTCTACCTGTCTTGAATAACCCAAGGGTCAGTTTAGAATGGCTTACCTCCTTTGTTCTTTGGTTTTGGAGGTGGTGGGTCAGCATACTCATTCTTGCAAGTTTTGCTGTTGTGACCAAATTGCTTGGCAGTTGGAACATTTTCTAGGGTTCCTACCCAACGTCAACTGCTGCTGAGCTTCTTCAGCAGCCTTCTCAGCATCTTCCCTTGCCTGTTTTTTTTCTCTTGTTCTTTGAAGGCCTTCCTGGCATCTTCTTGAATAGTGGAGGAATAGGTTCTGGGTAAGGAGTCTTCTCCCACTCCTTTGGACTAGGCATGGGAGGTATCACTAGATCATATGTAGCTCTATATCTGTTCTTAGAGTACACATCATCAACATAGTCTTTTGGATCACTTCTCATGTACAAGATGCAAGCATAACCATGATGGCAAGGAATTCTAGTTAATTTCCAGCTGTAACAAGTACATATGTGTGCCCCAAGATCAACTAGAAACCTGTCAGTGTTGTTCTCAACCTTAAATAGCTCCTCAGTGCTTCTCGTCACAATGTTGTACTTTCTTATTCTCTCAACCCAGTCAAACTGCCTTTTCACATATGGCATGAACCTACCAGTCACTGCTTGCCTCCTTCTCATCCACTCCATATGTGTGACAGTTTCTTTGCATCACATACCTTCTCATCTACTCCATATGTGTTAAAATAGGCTTGTCCCTAGCTTGTCTCAATACATTGTTGAAACTCTCACATATATTGTTTAGTAACATTTTTTTACTCAGGAGTGGTAGAGAAGGCATGTCTACTCCAACATTGAGGTGGAATAGCAGCCATGTAAGCATGTGCAGCCTCTGACATGGTTTTAAGAGTGAGCATGTGTGCATCAAAATCCAATTGATGCAATAAGTATATATATATAAGCATCAGAATTTGATCAAGACAATCACATATCAACTAATACAAATAAGTTTCCAAATTTAAGCTAAATGTATGTAATACAGTGAGCCAAACATGAATCATCAGACTTGTCACAGTTAGATGTCATACCTTGGTTGTTGCTTTAGCAGCTTGCCATAGAAACACTTTGTATGCAAGCCCATTCCATTTTTGCTTAAAGTTGTTCCAGATATGTCTCTACCAGAATCTAACTTTAGCTTTTAGCACAACTGCTCTAAATGCTTCAAGTAGTACTACGTGCAGAATTCAACAACAGATTAGGGTTAACTAAGCTAACTGGAAAAAAGTGTAGAAATAAAAGGGTGAGAGAGCAATGACATGCTTACTTTCTGCCTATTAGACATGAAAGCATAACCATTCCCATCAATTGTGCCAAGGGCAGAAGCCAATAAGTCTAGAAACTATATCCATGAATATGTCTTATCCACCTCAACAACACCACAAGCAAGAAAATAAATGTTGTTGTTCCCATAATTAAGATGCTACAGCAACCAAACAAATTCCTAGATATGCTCCAGTTAGATGACACCCATCTAATCCTATCAATGGCCTATAACCCATTTGAAACCCTTCCATGACAGGTTTCAAGCAAATGAACTTCCTTTGAAAAATTGGTGGTGGCCTTTCTATGTTATAACACATACATATGGCCATACTCCCCTCATCGTACTTCTTAATGGCACCAACATAGTCCCAAACAGCCTTACACTGGTCCACCCCATCACCATACAACATTAGCTTTGCTCTTACCCTAGCATACCACAATTTGTAGTAACCACAGAACACTCCTGTCTCCCTCAACACTCTCTCACCAAAACCCTTTGTGAGATGCCAATCTGGGTCACTTCTCCAATCTTCAAAGTATTTTTCAGCCAAAAATTTTGCAAAAACCTTCCTATTCCTTTCATTAGTTCTATAGGTGTGCTTGAGCCTCATTATTGTGATCACAAATGTGTCTTCTAACCTTTTCTTTTTCCCTAAAACTTTGAAGTCACAAAGTACTTCTCCACAAGTACAAGCCTGCATTGATCTTTTAGGATCCCAAGGGCACTTGCACCTTTGCTTACAGTAAGTGGTGACTACTTTCTTGCCATTATGAAGATAGTAGTAATCATACTTGTTCTCAACTGCATGCTGCCTGAGTGCTTTTCTAAAGATCTCAACAAATGCAAACCTTAAACCCAATCTCAGCCTAATAGGATGGTAGAATTCAATTTCTGCATTAAATACAGGACAGTTGTTCACCTTATCATATGACCCATCTAGGCTGCCAAGTTCTTCTATATCATATTCAAGCTCATCATCCAAATTTAACCCACCCTCAAGGTCTTTATTAAGCTTTGCTGAACTCCTAGTGAGTCTTGTTGAAACTTCAGCTGCCTGCCCTAGTGAAGTGTTAACTCCTTCTAGAATTTCCTCCATTAAACCCCCAGTAAACAAATCTTCATCAACATGTTCCTCTAGATCTTCTTCTTGCAAAGGTGCATTAGACTCACTCCCTTTATCTTCTTCTAGTCTGATTTCATAGTCAGGATCAGAACACCTGATGAGTGTCATTTATGGCACCCTTAGGCTAGGTTTTCTTTGTAGTTTTATGCTCGTTTTTTGTCTTTTATGTCGTGGTTTTGCATAATAATGCTTGTTTTGCGTGTTTGTGTGTAAGTTTAGAGAAATGTGTGCTTTTGATGGTTTTCTTTCTATTTTATTCATTTCTCGGTTATATTTTCTCGCTTCTCTGTTTCTTTGACTTGTTTTGTAGGTGTGTTGAGTTTCCCGAGGTTTAATTGTCAAGGAGGAAGCTCGAGCGCATTCAAGGAGGTTAATGGAGCTAAGTTCAGGAATCCAAACATGCAATTCAAGCTAGCTCCGCAAGCACAAGAACCTTGGAAGCAATGCTTTAGCTCGAAGTGTTCAAATGATTGGAAGATAAAAGTGTTGCCCTTCTCACGAGCATCGCCTCGAGTGCACCAATGATAGGGATGCTCGGGAGTGCGGAGATCGATCGAGCAAGCGAACGAGGCAAGGCCACGAGCAGCAAGCAGGGGTGGGCGCACGCAGCATAGGCGGTGCGTGCGCGTAGACCCAACTATGCGCGCGCACGGCCTGGTGGTGCGCATGCACCAGGTGCCCCATACCCCTTCGCTCGATTTTCTATTTATGCCCTTAGACTTTTCCTTTTTCGGGGGTGACAACTTATTTTTGTACTTGACACTTATTTTCCAGATTTAGTAGAGAGAGAAGCTTAAGATTACTAGATTGTACTTGAATTTGATCTTTGATTTCAACTTGATCCTGGAATTTCTTCTTCAATTCAATGAAAGTTTGTGAGATTTCTTTCCTTTGAGTTTACTATTATTGCAATTTCCTTTAATTCTTGAATGTTTGATTTGAACTTTAATCATTTCTTTAGAAATTTGTTGAGTGATTGAATTTCTTCTTGATTAAACTTGAAATGAATATGATTGTGATTGAATTTGTTTTGTTTCTCAATTTCACCATGATTAGTTGCTAGGGAGAAGGAGAAGCATGCTTGATTGATGATTTTTGCTAGTTGATGATCCTTGATTGATTGAATTGTTGCAATTAAATTGGTTGACATAGTTGTGCATGTGATTAATTAGACTAGGAGTGATCAACCTATAAGATTAATCTAGATTGCATTGTAAATTTCAATGACATGAACCCTTGATTTGGGAATTGCTTTAATTGATTGAATTTGATTGTGATTTTCCTAGTAGCCATTCATAGTGAACCCTAGCTTGGTTTATAGCTCTTGAATTCCATTGATTGCAACTATTGTTTGTCCTTTGTAATGTTTGAATTGATTGAGTGATCCGTCAATTAGCATAATCATTGAGCTTGCATGTGGAACATATATCCCTAGTGTTTAGTATATTGAATTTCTCGATTTATCTAGCTTTCTCGATACTTCAATTACCAACCATATCTTTTTACAATCTTCGAAGTAGCTTGACCTAGGCTATAGCTTGCACCTACTCATTCCTTTGGGTTCGACCCTTGACTTAACATATACTCGTATTAGGTTGGTCGAGTGTTTATAAATTTTGTTTGGCTCTAGGAAAGGGTAGAAAACGACCTACATTTTCCATGCGTCAAAAATGGCACCAAAGGGGTAAGAAATTTTGGCTCATTTTGATGAAAATTGGAAGAATTTTGAACCCCTCATTACCCTCCTGGTGCGCACGCACCACCCTCCTTGCGCTCGCACACCAAGGGGGTCAGAGCTTGGCCTTGTTTTGGTGCGTTTCAAGGCAAATTTCAGCCCCCCAAGGCCCTAACGGGTGCACACGCACCACCAGGCTGCGCGTACGCACCAGGTAGGTCAGAGTTCCGAGCAAAAATCCCCCCCTTGTCGTAACTGGTGCGCACGCACCAACCCAGCTACGTGAACGCACCATCCAGAGTAGCCTCGCCTCCCTTTTTCATCCCCCTCTTCTCTCAAATCACCCTTTTCATTCCATTCTCTCTCTCCCCGACTTCCCCCTTATTCCACCACTCACTCTTCTCTTTTCAAGCCCTCCCTAACCCTTGCAAATCCACACAAATACACCATTTTAATTTCATTTATTCACAAATTACATTGAACCATAATCAAATCTTTTCAAAAACAACAAAAAAAAATAAAAAATTTTCGAATTGAAATTCGAAAATTTGGGCTCAAATTCGACTTTTGAAGGTTTTATTTTGGTGCTTGGAACTTGACTTTGGGTGTTCTATTTGGTATATATTCTTCATTTGTGCAATTTTCAAGTGATTAATAGCTTCATTGAGGTATAATTTCTCATTCTCTAGTCATCTTCTTCCTCGTTTTTGAAGCTTGAAACCCTTGTTTTTGCTTTCATGGTAGAACTCTATTGTTGGTTCTTTTAGCTTGTATTTTGTGTTGAATGGTGTTATTGGATGTCAAATTGAAGCTTTTTCATGATGAATTTGTATACCTTGCTTGAATCCTTGATTCACCATTGTTGGTCATTTTCTCTCTCATGGGTATTCTATATGTTAGTTTCATTTCTTAGATAATTCAATGTTTTGGGATTAATTTGCTCATAATAATTCATGATTTGGTCTCTTATGTCCAATTTTGCCTTTACTTCATGACTAGTTGTTTCAAGCTTATGTTTCTATATTCATGGCATAGTTCATGTGTGACCATTTCTTGTTTCATTTTTGATTGAATTATATTTGTGCTTGATTCTTGAGCAATTTCTTATGAATATTCTTGGGCACCAATAATTGTAAATGAATTTCTCATGAATTGCTTTGCTTCTTGTAGATGGCCCCTATTCGTCATAAGAAGCGTGCTAAATCAAGTTCAAGCAAAGCTCGGCACGTTGTTCCACCTCCTCCCGAGGTGGTAGAAACGTATGGCATTGAATTCTCTAAAGAAATGCATTAGGATAGGTTCAAGCAACTTAACAAGAGGAAGCTTAAGTCGACAAGATTCTATGATCAAGCAACTACCAAGCTACTTGGAATTAATGATGACGTTCGCTATCTTGCCAAGAGCCTCGGTCTTCTAGAGTTCTTGGATTTGAGTGCCCCTACCTATGCTACGCTGACGTATGAGTTTCTATCATCCCTAGAAGTGGTTTGAGAGACAAGTGGTGACTCTTCAAGAACTTTGACCTTTCAACTTTTCAACAATGATCATCGGTTGTCGGAGTCACAACCTTGTTCTTACTTCCGGTTTCCTTGGGCCATCGATGAAGACCATCTTGTCTATCCGACCAATGGTAAAATGACTAGTGACCATGGGTATGATGAACTCAAGTGGCGGCGGTGTATATTAGATGAAGGGAAATATGAACCTCAAACTTCCAAGTCCGCATCGATCGTTCATCTGACAATGAGATACTTTAATCGTATTCTCACCTATGCCCTATGCTCTAAAGACTCTTTGAGAGCTATTTCCCGTGAGGAACTTTGTTGGCTATGGATTTCCGACCAAGATTCGCATGAGATCGAGCTTGTATATTTCACTAGTAGAAAAAATGAAAAAGGCGCCCCTAAATTGCCACCGGTTCAGTCCAAACCGGTGGCAAAAAAGGCTAAAAAATGGCAAGTTCAAACCGGGGAAGCTTAATGGCACCAGTTCAGTTCAAACCGGTGGCAAAAATATTTAGTCCACTGGTTTGAACCGGTGCCAATGTGAACCGGTGGCGTTTTTTTTTTTTTAAAAAAAAACTCGCCTTTCCTTCCCCCTCCTTTCTTTCTTCCTTCTCTTTCATTTTCATTTTCGTTCGACCCTCGTCCCTCACTGTTGCATTCGAAAACCCTCCTTGTCTTTATCCCCTTCTTCCCTCCACCATAGCCGCCACCGTCGCCGGCCACCTGCATTGCCGGAGGGTCGAAAACCCTCCACCACAACCGCTTCTCTTTCTCCCCTGTCCTTCTCTTTCCCCTTTCTTTCTCTTTCATTTTGTGAGGTCCGAAAACCACTCCACCACAGCCGCCTCCACCACTCCACAGCCACCACCACCACTCCAACGCCGCGCCATCGCCGATGGTTCCTCCACCACCGAGGGTCGTCCTCAATCTCTCTTCCCCTTAGCTTCCACCTTCAACTAGCTTAGGGTAAGTTTTAATTTTTTTGTTAAAAATTGAACAATTATTTTGAAATATGTACTTATATTATTTTCAATTGCATTTTGAACAATTGTTAAGCAAATTAAAGTTAAGGTTTGAATATAATTTTACCCTAATTTTTCTTAATTTTTGGTTGTTTATTGGGAAATTTTGAATACATTATTGATTAGATAGTAACCTTGTTCCTTAGTTGAAATTTTGTATGTTTTAATGGGTAATTTTAGGTTGATTTAATGAGTAATTTTGAATATATTAGAGATTAGTAAAAGTGTTACTTAATTAGTTGAATTTTGGTATGTTTTAATGTGTAATTTTAGGTTGTTTTAATGGGTAATAGTGAATATATTAGAGAATTAGTGACCTTGCTACTTAGTTGTGAATAAATTAGAGAATTGTGAATAATGTAGAGAATTGTGAATAAATTAGAGAATTAGTGATCTTGCTACTTAGTTGTGAATAAATTAGAGAATTGTGAATAAATTAGAGAATTAGTGACCTTGCTACTTAGTTTTGAATAAATTAGAGAATTGTGAATACACTAGAGAATTGTGAATAATTTAGAGAATTGTGAATAAATTAGAGACTTGTGAATAAATTAGAGAATTAGTGATCTAGCTACTTAGTTGTGAATAAATTAGAGAATTGTGAATACATTAGAGAATTGTGAATAAATTAGAGAATTAGTGACGTTGCTAATTTTTGTTTTATTTTTTAATAGATTCATATGTGAAGCACAAGTTTAGTTTGAGGACTACATATTGAGCTCAAGTGGGAAGTTCATAAGTGTACATCCATTATACTTGCTATATTGGTATGAATTGTAAACTTTATTAAGCTATATTTCTTTCTATTTATCCATTTAATAAAAGTTTATTCATGATATTGCAACTTGTGTATTGTTTAATTGCAAATAAATACAACAATATATAGAATTCTTGCATCATCATATGCCTAGATACCCGTTCAAGGATTTCTCGTTAGGAGAAAGTCTTGAATAGTCCCCGGTTGGGACTATTCTTGAATGTGTACTCTCACTTAGGTGGTGAATGTATGTCTTATTTTCGATTTTAAGGAACATCTTGGCTTACCATTTCCTCACTATGTTCTCTGGGTACATATGTGGGTAATTAATTATCTACATCGTGTACTTGGAGAATTAGGGGGAAATGCTGCCGGATTTTCCTTAAAATTGGAAAGTTGACATACATTCACTAGTGAGAGTAGACATTCAAGGATGGGTTAGGTTAGAGTGATAAGGACCCTTTGGAAACATGCATTTTTTCACTATATGAATGGTATATTCACGATGTGTACTTGAATTTGATTTACATAAAATATGTAGCAATTACACATTATTCATTATATGTTGCTATATATGTTTAGAGACAATTTACTAAATGGAGAAGGATCGTGGTTGGATGTATGGTAGACGCGATACATTGGAATTTTGGAATGGGGTTCAAGAGTTTTGCGAGAGGGCTTTATCTTATCAACGCAAACTGGGTAACAAAGGCCTTTATTGTCCTTGTGTTGATTGTAATAATGTGAATGTGGTTAATAGTGTTGGAATCATTAGAGATCATGTATTATGTCGTGGGTTTAGGCATAAATATCATGTGTGGATCTGGCACGGTGAAGGTGGAGAGTACAGTGGGGATCTTGATCGGAATGATGTGCGTGTTAGAAGCAATGAGATTCATGTGACGAAATACGAGAATGATAACTATATTGTTGATAATGGTGAGGATGGAGCCGATGATGATCAGGCAGATGAGGTCGAGGATGAAGACGTGGATGAGATGTTGCATGGTGTTGTAGGTGGCGTGTTTGAGTTATTATCGGAGGCTTTCAAAAAGCCTTTGTATCCTGGGTGCAAAAAATACTCCAAACTATCGGCCGTGCTAACACTTTTAAACATTAAGTCGAAGCATGGGTGGACGGACATTAGTTTTACTTCTTTGTTGACCGCATTAAGTGATATGTTGCCTGATGGGAATGAAATTCCTAAGACTTACTATTATGCAAACAAGCTCATGTGTCCCTTTGGTTTGGAGTATAAGAAGATACATGCATATCCTAATGATTGTATTCTTTATCGAAATGAGTATGAACAATTGCAGGAGTGTCCATAATTCAAGTTGTCTCTCTATAAGCGCATGAGTTGCAATCCTAGTACGGAGGGACCTCCTGCTAAGGTGTTATGGTATCTTCCCATTATTCCAAGGTTTAAGCGTCTATTCTCAATACCAAAAGACGCTAAAAACTTGAGGTGGCATGCAGAGGGAAGAAAGAAAAATAGAATGCTGAAGCATCCAGCTGACTCCCCGCAGTGGAAGAACATTGATTTGAAGTTTGAGAAATTTGGTGATGAAGTCAGAAATTTAAGGCTTGGGTTGTGCACGGATAGGATGAATCCATTTGGCACTCTTAGTACCCAACACAACACATGCCCAGTACTTTTAGTGATCTATAATTTGCCTCCTTGGCTGTGCATGAAACGTAAGTATGTAATGCTTTCATTGCTAATAACGGGGCCTAGGCAACCTGGAAACGACATAGATGTTTACCTTGCGCCACTTATTGACGACTTGAAAAAGATGTGGGAAGAAGGGTTTTCCGTTTTCGATGCTCATAAGAACGAGATGTTCACATTGCGTGCAACCCTTATGTGGATCATGAATGACTTCCCTGCATATGGCAACTTGTGTGGGTACAAGGTCAAAGGAAAAAAAGCATGCCCCATATGTATTGATGACACATCAAGCATATACCTTAAGAATTCTCGCAAAGATGTCTACTTGCGGACTCGAAGGTTCCTTAGGCGTGATCACCCGTACCGTAGGCAGAAAAAGGCTTTCGATGGGACAGTGGAAGAGGATACTGCGCCTAGACCATTGACTGGTGCTGAGATTTATGCTCGGGTGAAGGGTATACGAACGGTGTTTGGAAAATAAGAAAAAACTGTAGTCTCAACTGCTCTGTTTAAAAAAGAATCAATCTTTTGGAAGCTTCCGTACTGAAAAAAACATGACGTTAGGCACTGTCTTGATGTGATGCATATAGAGAAGAATGTGTGTGATGCTCTTTTGGCAACGCTTATGAATATTCAAGGCAAAACAAAGGACAGAAAGGGTGCACAGTTAGATTTGCAAGAGATGGGGATTGTTCCAGAATTATGGGCTCAGGAAAAGGTCAGAAAGGAAAAGGTTAGAAAGGGAAAGGAATCGGGAAAAGAAGATGAAAATGTTTCGAAAAAAGGGAAGGAGAAGAGCAAGGGAAAGGGAAAGGCCACGGATGCGTCAAAGAAGAAAGTTGAGGGTAAAGGGAAGGATGAAAAGACTTATTTACCTCCGGCTTGCTATACATTGTCAAGGGTAGAGAAACGTATGTTTTATGCATGTCTGTACGGCATTAAGGTTCCATCAGGGTACTCATCTAACATGAAAAGATTTGTATCCTTGAATGGAGAATTGAAGCTGACAAGTATGAAATCCCATGATTGTCACATTATGATGCAAGTATTCCTACCGATTGCAATCCGTGGTGTTTTACCGAAGCAAGTGAGGGAAGCGATTACAAGCCTTTATTCGTTTTTCAATACAATATGCAGCAAAGTGCTTAATCCTTGTACTCTAGATGCTTTGCAAGCGGATGTGGTTGTGACTTTGTGCAAATTTGAGATGTATTTCCCACCCTCATTTTTTGACATAATGGTTCATCTGATTCTTCATTTGGTGCGTTAGATTAAGTTGTGCGGTCCAGTGTTCATGAGGTGGTGCTATCCTTTTGAAAGACACATGGGTATATTGCAAAATAGAGTACGGAACCGGGCTCACCCGGAAGGAAGTATGATGCAAGGGACTGTGGGTGAGGAGATAGGTAACTTTGTCGCTGACTATACAGCCGTTGCTCAACCTATTGGTCTTCCGACTTCTCGACATGAAGGGAGACTTGATGGTCATGGCACAATTGGGTCGAAACGAATGTCACCTGACCGAGATCAGTTCTTACAAGCACACCTTTATGTGTTGCACCATGTTGCAGATGTGCACCCATATTTAGACGAGCACATGGCTAGTTTGCGTTACGAATTTCCATCGAAAGGTGAAAGGGCACTTATGCAATTGCATAATAAGAGGTTTGTCAATTGGTTTCGTGATCGAGTAATGGGTCGATTGGATGATACTAATTTGACCGATACAGTACGGTGGCTTGCGTACGGTCCCAAGGATGATGTTCGTTCATTTAAGGGATATGACATCAATGGGTACACTTTTTGGACCGAGGGTTGGGATTTGAAATCTTCCTCCACCCAAAACAGTGGTGTAACGCTTGTGGCATTGTCAAGGGAGTTTGCAAGTGCTAAGGATAAATCACCTGTCGATGCAAAGTTGTCATACTATGGTCGAATTCAAGAAATATGGGAGCTTGATTATTGTAACTTCATGGTTGCTCTTTTCAAGTGTAAGTGGGTTGATAATATCAGGTTGATAATATGTTAGTAATGGTTTCATTGCAAATATAGTTTAGTTATCATGTATATAGGAGCATAAGTAGGCGAAAATGACATAAATGAGCTTGTATTTGACCCAAATCCTTTGTTTTGTATATAAACTAACATTTAATCATTCTAACAACTCATATTCATTATATTTAACATGTTTGTAGTTTGAAATTGCCTAAGTGTACTCATTATCATGCAAATACAAGGTTATAGGACCATAATTAGGTGAAAATGGTTTAAATGAGCTTCTACTTAACCTAAGTCCTTTGTTTTGTGTATAAACTAACATTTAATCATTCTAACAACTCGTATGCATTATATTTAACTTTTTTAATGTTTGAAATTTCATAAGAGTATTCATTTGCACTAATACTTTACTATACACTAATATCGTTTTATGTTTGTTTTGACAGGTGCTTATATCTCATGGAGGACGATCATGACCTTCATTGTGTAGAGGACATTGAGGATGATGACTATGAGGACGAGGACGAGGATGAGCCTTATGATGTGAACAAGGAGGTTGATTTGGGTGAGCCAGAGGATCAGGCTCAAGATGAGTTTGAGCGTAGGCTTGAAGAATTTGAAATTTCAGCTGAACATGCGCCACCTATTGAAAATACAGTATGTGAGATTTTTGGTGAGAACCCGACTCCTGAAACTCATGGCTAAGGACAAGATCAAAACAACACAGGTGGTGGGGGGGGGGGGGGTAAAGGCACCAGCTAAGAGAAAGGGTAGGGGTCCGATGACAAGTTTTAAGAAACCTACCGGTCCCATGGTCTTAGAGTATGACAATAACGGCCAACCCGCGGGCAAATGGCGTCGACAATATGCTAATCATGTTGGCATGTGTGCGCGCAAAATCCCCATTACACTTACAATGCGGTAAGTACCTCCGGGTTTGATTCAAACCTTTTGGGATGATACAAGGGTAAGTGTTTGTTGGCACATTTAGACAATTTAAGAAACCTTCACCTTATGGTTGTTTGTAAATAGAAACTAATAATCGGTTTGTATTTGTGCTTGTAGAAGCTGTTTTCTATTCCTAATGATGCCGAGAAGAGAAGGGTGTTTGAATCTTTATTAGCGGAAAGATTCAGAGGCTTTAAGACCACCTTAACTAATGGATGGATCTATAAGAAGAAGAAATCAAAGAAGAAGAAAGCTGTTGAGGACGATCTTCTCCCGTGGCAAAAATGGTCGTGCGTGTCAAAAGATGACTGGGAAAATTTCGTTATTCAAAGAAGTCAAAAGAAAGCCATTGTAAGTTTGGGTAAATCTGATGCCAATTGAATAATAGCTTGACTCTTTTTGTAATACTGATACTAACATTTGTTTTTATGTAGGAACTTTGAGAGCAAAATACAAAAAATGCATTGCAGAAGGAGTACACCCGTCGTATGGGGGCTAAGACATTTGGTGAAAAGAGACCCGAGTGGATCGAAAAGGGTTTATACCCCAAGTCGCTTCTAGTGCCATCGAAAGAACCTTCTAGTTCCACGGTCACTACTTTGGTGAGTCGTGCTGGTGATTTCTTTTGTTCTCTCCATACATTTGATAAGAAAACCAGAAAATGGGTCATCAAGGGTCCGGAAACTAAAAAAATGGCAGATAAACTTGTAAGTTACCTATGAACTGTTGAATTTTAAGAAGCTTTTGCATCAAAATCACTATACAAACTATTAATTGTATTATTGACATCCTTTTTCCTTTTACTACAGCTTAAGCACACTAAAGAACTAGTAGAGGGAAAATTGGTCCCAAGTGTGGAGAATGACCCTTTCACCTTGGCTTTGGGAAAGCCATACCATCCAGGATGAGTAGTAGGTTCGGGAGGGTCATTGCTAGGATGGCAAAAGGTGATGGGTCCAGAATACACAAAATGGGGTCGATCTCGAGCAAGTGTTAACTCACCGGATGAGTTGGATGCCAAGGTGGCATCAATTAAGGAACAAGTACGCAAAGAGTTAGTAGGTGAGTTCAATGCTTGGGCAAAGCAGATGCACTTACCGAGTTTTCCGTTCCCCCCGACTACACCGGTCGACTCATGTAGTCACCCACAAGGACAAGGAGAAGGTGATAGACATGGAGGAGATGAGATACATGGAGAATATGTGCTACCTGAGGTAGTTTCAATTGTATTAAAAGTTTTAAAATATTGAGTTGCTTGAGATCTGAGGTGGCATGATTGATGAACTATTGCAAGTTGCTACTCCTACACATGCGGACTCGAGGGAGCTTGATAATCCAACACCGCATGAATATCCAGATTTACAGGCGATTTGTTTGGTTCTAGCGTAATGAATTTCGTTATATTATCAATGGTGTATGAAAAGACCTATTTTGATAACTTCTTTTTTTACAAGTGTAGGAAGACACCCGGTGTGCACTTCTAGCCCCGGGGCTTGCAAATAGGGGAGAATTGAATTTCGTGGCATATGGTAGTGCACAAGCGACGACCGGTGATACGACGGGGCCACATCATTACTCGGTTGGGATCACTTCGGTGATTGCGGGGTTCGAAGACATCCCACTACCGATACCGATAGAGGTTGAGATAACAAAGCTTTGGCAAGCTCAAGGTAGCTTCGTGGATTGGCCACGTGTGTGGGTGAGGTTGATCAACGAGGTAATTTATTTATTTAATTTTTTTTAGTGTTAAATAACCGTTAGGCACTCTCTAACTGCACCTCTGAAAATAAAACCGTCGAAATAACAAGACTCCCCGGCATCCATCTCCGATGCCTGGGCTGCTCCGGCCTCGGCTGCTGCTCCCTGGGCTGTCCGGCCTCGGTAGCGGCTGCCTGGGCTGCTGTAGTCTCGGCAGCAGGCTGCCTGGGCTGCTGCAGCCTCGGCATGCGGCTGCCTAGGCAGGAGCGGCCTCGGCAACGGTTGTCCGGGCTGTTCCGGCCTCGGTGGAAGCTGCACTTTTTTTTTGGGATTATTTTAAGCCATTATTTTTTTTTCTTAACTCACTCGGTGTTTGAAGTTTTAGATTTCGCATAGAAGCCAAACTTCGAAGAGAAGGAGGGTGGAGAAGCCTAAAAGCATTGATCAACCTTACAAGAAGCTGAGTGAACAACGGTCCAAGAGTGAACAAGCGTCGAAGTTGCACTCTTCGAGAGGTTCAGCCATGCAACCTACTCCACTTGTTGAAGACATTGTTCTTCAATCGCTCTCTGTTGATTTGACCTTTCTTCACAATCGTGCTTGTCATTTGGTCGATCCCATTGAAGTTGCACTTCCTAAGGCAATGCTCCACTATGATGAGGATGCAGTTGCATGGATTAACAAAGAAGATGTGAAGGAATTTCTACGTGGTGCAAAGCTTAACATTTCCCTCATTCAAACATTCATGAGGTACTTCAATGCCCACATAATCTACACTTTTTTCAAGTTATTCAAATTTGTGGTGATTATCCTTCATTTGATTAATTATTCAATGTTCATGCACGCAGAGCACTACAGGAGCGCTTAACTGAAATTGATTCTCCTTGTAAAGTTGGATGGTTATGCCCCGAGCAGTTATCCACTCCTAGAATCATAGGCAACCCCCGTGACGTGTTGTATTATGTTGAACAGAGTATCAGGGAATCAGTGCGTGCGGGAGACAAGTTCATATTCGCCCCATGTTATAGAGAGTATGTCTAACCATGTCAAATTCAATCGTTTGGCCTCATTATATGTTGACTCCTAAATATTAATTTGTTTGTCTATTGTGAACTTATGTAGGGAGCATTGGAGCCTCATGGTGATTTGTAATTCCAATAACACAATCTATCACCTTGATTCAGCTCGATCATCGGAGAAGTGGCTCGTGAAGTCTATATTGCAAAAGTAAATATATATAGCTACCTAGTGATGATTATTTCTAACTAATTTAGTAGTCAGACAACTAATCAAATTTGAATGTACTTTACTACAGTGTTATGAAGAAGCTACATTGTCGTACTCCTCAGGGTCCAACATGGAAGTCACCGATGGTAATTTACACAATATTGTGATTATCTTAAAATTCTATGTTAGTAAATATTTGCTAATTTGCTTTGCATGTTTCACTGATGTGATTTGTTCGTCATATGCTAGTGCGCACAACAAGAAAATGGACTTGATTGTGCTTTGTATGTGATGAGATTCATGCTTGACATAGTGACTCATTGTACGGACAATCAACAACTTGATGAGGTAAGTCCTAAAACTTAATGAAATGCTCTTTTGATATGATTTCAAGCCTTAGACATCTAAAAGTAGATAACATTGACATGTTATGAGAAAGAAATAGTTCATTTGATAAGAAAGGTAGAAAATGGGCTAAATAGAAGTCATATAGGCCATATTTGGGCCATTTTTTGTTAATATGCTCTTTTGATGTGATTTCTAACCTTATACACCTAAAACTAGATAATATTGACATGTTATGAGAAAGAAATAGTTCATTTGATAAGAAAGGTAGGAAATGGGCTAAATAGAAGTCATATAGGCCATATTTGGGCCAATTTTTGTTAATATGCTCTTTTGATGTGATTTCTAACCTTATACACCTAAAACTAGATAATATTGACATGTTATGAGAGAAATAGATCATTTGATAAGAAATGTAGAAAATGGGTTAAGTAGAAGTCATGCATGTAGGCTATATTAGGGCAATTTTTGGTAAAATGCTCTTTTGATTCAATTTTAAGCCTTAGACACCTAATACTAGGTAATATTGACATGTTTTGAGAAAGAAATAGATCATTTGATAAGAAATGTAGGAAATAGGCAATGTAGAAGTCATATAGGCCATTTTGAGTAAAATGCGTCTTAAAACTTAATAAAATGCTCCCTTGATGTGATTTCAAGCCTTAGACACCTAATAATAGCCAACACTGACATGTTATAAGAAAGAAATAGTTCATTTGATAAGAAATGTAGAAAAAGGGCAAAATAGAAGTCATATAGGCCATTTTTGATAAAATACATATTGTTTAGCCTATTTAATTAATTCTAACATAATTTTTCTGTATTTTAAGTTTTGCAAGGTACAAAAGGATGGTCCGTTGACAATCAAGGAAATTAATGAAGTTCGAGACATGTTGGCGTCTTTTATCACCTTTAACATGTAAATGTCACATTTATTGTGAATTTATGTTTTGTTAACTTTTTAACTATATTATTATTCATTAATTACTTACTATCCTTTGTATATATATATAACACTTTTTATTTATTGTATTGCATTTGGGAATATTTATGTCTATATAGAATTATTGTTTTTAATATTATTTGTATCTTATTATAATTATTAATTATATTATTATTATTGGTAATTATAATAATAATAATATTAATTATTTTTGTTAATGTTATTGCTGGAATTACAGGCCTGAAAACAGGTTATTATTGCTGGAATTACAGGGTTTTTTTTAATATTATTACAAGAAAACAGGGAAAAAAAATATAGTAAAATGGCACCGGTTAACCGGTGCCAAAAAGTGACTATCACAAAAAAGAATTGCGCGGGGAAATATTATTGGCACCGGTTAATCGGTGGCCAAAATTATTAAAGGCACTGATTAACCGGTGTCAAAACCTGTTTAAACCACCAGTTTTGAACCGGTGGCAAATGTGGGAGGAATTGGCACCCCCCACATATTCACCGGTTCGAACCGGTGGCATACACGGGGTTTGAACCGGTGCCTTTCCCCTTTATTCTACTAGTGTTTCACTCATCATGTGATCAACCAAATTCTAGACATCCGAGACAGTGTTTCACTTTCGGGGAGCATCCAATTGGAGGCATGATCTCTATCCTCGCACTTTGCCTCAATGACTCATATAAAGATTTGCTATGCGAGCTCCCTCTGATAGTTGACCCTTGGGAGAGGACACCTTCTCATTTCCTCAATGTTTACGCCCTTGTAAACCAAAAATTCATAGATCGTACCAAGAAGCATAATATTTTCATATGGAAAGTATCCCGAGTGAAGGATTGGTTCTTGATTCCGAGCAAGGAGGCTACAAACCGTAAGACGAAAACAGATTCATTGACTTGGAGACCTCCAAGACGCAACATCGACCCCTCTCTTTGGAAGAAGACTAATCATGCAAGAACCGCCTCCAGTGATGCTCTCTCGACGGATTTCCAAGCTTTACCCCAGGTTGAACCGGGAGGTACTCCTATCCCTCTATCTACTTCTTCTTTTACATTTGATTTATCTATTATTTATGCCAAGTTAGATTCCATCACTAATGTCTTGTTTTCCATGCCTTTGGGGCATGATTCTTCTCTTGGCTATGATTTTCATGCTAATCAATTGTATGACTACCATGTGAGGAGGGGGGATATTGAACCTTACTTGAACTACCCATACCTCCCGGTCCAGCAAGGACCTATCCCTCAATGGGAACCCTTTGACCCATCCATTGGACTTAGATCTTGTTACCCCTATTGGGAGGGTCCTCATATCCATCCTAGTGCTATTGTTGGCACCACCCCGGCCACTTACGACTATAAGCGGCCCGGTGGTTGCGATTATACTTATGATCCCGTGAACCCTATACCTTTCCCGAACCTTGAGACTTTTGGTACGTGGGGATTATCGGGTGAGCTGGTTTTGGATGATTGGTCTCATTTCTTCGCGATAGACCGTGCTAGAAGGGAGGGGAGGTTAAGGGGAAAAGCTCCTATAGAGGTGAGTGAAATGGCTAGCTCGGTTCATGTCTTAGAGACTGGGGTGGGGAGTTCTCACTCTACCCCTTACCATAGTGCGGAGTGAGACTATTGTGGCTACCCCCCTCTCTTATGTGCTTTATATGATGTTCTCTTTTGCCTATATATTATTAGGTTTAGAGTTTGGGGGGTAGTTCATTTCGAGCTTGGGGGTGATTTATGTTGTTTTTGTGCTTCACTGTTCCCCTCTTCGCTTTCGTAGTTCACTCTTGGTCTCTTTTACTTTTGGTATTGATCACTGTGTATCTCTTGCTTCTCTAATGATGATGATGATGTACTTCTGATGATTTCTCTGTCCTCTTCTTGGTATTATTGTTCGTTTCATTGATTGCTGTCTGCTGTGTATCTCTGCTTCCTTATGACTATGCTTCCTGATGATGATTGTTTGATATCTTATTTCCTGACTCTGCTTCTATTTGATGATTCTGTTTCCTTATTTCGTTACTTGACCCTATTCCTGATGCTATCATATATTGTTTTTTCCTTATTTGCATACGTTTTCTCTTTTATTTCTTTCTTTTCTTTTGTATTGAAGTTACTAACAATTTTCTTTGTATATAGTCTATTTTATTTCTCACCTTGCTTCGTCGCTTATGCTTTGGATATTGGTTCTTCATTAAGGTGCTCTTTCACCTTGTTTGATGTAGCATAGCTTCGACGCCCGGTGTGATCCTTCTAATCTTCTTCTTTTTATTTTCTTTTCTTGGATGCTTAGTTTAGGTTTAGATTAGGAGAAGTTGAACGGTTCGAGGATGTTTGCTTTTTAACACCTTAGTGTGTTTGGGAACATTGGCGTTGTGGCCGAATGTTCACTAGTTTGTCGATTGGGATTTATTGTGTTGGCTCACTTCCTCGATGCATTTCTATTTCTCCTTTGCTTTTCTATTTTACATTTTATTTCTTTTTCCTCCTTTTCTATTTTCTTATGGTTTTTTCTTTTTCTTTTTGTTTCCTTTTTGTCTTTTCTTTTACCTTCCTTTTTACATTTTGCTTTCATACGTTTTGATTTTAAATTTGCCTTTTCTTAAAAAAAAAAAAAGAAAAGAAAAAATCACAAAAAAAATTTTAAATAAAAATAAAATGTTTTTGAGGCATTTCTTTTCTTTCTTAATAGTTTTGCTTTTGCTTTGGACTTAGTACCACTTGGACTTGCACATTGGCTATCATTCTTCCTAAAATTAATGGTTTGCATGGTTTGAGAGTATCTTTGGTTGACTCTAGGACAGAACATGCTAAGGTAGTCGTTTAGAACTATTGGGACCTTGAAGCCGCATTCTTTTGTTTTTGAAAACTCGCAATCATTCCCCTTTGGTGAATTTGAAGCTTTTAGTGAGTTTTTGCCACATCCTTGTGAGGTTTCATAGTTTTCAAGCCTTCTACAATCCCTGTATATCTTGTGAATAATGGCAAGTGAATAAATGAAAAGCCGTCCATAGTTAAAAGAGGCGAGGACAATGAATAAAGTGAATAATGAAAAATTGAAATAATGAGAAAAAGCAAAGCAAATTCAAAAATCTTTGGCAAAAATTGATAAAAAAAAGGAAAAATGAAAAAGTTCAAAAATATTTTGATGTAAATGTTTTTTCCTATCTTACGCATTGAGGACAATGCTTTGTTCAAGCTTGGGGGGAAGCGTCTTACGCTTTTTGTATATATGATTGTGGTTATAGCTTTGAATAAGCTTGGGGGTGTTAGTTTGTTTTTGTTTGGTGACTACTTGGTTTTGGTGTTGAGATTTGGCCAATCTTTGCTTCACAACTTAGGTGTTCCACCAATTTCTAAATTTTAAGCCTACCCTCAACTTTTTGCCCTTACGTTACAACCTTTGGAAAAGCCGTTTTCACCTAGTGGTTGAGTCACATACCGAGGGAGAGCATTATGAGTTAAAGCCTAAGGAGAGGGGATTCAAAGTCAAGATGTCGAGAAAACCTCAAATCTATTGTTTTTTCGGGTCCTTCGAGGAACTATAGAGTTGCTTGCTAAAAGAAGATTTGAAGCTAATTGGGAAAATATGCTAAAATTGTTTTTAGATGAAAGTGAACTGCGTTTTGGTAGTTCTCTATACTTAGCATGTCCTATGTTTCAATCAACCATCGATATCTTAGAACGTGCTTACCTTTGTTGTTTTAGAAAGTTTGATATCCTCTCGTGTTTTGACCATGTGCAAAAGTCCATTGTATAAGCACCTCTTTTCCTTCTAAGTTTTAACTTTCTCTTTTCCCTTTTATTTCTTTGCCTCCCATTTACTGAGAGTTATGGGTTAATCTCTTAAGAAACCCTTACAAGAGCATCACTCATCCTCTAGAGCGATCTAGAGGTTTAAATGGCTTGTCAATTGTTGCTAAAATTGACCGTGATTCCTACGAAAGTGAGTTAGTGTACATCCTTCTATTCTCTAGTCTTTCTCGTTTCTTGCTTGCCTAAATAGTGTCATCATCTTCCTTTAAGTTTGATTTTGTTTTGCTCGAGGAGAGCAAAAGTCTAGCTTGGGGGAATTTGATGAGTTTCATTTATGGCACTCTTAGGCTAGGTTTTCTTTGTAGTTTTATGCTCGTTTTTAGTCTTTTATGTTGTGGTTTTGTATAATAATGCTTGTTATGCGTGTTTGTGTGTAAGTTTAGAGAAATGTGTGCTTTTGATGGTTTTCTTTCTATTTTATTCATTTCTAGGTTATCTTTTCTCGCTTCTCCGTTTCTTTGACTTGTTTTGTAGGTGTGTTGAGTTTCCCGAGGTTTAATTATCAAGGAGGAAGCTCGAGCGCATTCAAGGAGGATAATGGAGCTAAGTTCGGGATTCCAGACATGCAATTCAAGCCAGCTCCGCAAGCACAAGAACCTTGGAAGCAATGCTTTGGCTCGAAGTGTTCAAATGATTGGAAGATAAAAGTGCTGCCCTTCTCACGAGCATCGCCTCGAGTGCTCGGGAGCACGGAGATCGATCGAGCAAGCGAACGAGGCAAGGCCACGAGCACCAAGTAGGGGTGCGCGCGCGCAGCATAGGTGGTGCGTGCGGGCAGACCCAGCTGTGCGCGCGCACGGCCTGGTAGTGCGCACGCACCAGGTGCCCCGTACCCCTTCGCTCCATTTTCTATTTATACCCTTAGACTTTTTCTTTTTCGGGGGTGACGACTTATTTTCCAGATTTAGTAGAGAGAGAAAGTAGAGAGAGAAGCTTAAGATTACTAGATTGTACTTGAATTTGATCTTTGATTTCAACTTAATCTTGGAATTTCTTCTTCAATTCAATGAAAGTTTGTGAGATTCTTTCATTTGAGTTTACTCTTATTGCAATTTCCTTTAATTCTTGAATGTTTAATTTGAACTTTAATCTTTGCTTTAGAAATTTGTTGAGTAATTGAATTTCTTCTTAATTAAACTTGAACTGAATATGATTGTGATTGAATTTGTTTTGTTTCTCAATTTCACCATGATTAGTGAGTAGATTAGTTGCTAGGGAGAAGGGGAAGCATGCTTTATTGATGATTTTTTCTAGTTGATGATCCTTGATTGATTGAATTGTTGCAATTAAATTGGTTGACATAGTTGTGCATGTGATTAATTAGACTAGGAGTGATTAACCTATAAGGTTAATCTAGATTGCATTTCAAATTTCAATGACATGAACCCTTGATTTGGGAAATGCTTTAATTGATTGAATTTGATTGTGATTTTCCTAGTAGCCATTTATAGTGAACCATAGCTTGGATTATAGCTCTTGAATTCCATTGATTGCAACTATTGTTTGTCCTTTGTAATGTTTGAATTGATTGAGTGATCCGTCAATTAGCATAATCATTGAACTTGCATGTGGAACCTATATCCCTAGTGTTTAGTATATTGAATTTCTCGATTTATCTAGCTTTCTCGTTACTTCAGTTACCAACCATATCTTTTTACAATCTTCGAAGTAGCTTGACCTAGGCTATAGCTTGCACCTACTCATTCCTTTGGGTTCGACTCTTGACTTACCATATACTCGTATTAGGTTGGTCGAGTGTTTATAAATTTTGTTTGGCTCTAGGAAAGGGTAGAAAATGACCTACATTTTCCATGCGTCAACACCTCCCTTGCCCCTTACCCTTACTCTTGCCCTTCCCCTTACCCTTACTCTTTCCCTTCCCCTTATCCTTACTCTTGTCCTTCCCCTTATCCTTACTGTTGCACTTTCCCTTGCCCTTAGTAGCTATATGCTTCCTCTTCTTTGAAGCAAATCCAGGGGTGGAAACTATTTTCCCAGAACCTGAACCCAACTCCAGCTCCTGATTACCTGCTACTGTCTCTACAGAACCTGAATCTGCCACTTGTTGATGATGCATTCTCACTGCATCTAGCCCTTTCAAGTACTCCCTCTTAGTAATCATAATTGCTTCTTCTAGTTTACTAGGAACACTATGTTAAGAGTTAGAGGAATCAAGTATAAGTTTTCTTCTAATTGGCAGTTTTGCCTTGAAATCATGTTTGGGAAGCTTGAATTTAGGGTATACTCAGGCTGGATGCTTTTCTGTTTTGATAGAAAGGTGAGGTAATTTGTTTTTAGTGGGGTTTACTGGGGGAGGCAGTTTGGCTGGGGATGAAAAGGCTTTTTCATTAACATTGGTTGTTTCTCCACCACCTACCAAATATTAAATTAGATTCCACAGGCCCTACATTTAACTTTTCCCAAGTATCTACTTCAAACACCACATACAAAGTTACCGTGTGTTCCTTGTCTATGCTTCTTAAAAGCTCTTCCACATCACTATCTTTTGTCATCACCTTCCTCCCTGTAGTAAGATTCTTCCCAAACCTCCTGCACCATAACTTATACTCCCTAAACTTCACTTTAAAGTTTCTTATCACAAACTTATTTCAGAAACTCATGTTGAAATTTCTTGACCCTCTAAAAGCATAGCCCCTCCAGTCCAATAAACAATGTTATGCCTAGTTTCAAACATCCACCCATACCAAAAAAGGTAGGAACTTTAACTTCTATAACCTTGTGTTTATGAACTTAGTTTATTAGCAACAGACCAAATTCGAAATCCACTATTAATTTAATGCATGTATTGATGTACTCAAATAATCAATTAAAAATTACTCAAATAAACAAATCATTTTAATTAAAAAAATTCACACTTTGTATACTCCAACAATCAATTTAAAATTCTAGGTCAAAATACATGCTTAGCTCACCAATTTCAACAACATCAAGACTACCAACTAAGCATTACATACTTATTCTGTAATGCAATTAATCAATAAATAAATTAGGTTCACCTACCTCGATCCAATTATGCGTGGTACTGTAAGATCTTTCTTTTTGGGTCCTCCTCCTTCGTTGGTCCCCTTTTCTTCTTTCATTGCTCGCGTCACTGTATGTTGAATATAGCAAGGCCAAAAAAAAAATTTCGGACCCACTGTCACTCTCAGAGTCTTCGTCAATGGAGTTTGTAGACACAGTTTAGAAGAGAGAGAGAGTATGAGATAGAAAGAGGAGCGAAATTGGGTTGATTAGTTAGGGGGTAGCCATGGGTTAGTTCTTTTTTATTTTTCTTTTATTTTTAGGTGATTAAATTGCTTAACCATGGGTTTAACGTGGGTTAGTAATTTAAATTTTTGTAAAGTTTTTATGGTAGTAAGTCACAAGTTTTTTATTTCGCGATAGTAATTTTCAAAGTCACTTTAATACACGGTAGTAATTGGCAAATTTTTCGAAAATTTGTCAGAACTATCCTTAAAGTGACCCATTTGTAGTAAAAGTCCTTAAAAAAAACATTTGAGTTGTGAAGAGGTTTTTTAATCGAATTCCGATCATTGACTTTGTTTTCTGGCCAAAAAAAAATCACGTGCACTTTCTCCCCTTTTTTAATTTATTCTTTATCATTCCTTTCAGCGAACCCTAATACTCAAGAAGCATCATCAAACATCGGTTCTAGTCCCTCCCATTAAATTAAAGGAAATTCGAATCAGATTAAGTGAAAACCCTTTTGTTAAATTTATAAACTTATTTGTTAGAAATTGTTGTTTTTAGAATATTGCATTTTCATTTTTTTAAATTTAACCTAGTCATCCCACTCCTATCACTGGCACTCCCTTCCCCACCCCGCCTACTAATCGCCACCCTCTGGCCACCTCCGACACACCCCGTTCACAAGCCAGCCACCGAAATACCGCCCCCTTTCTTGAACCCACCCTAACACCAGCGGCCAACCCTTTTCTCCACCCAAAAACAGCCGGCGGTTTTTCTAACTCCCCAAAAATGAAACAACCACTAGCGGTCGAATTGATCAATTTAAAGTTGAATTCGACCACTCGGGCCCTAAATGATTGATTTCGACACTAGTGGGTGTTTTTAGTGGAAAAAGGGAGGAGCGTGCAGTGGGTTATGATAGGAATGGTGTCCTTCGAACAAGTGTATTATTCCGGTAGAGGGTTCGGAATTATTAGAAAGCTAATTATTCAGTAAGGTCAAGTGATCGGAATGGCTAGGTGGAGGCCGCTTCCGATCAGTAATATTAATGTATAATTAATATTACAGCTTAATCTTGACTGAACCCTTCGGATCACACCCAAGCAACTAACGATCCGACACGACAAATTGATTTGAAAGGAATTAATGAGTCGCTCGAGTAATTAAATATTTAAACGTCAGAAATCGAGCTAGGAGCGTTGAAACCGAGCATCGTAAGCTGAGTCGAATTTATTAAAGATGAGACGGTAAAATCACAAATTAATCAAAAATTTACCAAAAATACCACTAGCATCGGAATACCCTGAGCAAACCGAGTGCTAAGGGCAAAATGTGCTTAGAGCACATAACTAGCATGCACTAAGCCACACACATAGCAGCAACAGCCCGTATGTGCGTGCGTGGCCTGCTGCGCTTGTGTACGGGGCAGGTGTGCTAGGCTGTTACTGCTGGCGTGCCAAGCACTACGCACCCAGCAGTAGCCAGCTAGTAGCGTGGCGTGCTGGGCTGCGTGTGCTAGCACTGACACAGCAGCAGGCCTCGTCCAGCAGCCTGCACTTGTGTGCATGGCTTGTTGGGCCAAGGCAGCAGCACACACCCAAGCAGCCTTGGCAGGGCCCAACCAAGGCACAAGGCCGCCAGCTGGGTGCTACGTGGCAGCAGCCAATTTGGGGGTGATTGGTGTATGTGGCCGGTTTTGGAGAGAGCTTGGGGAGAAAGTTTGGTCCCCCCTTTCCCTTGTGGTCCTTACCTAACCCCTTCTAGTGTGAAACTTGTTGATTAATTAGTTGCTGGCTATTTAATTTTATTTTTGATTTAAAAATGAAAGGAGAATATTGATTTTACCAACTCTCCCACATTGATGGAGAGAGGTTCACTCATGAGTTTCCCTATAAATACCCAACTTGGGGTATAGGAAAACTCACTTGAGTTAGAGTTATTAAATGCATCTCCACTTGAGAGAAAACCTTTAAACTCATAATTTCTCGAGTAGTTTGGTCGGACTTGAACAACCTCCAAGTAATAGACCTAATCGGGGTCGTGTTGCGGGTGGATACCGTAGGAGGTTATCGCCCGTTGCGAGACTTAAGCTTTCTCAAGTAAGAGCTCGGTGGACGAGTGAAGCACGCTTCAAAGGTAATTTTGTCTTTCCTTAATTCTTGTTAATTATGTCTTTTGATTATATTGATTGTGAGTTTAATCTTAGCTCGGGTTTTATTTTCCGCGATGAGTCGGACTCATCAAAACCCAACAGCGGTATCGGAGCCTTGCTCATTTATTTTTATAATCATAATTTTCAAGGTGTTTTTATTGCTTTATTTTTCATGTTTTATGTTGCTAATTAGATTAGTAGATCGGTTTTGTTAATTTTAAACTCGTTTTAAAGCTAATTATGGCCCCGGACCCAGATTTTCGCCCAAAAATAGTGAATTTTGGGTGGGAAAGGCGTTCTGGAAATGTTTTCACCCTTTAGTGCTGTGTTTTAGGCCAAAATCTGACCAGAATTGCCTTTTTCGAGGGATTTTCCGTTCTGACCAAAAATTTTATGTCTTCCTAACCTTGAATCTTAATGGCATATTTATGGTGATTATGTATATGGTTCTGTAGGGAATATTTCAAGCTTCCTACACTTGAGCCCCACTGTGATCATACACTTAAGCATGGTAGCATCCAAAGGGAAGGAAGCTAGAGTAAAAGAGTCGCCAACAAGTTTTAGGAACTTGTAAACCGTTCACAGGGCCGGGTGAAGGTTACACCCCTTAACGATCCAGGAGATCGTTAACTCCTATAGGTCTGGAACCATGACTGGAAGTTCGGGGATGAAGGTACAAATCCAACCTAAAAGAGACTGAACCTGCCCTAATAATAGGCCTCTACTTTATTCTTCTCGTATTCATGTGCGCTTTTGGACTAACATACAACTAATAGATTAACCCTAAACCTGTTTAATCTATGTTGGTTGAATTTAATGCACAAACAAATCTATTATTGGCGATCACTTAAAATATAATCATATTAGCCTAAACAAGATTATTAATTATTTTATTAAGCGTGATTACAAGTACAAATTCCCTTTAAACATGCATAAAAGGCGTGATCAAGCAATAACAAATAATAATATCAAGCAACATAATAACAATCATCATCATCATAATATTCTCAATAAAGCATAATAATATTAGTAAGACCTTAGGCATGATACTAACAAGATTAATAACAAACCCTAGCATGTCACTAAACAATAAAGATCAAAGATTTATTCCTAGCATGATACTAACATGATATTTAGAAAAGAAATAGGAAGCATCATAATAATATCAGAAATATTAGTTAATCCTAAACATGATACTAGGAAGCAATAAAACATCCTAACATGATACTAGGAATCAAAATAATCAAAGCATGATTTCTATATCAAAATAACAACAATTAAAGCAATTAAAGTACTCACTTAGATGCCTCGTATCTCTTTCTAATAACAAAACACACGCGTTAGTAACTTCAAGGAAAATAATAAACAATAAATCTAATCAAAGAATTGAAATAGGATTTGGGACCAAACCCTCAGAAATTATAACCTTTCACGTCTAGGGCGAAGGCAACTTCGAACTTGACTAGATGTGTCTAGAACTAATGTATGCGGTATGGTGTTTGTGAAAAAGCTAGTTTAGAAAGCTAGAGAGAGAGAGAATTAGAATTAGATCGTTGTGAATGATTGTTGATGATCAATTCTGAAAAAACGGGGAAATATGACCCCTATTTATAAGAAAACAGTCCGGAAACAAATCAAGTCCTATTCGGAATAAAACTGGCATCTGTCGCCAGGCGACAGACATCAGCGCCAGGCGACAGGATTAGCGCCGGCGACAAATGTTAGCTCCAGGCAACAGACTCGGTCGTTTGGCGCTAATTAAAAGATAAAACGCGCTTTTGTACGGAATCTTCTTCTTAATATGATTAAGTAGCTAACTCTGTGTTTATGAAATTAAAATCAGGATTATCATAAAACACCTATTTTATTCCAAATAAAACTCTTTAAAATATAATTATTAATCCTAATTCCATTAGAATTAAAAGGAACCTTTTAAATATTCTAGAATATTAAAATCAATCTTAATAACTTTAGGAATAATAATTAATAGGCCCTCCTCTAGATCATTGGGCCACATATAAAAATCATTTCGGGCCAAATCTAATTTAATCCATAACTTCCTCTTTATTCATCAGAATTGTGTTTATAATATATCGTTGGAAAGCTCTTTTCGAGCCCGACCCAACTGCACTATTATTGGACCCTTATCATGGACCAAACTAAATTGGACTGGCTATTTTCATAAACAGAGTGTAAGAAGAAATATTTTTAAAAACAAAAAGAGCGATATTTTAAAAAAAACATCCACATCACTAGACTTTCCACACTTTCACTTCGTTCGTTAATCAAATGACATGAAAGGTATTCATCACTTGGTTTGGTTTTGAGGAGACACATTTGGGTGTCTACAGGTTCTTTCCTTAATGTTTTTGCAATTTTTGACCTCTTTAAGCATGGTTACTTGGTAGTAATTAGTTCTTGAAAGATTGGTTAAAATTTTAACATAATTGCAAATCCATTGCATTAAGTGTGAAAAATTTATTCTTTTAGGCTTCTAAGTACTAAAGATCCAATCTTTAATTGTTTTAAGTGGTTGAAACTTTGAGTTATTAAATTCCATGAATTTTTTTGTTGAACTTTTGATTTAATCATGTATTAAGTTAATTGGAATCATAAAGTTGGAATCTTGTGATAGAATGTTCATTTATCTTCATATTGGAAGATATAATTTTTCAAGGATTCACAAGTTAAAGTTGGAATCTTTATTTGAATATTTGTGTTCATAATTCCAACTCCCCTTTATTTTGTCAAAAATCTCATGATTAATTTAAATTAATTAAATTAATTGTGAGTAATTGCCCTTGTTTATTTTATCGCACCAAGTTGAACCAATTTTATTAAAGAATGGTTCTTGGGAATAATTTTGGTTATGTGCACTTTGATGATTTTTTATTTAAGTTGGACTTGTAATAATTTTTTGTTTTTTTTGCTCATTGAATTAATTCTAAAATTAATTTAGAATTAATAACTAAGTCACGCAAAATTTTTGGGTTAAATCCCGAGAGTGTGGCACACAAACCAAGGCCCAACACCCTCGGCCAGCTGGGCTGCCTAGCAGCCCAGATGTGGTTGGTGTGCTTGGTGCGAGCCACACACCCCTAGCGTGGCTGCTGCCTGCTAGCAGCATAGCACGGCCACCCAGCCAGCAAGCCGCAGCCAGAGAAGCGCAGCAGCAGCAAGCTGCTAGCTGTGCATGCTGTTGTGCGTGTTGGCTGTGCTTGGGCTTGGCTAGGCGTGCGTGCGTGGGCTTGGCTGGGCATGCGTGCGTGCGTGTTGCAGGGAGTGTATGGGCTGTGTGTGTGTGCATTTTGGTGTGTTACGAAGGGGCAAGTAGCCTTGTGTGTGTTGCCTTGCACCTTACAACCCGTAGCAAACGCTACTAGGCTCGGGTGCTAGGCACCCTTGGCTAGCAATGGTGCGCCCTAGCTAGTCTAGGTGCGCAAACCATTTGCATGCGGTTGGCTATGTGTTTTCTTATTTTTCCGTTTTAATTATCTAATTAATTTAATTATTTTGGTTTTAATTACTTTAATTAAAATTTTGAGGCTAGACCTCAGTTTTGAGCGGCATTGGCAAAATTATTTTTTTTGGCAAAATTTTGGGTTTACCGGCTTAGTTAATTGGATTAATTAAGATGGATTCGGAACTTAGTGGGAGTTTTAATTTTAATTGCGCTAAATTACATAATCGGTTAAATAATTTTGACTAGTTTTAAATAGGCATGTTAATCGGATTAACGACCTAAATTAGTTACTAGTTTACGCGTGTTTGTGCATTGTTACTTATTTATCGTTGTAAAATGCATGGGCCATTCACAAATAGTGAATGGATGAATGGAATGTATATTCTCCCATAGGTTTTATAAAAATGGCAACTAGTGGGGCCCGATTAGGATAGAAAATATGGACTGCGTTCCGTGATGTATTTTTGTAAATCTAAATACGGTCTGCGAACCGTTGAGTATTTTTTGTACCTTAATATTTAGATTAGTCCTAATCGTAGATACTAGTATTTGCATAATTTTGGTTATGTCTTGAAGACGGAGGTTCTTGGAAGACGAAGCCATGAAGTTGCAAAAGCCGTCCCTTGAAGACTTGATGACTCAAGGGGTCATGCTAGTTGCCAAATGCATCTTTATTTATGTTTTCGATATATATCTATTTATGAATATTTATATATAAATTATATGTTAGATGCATGTTTAGGATTTCGAATGTTGTGATGATTAATTAAGTTCACTTAAATCAACCAACATAGAAACCCTTCGTCCCTAAAATATTGAGTAAAATTGCCATTCCAAAATAACACTTATCGACCTATTGAGAGCAGTGATGGGCTACGCCAAAACGAGGCATCACTATTACTCCCTATGATACGTAAGGAATACCAGGTATGCAAGTTGGTTTTGGTTATACTCAACGATATGAGTGATGGAGTCCTATCATGTCGTGGCAAAGTGGATAAGTTGTTGAGAGAGCATTAGATGCGACGATTTATCCAACCAAGAGTGGCTTGGAGCCATTAGCAAAGAGTTGCTTACCTTAGAACATTGAGGGTTAAGACAAGCCAAAGCATGCTTAACTACTCAATGTTTCTTTGGATCTTGAAATCGACTTATTCTCATTAAATGGGGACAATTTAATGTGTGAATAAGACATTTTAATAAGTTTGATTAAAAATGCATGATTTAATCTTATTTAAGTATTATGAATGGTTCTTTATTTCAAATTCTTTTAGTTGTAGAAATGGCATCCTTTGAACAAGTGTATTATTCCGGTAGAGGGTTCGGAATTATTAGAAAGCTAATTATTCAGTATGGTCAAGTGATCGGAATGCCTAGGTGGAGGCCACTTCCGATCAGTAATATTAATGTATAACTAATATTACAACTTAATCTTGACTGAACCCTTCAGGTCACACCCAAGCAACTAACGACCCGACACGAGGAATTAATGAGTAGCTCGAGTAATTACATATTTAGACGTCGAAAATCGAGGTTGGAGCGTTGAAACCGAGCGTGGTAAGTCGAGTCGAATTTATTAAAGACGAGACGGTAAAATCACAAATTAATCAACAATTTACCAAAAATACCCCTAGCATCGGAATACCCCGAGCAAACCGAGTGCTAAGGGCAAAATGTGCTTAGAGCACATAACTAGCATGTACCAAGCCACGCACATAGCAGCAGCAGCCTGTATTTGCGTCCGCGACCTGCTGCGCTTGTGTGCGGGGCAGGTGTGCTAGGCTGTTGCTGTTGGCACGCCAAGCACTATGCACCCAGCAGCAGCTAGCTAGCAGCGTGGCGTGCTGGGTTGCGTGTGCTAGCACTGGCATAGCAGCAGGCCTCGTCCAGCAACCCGCACTTGTGTGCATGGCTTGCTGGGCCGAGGCAGCAGCACTCACCCAAGTAGCCTCGGCAGGGCCCAACCAAGGTACAAGGCTGCCAGATGGGCACGCCTTGGTTGCCAAGGCTGGGTGCCACGTGGCAGCAGCCAATTTGGGGGTGATTAGTGTATGTGGCTGGTTATGGGGAGAGCTTGGGGATCAAGTTTGCCCCCCCTTTCCCTTGTGGTCCTTACCTAACCCCTCCTCTAAGTGTGACACTTGTTGATTAATTAGTTGTTGGCTATTTAATTTTATTTTTGATTTAAAAATAAAAGGAGAATATTGATTTTACCAACTCTCCCACATTGATGGGAGAGAGGATTTCACTCATGAGTTTCCCTATAAATACCGAACTTGGGGTATGGGAAAACTCACTTGAGTAAGAGTTAGAAAAGACATCTCCACTTGAGAGAAAACCTTTAAACTTATAATTACTCGAGTAGTTTGGTCGAACTTGGCTAACCTCCAAGTAATAGACCTAGTCGGAGTCGTGTTGCGAGTGGATACCGTAGGAGGTTATTTCCCGTTGCGAGACTTAAGCTTTCTCAAGTAAGAGCTCAGTGAACGAGCAAAGCACACTTCAAAGGTAGTTTCATCTTTCCTTAATTCTTGTTAATTATGTCTTTAGAATATATTAATTATGACTTTGATCTTGGCTCAGGTTTTATTTTCCGTGATGAGTCGAACTCATTAAAACCCAACAGGTTAGGGTAAGGAGGGGCTGGGTAGGGGTGATACTAATATGGTTTAAAATCGAATCAAACCAAACAAAATTAGTGATGCGGTTGGAATTTTTTTTATATGGTTTGGTGCGGTTAGGAAATAAGAAATTTCGGTATGCGATTTAGTTTCGGTTTAGGATTTGAAAAACTGAAAACAAATTAAAATTTAGGCATATGTCTATATTATAGGATGTAAGAATTATTTACTATCATTAGGACTTGTTATTTTGTATTTGCTAAGAGCCTAATATAATACATTAAATTAATCAAGCCTAAAAATAGGTTATGTTGAGTTAGGCCTAAAAAAGTTACAAATCCAAGCCCGAAATGTTATGCCTAAAAATGATGGTGCGTTTTAGGTTTTTTTTTTTTTTTTAAATCTGAATTAAAAACGTTGTGGATTGGTTTAGACCGAATAAAAATATAGTGTGGTGCAGTTTGAAAATCCCAAACTGAATTGATATAGTTTGGTTTCAATTTGGGCTATAAACCATACTACAAAGACACAAACCGAACTTTGACTCCTAGGGTTGGGGGTCGACCAATGCAGAGGAAAGGGGAAGGGGGAAGTTAAAAGGGGTGGATCGAGGTAAGGGAAAACGGAGAGGGTGGGGGAAAGAAAGGTGGACGGGTATGGTAGTTTTTTGGGGTGCCTGAGTTGGTTTTAGGATTTTGATTTTTTAATATATATATATATATATATATATATATATATATATATATATATATATATATATAGTTAGTTAGTTAGTGTGTGTGTGTGTGTGTGAATTTTGTTTTTGTATCGTTAAAAAACATTAAAATAAAGAATGAAAGTTGAGAGGAGAGAGAATATGAAAATATTAAAGTAAGATAATTAGGAGGCCCAGTAGAAGAGAAGATATTAGTAAATTATTATGAAATATTTCAAAAAAAAAAAAGAAAAAAAAAAGAAAATGGAGCAAGTAATAAAATTTGGAGGGAGTAAAATATTCATGTATCCAAATGTTCATTAAATGTCATTATTTACTTTTTTTTAACCTTTAATTTCCCTTATAAATACCCTAATTAACTTTTAAGAATATTACATTTTTGTGATAAAATAGAAGCATAAACTATATTATAAGGTGGAGATAGTAGATATTTTAAAATATAGGTTATAGACTGTAGGTAAATCAAATAAATAAAATTTAATAGAAGCCAAGCACCCTTAGGACCTCTTCACCTTAAAAAAAAGTATGTTTAAGTTCATATAAGATCAATTAATTTCAGATAAGTTTTAATATATTCTAATGAGTTTAATTAGGTCTAATAAGTTCCAATAAGTTTAATAAGGTCAAATAAGGCCCAACAAGTTCAATGAGATTTAATAAATTCCAATAAGTTCAATCTTATTAGTATATTAAATGATTTTTTAATAATAAAATATTAAACTATAGTATGGGATGTGAGAGGGAAAAAACTATTAAAAATAAACAACATTGGGTTTGAATAGAGACCACAAGATGAGAGAATTAATATTTGTTGGACTCAATTAATGATTTTGATGATGACACATCCTAACTTATTTACAAACTAATAACAGATTGATTGTTTGAGTATGTGATCAGTTGCAATGACTAGGAGAATTGAGTGTCTTCCGAAGATTCCATGAGGAACAAGAAAGCCAGGAACAAAGCAATCCAAAAGAGAAGGGTTCCCTCACAGGAACTGGTGCTTCATAAATGAAGACATGAGAAGAGAAGTTTCCCCTCAGGGAACAGAAGTTTTAGAGTAGAAGCTTTGCTAAAGAAGAGAAGTTCCTTCCAAGGAACATAAGCCTCGGAGTAGAAGCTTCATTAGAGAATCATGAAGACTAAGATATTTTTATATTTTAAGATTTATGTAAGTGTAAGGATAATATTACACTCGAAAATATCTGTGTGGAATTGGTCTAAAAAGATAATATTCTGCAAGCTAGTTTTTAGGAAAACAGTTGAGTTTAAATTTTATCACTTTATGAAAAGGATTTTATTTTATTTATTTTCAAAAATCAGTTAAACAAATAAAATCTGTATTGTTTTCTAAATTTTGCGGCATATTCCCCATGATCTTTCTTAAGTCATGGTCTTGCACATTGAGGAGTTCATGTTCCTTGAATTTAGGACATGATCTTCTTAGTGGGTTGGAGTAGTGGCGCTATGGATTTGATGCACAAAGAGGTTTTTCCAAACGAATTTTGGTCTATAAATAGTTGTTGATTTCAGTTTGAAAAACTCACCCTTGCTCAAATAGATTTCAATCTTTGTTTTCTTTAATCGAGTTAAGAGTCAATTCCACACTTGTGAAAGAGAGTGTTCTAATGTCCTTATACTAGAGTTAATCTTTTCGAGTTGTATTTTGGGGAATTGGGTAGTTTGAGTAAACTTCTATTTGTGAGAAAGAGAAAAGAAAGAGAAGTGAGAAAGAGAAAGAGAAAGAGAAGTGAGAAGAGAGAAGAGAGAAAGAGAAGAGTAACAAGTTGGGTGACTTGTTCCTCGGGGCTTTGGGTACATTGAAGAATTCAAAGTTAGAGTCTTTAGTTTATAATAGGATCATTTGCCCTATTCTAGTAAAGATTATTTTCCTAAAATCCCAAGTGGTCATGATTTTTCTCCTTGATTAGGGCCAAGGAGTTTTCCACGTAAAAATCTCTCTTGAACTTTTAGTTCCTTTAGCTCTCTTTCTGTTCCTTTAGCTTATTTAGTTTCATTTCCGCAAAAGGTTTGACTAATTTGTCATACAACAATTCAACCTGCTGGTTTTTGATGAGTCCGACTCATCGCGGAAAATAAAACCCGAGCCAAGATCATACTCACAATTACTATAATCAAAAGACATAATTAACAAGAGTTAAGGAAAGAGGAAATTACCTTTGAAGCGTGCTTTGCTCGTCAACCGAGCTCTTACTTGAGAAAGCTTAAGTCTCGCAACGGGCGAAAACCTCCTACGGTATCCACCCGCAACACGACCCTGACTAGGTCTATTACTTGGAGGTTAGCCAAGTCCGACCAAAATACTCGAGTAATTATGAGTTTAAAGGTTTTCTCAATGAAGATGCCTTTTCTAACTCTTACTCAATTGAGTTTTCCCATACCCCAACTAGGGTATTTATAGGGAAACTCATGAGTGAAATCCTCTCTCCCATCAATGTGGGAGAGTTAGTAAAATCAATATTCGTCCTTTATTTTTAAATCAAAAATAAAATTAAATATCCAACAACTAATTAAACAACAAGTGGCACATTTAGAGAAGGGGTTAAGTAAGGACCACAAAGAGGGGGGAATTGAACTTAATCTCCAAGCACTCCCCATAACCATCCACCTACACCCACACCACCCTAAACACTCACAGCCACGTAGCACCCACAATTGGGCACCAAGGCAGCTCGGGTGTGGGCTACTGCCTCGGCCTAGCTAGCTGCTAGCCTTGGCGTGGCAGCATGGTGCGCAGCTGCTGCCTCGGCCCAGCAAGCCACGCACACAAGTACGGGCTGCTGGCTAGGCCTGCTGCTATGCCAATGCCAGCACACGCGACCCAGCAAGCTACGCTGCTAGCTGGCTGCGTTGTGCTTGGCATGTTAGCAGCAACGCACTAGCACACTGCCCCGCACACAAGCGCAGCAGGCCGCGCTCGCACATGTAGGCTGCTGATGCTATGTACGTGGCTTGGTGCGTGCTAGGTATGTGCTCTAAGCACATTCTTCCCCTAGCACTCGGTTTGCTCAGGTCTTTCCGATGCTAGGGGTATTTTAGGTAAATTGTTAATTAATTAGTGATTTTACCGTCTCATCTTTAATTAATTCGACTCGACTTACGACGCTTGGTTTCGACGCTCTAAGCTCGATTTCTGACGTCTAAATATTAATTACTCGAGAGACTTATTAATTCCTTCCAAATTAATTCGTCGTGTCGGATCGTTTGTTGCTTGGGTGTGACCCGAAGGTTCAGTCAAGATTAAGCTGTAATATTTTATTACTCATTAATATTACTGATCGGAAGCGGCCTCCACCTAGACATTCCGATCACTTGACCTCACTGAATAATTAGCTTTTTAATAATTCTGAACCCTCTATCGGAATAATACACTTGTCCGAAGGACACCTTTCCTATCAATCTCCCACTTGTCCATCAGGACAAGCGCGCTTTTAGTTTACAGCCTTTTTCCTATGTCGCTTAATGTATCTTCATGAATTATAAGGTAAGATTTATTCGTCATCCTTATTACGTCCAGAAGTGTTTCTCGATATCCTAGTCCGACTGTCAATGAACAGATGATTTCTAAAATCCATCCGAGCATGGCCATGCATTTTCAAAGTCTCGCCTCGAGAGGCCTTGTAAACAACAATGACATCTTCCCTGTTTTTAGTAGGCCTATTTTCATTCTCTTATCATGTGAAATTGCCGCTTGACATGTTTGACCTTCTGATGTTCCCTTGGCTCTCTAGCCTGAGCAATAGCTCCATTGTTATCAGAATAGAGGGCTATTGGACCCTTGATAGAGGGTACAACATCAAGTTCACCAACCAACTTACGAATCCAAACAGCCTCCTTAGCCGCTTCAGCAGGTGCCAAGTATTCGGCTTCAGTTGTAGAATCTGCAGTTGTGCTCTACTTGGCACTCTTCCAACTAAACGCTCCTCCATTTAGACAGAACACATATCCAGATTGTGATTTGAAATTGTCTCCTTCTATCTGGAAGCTTGTGTCGGTATAACCTTCAACAACTAATTCTTCTAAGCCACCATATACCTGGAATTTATCCTTGTTCCTTTTTAGGTACTTTACGATATTCTTGGCCGTAGTCCAATGCGTCTCTCCTGGGTCTGATTGGTATCGGCTCGTGCACTTAAGGCATACGATACATCTGGCCTAGTACATATCATGGCATACATGATCCATCCAATTAGCAAAGCATATGGAATCTGATTCATCCTTTCTCGCTCATCAGGTCTCTCTAGACACTGCTTCTTGGTCAGGGTTATGCCATATGACATGGGTAGGTGACCTTTCTTGGCCTCCTGCATGTTGAATCGTGCCAGTACCTTATCAATATAAGTACTCTGGCTCAATCAAATTATCCTTTTTTATCTATCCCAATAGATCTTGATACCAAATATGTAATGAGCCTCTCCCAAGTCTTTCATTGAAAAACACTTTCCAAGCCTGGCCTTTACAGACTCCAACATCGGAATGCTATTTCCAATGAGCAATATGTCATCGACATATAAGACTAGGAAGGCGATGTCACTCCCACTTACCTTCTTGTAAACACAAGATTCATCTGGATTCTTGATAAAACCAAACTTATTGATGGCTTCATCAAATTGCAGATTCTAACTTCTGCTAGCTTGCTTTAGCCCGTAGATGGACCTTTTAAGCTTACAAACTTTCCCAGCATTGTTTTGGTCGACAAAACCTTCAGGCTGTGTCATGTACACAGTTTCTTCCAAAATCCCATTGAGGAAGGCGGTTTTAACGTCCATTTTCCATATTTCATAGTTGTAATATGCAGCAATCGCTCGGAGGATCCGAACGGATTTAAGCATTGCGACCGGAGAAAAGGTTTCATCATAATCAATACCATGAATTTGCCTGTAACCTTTTGCTACCACTCTATGAATACATTTCCATCTTTGTCGATTTTCAATTTGAAAATCCACATACATCTGATGGGTGTGTAACCCTCGGGTAAGTCAACCAAGTCCCATACTTGATTTTCAAACATGGAATCCAATTCAGATCTCATGGCCTCTTGCCATTTAGCAAAGTTGGTGCTTCCCATCGCTTGCTTGTAGGTTACCGGTTCGTCTCTATCCATCACCAGGATGTCCTGATTCTCGGTTAATACAATACCAAGATACCTATCAGGTTGAGACCTCGGCCTCTGCGACCTACGCAGGGTAATGGACTGAGCATTTGCATTGTCGGTTTGACTATGCACATTTTGACCAGCATCAACAGATGATGTTTGAGCACCTTGACTGTCAATCTGATTTTGTTGCTCGTCCTCTCGAACTTCATCGAGTTCGATTATCCTCCCACTTGTCATTTTGGAAAGGTGCTCTTTCTCCAAAAAGACACCATCGCGAGCAACAAACACTTTGTTCTCGGATTTATTGTAGAAGTAATACCCTTTGGTTTCTTTTAGGTAGCCCATAAAGTAAACCTTATCAGATTTGGGATGAAGTTTGTCAGAAATAAATTTCTTTACATATGCTTCAGATCTCAATATCTTTAGAAAAGACAACCTAGGAGGTTTCTTCATTCATAGCTCGTATGGAGTCTTTTCTACAGCTTTTGATGGAGCATGGTTCAGTGTTAGTGCCGCAGTTAGAAGTGCGTGTCCCCAAAAAGAGATAGGAAGATCACTAAGACCCATTGTTGATCGTACCATGTCCAACAAGGTTCAATTTCTCCTTTCGGATACTCCATTCCATTAAGGAGTTCCTGGAGGTGTCAATTCTGAAAGTATACCTTTTTCTTTCAGATGGTCATCGAATTCTTGGCTCAAGTATTCACCACCTCAATCCGATCGAAGTGCTTTAATTTTCTTGCCAAGTTGATTTTCAACTTCACTCTGAAATTCTTTGAACTTTTCAAATGATTTAGATTTATGCGACATAAGGTAAATATAACCATATCTACTATAGTCATCTGTAAAGGTGATAAAATATCGATGTCCGTTTCTTGTGGTGGAGCTCATTGGTCCACATACATGGGTGTGTATTAAACCCAACAAGTCTCCTGCCCTTTATCCCAACTTGGAGAATGACCGCTTGATCATCTTGCCTAATAAACATCCTTCGCAATTCTCAAACGATTGTCAATCGAATGAGTCAAGAACACCTTCCTGTACAAGTTTCTTGATGCGTTTGATGTTAATGTGGCCAAGACGACAATGCCACAGGTACGTTTGATTTGACTCCATGGTCTTAGCTTTCTTTGCGGTATTATTCACATTATAAACTTGTTTGTCTAAAGAAAACACATATTTTAGATAAACATGTCATACCATAAATATCAAGACTTTTGAAACAATAGTCTAGAGATCAAAACAAACCATGACGTCCAACGTCAAAAGATCAATGTATGGTTGATAACAAAAAACTTAAACGAGTTCTATGTCAAGACAAACTATGTGATTACAAGCCTTCCGGAAAGATTCACTTCTTCTTCCGCTTGTATATCCACATCCACTTGGCAAGCTTTTCTCACTTGGTCCCGAAATAGGAGGATATAGTGAGTCATTAATGGTATCTAATGCCTTGCTTGTATTCAAGTGTAGTTTATAAAGAAGATACCTAAGGTGGAGATGTCTCTTCCCTTAGCCTCATCTTCCAGGTATATGTTGCATTCTCTCTTGTAGTGGCCCCGCCTACTACAGTAGAAGCATCGCATTTTTTCCTTGTTCTTGAACTCCTTCCTCTTTGCCTTTAGAGCAAGCTTGAGTCTATCATTTCCACAAGGGTTGTTCATTTGAAGATCATTGACAACCTCCATCAAAGTGATTTTATCAGGATTAGCAGTTAGCCGAATCTTCAATGCGATATAACCCCTATGGAGAGAACTCACTAGCATGAGAGCAGTTTTCTAATCCTCCATTGGCTTACCAATGAGCGCCAAGTGAGTGAATAGTCTTGTCATTCGTAGCACGTGGGCTCGAAGTAACATTTTGGGTCTTAGTCTAGCATTGTAGACTTGTCCCCATACCTCTTGCCTCTCCTTGGCTAGGCACCTCTCTTGCGGTGGCTTGATCTTCATGTTGGAGAGTGACCTAGTCACTTCCTCCACGAGACTATCATAGTTACCATTGATGCTCTTGGTGAACCTCAAATTGACTATATCCTCTAGAGCATTGAGGAGCATGTTCGGAAAATAGTCGGAGAATTTCCCTTTCTATTATTCTGGGATGAAGTTTTCCATAAGTCGTGAGACTCTTTTGCAATCACAACTCCACTCCTCATGAGCCTCATCGCTCATAACCCCTTCTGAGTATAAACTCGGGATGGGTAAGTTAAGAATGTGCTCTAGGTAGCAATTTCGGAGGGTCTTTCGGAGTTCTTCTTCCCATTCCTTAAAGTTCACTAAATTCAAGCAAAATGGTAACTTTTCGGGAAGTTCCGGGCACATTAGGTTGTTGTCGTTAATTGAAGACATGATTCTACAATTGAAAGAATTTGAAATGAAAAACCATTCATAATACTTAAATAAGATTGAAATCATGCATTTTAATCAAACTTATTTAAACGTCTTATTCACACATTAAAATTGTCCCCATTTGGTGAGAATAAGTCAATTCCAAGATCCAAAGAAACAATGAGTGGTTAAGCATGCTTTGGCTTGTCTTAACACTCAATGTTCTAAGGTAAGCAACTCTTTGCTATTGGCTTCAAGCCACTCTTGGTTGGATAAATCGTCACATCTAATGCTCTCTCAACAACTTATCCACTTTGCCATGACATGTTAGGACTCCACCACTCATATCGTTGAGTATAACTAAAACCAACTTGCATACCCGGTATGCCTTACGTATCCTAGGGAGTAATAGTGATGCCTCGCTTTGGCGTAGCCCATCACTACTCTCAATAGGTCGATAAGTGTTGTTTTGGAATGGCAATTTTACTCAATATTTTAGGGACCTAGGGTTTCTATGTTGGTTGATTTAAGTGAACTTAATTAAAATCATCGCAACATTCGAAATCCTAAACATGCGTCTAACATATAATTCATATATATATAATCATAATTATATATCGAAAACATAAATAATGATGCATTTGGGAACTAGCATGACCCCTTGAGTCTTCAAGTCTTCAAGGGACGGCTTTTACAGCTTCATGGCTTCGTCTTCCAAGAACCTCCGTCTTCAAGACATGACTAAAATTATGCAAACACTAGTATCTACGATTAGGAATATTCTAAATATTAAGGTACAAAAATACTCAACGGTTCGCATACCGTATTTAGATTTACAAAAATACATCACGAAACGCAGTCCGTATTTTCTATCCTAATCGGGCCCTACAAGTTGCCATTTTTATAAAACCTGCGGGAGAATATACATTCCATTCATCCATTAACTATTTGTGAATGGCCCATGCACTTTACAACAATAAACAAGTAACAATGCACAAACACGCGAAAACTAGTAACTAATTTTGGTCGTTAATCCAATTAATACGCCTAATTAAAACTAGTCAAAGTTATTTAACCAATTATGTAATTTACCGCAATTAAAATTGAAGCTCCCACTAAATTCTGCATCCAACTTAATTAATCCAATTCATTAAGCTGGTAAACCCAAAATTTTGCCAAAATAAAATTTTGCCAATGCCGCTCAAAATCGAGGCCTGGCCTCAAAAATTTAATTAAAATAATTAAAACCAAAATAATTAAATTAATTAGAATAATTAAAACGGCAAAATAAGCAAACACGAAGCCAACCACACGCAAATGGTTTGCGCACCTAGACTAGCTAGTTTGCACCTTTGCTAGCCAAGGATGCCTAGCACTCCTTGGGCAATGCGGCTTGGTGCGTGTTCTCGCACCACACCACGTAGCACTAGCTAGGCCGAGCCTAGTAGCGTTTGATACGGGTTGCAAGGTGTAAGGCAACACACGCAAGGCTGCTTGCCCCTTCGCAACGCACGAAGATGCATATACTCATAGCATACCCGCGCACCACAAGGCTCAAGCTCGCACCAGCCATGCCACGCATGGCGCGCACAGCACGATGCTGCTGCTGCGCCACGATGTTGCTTGCTTGCTGGTTGGTGTGCCATGCTTCTGGCAGCGAGCAGCATCCACACAAGGGCAGTACGCACACTCAAGGCAGCCCCTTGGCAGCCACATGCGGGTTACTATGCAGCCCGGCTAGCCAAGGGAGGCTTTTGCCTCGACTTTCTTGCCATAGCCTTGGGATTTTAACCCAAATTTTGCGTGACTAAATAATTAATTCCAAATTAATTTTAGAATTAATAAAATGAGCAAAAATGAAAAATTATTACAAGTCCAACTTAAATAAAAAATACCAAGGTGCACATAACCAAAATTAAATCCAAGAACCATTCTTTAATAAAATTGGTTCAACTTGGTGCAATAAAATAAACAAGGGCAATTACTCACTATTAATTTAATTAATTTAAATTAATCATGAGATTTTGACAAAATAAAGGGGAGTTGGAATTATGAACACAAATATTCAAATAAAGATTCCAACTTTAACTTGTGAATCCTTGAAAAATTATATCTTCCAATATGAAGATAAATGAAATTTCTATCACGAGATTCAAACTTTATGATTCCAATCAACTTAATGCAAGATTAAATCAAAAGTTCAACCAAAATTCATGGAATTTAGTAACTCAAAGTTTCAATCACTTAAAATAACTAAAGATTGAATCTTTAGTACTTAAAAGCCTCAAAGAACAAATTTTTCACACTTAATGCAATGGATTTGCAATTATGTAAAAAATTTTAACCAATCTTTCAAGAACTAGTTACTACCAAGTAACCATGCTTAAAGAGGTTCAAAATGCAGAAACATTAAGGAAAGAACCATACACATAATCACCATGAATATGCCATTAAGATTCAAGGTTAGAAAGTCTTAAAATTTTTCGTGAAAACGAAAAATCCCTCGAAAAAGGCATTTCTGGTCAGATTTTGGCCTAAAACACAGTCCTTACAGGGTGAAAACATTTCCAGAACACCTTTTCCATCCAAAGTTCACTATAAGTTATGAATCCATTAAAAAGTAGTGTCATTACACTCTAAAAAGTATTTTCTCTCCTTCTGCTATTTCCCAAAACTCTCTCTTTCTCATTCTTGGACTCTCTCTCCTTGCTCCTTTTTAATGGATTCATAACTTATAGCGCTCTCTCTCTCTCTCTCTCTCTCTCTCTCTCTCTCTCTCTCTCTCATGTAAACACAAAAAAATATTTGCATATGAATCTAGCACGATTTTATCTGAAAGATTTAAATATGATTTCGAGTATTGGAAAATAAATTTCTAGGATATAGTAGATTTTTTTTTTTTTTTGGTTTAAAAAAAAAAAAAAAAAAAAAAAAAAAAAAAAAAAAAAAAAAAAAAAAACCTCTAGGATATAGTAGATAATACTAACCATATTCACCAATCTTGAAAATACTGTAAAATTTACAAAGTAAATCTTTATTGACCACCCCCTTCCTAGTTGCCCTCTTCACCATTTTCTATTTTCACGTTTTAACATTTGACTTATATTATTTTACAAAATTTAAAATCTTTTCTACTGTATAATTGTTGTTTATCTGCTCCTTGATTTGATTACATACTAAAGATGGTCCTTTGAATAGTGTTTCCTCTTTTTCTCACCGGTTTCCTTTTTCCTTTTCACATTTCTAATTTCTCTTCATTTTTCTCCTCCATAGCATCTAAGTCTCTTCCACGTACAATTTAACACTAAAAACAATTTCTTGAACTGATTCTCACCTTTCTTTCCTCTCTCTCTCTCTCTCTCTCTTCCTTTGGCCTTGTCTCCCTACTCCATCTTTTTTAAAAGTTTTATTTTTTTATGTTTTTTTTATGGGCCGCATTTCCTCTCCTCTTACTCATTCCTTGTTTTGTTAGCTGAAACTTTTTCTAAATCTTATTCTTTCTTTCCTAATCCTTCTTGTCCTTGTTGCATCTTTGAAAAGACTTTGAAATTTATATTTTACGCATGCTCTCTCTCTCTCTTCCTTTGGCCTTGTCTCCCTACTCCATCTTTTTTTAAAGTTTTATTTTTTTATTTTTTTTATAGGCCGCATTTCCTCTCCTCTTACTCATTCCTTGTGTTTGTTAGCTGAAACTTTTTCTAAATCTTATTCTTTCTTTCCTAATCCTTCTTGTCCTTGTTGCATCTTTGAAAAGTCTTTGAAAATTATATTTTACGCATGCTCTCTCTCTCCCCCCCCCCCAGCCCCTCCATCTCTTTCTTCCCTCCAACTTCATTATATCTCTCAGCTTTCTCTGTCTCTCTCTTTCTTTCGGCCTCCTCTCTTTTTTTTCTTCCGGTCCCTCTCTTTTTCTCTTCCAACACCTCTATCTTATCTCTTTAATCTTTTTATCTCTCTTTATCGCTCTCTCTAGGCCCCTTTGTCTCTTATCCTTCCACTTTTGACCCCCTTGTCCCTCTCCGGGCCCTCTTTCTCTCTTCTCCCAACCCCTCTCTCTTGGCTCCTATTCTTTCACACTCGCTTGCGTCCCCCTTTTTCTTTGTCTCTTTTCGGGTCACCTTCTCTCTCAACTCTTCTTTTTCCCGACTCCTTCCCCGGCCCCTCTCTCTCTCTCTCTCTCTCTCTCTCTCTCTCTCTCTCTCTCGATCTCGATCTCGATCTCCCAACTCCTCTTTCTCTTTTACTCTCCCCCCTCCTCTTTCATCCTCTCTTTTGCTCACCCCTTCTTTCCCTCCCCGATCTATGTACCATCTCTTTTAATTGCCATGTATTAATGTGGTTATACAAATATAAAATAAAAATAACCACATACTGATGAATATAGCATGATTCTTATGGGTGTTTTAGAAAAATTTTGGCTCCTTTCGACTCCTTTTGGTACTCTTTTTCTCAAAAATTGAGTTGAAAATATTTAAAAACACTTACAAGATGTTTCATCCCTAGCTATTAATGCACCCTAAAATTAGCCTCATTCGAAATATTTTTCTTTACAAGATGTTCCAATTCCTTTTGGTGCTCTTTCCAATTGCTATATTGAAATATTAGTGATTACATGTGTTTATATATCATTGTTCTTTAACAACCCACTTTTAAAATCACAAAAAATAGTTTGATAACATGCTTTTTCATTGCAATTCATCTTCTTCAATCCCAAGAGATACAACAGCAAAAGTATGCTCACCAACGACATTAAAATTAGAGCTTAAATCCCAAATTTTTGAATGCACATAGCTATGAGATACAACATTTATCCATTACTAATAGATTTGAACCAAAAAAAAAATTACAAATAGAAAATAAACCCAAGATTTATAATGAGCTTAAAAGCAAAACCATATGGTCATACCCTTTTTTTTTTTTTTGAAGTAAAAACCATATGGTCATACCTTTCAAAACATAAACCCCAAATTTCTTTTTTACTCCGTAATAACTTGTCATTTCGATGGAAATGATCGGTTTTCTTTATTTTGGTGAAATTATAACTTTTATATTATTTTGAATAAAAACAGATGGGACACAACTGTACAAGTACGATGTAAAAGTAAATTAAAATTACATTTATTGAATAGTAATTTAGAAGTTAAATTAAATTTACATTTATTGAGTAGTAATTTAGAAGTCACATTGTACTAACCCACAAAGCCAACAGCCAGTTATTTTTTATTTTAGTGTTGGAATAGAACCAACAAAGCCAAACATGAAGCATCCTTTGTATTCCTCAAATGAGTGACATTCTCAAAAGCATTAGGCTGGAAAAACTTGGTACGGTGATTCTTCTGAGCCACAATCACCACAAACTTTGGGTTCCACTTCTCATCTAGGAATTTAGCCTGCCAAGAGTTTGGAATATATTTGGTTATGAAAGTTAAAAATTATCAAAGGATGATAGTCATGGGCAAACCTTAATGGTTTTAAGCTTAAAAAAATAATGCAGAGATCTTAACTACTAATCAAGCAAAAACACGTACCTAAATATGATAATATGTTCAACTGACATAGAAATCAAGCAGAGCCTATAATGACCCATTTTAGAACTGCTTAAGTTTAACTGTTTAAGACAACATTTACACAAGTAACATCTTTGGCAAACACATCTCATGATACCTTCATCTTAGACACAAAATTATCAATCATTTCGACCTTAAAAGACTAAGTCCTTAGATGCCCTGTATTGTGAAATCAACGCCATTCCCTGGAATTAACCTAAAGAACATAAGAACAAACATCAACTAATGTTGATAGCAAATTTTGCTTGTTAATTTTTTGGAAATGACGAGGAAGGTGGAGTGTAGAAATTTACAGCAGCAATTGATAGCACATCAGAATGCTCTGATGATTCGTGAGATACATCCACCCCAAAAATTATTGTGGGCACTTTTGAAATTAGTGGTATAGAAAGAGTATGCTCAACAACAAACATGGAGTTCAACCCACCAAGCTGCATAAAGAATAGACAAATATGAGAAGCCACACACATTTAAAAGAAAATAAGGCCAATTAGATTATAGAACAAGTATAAACTCCAACATCAAATTTTGATTATTATTGCAATTAATAAAATTAAAAACCAAATCAATTAAATAACAGATCCACCAAAACAAAAAAATCCATCAAAAAGCACCAATTTACCCCTAACCTCTAACAAATCTGTGAAACCCAAGCCTAAATTATTACTACTAAACAATTTAGAAATCAAGTTGGGGTTGTGTTTACTTTCACACGGGTGGAGTGAAGACTCAAAACTTCAAAATTATGCAAATACCAATACATCATTTGTGAACCTCGGGCTAATTCCTACTTTATTATGATTATGTCACTCTCATATTTTTGAAATATAAGAATGGTGTATATGCAATACCTGAATTTTTCAGAGCCTTCTTGTGAAAACCAGCCTGAATACCCAAAACATATGATAAAGTACAATATAAGTTCCAATTAATCTTGAAAGTGAGCTTTAGAAATTACCAAACGGGGAGTGAATAAAGATGCTCAAGTATGATATACTCCGTAGTAACTTTATCTTTACACAGAACAATCAAATTAAGATACCAAATACCAGGAACCAAATTGTATAACATGTAGTCCTTTATACATGCTTAACCGAAATTCAGAGATTTATCTACATGGAAACTAAACACCTATAAGTATATATTATATCAGAATGTTCTTACATTCTTGGAGTTCTGATATCTAAAGGTTGGATTCATTAAGTTTCAGTTTCAAGTTCAAATTCACCGTAGACTATAAAATACACTTTTGTTAGAATGTGCATTTACTTGGGGTCTGATATCTAAAGGTTGGATTCATTTAGTTTCAGTTTCAAGTTCAAATTCCCTGCAGATTAGAGCTCAACTTAAACTGTCCATGAAAACCTCGGTGATTAAATGATAATGTTACAAAAATGAAAATTATAAATTAAAAAAATAATAATAATTGAATTCGATAAAAACAAATTGATTGAAGCCAATATAAAACACATTCTTACAAATATTTAAGCTTTATAGCACATGTAAGTGACCAACAAGATCACAATCAGAGAAGAAACATTCAACATGTGATCATATGAACATAACAGGTTCAGATGCTAAGAGTGAAGATTAGTGCTCTTGCTGACATTTCTTGTTTTTGAGATTAAGCTTTTAACATTTCTTGCTAAGAGTGTAACCAGGGTGTGCCAATTTGCACACAAAGAAATCACAGTGCAAGCAGCCGACTAAGTTCCTAACATTCATATTCACTACCTAGTCACGAAAGCTCCATATGAACTCCCAACATGAAATCTAAGTCAAAAACACCACTTGGCAGTTGCATAGTCCAGATTTCCTAATGGATTCAATGATAATGATCAAATTTTAGCTTAAGTTCATACATAAGATCCTTTACCATTTTTCCATTAATCCTACATAGACCCAAAACAATTCGTGAAAATCCCAAATCAAACAACAAAGTACTTATTTCAGAAACCTAGTAAAATCCCAGATGTGCGAGGCCGAAATTTGTAACCACAAAGCAATTTTTCAACATCTATTTAACAACCCTAGCATGAACACCAACTGCTTGTTAAAATGCCACAATGAAAACCCGGACAAAAAGGAAGGAAATTCAACATTCATATATTAGGGGAACAGATGAGAGAGATAATGATATAGAATCTCCTTTCTAAAACCACAACAAGCTACAATCACCTGAAACAACTTACCTCCTGTAAGTCGAACATCTTGGCAGAAGCTGTTCAGTGCGGGAATCATCAAGTGGTGGCAGCTCTCATTAAAATGGTTCTTTACACTTTATCAGCAAAATTGATAGTTTGAGTTTAATCATTGTTTGTTCATATAGCAATTACACTCCATCATTACCAAAATTTAATAAATGAAAAATGAGAACTCGAAGACTCTGCTAACCAGAACAAAACACACGAAAACATACAAAGTCACATACTGAAAGCTCCAAAAGAATCAAGTAGGCATACAGAAAAAACTGAGGAAATAATAACGGTGCTTATTACATCTGAATCAGCAAAGTGATAACTGAACATATATCTCAGGCTGAAACAAAACACCAATGTGCTTTCACAAGATACAATATTATTATATAAAATTTCATAAAAATGAAACTCTGCAATATATTACCAAGAAGAGTAGAGAAATCAAATGAAAACACGAAACACATCACGTGTAACACCATGAATGGTGGTGGTGCGTCGATTTTTGACTTTGGATTTCCTTCCCCCTGTCAATATACATCTATCAGCTGTCTTCTTCAATGACATCATAAAATTTATCCTAAATAAGTCATTTCCATCAAGGTAAACTAAATCCATAGCAATTCAAGAAAACTTGGAAATTTTCAACCATGCATTGATAATAACATTATCAAAACACATGTTCTTTCAATAATATATCAATATACTGAAATATCAAAGCTTACAAGCCAACATTGACAAGCTGAATTGAAAATTGTTTGATTTCATTCAAAAAAAAGCAAAAAGTCAAATGGGTTATGAAAGATCTTACCAATATATTAGCATGGGCATAAATCCAGCTACCATCATCTATATGAATGACAACATCAGCTCAATAAACTTCATCAAAAAGGCGGTCATACAAATCCGTTATTGCAGTGCTTACAAGGCATTGGTCTTTGTAAGATGACATGCCCTTGGACTTAAGCAAAACCCTCTTAGGTTGTGCACCGGGCAATGGAGGTGCTGGTGGAGGATTCACACACTGAATTGTCGATCACATCTCCATTTTACACATTTCATTGATTTCAACTCTTGCTAATAATGAAAAAATACTCAATTTTAGTAAATCATCAATTTCTTAATTAAAATTTAGAACTCTTTATCTTCTACTCAAAGCTTATATAGATTATATAAGGGTCTAGTCATATACATTGCCTAAAATCGATCTCTAAATCTTCCCTAAATCCCACACAACAAATACATGAATTTAGCAAAAATTTTAGAAATACATACACAAGTATATAATAACAATTAAATAAAATCCCTTTTGGGTTTTATGAGATAATGATCAATTTTGAAATGCAAGCATAATTGAACTAACAATAACTATCATATAGGATCATACTACCACAATAATAAATTTAAGAGAATAGATAGAAAAAATTATGAGTTTAAGCTCATAACACACTGCAAGCCTTCAATGGAGAGCTCAGATCAATGAGGAAGAGCAAAGGAGAGAGATTGAGAAATGTGTTGCTGAGGGAAAGCAGGAATATAGTAGTCAAAGAAGAAGTGAAGGCTGGACAGATTTCCACATGCAAAGGGTAAAAACTAACCTCAGAAGCTACTCCAATGGAGAAGAGACCTCATAAATCGCTTCCACCATGTGCTTGGCCGGATGTCTCATTTTTCGGCGACGATGGAAATGAAATTCAAACTGCAAATCGAAAATTTCCGATTAAAATACTCCTTAATTCATTTCATGGACAAAGGAAGAAAAGAGGAGATTACTTTGATTTAAAGTGAAGAAAATCCAGATAAATAATTATCAAGAAAGAGAAAAAGAGGAGAAAATTGGCAATTGTACCTGTGATTGTTCGACGAGAGAAGGTTCAAGTTGCATTGAGGCGCCACCCATGCGATGCTCCATTATTGCTGTTCAAGTTAGTTACAAAATTACAAAATTCACATTAAATATAGAGAGGATACCGATTCAATTACAAAATTAAATTAAACCACAAAAACCTCAATTTTTCAAATACCCACAAAAATTCACATTACCCCATTTCACAATCAACAAAAATAAATCAAATGTTGGGTAATTAACCATCAAATGAACAACAATAATAATTAGAATTTTTTTTAATTTTTGTTACCGATAAGCAGAGACGGAGGGTGGTGGTAGACATATCACGAAAAGCTCGAAGCTGTATATCTCCCCATTCTTGCTGAGCCGCCGCCGTTGAATTTCACCGCTGTTGCTCCATTCTTGCGATGTTAGCTATGCTCAGGAAATGTAAAATGGAGGGAGGAGAGAAAATATGGAGGTAAGGAGAGCGAAAGCCATAAAGATGACTAGTTTTGAGGGAGTTCGGGAAGAGGCGGCAAAACGAAAGGCAGAGAGGAAAACCAGGAACCGACCAAGGAAAGGGAAAACCACCTGTGCAAGTAAAATCAGCCAATGCAAGCAAGGGCAAATATGGCAATACATTAAAGTTGAGGGTGAAAGTGTAATAGCGCCAGAATTTACTGTTCCTAAGAGGGCACTGTTGTTAAGCTACAGTGATCCCAACTTCAAACTTTTATAAGGGTTATAGATTATAGATAGATTATTTTTGTAAATTACAATTTCTATTTTCGATATCTTAGTGTGTAAGATATGACGATGTCACATTTAATGGGAGGAATTTTCTTAATTATGGGGCCCATTTTAAACGACGATGTAATACCAGAACTACTCATTAATTTACATAAAGAAGACCAAGGCCATCCAAAAAATACTCAAACCCCATGAATCTTATGATTCATTCTTAAAAAATAAGGTGTATAACAGTATAAGTACATGGTTGTGAGGTTGTCCCTCCATCTGTCCCTCCTAATTAATTGCGAGCAAGTATATGTCTTCATCATGCCCGCTTTACTCTTTTATATCGTCTTCAACTAGAAAAGAACTTAGTTTGCAACAAATAAACCTTTGAATTATTTTAGATATTATCAATTTTGTAATGTGGATGCTAGTATATTTTAGAGGCACACTATATTTGTGGTTGAAATAATGTCCATATTCTAGGGAAGCTGAGCTTGAATATTTCAAGAAAAATTCAACTCGTATGTATACGAAGTGTTATATAGCTGATCAACTTAGCACAACCCGTGCACTTGAGCTTGTTGGGTTTTGGGGGCGTGTCTAACAAAATTTTATGATGCTAAAATTGAGTTTTAATATCTTTTGAGCCAAATACAAATGTTATTAACTTTTTAACTTGACCCAATTTGAATTTTTAGACATAGGAACATAGCTAATATTTAGGGGTGTTAGAATTGGTAAACTTGGTGGAAATTTTCTTAATTATCTTTTTTTTTTTTTTTTTGTTTTTGAATAATGAGAATTAGGAATTGAAACTAATTATATATGAGTTAGTCGTGGCATCTATAATATCTAACCCTAAATAAATTAATCCCTCCGCCCCTTAATGATAGTCCCTTATGGGCAATATTTACGGGATTCAATAAATATAAATAAGTAGTAAAAGTACATTTAAAAGGTAAATTTACATTGTGTATGCAAAAAAGTAGAAAGAGAAAGTAATTAAAGTACATGAAAAAGCACAACTTACATGAAAAAGTTAACTTTGAACAAATATTGTTGCAATTGGAGGAAATTTTGGTGTAATTTGGAGGGAATTTTGTTAAAATTTTAATATTAATATTACTTGAAAAAAACAAATGGACTATCATTTTGGGAGTTAAAATTAGCCATAAGAGACTATCAATAAGGGATGGAGATAGTAACTTTTATGGTTTAAAAATTAAATGCCTAAAAAGTAGTTTATTAAATTAGTTGTAAATGTTTGACTTCCCGTACAACTTGTTCATAGAATGTAATTTGTTGAATTCAAAATTAAAAATCGGCCTGCCTAATAACAACACTACTAATGTTTAATCTTGAAGATTGGGGATGATGAAGACTTAGATTTTTAAAATGCAATATGCTAGAGGTACTTTCATTTGATAATCATAGCACTAAACTTTGACTAATTTGAGTGTAGAACTAGGGTCAATAAGTGAAAATAATTAAGTTAATCATTTGCTGGTGACAGATATGTTTAATGAATGCTCTCAAAAATCAGTTCAGAACCAATTATGCCTAATTTCAAAGCCCCTTAGTTGCATTTAAATCATTATGCTTAAATTATAATTTCCTAAATCCATTAAACAAATGGGAAACTACTATGGCAAGCAAATAGCATAGACAATCTCATTCAGCCATTCTATAATATATGAGATTAAAGCATGAAAAAAAAAAGCCTACTAAAATGAAAACACAAAAAATGTCAATATGGGTTGTTAAAATGAAAAAAAAAAAAAAAAAAAAAAAAAAGCCTGAGAATAGTTATTGCACTAGTGACTAGTTTGACAAAACTGATTATATTAAAAATGCAATTTTTCAGATAACAATCAAAATGTCACCTTAATTGATGTTTGCCCGATTTGACACAAACTAACTTGACAATGAATGTCTATTTGCATAATGAATGTTTTATCATGATAAGTATCTTGACAATATAACTGCATATGACTTGATCCATATTGATCTACTCCATATGTTTTTGAATAAAAGTTCACAAAGTCTTATGTGGCTAGCCACATGGTGTGGCCACTTCACATAATCACATGCAAGACAATTACTTAAGTAATAGGGGGTTACGATGATGAGAAAATGGGATTACCTTAACGCGTATGTAGGTTACTTAACTGAGAAATAGGGGTTATTCTCTTAAATAAGTGAAATTATTCTTTTATTTTTTAAAACAAAAGAATAAAGGCTACTCGAATGAACAAATGGAGTTACTTATTTCTAAATTAATTAAAATCACTCGTATAATGAATTTGGATTACTTATATAGACAACATGAGGTTAATCTTATGAAAAATTAAGGTTACTCATAAATATAAATGAAGAATACTCTTATAAACTAATGTGGTCACACCATGTAGATAGCCACATACAAGACTTACCCATAAAAGTTTCTATTCATTTGATTTTTACTTATCTCAACTTATTTTTACCTTATCAAACTTATCGTATCTTATAAATACTTAGCCGAAGTTACTTGAACTTATTATCTGAATATATTAAACCTTATTAATATTATATTATTTTAGTTAGTTATAGCTTGAACTTACTTAACCCTTATCAACCGTTATCAGGATTAGCCTTTTTAGAACCATTTGTCCATAAGATCAAAATTAGCCCGTCTTGTGTGTAGCCAGCCACACTGTGTGGCCACTTATAAAATAACAAAGTAACCCATATAAAACTGACCAAGTAACTCATGTAATACTAACTGAGTAACCCCTATAACACTAACTGTGTAACCCTATAGCACTGACGAAGTAACTCCTTTAACACTGACCAACTAACCCCTATTACACTAACGAAGTAACCCCTATCACACTGTGTAGCCAGCCACGTATAAAACTTTGTGGAGCAAAATAATGTGGATATATGACATGACCTAAGTACATCAATTTAACTTTGCTCTATTTTTGTAATAACTAAATTCTTAAATTATTAAGGGACATAATGCATATTTTTATAATATTAATCTTTTCAAAACGTTTTGTGTGAGACTGGACTCACGTGAGACCGGGCTCATAATAAAAAAGTTGCGGGCCTAATAAACCCGACCAAAGCCCGCGCGCCATTTTTTAAAATGCCTGAATTTTTTCATTTTCATCATTTTCCTCAAATTTCGAGCGCCGTCATTTCTTCAAATTTTGAACGCCTTCATTTCCTCAAATTTCGAACGCTTTCATTTCCTCAAATTTCACAGCATTCAAATCTTCAAATTTCATAGCATTCAAATCATAAAAATGGAGAAATCAAACAACACGATGTTAATTGAAGGAGAATCTGATTCACCAATAGAATCAATTTCGAGTTCAATTACTGCTAAAAAGGTATAATTTGTTTAATAATTTTATATCGTATTTAATTTTAGATCATATTTAATTACAGATCGTATTGAATTTGTAAAATCAATTTCGAGTTTATAAGTTTTCGCAAAAGCATTAATTCAATTTTGTATGCGATTTAAATTTGCATGCAATCAATTTCGACTTAATTCGACTTTTAATTTGAATGGAAGGCTAATTTAATTTCAAATCGTATCTAATTTCAACTTAATCTTGACTTATAATTTGAATTTTTACAATTAATTTCGAGTTTATAAGTTTTCGCAAAAGCATTAATTCAACTTTGCATGCGATTTAAATTTGCATGCAATCAATTTCTATTTAATTTTGACTTAAAATTTGAATGGAAAGCTAATTTAATTTCAGATCATTTTTAATTTCGAGTTAATTTTGACTTATAATTTTCATGCAAAGGTATTTCAATTTCAGATTGTATATATAATCTATTGTAGTAAATTAAATTAAATTTGATTCCAATTTATTGTGTATTGATAATTTTAAGTTGTGAAATTCAAATATACTAATATTAATGATAAATGCAACAGATAATGTAATTATTGAAGAGAAAAACACCAATCAAGATAGAGAAGAAGAAAAAAGAGATGAAGATGCTGCAAATATAATAGGTATGTTTGTCTGAAAATTATAATAATTAGAAGTATAATACATTGATAATTAAATGCTCTGTAATTATAATGATGTAATTGCTGGCAATTAATTTAATATAGTCTAATTTCTGACAAAAAAAATTTAATTTATGACTAAATTAACCTAATAATTGAGAAAAATAATGTAATACCTGACTAAAATAATCTAATTCGTGACTAAAACATACTAATTCCTGACTAATATTATCTTAAATCTCACTAAAAACTATTAAATTCCTGACTAGTATATTGTAACGGCTAGCAAAAAAAAAAAACAACCAATACGTGACATAAATTATTAAATTCTTGACTAAAATATTGTTATTCCTGACAAAAATTGACTTATACCTGAGAAAAATTATATAATTCCTGAGTAATACATGTTAATTACTGATAAAATTAAAAATCAAATTCCTGAATGTTTTAATCTAATTTCTGACTAGCTAAAATAATCTAATTCCTGTATGTAATAATCTATTGAACAAAGGAACTTGGATTTTAAAACATAGCAATTCCTGACTAATATTATCTTATTCCTGACTTATATTATCTTAAACCTGATTTAAAAAGTATTAAATTCCTAACTAAATATTGTAATGTCTGACAAAAATAATTCAATACCTGACATAAATTATCTAATTCCTGATGAAAACATGCTAATTCTTGAGACCTGTAAGTTTCAAAAGAAGTTTAATTACTGACTAAAATATTGTAATTCCTGACAAAAATAGACCTAAACTTTACATAAATTATCTAATTTCTGACTGTATTTAACTAATTACTGACAGGCTAAAATAATCTAATACCTGAATAAAACAATCTTATTCCTGATTAAAAATGTATTTACTTACAAAAATAAGTTAATTTCAGACCAAAATGCTATAATTCCTGACTTAAATATTCTTATTCCTGATTAAATTAACCTAATTTCTGACTGGAATAATTTTATTCCTAATTAAGATAATTTACTTCCTGACAAAATAATTTAATTCCTACCCAAAATAATCTAATACCTGACTAAAATATTCTTATTCCTGATATATTTAATCTAATTTCTGACTAAAACAATCTTATTGCTTACTGATATAATTTAACTCCTGACAAATATATTTTAATTTCTGACAATATTTTAATTCCTGACAAAACTAATTTAATTCCTGACTGAAATAATCTAATTTCTTACGCCAAAAATTATTTAATTCCCGACTTAAATAATTTTGATAGTATGATTTATATTTACTTTTGTTGTAGATTATTACAAATATGACAAGGATGAAAACATAAATAGATGTCTATCAGGTTATACAGTATCAGAATAAAATGATGGATATTTTTTATACAAAGCTCATTCAAGATATGTTGGTTTCAGCGTCAGAAAATCAACAAAGAGAAGAGATAACAATGATATACTCTATGAGTTTTATTTTAGATGCTCTAAGGAAGGACAGAGGAAGGGTAAAATGGAGATTGCAGGTGAACAAAATTCAGTCAAAATACCTATATTGGGTAAAACTGATGAAAAAAGAGAAAAGAAAGGGAAGTAAATGACTCAAGAATTGGATGCAAAGCTCATATTCGTTTCAAGAAAAATGCAAAAGGTAAATTTGTTGCTCTTACACATGAGTTGGAACGTAATCATGAATTGGTAATAACAGTTGAATGACATCATCTAAGATCAGAAAGGCAAATATCAGCTCCAATGGATGAGCTAATTGAGAGCATGCTTGAGAGTGGTATTAAACCAATGGATGCTTAGAATTATATAAGCAATGAAGCTGGAGGAGAAGAATGCGTAGGTGAAAATAATGAGTATGGTTGAAGGTGGAGACATGCAGAATGTATTTGACACCCTTCAAGAAAGAGCAGATAAAGATCCTTCATTCTTTTATAGGCTGAAATTTGGAGAAGAAAATAATGTGATGAGCTATTTTTGGCGAGACTCTCAAATGCTTGAAGATTTTAAAGCTTATGGTGATGTTTTAATCTTCGATACAACATATAGAACAAACAATTATGGGTTGATATGTGCACCATTTGTTGGTATAAACAATCATTGGAGAACAACAATGTTTGGATGTGCCTTCATAACTGATGAAAAGACTGAAACATTTGTTTGGCTGCTTTCAAATAAATTTTCAAAAAGTCAATGTGTGGAATTGAACCAAAATCAATCTTCACTGATCAAGATCTTGCAATGAGCAACCCCATACCAGAGGTAAGCAGTTTTAGCTTCATAATACATATATATTCTATAATTTAATATTTGATTAGTATAAGTAATTTAATATAGACTAAGTAATTTAATATAGTCTAATTCCTGACAAAAATAATTTAATTCCTGAGAAAAGTAATGCAATACCTGACTAAAATAATCTAATTCCTAACTAAAACATACCAATTCCTGAATGATAGTATCTAATTCCTAACTAATATTATCTTATATCTGACTAAAATATATTAATAACTGACTTAAAACTATTTAATCCTGAATAACAGAATCTAATTCCTGAGAAATATAAACCAATAACTGACTAAAACAATCTAATTCCTGAAGAAAACATACTAATTCCTGACTAATATTATCTAATTCCTGACTATTAATATCTTACACCTGACTAAAATGTATCAATTCCTGACTAAAATATATTAATTCCTGACCTAAAACTATTTAATCCTGACTAACAGAATCTTATTCCTAAGAAATATAACCAATACCTGACTAAAATAATCTAATTCCTGAGAAAAACAAACTAATTCCTGACAAATATTATCTAATTCCTGACTAATATTATATAAGGATTTTTTGAATTTTACCACCAAAAAAAATCAAAAAAATGTTTTTTATCACCAAAACTTCTAAAACTTTTATTTTACCACCAAATAAAAAATTAAAAGTTGTTTATTACCACCTGTCGTCAAAAACCTAACGGAATTTTTTAAATTCTTCGATTTTCGTGTTAAACACATGTTCCTTAGGGGTTTTGGAGGGCACTTTGGCCCAATGGGCCCAATTTGAGGTCAGAATTGACAAAAAATGATCGAAAATGCCTTGTTTTGCGTGTTCAAAAAAACCTCGATTTGCGTGAACACGCAAAACAAGGCATTTCCGATCATTTTTTGTCAATTTTGACCTCAAATTGGACCCTTAGGGCCAAAGTGCCCCCCTAAACCTATGAAAAACATATTTTGCGCACGAAATTCGAAGGAAATTTTTTTAAGCCGTTAGATTTAACGGTTTTCTTGACGTTTGGTGGTAAAAAACAATTTTTAGAAATTTTTTTGGTGGTAAAATAAAAGTTTTAGAAGTTTTGGTGGTAAAAAATAATTTTTTGATTTTTTTTGGTGGTAAAAATCAAAATTTCCATTATATAATTCCTAACTAATATTATTTTATAAGCTACTTTAAAAAGATGTAAACCAACAAAACAAAGTAAAAAGTCATATCAACCAATGGAATTATAGTATGATACTACTAAATAAATCATATCAAGAAATATAATATATTCGAAAATTTTAATTATTATATATCATAATTTTCATATATTCTAATGATATGTCATAGATAACGAATTTTTTTCATTAAAATTAGAACTTAATAGCAAAAAAAAAAAAAAAAAAAAAAAATTTAATCTTCTTCTTGTTCTTCTTGAGATTTTAAGCTTGTTTCTGCTTTTGATCTTCTTTTTCTTCTTTCTGTTCCTTCTTTTGTTGATCTTCTTCTTCTTCTTCTTCCTGTTTCTTATTTTGTGCTTCCTGGAATTTCTCATGTGCCCTCTTTCTCTTCCTCAGTTCTTCGATTTCATTCTTTTCCACTTTTTTATAAAGCTTCATCTGTTCATCCTTCACTCTATCTCTTCTTTTGAATAGATCATTTTATTTTTTTTCAAAGTTGTCAATAACATTTTCTTCTGGATCATTTGATGAAGTAGAAGACTGAGAATTGCTTTCCATATTTGAGAAATAAAGAAAAAAAGTTTATTTTTGGAGAGAGAAGATACAAGACAACAAACATGCGAAATGTGTGAGAAAATAATAGTTTTTTAGGCAAATAAAAAATATTAAAAAAAAAACTATTTTAATTATTATTCTATTTTTTATTAAAAAAAAAACTTTGGATAAAAATCTCTATTCTAAAACCCTAACCCAAAAACTATTTAATTCTTGACTAAAATATTGTTATGCCTGACAAAAATAAACCAATACCTAACATAAATTATCTAATTCCTGACTAAAAAATGCTGATTACTAACTTAAATATTTTAATGCCCGACAAAAATACAACAATACCTGACATAAATTATCAAATTCATGACTAAAACATGCTAATTCCTGACTAATATAATCTAATTCCTTATTATAATATTCAAATTTCTAACTTAAAAATGTTAAATCCTGAGTAAAATTATCTAATTCTTCTTATCATTGTTGCAGGTTTATCCAAATTCAAGACATAGACTGTGTCTATGGCATTTACAAAAGAATTTTGTGTCACATTTTGGAACTCTAAAAAACAATCTTAAATTCAAGAATATGTTTTACAAATGCTTAAGTAGTTGTGATTCAGAATCAGAATTTGAAGATTGCTGGAACAAGATGGTTCAAAAGCATGGATTAGAAAAAAAAAGAATGGTTTGATAGGTTATTCGGGCTACGAGAAAAATGGTGCACAGCATTGAGCAAGGATATTTCCTCAGCTGGAATTCTTTCATCTCAAAGAGTAGAAGTAACAAACAGGGCAATTTCATTTAAGGCTAACAGAACCACTAAGTTTTTGGAGTTCTTTCACATATTTGAAGCTATTGTGAGAAGATGGAGAAGCACCGAAAAGAGTGACAACTTCAGATGTACTATTGAGATACCAAAAACAACAACAAAAATATTAAAACATGCAGCTGAAGTTTATACTCTAAACTTATACAAGGATTTTAAGTTGGAATTTGATACAAGTCCATAAGCATATGCAAGAGAAAAGGCCACTTCAATGCAATATGTCAAATTCTTTGATGTTTCTCTTGATGAAGATTATAAGCACACCTATCAAGTCATATATCACAGTCAAAACCTTGAGTTTGTGTGTTCTTGTATGTGCTTCACAGAGACCAGATTGCTGTGCTTTCACATCCTCATGATAATGCAAATTACAGCATACATGCTATACAAGAGAGATACGTTATGAAATGTTGGACAAAGCTTGCAAAATCAATGATATGGGATGAAAATGAATCAGGTACATACATTCTTTTTTATTTTAAAATTTATTATTTGTTAATTTAATATAAAATAAAAATATTATTATTCTTGATTATTAGAACTTATTCATGACAAATATACTCCTATTCCTGACAAATATAGTCTTTTTCCTGATAAAAAAATTGTTATTTCTGATAAAACAATTTATTTCCGACAAACATAATCTTATACCTGATACAAATATTATTATTTCTGATAAAAAAACTTATTTCTTACAAACATAATCTTGATAAAAAAAAAACTTATACATTAATACCATTTTCAGCTTCAGTAAGAAGCTTCTCATTACCATCAGCATTAAAAACTCTAATGGAAAATTTGAATCATTATCGTGATAAATATCCAGTCTTTCTCCAGCAACAATATTATTGGATGCTACAAAGCTTGTCCATCCATCATCAGTTAAACAACCACCACAACTTCTTGTATTTTGTGGTACGCTTATCACTCTTACCTCCCAGAATATGCCATTATTCCCTCAATAGACTCTAACTGGACTTGTGAATCTTAAAAGAAAACTTTTCCATTCTGCAGGAAGTGGCTAAAATAAAAAAACACCCAAGAAAGAATGAAACATTAAATATTTACTAAAACAAAAAACAAATATATAAGCATATAACTTAATGTATTTACCAAACTAAGCCTATAAATTGGTCTGAAATTAACTAAACATGTTGCCTTATTTGCATAGAAATCAACCATTGTCTTCAAGATTGTATAGAAGGAAAAAAAAAATATAAGTTAATGATATATGACTCAACCTTATATAGAAACAATAGAGGTTATATTAAAGAAAGTCTTTTTATAGAAAAAAAAAACTTAATTTAAAACAGCCTTTAAATAGAGAACAATTATGTATGAACAACAATAATTAACAAGTAATTTTTTTTTTTTTTTTTTTTTTTTTGAGAAAAGGCAAGAAAATTTATTAATCACAAAAAAAGATACACAGAGGTTACTAAACCCCTAGGCATAAGCCTCTTAACCAAGCTACATCCTTAGCCTTAACTTTACAAGAAAGAACACTACAAATTCTATGATACACGTTTATACAAACTCTATTGACAACAATATCATGTCTATCTATCTTTCCTTCCCAAACAGCCCCATTCCGTTGCTGCCAAATGTTGTACACCAGAGCACAACTTATGCTCTGTAGAACCTGTTTCTAAAACCTGTTCTTTGTCTTCCAGCACCACTCATTACAAGTAATCAGGTTCCCAAAATCCATTGTCATTTGAATTTTGTCCTGTATCATCTTAATCAGCTTCTTACTGTAGTCACATTCAAAAAATAAGTGCTCACTAGTTTCTGAAGCATCACCACATAAAGGACAGGTATCATCACTGATAACCCCATACTGCAGGAGCTTGTTTCTTGTTCTAAGCCTTCCCCACATAGACATCCAGAGAGTAAATCTATGTTTAGGAATGTTATACCTGTTCCAAACCCAATTGCACCAATTGACTTCAGGGTTAACCTTTTGCAGCCATTTATAAGCTGATTTCACAGAGTACCCAATAGCATTATGTTTCCAGGTATTGCCTGTAAAACCTGTTTTGATCTGTTCTTTAACTCTCCAAATTTGCTTCCATTGCCAACTAGCCTGAGCTGGGCAGCCCATTCTCTTCCAATTTTTGCCTTTGATGTAATGGTGATTAACCCATCTAAGCCAAAGGCTATCATTCTTGTTAGCAATATCCCAAATAAATTCCCCATAGCAGCAATATTCCAAGTAATGCAGTCCTGCACACCCAAACCACCTTGCTTCTTGGGTCTACAGATGATATCCCAAGAGATAGGAGGGGATCTACCAGAAATAGCTTTCCCATCCCATAAAAAATTCCTGCATATTACAATCACACCTTCCAGAACTTTTTTAGGCAAAATAAAAAGAGAAGCCCAATAAGTATGCAAAGACATGAGCACAGCATTCACCAAAGTCACTCTAGCTGCATAAGACATTGTTCTCCCACCCCAAGATCTAATTCTAGCAACTATTTTGTCAATCAAGGTACTGCAATCATCCTGGGACATCTTTTTAGCATTAATTTTAACCCCAAGGTATTTAAAAGGAAGGTCACCTTCTGTAAACCCAGAATTACTCTTGATGTCATCCTTTTCATATTGATCCACATTGCAAAAATAAACATTTGACTTCCCTTCATTAGCAATAAGACCAGAAGTTGCAGCAAAAGTTGCAAGGCCTCTCATAAGTAAAGAAGTGGACTTGGACTCACCTCTGCTCATGACTATTAGATCATCAGCAAAAATAAGATGATTAAGTTTTACCCCACTGCATCTGGGATGAAACTTAAAATCCTTATGCAACCCAATCTTTTGAAAGATCCTAGTCAGGTATTCCATACAAATCACAAACAATAAAGGAGATAGAGGATCCCCTTGTCTCAGTCCCTTTTTCCCAGGAAAGAAGCCATGAACATCCCCATTTATCACCAGTGAAAAGCTAGGAGAGGTGACACATTCCATAATCAAGTGTACAAAGTGGGCAGGAAAATGTAAAGCATTGAGCATATCTCTCAAAAAACCCCAATTCACAGAGTCATATGCCTTCCTGATGTCAACTTTAAACAAGCAACCAGGAGGAGAATTTTTCCTTTGATACCTCCCTACCAAATCTTGAACAATACAGATGTTATGACATATTCTCCTACCCTTTACAAAACCAGATTGATTTGGAGAAATAATATGAGGCAACACCTGATTTAATCTCAAACACAGCAATTTTGTGATCACCTTATAAACCACATTGCAGCAAGCAATGGGTCTAAAATCTGTAACAGACTTAGGTTGATCAACTTTAGGGAGCAACACAAGATTGGTACAATTAATCTCTCTTAGCAACTTACCATTCTCAAAAAAATCCATCACAACATTACATATATCATCCCCAACTGTACTCCAAGTCATCTTGAAAAAACTACTATTAAACCCATCAGGGCCTGGGGCCTTAACTCCAGGGATAGAATTCATCACCTTCCTTATGTCTTCCTTAGTAAAAGAAGTGTTAAGCAAAGCACTCTGATCATCTGTAAGAATTGGACCCACATTCACAATGTTCTGATCCACTTTGATCTCACAAGTCTGCTCTGAGCCCAGAAGCCTTTTATAATATGAGACAAAAGCTTTAGCAACCTGCTGTCTGCCCTCACAACTATTTCCATTCATATCCTCAATAGAAACCACCCTTTTCTTATAAGCATTCATTTTGATGCTTTTATGAAAAAAGGCTGTATTATCATCCCCTAACTTGAGCCAATTAAGCTTTGCTTTCTGCTGCAAAAAGCTATGGTAATCCTTCCTAACTTCTGCAAAATTACCCAACAATATCTTCTCTTTGTCACACAAATCCACATTACCATAATCATTTTGAATCTCTTTTTGAAGATTCTGGAGCTCCTCTTTAATGCTCAGAAATCTGCCACCTATTTCAGAGTATTCACTTTTATTCAGCTTCTTCATGACTTTCTTAACTTCTTTCAGCTTTTTCACAACCTGAAACATTGCTTTACCATGAACAGGAATATGCCAAGCAGTCTTCACCAAGTCATCAAAAGTTGGATGAGTACCCCACATATCGAAAAATTTAAAAGCTCTAGCACTAGGACTTGCTCTCTCTTCAAAATGAACAAAAGCAGGACAATGATCATACCATAGCTCAGAGTCATAATGAACAAAAGAACCAGGGAAAGCATTAACCCAGCTAGGATTTACAAGAGTCCTGTCAATCTTGCTATATACTCTTGGTTCTCCAAACTGTTTATTCGTCCAAGTGTATCTAGCACCTGCATTCACCATGTCTTGCAGATCACATAAACTGATACACTCTTTAAAAGGAGCCATCTCTCCACTACTAATCATCCTCCCAATTCTATCATCCTGGTTTAAAGGGCAATAGAAGAAATTATGACTTTAGTTAGATTTGTATGACTTTTTGATGATGCAATAAATTATATTTTCAGATTTGTGTGACTTTTTGATGACTTTAGTTTGATTTGTATGACTTTTTCATGATGCAATAAATTAATGATTTGTATGACTTTTCATGATGCAAGAAAACTTATGGCTGATGTAGAAAACAATATTGATTTTCCTGACATATTTGATCTTATTCCTGTTAGAAATATTTTTATTCGTGACCAAAAAAATCTTATTCCTGTTAGAAAACTTATGGCTCATGCAGAAAACAATATAAGTATTGTTATTCCTGATAATAAACTTATTCCTAACTAACGTTATCTTATTCCTGACAAATATCATTTTATTCCTGTTAAATGTAAAAACTTATTCCTAACTTGATAAAAAAAACTTATTCCCGATAAAAAAAACATATTCCTGACTAAGCTTATCTTATTCCTAACAAACGTAATTTATTCCTGATATTTATATTTTTATAATTGACAATTATAATATTATTCCTGATATATATATTTATATTTCTGAGTAATATTATCTTATTCCTGACAAAAATATAGTAATTTTTTTTTGTTTTTTTGTTAGGAAATCTAACTACTGATCATTCTTTAATAAACTCTCCTTGGAGGCAGTCAATAACAAAGAATTTCTACAACCTTGTAACAATATGTCAAGGGAACGAAGATGCATCAAAAATTGTGATGATGCTTTGGAACAAATGTACAAATCTGTAAGAAAAGTGTTCCAAACAAATGAAGAAAAAATTCATGAACTTGATGAAGAAGAAAAGAGAAGGAATACAGTAAAAGATCCAAAGCGACCAAAAACAAAAGGAAGGCCAAAGAAGAACAAAAGAATTAGAGGACATTTTGAAAGAAGAAGAACACCAACTAGAGATCCAAATGAGTTTGGTACAAAAACTCCAAATCCACAACTCATTTAATATAGGGTCATTTATCAAATAATTTTTTTTATTCAAAATAATTGTAAAAAATACTATGTTCTGATATTTTGATTTTTATATTTTTACTTATTAATATAAATTAAGTTTTGATATTTTTTTATTATTCCTAATAGAAGTAATCTAATTTCTGAATAAAAAAATCTTATTCCTGACAGATATAATTTATTTCCTGAACAAAATAATCTAATTCCTAACTATTATTTTCTTATTCCTGATAAAAGTAATCTAATTTCTGACATAAACAATCATATACCTGACTGATATTATCAAAGAAAAGAAACTTAATATCTGACTATAAAAAGAAAATATATACATATAAATAATCATAAAAATAACTAATAAAAACAAAATTTATATGTAACTATACTTAAATATTATCAGACAAAAGAAACCTAATATCTGACTACAAAAAGAAAATATATATACATATGAATAATCGTAAAAATAAAATTATCTAACTTTTGCCTCTATTTTGCTGGATGTATTCTTCAATTTCTTTTTTTTTTGCTATTACTCCAACAAGAATCTCCTCTCTTTTTCTTTCTGTGTGGCAGCCTTTTCCTGCCTATACTTACTCTCAAGCTTTTTCCTTGCAGGCTGAGCACTGAAAATATTATGCTTCTGAATAGAAAATGCAATGCATTCATTCCACAATTGCTTGTGCAAAAAATTTTCTTCTGTATTCATCAATTCAAAAGCAATTCTGCATCTATACAGCTTCTGATTTTGCTTCTGCAAATTTATACAAAAGTACAAAAATAAGAACACTAAAAAATAATTAGTATAAATCCAAAAATAAAACAGAAAAAACACTTACAAGTTTCAAGTCAACAAGTCCTCCATCTAATCCAGTGTACCTTTGCATACACATTAACGCAAAAAGCCCACAATTATAATTTTCTGTGCTTGTCTTCCATGAAAAAGAAGGAACATGCCAATCCAAAGCTGTAATAATATTAGCTTTTGGATGATCTTACTTGACTAAATAAACATAAGTAGCTCTAACCTGTAAATATATATATATATATATATATATATATATATATATATATATATATATATATATATATATATATATATATATATATATATATATATATATAAGCATCTAAAAGTATAATTTTCAATAAAGAGACTTAGATAATTAGTTTTAAAAATCTTACCAATATTTATCTATTTCGTCCAAATCTTCTCGAGTAATATCAGTTATGTTATTTATCCAATCTATACGTGGAGTTTTACCAGGAATGAAATTCAAAATCATCAGAGTATAATGATTTTTGTACCAAATAGGAAAGGTTATCTGAATAGAATGATTTATTAGCTGACTATAAGAAGGTGATACTGGACTTTATTAGCTGACTATAAGAAGTTGATACCGAACTAAAAGTGTCTAATATCTGACTATATTAGGCTAATACCTGAATATAACAAGCTGATACCTGGCTAAATATAAATCTAATACCTGACTAAAAGAACCTAATACCTAACTATAAAAATATATTACATGACTACTACAAACTATTATCTGACTAGAATGAATTATTACCTGACAATAAGAACCTAATACCTGACTTAAAGAAGCTAATATTTTACTATATTAGGCTAATACCTGACTATAAAAACAAACTATTATCTGACTAGAATAGATTATTACCTGACAATAAGAAGCTAATGCCTGACCTAAAGAAGCTAGTATCTTACTATATTAGGCTAATACCTGACTATAAAAACAAATTATTATCTGACTATAATGAATTATTACCTGAAAATAAGAAGCTAATACCTGACTTAAAGAAGCTAATATCTTGCTATATTAGGCTAATACCTGACTATAAAATCTAATACCTGACTATAAAAATATATTACCTGACTAAAAGAAGAAATAAAGTTAAAAACTTACCAACTCTGCTTCAGCTATGTTGAGCAATGGAAAACGCTTAACCCACTTATCAATGGAATTATAAACATCTTGAGGATCATGTTTTTTCAATTTCAATGCAAGCTCCCTTTTTTTCAACTGTTCCTTAAACTTTTCATATTCTTCTGGATTATCTTCCAAAGTCTTTAAAATTTCTTCCTGTTCTTTAATGAACTTAAGTTCTTGTTTATAGATATTTCTCTTTCTTAAGTATTAAAAATATATTAAAAAACAAAAATATTATGTTATATAAATAAAAATTCCAAAAATAATAAGTAAAGAAAAAGAAAAAAACTTACAGCAACTCCAGTATGAAAAACAAATCTTTTATATTGAAAAACGCCTCTATCAGTTATTTTACTCTCTTCAATATTCAGCACAGAAGCCCAAGCATCATGAATAGCACTACTAATCCAGACAGAGGAACGGAGCGAACAAAACTCCTCTCTAACCAAAATAATATCATTTTGTGAAATATCTTCGGTGGCAAACTGAAAGACAACAGAACCAGTATGTCGTATGTACAGACTGTTGTTACGTGCCTTAATTCCCTCATCTTCTGATGTAGGATCTAATTCTTTCTCCTCCTCATATTGCATATAAAAGAGGAAGTCACACATATATCTTTCCTGTTCAGTCAAAATTTTCAAATACAAGGGCTTATTTTCCTGCAAATTCCTAGAAACAAGAATTCCTCGATTTTGAATCAAAATCTTATCAATAGAGGGTTCTACCCAATCTGGATCACCAGCTGCTTCTAAATTAGCCTGCAATGTCAACTGCTGTTTTTGTTTTAAATATTGCAATCTCTCAACCCTTTTTTCAGAATATATATCAGCAGAAATAAAAGTAGTTTTAGCATGAACATTTGCACCAGTAGAACTTTCATCTATATCAATTAACTCAATGTGTGTTTTAGGAGGCTGAGTTCCTGATACCATAAGCTCATCTTGAGACGAATCAACAACAATAGGAACAGTAGGAGTTTTATCTATTAGAATTATGTCAGCATTAGGAGCAGTAGGAGATTCATTTGAAACCAATTCCTTTGGAACATCTTTATTCCTTAATAAATCTAAAATTGCACTTGTATCTCTAGGCTGAGCTTTTACTTCCTGCAAGAAAAAAAATATTAATATCAAACAAAAGTAATCTAAATCCTGACAATAATAATCTATACTAATATAATATGAATCGTGAATTAAATATTCTAATTCCTAATTGCAAAGTTCTTATTCCTGACAAAAGTAATCTAATAATTGAATGAAACAATCTTATTCCTGATTTAAAATGTATTTACTTACAAAAATAAGTTAATTTTTGACCAAAATGCTATAATTCCTAACTAAAATATTCTTATTCCTAATAAAATTAATCTAATTTCTGACTGGAACAATTTTATTCCTAATTGAGATAATTTACTTTCTGACAAAAATAATTTAATTCCTACCCAAATAATCGAATACCTGACTAAAATATTCTTATTCCTGATATATTTAATGTAATTTCTAACTGAAACAATCTTATTGCTTACTGATATAATTTAATTCCTGACAAACATATTTTAATTCTTGACAAAGATATTTTAATTCCTGACAAAACTAATCTAATAAATGACAAAAATAATCTAATTCCTGACAATAATGAACAAACAAATTTCTGATAAAATTAATTTAATTCATGGCAAAACAAATCTAATTTCTGACTAAAATACTTTAATTCATGAAAAAAAATAACATAAAAAATTACCTGATGCGCCTAATCAATAGGTAAATGATGTTCTTCTGTAACTTTAGACTGAATTAAATCATCAGATTTAGTAAAAAACTAAAATCATATGTATAATACAAATAAAAAATATATACATTTATTTATATAAAATATCATAGTTAAATACAAAAATTATTTTAATAAATTATTCAAATAAAATACAAATATTAGACCTTAGATGTGCTGTCATCATCCTTGTCATTTTTACTTTCTTTTTCAGTAGTTACTGGAATTTCTTCTTCAGTAACTTCTGCATTTTTTTCTTGAGATGGTTGAGGAGTAGGAGGAGTGATAAGTGAATTTTATGTCATTTTAGAGTATTTTTATGCTTATTTTCCGGTTTATTTTCCAATAATTTTCCTCTTTTTAATCTTTATTTCTCTTATTTTCTTATTTTCGTCTTTCGTCTCTTTATTTTTAGTATTTTTGTAGTTTTTAATAGATTTTAGTTTAATTTCGTATTTTTAGTTATTATTTCTCTTTTCTCTCATTTTCTGATTTTATTTTATTTTCAAGTTTGTTTTCTTTATTTTATCTAATTTAATTTGATTTTATTATTTCTTTTAGTTTTAATATTTTATTTTACTTTAATTTTATCCTTATTTTATTTTATTTTAGCATTTTATTTTACTTTATTTTACTTTATTTTATTCTTTATTTTATTTTATTTTATCTCTTGATAATCCCCTCGTGTTTTTGTTGTAGGTCGTGTTTGGTGTTCCGGGTTTGAGTCAAACATCACAAGCTGCTGCCCATGTTGCTGCCACCCTAACCTAAACCACACCTATTCTTAACCTCCACCACACACTCCTCACCATCTCCCCTACTCCTCCTTTCATCCCAATCAGCCCCAAATCTCATTACCTCATATATTCACCAATTGCAACCTCCGTCCAACCAACAGCCATGACGCATCTCCCTCACTCAAACACCACACAGCGCCACCACCTCTGCTCGCAGCTACCTCCTTTCTACCCTACACGCATCACCTCCAACTCACCTCCAATCTACCGCCCTGAACCACCATCTAGTAGCAAAACAGCAGTAGCCGCCACCGAAATCAATCACCAACCGCCACCAACACCAGTCACATTCAGCACCACCCTCACCATTCGCTCACGCAAGCAGTGGTGCCGCTCCACCATGACCGGTAGCCTCTAAACAACTGTCTAACAGCGATTCGAATAGAGCAGCCTGCAAAATTTACTCCACAAATCAGCCCCAAGTCGAAAACCCTTTACAGCGGCACTCTGAATTTCGAAGCGGTCGCTCCACAAGTTCAATTTCATGTATTTGAGGCAGAATGCAAGAGCGGATGCTCCGATTGGGTTGCGCGGCCGCTCCTCATTTCCATTAAAAATCACGTGGCTTACTCGTGAATGCTTAAGCAATATTCAATCAATGGCTGTGATTTGAGGCTGGCTGGAGGTGAGCTTTGAGCCGTTTGATGATGATGATGCGTGGTGATGGTGAAGATCAGTGAGCAGATCAGCCACGAAATGTAGAGGGACTTCGTGGGTCTGATGGGGTTTTTGGGGTTTTGGGGTTTTGGTGTTATTTTCCTTTTTATTTTCTTTTTATTATTTTTAGTTTTGTTACTTAATTATTTTAGTTAGTTTTATATCTTTTTTTATTTTATTTTATTTTATTTTATTTTATTTTAACTTGTAATATAAATACCCCCTTTGGGGTTTTATACTCTTTGAACAATTATTCATCCTAAATTATTTTAGTTTATTTTATTTTCTCTCTCTTAGGGTTAGATTAGGAGCCTCTCTCTCTAGTTTAGGAGTAGTTTTAGAGAGAGAAAGCTTGGATTTTTCATAGAGTTTTTGAGAGATTGAAGAAGCAACTATATGTGGAATCTCTTCTCATCTATTCAATGAGAATTTCTAACTTTCTCTCATCTTTATTGCTTTCTTTTATTTCTTATTTTTGTTTATTTGTTTATTGATTAGAGTTGTTAATTAGTTTAATAGTTTAATTTTAGCTTTGATTCTAATTTTATCTTGCTTTTCATGTTATTCTTTATCATGTTAATTTAGATTTTATTCTAGGGAATTGGATGAAGATTATGTTGATGAATTGAATGATTTATTGTGATTTGTATGCAATTGATTCTTGATTATTGTGTATGGATGATGCTTATATGGATTAGAATCTTTATAGCTAATTGATTTTATGTTCTTAATTGTGCTTTCAATCAATTATGCGAAAGTGAGTTGTTTGAGAGTCTAAATTCCTCCATACTTATGCTAGGTTGGTTGCACAAGAGTGAATTAGCTTAGTAGGATAATTAGCATGCTTAATTGTGCGAGAGTGAGTTGAGTGTGTTGATTGTTCCTAATTAAGTCCATTTTCATCTAATTGACATGTTGTTGTTGAATGCATTAATTTAATTGGATTCCACTTTCCCTAGTTTTAGTTGTTTGCTCTAAGTAGTGTTTAGTTGTACCTCTCTCCATATCTTGACCATCCTAGTTGTCTAATTAGCATAAATTGATACACTTAGTCCTCGTGGTTCGACCCTTTACTTGCCACTAACTAGTTTAGTGAAGATTTTAGGTATTATAAATTTCTAATTTGGTTAGGGTTAGTAGTCCCAATGACCTACTTAACCTGCGATCAAGGAGTAGGAGTAATTAATAGAAACTGAGGCATAGGATCAGCTCCCTTGGAAAAACTCCTCCCTTCTTGCACAACCCTAGCCTGATTCTCATTCAAACCAAAAGAATAAAATTCATTGAGTCCCTTGGCTTTCTTTGGTGTTCTTGTAGGTGATGTCGAAGTTTCTAATGATCCTGTGAAGAATGTATAGCAGCTTCTGCACCAACTGAAACAGCAACAGATTCTGGTTCTCTATTCACATTTTGATCAACATCAGTTCCTTGGTCAACAGTTAAGACATTGCCTTCATCTTTATTACCATCTGGTATCTCTTCAGGCATACCAGTTTCAGATATATCAGTTTGATCCTCTACATTGGTTTTGTTGCCTTGATTTGCATCCTCTAAATTACCTTCATTATCTTGAGTTTGGTCTTTTTCCAAATCAAGATCAGTAATAACATTATTCACCTATATAAAATCAAGATTAATATCAGATACAAATCTTAAATGAATTTAATATATAAAATAATAAAAAAGATAATTAAACTTACAATTTCATCAGGCTTAAGCTTAATATCAAACTGATCCAAATAAGAGGCTATTTTTTTGTTCTGTATAGCACCTATCACTATTTCATCAATTTTTGCTAAGAATTGAGGACTAGAATATATATCATCTTCTCCTTGAGATTGAGACTCTTGTGAATATGTTTTTGCTTCATCCTTCAAATCAATAGCAAAGTGAATTTGGTTCTTTGATACGATCTTCAAATCACGACCAAATTTCATCATTTTCTTCTTCACGGGCTAAAAAAAATAGAATAAAGCGTGAATAAGTAAAATATAATAAAATATCCTGATTCCTGACTATGAACAAAAAGTGAATTGTAACATTCTTATTCCTGGCAGAAGTAATATAATTTTTGACTGAAACAATGTTATTGCTTATTGAAATAATTTAATTCCTGACTAATACAATTTCTTTCCTATTTAAAATAATCTAATTTCTGACTAACATTTTCTTATTCCTAATAAAAGTAATCTTATTTCTGACTAAAACAATGTTATTCCTGATTGAGATAACGTATTTCCTGACTAAAATAATTTTAATCCTGACTAATATTATTAACCTCCTAAAAAAACACTTAATTCCTGACAAAAATTTAAGTACATATGTAGCAGGTTATACAATATCAAAACTTGAATAAGAAACTTTACAAAATTAATAAAAAGATGAGATTTTAAACTTACATCAATATCTATCTTGTTAATCTCATCATCAGTGGGATAATCTTGAGGAATCCTGTACATTACATATCTAGCTTTCTCATCTTCAACTTTCAAACTAATGGTAGAAGATTGAACACCATGGCCTTCCTTCTTTTCATCAAAATCTTCATCATCAGTATCTTCAAGTTTAAACTCAATGCTCTCAAGCTCAAAAGCTTTTAAAAGAGCCTGTTCACTTTTGCCAGCATACTGTTTTGGTATGGTCTAAGGATACTGTTTCAGAGTACCATAATCCATATTTTCTGCAACAGACTTAATCCTGTCATTCAGACTTTCACAAGTCCGATTCATTATAAATGGCTTCCTATCTAGAGTGGTCCCAAACTCAAACTTTTGCAAAAAAGCAATTACAAACGCAACTAGACAACCATTTACTTATCTTGATTTAGTTTTCCCTTCCCCTTTTGCCTTCCTCTTCAAAACAAATGCCTGAAATCTGCTATTGAATCACATAACCAATCCATCACATAACCAGCCCAGTTGTAAGTCTTTATGAAACGTACATCTTCCAAAGACTTGATGATGTTAAAATTGGGGGACTTATCACCCATTGGAGCCAAAAAATTAGATACAACAAATATAACAAAAAGTCTCTATAATTCATAACCCCCCTCTCTATATTTCTCAAACAACTTTTCATAAGTACCAAAATTAACATATGTCTTCTTCTTCTTACTTTGAACAGCTTTTTCAGATTCATCTCTAGTTTTCCTCTTCTTTTTCTTCTTTGTTTCAGATTCAACTCCTTTTTCAGATTCATCTCCTTTTTCTGATTCATCTTCTTTATCCAAACACAAAAACTTCCTCCACTCTAACTTCAAACCCTCATCAGGACTTAATCCTTTCTTGATTTTAGAAATCTCTCTCACAGCTTAGATCGATATAAGGAATACCCAACACATCAGCAATATCAAAACTATCAATATGAATGGCATGTTTCTTTTTACCAACAATCAGATTTCTAGACTTCGGATTATAATGAGTTACTACATAACTGTACAACTGATGGCTAATATTTTCCTTCAAATTAATATGAAGCAATCCACCAAAATCAATTTCTATTACATCCTTCTTTTGCTTCTCACTTAAATCTTCCAGAATTAGACAAAGTTGATTAGCACCAGATTTATTACCAACTTCTAAGTCTTAAATATCATCTTCAGTAACAGAACTGAAAAATTAAAAAGTAAAAAATCACATTAAAATTGTAAGCTAACTAAAACATTCTTATTCCTGACAATAAATATCTTATCCTTGATAAAAGTAATCTTATTTCTGACAAAAAGCTTCATTTCTGACCAAAATAATCTAATTCATGACAAAAAGATTGTATTGTCAAACAATAACTATCTTATTCCTGATAAAAGAAATGTTATTCCTGACTAATGTAATCACACATATATCTTATTCCTGATTAAAGTAATCTTATTTCTGATTGGAGCAATCTTATTCCTTACTGATGTAATTTAAATACTAACAAAAAGAACTTAATTTCTAATCTAATTCCTGACAAACATATACTATTATCATAATAAAATAATCTAATTTAAGACAATCTAATTTGCAAATATGATTTATCACAGAATAATAAGCTAATTTCTGATACAAATAATATAATTCCTGACAAAGTAATTGTGAATCCTGACAAAAATAATCTATTATCAAATTACAACAATATAATTACAACAACAATAAGCTAATTCTACACAAGAATATTCTACATAAAAACCAGAAATGCTATGTTTCCTAACAAAAAATATTCTATAATAAAACAACAAATACTATATCCAAACAAGACTTTTTGCGAAATAAATAGAATAGAATTTCACACCTAATAGCTCGACTTCGTTTAGAACCAAGTTTAGGACCACGCTTCTTCGATGGAGGTTCAGAATGATCCCTACGGAACGAAATAATAACTTATAAAAAAAGATTTTTTTAAAAAAGTATAGCCTAAAAATAACTGAAATATAATGGACCTTTCAGCCATTGCATCTGTCTTCTCCTGTTTTCTTGCTTGTTTACTTCATTTAAGATAAACTTTTAAGGGCAAAGAATCCTTAATCGATGAAACGTCAAACATTAATGGAGTCGAGAATGACGAAAGACAGGGTTTATATATAAGAACTAAAAATAAAACACATGCAAATAAAATTAAAGCTGAAAAATGAAGTAATGATGCGAATTATTTGGGAAAATGGAGTTAATTCAATAGTAATGGAGTGTAACTGACGAAAATAGAGTGAAAATGCAGAAAACGTGGGTAAGAAGAAGAAGGAGAAAGGCGGAATGTTGATTTTGATTGTTTTTTTTTAAAAAAAATTCATGGATATTTAAAGTTCGGGCTGCGCGCGGGCTGAACTTTAAGTAAACGGGCCGAGCACGGGCCGATTAATAGAACAGACTCACATGAGTCCATTCTACACATTTTTCGTAATCTTTTTTATAAATTTTACTGATGCAAGGTTAAATATACTTGTCAATATTGTGCATTAATGTATGTCATTCAAAATCATGCATCAATCTTAGGCCTCTTTTCACTCCACCTTATTTTTGTTGAATTAAAATTATTTTTACTGAACCAAAATTTTTTTTACCGAACTAAAATTATTTTACTTAACTTAAATTATTTTTACTGAATTGAAATTAATTTTACTAAAATAATTTTTTTTTACTGCTTCGTATTATATTTCTTTTTTGAAGTTATTAATTTCATATAAAGTTATTTTTGCTCAATTGAACTTATATTTATTGAACTGAATTTATTTTTATTGAATTGAAATTATTTTTACTGAATATATATTTTTTTTAATGTGAAGTGAACAAGACATTAAAATAATACCTGGCCAAATCACCTCGATTTAAATGACAAATTTTCACTAATAGTAGTCAATGCCGAAACAAATATTTACTTTGGCCAAGCTAAAGGCTTCTTAGTTCTTACGGATCATAAGCAGTTACCCACTTGCCAACTGCAATTTAGCAAGTACGAGTTAACGAGTATTAAAATAGCAACTGGCAATTGCTTTATGAAAAAAGTTATTTTCTATATAAATCTTATACAAAGTATACTTTAGGCTTCATTTGGCATTGCTGTGGTTTTCTGTTTTTTAGTTTTGTTTTTTAAAAGCATATGATATATGTCCCATAATAAATCAAAAATTATTTAAACTTATTAAAATCATGATAGTTTTGAAAACTGACAACAGAAAAGTAGAAACATTTTTTTCTTGTTTCCTATTTTTGGTTTTTTGTTTTAAAAAAATAGGAAACTGAAAACCAAAAATGATGCCAAACAAGCCCTTAGTTATCTATTTTTTTTATTTTTATTTTTTTTCAACTTACCACAACAGTGCAACACTCTAAAGCTATATTCATTTAATGAATTATACTCCTGACGTAGGGAAAATGTAGGTTGTTATCTAATCTTCCTTAGAGGCAAACATTTATAAACACTTAACAAACCTAAATACGAGTATAGAGGCAAGTCAAGGGTCGAACCCAAAGAAACGGTAATGTTTAAGCCCTCTCAATTATGCGCCTAAGCTAGGTCGAAGCCAAAGATAAGAGAGAACACTAACAACTAACAAACAAACAACCAAACAAATAAAACACTAGGGAATGGGGATCAACAAGTAATCATGACAATTGTAGCAACTCGGGAACAGCATGCAAATCAAAGGTTGCGAAGACTAATGGTAAGAGCAATCAAAAGAGCTCAACAAGTTATCTCCTAGAGGTCTAACTAGCGCCAACTACGATAGACTCTAACTAGGAACGTCACTAACCGAACTCAATCGACAATTGTGAGCTACAAATCAATGGTCCATATCAATGTAGACTCACAATGCAATTTAGCATAATTCTCAAGGCCTAATCGAATTACACACATGCACAATTTCCATTAATCACTTTAATCTCAACAATTAATCAACACAATTCCCAAATTAAGCACAATCAATCAATCATACAAGTTTCACCCAATCCCTAGCCGAACAACTACTCTAACATCATCATCTAATCAATTAACAACTAAGGAAATCAAGAATCAACAATATATGAAGAACAACTACACTAATCAAGCATAAAACATCAAAATCAATCCAAACAAACTTGAATATTAAACAAAGCAATAAAATGAGATAGAGTTAGAAATTCTCATTAATAATAGAGAAGATCTTCAACACAATTGTCCCCATTGAATCTTCAATCTCTCAATCACAATTGAAATTCCTCACTTTCTCTCTCTAAATCTACTCCTAAACTAACCCTAAAACTAGAGAGAGAAGCTCTTAACTAAGCTAAAATTATGATCAAAGATTATCTCTAATTGTTTCTCTCCTCTTTTCTAAAAATCGGGTTACAAGGTGTAAATAGGAGGTGCGAAACGAAGCCAAGCAAAAATAGGGACCCGGAGCGGCGCGCCCGCCCTCCTCTGGGTTTCTTCGGTTTTTCTCGAGGCTTCGTGCTTCAACAAGGGACTTCAAGCGAGCGCACCAAGGATGGCAGATCCAAAGGAGCTTGACGGTGGGTTTAACACCACTCCTTCATGAGAGTGCGGCTGAGAGCGCAAGAGCTAGAACTTGGAGAATCCACTTCCTTGCATCTTGAGCTTTCTTATTGCCATGAGCTTACTCCAAAAGCATCTTCCACCTTAGTAATCCATCCATATCAAGACCCAAACCTCGTACAATACCTATAACCACGAAAAGAGAGCAAATAAAGGAGAAAAGACTAGAAAAACCATCAAAATGCACAAAACCACAAAATAAGAGAGAAAAGGTAAAACAAAGAGCTAAAGCATAAAACTAAGCATTTATAAGGAAGGAAAGTTATGAAAAGAAGGTAAAAACAATCTAAATACTCATCAAATGGGTGCCATTTATGACACCCATCAACTCCCTCCATTTTTTAATAATTGTTCCACTTTTCTTTTTCGTCCGTTTTTAAATACTTGCTCCATTTCCTTATTTGGAATACTTTTATACTCCCTCCGTTTCATAATGTTAGTCCCATAAACTATTTTAGGCGTTTCAAAAAGATATACCTATATTGAATATATTCCATTTTTAACTTAGTTTTGATTTCCTATTTTATACATATTAAATTCTAACTAGTTAAATTTATTGATTGTTGATTGATGACATGGCTCTAAGTAAGGAAATCTCAACAATGAATTATGCAATTATGGCTAATACTTTCCAAAAAAAATCAAAAAATTTAAATAAGGCAAAACTAATTATGAATAGTTTTTGTACTTTAATGTTTGATTCCAAATATTATTCGTTTCTTATTTTATGTGATTGATTCTATATGGGACTATCATATTGAAACGGAGGGAGTAATATTTAATTCATTTCTCTCACCTAGTGGACCCAACATAAATCATATTTTATTAATTTCATATTCTCTCTCCTCCAGTTCTCTCCACTACTTTTGCTTTTTACAATTTTTTATTCTTCCACCTACCCCACTAACTCCATATTTTATTACTTTCTCCAATTTTCTTCTAAAACTCCGCACATGGAGAAATGGAGCAAGTATTTAAAAACGGAGGGAGTAATGCTTTGATAAAAAATCTTACTCTACTGTATTCTTTCAACACATATATACTAATAGTCTAAGAGTACTAGTCCAATAATAACAGTACTTAATATTACACAGTAAGAAACTAACAGTTGATTTACATTTCATATAAATTAGGATTTTTTTTTGAAAATAACACTACAAAATAACAGAAAATTTGATTATAACACCACAAAATTTCAAACTTTTATTATAACACCACAATAAAACAAAAAAAAATTTGATTTCTCCACCACTTTCTAACGCCATCCAAAAAACCGTTAGTGGGCACCATACTTTACACGCGTCAGTTAACTATTTGATTAAAACAAAGAAAAAAAAGAAAAAACCATAACTCCTAGCCGTAGCCACCACCCTCACCACCGATGTCGGTTCTCCCTGCCTCCACCGTATCGTCGTCACTCTATTCTCGGTTGTCCGCTTCCCCAGACGACCACCCTAGACTGATGAAACCACCCCTACTCCTCTGCCGCAAGCCCCACTACAGCAAGCTCCTCTGCCGCAAGCCCAACTAAGCCTCACTAATCCAGCCTCCCGCCATCACCGGTGAAACATCCTCACCCGAGCCCAGCCACCAAGCCCAACCGGCGCTTAAAACATCCCAGCCAGCCACGAACGAAAACCATCCACCTTGAAACACCCCAGCCTTGAAAGTTGAAACACGCCATCCCAACCACGACTGTAACAGCCGAAAGCCCGAAAACCACCCTTTTTTTTCCACCCTCGAAATGGCTAGAATCAACCATGGAAACCCATAATGGTCGATTTCCATGGTCGATTTGACCGTTTTAAGGGTGGGGAAAGGGGGTGGTTTTACGCAGTGGTGGCCAGGACAGATATGGAACGGAGCGCTGGCGGTTGGGATAGGGTTATGCGTAGGCGCGTCTAGGTTAGGGAGGAGTGCCGGCGGCTGGGGTAGGAGAGAAAATGAGTGCCGGTGACTGGGGTTGGGATGTCGGCAGTGGCAGTAGTGGTGGTGGGGCTGGGTTTAATTTTTTTTTTAACCAATAATATGGTGACATGTAGCAATGTGGACCTTACTTAACGGATTCCATCCAAAAATCTGTTAAGTGGTGGTGAAATCAATTTTTTTTGGTTTTTTTGTGGTGTTGTTATAATAAAAGTTTCAAATTTTGTGTTGTTTTTTTTTTCCTTCTCTTTTTTTTTGACAAAAGAATTTTGTGGTGTTATAATCAAAATTTTGGCTATTTTGTGGTGTTATTTTCTGAAAATCCCTACAAAGTAATAAAATAAACATAGTAAAGGTAATACTCCAATTTGTTTTAATAAAACAAGCGGAGTATATGAATAATCGTAGCAAATATTCAAGAACAAAGGGATATTGTTTTAATAAAATCCAATTTCATAATTCTTTCCTTATACATTATTGCAATTAAAGTTTAATACACACTCAAAATCAGAAAAATTCTGATCAGACGGGATCAGATCATCTTAATTCAAATGAAAAGAATAAGTCCATAATCTATTCCGAATTCGGATTCGAATATGCCTCAATAATATGCTACCTCTTCCAGGTTGGAACTATTTCCGGAGGCTTCTATCTACCACCAAGCAATTTTATTTTTGGACCATGCTGCTATAATTTTACAGGAAACGGGTTTGACCAATTTTAGGAAGCGTCCGTACAAGATAGAAAATTGGTGTTTGGGTCTGAAAGAAATTTCTGCTTTGATTACTTCTGAGTGGTAGAACTTTTTCATCCTTGTTCACAAATGTTCTCTGTCTCTCGGAAATTGGATGATGTCAAGAAAGGTTTATTGTCTTGGTGTGTTTCTAATAAGAGAAGTTGGGGTATTGATTGGCAAGATTTGCAGAGTTCGGTGGCTTCTGGTTCTTCTAACTTACAATATGAACAGGATCGGGGTGATCTTCTGGTTCTTCGTCAAGATAAAATTTCTCGTGCTAAGGCCGCTTTCTTATTCTGGAAACAACGCTGTAAGACTCGTTGGGATGCTTTAGGACACACTCATCCACTCTCCTTTTCCGTTCGGTGCTGGCCCGACGTCGTCAGAATAAAATTATGAGTCTACGGGATGATAATGACAACTGGGTTTCTGACTATCCTCAGATTTTTGAACTCCTTCAGAAGCATTTCTCTTATTTATATAACTGTTATGATTCCTCTCCTCCTCCTGCTCCTTGCCATTGGGATGATTTGGAGATTCCTACTATTTCTTCTGAAGATTGTCAATTTCTTTTACGTCCTTTCTCCCCTTTGGAAATTAAGGATGCGATGTTCCATATTGGTTCGAATAAATCTCCAGGTCTAGATGGGTTTACCGTAAATTTCTTCAAGAAACACTGGGAGGTGGTGGGTTCCCAGATTGTTGAGGCTGTTTAGTATTTCTTCGCTCATGGCTACCTGTTAAAGGAATGGAATCGTACCTTTTTGGTTTTACTTCCTAAAGTTGAACATCTAGAAACTCCTTCCCAGTTTCGTCCCATCGTCTTATGTAATGTGCTTTATAAATGCATTGCGAAGTGTCTCACTAATCGGCTTCATCGTATTTTGCCTTCCTTGATTTCCGACACCCAGAATGCCTTTGTCCCAGGCCGGATATTGGCGGATAATGGACTTCTGGTCCATGAGCTGCTTTCGTACATGTCCACATCGTCTACTAGACTTTGTTCGACTGCCTTAAAGCTTGACATGAATAAAGCTTATGACAGGGTGAACTGGGAGTTCCGTTGGGATACACTCCGGAGATTTGGCTTTTCTCCGTACTGGGTTCACATTTTGCAACAATGTTATACTACGGTTTCGTATCAGATCCTGGTGAATGGTTCTCCGTCCTAGCCTTTTCTTCCTAAATGTGGTTTATGCCAAGGAGATCCTTTATCTCCCTATCTTTTTGTTCTATGTATGGAAGTTTTCTCCTTGATGCTCCGTCGTGATGAAAAGAAGGGCCTATTCCAGGGTCTACGTGTGTCGCGCCGGGCTCCTTCTGTCTCTCACCTCCTCTTCGTGGGATGATGCATTATTATTCTTTCGGGTTTCTCCGACGGCTTGTGATCAGATTGTTTCTGTAACGAATGAATTTGCTCGGTTTCGAGTCAAATGATTAATTTGTAGAAATCTTTTGTCAAGTTTAGTTCTAATAATCCTAATGATTATCGTGATTATTTGTCCTCTAGCCTTATAATGAAGTCACGCTCGTCCATTGGAGAATATTTGGGTCTCTCGGTAGATTTAGGCCGTGGAAAGTGCAAGGAATTTCAGTTTACGGTGGACAAAGTGGTTCAACGCCTGTCGTCGTTTGCTTCGCTCCACTTATCTCCAGCAGCGAAGCTGGTCGTTATTAACTCGATAACGGTGGCTACCTTCAATCATGTTCTTTCAGTTTTCAAGGTTCCCTCTACTATTTGTGATCTGATAGATTCATTGCTTTCTCGGTTTTGGTGGAGTTCTGGTAAGGATTCCAGGGGTTTGGCCTTGGCTCCTTCCATAGCTATGCATCTCCCCAAAGGTTTGGGGGATTTGAGTATCCTCCATCTCCGGTCCTTTAACATGGCTTTATTAGCCAAGTAGGCTTGGAGGCTGAGACTTAATCCGTAGCTCTTGGCTTCTCGTGTCCTCAAAGCTAAGTATCCTTCCCTTTTATCGCTTAATCCTTCTATCACTTGTTCTCGGCCTTCCTGGGGAAGTCGTGGGTTAGTAGAGGGGGGTGTGGTTTTATCCAATGGTATTGCTTGGAAGGTTGGTTCGGGAGCTAAAGTTAGTATTCTTGATGATTGTTGGCTGCCTAATGTAACGGTTACTTTTAAGGATTCTATTCCAGATGAAGATCGTCCTTCTTTGGTGTCTTGGTGGTTCTAGATTCGTGTGCTTGGAATGCATCCCTGATTCCGCATCTTTTCCCTAATTCTGTTGCTTCGGCGATTCTTGGTTTGGATCTTCCGTTACAAATGATTGATGACGTTGTTTACTGGAAATTCACCCGAGATGGATCATTCTCTACCAAATCAGCTTACACCTGTTTACTTTCCCTGAATACCCCCCGGCTCCTACCTTTATCTCTTCTGCTTGGTGGAAACGCTTGTGGGGTTTACTTGTTCTTCCGAAATGGAAGATTTTGGCTTGGAAGGTTTTGCATAACGATCTTCCTATGACAGCTTTACTTGTGCTCAAAGGTCTTCCGATTGATTCGACTTGCATTTTTTGTCGCCGTTCTGCTGAGTCTGTGGATCACTTATTCCGGGATTGCTCCTTTTCTCGGCATCTTTGGGATTCTTTCCCTTGGGACGCTGGTCCTAGGCCGGATACTCCTCTTCCCTTCCATGGTTGGTTTTCGGATGTAATCTCAAGTTTTGCTAGTTCCAAGAATTGGTGTGCCCTAGATCGGTTCTTTGGAACTTGTTGGGCTATTTGGTTAACTCAGAATAATGTCCGATTTAGATCGGCAGTTTACTCTCCGTAGTCTGTTCTGGGCTTAGCCTTTGATTGGTGTTTCCGTAGCACAAAGGCTCGTGAATTCACAGGTTCTCCTGCTAATTCTCCTCCTGGGTTCTCTACCCCTCCTTTGAGTCGGGTTCTTCGAGGTGATCTTCATACTACCTGCGATATCTTGATTTTTTTTATGGTGCTTGGGATCAGGGGAATTATAATGTTGGTACATGTTGGTGTTTTCTTGAGTTGTCTTCTTCCCAGGCCTTGGGGGTGGCGCCTGGGCATGTATTCCTAGCTCTGCTCTTCATTCTGAATTATTAGCTTGTCTTTATGGCCTTAGGCATGCTCGGTGTAGGGAATATTTCAAGCATTACCCCAAACTTGAACCCCATTGTGATCATACACTTAAGTATGGTGGGGTCCAAAGGGAAGGAAGCTAGAGCAAAAGAGTCGCCAACAAGTTTTAGGAACTTGTAAACCGTTCACAAGGTGAAGATTACACCCCTTAACGATCCAGGAGATCGTCAACTCCAAAAGGTCTTGAACCAAATAGGGTTCAGGGATGAAGGTACAAATCCAACCTAAAAGAGATTGAACTTGCCCTAAATAGGCCTCTACTTCATTCTTCTCGTATTCATGTGCGCTTTCTGACTAGCATGCAATCAATAGGTTTACCCTAAACTTGTTTATCTATGTTGGTTGAATTCAATGTACAAATAAAACTATTATTGGCGATCACTTGAATTATAATCAAATTAACCCTAAACAAGATTATTAATTATCTTATTAAGCGTGATTACAAGTACAAATTCCCTTTAAACATGCATAAAAGGCGTGATCAAGCAATAACAATAATATAAGCATTAAGCAACATAATAATCACAATAACAATAATCATGTTAATAATAAAGCTTAAACATAATAGCAAGATCCTAGGCATGATACTAACAAGATTAATAACAAATCCTAGCATGTCACTAAGCAATAAGTATCAAAGCTTTAGCCTAACATGGTACTAACATGATATTAGAAAAGAATAAAAGGCACCCTAAACATGATACTAGAAAGTAATAATAACATCCTAACATGATACTAGGAATTAAACAAATTTAAACATGCTTTCTACGAGAATAGAGCAATAAGATTACATACTTTGATGCCTCGTGCCTCTTTCTAATAACAAAATACACGCGTTAGTAACTTCAAGGAAAAATAATAAAATCAAGCAATCAAATTAAATAATTGAAATAAAGATTAGGGACCAAACCCTCAGAAATTATAACCTTTCACGTCTAGGGCGAAGGCAACTTCGAACTTGGCTAGATGTGTCTAGATCTCGTGAATGCGGAATTTTGTTTGTGAAAAGTTAGAGAGATGAGAGCATAGAGAGAATTTATGACTGATGATGAGAATTGATAATTGATTGTTGATGAATAAAAACGGAGGTTCAGGACCCTATTTATAAGAAAACAATCCGGAAATAGATAGAATTTGATAAGGAATAAAACTCCACGCTGTCGCTGCAAAACCGACCTTGTCGCTTGGCGACAAGATCTGTCGCATGGCGACAAGATCTGTCGCATGGCGACAAGCTCTGTCGCTTGGCGACAAGCTCTGTCGCGTGGCGACAAGGCTTGTCGCGTAGCGACAGGCCTGTCGTTTGGCGACAGCCTGGATTCCTAAGCGCTTTTAAACACGGAGTCCACTTATCAATCAAAATTGACTTGTAAAGTCCGTATGAAAACTGAAATCGTATTTTTCATAAAATAATATTTTATTCCAAATAAAACTTATCAAAATATAATTATTAATTCTAATTCTATTAGGACTAAAGAGAACCTTCTAGAGAATTCTAGAAGACTATAATTAATTCTAATAACTTTAGGAATAATAATTAAAATTGGGCCCTCCCCTAGATCATTGGGCCACATGTAAAGATCAAATCGGGCCCAGTTTAGTATTTTGGCCATAATTTCCTCATTATTCATCGAAATTGGGCTTATAATATATCGTTGGAAAGCTCTTTGCAAGCCCCATCCAACTACACCATTATTGGACCCTTGTCGTGGACCAAACTAAACTGGATTGACTGTTTTCATAAAAAAGAGTGAAAAAAGAATTATTTTCAAAAACAGAAAGAAGAGATATTTTAATAAACCAACCGAAACAACTGACCTTTCACACTTTCACCTCGTTCGATAATCAAATGACATGCAAGGTATTCATCACTGGGTTTGGTTTTGGGGAGACACATGGGTGTCTACACTCGGCAACGGGGTTTTACTCGACTTGGCCTACACACCGACTGTATGGGATTCCTCGGTTATTATGGGATCTTGGGTCTACAGATATTTCGGTTGTTTGGATTTTACAGGAAATCCAGGTCATATATTCCTCCTTTGTTACTTGTCATATTCGGAAGGTCCCTCGGGCTTCGATTGCGGAGGCTCACTCTCTTGCCATTGCTGCTAGGCGTAAGGAGTTACATAATTATACCTTTTAGTTTATTTATTTGTTTGTTCCCTTTGTCAAAAAAAAAAAAAGGAAGCTAAGTTGAAGATTGAGACATTAACGTAGCTAGCTTAGCTGAGTACCACCAAAAGTAATCATCCTACTCACGTAGAAAGGGCTCATTTATTACACCCAGCTGACTGCTGACCTCAATCAATCTAAATGTTCCCATACCCACTTGCCAAATGCTATTTATCAAGTAGCAACTGCCAACTTTATTTTATTATTATTATTCATACATTTATTTTTGAGTAAAACAACTGCCAACTTCTTTACTCCAACAAAATTCTTGTGTTTCTATAAATACCCTTTCCTCTCTATTCTTTGTTTCAAACCATAACAATTAATATCCTTTCCAACAAACTCTCCTCTTCTTCCAACTAACCCAAAAACAAATTTAAGTGAAGTTGAAAGGCACAAAACACGCCTCTAAATACATTACTTGTAGTACTTATAAACACTGATTGTGAATACGAGCGATAATCAATCAAAAGTTACCCCGATATAAATAAAATGGTGTGTTTTTGCTTCCTAGTTGATCAACAACGTCAAGTAAGGAAGAGCAAACCGGCTGCCGGTACGTGTTCGCGGTGTGGTGGTGGTGCTAGTGTTGCTGATATGAAGACTGCTACTAGGTTCTGTCATATACCATTTTATTGGAAGTCTTGGCGAGCTATTATGTGTACCTTTTGTGGATCAATTCTCAAGTCGTACCATTGAAACTAAATTAGTTTTTTATATACAATTTTTTATGGGGTTCTTTTTCTCTTTTGTTTAAGAAGGATACTAAATATTATATACAAGTATATATGATAATACGGAGAACATTCTTTTGATGGCATATATATGTTCTCCCATTTTCTTTTATTTAATAGACTATAACAACAAAAATAAGGGAGAAAAGTCATAGCAAATTTCAATAATTAAGATTTGCTTTTCGTTGGTAATGAATTTCTTTTATATTTTAGTATTTTTATTTTTATATGTTACATTTTAGAATTTTTATAATTTTTTTGCGGCATTTTGGTAAAATCATGAGTAGTTATGGGATTGTGTAGTTTTTTGTTGCACGTTTTCTTGCTACTCTATGGTACAGAATGTTGGGCTTCTAAGAAAGAGCATATTAAAAAGATGGAGGTTACGGAAATGCGCATGTTAAGGTGGATGTGTGGAAACACTTTAAGAGATAGAATCAGAAATGAGGTTATTCGCAAGAAAGTAGGTGTGGCGGGCATTGTAGATAAATTAAGGGAAAATCGTCTGCGTTGGTTTGGACATGTAAGACGGAGACCCGAGGGTGCACCGGTGCGAAGAGTGGAAGAGTGGGACCATGGAGGGATTAAACGAGGAAGAGGGAGACCAAAGATGACTTGGTTGGAAGGAGTGAGGAAGGATATGAAGTGCATGGATTTACGTGAGGATGAAGTTTTGGATCGTAAGGGATGGAGGAGAAAGATTTATGTTGATGACTACACGGAATAATCAAATTTGGTTCATGTTAGCCGACCCCACTTTTGGGATTAAGGCTTTGATTGATTGATTGATTGATTGATTGTTTTCTTGCTACTCTAGAGTCAATACAACGGCTTTGATGTGGATGATGATGAAAATGTAGAAATTAGAGGTGGAAACGACTCAAACGAGTAAGAATTGTATTCTTTCTCTATATCTCTGTTTTTTTTTTTTTTTCCTCTTTCTGTTGTAGAAAATATATAAATAGTACTCCCTTCGTCTCCAAACTTCGACCCTTTCGGTCTGATTTTGCGGTTATTAAGAAACTTAAATAAAAAAAAATAAAATATATTGGAAAGATAAATTTACATAGGGTTTGTAAAAAAGTACTGAGATAAAGTATTAAAAATACATGAAAAAACAAAATTTTATACGGGGAAGCTAATTTTCACAAATATTGTTGTAAATTGGTGGGTATTTTAATGCAAATGGATTTATCACTTTGGGACTAAAATAAGACCAAAAGGGTCGAAGTTTCGGTGACGGAGGGAGTATGTTTTATTATAGAAAAATACTATATATAACCCTAAGAGCTACATATAAACATTAAAAATACTCTAGAAAATTGTTTAAATTTCCGAAATCATGACAAAAATACACTAATTACACTGATTTGCTCGTGTTTTTGTTATGAATTTCTAATTTTATACATTTTTTAAGAGTATATTTAATTCTTATATGTAGCCCTAAGGGCTATATATAACATTACCCTTTATTATATGATTGTTATTATCACAAAGTTTCATATATGGCTTGGGTTACTTGGTCAGGAATTAGTCGATCAATCAAAGGTTACTTAGTCAGGGACTTACTTGATCGGGGTTACTTGGTCGGTCAATATTATTACACATGTATTGTATCAATTTTATTTAAAAAAAATTACTTATTTTTCACAAATATAATAGAGAAAGATGATTGTGCCACATAAGTTAAATAGAGAACGGGCTATTTTCATGGCATTAAAGAGTTAATGACCTAATTACTACCTTCGATTTTTTTAGTTGCATCTTTGGAATATTTAATATCTCACAAATAAATAATACTCCAAAATTACAATTAAAAAAAATCGGAGTTAGTAGATATCTTTGAGGCTTAGAGTTAATTTTGAGCGAAACAGTTTTAACAGGTCTATATATATTTGATTTTATCTTCTAATTTAAACAACCCTAAGACTTTTTGATGCTTGATTGGATATGGTTGTGAAAGACAATATAATATTCAAATCCTTTGATGTTAGCTGCAGCTTACAAAGTTTTTAACTATGATATAATTATGAATTATTTAAGAGTTGGCTGGGAAGTGATGCAAAACATAGGCAACAATTTACTATAGATAACAATTGAAAAGCAATAAAGATGATTAACACGAGAATTTTATGTGGTTCGGTCAATGTTACCGATTCCACAAGGAAATAATATTAGCGCAGCCACATATATATGTACGGTCAGCACTTAAAGATGCTAACAAAATACAGGGAAGATACTCCGAACACACATATTAAATACTTCGTGTCATTTTACAAAATAGAAGAAAAAAATTCAAAATGTGTTAGCTATCACAATCTTAAATCGAACATTCCTTCTTGAAACTCTAACCAAAAAATCCAAATAAAAATCTAATAGCCAAAGAGGTAATTGATTCAAACCTATGTGTATGTTGAGCAAGGCTTATGACATATGACAAAGTTTAGTGGAATTTCCTACTTTAGGCCCTTAGTGTGTATAGTGAATCATATAGTGTATCTAAACAATGTCTTTAAAATTTTCTTAAGAGATAAACCTCGATCAATTTAAGCTCAAATATATGATCTTTGACAAGGGGATTCTCTTTCTTCCTATATTGTTTATTTGTGTTCAAATGTAAGGACATTTGTGTTAGAAATGTTATACTCCGTACTGTTTATTTGGCTACATTTGACAAGGGAATCCTCTTTCTTCCTATACTGTTTATTTGTGTTCAAATATTTGGCTATGTTCAAATGTAGAAACATTTGAATTATATGACCTTCTAACATTTGAATATTTTTCTATTAGAATTTCACTAATGGTTATGTTTGTGGTGAAGTATCCGTTTGAGGGGTCTCCAACAAGGTGATTCCTTTCTCCCTACATTTTCGTTATGATTATTGCTAATACTTTCTAAAGTTTGATATTAAAAAAAAAAAAAAAAAAAAAAAAAAAAAAAAAAAAAAAAAAAAAATTTGAAATCGAAAGTTAATTTGCACAATGAACATGCAAACTTGAGTGCTAAAATCCCGTAAAGTGGAATGCTCAAACACTGATGTTATACTCAAATTATACGAACTTCCTATCCTGTTATATCCGGATCTTGGACGTATCATCACCTGTTACAAGGCATGTGTTAGTCTAACTAGAAGAAGTCCAAAGATTTCAAACATGTTCTTTGTTGATGATGAGCTCCTCGATCATCTTCTTCAAAGCAGCCCTTGAAAATGCCTTAGTCTAATATATATCATTTCCCAATTTTACAAAATTATATGCCATGTAGTTTTATACTAAACCTTTATGGTCTTATTATAAATTTTTAGAATATGCCTTGAATCGGTGATCAATTAGGTACACGACCATATGCTTCATTGTACTTGATCGTGTACCATACAGCTATTCCGCGATGCATAGTACGTGACCATGTAGTTGGGCGCACGACTATATTGATTTGGGCCGTAGTTTTCTATTTAGTGCAATTTTGTTTTTGTTCTAGGGAGTACTATATGAATAAGGGGGCTTAAGTTCAAAGGTAAAGGTGGAGTAGCATATGTTTATAGGGGTTCATAAATATTTTTAAAATGTTTTAAACGAGAGATCTTGTATGTGTTACATAAATATACGCTGTTTGGATCTATTATAGTTACATTTCCAATTTGTATTAGTGTTGAGAAACAGGTTGAGTAGCAAGTACTTTAGATGAGAATGAAGCGACCACGACTACTTATCAAACAATCTCAAGAATCCAAATACAAATAGCTAGGATGCAAGTAGCCAAAACCAAGTAAGATCACACAAGATTGTCTAAGTCAAAATCATGGAGGGAATGAAATCTCTACACTACAATTATTCAACCTGTACAAAGATATATACGAGTGAAATTATATTTGTACAATAGGTTCACTACGCCTTCGCCACGTCGCAACACAATTGATTCAACAATCCTATTTATCAATTTTCAGATAAAATATTTTATATTTTATGATTTGTAACACTGATTACATACATACTCACCAAGTCACCAAAAACATAGCCGCCCTCCCTTTGACTTTATACACGAAGTGGATGAATTATATTGGATTTCTTACTCATCTCTTATCTGTTATCTCCTTCCCATTCTTTGCACATTAAATGTTCTACATTCATATGAATATGATATGGTACAATTTCATTAACATTAAAGAAAATAAACCAATAAGAGAAGCCATCTAGATTAAGCATTGAATGAAAAAGGAAAGCTAAGTGTATTTGACTTTTATTTTTGGCAAAAGTCAATACGGTGGTCTTGTGCCAAATGTTGTGTGGGAGTTGCAAATTCACACATGCCAACTACCATGAGCAATGTTTTCAGCATGGGCATGCTAACTACAATAAATACTTGTATTCGAAAATTAGAAAAAAAAAAAAAAAAGGAAAATTTGAAAAATACCACCATGTAAATTAGTGAATTTTAACATTACCACCTCAAGTTTTTTTATTTAATCGTACCACCTAGTTTTTTCCAAAACGCTAAAAAGTACCACCATTTTTCTGAGTGATGTTATCATGGGATTGTGTTAGTGTTTTTGCCGCAATTACATGCATGTTTTAATTGTGTTTTTGCCCCAATTACATGTTTTAATTGTGTTTTCGCCCCAATTACATGTTTTAATTGTCCAGCTATTCATCAAATTAATCAATTCATAAACCCTAATTTTTTGAATTGAGCAAAACCCTCAAATTGATTACCCAAACCCTAATTACGCTAATCAATTCAATTCATTAAGGTTTAATTGCAGAAATTAATACCCTAATTTGCGAAAATGCTATAATTGAAATCAAATTTGCAAAATGAATAGGTACAAAGAGGGGAGAAGGTAGGGTAAATCAAGGGGAAAGAGAGGGAAATAGAGGAAAAATGAAAATGTGGGACCCATGATGACGTCACTCGGAAAAGTGGTGATACTTTTAAACGTTTTGGAAAAAACTAGGTGGTACGATTAAATTAAAAAAAAAACTTGAGGTGGTAATGTCAAAATTCACTACTTTATATGGTGGTAATTTTCAAATTTTTCAAAAAAAAAAATGATACTTATAGTAGTAAGAATGAGGTCATTTGACTAAAACCATTTGCAATGGGAATACTCCACCCCCATTTTTCTTCAAATTGGGAGGATACTCCCATTGTGGGTAATATGCCCAAAGTACTCTATATTAGAGTATTTGGAAACATACTCTAAAAATGTAGTAGTACGTACTCCCATCATGTGAAACGTAGAGCTGTATCCTTCTCTTCTCTTACAATTAGAAAAGTCAGTAGAATTTGTATAAGTGGGGCTCATAACTTAGCATTTGCAGCTAGGAGACAGCCTCACTAGTGTTCTGGTGTTTTATTGATTGTCAAAAAAAAAAAAAAAAAAAAAACGTACTCCCATCATACTCCTCTAATGTGGACCCCTCACCTCAAAATTTGACACTTGTCAACTCTTTTAGTTGCCCTGCCCTCTCATTTTTTTCTTACATTACTTGCATAAAAGTATTTATGAGAGCATCTTCTTATTGTGGGAAATTATAGAGGGTGAGGAAAAGAAAGAGTATATAGATAGTAGAAAGTGGGGTATAGAAAAAAGTATATAATGTGTCAAAAGGAGAATCGGAGAGAGAGTGAAAAAGTAGGGAAATAGAGTACTCCCATTGAGGATGCTCTAACACTTTAGAACTATTCCTATCTGTATACTAGGGCTAGGGGAATTTATTATTTGATCCTTAAAAATTAACAAATATGGGATGGTATATTTTTGTTTTCTGTTAAAAATGGAAAATTTATCTAGAAGGGATATATATATTCACTATTTTGTCTAGAAGGACCTTATATGTTTAAAGTGGTTTAAAAGGAGTTTATAAGTTTATTTTGTTGTTTGGGGGAATCTTGAGGTCGGAATACGACATTAATTGACTTTTTTCTCCGACGTTGACCTCCACGTGACCTTAAAAAATGACCCCCTTTGGTTTTTTTCTACAATTTCCCTCCAATTCCTCCTACTCTCTCTTCTAATCCCCAAATGACACAAATCAAATTAATGCTCTATTTGGATACAAGAGTTTCATTTAAAATCCTGAAATTGAGTTAATTCTAGTGTTTGGATGAGTTGGAATTTGAAATTTGAATTTAGTCCGAATTCTAAAACAATTAAGAAAACTTCATAAAACTAAGAATTTGAAATAATTAGTCAAACCATGTCATTTGAAGTTCCCTACCTAACCCAGCTCCACTACGGCACTTCCCAAACACTTATCGTATACTTAATCAGTTAATCCTAGTTCATCCTTTTTTTTTTAAACCTAGTTCATCCCTTTCATGTAAACCCCCTTTTTAATTTACTTTCTCTCTCCTCGATTGAGCAGTCTCCATCCTTAACTTTCCTCCATCACCTTCTTCTTTAACGACACGACGGCTTCGACGACGGTTTAACGAAATCGTCAGATCCTATGTATAGAGATTAGCAGTGGGTTTCACGCTACAAAATCTAGTTTTTGGATATAAGATGTGAGTAAAATCTTTGGAATTGATGATGATGAAGGTTATTGTTCTGGTTATTGAAGAGTTGTGAATTTTTTATACTGATTATTAGTTAAATTAATCAATTTGTTATTAAAATTTCAAAGTATTGCCAAACACCATGGATACTTTGAAATTCTGGATTTAAAATTGTTGTTCTCCCAAACAAGTAATTTGGAATTGAAAGCAAGGATTTCAATTTCCAGAATTGAAATACAGAATTTGAAATGAAATCAATGTTTCCAAACACTCTAAGGGAATTTGAGGGAAATCATGGGAAAAAAAAGAAAAGGGGGTCATTTTTTAAGGTCTCATGAGAGGTCAATGTCGGAGAAAAAAGTCAATTATTGCCGGATTCTAACCTCAAGGTCCCCCAAACAAACAAGATCAACTTATAAGGTCCTTTTAAACCACTTTAAACATATAAGATCCTTCCACACAAAATAGTGAACATATATGTCCCTTTAGATAAATTTCTTTTTAAAAATTAAAATCAAACTGAGACGTTGATCGAAAATATATATTGTCTTGATCTAAGGTCGTTAGAGATTTTAGTGAAAGGGGTCAAATAAGAGATCTGTCTCCATCTTCTCCCAAGCGACCAAGCCTAGATTTTTGCAGGTGATGAAGCGAGGATATGGATGAAAATCATACCTTCCCTGGGTGGTAGAAAAAAAATGCACATTTAATCCTTCTCATTCATCTCATTTTGAGAAACTTCTCATTAAATCTCAACCCTATATATGTATAACATTATTTTTTCTTCAATTATACTTGTGAAGTTGTAGCGGTTATTTCACCATCACCTATATAAAAATCATCACACTAAAGTTGTGTAGATTGCGTGCTTTAAAAATGGTGTTAAAATTTATTAAGTACTTTTGTTAACTCTCATTAAAAACTTATGTTATATGGAGTGAAAAAAACATGATTAATGTTTATAAATACGAAAAATAATCTCAATTGCAATATATAAATTTTTCATTAAATAATTCACTGATTACATTTTAGTTGTAATTATTATAAAATCTTCCAAATATTTATTGAAAATAATTATATAAAAAGAACCAAGATAACAAGTTATTATTGACACTAGATGAAGCTCGTGCGATGTACGGTTTGTTTGAATTTTTTAAAACAAATTTGTTTTTGTATTTATGTGCTAAAATTTGTTATATATTTAGATGCACAAAGTCTTATATGTGGCTGGTCACACCGTGTGGCATGGGTTACTTCGTTACTGTAATAGGGTTACTTGGTCGAGCTAAAGGGTTACTTCATCAGTACTATAGGGTTACTCGATTAGTGTTATAGGGGCTACTCAGTTGACAGGGGTAACTTGATCAGTTTTATATGGGTTACTTAGTTCTTTTATAAGTGGCCACACGGTGTGACTGACCACACACAAGGCGGGTTGATTTACATAAAATTCTTAATATCAAAAGATAATATTTTATATTTAATAATTTCAACTTAAAAATCTCATCCGCCAATTTTGCTTATTTGGCATTTGAATTATTTAATTTTAAAAGAAATTAATAATCTCTTATTTTATTGGCTACAACTAAAATTTATAATCCTACATGGCGCGCTAAGAAAATTAAATCCTACGTGACTCTTTAAAAATTCGAGAAAAAGCTCCCCTTTATATATATACTAGTTTTGTGCCATGAGCGATGCCCAGGTTGTCTATTAAATTTTAGGATAAACCTTTTGGTTTGAATGTTACATACGGTCATATATAATCACTTTTGATAATGCAGGATATTTTCATACTTAAATTATTTTTACTAAACTGAAAGTATTTTTACTGATTAAAACTTATTTTTACTAATTGTCTGTTATTTTAAATATATTATAAGTGGATTTTATTTTAAAAAACTTTTTAAAACAAATTTTGTGACAGAATAAGAACCTAGTTATTAGATTTTTATATGAGATATTAGTAGTGTATCGATAATAAAACTCTATACAACATTTTTATCTTAAAAAATCTATCCAAAAATCGATTATTTAACATCTTATTGGTCGCCTACATGGCACAACACTTGGCGAAAAACTAGAATTCCAAGTGTGGTTGTCTCGTGACCTGGCTGCGAGACCAACTTTATTTATTAGTGATATGACTAGCTTGTGCCCGAGCGATGCCCAGATTGTTAATAAAATTTTGGGATAAACTTTTTAGCTTGAATGTTAAACACGGTCATTTATCCCTTTTGATAATGCATGATATTTAGACATATGATATTATATTGCTTATTTATATACCTTTTGTAATTTTGTTTGTAGATAGATATCTACGTTATTATTGACTTTAATTTATAACTGAAAGTATTTTTACTAAAACTAAATTATTTTTACGGATTGAAACTTGTTGTTACTAATTCTATATTATTTTTTAAAAATAAATTAAATATTATATTATAAATGGATCTTATTTTAAAGAAGTTATTAAAACAAATTTTATGAAAGAAATAGAACCGAGTTATAGCATATTTATTACTCCCTCCATTTTAAAATACTTGTTCCACTTTTCATTTTCGGCCATTTTTAAATACTTGCTCCATTTCCTTATTTGGAAATTTTTTACAATATTTAATTCATTTCTCTCAACTAGTGGGACCCAATTTTATTACTTTTAGATTTTCTCTCCTCCAATTTACCTTACAAACCCCACTGCCTCTATATTTTATTACTTTCTCCAATTTCTCCTAAAACTCCGCGCATGGAGATGAAAGGAATGGTGTCCTCATCCGATATAGGGTTCAGAATTATTAGAAAGCTAATTATTTAGTAAGGCCAAGTGATCGAAAGGCCTAGCCGGAGGCTGCTTCTGATCAGTTATATTAATGCATAATTAATATTACAGCTTAATCTTGACTGAACCCTTCGAGTCACACCCAATCGAGTAACTGATCCGAAACGACAAATTAATACGATAGGATTAAATGAGTCATTGAAGTATTACGAACAAAGACGTCAGATTCCGAGCTTAAAGCGTCGAAACCAAGCGTCGTAAGTCGAGTAAATTTTAGGAATCGTTGAAAACGAGAAAAATAATCAAATAAATATATCGTGCTAAAATTACGAGGATAGCACGAGCCCTAGCCAAGCCTTGGATCAAAGGCAAGTGGCTGGGGGACACAAGCCACGAGGCCCCAAGCCACAGCAGCCCTCGCAAGGCCCAGCTAGGCTAGCAGAGGCTTGCCGGGGATGGCCAGGGCTACTCGTGTGCCTGCACGCCACAAGCACCCCAAGCCGGACTGCCTAGCAAGCAAGCCGAGATTGCGAGGTGCGCTGCTGGGCTTGTGCTGCTACTGCTCGCTTGTAGGTGCTGCTCGTAGGCTTGCGGCATATTGGCACTTTGGCGTGCTTTGGATCCCAAGGCTTGAGGCCGGTCTTCTTTATGTTGACCAAGTGTGCCATGCACATGGGGTTGGTGGGTTTATGCTTGCCCTCTAAGGATGGGTTTGTGGTCTTTACCTACTCCCTCCTTATGTGATGACACTTGTCATTTGATTATTGTTTCATGACTTTTTATTTAATTTAGAATTAAAATTAATTGCTTGTTGTAGACACCTGATTGTGTCTCCCCAAAAACCAAACCTAGTGATGAGTACTTTTCACGTCATTAATTATCGAGTGAGGTAAAATGTTGAAGAATCTCGTGAATTTCCCCTTTCCTAAATGTTTTAATTAAAAAATAATTCATTTCTTATTTTGAAAATCACTCATTTCATGTCCTATTTATGGAAAATGTCCAATCCACTTTAGCATGGTCCATAATCTAGATCCAATAATTTTGTAGTTGGATAGGGCTCGAAAACAGCTTTCGAACAATATATAATAAGCCCAATTCCGAGTTATAACAAAGAAGTTATGGCCAAAATACTAAACTGGGCCTAAATTGACAAAATAATCATGAGGAGGGTCCATTAATTTTAATTATATTTCTAAAACCATTAGGATTTATCTTAATTTTATAGAATTATCTAAAAGGTTATTTTAAGTTCTAAAGGCATTAGGATTAATTATTATCTTCTAGAAGCTTCTAATTTATCCTATTTTGAAAAGATAATGATCAAGAATCCTACATCGGATAAAACAAGTGCTTTTAATGGGTTTAAATCTGATTTAACTAAGATAAGTACGGAAGATCGGCTAACCTATTTTGATTGGAATTCGAATTCCATACGAAATCTTATCGTACGAAATTTATCGTGCAGCGATTAATTTATCTCGCAGCGATGAATCCTGTTTTACTCCGAGTTGAATTTTGACTCGAAATCTAATCTTTTCCGGCCGTTTTCTCTATAAATAGGGGAGATTTTCCTCGTTTTCAATTCACCCACACTCACCAACAATCATCATCTCTTTCTCTCTCTCTCTCTCTAAGTTAAAGCTTGTTATCTCTCTCTCTCTTGATTTTCAAAACCCCTTTTTCTAAACTTTTTTCTTAAATACATACACCATTCGTCTTTCACGAGATACTAATACACCTAGCCAAGCTCGAAATTGCCTTAAACCTCGATGTGAAAGATTGATGGTTCTGATGGTTTGGTCCCAAAGCCATATTTCAATTAATATTATTTTGATTATTTGATTTAATATTTTTATTGAAGTTACTAACGTGTGTATTGTTTTAATAGAAGAGGTACGAGGCTTCAAAGTAAGTAGTTTGATTACTTCATTTCTTTAGGTATCATGTTTAGATTATTTTATTAATTCCTAGTATCATATTATGATGCTTTATTGCTTTTATAGTATCATGTTTAAGGAATTAATTAATAATTCTAATATCATGCATGTTCCTAGTATCATGTTAGGGTTAAAGCTTTAATTTTACTAGTGACATGCTAGGATTTGTTATTAATTATGTTAATATCATGCCTAGGATCTTGCTAATATTATTATGCTTTGATGAGATTATTATTATGATGATGATGATTTGTTGTGTCGATATTAATGTTATTATGTTGCTTGATGTTATTATTGTTATTGCCTGATCACACCCTTTCTTGCAGATTTAAAGGGAATTTGTATTTGAAATCACGCTTAATAAAGATAATTAATAATTTTATTTAGGCTAATATGATTTTAATTCAAGTGATTGCCAATAATTGATTTATTTGTGCATTAATAATCAACCAACATAGATTAATTAGGTTTAGGATTAATATAATGATTGTATGTTGATTAGAAAGCACACATGAATATGAGAAGAACAAAGTAGAGGCCTATTAGGGCGGGTTCAATCTCTTTTAGGTTGGATTCGTACCATCATCCCCGAATATCCAGTCATGGTTCAGGACCACTATGGAGTTAGCGATCTCTGTGATCGTGAATAGGGTGTAACCTTCACCTCATGGACGGTTTACAAGTTCCTCAAACTTTTTGGCGAATATTTTGATCTAACTTCCTTCCCTTTGGACGCCACCATACTTAAGTGCATGATCACAGTGGGGCTCAAAGTTGGGTGTTTAAAATATTCCCTACAGTTTTTGGCGACTTCACTGGGGAGGATTTCTATTTTAGTTCCTAAAATTTATTTTGGCAATTGATTTAGAATGAGTGGATGAGACTTGAAAAGTTCTAAATATTCATGTGCGTAATTTTGATTAACATTGTGGCATAAGCATTTAAAGGTCCGCATTGGAAAGACCATCGGTAATGCGTAAAAAACATAGGATTTTTACATGTAGGAAAATTGGGAAACATCTTTCACAATTAGAATCGAAAAAATACTACGAAAATCGGAAAATCCCGAGAACACAGATAGCTGCCGAGGAGTGTAGGAACAGTCGCGAGGCAGCAGTATCCATCGCAGTGCGATGGCTTTATCGCGACGTGATTGTTTCAACGCGGCGCGATAGAGTCATTGCTGCACGATGGACCTTGTTTTCTCCCGCTGAGTTCTTCCAATACCGAGCCAGAAATCTGCCTTATTATTTTGACCGATCCTATTACTTGTAGACACCTAAAAATGTCTCTCCAAAACCAAACCCGACGATGAACAACCTTTCACCGCCATTATTGGTCGGGTTGAGTATTCAATCTTGGAGTGATTAAATCCATATTCAATCCCAATACATTTCATAAACCAACCTAATTCCTAGACCATTTCCCCAAACTATAACATATTTTCCACTTTTCGTGCCTTTAAACCCTAAAATCATTTATTTCGTGTCCTTTTTATAAAAACGTTTAGACCAATTTATTTTGGTCCATAATCTGGGTCTAATGATTGAATGTTTGGATGAGTCTTGAAAATATCTTTCCAACAATATATTATAAGCCCAAATCCAAGTTATAACAAATAAGTTATAGCCAAAATACTAAACTGAATCCAAACCGAACCTAAGCCCACCTTACCTACGACCCAATGATTATGTGGAGGGTCCAAAGGCTTTAATCCCATTCCTAAACCAATTAAGATTGATTAGAAGCTTCTAAAAGTTTCTAAAAGAACTTAATTATCCTTTTTGAAAAGATAAGATTACAGAGTTTGAAATTGAATAAACCTCCTCTTTTTGACTGTCCTAATTCTATTCGAATTGAAAGACGTTCAAAGATAGTCAGATATGATTTTTGTGCTTCATAGTGTTTATCCAAATCTTATATGGATGGATAGCTCTTGAAATTATATTTTCAATGATATATTATAATATTAATTCCGACCTATAACGAAAAAGATATAAAAGAAATACGAAACTCTGTCCAAAACTGACACCGTCCCACTATTTCGGCCATATCTTCTATTCTACAAACGGTTTTAACCTGATTCTAATTGGGTTAGAAAGTAGACTTCAAGAGCTTTCCAAAAAAATATTATTTATCTTATTTCAATTTCTGGATCAAAAGATATGATAAAAAAAACCCGCAAAAACAGCTGCCTATCGCAAGAGTTTTATTCCGATTCGAATTCGGATCTTTTCTTGATTTTTCGACCCTTATTTTTTCTTTAAAAATAGAGTTCATATCACCCCTTTTTCAATCATCAACAAGCTTTGGCACCAAATCATTCTCTCTTCCTCTCTTATACATCAAGACCTTCTCTCTTCTCTCTCTCTTGCTTAAACCTAACTTCTAGCCTTCCCTATTCTTCCACCATACATCCCTTAAGCACTCCAAGGAGTCCATATACTTGACCCGAGGTTCGGTCCTTAAACCAAGGCATGAAAGGTATAATTAATTGAGGGTTTGGACCAAATTAACTCTACTTTTAATTTAATTTAATTTAATTTCAATTTGATTTATATTTTTATTGAAGTTACTAACAAGTTATTCATGATGTAGCAATTTAAAGGAACGCGCAGAATGTGAGTAATTAATTAATATAATTACTTATTTTACTTTATATTGCTAGTATCATGATTAGGTTTATTATTATTTGATTTAACTAACGATATTATTGTTGAATTGCTTCCAATATTAATGTTTATTCTATTATATTTTTATTGATCATCATATTGCATGTTTAAAGAGAATATGTAATAGAAAATCATGCCTAATAAGATAATTTGGACAACCTGTTTAGGTTCTTTTTTAATCTTGTTATTTAATCAAGTGATCACTAGTATTTATTATTATGTTGTATTAATATTCAACCAATTTAGCATAATGATAGTTTGGAACGAATTGAATATTTTGTTTGATGCCTTTGAGATTGCAGGAATCACTTTTCATAATAAGAATCGAGTAGAGGCCAATACGGGCGAATGTGACTCCATGACTCACTTCTTACCATCATCCCCGATCCTCCTTTCGAGGTTTCGAACCATATGGAGTTAGTAATCTCATGGATTATGAATGGGTGTAACCTTCATAGGTCAATCGTTGTTGCCTATCGTTATCCCTTATCGTGGTTGCCTTAAATAATCCGTGAACGGTTTACAAGTTCCTTAAAAACTTGTTGGCGGCTCCCTACTTTATTTGTCCCTAACCATCGTCCCGAATTGTATATTTCAATTCCCACTTCCAATAAGTGCCAAGCATACTCACACATGCTTAACGTAGGCGCACTTTGAACGACGCCTACAATACTGTTTGGCCGATTTTATTTCTTGATTGAGTTTTTCTTTCTTTTCTGAAACCCATATGTGTTCTACATATGGCTTTAGCCCTTAGGAATTCACGCACCATCTACCCAATCGAATGCTCTGTGCAACGAAGGATACATCCGAGTTTGTGAATTCACCAAACCATGAAAGCAAGTTTAACTTGCGGGGTCCCATCCATACGCGCCAACCCTTCTAAAGGTAAGGCTTTCGCGCGATGCATCCGGACTCATAAGCATGAACCCTCTTTGACTACCCTCTTTGACATGATTAGGTTGCAAACTCATTGCATTATATTGTGACTACTTGACTACTTGTGCATCTTTTGCTTAGGCATAACTCGTATGTGATTAAACTAACCGTTTGTTTGACTTGTGATTATAATTAAGTCTAAATAAACTTACCATTGACTAAAATACTATGCTTAATTAATTAATTAATTTGGATTAATAAAGTCTAATTATATTTGACTTAGCGAGACTGTAGGATTACCTTTTTTAACAGAATACCAAAAACAAGTTAGAACTTACGTTACAGTATTTACGTGGAGTGTTTTGGGTAAAATTACCCTATCCACGTGGACCAATCAGAGAGGACCACGTGTCAAGCCTAGGCAGGTCCATTTGCACTACTACAAAAAGCGTACTTTTTGGACGCTTTTGTTGCGACGCCTTTGATATGGCGTCAGTGTACGGATTTTGGTACCGCCTTTTCTCGACGCTTTTTAGAGTCGAAAATTTTATCGACTCATAAAAGCGTCGAGAAACTCACATGATATGCACGTGAGGTAATTTATTCGCAATTTTGAAACTTTAATTCATGAAAAATATGAGCGGGTTCCCAAATTTCCCAATTAAACCGCCCACCACTCTTTATTCTGCTCAATTGCGCTCTCATCTCCTCTAAACAACCCACGACTGACGACTCCTTCATCATCGGCGACAAATTTCGCAATTTTGTTTGCTAATCTTCAAGGAATTTGGGGGTTTTTGCTCGTCACTGTCAAGAATTTCAGGTATCAGCTTACAATTTTCTATACAATATTGTTGCTAGGTATATCTATAATTTTTGTTACCCTCATATCTCACAATTCTCTAAATTTCGTTAATATTGGGAATTCTTCTTTGCATGTCTTCGATTTTGAGTTGGGGTAGAACAAGAATCGATCTCTTATTGCGAGGTAATTTTTTGCCCTTAATTAGATAATTTAATTTCTTTTTATGTTGTTTTTTTCGTGATTTCTGATTGCATATCCATGGTTTCCATGTTTTTTTTTTATTTTTTTTTATTTTTGTAAGTAGTTTTTTTGGTTTTTGTTATGATTTTTATGTCGTTTTTTTAGGGTTTTAGTTTGGAATTTTATGGGTTTTTGATATGAATTTTATAGGCTTTGAACTTTATGGTTTTTGATATGAAATTTATAGGCTTTGATTTTTCTGGTCAGAGCTAAATAAATTAGCCATTACACATTAAAGTTGAAGTGCATTAATAGAACAATATGAACTTGCTTGGGAATATTGGCAGCATAATTTGTCTTTGAATTTTATGGTTTTTGATATGAAATTTATAGGCTTTGATTTTTCTGGTCAGAGCTAAATAAATTAGCCATTACACATTAAAGCTGCAGTGCATTAATAGAACAATATGAACTTGGGAATATTGGCAGCATAATTTTTTCACCCAAAAAATTAGATCAGGTTAGCAAGTCCACTTCATCTATCTCGACACTTAAAAGAGCTCAAGGTGTGAAAATTCATGGCATAGCTAAAGAAGATCGAAGCCAATTTGTGAATTCTCTGTATATAGTCTGCTCACCCAAAAAAAAAAAAAAAATTGTTATCATCTCTAGATTGCAGCATTTTTTTGTGATTGTAAAGTTTATCTCTCCAATCTTAATCTACATGTACCCATTTGTCTTAGACCTTCTGATCTTGTTGTTTTAGTTTTCCATATTGGTCATAGTTTTGATTCTTTATTCAATTGCTCAAATGCTCACCAGACTACTAGAATTACAGATTGGACAAATCTTGTTATTTCTTTTTATCCACCCAAGCAAAATCTTATGTTAAAGCTTACTAACACTACCTTTTCTGTTTTCAGCCTTGTTCAGTAGCTTAAAACGCACAATTACTTTTGTGGCAAAAGAAGGTACACTCTACCTTAGACATTAGCTCAAACTAGAATACATTTTTAAAGATTGTGGCTTGATTAGTACGTGTATGTCATATACTTATTTCAATTGTGTAGGCTTTATTAGATTTCCCTAATTGGATGTTTCATGTGACAACATCTTTTAATTACTTGAAAAACGTGTGGCTATTGCCTTGGAGTCATGTTTTGTAGATTTCCAGTATGGTTTGTTGAATAAGAAATTCATCGAAATTGCATGACTTATTTTTGTTGTTGTATGTTACTTATACTAATTTTCTTCTTTCACCCCTCAACAAGTTTGTAGGCTTGAATTACTTACATTATTTTTAAGTGGATAAACTTCTTGATATTATAACTTTGATGGATGTCTATTTACTTAGTGAAAGTGATGTCCCTATTATATATTGGTTTAAGGATCCTTGTAACATGATTTTTTTTTTAATTTATTTTTTTAATGTCATTGTTTATAATTAGCAATTAATTATATACTTCTTTGTAGACTTGGATACTAGTTGGATTGATTTACCAAGAGGTGATCCCGGTTATTTTAAAGGTTGCATGAACTTCTTGGAACTTGCTAAAGAGACTCTTTTACCAAATACACATGAAACTAAATGCCCATGTAATAAGTGCAAGTTAAATAAAACGAATTCTATAGAAGAAGTTGGAGGCCATATTTTATTTTATGGTTTTTATAAAAACTATAGAAATTGGATATTTCATTGTAAAGATGAAGGGAGTAAGACCTATGATCTAAGTGATGATCAAGTAAATGCAGTTGGCCGAGATGATATGGACAGGTTACTAAGAGCAGCTTTTAGAGTTAATACGCGACAAACCGACAAAACTCAAGATCCATCATTTGATGAACAAAGTATTGAAGATGACAATTCATATGACATGGATGAGGGGTTTACGATTTATCGCGAGGTAGATGATGAGTATCAATCAACTTTCTCAAATGAAAATCAGAACTAAAATTCAAATCTGAAATCAGTTCTAGATTTCAGTTTTGATTTCAGCTCTGAACATCAGAAATGAATTCAATCAGAATTGAAATTCAAATTTGAATTCAGGTCTGGAATTCAGTTTTGATTTCAGAACTGAAATTCAAATCTGAATTCAGTTTTGGAATTCAGGTCTGAACATCAGAACTGAATTCTAGATCTGAAATCAGAACTAAAATTCAAATCTGAATTCAGTTTTGGAATTCAGTTTTGAATTCAGGTCTGAACATCAGAACTGAAATCTAGACCTGAAATCAGAACTGAAATTCAAATCTGAATTCAGTTTTGGAATTCAGTTTTGAATTCAGGTCTGAACATCAGAACTGAAATCTAGACCTGAAATCAGAACTGAAATTCAAATCTGAATTCAGTTTTGAATTCAGGTCTGAACATCAGAACTGAAATCTAGACCTGAAATCAGAACTGAAATTCAAATCTAAATTCAGTTTTGGAATTCAGTTTTAAATTCAGGTCTGAACATCAGAACTGAATTGCAGCTAGCTTGTGTGTGTGTATTTGCAAAATTTTATCTGCTTCTCTGTTATAACATATTGTTCACTTAACTGATTATTTCTTTTAACTTAATTTTGTTATTTTATTTAGATGCCAAGGGTAATACTACATTAGTAAGTGGTATTATTCTGCCAATTGACGTATGGAGTAATAACGGCGTCCAGTACTATGTCGAATTCAATGATTTATGCCAGCCAATCAGGAAGGGTGGACATATTTTGGTTAAATTCATTAGTATGATTGCGAAGATGGAGTCACATTGTCCAGTTGGGGAAAAAGATTGGAAAGCAATCGACAAGCATTTTAAAGGGAAAATAATTAAAGACATAAGAGTAAGTATATTCATCCCTAAGACAGATACTTAGACGGTCTCTTACTTCTAATATATTACTTGCTGATTTACATTTTTAACTAATTATTTTTACTGAAGGACCGTTTTGTGATTCCTCCTGGTGTGGAATATGACAACCAAGCTCTCAAGCGTGCCAATAAATGTTGGAGGCAGTTCAAATATTCTCTGAAAATGATTCATTACAAGCCACTAGAGAAGAAATTGGATGATATGTGTCATAATGTGCCACATGGAATTACCAGTAGTAACTGGGTTAAGTTGGTAAAATATTGGGATTCGGATTACGGGAAAGTAAGGACAATATTTACCTTATTGTTTACTCTATCAAACGTCATTTAATCTCTAACAAAAAAATTTGAAAATGTGATTGCAGACTATGTCCGCATGCGGTAAAAAGGCACGAGCTTGTCAAAATCAGATTCATACATCTGGCTCTAAAAGTTTTGTAAACCAACAAGCTGATTATGTATGAATATATATGTCATTTTATATTTACTTAGGATATTAGTAAGAGCAAAGCCAAGTTATATGCGTTATATACTATTGTACACATATTTAATGCTTGTTTTGCCTTATTATTTATAGGAGGATGAACATGGAGAAAAAATGAGCTTGTTAGCGCTGTGGATTAAAACCCATGCGGGTAAATACGAAAAATTTCTTCCTGACTCAGTCACTCAAGATTTTGTGGTATGGTTTTGTGACAGATTTCTGGTATCATTTTGTGTAGATTTTGTGGTGTGATTATGTGTTATTTGTGGTGTTACATTACTCCTAAATGTTGGTATAGGATGATGTTAAAGCTAAGGTTGAAGAGTTGAGGATGGTGCACCCTAAGATGTCTGAACAAGAGCTCGAAGATGAAGCATTTCAGCAAACTATGTATGGCAATGAGATTCCCGATCGTCCGGTGGGATACGGACTAGGGGTTAAAAAGGGGGACATATTCGGAGTACGTGGTGTGTTAAGGAAGGAAGGCTATGGAAAAGTTCAAAAGAGGACTATTGTGATGGATAGTGTTAAAGAAGAAGTGAATGCTTTGCACAAGAAAAATGATACACTATCTCAAGAAAATGAAAAGCTGAAAGACGAGGTCGGACACAACAATCTTCTTCTTAAAGCGCTTGTTGGACAATTTTTTCAGATTGTAGGTGCAGTTCGTCAAGGGAAAGCATCTCCGGGTCTTCTAGACAAAGCATCTGAATTCTTAGGAAAGTTAAAACATCAGGTAACAAAGTCACATTTCTCTTGATGTGTGTGAAAGTAAGAGCTTGTGTGTGTGTGTGTGTGTGTTATCAACTATAGACTTATTAGTTCTTGGCAAAGATGTGTGTGATTATATTTCAGAGCTTGTATTCTGGTATTGCTGTTTTGAATTGCAGTTCTGAACATCAAAACTTGTGTGTGTCCTTTTTCTTATCCTCCTACAGACACCTACGACTCATATGCTGCAGAAATTCCAGATTTGGTTGCTTAGGATTAGTTTTCACCCAGCAAGTACTTTTGTTAATCACCAGTTGCTGAATTATTGCCACAGATGTGTTCATGAAAAGTCCAGCAGCTGCTTTTGGTTGTTTTAGAAGGCTTAAGTATTGCTCTTCTAGGCTTATTATGCTTTATCTTACTTCTAGTTTCTGTAACTATATGACGTGCTCAGCTTCCGGAAGCTTGCCTTCCTGTTTGCCTCCAACTTCTCAATGAACATCCCTGCCAAGAAAACAAGTCTTGACTTGAATACCATCCAGCAGGGAGATAGAGAAGGGCTTCGCTCCTAAATCAGGCGGTTCAACCTGTGAGAATTCAAATCCAGGGGCTGTCTGAAGGACGGGTCAACCTTTAAGTTCGACCTTGTCCGAAAGAGGGTCTTCACCCTTCAAGAGGCATTGATAGAGGCGGAGAGCTTTATTCAGACCACCGACCTCTGCTCGTCCAGCAACCAGTCGGACTCTAAGAAGTCCGACAGGAAAAAGGAGAGTCGGTCTGCTCAGCCGGATCAGAAGGCTGCAGAGAGCAAAAAGAGAAAAGAAGTCTAGGCGGTTGAGGAACCTAATCAGCTGTCCAAAAAGAAGAAGAAGGAATTCAAACCGTATGTCTCACGGTATGAATTCAATAAAGATTGTTACACCATCTTTACAAAGGTGAAGGACCGGCTGACCATTGAGAAGCCGAATCCCATGAAGAGTTCCGTTCAGTCGCGGAACAAGAATAAATATTGTCACTTCCATCAGGAGGTGGGCCATGACACCAACGACTGCTATAGCCTCAAGCGGACGTTGGATCGTCTGGCTGAAAAGGGCTTGCTAAAGTCCTATGTCTTGAAGTCCAAAGCGACTTTTAAGACGAATCAGGGGCAGTCGTTAAAAACTGTCCAGCCTTCTAGTAGCTTGGATACCGACAAGGATCCGGCCTACACTATAGCAGGCGGATTCGCATGCGGTTGCCCGACCATCCGGGGCACCAAGGATCATCTAAAGAGGATGACTCACTTAGTGGATGATGGACAAGCGTCCTCAGCTGGAACATTCCCAGACGTCCTCATCATTGAGAAGGACCGGGGCAAAGTTCGCCGACCGCATGACGACCCAGTCGTCATTGAATGCAAGGTCGACAATCAACTGGTTGGCCGGATCCTCAAAGACACGGGTAGCTCCTCTGATCTCATCAGCTACAAGTGTCTGTCTCGGCTTAATTACAAGCGGGACGGTCTGCGTGACGTCTTCCAACCACTGGTTGGCTTTGGGGCAGGAGTCGTACACCTAGTCAGACGGATTGACATTCCCATCCGGCTGGGGGAGAAGGGAAAGGGGCGGCACATGGTCGTCCGGTTCCTGGTGGTTAAAGAGCTGACCGCCTACAACATCATTTTTGGCCGACCCACTCTGAACGAGTGCAAGGCTATCATCATCCCAGCCCTCATGCTCCTCAAGTATGAAAAGGATGATGGCTCTGTTGGCTCCCTCAACGGGGATCAGAAGACGGTAAGGGAGTGCTATCTCTCAGACGTCAAGGCGACTGCTGCTGCAGCCGGTCAACCAAAGGAGCCAATAGACCTTGACGACGTCAAGGACCCTGATTCACCCCCTCCAGCAGCCACAAAGAAAAGAAAAATTGAACAACTAGTGGAGGTGAAGAAGGAGAAGAAATAGCAATCACTGACCGGGGAACGGTCAAATGATCTCCGTCCCCAGTTAGCTGGTGTGCACATTGATATTCCTCTGGACGACAGCCGTCCAGAGCGGACTGTTAAGGTGGTGACGGCTGCCTTTAAAAGGCTTGGTGCATACTTGCACCTTCTGTTGAAGGAATTCAAAGACATTTTTTCCTTTGTAGTGGAAGAGATGCCAGGCATAAGCCTGGATCTCGCTGTCCACAAGCTCGCCGTGGATCTAAAAAAGAAGCCCATCCGGCAAAAGAAAAGAAATCACGGCGAGGAAAGGAGTAAGGCGGCAGCTGCCGAGGTCAAGAAGCTGTTAGACGCCGTGTTCATTCGGCCATGTAACTTCCTTGATTGGGTTGCAAACGTGGTGCTTGTTAAGAAGCCGAATGGAACTTGGCGCATGTATGTTGACTACACTGACTTGAACAAGGCATGTCCAAAGGATAGTTACCCGCTTCCAAAGATCGACAGCCTTGTCGACTCTACAGCCGGGCATGCCTTGATGAGTTTTATGGATGCCTACTCCGGCTTCCATCAGATACCCCTGTGGAAAAAAGATCAAGAGAAGATGGCCTTCGTCACTGATCAGGGGTTATTCTGTTATACTGTGATGTCGTTTGGCTTGAAGAACGCGCCGGCTACTTTCCAACGGATGATCAAAACAGTCTTCATTAATCAGATTGGAAGGAATGTAGAGGCGTACATTGATGACATGATAGTCAAATCCAAGCTATAGACAGATCACCTGGCTGATCTCCGAGAAACCTTCACCACACTCAGGCGGTATAAGGTCATGTTAAATCCCAAGAAGTGTGTTTTTGGCGTTGAGTCTAGGAAGTCGGATTCCTGATTGATCAAAGGGGGATAGAGGCTAACCCCGAGAAGATACAGGCGGTGATTGACATGAAGTCACCCCGCTCCGTCGAGGAAGCTCAGAGGCTTACCGGTTGCCTGGCTGCGCTTGGGAGATTCCTCAGCCGATTAGGTGACAAATGTCTTTTCTTCTTTCAGGCAATCAGGAAGAAGACTAGATTTGAATGGGGAGATGATGTTGAGGCGGCCTTTCAGAAATTGAAAGAACATTTACACTCCTTGCCAAGGCTTGTTAGCCCTCTGCCAAAGGAGACGCTCTTCATGTACCTAGCCATCTCAGATCATGCCCTCAGTGTTGTTCTCCTTGCTGAGAGAGACGACAATCAGTTTCCGATCTATTTCATTATCCATGTGCTCAGAAATGCCGATCTCCGGTACCCCATGGTCGAAAAATTTGGCCTCGCTCTTTACATGACTGTTAAGAAGTTGAAACCATACTTCTTGGCACATCCGATGGTGATCTACACAGATCAACCCCTCAAGAGGCCAATGATAACCCTGGACTCATCCGGAAGAATGCTCAAATGGGCTATTGAAATGCAAAGTCTTGAAATCACCTACGAACCAAGAAAGTTAGTGAAGGGTTAGGCGTTTGCCGACTTCATTATCGAAATGACAAGGCCAGTTGCTCCGGATAACCTTGATCAGGTTTGGAAGGTGCATGTAAATGGGAGCTCTACTATGAACGGCTGTGGTGCAGGCATAATCTGTGAATCCCCAGAAGGGGACAAATATGAGTATGCACTACGGTTCAAGTTCCAGGCCTCAAACAACGAGGCGGAATATGAAGCCTTGCTAGCCGGTATCCGCATGTGTAAGGCGGCAGGGGCAACAAAAATTGACGCCTGCTCTGATTCTCATTTGGTCGTTAGCCAATACCATGGTGAGTATGAAGCCACCTATTCGGCTATGATTAAAGATTTGCAAGCGGTCAAGGCTGAAGCTGGGACACTTGAACAATTTCATCTAAGTCAAGTGCCCCGGTCTGAAAACAACCAGGCGGATGCTCTGTCCAAGTTGGCATCCTCCGCCTCTTGCGATACGCCTCTGTCAGTCTTTTGGGAAGTAATGGAAAAGCGAAGTATATCTGATGACAAGCCCATTGGAATTCTAGACCGAAGTTCTATTTGGATGGATGGCATCCAGGCGTATCTCGCAGACGGCATGCTCCCTGATTCACCCCAGGAGGCAGCAATGCTGAAAAAGCATGTAGCAAACTTCGAGATAAGAGAAGGAGAGCTCTTCAAGGCGGGTTTTCTAAAGCCCTTACTAAAGTGTGTTACCCCGGAAAAGGGGAAAGAATTCTCGAAGAGTTGCATGCTGGATACTGCGCCTCTCACTTAGGCGGCAGATCCCTAGCCGTCAGAGCCAGGCGGCATTATTTATGGCCCACTCTAGAGTCAAATGCCATGGAATTTGTTAAAAAGTGTGACAAGTGTCAAAGATTTGGCAAGCTCATCCATCACCCGGCTACTGATTTGACGGCAATCCACAGCCCAGTCCCGTTTGTTAAATGGGGCGTGGACATTCTAGGTCCGTATACGCCTACACCAGGCGGAAAACGCTATATTCTTGTGGCTGTGGACTATTTCACCAAGTGGGTGGAAGCAGAGGCGGTCAAAGGCATCAAGACAAAGGATGTCATCTCCTTCATATGGAAGAACATTATCACCCGGTTCAGGGTACCTATGTCTATGGTATTTGTTAATGAACCCTAATTTGAGACGCCTTAGCTCAAAACTTGGTGGAAGATCAAGAGATCTCACATTGTTTTGCATCAGTCGGCCGACCCCAAGAAAACGACCAAGTTGAAGCCTTCAATAAACTCATTTCAGATGGTATTAAGAAGAAAATTGAAAGAGCCGGTGGTTTGTGGGCTGAAGAGTTGATTCATGTCCTATGGGCCATTCGGACAACTGAAAAAGGGGCAACTGGTGAAACCCCATTTCTCATGGTTTACGATGCTGAAGGCGTCTTGCCCATCGAGCATTATGAGCCGACTCTACGAGTCATGCAATATGATGAAGAGGTAAACTGGGAGGCCATGCGGCTAGCATTGGACTCACTTCCGGAGAGCAGGGGAAATACTGTCTTGCGTCATGAGATTTACCGTCTGAGAATGACTCGTGCCTATAACAAGAGAGTACATAAACGGCCTTTGAAAGTTGGGGACTTTGTGTTACGAAAAATGGAGGCAACCGGTAGGGCCAATGAGCAAGGAAAGCTAACTCCTAATTAGGAAGGCCCCTACTGGATCTATAAGGAAGTAAGAAACGACACCTACCGCCTAGAAACTCCAGACGGCAGGCGGCTGCCTAGAACTTGGAATGTAGATAACTTGAAACAATACTACTTCTGAGGCCTGTAAATTTTTGTAAATAAAAAGCCCATCAATGAAAAAGTTGCTTTTTGTTTTTAATAATTTAATTTCTTTGTATATATACATGCGCAATCCAAGTTACCGTCTGTTGAAAACACAGAAGGACAACAAATCGAATAAGCTAGGTTAAAACTTAGCGGTTAATACGATATTTAAGTCAGATGTCCGTCTGGGCAGTACACAGGCGGACCTTTAAATATGAAATTAAACCAAGTCAAAAGACTTGGTGGCTAAAATTAAAATCGAGGCCAATGGCTGGATGCAATATTGTTTTTATAAATCCGTCTGCTCCTATTTGAGTATGGCATCTGGCGACGCCCCTCCGGGTGTTATCGTCGCAAAGGGTATTCTATCGTTTGCTCTACCAACATACGCAGACGACAAAAATTGAACGATCAAATTGGTCAACTCATAGTTGTCTGACCAAAATAGTCTAAAAGAATGATCAAGCTTAAAACCAGATGTCAAGAGACATCAGCCGGTAAATTGCTGAAGTTCTCTGTTAGACTATAAAACGAAGTTGTACCGGCTACCCCAGTGGGGCAGGCAATTAAGGTACAATAGATTGAAGGTGTTTATGCCATTTGAGATCCATCAGACAGGCAGACAATATGTCCCTTGTTCCATTGATGGCCAGGCGGTAACCACCTGTCTGGCTAGCAACAAAGTTGTACCGACTACCCCACTAGGGTAGGCGATTAAGCTACAATGGATTGAAGGTATCCCAGACGGCCTTTAAGCCGTCTGAGATCCATCAGACAAGCGGACAATATTTCCCCTGTTCCATTGATGGCCAGGCTGTAATCACCCATCTGACTAACAAAGAGTCGTATGCGAATACCCGGATTCGGTAAAACGGCTGCTGATTGACGGCTGTGCACTTGGTTTGGGGCAATCACTACTGTGATTGATTAACTCAGGAACATTCCATACTCTTCAAAGTATCAAACATTCCAAAGTCAATCAATCTTACAAGTACCGAAACCAATTACACATCCGCAAGGGGGAAGAATAGCCGGTGTGTTGTCTGAATTGTCGCATGCTTTAAAAAGATAGGCAAAAATAGGGAAAAAAATTTTAAATAAAAGTGCAAAACTTAAATGCAAAAATTACAGTAAGCACATTCATCAAACCGACTCAGTCGGAGTTCTTCATTCAAACCGGTAAAAACCGGATAATAATATTAACCGGATTTTCATCCGGAACACAGAAAGAAAGAAAAAATTGTCACCCGACTCCTTAGTCGGTAAAAAGATACATCAAATACTCGGCTCGCAGGTCGGAAAGAGGAAGGGGTTGGCATACTGCCGCTGAAATAAATGGAGGAAGCTGAATCATTGATGCTGGGTCAACTCCAGCTGGTCTTGACTGGTTGGGAGGCTTGCTGCAGTCTGATCACCCGGAGCCTGGACTTGATCATCTCCAATTTCGTTGATCTGAACCTGATCGTCCTGGCCTACAGTCGGCTCCTCCTCCCCCTCGTCTTCGGAGACCTCATAGCCTTGCTCAAGGGCCCAAGCCTTGAAGGGAGATGGGGCCTCCTCGTTGAGTTGTCGTGCGTCGTACACCTTATTGGCGTAGTCGTATCGAAGCTTCAGCACATCAAACTCAATTTTGGGGTGGAGCAGACGCCACGCGATACGCAGCCGGGCCTCTGTGTCCCGCTCGGTTCTCCGTGTCCCGCTCCGTGTCCAAGGCCTTGAGGTTGGACTGAGTAGTCTTCAGTTCCTCTTCGACCTTGGCCACCTGCTCATTTGCGGCGTCATTAGCAGCCGTCAGATTCCTTATCAGCTCCTCCTGTTTCAACTCTACTGCTTTAATTTCAACATCACATTGTATTTTACTGTATTCAGCAGAGTTGAGAGCTTGAACGTCCCTCTGTTTAGCGTCATTTACCTCTTCTCCCTTCCGCCTGAAGGGGACCCTTAGCCCGTCTACCCTCAGCATTGTCTAAAAAGATGGATACAGGCGGTAAGCAGAGTAAGCTTAAAACATAAAAAGTTAAATAAAAAGTAGGGGATTACCTCAGCCAGCAGGCCCTGGATACAGTCAAAATCCACGACATGGACATCCGGCACAGAGAGCTTCTCTGACCGGGTGAGAGTCCTCACTATCCTCTTAGCAAACCCCTGCATGTCAAGCGGAGTTGAGGGAGCATCTGCACCAAAAGAATTACTTGGTGAGAAAGCAGCATAGGCGGCACCCGACTCATGCCGGCTGCTCGTCGAGCCTTCAGGCGGATTGACCTGAGTCTTGACTCGCATATAGTCAACCGGCCAAGGGAGTTCTATCCTTGTCTTACCTTGGACGCGAAGATGAGGGGTTTCCCCTTCAGCCTCTACAGAGCCGTCTGTAGCAGTGGGTGGCATGCCACCCTTTGATGCCGTTAAGGCATCCGGCTGTTTTTCAGCAGATCGCCTTGAGCTTTCACTCAAAGCTTTCATTGCAGCTGGGCTTTTGCCCCCGGTTGTAGGATGATCTGGGTTGGCTGAAGAGGAAGTAGAAGGGTTCTTTCTCCCCGTCTTAGACGGAGTTTTGGCCAGCTCTTCCCCCGGCCGTTTAAACAATTTGGTAATTGAACTGGGGATAGACTTGCTTCCGCCCTTCAAACAAAAGAATAGAAATATCAACAGAATTACAACCGAAAATCTATAAATTGAATGTGAGATATACAGCCGGGTAATTTAGAAGTTTGACAAAGGGGGTACAACCGGTGGCTTACCCCTCCCTTCTTGGCTTCGAAGGCCGCCTTCTTCTCCAGAAGCTGCTCCTTCCTCAAAAGAGCAGCCGACTTAGCAGGCGTCATCTCAGGAGGAACCATATTCTTTTCTTCGTCTGCTGTAAGAAAGGAAACGGTTGGTCAAAAAGAGTAACAAAAAACAAACAAGATATTAATACAGACGGCAAATCGCCGGGTGTGTTATAAGTCTACCCTACTTGAACATAGGGCTAAGCCCACAGGCGGAGAGGAAGGCCTCGTTCTTTAAGAAGTCCGGATGGGGTATCCAGTTCCTAGGAAAAATTATTTGAGTCCCATACTCCAAGGGCATAGTTGTTGTCTTAAAAAAGCCCGGCTCCATAATTTGCTCGTAAGCCCTAGAAGACATCCGGGGCAAGGCCCACTTCTTTCCGAGCAGTGCCGGATCTTGATTGTATGGCAAAGGAACCAGTTGTGCTCCAGAGTTGGAGAGTAGATCAAGTAAAATATGTCCTTCCACCCGGACCATTTGGATGGCTTGTCCAAGGTTATTAAGTATTACAAGTGTGTGGTTAAAGTGTACCACACACCATACCCGCCTGGGGCCCGGCTCATATAATGAATATGAGTAAACGCAGCAAAACTAGGCTCTATATTTTGATACTCGCAGGCGGAAATATAGCCCAGAATGTTAATCCACGAGTTTGGGGTAAGCTGCCAGACACCCAAGTCATACCCTTCAAAATTCTTTTAATCCCTTTGTGAAGGGGGAAGCGGAGGCCGGCTCTAATCACTGCCTCATAACAGCCGAAACAGTTGTCGACATTCTCAATATCGTCCCCCCAGGCGATCTTTGCCTCAGGCGGAGGAACCTCTATTCTCCATCCCTCTCCTACCGGGTGCGCATCAGCAAAAGCCCTAAAGCTGCTTTACACGACAGCTAAGTCCCTAGGAAGCATTTTAGCTGTCAAGGGATTTGGCTGATCACGCCTTTTAGCCGGCTGCTGATACTTAGCCGCTACATCTCCCTGGTCAGAGCCCGACGCTTCTGAGCCGACCTCTCGGCGGCTTCTTCACCGCCTGACGCCTCTTCATCAGACCCTAGGGAAGAGGCATCGTCCTCGCCGTCCGCCCCTTCCAATATTGTGTCATTGGGGGTTGAAGGGGTGCCACCCGGAGTAGAACCCGCCTGCTCTTGCTCTTCCTCCGAACTTTCATATTCCTCATATTCTTCATCTGAAATAACTTCATCAGCGGGCACTCTTCTAGCGTGCCGCCTGCTCGGCTTGATAGCCGTTTGTTTAACTCTGGCCATGTTGTCCTGCATAGACACAGAGACGGAGGTGTTCGGGGATGAGCAAAGAAGGTCCGAATTTCCAGAAATGACACCCCCGGTTCTAGATTCAGCCGTACCAGGAGACCGACTGAATGACCTAGGCGGTGCCGTGTGGGTCGATGGAGAGTCCTTTTTATCTTTGAAGCCTAAGTACACAAGCGGAAAAGTATAAAACGCTTGAAAGGAGTATAGGCGGTTACCTTTAACTTAGCTCTAAATATCTGAAAACAGCTACACGCGGTGATCTGATGTGTTCCTTGAAATGTAGACGAAAAAATGCAAAATCACAGCAAAATAGATGCAGAGTTTCTCTCTTTCTCTCTCTAAGAAGTCAAAGGCTCTGGTGTGAAATGGGGAGAGAGAGAGAGGGTAAGACCTTTTATTTATAGAAGGGTAAAAGCAAGGGCATCCCCGTAAACCCTAGAAGGTGAATAGTTTTTACTATTCACCGTTTACTGAATGCTGCGTGTCACAGGCGCCACGTGGCCAGCCACGTGCCACCTGTGAGGGGCAAATGTTTTGGGTAAAATTACCCTGTCCACATGGACCAATCAGTGAGGACCACGTGTCAAGCCTAGGCAAGTCCATTTGGGCCAATTGCCAGCTGACACGTGTCAACCTCAGATGCTTCCTGAATTACGGCCTTCAAGGCCCAATTCACAAGAACGCCGCAGAACGGCGCAACCCACCAAATCTAGGTCAAATGACCTAGAAGGGGCACGTTCACCAATTGCCCTATAAATAGGGATATATTCCTCAAATTTGGGGGACATTCAATCATTTATTACACCTACCCTACATTCTCTCACATCAGAGAAACACCTGATCTCGGAATCCGAGAAGATCTCATTTTCTTTTCTGCATCTTCTTTTACCCATATTTAAGTACTAACTTGACCGTCGGAGGCGGAACTCCAAACACCCGGAGTCTCCGTTGTTTTGCATGTACAGGCGCAGTCGGATGAGTCCTTGAGCTGTAACTCTCCCGAGGGACAAAAACACCCAAAACATGGAGGTTTTGACTTGTGATGCAAAGCGCCAGCGTTCTCGCCACGCGACAGAAATATCGCGCAACGATTGTGTTAACGCGACACGACAATTCCATCGTTGTGCGATGGTTCGGTTTTATGCTCAGGTCGTCGCGTCGTTCTAATTTGTTTAATTAATTAATAACCAAGGTCATAATTCGGTCGTGATCATAGTCTAGTTACATAGTCTCATGGTCTTCACACAAGTCTCAAGCATGTCACTTTCACTCACTAGTCAAATGGACACACTTTGTATATATGTCACCATGACCATGTCTAAGAGTCTTGTGTGTGCACTTCCCATCATTTTTTTTTGGGGGGTAAGTCGGATATTATCCTCCCAACATGAACTATGTTCCCTGAACCATGATTTGATCCCCATACTTGATTCCTGAAATATGCACCCATTTTTTGCTTTTTTAAGACATCTAGTTGCGCTGCCCTGAGCAGCGCATCTAAATCACTTGCGCTGGGCTGTCGCACGCAAATCATTTTGATGTGCGCGACAACTGCTGCGGCAGAATACTCGAAACCCTAAATGCATCAATTCCCTATACATAGAGGCTTAATACGAGTCTGAAACGGACATAAATTAACCTAAAACTCTGGCAAAAACTTTATGAACTTGTGTACTCCTAACCCTCTAGTCCTAAACACTCACCCCCCTCAATACTTGTTACTACGATGGAGTTTCCCGAACAAGAAGGTGTCCATAAGTGTTCTAAATGAAGATCTAGCAAGGAGAAGTGGTAAATTCTCAAGCACTTAGATTAATCACCTTTGTTTTCTTGCTTAAATAACCTTTAATTAATTAGTGTTGTTTGATCACTTTAAACAAACTTTTAATTAATTAACTCCCCATAGTATTTTGTGTTAAATAAAGAATAGAATGAAATAATTAATTGTTGATTGATCACCTAAGTCAAGGCGAATCTTGTTTATTTATCGTTCTTTTCACGAATATTGATTAAATAAGAATAGCGACCTTTGAAATGTAATTCCTACATGATTGATGCTTGTAAATAAAATCAACTAACTTAGTTTTTAGGTATCACGTTGCATATATTGTTTGGTTATGAAATTGTTAAAAAGGAAGAGATATTAGAGGCCGTACTAGGGCTAGGATAGTGATTACCCCCTAAAGGAAACGTTATTTTAGTACCCTCGCTCCCGAACTCATTTCTGGTACACGTAGACCAATTTGGGCATGGGTAAACTTACAATTTGTGCTAAATATCCCTTGAACTCTTCTTGGGAGAAAGGCATGAACGAGGTTTATGAGTTTTCCTAAAACTCATTGGCGACTCCTACCTGTTTCTTACAAAAAAGCGTAATGATAGAATCAATTCTAATTCAAGGTCCCCCAAACAGTCAGGAATTCAAATCTTAATACACCCTAACAAGTGTAAAGTCCTAGGTTTTTAAAGAGCCATGGGCATTTAAAGAGAAGGATCCCCTACGATGGGCACACCCTCCTTACAAAAATAGAATGAAGTTTGACTAAAATAAGCTTGATTAAACTTAAAATAATCAATTATGGAAAAAATGCCAGCAAAATTGCTTGAGGGTAGAGTCTAAGTACAAATTTGAGCCAAGTCGAAAAAAAAGCATTAAGTATAGCGCGCTATTTCTGTCGCAGGGGAAAAAAGGCTATCGCGGCGTGACAGTCATGTCGGGCTGTCGCGCCGCGATGGTTTTGTTCTTTCCGAAGTCGACTAGAAATCGTTCTGCGTCAATTTCTATTTATAAATAGCCCCCAAATATGTCGATTTTAGCATAATTCGAACCAGCAAAAAAAATTTAGCTTGTTAATTCCCAATCAAGTGGTGTTATTCTCTTACTGCTAAAGAGAGAAAAGAACAAGACTTCTTCCATTTGGGTGTTTTATATGGTATTAAGGGGGTAGATCTTGACATATATTTTATTCATACCGCCTTAGAATATTGGGATCCTAATACCCATTTCTTTTAGACTAGGAGATGACGAGATTTCCCCTATGCCGGAAGAATTTGGTGCCATCCTGATCTCGTAGTAATTCCTAGGTTGGATGAATATTACTTTAAAGATTTTGAGCGGTTATTTAATCTCAAGGGTAATGATTTTAAAATCATAGTTGACGACATTGAAGTTGATCTTAAAAAGTTTGCATCTTTTTACTTTAATAAACCAAAGTCAGAATCTTTTCATGTTTACAAGAGAAGGGCTTTCCTTTTTTGTACGTTTAGCCAATATTTGCTCACTAATGGTAGCACGCATAAAGGTCAAGCTATTTTAGCTTGTGTCATGAAACAAGTGGATCCCGGTAGGGATCCCATGACACTAATCGTTGGAGAAACAATGCTTAGCCTAGATGAGCTAAAAAGAGATCCAAAAGCACCTCTTCGAGGCTCTCCGATTTTATTAGAGGTAGAAAATCAATATTTTTAATTATAGAAATAAAAAATATGTAACTTTGTATAGTAATAACAATTTATTGCATTTAATTTTTGTATATTTAGCTAATGGAAAGGCTAGAGCTAATTATCCCTCCTGACAACATTGAAAAATACACTCTTATTATTTTGTAAGAAGGAAGAAATGCTTCTCCAAAAAAATGGGGCGTCGGGAGTGGAGTAGGATCTTTGAAACTCGCGACTTTTCCATCAAGTGGATCGTTCCTTGGTGGAGAATTTAGAAGATGATCGGCGTCAATGCTCAACCTTTTTGTCGAATTCCAAGCTTATCAAAGCTAACTTTTAATTGCCCTTCTAGGGTCAAGAAACAATATGGTCTTGCACAAACCATTCCTGTCGGAGATCTTCACCACCCATATGAATTTTCTGTTTCTCAGGCTGTGGAAAATTTTGATGACTATTGGTGTGCTAGGCCTTTATGGGAAGTTGTGTCCCACAAAGCTCCTCCTTCTTTGTCTAAAGATGTGAAGCAGTAGTTACTTAGCTGATCTTACAATGACAAGAACAAGGTTCAGAACATGAGCAAGGAAAAAGCGAACATGAAAGACCGCCTAGGGGATAAGAAAATTCTTCCTAAGGATCGCCTAGGTTCAAGAGTAGAATTCAAGACTCCTATGATGCCTGAAAAGAAAAGTATTGCAATGGGCAAAGAAAAAAGAAAAGTTGATTTTACAGAAAAGAAAGCATGGGTTTATAAGAAGATTAGTGTAATGGCCAAGGGGGAAAAAATCTCTACTAAAATTGTATGCAAATCATCTAAGGGATCCCTATTGGTTAAAGAGATGGATGATGAAGAGGAAGCAGTCAAGAATTGGAAAAGGGCTAAGAAAGAGAAGGCTGACTAGAGCATTGCTTTCCAATTTTCTTTTTAGATAATTTTTTATTTCAAGTCAATTTATTTTAAGATTTCTTTAGTTCCACCAATAATGTAATAATTTTACTTTATTTATTAATGCAATTTTTAGCTTTAAGAAAAATAAATTATCTTTTACATAAAAATTTATTTTATTTTTAGGCAATGGAAAACAACTTGAAATAATTTTGAATAATTCGAGTACGAAAGTCGAAATTTTCCGAAATTCACCGAAACATGCCCAGATTGACGAAAATGTTGCGATGTTGGATATACAACTTCATCGCGGCGTGATGATGCTGTTGCGGCACGACAGTCCTTGTCGTGGCGCGACGACTTGAATTCTTTTGCAACGCTAATTCTGATTCAGCGTCCTGATGTAAACATGCTATATTTATAAAATTTAAAGTGGACGCGCCCGTAAAGGGTAGCCTACGTATCCTTTTCTCAGGAATCAGGCCAAACGTAGCTCTTTTGAGTATAAAACTCCAGCGATCATGGGTAGAATTTCTTACCTTGGTCAAGATTTATCATGTTTGAAAACTCATTACCATCCATATCAATTAACTTTGCAGCGCCTCCTGATAGCATGGTTTTGACTATGTATGGTCCAGACCAATTGGGCCTAAATTTGCCTCTTAGGTTTAGAACATTCTTCCTTAATGCCTTTAACACCAATTCTCCTACTTTGATGTTTCTTGTCTTGACTTTGTTGTTAAAGTGTCTAGCCATGCGAGTTTGATAGCATTGCGTATGATGTAGAGCTTCTAGTCATTTTTCATCGAGTAGAATTAGCTCTTCATATCTTGCTCTTGCCCATTCAACCTCATCAAGTTTACTTTCTAGTGCAATGTGTAAGGAAGGTACTTCTAGTTCTATAGGTTGTACGGCATCCATTCCATATACTAAGAAAAATGGCGTATTTCCTGTGGATGAGCGAATTGACGTGCAATAACCCCAAAGAGCAAAATGGAGTTTTTCAGGCCAATCCTTGTAGTTTTCTGTCATCTTTTCGATGATAGTCTTTAAGTTTTTATTAGCTGCTTCGACTACGCCATTTGCTTAAGGCCTATATGGAGAAGAGTGATGATGTTGAATGTCGTATTTTTGGAGTAATTCTTCACATTCTGCTCAAGTGAGTTCCATTGTAACTTATCATTTCATGTGGGACTCCATATTGACATATAATGTTTCTTTCAATGAAGAGTGCTACATGATTTGCAGTGAGTTTCGCATATGATGCTGCTTCAACCCATTTTGTGAAGTAATCAATTGCAACTAGGATGTATTCATGGCGTCCTGTTGCAGGAGGGGTGATTTTTCCAATGATATCTATTCCCCACGTTGAGAATGGTCATGGAAAGGTATAGGTGTAAAGTACCGATGGTAGAACATGCTGCAAGTTTGCGTATATTTGGCATTTAGGGCATCTTTTTACATATTGATGGCAATCCCTATTCATGGTAGTCTAATGGTACCCTTGGCGCATTATCTTTTGGACTAGCATTTGTCCATTCACATGAGTTCCACGTGCTCCTTCATGGATTATTCTCATCACTCTTTGAGTTTCCTTTTTTCCTACACATAAGAGAGCTTTTCCTTTAAGTACCCTTTTATGTAACTCATCATTTATGAGCACAAATTGGGAAGCCAAAAGTCTTAAAGCGCGTTTTTCTCTCTTGTTAGCATGAAGTGGATATTCTTCTTTGGTGATATAGTTAAGGATGTCAATGTACCAAGGTTCCTCTTCCTCTTCTTCTATAATGGTTTCATCATCTTCTATGGCTTGAATATAAGCCGGTTTATGCCTTTTTTCTATTGTTAAAGGCATTTGCTCAATTTTCTTAGGAATTCTAACCATTGAGGCTAGTGTTGTCAAGGCATCAGTAAATTGATTTTCCTCTCTTGGTAGATATGTATATTATACCTTTTCAAGTTGATTAGTAAAGGTTTCCAAGTATGTTTGGTAAGGGGCCAAACTTTCACTTCTTACTTTCCATCTTTTAGAGATTTGGTTGATGATGAAAGAAGAGTCTCCGAATATTGCATAGCTTCTTTACTCCCAATGCAAAAACAGTTTCAAGGCTTACCACACATGCTTTATATTCCGAAGCATTGTTCATAACGTCGAAATCCAACTTTATTGGGATTGGGACGTGTTCTTATTTTGGTGATACAAATAGTACTCTTACGCCACATCCTTTCTGGTTTGAGGCTCCATCGAAGTATAATGTCCAAGTATCATCTTCCGTAACTATTAAATCTTTGTCTGGAAAATCATTTTCATGCATTGGTGTGGGATCTTCAATCTAGAAATCTTCCAAGAAGTCCAAAACCATTGATCCTTTTATAGCTTTTTGAGGCATGAATCTTACATCAAATTGGGCTAAGTTGACTATCCATCTAGATATTCGCCCGTTGAGCGTAGATTTCTAAAAGAGGTATTTAAGAGGATCCATTCGAGATATTACATACTCTGTGCGGATGAGCATGTAGTGTCATAACTTAGTTGTGGCCCACACTAATGCGAGGCACAATTTTTCGAGTGGTGTGTAGTGAACTTCATACTCGAGCATCTTTTTGCTTAAGTAGTAGATGGCATTTTCTTTATTCTCTACTTCTTGTTCTAGCATAGCTCCCATTGTCTCTTTGGTAACTGTTAGGTATAATCGAAGAGAGATTCTTGGAAGCGCAAGTGCTAATACAAGAGGATTAGCGAGATAGGCCTTGATTTTATCAAAGGCTTTTTGACACTCATTGTCCCATAAAATTGTTACATTCTTTTTGATTTTCTTAAATATTGGTTCACATATCGTAGTGAGTTTTGATATGAACCTACTTATTTATTGCAACCGGCCAATAAATCCTCGAATTTGTTTCTTGATTTTGGGCGGCGACATTGACATGATTGCTTTGATCTTAGTTAGATATATCTCTATTCCTCTAGAGCTAATGACATAGCCTAAAAGTTTTCCTGAAGTGACTCTAAATGCACACTTGGCTGGGTTTAGCCTCATGTTATATTTTCTTAATCTCTCAAAGAATTTCCTTAAGGCTATTTGGTGTCCTGGACGGTCTTTTGATTTTACAATCATATCGTCCACATATACCTCGACCTCTTTATGCATCATGTCATGGAGTAAAGCAGTTGTTGCTCTTTCGTAAGTGGCACCCGCGTTTTTTAACCCGAATGGCATCACCGTGTAACAGTAAGTGCCCCAAGGTGTTATGAAAGTAGTCTTTTCCATGTCTTCTTCAGCCATGAGAATCTGGTTATATCTTGCATATCCATCCATAAACGAGAGAAGCGCGTGATTTGCTGTATTATCTACTAAAATGTCAATATGTGGTAAAGGGAAGTCGTCCTTTGGACTTGCCTTATTTAGATCTATGTAGTCGACACACATTCTTACCCTACCATCCTTCTTAGGAACCGGTACCCCATTTGCTACCCATTCAGGGTATTTAGATACCTTCACAAAACCTGCAATTATTTGCTTTTGTACTTCTTCTTTTATTTTAAGAGGTACGTTGGGTTTCATTCGACGTAACTTTTGTTTTACAGGTTTTATTCCTGGGATTAGTGGTATAGTGTGTTTATCAATGTCTCTATTTAATCCTGGCATATCTTCATATGACCAAGCGAAAACATCGATAAATTCTTTTAGTAGATTTATTAAATCAATTCTTTCCTCTTGATTAAGGGTTAAACCAATTTTAACTTCTCTTTTAACAGTTGGATCTTTTGAAATATTAACTGTTTCAGTGCCTTCAATTATCGGTGTTTTATTTTCAAGTGTTTCCACTGCTTTAATTATTTTTTTATCATTTTCGTTGTTAGCAAAGCAATGCTCATCATCTTGAGTGAGAGAATGACACAAGAAGTAACCGGAAGAAGACATGTTATTAAACTCTGAAATCATTACATCAAAAAGAGATACGTCCGTTGGGACTTGACTATTGATTATCCCAGGAGTGGGTTTTAAACTAGAAGGACTAGAAGGAGACACAATTTCAGAAGATTTAGAAGACTCGACTACGGAAGACTTGAATTAAGACTCAGACTCCAACGACTCAGACTCGTCGAACATTGGTCCTTGTCCTGTGGTGATGGAGATTCTTCTTCCGCTCGGCGTAGTCACCTTTACAGTCTTTCGCCATCCCTGAACTAATCCTTCTGTCGGAGTAATGAGCTTCCTGAGATTAAAGTTTTCACTTTGTAATACCGTTTGGAAGCGCAGAATCATCGTTGATACGCTTAGGCTCATTTTTGTCGTACCCAAAGAGGAAACCCATAACATTGAAGTCGAAGCATAGGGGTGCTTGCTCCTTGTAGATGGGAGTTGAGATCTCATCTAAGAAATTGCAATCCTAGAATATCTTGAACCCTGGTTGTTTTATCCCATCTTTGACAAACGGTTCTGGGAATTCATGGCATGGATAATCTTCACCCTTTTTTAATGAATTGTCCATTAGAGTAAGAGGGTAGTGATCCATTAGAATAGCCTTTTTCTGGGTACGAGCATTTCTCCATGCATTAAACTTTTCCCGGGCTTGTTTATAGTCTTTCGGATTCGGTTTAAAACCAAGTCCAAAAGTATCTAATTTAGGAAGGCCAGGCCGTCCCATGCGTTTCGCTATTCCTTTCTTCTTTCCTAGAGTTATTCTAGGAAAGTGTCCTTGTTTTCTGAGAATACCATTGACTATCATGTTTGAATGGAGGTCATAGCGAAGAGGGGTCTTTTCATCTTCTTCAATGAAAGAGACCTCTTCTGCATTAAAGCCCCATAAGTCTTCATCATTCTCATCATGCTCCACATTTATGAGTGGTTTATCAATTGCTTTGATCCTCATAGGGAAGCATCGATGGTGACAAGCCATCCTTCAACTATAGCCTTGACTTGTTGGTGAAGAGATGAAGGGATGGCCTTAAGGTCGTGAAGCCAAGGGCGTCCCAAAAATAGGTTGAAAGAGGCTTTTATATCTAATACTTGAAAAGTAGTAGCATGCTAAAAAAACTCCTATCGTGACTGATGAGTGGCATTTATGCCACGATTAAGGGCTCGTTTTACCAACTATTTTCCCATACTTGTAGCTTCTTTGTATCCTCTTTCTTATCTTTAGTTCTTTCTTTTGTTCGTATTCTTTCCTAGTTTTTACTTCCTTTGTCTATTTTTTACCTTGGTTTCCTCATTTGTGTTTTATAGGAACCATAGTCTTGAAAAGGAGAAGGTTCTAGCTAAAGGGAGCGAAGGGAAGCAAGATCAAGAGGAGCAAAGCGAAGGAGAGGAAGCAAGGGAAGAAATTTCAGGAGAGGTGTGGTCGAAACTCCCAGAGGTTCGGTCGAACCAAGGTGTGGTCAAACTTTTTAAAAGTTTGACCGAACCTCCAAGGTGCAAATGAAGCAGTTTCAAACCAGTTTTCAGCGTTGTTGCAGGAGGGGCCGAACCCCCAAAGTTCGACCACACCAGGGGCAGGGAGGTTCGGTCGAACCTACCCTTGTTTTGACCAAACCTACCCAGAGTCCGACCGAACCTACCCAGTGTTCGGTCGGACCATTTACCGATTACAGCCGACTTTGTACGGATTATTTAAGTCCCTCTTTAGAACGTTTTAGAGGAGGAGATTAGCTTAGCTTGATTTTTTGATTTTTAGCTTAATCTGAAGAGAGAAACACCATTAGTTTTGGCATTTTAGAGAGAGAAAGTGTGGATTCCTCTATTGTTGAGCTTGAATTTTGAAGAAGAAGCTTAATCAACCTCTTTATAAAACTTCAACTTCAATGAATGAGCATTTCCTTACTCGTAGTTAACTAGCCAAGGGTATGGGGATGATGTATTTGGAATTTGTTCATGTTTTTAGTGTTGGGATTCAAGTTGATTGTGATTAAAGTCTTACATACTTGATTGTTCTTCGATCTTCTTGCAAAGTGCACGTTGTTAGTTAATTGAGGGTGAATCTTTGCTGAATGAAACGATAGTTGACTTAGCTAAGTTCATTTGTATCGAATGTTACTTGATTGCACCTCCCAATATATGGTTCTAATGTGAAGAGCATAGAGGCTATGTTAGGAGAAGCCAATTGACCCCGAAAGGTGGCTAGATTTGACCCCTTATATTTTTATTCATGCATGTTTATTTAATTATCGGTTTGTTCCCATGTTATTGCATGTTTAAGTAAAACGTACATCTACCATTCCCCTTGGTGTTCTCTTTATATTGTCTCTAGTTCATTTCACTCTTTGCTTTAATCTCTTAGATAATTCCGTTCCTCGTCCCGAGATTGCTTAATAGATTAGTAGTGATCACAGTGTTTAGCTTCTCCCTACGGTTCGACCCTTTGCTTATCTTATACTTGTATTTGGTTCGTTTAAGTAATATAAATCTTATTTGATTTAGGGTTAGGCACTTAATGACGTGTTTATTTTCCCTTGTCAGTAACATTCATAGTAATAGTCCCAAGAGCTTGACATTTAGTGTTATCATAAGATCTAATGCCTTATGTTGATGGGGACAAATCCTCATCTCTTATTCCTAACATTCTCGCAGTTCGAAGTTGGCAAACATTAATTGCCAATCCATTATCCACGAGGGTCATTGGAACATTCATCCTTTTGCAAACCACTGTGAGGTTCAAGGCTTTATTATGTTTATCATCTTCAGGAGGTAAATCCTTGTCAGAAAAAGGTGATCAAATTGATGGACTAGGAAGATCACTGGTAAGGAAGTTAGCTACACCTTCAGGTGAGGTTTTTGAATCTATCCCTGCTTTTGCCAAGGCATCCATTACTGCGAGCCTATGCTCGTGGGATGTATCTAGGAGTTTCCATACATTCATTTCTACCTTAGTCTTTTTCAACTATTTGACAATATCGTTGTCTTCTGTAATTGGAATAGGGACGTGTTAAGTGGTAGGAACGGGTTGATTCATAATGGGAGGCTGCATTCTCCCTGATCTTGTGAGTACGTCGATAAAGGTGTCTTCTTCATCCCAAATATCATCAACCGGATAAATTGAGGAGAGTGGAGTTTCTTCTAAAGATGTACACATCCTTATATCATCACTTTCCCAAACTTCATTGATGCTAACATCCTTTTCTGGCCGAATCTGGACCAACTTTTTACCGTTAATCAATCCATGGACTAGGTCCTTGAATTTAAAAAAGTGTTCTATGGTATGTCTTCCTGATTGATGGTACAGACAGTAGAATCTATCTTTCCTTTTAAGCGATTTAAATGGTCTTGGCTCGAGAGGTTTGATCTTCCCATTCTCGAAGAGCATTTTGAACTTGTTTGCATACGAAGTTCCAATAGGTGTGTATGCCTTTTTATTCTTTTAGGGTGGTTTGACTACATTGAAAGAAAATGGATTTCTTTTAGTAGTCTTTGTGGGAATCATTTCTTCAATGACACGCTTGTTTTGAACCAACTTTGCATCGTCAAGGGCCTCGCGACATATGTCTATTGCTTCCTTCATTATGTTCGTGAGGATCCATACCTCCTCTTTAGTGGCAGGTTGTTCTCTTGTGGGGTAATCACTCATGGCACTAAAAAAGGTTTACTCCTCTTCTTTGATAGCATGAGTTTCTTCGATTGGTTTGATGAGGGATGATGGATCAATATTGTTTTCCTCATCAGAAATTGTCAAGGAATCTAAAAGTGGAGCGTTATTAATACTTGGCTTCTTGCTTGCAAGAGGCAATGGAATTTTGTTGCTATCAATTAAGTCTTGGATAGCTTCCTTCATCTTCTAACAATTCTCTGTGAGATGGCCCCTTCCTTGGTGATATTTGCAATGTGCATTGGGGTTCCATCTATCCGTCCTTCTTTTGATTGGTCGATCTCCAAAAGGGCCCATAGGAGTTATGAGACCTTTAGCATGAAGTCGATCAAACGCCGTGTCATAACACATACCAATAGGTGTGAAGTTCCTCCTGAATGGCTTCTTTTGCCCTTGATTGTTCATGGCAAAAACCTCATTCAAGTTAAAGGTGCCAACATTGTTTGGGTGGGTAGTTTTGGAAGAAGAAGTATTGTCGTTCTTCTTTCCTTTCCAGCCACTGTTGGAGTTGCTAGCAGCTTTTTATTTTGCAAGGTCGTCTTCAATATCAATTCCTATGTCATAGACGGCCTTGAAAGTATTCAAATTGCTTTGGTATTTGAGATGTTTTGAGTAATTTTCTTGGAGGTTCTTGATGAACAACCTCATAGATTCCTTTTCAGTAGGAACCTCAACCATCTTAGAAGAAGTTTCCCTCCATTTGTTGAAGAAGGAGGTAAATCCTTCGTTCTCCTTTTGTTTCAACATCTCCAGTTCTCTATGGTCGGTTTTAACTTGAATATTGCACTTGTACCTATCAATGAAAGCGTTTTTTATAGAGTCCCAAGAAGAGATCTTCTCTTTGTCTAGGGAGAAGAACCATTGTTGACCAACGGTTTTTAGAGATAACAAAAACAGCGAATGAAAAACTTTCCTATCAATCCGCTTGATATTCATTATAGTTTCAAAAGAACTTAGATGAAAATACGGATTGTCAGTTAGCTTGAACCTAGGGATGTCATTGGCATTGAACTTCTTTGGAAGAAGCTCCTTGTCCACCGTGACCCCTTGTGAGCTAAATCCCAAAAACTTGTAGTCATTGGAAATTTTGCTCAAGCTTTCTTCCATACGCTCAAGCTGTTATTGTCTAGTAAGGTCATTGACTTGAAGAGCGAGAGTTTTGAACATCTCGGTCAAGTTAGTCATGTTTTGCCTTAGTTCATCGACTTCTTGTTGGGTAGCCATTAGTACATATTTTTTTTCTACGCCTGATGGGTTTGTCGAAGAGTAGAACTTGAACGAAGGTGTTGTCTTTGATTAACCGTCCTTCTCTTCTTAACCAAGCGCTGTAATATTAAACCATTTATTTTTTAATGACTCGACTCGACTTGAATTGACTTTGACTGTTATTGGTTTTAAAAGGCAAAAAACCAAAAAATGGGGTGCATTTTTTGGGAATCAAGATTAATGGTTTAAGAAAATTGGGAGGATTAATATCAACCTTACCCCCCTAAAAAAATGACGAAAAACACGCGCACACAAGACTCTCTATACATGGTCATAGTGAAACATACATAAAGTGTGTGCTTTAAAATAGTCAGTGAAGGAGGCCTGCTTTGACACTTGTGTAAGACCATGGGAATATGTGTCTAGACTCGATTAAGGACTGAATGAGACTTCGGTTATTAATAAATTATTTAAATATACTTGGCGTGAAGAAACAAAACAGAAAACTTGACAATCGCGCAAACGAAGGCATTATCGCGCCGCGCTAGAGCCATTGCAGCGCGATATTACTATCGCGTCGCGATGGACACCTGCGTGTCGTGCCACAGGCCAGACTTCCGCGTCAGTAGTGAAACGTGAGTCTGCACCTGTTTCCAGCATTCTGCTTTAAAAAGGACGAGTCTATAGTCGTTCTAAGTCATGTTTATTCAATTTTATTAAACTTTAATCATTCATTAATCAATTAATTAATTAATCAAAGTCCTATATAGTCATTAATCAATTTTATTAGACTCATATATAAGTCAAACAAATGGTTAGCGTAAACACATACAAGCTATGCACAAGCAAAAGATGCATAAGTAGTCAAGTAAGCACAATATGATGCAATGAGTTTGCAACCTAAACATGGCTCTAGTTTTCTAAAGTTCGAGGATTATGGTTACTCAAAATAGGGTCCATGGTTATGATTCCGAATGCATCGCGCGGAAGCCTTACCTTTGGAAGGGTTGGCGCGTACGGAGGGGACCCCACAAGTTAAACTTGTTTCCATGGTTTGGTGAATTCACAAACTCGGATGCACCCTTCGTTGCAATGAGCGTTCGATTGGGTAGATGGAGAGTGAATTCCCAAAGGGTTATGGCCATATGTTGAACACATATGGGTTTCAGAAAAGAGAGAAAAACTCAATCAGGAAGTAAAATCGAGTAAACCGTACTAGAATTGGTCAAAGCAAGAAGGCAGATGTCTGGCTCGGTATTGGAATAACCTGGCGCTAGAAAATAGGGACCATCGCGGGGAGATGGCACTGTCGCGATGCGATGTTGCCATCGTGTCACAACAAAGCCATCGCACTGCTATGGGCACTGTTCTCTCAGCGACGGTTCCTACATGCCTCGGCAGTTTTCTGTGTTCTTAGAATTTTCCAATTATCGCAGCGTTTTTTCGATTCTATTTGTGAAAGATATTTCCCAAATTTCCTACGTGAAAAAGCCTATGTTTTTGACGCATTACAGATGGTCTTTTTAATGTGGACCTTTTTTATTCTTATGCCAATAATGTTAATCAATATTACGCACATGAATACTTAGAACATTTCGAGTCTCATCCACTCATTCTAAATTATTGCCAAAATAAATTTTAGGAATTAAAATAGAAATCCTCCCTAGTAAAGTCGCCAAAAACCGTAGAGAATATTTCAAGGATCCCACACTTGAGCCCCACTGTGATCATACGCTTAAGAATGGTGGCGTCCAAAGGTAAGGAAGCTAGAGCAAAAGAGTTGCCAACAAGTTTTAGGAACTTGTAAACCGTTCACAGGGTGAAGGTTACACCCCTTCACGATCTATGTGATTGCTAACTCCAAATTGGTCCTGAACGATGACTGGATATTCGGGGATGAAGGTACAAATCCAACCTAAATAAGATTGAACATGCCCTAAAAATAGGCCTCTCTTTGTGCTTCTCATATTCATGTGTGCTTTCCAACTAACATACAATCAATATATTAACCCTAACTTGTTTAATCTTTTTTGGTTGAATATTAATGCACAAACAAAGCTTTTATTGGCGATCACTTGAATTAAAATCATATTAGCCTAAATAAAATTATTAATTATCTTATTAAGCGTGATTTCAAGTACAAATTCCCTTTAAACCTGCAAGAGAGGGCGTGATCAAGCAATAAAAATAATATTTCAAGCAACATAATATTATTGATACAACAAATCATCATAATCTCAAAGCATAATAATATTAGAAAGATCCTAGGCATGATACTAACAAGATTAATAACAAATCCTACCATGTCACTAAGCAATAAAGATCAAAGCTTTATCCCTAACATGATACTAACATGATAGAAGAAAAGAGGAAGCATCCTAAACATTATACAAGGAATCAAAATAATCTAAGTATGCTTTCTAAAGAAATATAACAATGAAACTATTTGCTTTGTTTCCTCGTATCTCTTTCTATCAAAACAATACATATATTAGTAACTTCAATAAAATATTAAATCAAACAATTAATTTAAATAATTGAAATAGAGATTTGGGACAAAACCCTATGAAATTATCAACCTTTCACGTCTAGGGTGAAGGCAACTTCGAGCATGGCTATGTGCGTCTAAGTCTCGTGATGGACGAATGGTGTTTAAAAAGGCAAAGTTTAGAAAGAGGGGGAAAGAATAAGCTTCTAGCTTGTAGAGAGAATAGAAATATGGTTGTTGATGATTGAAAACGGGGAAAATCGACCCTATTTATAGAGAAAAACATTCGGAAACGATCAGAGAAGATCGAATTTTAATCAAAGTAAAACTGCACCCATCGTGGCGTGACAAGACCATCGCGATGCGATGGCTCCATTGCGGCGCGATGTTGCTGCTGGATAATTTTTAGCCGTACGTAATCCATTATTGAATATAATTCGATAATTAGAGTCCGTACTTTATCTTCCAAAATTAGATTAAATCCTTTAAAACACTTGTATTATTCCAACTAAAATTCTTTATCTTTTCTAAAAATATAACTATTAATCCTAATCTCTTTAGAATTTAAAATAACCTTCTAGATTATTCTAGAAAACTAAAGTAATTCCTAATGACTTTAGGAATGATAATTAAATGGACCCTCCACTTGATCATTGGGTCACCCATAAAAACTCATTAAATATTCAATTTAATATTTGGGCCATAACTTCCTCATTATTCATCAGAACTGGGATTATAATATATTGTTGGAAAGCTCTTTTCGAGCCCAATCCAACTACACTATTATTGGACCCATATCAAAAACCAAACTAAATTGGATTGGACATTTTTCATAAATAAGGTACGAAAAGAAAGATTTATTTGAAAATAGAAAGAAGTATTTTTTATTAAAAATAGAGGAATCACGAGACTCTTTCACATTTCACCTCGTTCGATAATCAAATGACGTGAAAGGTACTCATCACTGGGTTTGGTTTTGGGGAGACACAATTAGGCGTCCACAATAATATAATTAATAATTTTATTTAGGCTAATATGATTTTAGTTCAAGTGCTCACCAATAATAGATTTATTTGTGCATTAATAATCAACCAACATAGATTAAACAGGTTCATTTTTAATATAATGATTGTATGTTGATTGGAAAGCGCACATGAATATGAGAAGAACAAAGTAGAGGCCTATTTGGGCGGGTTCAATCTCTTTCAGGTTAGATTTGTATCATCATCTCCAAATATCCCGTCATAGTTTAGGACCACCAAGGATTTAGCGATCACTGTGATTTTGAGTGGGGTGTGGTGTAACTTTCACCTCGTGGACGATTTACAAGTCCATAAACTTGTTGACGACTCTTTGATAAGCAACATTTATGTCACTTTTAGGGGTGTTTTTAGAGTCGTTTTTCGACTTATTTTCCTATTATTTTCGTTGTTTTAATCTTTATTTCCCTTATTTTCTTGTTCTCGTCTTTTACCCTTTAATTTGATCATTTTTAATTAGTTTTTAGTTTAATTTTGTAATTTTAGTTAATAATTTCTTTGTTCTCTTATTTTCTTATTTTATTTTAATTTAACCTTTTATTTTACTTTGTTTTATTTTATTAATTTATATCCTACCCTCGTGTTTGTTCTTCGTTGTAGGTGTGTTCAGGTTTTTTCATGTTCAAATCAAATTCGAAATCTCGAGTTTGATTAAAATGTACAACATCAAAGAAGCTGCTCCTTTTGCTATCCCCTAAACCTTCGCCACACCCTTCCTTACCCTACACCACAACCCAAACCACCAATACTCCCTTGTTTCCCCAACTCACGCAAAAACCAAACATAATAGCAGCCCCCATGCTCCATTTCCTTCCCTCCGCCAACAATACCATCATCACCCACAAGCCACCATTTCGCCACCACTCACAGCGTGGCTACCGCAAAACAGAGCCACCAACAGCAGCAACATCAACAACACCAAAACCGCACCACCTCTGCTTCCATTTGAACCCCGACAATCACAACCAAATCCACCGTCAATAACAGCAGCTAACCACCACCAATAGCCGCCAACAACACCATTTCAACCACCAATTGAATTTCGCAGACCCACGAATTGTAGCCACAAAGCTTTAATGGAGCCTCAAATCAATGACCCTTCAGAACGGGCGCTCTAAGATTCGTAGAGGAAGCTCCTCAATCCTCAAATTCCACCAATTCGAGGCAGAAGGTGTGATCGGCCGCTCCAAAGAGTATGTGCGGCCGCTCCAACGTCACGTGCATAGCTGCACGAATTAATGCTTTCTAACGGCTGAGATTCATTGTCCTAATCGAACGGCTGTGTAATGTTGATGGTGATGTTCGTTTGTGATGATGAGTTTTGATGGTGAAATCAGAGCAGCCCACGGAATGAGGAAGACGGTGGAATTCTTGGGTCTGACTTTTGTTTTGGGGGAATTTTCTTTACTTTCTTTTCCTTTTATTATTCTTGTCATTATTTTTATTATTTCCTTTCTTTTCTTTTATTTTTCACTTATTTTTATTTCATTTTTCTCTTTAATTTTCTTGTGTTATTAATACCCCTTTTTGGGGTTATTTCTTTCTTAACTTTTAATCAACAATTAATTCACCTTGGGTTAGTTTAGCCTCTCTCTAATTTTCTCTCTCTAAGGGTTAGAATTAGGATGTTCTCTCTCTAGTTTATGCGTATTCATAGAGAGAGAAAGCTTGGATTTCAATGGAGATTTGAGATATTGAAGAAGCAATTTGTGGATTCTCTTCTCATATATTCGATGAGTCTTTCTAACTTTCTCTCATCTTTATTGCTTTCCTTTAATTCTTGTTTTTGCTTATTTGTTGTTGATTTGAGTAGTTAATTAGATTAGTTGTTTGATTCTTTCTTTATTTCTTATTTTACCTTGTTTTCTATGCTTTTGTTCATCATGTTAGCTTATACTTTGTTTTAGGGAAATGGATGAAGGTTATGTTGATGAATTGAATAATTGATTGTGATTATTATGCAATTGGTTCTTGATTTTTGAGTGTGGATGATGCTTATATGGATTAGAATCTTTCTAGTTAATTGATTCTAGTGTCTTAATTGTGCTTTTAATCAATTGTTCGGAAGTGTGTTGTTTGAGAGTCTAGATTCTTCCATACCTATGCTAGGTTAGTTGTATGAGAGTGAATTAGCTTCGTAGGATAATTAGCATGCTTAATTACATGGGAGTAAGTCTAGTGTGTTGATCGTTCCTAATTGAGATAATTTTCATCTAATTGCAATTTTTCTGTTGAATGCATTAATGTAATTGGATTCTACATTCCCTAGTTTTAGTTTTTTTCTCTAAGTAGTATTTAGTTATACCTCTCTTTATATCTCGACCATCCTACTAGTCTAATTAGCATAAATTGATACACTTAGTCTTCGTGGTTCGACCCTTTACTTGCCACTAACTAGTTTGGTGTAAGTTTAGGTATATAAATTTCTAATTTGGTTTAGGTTAGTAGTCCCAACGACCTATTAACCCGCGATCAAATTTTGGCGCCGTTGCCGGGAACTAAGGCATCTTTAGTTTGTGTTGATTAAATTAGCTAGGTTTTTGTGTATAGCTTTATTTTTTATTTTTTATTTTTTATTTTTTGCTTTTCTTTGTTTTGTATAAATAAAATGGCATGCTTATCTTTTCCTCAATTTGATTTTGAACCCTTCTATGCTTACTTTGATAGATTAGATGGTTTCCTTAAATCCCATGGGTGTTCTCTTATTGATGCTTGTGGTATAGCTTATTGGGGAATGAATGAGTATACTAGGGGAATGGTTGGGAACATGTATATTGGTAGATTTTGTCATTTGTCTATGCATAATGCTTGGAATTTCTTCACATGGCTTGCTCGAGATTCTTATGATTGAGAATGTCATGTTTCTTGTTTTGATCCTCAATGTCAAGATTCTTTTAATTTATCCATGAATTCTCCTTATGCTTCTCATATGCCTTGTGATGATCAAATACGCATGTAGACCCCTTCCCCTCTTATGCTCATTGTGATGAGGTTTGTGCTAATTTTGATTATATTTATTTTGATTTTGACCATGAACTTCAGCCCAATAATATTGATGCCCAAATTCTTTCCCAAATACAATATCTCACCCAACAAGTCCAAGAACTTCAAGAAGAACAAAAATTGAGAAATGAGAGACTTTCCCAGGTGATGAGTGCTACGGTTGATGTAAACGGATGTAAGGCACCTCATTTGGAGTGTGAGAGTGTTTTTGAGGATAATGTGGGACAAGGGTGTAGAGGTGAGCGGAGATTTTCTTGTGATGAGATGATTTTTGAGGATTTTGATTCTTTTCATTCCCCATTTGACCTTGAGTTCCATCATTTCCCATATTCACCCCCTTTGAGAGCTACCCTTGGTAAGCATGTGAGTGAGACATCTTCAATTTTGGATAAGGGATTTCATGAGGATGATGATGATGAATTTAAGCAATGAAAAGAGATTGAGAGTCCCTTGAGTGATGGTGGAGGAGTGACAAGGGATATAAACGCGTCGTTGACACAAGGACAATGTAGGTCGTTCTCTACCCTTTCCTAGAGCCAAAGAAAATTTATAAACACTCGACCAACCTAATACGAGTATATGGTAAGTTAAGGGTCGAACCCAAGGGAATGAGTAGGTGTAAGCTATAGCCTCGGTCAAGCTACTTCAAAATTTGTGGGAAGATGCGGTTGGTAACTAAGGTATCAAGAAATCTAGATAAATCAAGAAATTCAATATACTAAACACTAGGGATATAGGTTCCACATGCAAGCTCAATGATTGTGCTAATTGAAGGATTACTCAATCAATTCAAACATTGCAAAGGACAAACAATAGTTGCAATCAAGGGAATTCAAGGGATATCTCCTATAAGCCAAGCTAGGGTTCACTATGAATGGCTAGCTAGGAAAATCACAATCAAATTCAATCAATCAAAGCAATTCTCAAATCAAGGGTTCATGTCATTGAAATTTGCAATGCAATCTAGATTAATCTTATAGGTTGATTACTCCTAGTCTAATTAATCACATGTACAACTATGTTAACCAATTTAATTGCACCATTCAAATCAATTTAGCATCATCAACTAGAAAAAATCATCAATCAAGCATGCTTCCCCTTCTCCCTAGCAACTAATCTACTCAATAAACATGGTGAAATTAAGAAACAAAACAAATTCAATCAAATTCATATTCATTTAAAGCTAAATCAAAGAAAATCAATCAATCAACAAATTCTAAAACAAGGAATGTAATCTCAATCAAAGTCCAAGAAACTAGAAGGAATTTCATTAAAAGTAAAAGAAATCTTACAAACCTTTCATTAAAGAAGGAATTTAAATCTTACAAACAAATTCAAGTACAAACAAGTAAAGCTTAAGCTTATCTCTCTACTTTCTCTCTCTACTATTTCTAGAAAAATTCTCTCTCTAGTACAAAAATTAAGTCGTCCTCCAAAAAGAAAGTCAAAAGCTATAAATAAGAAAAATCGAGCGAAGAGGGCCGCACGGCCCAGCCGCGCGCGCACAGCTGGGTCTGCGCGCACGCACCCCTGTGCCGCGCGCGCACCCTTGTGCGATGCACAAGGCTTTGGCTCCCTCGCTTGCTTGATCAAACTCCGCGCTCCCGGGCATCCCCATCATCAGTGCACTAGAGATGATGCCCGCGAACATGGCAGTCCCAAAATGAGCAAATTGACTTGATTATTCACCTACAAAACACAAATAAAACAAAGAGAGGAAGCGTAGCAAGGTAAAACTAAAACTAAAATTATGAATTATCAACTAAAAATATGAAAAACTCGTAAAAACCATTCGAGAACTAAAGTGAATTATAAAAATGGAAAATCAAATAAAACTAAAAGAATTATATGAAAATGATGAAAGAAAATAAAGAAAATGAACCTAAATCTTATTCTTTTGAGCGCCATAACGACGCTCATCAAATTCCCCCAAGCTAAACTTTTGCTCGTCCTCGAGAAAAACAAAATCAAACCCAAGGGAAAATGATGACACTACTCAAGCAAAGAAAGAAACAAGAAAATTAGAGAAGATGAGAATATACACTAACTCACTTTCGTAGGAATCACGGTCAATTTTAGAAACTAAAGACAAGCCATTTAAACCCCTAGATCGCTCTAGAGGACGAGTGATGCTCTCCTAAAGGTTTCCAAAGAGGTTAACCTATAACTCTTTTTATTAAAAAGGAGGCAAAGTAAATAGAAAAGAAAAGAAAAAGTTTAAAACCTTGAAAAGAAAATAAATGCTTATACAAAGGCCTTTAGCACATGATCAAGGCACGAAGTATATCAAGCTTTCTAAAACAACAATGGTAAGCACGTTCTAAGATATCAAGGGTTGATTGAAACATAGGGTATGCTAAGCGTAGAGAACTAATGAGGTGTAATCCACTTTCATCCCAACCAATCTAATCGCGTTCTCCCTAATGGCTTCAAATATTCTCTTAGTAAGCATCTCTATGGTTCCACGAAGGAACCGGAAAAAAAATAGAATTTGAGGGTTCTCGACATCTCGACCTTGCATCCTTTTTCTTTAGGCTTTAACTCATAATGCCCTCCCTCGGTGTATGATTCAACCACTAGGTCGAAAGGACTTTCCCAAAGGTTGTAACGTAAGGGCAAAAGGTTAGGGGTAGGCTTAAAATATAGAATTTGGTGGTACACCTAGATTACGAAGCAAAGGTTGGCCACATCTCGACACCAAAACCAAGAAGTCACCAAACAAAAACAAACTAATACCCCCAAGCTTATTCAAAGCTATATCCACAAGCATATATACAAAAAGCGTAAACCCTTCTCCCCCAAGCTAAAAGGAAGCATTGTCCTCAATGCGAGAAAAGGGAAAAGAATCACATCAAACTATTTTTGAATTTTTCATTTTCTCTTTTTTATGTAATTTTCATTATATCAAAGCAATTGTCCTCGCCTCTTTTAACTTTGGACGGCTTTTTCAATATTGCATTTATTATGTCCTTGCCTTTTTTGACTTTGGACGGCTTTTTCGATTATATTCATTTGCCGTTATTCACAATATATACAAAAGACGAGTTTGCTTACAAATAAAACCAATTTCCAACTTTATAGATCACAAACTCCAAAAGCATGACCATTTGCTTCACAAAAACCAATAATGGAACAAAAAGAAACAAAAGGGTCAAAGTTCTAAAGATGTGGCTTGAAAAGAAGGGGAATGGCTCAAATGATTAGCAAGATGGCAAATGTAAACCCAATGAACTAAAAAAATAGAAGAAAATCCTAGAAATGAAAAATTATCACCCCGAAAAATGGCCTTTGTCCTTCCTAGTTGGTTTGGTCTCGTGTTTGAGAATTATGAGTCAAGATTCAAGATTAGGGATGCAAAGGTGGAGGATCCACGCCGCACAAACAAAAGTGATGAAGGCTTGAAAAAGAGAAATCCTCACACGGTTGTAGCAAAAACTTACTAAAGGTGTCAAATCCACCAAAGGAAGTAACTCCGTCTTACAACAAACCAAAAGAATCCGGCTTCAAGGCCCCAAAAGGTCTAAACCGCTACCTTAGCATACCCTATCCTAGAATCAACCAAAGATACTCTCAAACCGTGCAAACCATTGTATTTAGAAAGAAAAGTAGCCAATGTGAAAGTTCAAGTGGTATTAAGTCCAAAGTAAAAGCAAAAAGATGAAGAAAGAAAAGCAATGCCTCAAAAACATTTTATTCATATTCACAAAAACAAGTGATGTTTTTTTTTTTTTTGAAGGGATAAAAAGAAAGGAAAAGAATAAGAAAAAGAGAAAAGGAAAACATGAAGGAAGATGAAAACAAAAGAAAAAGAAAAAGAAAAAGAAGAAAAGGAAAAAGAAAAGTATAGGAGAAGTAGAAAGAAATAAGGAAGTAATGCTAACACACATAAATCCCAATCAACAAACAAGTGAACATTCGGCCACAACGCCAATGTTCCCAAACACACTAGGGTGTTAAAAAGCAAACAACCTCAAGCCATTCAACTTCTCCTAGAACTAATCCTAGACTAAGCAACCAAGAAAAGAAAAAGAAAAGAAATAGAAAGATCTCACCGGCGCCAAAGCTATTGCACATTAAATAAGGCGAAAGAGCACCTTTACGAATCGTCGAAATCCAAAGCATAAGCAATAGAGCAAGGTGAGAAATAATAAAAAAAAAACTATATACAAAGAAAATTGTAAGTAACTTCAATACAAAAGAAAAGAAGAAAATAGAAAACTAAATGTAGGAAAATAAAGAAAAAGCAAGTAATAGCAGCAGCAAGGGTCAGAATCATCAGACTAAAATAGTATCAGGGGAGAAGAAATCTGACAGTCATCATCAGGAATCATCATAATAAAGACACAAGGAAACTCAGCGGACAGCGATCAGCGAAACAAGCAACAAACCAATAATCGGGCAGAGAAATCAGCAGAAATACAGCAACATCATCATAAAACCAAACACAGAGATCAATAACAGAAACATAGGAGACCAAAAATGAACTACAAAAGCAGGGGGAAAATATGTTGAAGCATAGAAACAAATGTAGAAAGCACCCCCAAGCTTAGACTGGACTACCCCCCTAACTCTAAACCTAAAGACATATAGGCAACCGAGAAACATCATATAAAGCACATAAGAAGGGGGGTAGCCATGGTAGTATCACTCCGCACTATGGTAAGGGGTAGAATGAGAACTCCCCTCACAGGTCTCCATCACATGACTAGAGCTAGCCATCTCGCTCACGTCCATAGGAGCCTTATCCCTTAACCTACTATCCCTCCTAGCTCTATCATCCTCAAAATAATGAGACCAATCATCTAAGATCGGCTCACCCGACTTACCCCACCGCCCAAAAGTCGCAGGGTCCGGAAAGGGCGAAGGATTAACCGGATCATATGCATAATCACAACCACCGGGCCGCCGATAGTCGTAAGTGGCCGGGGTGGTGCCTATGATAGAACTAGGGTGAACATGAGGGCCCTCCCAATAAGGGTAGCAAGGCCGAGGACCAATGGTAGGATCAAAAGGGTCCCACTGAGGAATAGGTCCTTGTTGGACCGGGAGATTCGGGTAATTCACATAGGGCTTGATTTCCCCCCTCCGAACATGAAAATCGTACAATTGATTTGTATGATAATCATAACCAAGATTAGGGGTTTGCATAGAAGGCATAGAATATAACACATTAGCAATATAATCAAGCCTAGCATGAATGGTTGACAAATCAAAAGTAGAAGGAGTAGGAGAGGGGGAAGGAATAGGTGTACCTTCCGGTTCAACTGTGGGAATAGTTTGAACATTCGATGAGAGAGCATTGGTCGAGCGGCCTCTTGTATGATTCGTCCTACGTCGAATAGAAGGGTCAATATCTCGCATCGGAGGCCTCCAAGATAAGGAGTCTTTCTCTCTTGGTCGGGTAGTTGCCTCTTTGCATGGGATTAAGAACAATTCTTTAACCCGAGAAACTTTCCAAATGAAGACATCATCCTTTCCAGTACGATCGAGGAACTTTTGGTTCACAAGGGTGGAGATGTTGAGGAAATGAGAAGAAGATTTTTCTCGAGGATCAATAATTAGGGGAAGCTCATTTAACAAAGTCTTATAGTCGTCATTGATACAAAGAGCTAGGATTGAAATCATCCCTCCCAATTGGATGCTCCCTGATAGGCTAACTCCATCACGGATATCCAAGAGTCGATTGATTAAGTGCTCTGTGAAATCCACTAAATCAATCTCAAAGTCATTTTGGTCAGCTATCCACAACCAACAAAGTTCTTCACGAGAGATAGCTCTCAAAGAGTCCTTGGATCAAAGAGCGTAAGTGAGGAGACGGCTGAAATACCGCATAACCGGATGAATCATGGAGGCGGTCTTGGAATTTTGAGGCTCATACTTCCCTTCCTCCGAGATACTTCTCCACCAACGTTGCTCATTATATCCATGATCATCTGCCATTCTACCATGTGCCGGGTAGATGTTCCGCATCCGCGGCCCAAGGAAACTTGAAGTAAGAACATATTTGAGAATCCGTCAATGAGTGATCATGATTGAAAAGTTGGAAAGTCAAAATCCTTGAGGAACCGTCACTCGATTCTCGGACTACTTCAAGAGAAAAAAGAAATTCATAGGTCACCCTAGCATAAGTAGGGGCGCTCAAATCCAAGAACTCTAAAAGATCAAGGCCCTTTGCAAGAAGCCGAACGTCCTCATCTATGCCGAGAAACTTGGTTGTTGCTTGATCGTAAAATCTTGTTGGTCTAAGCTTTCTCTTGGATAGACGCTTGAAACGATCCCAATGTGATTCTTTAGAAAATTCAATGCCGTATGTCTCTTCTACCTCGGGTGGAGGTGGAATAACATGTCGTGGTTTGCTAGAACTTGATCTTGCCCGCTTCTTGTGACGGATAGGAACTATCTACAAGAAGAAAAACAACCTATGAGAAAATCTTACATTTGTCATATTTCAATAATAAGCATAAGAAATTGCTCAAGAATCAAGCACAAAAGCAATTATCTCAAAATAGAAACAAGTAAGAGACCAAATCATGAGATGGCTACATATGAACAAAATGCCATTAATATAGAATCATAAATTTGAAGCAAGTAAGCATGGATTAAAGGCAAAAATGAACATAAGAGACCAAATCATGAGTCAAATTTAGCAAAATAACCTCAAACATTGAATTATCAAAGCAATAAAACCATTAAAAGGAATACCCATGAGAGAGAAAATGACCAACAATGGTGAATCATGGAATCAAGCAAATTATACAAATTCATCATGAAAAAGCTTTAATTTAACACTCAATGATATCATTCAACACAAATTACAAGTTAAAAGAACCAACAATGGAGTTCTACCATGAAAGTAAAAACAAGGTTTCAAGCTTGAACAATGAGGAAGAAGATGACTAGAAAATAAGAAATTATACCTCAATGTAGCCTTGAATTACATGCAAATTGCCCAAAATGGAGATTTAAGAACAAATAGAACACCCAAATATAAGTTCCAAACCTCAACACAAATCCTTAAAATTTCGAAAAAAAACCCCCTAAATTTTCGAATTTGGGTTCGAAAATCTGGAATTTTATTTGTAAAATTCGAATATGAGATGAGTTTAACGTAATTTGATGTTAGAATGAAAATAAAATAGGTGAAATTGATATGCTTTTGCAAGAAAAATAATAGGGTTTGATGAGAGAATGGAGTAGGGAAAGCTGGGGAAAAATCGGGGAGAGAGAAAAGGGAAATAAGGTGATGCGCTTGGGGTTATAAGGGGGCTGGCGCGCGCCAGGCTGCTGCGGCTGGTGCGTGCGCGCAGGAGCCTAGTGTGTGCGCACCAGCGACAGGAGTGGGGGGGCTGTTCTTGCGTTGGCCGGCGACAATTGGTTAAAAATATCTGCCTACTTGGTGCGTGCGTGCGCACCAGGTAGGGCTGGTTTTGTTCAAAAATTCAGGCCAAACTCTAGCCCCTGTGGTGCGCGCGCGTAGGGATGGGGTGCGTGCGCACCAAGGGGTACGGGGATGGTTTAAAAACCGTCAATTTTTGCCAAAGTTAGTGAAAAAAATTTTGACCCATTTGGTGCGCTCGCGCAGCCTTTGGTGCGCGTGCACCAAGCAAGAATATTTCAGCCATAAATATACTCTCGTGTTTGCATAAGGAGATATTTGAAAGCGCATTCGAAAAAGAGCAGAATGTCAATAAAAATGCAAACATGAGAGCATAAAACCCCAACAATTTTCCACCTAAACTTAACCAAACCTCGGGTAAGCTTGAAATAACACCAAAATTGTTGGAAATTGTCTTCGAACCAATCTCATGGTACCTAAAATAAAGAAAACAAATAAAAAGAAAGAGAAATAAGAAAAATCTCAAGGATAAAAGAAATATAGAAAAATGTAAAATCAAAAGAAAAAGGTTAGAAAACCGGGTTGCCTCCCGGGTAGCGCTTATTTAATGTCATAGCTCGATGTCCTCCACCAATTAAGGTGGTTGTCGGAAAAGCAATGAGTGAACAAGGCCAACAAAAGCACCGTCGAAATACTTCTTGAGACGATGGCCATTGACCTTAAATGGAGAAGAAGAATCCATCATTGAGACCTCTACAACACCACTTGGAAAAACATTCTTGACCAAATTGGGACCGCTCCATCTCGACATGAGCTTTCTGGGAAACAACTTCATTTTTGAATTGTAGAGAAGAACTTTATCGCCAACACAAAAATCTTTCTTCTCAATAAGCTTGTCATGTGTTTCCTTGGAACGAGCTTTGTACACACTAGCACAATCATAAGCATCAAACCGAAGCTCCTCTAACTCATGAAGATCTAACCACCTTTTCTCCCCCGAACTTGCCAAGTCAAAATTTATCTTCTTGATTGCCCACAAAGCACGGTGTTCAATTTCAACCGGGAGATGACATGACTTGCCGTAGACTAGGCGGTATGGAGTGGTACCTATGGGGGTCTTAAAAGCCGTTAGATAGGCCCAAAGAGCAACATCCAACTTATCTGACCAATCCTTTCGATTTCTCGCAACCGTCTTTTCAAGAATAAGTTTGATTTGACGATTAGAGATTTCCACTTGACCGCTCGATTGAGGATGATATGGGAGGCCGAGTCTTTGATGGACCCCATGCTTTCTCAACATCTTTTGAAAGGCATGGTGAATAAAATGAGAACCGTTGTCGCTTATCACTGCCTTGGGAACCCCAAATCTTGGAAAGATTATCTTCTTAAACAACTTCATAACCACCTTGTGGTCATTAGTTGGGAAGGCAATGGCCTCAACCCACTTAGATACATAATCGACCGCCACAAGAATATATTGATTTCCGAAAGATGAGGGGAATGGTCCCATAAAATCAATACCCCACACATCAAACACTTCCAACTCAAGTATGGGTTGTTGAGGCCTTTCATTTCTTTTGGAGATGTTCCCAACTCTTTGACATCGGTCACATGTCTTGACAAAGCCCCATGAATCCTTAAAGAGATGTGGCCACCATAATCCGCATTGAAGGACCTTAGTAGCGGTCTTAGAGACACCCCTATGGCCCCCACTTGGATCCGAATGGCACATTTTCAAGACACTAGGCACTTCTTCGTTCGGCACACAATGTCTAAGTAAACCATCGACCCCACGCTTATATAAAATGGGATCATCCCACACATAATGCCTTGCCTCTCTCTTGAGCTTCTTTCTTTGATTCTTAGAAAAGGAAGGAGGAAACTCCCCACATGCGAGAAAGTTCACTAAATCGGCAAACCATGGGAGTTCCTTTGCTTCAATAGCATTCAAGAAATCATCAAGCATTCTATCCTCAATTGGAGAGCCATCATCTTGAGTTTGAAAATCTACCAAATGAGAAAGATGATCCGCCACAACATTTTCCGCTCCTCTTTTATCCCTAATCTCAATGTTTGGAGCTTAAGAACCCACCGAATCAACCTTGGCTTGGACTCTTTCTTGGAAAAAAGATACTTGAGAGCTGCATGATCCGTGAAGACAATGGTTTTGGAACCTAATAGATAACAACGGAACTTCTCAAAAGCATGAACTATAGCAAAAAATTCCTTCTCCATTGTAGTGTAATTCCGTTGAGCTCCATTTAGAGTCTTAGACATATAATAGATCACATGAAGTTTCTTGTCCACTCTTTGAGCCAAGACACCTCCTATTGTCGAATTATTTGCATCATACATGAACTGAAATGGTAAATCCCATCTTGGAGCTTGAACAATAGGAGTAGAGATTAGAGCTTTCTTCAACTTATTGAATGCCTCCAAACACTTATCATTAAACATAAAGTCGGCATCTTTTTGAAGAAGAACATTAAGAGGCTTTGCAATGAGCGAGAAATCCTTGATGAATCTTCTATAAAACCCGGCATGCCCTAAGAAAGATCTCACTCCCTTTACGTTCACCGGAGGTGGAAGCTTTTCAATGACTTCAATTTTAGCTTTATCCACCTCTATCCCCTTATAAGAGATCTTGTGGCCAAGGACTATGCCTTCCTCCACCATGAAGTGACATTTTTCCCAATTCAAGACCAAGTTCACCTTCTCACACCTTGCAAGACATTTTTCAAGGTTTTCAAGGCATGCCTCAAATGAAACACCTCCTACGGAGAAGTCGTCCATAAAAAACCTCTATCTCCTCTTCCAACATATCTCCAAATATACTCATCATGCATATTTGAAATTTCGCGGGAGCATTGCAAAGGCCGAATGGCATTCTCCTATAAGCAAATGTACCATATGGACAAGTGAAGTTGTTTTCTCTTGGTCATCCGGGTGGATAGGGATTTGGAAAAATCCCGAATAACCATCAAGAAAACAATAAACTTGTTCCTTGTTAGTCTTTCAAGCATTTGATCAATAAAAGGAAGGGGGAAATGATATTTCTTTGTTGATTTGTTTAGACGTCTATAGTCTATACACATCCTCCATCCCGTGACCGTCCTCGTCGGAATGAGCTCACCTTTCTCATTCTCAACGACGGTCATACATCCCTTCTTTGGGACAACGTGAACGGGAGAAACCCACCTAGAACTAGAAATGGGGAATATGATTCCCGCATCCAAAAGTTTGGTGATCTCCTTCTTCACTACCTCTCCTATTTGGGGGTGTAGCTTTCGTTGCCTCTCAATAGAAGGTAAAGCACCCTGCTTAAGAGTTATGTGATGTGTACATAAAGCAGGGCTTATACCTTTGAGATCATCAATGGTATAACCCAAAGCACTTCGGTGCTTTTTCAAAACACCACACAACTTTTGAGCTTGATGCTCACTCAAAGAAAAGCTAACAATCACGGGAAAAGTGGAGTTGGGTCCCAAAAATTCATACCTAAGGTGTGATGGAAGAGGTTTGAGCTCAACCATTGGAGCACCTTTACCTTCCTTCGACGTTGCCACTTGTAACGCTTCTTGGCTGGAAATGCTCAAACACATTTGCTCTTCAACATCCTCAAAGCTTCCATTGAGCAAATCTTCGTACAAACCCATCTCCTAGTTTGGAGTACCTATCTTTTCCTTATTCAACAAAACATTCTCAAGAGCATCATTAGAAGTGAGCAATTGCTCATGCATAGAAGACACAACATGATCGATAGAATCAATTAACATACAATTTTCTAAAGAGGAACTTGGATATTTCATGCTATCATTCAAATCAAATTCTATCACTTCATCCCCTACTTTGAGCGAAATTTTAGCACATTTCACATCTATCAAAGCACCCGAAGTGGCAAGGAATGGTCTCCCTAGAATGATGGGGATATTAGCATATTCATCCATCTCAAGCACAACAAAATCCATCGGAATAACAAATTTCCTGACCCTTAAAGGAACATCCTCTACCTTACCCTTAGGGAACTTAATTGACCTATCGGCCAATTGCAAAGTGATGTTAGTAGGTAAGAGTTCTCCTAGCTCAAGTCTTTGGTACACCGAGTATGGCATAAGGCTAACACTAGCTCCTAGGTCACACAAGGCATTCTCAATTTGCATTTTATAAATGGCACAAGGGATAGAAAAGTTTCCGGGGTCTTTTAGCTTAGGTGGCATCTTGTTCATTATGATAGCACTACTATTCTCGGTTAAGTTCACCGTCTCTACACCGTCACATGTCCTCCTACGTCTTTGAGGAATTTTGCGTAGTTGGGCATTTGGGTGACAACTTCGGTAAATGGTAGAGAAAGGTGAAGTGGCTTAAGCATGTCAATGAATCTTCCAAATTGTTCATCTAACTTGTGTCTCATGAATCTTTGTGGATAAGGAAGCTTGGGTTTCACAATCTCTTTCTCCACTCTCACCTCACTAGGCTTCTCAATCTCAACCTCACTCAAAGATGCACCATCTCTCTCATCTTCAACCAAGATCCCTTTTGTGCCCTCTTTGGTCTCACTCTTCCTAGGCAAACTCTCCTCAAGAATCTTACCACTCCTTGGGACAATAGCATTAACTGGTCTCTTAGGATCTAGGCCTTGGGAAGGTAAAGAAGAAGGACTAGCATGGTCTTTCAAAGCATTAGCAAGTTGAAAAATTTGATTTTCAAGCATCTTATTATGAGTCATCATTTCATTAAATTTCTTATCACTTACGGTCATGTAAGTGTTCAACAGTTTTGTTTGATTTTCTATGATTTCTTCCAAATTTGTTCTATGTGAAGAAGAATAGGATTGAACATAGGAATTATCATTTTGGGTCTTTGGAGCAAATCCGGGTGGAGGGCCTCTTTGAGCATTGTTTTGGAAATTGTCTCTACCATGATTGTTCCAATTACCCCTACTTTGATTTTGACCATAACCTTGATTATGGTTACCACTACCTTGATTATGATTCTCATAACCCTTTTTTGGATTACAATAATTTTGGTTTTGATTTTGGCTACTATAACCTTGATTGTTATAGTTACCTCGAGAACCTTGGTTCCTATAACTACCACCTTGGTTATAGTTGTCAAAATTGCCATGATTGTTGTAATTCTTATTCCATTGACCCCTTTGATTCTCAAACCTAGAATCATGATTATTTGACACATAGTTAACATGCTCATTCACATTTCCATCTTGATCATCACAAATATCCATACATGCATGGGGGCAACTAGAAACATCATGCTCATACGACCCACAATCATCACAAAACAAGCATCCACTAGGCATGTTACTAGAAGAAGGAAGGGATTGAGAATTAGAAGACGTACCACTCCCCTTAGTTTAGGAGGGAAGACTTGAAATTTGGTAGGTAGCACTTTCCAACTTTGCCTTGATAGTGGACATCTCCTTCCCCAAGTTCGTCATTTGAGAGGATAGATTGTTGATTGCATTTAGATGATCAACCGAGTACATCGAAGAGCTACTCTTGCTAGTTGAATCCCTTTCTCCATCTTTCCAATCTCTATAATACCTCACTACGTCCTCAATTATGTCCACCACTTCCTCTTCCGTTTTGTTCATGATAGGACCTCCGGCTCCTCCATCTAAACATGATTTTCCTTGAGGGCTAAGACCTCCATAGAAGATTTGAATGATTTGATAGGTTGGAATTCCATGATGAGCACATTCTCTTTGATACTCCTTGTATCTCTCCCATGCTTCATAGAGGCTCTCATTTGGCTTTTGCTTGAAACCTTGAATCAAAGCTCTAGCCTCCGTCGTTTTCTTTTGAGGATAGAAACGGGATAGAAATTCCTTTTTGACCTCGTCCCATGTCCTTAGAGAATTCGGCTTAACCTCCTTGTCTAGCCATTCCAAAGCACGACCTATGAGAGAAAAGGGAAAGAGCTTGAGGCGGATGAATTCTTGGGAAATTCTGTTCACCTTGATAGTATTGCAATATTTCTCAAACTCCTTGAGATGGTTTAGTGGGCTTTCATGCTTGGCCCCACTAAATTGTCGCCTCTCTATTAAAGTGATCATTGTCAGTCTTATTTCAAAATCATTTGCCGGTGTTGTAGGTGGAGCAATCCCACTCTCAAATCTATATGCACCGGGAATCCCCAATTCTTTCAATGCCACTCTCGGAATTTCTCCCATTCTTGCTTGTTCTTCTTGTTGTTGCTCTTCTTCACTTGAAATCCTAAGACTCAAAGATCGTGTAGCACTTCTCAACCTTGCAATAGTTCTCTCAATTTCCGGATCAAATGGCACTAGTGAATGGTCACGTGCTCTATGCATAAAATCTCAAAAGAAATGGTTAGTAGCACGGCTACAAATGTAGCCTAAAAGAAAATCTTTTTGTATTTTCAATTAATGGTGAAATAGACTCAACAACTATAACAAAGCACCAATATCATTCCCCGGCAACGGCGCCATTTTTGACACAAGGAAAATGTAGGTCGTTCTCTACCCTTTCCTAGAGCCAAAGAAAATTTATAAACACTCGACCAACCTAATACGAGTATATGGTAAGTCAAGGGTCGAACCCAAGGGAATGAGTAGGTGTAAGCTATATAGCCTCGGTTAAGCTACTTCGAAATTCGTAGGAAGATGCGGTTGGTAACTAAGGTATCAAGAAATCTAGATAAATCAAGAAATTCAATATACTAAACACTAGGGATATAGGTTCCACATGCAAGCTCAATGATTATGCTAATTGAAGGATCACTCAATCAATTCAAACATTGCAAAGGACAAACAATAGTTGCAATCAAGGGAATCCAAGGGCTATCTCCTATAAGCCAAGCTAGGGTTCACTATGAATGGCTAGCTAGGAAAATCACAATCAAATTCAATCAATTAAAGCAATTCTCAAATCAAGGGTTCATGTCATTGAAATTTGCAATGCAATCTAGATTAATCTTATAGGTTGATTACTCCTAGTCTAATTAATCACATGCACAACTATGTTAACCAATTTAATTGCACCATTCAAATCAATTTAGCATCATCAACTAGCAAAAACCATCAATCAAGCATGCTTCCCCTTCTCCCTAACAACTAATATACTCACTAAACATGGTAAAATTAAGAAACAAAACAAATTCAATCAAATTCATATTCATTTAAAGCTAAATCAAAGAAAATCAATCAATCAACAAATTCTAAAACAAGGAATGTAATCTCAATCAAAATCCAAGAAACTAGAAGGAATTGCATTAAAAGAAAATCAAGGAAAAAGAAATCTTACAAACATTCATTGAATTGAAGAAGGAATTTCAAGATCAAATTGAAATCTAAGATCAAATTCAAGTACAAACAAGTAAATCTTAAGCTTCTCTCTCTACTTTCTCTCTCTACTATTTCTAGAAAAGTTCTCTCTCTAGTACAAAAATTAAGTCGTCCTCCAAAAAGAAATTCAAAAGCTATAAATAAGAAAAATCGAGCGAAGAGGGCCGCACAGCCTATGCGCATGCACAGCCCAGCCGCGTGCGCGCACAGCTGGGTCCACGCGCACGCACCCCTGTGCCACGCGTGCGCACCCTTGTGCGATGCACTAGGCTTTGGCTCCCTCACTTGCTTGATCAAACTCCGCGCTCCCGAGCATCTCTATCATCAGTGCACTCGAGATGATGCCCGCGAACATGGCAGTCCTAAAATGAGCAAATTGACTTGATTATTCACCTATAAAACACAAATAAAACAAAGAGAGGAAGCGTAGCAAGGTAAAACTAAAACTAAAATTATGAATTATCAACTAAAAATATGAAAAACTCGTAAAAACCAATCGAGAACTAAAGTGAATTATAAAAATGGAAAATCAAATAAAACTAAAAGAATTATATGAAAATGATGAAAGAAAATAAAGAAAATGAACCTAAATATTATTCTTTTGAGTGCCATAAACGACGCTCATTAGTCGTCAAATGTCTATCCCTAGATCAAATACAATTTATATAACCTAACCTAATACGAGTATAAGGCAAGCGTAGGGGTCGAACCACAGGGAACGAATAAACACCACCAAATGTTATCAATAACTAAGCTAGTTCAGAATAGGAGATAAGTAAACTAAAGTCTAAATATGCTAAAAAAAATAAAACATTAAGGGAAACGATTTAGGTATAGCATTCACTCAAACATAAACAAAGGCATAGAAGTTGAATTAATCATGAACTAAACATGCTCGAATATCTATCTAAGGGATCCAATCTAGCCACCTTTCGGGGTCAATTGGCTTCTCCTAACATAGCCTTTATGTTTTCACATTAAAACCATATACTAGGAGTTGAAATCAAGTAAGAATTGATACAAATGAACTTAGCTAAGTCAACTATCATTTCATTTAGCAAAGATTCGCCTCCAATCAACTAACAACATGCATTTTGCAAGTAGATTGAAAAACATCAAGCATATAAAGACTTTAATCACAAACAAATTAACTCCAAACCCTAAAACATGCTCAAGATCCAACTAAACCACAACCATCCCCTTAATGGGGAAATTACTCACTAATCATGCCAACAACAAGATTAATTAATAAATAAATAAGCATCAACATAATTACCTAGCAAAACTAACAACTAAATGCCATGTGCGAAGCTCGTGAAATGGTTCGATCAAACCGAGGGTAGGTTTGGCCGAACTACTGGGTTGGTTTAGTCGAACCATGGGTGTGTTCGACCACACCTCTTCAAATTACAAAATTTCCAATGTTTCTGACTCTTTTGGCACTTTGATCGAACTCTTCAAAAGTTTGCCCGAACTCGATTGATTTTCCATTTGCTCTGATTTGGGGTTGTTGCTTGTGCGAATTGGCGGTTTGAGTGTGGTGCGGTTGTGGCTTTGAATTGGTGAGGCTGCAATTTGCGTGAGGGAGTAGGGGATGGGATTCATATGTTAATTGAGGTGGTTGATTTGGTTGCTGCTAGGCACGGTGAGGGTGGCAGCAGGTGATGGTTGGAATTGTGGAGAAGGGAGTGCGTAAAGAGAGGAGTTGCGACGGTGGAGCTGTGTTGGGTGGCTAAATGAGAGGTGTCGGCTGTATGTTTATTGCGTGTTGATGGGTGCAAAATGGGAGCAGGTGAAGGTTGGAGATGCGATTTTGCGGGTTGGTGTTAACTGCGGTCAGGTGGCTGCTTTGGTTGTTGTTGGCGAGCGGTGATTGTGATATGCGAAGTTGTGTTGGTAGGGAGCAGGGGATAATTGGGGTGTTGTTGTGGTGATGGTTAAGGGATTGTGTGGTGGTGGATAATGGTGGCAGTAAGGTAAGAGTTCGAGGGAGGTTAGCTGAGTAGATAGGGAACAGGGGAGTTTGGTAAGGCTTAAGCAATAATTGAAAAGGCTCGGCTTGGACCTTGAACTCGAACCTACACAAAAACAAACCCGAGATAAATAAAATAAAATAACTAAAATAGAAATAATTAAAGTAAAATAGAAATAAGAGAAATAAACTAAAACTAGCAAAATTAAATAAAACACAAACAAACTAAAAACTAATAAATAAACCAAATAAACTAAAACATACCAAAATTGACAAAATAAACTAGAAACTTTATTAATAAGAAAATAAGACAATAAAAGGGAAAAATAAGATAAAATAAACAAGAAAAAGACCCTAAATACTATAAGAGTGACATAAATGTCACTCATCAAGGAGTTGAGAATGAAGAAAATGTCAATTTTGAGGATTCCAACCCCCTTCCCCATCTTGATTAGTCTATCTTGCATGTTTGTGACCTTTCTATCCATGAGTCTTTGGACTTTATTGAGGTTATGACTAATATGTCCATTTGAAGGGGTAACAAAATATTATATCCTTTTGAGAGAGTTCGTTGGCAATGCTTCATGGGAAAGGGATGAGTTTGAGAGAAACCTTCATCCTTTCGTGCATGGTTTTGAGACTCTTGGCTTTGAGTTTGTTGAGGGAGTGGTTGTTCATCGGTGTGATAGAGAGGATGATCAGGTTGTTTCTCTTGGAGAGTTTTTGATTGAGGGAGATGTGAGTCATGAGTGTTCTTTTGAGGATTCTATGATTGATTTTCATGCCCTCAGTGGTGATGTGAGGCTTTGTGAGACCATTGTTTCTCCTCCCCATCCTCATGTCCCTTTTTCAAGGAAATTTGACCATATCTCCTACTATCCTATGTTCCTCCCTTCTTTTGTTAAAGAGCCTATTGAGGACCCTCTCTTCTTCGATGAGATTCTCCCTACTTGTCCTCTAATTATTGAGGAAATGGGGGATTGTGCCACCCAAAAAGATTTTGAGGAGGTTTTTCCTTTTTATTCTTTTTCTTATTCTTCTTCTTCTTCTTCTTCTTCATCCTCTTCCTCATCTTCTTAATTTTTCTTTTGATTTTTCTTCTTTCATTTGGCATCTCTCTCCTCACTTGCGTGCATAATCTTGTTGCACGTCCTCCTCTCGTCATTTTCCTATCGTTTAACTTATGAAATGTGTAGTAGTGCATTTGACAAGCTCTTGCGTTCGTTGCAATATTATTTTATTAGAGCGGTCATGCTTAGACCTTAAGCAAGCCTTTCTCAGAAAGTAACCCGTGCTTTATTGCTTCTATTTTCTTTTCTTCTTAGTATAGATTCTTTCTCATGAAAATGTTTGTGTGCCTTTTGCTAGGTACATAACTTGATATACTTTGGTGCATTGATATTGGATCAAGAATAAAGGAAGTTTGACTTCTATTTTTGCTAGTATGTGGAAATCACGATTCAATTCTAGAGGAATTTAGCTTTGAAAGGTCTAATTGGGTCATTTGCGGGTATTTACACCCACCTGTCTCCGATAATATCTTTCCTTGCTCTACCTTTAATGGTTGGTGATTTGGTGGATATGTCTTGGTTTATTGGATTGATTTCTTTCTTTTCCCCTCCCATGGACTCTTTGGTTTATGATTGAGCATATAGTCTCATTCAAGCTTGGGGGAGGGTAATTCTTTCATGTTTGGTGGGATGTTGATTCATATATGCCATGCACTTGAGTATATGCATTTCCCTGTCTTTTCTTATATTTCGAAAAATCCAAAAAATATTTTTGTTTACTTTCAAGGTAATTTTGGCAAAATGTATTTTGTAAGTTCTTGTTTTGGACATTTTATTTTAGGACCTGTATCCTTGAATGTTTATCTTCATAAGTGGTGAATGTGTGCACGATTTGAGAGTGTCATTGGTTGATTCTAGGATATTATATGCTAAGGTAGCTGGTTAAGAACTTTTGGGTTCCAAGAAACCTTAGTTCATTGCTTGTGGTAAGATGGAGTTGCTCTTCATAGTGGATTTGATACCCTTGGTTGGTATTTTCTTGTTTATAATCCCTAGTGTGGTTACGTTGTTCTAGCCTTCATCACCTTGTTGAGCGACAATTTAGGATCCTTAGCTATGCATGTCTTAATTCTTGGTTTGACCTCTAGCTTCCCGAGACCGTGACCGAGCCACTTTAGGGGAGGAAAAGGGCATTGTTCATTTTTCTTTATCTTCTTTTTATTTTGCTACAAATTTGTTTTTCTATTTTACATTTGCCTATCTTGCTACCCCTCTGAGCCTATTCCCTTTCTTGATAATGAGCCACATTACAAGCCTAATGACCTTTTGTTTCCCTAACCATTGAGTTTTGTGAAGCATTTTGGTTTAAGAGTTTGTTTTGTGTTGTGATGGTTTGAATTAAAATGAGAAAGTATTATGCTCTTTTGGACCAAGCAAGAAAGTAAATTGTACATATTGAGTGTAATAAAAGCATATGCATTCAAGAAAAAGCCGTCCATAGTTAAAAAAGGCAAGGACACAAAATAAAAGCTAAATAATATAAAAAAGAAAAAAGAAAAAAAGCATACAAAAATCTATAAAAATTTGAAAAGAAAAAAAAAACAACAAAAATATTATAGTTGGTTTCGTTTTCTTCCCTATTTTAAGCATTGAGGACAATGCTTAGCTCAAGCTTGGGGGGAGCATTCCTTCGTTTTTATGTATATTGTGTGTTGGTGTTGAATAAGCTTGGGGGGAGATGGCATTTTTGGTATTTTTGTTTGATTTTTGGTGACTTCTTGAGTTTGTTTTTGAGGTTTGATCACCCTTTTGCTTCACTTAGGAATTATCACCAAAATTTTCAAATTTTTACCCATCCTTGACCTTTAGCCTTAAGTTACAACAAATAAAAGACCCTTAGACCCTTGAGGGTTGAGTTAACATCGGTGGAGGGAGATAGTTTTCAAGCCTATGGAGAGAGTATACATGGCTAAGATGTCGGGATTACCTTCGAGGAATCATGAGAAGCTAGCTTAAGGGTTAATTTGAAACTAGTGGAGAGAATGCGGATCGATTGGTTGGGATGAGGGTGAATTCAATTCTCATTAGCTCTCTATGCTTAGCGTAATTTATGTTTCAATCAACCATTGACATCTTGGAACGTGCATACATTTGTCTATTTAAAAAGTTTTGCATTCATTGATGCTTGTTCCTCTCTCTTGTCCAAATATGAACTCGTGTTTTTCTTTTTCTTTTCTTTTTTATTACCTTGCCTTGGTTTTTGTCCAGAGTTGTTGGTTAAACTCTTAAGAAACCTTCACGAGACCTCACTCGTCCTCAAAGGCGACTTTGGAGTTTAAATGGCGGGCTTGTTGTAGCTAAAAACAACCTTCTCTTTTTAGTTCATCTTGCTTGAATAATTCACTCTCCCTTTCTCTCCTGTTTCGTGTTAATTTGCTCGAGGACGAGCAAAATATTAGCTTGGAAGAATTTGATAAGCGACATTTTAGTCAATTTTCGTCGTTTTAATCTTTATTTCCCTTATTTTCTTGTTCTCGTCTTTTACCCTTTAATTTGATTATTTTTGCATTTTTATTAGTTTTTAGTTTAAAATTTCGTAATTTTAGTTAATAATTTCTCTTTTCTCTTATTTTACTTTAATTTAACCTTTTATTTTACTTCGTTTTATTTTATTATATTGTATCCTACCCTCGTGTTTGTCCTTGATTGTAGGTGTGTTAAGGTCGATGCTCGATTTTCATGTTCAAATCAAGTTTGAAATCTCGAGTTTGAGTCAAATGTATAGAATCAAAGAAGCTGCCCCTTTTTGCTATCCCTAAACCTTCACCACACCCTTCCTTACCCTACACCACAACCCAAACCACCAACACTCCCCTGCTTCCCCAAATCACGCAAACACCAAACATATTAGCAGCTCCCCTGCTTCATTTCCTTTCCTCCACCCACAATACCACCATCACCCACAAGCCACAATTTCGCCACCACTCACAGCGTGGCTGCCGCAAAATAGAGCCACCAACAGCAGCGGCATCAACAATACCAAAACTGTACCACCTCTGCTTCCATTCGAACCCCAGCAATCACAACCAAATCCACCGTCAATAACAGCAGCTAACCACCACCAACAGCCGCCAACAACACCATTTTAACCACCAATTGAATTTGGCAGACCCACGAATTGTAGCCACAAAGCTTTAATGGAGCCTCAAATTGATGACCCTTCAGAGCGGGCGCTCTAAGATTCGAAGCGGACGCTCCTCAATCCTCAAATCCCACCAATTCGAGGCAGAAGGTGTGATCGGCCGCTCCAAAGAGTATGTGCGGCCGCTCCAACGTCACGTGCATAGCTGCACGAATTAATGCTTTCTAACGGCTGAGATTCATTGTCCTAATCGAACGGCTGTGTAATGTTGATGGTGATGCTCGTTTGTGATGATGAGTTTTGATGATGAAATCAGAGCAGCCCAAGGAATGAGGAAGACGGTGGAATTCTTGGGTCTGACTTTTGTTTTGGGGGACTTTTGCTTACTTTCTTTTCCTTTTATTATTCTTTTCATTATTTTTATTATTTCCTTTCTTTTATTTTATTTATTTTTCACTTATTTTTATTTCATTTTTCTCTTTGATTTTCTTGTATTATAAATACCCCTTAATTAATTCACCTTAGATTATTTTAACCTCTATCTTATTTTCTCTCTCTTAGGATTAGAATTAGGATTTTCTCTCTCTAGTTTAGGAGTAGTTTTAGAGAGAGAAAGCATGGATTTCAATGGAGATTTGAGATATTAAAGAAGCAATTTGTGGATTGTCTTCTCATATATTCAATGAGTCTTTCTAACTTTCTCTCATCTTTATTGCTTTCCTTTATTTCTTATTTTTGCTTATTTGCTTGTTGATTTGAGTAGTTAATTAGATTAGTTGTTTTATTCTTGCTTCATTTCTTATTTTACCTTGTTTTCTACGCTTTTGTTCATCGTGTTAGCTTAGACTTTATTTTTAAGAAATGGATGAAGGTTATGTTGATGAATTGAATAATTGATTGTGATTAGTATGCAATTGGTTCTTGATTATTGAGTGTGGATGATGCTTATATGGATTAGAATCTTTCTAGCTAATTGATTTTATGTTCATAATTGTGATTTCAATTAATTGTGCGAAAGTGAGTTGTTTGATGAATTTATGCTAGGTTAGTTGTGTGGGAGTGTATTAGCTTAGTAGGATAATTAGCATGCTTAATTCCATGGGAGTGAGTTGAGTGTGTTGATCGTTCCTAATTGAGATCATTTTCATTTAATTGCAATTTTGTTGTTGAATGCATTGATGTAATTGGATTCCACTATCCCTAGTTTTAGTTGTTTTCTCTAAGTAGTGTTTAGTTATACTTCTATCTATATCTCGACCATCTTACTAGTCTAATTAGCACAAATTGATACACTTATTTTTCGTGGTTCGACCCTTTACTTGCCACTAACTAGTTTAGTGTATGTTTTGGTTTAGGTTTGTAGTCCCAACGACCTATTAACCCGCGATCACTCTTTTGCTCTAGCATCCTTCTCTTTGGACGCCACCATGCATAAGTGCATGATCACAGTGGGGCTCAAAGTTGGGTATTTGAAATATTCCCTATACGTACTTTTCTCACTCTATCATTTCTTCCACATGGAAAGATGATTGATGTTTTGGGGAGCCTTTGTCTATAAATACCAACTCTAGGAGTTGAGATTATTCACTTGAGTTGAACTCAATAAGGCATCTCCCAATAGGTGAGAAAACCTTTAAATTCGTAATACTCTAGTCTTTCTTAGTCTAACCCCTACTAAGCTTCGGGGTAGAGGCTTCGGGTCGGGTCACGAGGTTAGGGCCATTGGAGGCTTGCACATGTAGGGAGCTTTAACGCTTTAAAGTAAGAGCACGGAAAGAGCAAAGCACGCATCAAAGATGTAATTGTCTTTCCTCTTTCTCTTTCTTAGTAAGTTAATTAATTATGTGATTATTAATTATTATGCTTGGTAGTTATTTTAATTTGTGTGCAGATTTGGTGATGGGTTTTGTTCTGCATGATGTCAGACATCACGAAACCCAACAGCGGTATCGAAGTCGCGTGCATTCAACTATTGTAACTAATAAAATATTAAGGTGATTTAAATGGATTTAACTTTCTTGTTTTGCTTGCTAACTAGATTAGAAGCTCATTTTAATTAGTTTTAATCTCGTATTCAAGTTAATTTTGGCTCAAGAACCCAGAGTTCGACCCAAAACTATTGAATTTTTTGTGGAATCAGCGTTTTATATATTATTTCTTTACGCACATAGTGTTTAAAAATGACCTTTTAAAAGCCGAAATCCACCCAGAAAGTGATTTTTCTAGGGGTTTTTCATTTTTGACGGAAAATTTTAAATTTTTAAACCTTGATTTATTATGGCATGTTAATATTGGATTATGTGTATGGTTATATCATTAATCTACTGCAATATTAAGCCATTTTAAGCATGATTACACAATTATAATAGTTGCTTAAAATTGGTTGGCACTTTTTCACATGAACTTATTATTTCACATTCTAGCAAATTAATTGCTTCAACTGTGAATTTTTATGGTGAGTTTGTAATTTTGAAGTCCCTAAAATATTAAAATTCCAATGCTTAATTATTTATTTGGTTAGATCATTACTTTCTAGATTCCATTTTGAACTAATTTTTGATTTAATCATTTTCTCAAGTTGATTAAAGTCTTAAACGTTCAAATTTGTAATTGAAATTTGATAACTGTTCATATTGGAATATGTAATTTTTCAAGTTAACACAAGTTAGTATTGGAAAAAAATTTCATTGGATGATTGTGTTTATTTTTCTTTCTCCTCTTAATTTTGTCAAATCTCATTATTAATTTATGATTTGTTAAACTTATTGTGAGAATAGCCCTTCAAATTTTTAGAATCATGTTGAACCAAAAATAATTTAAAGATTAGTTTGCTCAAATTTTGGTTTGTGCACTAAAATTCAATTTATTTAAGTTGGACTATTTTATTTTCTTTTTGCTCAAATTTTGGTTCTTAAATCAATTTAGAATTAATTTTATGTCTCACAAAAATCGGGTTAAAAACCCAAAAGAACAAGCACGCAAATCGAGGCATAATAGCCCCAAGCCATGCCTTCGGCTAGCCGAGCTCCTTGCCCAGCCCGCTTGTGGCTGCCAAGGCTACTAGGCTGTGCGCCGTGCGCGCTGCTGTGTGAGTTTGCGAGCAATGGTGCGCCGCTTGGTGCGCAAGCATCATGGTTGTGCGTGTGTTGCGGCTTATGGCAGCCAAGCAGCACGAACCTAGCACAATAGCAGCACTGCACCATGCCGAGGCTTGGTGCCTAGCAAACCAAGCCTCGTTGCTGTGTGCTAGGCACTCGAGCATGATAGGCCTTCGTGTTTTTGCTTTTTTTTATGCTGAATTTATTTATTGTAGTTATTTAATTATTGGTTTAATTATTTTATTTAAAATGAGGCTAGGCCTCGGTTTTTTCCGACACTTGCACATTTATTTTGCAAATTTTTGGGTTTAGCGCGCGGCTTAATTGGATTGATTAAGTTGGATGCGTAATTTAGTGGGAGCTTCATTATTTACTTGAGCTATTAAGAACTTTGACTAGTTTTAATTAGGCCCGTTAATCGGATTAACTGCCTAAGTTAGTTACTAGTTTACGCGTGATATTGCATTATTACTTGTTTTCGTTGTAAAATGCATGGGCCATTCACATATAGTGAATGGATGAATGAAATGAAGATTCCATAACAGGTTTTATGAAAAGCCAACTAGTGAGGCCCGATTAGGATAGTAAATACGGACCGGCGATCTGTTATGTATTTTTGTAAATCTAGATACGATCTACGCTGTTGCGTATTTTAGTACCTTAATATTAAGATTAGTCCTAGTCTTAATTACTAGTAGTTGAATAATTGAAGGTGATGTCTTGAAGACGACTTTTCTAAGAAGACGAAGCCATAAAGTTGGAATGAAGACCCTTGAAGACTTAAAGACTCAAGGGGTCATGCTAGTTGCTAAATGCATCTCTTACTTATGTTATCTATATAATTGTGCTTATATATGAATGATATGTTAGATGCATGTTTAGGATTTCGAATGTTGTGATGATTAATTAAGTTCACTTAAATCAACCAACATAGAAACCCTAAGTCCCTTAGAATATTAAGTTAAATTTGCCATTCTTAAATAACACTTACCGAACTAGTGAGAATAGTAATAGGTTGTGCCAAAGTACATCATTACTACTTTCCTAGGGATGTAAGGTATGTTGATAGGTTTGCCAAAACAAGACATCGTATACACATTGATTTTGGTTAAACTCAACGATATCAATAAGGAGTCCTTAGATGTCGTGGCAGTGGAGATAAGCATCACAAAAGCATTAGATGCGACGTCTTATCGAACCAAGAATAGCTTAGAGCTATTAGCAATGGAATTGCTTACCTTAAAATAATAAGTATTAAGACAAGCCAAAGCACGCTTAATCACTTTTGATTTATAGGATCTTGGAATCCTTTTGTTCTCGCCGAAAAGGGACAATTTTATATGCGTGGAGAAGACGCTTAATAAGATTGAAAGTTTGAATGTATGCTTTTAAAATTCAAACTTATTATGTTGTTATCTTGATAAATAAATGGTTATAATTCGCACTTATATTTGTAGAATTTTAAACCAAATTGTATTGTTTTCAATGATTGTTAAAAGGAAATTTTTTTTAAAACAGTTCTCAAACAAAGGAAAAGAATTTCTAAAAATACAACTTCTCATAAATAACTTCTAGGATGGGAGTCATTTATAGCACTCATTTAGCTTCATTTAGGATGAATTTTCATTGTTTTTAAATCTCTTTTATCTCTTTTTCTTTAGCTTTACTTGATATTTCTCTACTTTGTGTTTTCTTTAGTTGTTTTCCCATTTTCTTGCATTTCTTGGTTTATTTTGCTTTTTCCCTTTTATTTATTTGCAAATCTTAAGGTGTAGGCTGGTTCCTCCTCTTGAAGATCAAAAGTGAAGGAATGCAAAAGTTAAGGTTTCAAAGCCCCGCTCTCAGGCTACGTGGATATCAAAATCGGTGTTGAACTCACCGTGAAGACCTCTAGAGACTGCCTCCCCCAATATGTATCAAGTGGAGCGCACGGGAGCATCAACGACCGCACAACAGGGAGGTGCCCTACTCCCAGGCATGGGCGCGCACGAGTACGGTGCGGGCGTGCAGGCCCTGTGCACAGCCACGTAGGTGGCAGGAGCGGCCGTGCAAACTTCCTCCCCCTTTTTCGTACCCATTTCATTGCGGCCGCGCTTGTAGAGGAGAGGGCGCGCCTATTGGGGTTTATTTCGGACATTTAACTAACTCTTCCTTTGTTAGTTTAACTATATATAGAATTTCTTAATTTTTTTAAGAGAGAATAAGCTTAGAATTAGATTTTTAGAGAGAGAAGCTCAAATTGGGGAAACTTTTGTTCTTAGATTCTAGAGAGTGAATTTGATGAATGCTACTTTCAATCTTCTTCCTCTTTGATTTTTATCAAAGTTTTGTAAGAATTCTTTACTCTTTAATGCAATTTTAGCTTTTTATTCTTTAATTTAATTGAATTACTTGTTTGTTTGATTTGATTTTTGATAGCTTGAGTTTATTTTGAATACAATGTTGATGATGAAATTGGTGATTAGTTTAGTTTTGTTATTCAAATTTGCAATGTGTAGTGAGTAGATTACTTGTTAGGGATATGGTGAAGCATGTATGAGTGATAATTCATGGCTAATTATTTTATTTTTATTGATCATCATTGTGATTAAATCGGTTGGTGAAATTTGTGCATGTGTTTGATATCTTGAGGAGTGATCAACCTTAACTATCAAGCTAGATTCCATAATAGTTTCATTGATAAGAAAAATTTATTTGGAAGCTATTATTATCGATTGATCTTGTTTTGCGATTTTGCTTTGAAGTCATTTATAGAGACATCTAGCTTGACCCTAGGAGATAGTTCTTAAAGTGATTTTGATTGCATTTGTTACTTACCCTCACATTGTTTGATTGGTTGAATTCTTACCTAATTATTATGATTGTCATGAGTTCATGTGGATCCCAATTCCCTAGCATCCTTAATATCGTTCTTGTACTCATTTAATAGCGTTGCTTAGTTTGCTTAGACCAACCCTCACCTAGGCTTCAGAATAGCTTAGCTAGAGACTTTGGCATATACAACATTCCCTTGGGTTCGACCTGGACTTACCCTTATACTTAGGGTTGGGTTTGGTTTTATAAATTTTGTTTTGATCGGGGAATCTTAGTTATCAACGACCTAGGTTTCTCCCGCGTCAAAAATGGCGCCGTTGCCGGGGAATGGCATGGTTATTTACTATCGTTGATTGAGTCTATTCCATTTATTTGAAAAATACAAAAAGATTTTCTTTCTTTTAGGATACATTTGTAGCCGTGCCACAAATCTTTTTCTTTGAGATTGTATGCGTAGATCTTGTGTTCGTTCTCTATTGCCTTTCGATCCGAAAATTGAAAGGACAATTACAAAGTTGAGAGTTGCTAGACGTTCTCCAAGGCAAGAAGAAGAGCAAGTCATCATGGGAGATAACCATAGAGTGGAATTGAAGGAGTTAGGAGTTTCGGGAGCCTATAGGTATGAGAGTAGGATTGCTCTACCTACGACACCGGTAAACGACTTTGAGATTAGACCGACCATGATTACTTTGATAGAGAGGCGTTAATATAGTGGTGTAAAACATGAAAAGTCCCCTCAACCATCTTAAGGAGTTCGAGAATTATTGCAATACCATCAAGGTGAATGGGGTTTCTTAAGAGATTATTCGCCTTAATCTTTTCCCTTTTTCTCTCATTGGACATGCATTGGAGTGGTTGGACAAGGAGGTGAAACCAAACTCCTTGAGGACATGGGATGAAGTGACTAAGGAGTTTTTGTCTCGTTTCTACCCACAAAAGAAGAGGGCTGAAGCAAGATCTCTTATTCAAAGCTTCAAGCAAAAACCCAATGAAAGTCTTTATGAGGCATGGGAGAGGTATAAGGAATACCAAAGAGAGTGCCCACACCATGGGATTCCTACTTAGTTTCTATTTAGGAGTAATTTTGGGTTATTGTATAAATACGATTTTAATGCTTTTGCTTAGTACCTCTTCTCTTAGACTTTCTCTCTCTACTTAGCTTTAGATTAGTTTCTCTCTCTACAACATTGTTCTCCATTTTTGTTCTTAATTCAACTCCTTAATTTCGATTACTTTGGTAACGATTTCTTCTACTTTAATCTCATTTATTTTACTTTATTTCTTTCATCATGTTTCCTGTAATTGCTTTGTTTAGTTTATGTTCGATTATGTCTGAGTAGTTTTCTTTCTAGGGTTTATGGCGATCCATAAATAATATGAAGGGGTAAATTATTATTGTTTATTATCAATGCTTGATTAATTTCCTATTGATTGAATTAATGCTATGCAATTAGATTAGGCCTGGTTTAATTGTATGAGTTTAGCAATATTGATTCGAGATTCGAAAGATGAGAATTGATGTTTAGGCTTAGTTTCAATAGGCGGACTAATTTATAAATGGTTAAGTCGAGATTCGAGAGATGAGATTTAATACCGGTAAATTAACTCTGTGATTGTAATACGTAGCGAAAGCCCTTTATGATCTGATTAATTGATGCATTGATGATTGATTGTTATGTTTTACCCTGGAATATTGTTTATTGGTGAACCTATGCCCTAGGCTTTTATTTCATTGATTTTCCTCCTACTTTTATTCATTCCCACTTATACTCTTAGTAGTTTAGTTCCCTTTTATAATAACAAATTGGTTACTTGATAATTTAGATTATATTGATTAATTAGGAATAAATTAACTCGTTTCCCTGTGGTTTGACCCTTGTTCCCTATCTGCATAGTTAGTGGATTTAGTTATTATTTTTGATTGGGTGACTACGACTTTAGCCTGTCACTAAGCTCCTCCCTAGAGATGGCACCAAGGGATTCCTTAGAGAAGAATGCATAGTTAAGTAACCTATTGAAGTACCTCAAGGCCGGATGAATGATTGAAGCCGCTTTGGAATATTGAGGTTGATATGACCCTTCGACCGAGATATGCCTCTACCAACGACCCTCGTTATAACCATGATTGTTTTGCAACTCCTCAAAGGCTGGGTAGATATACTCGGATTCGTCCAAAGGTACGGGAAATTTAAAAATCTCACTAAGGTAGGAAAGTGGGATAGAGTGGTTATTGTTGAACATCTGGAACTTCAAATTACGAACAAGCTCATCACCCTGTTTCTCTTCATGTACCTCGAGGGAAGAGAGGAACTCAAAAGTGGAATGGGCGTTAGTTGGAGCACTTAAGCTAATGAAATTATCCAAACCAAGATTCCAGGCCAAACGCGTCACATCCTCCTCAATTCCAAGCATTGTAGTCATTAATCGATCATAAAACCTTGTTGAAAGAAGTTTATGGGAGGAAAGCCGAATAAAGTTCTCCCAATGCTCGCTCTTTGTAAACTCTATTTTGTTAAGTTTCACTCACATTTGGCGGGTGTGGCACCACCTTACGGGAACTAGAGCCACGGGCTCGTTTAGGACGTCGGAGGGGAGCCATCTACACAAACAAGCCAAGACAATATTTCAAAAGCAAGAAAGATATGGTGCTCACAACAAGTTGCATAACCAAAATGCATGAATCAATAATCAATCATTGAAATAGAATGAAAAAATTTGCACATAACAAGTATGTAAGCCCATTCAAACCACAATTCAAGCAAGGATTCATAAGCCATTTGAGAACAAAGAGTGAGAAACAACATTCTTACAGGCATCTATGACCATTTCAAAGAGCGTGAAGACCAACAATGGTGGTAACAAAATTATAATACAAGCAAGCAAAACCATAGCATTACAAGTTCATATATTCACCAATAATCAACATGAATACAAAATTTGGGGGGCAAAGTAGAAACACCATTAGAGCATAAACCATAACATTCAAATCCAATAAAACAACACATGGTGAGAAATTTATCATGAAAATCAAATGAAATAGAGAATTCATACCTTGAATGAGTGTTTAATTCAAATGAAATGAATTAAAAAGCACAACTACTAGATAACAATCCCAAACTTGCAAGTTCCATAACCCCAATCAATAATACCAAAATTCCCAACTATTGAAGAGAGAAAATCAATTACAAAGCATAAAATTGAGTATTTAAATTAATTATCAACCAAGGAAAATGAACAATGATGATCTTGTGAAGAAATATAAGAGCAAAAATAGGGAAAATGCTTGAATACTACAATGAAAAATGAAGTAAAATGAAAGAAGAGAGAGAAAGAAAAGAGAGGGGTACGTTTAAGGGGGGCACGCAGCAGACTAGCGCGCCCACGCCACCCCTGCCGCGCCCGCACAACTCTGGGTTGTTCTTGCCCCTTTCCAGATTTCGTGCGCACACCGGTGCGCACAACACCTATGATGATGATAAACACGAACATAGGCAGTTTCTAAATCCCTTGGCAATGGGTTCAACATCCATAATTCATTAACCCACCATCTTGCATCCACTAAAGTTCAATTCTTACTCAAAACTTTCAATAAGCACAAGAACACTTCATCTTCAAAATTTGTTACCAAGATTGTTGGCAAACTAACCTCCATCATATCAAAACGACCTAAAATCATAGCAATCAAAGAAAATTGGTTATTCCATAAGCATCAAGAAGAAAGATAAAGTCAAAAGAAAAATGAAAGAAGGTTAGAAGGTCGGGTTGCCTCCGGAGAAGCGCTTGTTTAACGTCATTAGCTTGACATTTTCTACCCTTTCTCAAGGTGGATCATAAAGAGTCATTCTGTGAATAAGACAAACAAAAACACCATCGAAATACTTCTTGAGCCAATGACCATTGACTTTGAAAGGAGATGATGAATTCATCGAAGAAATTTCCACAACTCCATTTGGAAAAACATCTTGCACCATGAAAGGACCACTCCACCTAGACATGAGTTTTCTAGGGAACAACTTCATCTTGGAATTATAGAGGAGGACCTTGTCACCAACATAAAACTCTTTTTTCTCGATAAGCTTGTCATGAGCTGCCTTATAACGCGCCTTATAAGTGCTAGCACAATCATATGCGTCAAGTCTAAGCTCCTCTAATTCATTAAGATCTAACCACCTTTGCTCTCCCGCACTTGCTAAATTAAAGTTGATTTTCTTGATCGCCCAAAAAGCACGGTGCTCAAATTCCACCGGAAGATGGCAAGATTTGCAATAGACAAGACGATATGAAGTGGTGCCGATAGGAGTCTTAAAAGTCGTTCGATATGCCCACAAGTCATCATCAAGCTTGTCCGCCCAATCTTTCCTATTTTTAGCAACCGTCTTCTCAAGAATTAACTTGATTTGACGATTGGACACCTCAACTTGACCACTTGTGTTGACGATGATAAGGAATGCCAAAACGTTGATGAACCCCATGCTTTTTCAACATCTTTTGAAAGGCATTATGCACAAAATGTGAGCCATTGTCACTAATCACCGCTTTGGGAATACCAAATCTTGGGAAAATGATCTTTTTGAACAATTTCATCACCATCTTGTGGTCATTTGTTGGGAAGGAAATGGCCTCAACCCATTTTGAAACATAATCCACTGCCACAAGAATGTATTGGTACCCAAAAGAAGAAGGAAACGGTGCCATGAAATCAATTCCCTAAACATCAAATACTTCCAACTCAAGGATAGGTTGTTGAGGCATTTCATTGCGCTTTGAGATGTTTCCGGTACGTTGACATCAATTACATGACTTAACAAAACCCCATGTATCCTTGAAGAGATGTGGCCACCACAAACCACTTTGTAGAATCTTAGTAGCGGTTTTAGAAACACCCATATGACCACCACTAGGGCCGAGTGGCACCTCCTCGTTTGGAACATAATGCCTTAGTAAGCCATCAACACCTCGTTTGTACATGATGGGATCATCCCACAAATAGTGCCTAGCCTCTCTCTTGAGCTTTTTTCTTTGATTCATGAGGAATGAAGGTGGAAACTCCCCACATGCAAAGTAATTTACCAAATAGGCAAACCATGGGAGCTCCTTCACATCAATGGAATACAAGGAGTCATCAAGCATCCTATCAACAATTGGAGAACCATTATCTTGGATTTGGGAATCTTCAAGGCGAAAAAGATGGCCTGCCATAACATTTTCCGCTCCTTTTTTATCTCTAATCTCTATATTAAAAGTTTGACGCTCGAGCACCCAACAGATCAACCTAGGCTTGGATTCCTTTTTGGCAAAAAGGTATTTAAGAGCAGCATGATCCGTAAAGACAATGGTCTTAGAACCTAATAAGTAACAACAAAACTTTTCAAAAGCATGCACAATTTCCAAGAATTCCTTTTCCGTTGTTGTGTATTTCCTTTAAGCTCCATTAAGGGTTTTGACATGTAATAGATGACATGGAGCTTCTTATCTACCCTTTGACCTAACACTCCCCCAATGGCCGTGTCACTAGCATCTCACATCAATTCAAAAGGTAAATCCCACCTCGGGGCTTGGACAATGGGAGTAGAGATCAAAGCTTTTTTCAACTTGTTAAAAGCCTCCAAGCATCTATCATCAAATACAAATACGACATCTTTTTGAAGAAGATCATCAAGAGGTTTAGAAAAAAGAGAGAAATCCTTGATAAATCTTCTATAGAACCCGACATGCCCTAAGAAAGATCTCACTCCTTTCACATTAATCGGAGGTGGAAGCTTTTTAATCACTTCAATCATTGCCTTGTCCACCTCTATGCCTTTGTGAGAGATCTTGTGACCAAGGACAATGCCCTCCTCAACCATGAAATGATATTTCTCCCAATTCAAAACCAAATTCACCTTCTCACATCGAGCCAAACATTTCTCAAGATCAAGGCAAGCTTCAAATGAAACACCACCTACCGAAAAATCATCCATGAACACCTCCGTTTCCTCTTCCAACATATCTCCAAATATGCTCATCATACATCGTTGGAAAGTGGTGGGGGCATTATAAAGCCCGAATGGAATTCTCTTATAGGCAAAAGTTCCATATGGACAAGTAAAAGTTGTTTTCTCTTGGTCATCCGGGAGAATAGGAATTTGTAAAAACCCGGAATATCCATCAAGAAAACACTAATACTTGTGTCTTGTTAGTCTTTTAAGCATTTGATCAATGAAGGGAAGGGGAAAATGATCCTTTCTGGTGGATCTGTTTAGACGTCGATAGTCTATACACATTCGACATCCCGTGACCGTCCTTGTAGGAATGAGCTCACCTCTCTCATGAGTGATATGGAGTGAACATAAAGCCGCGCTTATACCTTTGAGGTCATCAATTGTATGACCCAAAGCACCTTGGTTCCTTCTCAAAACACCACAGAACTCTTGAGCTTGACTCTCACTCAAGGAAAAGCTAACAATGACGGGATAAGTAGAATTGGGGCCCAAGAATTCATACCTAAAGTATGATGGTTGACATTTGTGCTCTACAATTGGAACACCTTTACCTTCCTTGGTTGAGGCCACTTGCAATGATCTTGACTTGAAATTCCCATGCAAATGTGATCATCACTCTCTTCCATGCTCTCATCAATGACTTTTTCAAAGAAAGCCATTTCCTTGCCGTGCTCACCTATATTTTCCTTATTTAACAAAACACACTCAAGTGGATCATTATAAGTGAGCAAGTGCTCATGCATAGAATTCACAATATCATCCAAGATTCCAACTCTCATGCAATTTTCAGTGGAGAAGAAAGATATTTCATGCTTTCATTCAAATCAAATTCAATGACTTCTTCTCCAACTTTGAGTGAATTCTTAGCACTTTTAACATCAATCATGACACCCGAGGTAACAAGAAAAGGTCTACCAAATGTGATAGGAATATTGGAATCCTCATACATTTCTAGAACAAAAAAGTCAACCGAAATTACAAACTTTCCTACCCTCAAAGGAACATCCTCTACCTTACCTTTTAGAATCATAATTGATCTATGGGCTAGTTGCAAGGTAATGTTGGTAGGCAAAAGTTCCCCTAACTCAAGTCTTTGATAAACCGAATATGGCATAAGGCTAACACTAGCTCCTAAGTCACACAAGGCATTATCAATTTAAATCTTATAGATAGCACAAGGGATAGAAAAGTTTCCGGGATCCTTTAACTTGGGAGACATCTTGTTCATAATGATTGCACTACAATTCTCGGTCAATTGTAATGTGGCTAATAAACAAGAAAAAGTCAAGGAAACAACATGGGTAGCAAGAAGGGAACAAATGTAACTAATATCATCTGAAGGCCACCTAAAGAACAAATGCCTTCGTCATCCTCATGTGCATAATAATGAGCCATGAAACACTACTCATAGTTGCAAACCAATACTCAAATTCATTGACATACCAGGAACTAACACACAATTCCTCACCAAATCAACTAGTCAAGCACTATATTCACAAGTAGTTGGGCAAAATTGACGCATGTTAAGGCATCCAAGCAATCAAACTTCAAATCATGATCAACAAATCCACAATGCTCATCATCATATACCAAGAATCAAAACAATATTTTTCAAGTATGGGGCACAGGGAAGCATGATTCATAATTCATTGGAACGTATTTTTGTATTTTTCATATAGGAAAGCAATAAAAACTACACTAGAAAGAAAATAAATCTATACTAGAAAGCAATAAATAGAGAAAGGAGAGAAAGAATTACCATATGTACAAGATCATCTCCCCCAAGCCAAATCAAGCAATGCCCTCATTGACTTGGGAGTGTAGCTAGGAGTAGCTACTCCTCATCCTCATCCTCATCCATCCTCGAGTAGCCTCCGCCATGGCTAGATCCGGCACCTCCATGGCTCAAACCAACACCTCCATAACCCGAACCACCTACAAAATAGTTAGGGTCCACATTCCCCCCAAGCCCACCAAAAGGAGCATCGACCCCATAACCATGGACCGAAGAAATAGTCCACATAACTACCATAGCTACCGGGGGTCGAATACCCTCCTTGGGGGTATTGAAACCAATCGAGAACAAGGGCCTCGGGTGGAATAGCCCCTCGGCGGGCATAGTCATCATACATGGGGTATAAACCCCTCCCTAGGTTTCGCTCCACATGCCCAACCCGTCTATCTAGAGAACCTACTCTAGTGTCAAGGTTTCGCACTAAACCCTCTACTCTTCCTTGTCCCCTCTCAATCCTATCTAATTGGATCTTAAAAACTGAGAAGTCATATGGGGCATTAGGATCAATGTTATAATCAACGGAAGAGGTAGGGATGTCATGCATGTAGGGTTGGGGCGGTGGTTTGAATGGAGATTGTGGGTGGGGTGGTGTATGGTGAGCCGCTTGAGCCTCCCCTTGACCATCTAACTCGAATGTATAGGAAGGCTTACCCTTCTCAAACTTAGTCAAGGTGGGGTTAGGTAGCTTAAAGGCTTGGTCCTTCCTACCTGATTCTCGGGGGATTATCCACCACATCTCGCCACCCATGTGTTGGATCCAATTAAGGCCTCCTAGGTAAGCAAGGTCCATAAGGGTAGAGCCTTCTACTTTTCTATGGTCGGTAGGGTTGAAACCTAGGTGTTTGACCGCAATGTGGGTAACCAACCCACCAAAATAAATAGGTGCCCTAGACCTACCGCCCTCGGCCGCATTGGCCGCCCGTTGGAAGTGTTAGGCTATCCTATGCGAGATGTTCAATTTCTTGCCTCTTGGGATCACATAGGAGGCCAACAACTCGAGCTCATCCCTCCTTGCATTGGCCGGTTCATGCCTCCCAAAGATGGTGGGGCCAACAAACCGTTACCAAAATTTTGGCACGGGATGTTGAATCTAAGCTCCCTTAGCATGTTGGAGGTTAGTTATACCCTCCCCTGTGAGTTTTTGATAGACCACGGCAATATGGTCTTGGGATAGTTCAATAGGTTTATCCGATTTTAACTCAAACAATTTACCAAATTCCTTCAGAGTCATTCTCACATCATTGTTAAGCAATCGGAATTGAACATGAGTAATAATAGCATTAGATTTAATCATATTAAAGCTAGAAATAAATTCCACGGTCAAATAATCATATGTATCATAATGCATTTGAAAGAAACCACTCATGCCAATGCCCTTAAACAATTTTTCCATAGGTTTATCAATTCCTAATCTAGCTAGAGTGGGATGATGAACAAAACGGGTAGAAATTATCTGCCTCGTAATGAGGTTGAGCATCCTAGCCTTTTGTTCGGCGGAAGTGACCACCACCTCGCTTCACCCCGGAATTTGGAGTTCTGGGTCAACCATAGGTGGTTGTTGCTGCCTTGAACTCTCACCCCTTTGTGTTCTTGATCGCTTGAGAGCCGTTGAAGGTGAATTGACAAACTTTGAAGCTTTCTCTCTCTTAGGGTTTTCAAAAATTATGAGAGAAAGTAGTGGAAAGTATATGGAGAATGTAGAGGAAGGTGAGAGGTTTAAGAATATGTAAAAATATTTGAGTTTGGATGGAAGAATTTGAGGAGGTCTTAAAGAGAAGATGAGTTTAGAGTGTTTGTTAATGGAGTTTAGAGAGAAAGAGTGTTTGAAAAAGGAGAAATAAGGAGGAAAGTGAAAAGAAAAAAAAAATAAAGGAGGGTTTGATAACCCGGATAAAAGGCGCGCCCGATCGGGCAAATCTTTAGCATTCCTTTTCACAGCTTGCGCGCCTGATCGGTCGAGATCCGCCCGATCGGGCGCGAGAGGGGGGTCGAACCTTGCTCGATTCCCTCGCCCAATCGAGCGAGATTTGCCCGGGATTTCTTTTTTGTGCACTCGATTTCTTCGATTTCGCGCCCATTCGGGCGTATCCGCCCGATTCGGGCGAAATTTCACTCGATTTCTCCTTCACTTGCGCGCCCGATCGGGCAAGGGTAGCCCGATCGGGCGAATTTTCGCTCGATTTTTTGCTCGCTTGCGCTCCCGATCGGGCGAGGATAAGGCTCGATTTGAACCTTACTCTTGCGCCCGATCGGGCGCCTACCCAGTTCGGGACACTCAATTCTCTTTAACTTTTTCTCTTGAATACTCTTTACTTGTTCAAAACCTGTGCAAAAAGACACTTTGAAAAGGTAAAATGCACTCTCCTCACCTCTCAAAATAAAATAAAAAATAAAAGAAAGGAAAAAAGTTAGTCTAGAAAGCAAGAAATACGGGTTGCCTCCCGCAAAGCGCTGGTTTATCTAGATCCCGCACGACCCTCTTACCACAATGTAACTCAAGGTGAACCGGAAGCGGTTAGGTGAACTAATTCAACCGCACCGATCGTAGCCCCTTCATGGTACATCTTGAGTCTTTGACCAATAACCTTGAACTCGTTACCTTGCTCATCAAACAATTCCACAGAACCAAACTTATTAGCCCTTTTTACAGTAAAGGGACCCAACCACCTTGACTTCAACTTTCCTGGGAAAAGTTTAAGTTTAGAGTTGAACAACAACACCTTGTCACCCTCTTTAAACTCTCTTGGAAGGATCATCTTGTCGTGTCATCTTTTTGTTTTCTCCTTGTAGACTCGTGCACTATCATAGGCCATCAACCTAAACTCATCGAGTTGGTTAAGTTGAAGTAACCGCTTTTCTCCCACTAGCTTAGCATCCAAATTAAGTTCCTTAATAGCCCAATATTCCTTGTATTCTAATTCCACCGGAAGATGACATGCTTTATCGTACACAAGTCTATAGGGGGTAGTACCTATTGGGGTCTTAAATGCAGTTCTTTATGCCAAAAGGGTGTCATCCAACTTATCGCTCCAATCTTTTCTTGATTTGGCTACCACCTTCTCTAATATGACCTTGATTTCCCTGTTGGAAACTTCAACTTGGCCACTAGTTTGGGGATGATAGGCGAGACCTGTCCTATGGTATACACCATACTTCTTGAGAAGGGTGTCTAACTTCCGCTCATGAAAGTGAGATCCTCCATCACTGATTATAGCTCTAGGTACTCCAAATCGTGGAAAGATGGTCTTCTTGAAAAGTCTATGGACCACCATGGCATCATTGGTAGGAATGGCAATGGCCTCAACCCACTTGGATACATAGTCGACGGCGACAAGTATATAACGATTCCCATTTGAAGAAGGGAACGGTCCCATGTAATCAACACCCCAAACATCAAAAATTTCTACTTCCAAAATCCCAGTTTGAGGCATCTCATGTCGCCGCGAAATGTTGCTAGTCCTCTGGCAAGAGTCACAAGCCTGCACAAAAGTGTTAGCATCCTTGAACATGGTGGGCCAATAGAAACCTGAATCATTAATCTTGGCCACCGTTTTGGTAGGGACCATGATGTCCACCATAAGGTGAAGTGTGGCAGCTAGTAAGAATGCCGTGGACTTCCCATTCGGGAAAACACCTGCGAAATAATCCATCTGCACACTCACGAAACAAAAAAGGATCATCCCAAAAATAATGTTTAACATCATAAAGGAATTTCTTTTTCTATTGGTAGGATACGTCAGGTGGTAGAGTATCGCCCACTAAATAATTAGCAAAATCGGCATACCATGGGTGCTGCTCTATAACTGCATACAAGTGATCATCAGGGAAAGAGTCATCTATCGGAAGAGAATTCTTACCCTCATCATACCTGATACGTGACAAGTGATCTGTCACAACGTTCTCTACACCTTTTTTGTCTTTTATTTCAACATCAAAGTCCTGGAGTAAGATAACCCAACGGAGTAGCCTAGGCTTTGATTCTTCCTTGGCTATCAGATACTTCAGAGCTGCATGGGCAGTAAAAACAATAAAATTAGAACCAACTAGATATGATCTAAATTTTTCTAAAGCATAAATCACAGCAAGAAACTCCTTCTCCGTGGTCGCATAGTTAACTTGGGCTTCGTCCAAAGTTTTACTTGCATAATAAATAGCATGCAAAACGTTGTTCTTTCTCTGTCCGAGCACGGTTCCTAGTGCAAAGTCACTTGCATCACACATAATCTCGAAAGGAAGATTCCAATCGGGTGCACATATGATGGGTGCCGATATCAAAGCCTGCTTTATCCTGTTAAAAGCCTCAAGACACTTGTCAGTAAAAACAAAAGGGGCATCCTTGAGTAAGAGCTGAGTTAGTGGTTTATTTAGAAAAATCTTTGATAAAGCAACGATAAAACCCCACATGACCTAAGAAACTTCTAACTCCCTTAACATTAACTGGAGGAGGTAATTGCTCAATCACAGAAACCTTAGCTTTATCTACCTGTATACCCTTATCATATACAATATGACCAAGAACTACTCCGTCTGTCACCATAAAGTGACATTTCTCCCAATTTAATACCAAATTGCATTCTTCACATCTTTTCAAAATTTTAGCGAGATTTACTAAGCATGCATCAAATGAAGAACCATACACACTAAAATCATCCATAAAGACTTCCATAATAGACTCTATGAAATCAAAAAAAATGCTCATCATGCAACGTTAAAAGGTAGCGGGGGCATTACATAAACCAAAAGGCATCCTACGATATGCAAAAGTACCATAAGGGCATGTAAATGTAGTCTTTTCTTGATCTTCAGGGTGAATCGGAATTTGGAAAAATCCCGAATACCCATCCAAATAGCAAAAGAATTTATGATTAGCTAACCTTTCAAGCATTTGATCAATTCATTTTTCTCATTTTTAATCACAGTCATCCCGCCCTTTTTAGGAACCACCTATACAAGACTTACCCACTTCGAGTCAGAAATAGGATAGATAATACCTGCATCAAGTAATTTCATCACCTCTTTCTTAACTACTTCCTGCATATTAGGATTCAACCTCCTCTAGGGTTGAATGCAGGGCTTATAATTGTCCTCTAGATGTATCCTGTGCATACAAAAATCAGGGCTAACACCCTTGAGATCATCAATACTGTACCCTATTGCCCTTTTTTGGGTTCTAAGAACCTCTAGAAGTTGGGAAGTTTGAGGGTCTTCAAGTGCAGTACTAATGATCACAGGGTACAATTCCTGCTCATCAAGAAAAACATATTTTAAATGAGAAGGGAGAGGTTTTAGTTCAGGTTTCTTCACCTCTGCAGGTTTTGATTCCTGAACCAATTTTACTACCTTTTTACTCTCTTTAGGATCGAGTTCTTCTATGGCAAGAGCTTTCTCAATGGCATCCACCTCTTTGCTCCAAATACTCGCATCACCTGCAGACAAATCTCCACAAAGTATTTCTTCCAAGGGATCCCTTGCAAGAACCTGTGGTAAGCTTTCTTCACAGATATCATCCATTATATCAATCACATCAATTAAACAACAATTTTCCTCTAGCATAGGTCCTTTCAAAACCTTCCCTAAATTAAAAGTGATATTATCATCTCCAACAAAAAGGGTTAGTTTACCATTTTTAACATCAATTATGGCTCCTGCAGTATGGAGGAAAGGCCTACCTAATATAATGGGAATTTGTGTATCCTCAGCCATGTCTAAAACAACAAAATCAACAAGGATAAAAAATTTACCAACTCTAACAGGGACATCCTCTAAAATACCTAAGGGGAATTTAACAGAACGATCTGGCATTTGCAAAGTAATAATACTAACTTTTAAATCACCCATATCAAGTTTAGAACATATAGACGATGGCATAACACTAACAGAAGCACCCAAATCACACAATGCTTTATCAATGAAGACATTACCAATATGACAAGGGATTGAAAAACTACCAGGGTCCTTTAACTTAGGAGGGGATTTATTTTGCAATAAAGCACTACATTGCTTTGTAAAAGCCACAGTTTCTACCTCATTAAAGGCCCTTTTCCTAGTCAGAATATCTTCCATAAATTTAGCATATGCAGGAACCTGTGTAATAAGCTCTGTAAAGGGAACTGTTACCTGCAAATTTTTCACAACCTCCAAAAACTTACCAAACTGCTTATCCAATTTAGTTTTCAATTGACGATTTGGGAATGGTAGTTTGATAACTGGTTATTGTGCTTCTCTACTCTTCTCTTGAGTAGTATCCTTCCCTGAAGTTGTACCCTGCAATGTAGTATCAAAAATGTTAGTTTTACCTTGGAGCCTTGCAAGAACATCAGGTATAATGGAATCAGGATTAGCAATTTTAATTAAATCATATTCATCCTCTTTGGGTATAGGGGGCCCGTCGTAGTGTGAACCGCTTCTCAGGGTAATTGCATTTGCATGATCCGTAGGTGGTATTCCTTGCGATGGTAGAACTCCCTACTGGCGAGTTTGTAGAGTAGAAGATAATTGGGCAATTTGGGTATCCATGACTTTATTATGGGCTATAATTGAGTCAATCTGTGTATCTCTACTCTCCATATGCTTTTGCATATTAGTTAACATCGCTCTAATTTCTGACAATGCAGGGTCAGAAGATGGAGTAGGGGTTTGTGCTGGGGCTTTTTGGTTAGAGTGGGGATGGTAATATTTCTGCTGTGAAGGGAGTGCTTGTTGTGGTTGTTGTGGAGCTGAAGGATTTTGAACATTGGTACTCTAATAGGATAAGTATGGTTGGTTCCGGAGGCCAGGATTATAGGTGTTGGAGTATGGGTTATATTGCCTATAGGTTTGGAAGGCATTAACCTGCTCTGTAGAACTCCTGCAATCTTGCTCCCAATGTGCTACAATACCACAATTTTAACAAAAAGCTTCATTAGAATTATTATAAACAACAGAAACATTAGCAACAAAAGTAGGAATAGCACTACTAAGACTATCTAGTTTCTGGCAAATAGATGTAAGTTGGGCTTGCAAAAAGGATACTGAATCAACGTGGTATTTGCCTTTGTTTGCAAAGCCTTTAAAATTCCCATATTGGGAATTATGTATTGTCATATCTTCAATAACTTGACCTGCATCATCAACATTAAGATTCATAAATCTACCACTAGCCGCGGAGTCTAGAATCGTCCTAGATGTATTTCCTAATTCGTTGTAAAAGGCTTGAATCAACTGCCACTGTGCTAGATTATGATGGGGACACTCCCTATGAAGATCTTTGAATCTCTTCCAAGCTTCATATAGCGCTTCATCTGGCTCTTGGGCGAAATTCTGAATTGCACTTCTCAATAGAGATGTTTTTTCTGTAGGGTAATATTTGTTATAAAAATTCAAAGAAAGAGTTCCCCAGTTAGTAATACCTAGTGCAGTTCTATTCAAACCATTAAACAACAGTTTAGCTTTTCCACATAATGAAAAGGGAAAAAGAATCTCCTGATCTGGTCCTACATAACCCCATTCTGCCTAATAGTATTGCAGTACTGACAGAAATCAGCAACGTGAAGATTTGGGTCTTCACCCTTGGCTCCACTGAACTTCTTCCTTTCTATCATAGTTATGAATTGGGGCTTGATCTCGAACTGGAGTCCCTCGAGATCTGGAGTAAGTGAAAGGTGTGGAAAATCCGTCAGGGACGGTTGCGAGTAATCGCTGAGCTTCTTAGGTGATGTCATCTCTGATTTTGAATCTGAAGGAACTTCTGAATCACTAGAATCAGTTGGCGGATAGTTAGGAATATCGTTACTCCCAGAACCTGCCAGGATTTGTCTGTAGAGATTCTTTTATCTATGGAAAGAGCGCTCGATCTCAGGATCGAAGGAATATAACCTGATCTGGAACCCCTAGGCATAAACAAAAAACTAAAAAGACAAATATGAGAATTGCCTCAAAGAACTAACGTTCTCTCAGACAAAATAAAATAATCTAGACTACAAAGAAAATCAGAAATAAAAATTAAAACCGTCTCCCCGACAACGGTGCCAAATTTTGACAGGCTAAAGTTGTAGTCACCCAATCAAAAATAATACCTAAATCCACTAACTATGCAGATAGGGAAGAAGGGTTGAACCACAGGGAAACTTCTTTCAACAAGGTTTTATGATCGATTAATGACTACAATGCTTGGAATTGAGGAGGATGTGAGGCGTTTGGCCTGGAATCTTGGTTTGGAGGATTTCATTAGCTTAAGTTCTCCAACTAACGCCCATTCCACTTTTGAGTTCCTCTCTTCCCTCGAGGTACATGAAGAGAAATAGGGTGGTGAGCTTGTTCGTACTTTGAAGTTCCAGATGTTCAACAATAACCACTCTATCCCACTTTCCTACCTTAGTGAGATTTTTAAATTTCTCGTACCTTTGGACGAATCTGAGTATATCTACCCAGCCTTTAAGGAGTTGCAAAACAATCATGGTTATAACGAGGGTCGTTGGTAGAGGCATATCTCGGTCGAAAGGTCATATCAACCTCAATATTCCAAAGCGGCTTCAATCATTCATCCGGCCTTGAGGTACTTCAATAGGTTACTTAACTATGCATTCTTGTCGAAGGAATCCTTCGGTGCCATCTCTTGGGAGGAGCTTAGTGACAGGCTAAAGCTGTAGTCACCCAATCAAAAATAATACCTAAATCCACTAACTATGCAGATAGGGAAGAAGGGTCGAACCACAAGGAAACGAGTTAATATATTCCTAATTAATCAATATAATCTAAATTATCAAGTAACCAATTTGTTATTATAAAAGGGAACTAAACTACTAAGAGTATAAGTGGGAAGGAATAAAAGTAGGAGGAAAATCAATGAAATAAAAGCCTAGGGCATATGTTCACCAATAAACATTATTCCATGGTAAAACATAACAATCAATCATCAATGCATCAATTAATCAGATCATAAAGGGCTTTCGCTACGTATTACAATCACAGAGTTAATTTACCGGTATTAAATCTCATCTCTCGAATCTCGACTTAACCATTTATAAATTAGTCCACCTATTGAAACTAAGCCTAAACATCAATTCTCATCTTTCGAATCTCGAATCAATATTGCTAAACTCATACAATTAAACCAGGCCTAATCTAATTGCATAGCATTAAATCAATCAATAGGAAATTAATCAAGCATTGATAATAAACAATAATAATTTACCCCTTCATATTATTTATGGATCCCCATAAACCCTAGAAAGAAAACTACTCAGACATCATCGAACATAAACTACACAAAGCAATTAAAGGAAACATGATGAAAGAAATAAAGTAAAATAAATGAGATTAAAGTAGAAGAAATCGTTACCAAAGTAATCGGAATTAAGGAGTTGAATTAAGAACAAAAATGGAGAACAATGTTGTAGAGAGATAAACTAATCTAAAGCTAAATAGAGAGAGAAAGTCTAAGAGAAGAGGTACTAAGCAAAAGCATTAAAATCGTATTTATACAATAACCCGAAATTACTCCTAAATAGAAACTAAGTAATCGTCGAAGAAGCCTCCCCAGAAACACGCGCCCGATTGGGCGTAAGGCTGCGTGATCGGGCCCTCCTTTTCTCTTCGCCCTCTTGTTCTGGGCATCCGCCTGATCGGGCCAAAGCTTGCCCTATCGGGCCCGGCTATATGCATACTTGGATTGGGCTCCATTCTTGGCCCAATTCGAATCTCCACTTTGGGTCTTGAATACTCGGTGTCCAAAAGCAATCGGTCATGCCTTCAAATGCTCGTAGTTGTATCGCAATAATCCCGGGAAAAAGCTCCAAAAATGCAATTCCCTACAAAACTCAACCAAAAACTACGAAAATACTAAAAAACATTAATCAGTAATAAAAGTGGCTCTAATGAGCCAAAAACACTACTAATTATGACCAAGGGACAGGGGTAAAACACCATATAAAGTAGACATATCACTTAGTTGGTTATGGTTGGCAGATCAACCATTTGAAGAGATCGGGGTTATTAATTTTGGAATTCAATTGCTTGATCGGTTTGTTGATATTCATGATGGTGTGTTTCTTTCTGGAAGCGTCCAATTGGGTGGTTTGATCACCATCATTGCTCCTTCTCTCAACAAGAAGTATGAAAAGATGATCTTGTCTCTTGGGCCCATCCAGGACCGTCGAGAGAAGTCCACGTCCTATCTCCTCAACACATATGCTTTGATCAACCAAAAGTTTTTGGAGTGAACTTCTAAAGAGAATTTGTTCATTTGAAAAGTTTCTCGGACTACTGATTGGTGCCCTATCCCTCATCCGGAGGGCACCGCTCGGTGCTTGGGCACTCCTCTTCCTTGGCGGTTTAACAAATGCCCTATCGACCCTTCTCTCAAGAGGACTCCTCCGCTCAACCTTCACATCAACCCGTGTGCTCCTGTTCGTACTCTCCCTCATGATTTTCCCCCGGTGTCTCGGGGAGGTACTCCTATGATCTCTTCCTCTTCATCTTCTAATTCTCAAAAATTGATTACATTGCCAATGTGTTGAATGCTTTCCCTTTGGGAAATGACTTTGTGCTAGGATATGACTATCATGCTAGACAAATCTATGACTTGGATGTGAAGAGAGGGAGATTGAGCCATATTGGAATTACCCCTACCACCCGGTCCAATAAGGACCCGTACCCCAATAGGTCCCATTTGATCCGGACCAAGGGCCTTCTTTGTGCTACCCTTATTAAGAGGGGCCCCATGTGCCCCCAATGCAATTTGAGGGACCACTCCGGCCTCCTATGACTATAAGAGGCCCGGAGGTTGTGATTTTACCTATGACCCGGCTAACCCAAACCCCTTCCCTAATCCCGAAACCTTTGGTCAATGGGGGCTATCGGATGAGCCAACTCTTGATGATTGGTCTCACTATTTTGCTAAGGATAAGGCTCGGAGAGAGAGAAGGTTGAGAGGTAAAGGCCCGATGGTGGTCGATGATGCTTGTTAGCCAAGTCTTTTCTGAGGTCGGTGAGGGGAATGCCCATTCTACCCCTTACCATAGTGCCGAGTGATACCATATTAGCTACCCTTCCTTTTATGCTTGCTTTGCATTGATGTTGTTCTTTTGCCTGCTTGTTGCTAAGTTTTAGCTTGGGGGAGGGGGGTAGCTCACTTTAAGCTTAGGGGAGTATTCTTATGATTTATTTTGCTGTTTTTGTCTCCCCTTTGCTTCTATGGTTCACTGTGGTTCTGTCTTTGAGTTTATGTCCCATTTCTACTGATGATTTATGATGATGATTTCTGTCTGATGATGATGATATGATATTGGTCTGTTGTTGATCGTTGTTTTCCTGCAGATTGATTGGTTTTCTGGTTGGATGAGTTTTTCTTTGCCATTTCATTCTGTTTCTCTGATTCTATGATCATTTCTTTCCCAGCATAGTTGTTTCGAGTTTTTGCGTAGAAGTTACTAACAATTTTTCTTTGTATATAGTATTTTATTTCTCACTTGGCATATTATCCTTGCTTTTGCTTTTGGAGCATCGTGACGGTTTATGCTTCTTCTTATTTTTCGTTATTAGCATTGCTTGGATTTCCCGGTGAGATCTTCTTTTCCTTTTTCTTCCTTGTTTTCTTAGTTTAGGATTAGTCTAGGAAGAGTTGATTGTTCGAGGATGCTTGCCTTGTAACACCATAACGTGTTTGGGGTCATTGGGCGATATTGTTGATTGACCGCTTGTATGTCGATTGGGTTTTACATGTCTTGCATGCGTTCTTTCACATTTCTTTCTCTTTTCCTTTCTCTTTTCCTTCTTTTATTTTTCCGTTTTGTTTTCTATTTTTCAATCACAAATGAAAAGACAAAAAGATTTTGAGGCTTTGTTTTCATCTTTTTAGTTGTTTAGGTTTTGCATTTGGATATAATACTATCCGAGCTTTTGCTTTTGAATGAATATTTTTCTCTGCCGTATCGGTGTGAATTTTTTGAGAGTATCTTTGGTTGATTCTAGGATAGGGTATGCTAAGTTAGCGTTTTAGACCTTTGGGACCTTGTAGCCGGATTCCATTGGTTTATGGTAAGAAGAAGTTGCTCCCTTTATTGGATTTGAAGCTAATATTGAGTGTTTGCTACAACCATGTGAGGTTTTATTTCTTCTTGCTTTCAACATTTCTTGATTGAGAGGCACATGGATCCTTGACTATTATATGCTTTATCTAGAATTTGATTCCCATCTCCTGAGATCGCGACCGAGCCATTTAAGAAGGACAAAGGCATCTTTTCGGGGTGGTAATTTTTACTTTTCTAGGGTAGTTTTCTTTTCTTTATTTTGGGTTTTCATTTGCCTTCTTGCTAACCATTTGAGCCATATACCTTTATTTTCAAGCCACATCTTTAGCTTTTGAGCCTTTTGTTTCATGCTTGTTTCTATCTTTGGTTTTTGTGAAGCTTTTGGTCTCTATTGTTGGAGTTTTGGTGGATGAGATTGATTGTTTGGTTCTTATAATGTAAGAAAGTTTCTATTGTAAATATCTTATGAATAAAAGGCAAATGCCAAGTTAAAACAAGCCGTCCATAGTTAAAAGAGGCGAGGACATGAAATAAATTTTAAAAAATTGAATAAATGAAAATTTGAGAAAAAGCAAAGCAACTTCAAATGCTTTGGCAAAAGTGAAAAAATGTGAAAAATGAAAAAGATCAAAAAGATTTTGTTGTAAGTGTTTTCTCCCTATTTTACGCATTGAGGACAATGCTTCATTTTAACTTGGGGGGAAGCGTTCTTACGCTTTTTGTATATATGATTGTGATTTTGACTTTGAATAAGCTTAGGAGTGTTAGTGTTTTTGTTTTGTGATTACTTCACAATTTAGGTATACCACCAAATTTCAAAATTTCTCCTACCTTCACCGTTTTCGCCCTGACATTACAACCCATTTTCAAGACCTTTTGACCTTTGTGGTTGAGTTAGAAGTCGGTGGAGGGAGGTATGAGTCTAGCCTATTGAGCGGTGTGTAATAGTCGAGATGTCGAGTAGCCTTAAATTTTTTCTTTTTCAGTTCCTTCGAGGAATCATTAAGATGCTCACAAGAGTTGGATTTGAAGCTAGTTGGGAGAACGTGGTAAGATTGTTTGGGATGAAGGTGAATTGTGTGTCATTAGTTCTCTATGCTTAGCATATTTTATGTTTCGAGATATCATGGAACATGTGTACCCTTGTTGTATAGAAAGTTGTTTATTCACTTGCATTCGATCATTTGTAAAAGTTCATTTCAAAAGTTATATGTTTGAATCTTTGATTTTACTCTCGTTAAATGATTTGCCTCATTTTTACCCTCAAGAGTTATGGGTTAAACTCTTTGGAAACCCTTACGACCTCACTTGTCCTCATTGGCGACTTTGGGGTTTAAAGGGCTTGTTGTAGCTAAAAACAACCGTGATTCCTACGAAAGTGAGTTTTAATGTACATTCTTATATTTTTCTTTCCTTTTCTTGGTTTGAATAAATCTTTCATCCTATTTCTTCTTGTTTTTGTTTTTCTCGAGGACGAGCAAAAGTCTAGCTTGGGGGAGTTTGATGATTGTCATTTATGGCACTCATTTAGCCACTTTTAGGATGAATTTTCATTGTTTTTATGTCTCTTTTATCTCTTTTTCTTTAGCTTTATTTGATATTTCTCTACTTTGTATTTTCTTTAGTTGTTTTCCCATTTTCTTGCATTTATTGGTTTATTTTGCTTTTTCTCTTTTATTTGTTTGCCTTTCTTTGATTTCAGGAAATTGTTGACGTCTAAGGATCCAAATAACCTTCTCTCGGGATTTGCAAAGCTTAAGTTGCAAGCTGGTTCCTCCTCTTGAAGCTCAAAAGTGAAAGAGTGCAAAATCCAAGTCTTCAAGGCTGTGCTCTCATGCTGCGTGGACATCAAAATCGGTGTTGAACCCACCGTGAAGACCTCTAGAGACTGCCTCCCTTATATGGATTTAAACCCCTTAAATTAATAAAGAATCTAAAATCACACCCTTAGAATAAAGCTTCGTTCTTGATCAGAAATTCGAACCAAAAACGATTGAAAGTAACCGGATATGACTGATGTGTGGTAATCTAGATCATTGAAATCTAAAGAACCAACAATCAAACAATTAAGAAATGAGAGTCCGAGTCGAACCACAAGGAATGAGAGGGAGAATGCTATAGCCTATGGTCAAGCTACTTCGAAGAATGAGAGGTGAAGTGAATTGAATTGTAACTAAGGTCTCAATTAACTAATCAAGTCAAGAAAATCAATATGCTAAACACTAGGGATTAAGGTTCCACATGCAATCTCAAGACTATGCCAATCGATGAAGAACTCAATTGATTCAAACATTGCAAAGGAGAAACAATAGTTGCAATTAATACAATTCAAGAGTTATCTCTTATAAGTTAAGCTAGGTTTCACTATGAATGATTAACAAAGAAAATCACAATCAAATTCAACCAATTAAAGCAATTCTCAAATTAAGGGTTCATGTCATTGAAATTTGCTATGCAATCTAGATTAATCACCTAGGTTGATCACTCCTAATAATATTAATCACATGCAGAACTATGTCAACCAATTTAATTGCAACAATTCAATCAACCAAGAATCATCAACTAGCAAAAATCATCAATCACGCATGCTTCCCCTTCTCCCTAGCTGCTAATCTACTCACAAATCATAATGGAATTAAGAAACAAAGCAAATTGAATCACAAACATCATCATTTCAAGCTTAATCAAAGAGAAAATCAAATTCAACAAATTCTCAAACCAAAGATCAACAATCAAATCAAACATTCAAGAATTAAAGGAAAGAGCAAGCAAAAGTAAATTCAAAGAAAGAAATTCTCACTAATTTTCATTGATTGAAGATGAAATCCAAGCTCAAAGATGTAATTTGATGTACAAAACAAGTAATCTAAAGTTTCTCTCTCTACTTTCTCTCTCTACTAAATCTGGAAATAAGTCTCAAGTACATATGAAATCGTCCTCCCCCAAAAAAGGAAAAGTCAAGGGGTGTATATAGTAAAACGAGCGTAGCGGCGTGGAGCAGGGCTGTGCGCCCGCACGCACAGAGGGGCCTGCGTGCGTGCACCCCTGCTGTGGTGTTGCGGCGTGCAAGGCTCCTCTTACTCGCTCGTAGATCCTTGTGCGAAGTTTTGCTCCTAGCGCTCTCGTGCATCCCTATCGTCGGTGTTGTCGTGATGATGCTCGCGAAGAAGGCAACCCTTGATCTTCAAATATTTGCGCTTTCATGACCTAAAATCAATGAGGGCGCAATCGTGAGAGGGTAGCAAATAAAACTTTGTAACTTCACTAATAAAAATTCAAGTAAAAGTAAGAGAGAAAGCAAAATGAATAGAAACTAAACTAAAATAGCCAAATAAGAACAAAAATCATGAAAAACTCATAAAAGTGAACGAAAAACCAAAATGAGTTATAAAGACGGAAAAAAAAAAAAGAAAACTAGAAAGATTATGTGAAAATAAAGCAAGAAAATATTAGAAAAGAAACTAAAAACTACTCTATTGAGCTCCATAAATGCTGCTCATCAAATTCCCCCAAGCTAAACTTTTACTCGTCCTCGAGCAAAAGAAGATCAAACCCAAGGAAAGATGATGACTTTATTCAAGCAAAGAAAGAAACAAGAAAGCTAAAGAAGATGAGAATATACACTAACTCGATCACTTTCGTAGGCTTTACTTCTCTTACATGTATGACTGATAATTTCTTCTCTTTATTCATGCCCAACGAATCCACCACTTCTAAAGAAACCATTAAATTTTCCCCTTGATTTACGAAAGGCGCTTCTAAAGTTTTTTCAATAATATCTTCGACCCCATATGGTGTAGTGACTAAATTTGGTAGAAGAACAAAAATAATATCAAAAACCTTTTCTGATGTTTTGTTTGGTAGATCATTATGAGTAATCTCCTCTTGAACAACGTCACACACAATGGGAACATCAATGACGTCAATAATCTCATCTTGAACAATGTCACACAAAATAGGGATATCAATTGTTTCAATCTCAAGTGTAGGCACACTTTCTTCGATAATCTCTTTAGTATATAGATATTTCCCTTCAATTTCTTGTCGACATTCTTCAATATTTGGCATGTCTTTTATGGAATCAAAAACTTTGATTGAAGAATTACACCTCTTAGGTTTACACACTTTAGAATTATTCGTTGTAGATAAAAACCTTATGTGAACCACTCTTCTTAGCATTATTCAAAAGAGTCTCAATTTTGGAAGCCAACTTATACACCTCTTTGGTATAATTATAGGAACACGATTCAACCTTTTTTTTCCTTTTCTTTCTATCAAGTAATAATTCCTCAAAATCATCAAAACATGCATTCGTACTATTTCGTAAGATTATAACTTTATCCGTAAGTTTCTTAAAAGATTCCTCCAGAATTACATGAAACAGACCTAAAAGACCCCAAAACACACAGAAACAATTTGATGTGGATTTGAACGAGTTGTATATCGAGCAAACTGATCCTCCGAGAACAAGTGTGACTTGAACGAGTTGTAGATCGATCAAACTCTTGAAGCTCTGATACCAATTTGATGTGGATTTAAACCCCTTAAATTAATAAAGAATCTAAAATACACCCTTAGAAAAAAGCTTCGTTCTTGATCAGAAATTCGAACCAAAAATGATTGAAAGTAACCGGATATGACCTTGGAAACAACCACTCCTTGAGCGAATTTAATGCCTAATCAAACTACTTAGACTTCTCCTAGAACTAAGTAGTTTGATGAAAAAATCTTAGTCTACTCCTAGAACTAAGACTTGCACGTTCTAATTATCAAAACAACTCCTTGAATTGAAAACTAGCAAGAAAATGTTTAAGCAAAGCTAAACAATTTTTATTGAAATTAATCTGATTTTCTATGACTCTAAAGGCCACGAAAATCCTTTATTTATTGACTAAAAATAAGATAATTCCATCCCTACAAGGATTAATTAGGAAAAACCCCTAACCTTGCCCCCCAAGTATCCTAACTAGAATAGAAAACTACTTCTAATTAGAATAGGAAAACTAATCCTAAACAAACTCTAATTAACTAAAAAACTTCCTAATTTATTTAGGAAGTTTATAGCAACTAAATAACAGAAATTAAACCTTATCCTAAGTGCTTAAACCAAGAAAAACACTCTCAAGTTAAAGGTAAAAACCTGGAAACAAAGTTCTAGAAAAATTAGCTATTTCACATCGCCGCAACAAAACCACCTCACGTGCCACCCCTTGCCTCACGCGCCGGCTCATGTTGTAGGGTTCAAGGCGGTTCTGGGAAGGTGGCGCGTGGTCCACATCTCGGCGTGTGGCCTCTGTCAACCTCGCCAGAATCGAATTGCTGCACACCTTCTTCCTTGGTGATCAAGCTTTCTTCTTTCTCAATTGATCTAGTGAACCTTTCCTTGTTTATTTCTTTATTTGGCAGCCTATAATGAAGCTATTTGGACCTTCTAAAAGTGTCTTGGGCCCTTCAAAAGAATTAGCCTCTTGATTCACATCACTCCCCCAATATGTATCAAGTGGAGAGAACGGGAGCATCAACAACCGCACGAGAGGGAGGTGCCCTGCTCTCAGGCACCGGCACGTAGGCCTTGTGCGCGGTTGCGTAGGTGGCGGGAGCGGCCGCACAGACTTCCTCCCCCTATTCCGTACCTATTTCACTGCAGCCGCGCTTGTAGAGGAGAGAGCACGCCTATTGGGGTTGTTTTTGGACGTTTAACTAACTCTTTGTTTGTTTTACTATATATAGAATTTCTTCATTTTTTAGAGGGAGAATAAGCTTAGAATTAGATTTTTAGAGAGAAAAGCTCAAGTTGGGGAAAATTTTGTTCTTAGATTCTAGAGAGAGAAACTTGGTGAAATTGATGAATGCTATTTTCAATCTTCTTCCTCTTTGATTTCGATCAAAGTTTTGTAAGAATTCTTTACTCTTTAATGCAATTTTAGCTTTTGATTCTTGAATTTGATTGAATTAATTGTAGTTTCTTTGATTTGATTTTTGATAGCTTCAGTTTATTTTGAATACAATGTTGATGATGAAATTGGTGATTAGTTTAGTTTTGTTATTCAAATTTGCATTGTGTAGTGAGTAGATTACTTGTTAGGGATATGGTGAACCATGTATGAATGATAATTCATGGGTAATTGGGGGATTTTGATTGGTCATCATTGTGGTTAAATTGGTTGGTGAAATTTGTGCATGTGTTTGATATCTTGAGGAGTGATCAACCTTAATTATCAAACTAGATTGCATAATAGTTTTCATTGATACAAAAAATTGATTTGGAAGCTATTATTGTCGATTGATCTTGTTTTGCGATTAACCTTTGAATTCATTTGTAGAGACATCTAGTTTGACCTTAGGAAATAGCTCTTTAAGTGATTTTGATTGCATTTGTTACTTTCCCTCACATTGTTTGATTGGTTGAATTCTTGCCTAATTAGTATGATTGTCATGAGTGCATGTGGATCCTAATTCCCTAGCATCCTTAATATTGTTCTTGTATTCATTTAAAAGCGTTTCTTAGTTTGCTTAGACCAACCCTCACCTAGGCTTCGGAATAACTTAGCTAGAGACTTTAGCATATACCGCATTCCCTTGGGTTCGACCCGGACTTACCCCTATACTAAGGGTTGGGTTTGGTTTTATAAATTTGGTTTTGATCGGGGAATCTCAGATATCAACGACCTAGGTTTCTCCCACGTTAACCTCAAACCATTGAAGTTAAGCTAAATTATTGACTTACCAGCTTAAAATGAAGCAAGAAGTGATACATCTATTGTATGGTCGTATGCTTTGCTTAAAGACCTTTTAAGCTAAGGCTGGAATGAATAATGGCATGTTTGCTTAAGTCATGAGTCAAGGATGCTAAGAAGTGACACATGCAAACACCCACATTTAAAATAATAGAGCACTACTTGCTGTTTTTATTTGAATGGCATGGTTGCTTAAGCCATGAGTCAAGGATTCTTGATTATAAGAAAAGATTTAACTAACATAAAAACTCACAAAATTCAAGTCATGGAAATGATTTGTCTTCCGAACATATTTAGCAATGTCACATCGACAAGAAAAGTACTCAAGACTCCATTAGATAAGCTCTTGATAATTGATCAATTCGAAATCGTTCTATTAAAAGCAAGTCTTACTTGTTGAAATCGACAAATAAAGTAGCTATTGTGCTTGGTATAGACAATTGACTCCAAAAAGCTAAAGAGGATGCCATTACTTCCACGTCTCACAAAAATTTGAAAGAATGTGGTTATATTCATCAAATGTGAAAAAAATTGGACCTTGAGTAGCTCAAAAGTTTAGTGAAGTATAGAATCAACTTGGCAAGATATCAAAACGTCTAGATTACATCGAGCGAAATTTGCTTGAGCCAACAGTGATCATCTCAAAGTTATGAAATTAAAATATTCATAAATAACTCCACAAAGAACATAGTATGTCTTCAAGGAGACCTCAATGCTATTTGAAAATGACTCGAACGATGATGGATCACATCCTTTCCTATAAAGTTCTAAAAAGATTTTCACAAGTGTCCAATGTTACACTATATAAAATGTCGAAGCTAAGAAAGGACACCATATTCAGCTATGGATAGAAATAACTTCTAAACGTCTTTTCAAGTATATGTCTAAGGCTCTTAGCCTAAGTGGGAGCTCATCAGCTTACTGGAAGCTCACTAGCGCAGTGGGATTTCAATGGCTCAATATAGGCTAAGATAGCTCAAGTGGGAGCTAACTATTTGTTTCCCAATGAACTTTTATCCAAAGACAATATACATGTCTCCTTGTAAGCATTCAAGTGAAGACTTCGGGCATTACTTCCACAACCCAATTGAGAATATAGTATTTGTTGCTCTAAGTGGTGTCTTTCTGGAAAGTAACTGATTTTCAAAACGACAAGTGGGAGGAAAATAAAATCGATGACCACCGAGATTAGCAACTAACTAGAACTGAGAATCTCATAACACTTTAGAAGGGCTTCGTGAGAATGATTAATCAAGAATACTCAAAGGACTTTACAAGAGCCTTAAAAGAGAATTCATTACTCACAAAACTTCAAAAGTGCTAGAGTAAGATCAACATAATCAAAAGGGCTTTAAAAGCACCTTGAAACTCAGTGTTTGATGCATATACCCTGTATAGGTATTCACCCAAAGGTATTGATTGAATCCTATAAATTTCTATTAAGTTAGAAATAAACCGTAGACTTACAAGCATACTATTTACTATTAGATGGTAATGGAATTATATCTTGTAAGATAGCTACGGCAAAACCAAATTCCGAATAATCGTTAAAGACAATAAAATCCGAAATAGACTCCATGAATGAAAATCATGTTTGAAACTTGATTAATTTTCATGAAGAGTAAAGACTCATAAATCGCAAATATGTTTTCAAGGAGAAAACCAACAAATGTGGAAATGTATATGCATACATAGCTACATTAGTTAAAAAGGATACAATTAAATTCATGGCGTTGATTTCAGAATGCTTAAGTCTTTTCGTGGTTATTCTAGCAAAATTGCACATATGAAATATGGCAAAATAGAAACCAAAACCGTCTTCCTAAAATAGGATTTTGGAAGTGACTATGGAAATAGTTTAAGGGTCTTGAAAATCTAATAATGTTAGAGTTGAAAGCAAGCTCAAGAAATCAATTATGGGATTGAAGGAAGCATTGCATATATGAATTGGAACATGTTTTCTCACAAAGTTAATAAAAGGATTGGCATATGGAGAAACATAGAAATTCTTATGGATAAGAAGTTTAATAGGAGCAAGAGTCCATCTTGTAAGGTCCAATAAGAATTTTATGAACTCTATTGTGAAATGACTATTAAATGTTAAATGCTTATATTTTAAAGTATTTTCGACAATGGACCAAGCGAAAGGCAATACTTTGTACATATTGGGAATGAAGATCTATTGTATAAACTTAATAAAATGTCTAAAAGAGTAGAGGAATTTACCGTATTAAACATAAAGGACTTTGAAAGGCTTTTGACCCATATGTATAAAACTAAGTAAATGTTTGAACTAAAGCAAATAAGTCAAACAAGAAATACTCATGTAGAGACTTTCAACCATATCACGTAGCAAACAGTTTAACAAGACTCAATGATACTGGATGAGCTAAAAGTTTACATGAATGGAATAAAATTGGGAATAATTCTACAATTGAAACCATCATGTATGTTATGATATGGAGTCGTCGCACAACTTACATGCTTAGAGCATGAGAATTACAAAGTGTTAGGTTTCGTGATGTCCGACATCACGCGGAACAAAAACCTATCCTAAGACCTGCACACAAATTATAGTAACTAACAAGCATATTAATTACTAATCACATAATTAATTAACTAAGAGAGAGAGAGAGAGAGAGAGAAAGAGAAAGAGGAAAGACGGTTAGACTTTTAACGTGTGCTTCGCTCTTTCACGAGCTCTTACTTTAAAGCCTAAAGCTCTACACATGCACAAGCCTCCAACGGCTCTCACCCTCAAGACCCGACTTGAACGACCCCAACCCTGAAACTTATTCGAGGCTAGACTAAAAAAGACTAGAGTATTACCAACTTAAAGTTTTCTCACCTATTGGGAGATGCCTTATTGAATTCAACTCATGTGAATAAGCCGAACTCCTAAAGTTAGTATTTATAGGCAAAGGCTCCCAAAAACTTCAATCATCTTTCCATGTGAGAGAAATGATAGAGTATGAAAAGTAAGAAATTAATTTAATTCTAAATTAAATTAAATAGCAAGACAAATAATCAAACAACACTTAGCAGACACATGGGGTGGGTTTGGTGAGGACCACAAAGGGATGACCACATCTCCCCTTGTTCCCCCAACAAAAGCTCTCCCCACTAAGCATGCGCCACATTGCAACCCTTTGCCTTGGGCATCAAGGGTGCCATGTGGGCAACCCTTGAGCTTATGGTTGGGCCAACAACATAACAATCCTTCCCGCGTTGGCCCGCAACAACACGCCACGCTTATGCAGGCTGCTTTGTTGCTGGGCGCCGCTGCTACGTGTGCTTGGGCATGCTAGCCCAGGTAGCTAGCGCTAGCAGCTGCTAGGGAGGGCTAGCGTGCTATCTTGCGGCTAGCTTTGCTAGTACTGCTAGCATGCTTACTTAGCCAACAAGCCCTAACCAACACCCGGGAAGGGTTGTTGGGCTTCCGGCCTTGCTAGTAGCTACGGCTAGCATCCCTTTATAGCGTAGCCCTCGCTCGACTAGGCCAACTACGACGCTCGATTTCAACGCTCTAAGCTCGGAATCCGACGTCTTTGTTCGTAATAACTCTATTGACTCAATTAATCCTTCGGATTAATTCTTCGTTTCACTTCGTTTACTCGATTGGGTGTGACTTGAAGGGTTTAGTCAAGATTAGGTTGTAATATTAATAATTTATTAATATTACTGATTAGAATCGGCCTCCAGCTAGGCATTCCGATCACTTGACCTCAGTGAATAATTAGCTAGCTTTCTAATAATTTCGAGCCCTCTATCGGAATAATACACTTGTTCAAAGGACACCATTCCTTTCAATCTCCCACTTTTCCTTCTAGACAAGTGCACTATTAGTGTATAGTCATTTCCTATGTCACTTAATGTCTCTTCATAAACTATAAGGTAATATTTTTCTTCATCCTTATTACGTCCAGAAGTGTTTCTTGATTTCCATGTTCGACTGTTAATAAGCAGATGATTTTTAAAATCCATCTAAGCACAACCATGCATTTTCACAGTCTTGCTCTTCGAGAGGCCTTGTAAAACAACTAAGACATGTTCCCTATTGTTAATAAGGAGACATTTCCAGTCTTACACTATTAGCTTCTCTTGATAAGAGGACCTACCCGCACGAGTGTCGCCTTTATAATCACCCTGTACGGCAGACGTTTGACAAACATCAAAATGGGCTAGTACTCAAACAAAAGAACAAACAATACTCATGGTCGAGGAAAGAGGTTCCTATAGCCATAATGAGAAATATACTTATGACGATCTTAAATCTCTTAAAGTATTCTCATAGGTCAATCCGGTATAGTTCCAAACTAATACCTGTGCAAATGATTTATGACAATCATGTCCTTGTAGCACAAGAAACGGTGCTATAAATTATACTGCACACTAATCTTAAGAGGTCATATGTCGTCTAATCATTTAAATGACCTTGATTAGGGATAATTTTTGATTAAAATATTCAATGTTCACTTAATAGGTGTTGCTTTATCCAAGACATTGTCTTGATACCTCTTGATACCCTGTTTTGAATATTCTCAAAATCGAATGGACTCGTTTTTTAATTCTAAACCACAATTAAATAGTTTTGTGGAACATTTAGAAAAAATTTATTCCACTATGAAACTTTTCAACGTTTCATCTTATGATAAATGGTTTTCCCAAAATGTTTTAAGAGTAATACTCTTCATAAAAACATTAATAGAAATCACACCCATATTTAATATGCTTGATTTCTTTCATGCAATTGTGAATGTTGTCATTCACTTATTTCATATGTTTAGTTATGATTACTTTGCAAATCTTAGCATCTTCATTATCGAACACTTTCATAATAAGATGACGAAATTTGAGAATGTTATAGATTATATGTGATTTAGGATTTATTGTCCAAGTGATGGCTCCCACTCATTTTCATGATTTGAGATCTTCAACTTGACAACCTACAATCATCAACGTTCAACAACTAACTTTCCATTGAACAACTTTTTTATTATCGCCTTTAAGGCAATAATATTCTCAACATATATTTCAATAGACACTCCTTTGGTGCTTTGATTCGATTTCATTATAAATGGCTCATAATGATTTGGGATACCCTAATCACTTGTGATCATGGAAATTTACCTTAAATTTCGGCACATAACACATGAATGCGCGTCCATATTACCATTCTCAAGCCACGACGCATTTTCAGCTCGTGCTTATAAAGGACTTCCTTGTTAAGGATCTTGATCCTTTCTACGGATGTGCTTGCAACATCAATTCTCAAATTACATTTGTTTTCATACGTCTCTCATCCCTTTTACTTATCCAAGTAATTTGGATGTTCTTGATCATAATCTAACGATCCATTACTTAGGTTTAATTTTTATTGGTACTTTATACTTCTCATGCTCTAAGCATGTATGCTGTGTGACGACTCCATATCATAGCATACATGATGGTTTTAATTGCAGTATTATTCCCAATTTTGTTCCATTCATGTGACCTTTTAGCTCATCCAGTTTCACCGAGGCTTGCTAAATTATTTGCTATGTGATAAGGTTGAAAGTCTCGACTAGAGCCTTACTTGTTTGAATTAGTATTTGCCTAGCTTATACTTAGTTCAAACATTTACTTAGTTTTATACATATGGGTTGAAAACCTTTCAAAATTCTTTATGTTTAACACAGTAAATTCTTTTACTCGTTTAAACATATTATTAAGTCTATACAATAGATCTTAATTCCCAATATGTACCAAGTATCACCTTTTGATTGGTTTATTGTCGAAAATACTTTCAATTTTAGCATTTATCATTCGGTAGTCATTTCACAACTTAGTTTGTAAACTTCTTGTTGGACCTTACAAGATTGACTGTTTCTCCCACTAAATTTCTTATCCATAAGAATTTCTATGTTTCTCCATAAGCCAATCCTTTTATTAACTTTATGAGAAAACACGTTTCAATTCCTATATGCAATGCTTCCTTCAATCTCATAATGGATTTCTTGAGCTCGCTTTCAAATCTTGCATTATTTAGATTTTCAAAACCCTTAGATCTGCCTCCAACGATCAAGTTAGAACCGGTCGAAGAATGTAAAAAGGTACGGAAAAGGTAAAAGTAAGATCTTCTCAAATTCCGAGATCAAGTGTTTTCTCTAATGTGAGGGAATTCAGGTGTGGTAATAAATGATTATGTCCCAAAAATAGGCGAAATCTCCCTATTTATAAGGTCGTTGGAAAAGGTGCCCTCTCTTAGGTGACTATGACCTAGATTTGGTGGGTTATGCCATTTTACGGCTTTCTCGGGAATTGGGCCCTGAAAGCCGTCGTTTCCTTTGTTAACTGGGGATGCCACGTGTCAAGTTGTGAGTTGTCCATGTTGGGCCTGTCCTGAAATGACACATGTCTCTTTTTTATTGGGACACATAGCAAGGATATTTTTACCCAAACCATTTTCCCCACAAAAAGGGTGACGTTGCGTGCCACATGGCGCCTTTGACATGCGTCACTTTGGAAGTGGTGAACAATTTTTAACTATTCACCTTCTAAGGAAATTATGGGGATGCCCCCGTTTTTACCCCTCTATAAATAGGCATTTACCCCCCTCCTCCATCATATTTGACATTTGCAAAAGTCTGGAGAGAGAAAGAGAGAATTGTACTGAGAGAGACTCTAATCAGCGCCTTTAGAAGTTTTCGTGAAATTTGCCATCTGCTATTTTCGTTGACACACTCAGTCAACGCTTTAGACTCTTTTGAACAAACTACATTAAGGTAACCATCTCTCCTTTTCTCATCTTTTTCAAGTTTTATCCTTTTGTATATATATATATATAGTTTTCAATAAATAGATTCACTATCAACACACACGGCACAACCTAGGTTAATAACTAGCCGGTTTCCTAGTACGGTTGAGTCTAAGACTGGGGGTGCCGTCTTTGGGTGTTTGGATATGCCTTTCTCATCCCCAAATCCCACCGTCTCTGTGTCTATGCAGGACACGATGGCGAGGATAAAGCAGACGGCTACAAAGCTGAGGCAAAGAAAGCGCATGATGAGTGACATTTATGTCTCTCTTATGGAGTAGTTTTAGAGTTATTTTCGTGTTTATTTTTTCTTATTTTCCTTTCATTCTCTTACTTTTCTTTTGATAAAGTTTCTTTTTATTTTCATTATTTTCTCATGTCTTAGTTGTTTTTATGGATTTAATTAGTTTGAGGTTTATTTCTTATTTTATTTTAATTTATTTACTTGTATAGTTTTGTTTAATTTTTATTAGTTTTAGTTTTATTTCTCATATTTCTATTTTACTTTTTATATTCATTTTATATTTTGTCCCTTTCTCCCCTCTACTTTGTTTGGTGTTTGTACGTATAGTTTGGGTCGAGTTATGTGATGTAATTAATCATATCATTTGGATCTTTGGATCCGAAACAAGTGCCTTAACCGTCACCCCACCTTTGTTAGCCTCCACCACACCAAAACAAACCAAACTCCCCTACTCCCTCTTCTCACTTAGACCATCTCCAATGGTGAGACTTAAGTTTTAGTATTGAAATACAAAATTAGTTGTTTTTTTACCTCCAATGGTGATACCATACCCACTTCTCAATTTAACAACTCATGTGAGATCTAATTTTCCAATGGTGAGACTCTCTAAAAATATACAAATGTACTGTCACTTTCAATTTATGGCCCACCAAATCCATTTCTTTTTTAATATCAAGTGTTATAAGATTAAAATATAAAAAATAAAGGTAAAACTTAAATAAATTACAAAATATGTTAGAATATTGACAAGGGGCCCATAATTTTTGTCAAATAAGACTCAAAATTGAGTATCTAAACTTAACAACTTTCTTTTGGAGTTGCTAAGTTTAGATACCAACTTATTGGTATATTGCAAAAAATACTCTCTCTCTCTCCTAAAAATACTCACTTGAGTCTCACCATTGGAGAGGGTCTTAAACACCACCACCAGCTTCCATCATCACGCATTACACCTCACGCCGCCATAAACAGTAGCCCACTCCCTCACTATCTCACGCCACCCGCATGTGCCACCACAACACCAAGCAACCCCACTACCATCAGTCCCCTACTCTCAGCAAACCACATCAATTTCACACATATTAACTCCACCACCCTAATCAAAGATAGAAGTGGCAGCCCATCTACTCCCTTGCTCCCTCACTCAATCTTCAGCCACGCCAAATTCTCCAACACAATTTCGCAGCCACCCAACTCCACCAATCACACCCGATTTGATCCACCCACCTTCATTGTAAACAGCAACCCGCAATCACTATTTACCTACCAGCTTAACTCCAGCAGCGAGCAACCACTCCACATCCCGTAAACTTCTCTAACACCGTCGCCATCACGAGCCACATAACCTCTTCACCACCAATCGACCTTTGCACTACTCAATTGCAGCAGCCACGCAATTCCAGCCTACCCCAAACCACCAATTACAATCAAGCAACAACCAAAATCAGAGTAAATCGCAAATCATTCGAGTTAGGGCAAACTATTGAAAGGTTCGGTCAAAGTGCCTAAAAGTGCAAAAACAGTCAGAAACATTTGAAATTCACTAATTTAAAGAGGTGTGGTCGAACATACCCATGGTTCAACTGAACTAACCCATAGTTCGGTTGAACCTAGCCTTGGTTTGACCGAACCACCTTACGAGCTTCTCACGTGGTTGTTTAGAAGATCGAACGCTCTTGATTAATGCTCAATGATAGACGATGATGATGAACGCTGGTGATTTAATGATGATGATTGGTGATGGTGTTTGATAGAATGTGAAGCATGGGATTAAAACCCCATCTTAGAGCAGCCAAATGCGAAGGAAGGAAGAAAGAGGCTGACGGTTTGTGGGATTTGTGGGTTGATTATTTTTCTTTTTAATTTATTTTTATTTATTTCCCTCCCTCTTTTCTTATTTCTTTTTCTTTATTTAATTTATTTCCTTTTTCTTTAATTTCCATTTTCCTAAGTTTTATAAATACCCATTTTAGGGTAATTAGAGGGGAGCTTAGTTTTATCATCAACACTTATTCTATCTTTTAATTAGTTTAGGAGAGCTTCTCTCTCTAATTTTACGGTTTAGGGAGGATTAACCTCCATAGTTAGGGTTTTAGAGAGAGAAAGTGGGAGATTTTCAATGGTGGTATTTGGAGCTTTAAGATTCATCTTGTGATAATTGTACTGTTTTTGAGATCTCCTTATTAAATCAATGAGAATTTCTAACCTTCTCTCCTCTATTTTATTTGCTTTCTTTTAATTATTGTTTTACTTATTAGTATTGCTTGTTAATCGTGTTGATGCTTGGTTATTTGTTGATTAATCTTGTTATTGGCATGATTAGTGAGTAATTTGCCCATTTAGAGGATGGTTGTCGTTTAGTTGGATCTTGAGCATGTTTAAGGGTTTGAAATTGATTTGTTTGTGATTAAAATGTTTTATCTTCCATATCTTACCAATTATTTCATTTGAGAGACCTATCAGTTATAGTTGGGTGGATTGAACTAGATTATGGTAATAGCGTGATCTTGGAAGTCCATTAAATGATTTGCATGATTTGTGCCTCGATTCATGTGGCTTATGACGATAGTGTAAGTTGTGCTTGAGTTGAGAAATCAATCAACCCCGATAAGTGGTTAGATTGTGTTTTAAATCATTGACATGAGTTGCTTAGTTCGCATTTCGATTTGATTTAATGCCATGGTTATGCCTGAGTGAACGTTATACCTAAACCGTTTCCCTTAGAGTTCTATTTCTTGTTTCAGCATCTTTAGACTTTAATTTACATATCCCTTATTCCGGACTAGCTTAGTTGATAACATTTGGTTGCGTTTATTCGTTCCCTGTGGTTCGACCCCTATGCTTGCCTTATACTCGTATTAGGTTTGTTTAGGTTGTGTAAATTGTATTTGATCTAGGGATAGACATTTCACGATGCGTTTATTCCCTTATCAACGCACTTTGGAAGTGTTGGCAGATGAGATTACGCAGAATGAGGAATATGAGGCATCAGATAAGCAAGAGGCGAAATCCTCTTAGGGAACACCCTCCACTCCCAGTTACAATATTTTAAATGAGTCAGACCACGGAGACGGTGAAGAGGTCGTCTCTTTCTCTGGCTCTCAAGAAGAATTTGAACAAGGCGGTGAAGAGGCTGCCCGTCAATCTGGCTCTAAAGAGTCAACCTCATATCAGGCAAATGCCAACTATGAGGCCCGAAAGACGGTCAAAGGGTCGTCCATGACTAACCCAACCGAAACACACATGTCTGCCAGGGATAAAATCACCCTAGAGGCCAGCTTTGAAGCTTTCAAAGATAAATGCTTTATTGGGCCTAACTGGGAAATAATAGTTTAGCATGCGGAGGCAACACTAGTCTGGGAGGACGACATTGACCACACTGACAACTACTTTGGCTGCTACTAGGCGGCATTCAAAGCTGGACTCCGCTTCCCCCTCCACAAAGGCATTAGAAGAATATTGAGGGGGTATGACCTAGGCGTATAACAACTTACACCCAATTCACGGGTGAACATTTTATGCTATATCGCCGCCTTTGAGATGCAGAACTTAACACCGAACTTTGAGGCGTTCACCCATATGAACTATATGAGCCGGGCCCCAGGCAGTTAGAGGGCATGATACACTTTGACCACACACCTGGAATTCATGATGACGCTTGACAAGGCGTCAAAGTGGTCCAACTGAAAGGACAAGTTTTACTTGGTCTCTTCCCCGTCTCTAACACACAACCGCTTCCTTCGCCGGTACAACGAAGACCCAGCTCTTTTAGGAAAGAAGTGCGCCCTCCCTTGCATTCCTAAGAGGGCTTGGTTGGTAATCATATAGCTGGAGTTCTTTAAAACGATTACCGAGAACTTAGATGATGGAACAAAAATAATAGTACCCAAGAATTGGGTACCCCATCCAGACTGGCTGAACGATGAGGTGTTTTTCTCTACTTGTGGTCTGAGTACCATGTTTGAGAGACGTATGTTCACAATTTTAGCAGATGTTGTCTTGCCATTTCTATTTTTGTATTTTTGTCATGTATCTAACCAATCGGCTTCCTTTTGCAGAAGAATCTCTAAAAATGGTGGATGTAGCTAAGACGCCTGCCAAGCCTGCTGCCCAAATCAGGATGGAGCATCTGGAAAAGAAGAAGGCGGCTTTGGACACCAAAAATGAAAGAGTAAGTTCCGTATATCCTTTTGGCACTTGTTTGAAATCTGATTCAATCTTTACCGGTTGTAACCCCTGTGTTCCATTTTCAGAGTGGCATCAAGGTCATCCCCCGATCAATCTTAAAATGGATCAAACAGAAGAGTGTTGAGTTGTTATAGACCCCTTCCAAGGTAGGGAAGAAGCAGCCTACACAATCGGCATCGACTATGCCACCAGTCTAGAAAAGACCTATAACCAAAGCTAATGGTCCGGCGGGTTGAAAGGCTCTGAGCGAAATCTCAAAGTTGGCTGGCAAAGAGCCGGACATCTCCCAGACATCGAAGAGTAGCGTGCCACTCGATGCTGCAACCGACTTTACAGCGGCTGGGGTGGAGAGACTGACGTGGGGAAAACTAGGTCGTTAAACTAATCATCCCTACGGTCAAACAAATTTATAATCACTCAACTACCTAAATACAAGTATAGAGGTAAGTCAAGGGTCGAACCACTAGGAACGGTTATGTTCAAGTATTTCTAATTTACGCCTAAGCTAGGTCGAAGTCTAAGGTGAAAGGTAGTGCTATTCTACTTCCTAAACCAAGCAAACAAATGAAACACTAGGGAGTGGGGATCAACATGCATTCATTATAATCAAGCTAATTAGGGAGTCAAGCAATCCAAGCAATGCAAAGACAAATAGTAGGAGCAATTAGGAGCATTCAACTAATCATCTTCATACTTTCTAACATAGATTTCTCTAGTGTTTAAAAATAGGAAGAAACATAATCAAATACTCAACCAATTATGATCAAATCAATATCAAGTGGCCATGTCAATCAATTCAATCATGCAATCAATGCTAGCAATCATGGTTAGCTATTCCAATCAACTAAGCAACATGCAAACCTCTATGAATCAATTTAATCACAACACAAGAACTACTCAAATTCCCAAATCAACCTCAATTCATCAATCACACATGTTTACCCAAACCCTAGCAAGTAAACTACTCAAGAAACATCATCATCAAATCTACTATCAACTATAGAGAACAAGAATCAACAAAATATCAAGAAAAATTACTCTAATCAAACATCAAATATCAAAATCAAACCAAACAAACATCAAATTAAACAAAGCAATTGAATGAGATAGAGTTTAGAAATGCTCATTGATAATTAGGAAGATCTCCAACACAATTGTCACACTTGCATCTTCAATCTCTCAATCACCATTGAAATTCTTCACTTTCTCGCTCTAAAACTACTCCTAAACTAGCCTAATCTAGAGAGAGAAGCTCTCAACCTAAGAGAGAGAAAACTATTCTAAAACTAAAGAATTACATGAATGAAGAATAAAGGAAACCAAAAACTATATAAACAAAAGGAGAAAAGAAGCTTTAAAATCGTAAAAGACCCAGAAACCCGCGCCCGCGGAGAACTCGGCCGCGCCCGCGGAGGAAGACGGAAACCCCGATAGCCGCGCCCGCGGGGCCAAGGCCCGCGCCCTCGGGTAGCCCTCGGGACAACCGCGGGTGCTTACTGCCCAAAAACGGCAGTTTTGAAGCTGCAGCAACCCCGCGCCCGCGGTAGAATTTCAGGGCTAACTTCGGAAGGCTATAACTCTCAATCTATGAATCGTATGAGGGTGTGCGACCTATCATTGGAAAGCTCTTTAAGTCTAGTTTCTAACCCAACTTGAATCACATCAATCCTAGTTGTAGAACTTGAGATATGGCTGAAAGAATGAACAAAGGTCCTATTTGAAACTTTGCAATCCTTCGTTTTCCTTTGTTTCAAACTCAAATTCAATTCCGAAAAGTGCATATTGATGCTAGTGGGTGCTATTTTCAATTTCCATGCATATAGCCCGCGACGTACCTACAAAACAACACAAAGAAACGGAGAAGCGAGAGAAATAGCCGAGAAATGAATAAAATGATAAGAAAACCATTAAAAGCATGCATTTCTCTAAACCAACACAAAATAACACAAATCGAGCATTATTCTCTATAAACACGACACAAACGACTAAAAACGAGCATAGAAATATAAAGAAAACATAGCCTAAAGGTGCCATAAATGGCACGGATCAAAATCCCCCAAGCTAAACTTTTGCTCGTCCTCGAGCAAAACAAAATCCAACCCAAGGGAAAAATGATGACATTATTCAAGCAAATAAAGAAGCAAGAGAACTAGAGAAGATGGGAATATACACTAACTCACTTTCGTAGGAATCACGGTCAATTTTAGCAACCAAAGACAAGCCATTTAAACCCCTAGATCGCCCTAGAGGACGAGTGATGCTCTCGTAAGGGTATCCCAAGAGTTTACCCATAACTCTCATAATAATACAAACAAGGCAAAGCATGAAAAAGAAAACAAAATACAAGAAAAGCAAACAAATGTTCATGAAAGGACTTTTGCAAATGTACAAGCATAAGTGAATGCAAATCTTTCTAAACAAGTAAGGGAGTGCACGCTATAAGATACTTAAAGTTGATTGAAACATAAATATGCTAAGCATAGGAACTAGTTATCACACTCCACTTTCATCCCAAACGGTCTTACCGCGTTCCCCCTACTAATCTCATATCTCCCCTTAGTGAGCATCTCATAGATTCCGCGAAGGAACCGGAAAAAAATCAAATTTTTGGCTACTCGACATCTTGACTTCGCATCCCCTTTCCTTAGGCAATGACCCATGATTCCCTCCCCCGAATAATGACTCAACTTTCTAGGTCGAAAGGTCTTTCCCCAAGGTTGTAACGTAAGGCATAAAGGGTGAAGGTAGGCTAAAATTTTTAAAATTTGGCGGTTTTCCTAAAAAGTGAAGCAAAAGTGTGATCAATCCTTAACAACACGATCAAGAAATCACCAAACAAATTAAAAGCAACACCCCCAAGCTTATTTGAAGCTATACTCACAAGAAATATATACAAAAAGCGTAAACGCTTCTCCCCCAAGCTTAAATGAAGCATTGTCCTCAATGCTTAGAAGGAGAAAAGAATACATCAAAATATTTTTGAATTTTCACTTTTTTTCAATTTTTTTTCTTTTTTTTTACTTAAACTTGCAATGTCCTCGCCTTTTGCTAAATTCGAACGGCTTTTTCTATAATGCAATTTATTAGTCCATGCCTTTTATGATTAAGGACGGCTTTTACTCAAACACTTGCCATTATTCACAAAGAAAACTTAACACAATCTTGCACTCATAAAAACCAAACATCCAACTTCACCACCACAAACTCCATCAAATATGATCAATTTGCTTCACAAAAACAAGAAAAGAAAGAAAATGAAACAAAAGGCCAAAGATCTAAAGATGTGGCTTGAAAAGAAGGAAATAGGCTCAAATGGTTGCAAGAAGGCAAATGGAACCCAAAAACAAAAATGAGTCAAACTAACCTAAAAATAAAAAAATACCACCCCGAAAAAGGTGCCTTTGTCCTCCATAGATAGCTCGGTCTCGGGTTTAAGAATCATACATCAAGCTTTATAGATTAGGCCTGCAAAGTCAAGGATACCATGCCGCTCATGCAAGAATATGATGAAAGCTTGAACAAATATAAATCTCACATGGTTGTAGCAAAAACTCACTAAGGTTGTCAAATCGAAGATAGGGAGCAACTACCAATCATGCCACAAACAAGTAGAATCCGGCTTCATGATCCCCCTAGTTCTAGACAACTACCTTAGCATGCTTTATCCTAGAATCAACCAAACGTAATCTCAAACCGTGCACACCACTACCATTTAGGAAGAAAAGCATTCAATTATACAAGTCCAAATGTTATTATGTCCAAAGCAAGAACAAAACAAAACACATTGCAAATTTGCCTTGATAGAAACAAAAAACTTTTTGGAGTTTTTCAAAATATAAGAACATGGAAAAGCATATACAAAGGTGCATAGCATACATGAATCAACATCCCACCAAACATGATAGAATACCCTCCCCCAAGCTTGAATGAGACATTACACTCAAACATAAATCATATAGTCCATGGGAGGGGAAAATAAGGAGAACAATCCAACAAGCCAACATATGTCCAACATGGCATCAACCATTAGAGAAAGAGCAAGGAAGGATATTACCGGAATTAAGGTGGGTGTAAATACCCGCAAATGACCAAATTAAACCTTTCAAAGCTAATTTCTCAAGAATTGAACCTTGTCTCCATATGCTCGTAAAAATAGGAGTCATCCTTCCTTGATTCTTGATCCAAATCGAAGCACCAAAGTATATCAAGTCATGTACCTAACAAAAGGCACACAAACATTTCCATTAGAGAAAAAAAAGTCTATTCTAAAAACAAAGGAAAAACTAATCTAAAACACGGGTTACTTCCCGAGAAAGGCTTGCTTAAGGTCCAAGCTTGACCATCTAGTAAAATAATATTGCAACGATCGCAAGAGCTTGTCAAATGTACTACTACACATTTCATATGATAGTAAGTATGCACATGACAAAAGAAAGGCATGCAACAAGCTTAGTGCACACCTATGGAGTTGAGAAGAAGTATGCCAAGAAGAAGAAGGAGAAAAGGGAAAAACAAGAATATAAGAAAAAGGAAGAGAAATTAAAGAAAAAGAAGAAGGCATACTCTTCCCAACAAAATATTTTTGGTTGAAAATCCCACCATCATCCTCAAAAGTCATCAAATGAGGCACTTGGGGGACTAAAGGCTTATCAAGAGGAGGGGATATGAGAAAAGAAGGTAATGACATGGGATAGGAGGGAACAAGATCAAGCTTTCTTGAAAATGAGGTGTAAGGCGAAGGAATAGGAATTGGTTGCTCACTTACACCACTATCCATTGAAACACAAGCTCTTTCATCCAATGAACTCACATCAAAAGGGCTCTCCTCCAACTCATCATCATTCAAATCAAGCTCATTCTCAATCACATCCTCCTCACAAACTTCACACCCTAAGAGAGCTCTCAAAAGCTTCAAATCACAATCAAGGTTCAAAGGATGCTCATCAAAGGGTTGAGGGTCAAACTTGGGAGGTAACTCAAAATAAACATGAGAAGTACAATCTCCCTTTAAAAAGGCCTTACCATTCTCAATGGTAGAAAATGTAGAAGAGAAAGGTTCATCAAAGGTGAAAAGGGAAGGCAATTGTTTAACATTAGAGATAGGAGTTGGAGACTCAACTTCACCAAACACTTCACTCCCATCTTCATAATCATCAAAAGTAGGCTCTACCTCCTCAAACTTATCATATGGAACCTCTTCTTCATCAAAATCATCTAGGCTCAAGGCCTTACCCTCAAAGCAACCATGGTCATCATGCAAAGGAGATGGGGTGGAAGAAGGTTGGTTTCCAAGATTAAGGTATGGAAGAATGAAATCACAATCAAGGGAGGTGGGTGGGAGAATTGACTCACTAATTGGTTTGTCAACACTTAAAACCTCTTGATCCTCATCACCCTCAAACATCCAATCTCCCATAGAGACTACTTCATCATCCTCGTCCTTACTCTCTTTCCTAACAACTTCTTCACGCTTCAAAAATTGCAATGTCCCATCCTTCATAACTTGAATTACCATTTCCTCAATATTAAGAGAAGCCAAAAATTTTAGTTTCTCTTCAGCTCCCTCTAAAGGCTCAATGGAACAATATTCAAATTTAGAAGGAGGTTCAAAATACAAACTCTTTTTAGGAACGTCCATCTCTACACCCTTTTCCTCACTCGTAGGTTCTCTAACATCCTCCTTGCAAACTTTGGAGCTCTCAAAACAATCATCGTCATCATCTTCCATATCTACCAATGTGGTAGAAACTTCATTTACATTCAATATTGATGACAATTGACTCTCCATCTCCTCATTCTTTCTAAAAACAACCTCATTACTCTCTTCCAACTTTTTCAACATTTCCATTTGGCTTCTTACAATCTCCAAATATCTCATCTCATTTGGTTCCAAATTAGAATTCATCTCCAATTTTCTCAAGGAACCACCAATTTGATTATAAGACGACTCAAATGTAGGATCTAAAGATTGGAAAGATGAAGAGCATTGAGGAGCATCATGGGGGAAAGAATTATGTTCAAGCATGCAAGGATCAACATTAGAGTTATGAGTGGAATCATCAAATTGGGGAATGGGGGCACAAGTAGGCATGCAAGATTCATCATTCATGGAACATGGACCATAACAATCATCAATGGAAACATTTGAATAACCATGACCACGATCATAACTATCTCTAGCAAACCATACATAAAAGTCCCAAGCATCATCGATTGACAATGCCCGAAATCTACCATTATACATGCTTTCAACAATGTCTCTAGTTTGCTCATTCAAATTATGATAACAAATCTCGCAAGCCTCCCAAATATCCCAACCATGGTAACTAATGAAGTTCTCTAATCTATTAAAGTACGCCCAAAATGGCTCATCCTCTAATTGAGGAAACGAGAAATTTTCCATATTATACAAAACAAGCAAAAATCAAATAAAAGAAAAGTATACACAAAGACCTAGACTCAAGCAATTAAAAACACTCAAACATAGACACCGTTCCCAGGCAACGGCGCCATTTTGACGTGGGGAAAACTAGGTCGTTAAACTAATCATCCCTACGGTCAAACAAATTTATAATCACTCAACTACCTAAATACAAGTATAGAGGTAAGTCAAGGGTCGAACCACTAGGAACGGTTATGTTCAAGTATTTCTAATTTACGCCTAAGCTAGGTCGAAGTCTAAGGTGAAAGGTAGTGCTATTCTACTTCCTAAACCAAGCAAACAAATGAAACACTAGGGAGTGGGGATCAACATGCATTCATTATAATCAAGCTAATTAGGGAGTCAAGCAATCCAAGCAATGCAAAGACAAATAGTAGGAGCAATTAGGAGCATTCAACTAATCATCTTCATACTTTCTAACATAGATTTCTCTAGTGTTTAAAAATAGGAAGAAACATAATCAAATACTCAACCAATTATGATCAAATCAATATCAAGTGGCCATGTCAATCAATTCAATCATGCAATCAATGCTAGCAATCATGGTTAGCTATTCCAATCAACTAAGCAACATGCAAACCTCTATGAATCAATTTAATCACAACACAAGAACTACTCAAATTCCCAAATCAACCTCAATTCATCAATCACACATGTTTACCCAAACCCTAGCAAGTAAACTACTCAAGAAACATCATCATCAAATCTACTATCAACTATAGAGAACAAGAATCAACAAAATATCAAGAACAATTACTCTAATCAAACATCAAATATCAAAATCAAACCAAACAAACATCAAATTAAACAAAGCAATTGAATGAGATAGAGTTTAGAAATGCTCATTGATAATTAGGAAGATCTCCAACACAATTGTCACACTTGCATCTTCAATCTCTCAATCACCATTGAAATTCTTCACTTTCTCGCTCTAAAACTACTCCTAAACTAGCCTAATCTAGAGAGAGAAGCTCTCAACCTAAGAGAGAGAAAACTATTCTAAAACTAAAGAATTACATGAATGAAGAATAAAGGAAACCAAAAACTATATAAACAAAAGGAGAAAAGAAGCTTTAAAATCGTAAAAGACCCAGAAACCCGCGCCCGCGGAGAACTCGGCCGCGCCCGCGGAGGAAGACGGAAACCCCGATAGCCGCGCCCGCGGCCCAAGCCCGCGCCTGCGGGGCCAAGGCCTGCGCCCTCGGGTAGCCCTCGGGACAACCGCGGGTGCTTACTGCCCAAAAACGGCAGTTTTGAAGCTGCAGCAACCCCGCGCCCGCGGGTACTGTAGCCCGCGCCCGCGGCAGAATTTCAGGGCTAACTTCGGAAGGCTGTAACTCTCAATCTATGAATCGTATGAGGGTGTGCTACCTATCATTGGAAAGCTCTTTAAGTCTAGTTTCTAACCCAACTTGAATCACATCAATCCGAGTTGTAGAACTTGAGATATGGCTGAAAGAATGAACAAAGGTCCTATTTGAAACTTTGCAATCCTTCGTTTTCCTTTGTTTCAAACTCAAATTCAATTCCGAAAAGTGCATATTGATGCTAGTGGGTGCTATTTTCAATTTCCATGCATATAGCCCGCGATGTACCTACAAAACAACACAAAGAAACGGAGAAGCGAGAGAAATAGCCGAGAAATGAATAAAATGATAAGAAAACCATTAAAAGCATGCATTTCTCTAAACCAACACAAAATAACACAAATCGAGCATTATTCTCTATAAACACGACACAAACGACTAAAAACGAGCATAGAAATATAAAGAAAACATAGCCTAAAGGTGCCATAAATGGCACGGATCAGAGACCTCTCAGCCTAAAAATGAAGGTATAGATGACTATTTTGAACTCCCGTGGCCTCTTGACTATATGCGAGTTTGATCTCAAGACACCCGATCGGTAGATTCATCTTGCAGCCGGCACAGGATTGGTGCCGCTTATGCTGCTTTCTCACCACATCCTTCTGGTGTAGATGCCCCTCCAAGATGGTCAGACATCCAGCAGTACTCCAAGCGGATGCTGTGGACTCTCACCCGGTCTGAGAAAGACCAGATGCCTGGGTTGCAACATGACAACTTTGACTGTATCCTAGCCCTACTGGCTGAGGTAACTTAGCTTTCTTTCAAATGCCTGATTCTTGTTGTATAGCATCTAACCCTTCTTTTTCCCGACGATGTTTTATAGATGGTGATGAGGGTAGACGGGCTCAAAACCCCGTTTATAAAGAAGCAGGAGGAGGTAAAAGATGCCTGTGCTAGGGCGACCCACACCGTTAACTCAGCTCAATATAGAAACACTTTAAATGAAATAAAGTCTAAAGCCCATGAGATGAAAAAGGAGGAGCTAATTAACAAGCTCACAGCTGCTGTGGAGACGGCTAACAACAAAACCAATGGTCTTGAGCTGGAGCTAAAAAATGCTAAGTTAGATCTGAAGGCCCTAGAGGCGACTAACAAAAATGTTGGGTTTCATGATGTCCGACACCACGTCAAACTAAAACCCATCCCTTGACCCGCACACAAATTAAGCTGACTAAAACTTGGATATTAATTTATTAACAACATAATTAATAAACAAGAAAGAGAAAGATGGAATTACCTTTGACGAGTGCTTCGCTCTTTCTTTGAGCTCGAACTTGAAAGCGTCGAGCCTCACATATGTGCAAGCCTCCAACGACTCACACCCTTGAGACCCAACCCGAACGGCCCCTACGTACCCCGAAGCTTAGTCGAGGCTAGAACAAGAAATACTAGAGTATTACAAACAAGAAATATTATTGATTGGAAGCAGCCTCCAGGTAGGCATTCCGGCAATGCATTTTTCCTATGTCTCTTAATGTCTCTTCATGAACTATAAGATAAGATTTTTCCTATGTCTCTTAATGTCTCTTCATGAACTATAAGGTGTATAGCGTTTTTCCTATGTCTCTTATTGTCTCTTCATGAACTATAAGAAAAGATTTTTTGTCATCCTTATTACGTCCAAAAGTGTTTCTCGATTTTCGAGTTCGAATTTCAATAAGCAAATGATTTCTAAAATCTATCTGAGCACGGAAATGCATTTTCATAGTCTCCTCTTCGAGTGGCCTTGTAAACAACACTGTAATACTCCATATTTTTATTATATTTATATATATATAAATTAATTATTTTATTTATTAAAATGATTTATTTGATTTTTAAAAGAAATTATGTATTTAAATGAATTGTAAGTGTGTATAAATAAAATGGATCATGAATTGAGGCAACAAAAGTATTTTTAAATGGGTCAATCCTATTTAAATGAGTGGACCAACTTATTGGGAATTAAGGGGCCCAATAAGTTGGCCCAAAGGGAGAATTTGTAAGGGAGTAGGAATTAGTGATGGCAAAGTTGTAAATATAAGTTTTATTTTTAAAAGGAGAGTATAAATACTTTAAAACCTCAAGATTTTTCCACACAAGTTCATAATTGTCAGATTTTATAAAAATTCAAAGGTTTTCTCTTTATTTTCTTTCTCTTCTTTTTCCTTTATTTTTCTTTTCCTTTTCTTCTTTAATTTTCCCCTAAAACTCACGCCTTTCCTCTCTCTTTTTTCCTCCTCTTGCACTGCCAGCTCACCGGCGCCACCAACACCACCCGCGGCAGCAGCAGCGTCAGCAGCCCAGCCGGCTGGTGCCCCTTTCCTCCTTCTCTCTCCTCTTTTTTGGTTTGTTTGTATTAAAAAAAACTTCTGTTAAATCCAAAAATTATTTCTAGTGATTTATTTTTTTAAAGGCATGATTTTTATTATGTTTTGGTATTGATTTTGGGTTATTGATGTTGCTAATTTATTAATATAAATTTCAGATTTTTTCTTTTATCAAAAACCCCAAATTATAAACCCTAGAAATTGGGGATTTTGTATAATTGGTTAGGGATTGAGGCTAGGTTGTTGTTATTGATTAATTCATGGTCCAATCATGTTTTTGATGAGCTTAAAGCCTTCAATTTAATTCTGAAATTTATTTACACACACTACATTTTAATTATAGAGTTAGGGTTTGATTACCCGTAAGTGGGAAAAAGGTTTTAATGATTTATATATGATTTCCTTGCTTAAATGTGTTGTTTTATACTAGATAAGTATGCTGGAATTTTATTTAAGTCATAAAATTCAAGTCTTTTTGAAAGGCTTTAAAGTACCCACTTAAAGAAAAAGTTTTATGGCTTTATTGTATTAAAAGGGGTTGATTAGTATGATTTAAATAGTATTATAGTTGCTGGAAATTTGTGAGAATAGTGGATTAATTATAGTTATGTATTTTAATTGTAGGAAGTTTCGAGCTAGGTGATTTCTAGCAAGTGTGGCCGAGTTAAGGCGTTATTCAAGGTACGTATGTGCACAAGAATATTTGCGTATGCGTAGTATCATGCTAGGATTGTGAATTGTGATTGAAGTGATGAATTAGTAGCATGTTTGGTTGATTATTTGCTCGGAATCGATGTTTGTTGAACATGAATTACTATGCAAGTATGTGAATATGATATTTGAAGCATGATACAAGTTGAATATATGTGAATCATGGAAGTATGTTTTATTTTTGAGTATCAAGAAAGCATGGAATTATTAAGAAAGACTTATATATGTTTAAAACATATATAATTAGAATTATTGAACATAATTAATGAATTTTATTCTCACCTATTTATTATTGGTGTTGAGTCAAAGAAGTTAGTTTATTTATTTGCTCACTCAAGTTATTTGAGATCGAGTCAAGTAAGTTAGTTTATTTATTTGCTCACTCAAGTAATTTGAGATCGAGTCAAGGAGTTTATTTGTGCATTCTATGCACCAAGGTAGTAATCGTGCAATTTTGTGCATAAACTAGGCAAGGAACCTTAATTAAAATAAATAGTATGTGCTCACTAATTAATTAAAGAATTAATTTGAAGAATGTGATGATTATTGTGTTTATTCTTGATTGATTGGTTGGAGTCTTCACATGCTAAATTGATAAATCACGTAAAGTGGAAAAGGATACGCACCAAACTCTTGGAACATATTTACCTTGAGTATGAACATATGGGGGGAGTTATGTGACTTTATATTTGAGCATAGCTTCTTTAGGGGTACAATACGTAAGTTCTTTTATTATTATTTATGTGTTAGATACGCACCAAGGTGTGACATAGTAGGTGCCAATTGGGGTAGCACCCTGATTGGAAGCTCCATTTTAATGGGCTATATTTTTATGGAAGGAAACCCGTTTGATGCGTAATCCAAAGCTATTAATTAATAATTAATATTGCTAGTTATAAGTTAAAGGTAAGTTGATTGTGATTATATGGCAAGCATGTTTTATTACTATTCCTATTGATAGGATATTCATGTTAGTGTGTTGCATATGTATTCAGCTTTTGCTGATTTGTATTTTTGTGTTTGTGTTTGGCTTTCCTTTAGTTGGCCCTACTATGACCCATTTATATGGTGAGTAGAGGGTTAAAATAAAGGAGAAGTGACAGGTACTTGAAGCATGATGGGATTGAGTGCTGAGAGTTACTTGTTATGCTTTCCTAGTTTTATGTTTTAGTCGTTTATTATGGACTAACCTTGATATGTTTATTTAAAGTTGGATTTTACAAAATGCCATGTTTGAATTGGTTCCAACTTGTAATTTAATTATTTTATTTTGTTTTGAGGTTGTGAAATCAAGTTTTATTTTTAAAGTTGGTTTTTATATAGACTTCCACTGTGTGACTTTGAAAAATAGCCTATGCTGTTGTCACGGTGGCGGTAATATTTTGGATATTTCCTTAATATACTTTTAATTAGAGTAAAAAGAGTATTTTAAAATAAGGGAATTTTCGAGGTATTACAAAGTGGTATTTGGGTGCTTTGGTTGGATTTTATTACCACTAAAGCCAAAACGTCTTTTTTTAGGTACCTAAATTTTTTTTAAAATGCTTGGCCAAGTGCTTATTTTAACAAGTTTGAAATTTTTTTAAAAAGTTCAAAAAAAAATTTTAATTAAGGGTGTCCGAAATATTTTTTTAAGAAGGGCTGAATTTTTTTTATTTTTTTAAGGTCCGAATTTTTTTTAATTTTCTCAAATAAATATTTTCGAAAATATTTTCGAATTTAAAATAAATTATGTATGCAGGATTGCGAAGGAATTAAAGTATGTAATTATTTGTTAATCGCTTTAAGAACATGTGGTGAGATTTGGGTAGGAAAGAATGGGCATATAGCCTAGAATTGTATGACTTCCTATGTGCATATTTTATTTGTATGAGGTGTTCAAAGCATGTTGAATGATAATATGTATCTATGTGAAAGCATGTTTATGTGTGGTGACAGAAATTGTATGATTGAACACCAAACTTAAATTTTTGCAAAGAACTGTATATTTGATTAAATAAAGATTTTTCTTTATCGAGTCAGAACCTGAAATACCTTGCAGGATGTTTGATTTGCCTAGTATATTTTTCTCTATGGGTACTCGAGTCAAGAAAAACTATGAGCATGTTTGGGATTATATTCGCAGAATTCGCTTTTATTGTACCTATAGATCTGTTGTGTTTGGGGAACGTCACCTAGACCAACCTGATTATGTCTCAGCCATGATTGTTCACTATTTGCTTAACTATCCACCTTATGATGCTATTAAGAGTCGATTTTGTGATTTCCACTTGCCTAATGGTGTAGCTAACTATACCAAGTATGAGGATTCTAATGGTCAATGAGGAGCAGATTAGAGATATTTATACCATTACATTACTCACAAGGAATTTATCCATCTTAAGCCTCAATATGCTTCTTAACCTTGCCATAAATTTGATGATCCAATTCCACACCAATATGCACCCTATTACTCTTCAGAAAATGATGATCCTATGTCTGAGTCGAAACCAGATCAGAGTTATGAGAGCCAAGGTGAACCTATGGAACATTATAGTGAGTATGGAGATTCTTCTTGTGAAGTTATTTCTGATCCAAATTCTCCAAGTCCTCCAGTGATTGTCAACATAGAAACCGGTGAGTCTGAGGAAGATGATGATGATGATGATGGAAATGATGGTGGGAGTGATCCCGAGTATAATCAAAATCAGTACAGAGAGATCAAAGACAAGATTGACAATGTAAATATTTGAAGATAATACATTAACTTTCCTTTAGCGTTTTGAGATTTATTCTTTATTCATAATTATAGTTTAATACAGTTGTGCGAGTAATAAGTAGCAAAGCTACAATAGGATATTTTAAACATTTCTTTTTCATATTTCAATAAAAGTATTATGATTTCTTTTCAAATCTTTCCATTCTCTTTATGATCTTATCAAACATTAAATTTTTATTTATTGCTTTCTTTAAATGGTACCAAGGGAAATGACTCAAAAATATTTTTTGTTGTGTGCTAATTTAAGTGAAATGGTTACATAACAACCAATACAATGTGTTGAATTATTAGTAGGAGAATTGAGCAGTTCCTTCTACTATAATTCAAAATAATTGCTTGGATGCTTAAATTCAAGTAGTATAGTTATTGCTTAGTTGCAAGAGAGTTGTGACCTACCTAATAGTAGTCATTTCTTTATTCAGGAGATCAAGAATGGCAGGAAGAAACAACAATAATAATGATCTGAATGAATTAGTAAGGTAATTAGTTGTTGTAGCTAAACAGTTTGCCGAGAGGAATAACAATAATAATCCAGACCCTTCTGGGGAATTATTTGAGAAGATAGCCCAAAGAAAACCTCCTACCTATCAGGGAGAACCTGACCCAACTGTCCTTGAGCACTGGTTGAGAGAGTTTGATAAGTTGTTTGTGGTAGTAGCATGTCCTAGTGAGTCCAAAGTGAGTAGTGCAGCTTACTACCAAAGGGGTGAGGAAGATTTATGGTGGCAGCTTTACCTAACTTTGGATGAAATGTGTTCAAGGATCAAGTGAGGGATAAGTTTTATCCTATGTTCTTGCAGAAGCAGAAAGTTGACGAGTTCTTAGAACTTTAGAGGGGGAATATGTCGATGACTAAGTATTACACTAAGTTTATCGAGTTATCTCAATTTACTAAGAATACTGTGGCTACTGACAGGCATAAAGCTAGAAGGTTTAAGAGAGGATTGCCTCTTTCTCTCCAAGGGAAGTTGTCAGGACAAGTGTTTGACAATTTGGATGAGTTATATGGTAGGGCAGTGCATTTACACGCATTAGAGTTGAAGGAGAAAGCTGAAATGGCCGAGTTGGAAGCTAGGGAGAAAAGGAAAGAACGTATGACTAGTTCTGGACCATCTGGGAACCAGAATAACGTTAAGACACAAAAGTTAATAAACACCAACGTAATAATTTCCAAAACAATAGGAACAACCAAGGTGGGAAAAATTTTCCTAAGGGAAATAGGAACCAACCTGGATATTGTAACCAAAGAGTATATTACTGTTAGAGATGTTCCAACATCCACCAAAGGAGAGACTGTGAGGATAACCTGGTCACTTGCAACCTGTGCAACAAAAAAGGGCACAGGGTATATGAGTGTTTTTCTAAGAACAAGGGAAACCAGGGAAACAATCAACCTAGGGGTAATGGACAAAACTGGATTTAGCAGAAAGGTGGTCAGGCTAATAACGAGAATCAAGCAAACAAGGGAGCGTAGTTCAGAATGGGAATAAGAACACCAATGGAGGTAACACACAAGTTAAGGGTAGAACACCAGGAAAGCTTAATGTGATGGGTTCGCGAGAGGCTGAGGCGGCGAGAGATATTATCACTGGTACATTTTCTATAACCTCAGTTCCTGTTAAATTTTTGTTTGATTCTGGTGCAACATACTCTTTCATTTCTAATGCTATACTTCTAAAACTGTCAAACTGTTTGAAAACTGTAGATGACATAGATATTCCTATAGAACTTCCAACTAGGGGTGTAGTTCATTGTACTAGGGTCTATAAAGAAGTGCCTATAAAGATTAAGGGTAGGGAATTCTTATCCAACCTGATTGAATTTGAATTAGAAGACCTTGACATAATTTTGGGAATGGATAGGTTATGTCGCTATAATGTTGAAATACAATGTCAGTCACAGAAAATCCATTTGAAAACGACTCAAGAAGAGCTCGTAACTCATTGGAGACATGGTAAACCTAGGCCTACTAAGATCATTTATGTGTTAAAACTAGCAAAGCTAATGAATAAAGGTAACACAATCTATTTCTGTAGTGTGAGAAACTTAGAATATGAAGAACCGTCTAAACTTGAGGATATTGAGGTGGTAAAGGAGTTTTTAGATGTGTTTCCAGAAGATATTTCAGGCATGCAACCCAAGCGAACTATAGACTTTACCATTAACTTAGTACTTTGAACAACACCTATCTCTAAGGCACCATACAAGATGGCACCTGCAGAGATGAATAAATTAAAGAACCGATTGCAAGATTTGTAGGAAAAGGGATATATTCGTCTAAGTGCATCACCAAAGCACTTGTATTGTTTTTGAAGAAGAAAGATGGTAGCATGAGGCTATGCATCGATTATAGGGAGTTAAACAAGGTATCTATCAAGAACATATACCCTTTGCCTTGGATAGATGACTTTTTTTACCAACTAAAAGGTGCGGCAGTATTTTCTAAGATTGATTTAAGATCAGGGTATAACCAACTGCGAATTGCGGAAGAGGACTTTTCGAAAATGGCATTTAGGGCAAGATATGGACATTATGAGTTTACTGTAATGCCTTTTGGGTTGACAAAACCACCTGCAATCTTTATAGACTTGATGAATAGAGTGTTTCAACAATTCTTCGACCAATTTGTGGTAGTATTTATTGATGATATTTTGGTTTATTCCAAAAACAAAGAGGACCATGCAGAGCATCTAAGGTCGGTGTTAGCTACTTTAAGGACAAACCAGTTGTATGCAAAATTCTCAAACTGTGAGTTTTGGTTAGAGAAGGTAGCATTTTTAGGACATTTTATATCCAAGGATGGAGTGGAGGCAGATCCTGCAAAGATTGAAGAAGTAAAGGAGTGGCCTACACCCAAGAATATGTCGGATATTCGAAGTTTTCTTGGTTTAGCAGGATATTATAAGAAATTCGTGAATGATTTCTCAAAAATATCTAAACCTATAATTTCATTGATGAAGAAAGAATCTAAGTTCATTTGGTGTGATAAGTGTAAGGAAGTGTTTCAATCTTTGAAAAAGAGTTTGACCACGGCACCTGTGTTGACCTTACTTGATGGAAGTGGTTCTTCTGATGTGTGTAATGATGCATCTAAGAATGGGATTTGATGTGTTTTGATTAAACATGGAAAGGTGATTACATATGCATCAAGACAATTGAAGAAACATGAGGTTAATTACCCTACTCATGATTTAGAACTTGCTGCTGTAGTGTTTGCAATGAAAATATGGAGTGAAATGTAGGATATTAACAGACCACAAGAGTTTGAAATACCTTTTCACACAATCTACCTTTAACATGATGCAACGTAGATGGATATAATTCTTCAATGATTACGAACTAGACATCTAATACCACGAGGGTAAAGCAAATGTAGTAGTAGATGCTTTAAATCGCAAAGCAACTCATAGACTGAATGCTTTGGTTGTAGTAGACGAACTGTGTAGAGAATTGAGTATGTTTGTAATACCCGAGATTTTAAAACCTGATTTATTATACGCTAATATTTATTTTATTAGCTTAATTAAAGTTTTGTCTCTGTTTTAACAAGAACGAATGTTTTAATCTTAAATTTTATTTTAATATTATATTATTTCGGAAGCTAATTTTAAGGAAAGTAAATTATTATTTTACAGCTTATTTCCGGTCAGTAAAATGTTTAAAGATTTGTATCAAAATATGTATTTTTACCCGAGAAAATAAAATGACCAAAATAACCTTGCTTTTCATAAGAGACAAAAGCCACCTCCTAAACTTGCTTCTTGCTTCTTACTTCCTTCACGGTTAAGAATGAAAAATGAGCAAAGTTAAAATTTGCTTCTTTCTCATTGGATGATTAATGGTTTCACTTATCATCTTGTCTAAATTTAGATGAGCTTAATGTTCATACTTATCCAACTAATATAGCAATCTCAATCCTTTCTTCCTTCTCCTACAAGTCTATATATATATAGTAGCAAGTAAATAACACCCGTAAGAAACACCACCACCGTACCCTATCCCTACTCTAGGCTGCTACTGTCACCTCCCTCATGCACCGACCCAACTCACACAACCACCTAGTTCACGCCCTTTTTCTTCCTCCTCCAATTATAGCTTGTTCTTAAGAAAGCACACTACTCCGTTCGTGCAAGTCAAAGTGAGTATTTTACTCTTCCCTAATAAAATTTTGAGTATAAGTTTACCTTCTATTTTAGATAAAAACTCTCACTTTCTTTGAAAATGGTTATGTATACATTTTGGTGATTAGATATTCTGATCTTATTTTGCTTATCATAGCTATAATACCTTTGTTTTACTAGTACTATGTACTGGTATATTTATTAGATAAAGATGAGTATTCATTTCTTGTTATTAAAAAGAATAATAGTAGTAACGTAATACCTATAGTTTTCTAAGTAGGTGTATAAGCATATTACATAAAAAGGTTATACCTTATCATTTCTTAAAATGAATTTCTATTGATCTGATCACTTGCTACGTATTTTCAAATAAGATTGTTAACCTCTTTTGTAAAAGCTTTAAAATGATTATTTAAATACCAATCAATTTCCCTACTAATACTATAATTTTAACTCTTGTTATATAAAAGGGGAATCGATCCTCGGAGCTCAGTGAGAATGATAAGATAAAAGCTAACAGGAAGGTTATCGGACTGTAAATCGAGGTAACGACTATTGCTAGTACCCGCAATTCCCTTCGAAATGCGTTTATAAAAGGATGATGTTACGATTGAATTAAAAGTGATCTATGTTTTTGATACATTTTATGATTTGCGGGATTATACTGTGATTTGTCTGAAATCTTTCCTTGAAATATATGATTTTTCTGAGGAATCACAAGGATACTGTAATGATGAGTTTTATGATACACTGTAAATATTTTATAAAGATGTTATACTATTTTATAAAAGCATTTTGAATGACTGGAAATTTCTTGATTTCTATTAATTATAAGAAAATATAAATATAATCTGATATGATTGAGCAATAGCTCCCCTGAGGGCACTGGCCCATTCCTGTTATGGAGCACTAGCTCCCCCTGTTAGGAGCATTGGCTCCCCCTGATATGTATGGAGCACTGGCTCCCCCTGTTAGTAGGAGACGTCCTACCCCTGTTATATGTATATTGATTATAATGATTTAATAAAAAGGTTATGAACGAAGGCTTACTGAAATGTTGTTTTATTACCTGTTTTAATATATTCTGCTCTCCCTGTTTTATTAACTAAAATGAATTGAAATGATGTTACGCTGCTAGAGTAGTACGTTACTGAGTCTTCGGCTCACCGTTTTGATGTATTTCTGTTTTAGGTACTGCTGGAACAAAGGGAACACGTAGTGGCGAGGATTTTAATTATCTTAAGTAGCGCACTAGATATTTATAGTTTTAAGAGCATGATTTATTCATTTAATTAGCAAGAAGACTTTAGTAAGTTTTTATTAATATAAGATCTCCTATTATTGAAGTAGGATTAATGTCTGTACTGAATAGATTTCTATACTTTATGAATTAAGGTTGTTATGTATGAATGTTGCCTTGTAACTCTCGTGTGGGAGTTACGGCAGTGACGTCTCGACCAAATTAGGTTAATTCCGCTGCTAATTAGATTACCTTAATACCCGAGTTAGAGGTCGGGGCGTTACAATGTTAAACCTCGAGGTAGTTCCACATGGAACGTTGGAAGGGATGCTTAGTAATTTGAGTATCAAACCAACGATATTTGAAGAGATTAAGGATTATCAAGTAGGGGACGTGAAATTAGATCGCATAAGGGAGAAGATTAAGCAAGGGAAGGCGACTGATTTCAAAATCCATGATGATGGAAGTATTAGATTTAAAGGGAGGTGGTGTGTACTACAGAAATATGAGGAGTTAAAGAAAAAGTTGATGGAAGAGGAACATAATACACCATATTCAATACATCCAGGAGGGGATAAGCTTTACAAAGACTTGAAAAAGGTGTATTGGTGGCCTAAGATGTAGAAGGGAGTAGCAAAATTTGTTACTAAGTGCCTAACTTGTGAGAAAGTTAAGATAGAGCATAAGAGACCTCAAGGAACAATGCAACTACTCGAGATCCTGGCTTGCAAGTGGGATTTTATCTCGATGGATTTTGTCACTAATTTACCTAAATCTAGGAATGGGAATAATACCATCTGGGTTGTGGTGGATAGACTTACCAAATCAGCAGTGTTTATACCAATGAAGGAGACTTAGAAAATGGAACAACTTTCGAAGGCTTACACTAAGAACGTTGTGAGGCTACATGGAGTTCCTAAGGATATCGTTTTTAATAGGGATTCTAGGTTTCTTTCAAAATTCTGGAAAAGCGTGTAGGAAAACTTTGATATGACATTGATGATGAGTACAACATTTCACACTCCAACGGATGGGCAATCTAAGAGAACTATCCAAACCTTAGAGGATATGCTACGATCCTTTGTGTTAGACTACCAAGGTGGATGGGAAGATAGCTTAGACTTGGTAGAATTCTCTTACAATAATAGTTACCGTGCAAGCGATGGCATGGCACCATTTAAGGCCTTGTATGGAAGGAAGTGTAGAAGTTCACTATATTGGAGTGACATTAGTGAGACAATAATTCTAGGTATTCAATTGATAGAAAAAACAACAAAACAAGTGAGAGAAATACAAGCTAAGATCCAAGCTTCCCATAATCGGCAAAAGAGTTACGTAGATTTAAAGCATAGAGAAGAGGAGTTCCAACTTGGTAATAAAGTCTTACTTAAGGTTTCACTAATGAAGGGAGTTATGAGATTTGGAAAGAAAGGAAAGTTTAGTCCAAAGTACATTGGACCATATGAGATTTTGCAACGAATAGGAAAGGTTTCCTATAAGTTAGCATTACCTATGGACCTTAGCAAAGTGCACGATGTGTTCCATGTTTCTCAATTGAGAAGGTATATCCCGGACAAGTCGCATGTCCTTCAACCTGAGACTATAGAACTAGACCAAAGCCTAACCTATGAAGAAAGACCTGTAAAGATCCTTGACAGTAAAGTGTGTAGTACACACAAGAAAGATGTCAAGATAGTAAAGGTTTTGTGGTCAAACCAAGAGACAGAGGAAGCGACTTGGGAAGCCGAGGATGAGATGAGAAAGAAGTACCCTGAATTGTTTGAGGTTAGTTGGACGTAACTCGTTTTCTGTAAGGGGGGTAGAATGCGGTAGAAATTCGTGCTTTTTACCTTATTTTCAAGCATTTTTTGCATTTTTAGTATATTCTGCACAATTTTATGCAAAGTTTAGAAAGAAAAAAAGATCAAGAAAGGTTAAAAAAAGTACAACAACTAAAAGTATTAAAAAAAGTTTCTATTAAGTGGGTAAAAATTATGATTTTAATTAAGTTTTGAACAAAGTTTTGTGGTTTTCGTGCTCAAGTTTCGAGGAAGAAACTTCTTTTAAGAGGGGTAGAATGTAATAATCCGTATATATATATATATATATATATATATATATACAAATTAATTATTTTATTTATTAAAATTATTTCTTTCATTTTAAAAAGAAATTATGTATTCAAATAAATTGTAAGCGTCTATAAATAAAATGGATCATAATTTGAGGCAACAAAAGTATTTTTAATTGGGTCAATCCAATTTAAATTAGTGGACCAACGTATTGGGAATTTAAGAGCCCAATAAGTTGGCCCAAAGGGAGAATTTGTAAGGGAGTAGGAAGTAGTAATGGCAAAATTGTAAATATGGGTTTTATTTTTAAAAGGAGAGTATATATACTTTAAAACCCCAAGATTTTTCCACACAAGTTCATAATTGTAAGATTTTACAAAAATTGAAAGGTTTTCTCTTTATTTTCTCTACATTCTTTTTTCCTTTATTTTCTTTTCCTTTTCTTCTTTATTTTTCCCCTAAATCTCACGCCTCTTCTCTCTCCTTCTTCCTCCTCTTGCATGGCCAGCTCACCGACATCACCACCACCACGGTGGCAGCAACAGCGCCGACATCCCAGCCGGCCGGCGCCCCTCTCCTCCTTCTCTATCCTCTTTGTCGGTTTGTTTGTATAAAAAAAACTTCTGTCAATCCTAAAATTATTTCAATTGATTTATTGTTTTAAAGGAATGATTTTTATTATGTTTTGGTATTGATTTTGTGATTTTGATGTTGCTAATTTATTAATATAAATTTCAGATTTTTATTTTATCAAAAACCCCAAATTATAAACCCTAGAAATTGGGGATTTTGTATAATTGATTAGGGATTGAAGCTTGGTTGTTGTTATTGATTAATTCATGGTCAAATCATGTTTTTGATGAGTTTAAAGCCTTCAATTTAATGCTGGAATTTATTTACACACACTACTTTTTAATTATAGAGTTAGGGTTTGATTATCCATAAAAGGGAAAAAAGTTTTAATGATTTATATATGATTTCCTAGTCTAAAAGTATTGTTTTATACTAGATAAGTATACTGGAATTTTACTTAAATCATAAAAGTCAAGTCTTTTTGAAAGGATTTAAAGTACCCAATTAAAGAAAAAGCATTATGGCTTTATTGTCAGTAAAAGGGGTTGATTAGTATTATTTAAATAGTATTATAGTTGCTAGAAATTTGTGAGAATAGTGGATTAATTATAGTTACGTATTTTATTTATAGGAAGTTTCGAGCTAAGTGATTTCTAGTAAGTGTGGCCGAGTTAAGGCATTACATATTCAAGGTATGTATGTGCACAAGAATATTTTTATATGCGTAGTATCATGCAAGGATTGTGAATTGTGATTGAATTAATGAGTTAGTAGCATGTTTGGTTGATTATATGCTCGGAATCGATGTTGGTTGAACATGAATTACTATGCAAGCATGTGAATATGATATTTGAAGCATGATATAAGTTGATTTGATTATATATGAATCATGGAAGTATGTTTTATTTTTGAGTATCAAGGAAGCATGAAATTAATAGAAAAGTCTTCTTTATGTTTAAAAGAGCTGTAATTAGAATTATTGAACATGATTCATGAATTTTATTCTCACCCATTTATTACTGGTGTTGAGTCAAGGAAGTTAGTTTATTTATTTGCTTACTCAAGTAATTTGAGATCGAGTCAAGGAGTTTATTAGTGCAATCTATATGCACCCAGTTAGTAATCGTGCAATTTTGTGCACAAACTAGGCAAGGAACCTTAATTAAAATAAATAGTAAGTGCTCATTAATTAATTCAAGAATTAATTGGAAGAATGTGTTGATTATTATTATGTTTATTCTTGATTGATTTGTTGGAGTCTTCACATGCTAAATTGATAAATCACGTAAAGTGTAAGAGGAAACGCACAAACACTTTTGGAACGTATATACCTTGAGTATGAACCTATGGGGGGAGTTATGTGACTTTATATTTGAGCATAGCTTCTTCAAGGGTATAGGATGATGTACTTTCTTTTATTATTATTTATACGTTGGAAATCCATCACCAAGGTGTGACATAGTAGTTGCCAATTGGGGTAGATCCCTAATTGGAAGCTCCATTTTAATGGGCTATAGTTTTAAGGAAGGAAGCCCGTTCGATGCGTAATCCAAAGCTATTAATTAATAATTAATATTGCTAGGTATGAGTCAAAGGTAAGTTTACTGTGATTGTATGGCAAGCATGTTTTATTACTATTCTTATTGAATAGGATATTCATGTTAGTGTGGTGCATATGTACTCAGCTTTTTCTGATTCGTACTTTTGTGTTTGTGTTTAGCTTTGCTTTAGTTGGCCCTACTATGACCCATTTATATGGTGAGTAGAGGGTTGAAATAAAGGGGAAGTGACAGATACTTGAAGCATGAAGAGCGTGATGGGAATGAGTGTCGAGAGTTACTTGTTATGGTTTCCTAGTTTTATATTTTAGTTGTTTATTATGGACTAACCTTGATGTGTTTATTTAAAGTTGGATTTTACAAAGGGCCATATTTAAATTGGTTCCAACTTGTTATTTAATTATTTTTATTTTGTTTTGAGGTTGGGAACTCAAGTTTTATTTTTAAAGTTGGTTTTTATTTAGACTTTCGCTGTGTGACTTTGAAAAATATCCTTAGCCATTATCACGGTGGCGGTATTATTTTCGGTATTTCCTGAAAACAGTTTAAATTAGAGTAAAAAGAGCATTTTAAAATAAGGGAATTTTGGGATATTACAACAACGACATGTTCCCTATTGTTAATAGGGGACATTCCCAGTCTTGTACGACAAACGTTTAACAACATCAAAATGGACTAATACTCAAAGAAGACAATTTACAATACTCATGCTCGAGGAAAAAGGTTCCGATAGCCATAATGAGATGTATACTTATGACAATTTTAAATTTCTTAAAGTTTTCTCATAGGTCAATCCAGTACGATCCTTAAACCAATATTCGTGCAAATGATTCATGACGATCATATCCTTGTAGCGCAAGAAACGGTGCTATAAATCATACTACACACTAATCTCAAGTGTTCATTAATCGTCCAACATTTAAATGACCCTGATTAGGGATAATTTGCGATTATAATATTCAATGTTCACTTAATAGGTGTTTCTTTATCCAAGTCATTATCTTGATACCTGTAGGGAATATTTCAAGCCATTAACCCCAAGCTTGAACCCCACTGTGATTCTACACTTAAGCATGGTGGCGTCCAAAGGGAAGGAAGCTAGAGCAAAAGAGTGGCAACAAGTTGTAGGAACTTGTAAACCGTTCACAAGGTGAAGATTACACCCCTTAACGATCCAGGAGATCGTCAACTCCAAAAGATCTTGAACCAAATAGGGTTCGGGGATGAAGGTACAAATCCAACCTAAAAGAGATTGAACCTGCCCTAAATAGGCCTCTACTTCATTCTTCTCGTATTCATGTGCGCTTTCTGACTAGCACGCAATCATTAGGTTAACCCTAAACCTGTTTATCTATTTTGGTTGAATTTAATGCACAGATAAAACTATTATTGGCGATCACTTGAATTATAACCATATTAGCCTAAACAAAATTATTACTTATCTTATTAAGGGTGATTACAAGTACAAATTCCCTTTAAACATGCATAAAAGGCGTGATCAAGCAATAACAATAATATTTATCAAGCAACATAATAATCATAAATCATAATAACCATAACAATAATTATAATAATCATGTTAATAATAAAGCTTAAATATAATAGCAAGATCCTAGGCATGATACTAACAAGATTAATAATAAACCCTAGCATGTCACTAAGCAATAAAGATCAAAGCTTTAGACCTAGCATGATACTAACATGATATTAGAAAAGAGTAAAAGGCACCCTAAACATGATACTAGAAAGCAATAATAACATCCTAACATGATACTAGGAATTAAACAAATTTAAACATGCTTTCTACAAGAATAGAGCAATAAGATTACATACTTTGATGCCTCGTGCCTCTTTATAATAACAAAATACACGCGTTAGTAACTTCAAGGAAAAATAATAAAATCAAAGAATTAAATTAAATAATTGAAATAGAGATTTGGGACCAAACCCTCAGAAATTATAACCTTTCACATCTAGGGCGAAGGCAACTTCGAACTCGGCTAGGTGTTTCTAGATCTCGTGAATGCGGAATTTTGTTTGTAAAAAGCTAAAGAGATGGGAGCATAGAGAGAAAAGATGATTGATTGAATGTAAATTGTTGATTGTTGATGATTGTGAATAAAAAAGGAGGTTCAGGACCCTATTTATAAGAAAACAGTCCGGAAATAGGTAGAATTTGATAAGGAATAAAACTCCACGTTGTCGCTGCAAAACCGACCTTGTCGCCAGGCGACAAGGTCTGTCGCGTGGTGACAAGGCTTGTCGTGTGGCGACAGCCTGGATTTCTACGCGCTTTCAAACACGGAGTCCACACATGAATCAAAATTGATTTGTAAAGTCCGTATGAAAATCGAAATCGTATTTTTCATAAAACAATATTTTATTCCAAATAAAACTTTATCAAAATATAATTATTAGTTCTATTTCTATTAGGATGAAAGAGAACCTTCTAAAGAATTCTAGAAGACTATAATTAATTCTAATAACTTTAGGAATAATAATTAACATTGGGCCCTCCCCTAGATCATTGGGCCGCATGTAAAGATCAAACCGGGCCCAGTTTAGTATTTTGGCCATAACTTCCTCATTATTCATTGAAATTGGGCTTATAATATATCGTTGGAAATCTCTTTGCAAGTCCCATCCAACTACACTATTATTAGACCCTTGTAGTGGACCAAATTAAAATGGATTGGCTGTTTTCATAAGATAGAGTTGTTTTCGAAAACAGAAAGAAAGAATTTTAATAAAAACTATCCGCAACACTTGACTTTTCACAATTTCACGTCGTTCAATAATCATTCGACGCAAAAGGTATTCATCACTAGGTTTGGTTTTAGGGAGACACATTTAGGTGTCTACAGAAGCCCCCACTTTGACTGAGTTTGGAGAAACGCAAGTTTCGAAAACGAAAGTTAAAGTAGCGATAGGGACGGAGAATGATTCAGAACGTTCTGCGATCCTAAATCATTCTTGTAACGCCGATACCTGCAAACTAGCGTTAGTTAAACAAATAAAGGAGTTAAGAAACGCGTATCTTGCACCGTTGAGCACACGTCTCTGAAGGAACCGATTTGTTGCATTTGGTGAAGACCGTTCTGCTTGTAGCTGCCTCCTATTTCATCGAAGATGACTCTGCTTGTAGTCATTCTCCGCCGCTTGTGACCATCTTCCACATCCTAGGGAACACGATCGAAGATAACTCTGCCTGTAGCCATCTTTAGTTTTTTTTTGTGACCATCTTCCACATCCTAGGGAACACGATCGAAAATAACTCTGCCTGTAGCCATCTTCAGTTTTTTTTTTTGTGACCGTCTTCCACATCCTAGGGAACACGATCGAAGAAAACTCTGCCTGTAGCCATCTTTAGTTTTTTTTTTTTTTTTTTTTTTTTTTTTTTTTTTTGTGACCATCTTCCACATCCTAGGGAACACGATCAAAGATAACTCTGCTTGTAGCCATCTTCGGTTTTTTGCGACAATACTCCGAATAATATCATCGAAGACCAATGCCTGTTGATCCTTTAAAGTTCGCTTGAACTTTGCTTCCACTACGCCAGTACGTCGGCACTTTTGCTGCTTGTGAACCATTACGTTGGTGCCTTTGCTGTTTATGAACCATTATGTCGGTGCCTTTGAGCCAATGTTTAGGCGCTTTAAGCTAAGTGAGACGCTCTTTCATCAGCTCGATCACTTGATTTAATCGTGATCGAGCCGATCATTTAAATCATATCAAGTCGCTTAGAGGGGCTAACTGGCGTACCAAGGAACCCGAAATTGCTGCACGAGGTTCACATAACCATATTATGTACTCTGGCGCCGCTCCAGCGCTAGTCGGAACTTCTTGTCGCCGCTTTTTTTGCTTGTCGCCAGGCGACAAACTTGTCTTTCGGTGACAGGGTCGGGTTTTTTTTTTTAAATACCCTCCCTTTCTTCTTCATTTTCCGTTGCTGCTGTTCTGTTTTTCGCATTTGCTTAAACACTTTGATCTTCTTGTTCTCGCTCAATTCTCAACCTAATTCGCTCAAACTTGTTGCAAATCAAAGCTTATTTCATCTATTCTCCCGATCCATGTAAGTTTTACTCAAACTCAACTCGGTTTTTACTGAAGTATGCGTTCTTTGTTAACGAATTTCTTGGAAATTCAAACATGTTTTTGCTTAGTTCGCTCCTTTTGCTGAATCTTATGCCTTGAACTTGCTTGATTATGCTTATGCATTGTCTTGGGAGTGTTTTGAGACTTGTTTGACTCAATTTGGTGAAGAAATGAGCGATTCACCATTGTTGGACCTCTTGGGGTCGTGAAGAACAATGTGATCCGTCCTTTGCGTTTTTACAGGTTCTTCTTGTACAATTTGTCACAGTATTTGTCATAGTATTGCAAGAAATTGTTTAATTGCTCGAAAATGCTAATTATGCTCATGTTGAAATTGTGCTTTGTTTTTGTACTACGTACTCCATTTTTGCGAACACAGTATCATGCGGCTAGGCGAACCTTAGATACCTCAGAGCCTTAATATTTATTATTTGCATAATATAGCATGCTTAGGCAACACGGCTCTGGTTCTCAGTCGAGGGACGCACGCTAGGAGGACGAGCCCGTCGGCGAGGGTGAGGACTCCTCTACTAGACTTTGACCTTTTCTAGAGTGGGATGAGCACACTCTTTTCTTTTCTCCCGAACACTATATCTCTAAGCGGGTGCGTCGTGGGCTTATCAGCGGGAGGACTCGCAGTCATGGTTCTGGCAACAACGTCATAGGTACGCTATATAAAGCGTATTTCAGCAGAGACGAGGTGTTGCGAAAGCTCTAGGAGTCCTGTGGGTTGACTCCCCTCTTTCGGGCTACTCAGGCCATGTACTCCTATGATGGGGGTAACCTCGTTGTCCGAGCTTTGGTGGAGTTCTTTTGGGACACCACCAACACCTTTCACTTTCCCTGGGGTGAGATGACAGTCACTCCTGCCGACTTTAGTCTCATCACAGGTTTGGAGTTTCGTTCTTCTCCGCTGCCATTTGACAGTGATATTACTGTCTACTCACCGATGGTTTCGGAGTTATTGGGTCCGATTGCTGTTCGGGCCCGTGTTGAGGCTCAGCCGGGGCAGCTTAGTTCCCGGTTCATCCGTCGTTCCACCTTAGTAGCGGCTTTTGAGGATGATGCGACCACTCGCGAGCAACGGGTGCGCATCTTTGTTCTTATTTTGTTGTCAGGGACCTTTTCTCCTGACAAGGGTAGTCAAGTGCTCCTCTACTACCTAAGAGCTGTAACCTTTACTTGGTCGGGACGTATGATTGGGCCAGCTTGGCCTATGCTGACTTTCTTCTGGGCTTGCGATGTTCCTGTCGTCATAAGGCCTTGTCTATCCTTTTGAAATTAGCTCTAGACTCGTGCAAGCATTTGCTGGCTTTTCCTTATCTATGTAGATTTCGTTCTACGAGTACTTCCTCTCGCTTGCGCTGGTGAGACCTTCACCTTGCGAGCTCCCCATTGGCATTGGTTGGGGAGGTCGCACGGGCCAGGTCGAGATTGCACGTATTCGAGATCTGATCCTCTCGGTAGGTTCTCGTGAACACTTGTTTTTTGATATTTACTCTTTTGAGTGCATTCGTCTTACATAGCTGTTTTGTAGGAGCCTGACGTGGTATACTGACCATGGGCTAATTTAGCTATACCTGCATTGGCCTCGCGACATACTACCAAGCGTCGTTATTTTCAGGGGACGTATGACGCTATAGTGTATCTTATCGAGAGAGTAGCTATTCAGCACTCCTCGGATGCTTTTATCGTCCCTGCTTGCCCGCCTCAACATATGTTTCACGAGGCGTTGATGTGTGACTACGCGAGTCGGTCGTCTCCTGGCATTCCCTGGCGGTCTCATGTCCATTTAGGGCAGAGTTACGAGGATGACTTGCTGCCTTTGCTAGCGCCGGCCCCTGTTTTGTCTGAGGAGGCAGCGGTATGCTTTACTCTTTATTTTTCTTTAGGTAGCTCCCAAGTGAATTCTGATCTTTTGAATTTTATTAGGCTGGGACTAGGGAGTTCGTCCCTCCGAGGATGTCTATCTATTACCAGGGTACGTTCGGACCGATCCAGGAGATGATTCCTCCAGCCCCCGAGGATCAACGCTTTGTGGAGCGCTCCACTCCTCGTTACCAGACTCGGGTGAGCTTATCTATTTTCTCGCTCTTGTATTTGTTCTGTACTGACTTTATTTCTTTGACAGTTTTCTCGCGAGGTGTTGACAGCTATGGCGAGGTGTAAAGACGCCTTTCGCAGCCAGATCGTGAGGTTACGGGACCGAGCTACCTGTCGGAGGAATGACGTTGAGGAGGTATCTCTCTTGTCTTTCTTTTGTATCACCTTTCAGTATATTCTTTCCTTGGTGTCTGACTTGATTTACCTTTGTAGGGACAGCCTATTCCTTCACCCCGCACTCGGTCGAGACCCGAGGCTAGGAGAGAGCCGAGTAGGTCTGGCTCAAGGCGTCGCCGCACTTCTGATAGCGGCTGAGGTTGCCGGTCTGAGGCTGCTCCGACCGAGGGCTCAGCTTCTTCACCTGAGGATGCCTTTGCTGGGTCGACGGGCCAAGGAGGTGCGACATCGGCTCCTTCGATGGGTGGTGTGACGTACGAGGTCGGCTCGTCGTCGCAGCAGCCCTTGCAGCCTCAGCCGTTGTCGATTGGTGAGCCTGGGTGGACTGGCCCTGAGCTGAGGTTTCCAGCGACAGATGGATTAGGAGATGGTGAGGGGCATACTCCCCGGACTACAGCGTTCTTTGATATGATGGGCGTACCTCATCATTTACGGCCTCCGGCGCCATAGTTTATACCTGTGCTTATTTATTTATTTGACTTCATAGGACTTTGTCTTTTGCATTACATGACTTATATATTAGGCATATTGTATATACAAACCTTTTATATTAAGCCCGTTTTATCCTTGCATTTTATTTTTCATTTTATGTGCATGTGAGTGTGTGCAATTGTGACTTAATTTTGGCGTTAAAATTTCCGTCATTTTTATTATCGATGGAGGGTATCCGACTTTCGCCCCCAAAAGAAAAAATGAAAAATAAAATGATTTCGACTAAAAATAAGCCTAAGCTCAATTTAATCGAAAAAGAAAACAATATGGAGTGGAATTGTATATGAGGATATTGAGTAACGGGGTGTAATGTGCAAAATCAAAGTCGAATCGAAGTCAGAAAAGCGCGGTTTGTATGGCGCGTGATTGTCGCTGGCTCAGACGCGTTGTCTCCACGCGTTTTACTTTGTCACCACGCGACACATGTTGTCGCCAGGCGACAAACTTGTCGTTTGGCGACAGACTTGGTTTTCCAAATCCTTACAGAATTCGAAATTTGCAAAAAAATTGTTTATAAATAGCCCTCAAATCTGACGATTTCTGTATAATTCGAACAGATTAACTCAAACAATTAATGATGGCTTTAACTAAGAAGAGTTTTTGTGATTTCACTCGTAAGTGGTGTCGTTCTTTAACTGCTAAGGAGAGAAAAGAACTTGACTTTTTCCATAAGGGGGGTATTTATGGCATAAAGGGGGTATTTATGGCATAAAGGGGGTAGATCTTGATATAGACTTCATTCATACCGCCTTAGAATATTGGGATCCTAATACTCATTGTTTTAGATTAGGCTATGATGAAATTTGCCCTTTACCAGAAGAGTTTGGTGCCATTCTAGGCTTTTCTCCATTAAATCTTGTCGTAATGCCTACGGTGAGTGAGTATTATTACAAAGTTTATGAGCGTTTCCTTGACCTTAGGGGTAAAGATCTATAAAACATAGTGCATGGTAATAATGTTGATTTAAAAGAATTTGCACGTTTTTATTTTGATAGACCTCGCTCTGAATCTTTTCATGTCTATAGGAGGAGAGCTTTCCTCTTTTGCATGCTTAGCCAATATTTTCCTACTAATGGTAAAAATAATGATGGTCAAGGAATTATAATATCTGTGCTAGAACAAATCGAATCTGGGAGAAATCCAATGCCATTAATCGTTGGAGAGACTATGCTTAGTCTTGATGAATTGAAAAAGAATCCAGAAGCACCTCTTCGAGGCTCCCCAATATTATTACAGGTAGAAAAATAATATTCTTAATTACAGAAATTAAAAATATATTTTTGTATAGCAATATTGATTATGTGCATTGATTTTTACAGATGTGGCTCATGGAGAGACTAGAATTGATTAGTCCTCCTTATAGCATTGACAAATATACCCTCAATTGCTTTGTTCGATGAAAGAAGCGTTTCTCCTTGAAGATGGGTCGCCGTGAGTGGGGCAAAGTGTTTGCTTGTTGTGACTTCTCCATTAAATGGGTCTTTCCCTGGTGGAAGCTTGAAAAGATGATTGGTTGTAATACCCAACCCTTTTGACGTCTTCCTAGTTTGTCAAAATTGACCTTTTATTATCCCTGCAGAGTAAAGAGGCAATATGGGATTGCTCAAACCATTCCTTCGGGAGATCTTCGTCGCCCTTATGAATTCCCGGTTTCACAAGAAGTTGAACGTTTTGACGGGTATTGGTGTGTTAGGCCATTATGGAAAGTGATTTCCCAAAAGGTTCCACCTTCTTTGTCCAATTATGTGAAGCAATGGTTGACTGGTAGATCTCAAAAGGACCGAACCAAATAGAGAAGACCAATGTGAAGACTCGCCTTGGTGACAAGAAAATGCCTGCGAAGGAACGCCTAGGTGAAAGAGTTGAGTTTAAGACTCCTGTGACGCCTAAGAAGAAGAGTGCTAAAAAAGACAAAGGGAAAAGAAAGGTAGACTCTACAGAAAAGAAGGTTTGGGTAGAGAAGAAGCTTGGAGTTTTAGCTGTGGGAGAGACTATCCATACTAAGATCGAATGTAGAGCCTCTAATGGATGTCTCTAAGCAAAAGTGATGGATGAAGAAGAAGCCTCTGACAAAAATAGGAAAAGAATGAAGAAAGAAAAGAAAGATTAGAGTATTGCTTTTCCTTCGATTTATTAGACATTTTAAGTTAATTTTAATTTTTTAAGCTTTATTTAAATTCCATCAATCATGTAATTATTTTACTTATTAATGCAATTTCAGCTTTTTAATTAAATTAACTTTTCATTTGTTCATTTAAAGCAATGAAAACAACCGAAAAATTTCTTCAAGTACGGAAGTCGAAAAAATTCCAGAATGCACCGGAGTTGTCCCGATATACGCAGAAAATTGGCGCTGCTCATATGAGTCTATCGCCAGCCTTTTCGCCTTGTCGCCTAGGTACACGCTTGTCGTCTGGCGACAAATTTTTTTATTTTATTTTATTTTATTTTATTTTATTTTTTTTAATTTTTAATCTACGCTTTTCTTGATGCTGGGACGCGAAATGCTTGGTAATTAAAGTGGTCGTACCCTTTAAAGGGTTGCCTACGTATCCTTTCTTAAGGAATCAGACCAAACGTAGCTCTCTTGAGTGTCCTGCTTAAGTAATTATGGGTAGTACTTCTTAAGTTGGTCAAGATTGGTCATGTTTGAGAATTCATTGCCGTCCATGTCAGTTAACAGAGCTACACCTCCTGACAAGATTGTTTTGACAATGTATGGTCCGGACCAATTGGGCCTGAATTTGCCTCTTGGATCAAGAACATTTTTCCTTAGTGCTTTTAGTACCAAGTCACCAACCTTGATGTTTCTTGCCTTAACCTTCTTGTTGAAGTGTCTAGCCATACGAGTTTGATAGCATTGGGTATGATGTAGAGCTTCTAGTCGTTTTTCATCAAGTAGAATTAATTCTTCATACCGTGCTCTAGTCCATTCAATTTCATCGAGTTTACTTTCTAACGCAATGCGTCGAGACGGTATTTCTAGTTCTACAGGGTGTACGGCATCCATTCCATAGACTAGGGTGAATGACGTGTTTCCTGTTGACGTTCGAATTGACGCGCGATAACCCCAAAGTGCAAAATGGAGTTTGTCAGGCCAATCCTTGTAATTTTCTGTCATTTTCTCGATGATAGTTTTTAAATTTTTATTAGCTGCTTCAACTGCTCCATTTGCTAGAGGTCTGTAAGGGGAAGAATGGTGATGTTGAATACCATATTTTTGTAACAATTCTTCACATTCGGCTTGAAAGTGAGTTCCATTGTCAGTTATCATCTCATGTGGGACTCCTTATCGACAAATTATATTCCTTTCGATAAAGAGTGCTACATGTTTTGCAGTGAGTTTAACATATGATTGTGCTTCTACCCACTTTGTGAAGTAATCGATTGCTACAAAGATGTACTCGTGACCTCCTGTTCCAGGAGGTGTGATTTTTCCGATTATATCGATTCCCCATGTTGAGAATGGCCATGATGAGGTGTAGGTGTAGAGAAGGGATGGAGGAATATGCTGCAAGTTTGCATAAATTTGGCACTTAGGGAATCGTTTTACATATTGATGACAATCCCTATTCATGGTAGTCCAATAATATCCTTCCCACATTATCTTTTGGACTAGCATTTTGCCATTAACATGTGTTCCATATACTCCTTCGTGGACTATTCTCATAGTTCTTTGAGCGTCCCTCTTGCCTACACATAATAGGGCTCGACCTTTAGGTACCCTTTTGTGTAGCTCATCATTTATGAATACGTATTGGGAAGCCAAAAGTTTCAAAGCTCGTTTTGCTCTTTTATCAGCATGAGGAGGGTATTCTCCTTTGGTGACATAATTGAGTATGTCGGTATACCATGGTTTTTCTTCTTCTTCTTCTTGGATTGTTTCATCATCCTCTATAGCTTGAATATATGCTGGTTTGTGTCTTTTCTCTATCATTAGAGGCATTTGCTCAATTTCCTTAGGAATCCTAACCATTGAGGCTAGTCTTGCTAAGGAATCGGCAAATTGGTTTTCTTCTCTAGGTAGATATGTGTATTCCACCTTTTCCAGTTGATCGGTGAGGGTTTCCAGATAGGTTTGGTAAGGGGCTAAGCTTTCGCTCCTTTCTTTCCATCTTTTTGAGATTTGGTTGATGATCAAGGAAGAATCTCCGAATATCCGAAGTTTCTTTACACCTAATGCTAAAGCTGTTTCGAGGCCTACCTCGCATGCCTCATACTCTGCAGCGTTGTTGGTAACGTCGAAATCTAACTTTATTGAAATTGGAACATGCTCCTCTTTAGATGATACTAATAGGACTCCTACGCCACATCCCTTTTGGTTCGAGGCTCCATCGAAGTATAAAGTCCAAGTATCATCTTCCGTGACCATTAAGTCTTCATCTGGAAATTCATTGTCGTGTATTGGTGTCGAATCTTCTATTGGAAAGTCCGCTAAGAATTCCGAGACTACAGATCCTTTAATAAACTTTTGAGGCATGAACCTCACGTCAAACTGGGCTAGGTTGACTATCCACCTTGAGATGCGTCCATTAAGCGTGGATTTCTCGAATAAGTACTTGAGGGGATCCATTCGTGACACTACAAAACTGTGTGAACAAGCATGTAATGTCTTAACTTGGTTGTGGCCCACACCAATGCGAGGCACAATTTCTTAAGTGGTGTATAGCGTGCTTCATATTCGAGCATCTTTTTGCTTAGGTAGTAGATGGCGTTTTCTTTTCCTTCTACCTCTTGTGCGAGCATAGCTCCCATTGTTTCTTTGGTGACTGTTAAGTACAACCTTAGAGGAATTCCTGGAAGTGTTGGGGCTAATACGAGAGGATTGGCGAGATAGGCTTTGATCTTCTCAAAGGCTTTTTGACACTCGTCGTCCCATATTACTGGCACGTTTTTCTTAAGCTTCTTGAATATCGGTTCACATATTGTTGTTAGCTTAGATATAAACCTACTTATATATTACAACCGGCGAATAAATCCTCGAATTTGCTTCTCGGTTTTGGGCGGTGGCATTGACATGATTGCTTTGATCTTGGTTGGGTCTATCTCTATTCCTCTAGAGCTTATGACATATCCCAAGAGTTTTCCTGAGGTTACTCCAAAAGCACATTTGGATGGATTCAACCTCATGTTGTATATTCTTGGCCTCTCGAAGAATTTTCTTAAGGCTACTTGATGTCCTGGACGGTCTTTAGATTTCACAATCATGTCGTCCACATATACTTCGACCTCTTTGTGCATCATGTCATGGAGTAGGGCAGTTGCTGCTCGTTGGTAAGTGGCACCCGCGTTTTTCAACCCGAATGGCATTACCGTGTAACAGTAAGTACCCCAAGGTGTTATGAATGTTGTTTTCTCCATGTCTTCTTCGGCCATGAGGATCTGGTTGTACCCTGCGTATCCATCCATAAATGAGAGAACTGCGTGATTCGTTGTATTATCTACCAGAATATCAATGTGTGGTAAAGGGAAGTCGTCCTTTGGACTTGTCTTATTTAGATCTCGATAGTCGACACACATTCGAACCCTACCATCCTTTTTTGGAACTGGGACTACATTTGCAACCCATTCGGGGTATTTGGATACCCTGATAAAACCTGCAGTTATTTGCTTTTGTACTTCTTCTTTTATTTTAAGAGCTACGTCGGGTTTCGTTCGACGCAACTTTTGTTTTACAGGTTTCATTCCTGGGATTAGTGGTATAGTGTGTTGAGCTATTTCTCTATTAATGCCTGGCATATCTTCATATGACCATACGAATACATCGATGAATTCTTTAAGTAGATTAATTAAATCAGTTCTTTCATCTTTGTTTAGCGTGAGTTCGATTTTAACTTCTCTATTAATGGTTGGATCTTTTGAGATATCAACTGTTTCAGTGTCCTCAATTATTGGTGTTTTATTTTCGAGTGTTTCCATTGTTTTAATGATTTCTTTGTCATTTTCATCATTAGTTAAGCAATACTCGTCATCTTGAGCTAAAGAGAAACACGAGGAATAAGGGGAAGAAGACATATTATTAAACTCAGAAGTCATTACATCGAATAAAGAAATGTCCGTTGGGACTTGATTGCTAACTATCCTAGGAGTAGATGATGAAATACAAGAATTAGAGGGAGTTGCTACAACTAGAGACTTAGAGGACTCGATAGGGGTAGACTCTGACTTAGATTCTGACTCCGATGATTCTTCGAACATTGACTACAACTAGAGATCTTCATCTGTTTGCAGTAGTCACTTTCACTGTCTTGCGCCATCCTTGCACTAAATCCTCTGCTGGAGTGATGAGCTTGGAGGGATCAAAGTTCTCGCTTTGCAGGACTGTTTGAATGAGTGAAGAGTTATCCTCTATATATCTTGGCTCATTCTTTTCTTGTCCAAAGAGGAGTCCCATGACATTAAAGTCACAGCATGGGGGTTCTTTTTCTTTATGTATAGGAGTTGGAATCTCATCTAGAAAGCAACAATCCAGAAATATTTCGAACCCAGGTTGTCTTATGTCGTTTACAACAAAGGGTTCTGGAAATTCGCAACATGGTAAAGCATTTCTACATGCTTTTGATTTTTCCTGGGCTCGCTTTAGATCTTCGAGAGTCGGTTTGAAACCAAGTCCGAAAGTATCTAATTTAGGGAGGCCAGGTAGTCCCATCTGTTTTTCTATCCCTTTCTTCTTGCCTAGAGTCATTCCTGGGAAGTGTCCTTGTTTTCTCAGGATAGCATTGGTTATCATGTTGGAGTGGAGATCGTAGCGAAGAGGGGTCCTTTCATCTTCCTCGATTAAGGAGACCTCTTCATTAAATCCCCACAGATCTTCGTCATTCTCATCGTGCTCCACATTGATTAATGGATTTTCCACTGTTTTGATTCTCATGGGTGAAGCATCGATTGTAATTGGTACTCCTCCAACTATGGATTTCACTTGTTGGTGAAGAGATGAAAGGATGGCCTTGAGGTCACAAAGCCAAGGGCGTCCCAATAGTAAGTTAAACGAAGCCTTAATATCTACCACTTGGAATGTGGTGGCATGCTCAATTACTCCCGTCGTTATGTTCATGGTAATAGTGCCTAATGCTTGGCGACGTGAGTTATCGTAAGCTCTTATCCCTTGTGTTGATGGAGATAAATCTTCATCCCTTATCCCCAACATCCTCGCAGTTCTAAGTGGGCAAACGTTAATTGCCGATCCATTATCTACAAGAGTCATGGGGACGTTCATTCTCTTGCAAATTACTGTGAGGTTAAGGGTTTTGTTGTGTTTGTCACCTTCTGGCGGTAGATCTTTGTCGGAAAAAGTGATCAAATTATTAGGACTTAGGAGATCACTTGTGAGGAAATTAGCCAACCCCTCAGGAGTAGGAGTAGTGTTTGATTCTATCCCTACTTTAGCTAAGGCATCCATGACCGCGATTCTATGTTCTCGGGATGTAGCTAGAAGTTTCCATATGTTCATCTCGACCTTAGTCTTTTTTAATTATTTGACAACATCGTTGTCTTCTATGATTGGTATGGGAACTTGCTGAGTAGTGGGAATAGGTTGTGTAGTAATGGGAGGTTGCATTCTCCCGGATCTTGTGAGGACATCTATAGGTGAATCCTCTTCATTCCAAATGTCACCTACTGGATATATTGTCGAGAGTGGAGTTTCTTCGACGTCCTTAAGGTAAACATCCTCGTCATCACTATCCCAAACCCCATTAATGGTAGCATCTCATTCTTGTGGGATTTGAACTAGCTTCTTGTTATCAATCAGTCTTTGGACCAAGTCTTTGAACTTGAAACAATTTTCTATAGTATGTATGGCTTATTGCTCCTCTTGGGTGTGTCAATTACTTGGAGGGAGAATGATTTCTTCTCTTTAGGGTGAGGTCTACTCTTGAGTAGTTCGTTTCGTTCTTTTACCACCTCTATAGCCTCGCGTAATAGTTCTCTTGCTTCTATCACAACCTGAATAAGGATACACACCTCTTGTTTTGTCGCAGGTTCTTGTCCACAAGGAAAATGATCCTCGGCATCCTCGAAGATTTCCTCCTCTTCTTCAATAGCTTCGATAGGTTTGATGAGGTTCGAGGGGTCAACCTGATTTTCCTCATCGGAAATAGCCAAGGAATCTGACAGTGGTGCGTTATTGATACTTGGCTTCTTGCTTGCAGGGGCAATGGAAGTTTGTTGTTATTAATTAAATCTTGGATCGCTTCCTTTAGCTTCAAACAATTTTCTGTGAGATGGCCCCTACCCTGATGATACTTACAATGTGCATTGGGGTTCCAGCTAGCCGTTCTCTTCTCGACAGGTGGGTCCCCAAACGGTCCAATGGGAGTTATAAAACCTTTTGCATATAAGCGATCGAATGCGGTGTCATAACTCATACCAATAGGAGTAAAGTTCCTCCTAAGTGGCTTCTTTTGTCCTTGATTATTCATGGCGAGGACTTCACTCAAATTAAAGGTGCTAACATTATTTGAGTGGGTGGTTTTGGAAGAAGAAGGATTGTCGTTCTTCTTGCTTTTCCAGCCACTATTAGAGTTACTGTTGTTAGCAGCTTTCTGTTTAGCTAGGTCGTCTTCAATATTGATGCCAATGTCATAGACGGCCTTGAAAGTGTGCAAGTTATTTTTGTATTTGAGATGCTTAGAATATTTTTCTTGGAGGTTCTTGATAAACATCCTCACAGATTCTTTCCCACTAGTTACCTCAACCGTCTTTGCAGAAGTGTCCCTCCATTTATTAAAGAAGGAAGTAAAGCCTTCATTCTCTTTCTGTTTACAATTGACTCCCAACTAGAGGTTTTCTCTTTATCAAGAGAAAAGTACCATTGCTGACAAACGGTTTCTAAAGATAGAGAAAATACAGAATGAAAGGCTTTTTTGTCTATTCCCTTAATATTCATTACAGTTTCAAAAGCTCTTAAATGAAAATAAGGGTTATCCATTGCTTTGAATTTCGGGATGTCATTGGCATTGAACTTTTGCTGAAGAAGATCCTTGTCCACCAAGACCCCTTGTGAGCTAATGCCTTGCAATCTATAGTCATTGGATAATCTGCTCAAACTTTCCTGGATGAGCTCTATCTGTTGTTGTCTTGCAGGGTCATTGATTTGAAGAGTCAGACTCTTCAACATTTCAGCCATGTTGGCTACCTGTCCCCTGAGTTCGTTGACTTCTTCCTGACTTGCCATTGTCTTCTTAGCTTTTCTTCTTTGATTGATTGGCTTATCAAAAAGTGAGACTTGAACGAAAGTGTTATCCTTGATTAAACGCCCTTCCTTTCTTAACCACGCACTGTAGATTAAACCATATATGTTTTAATGACTTGACTCAAATTTACTTTGATTTAAAAAAAAAACAAAAATAGGGTGTATATTTTTGGGAATGGGTTCAAACAAGTGGTTTATTTGGAGGATTAATATCCGACTTACCCCCCTAAAAAAATGACGGAAAACACGCATTCAAGACTCTCTAGACATGATCAAGGTGTGACATACATGTTAAGTGTGTGCTTTATACGTGAGTGCAAGTGACATTCTTTGACCCTTGTGTATGACCATGGGACTGGGTGCCTAAACTCAATTAAGGACTTAACAAATTGATTAAACTGATTAGCAGACTGGTTAATTAGACGCGTCGTGATGACTCGAGTAAGAAATTGGACTGTCGCCAGAACAACAGAACTGTCGTCAAAGATTAAAGCTTGTCGCCAGACGACAAATCTGTCGCCAGGCGACAGGCAATAAACTCTGGCGCCACAGCCCAAACTCTTGCGCCATTGCTGGAACATTAATCTGGGACTGTTTCCAGTAAGTTTACTTTAAGGGGACATGCCTAAAGTCGTACTAAGTCAGATTAATTACTTTATTAGTCTTTAATTAGTCAAATTAATTAATTCATTCATTAATTAGACAAAGTCCTTTTTAGTTATTAATTTGTTTATTTAGACTTAAACACAAGTCAAACAAACGGTTAGCACATATAAGTTATGCATAAGCAAAGAATGCACAAGTAGTTCAAATAGTCACAATATGATGCAATGAGTTTGCAAACTAACCATGGCTCTAGTTCTCTAAAGTTTAGGATATGGGTTAGTCAAAGAGGGTCCATGGTTATGAGCCCGGATGCACCGCGCGGAAGCCTTACCTTTGGAAGGGTTGGCGCGAGTGGATGGGACCCCGCAAGTTAAAAACCTGCTTCCACGGTTTGGTGGATTCACAAACTCGGATGTACCCGTCGTTACCAGGGGCGTTCAATTAGGTAGATGGAGCGTGAACTCCCAAAGGGTTATGTCCATATGTAGAACACATATGGGTTTCAGAAAAGTGAGAAAAACTCAATCAGGAAGTAGAATCGAGCCAACAGTGCTAGAAATGGTAAAAACAAGAAGGCAGAGTTCTGGCTCGGTATTGGAAGAACTTGGCGCCAGACTACAGGGACTGTCGCCGCAAAAGTACCCCTGTCGCCAAGCGACAGAACTGTCGCAAGGCGACAGAAGCACTTTACAGGTGACAAGCCCTGTTTTCTAGGCTCTAGTTCCTACATGCCTCAGCAGGTATCTACGTTCTTAGAATTTTCCAGATTTCGCAGTATTATTGCAATTCTAGTTGTGAAAGATATTTCTCAAATTTCCTACGTGTAAAAATCCTACGTTTTTGACTCATTTCGGATGGTCTATCCAATGAGGACCTTTTTTATGCATATGACTATAATGCTAATCAAAATTACGCACATGAAATACTTAGAACTTTTCGAGTCTCATCCGCTCATTCTAAATCATTGCCGAAATAAATTTCAGGAATTAAAATAGAAATCCTCCCCAGTGGAGTCGCCAAAAACTATAGGGAATATTTCAAGCCATTAACCCCAAGCTTGAACCCCACTGTGATCATACACTTAAGCATGGTAGCGTCCAAAGGGAAGGAAGCTAGAGCAAAAGAGTCGCCAACAAGTTTTAGGAACTTTTAAACTGTTCACAAGGTGAAGATTACACCCCTTAACGATCCAGGAGATCGTCAACTCCAAAAGGTCTTGAACCAAATAGGGTTCGAGGATGAAGGTACAAATCCAACCTAAAAGAGATTGAACCTGCCCTAAATAGGCCTCTATTTCATTCTTCTCGTATTCATGTGCGCTTTCTGACTTGCATGCAATCATTAGGTTAACCCTAAACCTGTTTATCTATGTTGGTTGAATTTAATGCACAGATAAAACTATTATTGGCGATCACTTGAATTATAACCATATTAGCCTAAACAAGATTATTAATTATCTTATTAAGCGTGATTACAAGTACAAATTCCCTTTAAACATGCATAAAAGGCGTGATCAAGCAATAACAATATTATATATCAAGCAACATAATAATCATAAATCATAATAACCATAACAATAATTATAATAATCATGTTAATAATAAAGCTTAAATATAATAGCAAGATCCTAGGCATGATACTAACAAGATTAATAACAAACCCTAGCATGTCACTAAGCAATAAAGATCAAAGCTTTAGACCTAGCATGATACTAACATGATATTAGAAAAGAGTAAAAGGCACCCTAAACATGATACTAGAAAGCAATAATAACATCCTAACATGATACTAGGAATTAAACAAATTTAAACATGCTTTCTACAAGAATAGAGCAATAAGATTACATACTTTGATGCCTCGTGCCTCTTTCTAATAACAAAATACACGCGTTAGTAACTTCAAGGAAAAATAATAAAATCAAAGAATTAAATTAAATAATTGAAATAGAGATTTGGGACCAAACCCTCAGAAATTATAACCTTTCACGTCTAGGGCGAAGGCAACTTCGAACTCGGCTAGGTGTTTCTAGATCTCGTGAATGCGGAATTTTGTTTGTAAAAAGCTAGAGAGATGGGAGCGTAGAGAGAGAAGATGATTGATTGAATGTAAATTGTTGATTGTTGATGATTGTGAATAAAAACAGAGGTTCAGGAACCTATTTATAAGAAAACAGTCCGAAAATAGGTAGAATTTGATAAGGAATAAAACTCCACGCTGTCGCTGCAAAACCGACCTTGTCGCCAAGCGACAAGGTCTGTCGCGTGGTGACAAGGCTTGTCGCGTGGCGACAGCCTGGATTTCTACGCGCTTTCAAACACGGAGTCCACACATGAATCAAAATTGATTTGTAAAGTCCGTATGAAAATCGAAATCGTATTTTCATGATTTAAGATATTCAACTTGACAACCTACAATCATCAACGTTCAACAGTGAACTTTCCATTGAACACCTTTCTTATTAGTGCCTTTTAAGGCAATAATATTCTCAACATATATTTCTGTAGACTTCCTATTAGTGCTTTGCTTGGATTTCATTCGAAACGATTCACAATGATTTGGGTTACCCTAATCATTTGTGATCATGGAAATTTACCTTAAATTTCTGCATATTAAACATGGATGCACGTCCATGTTACAATTCTCTACCCACGACACATTTTAGCTTGTGGTTTTAAACGGCTTCCTAGTTAAGGATTTTGATCCTTTCTATGGATGTGCTTGCAACATCAATTCTCAAATTACATTTGTTTTCATGCGACAAGAACTCATCCCTTTTACTTATCCAAGTACTTTGGATTTTCCTGATCATAATCTGACGATCCATTACTTAGATTTAATTTGATTGGTTCTTTGTACTTCTCATGCTACAAGCATGTAAGTTGTGTGATGAATCCATATCATAACATACATGATAGTTTCAATTGCAGAATTATTCTCAATTTTATTCCATTCATGTGACCTTTTAGTTCATCTAGTTTCACCGAGTCTTTCTAAATTGTTTACTATGTGATACAGTAGAAAGTCTATACTAGAGTCTTTCCTGTTTGACTTAGTATTTTCCTAGCTTATACTTAGTTCAAACATTTACTTAGTTTTATACATATGGGTTAAAAGCCTTTTAAAGTCCTTCATGTTTAACACAGTAAATTCCCTTACTAGTTTGAATAGATCTTAATTCCCAATATGTACTAAGTATCTCCTTACGCTTGATCCATTGTCAATAATACTTTCAAATCTAACGATTTAGCATTTGATAGTCATTACACAATAGAGTTCGTATACTTCTTGTTGGACCTTACAAGATTGATTCTTGCTCCCACGAAACTTCTTATCCATAAACCCAAATTTTGCCAAATAAATTTGCAAATGCCGGAAAAACCGAGGCCTAGCCTCATTTTATTTAAAATAGTTAAACAATTAAATAAATAATTTAAATAGGAAAAACGCAAAATACATAGCCCCATCAAGCTCGAGTGCCTAGCACCAAGCAATGAGGCTTGGTTTGCAAGGCACCGAGCCTTGGCATGGTGCAGTGCTATTGCCCTCATAGTGCTGTTGTTGTGCTAGGCTCGTGCTGCTTGGAAGCCACAAGTCGCAGCACATGCATAGCCATGCTGCGTGCACCAAGCTGTGCACCACTACTCGCACACCCGCGCAGCATCACACACGATTAATATCCCTGCAACCTCGGCAACCACATGTGGGCTTCCAAGCAGCCCAGCTGGCCGAAGGCATACACGGGGATATTGTGCCTCGATTTGCGTGCTCGTGCTTTTGGGTTTTTGTCTTGATTGTCCTGTGACATAAAATTAATTCTAAATTGATTTTAGAACCAATATTTGAGCAAAATGAAATAAAACAAGTCCAACTTAAATAAATTAAATTTTAAGTGCACAACCAAAAATTAATTCAAGAACCATTCTTTAAATAATTTTGGTTCAACTTGATGCCACAAAATTGAAAGGGCTAATCTCACAATTAATTTAACCAAGCATAAAGTAATAATGAGTTTTGACAAAATCAAAATTAAAGGGGTTGGAAAAAAAAATAATCATCTAATGAAAATATTTCCAACACTAACTTGTGTTCATTTGAAAAATTACGTCTTCCAATATGAAGATTATTTAAATTTCAATCACAAGATTAAACCTTTATGACTTTAAACAACTTGAAAAATTGATTAAATCAACATATTTCAATAAACAACATGGAATCTAGTAAAATAAAGTTCCAACCAACTAAAATAATTAAAAGCCAAATCTTTAATACTTAAGGGCTTTAAAATCATAAAATTTTCACACTTGAAACAATTGATTTGCAATATTGTGAAAAATGAGCCAACCAATTTAAGCACCTATTTTAACTTTATAATCATGCTCAAAGAGGATTATAAATGCAATAGGTTAATGAAATAACCATACAGATAATGAACAATTAATATGCCATTAAAAAATCAAGGTTTAAAGATTTAAAATGTTCGGCAAAACGTAAAATGCCTCGAAAATAGCATTTTCGGGCAGAGTTTGGCTTCTAGACATTTCTAAAAGGTTCAAAAATGTTCCAGAATAATGATTCCAGTGAAAATTCACCAGTCTTGGGTCAAAATCAGGGGTTCTGGATTTAAAGCCATTTAAATCACGTTGAAAAATAGTTACAATAATTAAATAACGAGCTTCTAATCTAATCAGCAAGCATAACAATAAATTTAAAGTCATTCAATTCACCTTGGAAAATAGTTACAATAATTAAATGAGCACGGCTCCGACACCGTTGTTGGCTTTCGTGATGTTTGACACCACGCGGAACTAAAACCTATCCCATGACCTGCATACAAATTAAAGCAACTAAAACATGCATATTAATTAACAACATAATTAATAACGTAATTAATCAACAAGGTTTCGTGCTTTGCTTTTTCTTAGAGCTCAGAGTTGAAAGTGTTGAGCCCTACAAATGCGGGAGCCTCCAACGTCTTACACCGTGGAGACCCGGCCCGAACGACCCTTACCCAGAAGCTTAGTCGGGGCTAAACCAAGAAAGACTAGAGTATTACGAACTTAATGGTTTTCCCACCTATTGGAAGATGCCTTATTGAGTTCAACTCAAGTGAATAATCCCAACTCCTAAGGTTGGTATTTATAGGCAAACGTTCCCAAAAACTTCAATCATCTTTCCATATTGGAGAAATGATAGAGTGATAAAAGTACGCAATTAATTTAATTCCAAATTAAATTAAATTAGTTATGTAATAGTCAAATTAAAAGTGTCAACATGTGGGAGTTAGTAGGTAAGGACCAAAAATCCATCCTTGAAGAGCAAGCATAAACCCACCTACCCCATGTGCATGGCACACCCCAAGCCTTGGGCTACAAGGCATGCCACACTAGCATCCTTCACCCTCGGCTAGGCCTACCTCGCAAGCCCAGCTAGGTGCTGGCGCTTGCGCTATGGCGGGCTAGCCTCACTGGCAGGCACCGCGTGCAAGCATGCATGGCCAGCAGCCTTGCTGCACGCAATGGCGTGCTGGCCTTACACACTTGTTGTATGCTTGCGGGGTTGCACTGCTAGCTAGCTTGCCCGACCAGCTTACCCAGGTAGCACACAAATTCGGCTTTTAGGCTTGTGGTCGAGGCTAGCGCATGGCTAGCTGCTTTGCTAGCCTTGCACGCCTAGCCCTGGTCTTTACACGTTGACTTTGTTATTTGACTTATTTTCTCGTCTTCTCGGTTCATAAAATCGACTCGACTTACGACGCTCGACTTTGATGCTCTAAGCTCTAAATCCGACGTCTTTGTTCGTAAAAATCTACCGACTCATTTAATCCTTTGTATTAATTCTTCGTTTCAGTTCGTTAACTCAATTAAGTGTGACCCGAAGGGTTCAACTAATATTAAGCTGTAATATTAATTATTTATTATTATTACTGATCGGAAGCGGCCTCTAGCTAAGCAATTCGATCACTTAACCTCACTAAATAATTAGCTTTCTAATAATTCTAAACCCTCTATTGGAATAATACACTTTTTCGAAGGACACCTTCTTTTCTCAAGAAAATTAGTAGCTACGAGCAGATAACAGTCGGCTCAAAAATGAGATGGCCTAGCTGTAAAGTGATTACAAGGCTAGAAAACGAGATGTATTGCGAAGAATGCAGGAAGATGGTCTGGGATCTCATCCATCCGGGCGTCGAGTTTGCATACTTCCAACTAAAGTATCAGTATGCCAGTAAGGTGTGTGATGCCAAGACTTTAAGTATGGCGGCACCGGCTCCATTTAAGGAGTGAGCCAACATTGCCTCGGATGACGAGGAAGAATAGAAAGAGGAAGAAGAGCTTGAGGAGCAAAACAATCAAGCCCTGGTTGACTCTAACCAAGTTCATCCTGGACACACTAAAGCCGAGCTCCCATCTAGCCAAGACCAAGCAGTTCCTCCTTCCCAACAATCCCAAGAGTCTTAGTATCGCTACCGACAAGTAGTCGTTTTCATTTCCGGCTTGTGTGCCAATTATTTTGAATGTAGTTCAACTTTTGTCTTTTGGATGTATATCCGGCTTGACAATCACTCACCCACCCTTTTGTCAAGTTTATTTTATGAAATTATCGACTGAGTAAGTTTTGCTAAATTTGCTTCAATTTTTTGCAATTTTTGATTTGCCTTGATTGCTGCATATATATGTTTGTATTTTGCCCAACTTGTTAATTACATACGGCAACTAACAAACCGGCTGGACTTTTGCCCTAGGGCAACTGTGTGGTTGGTTTCAAACCTTGATGGTTTGACTTGGGAACTTTTGATACTTTAAAGAGTATAACATGTTCCTTAGTTAATCAATCACAGATCACAACCGTCTAATATATAGGCGGGTAGACAGTTGGCCCCCTATGCGGTTCAAGTAGTTTAATGAACTATCTTTTCCACCGTTTGAGGTAGTTATACCCTAATTATTGTAGACACCTAAAAATGTCTCCCCGAAACCAAAGCCGATGATGAACAATCTTTCACCGCCACCATTGGTCGGGTTGAGTATTTTTAATTCATTTCGTATTATTTATTAATTGAGCACGATTAATGAATAATAACCTAAATAAGCCCGGAACTATGACACGACACTTAAAAATACCGAACTTAATTATTAAGAATTAGGTTAGGAATGAACTTAGACGCTTTTTGGGCAGAATTGTGTACCGTGACACGGCACTCTGTACCGCACCACGGTGGACAATGCCGTGACACGGTGTCCGATATTATGTCGCGGTACACATACCTTGTCACGGTGCCCAATTAGGGTTTTTCCGCGGCATAGTTTTTCTAGGGTTTTGTGTGATCCCCTGGTCATTTCTTCTATAAATAGCCCCCTTATTTCTGCAGTTCGGGGCATCAAATAATTCTCTATTCTCTCTTCTATGATCTAGCCTAAACACTAGCCTACCCTATTCTCTCACGATACTTCCTCCAAGCACTCCAAGGAGCTCATACTTTACCCGAGATTCCGTCCTTAAGCCAAGGCGTGAAAGATAGAACTATTTGAGGGTTTGGCCCTAAATCAACTTCATTTAATTTAATTTCAATTATTGTTTATTAATTTCCTTGAAGTTACTAACACGTTTATTATTTTGTAGTTGCAAGCAAACAAAATCAAAGTAAGGAATCATGTTCCTTTTATTTCTATTATTTTCCTAACGATTTTTATTATGTTTGTCATATATTAATTGTTGGATTTATTGTTAAATTCCTTCCAATATTAATGTTAATTTTATTGTAGTTTTATGATCACCATATTACATGTTTAAAGGGAATATGTAATTGAAAATAACGCCTAATAAGATAATTTGGACGATCGATTTAGGTTCCCTTTTAATATTGTTATTAAATAAAGTGATCATAATATTTTAGAATAATAAGTTGCATTAATATTCAACCAATTAAGCATATTAATATTTTGGAGCGAATTGAATATTTTTTTTGTATGCCTTTGATATCTCAGGAATCTCTTTTCACTATAAGAACCGAGTGATAATAATAATAGTAGAATCACTTTTCTACTCGATTCTTATTGTGAAAAGCGATTCCAACGATCTCAAAGGCATACAAACAAAATATTTAATTCGCTCCAAAATATTATTATGCTAAATTGGTTGAATATTAATGCAACATATAATTCTAAAATATTCTGATCACTTTATTTAATAACAAGATTAAAAGGGAACCTAAACCGGTTTTCAAAATTATCTTATTAGGTGTTATTTTCAATTACATATTCCCTTAAAACATGCAATATGGTGATCATAAAAATATAATAAAATTAACATTTATATTGGAAGCAATTTAACAATAAATCCAACAATTAATATATGACAAACATAATAAAAACCGTTAGAAAAATAATAAAAATATAAGCAACATGATTCTGTACTTTGATTTTGTTTGGTTGCAACTACAAAATAATAAACGCGTTAGTAACTTCAAGGAAATTAATAAACAATAATTGAAATTAAATTAAATAAAGTTGATTTGGGGCCAAACCCTAAAACAGTTCTACCTTTCACGCTTGGTTTAAGGACGGAACCTCGGATAAAGTACGGACTCCTTAGAGTGCTTGGTGGAAGTATCGTGAGAGAATAGGGTAGGCTAGTGTTTAGTCTAGAGCATAGAAGAGAGAATAGAGAATTATTTGATGCCTCGTACTACTTAAATAAGGGAGGTATTTATAGATGAAGTGACCAGGTGATCACACGAAACCCTAGAAGAGATATGCGTCGTGGAAAAACCCTAGTTGGGCATCGTGACACGGCGTGTGTACAACGACACGGTACTGGAAACCGTGTCGCGTCATTATCCACAATGGCGCGGTACAGAGTGTCGTGTAACCGTGCACACTTCTGCCCAAAAAGCGTCTAAATTCATTCCTAACCTAATTCTTAATAATTAAGTTCGGTATTTTTTAGTGTCGTTTCATAGTTTCCGGCTTATTTAGGTTATTATTCATTAATTGGGCTCAATTAATAAATAATACAAAATGAATTAAAAAAGGTTTGGGCCAAAATATAAACTGGACTATGCATTGACTAAACAATAGGACTAATCCGTTGACTATTTTGTGAGCTGGGTTTGATTGAATATGGATTTTAAGTACTCCTAGGATTAAATACTTAACTTGACTAATAGTGGCGGTGAAATATTGTTCATCATTGGGTTTGGTTACGGGAAGACATTTTTAGTTGTCTAAAGAAGCCCCCACTTTGAATGACTTTGTAGAAACATCAACTTCGAAAACAATAGTCAAAGTAGTCGATGGAGAATGATTTAAGACGTTTTGCGCTCCTAAATCACTCTTTATACGCCGATACCTGCAAAAAAGCGTTAGTTCCACAGATAAAAGTGTAAAGGGGTAGAATGCGTATCTCACACCAGCGTATCGGTGGCAAACAAATTTGGTAGTTTTCTATCCCTGAAGAAATCCACCGGATGAAGATTGTTGTGATATTTTACACGATTAAGGAATGTTGATAGACGATATTATCGCTGACTTCTTTGCCTTGAGAGGTGGCAATGTCCAACAATTTTCCATGCTTGAGGGAAATTTTTTTTGATGATTAGATTACAAGTCTATGTGTATCGAGAACCTTGCGCCGTGAACCGTCTTCGCTTAGGGAGATGATCACTAATGTCTGAAAAATGATGATGGTTCAATTGTCCCTGAACGTGGGCTATAAATGGTTCGCTTGTCCCCGAACGTGGGCTGTTGATGGTTCGCTTATCCCCGAACGTGGGCCGTAGATAGTTCGCTTAACCCCGAACGTGGGCTGTAGATGATTAGACCTTCAAGCCGAGTATTCGACTGTATTTGGTGCTTGAAATAATGGAAATATGAATTTGATGCTTGCTAGCGGTAATATCAAATGGAATTTCCCAGGAGTATTCGGTGAAAAGGTAAGTGTCAAAGTGTTGCGGAAAGCCGTTCAAACTTGGTCAAATGATGGTCGAATATTCATTAAAAAATTCCTAGAGCTGCAGGTGACGCGTAACTACCGTGTCACGTGGCTATGTGCCCTGACACGGCGTGTTCTACCGTCACACGGTGTTATTTTTTATGACGCGGCGTTTTGTCTGCTGAATTAATCATGTGCGCTTGAATTTTTTTCGATTTTTGCTCCTTTAATGCTGTTGTTTTGCCGCGTCACGACGAGTGGCACCGTGACACGACACCTGTTACTGTCACACAGCATGATGTATAGTGTCACGGCGCCTATGTGTATCCTTTAAATTCGAAAATCACGGCTGCTTCCTCATTTGATTTTCATTACTTCGCTGCTCGAGTTTTTTCGCCCTCGCTGCTGCCATTTTTCGAGCTTGCTTCCTTGATTCTTCATCAAATTCACTTAAATTTCTTGCAAACTTCCTAATTTTTGAATTTCTACAAGGATCTATGTAAGTTTTCTTGCCTTTTGTCTCGAATTTTGCTTAAAACGAACGATTTTCGTATGTAAACCCTTAAAAAATCAATTTGGGGGGTTTTTTTTTTGAACTTTTATGTTTTAATTCTTGCTGTGATTTTGCTTGTTTATGTATGTGTGTTGGTTTGTGAGCAATTTGAGACCAAGTGTGCATGATTTGGTGAAGAAATGAGCAAATCACCGTTTTTGGTACTACTTTATGCGTGAATGGTGTTTATATTGTTCTTATTTTGTTTTGTCACTTGAATGATGATATAATTGTTGTAGATCTTGTAAAACATGCTATAATGTGTAGATATGTTGTTTTCATTCAATTTCAAAACATGCGCTGTTTTGCATATATACTACATTGTCATGGAGAACATAGTATCATGCGGTTAGGAAACTGTAGTTTTATCTTGTCATGGAGAAACTAAATACTAGAAATGATTCCATTATTTTGCTGATTTTCTAGCCTTAAGGTAAAAATTTAGTGCATAGCGAAAAATGCGACTTTAGGTAATTTTCAATTTTTAATAAATAACTAAAAAACTTAGGAAATGATGCTAAGTATTTAGATTTTTATCTTTTTTGAACATAATAACATGCCTAGTCGACGAGACCGAGATATTTCTATTTGTGGCCGGCGTCAGGCCTTGAGAGAGGACACTCCCTCGGTTCCTGAGGATGTGGACGAGGCTTTGGAGCCCAAGCCTCACCCCTCTATGAGCAAGGGTAGGTGGACTCCACCGTCATGGACACCAGGCGAGTTAGTTTCCTGTCATGAGAACCATATTTCTCACCATCCCCTTGCCGGATTAGTCGATGGTGTACTTCCCCATCATGGTTCTGGAGTTGGAGACTTGATTCCCCTGGTATATAGGCTCATCATAAGGGATCCCGTTACCAACGCTTTATGGGAGTCCGCTGGTTTAGATGATTTTTACTCAGCAGTTTTAGGATTTCGCAGCCTCTGAGGCAGTGGTTCAACAGTCGTTCGAGCCTTGTTAGAGTATTTTTGGGATTCTACCAACATTTTGCACTTCGCTTGGGGGGAGATGATGGTGACTCCCCTCGATTTCAGCATGATCAGCGGCCTGTATTTCACTGCTCGGCCCGTTTAGCAGATATCTGACCTCACTTGGGGGGCGAGTGAGGTAGCAGACTTTCTAGGTTCTGTTGTTCACCATATTAGGACTCAGTTAGTGCCTTGGGGTGTTCCTCGGAATGTGCGGACAGAGTGGGCTTCTATTCTTGCCCATGGTTTGGACATTACTAAGACGACACCTAAGCAGCGAGTACGGATCTTCATCTTGATCCTCATTTCTTGGACTCTTTCTCATGATAGGAGTTCTTGCGCACTTCTCCACTACGTGCCGTCTCTTACCAGGATTGCTGAGAGGGGTCCACGATTTTCCTATCAGTGCCAGCTAGTGTGACCGGGGCTAGTCTCGAGTGAAGTCAATACCGAGTCTACGAGGGTTGCTGCATCGGGGTACCTTCACTATTGGCGTAAGGATCGACCTTACCGTGTATTTCTTTCATTTTGACATTATTTCTCGGCATTCACTGTATTATTTTACCGTTTTTAAGTCCCGATCGAGATTCAATATCGACCTTGGGCTGGCCTCACAGACCTCCCTAAGGCTTTGGTGCTCTCGACGTATTGTACCGTCTTCTTTGGTACATCACGTCTTATCTGGTATCTTAGAGAGCGCGTTGTCCTTCAGCACAGCGTTGACCGCTTTGTAGTGCCATTGCCTCCGCCTGCGTTGATGTTGCACTCACGCTCCTTTCTTGTGAGCGGAAGGGAGCTCTATCAGTTTCCTTGGCGAGAGCTCGTGCGTATGGACGCCAATTATTCCTCATTGCCCGGGGCCGATTGGTATGGTAAAGGATCATATTATTGATGCACTAGAGCGTTTTAGACAAGCATAGGAATCCCTGCTGACACAGGGAAAACTAGGTCGTTGACTAATCCTCCCTAATGTCAAACAAATTTATAATCACTTAACAAACCTAAGTACAAGTAAAGAGGTAAGTCAAGGGTCAAACCACTAGGAACGGTTATGTTCAAGTATTTCTAATTAACGCCTAAGCTAGGTCGAAGTCAAGGTGAAAAGGTAACACTAATCAACTACCTAAACCAAGAACCAAACAAACAAATGAAACACTAGGGAAAGGGGATCAACATGCATTCATGATAATCAAGCTAATTAGGGAAACAAGCAATCCAAGCAATGTAAAGAAAATAGTAGGAGCAATTAGGAGCATTCAACTAATCATCCTCATACTCTCTAACCTAGATTTCTCTAGTGCTAAACAACAAGAAGAAACATAATCAAATACTCAACCAATTATGATCAAATTGATATCAAGTGGTCATGTCAATCAATCCAATCATGCAATCAATGCTAGCATCATGGTTAGCTACTCCAATCAAACTAGACAACATGCAAACCCCTATGAATCAATTTAATTTCAACACAAGAACTACTCAAATTCCCAAATCAATCTCAATCCATCAATCATACATGTTTACCCAATCCCTAGTAAGGAAACTACTCAAGAATCATAGTAGAGATGAAAAACAAAACTAAACCAAACATCAAAATCAATCATTAAAATCAACCTAACAATATGAAATTAAACAAAGCAATAAAGAGGAGAGAGAGTGAGAAATTCTCATTGATTGATTATGAAGATCTTCAATACAATTGTCACCATTGAATCTTGAATCTCACAAACCCCACCATTGAAATCCCTCACTTTCTCTCTCTAAAACTACTCCTAAACTATCCTTAAAACTAGAGAGAGAAACTCTCAACCTAAGCTAAAATATGAGAGAGAAATTCTAAGCTATTCTAAAGTTGTTAAAAAATAGAAAGGTCGCAAGTATATATACAAAGAAAAACAAAAGGGATGGAGAACCACGGTGCGTATGCACAAGAGGGTCTGCGCGTGCACCAACCTATGGTGCGCACACACTGGAGGGTGTGCGCACGCGCACCATAGGTTGGTGCCGGTCATGCACACTGCTGCGCTCAAGCACCATAGTGATGGTCGTGCACTCGGCCTCTTGCTTTAGTTCTAGCGCTCACAAGTATGCTCCTCATCGACACTCTCGAGGTGATGCCCACGAGGAGGGCAGCCTTTTAATCTTTAAATGTTTGCACACTCCGAACCTAAAATTAATGAGAAAATATCCGTAAGAGAGCGGCAAACAAGATTTCAAAACTTCACTTACAAGAAATCAAGTATAAGTAAGAGAGAAAGAAAAAAGAATAGAAATTAAACTAAAATAGCTAATAAAGAATAAAAATCATGGAAAACTCATAAAAGTGAACGGAAAACCACAATGAGCTATAAAGACAGAAAATAAGAGAAAACTAGAAAGATTATAAGAAAATAAAACGAGAAATTATAGAAAAAGGAATAAAAAACTACTCTACTGAGCGCCATAAGTGATGCTCATAACCTGCCTCAAGAGTTCGATCCGGTAAGCTTTTTGATATAGCTTTCATTCTTCTTAATATTGTTTGTTACTGATTTTTTGCATTCAAGTCACGCATTCGGATATGATAGGCTTGATGAAGCTGGTTGATGCTCTAAAACATTGCATCATCAACCTGTGACATGGTGCGAGTTGTCAGAGCGGGTCGGACGATGTTTACGAGGTATATTCGCCTGTTTTTTCCATGTTTACTTTTTGTTTTATCTTACACCACTGATATCTTCTAATTTTGTGCCTTTTAGGAGCGACGAAGGTCTCGCTTGCGCTTGAGGCATAGAGGCTCGGACGAGGGGGAGTCTAGTCGCCGTAGACGATCCCATGAGATTCGTCAGCATTCTCAAAGCCAATAACTGCAGCCTCCACCTTCTCAGCCATTTCAGCAGTTTCAGACACAGTGGCAGCAGCCTTAGCCTGTTGGGTTTCGATGAGTCCAACCCATCGCAAAAAGAAACCCGACCCAAAACCAATCTCACAATAATTATAAACATAAAGCATAATTAACATAAACACAACACTCAGTAAGAGATTATTACCTTTGTAGCGTGCTTCGCTCACTTAATGGAGCTCTTACATCGAAAGCCCTTAGCCCAGCTCACACGAGGACCTCCAATGAAGTCCACCCAAAACGCGAACACCGAAATTGGTCTATTGCCTTAGAGTTAGCAAGGCCCGACCTAAACCTGACTAATTAATTGTGTTCAAAGGTTATCACACTGTGATGCCTTTTTCAACACTTACTCACGCAATTTTCCCAATACCCCAACTTGGGTATTTATAGGGAAATACAAGAGTGATAAATGCTCACCCATCAATGTGGGAGATTTGATTTTTCCATTTTATTTTAAACCTAAAATAAAATACATAATTAAGCTACTAATAAATCAACAAGTGTCAAGCTCACATGGGAGGTTAGGTGAGGACCATTTGGAAGAGGGGGGGACCAAACTTGCTCCCCACTCCCTCTCCCAAAACCGGCCAACACACACCCCAAACACCTAATGAAATCGCGCCACGTACCAGCCCCACTTGGGCACCAAGGCACCCCAAGTGGGCTGCCATGGTTGCTGCCACCTTCGGCCCAGCAAACTTATGCGTGCGAGCTACTAGCTGCAGCATGCTAGCACGCCACGCACTAAGTGCGGGCTGCTAGCCGCAGCTTGCTAGCAAGCCTCGCACTTGGTGCGAGCTGCTAGCTTCGGCTTGCTTCTTGAGCTGGGCGTGGCGCGCCATGCCACATGCATCGCTGCCCCTGTGCGCCAACATGCACACATTGGAAGCAGTGCTAGCATGTTAGCGCGCTGCTAGCTAGCTAGCATTGCTAGCTTGTGCTGCTGCTATTAGCGATGGTGCACTAGCACGCACCAGCCAGCCTAGGCTTGGCTTTGTGTGCTTGCTAGCCACCTTGCTAGACCGTATGCCCCTAGCACTTGGTTTGCTCGGGGCATTCCGATGCTAAGGGTATTATAGTGTTGCAATATTTTTCGAACTCTTTGAGATGGTTTAGCAGGCTTTCATGTTTAGCCCCACTAAATTGTCGCCTCTCTATCAAAGTGATCATTGTCGGCCTTATTTCAAAGTCATTCGTCAGTGTTGTAGGTGTAGCAATCCCACTTTCAAACCTACATGCACCCAGAATCCCCAATTCCTTCAACGCCACCCTTGGATTTCCTCCCATCCTTGCTTGTTCTTCTTGTTGTGGTTCCTCTTCACTTAGAGGGCAAGAACTCAAAGAACATCTAGCAACTCTTATCCTTGCAATTTTCCTCTCAATTTTCGGATCAAGTGGCACTAATGAACGATTGTGCTCTACGCATACAATCTCAAAAGAAACAATTAGTAGCACGGCTACAAATGTAGCCAAAAAGGGAAAAATATTTTTGTATTTTTCAATTAAAAATGAAGTAGACTTAACAACTATAGAAAAGCATCAATTTTATTCCCCGGCAACGGCGCCATTTTGATGTGTGGTAATCTAGGTCGTTGAAAATTAAAGCACCACAAAATCAAACAATTAAGAAAGTCAAACTTATTCCTAGTATAGGACAAGTCCGAGTAGAACCACGAGGAATGAGAGGGAGAATGTTATAGCCTATGGTCAAGCTACTTCGAAGAATGAGAGGTGAATTGAATTGTAACTAAAGTTTCAATCAACTAATCAAGTCAAGAAAATCAATATGCTAAACACTAGAGATTAAGGTTCAACATGCAAGCTCAATGATCATGCTAATCGATGAATAACTCAATTGATTCAAACGTTGCAAAGGACAAACAATAGTTGCAATTAATATAATTCAAAAGCTATCTTCTATAATTCAAGCTAGGGTTCACTAAGAATGAATAACAAGGAAAATAACAATCAAATTCAACCAATTAAAGCAATTCTCAAATCAAGGGTTCATGTCATTGAAATTTGCTATGCAATCTAGATTAATCATCTAGATTGATCACTCCTAATCAAATTAATCACATGCACAACTATGTCAACCAATTTAATTGCAACAATTCAATCAACCAAGAATCATCAACTAGAAAAAATCATCAATCAAGCATGCTTCCCCTTCTCCCTAGCTACTAATCTACTCACAAATCATAATGGAATTGAAAAACAAAGCAAATTGAATCACAAACTTCATCATTTCAAGCTTAATCAAAGAGAAAATCAAATTCAACAAATTCTCAAACCAAAGATCAACAATCAAATGAAACATTCAAGAATTAAAGGAAAGATCAAGCAAAAGTAAATTCAAAGAAAGAAATTCTCACTAATTTTCATTGATTGAAGATGGAATCCAAGCTTAAAGATGTAATTTGAAGTACAAAACAAGTAATCTAAAGTTTCTCTCTCTACTAAATCTAGAAATAAGTCTCATGTACAAGTGAAAACGTCATATCCCTAAAAAAAGGAAAAGTCAAGGGGTATATATAGTAAAACGAGCATAAGGGGACGAAGAACAGCCGTGCGCGCGCACGCACAGGGGGGCCTGCGCGCGCACACCCCTGCTGCAATTTTGTAGCGTGCGCGGCTCCTCTTTCTTTCTTTTAGTCCGTAGCGTGAAGTCTTGCTCCTAGAGCTCTCGTGCATCCCTATCGACGGCGCTCTCGTGATGATGCCTGCGAGGAGGGTAGCCCTTGATCTTCACATTTTTGCGTGTTCATGACCTAGAATAAATGAGAGCGCAACCGTGAGAGCGCGACAAATAAAACTTTAAAACTTCACCAACAAAAATTCAAGTAAAAATAAGGGAGAAAGCAAAATGCATTGAAACTAAACTAAAATAACAAATTAAGAAAAAAAATCATGAAAAACTCATAAAAGTAAACGAAAACCAAACTGAGTTATAAAGACGGAAAATAAAATAAAACTAGAAAATTTATATGAAAATAAAGCAAGAAAATATAGAAAAAGAAACTAAAAGCTACTCTATTGAGTGCCATAAATGACGTGCCCCCCCTTTTTTTTAACTGACCATCTGCGTTCTTTTTTTATTTCAGATTTGGTTTATGGAGCGCTTGGAACTTTTTGAAGCCCCCGATGATATTGAAAAATATAGTCCCAATGATCTAGTTTGTAGGAAGAAAAACTACTCTGCAACCATGTTTTATGATGATTGGAAGTTGTTCTTTGCGAAGAGAGAATTTTCCATTCGATGGGTGGTGCCTTGGTGGAGGCTTACTAGGATGGTCAAGACAAATGATACTCCATATTGTCGTGTTCCTAGTCTCTCAAAATTTACTTTTTATTACCCTTCCCGATTGATGCGACAATATGGTCTTGAACAAGTAGTTCCACGCTATAATGATAGTCCTTGTGAAGTATCATTGCAAGAAAGTAATGTTCATAAGTATGAGACATATTGGATTGGAAGACCCATGTGGACCGTTTCTGCTAGTAATCAACCTCCTCTACCCTTATCTAGTGCATACAAGTCATGGTTGAATCCTCGAAATAGGAGGGAACGAGTTGGATCACGTGATTTTGATGGTGATGTAAACGAACGACTTGGAAGTAAGAAGGCGCCTCCTAAAGATCGTCTTGGCCCGAGAACACAAGGAATTGAATTTAAGACTCCTATCATGCCTAAGAAGACAAGTTGGTGTATAGGGAGAAACAGCCTAAGAAACCTGAGAGATGTGAAAGGGGTGAAAGCTTTACTAGGGGTGTGATGGTTTGAGCTACAAAGGACACACTAATGGTGAAGGCCAACCTAGTTGAAAAGAAAAAAAGGGATTCCTAAGGCTGAGAAGGATTAGACCAATATTGCTTTCCTTTTATGATTTAAGTGTTAATTTTTAAATAAGGCGTATGACGCTAATAGTTGTAGTGACATTTATTTCATTAATAATAGCATATTTATTTTTGCCTTAATTAAAACTTACAATGATTTTCATGTATTTTTTTATTTTTATTTAACCGAGTCAAGAAGTCGGATGCAATGGAAGAATAGTAATAATTGTCGAAACAGCGAAAATAAACCTGAATTGCAAAATTCCGCACAAACAAACTACCGTGTCACGGCAGATTTTGCCGCATCACGGTGTACTTTTCCGCGTCACGGTATGGAAAGCCGTGACACGGTGTGTTCTGCTGTGGTGCGGTACTCGCTGCTATGCAATGTTTCTTGGTTTTTCACATTCTTCTGCCTTGTACACTGTTTTTTGTTGACAAAGAAGGGATTTTTATTTTTAAAGTGGCCGGGCCCCCTTGAAGGAATGCCTACGTATCCTCCTAAAGGAATCAGGCCAAATGTAGCTCTATCGGGTCTTGAACCCATGTAATTAAGCATAAAATTTCTTAAGTTGATCAAAGTTGGTTAAATTGTCGAAACCGTTGCCATCCATGTCTACCAATTGTGCCGCTCCACCAGATTAGATAGCTTTGACAATGTATGGACCTGACCAGTTTGGTCTAAATTTTTTCTTGGATGTAGCACATTTTTGCGAAGTGCTTTAAGTACTAGATCGCCTTCTTTGATGTTCCTAGTCTTTACCTTTATATTAAAGTGTTGTGCTATATGCTGTTGGTAGGTTTGGACATGATGCAAAGCTGCCAAGTGTTTTTCGTCAAGTAAGACTAGTTCTTCATATCTTGCTCTAATGCAATTGACTTCATCTAGTTAGCTTTCTAACGCAATCCGTAGAGAAGGGATCTCTAACTCGATTGGTTATACGGCTTCAACTCCATAGACTAAAGAGAAGGGGGTAGCCCCGGTTGATGTACGAACGGAAGTTCGATAACCCCAAAGATAAAAATGTAGCTTGCTTGGCCAATCTTTATAGATTTCCATCATTTTTTCAATGATGGTCTTTACATTCTTGTTGGCTGATTCCACCGCACCATTGGTTTGTGGCTTGTAATGTGATGATCTGTGGTGTTTAATGTGATAAATCTATAATAATTCCGCGCATTTCGCTTGGAAATTCGTCCTATTATCACTGATCATTTCATGAGGCACACCATAGCGGCATAGTTTTTCTCGATGAACTAGGCTACATGTTTTGCAATGAGTTTGGCATATGAAGCACCCTCGACCATTTAGTGAAGTAGTCGATTGCCACAGGGATGAACTCGTGTCCCCCTTGTCGTAGTGGCGTTATCTTCCAAATGATGTCGATTCCTCAAGTAGAGAAAGGCCATGGAGAAGTGTATGTGTAGAGAAACGAAGGTGGAACGTGCTGCAAATTTGCATAAACTTGACACTTCATACATTTCTTGACATATTTGTGGTAATCTTTTTCCATGGTATTCCAATAATAACCTTGTCGTTGAATCTTTTGGTCTAACATCTTAGCGTTCATATGAGTTCTGCATATCCCGGCGTAAAGGTTTTTCATGGTTCTGTATGCTTCTTTCTTAGCTATGCATAACAGGTTTCTCCCTTGTGTGGTCCTCTTATGGAGTTCTCCCTTGATGAGCACATACTGTGAGGCCATGAGCCTCACAGCACGGCTTGCCCTTTTATCAGTGTTAGGAGGGTATTCTCCCTTCGTCACATAATTAAGGATGTCCGTGTACCATGGCTCTTCATCTTCTTCTTGTGAATCTTGTTCATTATCAAGTGTATGAACATAAGCCGACTCATATCTTCTTTCTATAGCTAATGGCATTCTGATTGTGTCTCTTGGAATTCGAACCATTGACGCCAACTTAGCTAGTGCGTCGGCAAATTGATTTTCTTCTCTAAGAAAGTACATGTACTCCACATCATCATGTTGCTCCGTGAGAGTTTCTAGATGAGCTTGATACGTAGCGAGACTTTCACTTCTCACCTTCCATCTCTTTGAGATCTGGTTGATGATCAATGAAGAGTCGCCGTAGATTCTCTACTTCTTGATTCCCAAGGTAACATCTGTTTACAATCCCAAGATGCACGCTTCATGTTATGCGGCGTTGTTGGTGACATCGAAATCAAGCTTCATGGAGATTGGGATGTGCTCTTCATTGGGTGATACGAGCAAAACTCCTACGCCACAGCCCTTTTGGTTTGAAGCTCCATCAAAATAGAGTGTCCAGCTATCATCTTCGGTCATGAGTAGATCTTCATCAGGGAAGTCATACCCTTCTTCTTCTTTCACAACTTCCTCTAGTGGGAAATCTGCTAATAAGTCAGAAACTGCAGAACCTTTGATGGCTTTTTGTGGTATGAATTTCAAGTCAAACTGAGCAAGGTTGACTATCCATCTTGATAATCTGCCATTGAGAGTTGCCTTCTCGAACAAGTACTTGAGAGGATCCATCTTTGACACAACATGCACTGTATGAGTGAGCATGTAATGTCTTAATTTCTGTGCAGCCCACACTAGTGCGAGACAAAACTTTTGAAGTGGCGTGTACCGGGTATCATAAACTTGAAGCTTCTTACTCAAATAGTAGATTACATTTTCTTTGCTTTCGATTTCTTGTGTTAGTATTGCTCCCATCGTTTCTCTTGTGACCGTAAGGTAGAGTCGAAGAGGAAAGTCAGGTATTGCTGCTGCTAGCACAAGTGGATTTGCCAAGTACTCTTTGATCTTGTTGAAAGCTTTTTTGCAGTCATCGTCCCATGCAACTGGAACATTCTTCTTAAGTTTCTTAAATAAAGGTTCACATATCGTAGTGAGTTTGGATATGAATCTACTTATGTATTGCAATCTTCTGATGAAACCTCGAATCTCCTTCTCAGTCTTAGGTGGTGGCATGGCCATAATTGACTGACTTTTGTGGGATCTATTTCAATCCCTCGAGAATTGATCACATAGTAAAGGAGTTTGCCTGATGTAACTCCGGATGCACACTTTGCTGGATTTAATCTCATGTTGTACTTGCAGAGTCGTTCAAAGAACTTACAGAGTGCAACGATGTGGCTTGGTCGATCTTTTGATTTGATGATCATATCATCAACATAAACCTCCACTTCTTTATGCATCATATCATGTAACAATGCTGTTCCTGCTCTTTGGTAGGTGGCACTCGCGTTTTTCAACCTGAACGGCATTACCGTGTAGCAATATGTTCCCCATTGCGTAATGAATGTGATTTTCTCCATGTCTTCTTCGGCCATCAATGCTTGATTATATCCAGCGTACCCATCAATGAAGGAGAGGAGTGCATGGTTTGTTGTATTGTCAACTAGAATGTCGACGTGGGCTAGAGGGAACCCATCCTTTGGGCTTGCCTTGTTGAGATCCCTGTAATCAACACACATTCTAACCCTTCCATCTTTCTTTGGAACTAAAACAAAGTTGGCTATCCATTCTGGATACTTGGACACTTTGATGAAACCCGCATCCAGCTGTTTTCTGATTTCTTCTTTGATTTTTAGAGCGACATCCGGTTTCATGCAGTGTAGCTTTTGCTTAACAGGCTTCATACCTAAAATGAGTGGTATTGTAGGCTGAGCTATATCCATGTCAATACCTGGCATGTCTAATACATCAACAAATTCACTAAGTATGTTAATTAGCTCTTTGCGTTCGTCTTGACTTAGTGTTAATCCAATTTTAACTTCTTTGATAGTAATATAATTGGAAATATTAATTGTTTCTATATCTTCAATTATTGCAGTTTTATTATCGTGTTCTTCCATTGCTTTTATTATCTCTTTGTCATTTTTATCATTAGCAAAGAAATATTGATCAAGGTCAGGGGAATGACACGCATCGTAAGCAAAGGTACTCATCTTATTGAATTCATCAAACATTACATCAAAGAGGGCAAGGTCAGCTGCGAACTCGCCGAAATTATTAGGGATAGATGGGGGAGACTCGACAAGAGACTGGACACAAGGAGGAACTACAAAAATAGACTCTATTGCAGAAAGGGGGTCAGCCTTAGATCCTACAGGCTCATCAACAGGCTCAAACTCGGACTCAAACTCAAACGATTCAGTTTCATCAAACATAGGGCCTTCGCCAGTGGTGACTTCCAGCTTTTCTCCTCTTGGCGTAGTGATCTTCACCGTCTTACACCATCCTTTCAAAAGACCTTCATCTGGGACTATGAACTTAGAGGGGTCGAAGTCTTTGCTCGACATGACATTTTGAATGAGCATAGGGTTATCGTCATCAATGTGCTTGAGTTTATTATTTTTGAGCCCGAAAATAAGATTGATGCCCATATCAACGCAGCCTGGACGGGTTGGTTCCCTAGCTGTTGGGAACAAATCACCTTCATCAATGAAGTTACAATCCAAAAATACTTCAAACCCTGGCTCGCGCCTCCCGTAGTGGACGAAAGGCTCAGGATATTCATAGCATGGATAGTCCTCCCCTTCTTTGATGTACTGACCATAGAGAGTGAGGGGATAGGAATCCATAGTCATTTCTATTTTCATGGCTCGAGCATTATTGCGAGCCTTCATCTTCAGCAGAGATTGTTTCACATCTTCTTTTGTTGGATTGAATCCCAAGCCAAATGTGTCCTTTTTGGCTGCACCAGGATAGTCCCAAAGTTCAGCCATTTTCTTTTTAAGTCCAAGGGTCATTCTAGGGAAATGCCCTTACTTCTTCATAATTGCATTGATGTTGACATTCGAATAGGGATCGAAGTCGAGATGACATTTCTCCTTTTCTTTGATCATGAGAACGTGTTCTAGAGAATAACCCTAGAGATCTTCATCTTCATCATCATGCTCTACATGCACGATGGAAGTATGAATGACTTGAATGCGCATAGGAGAGGCATCAATGGTGATTGGAACCCCTCCAACTATAGCTTTGACCTTCTGGTGCACCGATGATGGGATCGCCTTTAGCTCATGAAGCAAAGGGCGCCGTAACAACAGATTGAAAGAAGACTTAATGTCCACCACCTGAAACTTGGTGCGATGTTCAATGACTCCAGTAGTGATATTCAACATGATAGTACCCACGGCTTGACGGTGAGTAATATCATAAGCACGAATCCCTTACGTGGAAGAAATCAATTCTTCATCTCTTATGCTAAGCTTCTTCGCAGTACGAACCGGGCATACATTTATTGCCGAGCCATTATCAATTAGGCTCATAGGAACATTCATCTGCCGAGCCATTATTGATTGCCGAGCCAATCCCTTAGGTGTAATGCCTTTTTGTGCTGATCCTCTTCTGGCGGCAAATCCTTGTCAGAAAACGAAATTAGATTGCTGGTACTTGGTAACTCAGTAGTGAGAAAGCTAACTAGCCCTTAAGGAGTCATATCACTATCAACTCCTTTTTTCAACAGAGCATTCATCACAGCCTTTAGATGCTCGTGGGAGGTAGCCAAAAGCTTCCATTCATCCATTTCCACCTGAGTCTTTTACAATTGTTTGATCACATCGTTGCTTAAAGGATCAATTGTTTCAACTATCAATTGTGCTTGTAGTGGAGGTGGAGGTGGGATAGGTTGTTGTAACCTTCCATTCCTAGTGAGGAACTTGACCTCAAGGTCCCCCCAAACATCTACATTGTCTTCACAGTCGACAGCTCCTAGACGTCTTCATCATCGCTATCCCAGATTCCATTTACTTCTTCAAAACTTGATACGAAAACAAAATCTGGAAAAGGTTTATCCATAGATTGGATGAGTAGTGACGGATCAAAGGAGACTTCATCTCCTGTGATAGCCAAAGCATCAGAAAGAGGACCTATTTGAATATTAGGCTTCTTGGCCCTTTGAGGGACAGGAAGCTGATTAGCATCAATCAGATCTTGAATTGCATCCTTTAACTTCCAACATTGCTCACTAGTATGACACTTGCCTTGGTGAAACTTGCAATGAGCATTGGGGTCATAGCTAGCAGTTCTATTCTTAGGTCTAGTCTCCGAAAACGGCCCAATAGGCATGACCAATCCTTGACTATGTAGGCAATCGAAAGGAGTATCATAACTCATTCCCAAAGGTGTATAAACCCTCCTTTTCCTTTAGACTTTCTGAGTAGGAGAATTGAGAGCCAACACATCATTGAGGTTGATGTTGTTGGTAGCATTGTTGGGCATAGAAAACGAAAAAGAAGGATTATGATTCTTCTTGTTTTTTCAAGTGTTATTGTTATTATTGCTACTTGCAGCCTTTATCAACTCTTCCTCAATGTTAATCTCAATATTGTACACGGCTTCGAAAGTGTTTAAAGGCAGAAACTTCAAATGTTGCTTGTACTTATGAGTTAAATTCTGTATAAAGAGGCGAACCATCTCCTTCTCTGTGGGAGGATCCAGCAAGAGTGCAGTTGTTTCTCCCCACCTACTCAGATAAGCAGCGAAGCCTTCATTCTCTTTCTAGTTGAGAATGGAGAGTTCATGTTCAGAAGTCTTAGCCTAGATGTTACACTTGTAACGACTCATGAAGCTTTTAATAATATCCTCCCAAGTCGCAGTATGCTTGGAATCTAGAGAATAAAACAACTGTTGACAGGCGTGCTCCAAGGAAAGAAGGAATACAGTAGGGAAGAGTGCCACATCTAATCCCTTGAGAGCCATTGTTGCAGAAAAAACCTTTAAGTGGAACATGGAGTTATTAGTAGGTTTAAACTTTGGAATGTCTACGATGGAAAACTTTTCAGGGAGCTTGTTCTTGACGTTCAGAGAAGTGGCAGATTACTACACATAGGTGAAGTCCTCAGCAATCTTACTCACTTGTTCTTTGATCTTGTCCATTACAGCAACGATGATATTAGGTTGTTCCATGGTGTAGACCTTAGTAGTGAGTGTTTGCATCATGGTAATGAGTTTTGCGATGGACTTGTTGATACTCTCAACTTTTTCCCTAGTAACCATTGGAATGAATTCAAAATAAACTGGAGACGAATATGGATTCTGTAGAGATGATTGCGATGGTTTCCTTGTACGCCTCTTAGGTTTAAAAGGTTGTTGAGGCAGTGACTCGAACCGTAACAATCTACCTCTACTTCTCGAACAAGTGCTGCGATATTAAAAACAAACGCATCTTTAATGACTAGACTCAACCTTGACCCATCCGAAAAAATAAAAGGCAAAAAAAAATTTCGAAATTTTTTTTAGAAGATAAATATAAAATAAAAGTATATATGGGAGGATATTATCCGACTTACTCCCGAAAAAAAAGGGAAAAAACGACACAAGACCTTCCTAAAGTACGGTTATAAATTACATGGTGAATGACTCGAATAAACAAAAGAGGTGTGTGGACTTGACTTGACTTGTGAGTGATTAAGTGAAGCTATGGACACGTGTTATAACCGTACAGCTAGTCACGACACCAAACGGGACATACGATTCACATAAAGACGCACAGAAGACCAGAAAAAGACAGTTAAGAACTTCCCCTGGGCACCATTTCACGGTGCCACTGTCGCACACAGTGCATTATACATTGTGGCACGGCACTGTACACCGTGGCGTGGCAAATCTGTTGTGACACGGTACACAGTTCCAGGTCTAGTTTGTGATTTTTTCAGATTTTATTCGATTTAATTCCGTACTAAATTCTATGTGGAATTAAAAACCCTCAGTCAGGTTAGTCCTATTAACAAAATGAACAAACACATACATGGTTAGCAACAAATTAACCAAATTACACTTAGTCACGATGATGCAAATAAAAAGTTCGCAACCTAAGGTCATGATCTATGTTCGAATAGAGTCAAGATTTTTGGTGTCAAAGGGTATCATGGTTAAGAGATGGGATGTTAACGAGGGGAAAAGACTAGGTCGTCGACTAATCCTCCCAAGGTCAAACTAAATTTATAAACACTTAACAAACCTAAATACAAGTATAGAGGTAAGTCAAGGGTCGAACCTAAAGGAACGGTTATGTTCAAGCACTCTCAATTATGCGCCTAAGCTAGGTCAAAGCCAAAGGTAAGAGGTAACACTAACAACTAACAAAACAAACAACCAAGGAAATAGAACACTAGGAATGGGGATCAACAAATAATCATGACAATTGCACCAACTTGGGACACATATGCCTATCAAGGGTTGTGAAGACTAATGATAAGAGCAATCAATTGGAATCAAAGAGCTATCTCCTAATCGTTAAGCTAGATGTCTCTACGAATAACAAACTATGAGAATCACAATCCAAACCAATCGATAATTGCAATTCTAAAATCAATTGGTCGTGTCATTAGCAATTACAATGCAATCTAGCATAATTCTCAAGGCCTAATCGAATTACATGCAAGCAAACTTCCATTAATCACTTTAATCTCAACAATCAATCAACACAATTCCCAAATTAATCACAATCAATCAATCATACAAGTTACACCCAATTCCTAGCCAAAAAACTATTCTAAAATCATCATCTAACAGCAAACAACTAAAGAAATCAAGAATCAACAAAATATGAAGAACAATTACATTAATCTAGAATCAAACATCAAAATCAAACCAAACCAAACAAACATGAAATTTAAACAAACAATAAAATGAGATAGAGTTAGAAATGCTCATTGATAATAGAGAAGATCTTCAACACAATTGTCACCCTTATTGTATCATCAATCTCTCACATCACCATTGAAATCACTCACTTTCTCTCTCTAAATCTACTCCTAAACTAACTCTAAAACTAGAGAGAGATCTCTCAACTTAGCTAAAATTATGTCTAAAACTTCTATTATCCTCTCTCTAGAAATGAAGGAAATCTATATATAGTAAAACTAAGAGGAAGTTAGTTAGACGTCCAAAAGAAACCTTAAAAGGCGTGGCCGGTCTTCTCTCGCACACGCCCGCGCCATGGGAGTAGGGGAGCGTTCCTTGTGCAGCCGAGATTGCGCCTGTGAGCTCCGAATAAGCCTCGATGAAATAGGCAGTAACTAAGAGGTCTTTTGGTGGGTTCGAAACCGCTCTTTAATGCCCACACGGTATGAGGGTGCAACCTTGAAGAACATGCTCTTGGACTCCTTTGCTTTTGGGCTTCAAATGGAGAAACCGGGACATCTCTTTGGCTTGAAAACTTCAAGAAGAATGCACTTGAGGCTCTCGAACATCGCCAAATTCCTATAATCAAAGAAGATCAAACAAGTAAAGAAGAAAAATGGAAAATAATATAGAAAAGCAAGAAAATAGGAAAACATCTAAGGAAAATGCAAAGTAAAGAAAATACGAGAAAAACTAGAGAAAAGGAAACAAAAGAGATACAAAAATCATGAAAAATCATCCTAAAAGAAGCTAATGAGTGCCATAAATGACACTCATCAAACTCCCCCAAGATAAACTTTTGCTCGTCCTCGAGCAAAACAAAGCCAGAAGAATTAGGATGAAAGACTTATTCAAACCAAGAAAAAGGGAAGAAAGAGATAAGAATATACACTAAGACTCACTTTCGTAGGAATCACGATCAATTTTAGCAACTAAAGACAAGCCATTTAAACCCCTAGATCGCCTTAGAGGACGAGTGATGCTCTCGTAAGGGTTTCCTAAGAGATTAACCCATAACTCTCACAAACCAAACAAACAAGGCAAAGCATGAAAAAGAAGCAAAAAGAAAAGAAAACAAAATAAATGTTAGTGAGTGGACTTTTGCAAATGAACAAGCACAAATGGATGCAATTCTTTCTAAAAAAGTAAGAGAGTGCACGTTTCAAGATATCCAAGGTTGATTGAAACATAAAATATGCTAAGCATAGACAACTAATGAAAAGCAATTCACCTTCATCTCAAAACATTTTTAACACATTCTCCCAATTAGCTTCAAATCTACCTTAGTGAGCGCCTCAATGGTTCATCGAAGGAACCGGAAAAGATATAATTTTGAGGCTACTCGACATCTCGACTATTGCACACCGCTTTATAAGCTTGACCTACATCTCCCTCCACCGACTTGTGACTCAACCACAAAGGTCAAAAGGTCTTGAAAAGGGTTGTAATGTAAGGGCAAAAAGGGTGAAGGTAGGCTAAAATTTGAAATTTGGTGGTATACCTAAGTTGTGAAGCAAAGATTGGCCAAATCTTATCACCAAAACCAAGTAATCACCAAACAAAAACACCAACACCCCAAGCTTATTCAAAGCCAAAATCACAAACATATATACAAAAACTGTAAGAACGCTTCCCCCCAAGCTTAAACGAAGCATTGTCCTCAATGCTTAAAATAGGGAGAAAATACTTACATCAAAATATTTTTGAGCTTTTCATTTTTCTCATTTTTTTTCACTTTTGCCAAAGCATTTGAATTTGCTTTGCTTTTTCTCATTTTTGTCATTTTTCTATTTTTTCACTTTATTGCATTTTCCTCGCCTCTTTTAACTATGGATGGCTTTTCCAACATGGCATTTTCCTTTTATTCACAAAATATACACAAAACAAACTTGCTTACATTAGAAGAACCAATATACAACTCATTCACCATATTCTCCAACAACGATCAATCACTTCACAAAAACCAATAATGGAAACAAGAATGAAACAAAAGGCTCAAAAGCTAAAAACGTGGCTTGAAAAGAAGGTTTATGGCTCAAATAGTTAGAAAGAAGGCAAATGAAAACCCAAAATAAAGAAATAGAAAACTATCCTAAATAAAAGAAAAATCACCACCCCGAAAAGATGCCTTTGTCCTTCCTAAATGGCTCGGTCGTGATCTCGAGTGATAAGAGTCAAATTCTAGATAAAGCATATAGTAGTCAAGGATCCATATGCCGCTCAAGCAAGATATGTAAAAGGCTCGAAAAGAATTAAACCTCACATGGTTGTAGCAAAAACTCACTATTAGTTTCAAATTCACTAAAAGGGAGCAATTGCAAATTTTCAAAAACAAATAGAGTTCGGCTTCAAGGTCCCAAAAGTTCTAAAGACACTACCTTAGCATACTCTATCCTAGAATCAACCAAAGATACTCTCAAACCGTGCACACCGATACCATTTAAGAATATAAACATTCAACTATACAAGTACAAACGTATTATGTCCAAAGTAAGAACAAAATAAAACACATTGCAAATTTTCCTTGATAGAAACAAAAACTTTTTTTGGTGTTTTTCAAAATAAAGAACATGGAAATGCATATACAAATGTGCATGGCATATATGAATCAAAATCCCACCAAACATGATAGAAAACCTTCCCCCAAGCTTGAATGAGACAACATGCTCAAACATAAATCAAATAATCCACAGGAGGGGAAAAGAAAGAGTTCAATCCAATAAACCAACACATGTCCAACAAGTCATCAACCATCAGAGAAAGAGCAAGTAAAGATATTACCGGATTTAGGTGGGTGTAAATACCCGTAAATGACTCAATTTAACCTTTCAATGCCAAGTTCATCTAGAATTGAATCTTGCTTTCCATATGCTAGCAAAATTAGGAGTCAATCTTCCTTGATTCTTGATCCAAACCAATGCATCAAAGTATATCAATTCATGTACCTAGCAAAAGGCACACAAACATTTCCATGAGACAAAATCTATTATAAAAAGAAAAGAAAATGAAAGCAATAAAACAGGGGTTACTTCCCGAGAAAGGATTGCTTAAGGTCCAAGCCTGACCGCTCTAGTAAATATTATTGCAACAAACGCAAGAGCTTGTCAAATGCACTACTACACATTTCATAAGAAAGTCAGTATGCACATGACAAAATGAAGACATGCAACAAGCTTAGTGCACACCTATGGAGTTGAGAAGAGGTATCCCAAGAAGGGGAAGAAGAGAAGGGAAAAACAAGAATGTAAGAAAAAGGAAGAGAAATCAAAGAAAAAGAAGACGGCATTCTCTTCTCAACAAAGTATTTTTGGTTGGAAATCCCACCATTATCCTCAAAAGTCATCAAATGAGGCACTTGGGGGACTAAAGGCTCTTCAAGAGGAGGAAATATGAGAAAAAAAGGTAATGACATGGGATAGGAAGGAACAAGATCAAGATTTCTTGAAAATGAGGTGTAAGGTGAAGGAATAGGAATTGATTGCTAAATTACACCACTATCCATTGAAACACAAGCTCTCTCATCCAATGAACTCACATCCAAAGGGCTCTCCTCCAACCCATCATCATTCAAATTAAGCTCATTCTCAATCACATTCTCCTCATAAACTTCACACCCTAAATGAGCTTTCAAAAGCTTCAAATCATCATCAAGATTCAAAGAAAGCTCATCAAAGGGTTGAGGGTCGAACTTGGGAGGTAGCTCAAGATAAACATAAGAAGTACAATCTCCCTCTAAAAAGGCCTCATCTTTCTCAATGGTGGAAAATGTAGAAGAGAAGAGGTCATTAAAGGTGAAATAGGAAGGCAATGGTTGAAGATTTAATATAGGAGTTGGAGACTCAACCTCACCAAACACTTCACTCTCATCTTCATAATCATCAAAAATAAGCTCTAGCTCCTCAACCCTCTCATATTGATCCTCATCTACATCAAAATCATTTAAGCTCAAGGCCTCGCCCTTAAAGCAACCATGGTTATCATGCAAAGGATATGGGGTGGAAGAAGATTGGTTTTTAAAAAGAACAGGGGAATGAAATCACCATCAAGGGAGGTGGGTAAGGGAATTGACTCACCAATTGGTTTTTCAACACTTAAAACCTCTTGGTCCTCATCACCCTCAAACATCCAATCTCCCATGGAAACTACTTCATCCTCCTCATCATCTCTCTCTTTCCTCACAACTTCTCCACGCTTCAAAAATTGCAATGTCCCATCCTTCATAACTTGAATTACCATTTCCTCAACATTAAGAGAAGCCAACATTTTTAGTTTCTCTTCAACTCTATCTAAAGGCTCAATGGAACGAAATTCAAATAGGGAGAGAGGTTCAAAATGCAAACTCTCTTTAGGATCATCTATCTCTACACCCTTTTTCTCACTCATAGGCTCTGTAACATTTTCCTCACACACTTTGGAGCTCTCAAAACAATCATCATCATCATCTTCCATATCTACCAAAGTTATAGAAACTTCATTTACATTCGACATGGATGACAATTGACTTTTCATCTCATCATTTCTCCTACAATCTTCCTCATATTTCTCTTCCATCCTTTTCAACATTTCTAGTTGGCTTCTCATTATCTCCAAATATCTCATCTCATTTGGCTCCGAATTAGAATTCATCTCCAATTCTTCCAATGAACCGCCAATTTGATTATGAGGAGACTCAAAGCTAGATTCTAAAGATTGGAAAGGTGAAGAGCATTGAGGAGTATCATGGGGAAATGAATCATGTGCAAGCATGTGGGGATCAACATTAGAGATGTGAGCGGCATCATCAAAATGGGGAATGGGGCCACACGTAGGCATGCAAGATTCATCATATATGGAACATGGAACATCACAATTATCAATAGAAACATTTGAATAACCATGACCACGATCATAAGTATCTCTAGCAAACCATACATAAAAGTCCCAAGCGTCATCGATTGACAATGCTTGATATCTACCATTAAACATGCTTTCAACAATGTCTCTAGTTTGCTCATTCAAATTATGATAACAAATCTGGCAAGCCTCCCAAAGATCACAACCATGGTAACTAATGAAGTTCTCTAGTCTATTAAAGAACACCCAAAATGGCTCATTTCAAATTGAGAAAACGAGGTACTTTCCATTTCTTTTTCTTTCAAAACAAGCAAAAATCAAATAAAAGAAAAGTATATACAAAGACCTATACTCAAGCAATCAAAAACGCTCAAACATAGACACCGCTCCCCGACAACGACGCCATTTTGACGAGGGGAAAAGACAAGGTCGTTGACTAATCCTCCCTAAGTCAAACTAAATTTATAAGCACTTAACAAACCTAAATAAAAGTATATAGGTAAGCTAAGGGTCGAACCCAAAGGAACGGTTATGTTCAAGCACTCTCAATTATGTGCCTAAAGCTAGGTCGAAGCCAAAGGTAAGACCAACTAACAAAAAAAAAACAACTAAGGAAATAAAACACTAAGAATGGGGATCAACAAATAATCATGAAAATTGCAGTAAGTTGGGACAATTATGGTAATCAAGGGTTGTCAAGACTAATGATAAGAGCAATCAATTGGAATCAAAGAGCTATCTCCTAATCGTTAAGCTAGATGTCTCTACAAATAATAAACTAAGAGAATCGCAATCCAAACCAATGATAATTACAATTCCTAAATCAATTAGTCCTGTCATTAGCAATTACAATGCAATCTAACATAATTTTCAAGTCCTAATCGAATTACAACATGCAAACTTCCATTAATCACTTTAATCTCAACAATCAATCAACACAATTCCCAAATTAATCACAATCAATTAATCATACAAGTCTCACCCAATTCCTAGCCAAACAACTACTCTAGAATCATCATATAATTTAACAAAAAACAACTAAAGAAATCAAGAATCAACAAAACATGAAGAACAATTACACTAATCTAGAATCAAACATCAAAATCAAACCAAACAAACATGAAATTTAACCAAACAATAAAATGAGATAGAGTTAAAAATGCTCATTGATAATAGAGAAGATCTTAAACACAATTGTCACCCTTATTGTATCATCAATCTCTCACATCACCATTGAAATCTCTCACTTTCTCTCTCTAAATCTACTCCTAAACTGACTCTAAAACTAATGAGAGATCTCTCAACTAAGCTAAAATTATGTCTAAAACTTCTGTTATCCTCTCTCTAGAAATGAAGGAAATCTATATATACTAAAACTAACTAAGGGGAAGTTAGTTAGACGTCCAAAAGAAACCTTAAAAGGCGCGGCCGGTCTTCTCTCGCACACGCCCGCGCCATGGGAGCAGGGGAGCCTTCCTTGTGCAGCCGAGATTGAGCCCGTGAGCTCCAGATGAACCTGGATGAAATAGGCAGTAACTAAGAGGTCTTTTGGTGGGTTCGAAACCGCTCTTTCATGCCCACATGGTATGAGGGCGCAACCTTGAAGAACATGCTCTTGGACTCCTTTGCTTTTTGGCTTCAAATGGAGAAACCGGGACATCTCTTTGGCTTGAAAACTTCAAGAAGAATGCACTTGAGGCTCTCGAACATCGCCAACTTCCTATAATCAAAGAAGATCAAACAAGTAAAGAAGAAATGCAAAATAAACTAGAAAAGCAAGAAAATAGGAAAACATCAATGGAAAATGTAAAGTAAAGAAAATACGAGCAAAACAAGAGAAAAGGAAATAAAAGAGATATAAAAATCATGAAAAATCATCCTAAAAGAAGCTAAATCAGTGCCATAAATGGCACTCATCAGATGCGTTAGCAAGGCAGCGTCCCTTTAGGGTGTATGCCAACGGGCGGCTCCACAAGTTCGTGATTAAATCAAACTCGACTCCGTTGTTTGGGTAAATTTAATAACTCGGATGAACCCTTATTTCCATGAGCGTTTTTGGGTTAATAGAGTTTAAATTCCCCAGGGGGTAAACGCATGTAGAACACATACAATTTTTCAGAAAAATCAAAGGAAGCTGACTGTGATAAAAAAATAGTCACTGGAAAGATTTCAGGACTGCCGCAACACGGCAGAAAGCACCATGTCACAGTAAAGAACGCCGCGTGACGGCTGTCTACACCGTCACAAAGCAGTCATGCTGTGGCGCGACTAGTGTCTCTGTTATCTTCGTTCGCAATTAAGTTACTCAATTTTTCCTACGGGCGAACCTAAAGACCATGTTAAAAACATCAATGTAAATGCAAAAATGCCAATTTAATCACAGGAATATGGTTCAAGAATCTTTCAAGTCTCATCTACTCATCTTAATTAAATACTGATCACTCAAATTGATAAATAACCAAGAATCCTCCCCGGTGGAGTTGCCTAGATGTAGGAGTCGTTCGAAATGCGCCTGATTTGGGTGTTTTTGTCTGTCGGGCGAGTTACGTCACCATGACTGGTCCGGCGTGATCTGTACCTGCAAAACACGGAGACTCCGGTTGGTAGGAGCTCTTCTCGGAAAAGGCACGAAAAAGGTAAAAGTGAGATCTTCTCGGATTTCGAGATCAGGTGTTTTCTCTGATGTGAGAGAATGTAGGGTTGTTGTAATAAATATATGTCCCATAAATGGGGGAAATCTCCCTATTTATAGGGTCATTGGGAAAAGTGCCCTTTCTTAGATCATTTTGACCTATGATTGGTGGGTTGTGCCGTAATACGACTTTCTTGGGATTTGGGCCAGGAAGGTAGCCTTTTCTCCCATTTGTTTGGAGGGTCACGTGTCATTAGGCAATTGATCCATTTGGACCTCTCGTAGGTTGACACATGTTAGCTTCTAATAGGACCACGTGTCTTGGGTAATTTTACCCAAAACATTTGCCCCTCACAGATGTGACGTGGCGTGCTACGGGGCATTTGTGACATTTTTTACGCATGCATTAGGGTATCAGTTTTACTGTTCACCCATATGGGAAAATTACAGGGTTGCCCCGGATTTACCCTCTATAAATATAATCTTTTGCCCCTCATTTTTCGCATATTCACGAAAAACTTTGAGAGAATCTTTGACTTTTCATAAAAGAATTTTTAGTATGCTGTTTGCTTTCATTCCGTCTGACACAGCCGGCTCAAGCGATCTTCAACAGTACCTTCACAAGTTAACCATCTGCTCTTTCTCTCTCTTTATATTTTGCTTTTATGTCTTTGTTTGTGTTTCCTCTTTATAAATGGTTTCACAAATACACATGGCACAGCCTAAGATAGTTATCAGCCGGTCATCTAGGACGGCTGAATCTAGGACTAAGGGTGTTGCCTGCCCTAATCTGTACTCGTCCCCAAATCCGACCGTCTTTGTGTCTGTGCAGGATGTTATGGCCAGAACTAAGAGGACAGCTCAGGCGTCTAGTGATGAAGAGGACGAGAGTCCTATTAGGGTGCCTAGGAACGAAATCTCATACTATCCGTCTGGCATCTCAAGAACGCCGAATGACTCTATTTTGGATGAGTCAGAGAATGAATCTGATGATGGGTCATCCGGCTCCGAACAGGGGTCATCCCAAATGGGTGCTACCTCAGGCGGCTCTAAGGGCAAAGAGAGGGTTAACGAGGAGGAATTTGAGGGAGAAGCCGCCTCTACCGAGAGAGACCAGGGGGAGACTTCTTCCTCTCTCTTCAAGAGCTGTACACCCCATACTTTACCCATATCTCCACTGCAACTCAAAGACTCATGTGGAAAACTTAGAGGACATCCGGGACACCTATGTGATGGGCGCCGGCTATAAAATTAATGTCCCAACTCTTAACGACATAGTTGTCTGGCCGCCTGACTAGAGCTTTGGGGACTTTAGCTTTGGTTGTTATGCTAACGCAATACAGGCGGGCATTCAGTTTCCCTTGGATCTAGCTGTCAAAAGGATCCTTGATGGTTACCGTCTGGGGGTATGGCAACAAGCCCCCAATTCTTGGGTTAATATTTTAGGCTATGTGGCCGCCTGTAGAATGCAAGGAGTAGAACCTTGCTTTAAGGCTTTCGCCTCTATGCATTACTTGAGTAAAGCTCCCAAGTTAGTTGAACCCGGCTGATATACTTTAACTTGTAACAAAGGTTACATGATGACTCTGGGGAAAGAGTCCAAGTGGAAAAATTGCAGAAATATATTTTACATCATTTCCTCCCTAGACACCACCTAGAATAAAAAATTAAACTCTAGGAACCATAATCCCTATCTCCTTGGCCAAAAAGCAATTCTCCCGCATGTATCTGACAAAGGCTAGGATCAGATTTTGACGCCTAGGTTGTTTAAGGTTGACGTCAAAACTGTACAAGGGGGATTTAAGTGGGAGATTGTCCCAAATAGTTATATCCCTAGGTTTGAATGGCTAAGGGATCCCTTCTTCTTTGCCGCTTGTGGCATGAGCACAGAAAGAGGGAAAGGTGGGCAGCCGAATGGGTGTTTTGTAGAGCATTTAAATTTTTACTTTGTTAGTTTTGATAACCACCTAGTCGGTCTTTTTGCAGAAGAAGCTATGTCTTAGCTAGACCCCAACAAAAAGCCTGGCAACCCAGCCGCCGCATACCGTCAGATGATCCGGCAGAAGAGCCAAATCTTCAAAAAAGATCAACTGGAGCATGTAAGTTCTCATACATCCGGCAGTTTGTCTTGGACTTATTAATTACCCATTTTTTGATAAGTTTTGTATTTTTACAGGAAGATCTGTTAAGCCGCCAGTGCTGCCGGCTTTGGACCAGAGGCCCTCCAAGAGGCCTTCTTCGGGAGAGGGGCAGACGCCCCAAAAGCAAAGGAAGACGATTTCTCACAAACCTTCTGTGAGCAAATCTGACTCCCACCCTTCAAACGGCGGTAAGGTGCCATCTGCTATGGTTGCACTGAAGCAGGCGGAGGAATCCAAGACCTCAAAGGACAGGCCTCCTACTGGTGCTACCGACTCTCCAGGCGATCTTTCCAACAGGAGGAAAGACAAGAGCGTCTAGGATATGGTTGTGATTCTAGGTACCCATCGCCTTTGACCCTTTGCCTTACCCTTGCTGGGTTAAGACTTATATCCAGTTGCCGACCAGTTCTGAAGCCAGCCGGTCTATTTGCCGGATCTATGCCAACCTCTCACCAAATGTTGCATGTGTAGATGCTCTTCAAATGTCGAATGTGTGGCAGATAGCCAAAGACATGCTCAAGGTCGTCTCTGCTGAACAGCGTGACTCCATTAAAGGAGTCGGCTCCCTCAACTTCGACGTCATTCTGGCGAATCTGGCAAAGGTAACTTTCTTTTATGTTTTGTTATTTTTCAAATTTTGACTTAGCCGACTGCATATTGACCGCCTCGTCTTTTGACCGGATGTAGGCCATGCTGAGAGTGAATTTAAGGAGAGCAGCCAGCCCTTTTTTATTATATTGATTTTTTGCGTCGACAGGCAGAAAGAGGTAAGGGCTGCCATCCAAAAGGTCGCTTCCAATCTTGACAAAGCAATGTTTGATGTAAATAAGACTGAGTTAATGACTCAGGATATCCTATATTCACAAGAGACAGCAAATTTGCAAGTCAAGAGAGATTTGGAGGCGGCCTAGAAGAAGGTGACTAAGCTGAAGACGGGCAGGGCTAAGCTTGGCAAGCTAGAAGATGTTGGCATGGACACAGACAGTCTCAAACGCCAAAATGAGAACTTGCAGAAGAAGCTTGCCAACTAGGAAAAGCAACTCATGTCCAAGTGGGTTGCTCGTGCTGAAGAGGAGAAGCGGCTGCTCATAGAGGAGAATAAGGCCGACTGCGTCACTCAGATGAAGATGGCATGTAAGTCTCTCTTCCCCAAGGACGATTACTCCGTTTGGGAGTATCGTTATGAGCAGGCCACAAATGCACTGGATGGGCAGGCGGACCATGAGGCTGAGGGCGACAGGGTGGAGATCCAGGATGAGGATGATGAGCAAAATGAACAACATCCGGCCAATGAAGAAGATGTGGCGAATGAGAATGAAGCTGAGTCCTCCCCTAAAGCTGATTGAGTTTTTATGTTTTTCTACGGCTAGATGGCCATTTCAGTTACATTTTCGGCCTACGTGCCGAGTATTCCTTGTTTTTACCGACTAAGGAGTCGGGTTAATAATTTACTTGTTTCCCCCGGTTGTATTCCGGGTAACAATTTGAATTTTTAATTATGAATCATCCGGCCTTCTGATCGTTTTACTTTTAAAGTTGTGTTTAAAAGTTATGCTTTTTGAATAATTGCATAAATGATTGCATCTTATTTGATATAGGCGGTATACCGGGTATTTTTGCCCCTGGACGGCTATATTCTTGGGTTCAAGAGTGGGTTGATTGACTTGGAAATTTTTGATACTTGAGAGAGTATGACTAATATCCAAGTCAATCAATCACTATGGTGATTACCTTAAACCAAGCGTACAGCCGGTGACTGAGCATTCGACAATTTAGGAAAATGATCTTAGGCCTTTTCTAGATAGTTGGATGGCTATTATGCTCGAGCCTTAGCTCTTATATTCTGGTCATTGTGCTCAAAAGGAGCAGACGGTCCAAAATATTCCATCTGCTTCCCGCCTGCTTTGCTTTGTCGCAAGAGAAGACGGCTTATAGCGCTGAGATATTCCAGGCGGTCTTATCGACGCCGCTTGCCCCGTTTCAAACGGGCTCTTAGGGCGTACCTGTCCCACCTGAGCTTTCCAACCTAGACGACTATGAGTGAGCCAATTAGGCCAATCAGTCTTGGTCGTCTGTGTATATTAGGAGCAATGAGTCATGTTAATCAAGATTAAACTTATTGCGTCAAAGCCACCCGGATGTATTACAAATGAGTGATCTGCCTACCGCCAGGCGGAGTAAATACAATCCAATTATATACCCTTCCGTCAATCCCATTGGGAATACTTCATATAGGCTAATAATTTCAAGCTGCAATATAAGTAAGGGCTTTATGCGGGTTCCGGATGTGTTACTAGAACAACCTCTTTTAAAGTTCGATTGTGTTCCCTTTAGATTAATTTCGTCAGATAGCTATGAGTAGACCAATTTGGTCGTTCAATCTTTGTCGTCTGTATGTTGTTGTAGAGCACTTTGTCACCCTGATCGGAGTTACTCTCTGCGACGATTCCACCCTCATGGGCGTCGCCGGACGCCTTACTCATGTTGGAGCAGACGAATTTATAAAATAAAATACCATCCGGCCATTGGCCTCACGTCTCTTAGACATCTGTTTAGCTACTAAGTTTTTAACTTAGTTTATCATCCGGCCATTGGCCTCAAGTCTCTTGGTTATTGTTTTTACTACTAAGTTTTTAACTTAGTTTAAATCTAGTACATGAAAGTTGACCGTATGTACCTTCTACAGGCAACGCTTGAAATATTACGCATGTATATTGAGAGATAAACAACAACATGGGAGACAAAAAGAACTTTTTCATTGAAAGGCTTTTCATTTACAAAAATTTACAACTCTTTGAAGTAGTACTTTTTTAAGTTGTCTACATTCCAAGTTCTGAGCAGCTTCCTACTGTCTGGAGTTTCCAGGCAGTAGGTGCCGTCTCATACTTCTTCATAGATCCGGTAGGGGCCTTCCCAATTGGGGGTCAACTTGCTTTGCTCATTGGCCCTACCGGTTGCCACCATTTTTCGTAACACAAAGTCCCCAACTTTCAAGAGCCGTTTGTATACTTTCTTGTTGTAGGCTCTGGTCATTCTCATACGGTAAATCTCATGACGCAAGGCGACATTGCCCCTGCGTTCCGGGAGTGACTTCAATGCTAGCCGCATGGCTTCACAGTTTTCCTCTTCATCATATAGCATAACTCGTAGAGTTGGCTCATAATGTTCGATGCGCAAGACAGCTTCAGCACCGTATACCATGAGAAATGGGGTTTCACCGGTTGGCCCTTTTTCAGTTGTCCGGATGGCCCATAGGACATGAATTAATTCTTCAGCCCATAAACCACCGGCTCTTTCTATTTTCTTTTTGATACCATCTGAGATGAGTTTGTTGAAGGCTTCAACTTGGCCGTTTGCTTAGGGTAGGCCGACTGATGAAAAACAATGTGAGATCCCTTGATCTCCCAACCAAGTTTTGAGGTGGGGCGTTTCAAACTTAGGGCCAGTGTCAGAAACCATAGACATAGGTACCCCAAACCAGGTGATGATGTTCTTTCAAATGAAAGAGATGACATTCTTAGTCTTGAGATTTTTGACCGCCTCTACCTCAACCCACTTGGTGAAATAATTCACAGCCACCAGAATATACCGTTTTCCGCCTGGTGCAGGCGTATACGGTCCCAAGATGTGCATGCCCCATTTAGCAAACAGAGTTGGGCTATGAATTGCTGTCGGGTCAGTGGCTGACTGATGGATGAGCTTGCCAAACCTTTGGCACTTGTCACATTTTTTGACCATCTCCATATCCTCTGACTCAAGAGTGGGCAAGAAGTAACCGTGCCGTCTAGTCTTGACAGCCAGGGATCTGCCGCCTATGGGAGAGGCGCAGTATCCCGGATGCAATTCTTCAAGAACTTCCTGCCCCTTTTCTAGGGTAACACACTTCAACAGCGGCTTTAAGAGACCTGCCTTGAAGAGCTCTCCATTTCTTATCTTGAAGTTTGTAGATCGTTTCTCTAGGACAGCCGCTTCCTGTGGTGAGTTAGGCAGCGTGCCATCTTGAAGATATGCCCGGATGTCCTCCATCCAGGTAGAGCTTAGGTCAAGTACTCAAATGGGCTCTTCTTCAATTATGCTTCGTTTTTCCATACTTTCCCAGAAGACTGGCCGAGGCGTATCACAGGAGGCGGAGGATGCCAATTTTGACAGTGCATCCACCTGATTATTTTTTGGCGTGGGCACTTAACTTAGATGAAATTCTTCAAGTGTCCCAATTTCAGCTTTAACCGCCAAAAGGAATTTGATCATTGCTAGAAGGGTGGCTTCATAGTCACCATTATATTGGCTAACGACCAACTGTGAATTAGAGCACGCGTCAATTTTTGTTGCCCCTACCGCCTTACATATGCGGATACCGGCCAGCAAGGCTTCGTATTTTGCCTCGTTGTTTGATTCCTTGAAATTAAACCGTAGTGCAAACTCATATTTGTCCCCCTTAGGGGACTGACAGATTATGCTTGCACCACAGCCGTTCATAGTAAAGCTCCCGTCTACATACACTTTCCAAACCTGATCAGGATTATCCGGAGCAATCGGCCTTGTCATTTCGACAATGAAGTCGGCAAACGCCTGACCCTTCAGTTCCTTTCTGGGTTCAAAAGTGATTTCAAGACTTTGCATTTCAATAGCCCATTTGAGCATCCAACCGGATGACTCCAAGGTTGTCATTGGCCGCTTGAGAGGTTGGTCTGTGTAGATCACAATCGGATGTGCCAGGAAGAGTAAGGTTTCAACTTCTTGACGGCCATGTAAAGAGTAAGGCCAAAATTTTCAACCATGGGGTATCGTAGTTCAGCATTTCTATGTACATGGCTAATGAAATAAATCGGGAGTTGAATTTCGTCCCTCTACGCAAGGAGAACGACACTGAGGGAATGATCTGAGACGACTAAGTACATGTAAAGCGTCTCTTTGGGCAGAGGACTAACAAGCCTTGGCAAAGAGTGTAAATGTTCTTTTAATTTTTGAAAGGTCGCCTCAGCATCGTCCCCCCATTCAAATCTTTTCTTCTTCCTGATGGCCTGGAAGAAATAGAGGCACTTGTCATCTAACCAGTTGAGAAATCTTCCCAATGCCGCCAGGCAACCGGTGAGCTTCTAAACTTCCTTGACAGTGCGGGGTGACTTCATGACAATCACCGCCTATATCTTTTCGGGGTTAGCCTCTATCCCCCTTTGTTCAATAAAGAATCCGAGAAACTTCCCAAACTCAACGCCAAAAACACATTTCTTAGGATTTAGCATGATCTTATGCCGCTTGAGTGTAGTGAAGGTTTCTCCAAAGTCAGCAAGATGATCCTTCTGTAGCTTGGATTTAACTATCATGTCATCAATGTACGCCTCTACATTCCTGCTAATCTGATTAATGAAGACAGGACTAATCATCCGTTGGAAAGTAGCAGGTGCATTCTTTAAGCCAAACTACATCATAGTATAGTAGAATAACCCCTGATCAGTGACGAAAGCCGTCTTCTTTTGATCCTTTTTCCACAGGGGTATCTGGTGGAATCCTGAGTAGGCATCCATAAAACTCATCAAGGCATGCCTGACTATAGAGTTGACCAGGATGTCGATCTTTGGAAGCGGGTAATTGTCCTTTGGACATGCCTTGTTTAAGTTAGTGTAATCTACACACATGCGCCAGGTCCCATTCGGCTTTTTTACAATCACAATGTTTGCAACCCAATCAGGGAAGTTACATGGCCGAATGAACCCATCGTCTAATAACTTTTTGACCTCGGCAGCTGCCGCCTGACTTCTCTCCTCGCCGTGATTTCTTATCTTTTGCAGAATGGGCTTCTTTTTTGGGTCAACGGCGAGTTTGTGGACAAAAAAACCCGGGCTAATACCTGGCATCTCTTCTACTTCAAAGGAAAAAATGTCTTTGAATTCCTTTAGTAGAAGGTGCAAGTCTGCACCCAACTTTTCAAAAGCAACCGTCCCCACCTCAACGGTTCACTCTGGACGGGAATCATCTAAAGGAATATCAATGTGTTCACCCACCGGCTGGGGACGGAGTTAATCTGACCGTTCCCCGGTCAGTGATTGCTATTTCTTTTCTTTCTTCACCTCCACCAACTGAGTAGGTTTTCTATTCTTGGCGACTGGTGGGGCTGAATTAGGGTCCTTGACATCGTCAAGGTCTATTGGCTCCGACCCCTATCCGGTTGCTGCGACCGTGGGTTTGACGTCTGAGAGATAGCACTCTCTAGGCGTCTTTTGATCCCCGTTCAGGGAGCGAACATAGCCATCATCCCTTTCATACTTAAGTAGCATGAGAGATGGGATTATGACAGCCTTGCACTCGTTCAGAGTGGGTCGGCCTAAAATGAGGTTATAGGCAGTCAACTCTTCAACCAACAGAAACCGAACGGTCATGTGCCGTCCTTTGCCCAAAGCTACGAGTGAAGATTAGGATGCGGCCAACCAGCTGGTTGGCCACTTTGCATTCAATGACCACCGGGTCGTCATGTGGCTGGCAGACTTTGCCCCAGTCCTTCTCAGTGATGACGACCTATTGGAATGTGCTGGTGGACACTTGAATGTCCTCAGCACAGTTAACATCTATTTACCTCAAATGGTCCTTGCTGCCCCGGATGGTAGGGCCCCCTCTAGCAAACTTACCTGCTATGGTGTAGATCGGATCTTTATTAGTGTCCGAACTACTAGTAGGCTGGAGAGCCTTTTTAGAAGACTGCCCCTTGTTTGTCTTCGAGGTGACCTTAGACTTGAGGATATATGACTTCAACTCCCCTTGATCAGCCAGACGGTCTAACAACCGTTTAAGGCTGTAGCAGTCATTGGTGTCATTGCCGATGTCCTCATGGAACTGACAATATTTATTTTTGTTCCAATTATTGGGGGAACCTTTCATGGCCGCGGGTTTCTTTATAGTCACCCGGTCCTTTATCTCCATGAGGATTGAGTAGCAGTCTTTATTAAACTTGTACCTAGGGACGTATGGTTTGAATTTCTTCTTTTTCTTCTTAGACGGTTGATCAAAATTTTCAACCGCCCATACTTCTTTTTTCTTTATGCTCTGATGAGCCTTGGGAGCCAGCTGAGCAGACAGGCTTTCCTTTTGTTTGTTAGACTTCTTGGAGTCTGACTAATTGCTGGACGTGTAGAGGTCGGTTGCTTGTATGAAGATTTTTGCCTCTATCAACACCTCTTGAAGGGTGAAAACCCTCTTTCTAACAAGGTCAAAGTTAAAAGTTTACCCGTCCTTCGAACCCTTAAAGAAGTCTATATAGGCAACTTCATCAGACATTCCTTGAATCTGGATTCTCACCAGATTGAACCGCCTAACATAGGAGCAGAGTCCTTTTCTCTCCCCCTATCGAATAATGCTCAAGTCGAGACTTGTTTTCTTGGCTAGGATGTTCATCGAGATGTTTGAAGCAAACAAGAAGGCAAGCCTCTTGAAGCTATCAATACATCTAGCTGGCAAGTTGCCAAACCATTGTTAGGCTATGCCCTTTAATGTTGCCGTAAATAATCTGCACCACATGGCATCCTCCAACCCCTACATGTGCATAAGGTTGGTATAGGCCATGAGGTGATCTTTAGTGTTGGTGGTACCATCATAGGCACCAACCAACACATTCTTAACCTTGGCCAGCTGTGTCACCTCGATTATCTCCTTGGTGAACGTAGAAGTTTGTTCACCAAGTTTAATTAGACGGAGCTGCCAGTCCAAGGGCTGGACATTATATGCCGCCTGTCCCCCAAAGAGGGTCGACTGCATGAAAGGAGGGGTGTACTGCCCGTATGGCATCTGAGGCACATACGAGGCTGACCCAATCATCTGAGAGCCAGTTTGGACGGAGTTGTGGCTTGTATGGCTCTCATGCAAGGATTGGGTATTCCCTGCGAATGCATTTTTAAAGCTGTCTAGAAAGCTTGATGTAGAGGCTGACTCAGAAAGCTAATGGCTCTGCTTGTGCTCGATGATGTGTCGAGCCTCGGAGCAGTTTTTTTGCTGCTGTCCGGCTGGATGTGCCGGATGACCTTTCTTTTGCCTGTCTGTGGTAGAATGATCTTGGACCAGACAATTGCATGCGTAGTCTTCTCCTTTAGGTGTGGAGTAAGATGCATGTCTCTGACTGACTTTCTCCTCTCATCTTGAGGAGTCTTTTTAGCTGACTGACCCTTGCTAGAGCCAGTCGTCCCCTTGTTGTTTAGGTCCTTGATCTCACCCTTGAAACTTTTCATGAGCTCGTCTCGGGTGACTGGAGCCTAACCCCTTGCCATCTAGGATTCACCAGGTGATAATCTAGTAGACTAGGAAGGACTAGCTTCATTATTGCTCCGTTGCCGTCTATCTCTAGGACGGATGCGCTTAGAGACGAGTGACCCGTCAGGGGCCACATGGGTTTTGACTTCACAGTCGTTGTCTGTATCCTAGTTTGTATAGACCTCCCTATTGGCTCTAGGCCGGTTGGGTTCAGGTGGCGGTACAGAATCTTGAACCATCTTAGAGGTACTCTCCCCACAGACAACGCCAAATGTTTTGGGTATTTTTGTCCCTCGAGAGAGTTATGTCACCAAGATTGGTCCGGCGTGATCTGTACCTGCAAAACACGGAGACTCTGGTTGGTAGGAGCTCCGCCTCTGATGATCAAGTTAGTATCAGTCGAAGAATATGAAAAGGTGCGGAAAAGGTAAAAGTCGGATTCCGAGATCAGGTGTTTTCTCTGATGTGAGAGAATGTAGGTTTGTTGTAATAAATGTATATGTCCCATAAATGAGGGAAATCTCCCTATTTATAGGGTCATTGGCAAAAGTGTCCTTTCTTTGGTCATTCTGACCTAAGTTTGGTGGCCTGTGCCGTAATACGATTTTCTTGGAATTTGGGCCAGGAAGGCAGCCTTTTCTCCCATTTGTTTGGAGGGACATATTTCATTAGACGATTGATCCATTTGGCCTCTCATAGGTTGACACGTGTCAGCTTCTGATAGGGCCACGTGTCTTGGGTAATTTTACCCAAAACAGCGCCTAAGTTAAGCATGTGTGAATATGCTTGGCACTCATAGGAAGTGGGATTTTAGTTATACAATTAGGGAAAATGATAAGAGACAAATAAAGTAGGGAGCCGCCAACAAGTTTTTAAGGAACTTGTAAACCGTTCACGGATCATTTGAGGCAACCACAATAAGGCACAACGATAGGCAACAACGATTAACTCGTGAAGGTTACACCCCATTCATAATCCATGAGATTACTAACTCCATATGATTCGGAACAACGAAAGGAGGATCGGGGATGATAGTACGAAGTGTGTCATGTAATCACATTCGCCCGTATTGGCCTCTACTCGATTCTTATTGTGAAAAGCAATTCCTTCGATCTCAAAGGCACACAAACAAAATATTGAATTCGCTCTAAACTGTTATTATGTTAAATTGGTTGAATATTATTGCAACATATAATTCTAAAATATTGTGATCACTTTATTTAATAACAAGATTAAAAGGGAACCTAAAACGGTGTCCAAATTATCTTATTAGGCGTTATTTTCAATTACATATTCCCTTTAAACATGCAATATGGTGATCATAAAAATATAATAAAATTAACATTAATATTGAAAGCAATTTAACAATAACTCCAACAATTAATATATGACAAATATAATAAAAATCTTTAGAAAAATAATAGAAATAAAAGGAACATGATTCCTTACTTTGATTTTTTTTGCTTGTAACTACAAAATAATATACGCGTTAGTAACTTCAAGGAAATTAATAAACAATAATCGAAATTAAATTAAATAAATTTTATTTGGGGCCAAACCCTCAAACAATTCTACCTTTCACGCCTTGGTTTAAGGACAGAACCTCGGGTAAAGTAAAAACTCCTTAGAGTGCTTGGAGGAAGTATTGTGAGATAATAGGGTAAGCTAGTGTTTAGGCTAGAGAAAAGAAGAGAGAATAGAGAATTATTTTATTCCCCGAATAACTGAAATGAGGGGGGTATTTATAGAAGAAATGACCAGTGGATCACACGAAACCCTAGAAGAGATATGCGCTGCGGAAAAACCCTAATTAGGCACCGCGACATGATACTGGACACTGTGTCACGGAATTGTCCAATGTGGCGCGGTACTAGTGCCGTGTCACGGTACACAATTATGCCCAAAAAGCGTCTAAATTCATTCCTAACCTAATTCTGAATAATTAAGTTTGATATTTTTAAGTGTCGTTTAATAGTTCCGGGCTTATTTAGGTTATTATTAATTAATCGGGCTCAATTAATAAATAATACGAAATGAATTAAAAAGGTTAAAGCTAAAATATAAACTGGACTATGCATTAACTAAACATGAGGACTGATACGTTGACTATTTTATGAGTTGGGTTTAATTGAATATGGATTTTAAGTAGTCTCGGGATTTAATACTCAACCCAACCAATAGTGGCGGTGAAAGATTGTTCATCATCGGGTTTGGTTTCGGGGAGACATTTTTAGGTGTCTACAATTATACACTCCAACGTCCTTCTGCCCCATTGGGAGGACTTTTAAGAGTTATATAATTTCAAAATATAATATAAGTTGGAACTACGCATGGTCACCGACTGATGTCTTTAGACACACAGTTCTTATAACCCCGGTTGTCTTCCTTTTAGATTACTACAGCTAGAAATCTATAAGCACTCCGCATGGGGCTGATAAATCTTTGCAGTTTGTGATTTGTTTATAAATCAATGTACCACCTGGATGGAAGATGCTCTCTGCGATGAATTAACCCGGATAGGCATCTCCGGATGTCTTACTCATGTTGGAGCAGACGGATGCCGTACCCGGATGGGTATTTTAATATTATCTAGCCAATGGCCTCGTTATGTTGTTTAAAACGAAAGTTTAGCCGCTAAGATTTCGAACTTAGCTTATATAATAGTGAAATTTAGTTGCCGGTACTGTAAGGAGGGTGTGCCCATCGTAGGGGATCCTTCTCTTTATATGCCTATGGCCCTTTAAAAGCCTAGGACTTTAAACTTTTTAGGGTGTATTAGGATTTGAATTCCTTACAGTTTGGGGGACCTTGAATTAGAGTTGATCCTGTCATTACGCTTTTTTGTAAGAAACAAGTAAGGAGTCGCTAATGAGTTTTAGAAAAACTCATTAACCTCGTTTATGCCTTTCTCCCAAATAAAGTGCAAGGGATGTTTAGCATGAAGCATAAGTTTACCACATGCCCAAATTGGACTACGTGTACCAGAAATGAGTTCGGGAGCGAGGGTACTAAAATAACGTTCCTTTTAGGGAGGAATTGCTATTCTAGCCCTAGTGCGGCCTCTACTAGCTCTTCCTTTTTCACCATTTCATCACCAAACAATATATGCAACGTGATACCTAAAACTAAGTTATTTGATTTTATTTACAAGCATTAACCACATAGGAATTACATTACAAAAGTCGTTATTCTTTTGTTATTCAAATTCGTGAAAAGAACAAGAAATAAACAATGTTCGCCTTGACTTAGGTGATAAAACAATCAATTAATTATTCATATTCTAGTCTTGATTAACAAAAGAATACTATGTGAAATAAATTAATTAAAAGTTTGTTTAAAGTGATCAAACAACACTATTTATTGAATTAAAGTTATTTAAACAATAAAAGAAAAGTGATTTATCTAAGTGCTTAGGAAACTAACCGTTCTTCTTTTATGTTAAATCTCCGTTTGATGTGTTTAGGGACTTTCTTTCTTCTTTGTACCTCCAAGGACTTCAACGGATTCAATTAGTGTTGGAAAGTATTTTGGAAGAGAGAAGAAAAGTAGTATGATATTAATAGAACTTGAGAGATTAGGGTTTTAAGAATGCTAGGGTTAGAGTTCTGATTTTTCCGTTCCCTTTAGGGTTGAATGAAGACCCCTATTTATAAGCTTAGGAATCGAGGTTTAGGGTTTTGGATCCGCGCCATCAGGTGGTGCGCGCAACTCTCTGAGTCACGATGGGTGCGACGCAGATCTCAAAGACTTGCGCGCGCCTTGCGCACAACTCACTGAATTTTGCACGGTGTGGTTTGCCTTATACAAAGTCGGATTAAGGCGTGTAAGATATCATTGGAAATGTCTGAATGTCTAATTTCTAATGCCGTTGGAATTAAGTTAAAATATGTTATGGATCAATTGATATGGCCGTTTGAGTGCAACGGTGTCGGTCTTAGGGCCCGGTTTAGTGTTTTGATTATAACTTCTTCGTTTTAACTCGGAATTGGGCTTATAATATACCGTTGGATATCTCTTTGAAAGGGATATCCATTTATCCTGGCTTTGAATAGAAATTTGATGGTTGGTTTACCTGATTTTCTCGGTTTTTAACAATGTAAGATTCATTGGATCCAATCATTGCATTTGACGGATTTGGGTCCGTTATTAATCAAGTTTAAACATGTATGAGCACATTTTAGGCATAATTAGTAATCGAACAAGGCTCTAAGATAACTTGGTCTCAAATATGGCTTTTAAATTACTTCATAATGCATTTCATAGTCCATAAACACTTCAACTTTGATCTAGCATGAAGAATGGATTTTTGTAACATCATCGCACTTCCTGTCGGGACAAGAGGCCAAAAGTAGGTGTCCACAGGTACATTGCACAGGTGGTGTTCCCATTGGAAGATGACTGCAATAAAAAAATTGAAAACTAAATTGAAAAAAAGGCAACCTTTTTATTTATAGACTTTTCATTAACAAAAACTTACAAGTCTCAGAGGTAGTACTTTTTTAAGTTGTCTACATTCCTAGTTCAAGCAAGCTGCCTGCTGTCTAGAGTTTCTAGCTAGTAGATGCCGCCTCTTACTTCTTTAAAAATCCAGTAGGGACCTTCCCAATTAATTGTTAACTTGGCTTGTTCATTGGCCCTACCGTTTGCCTCCATTTTTCGTAACACAAAGTCCCCAACTTTCAAGGGCCATTTGTGTACTTTCTTGTTGCAGGTTCTTGTCATTCTTAGACGGTAAATCTTATGACACAAGGTGGCAATGCCCTTGCGCTCTGGGAGAGTGTCCAATCAAAGCCGCATGGCCTCCCAGTTTGCTTCTTCGTCATATAGCATGACTCAAAGAGTTGGTTCATAAGGCTCAATAGGCAAGACGACCTTTACACCATACACCATGAGAAACGGGTTTTCACTGGTTTCCCCTTTATCAGTTTTTCTAATTTCCCATAGGACATGAGTTAACTCCTCTGCCCATTAGCCGCCAACCCTTTCATTTTTCTTCTTGATACCATTTGAGATTAGCTTGTTAAAGGCTACAACTTGGTCGTTTGCTTAGGGTCGGCCGACTAATGCGAAACAATGTGAGATCCCTTCATCTCCCAGCCAATTTTTGAGGGTAGGAATCTTAAACTAAGGGTCGTTGTCAAAGACATAGACATACGTACCCTAAACTAGGTGATGATATTCTTCCAGATGAAAGAGATGACATCCTTTGTCTTATTGTTCTTGACCGCCTCTGCCTCTACCCATTTACTAAAGTAGTTAACAGCAACTAAAATGTACTGCTATCCGCTTGGTGTAGGAGTGTACGGGCCTAGGATATCCATGCCCTATTTGGAAAATGGAACTGGGCTTTAAATGGCCATTAGATTAGTAGCTGGATGATGGATTAGCTTGCCGAATCATTGACACTTGTCACACTTCTTTACCATTTTTATGGCGTCTGCCTCAAGCGTGCGCCAAAAGTAGCCTTGCTGCCTGGCCCTAACTCCTAGAGCCCCATCGCCAATATGAAAGGCGCAGTAACCTGAATGTAATTCTTTCAGAATCTCCTGCCCCTTCTCAGGGGTGATGCACTTTAAAGTAGGCTTCAGAAAGCCCTTCTTGAAGAGTTCTCCATTTTTTATTTCAAAGTTAGTCGCAACCTTTTCATTGCGACCATTTTTTGATACGTATCCATCAGGGTACCGTCTAGCAGATATGCCCGGATGCATCAATCCAAGTTGTGCTTCGGTCTAGAAATCCAATGGGATCTTCTTCAACAATACTTCGTTTTTCCATTACTTCTCAGAAGACTGACCGAGGCGTATCACAGGAGGCAGATGATGCAAGTTTTAATAGAGCATCCGCCTGATTGTTTTCAGACCTGGGCACTTATAGTCACCATAGTATTGGCTAACGACCAGCTAAGAATCAAAGCAGGCGTCAATTTTTGTTTCCCCTGCCGCCTTGCACATTCGGATGCCGGCTAGCAGGGCTTTGTACTCCGCCTCATTATTTGAGGCCTGGAACTTGAACCATAGTGCATATTCATACTTGTCCCCTTAAGGAGACTGACATATAACCCCTGCACCACAGCCATTCATGGTAGAGCTACCATCTACATACACTTTCCAAACCTGGTTAAGATTTTTTTGGTGCAACCGGCCTTGTAATTTCAAAAATGAAGTCGGCAAACGCGTGACCCTTCACTGCTTTGCTTGGTTACAAAGTGATTTCAAGACTTTGCATTTCAATACCCATTTGAGCATTCTACCGGATGAATCCAAGGTTGCAATTGGCCTCTTGAGTGGTTGATCTGTGTAAAGCACAATAGGATGTGCTAGAAAGTAGGGTTTCAACTTCTTCACAGCCATGAAAAGAGCAAGGCCAAATTTTTCAACCATTAGGTACCGTAGTTTAGCATTTCAAAGAATATGTCTAATGAAATAGACTGGGAGCTGATTTCCCTCTCTCTCAACAAGGAGAACAAGACTAAGGGCTAACAAGCCTTAGCAAAAGTGTAGATGTTCTTTCAGTTTTTGAAAGACCGCCTCAACATTAACCCCCATTCAAATCTAGTCTTCTTCTTGATTACTGGGAAGAAATAAAGGCATAGGTCACCTGACCGGCTGAAAAATCTCCCCAATGCCGCCAAGCAACCGGTTAGCTTTTGAACCTCTTTGAAGGGGTGACTTCATGTCAATAAACTCTTGTATCTTCTCAGGGTTGGCCTCTATCCCCCTTTGATCAATCAGAATCCGAGAAACTTCCCAGACGCAACACCAAATACACACTTCTTAGGATTGAGCATGACCTTGTGCCGCCTGAGTGTGGTGAAGCTTTCTCGGAGGTCAGCAAGATGATTCGTCTTTAGCTTGGATTTTACTATCTTATCGTCAATGTAGGCCTCTACATTCCTTCCAATTTGATTAATGAATACCATATTTATCATTTGTTGGAAAGTAGCAGATGCATTTTTCAAGCCAAACGACGTCACAATATAACAGAATAACTCCTGATAAGTGACGAAAGCCGTCATTTCTTTTGATCTTTTTTCCAAAAGGGAATCTGATGAAAGCTAGAATAGGCGTCCATGAAACTCATTAAAGCATGCCCGACTATAGGGTCGACCTAGCTGTCAATCTTTGGAATGCATAACTGTCTTTTGGACATGCCTTGTTCAAGTCAGTGGAATCAACACACATGCGCCAAGTACCATTCAGCTTCTTCACAAGTACAACGTTCGCAACCCAATAAGGGAAGTTACATGGCTGAATGAACCCAGAGTCTAACAACTTTTTAACTTCGGCAACTGCCGCGTGACTTCTCTCCTCGCCGTGATTTCTTTTCGTTTGCCTAACCAACTTCTTTTTAGGATCAATGGCGAGTTTGTGGACAACAAGATCTAAACTGATGCCTCGCATCTCTTCCACTTCAAAGGCAAAGATGTCTTCGAATTATTTTAGTAGGTTGTGCAAGTCTACACCCAACTTTGCAAAAGCAACCGTCCCCACCTTAACAGTACGCTCCGGATGGCTTTTATCTGGAGAAATTTCAATGTGTTTACAAGTTGGCTGAGGACAGAGTTCATCTGACCGTTCCCCGATTAGTGATTGCTATTGCTTTTCATTCTTCACTACCATTAGCTGATCGACTTTCCTTTTCTTTCTAGCTGGTGGTCGGGTTGGTTCGGGTTCCTTGACATCATCAAGGTCTATTGGCTGCTCATCATGGCCGACGGATAGGATAATGACGGCCTTGGACTCGTTTAGAGTTGGACGATTTAAAATGAGGTTATATGCGGCCAGCTCTTCGACGACCAAGAACCGGACAACCATATGGCGTCCCTTTCCCTTCTCTCCCACCCGGATGGGTAAATCAATCTGCCAGTCGGGGTTGGACTTTAGCTTTGACAAGCACTTGTAGCTAATGATGTCAGACGAGCTACCAGTATCTATCAAGATCCGACCAACTAGTTGGTTGGCAACCTTGCATTCGATGACGACTAGGTCGTCATGCGACCGGTGAAATTCGTCCTGGTCCTTCTCTGAACTGGTGACTTAGGGAATGCGCTGGTAGACGCCTGCCCCTCATCAACATAATTAACATCCATCTTTCTCAGATGGTTCTTGGTGCCCTGGATGGTCAGGCCACCTCTAGCGAATCCGCCTACTATAGTGTAGATCAGCTCCTTGTTAGTGTCCAAACTACTAGTAGGCTGGGCAGTATTTTTGGACGGCTGCTCGAGATCCGTCCTAATAGTCTCTTTGGACTTCATGATGTATGATTTCAACACTCTCTTATTAGCCAATCAGTCCAACAGGTGCTTGAGGCTATAGCAGTCGTTGGTGTCATGGCCAATATTCTCATGGAAGTGGCAGTACTTGTTTTTGTTTCGAATTTTAGCGAAACCTTTCATAGCAACGGGCTTTTCAATAGTCACCTGGTCTTTGATCTCCATGAGGATGAATTAGCAGTCTTTGTTAAACTCTTACTTAGATACGTACGATTTAAACTCTTTCTTTTTCTTTTGGGAGGGCTGATCAAAATTGTCAACCGCCTAGATTTGTTTTCTCTTCTTGGTCTCTTCAGCTTTGTGAGCCAGCTGAGCTTCTCGACTCTCCTTTTGTTCTATCAGACTTCTTAGAGTCTGACTGATTGCTGGGCGAACAGAGCTCGATTGCATGTATATAGGCTTCAACCTCCATCAGCGCCTTTTAGAGAGTGAAAACTCTCTTTCTGACAAGGTTTAACTTAAAAGTTACCCGTCTCTCAGACCCTTGAAGAAGTCTGTGTATGCTACATCGTCAAACAGTCCTTAAATATGGATTCTCATCATACTAAACTGCTTGACATATGAGCGAAGCCCTTCTTTCTCTCCCTGTCGTAAAGTGCTCAAGTCTAAACTTGTTTTATTAGAAGGGATGTTCAATGAGAAGTTGGAAGAAAACAAGAAGGCAAGGCTCTTAAAGTTGCCAATACATCCGGCCGGCAAGTTGGCGAACCATTGTTGAGCGATGCTCTTCAATGTGGTCGGGAAGCACCTGCACCAGATGGCGTCATCCAACCCCTGTAGGTACATGAGGTTGGTATAGTCCATTAGGTGGTCTTCTGGGTTGGTGGTACCGTCATAGGTACCTACCAATACATTTTTAACCTTGGCTGGCTGAGCCGCCTCGGTTATTTCCTTGGTGAACGTAGAGAATTGTTCACCAAGTCTAAGCAGACGGAGCTGCCAGTCCAATGATTGGACGTTGAATGTCGCTTGACCTCCGAAGATGGCCGACTACATGTATGGCTTGACATACGTTATGTATGGCTGCTGGGGCACTTATTGAGCTGAGCAAATGACATGAGGGCCGATGTGGGCAGACTGGCCGCCTGACTGACTCTCATGAAGAGATTGGGAATACCTCATTGAGGTATTCTTGAAGCTATCTTGGTAGCTCGACGTTGATACGGAGTCAGATGGCTGCTTGTTTCACTTCTGCTCGATGATGAATCGAGCATCAGAGATAGTTCTTTTGCTGCCATCCGGCTGCATATGCGGAATGATTTTCCTCTTCCCCGTCTCAAGGAGACGGAATTTAGACAGATCTATCAAGGGCCGAGTCGTCTCCTTCAATTTAGGATGCGGAGTAGGTTCTTAATCCTTGATGAACTTGTTCTTCTTATTGCAAGAAGCTTTCTTGGCCGACTGGTCTTGTTTAATCCTGCTGTCCTTTTGGTCATCAGATCCTTGAGTTTACCCTTGAAACTTTCCATGAATTTCATGAGCTTGTCTCTGCCACTCTGATGACAGGGAATGTTCCTTCTGCCGCTAGGTGTTGTCCAGACGGATGTCCAGGTGTTCTACTTGGACGCACTTGATCATCGCCCCATTCCTATTTATCCTTAGGATGGATGTGCTTGGTTCTAAGTGACCCATCAGGGGCAACATGTGTTTGTCAAAGTCGTTATCGGTGTCATAGTCCGATTGGACCTCCCCATTGACCGCAGGCCGCATGGGTTCAGGAGGCAGTACAAAATCTTTAGAAACCATCTTAGAGGTACTCTCCCCACATACGGCGCCAAATGTTTCTGGGTTTTATGGTACCTCGGGGGAGTAATGTCTCTAAAACTTGAATCGTAATGCCTATACCTACAAAACAACTGATACTCTTTGTAGTTGGAGCTCCGCCTCCGACAATCAAGTTGGAACCGGTCAAAGAATGTAAAAAGGTGCGGAAAAGGTAAAAGAAAGATCTTCTCGAATTTCAAGATCAGGTGTTTTCTCTGATGTGAGAGAATTTAGGTGTGGCAATAAATGAACGTGTCCTAGAAATGGGGGAAATCTCTCCATTTATAGGGTCGTTGGAAAAGGTGCCCTAGCTTAGGTCACTTTGACCTAGATTTGGTGGGTTGCGGCATTTATGACTTTCTCGGAAATAAGGCCCTGAAGGCCGCCATTTCCTTTGCTGACTAGGGATGCCATGTGTCAACTGGTTAGTGGTCCATGTTGGGCTTGTCCTGGGTTGGCACATATCCTTCTCTCATTAGGCCACTTAACAAGGGTATTTTTACCCAAAACACAATCCATGTCTTTAGGTGAATTCTATACTTGTACAGGGTAATTGCATCAAACACTGATTTTCAAGGTGCTTTTAAAGCCCTTTGATTATGTTGATCTTACTCTAGCACTTCTGAAGTTTTGTGTGTAATGAATTCTCTTTTAAAGTACTTGTAAAGTCCTTTGAGTATTCTTGATCAATCATTCTCACGAAGCCCTTCTAAAGTCTTCTAATCAATCATTCTCACGAAACCCTTCTAAAGTCTTCTAAGATTTTCCTTTCTTGTTTGTTGCTAATCTCGATGGTCATGGAGTTCATTTTTCTCCCACTTGTCGTTTTGGAAATGTGTTACTTTCTAGAAGACACCACTTTTAGCAACAACTACTATGTTCTCAATTGGGTTGTGGAAGTAATGCGCGTAGTCTTCACTTGAATGCCTACAAGGAGACATGTATATTGTCTTTGGATAAAAGTTCGTTGTGAAACAAAAAATTAGCTCCCACTTAAGCTATCTTAGCCTTTATTGAGCCATTGAGCTCCCAATGAGCCACTTAGCTCCCACTGAATATCGCGTCCATTCTTAGCTTCAACATTTTATTTAGTGTAACATTAGTAACTTATGTAAATCTTTTAAGAACTTTATAGGAAGGGATGTGATCCATCATCGTTCGAGTCATTTTTCAAATGGCATCGAGGTCTCCGTGAAGACATACTCTGTTCTTTGTGGAGTAATTTATGAAAATTTAAATTTCATAACTTTGAGATGATCACTATTGGCTCAAGCAAACATCGCTCGATCTAATCTAGACGTTTTGATGTCTTGGCAACTCAATTCTATAGTTCATTGAAATTTTGAGCTACTCAAGGTCCAATTTGTTCACATTGGTGAATATAGCCATATTCTTTCAAATTCTTGTGAAAAGTTGAAGTAATGGAATCCTCTTTAGCTTCCAAAGTCAATTGTTTATACTAAGCACAATAGGTCCTTACTTTGTCGATTTCAACAAGACCTTCTTGTCTTGGAATGAATCCGAATTGATCAACTATCAAGAGCTTATCTAATAGAGCCTTGAATACGTTCTTGTCAATGCGACATTGTTAAAGATGTTCGGAACACAAATCAGGTTCATGACTTGAACCTTGTGAGTTTTCATGTTAGAGAAATGTTTGTTTATAATCAAGCATCCTTAACTCATGGTTTAAATAACCATGCCAGGCCATTCAAATAAAACCAAAAACTAGTGTTATTTTACATTTAATATGAGTCTTTTCGTATGTAAACGGATTTTTCTTATTATGGAACACATAACCATTTATTTGTTTCAGCCTTAACTTAAAAGGCCTTTAACCAAAGCATATGACCTTACAACTGATGCAACATTACTTGCTTCATTCTAAACTTGTAAGTCAATAACTTAGCTTTACTTTAATGGTTTAAGGTCACTTTAAAAGTGAAACACTGATGAGTGCCATTTATGGCACTCATTTAATGAGTTTTTAGGTTGTTTTTACCTTCTTTTCATGGTTTTCTTCAATAATAAATGTTTAGTTTTATGCATTTTCTCTTTAATTTCCCTTTTCTCTCTTATTTTGTGTTTATATGGTTTTTCTAGTCTTTTCTCCTTTATTTCTCCTCTTTTTGTGGTTGTAGGTATTGTACGAGGTTCGAGACTTGATATTGGTAGTTTTCTAAGTTGGAGGATGCATTTATTGGAGCAAGCTTATAGCATTGGGAAAGCTCAAGATGCAAGAAAGTGCATGCTCCAAGTTCTAGCTCTTGCGCTCTCAAGCCACGCTCTCATGAAACCGCGGTGTTAAACCCACCGTCAAGTCCATTTGTATCTGCCACGCTTAGTGACTATCATGAGGGCTGCACCATTTACATCATGCATGCACTGAAGAAGTGTCCTACTTAGGATGCGCGGGCTAAATTTCATCTAGAGCAGGCGTGCAATCGAGGTCCATTCCGTACCCAATTTATCGCGAGCGTGATCAAGGAGGAGAGGGCATGCAGGCCACCTTGTGCTGGCGCGCAGCCTGCCTGCGCGGGCGTGTAACCCTACTTTCGGGTTCATTTTGGGCTCGTTTTCCGGCCTCTTATAAATACTTTAAGACCCGATTTTTGGAAGAAGTTAAGACATAATTTTGATCATAATTTTAGCTTAGTTGAGAGTTTCTCTCTCAGTTTTAGGTCTAGTTTAGGAGTAGATTTAGAGAAGTAAGTGAGAGATTTCAATGATCATTTGAGAGATTGATAATACAATGGTGACAATTTGTGTTGAAGATGTTCTGTATTATCAATGAGCATTTCTAACTCTATCTCATTTTATCCTTGATTAGTTGTTTTGCTAGGGATTGGGTGAAACTTGTATGATTAATTGATTGTGATTAACTTGGGAATTATGTTGATTGATTGTTGAGATTAAAGTGATTAATGTAAGTTTGCATGTGTGTAATTTGATTAGCCCTTGAGAATTATGCTAGATTGCATTGTGATTTCTAATGACAGGACCTATTGATTTCAGAATTGTCATTATCGATTGGTTTGGATTGTGATTCTCCTAGTATGTTATTCAAAAAAACTACTAGCTTAACGATTAGGAGATAGCTCTTTGATTCCAATTGATAGCTCTTATCATTAGTCTACACAACTATTGATTGGCATGTTCTTCCCAAGTTGTTACAATTGTCATGATAACTTGTTGATCCCCATTCCCTAGTGTTTTATTTGTTTGCTCGTTTGTTTTAGTAGCTATTAGTGTTACCTTCCTAACCCCTGACTTCGACCTAGCTTAGGCGACCAATTGAAAGCACTTGAACATAACCGTTCCTTTAGGCTCGACCCTTGACTTACCTCTATACTTGTATTTAGGTTTGTTAAGTGATTATAAATTTTGTTTGATTGAGGGAATTTTATAATCCAACGACCTAGAATTTCCCTTCGTCAAACACTCAAGTAGTATCCGATACTTTGTGAAGATAATGGTTGCTAAGTTTAACTATGATAACATGAACACATGGGTAGAAATGGAATTTTATTCCTTTTGTTTGTTCCTTTTTCCTATATTTCTTATCATACATCATCTCATAAACTTTAAGAACCATTCCTTTAAGTGTTATGACTTTTATACTTTGTTAGGCATAGTTAAGCATCTAATGTGCTGTAAAACACAGTTCAACCTTTTCCTTTAATTCGGACTTGAATTACTACATCAATGGGTTGTACTCATTAGTGTATGAAGCAAAGATATGTTGGTTGTTAGATATTGACAATTTTATATTGCAACACAATATTTTATGTTTATCAAAGCTACCTAGTATTTTGAATACATGATGTCCAACCGTCCTTTTCGACTTAATTATAAAAGTCATTTATAAGAAGTTTTATTTTAGAAATGCCTTTCCTTTGTTTAAGAGTCATTCTTAAAGATTTTACCAATCATTGCACACATTATAATTTGATTTAGAATTCTGCAAATATAAGTGCAAAGTATGACCACTTATCAAGATAATAACGTAATAAGTTTGAAATTTAAATGCATACATGCAAACTTTCAACCTTATTAAGCATCTTATCCATGATTAAAATTGTCCCTTTTAGGCGAGAATAAAACGATTCCAAGATCCCAAAAATCAGAAAGTGATTAAGCATGCTTTGGCTTGTCTTAACACTTAATATTTTAAGGTAAGCAATCTAATTGCTAATATCTCTAAGCTATTCTTGGTTTGATAAAGCGTCGCATCAAATGGTTCCATGACTTTTATCTCCATTATATTGCCACGACATGTAAAGAATCCTTACTAATATCGTTGAATTTAACCAAAATCAACATGTATACCTAGTATACCTTACATTCCTAGAAAATTAGTGATGCCTTGCTTTGGCATAGCCCATCACTATGCGCATTAGTTCGGTAAGTGTTATCTTGGAATGGCAAATTTGACTCAATTTTATAGGATGTAGGGAATATTTCACGTCACACAACTTTGAGCCCCACTGTGGTCATGCACTTAAGCATGGTGGCATCCAAAGGGAAGGAAGCTAGAGTAAAAGAGTCGCCAACAAGTTTTAGGAACTTGTAAACCGTTCACAAGGTGAAGGTTACACCCCTTTCACGATCACAGCGATCCTAACCCCATAGTGGTCCTGAACCATGACTGGATATTCAGGGATGAAGGTACTAATCCAACCTAAAAGAGATTGAACTCGCCCTAAATAGGCCTTTACTTTGTTCTTTTCACATTCATGTGCGCTTTTCGATCAACATACAATAATTAAATTAATCCTAAACCTGTTTAATCTATGTTGGTTGATTAATAATGCACAAATAAATCTATTATTGGCGATCACTTGAATTAAAATCATATTAGCCAAAATCAAATTATTAATTATCTTATTGAGCGTGATTTCAGGTACAAATTCCCTTTAAAACTGTAAGAGAGGGCATGATCAAGCAATAACAACAATATAACATCAAGCAACATAACAATATTGACACAACAATCATCATCATATTAATCTCATCAAAGCATAATAATATTAGCAAGTGATAAGTGTCATTTATGACACTCATTTAGCCTATTTTAGGATGAATTTTGATTGCTTTTATATCTCTTTTTCTTTAGTTTTACTTGTAATTTCTTTAGTTTGTGTTTTACTTAGTTGTTTTCCCATTTTCTTGCATTTCTTAGTTTGTTTTGCCTTTTTCTCCTTTACTCGTTTGCTTCACTTTCATTTCAGGAGGTTGGTGATGTTTAAAGAGGTCAATGGGGTTTTCTCGGGGTATATAAAGCTCAAGATGCAAGCCTGCCTCCGCCCTTGAAGCTAAAAAGTGAAGGAGTGTAAAAACCAAGTCTTCAAGGCCGTGCTCTCATGCTGAAGACCTTTAGAGACTGCCTCCCCCAACATGTATCAAGTGGAGCGCACGGGAGAATCAACGTCCGCACGAGAAAGCCTTGCCTTGCTCCTAGGCGCGGGCGCGCAACGCTGTGGTGCAGCCGCGAAAGAGAGAAAAGTGGCCGCGCAGCCTGCTTTCCCCTATTCCGTACCCATTTATTTGCGGCCGCACATTGAGAGGAAAGGGTGCACCTTTTAGGGTTCTTTTTGGACGTCTAACTAACTTCTCCTTTGTTAGTTTTACTATATAAAGAATTTCTTCATTTCTAGAGAGAGAACTAATTAGAGAAGAAATTAGAGAATTTTGATTAGAATTTTAGAGAGAGAAGCTCAAGATTTTGAAAACTTTGTTCTTAGATTTTAGAGAGAGAAACTTGGTAATTGATGATTGCTACATTTTGATCTTCATTCATTTTGATATTGATCGAAAGTTTTGTAAATGCAATTTTATGTTTGATTCTTGATATATTATTGAATTTCTATAGTTTGTTTGAGTTAATTGTTGATATTTGGATTACAATGTTGATGATGAAATTGATGATTAGTTTTGTTATGCTTTTCAATTTTACAATGTGTAGTGAGTTAGTTCCTTTGCTAGGGATGTGCTGAAGCATGTCCGAGTGATAAGCTATAGCTAATTTGAGGTTTTTGATTGATTTGATGATTTGATTAAATTGATTGATGAAATTTGTGCATGTGTTTGATTTGAAGAGGAGTAGCTAACCTTGATTATCAAGCTAGATTGCATAGTAGTTTTCAATTACACGAAAAATTGATTTAGAAGCTATTATTATCGATTGATCTTGTTTTGCGATTTTCCTTTAAAGTCATTTGTAGAGATATCTAGCATGACCCTAGGAAATAGCTCTTTAAGTGAATTTGATTGCAAATATCGTTTTCCCTCGCATTGCTTAATTAATCAAATTTCCGACAAATTAGCAAGTTTATCGTGAGTACATGTGGATCCTAAACCCCTAGTGCTTTAATATTGAATTCTATTTGTTAGCTTTGATTATGTTTATTTTCTAGCTTAGACCAACCTTATTGTTAAAGATTTCGAAATAGCTTAACTAGAGACTTTACCTTATACCGCATTCCCTTGGGTTCAAACCGGACTTACCCTTATACTTAGGGTTGGTTTTGGTTATAAATTTGGTTTTGATTAGGGATACTTAGAAATCAGCGACCTAGGTTTCACCTGCATCAAAAATGGCGCCGTTGTCGGGGAGTGGCATGGTTATTTTCTATTATTGATTAAGTCTATTCCACTTTATTTGAAAAACACAAAAAGATTTTCTTTCTTTTAGGCTACATTTGTAGCCGTGCTATTGATATTTTCCATTTAGATTTGTATGTGTAGGGCACGAGATCGAATTTAGTGCCATTTTGATCTGGAAATTGAGAGGACCATAACAAGGATAAGGGTTGCTAATCGTTCCTCAAGCTCAAGTCCCTCAAGACAGGAAATCCATCAAGAAGAAGAAGAAGAAGAACGAGAAAGCATGGGTGCTAATCCGAGAGTAGCATTGAAGGAGTTGGGAACTCCGGGAGCCTATAGGTTTGAAAGCGGAATTTCTCCTCCCACGACACCGGCAAATGACCTTGAGATAAGACCGTCGATGATTACTTTGATTGAGAGGCGTCAATACAGTGGAGCTAAGCATGAGAGTCCCCTCAACCATCTTAAGGAGTTTGAGAAGTATTGCAATACAATCAAGGTGAATAGGGTTTCTTAAGAGTTCATTCGACTTAAAATTTTCCCTTTCTCACTTATTAGACGTGCTCTAGAGTGGTTGGACAAAGAGGTGAAGCCAAACTCTTTGAGAACATGGGATGAAGTGACTAAGGAGTTTCTATCTCGGTTCTATCCACAAAAGAAGACGGCCGAAGCAAGTGCTCTCTTTCAAAGCTTCAAGCAAAAACTAAATGAAAGTCTTTATTAGGCATGAGAGAGGTATAAGGAATACCAAAGAGATTGCCCACACCATGGGATTCCCACCTATCAAATCATCCAAATCTTCTATGGAGGTCTAAGCCCCCAAGGAAAGTCTTGCTTAGATGCCGGTGACGGAGGCCCTATCATGAACAAAACGGAGGATGAAGTGGTGGACTTAATTGAAGATGTGGTAAGGTATCCTAGGGAGTAATAGTGACGTCTCGCTTTGGCGTAGCCCATCACTACTTTCAATAGGTCGATAAGTGTTGTTTTGGAATGGCAATTTCACTCAATATTTAAGGGACCTAGGGTTTCTATGTTGATTGATTTAAGTGAACTTAATTAATCATCACAACATTCGAAATCCTAAACATGCATCTAACATATAATTCATATATAAATATTCATAAATAGATATATATCGAAAACATAAATAAAGATGCATTTGGCAAATAGCATGACCCCTTGAGTCTTCAAGGGATGGGTTTTGCAACTTCATGGCTTCGTCTTCCAAGAACCTCCGTCTTCAAGACATAACCATAATTATGCAAATACTAGTATCTACGATTAGGACTAATCTAAATATTAAGGTACAAAAATACTCAACGGTTCGCAGACCGTATTTAGATTTACAAAAATACATCACGGATCGTAGTTCGTATTTTCTATCCTAATCGGGCCCCACTAGTTGCCATTTTATAAAACCTGTGAGAGAATATACATTCAATACATCCATTCACTTTTTGTGAATGGCCCATGCATTTTACAACGATAAAACAAGTAATAATGCATAGAATATGCATAAACTACTAACTAATTTAGGTCGTTAATCCAATTAACATACCTAATTAAAACTAGTCAAAGTTGTTTAATTGATTATGTAATTTAGCGCTATTAATAATTGGAGCTCCCACTAAATTCCGCATCCATCTTAATTAATCTAATTAGTTAAGCAGGTAAACCCAAAACATTTGCCAAAATTAAATTTTGCAAATGCCGCTCAAAAACCGAGGCCTAGCCTCATAATTTAATTAAAATTAATTAAAATCAAAATAATTAATTAAAATAATTAAAACGGCAAAATAACCAAATATGAAGCCAACCGCATTCAAGTGGCTCACGCACTAAGTACGTGCCATATGCAAGCCAAGGTCGTCTAGCAATCCTGGATTATACGGCTTGGTGCATGTGCCTCCACCACCCCACGTAGCACTAGCTAGGCCGAGCCTAGTAGTGTTTGCTACGGGTTACCTGGTGCTAGGCACACGCACTAAGGCTGCTTGCCCCTTCGCACCAAGCAACGCAACACACACCCGCTCAATGCACGCACCAACCACGGCTAACACAGCAGCACGCACGGTGCGCGCGCACTGCACGATGCTGCTGCTGCACCATGCTGTTGCTTGTTGCTGGCTGGCGCGCCGTTATGCTGGGAGCAAGCAGCAGCCACGCACACAACACAGGCGCATCACGCTGTTGCCTGGCCGGTTCTGCTGTGTTGCTGCTGCGGCTGGGCGCACTAGCCACGCAGCTAGAGTGTGGCGCGCACCAGGCATCACCAACCTTGGCAGCCACATGCGGGCTGCACAGCAGCCTGACTAGCCGAAGTGGTGTCGCCTTTGTTTGCGTGTCATACTCTCGGGATTTAAAATCCGAGTTTTTGCGTGACTAAGTAATTAATTCTAAATTAATTTTAGAGCTAATTTAATGAGCAAAAATGGAAAATTAATACAAGTCCAACTTAAATAAAAATTCATTAAGGTGCACATAACAAAAATTATTTCCAAGAACCATTCTTTAATAAAATTGGCTTAACTTGGTGCAATAAAAATAAATAAAGGGCAATCACTCACTATTAATTTAATTAATTTAAATTAATCATGAGATTTTGACAAAATAAAAGGGAGTTGGAAATATGAACACAATGTTCAATTTAAAGATTCCAACTTTAACACTTGTGAATCCTTGAAAAAGTATATCTTTCAATATGAAGATAAATGAAATTTCTATCACAAGATTCAAACTTTATGATTCCAATCAACTTAATACATGATTAAATCAAAAGTTTTACCAAAAATTCATGGAATTTAGTAACTCAAAGTTTCAATCACTTAAAACAATTAAAGATTGAATCTTTAGTACTTAGAAGCAACAAAGAACAAATTTTTCACACTTTAATGAAATGGATTTGTAATTATGTGAAAATAAGAACTAATCTTTCAAGCACCAATTACTACCAAGTAACCATGCTTAAAGAGGTTTAAAATTGCATATAAATTAAGGAAAGAACCAAATACATACCACCATAAATATGCCAATAAGATTCAAGGTTAGAAAGACTAAAAAATTTTCGTCAAAACGAAAAAATCCCTCAAAAAAGGCATTTCTGGTCGTTTTTTGGCTAAAAACACAGTCCAAAAGGGTAAAATAATTTCCAAAACACCTTTTCCACTCAAAATTCACTATTTTCGGGTGAATATCAGGGTTCTAGGCTGAAGAAAGCTTAAATATGAGCTTAAAATTAATAAAACCGAGCTACTAATCTAATTAGCAACATAAAACCAGAAAAATTAAGCCATAAAAACACCTTGAAAAATATGATTATAAAAATAAATGAGCAAGGCTCTGATATCGTTGTTGGGTTTCGATGAGTTCGACTCACCGCGGAAGAAAACCCAAGCCAAGACCACACTCATAATAATTATAACAATAAATCATAATTAACTTAAACAACAAGATTAAGAAACAAATTAATACCTTTGGTGCGTGCTTCGCTCACTAAAAGAGCTCTTACTTCGAAAGCTCTAAGCCCCGCTCACACAAGGACCACCAACAAAGTCCACCCAAAACCCGAGCACTGAATATGGTCCAATGCTTAGGAGTTAGCTAAGCCCAACCTAAAACCCGAGTAATTAATTTTGTTCAAAGGTTTTCACAATGGTGATGCCTTTTTCAACACTTACTCAAGCAATTTTTCCAATACCCCAACTTGGGTATTTATTGGGAAAACAAGAGTGAGAATTGCTCTTCCATCAATGTGGGAAAATTGATTTTTCCATTTTATTTTAAATCAAAAATAAAATTAATAATCAAGCTACTAATAAATCAACAAGTGGCATGCTCACAAGAGAGGTTAGGTAAGGACCATTTGGAAAAGAGGGGGACCAAACTTGCTCCCCACTCCTCTCCCAGAGCCGGCCAACACACCACCCTCAAGCCAATTACTTCACGTCACGTGGCACCCCACCACTTGGGCACCAAGGCACCCAAGGTGGGCTACCAGCCGCTGCTTTACCCTTCGGCCTAGCAGGCCACACACCAAGTGTGCGAGCTGCTTTGGCCGAGGCTTGCTGCTAGCATGCCACGTACCTTGTGCAGGCTGCTAGCTACAACCTGCTAGCATGCCTCGCACTTGGTCTGGCCTGGTAGCGCGGCTTGTTGGCATGCCACGTACCTTGTGCGGGCTGCCAGCCTCGGTCAACTGCCAGCATGCCTCACACATGGTGCGAGCTGCTAGCTGGCCTTGCTAGCCAAGGTGCGTTAGCACACATTCCTAGCCACCTTGCTAGGCCATATGCCCCTAGCACTCGTTTTGCTCAGGGCATTCCGATGCTAGGGGTATTTTGGTAATTTTGTTGATTTATTAGTAATTCTCTCGTCTCATCTTTTATTATTTTCGACTCAACATTCGACGATCGGTTTCTTTTTTGGGGAAAATTACCCTGCCACGTGGGCCACTTAAAACGAGACACGTGTCCACCTAGAATTGGTTGGAAAGAGGCCTATAGCAGCATGACATGTGGAATCCACTGTCAAGAGAAGGAATGGCGGCCTTCAAAGGCCCAATTCCCCAAAAAGCCGCAAAAATGCGGGCAGCCCATCAACTCTAGGTCAAATGACCTATGTAAGGGCACTCTTTTCCCAATGACCCTATAAATAGGGAGATTTCCCCCATTTGTGGGACAGATTGATTTTTATTACAATATTCCGGACATTCTCTTACATCAGAGAAATCTCCTGATCTCGGAATCCGAGAAGATCCCACTTTTACCTTTTCCACACTCTTTACTTTCTCCATCACGTTCTAACTTGATCGTCGGAGGCGGAGCTCCAAATCCCCGGAGTCTCCGTTGTTTTGCAGGTACAGGCGCAGTCGGATCAGTCCTTAATCTGTAACTTCCCCCTAGGGACAAAAACACCCAAAACATTTGGCGCCGTCTGTGGGGAGAGTTCCTCAAAGATGGTTTAAGAGTCTGTACCGCCTCCCGACCCTAGGGCTGATCAGCTAGAGGTCTTTACAGACCATGCTGATGATTATCCTCAGGTCGAAACATACATTGCCAAGGATGGCTCTCTCATCACAAAGCGCATCCGTCCTAGAGACACTCTGGAACGAAGTGAAAGCCAGGCGGGTACAAGTAGGCCCCCTGGTCAGCCGGAAGGGAAAACCCAGTCAGCAAGAGGTCAGGCTCCAATCACCAGGGACGAGCTCATGAAATTCATGACGAGTTTCAAGGGTGAGATTAAGGACCTGATCAAAAAGAAAACGGCTTGCTCTAGCAAGGGTTAGCCGGCCAAGAAGTCTCCTCAAACTGCGAGGAAGAATTCAGTCAGGGACAGGCTGCCAACTCCACATCCAAAGGACAAGGCAGCCTCAACCCTTGACTGGTCCAAGATCCTTCTTCCTCAGAAGGGTCCAAGAAAGCCCAGCCGGGAGCAACAACCGGTGGGTAACAAAAATTCTACCCCTGATGCTCAACAAATCATCGAACGCGGGAGAAGTCAGCAGCTGCCTGAGTCAGCCTCTACTTCGAGCTTTCCAAACAGCTTCATACAGGCGGTAATACCGTCCATTCTGTCCCTCAGATGATCGGGAATGCACCGTACGTACCCCCCACGGTCTACGTTCTGTATTCTCCTCACTTCATGCAGCCGGCCCTCTTTGGGGGTCAGGCGGCATACAATGTCCAAACCTTGGACTGGCAACTCCGTCTGCTCAAACTTGATGAACAAACTTCTGCATTCACCAAGGAGATAACCAAGGCCGCAGAGCCAACCAAGGTTAAGAATGTGTTGGTGGGTACTTATGACGGTACCACCAACCCGGAGGACCACCTCATGGCCTACTCCAACCTCATGCACATGCTGGGGTTAGAGGATGCTATGTGCTGCCGGTGCTTCCCGACTACATTGAAGGGTATCGCCCAATAATGGTTCGACAACTTGCCAGCCGGATGCATTGACAGCTTCAGGAAGCTTGCCTTCCTATTTGCCTCCAACTTCTCAATGAACATCCCTGCCAAGAAAACAAGTCTCGATTTGCACACCATCCGGCAGGGAGATAAAGAGGGACTTCGCTCCTATGGCAGGCGGTTCAACCTGGTGAGAATTCAAATCCAGGGGCTGCCTGACGAGGTAGCCTATACAGACTTCATCAAGGGTCTGAAGGACAGTTCGACCTTGTCCAAAAGAGGGTTTTCACTCTTCAAGAGGCGTTGATAGAGGCGGAGAGCTTTATTCAAGCCACCGACCTCTGCTCGTCCAGCCATCAGTCGGACTCCAAGAAGTCCGACAAGCCAAAAGAGAGTCGGTCTGGTCAGCCGGTTCAGAAAGCTGAAGTGAGCAAAAAGAGAAAAGAAGTTTGGGTCGTTGAGGAACCTGATCAGCCGTCCAAGAAGAAAAAGAAAGAATTCAAGCCGTATGTTTCACGATATGAATTCAATAAAGACTGTTACACCATCTTTACAGAGGTGAAGGATCGATTGACCATTGAGAAGCTGAATCCTATGAAGAGTTCCGTTCATTCACGGAACAAGAATATATTTTGCCACTTTCATCAGGAAGTGGGCCATGACACCAACGACTGCTATAGTCTCAAGGGGACGTTGGACTGTCTAGCTGACAAGGGCTTGCTGAAGTCCTATGTCTTAAAGTCTAAAGAGACTTCTAAGACGAATCGGGGGCAGTCTTCAAAAACTGTCCAGCCTACTAGTAGCTCGGATGCCGACAAGGATCCGGTCTACACTATAGCAGTTGGATTCGTATGCGATGGCCCGACCATTCAGGGCACCAAGGATCATCTGAAGAGGATGATACATTCAGTTGATGATGGACAGACGTCCTCCAGTGGAACATTCCCAGACGTCCTCATTAGTGAGAAGGATCGGGGCAAAGTTCGCCAACCGCATGACGATCATGTCGTCATTGAATGCAAGGTCGCCAACCAGCTGGTTGGCTAGATCCTAATAGACACGGGTAGGTCCTCTGATCTCATCAGCTACAAGTGTCTGTCCAGGCTTAATTACAAGATGGACAATCTACGTGACGTTTCCCATCCATTAGTTGGCTTTGGTGGAGTGGCCGTGCACCTAGTCGGACATATTGATATACCCATACTGCTGGGGGAGAAAGGGAAAGGGCGACACATGGTCGTCCGGTTCCTGGTGGTTAAAGAGCTGATCGCCTACAACATTATTCTTGGTCGACCCACTCTGAACGAGTGCAAAGCCGTCATCATCCCAGTTCTCATGCTTCTTAGGTATGAAAAGGATGATGGCTCTATTGGCTCCCTCAACGGGGATTAGAAGACGGCAAGGGAGTGTTATATCTCAGACGTCACGCTGACTGCTGCTGCAGCCAGCCATCTAAAGGAGCCAATAAACCTTGACAATGTCAAGGACCCTAATTCACCCCCTCCAGCAGCCGCAAAGAAAAGAAAAACTGAACAGATGGTGGAGGTGAAGAAAGAGAAGAAATAGCAATCACTGACCGGGGAACGGTCAGATGATCTTCGTCTCCAGCCGGCTGGTGAGCATGTTGATATTCTTCTGTAAGATAGACGCCCAGAGCGAACTGTTAAGGTGGGGACGACTGCCTTTGAAAGGCTTGGTGCAGACTTGCACCTCCTGCTGAAAGAATTCAAAGACATCTTTACCTTTGAAGTGGAAGAGATGTCAAGCATCAGCCCGGATCTCGCTGTCCACAAACTCGCCGTGGATCCAAAAAAGAAGCCCATTCGGCAAAAGAAAAGAAATCACGGCGAGGAAAAAAGTCAGGCGACAGCTGCCGAAGTAAAAAAGCTGCTAGACGCTGATTGGGTGGCGAATGTTGTACTTATAAGGAAGTCGAATGGAACCTAGCGCATGTGTGTTGATTCACATATCTCAACAAGGCGTGTCCAAAGGACAGTTATCCTCTCCCAAAGATCGACAGTCTTGTCGACTCTACAGCCGGCCATGCCTTGATGAGTTTCATGGATGCTTATTCTAGCTTCCATCAGATACCCTTGTGGAAAAAAGATCAAGAGAAGACGGCCTTCGTCACATATCAAGGGTTATTCTGCTATACTGTGATGCCGTTTGGTTTGAAGAATGCGCCTGCTACTTTCAAACGAATGATTAATACAATCTTCATTAATCAAATCGGAAGGAACGTAGAGGCATACATTAATGATATGACAATCAAATCCAAGCTCCAGACGGATCACCTTGCTGATCTCCGAGAAATCTTCGCCACACTCAGGAGGCATAAGGCTATGTTAAATCCCAAAAAATGCGTCTTTGGTGTTGAGTTTGGGAAGTTTTCTCGAATTCTTGATTGATCAAAGGGGGATAGAGGCTAACCTCGAGAAGATACAGGTGGTAATTGACATGAAGTCACCCCGCACTGTCAAGGATGTTCAGAAACTAACTTATTGCCTGGCGGCATTGGGAAGATTCCTCAGCCGGTCAGGTGACAAGTGTCTTTACTTCTTCCAAGCAATCAGGAAGAAGACTAGATTTGAATAGGGGGATGATGCTGAGGCGGCCTTCCAAAATTAAAAGAACACTTGCACTCTTTGCCAAGGCTAGTTAGCCCTCTGCTCAAAGAGACGTTATACATGTACTTAGCCGTCTCAGATCATGCCCTCAGTGTCGTTCTCCTTGCTGAAAGAGACGGCATCCAGCTCCCGGTCTATTTCATTAGCCATGTTCTCATAAATGCTAAGCTCCGGTACCCAATGGTTGAAAATTTTGGCCTCGACCTTTACATGGCAGTCAAGAAGTTGAAACCATACTTCTTGGCACATCCGGTTGTGATATACACAAATCAACCTCTCAAGCGGCCTATGTCAACTTTGGAGTCATCCGGTAGGATGCTTAAATGGCTATTGAAATTCAAAGTCTAGAAATCACTTACGAACCAAGAAAGGCAGTGGAGGGTCAGGCATTCGTCGACTTCATTGTCAAAATGACAAGACCGGTTCCATCGGACAATACTGATCAGGTTTGCAAAAGTGTACATGGACGGGAGCTCCACTATGAACGGCTGTGGTGCAGGAATTATTTATGAGTCCCCTGAGGGGGACAAATTTGAGTATGCACTGCGGTTCAAGTTCCAGGCCTCAAACAATGAGGCGGAATATGAAGCCCTGCTAGCCGGCATCCGCATGTGCAAGGTGGCAGGGGCAACCAAAATTGACGCTTACTCTGATTCGCAATTGGTTGTTAGCCAGTACCGAGGTAAGTATGAAGCCACCCATCCGGCTATGATCAAATATCTTCAGGTGGTCAAGGAAGAGACTAGAAAACTTGAAGAATTCCATCTAAATCAGGTGCCTAGATCTGAGAACAATCAGGCGGATCCATTGTCTAAAGTGGCATCCTTCGCCTGTTGTGATACGCCTCAGTCAGTCTTTTGGGAAGTTCTGGAAAAGAGAAGTATACATGAGGAGCCCATTGGAATTCTTGACCGAAGCTCCACCTGGATAGAAGGCATCCGGGCATATATGACAGACGGCACGCTTTCTAATTCACCATAGGAGGCGACCGTCATGAAGAAACGAGCTGCAAACTTTGAGATGAGAAACGGAGAACTCTTCAAAGCAAGTTTCTTGAAGCCTCTACTAAAGTTTGTTACCCCCGAGAAAGGGAGGGAAGTTCTTGAAAATTTGCATGTGGGATACTGCGCCTCTCACGCAGGCGGCAGATCCTTACCCGTCAGAGCCAGGCGGCATTACTTCTTGCCTACTCTAGAGTCAGACGCCATGGAGATGGTTAAAAAATGCGACAAGTGTCAAATTTTTGGCATGTTAATCCATCGTCCAGCTACTGACCTGACGGCAATCCACAGCTCAGTCCCAGTTGCTAAATGGGGCATGGACATTCTAGGACCTTACACGCCTGCTCCAGGCGGAAAGCACTATATCTTAGTGGCTGTGGATTACTTCACCAAGTAGGTGGAGGCGTAGGCGGTCAAAAACATCAAGCCCAAGCAAACGGCCAAGTTAAAGCCTTCAACAAACTTATCTCAGACGACATTAAAAAGAAAATTGAAAGAGCTGGAGGTTTATGGGCTGAATAATTAATTCATGTCCTATGCGCCATCCAGACAACTACAAAGGGGGCAACCGGTGAAACCCCATTTCTCATGGTTTACGGTGCTAAAGCCGTCTAGCCCATCGAGCATTATGAGCAGACTCTACGAGTCATGCTATACGATGAAGACGCAAACTGGGAGGCAATGCGGCTAGCATTGGACTCACTCCCGAAGCGCAGGGGCAATGCCGCCTTGCGTCATGAGATTTACCGTCTGAGAATGACTCGAGCCTACAACAAGAAAGTACGCAAGCGCCCTTTGAAAGTTGGCGACTGTGTTACACAAAATGGAGGCAACTGGTAGGGCAAATGAGCTTGGAAAGCTAACTCCTAATTTGAAAGGCCCCTACCGGATCTATGAGGAATTAAGAGATGGCACCTACCGCCTGGAGACACCAGACGGTAGGCGGCTGCCCAGAACTTGGAATGTAGACAATCTCAAAAAGTACTACTTCTAAGTGTTGTAAATTTTTGTAAATAGAAAGCCTATCAATGAAGAAGCTGCTTTTTGTTTCCAAAGTATGTTATCTATTCCTCTATATACATGCGTCCTATCATATGTGCCGCCTGTTTGATATACAGATGGTACACCTCTGCCTAATAAATTAAAATTAAAATTGGAAGTTAAACAATAACGTCCAAATAACGCGAGGCCAATGGCCAGATAATAAACTAAGCACAAAAAGGTTTAGTGGCTATATAACCATCTTTTGAAAGAGACATGAGGCCAGTGGCCGGATGGTTACACATTTTATAAATTCTCCTGCTCCAATGTGAAATATGGCGTCCGGCGACACCCCTCCGAGTGTTATCGTCGCAGAGGGCATTCTATCGTTTGCTCTACCAGCACATGTAGACGGAAAAAATTGAACGACCTAATTGGTCAACTCATAGCCGTCTGATCGGGGTAATCTAAAGAACGACCAAGACAATGAAAGCCGGATGTTCAACACCTCAGCCGGCAATCGACCGAAGTTCTAACTTAGATTACTTCTCGAAATTATACAAGTCTTGCCACCAGGGGCAAACGGACATTGAGTATAATTGGATAATTAAATTATGGCCATCAACCCACACAGACGGCTAATTTTAAAATTGGCCTAAGTAGGATAACTAAGCCTCAAAACCCATTTGAAATGGGGTAGGCACATAAGGCCGCTTGGAAAATATAGGACCGCCTGTTATTGTAATAAAAGAATAGCAGGCGGACCAATGCAAACTTTACATTCTAGTTTATGCAACTTGTAATATTTGTAGCATGAACAATCATCCGATTGTGACAAAGAGGTCAAATGATCGCTTGCATTCGGCACCGGCTCCTCAAGTGGCCGGCTGCGCGCTTGGCTTGGGGCAATCACCTTAGTGATTGATTGACTTAGAAATCAGTCATACCCTTTTTAGGTATCACAAAATTTCCAAAGTCAATCAACCAACTTGTATTCCCAAGCGCACAGCCGCCTAGGGGCAAGAACATCCGGTATACCATTCAAAGCTCAAATTTCAAATTTAAAACACCAAGTATTAAAAATCGACCTATGGCCGGATGATTAATCATTAAAAACTGACCCCTTGGTCAGGTAAAATTAAAGTTAAATTGTTAACCAGCTAAACAGCCGGTGAGAGAAAAAGAGAAAATTGATTCCTAATCTTATATTAATTCCTAGTATCATGTTAGGATGTCTTTATGATTTCTAGTATCATGTTAGGATGTTGATTTTGATTCCTAATATCATGTTTAGGGTGTTAACTAATATTTCTAATATCATGTTTCTAGTATCACGTTTAGGCTAAAGCTTTGATCCTAATTATTATTAGTGACATGCAAGGATTTATTATTAATCCATTTAGTATCATGCCTAGGATCTTGCTAATCATATGATGATGTTACGATGGTGATTGTTGTGTCATTAATTATACATTGCTTGATTATTCATGATTTATTGATATTGCTTAATCACACCCTTTTTTGCAGGTTTAAAGGGAATTTGTACTTGAAAACACGCCTAATAAGATAATTAATAATTTTATTTAGGCTAATATGATATTAATTCAAGTGATCACCAAAAATAGATTTGATTGTGCATTAATAATCAACCGACGTAGATTAAATATGCTTAGGATTAATTTATTGAATGTATGTTGATCGAAAAGCGCACATGAATATCATAAGAATTATGTAGAGGCCGATTTAGGGTGGGTTCAATCACTTTTAGGTTGAATTCGTACCATCATTCTCGAACATCCAGTCATGGTTTCGGACCACTATGGAGTTAGCGATCTCCGTGATTGTGAATGGGGTGTAACCTTCACACTCGTGAACGGTTTACAAGTTCCTAAAACTTGTTGGCAACTCTTTTATCTCTAGCTTCGTTCTCTTTGGATGCCACCATGCTTAAGTGCATGATCACAGTGGGGCTCAAAGTTGAGTGTTAAAATATTCCCTACACCTATCATTGTCCCTTTATCGTGGTTGCCTAATTATAATGATTTGTAAATGGTTCACAAGTTCCTAAAAAACTTGTTGGCGGCTCCCTACTTTATTTGTCCCTAATCGGTTTCCCTAATTGTATATGTCAAATCATGTAGACACCTACTTTTGGCCTCCTTTCCCGACAGGAAGTGCGATGATGTTACAAAAACCCGTTCTTCATGCTAAATCAAAGTTGAAGTGTTTATGGACTACGAAATGCATTATGAAGTAAGATAAAACCTATATTTGAGACCAAGTTATCTTAGAGACTTGTCCAATTACTAATTAGGCCTAAAACGTTCTCATACATGTTTAAACGTGATTAATAACGGACCCAAATGCGTCAAATGCAATGATTAGATCCAATGGATCTTACATTGTTAAAAATAAAGTCAATCAGATAAACCAACTATCAAATTTATATGCAAGGCCTATACAAATGGATAGCCCTTTCAAAGATCTTTCCAACGGTATATTATAAGCCCAATTCCGAGTTAAAACGAAGACGTTATGATCAAAACACTAAATCAGGCCCTAAAACCGACACCCTTGCACTCCAACGGCCATATCTTTTGATCGTAACATATTTTAACCTAATTCCAACGGCATTGGAAATTAGCCATTTAGAGATTTCCAATTATATCTGACACATCTTAATTCGACTTTGTAATCAAAAGATATAGAAGTTTTAAAAACGCATTTTCGTATAAGGCAAACCGCACTGAGCACAACTCAGTGAGTTGCGCGCGCAAGTCAATGAGATGCATGTGGCAGTCAGCGCGACTCCGAGCGTTGCGCGTGCCACCTGATGTCGCGGCTCTAAAATCCTAAACCTAGATTCCTACGCCTATAAATAGGGGTCTTCGTTCAACCTTAAAGACGACAGAAAAATCAGAATTCTAAACCCTAAATTATGAAATCCCTAATCTCTCAAACCCTCTTACTATCATACTACTTTTCCCTCCTCTTTCCAACTACTCTTCAACCCTAATACATTCTATTAAAGTCCTTGGAGGTACTAAGAAGGAGGAAAGTCCATAAATGCATAAGACGGAGATTTAGTTTAAAAGAAGAACGGTTAGTTTCCTGAACACTTAGATAAATCACTTTTCTTTTCTTGTTTAAATAACTTTAATTGAATAAATAGTGTTGTTTGATCATTTTAAACAAACTTTTAATTAATTTAATTCACATATCATTCTTGTGTTAATCAAGACTAGAATTTGAATAATTATTTGATTATTTTATCACCTAAGTAAAGGCGAACATTGTTTATTTCTTGTTCTTTTCACGAATTTGAATAACAAAAGAATAACGACTTTTGCAATGTAATTCCTACGTGATTAATTCTTGTAAATAAAATCAACTAACTTAGTTTTTAGGAGCCACATTGCATATATTGTTTGGTGATAACATTGTGAAAAAGGAAGAGCTAGTAGAGGCCACACTAGGGCTAGAATAGCGATTCCCCCTGAAGGGAACGCTATTTTAGTACCGTCGCTCCCGAATTCATTTCTGGTACACGTAGACCAATTTAGGCATGGGTTAAACTTATGATTCATGCAAAATATCCCTTTAACCCTACTTGGGAGAAAGGCATGAACGAGGTTTATGAGTTTTCCTTAAACTCATTGGCGACTCCTTACTAGTTTACAAAAGAGCATAACGATAGGATCAACTCTAATTCAAAGGTCTCCCAAATAGTCAGATTTTTAAATCCTAAAACACCTTAAAAAGTGTAAAGTCCTAGGCTTTTAAAGGGCCAAGGGCATAGAGGAGATGGATCCCCTACGATGGGCACACCCTCCTTACAAATCCTGCTTCCTATGAGTGCCAATCATATTCACCCATGCTTACATAGGCGCGCTTCGAATGACGCCTACATAGTTCGACGGGCTTGAGAAACGAAAGAGGTCGACAGGCTTGAGAAATGACGAAGGTCAATAGTGAAGAAGAAGATCGACTTGAAAAAGGATGAAGAAGAGGAGGTCTATGGTGGTTGTTGTGCTCGGTGGAGAGATGGTGGTTGTGATGATGGGAAGGAAGAAGGAGGAGAAAAAGATGAGTCAGTAACAAAAATAATAAAACATTGTCAAATTTACAAATATTTACAATTTGTGCCATTTGAGTAACAAATTTTGTTACTCAAATGAGTAATTGGGGCTTGCCCATAATTTTTTATTGTTATTTCTCTCTCTTATTATATCAATTAAATAAATTTCCACAAATTCTATACAAAAAGATTGTATCTCCAACTAACTATATCTTGTATCATAAAATTTTCCTTGTAATCTCTATCTATAAATTTTCTAAAACTTTGTGCAAAGACTACTATTACAATTATTACGAAATAAAGGAAGTAAAGTTTTTTACAAAAATTGTAGATAGTAAATACGTACTTGTAGACACCTGATTATGTCTCCCCAAAAACCAAACCCAGTGATGATTACCTTTCAAGTCATTGATTATCGAGTAAGGTGAAATGTTGAAGGGTCTCGTGAATTTCCCCTTTTCTAAAATGTTTTAATTCAAAATAATTCATTTTGTATTTCAAAAATCATTTATTTCACATCCTATTTATAAATAACATATAAACCAAATTATTTTAGTCTATACTATGGGTCCAATAATTGTGTAGTTGGATGGGGTTTGAAAAGAGTTTTCCAACGATATATTATAAGCTCAATTTTGAGTTATAACGAAGAAGTTATGGCCAAAATACTAAACTAAGCCCAATATTAGCTTTATATGCGGACCCAATGATCATGTGGAGGGTCCATTAATATTAATTTTATTTCTAAAAACCATTAGGATTTATCTTAAGCTTCAAGAATCTTCTAGAAGGTTGTTTTAAATTCTAATTATCCTGTTTTAAAAAAGATAATGATAAGGATTTTATGTCGGATAAAATATGTTTTTTTAATGATTTTAATATGTACGGAAACACGGTTTATCCAATTTGAATTGATGTTAGATTCCGTATGAATTCTCCCTTTTGAAAAATATCGCGTCGCGACGGAACCTATCGTGTAACGATGGGGCCCGTCGCGCAGCGATAGCTTCATCGCGTCGCAATGGAGCCCGTTGCACAGCGTTAGTATCATCAGGTCGTGATGGAGCCTATCTTGTTGTGATGGAGCCCATCGCCTCGCGATGGAACTCGTCGCACCGTGATAGTCCCATCACGTAGCGATGAACCCTGTCACGTCGCGATTAAAGCAATTTTACTCCGAGTCGGATTCTGACTCTTTTCTAATCTTTTCGGTCATTTTTCTCTATAAATAGGGGACGATTTCCTCCGTTTTCACTAACCAACCATCATCATCTCTCTCCCTCTCTAAGTTAAAGCTTATTATTTCTTTCACTCTCTCTCTCTTGATTTTCTAAGCCTAGCCACACACACATCTTTTTGATATTTCTTGATTAAGTCATCATTCCACATTCACGAGACTCGAACACACATATCCAAGCTTGAAGTTGTCTTAGACCTCGACGTGAAAGTTTGATAATTCTAAGGGTTTGGCCCCAAATACATATTTTAATTATTATTTTGATTATTTAATTTAATCCTTATTGAAGTTACTAATGTGTGTATTTTTTTAATAGAAAGAGGTACGAGGCTTCAAAGTAAGTAATTTGATTACTTAATTATTCTTTTGACACAGAAATCATGCTTAGATTGTTATCTAATTCCTAGTATCATGTTAGGATGTCTTTATGCTTTCTAGTATCATGTTAGGATGTCTCTATGTTGTCTAGTATCATGTTTAGGATAAACCTTTGATCTTTATTATTAGTGATGACATGCTAGGATTTATTATTAATCTTGTTAGTATTATGCCTAGGATCTTGCTAATATTATTTTAAGAATATTATGATGATGATGATTGTTGTGTCACTAATTATACCTTGATTGATTATTCATAATTTATTGTTATTGCTTGATCATCCCCTTTCTTGCATGTTTAAAGGTAATTTGTACTTGAAATCATGAATGATCACAGTGGGGCTAAAAGTTGAGTGTTTGAAAAATTCCCTACAGTACTAGAGGTGTCAATTCGAGTAATTTGATAGAGTGTAGGTTGATCCATGACAGGTCGCATTTGCTCGAGTCGGGTAGTTCGGGTCAAGGTTATCCTTTTACCCGCTTCGTGTTGGCTCAGGTCACTGTAGGGTCGAGTCAATTTCGGGTCAAGGTCTGTCAAGTCAGGGTTTGGTTTGGGTCAAGTCAACTTGAAATCGGTTCGGATAAATTCGGATGGGGTTCAAAATAGGTTTTGCCAGGTTAATTTCGAGTCTAATGACTTTGGGCCGGGTTGAATCTGGTTCAGTTTAGATAAGGTTGATTTAGTATTTGGTCAATTTCGATTGATATATGTTTCGTGTTTGGCTAAATTTTGATTGGGTTGAAGAAATTCATTGTTTAAAGAATTTAATGTCATTTTTATACAAGAGTATTTTTTGAGTCGATATCAAGTCATTCATTTTTCATTTTTGGTATTGTGTCATTTTAATTACGGAGTACTACTAGTTTTCTCATTCGATCATTTCTTGTGCCATTTTTGTCTTTAAGCCAAATTGAAATCGAATTATCGATGACTTGTCATACGCACATAAGTGAGATGATAAGTAATGAACTAGTGACAGATTAATACATTATAGCCATATATGGTGATGTAGACACAAAAGAATGTCATTTTTACTTAAGGTTATTATTAATCTTCAGCTTTAAGATCTTCTGAGGCTACGAGTATTGTTAGTTAGAGCTCTTAGGTAGGGTTTAAAACTATAGTTGGTTTGAAATCATAGGTTAGGTTGAAATTATGGTTTGGTCTAAAATTATGGCTTGTTTAAAATCATATCGGGTGAAAACTAGGTCAGTTTAAATTTGGGTTGGGTTAATATCTATTCGGGTAAAAATAGATCAAATTGAATATGTATTTGTCGGGTTGATTACAGGTATCGGGTTGAGTTAAAGTTGGCTTAAAAATCAGTTTGATTTGAGTTCAAGTCGGGTCAAATCAGTTTCAAGTTGAGTTCAAGTTGGGTTAAATCGACGTCGAGTTAAATTTAGAACGGGCCAAATTCGGAATCGGGTAGAGTTCTACAGTTCAGGTTTAGGCCTTGAATTTTTCGGCATCAGATCGGTTACACCTCTAGTAAGGCCTTGTTCACTTTACCATATCTTTTTGTTGAGCTTAAGTTTTTTCTACTGAATTGCATTTATTTTTGCTGAACTAAAATTAATTTTACTGAACTAAATTATTTTACTAATTCTCTATTTTTTTTGAAGCTATTGATTTTCACTGCTCTGAATTAATTTTACTGAACTAAATTATTTTACTAATTCTCTATTTTTTTGAAGCTATTGATTTTCACTGCTCTGAATTAATTTTTACTGAACTAAAAGCATTTTTATTTTTACTAAAGTGAACTTACTTTTACTGAACATAAATTACTTTTACTAAATAGAAATTATTTTTTAAGGTGTGGTGACAGGACCTAAATACTAAAACGACTTCTTGGTAGTTGTCAATAAAGGTCGTTACTCCGTATTTCGCCATATTCACTTCACCTTATATTTACTGAATTCAAACTATTTTAACTATGATTGAAATTAATTTTGTTGAACTTAAATTAATATTTTTTTTATTTATTGAACTGAAATTATTTTTACTGATTTTCTATCATTTTTCTTCTTTAAAATGTACTAATTATTACTGAACAAAAATTATTTTTACTAAATGAACTTATTTTTACTAAAATAAATTATTTTGCTAAATACTGCCTCCGTTTCTTTTTAGTTGACATGTTTCTTTAGTCACGTTTGTCAATGCACAAATTCAAACGCTAATATCTTTAATTACTGATAAGAAAAAATTATAAAAAAATGATATTTTGAAAATATATACCATGACGAATCTAACAAAACCTCGCATGATCAATATGATTTTCATTATGTATAAATTACAAAACAAGGTCAAAGAGGGTATGTGAATAGTGTTAAAGTCAAAACATATCAACCAAAAAAAAACGGAAGAAGTATTATTTTTGTAAGATGATGAGGGACTTATTTTAAACTCTATCAATTTTAACAAGGAAAAATTGATTCTAATAATTCAACATTTAGCTGGTTCGCCGATAATCCCACCTTTACATTATTATTTAATAATCTCACCTTTATAGGCGATCTTCTTCTATTGGTTCCTAACCTATTGGTAATCGGTGTTAATAGGTTAAAATGCTACGTGTTATTTTGTAATTGTTTAAAAAATAAAAATTAAAAACTAAACAAAAAAAAAACCCACCACCTACCAGCCATCCCCACCCACTGTGAAACCTTTTTCCTTACCCTAGCCCCACCAAAACCGGCCAACAACCACCCTAAAACCCCGAAAACGACCAGCCACAAAACCCCCCAATACCATAAACCACCCGGCCGACCTACATTCACCCCTGAAATCACCACCTGAACCAAATCCCACACCCGAAACCACCATAATCACCATAACCATCGCCGAAAACCCCCCAAAAATCGTCGAAAACCGCCGAAACCCCCTCGAAAACCGTCGAAAACCTCTTCAAACTCTCTGATCGTCCCCTCGTTTGTCGCTGCTCCTGCTATTCTCGATGCTGGTATTTGAACTGGTTTGAATCGGATTTGTGTATTTTCATTGGGGTTTTTGGTGGTTTTGGGGGGCGGTTTTTGGCGGTGGTGCTGGGGGTGTCGGGATGTATCTCACCGTCGAGTGAGGATTTGGCGACCGGTGGGGGAGTGTGTCCTGGTTGTTGGCGAGGCAAAGGGAGGGAGCTGCCGGCAGCAGGGGCTTGGCTGACTAGGTTTTCTCTCTCTCTTTTTTTTTTACCAAAAATAAAGTTAGTTTTGTTTTAATTTTTTTTAAGCAATTATTTAGTGACACATGTCACTCAAATTAAAACTCAAATTACAAAAAAAAAATAAAAAAAAAAAAAAAAAAAAAAGAATTTACCCAATGTACAAGTTCCGGTCATAAGGGACCAATAAAACAAGATCCCATATAAAGGTCGGATTATTAAATAATGTTATAAAATAAAGAAAATTATTAAACATAGAACAAAAGAGGAAGTTGTAGAGATTATAATTGTTGGATCACTATCTTCATTAGGTAATGCCTACTATTTGTACATATGATTACAATAACTCCCTTAAACAATGAAGAGTCACATTTATGCAAAAGTTACAAAGTAGATGATAAAGCTAAGGAGAGTTACAAAGGGGTTACAAAGGAAGTAACTATGTTAAGGAGGTTACAAAGGTATAATGGACATATATAAATAAACATTTTACAACGCTCACCCTTGGATGTCCATTATCTAATAATTTAATGATAATGCCCATAAATGTTTTCTTAGATGTTCATATTGATAATTGTGCCTCGTTAAAACCAAACTAGGAAAAACCATGTGGGATAAAAACCTAGTGAAGGAAAAAAAAAGTACATCATTCTTCATAATACGCTTGAGATGCTACCTCATTAACTTTACCAGAAAAACCCAGTGGGACAAAACCATGGTTAAGGGAAAAATAGTGTAGTGCGTATTTTCTCCTCCTGATGTTTACATCACTTAAGATCTTCAATGCAATGAGTCGAATACTTTATATTAACACAAGGAACTTCTCTTGTGTAGTAGCAAAATCTTCATTGATAATTACTAATTTTCCAAATTTAACTTGAGTTTTCCAATCTTCACTTGAATCGTTAAATTATCTTCTTGTCATATGACTAATGAGAATAATACACATAGAATATAATGATGTATAGATCTCTTTCTTATGTACCAATGTTTTGACAAAATTTCAAGTACATATATCTTGATAATAACACGTATCCTCATATAAAAGTTTATGGTTTTTTATCCATTTATATATATTTAACTTACTTGTACCTTCTTCTGGAGGTCATTAATATATAATAGCTGAAATTTATCAATATTTGATCAAACACTTGTTAAACATATAGATATCATCATTGTCAAATAAGAATTATCAGTAATATGAATCGTCTCAACGCGTCGCTAGTTGGTTCTTCCGAACCAGAACGAAATTATTCACACGGATAAGTATTTCATAATTGCAGTTATATGTACATTTTATATTTAATTTTAGAGTTCTTTTGAGAATACAAATAATAAAATATTACAACTCTCACATGCTCAAACTTCAAGTTGAGAAGTTATGAATTTACTTCAGAATAATCTTTAGAGTTTTGAATAATATGATCAGTGTTGCAAAATGCAAAAGTAAATTTTTAAAGATAAACATATAAATAAACAATGAATAAGTTCTTTGAAACTCTTTTTAATTTCACTCATGGTTCATAACATACTATTAGAGCATTATATACTTTTAAAATCATTAGTCAATTGAAGTTCCAATCTCTTATAATGTTTTTTTCATCAAACATGCAAATTATTCTTACAGTAGTTGACATGCATATTTATTTATATGTTAAATCATAATTTTGAAAACAATTTCTAAATGCAATATGAAATGGAAAGCTTATGAAAGCAAATCATAAAATGATATAATATAGAACTTAATGATACGTGTAAATGATGCATTTATATATCTACTTCCTACACATGCATAAGAATGTAAGACTCAAAAATGCAAAATATTGTACAATGTGGAGTTTATGATCCATATTTTGTTGGACTTCAGGTCCATGAGCTCTTTCTCATAACCATAATAATATCGACATCAAAATGGACGTATAATTCATATCCCCTCTTCACAAGTCCATTAGTAAGTACATGCAAAACTATATCGGTTCCATCGTACCAATATCATAAAAATTCTTTCATGTAATATTCGCATGCTCATACCTAATGATATTTGAATGCTTCTTCCATATACTATATTTTGATTATATTTTAGGCCATCTTATATAATTCAAATGTATATTTCACTTTTGGCCATCTCATACAATATTATTTAATCAATGTGTATGCGTGCCCTACCTCCAAAATTATCAACTGCACTATCTTGCCATGCCATGTAGCATATCTTAAATATTGGAACCGGTCGTATAATCTACATTTCAGGTGTAAATATTCAAGTAAATGTTGGCAAGATTCATCTCAAAGTATATACATAATATCACTATATAACCAATATGTATCTTCTATGCCTCTAAATGGGTCATAACTGAATAAAATCAAATCATAAAATTATGTAGAACATATCTTGATAACATATAATAAAAGTTGACATATAACAAACTTTTCAAATCACCAATTATAATCAAGTAATAATTCCAAAATTTGCCAACTTATTCTTGTTTTTCTCCCCCTTAAATTGGTAAAATATCTCAAATATAGGGGCACTAAATTCTTGACCAACTTATAATATAATTTCATGTGTAGCAAATTTATCATTTAGGAGAACCATAATCAACAAATATTTATTTCTTCTGGAGTATAATGTAATTTTCAAATGCATTTTCGAAAAAATATTTCATAATTTTACTTTCATCAGGAGATCAATATAAATGGGAAGTTATAAATTGTGCAGTTGTCTCTTTTTTATTTTATTTGTGCTGACATTACTGACATACGATAGCCCCAATCAAGAGGTTATTTTATTTAGTAATAAAATTACTTGCATGTATGTAATATATATACCACTATATATGATGATCTTCAAGTCACCTAATGCTTGGATACACATAGTTAGTTTGATGAACTTCTGGTCTCCTATTACCTATCTGCATATAAAATTGTATTGCTCAAAGGCAATACTTATCTCTTGACTTTTGTCAAATCAAACTAAAAATAAAAAATAAATAAAAAATCACATGATTAAATAGTGATCAATCACAATGTCATGTCTTTGCTTTCATTCCATTTAATACATGTGACATGAAATAAAGTCAACACACTATTACTTTATATCGAATAAAAATTCAAGTTTTCATAGTGGGTATTGCCTGACTTATCACATTCAATAATTTTTGTCAAATCTAACTTCTCATTATTCTAACAACATTAATGATCACTTTGCTCATGCATGACCATGCATATGATGTGATATAAGAATGTCAAGATGCGTTTTTATTAAGACATACAATTGAGTAGGTATACTTTATATTGATGATAATTTATTCTAAAATATCAATTAACAATCTTGATACATGTCAAATCTATTGATTATACATATTTCTCTTCAGGAGCATCGATCCTATATATAATCTTGTCATATACCAATTTTTACTTGATATAACTATTCTCAACAATATCTTATTAATACAGACAATGATATTTATTCATATCCACCTTCAGGGTGGTGTCATGGTAAATATTTAATAATTATATTCTTTGACATTTAAGCTAATGTATATACCAATTAAATAGACCATTAATATAACATAATATTGGTCATGTGCAAGGATTACATAAATAAGGTAATCTCCCCCTAAACCTTACACACGGGAAACAAAAATTCAACAACCTTTAAAAAATGCCTTGCAAATTTAGGTCTTTTAGTATCATGACAGTGTCATGTACCAAGCAAAATATTCATATAAACATTTTTTAAAACTTATTAATATGAGGTGTATACATAAATATGCATGCTTAGATATAACAATTCAAATAAACTCTTAATCATGTTCTTCATGCTCAGTTGTATCAATCATTAAATCACAATTGCTTATAAGCATGGGTATAATAAATAGATTAATCAAGTTAATTTAATGTAGATTCATACATGGACTCTCATAGACAATTTCTTAAAATCATAAAATAATCTTTCATTATCAATTAGATAACCTTTTATCACATTTGAACTGCTCATGTCTTTCAAATGAATAATAATTAAGAAATAACATGCAATCATGCTTGTTATTCTTTCTATCAAATAATCTATATACATATAATTGGTTGTAATTATCAATAATTCTTTTACCAACATTTCACTATTTTGATCATTTAACAGTAGATAACATATCAGTTATCTAAAATAAACATTCTTAAAAGGAAATTTTGACTTTTACCACCAAAAAAAATCAAAAAATTGTTTTTTACCACCAAAACTTCTAAAACTTTTATTTTACCACCAAAAAAATTTCTAAAAATTGTTTTTTACCACCAAACGGCAAGAAAACCGTTAAATCTAACGGCTTAAAAAAATTTCCTTCGAATTTCGTGCGCAAAATATGTTTTTCATGGGTTTAGGGGGGCACTTTGACCCTATGGATCCAATTTGAGGTCAAAATTGACAAAAAATGATCGGAAATGCCTCGTTTTGCGTGTTCATGCAAATCGAGGTTTTTTTAAACACGCAAAATGAGGCATTTCCGATCATTTTTTGTCAATTCTAACCTTAAATTGGACCCATAGGGCCAAAGAACCCCCCAAAACCCCTAAAGAGCATGTGTTTGACACGAAAATCGAAGAATTTAAAAAATTCCGTTAGGTTTTTGACGACAGGTGGTAAAAAACAATTTTTAATTTTTTATTTGATGGTAAAATAAAAGTTTTAGAAGTTTTGGTGGTAAAAAACATTTTTTTGATTTTTTTTTTGTGGTAAAAGTCAAAAAATCCTTCTTAAAATTATCAAAATTATGTCTACAAGATCATAATAGTTCCATAAAAGTAGAGCATATTGTCAACATATTTTAGAAAATAATTTAATATTCTTAGTCATTTCTTTCTTTTATTATTGCATAGGAAAATACGTAATTTTTTCCTTTATCATTGTGAGGAACTTCAGACCCGTATATATCAATTGTCATATCTAATATAATCCAATAGTGTATTATTTGGTAATTCTCTACATACTTTGACTAGTATACAGTAAACGATCTTCCACCAAAAGAAAGTATATATATGGCATAATCACTTAATTTCATCAAAGGTAGGCTCAATGATTACATTTGTAACACAACATATATACTCCATAATAAATATAATAGTTATTTTTAACAAACTTTGGAAACTAACATAAACTCATTTATTTAATTGATCTAAATATAGTACATGATTTTATATCATAGAAAAATACTCCATTTTTAATTACTAGGGGAGCCCACGCGCACAATGCCCACGACATAGCTAGTTATCGTAGGGAATTATTATAGACTTTTACTGGACCTATGTAATATTATGACATTAAATGACAGAAACATGATTTGCACTTTCCTTGATAATATGAAAAATGGTAGGTATCAGAAAATAGCATGACAAATTCTAACATTTACACTCACTGTAATACACTCACTTCAATCTGGAAAGATGATAAGAAGCACCAAAGTAAATTGCAACATTTCAAGCACGTCAGACACAAAATTGTTGATATATATCATTTTTCAAATAAGAGTTTACCATTCTTCTCTGCATCCCAAATATCCACTCGAGATCATCTTCTTGTTTACCATCTCAACCTCTCAATCTTGGTTGTATATATTAAAGTTACAATATCAAAAATCTTCATAAGGTATTGGAATGTATAGATCAGGGTTGATTCAAACACGATTTAAAAATAATGCATATTGATAATTCAACAAATTTGTGTGGATGATTAATCTTTAGTACCCCTTCTACTCATAATAAGTGCTCTAATTGGTAGGTATTCATCTCAACCTCTCAATCTTGGTTGTATATATTAAAGTTACAATTATCAATCTTCATAAGGTACTGGGATGTATAGCTCAGGGTTAATTCAAACACAATTTAAAAATAATGCAAATTGGTAATTCAACAAATTTGTGTGGATGATTAATCTTTAGCACCCCTTCTAATCATAATAAATGCTCAAATTGGTAGGTATTAATTATAATTGATTGGATGACAGAAAATGAATGTACGGAATATGAAAACAGTTTCAATATTAGTTGCAAATGACAAAAATTGCTAAGTATTCAATTTATTTATTTTTTTAATCAACAAGTTTCTTAAGACAGATTGATAACATAGTATGCTGCACAATCTATACTTTATATACTAAAGTAATCACCGCAGGAACACTTGGCATGATTTTATGAAAAAATTTCCCTCCAAAATGCTCTACATTAAAAAAAATAAATCAATTCAAAAAAGTAAATTTTTTTTAAAGGATAGACATTAATAAATTCAAATTTAAAAAAAAAAGAAAAAATAATAAAAATCTTACAAAAGTCATTTAATTTCAATTAACTTTATTTCAATTAACTATTACAAGTTAAGAGACGCTCGAAAATTCATGCGTGTGCATAAGATCAATTCTCTGTTTTTTTTAGATGGATTTTTTTAAACGGTGGTTTTTTTAATATATTTTTTATTTTTTTTAAAGATGGTAGTTTTATTATTTTTTTAAAGACAAAAATGAGGGGTAGTTTTTTTTTTTTTTTTTTTTTTTTAAGGAGAATGAGGGGTAGTTATGAATTATGATAAAATAGGTTTTTTTTAAGCACTTAATTTTGGTAAAAATATAATTTTTAAAATATTGAAGGGTATTTTAGGAAAATCAAAATTTATCAAGCAAAAAGTCCTTTCTCTTATATAGTACTATAGATTATTAGTAAATCATACTCTGTAAATTTGTGCACTGCACGGGGCCAAAACTAGTTAATTAGTTTTGCAGACTAAAAGCTTTTAACAGTTATTAAGATCTTTACTGCAATAATACCTTTGATTCCTAAGTACCCGGAGTATCAAAACAATTTTGAAGAATTAGTGTGTTAAAGTGTCTTTTCATAATCATCCATGTCATCAAGATTATTGCTCAGCGAAAGCATCATGCGATTCTTAATCAAATACAGTTTGTTAATCAAACCAGCCATTTTTCTTGCTTCATTATATGAGCAAGGTGCAAGATCTTCCCAATTCATACCATTTACTACACCACTATTCTATGATGAGATTAACAATTTGTTGTTGCTGATAAGTTTGATAACAATTCATGTGACTTAGCCATATATCTTAATTACCAAATTTGATTTGACTAATTCAAGTTTATTATGGAAAGAAAGCCAAAGAGGAGAAGTATCTTACTTCGTATAATACATACACAATAACACAAGAACAAGAAACCTTTACAGTTCAAATCATAAACTAAGTCCATGAGATGTACCCAAAAACAGTTTCTTGTGATATTCTTTTATAACAAACAATTAAAACAATGAATCCAAAACAATTACAATTGCAAAGTTTAATCTAAATAATATAAATAAATAAAACCCCACATAAATGTAACCCAAATCACACCCGAAAAAGTCTTTACCAGGCTTGAAGTCAAATTAGCACAAGCAAAAAAAAAAAACATTAGATCAAAGATTCTTTTATACTTCTATAGTTAAGCATGAGATTCACAATCAGAATCATCCTTAACCTTAACCAACGCATCTCTTAAGCTTGAAACTTTCTGGGGTAATAGAGCTTTGGGCCTTCGGCAATCGAGATATGGCGATCGGAAGAAGTGAATAACAAGCTTGAAGTTTGGGTATGATTCGGCAAAGCCTCAACCCAAAAAATTAAAAAAGTAAAAAATCAAAAATTAAAACCAAAATCACAATTTAATATAAATTTCAATTATAAATCCAGTTGATTATACTAACAAATACGATTAACCTAGATTGTGAAATTGATATTCAACAAAAAAAATAAAAAAATTACCTCACCGATGAAACTACTTCAATGGAGGAGAGAAAGCTCGATAAGCGCTTCAATGGAGAACTAATAGTTTACTTTAATGGAGGAGAGCGAGTAGAGAAGTAGAGGAGGAAGGAGAGAAAGGAACGCTTATGAGTTACGAGGAAGAAAGAGGAAAAGCATTAGTCAATCACAATAGGGATTCAGGGATAACACATAAAGAGTCAGGGAGATAAGCACTTAAGCAATCAACATTAATTGGGATATATTGATAAATAAACATTTTAAGGGTTATTTATGTCATGACACTATTTATAAGAGTATTCTCCCACTTTTTATAAGAAGATAGGGAAAATCATTATTTCCAATGTAAAAATATCAACATAATATCCTTGAGTAATAAAATATCAATAGGATCCCTCTAAAAGATTTAACCTTGTTATATCCAAATCTCAAGGTTGTATAGTAATTTCAAGTAGATCTCAAGGCTATACAAAAACCAAATTAAACTTGCAAAAAGTGCTAATAATAAATTGGAGACTTAATATCTAATATTGCTTTCAGAATAAAATCTATCTTATATCGATCCTACCAATAATAATAAATTCCTTGTGGTAATATCTAATATTGCTTTCATAATAAAATCTATCTTATATCGATCCTACCAATAATAATAAATTTCGTGTGATAGATCAATGAAAATAATATACAATGCAATTCTATTTTACAAATATTGTCAACACAATATATTATCTCTTTAAAGTCGCTTACAAAAAAACTTAGACAAACTATTGGGTCAGTCAAGTCTGACCAAACATTTCGTCACTCCAACTATTATTTGTACGGCAATACAAATTTTTCACACCCTCATTTCCACTCACCATCACAACAATATTCCCACTCAATCCTACTTCACTTTCTCTCTCCTTCTTCATCTTTAACCCACCCCTATTTTCTCTCTCAACTTTCTGCTAAATTTCTCTATTTTATTTGTCCATGATTAATGCTTGAATTGAAGAGGATAGAGGGGAGAGAGAAAATAAAGATTGTTGATTATATTTATCCATGATTTATGCTTGAATTGGCTTGATAATTGATTGAGATTCTCGGATTTTTCGAAAAATGCCCAAAAAAACCGATTTGGGGCTTTCATGTGTGATGTATAATTGTTGAAATTGATTGTCCTATGTGACTGTATATTGAATTGTGAGTTATTTGATAACAAATACATGTATTTAGGTTGAAAAATGAGCATGTTATGTTATACTCATGAGCTTATTACGGGACCTTTAATGGTGGTTCTGCCATTGTTGACATTTTAATTATTTTTATAAAATAAATTCTATTATGTAAATTATATCATCTATAAGTTGGATGATATCATCTATAAGTTGGAGGATATCCTCCATAAGTTAAATGATATCATGTATTGTGTTTATAATATTATCTATACGATGGATGATATCTTCTCTATTACCTCGGCAATAAATTAAAGGAAAATGTATATCATCTATCAAATAATATCCTCTATCAAATAATATATATCATCTAACAAATTATACATACATATCCTCCATCAAATTATATATACCCTTAAAAAATTGTACATATCATCCATTAAATAATACATATCCTCCAAAAAGTTATACATATCCTCTAACAAGTTGTACATGTCCTCTGTCAAAAAAAATATATATACCTTTAATAAATTGTACATATCCTCTATCAGTTCTATAACAAACTATTCATATCCTCTATCAAATAATACATATCCTTCAACAACTGTACATACCCTCTAATAAACAATACATATCATATATAAATTGTGCATATCCTCCCTCAAATAATATATAACCTTCATCAAATTGTATGTATCTTATAATATATAACCTTCAATAAATTGTATGTATCCTCTATCAAATAACACATATCCTCCAACAAGTTATACATATTCTCTATCAAATACCACATATCATTAACAAATTGTACTTATCCTCTATCAAGTAATACATATCCTTTAATAGACTGTACATATCCTCCATCAAATACTACGGGCATGTCATCTAACAAACTATACATATCCTCCATCAAATAATACATATCACCCAACAAATTGTACATATCCTCTATTAATACATATCCTCCATCAAATAATTTATATCCTCCAATAAATTATACATATCCTCTATTAAATTATACATATCCTCTAACAAATTGTACGTACCCTTAATCAAATAATTTATATCCTCTAATAAATTGTACATATCCTCTATCAAATAATTCATATCCTCCAATAAACTTTACATATCTTATATCAAATTATATATATCCTCTAATGAACTATACATATTTTCTAATATAGTACATGTCCTCTATCAAATAATATATATCCTCCATCAAATAATTTATATCATCTAATAAATTATACATATCCCATCCTCTATTAAAAAAATATCCTCTAAGAAATTGTATATATCCTACATCAAATAATTCATATACTTTAACAAACTGTACATATCCTCCATAAAATAATTCATATCCTCCAATAAACTTTACATATCCTATATCAAAAATTATATATCCTCTAATTAAATGTACATAGTTTCTAACATATTACATATCCTCTATCGAATAATATATATCTTCCAACAAATTGTACGTATCATCTACCAAACTTTACATATCCTCTAATGAACTATACAGGTTCTGTAACATAGTACATATCCCCAATCAAATTGTATGTATCCTCTAAAAATAAAAAATCGAAAAAATTTAAAAAAAAATTATTATTTTTTTTAAAAAATTAAAAATTAATAAGTCAACAATGGAGAAACCTCCATTGAAGGTCCCGTACTAAGCTCATGGGTATAACACAACTTGCTCATTTCTCAACCAAAATACATGCATTTGTTATCAAAACACTCACAATTCATCATACAATCCCATGGGACAATCAATATAAACAATTATAAATCATACAAAAAAGTCTCAATTCGATTTTATTGGGTATTTTTGAAAAATCTGAGAATCTCAAGCAATTATCAAGCGTAAAATATGGACAAATATAATCAACAATCCTTATTTACTCTCTCCTCTCCATCCTCTTCAATTCTCTTAAACTTTCTCTCTCTTCCATCATGGATGACGTATTTGATCCCGACGAGTTTCTCACTGCTCAATTTTATCTCGCATAGCTTGTGATTATTGTTGTTGGGATGATTGTTGAGTTTGTTGTTGTTGGAATGTTTGTTGCCATACGAAATATTGGGTGCGGCTCACCCAATACCTTCTCAAAAACTTAACATAATCAAGGCCAATGTTAAATAAAATATAAATACTAGGTAATATCAAGGGTAACAAATTCAAGTACGACAAAATTCGACACTTTCATTATTCAAAATAATATGCAAATTAGAGATCATAAAATACTTCAAAGTCAATATATTTGATCCATATAAAATCATAATTATAATTGGTGCCAAAATAATCAATATGCATTGTCTTAACAAACAAGGAAAATAATACACTATCAATCAAATAGATTAGCATTAACATCAAATTAATGATTCAAATAACGTACTGATGAATTACTAGTAAACATGATAAGAAATACACTCACATTATGATATACTATAAAGAATAAGTAGCAAAATAATAAGAAATAAAAATATATGTACGTTACAAGTAATCGCCGTTATTAATATCTTCATGCATAAGTATAGAGTAAAATCTTATCATCATAATATCGTCGCACAAAAGAACACAAAAGTTCATACAAGTATTTTTATTATAGGCCGTGAAATAAAACAAAAATTCATTGCTCTCAAGCTAATAAAGGATTTCAATGATGAAATACTATGTGAGAATTTTGTGCACATAATTAGAGGTTATCAATTACAAAGTATTTCGTATTAAAATTTATTTGCATACTAAAAATCACTTAATATACAACAATAAGAATTTTGCAAAAATAGAAACATCTTAAAATATATATACGATACACAAAGTATAAAATAACTTACATCGATGATGGTATTATAGGTAATGTTGTTTTCCAATACTTGATAGAGCATTCCTAATGCTTGATAGGGCTGATACTGATAACGTGATACTCCGTATAAAATAAAGAAAATTATTAAACATAGAACAAAAGAGGAAGTTGTAAAGAGTATAATTGTTGGATCACTATGTTCATTAGGCAATGCCTACTATTTATACATATAAGTAAAATAACTCCCAAAACAATAAAGAGTTGCATTTATGCAAAAGTTACAAAGTGATGATAAAGAAGGGGAGTTACAAGGAAAGTAATTATGTTAAGGGGTTACAGAAGTACAGTGGACATACATAAATAAACATTTTACAACAAATAATAATTTAATAGTGAGATTATTAAGGTGAAATTATTAGAATTAATTCTTCCTTTAAACTGGTAATAATTTCGAATTAAAGTGAATCATTATTTTACTGATTTCCCAGCTTGGAGAAACTTTTCCAGAAAAAGAAGAAAGAAGCAAAGGACATCCTTCTTCCTTCCCTACTATTTGACCCTAAAAATGAAGATCAAAGTGAGAGAAAAGGATTTGGGCCATATTCAAACTTTCCTACAAATTCAATTCAATCACTAACTAGGTAAATAATCGTTGTCTTCAATTCTTTCATTGTTGTAACTCTTTCAAGTTTTCTTTTGATTTTTATTTATTTATTTTTTAGATTGGAAAACTCAAATTAATTTTTTAGATTTGGGGATTTTAGTTGAATCCACTGAAATCCCATTTGATACGCTACTGTAAATTTGAAGAAATTTTGTCAATATTTTGTGTTTGTTGAATTTATGGTTACCTAGTTTAATGGCTATGAGGAAGAATGTGAATCCTCATTCAAGCAGGTTTTTTAGTGATAGGAAATGGATTATACCATTTTTCGCGAGTTTACTCGTATCGATTACTCTATTATTAGCTAGTATATTTGGAATGTATTCGCCGAATATTGATGAGGATGTATCACAATTTGATGGTATGGAAGTTGGTAAGAAGTCTGAGGAGTGGACTGATTATTTTGTTGAAGACAATATAAGGACATCATTAGCATTGAGTGGGAATTCAAAAAATGAACCACCTCGATTCGCTTATCTTATATCGGGTACTAAAGGTGATAGTCAGAGAATCATGAGAGTATTGCAAGCTGTTTACCATCCGCGAAATCAGTATATTTTGCATATGGATTTTGAAGCTCCACCTAGGGAGAGATTAGATTTGACAATGTCTGTTAAAAGTGATACTACATTCCATCAAGTGGAGAATGTTCGAGTGATGGATAAATCAAATTTGGTGACTTATAAAGGACCAACAATGATTGCTTGCACTCTGCAAGCTATAGCCATTTTGCTAAGGGAAAGTTTGAACTGGGATTGGTTTATTAACCTCAGCGCCTCAGATTATCCTCTAATGACGCAAGATGGTTAGTTCCATAAACTTTGCCGTTACAGTTTTCTTATGGTCTTTACTCTGCAATGTCGTTTAAGAAGGCTTTATGCTGTTTTCTCATTTCTTGTTTTGTTACCCATGTGTTATTTCTCTTCTCAACTTGTGACATGTTTTATACGGTTTGAATTTTAGCTTTGTTAGATGTAAAAGCTCATTGATGCGATTAATCTGAAGGAAGAAGGTGAATTGGCTTACTGTAGAGCCTCATAGTTGATCTGATGTGTTTTATTATTATTTTATTTTTTTCACGTGAATTGGGAGATGAAACCATAAGAAAAGTTGATGGGTCTATACCTTGTTGATCTTTCATGTTTCTGGCTTTGTGAATGTGTTGTATATAAGTTGTTTATCGATACCAAATTGTGGCAATGAGTCAGTTTCGTTGACACAACCATCTTTCAAGAATTGTGCCTAGCCAAATGAAGTATACTTGCACCTTCATGGCCTCAATTAGTTATTAGTATAACTTAGCTCCTCTAGTATGTTGAGTTTGAATACTAACAAGTGTATAGGATTAAAACCTATAATATATTGGCAAATCATTATAGATATATATAATTGGTTAAATAAATTAGGCTAGTTTATGACTATTTTGAATAATCACTTTTGGTTCATGTAGCCGACCCCACTATGGGATTAAGGCTTTGATTGATTGATTAATTGAATATGAAACAAATAACAATAGAAAGTAGAACTTTTGTTATGGGATGGAGGGTGCAATATTGATAGGTATCTCAAGGAGTCAAGGATGTCTAGTATAAATGAGCAGGCATCTCCTTTAAATTGTCCTGTGTAGAAATAGCAATGATCTGTAAGGTCTATGATGCCATCACCTTTATTCTATTATTGTCAGAACTTAGAGCTTACTGCATAAAAGTCCTAAAAAAAATGCTTGGTGTTGTATAAATCTCATGGTAGCCTTGTGAGAAACTGAGGAATGGAAAACACAAAAATACCATCACTGCTACCTTACAGGCCTTTTGGTTCCTAAAAAAGCCTTTACTTTATCCTATTCTATTGTTTTGTAGCCATTGGTAGGATTTATAATTTGATGCATTCTCTTTACATGGATTGATCTCAACCTAGATGTTAGAAAATAAGTTAGCTATTTCGAATGTTATCTACTATCAATCCCAGCTTGATTATTTACATAAAAATATATGTAAAATTTAACTAATGCACAATTTTATATGGGATTACAGTGTAGTAGATGATCTTCGGTCAGGGATAGGCTGTGTGTTAGGGGACCTTCCAGTGTTGCCAACAATAGAGTTTTGACTGGTTATTATTATTAGATAGAAGTGGGGAAAATTTATACAATATGCTTGTATAATTTGATCACATCTTAGTTAATGCTCCATAAAAGTGACATCTGTCATGGTGTATTTCTTTAGGACCTTGCTTACAGCTTACCCAGGCTCTATTCAAACTGTTGCTTTTGTCCTGCAAGATTATTAGTAAAAGTAAACTTTGAAGAAAGAACATAGCATGGACGTAAATCTGCCTTCCATACCACAAATCCTGATCGTTTTTACAAATGTCTAGTATAGTACTTTTTCTTTCAGTTATGCTCTAGCTCATGTGTTGTTGTCTGGCTTAATGAATATTCCTAATATATGCCGACAAGTTTCAGGAAGTACTGTGTTGCGAGGTTTAGGATATTTATTTCAGCTTTTGTACTTGTCAGTTAGTATCGGGTCTTTACCCTAAATTTTATCTTGTCTGGAACGTCAATCATTCGATTGATTCCTTCATCTATTTTCCTCTTTGTTTGGAGAGTTAATGGTATGGTGGTGACCCTGGCTCTACTATCCTTGCATTTATTAGCAGCTGTATGCTTGATAATATGGACACCTAATATGCTTGATAATTTGGATTATTTGTTTTTCATATAAACCTTATCTGCTAAATTTACAGTTTTCAACACAAAGCGTATAATGTCATCTTATTTTTCATCACACAGATATGCTTCATGTTTTCTCCAACTTGTCACGGAATCTGAACTTTATTGAGCATATGCAGATGGTAAATGGGTGGAAACTGTGAGTATGCTTCTACTGCAGACCTAAATTAGAAACTACTCTTTACTTGTATGCTAATTCATTTTGCATCTACAGGAGCCAGAGGGCGAGGCCTATTGTTGTAGATCCTGGCCTCTACTTGTCCAAAAAGTCTGATCTTCTTATGACTACCCAACGTCGATCACTTCCTACTGCTTTTAAGTTATTTACTGGTATGTCTAATCAGATTTCTGCATTTTCTTTATACTTTTACTTCATGTGTACACTTTGTAAACTGTTTTTCAGCTTTTTAACTTAGAAGGACCTTTTGAGTTCAGAATCATGGCTTAATGACTGTTCTGAAACTGCATCTAGATTGCTAGATAATGTTGTGACTATATGCACATATCTCAAAGGATGATATGTATTAAAATACTTATAGTTAGAACTTAGTTATAGTAAAGCTGATCTGGACTGGATCACCCATACGAAATAGCTTGAGACCACGCTTGTTTTTCAGTCTATCATGTGAAGCAAATTATTACCAGAAACCCGTAGCAAACCAAATGGAACTGGAATTGATCAAGACATAGCTAGATGTGATTCCTACCCATGTTTGAAATTATTACTTATTGCTTTGAACATATTTTGATGCAAATAAAAAACAATATGTGAACCAAATCCAATAACGCCCCAAGCATAGGAGGCTTAAAAATCTTTGACCGAATTAAGCCCGCACACTAACCTTACTGTATATATTACTCCCTCCGTTTTTTTATAGGCTTGAGATGAGATTGCGCGGAATCTTAGGTGGTTTAATAAAATTAGCTTATGGTCCCGTGCAATGCACGGATTTACCAAATTTTATTAAAAAAAAAAAAATGTATTTCAACAATTTTTTATAAATTGTTTTGTCTTTATAAATAGTATGACAAAGGTCAATATTCATTAAAAAAATGCTTCGTACTACATTGTAAACTTTAGGTTGTATATACCCGTATGATATATATAGAGTATAAAAAATTAATGCATATCTTTTTTAATAATAATATTTTGCTTAAATTTTCTATATATATATATATATTGGTAAAGTTGGAAAATATTATACCCCACGTGTTATTTTTTATTTGCCTTTAGTATATAGTTATTGATAAGATGTTAGTGGGGTAGACAAGGTTATTATTATATTGAAAAGTAAAGTGGTGTGAGAGGGAGTGGGGACCTTTGAAAGAGTGAGAAATGATAAAGTAAAAAAGAGTGGGGACATTAGTGGGTAAAGATATATTATTAAATTATAAGAGATTTTCAAAAATGGAATTCTAGCTTATAAAAAAAAAACGGACGAAAATAGTAACTCTAGCTTATAAAAAAAAAAAAAAACGGAGGGAGTATGTATTAAATTTGCAGCCTTTTCCGCTAACAACGCACTTAGTAATTTCCAATCAAGCAGGTACAAATTTTGCATCAGTAAAAATTCATACTTTTTGCCCAAAGAGTGTAATAAAATCTTATCACAAAATGTAAAACAAATCCTAAATCTACTAGAAAAGTGAAAAACAAATTGTAACTCAATTAGGATCCATACTATAAATTAATAAAGTAAACTTACTAAAAATAGGGAAAAGCATGAAAATCGAAACAAGCTCATGTAAAAACATGTTAGCCAAAAGCTAAGCTAAATTCAAATTAAGTAGAGGAGAGTCATGCGTTCTCTCACATAGTCACATCATATGGAGAGGATAGATGGCTATCATGTACGATTTGCTAATAATTGTACTCTATTATTATATTTGATATGCAATGTAACATTTCTCTTTAATAGACGGATGTGGTGCATGCGAGGATTCTTTCAAGGAATTTATGATTTATTCTAAGATTAAAATCTTCAAATAAAGATAACTATTTGGTGCCTTTTGTTCACGCTTTGGAGAATTTAAGGAATGATACATTTTAATCATAAATAAAAGAGGGTAATGTCTAAAAGAATCTAAGATTTGATCACAAAGCAGTCTAACCCAATCAGAACTCATAATAATCTTTAAGGAACTCCGGTCACAAATAAAACAGGTGGGATAAGCTTATCTAATTTTATCATCATAAAATTAGGAATATTTACTCTACATGATGATTTTTGTATAGGGTGACACCTATGAGGCTATTCCACCAAGTTTCCTTGGTCAACAACAAAATTGAGTGTTTAAAGCTATGTGACAGAGGGCTTATTTATATAAATGGAGATTCGTAAGCGTAGTCAAGATCATGGGTGACATTTCATAGTATCACTCGACCCCAAATAGTAATTCAAATTTTACCATGGATTTGCATTGAAAGGATGCCCTCACTTCCACACTCTTTTTGGAGTGTTATTTCCTCGGTGAATAGGAGTGATATTAATTACTGAAAGCAATATGGCACTACAACCACTTAGATCAAAGCCAAAGAAGCTATAAAAACTACCACAAGAAAACTGCCAACAAAAATGATACACGAAAAGTCCTCCAAGCATCCTAAACCTAGGCATTATAGTGTACAACCATCTTTAAACCCATTCTTTTGACCACTATCATTAAACTTATGATTGGAAGGGACTGAACCATTGTGTTGGAGGAAAAATCATTGGAAAAAGAAGGCTGTCATTTGACACTCCAATCTTTATTAAGCTGTGGAATAGCGTCATGGATATTCCTAATGTGAAGCTAGAAAAAGAGTAGACGATTCAAGCTTAATAATCTGACTACATTGCTTGGTCAACTTTAGAAGCTTCGTATATCTGTGAAGAATTAGCAATATAGCTCAAAATTTTTGTATAGAAAAAGTGGTTCCTCATCACATATTGGAGGTGAAAAGGAATAGTTCATCATCAATAACTGACTTCTGCCTATTTCATTATCTCTTCCTTTTCATCCCAAGGGATCTTTCCATCTAGCTTTGATCTCTCAAATATCTTTTAGGGTCATCACATGATACATTCAAATTTTTTAGGACATTCAGTCATCAGGTGACTGTACCCCTTGACTGTATATCCTATCTGCTCTTATATCTTATTTGGCCTGCCCTTCCTTGAAAAACTCCAAATTTTCAGTGTGCTTACCTTGTATGTGACTTATACAGCTAGTCAAGGCTCAAGAATTTTCCCAATGTCCTCTTTTGTATCTTGTTACCTCTCCTTGGCTTCGTTAGGTTTTATTTTGGAGGTTAGAGAGTTAAGGGGTAATGTATAGGTGTGGAAACATGTTTATGAAAGAAAGCTTTATCTGGAATAACTGGACAGTGAAAAGCTGAAGGATTATGAATTTATTTGGAAGTCTGAATCAATTTTCATGACTATGAGAAATCAATCAAAAACCTGTGTTTAAATCTGATGTGATTCGTATTAGACAATCACCTCTTGAGTTATTTCAATGACTCAAATGCTTCATGTCCTATTATGAGAGTATGGGAGACTTGTGAGCCCCTTTGGAGAAAATTTGGAAAAGAGGATTGGGTTTGTCATATCTCATATGTGTTTGGTTTATCATATATATTGGTAAAAGTCAGAAATTGAACCAGACTAAAATACCTGAACCAAACTTAAATAAATCAATGCTCCTTAATGGTTTATTGAATCAATTGCTATTGTTTAGGGTCAAAATAAGTGAAAAATGAAGTTAGTGTTTAACTGAAATAAACTGCAATCTGATTTTGCCCAACCTGTATTAGCTTCATTTTATACACATAATCAGAGATATGTCTTTGGTTTCCCTTCAACCCTTACGCATCTCATTGTATATCATTTTATTTATCTATCTACTGATTTGAGCTGTGGTGGTAGTTGACTCAATGGAATTGCCTGTTTGACGGTTTGATCTTTTGAGCAAAGTTTCTTAGGTAGCTGTTTCATGGGAACAAAGTAGGGGAAAAAAAAAAAAAAGCAATTGACTATTTTCACTTTCTTACCCGTTGCAGGTTCAGCCTGGGTAGTTGTGACTCGATCTTTTGTGGAATATTGTATATGGGGATGGGACAATTTCCCTAGAACAGTTTTAATGTATTTCACTAATTTTATGTCTTCTCCTGAAAGTTATTTTCATACTGTAATTTGTAACAATGAGGATTTCCGTAGTACGGCAATAGGTCATGATCTTCATTATATTGCATGGGACAATCCACCAAAACAACACCCTCGCATTTTGTCCATGAAGGACTTTGATAAGATGGTAAAAAGCGGTGCACTATTTGCCCGCAAATTTGCGAGAAATGACCCTGTTTTGGACAAGATTGATAAAGAGCTTTTAGGTCGCGCAAACAGATTTCCCCCTGGTGCATGGTGTGTTGGAAACTCTTCTGGCGGGGCTGACCCCTGCTCATTGCGGGGTAACTATTCTGATTTTAAGCCAGGCCCTGGTGCTGCAAGGCTTCAGGAGCTTATGAACACATTAACGTCTGATGAATTTCAGAGTAAGCAATGTTCTTCAAAGTAATGAAGGCATTCTCTGTAAGTTTTTGTAATTTGTATCATACACATTCCAGAAGAATTCTGGTTGAGTGAGCAACAAAGGTATACAAGATCATCTTTTTTCTTGGAATAGCTTTGTCAGTTTTTTACTTAACTTTTTAGCAGTTTTTTGTCGACGGTTTTTTCAAAGAGAAAACCATTTTAAGTTCTATGTTTTATAATAAACTAATGATCTTTATTGCTTGTTTTTTAAGTAAGATGTCCAATACTAAGCCGGTGAGGTCGTGTTTTACAGCCGAGGTTGTTTCCTTAACACGACCGAGATTGTTTTCTTGTTCGTTGCAAATGCTCTATAGTAACTCTTTTCTTGATCCTTCTCGCTTTCGATTTCTTTCAGCTCCAACCTTGATATTGCCCTATCTTCCATTAAACTAGCGTTATGTGCACACAATATGTTTTAATGCATGTAAGATAACATTGTATTAAGAAATTCATATTTATATTATAAAATGTACTCCTTCCGTTTCATAATGTTAGTCTCATATACTATTTTGGACTTTTAAAAAAGATCTACCCATATTGAATATATTTCATTTATAACTTGATTTTTTTTTGAATTAATTGATTGTGGATTGATGACATAACTCTAAGTAAGGAAATTTTTACCTTAAATTAACAATTATGACTTGTGCTTTTCTAATGAAAAATCAAAAAAGTTAAATAAGGTAACTAATTATGAAATCTGTTGTACTTTAATGTCAAATTTCAAATATATTTGTTTTTTTATTTTATATGATTGATTTCATATGGGACTAACATTATGAAATAGAGGGGACTAACATTATGAAATAGAGGGAGTAGTATAATATTTTTTAAACAGGATGATAATTTTAGTCCTAGATAAATGCCAAGGAGTGGCAGTTAGACACATCGAAAATGAAAAATAATACAAGTAAAATAAAGGGCAGCTGTAAATCCGACGCTGAAACTAACGAATACTCGTAGACTGGTGGTAAGCAAGAGAGGGTAGCTTGGTGTCCCTTCTATCCAAGTGGACTGACATGCATTGGGTTCACAACTCACGCTTCCAGCAACACAGTTTAAGAATGTAAAATTGTAATCTTCAGAACTCAAAAGGACTTTTTTTTTTTTTTTTTTTTTTTTGAGTGTTGCAACTCTGTGGTCTCCGTCTGCAAAAATTATATGCCGACTAAAATATAATATTTCCCCTGTTATTTTTTTTTTATTGTATCATAAGGAATTTTACGCTTGTCAATGCATTACTTTAGTTATTAATATGTTCAATTATACTTTTGTAAAAACTATAAAAATTTGATATTTGAAAAGTGGAATTCGATACGAATCTAACTAAATCATACATGACTATATTTTTCCTAATGTATAAATCACAAATGATGGTCAAAGAAGATTAAGTGAATAGTATAAAAGTCCTAATAGTGCAATAAAATATAAACGGAGGATGTTTTTATAACGCTTGGATGTAATTTTATGCGAGAGAAATAAGGCAAATAAAATCATCATGATATGATTTCATGTTAAATTAAAAAGTGTTGTAAATATGTGAAAGGAAATTTTATCAAGAAATACCAATTAAAGCACGTGTTTTGAAAACAACTACCTATTAAATTTTTTTTTTTTTTAAAGAACTACTACAAAGTTGTAAAAAGTTTAAGTAGCACTACCATTCTAATAATTCCAACTAGAATATTCGGCATATAAATTATATTTTTTACCTTTTATCTCATTAAATAACCATCTAAATGATTAAATTACCCTTTATAAAGATTAAAAGTGGTAAAAAATGAGACTCAAATGTCTGAGATTCTAACCAAAATTGTTAGAGTGGTAGTGCTATTTAAACTTTTTACAAATTTGTGGTACTTCTTTTAAATATATTTTTTAATAGGTAGTTGTTTTTAAAACACGTGCTTTAATCGGTAGTTGTTGATAAAATTTCATGTTTGAAAACGGTCTAAAAAAGTGAGTGTTGCAAATAGAATAGTCAAAAGCGCCAAAAAAAGGAAAAAAAAAAAAAGAACAAGCAAAATTAATGAAAGTATGTTAAGTATCACATTTTCAAGGTGAAGGCACAAATTCCATGCTCAATTCCATTTGACAAAAAAAAATGATTCCTTTTCTACCTCAGCTCCTCATGTATGCCAAACATTACTGATCATCACTAACACACTAAGAGAGAGAAAGAGAAAGAGAAAGAGAAGTGAACAGTTTAAGGCGCATTTTTGAATGAAACGCCAACAACCAAACCATGACATAACATAATAACTAAGCTGCTTATTCTAGACATAGAAATAGTAAGACATTAGAGAGACAACAAAAATGGGGAGTTCATTTAAGAATAGCAACAATCAAAGAGGGAGCAGTAGTAGTAGTAATAGTAAGCCGTACGCGTTGATGCTGTTGTTAGCGATCGGGGCGGCTATTCTTGGAGTTATGGTGCTTCACAAGATCAGAGAGAAACGTATTTTTTCTCTTCTTGTTAAGGAGAAAGACCATGAGCTTCTTACCCTTCACCTTCTCTTCCAGGTTCGTTTTATTTCTTTCTTTATCCGTCGTCTCACTAGCTAGTTGTCACATTACTGGTTTAAATTACGTTGTTGTGTGACTATCTAATTCATTTTGGAGGATCAATTAATCTTCAAGCAAGTGACATGCAATGTACTTTTATGCCGTTTTGAAAGATTTCTATAACAAAATTAATTAAAGGAAATTTATGCATAAAAATGTAAGTAATACTTATGTAATATGTCGCTAAATCAAATATTTTAATACATTTTTTATTGATAATTGTTTAAGATTTTTCTAATTGATGCATATTATTCCCCCTGTCACAGTTTACTTGCAACATTTTGACTAGACACGCTTGCCGATGTACATATTTGATCGTTGATATCTTGTATTATATATTTATATAAGTTATAAAAAGTTTATATTAAGAAATTATACATTGAAATAGACCCAACATCTTATATGATTACATTGACTTTCATATAATAGTTAAAAAAGATGGTCAAAGGAAGATGTGTGAATAGTGCAAAAAGTCAAACCGTTGCGAGTAATTTGGGACGGAGGGAGTATTAATTTAAATCAAATGTCCATTAATTAATCCGTTATACTATCTCCGTTATATATTATTAAATACGAAAGTATAAGTAGAAAATGTGTGTTAAAAAAAAAAAAAAAAAGTATGAGTAGAAAATGTAATTAATCTAAAACAGAGGTAGTAATACTCCAACCCACTTTTTATAAAGCTTGAACATGATGTTAATTCATTATTAAATAAATACAATTTTTTAGACATCAAAACTCCCTTACATTTCAGCACTGTTAATACTAGTACAATTCATGTCACTGTATAATTGACTATTGTAATGCTGAGAGTAAATGGAAAACCTTTAAATTGATTTCTTATTATACATCTACATTCTGGGGAGCTTGCAGAGAGAGAAAGAGTTCAACCATGAAGCTCGGAAGAAAATCGAAGAGATGAACAGCAAAGTTTACTCCCTGAGAGCACAGAAGTTGGAGCTTGAAAGGAGGCTGTCAGATAAGGAATCTACAATTTCATCTCTCAGGGATGAAAGGAAGGTGATAGAGTTGACGCTTGAGGAGAAAAGGAACAAGATTCAAATTCTGACAGAAGAAAAGAACTCGAGTAGCGAATATCCCCCTCAAGTTACTGTTTTAAAGGACATATTAAAGATGAAAGATGCAGAAATTGAAGATCTGAAGTTCCAGCTTGAAAAACGAGAAGATTTGCATTCAGAAACAACTAGACTTGTAACAAGTTCCATCAGTGTTGGGACAAGAGATGAGGGTGAGAATGAGGGGGATTTACAATTAAGTAACGATTCATTCACAGATTCAACAATGGGAGAAAGTAGAAGCCACAATGACAATGTTATTCAGACATTGAATGATCACAGTACAAACATTGAACTCAAGAAGTTGAATGATGTGAAAGATGGAGTTGAATTGAAGAGCGAGAATACTAAAATTGATGATAGCGAAACAGCAGATTATCATGCTGACCACAGCACCAAGGTCATGGAGGATAAAGCAAGAGGAACCAACACTAGCCATGAAGAGGAGAAGCAGAAATTGCAAGAGCATCAAGCAACAGGTGACTTGAAAGATACAAGCCTTCTCAGAGGCGGCCTGATGTTGGAAAAGCCAGATGGATCTGTAAATGGCTATGGCTCTAGAGCAAGAAGGAGACATTCCAAGGGCAAGAGGAGAGAGATTCTAAGAAACAGGAGGTTGGGTGATGACTTGTACTCTGCAAGCAAGACTGGAAGCACTCCAGTTCTTAACAGAAATGAAGAATTGCAGAAATTTAACCAACCTGGAAATAATGAGTCAGAGGTTAAAAAATTTCTTGTTGAAAAACATCAGCTGCCACTATCTGACAAACTGAATCATATACCAGACACCAGAAATGATGGTGAATCCAGAGAGGAAGTAGCCAAGAAGAGTGAAGAACGAGGAATGAAATCGAAAGAGATACAATCTAATACAACAGAGGAAACTGAACAAGTATATGAACATGGGATATTGATGAGCACGGAGCAAAATATCAACGTCAAAACCAAATTGCTAACTGATGATGAGGGTAGCAAAGTAGATGATGTCCAAATTACTGCCAGGAAGCAAAATTCTGACGAGATCACAAATCAATTACATGACCAAGAAGAAAACCGGGAACAGGAAAAGATTAGTAGCATCAAAGTAAATAAGCAAGAGATTGATAACGAACAAGGAAATGAAATTGTAATCGAAGAAAGTGATACTGAAGATTCAGAGGACGCTGAAACTAATGAACCAGAAATTGATAGAGATGACATCAGAAGATTTTCAGAATCAGAACCTGATGAGGAAGCAGAAGAGACAGAATTTTAGGGTGCCAACTCAAAATGATCAGCAAGATGTGAAAAAACTTAGGAACTTCCCTAAAAGCAGCAAAGTAATGCCAAAGTCTATTACAGATATCCCAAGTGCAAAACTAATTGTGATCCTGTGATCAAAGTCTATTAATCAAATGTCCATACACGAAAAAAAAATGCCTTTATCTTAATCGTTCTCCAAGACTACAAATATAGAGACTTCCTAACAGGGATTACCAAGTAGATGTCTGAAGAAACGAAATGCCAACTTGAACATATTTCTGTCAATTTTTACTAAAATCTCTATTATCCAATCCCTATGTCTAAAACCTCTATTTAATCATTTAAAATCAATCTAAGTCATAAGGAGAAGAGATGTTTGAAAACAGAAAAACAAAATGCCAACTTGATCTACATTTTCCTGATACTTTTTACTAAAATCTCTAATATCTGATCCCTAAGTCTGAAGCCTCTATTCAAACATCTAAGTCGTAGGGAAAAAGTATGATTCAGAACCCATGTAATTACAAGGGTTGCTTTTCAAACAATTTGAATTGCACCGAGTAGCTTAAATTCCTAAACACCAACCACAACTTGTACAATGAACATGTCCAAAGTGCAGCATTAGAGCTTTAGAAGGCTACTTCAGCCTCATACATCATTCCAGGAAAAATTGGCATTTGCAAACAAGTTAAGTTGGTGACATCATCAGCTCAATTTCTTGAACTATAAGATACAACAAACTGGTCGTATGCTGTCCTATATCCATGAACAGAAGCAGCAGACCAAAATAAAGAAAATGAGAAAGTAAATTGGTATTTATGGTAAATTCAAGGGAGAACACTAATTTAGACAATTATATGTTTATCATCAACATTTCAAATTGTCAAAAATCCATTTATCACATTTGTTTGCTCCAAAGCTATCTAACCGGCAACAATTGGAGTATCAGAAAATATCCACCTGGCTGAACAGTTTTGAGCACCGACTTTATTGCTAAAGCATCTTTAGGTTCATGATTGTTCTACTGTGAAGCCGCCGCCACCTTCAATAAGAGATAGTGAAACAGAATAAGAAGAAACAATCAGTAAATCATAAGGCAATCTAACCGATAAAGAGGTATATGTATCAGGACCACACTTGCACAAAGAACAAAAATATTCACTCCATCTTTGAACAAAAAGCCACACTTAATTAGGGGTCATTTGTACAGAATTGATTATTTGATTTTACAAGAACTTTCAACATTTACATTTTCACCACTCAAACTTCAATAAAAAAAATTATTAATGGCATCATTAACACTATATTTGAATTGAAGGAAATGGAGGGAAAGGAAGGGAAGGGAAATGGAGGGATGAATTATCTTTCATTTGGATAGCAAATGAGGGAAGAAGAGAATTGGAGAGGGAGAGAAATGGAGAGATTAACATTAAATTGAAGATATCGATCTCTCCAACATGGAAAGATTTGGAAGGAAAACTCATCATATTTCCCTCCCCCCCCCCCCCCCCCCCCCTCTCTCCCCTTAGCTTCCCACCCCTTCCCCTTCCCCTTCCCCTCCCTCCCCTTGTTTTTCCTTCCCCATACTCTATCCAAACACACCATGAGAGTGTGTTTGGATAAGGTAATTTAGAGGCAAAGGAAGGAAAGAGAAAGGGAAGATTCTACTTGGAAATGTTTTGGAGAGAGGGAAACCCAGAATGGAAGGGAAGATCTATTATCCTTCCCTATAAATAAACAAAAACCTTCTAATTTTGACATGAGGATTACTACATAATAAATTGATAAACCACTGCTTCAAAAGCTAAACATTGTTTCACATATAAGTTTATTCTGTCTCAACATAACTCTTTGGCCAGATACTATCAAATGAACAAATCAAGATGAATCCCATGCAGATCCAGTAAGCACTGAAAACATTTAGATCACAAAGGTAAAGAAATATACCTCCTCTGTCTTGCCTTTGCCCTTAGTAAAGAACTTGTAGCTTCCAAAGATAAGCAAACCCCATCCAGTGAGAGATACAATGACAAACTGCACAATACAACATAAACTCAAGTTAGTAGTTCCTCTAGACACAAAAATTGAAGCTCCAGGAGTGAGAGAAAGAGTGTGCGTGTGAAGAAAACCTAACAAACAACAGATACAGTCAAAACCAATAAAACAGAAGACAAACAAAAATTATATTCTGACCCATACAAAATCAAAGAAATAAAACAAAGCATGATCCTTTTGTCGGCAAGTGTCAAAAAATAATTGCCACAACTGAAAGGATCTAGCATAAAACAAGTCTTTACTATATATCCTTCCATGTAAACCACAGAAAGGGTTCCCCAGCCAAATCCTTGTAGTTAAAATAATTGACCAAATACAGATGGTAAGACTTCTCCTTGAGGAGAAAAAAAAAAGTAGGCCCAGCCCAGTTGAGCTGAGCTACTTTGAAAACTTCATACAGAAAAACCAGTTGTTATATTGTTCACTATTCTGAATGTGATCAGCTGGCAAGGCATAAGTGGTATTCCCACAGAAGCATGCAACTACTTTTCAACAACTGTTAGTGAATATGGACGTGAAACCAATAGTGTATACAACCTGCACCTATCTCCAATATTGCTCAACCAGCCTTAATTAAAACTTTCTACAGCATATGAATCCGTAAATACATCTTAGTTATAACATATTAATATTCTTCGTAAAAACATATGCCAAACATCATACTTCATTCCCTAAAAACTACACCATTTGCACTTTTAACACTATTCACACACTCCAACCAACGTAGCGATTCAGACATCATAAAAAGATAGCTATGTGGGGTCTTGTTACATCTGTCTTGATATACACTTTCATAAGATCAATTTCTTATAACTTTCAATCTTGTATAATTAATAATAAAATTGAAAATGTACATTGGGATGCATTAAATTCCCATGGTGCAATATTTGGGAAACGAAGGAAGTATAATAAATTTTTTGTAAGACGAATATATAATAAAAAACTAGCAGAGTAAGAACCAACTATGTAAGTCATACAACTTTCCTTGATTGGGGTTGATCATCCTAATAAAAGTGATACACAAATGACATTTGACATACTTCTGGGAAACAGCATAAAAGTTGATGACTGATGAGCAGACATTTGTGTTAAATAATTGCTCCAAGGGAAAGGGGATACTAATATGTTGCAGACAGGCTCTATAAAGTCTCTCAAGCATAAACATGCTACTCAACTGATTGTCCTATACACACCTCTCCATTTCAAACACCCCTTCCGCACCCTACCCACCCATCTATTCTGGAAACTACCTAGTTTTGCCATGAAAACTTCATAAAAAAAGAACAAAGTATTGATGCCACTTAGGACCCTTTGAGTGTCCAAACGGATTATATTTTCATGCAAGACAAAATTGAGAAAACCTTAGTCAACAAGCCTGGAATAAGTCTCATAAACCCAAGGGCCACATTTATCCTAAGTGAGAATAAACTCAAGAAAATGTTTAGAGATATGAAGCTCACAATATAGAAGCAGACTAGAGGGCTATCAAAGGATAGGTGTGGCAGTACAAAGAAGAATTTATAATCATAGGATTTCTTGTTAAGCTTCACTGATACCTTCTATGTTACTCCAAGTCATTTTCAAAAATTAGCTATCAACCTATCATTAACTAATTAACATGTAAAACTGAAGAATCAGACCAGAACCGGCAGCATAGCAAAATATAATAATGTTTATATTTCATCAACACCCAAAAATCACAGTAGGCTTGGTAATAAACAAACACGATAAAGGTATATAATACACCACATTAGATACTCACATGCTCTTCCTTCCAGTTAGCAGGATTCCTTGGTTCTTGCCAGCAGTTTACCTTTGCTGGCCCATGGTGATCTGCAATGAATAATACAACACATCAGGAAACATATAGCTAAACATTTAGAAGCTGAAAACATTTTAGTAGTGGCACTTGATATTTGGGTCTAACTCAGCGGAGTTCTTACTTATCTAGAACTACAAAGCCAAAGACAAATCCACATTGATGTTTGGCAAGGAAATCAGATTCTCATTGCATCTCAACCACAACAGATGCAATATAAATATATGCCAAGAAGTTTGCAGTTCAAAATGGAAATAAAACATTTCAAGAAAATGTACAGCGCTAAGCACACATTGTAGCAAAAGTCAACATTCCACACCACAATGTATTTTCTAATTTCCTTGACGTGGAACATATGAAGATAGGCAATCATTTGTGGCAATAACCGTTCTACAACTTAAAATATGACACTTACAACTACCGGAATATCAGCTATAAACTAAAGGGTCGTTTAAATCGAGGAGTCATGATTACATGTAATGAATTTTACTTTGACCCTAGATCTTTTAAATTGTTTAACAATGAGTCTGCTATTTCTGAAGTTGAAAAATCAAAATACTGGCCCATAAAGAGGCAACTGCTAATAATACAAAAACCCTAATAAATGAGTTAATTTCATCAACAAGCTTGATATTACATTTTTACATGCAATGTGGAATCCAATTAAGTTCTTCAACACCGAGCTCGTACCCAAACATTGGGATTGATTCTTTGAGTAAATCTCCCCTTTGCGAGGACTCTCTCTAAACCCTAAAAATACCTAACGCAATTGAAAATCATACAAAATATAAACCACATTAAATATTCAATTAATCGGCTGACATTTTTATTCCAATTATCACTTTGATTTCAAATACTCTAATCAAACACCCATTCAACAATAAAAATGAATAAATAAATAAATAAAAATTAAATCACGATCAACATTCATAATAAACTCAGGATTCTCAACAATTTCACAATATATAAAAAGGGATTGACTTTTTTATTCCAAAAATTACAGAAATCATTCAAAATACAAATTCCGAACCATATGATGAGTAGTTTAAAGAAAGATCGAATACAAAGAATTGAAAGGAAAATCACGATTCATAAATCGAAAAATTACCGGCGGCACCAGCGAGGCCACGGCGTTGAACAAGACGAGGAAGGGGTTGTTGGGACGAGGAGATCCGGGTGATGGATGCAGCTTGACGAGCAGCCGCCACAATACGAGATGCCATTGTCGTTGAAGAGAGAGATATATGAGACGAGTGGGAGAAGAGAAGTGAGATTTACGGTGGTTCTGGTTCTAAGTTCTAACCTCGAAGTGGGAACTGGGAACTAGCACGAGTTCGGGTAAGAAATAGGGCCGAGCAAAACTACCCGAAAAACCGAAAACCCGAAAAACCGATCCGTAACCGTTTCGAAAAGTAGGGTACCCGATCCGATAATCATAACGGTTCGGGTACCCGTTCCGATAATTTGTTATCGGGTATGGTTATGGGTATCATTTTAAAATTAACGGTTACCCGATCCGATCCGATAAGCATTTTTTTGCTTTTTTTCCCTACTTAAATCTATTAATATAAATCTAAACTTTTACTTCACTTCATAATCACTTTATAATATCAATGATTAGTAATATTATTAATAATTTGGTCAAGATTATATGGTATTGTTGTTAATTAGTTTTTAATTATATCATAATAACTACATAATTAAGTTTAATTATCATTATTGGATATCTTATTGGGTACCCGATAACCGATCCGAAAATCCGGGTACCCGAACTTATCGGTTCCGGTTATGGGTATCACTTTTAGTGATTTTGGTTATCGGTTACCCGAACCGTTAGTACTAACGGTATGGGTACCCGTCCCAAGCTCACCCCTAGTAAGAAATGGCTTGGATATGGATACAAAACGGATACGGCAGAATACCCGTGACTCCGTGTGGCCGTGATAGCCTACTACCGGGATGGACCATATCTGAGGGCACAATGGACTTTTTCTCTTTTCCAAATGTCATACATACGGTGAAATCTATATATATACGGCCAATTAGCCAAATTGGTATAAAAGTAAACACCCTTATGACATATTGATATAAAAGTTATCGCCGACGACATATTGGTATAAAAGCTAGCAAGTTGTGACAGATTGGTATAAAAGTTAGTCATTGGCGACATATTAGTATAAAAGTTAACAAACGACAAATTGGTATAAAAATTAACAAGTTGTGACATTTCACCCTTCTTTTCTTGCCGAATAAGGATTTTTTTTTAATTTGTTTTTGTTGTTAATTCTCATTTTATGCTAAATAATTCTCTCCTCCATGCTCATTCACCTAAGATAATCGACAAATAATAACCAAAAAGAAAAAATTGTGAGTTTAAAAAAAATCTCAAAAAAATGGATGGAAAGAGATATTTTTATAATTTAATGTCTCAAAAGTTAAAATTGGCATGTATAAGTTGTAATATTTAAGAAGTTGGGAGCAAATATATTTATATAAAATTGAATATTGGAAAAAAAAACTCGATATAATAATGAAAATATTTAATCAAAGAGTTTGATCTTGTAATTTTTCTTGATTAATTCTTCTGCATAATTTAGAATATTTCTCTATATTTTCTTACTTTTCCCCTTTTATTTTTTTATTCTTTAACTTTTTTTTGGGGTTTTTAATAGTGTCCAAGAAATTTACAATAAATATTTGAAGAAGAAAAAAATAATAATATAAAAAAAGGTAAAAAAAAAAAAATAGATTTAAGCTACAAGAATAAGAATAATCATTTGTACAATATACGCTTATTATTCTAACAAGAAAGAGGGTTAAATGTCATCACTAATAAACTTTTATACTAATATGTCATCACATTATACTTTTATACCAATATGTCGCCGATGACTAGCTTTTATACCAATATGTCACAACTTGCTAATTTTTATACCAATTTGTCCCCATTGATAACTTTTATACCATTATGTCACAAGGGTACTAACTTTTATACCAATTTGGCTAATTGGCCATATATATACTACACCCTTCGTTTTTTTTTAAATGCATCACTTGAGAATTTGCACTATTCATATGTTACATTTGACTTAATTTTTTACTACTATATAATTTATAAACATGGTCATGTAATATATTGTTGGATTTATTACAATGTCTACTATCATAATATAATTTTGTTATAATTTTTACTAATATCTAATTAAAGATATTAATGGTCAAAGTTTTGTCTCGACAAGTGTGAAAACTCAAGTGATTCATTTAAAAAAAAACAGAGGGAGAATCTATTAAAATGTGTTTCTGAACAAGTTTAGGTGTCACGTGTTGCTCTCCTTATTTAATCAAGTTTTTCATACCATATGTTTAAAAATACAACCTTAAACTTAAACTTTAACATGTTAGTCACTAATTTGGGTATCTCAAGATTTTCTAGAGGAGTAGAGTCTATGTCCAGTTGTCCAAAAGTCCTTGAGCTCCACCATACAAGAGTATGTCTGAGAGCTCTGCTTGCAAGAAAGAGAAGGTTAGCTGCCCCGAGAGTGTGACCCGGGAAAGCCTCTTTGATGCTTACTTTCAAGAGTCAAAGTAGAGAGAGAAAGTAGAGAGGGAAAGAGAGAGATTTAGAAAAAGTTACCATCATTAATCATTTGTGAGCTATTTATAGATGTATTTCAAATGACAAAGTTGTACTTTAGTGAATAAATTAAGGGTAAATATGTACTTTGTGATGATTAATAATGAGCTAATTTAGTCATTTCAGGTACATTAGGTTTAGGACATGGATTAGGCCCAAACATTTAGCCCCATGCGTGATGTGTGAACGAGATCACATGAAGTTCGGATTTCACGCGGAATAAGATTATCAAGATCCGACAAGCTCTCAATGTTTAGGGTAAAAACACCCTAGACACGTGGCCCAATCAAAGAGGGACACGTGCCAACCCTAGGTAGGTCCAACATAGGCCACTCACCGGCTGACACGTGTCAACCTCAGATGACAAATAGAATGGTGGCCTTCAGGGCCCAATTCCCAAGAGCGCCGCAAAACGGCGCAGCCCATTAGGTGACCCTGACCTAATGAAGGGCACATTTCTCAAAGACCTTATAAATAGGGAGATTTCCCCCATTTTGGGGACACGATTTATTTATTACAACCACCCTACATTATCTCACATCAGAGAAAAAACCTGAACTCGAAATCCGAGAAGATCTCACCTTTACTTTTTCCGCACCTTTTCATCTTCTACGACAAATACTAACTTGATCGTCGGAGGCGGAGTTCCTACCAACCGGAGTCTCCGTGTTTTGCAGGTATAGATCGCGCCAGACTAGTCTTGGTGACGTAACTCTCCTGATGGACCAAATAACATCCAAAATATTTGATCCGTCTGTGGGGAGAGTACCTCTAAGATGGTTTAAGATTCCGTACCACCACCTAAATCCAACCGTCCTGCGGTCAATGGGGAGGTCCATACGGATCATGATACAGATAACGACCGTAAAGTCGAAACTTATGTGGCCCCTGATAGGTATCACTCATCTCTAAGTGCATCCGTTCCAGGGATAGACTAGAACGGAGCAACAACGAAACCGGTCCTAGCAAGTCTACTAGACCACCGCCTGGGAATACCCAGACGGCAAGGGGTCAGGCTCCAGTCACCCGAGACGAACTCATGAAATTCATGACAAGTTTCAAGGGTGAAATCAAGGACCTGATCAACAAAAGGACGACTGGCTGGCTCTAGCAAGGGTCAGTCGGCCAAGAAGACTCCTCAAGCTGAGAGGAGAAAGTCAGTCAGAGAAAGGCAACCTACTCTAAATCCAAAGGAGAAGGCTACGCCTGCCATTGACTAGTCCGAGATCCTTCTGCCTCAGACGGGCAAAAAGAAGGTTATCCGAGCTGTTCAACTGGATGGCAGCAAGAAAACCTTCTTCGATGCTCGACACATCATCGAGCATAACAGGAGCCAACAGTTGTCTGAGTTAGCCTCTACATCGAGCTTTCCAGACAGCTTCAAAAACACATTCGCAAGGAATTCTTAATCCTTGCATGAGAGCCATACAGGCGGCAAGTCCGTCCATACTGGCCCTCAGATGATTGGGTCAGTCCCGCATGTGCCTCAGATGCCATACAGACAGTATGTCCCACCATTCATGCAGCCGACCCTCTTTTGAGGTCAGGCGGCACATAATGTCCAGCCCCTGGACTGCCAGATCCGACTGCTCAGACTTGGTGAACAAACCTCTGCGTTCACCAGGGAGATAATCGAGGTGGCACAGCCGACCAAGGTTAAGAATGTCTTGGTTGGTGCCTATGATGGTACCCCCAACCCTGAAGATCACCTCATAGCCTATACCAACCTAATGCAAATGCAGGGGTTGGAGGATGCCATGTGGTGCAGATGTTTCCCGGCTACATTGAAGGGCATAGCCCAACAATGGTTCGGCAACTTGCCAGCCGGATGTATTAATAGCTTTAAGAGGTTTGCCTTCTTGTTTGCTTCAAACTTCTCGATGAACATCCCTGCCAAGAAAACAAGTCTTAACTTGAGCACCATTCGGCAGGGGGAGAGAGAAGGATTTCGCTCCTACGTCAGGTGGTTCAATTTGATGAGGATCCAGATTCAAGGGCTGTCTGACGAGGTAGCCTACACAGACTTCTTCAAGGGTCTAAAGGACGGGTTAACCTTTAAATTTGACCTCGTCAGGAAGAGGGTCTTCACCCTCCTAGAGGCGTTGATGGAGGCGGAGAGCTTTATTCAAGCCACCGACCTCTGCTCGTCCAGTCATCAGTCAGACTCCAAAAAGTCTGACAAGTAAAAAGAGAGCCGGTCTGCTTAACCGGCTCAGAAAGATGAAGAGAGAAAAAGAGAAAATAAGTTTGGGCGGTTGATGAATCTGATCAGCCAACCCAGAAGAAAAAGAAGGAATTCAAACCGTACGTTCCTAGGTACGAGTTTAATAAAGACTGTTACTCCATCCTCATGGAGATAAAGGATCGCCTGACAATTGAGAAGCCGAATTCGATGAAGAGTTCCGTCCAGTCACGGAACAAAAATAAATACTGCCACTTTCATGAGGAAGTCGGTCATGAAACCAACGATTGCTATAGTCTCAAGTGGACGTTGGACCATCTGGCTGACAAGGGGGTGCTGAAATCATTCATCTTGAAGTCCAAAGCGACTGTCAAGAAGAATCCTGGACAGTCGTCCAAGACTGTCCAGCCTGCTAGTAGGTTGGACACTAACAAAGAGCCTATCTACACCATAGCAGGCGGATTCGCGAGCAGTAGCTCGACCATCCGGGGCACCAAGGATCATCTGAAAAAGTTGATCCATGCTGTTGATGAGGGGCAAGCGTCTACTAGCGGTACCTTCCCAGACGTCCTCATCACTGAGAAGAATCGGGGCAAAGTCCGCCAGCCGCATGACGACCCGATTGTCATTGAATGTAAGGTCGCCAACCAACTGGTTGGTCGAGAATCCTTATAAACACGGGTAGCTCCTCTAACCTCATCAGCTACAAGTGTCTGTCTAAGCTGAAGTACAAGCTAGACAATCTGCGCGACGTCTCCCAACCTCTTGTTGGTTTCGGGGGAGGGGTCGTGCACCCAGTCGGACAAATTGACTTACCTATCCGGCTAGGGGAGAAGGGAAAAGGGCGGCATATGATCGTCCGATTTTTGGTGGTTGAGGAGCTGACCGCCTACAACATTATTCTGTGTCGTCCCACTCTAAACAAGTGCAAGGTCGTCATCTTCCAAGCCCTCATGTTGCTAAAATATGAAAGGGATGATGGCTTTGTTGGCTCCCTGAACGAGGATCGAAAGACGGCAAGGGAGTGCTATCTCCTAGAAGTTAAACCAACGGTTGCGGCAACTGGTCATGGGAAGGAGCCAATAGACCTTGACGATGTCAGGGGTCTCTAACCCAGCCCCACCAACAGTCGGAAAGAAAAGAAAAGCCGATCAGGTGGTGGATGTTGGGTTTTGATGAGTCTGACTCACCGCGGAAAATAAAACCCAAGCCAAGATCAAACTCACAATTAATATAATCAAAAGACATACTTAACAAGAATTAAGGAAAGACGAAATTACCTTTAAAGCGTGCTTCGCTCGTTCACCGAGCTCTTACTTGAGAAAGCTTAAGTCTCGCAACGGGCGATAACCTCCTCCAGTATCCACCCGCAACACGACCCCGACTAGGTCTATTACTTAGAGGTTAGCCAAATCCAACCAAACTACTCGAGTAATTATGAGTTTAAAGGTTTTCTCTCAAGTGGAGATGCCTTTTCTAACTCTTACTCAAGTGAGTTTTCCCAAACCCCATGTTGGGTATTTATAGGGAAAATCATGAGTGAAATCTTCTCTCCCATCAATTTGGGAGAGTTGGTAAAATCAATATTCTCCTTTTTATTTTAAATCAAAAATAAAATTAAATAGCCAACAACTAATTAATAAATAAGTGTCACACTTAGAGGAGGGGTTAGGTAAAGACCACAAGGGAAAGGGGGGACCAAATTTGATCCCCAAGCTCTCCCCATAACCGGCCACACACACCAATCACCCCCCAAATTGGCTACTGCCACGTGGCACCCAGCCTTGGCCACCAAGGCGCGCCCAACTGGCGGCCTTGTGCCTTGGCAGGGCCCTGCCGTGGCTGCTTGGGTGTATGCTGCTGCCTCGGCCCAGCAAGCTACGCACACAAGTGCGGGCTGCTGGCCGAGGCCTGCTGCTGAGCCAATGCTAGCACACGCAACCCATCACGCCAGCAACAACGGCCTAGCACACCTGCCCTGCACACAAGCGCAGCAGGCCACGCACGCACATGCGGGCTGTTGCTACTTTGTGCGTGGCTTGGTGCATGCTAGTTATGTGCTCTAAGCACATTTTGCCCCTAGCACTCGGTTTGCTCGGGGCATTCCGATGCTAGTGGTATTTTTGGTAAATTGTTGATTAATTAGTGATTTTACCGTCTCGTCTTTAATAAATTCGACTCGACTTACAACGCTTGGTTTCGACGCTCCAAGCTCGATTTCCGACGTCTAAATATTAATTACTCGAGCGAGTCATTAATTCCTTCTGAATTAATTCGTCGTGTCGGATCTTTAGTTGCTTGAGTGTGACCCAAAGGGTTCAGTCAAGATTAAGCTGTAATATTAATTATACATTAATATTACTGATCGGAAGCGGCCTCCACCTAGGCATTCCGATCATTTGACCTTACTGAATAATTAGCTTTCTAATAATTTCGAACCCTCTACCGGAATAATACACTTGTTCGAAGCACACCATTCCTATCAATCTCCTACTCGTCCTTTCGGACAAGTGCGCTTTTAGTGTATAGCCTTTTTCCTATCTCACTTAATGTCTCTTCATGAACTATAAGGTAAGATTTATTCGTCATCCTTATTATGTCCAGAAGTGTTTCTCGATATCCGAGTCCGACTGTCAATAAATAGATGATTTCTAAAATCCATCCGAGCACGGCCATGCATTTTCACAGTCTCGCTCTTCGAGAGGCCTTGTAAACAACAAAGACATTTTCCCTATTATTAGTAGGGGACATTCCCACTCTTGTAATATAGCTTCTCTTACTGAGAGGACCTAGCCACCTGAGTGTTGCCGTTATAATCTCCATGTACGGCAGACGTTTGACTTACATCAAAACGGACTAGTACTCAACCAAGAGAACTCACAATACTCATGGTCGAGGAAAGAGGTTCCGATAAGCATAATGACAAGTATACTTATGATGATTCTTAAATCTCTTAAAGTATTCTCATAGGTCGATCCAGTATGGTTCTAAACCAATACCCGTGCAAATGATTTATGACAATCATGTCCTTGTAGCACAAGAAACGGTGCTATAAATCAAACAACACACTAATCTCAAGCGGTCATTAATCGTCCATCGTTTAAATGACCTTGATTAGGGATACTTTTCGATTATAATATTTATTGTTCACTTAATAGGTGTTTCCTTATCAAGACTGGTCTTGATACCCTATTTTGATTATTCTCATAATCGAATGGACTCATTATTTAATCCTAAAGCACAATTAAATAGAAAACGGAGTGATAAAATTGCATGAAATTAAATTACCCCATAGCTTGAATTAGGGGTGTTCAAAACTACTCGACCCGTTTGACTCGACCCGTTGACCCGCAAAATACCTGACGGTTTTTTTCTCAATTTAGTGGGTCGGGTACCCGACCCGTTAAAATATAATATTTACGGGTCGAGTAATGGGCCGCGTGTAGCGGGTACCGTTAAATACCCGATTTTTTTTTCCATTTTTTTTTACTAGAAGCATTTTACTCCTCTAGGGTTACTAGTTATTGGGCTTTTGTGAGTTAGTGAATAGCATGCAGTAGCCGCTACTCCTCAGTCATCACCCCTGTTCTCTCTTCTCTCTCCTCTCTCCTCTCCCCTCTCCCATCTCTCAAACACTCACTCTTAAATCTCCGGCGACGCCACACGCACCGCACCTCAGCACTAGACTCACTCTCAAGCAACCACCACCCTCAGTCTCAAGCGACCACCGCACGCATCACACCTCACTCACCGTCAGCTAGCCGCGTCATTAGGTTAGTTTTGTTTGGTTTTTTTGCATTAATTTATTTGCTGATGTTTGTTACTTTGTTTATATTTAATTTATTTTCAATTACATATTTAGTGTAAGTGATGATAGTTTTTGTTATTTTTTTTTGAATTATTTATCTTGTGTAGGGAATAAACACTTGGTTTCGGAGCAATCAACAATTATCATTGATGAGAGTCATGAGACAATTGAAGCATCGGCTCCCCGATTTAGTTTGATTTGTGGCTCTTAGATATTCTTTAGACTTTGTAATTTATTTGGTTTTTTTTTTGTTGTTTTAATTTGATGTAAACTCTCTGATTTGAAACACACAGCAAAAAACACATCATTTTTTTTTATTATTTATTTATAATTAAAACAGTAGGTTTTTTAATAAATAAGTACATCTATGTGTGTTTTTAATAAAAAAGGTTTGTTTTTGGTATAAAAACAGCAGGTTTTATTTTTTTTTTGAATAAAAAAATCATATATATTAAAATATCGGGTACCCGGTAAAAATGGGTACCCGATAAGCGGGTACCCGCTTTTACCGGGTTGGGTAATGGGCCGCCTAAATCACTACCTGCATTTCCGGGTACCCAAAAACCCGGGTACCCGGTTATGAGCACCCCTAGCTGAATGGTTCATCTTACTGTCTTACATTAAAATGTTCAAAATTAATTAAAACACTAAACAGGGAAATTAAAGCTAATCTCCAACATGCCTGATTCCCATTGCCTCAACGTGCTTATTGTGGTTCACTTGAGGAAAAGGTTTAGTAAGTGGATCGGCTACATTGTCATCCTTTCCAACTTTGCAAATTCTGATTTCACCCTCTGATTTCCATTCTTTTATCATGTGAAATCGCCGCTTGACATGTTTGACCTTCTGATGTTCCCTTGGCTCTCTAGCCTGAGCAATAGCTCCATTGTTGTCACAATAGAGGGCTATTGGACCCTTGATAGAGGGTACAACATCAGGTTCACCAATGAACTTACGAATCCAAACAGCCTCCTTAGCCGCTTCAGCAGCTGCCAAGTATCCGGCTTCAGTTGTAGAATCTGCAGTTGTGCTCTGCTCGGCACTCTTCCAACTAAATGTTCTTCCATTTAGACAGAACACATATCTAGATTGTGATTTGAAATCGTCTCTGTCTGTCTAGAAGCTTGCATCGGTATAACCTTCAACAACTAATTCTTCTGAGCCACCATATACCAGGAATTTATCCTTGTTCCTTTTCAGGTACTTTAAGATATTCTTGGCCGCAGTCCAATGCGCCTCTCCTGGGTCTGATTGGTATCGGCTCGTAGCACTCAAGGCATACGATACATCTGGCCTAGTACATATCATGGCATACATGATCGATCCAATTAGCGAAGCATATGGAATATGATTCATCCTTTCTCGCTCATCAGGTGTCTTTGGACACTGCTTCTTGCTCAGGATTATGCCATGTGACATGGGTAGGTGACCTCTCTTGGCCTCCTGCATGTTGAATCGTGCCAGTACCTTATTGATGTTAGTACTTTGGCTCAATCCAATCATCCTCTCCCAAGTCTTTCATTGAAAAACATTTTCCAAGCCAGGCCTTTACAGACTCTAACATCATAATGTTGTTTCCAATGAGCAATATGTCATCGACATATAAGACTAGGAAGGCGATGTCACTCCCACTAACCTTCTTGTAAACACAAGATTCATTTGGATTCTTGATAAAACCAAACATATTGATGGCTTCATTGAATCGTAGATCCCAACTTCTGCTAGCTTGCTTTAGCCCGTAGATGGACTTCTTAAGCTTACAAACTTTCCCAGCATTGTTTTGGTCGAAAAAATCTTTAAGCTGTGTCATGTACACAGTTTCTTCCAAAATCCCATTGAGGAAGGCGGTTTTGACGTCCATCTGCCATATTTCATAGTTGTAATATGCAGTAATCGCTAGGAGGATCCGAACAGATTTAAGCATTGCGATCAGAGAAAAGGTTTTATTGTAATTAATACCATGAATTTGCATGTAACCTTTTGCTACCAATCTAGCTTTATAAATGAATACATTTCCATCTTTGTCGGTTTTCAATTTGAAAATCCACTTACATCCGATAGGTGTGTAACCCTCGGGTAAGTCAACCAAGTCCCAGACTTGATTTTCAAACATGGAATCCATTTCAGATCTCATGGCCTCTTGCCATTTAGCAGAGTCGGTGCTTGCCATCGCTTGCTTGTAAGTTGCTAGTTCGTCTCCATCCATCACCAGGATGTCCTAATTCTCGGTTAATACAATACCAAGAAACCTATCAGGTTGAGACCCCGGCTTCTACGACCTACGCAGGTTAATGGAATGAGCATTTGCATTGTCGGTTTGACTTTGCACATTTTGACCAGCGTCAACAGATGCTGTTTGAGCACTTTGACTGTCAATCTGATTTTGTTTCTCGTCCTCTCGAACTTCATCGAGTTCGATTTTCCTCCCACTTGTCATTTTGGAAATGTGCTCCTTCTCCAAAAAGACACCATCGCAAGCAACAAACACTTTGTTCTCGGATTTATTGTAAAAGTAATACCCTTTGGTTTCTTTTGGGTAGCCCACAAAGTAAACCTCGTCAGATTTGGGATGAAGTTTGTCAGAAATCAATTTCTTGACATATGCTTCGCATCCCCATATCTTTAGAAAAGACAACCTAGGAGGTTTCTTTGTCCATAGCTCATATGGAGTCTTTTCTATAGCTTTTGATGGAGCACGGTTCAGTGCTAGTGTCATAGTTAGAAGTGCGTGTCCCCAGAAAGAGATAGGAAGATCACTAAGACCCATTATTGATCGTACCATGTCCAACAAGGTTCGATTTCTCCTTTCGGATACTCCATTCCATTGAGGAGTTCCTGGAGGTGCCAATTCTGAAAGTATACCTTTTTCTTTCAGATGGTCATCAAACTCTTGGCTCAAGTATTCACCACCTCGATCCGATCGAAGAGCTTTGATTTTCTTGCCAAGCTGATTTTCAACTTCACTCTGAAATTCCTTGAACTTTTCAAACGATTCAGATTTATGTGACATAAGGTAGATATAGCCATATCTACTATAGTCGTCTGTGAAGGTGATGAAGTATCGATGTCCGTTTCTTGTGGTGGAGTTCATTGGTCCACATACATCGGTGTGTATTAGGCCCAACAAGTCTCCTGCCCTTTTTCCCAACTTGGAGAATGACTGCTTAATCATCTTGCCTAATAAACATCCTTCGCTATTCTCAAACGATTGCAAATCGAATGAGTCAAGAATACCTTCCTGTACAAGTTTTTTGATGCGTTTGATGTTAATGTGGCCAAGACGACAATGCCACAAGTACGTTTGATTTAACTCCATGGTCCTAGCTTTCTTAGCGGTATTATTTACATTATAAACTTGTTTGTCTAAAGAAAGCACATAAAGACCATTTTCAAAATGTACAATACCATATAAAACATTCATTGTCCTTTACTCGAAACTCAAAACCTTTGGCGTCCAACACCGAAATTGAAATAATGTTTTTGGTAATGTTGGGAACATAAAAACAATTTTCAAGTTCCAAAACTAGCCCCGAGGGCAAAGACAAACTGAGAGTTCCCACGGACACGGCTGCAATTCTGGCTCCATTGCCGACTCGGAGTTCAACCTCTCCCTTCGCTAGCTTCCTAATGTTCCTTAGTCCCTGAGAATTGGAACAAAGGTGTGAGCCACATCCGGTATCTAATACCCATGATGTTGAGCTAGTGAAGTTTAAGTCTATAACGAATATACCTGATCCAGAAGCAACGGTTCCGTTCTTCTTATCTTCCTTGAATTTGAGGCAATCTCTCTTCCAATGTCCCTTCTTCTTGCAATAGAAGCATTCGAAATCAGATTTAGAAGATGCTACCTTCTTCTCCTTGTTATCCTTGGTAGCCTTTGACTTAGGCGGAAAGGTCTTCTTCTTACCCTTCCCCTTAAAGCCTTTCTTCTTCTTGCCTGAGAATTTGAACGGCTTGCCCTTTTTTATCATGAGCATATCATGCTTCCCCTCATCCTTGAGCGTTTTCTCGGCTTGCTTTAACATACCATGAAGCTCGGTGAGGGTTTTCTCCATATTGTGCATGTTATAGTTCATCTTGAACTGATCATAGCCTTTGTGCAGTGAGTGGAGAATGATGTCAATTGTTATCTCAGTTGAATACCCCGCGTGAAGCCTTCCCATGTTCTCAAATAATCCTATCATTTTGAGTACATGTGGGCTGACTGGCTTTCCTTTCCTGAGCTTGCTCTCAAGGATCTGCTTGTGGGTTTCAAACCTTTCAATTTGGGCTTGCTCTTGGAACATGTTCTGTAGCTCAGAAATGATCTCAAAATCTCTCTCATTCTCAAAGAAAGTCTTTTGAAGCTCGGGAGACATTATGGCCAACATGATGCATTTGACATCCCGATTGGCAATTTGCCATCTGTTTAGGGCAGCCTGAGTCACCTCCTCATTGGGAGTCTCGGGCATTTCCTCATTAAGGACATATTCCTTTTGCTCTTGCATGAGAACTATACGCAAGTTCCTTTGACAATCAAGAAAATTTGGCCCACTCAACTTTTCCTTGTCGAGAATTGAGCGCAACGAGAATTGGTTGTTTGAGTTATTTGCAGACATTGTTCTACAATTGAAAGAATTTGAAATGAAAAACCATTCATAATACTTAAATAAGATTGAAATCATGCATATTAATCAAACTTATTTAAACGTCTTATTCACACATTAAATTGTCCCCATTTGGTGAGAATAAGTCGATTCCAAGATCCAAAGAATCAATGAGCAGTTAAGCATGCTTTGGCTTGTTTTAACACTCAATATTCTAAGGTAAGAAACACTTTGCTAATGGCTCCAAGCCACTCTTGGTTAGATAAATCATCGCATCTAATGCTTTCTCAACAACTTATCCACTTTGCCACGACATGTTAGGACTCCATCACTCATATCGCTGAGTATAACCAAAACCAACTTGCATACCCGGTATGCCTTACGTATCCTAGGGAGTAATAGTGATGCCTCACTTTGGCTTGGTGCGTGCTCCCGCACCACCCCACGTAGCACTAGCTAGGCTGAGCCTAGTAGCATTGCTACGGGTTGCAAGGTGCAAGGCAGCACGCACAAGGCTGCTTGCCCCTTCGCAACGCAACAAAATGCACACACACACAACCCATACACTCCCCGCAACACAGCCCGCACCACACACGCATGCCCAGCCAGGCCTACGCACTGCCTTGTGCGCACAACAGCACGCACAGCTAGCAGCTTGCTACTGCTGCGCTACACTGACTGCAGCTTGCTGGCTGGCTGGGTGTGCCATGCTGCTAGTCAGCAGGCAGCAGCCACGCTTGGGGTGTGTGGCGCGCATCAAGCACACCAACCCCCTTGGCAGCCACATGTAGGCTGCTAGGAAGCCCGGCTGGCCGAGGGTCTTGGGCCTTGGTTTGCGTGTCACACCCTTAGGATCTTAACTCGAAATTTTGCGTGACTTCATTATTAATTCCAAATTAATTTTAGAATTAATTCAATGAGCAAAAAATGAAAAATTATTACAAGTCCAACTTAAATAAAAAATTCATCAAAGTGCACACAACCAAAATTATTCCCAAGAACCATTCTTTAATAAAATTGGTTCAACTTGGTGCAATGAAATAAACAAGGGCAATACTCACTGTTAATTTAATTAATTTAAATTTATCATGAGATTTGACAAAATAAAGGGGAGTTAGAATTATGAAACATAAAATTCAAATAAAGATTCCAACTTTAACTTGTGAATCCTTGAAAAATTATATCTTCTAATATGAAGATAAATGAAATTTCTATCACAAGATTCAAACTTATGATTCCAATCAACTTAATACATGATTAAATCAAAAGTTCAACCAAAAATTCATGGAATTTAGTAACTCAAAGTTCCACCCACAAACAATTAAAGATTGGATCTTTAGTACTTAGAAGCCTCAAAGAATAATTTTTTCACACTTAATGCAATGGATTTGTAATTATGTGAAAATTTTAACTAATCTTTCAAGCGCTAATTACTACCAAGTAACCATGCTTAAAGAGGTTCAAAATTGCAGAAACATTAAGGAAAGAACCATATACATAATCACCATAAATATGCCATTAAGATTCAAGGTTAGAAAGACTTAAAATTTTTCGTCAAAACGAAAAATCCTTCGAAAAATTCATTTCTGGTCAGATTTTGGCCTAAAACACAATCCTAAAAGGGTGAAAACATTTCCAGAACGCCTTTTCCACCCAAAATTCACTATTTTTGGGCGAAAATATGAGTTCGGGGCCATAATCAGCTTTAAAACGGGTTTAAAATTGATAAAACCGAGCTACTAATCTAATTAGCAACATAAAACCAGAAAAATAAAGCCATAAAAACATCTTAAAAATTATGATTATAAAAATAAATGAGCAAGGCTCTGATACCGCTGTTGGATTTTGATGGTTAGACTCACCGCGGAAAATAAAACCCGAGCCAAGATTAAAATCATAATTAATATAATCAAAAGACATAATTAACAAGAATTAACGAAGGACGAAATTACCTTTGAAGCGTGCTTTGCTCGTTCACCGAGCTCTTACTTGAGAAAGCTTAAGTCTCGCAACGGGAGATAACCTTCTACGGTATACACCTACAACACGACCCCGACTAGGTCTATTACTTAGAGGTTAGCCAAATCCAACCAAACTACTTGAGTAATTATGAGTTTAAAGGTTTTCTCTCAAGTGCAGATTCCTTTTCTAACTCTTAATCAAGTGAGTTTTCCCATACCCCAAGTTGGCTATTTATAGGGAAACTCATGAGTGAAATCTTCTCTCCCATCAATGTGGGAGAGTTGGTAAAATCAATATTCTCCTTTTATTTTTAAATCAAAAATAAAATTAAATAGCCAACAACTAATTAATCAACAAGTGTCACACTTAGAGGAGGGGTTATGTAAGCACCACAAGGGAAAGGGGGGGACCAAACTTGATCCCCAAGCTCTCCCCATAACCGGCCCCAAACACCAATCACCCCCCAAATTGCCTGCTGCCACGTGGCACCCAGCCTTGGCCACCAAGGCGCGCCCAACTGGCGGCCTTGTGCCTTGGCTGGGCCCTGCCGTGGCTGCTTGGGTGTATGCTGCTGCCTCGGCCCAGCAAGCCACGCACACAAGTGCGAACTGCTGGTCAAGGCCTGCTGCTAAGTTATTGCTAGCACACGCAGCCCAGCACGCCACACTGGGTTGGGTTGCAAACGTTGTGCTCGTAAAGAAGCCGAATGGTACCTGGCGCATATGCGTAGATTACACTTACTTGAACAAGGCATGTCCAAGGGACAGTTACCCGCTTCCAAAGATTGATAGCCTGGTCGACTCTACAGCCGGGCATGCCTTGATGAGTTTTATGGATTCCTACTCATGTTTCCACCAGATTCCCCTGTGGAAAAAAGATCAAGAGAAGACGACTTTCGTCACGAATCAAGGGTTATTCTGTTATACTATAATGCCGTTTGGCTTAAAGAATTAACCTGCTACTTTCCAACGGATGATTAATATTGTCTTTATTAATCAGATTGGGAGGAATGTAGAGGCATACATTGATGACATGATAATCAAATCCAAGAAACAGACGGATCATCTTGCTGACTTCCGAGAAACCTTCACCACACTCAAGCGACACAAGGTCATGCTCAATCCCAAGAAGTGTGTCTTTGGTGTTGAGTCTGGGAAGTTTCTCGGATTTTTAATTAATCAAAGGGGGATAGAGGCCAACCTGGAGAAGATACAGGCGGTGATAGATATGAAGTCACCCCATATTATAAGGGAAATTCAAAAACTTATCGGCTATCTGGCGGCTTTGGGGAGATTCCTCAGTCGGTCAGCTGACAAGTGCCTCTATTTTTTCCAGGTGATCAGAAAGAAGACAAGGTTTGAATGGGGGGATGATGTTGAGGCGGCCTTTCATAAATTGAAAGAACATTTACACTCTTTGCCAAGGCTTGTTAGCCCTCTGCCCAAAGAGATGCTTTACATGTACTTAGCTGTCTCAGATCATGCCCTCAGTGCCTTTCTCCTTGCTAAGAGAGGCGACATACAGCTCCCGGTCTATTTCATTAGCCATGTACTCAGAAATGCTAAACTACGGTACCTCATGGTTGAAAAATACGGCCTTGCTCTTTACATGGCTGTCAAGAAGCTGAAACCTTACTTCTTGGCACACCCGATTGTGGTCTACACAGACCATCCTCTCATGCGGCCAATGACAACCTTGGAGTCATCCGGTAGGATGCTTAAATGGGCTATTGAAATGCAATGTCTTGAAATCACTTTTGAACCGAGAAAGGCAGTGAAGGGTCAAGCGTTCGCCGACTTCATTGTCGAAATGACAAGGCCAGTTGTACCGGACAATGTTGATCAGGTTTAGAAAGTGTATGTAAATGGGAGCTCTACCATGAACGGTTGTGGTGCAAGCATAATTTGTCAATCCCCTGAGGGGGACAAGTATGAGTATGCACTACGGTTCAAGTTCCAAGCCTTAAACAACGAGGCAAAATATGAAGCCCTGCTAGCCGGTATCCGTATGTATAAGGTGGTAGGGGCAACAAAAATTGACGCTTGCTCTGGTTCACAGTTGGTTGTAAGCCAATACCATGGTGACTATGAATTCACCCATTTGGCTATGATCAAATACCTTGAGGCAGTCAAAGCTGAGGCTGGGACACTTGGAGAATTCCATTTGAGTCAAGTGCCCAGGTCTGAAAACAATCAGGCGGATGCACTGTCAAAGTTGGCATCCTCCGCCTCCTATGATACGCCTCGGTCAGTCTTCTAGGAAGTTATGGAAAAACGAAGCATTATTGAAGAAGATCCCATTGGAGTACTTGACCGAAGCTCTACCTGGATGGATGGCATTTGAGCATACTTACAAGACGGCACGTTGCTTGACTCACCACAGGAAGCGGCTATCATGAAGAAACGAGCTGCAAACTTCGAGATAAGAAACGGAGAACTCTTCAAAGCAGGTTTCTTAAAACTTGTGTTGAAGTGTGTTACCCCAGAAAAGGGGTAAGAAGTCTTCAAAGAATTTCATGCGGGATACTGCGCCTCTCACATAGGCGGCAGATCCTTGGCTGTCAAGGCCAGGCGGTATGGTTATTTTTGGCCCACTCTTGAGTTAGACGCCATGAATATGGTTAAAAAATGTGACAAGTGTTAAAAATTTGGCAAGCTCATCCATCAGCCAGCCACTGACTTGACAACAATCCATAGCCCAATCCCGTTTTCTAAATGGAGCATGGATATCTTGGGTCCGTATACGCTTGCGCCAGGCGAAAAACAGTACATTCTGGTGATTGTGGATTATTTTACCAAGTGGGCAGAGGCGGTCTAGAATATAAAGACAAATGATGTCATCTCTGTCATTTGGAAGAACATCATCACCCGATTCGGGGTACCTATGTCTATGTGTAGACACCCAAATGTGTCTCCCCAAAACCAAACCCAGTGGTGAAAACCTTTTGCGTCGAATGATAATCGAATAAGGTGAAAGTGTGAAAGGTCAGGTGTTGCGGTTGGTTTTTATTTAAAATTCTTTCTTTCTGTTTTCGAAAAACACCTCTATTTTATGAAAATAGCCAATCCAGTTTAGTTTGGTCCATGATATGGGTCCAATAATATGTAGTTGGGTGAGGCTTGCAAAGAGCTTTCCAACGATATATTATAAGCCCAATTCCGATGAATAATGAGGAAGTTATGGCTAAAATACTAAACTAGGCCCGGTTGATCTTTACATGCGGCCCAATGATCTAGGGGAGGGCCCAATGTTAATTATTATTCCTAAAGTTATTAGAATTAATTGTAGTTTTCTAGAATTCTCTAGAAGGTTCTTTTAAATCCTAATAGAATTAGAATTAATAATTATATTTTGATAAGTTTTATTTGGAATAAAATATTATTTTATGAAACATACGATTTCAATTTTCATACGGACTTTACGAGTCGATTTTCATTGATAAGTGGACTCCGTGTTTGAAAGCGCGTAGAAATCCAAGCTGTCGCCAAACGACAGGCCTGTCGCCAAGCGACAAGGTCGGTTTTGCGGCGACAGCTTGGAGATTTATTCCTTATCAAATTCTACCTATTTCCGGATTGTTTTCTTATAAATAGGGTCCCAAACCTCCGTTTTTCAATCATTCACAATAATCAATTATCATCAATCATCTGTTCTCTCTATGCTCTCATCTCTCTAGCTTTTCACAAACAAAATTCCGCATACACGAGATCTAGAAACACCTAGCCAAGTTCGAAGTTGCCTTCGCCCTAGACGTGAAAGGTTATAATTTCCGAGGGTTTGGTCCCTAATCTCTATTTCAATTATTTAATTTGATTGTTTGATTTTATATTTTCCTTGAAGTTACTAACGCGTGTATTTTGTTATTAGAAAGAGATACGAGGCATCAAAGTATGTAATATTATTGCTCTATTCTTGTAGAAAGCATGTTTAAATTTGTTTAATTCCTAGTATCATGTTAGGATGTTTCTATTGCTTTCTAGTATCATGTTTAGGGTGCCTTTTACTCTTTTCTAATATCATGTTAGTACCATGTTAGGTTTAAAGCTTTGATCTTTATTGCTTAGTGACATGCTAGGGTTTGTTATTAATCTTGTTAGTATCATGCCTAGTATCTTGCTATTAATATTATGCTTTAACATGATTATTACTGTTATAATTATTGTTTTTATAATTATGATTTATGATTATTATGTTGCTTGATGTTTATTTATTTTTGTTGCTTGATCACGCCTTTTATGCATGTTTTAAAGGGAATTTGTACTTGTAATCACGCTTAATAAGATAATTAATAATCTTGTTTAGGCTAATATGATTATAATTCAAGTGATCGCCAATAATAGATTTGTTTGTGCATTAATATTCAACCAACATAAATTAAACAGGTTTAGGGTAAACCTATTGATTGTATGTTAGTTAGAAAACGCACATGAATACGAGAAGAATAAAGTAGAGGCCTATTATTAGGGCAGGTTCAATCTCTTTTAGTTTGGATTTGTACCTTCATCCCCGAACTTCCAGTCTTGGTTCCAGACCTATTGGTGTTGACGATCTCATGGATCGTTAAGGGGTGTAACCTTCACCCTGTGAACGGTTTACAAGTTCCTAAAACTTGTTGGCGACTCTTTTGCTCTAGCTTCCTTCCCTTTGGACGCCACCATACTTAAGTGTATGATCACAGTGGGGTTCAAGTTTGGGATGGCTTGAAATATTCCCTACAGTTTTTGGCGACTCCACTGGGGAGGATTTCTATTTTAATTCCTGAAATTTATTTTGGCAATTATTTAGAATGAGTGGATGAGACTCGAAAAGTTCTAAGTATTTCATGTGCGTAATTTTGATTAGCATTATTGTCATATGCATAAAAAGGTCCTCATTGGATAGACTATCTGAAATGAGTAAAAAACATAGGATTTTTACACGTAGGAAATTTGAGAAATATCTTTCACAACTAGAATTGAAATAATACTGCGAAATCTGGAAAATTCTAAGAACGTAGATACCTGTTGAGGCATGTAGGAACTAGTGTCTAGAAAACAGGGCTTGTCGCCTATAAAGTGCTTCTGTCGCTTGGCGACAGAAGCACTTTTGCGGCAACAGTCCCTGTAGTCTAACGCCAAGTTCTTCCAATACCGAGCCAGAACTCTGCCTTCTTGTTTTGACCATTTCTAGCACTGTTGGCTCGATTCTACTTCCTGATTGAGTTTTTCTCTCTTTTCTGAAACTCATATGTGTTCTACATATAGACATAACCCTCTGGGGGTTCACGCTCCATCTACCCAATCGAACGCTCCTGGAAACGACGGGTACATCCGAGTTTGTGAATCCACCAAACCGTGGAAGCAAGTTTTTTAACTTGCGGGGTCCCATCCATACGCGCCAACCCTTCCAAAGGTAAGGCTTCCACGCGATGCATCCGGACTCATAACCATGGACCCTCTTTGACTAACCCATATCCTTGAACTTTAGAGAACTAGAACCATGGTTAGGTTGCAAACTCATTGCATCATATTGTGACTATTTGAACTATTTGTGCATTCTTTGCTTGTGCATACCCTATATGTGCTAACCGTTTTTTTGACTTGTGTTTAAGTCTAAATAAACCAATTAATGACTAAAAAGGACTTTTTCTAACTAATTAATTAATTAATTTGACTAATTAAAGACTAATAAAACAATCAATCTGACTTAGTATGACTATAGGCATGTCCCCTTAGAGTAAAATTATTGGAAACAATCTCAGATTAATGTTCCAGCAATGGCGCAGGAGTTTGGGCTGTGGCGCCGCAGTTTACTGCTTGTCGCCTGGTGACAGATTTGTCGTTTGGCGACAAGCTTCAAACTGTGGCGACAGTTCTGTTGTTCCGGCGACAGTCCAGATTCTTACTCGAGTCATCACGACGAGTCTAATTAAACAGTCTGCTAATCAGTTTAACCAATTTGTTAATGGCTTTAGCCATGTTTAAGTCCTTAATTGAGTCTAGGCACTTAGTCCCATGGTCATACATAAGAGTCGAAGCATGTCACTTGCACTCACTTATAAAGCACACCCTTAACATGTATGTCACACCTTGACCATGTCTAGAGAGTCTTGAATGTGTGTTTTCCGTCATTTTTTTAGGGGGGTAAGTCAAATATTAATCCTCCAATTAAACCACTTGTTTGAACCCATTCCCAAAATACACCCTATTTTTGCTTTTTTTAAACCATAAAATCAAAGTCAACTTGAGTCAAGTCATTAAAACAAATATGGTTTAATCTACAACGCGTGGTTAAGAAAGGAAGGGCGTTTAATCAAGGACAACACTTTCGTTCAAATCTCACTTTTTGATAAGCCAATCGGTCGAAAAAGGAAAGCTAAGAAGATAATGGCAAGTCAGGAAGAAGTCAACGAACTCAAGGGACAAGTGGCTAACATGGCTGAAATGTTGAAGAATTTGACTCTTCAAATCAATGACCCTGCGAGACAACAGCAAATGGAGCTCATCCAGGAAAGTTTGAGCAGACTATCCAATGACTATAGATTGCAGGGCATTAGTTCATAAGGGGTCTCGGTGGATAAGGATCTTCTTCCGCAGAAGTTCAATGCCAACGACATCCCGAAATTCAAAGCAATGGATAACCCTTATTTTCATTTAAGAGCCTTTGAAACTGTAATGAATATTAAGAGAATAGATAAGAAAGCTTTTCATTCTGTGTTTTCTCTATCTTTAGAAATCGCTTGTCAGCAATGGTACTTTTCTCTTGATAAAGAGAAAACCTCTAGTTGGGAGTCAATTGTAAACGCTTTCATTGATAGATATAAATGCAATATTCAAGTTGAAACTGATCATAGGGAACTTGAAATACTCAAGCAGAAAGAGAATGAAGGATTTACTTCTTTCTTTAATAAATGGAGGGAAACTTCTGGAAAGATGGTTGAGGTGCCTAGTGAGAAAGAATCTGTGAGGATGTTCATCAAGAACCTCAAAGAAAAATATTCCAAGCATCTCAAATACCAAAATAACTTGCACACTTTCAAGGCCGTCTATGACATTGGTATCAATATTGAAGACGACCTAGCTAAACAAAAAGCTGCTAACAACAGTAACTCTAATAGTGGCTGGAACGGCAAGAAGAACGACAATCCTTCTTATTCCAAAACCACCCACTCAAATAATGTTAGCACCTTTAATTTAAATGAAGTCCTCGCCATGAATAATCAAGGACAAAAGAAACCATATAGGAGGAACTTTACTCCTATTGGTATGAGTTATGACACCGCATTCGATCGCTTACATGCAAAAGGTTTTATAACTCCCATTGGACCCACCTGTCGAAAAGAGAACGGCTAGCTGGAACCCCAATGCACATTGCAAGTATCATCAGGGTAGGGGCCATCTCACAGAAAATTGTTGGAAGCTAAAGGAAGCAAGCTAAGATTTAATTGATAACAACAAACTTCCATTGCCCCCTGCAAGCAAGAAGCCAAGTATCAATAATGCACCGCTGTTGGATTCCTTGGCTATTTACGATAAGGAAAATCAGGTTGACCCCTCGAAACTCATTATACCTGTCGAATCCATTGAAGAAGAGGAGGAAGTCTTCGAGGACGCCGAGGATCATTTTCCTTGTGGACAAGAACCTACGACAAAACAAGAAGTGTGTATCCTTATTCAGGTTGTATTGGAAGCAAGAGAATTATTACGCGAGGCTATGGAGGTTATAAAAGAACGAAACGAACTACTCAAAAGTAGACCTCTACCTAAAGAGAAGAAATCATTCTCCCTCCAAGTAATTGACACACCCAAAAGGAGCAATAGGCCATACACTCCAATTGGGACTTCTTATGCAAACATGTTCAAAATGCTCTCCGAGAATGGTAAAATTCAACCTCTCGAACCGAGACCATTTGAATCACTAAAAAGGACAGATAGGTACTACCGTCCATATCATCAATCGGGAGGACATACTATAGAAAATTGTTTCAAGTTCAAAGACTTGGTCCAAAGATTGATTGATAACAAGAAGCTAGTTCAAATCCCGCAAGAACGAGATGCTACCATTAATGGGGTTTGGGATAGTGATGACGAGGATGTTTACCTCAAGGACATCGAAGAAACTCCACTTTCGACAATATATCCAGTAGGTGACATTTGGGATGAAGAGGATTCACCTATAGATGTCCTCACAAGATCCGGGAGAATGCAACCTCCCATCACTACCCAACCTATTCCCACTACTCAGCAAGTTCCCATACCAATCATAGAAGACAACGATGTTGTCAGAAAATTAAAAAAGACTAAGGTCGAAATGAACGTATGGAAACTTCTAGCTACATCCCGAGAACATAGAGTTGCGGTCATGGATGCCTTAGCTAAAGTAGGGATAGAATCGGACACCACTCCTGAGGGGTTGGCTAACTTCCTCACGAGTGATCTCCCAAGTCCTACTAATTTGATCATTTTTTCCGACAAAGATCTACCGTCGGAAGGTGACAAGCACAACAAAGCTCTCAACCTCACAGTAATTTGCAAGAGAATGAACATCCCTATGACTCTTGTAGATAATGGATCGGCGATTAACGTTTGCCCACTTAGAACTGTGAGGATGTTAGGGATAAGAGATGAAGATTTATCTCCATCAACACAAGGGATAAGAGCCTACGATAACTCACATCGCCAAGCATTAGGCACAATTACTATGAACATAACGACGAGAGTAATTGAACATGCCACCACATTCCAAGTGGTAGATATTAAGGCTTCGTTCAACTTACTGTTGGGACGCCCTTGGCTTCATGACCTCAAGGCCATCCCTTCATCTCTTCACCAACAAGTGAAAGCCATAGTTGGAGGAGTACCAATTACAATCGATGCTTCACCCATGAGGATCAAAACAGTAGAAAATCCACTAATCAATGTGGAGCACTATGAGAATGACGAATATCTGTGGGGCTTTAATGAAGAGGTCTCCTTAATCGAGGAAGATGAAAGGACCCCTCTTCGCTATGACCTCCACTCCAACATGATAACCAATGCTATCCTGAGAAAACAAGGACACTTCCCTAGAATGACTCTAGGAAAGAAGAAAGGGATAGCAAAACAGATGGGACTACCTGGCCTCCCTAAATTAGATACTTTCGGACTTGGTTTCGAATCGACTCTCGAAGATCTAAAACGAGCCCAGGAAAGATCAAAAGCACGTAGAAATGCTCGCGCACAAAAGAAAGCAATCCCAATGGATCAATACCCTCTTACTTTAAATGGGCAGTTCATAAGAGAGGGAGCAGATTATCCATGTTATGAATTTCCAGAACCCTTTGTTGTAAACGGCATAAGACAACCTGGGTTCGAAATATTTCTGGATTACTACTTTCTAAATGAGATCCTAACTCCTATCCATAAAGAAAGAGCACCCCCATGCTTTGACTTTAATGTAATGGGACTTCTCTTTGGGCAAGAAAAGAATGAGTCAAGATATATAGAGGATAACTCTTCACTCATTCAAACAGTCCTACAAAGCGAGAATTTTGATCCCTCCAAGCTCATCACTCCAGCAGAGGATTTAGTACGAGGATGGCGCAAAACAGTGAAGGTGACTACTGTGAACGGAAAGAAGATCTCAATAACTACAGGACAAGGGCCAATGTTCAAAGAATCGTCTAAGTCAGAGTCTGAGTCAGAGTCTTCCCCTATCGAGTCCTCTAAGTCTCTAGTTGTAGCACCTCCCTCTAATTCTTCTATTTCAGCATCTACTCCTAGGATAGTTAGCAATCAAGTCCCAACGGACATTTCTTTATTCGATGTAATGATTTCTGAGTTTAATAATATGTCTTCTTCCCCTCATTCCTCGTGTCTTTCTTTAACTCAAGATGACGAGTATTGCTTAACTAACGATGAAAATGACAAAGAAATTATTAAAGCAATGGAAACACTTGAAAATAAGACACCAATAATTGAGGACACTGAAATGGTTGATGTCTCAAAAGATATAACCATTAAAAGAGAAGTTAAAATCGGACTCACGCTAAACAAAGATGAAAGAACCGATTTAATTAATCTACTTAAAGAATTCATCAATGTATTTGCATGGTCATATGAAGATATGCTAGGTATTAATAGAGAAATAGCTCAGCACACTATACCACTAATCCCAGGAATGAAACCTGTAAAGCAAGAGTTGCGTCGAATGAAACCCGACGTAGCTCTTAAAATAAAAGAAGAAGTACAAAAACAAATGACTGCAGGTTTTATCAGGGTATCCAAATACCCCGAATGGGTTGCAAATGTAGTCCCAGTTTCAAAAAAGGATGATAGGGTTCGAATGTGTGTCGACTATCGAGATCTAAATAAGGCAAGTCCAAAGGACGACTTCCCTTTACCACACATCGATATTTGGGTAGATAATACAGCGAATCACGCACTTCTCTCATTTATGGATGGATACGCAGGGTACAACCAGATTCTCATGGCCGAAGAAGACATGGAGAAAACAACATTCATAACACCTTGGGGTACTTACTGTTACACGGTAATGCCATTCGGGTTGAAAAACGCGGGTGCCACTTACCAACGAGCAGCAACTGCCCTACTCCATGACATGATGCACAAAGAGGTCGAAGTATATGTGGACGACATGATTGTGAAATCTAAAGACCGTCCAGGACATCAAGTAGCCTTAAGAAAATTCTTCGAGAGGCTAAGAAAATACAACATGAGGTTGAATCCATCCAAATGTGCTTTTGGAGTAACCTCAGGCAAACTCTTGGGATATGTCATAAGCTCTAGAGGAATAGAGATAGACCCAACCAAGATCAAAGCAATCATGTCAATGCCACCGCCCAAAACCGAGAAGCAAATTCGAGGATTTATTCGCCAGTTGCAATATATAAGTAGGTTCATATCTAAGCTAACAACAATATGTGAACCGATATTCAAGAAGCTTAAGAAAAACGTGCCAGTAATATGGGACGACGAGTATCAAAAAGCCTTTGAGAAGATCAAAGCCTATCTCGCCAATCCTCCCGTATTAGCCCCAGCGCTTCCAGGAATTCCTCTAAGGTTGTACTTAACAGTCACCAAAGAAACAATGGGAGCTATGCTCGTAGAAGAGGTAGAAGGAAAAGAAAACGCCATCTACTACCTAAGAAAAAAGATGCTCGAATATGAAGCACGCTATACACCACTTGAGAAATTTTGCCTCGCATTGGTGTGGGCCACAACAAAGTTAAGACAAAAATGCTTGTTCACACAGTCTTTGTAGTGTCACGAATGGATCCTCTCAAGTACTTATTCGAGATATCCACGCTTAACGGACGCATCTCAAGGTGGATAGTCAACCTAGCCCAGTTTGATGTAAGATTCATGCCTCAAAAGGCTATCAAAGGATCTGTAGTCTCGGACTTCTTAGCGGACTTTCCAATAGAAGATTCGACACCAATACATGACAATGAATTTCCAGATGAAGACTTGATGGTCACGGAAGATGATACTTAGACTTTATTCTTCGATGGAGCCTCGAACCAAAAGGGATGTGGCGTAGGAGTCCTATTAGTATCACCTAAAGAGGAGCATGTTCTAATTTCGATAAAGTTAGATTTCGACGTTACCAACAACGCTGCAGAATATGAAGCATGCGTGGTAGGCCTCGAAACAGCTTTAGCATTGGGTGTAAAGAAACTTCGAATATTCGGAGATTCTTCTTTGATCATCAACCAAATCTCCAAAAGATGGAAAGTAAGGAGCGAAAGCTTAGCCCCTTACCAAACCTATTTAGAAACTCTCACTGATCAACTGGAAAAGGTAGAATACACATATCTACCTAGAGAAGAAAACCAATTTGCCGATGCCTTGGCAAGACTAGCCTCAATGGTTAGGATTCCTAAGGAAATTGAGCAAATGCCTCTAACTATAGAGAAAAGACACAAACCAGCATACATTCAGGCTATAGAGGATGATGAAACAATCCAAGAAGAAGAAGAAGAAGAAGAACCATGGTATACCGATATACTTAATTATGTCGCCAAAGGAGAATACCCTCCTCATGCTGACAAAAGAGCAAAACGAGCTTTAAGACTTTTGGCTTCCCAATACGTACTCATAAATGATGAGTTACACAAAGGGGTACCTAAAGGTCGAGCCCTATTATGTGTAGGCAAGAAAGATGCTCAAAGAACTATGAGAATAGTCCACGAAGGAGTATGTGGAACGCATGTTAATTGCAAAATGCTAGTCCAAAAGATAATGCGAGAAGGATATTATTGGACTACCATGAATAGGGATTGTCATCAATATGTAAAAGATGCCCTAAGTGCCAAATTTATGCAAACTTGCAACATATTCCTCCATCTCTTCTCTACACCTACACCTCACCATGGCCATTCTCAACATGGGGAATTGATATAATCGGAAAAATCACACCTCCTGGAACAGGAGGTCACGAGTACATCTTGGTAACAATCGATTACTTCACAAAGTGGGTCGAAGCATAATCATATGCTAAACTCACTGCAAAACATGTAGCACTCTTTATCGAAAGGAACATAATTTGTCGATACGGAGTCCCACATGAGATGATAACTGACAATGGAACTCACTTTCAAGCCGAATGTGAAGAATTGTTACAAAAGTATGGTATTCAACATCACCATTCTTCCCCTTATAGACCTCAAGCAAATGGAGCAGTTGAGGCAACTAACAAAAATTTAAAAACTATCATCGAGAAAATGACAGAACAGAAAATTACAAAGATTGGCCTGACAAACTCCATTTTGCACTTTGGGGTTATCGCACGTCAATTCGGACGTCAACAGGAAACACGCCATTCGCCCTAGTCTATGGAATGGATGTCGTGCACCCTATAGAGCTAGAAATACCTTCTCTACGCATTGCGTTAGAAAGTAAACTCGATGAAGTTGAATGGACTAGAGCACGGTATGAAGAGTTAATTCTACTTGATAAAAAACGACTAAAAGCTCTACATCATACCCAATACTACCAAACTTGTATGGCTAGACACTTAAACAAGAAGGTCAAGACAAGAAACATCAAGGTTAGAGACTTGGTACTAAAAGCACTAAGGAAAAATGTTTTGGATCCAAGAGGCAAATTCAGGCCCAATTGGTCCGGACCATACATTGTCAAAACAATCTTGTCAGGAGGTGCAGCTCAATTAACTGACATGGACGGCAATGTATTCTCAAACATGACCAATCTTGACCAACTTAAGAAGTACTACCCATAACTACTTGAGTAGGATACTCAAGAGAGCTACGTTTGGCCTGATTCCTTAAGAAAGGATCCGTAGGCAACCCTTTAAAGGGTGCGACCACTTTAATTATCAAGCATTTAGTATCCCAGCATCGACAAAAGCATAAACCAAAAAAAAAAAATTATCGCCAAACGACAAGTGTGTCGCCAGGCGACAAGTGGAAAAGTCTGCCGACAGACTTGTATGAGCAGCGCCAATTTTCTGCGAACATCTGGACAACTTTGGTGCATTTTAGAAATTTTTTCGACTTCCGTACTTGAAGAAATTATTTCGAAAAAAATATTTTAAGTTGTTTTCATTGCTTTAAATGAACAAATGTAAATTTAATTTAATTAAAAAGCTGAAATTGCATTAATAAATAAAGAATTACATTATTAATGGAATTTAAAGAAAGCTAAAAAATTAAAATTAACTTAAATTGTCTAATAAATTGAAGGAAAAGCAATACTCTAATCTTTCTTTTCTTTCTTAATCCTTTTCCAATTCTTGTCAGAAGCTTCCTCTTCATCCATCACTTTTGCTAAGAGACATCCATTAGAAGCTCTACATTCGATTTTAGTATGGATAGTCTCTCCCACAGCTAAAACTCCATGCTTTTTCTCTACCCAAACCTTTTTTTCTGTAGAGTCCACCTTTCTTTTTCCTTTGTCTTTATTAGCACTCTTCTTCTTAGACATCACAGGAGTCTTAAACTCAACTCTTTCACCTAGGCGTTCCTTAGCAGGAATTTTCTTGTCACCAAGGCGAGTCTTCACATTGGTCTTCTCTACTTTGGTTCGGTCCTTTTGAGATCTACCAGTCAACCATTGCTTCACATCATTGGACAAAGAAGGTGGAACCTTTTGGGCAATCATTTCCCATAAAGGCCTAGCACACCAATACTTGTCAAATCGTTCAACTTCTTGTGAAACGGGGAATTCATAAGGGCGACAAAGATCTCCCGTGGGAATGGTTTACGCAATCCCATATTGCCTCTTTACAGGGATAATAAAAGGTCAATTTTGATAAACTAGGAAGACGACAAAAGGGTTGGGTATTACAACCAATCATCTTTTTCAGCTTCCACCAGGGAACGACCCATTTAATGGAGAAGTCACAACAGGCAAAAACTTTGCCCCACTCACGGCGACCCATCTTCAAGGAGAAACGCTTCTTTCGCCGAACAAAGCAATTGAGAGTATATTTGTCAATATTATCAAGAGGACTAATTAATTCTAATCTCTCCATGAGCCACATCTGTAAACATCAATGCACATAATCAGTATTGCTATACAAAAATATGTTTTTAATTTCTGTAATTAAGAATATTATTTTTCTACCTGTAAGAAAATTGGAGAGCCTCGAAGAGGTGTTTCTGGATTTTTTTTCAATTCATCAAGACTAAGCATAGTCTCTCCAATGATTAATGGCATTGGATTTCTCCCAGATTCAATTTGTTCTAGCATAGATATTATAATTGCTTGACCATCATTATTTTTACCACTAGTAAGAAGAGACTGGCTAAGCATTTAAAAGTGGAAAGCTCTTCTCCTATAAACATGTAAAGATTCAGAGCGTGGTCTATCAAAATAAAAACGTGCAAATTCTTTTAAATCAACATTATTACCATGCACTATGCTTTTTAGATCTTTACCCCTAAGGTCAAGGAAACGCTCATAATCTTTGTAATAATACTCACTCACCCTAGGCATTACCACAAGATTCAATGAAGGAAAGCCTAGAATGGCACCAAACTCTTCTGGTAAAGGGAAAATTTCATCATAGCCTAATCTAAAGCAATGAGTATTAGGATCCCAATATTCTAAGGCGGTATGAATGAAGTCTATATCAAGATCTACCCCCTTTATGCCATATATACCCCCCATATGGAAAAAGTCAAGTTCTTTTCTCCCCTTAGCAGTTAAAGAACGACACCACTCACGAGTGAAATCACAAAAACTCTTCTTAATTAAAGCCATGACTAATTTTTGAGTTAATCTGTTCGAATTATATAGAAATCGTCAGATTTGGGGGCCATTTATAAACAATTTTTGGCAGATTTCGAATTCTAAAAGGATTTGGAACAACAAGGATGTCGCCAAACGACAAGCTTGTCGCGTGGCGACAAAGCTTGTCGCGTGGCGACAAAAGGACACACTTGGCGACAACGCGTCTAAGCCAGCGACAATTACGCGTTATACAAACCGCGTTTTTTTGACTTCGATTCGACTTTGATTTTGCACATTACACCCCGTTATTCAATACCCCTATATACAAATCCACTCCATATTGCTTTTGTTTTTATTAAATTGAGTCGAAATCATTTTATTTTTCATTTTTTTCTTTTGGGGGAGAAAGTCGGATACCCTCCATTGATAATAAAAATGACGGAAATTTTTGCGCAAAAACTAAGTCACAATTGCACACAGTCACATGCACATGAAAAATAAAATGCAAAGATAAAATAGGCTTAATATAAAAAGTTTGTATGTACAATATATCTAATCTACAAAAGACAAAGTCCTATGAAGTCAAATAAATAAATAAGCACAGGTACAAACTATGGTGTTGGAGGCCGTAGATGATGAGGTACGCCCATCATATCAAAGAACGTTGTAGTCCGGGGTGTATTCCCCTCACCATCTCCTGACCCGCCAGTCGACGGAAACCTCAGCTCAGGGCCAGTCCACCCAGACTCACCAATTGACTACGGCTGAGGCTGCAAGGGCTGCTGCGACGACGAGCCAACCTCGTACGTCCCACCACCCATCGAAGGAGCCGACGTCACGCCTCCTTGGCCCGCCAGCCTAGCAAAGACATCCTCAAGCGAAGAAACCGAGTCCTCGGTTGGAGCAGCCTCAGACCGGCCACCTCGGCCGCCATCAAAAGTGCGGTGACGTCTTGAGCCAGATCTACTCGGCTCTCTCCTAGCCTCAGGTCTCGACCGAGTGCGGGGTGAAGGAATAGGCTGTCCTTGCAAAGGTAAATCAAGTCAGATACCAAGTAAAGAATATAAAAAAGGGGATACAAAAGAAAGACAAGAGAGATACCTCCTCAACGTCGTTCCCCCGACAGGTAGCTCGGTTCCGTAACCTCACGAGCTGGCTGCGAAAGGCGTCTATACACCTCGCCATAGCTGTCACCACCTCGCGAAAAAACTGTCAATGGAATAAAATCAGTGATGATACAAAACAAATACAAAAGCAAGAAAATAGATAAGCTCACTCGAGTCTGGTGACGAGGAATGGAGCACTCCACAAAGCGTTGATCCTCGGGGGCTGGAGGAATCATCTCCTCGATCTGTCCTAACATACCCTGGTAATAGATAGACATCCTCGGAGGAACGAACTCCCTAGGCCCAGCCTGATAAAATAAAATTCAAATGATTAGAATTCACTTAGGGGCTACCTAAAGAAAAATAAAAAGTAAAGCATACCGCTGCCTCCTCAAACAAAACAGGGGTCGGCGCTAGCAAAGGCAGCAAGTCATCCTCGTAAATATACTCTAAATGGACATGAGACCGCCAGGGAGTGCCAGGAGAGGACCGACTCACAGAGTCACGCATCAACGCCTCATGAAACATATGTTGAGGCGGGCAAGTGGGGACGACGAAAACATTCGAGGAGTGTTGAATAACTACTCTCTCGCCAAGATACACCGTAGCATCGTACGTCCCCTGAAAATAACGACGCTCGGTAGTATATCGCGTGGCCAGTGCAGGTATAGCCAAATCAGCCCATGGTCGGTATACCACACCAGGCTCCTACAAAACAGCTATGTAAGATAAATGCACTCAAAAGAGTAATATCAAAAAATAAGTGTTCACGAGAATCTACCGAGAGGATCAGATCTCGAATACGTGCAGTCTCAACCTGACCGATGCGACCTCCCCAACCAGCGCCAACGGGGAGCTCGCGAGGTGAAGGTCTCACCAGCGCAAGCGAGGGGAAGTACTCGTAGAACCAAATCTACATAGATAAGGAAAAGTCAGCAAATGCTTGCACAAGTCTAGAGCTAATTTCAAAAGCATAGAAATATACCTCTACGACCCTCCAGAAACTGGAAAGTGCGACCTCTCCAGACAAGGCCCTGTGACGGCAGGAACGTCACAGGCCCAGAAGAAAGTCAGCATAGGCCAAGCTGGCCCAGTCATACGTCCCGACCAGGTGAAGGTCGCGAACAGCTCTCAGGTAGTAAAGGAGCACTCGACTACCCTTGCCAGGAGAAAAGGTCCCTGACAGCAAAATAAGAACAAAGATGCGCACCCGCTGCTCGCGAGTGGTCACATCATCCTCAAAAGCCGCTACTAAGGTGGAACGGCGAATGCACCGGGAACTAAGCTGTCCCGGCTGAGCCTCAGCACGGGCCCGAATAGCAATCGGACCCAATAACTCCAAAACCATCGGTGAGTAGACAGTAATATCACTGTCAAATGGCAGTGGAGAAGAACGAAACTCCAAACCTGTGATGAGACTGAAGTCGGCAGGAGTGACCATCATCTCACCCCAGGGAAAGTGAAAGGTGTTGGTGGTGTCCCAAAAGAACTCCTACAAAGCTCGGACGATGAGGTTACCCCCATCATAGGAGTACATGGCCTGAGTAGACCGAAAGAGGGGAGTCAACCCACAGGACTCCCACAAGCTGTCGCAACGCCTCGTATCTGCTGAAATACGCTTTATATAGCGTACCGATGACGTTGTTGCCAAAACCATGACTGCGAGTCCTCCCACTGATGAGCCCGCGTCGCACCCGTTCAGAAATATGGTGCTCATGAGAAAAGAAAAGAGTGTGCTCATCCCATTCTGGAAGAGGTCCAAGTCTAGTAGAGGGGTCCTCACCCTCACCGACAGGCTCATCCTCCTGGCGTGTGTCCCTCGACTGAGAACCAGAGCCACGTTGCCTAACCATGCTATATTATGCAAATAATAAAGATTAAGGTTCTATAGTATCTAAGGTTCGCCTAACAACATGATACTATGTTCGCAAAAAAAAAAAGGAGTACGTAGTACTAAAATAGAGCACAAATTCAACATAAGCATAATTAGCATTTTTGAGCAATCAAACAATTTCTTACAAAACTATGACAAATATTGTGACAAGTTGTACAAGAAAGATTAGTAAAAATACAAAGAACGGATCACATTGTTCTTCACGACCTCAAGAGGTCCAACAATGGTGAATCGCTCATTTCTTCACCAAATTGAGTCAAAAAAGTCTTAAAACACTCCCAGGGCAATGCATAAGCATAATCAAGCAAGTTCAAGGCATAAAATTCAACAAAAGAAGCAAATTAAGCAAAAACAAGTTCAGATTTTCGGAAAAGTCGCGAACAAAGAATGCACAATTCAGCAAAAACCGGGTTGAGTTTGAATAAAACTTAGATGGATCGGGAAAATAGATGAAATAAGCTTTGATTTGCAACAAGTTTGAGCGAATTCGGTTGAGAATTGAGCGAGAACGAGAAAATTGATGTTTTGAGCAAATGCGAAAAAACAGAACAACAGCATCGGAAAATGAAGAAGAAAGGGAGGGTATTTAAAAAACCCGACCCTGTCGCCAAACGACAAGTTTGTCGCGTGGCGACAAGAAGAAATAGCGGTGACAAGCAGTTCCGGCTAGCGCTGGAGCAACAAAAGAGTACATGGCTCCATAATATGGTTGTGTGCACCTCGTGCGACGGATTGGGTTCCTTGGTACACCAGTTAGCCCCTCTAAGCAACTTGACATGATTTAATGATCGGCTCGATTACGATTAAATCAAGTGATCGACCTGGCAAAAAGATCGTCTCACTTCGCTTAAAGCGCCTAAACATAGGCTCGTTACAAAGGCACCGACATAATAGTTCATAAATAGCAAAGGCACCGACATAATGGTTCATAAACAGCAAAGGCACCAACACACTTGTTCACAAGCAAGCAAAAGCGCCGACGTACTGGCATAGCGGAAGCAAAGTTCATGCGAACTTTAAAGGATCAACATGCAGTGGTCTTCGGTGATATTCTTCGGAGTATTGTCGCAACAAATGAGGATGACTTCAGGCGAAGATATCTTCGACAACGTTCCTTAGCTTGTGGAGAGTTGTCACAAACAACTGAAGATGGCTACAAGCAGAGTTATCTTCGATCGTGTTCCCTAGGATGTGGAAGATGGTCACAAGCGGCGGAGAATGACTACAAGCAGAGTCATCTTCGATGAAATAGGAGGCAGCTACAAGTAGAGCGGTATTCAACAAATGCAACAAATCGGTTACCCTTTAGAGACGTGTGCTCGACGGTGCAAGATACGCGTTTCTTAACTCTTTTATCTGTTTAACTAACGCTAGTTTGCAGGTATTGGCTTTACAAGAGTGATTTAGGATCGTAGAATGTTCTGAATCATTCTCCGTCCCTATCGATACTTTGACTTTCATTTTCGAAACTTGTGTTTCTCCAAACTCAGTCAAAGTGGGGGCTTTTGTAGACACCCAAATGTGTCTCCCCAAAACCAAACCCAATGATGAATACCTTTTGCGTCGTATGATAATCGAATAAGGTGAAAGTGTGAAAGGTCAGGTGTTGCGGTTGGTTTTTTTTAAAAATTCTTTCTTTGTGTTTTCGAAAAACAACTCTATTTTATGAAAATAGCCAATCCAGTTTAGTTTGGTCCATGATATGGGTCCAATAATAGTGTATTTGGATGAGACTTGTAAAGAGCTTTTCAACGATATATTATAAGCCCAATTGCGATGAATAATGAGGAAGTTACGGCCAAAATACTAAACTGGGCCCGGTTGATCTTTACATGCGGCCCAATGATCTAGGGGAGGGCCCAATGTTAATTATTATTCCTAAAGTTATTAGAATTAATTGTAGTTTTCTAGAATTCTCTAGAAGGTTCTTTTAAATTCTAATAGAATTAGAATTAATAATTATATTTTGATAAGTTTTTATTTGGAATAAAATATTATTTTATGAAACATACGATTTCAATTTTCATACGGACTTTACGAGTCGATTTTCATTGATAAGTGGACTCCGTGTTTGAAAGCGCGTAGAAATCCAAGCTGTCGCCAAACGACAGGCCTGTCGCCACGCGACAGAGCTTGTCGCCAAGCGACAAGGTCGGTTTTGCGGCGACAGTGTGGAGATTTATTCCTTATCAAATTCTACCTATTTCCGGATTGTTTTCTTATAAATAGGGTCCCAAACCTCCGTTTTTTAATCATTCACAATAATCAATTATCATCAATCATTTGTTCTCTCTATGCTCTCATCTCTCTAGCTTTTCACAAACAAAATTCCGCATACACGAGATCTAGAAACACCTAGCCAAGTTCGAAGTTCCCTTCGCCCTAGACGTGAAAGGTTATAATTTCCGAGGGTTTGGTCCCTAATCTCTATTTCAATTATTTAATTTGATTGTTTGATTTTATATTTTCCTTGAAGTTACTAACGCGTGTATTTTGTTATTAGAAAGAGATACGAGGCATCAAAGTATGTAATCTTATTGCTCTATTCTTGTAGAAAGCATGTTTAAATTTGTTTAATTCCTAGTATCATGTTAGGATGTTTCTATTGCTTTCTAGTATCATGTTTAGGGTGCCTTTTACTCTTTTCTAATATCATGTTAGTACCATGTTAGGTTTAAAGCTTTGATCTTTATTGCTTAGTGACATGCTAGGGTTTGTTATTAATCTTGTTAGTATCATGCCTAGTATCTTGCTATTAATATTATGATTTAACATGATTATTACTGTTATAATTATTGTTTTTATAATTATGATTTATGATTATTATGTTGCTTGATTTTTATTTATTGTTGTTGCTTGATCACGCCTTTTATGCATGTTTTAAAGGGAATTTGTACTTGTAATCACGCTTAATAAGATAATTAATAATCTTGTTTAGGCTAATATGATTATAATTCAAGTGATCGCCAATAATAGATTTGTTTGTGCATTAATATTCAACCAACATAGATTAAACAGGTTTAGGGTTAATCTGTTGATTGTATGTTAGTTAGAAAGCGCACATGAATACGAGAAGAATAAAGTAGAGGCCTATTATTAGGGCAGGTTCAATCTCTTTTAGTTTGGATTTGTACCTTCATCCCCGAACTTCCAGTCTTGGTTCCAGACCTATTGGAGTTGACGATCTCATGGATCGTTAAGGGGTGTAACCTTCACCCTGTGAACGGTTTACAAGTTCCTAAAACTTGTTGGCGACTCTTTTGCTCTAGCTTCCTTTCCTTTGGACGCCACCATGCTTAAGTGTATGATCACAGTGGGGTTCGAGTTTGGGATGGCTTGAAATATTCCCTACACTATGGTTTTTGACAATGACCCTCAATTTGAAACGTCTTAGGTCAAAACTTGGTTGGGAGATCAAGGGATGTCACATTTTTTTGCATCAGTCGGCCGGCCCCAAGCAAACGGCAAAGTAGAAGCCTTTAACAAACTTATCTCAGACGGCATCAAAAAGAAAATTGAAAGAGCTGGTGGCTTATGGGCAGAAGAATTAATTCACGTCCTATGGGCCATCCGGACAACTGAAAAAGGGGCAACCGGTGAAACCCCATTTCTCATGGTATACGGTGCTGAAGCCGTCTTGCCCATTGAGCATTATGAGCCAACTCTTCGAGTCATGTTGTACGATGAAAAGGCAAACTGGAAGGCCATGCGGCTGGCATTGGATTCCCTCCTGGAACGCAGGGGCAATTTCGCCTTGCGTCATGTGATTTACCATCTGAGAATGACCAGAGCCTACAACAAGAGAGTACACAAACGACCCCTGAAAGAGGGTGACTTTGTGTTATGGAAAATGGAGGCAACCGGTAGGGCCAATGAGTAGGGAAATTAACTCCGAATTGGGAAGGTCCCTACCGGATTTATGAAGAAGTAAGGAACAACAGCTACCGCCTGGAAACCCCAAACGGTAGGTGGCTGCCTAGAACTTGGAATGTAGATAACCTAAAAAAGTACCACTTCTGAGAGGTGTAAAATTTTTGTAAATGAAAAGCCTATCAATGAAAAGTTGCTTTTTATTTCCAATTGCTTTATTTGTTGCTTTATATACATTCGAAATGTTTGAAATACCGCCTGTACAATGTACAAACGGTGTACTTTTAAGTACTAGAAATAAAAAACTAAGTACAAAAACTTAGTGGCTAAATAAACGTCTGGCGAAGGCGTGAGGCCAATGGTCGGATAATATTTGAATTTACAAATCCGTTTGCTCTAATATGAGTAAGGCGTCCGGTGACACCCATCCGGGTGGAATCGTCACAGAGGGCATCTCCCATTTAGGTGGCACATTGCTCTACAAACATACGCAGACAGCCGAAATTGAACGGCCTAATTGGCCAACTCATAGCCGTCTGACTTGGGTAATATAAAGAACGACTAAATCTACGGGAACCGGATGTCTAAAGACATTAACCAGTGACCGGCCGAAGTTCTAACTTAGATTATTTTTCGAAATTATGCAAGTTCTCCCAATGGAGCAAAAGGACATTGAGCTTAATTGGATTGCAAATACCTCAAGCGAAATGTTTGAAATACCGCATGTACAATGTACAAACGGCGTACTTTTAAGTACTAGAAATAAAAAACTAAGTACAAAAACTATTTCACCGCCTGGGTTAATGGCTACTCTCTTGTATGATTGGACGGTTGTGTACTTTGTTTGGGGAAATAACTGTTGTGATTGATTGACTTAGGAACATCTCATACTCCTTAAAGTATCAAAATTTCCCAAATCAATCAATCAACAAGCTTTGAAACTAACCACACAGCCGCCCAGGGGCAAGTGCAGCCGGTTTGTCATTTGCCGCATGCTATTAAAGAGTTAGGCAAAAATTCAAGTATATATATATATGAAAAGTTCAAGTGAAGTTCAAGTGCAAAAATTGAAACAAAATTTAGAGCAATTGAACAAAACCGACTCAGTCGGCAAATTTCATAAACTTAAAACCGACCAAATGACCGGTTGATAATGTTAACCGAACATACATCCGGACAAAGACAATAAAATTGTTGATTTACCCGACTCCTCAGTCGGTAAAGATACAAAGATATGCGGCATGCAGGCTGGAGAAAACACTATTGATATTCTGCCGCTAAAAAACTTATGGCCGCTAGGGAGGAGGAACCATATGGGATTGATTAGGCAGAAGATCAGCTGCAGTTTGCTCAGGTTGATCCTGGTTTGGGTCAACTGGAGCTTGTTCCTTTGACTCTTCTCGCTCTTCCCCTTTATCTTCCCCGTCTGAGGCAATCTCTATGCCTTGGGCCAGGGCCCATTCCTTGAAGGGAGGCGGCGCCGTCTCTTTTAGTTGCTCAGCATCGTACATCTCGGTGGCATACTGGTACCGAAGGTTGAAGAATTCCCGGTTGGCGTTAGGGTGGAACAGATCTTAGTCCAGCTTCAAGCGGGCCTTAGTATCCCTCTCGTTTTCTGCCATCAGCCGATTCTGCTCCTTGGAGATTTCCTCTTAATGAGGGTTCCTCATTTGAACGATGTCAAGCTTGAGCTGGGTGTTCTCTTGGTCTGCCCCTTCCAAAGCCTTCAGGTCAGACTGAGCGTTTTTAAGCGCCAACTCTAAGTTGGTGGCTTTGGTGTTGGCTTCCTCTACTACAGCTGTCAAAATCTTGATTAGCTCCTCCTATTTCAACTCCGCAGCTTTAATCTCAATTTCACTCATGTATTTTGATATTGAGCAGAGTTGAGAGCATTTGTAGCCCTTTGATTAGCATCAGTTACCTCCTCCTATTTTCTCCTAAACGGAGTCTTCAGCCCGTCTACCCTCAACATCACCTGTAGAACACAGAGGGTAAAAAGTGGGGCTTAGAAGATAAGCCTAAAGGATAAAAATACACTTGAATTAAGCTTAGTTACCTCAGCCAGCAGCGCTAGGGTTTGGTCAAAATTGACCAACTGCACTCCCGACACCTGAGCTTTCTCAAACCTGGTAATTGTTCTCAGCATCCACTTGGCGAATTACTAAACATCAGGCCGGATGGAGGAGGCATCTGCACCATAAGAAGGATGCGATGAGAAAGCAGCATAGGCGGCACCCATATTGTGTCGGCTGCTGAGCAATTCTCTTGATGAGCTTGCTTGGGTTTTGACTCTCATAAAGTCAAGCGGCGATGGGAGTTCAAAGCAACCTTCCTTACCTTGATCTTTGGGTCGCGAGGTCCCACCCTCTTCAACTGTTGCAGTGCCGTATGCAGCATTGGGTGGCATGCCACCCTTCGACGCCGTAGAGGCGTCTGACATTTTGCTTGCCTTCTCTGAGCTTTCGCTCAGAGCCTTCAGAACAGCCGGGCTTTTCCCTCCGGTTGTAGGCCTCGGCTAGTCAGGCGTAGCAGCCAAGATATATTGGGAGGGATTCTTCTTCCCTACCTTGGCCGGGGATTTTCCTAGCTCACCCCCAAGCGGGGGCCATTTGAACATTTTTGAAATAGAGCGGGGGATAGTCTTGCTCCCACTCTGCAGATGAGGCAAAAGGGTTACAACCAGCACAACGTAAGAAGAAAAAGGCAAACTAGCCTCCAAATGGCTAGCGGGCTTACCCCATCATCCTTGGCATCCAAGGCCTTTTTCTTCTTTTACAGCTGCTCCTTTCTAAGAAGAGCAGCTGACTTAGCCGGTGTCTTATCCGGATTCACCATTTTCATTGCGTTCTCTGCAGAAGAAAACCGGATGGTTAATAAAAAAAATGCAAGTATTGAGACGTTTTCAAAATGCGGCTGCATACTTTTTGTAAACATTGTGCTCAGGCCACAAGTGGAAAAAAACGCCTCGTCTTTCAGGAAGTCCGGATGGGGCACCTAATTCTTTGGCACTATTATTTGGGTCCCATCGTCCAAAGGAGTAGTGGTGGTCTGAAGAACTCTGGCTCCATTATTTGTTCTCAAGCCTTGGGAGGAATGTGGGGGAGGGCATACTACTTTCCGAGCAATGCCGGATCCTTGTTATACCGGCGTAAGACCCGGTTCATTGCCAAAGTGGGGGAAAGAATTAGATAAAACTTATCTTTCCAATTGGACCACTTAGACGGCTTATCCAGAGTCATCATGTATTCCGGATGGGTGGTTAAAGTGTACCACGCTCCCTAACTGCCTGGAGCCTAGCTCATGTAATGCATATGAGCAAAGGCCTCGAAGCTTAGCTCAATATTCTGGAACTCGCAGGCGGCGATGTAACTCATAATATTTATCCATGAGTTAGGGGTGAGCTGCCAGACGCCTAGCTCATACCCCTTCAAAATCCTTCTTATTCCCCTATGAAGGGGGAAGCGGAGTCCGGCTTTGATTGCCGATTCGTAGCAGCCGAAATAGTTGTCGGCGTGCTCAAGGTTATCCTCCCAAACCACTGTTGCCTCCACAGGCGGGACTCTTATCTCCTAATTTGACCCAACGGGGTATTTATCTTGAAATGCCTTAAAACTAGTTTCCAAATAAGCTACGTCCCTCGCGTTCATATGAGTTTCGGTAGGGTTGGACATAGACGGCGACTTAGCCGACCGTTCAACTTCGTAGCCGACCTCTGCCTGACCCGACCCAGAAGCTTCGGCCCCTGATCTTTGCAATGCCTTGTCATCGTCCCCTTGATTGGGATCACTATGCATGGAGGCGGAGACGGACCCTTCACCGTCTGACTCCCTTCATATCCTATCAATGGGAGTGGTTGGGGTACCCCTAGGCGAAGAACCTGATTGTTCATCTGATTCCCAATACTCCCCGTCTGGGGTAACTTCATCAGCCGACACTTCTAAAGTGCGCCTTCTCCTTCTTGGCTTTGTAGCCGTCTGTTTAACTCTTACCATTGTGTCCTGCACAGACACAGATACGGTGGGATTCGGGGATGAGCAAAGCAGGTCCATGCACCTAGAGACGGCACCCCCAATCCTAGACTCAGCCGTATCAGGAGACCAGCTGACTACTGTCCTAGGCTATGCCGTGTGTGTTGATGGTGAATCCATTTTATTTTGAAAAACTATAAACAAATGGAAAAAGCTTGAAAGAGCTAAGAAGGGGAAAGATAGTTACCTTTGTAGAATTCTGGAAAAACTTCTCAAGCGGTGACCGGTTGTGTCCACGAAACAGCAGACTAAAAGTTTTCTGGAAATTAGCTACAGGCGGGGGCAGAGTGTCTCTCTCTAGAAAATATTCTTTTTCTCTCTCTAGATTTGTTAAGAAGTCAGACGAGAGAGAAGAAGGAGGGTAACTTACTATTTATAGAAGGTTAAAACGGGGGCACTCCTGTAATTTCCCTCAAAGTTAAACAGTAATAACCGTTAGCTAATCAGTAGGTGACATCTGTCATAGGTGCCACGTGGCCTGCCGCATCACCCCTGTGAGGGGCAAATATTTAGGGTAAAAATACCCTAGACACGTGGCCCAATCAGAGAGAGACACGTGTTAACCCTGAGCAGGTCCAACATGGGCCACTCAACAGCTGACACGTGTCAGCCTCAGATGACAAATAGAATGGCGGCCTTCGGGGCCCAATTCCCAAGAGCTAGAATTGACCTAATGAAAGACACATTTTTCAACGACCCTATAAATAAGGAGATTTTCCCCATTTTGGGGACACGATTCATTTATTACAACCACCCTGCATTCTCTCACATCAGAGAAATTAAAACACCTAATCTCGGAATCCGAGAAGATCTCACCTTTACCTTTTCCGCACCTTTTCATCTTCTACGACCAATACTAACTTGATCGTCGAAGGTGGAGCTCCTACCAACCGGAGTCTCCGTGTTTTGCAGGTACAAATCGTGCCAGACCAATCTTGGAGACGTAACTCTCCCAAGGGACCAAAAAACACCCAAAACACTCAGTATTCCATAAGTTGTCTTCTACTATTTGGCTTATCCCTAAGCTATTATCATATTACTTGTCATTCTATCAAAATTAAATATTAATAAGGATTTCTATCATGAAAATAATGCATAATTCCTTTATTAATAATAGTACTTATTGGCAACACAATAACATTTTCTTATTTCATATAACAGAATTAATTAAATACTACAAGTACAGTGATTAAATAAATCGAACATGAACTTTACTATCCATTGAGATAGATAAAATATATATATATATATATATATATATATATATATATATATATATATATATATATATAAAATAAAAAAAAATAATCTTTCTCTTAAAGCAAGTTTCTATCTAAGATTATATGAAAACCCTAGCAAACTCTTTTTAACTCTACCTTTCCCTTATTGCCTACAATCCTTTATATAGAAAAGGACTCACACACCTTACCGACACTTTATTATGGTCTATGACTTAGCAAACGCATGACTCAACAAACGCATTTTAGCCATTCCTTTTTACAAAGATACTTTCACAAAGAAAACAATAATAAAAAATTTAATACATTACTACAGTAGTAAAAGATGCCCAATTTTCAATTTGACGGGTTTAGTCTTCCATCATTTCATCTATCATCATTTTTTTTACGAGATCATAATTTTTTGTAGGCCACCTTCACTATATATCTTTACTATCCAAATAAATATCATATATTAGGTCTTTAGTGATTCCTTCCTCTATGTAGAGCTTTTGGACACATTTTTTGCATATGACTTGTCCCATTTTACATAGATTTTAAGCAGGTTTTATTTTCCTTCTAAGGATAAGAACTTTTCCTACTTCAACTTTTTCAAGATAAGTAAGAAATAACATTTCCTCCACCCCTCCTCTCCCCAAAATCCTAGCCTTCAATGTTGAATTTTGAAGGGGCTTTCATTGGTTTTAACCGGTGAAAAGCCATAATCCTTGTTTCTTTAAAGGTCTTTTAGGTTTATAATAACACAAAGTCTTATATGTGGCTGGCCACATGGTGTGGATAACCATTATAGGGGTTACTTCGTTAGTGTAATAGGGGTTACTTAGTCAGTGTTAAAGGGGTTACTCGATTAGTATCATAGGGATTACTTGGTCGGTCTTATAGGGATTACTTTGTTTTTTTATTAGTGGTCACACGGTGTGACTAGCCACACACAAGACGGACTGTTATAATAATGCTTCCTCCTTTTGGGAGGAACTTTTCTCCCTCGAAAGAAAGGGTTTCCGATCTCCTTCAAAAGACAAGGGTTTTTCGACCTCCTTTGAAAGATAAGGTTTATTTCCTCTTTTCGGGGGAGAAATTTCTTAGTTTTGAATCCATAATATTAGATCTAATGGATATGATTGCCGTGAAATTATTTCATTAATGAAAAAGGTATCAACTTTTCGAATACAGACAGATGAATCAGAAGGAAAACATCCTTACAGCGACAAAGGATCGTTAAATTATCTCTCCAATAAGTTTATATTTTCTAGCAATAAAAGCGGGAGATGTTCCATAATGCAAGATCTACTCTACGATCGTAATATTTATGAAGGAAAAATTTTATTTGATTAAGAATTGATTCATCATTAGCTACTCCTCCTCCTCCTAATTGAATTTTTAACCATTGTGAAACAACTATAGTTTTTACTTTTTTTTTTTTTTTTTTTTTTTTTTATGTCAGATCTCAAACTCAACAAAAAGCTTACTGCGTATAATATAATATAGAGTTAGAAAGGTGCATAAGTCTACTTTCCAACCTAATTGACCTTGCATAAACTAGATTTCATGGACATTGCAAAATTCATCATGAAATTGCAATGCAAAAGAATTACATCAAACTTATCTAGCTAGAATCAACAGATAATACACATAAATCATTTGGTATAATAAAAAATAAAATAAAAAAAAATGAAGGAATTGTGTAGAGGATCTCCTACTCCAAGTGGTTAAACACAAATATAACTAACTAAAACGAGGCACAAGAAGAGTAGTATACAAGATTGGAAACAAGATAACTATAACAAGAATAATCCCAAGAATAATAGCAATGCAAGTCCATTTCCGACTATTCTTTTGATGTTCCTTAGCAACAACCAGCTCAGTTGCCCCATGGCTTACAAACGAGCTAGCGCGATTCACATTGCTAGCAATATCATTAAGCTGCTGGCCTTGAGCTTCTACTAGAGCAGCCATGTCCAAGAAAACCTGATGCAACTCGAGTAGATTCTTTTCTATCTCTTTGATCGCGTCATGCCTCTCTTGTATTTCCTTCACTGTGTCCATTATCTGTCCTCTTCCCTGTTCCTGAATAGCCTTTTGAAGGAAGTACTCACTCTCTCCACTATCGATCAACTGCTCTATAGTCTCTTCCTCTGCCTTTTCCCCTGTTATTGTAAAGTACCGCCTTTCTACTGTCTCTTTATACTCAGCTGACATTTTTGCTCTCAGTATTTGGAAGTTGTCCATCATGTCCTTGAGCTTCTTCCCTAAGCCGCTAACCACAGAGGTGCGTGTCCGGTCAGCTGAGGAACCCGGCCCACACCCTGGCAGGTTCCTGTGGGCTACATTAGACCTCTCAAGAGCTTCCAACTTTCCCTTGATGATCTTGACTCTCTTCAAAACTTGCTCTACATCAGCATCCATTCGAGCCCTTAAGTCCTTGACCGCCTTTGCATTAGTCGCGATCTTGCACTCCTCATTTGCCTCTTGTAGCCTCTTGTAGAGCTTGTCTACATTTCGCATGTCCCCCTTGACGCCATCCACATCCTCAAAGAACTTGTCGAGGTTGGCTGATGTCTGATTCCCCATCTCCAAATCATCGCGCTGTGCTTGATCCTTCAGATTCGCGTACCTCTTAAACGAGTTTGAAAATAAGTCATTCATCTGAGATTATCTATGTTATTCACTATAATCTTCTATGTAGTTTTGGTCTATGACAACAAAACAAACGTTAACTCCAGCACTTGTATGTACCATTTAAGCACGAAATATGTTAATGGGGAGTCATCTTTTCTATTACTTTGTAGAATCAAATAATCATGGAAAACATATTCTCCAAAAATACTAACATATTATTTCATTTGACTCCGTCATTATATATTTCGATCATAAATTATGTGCATTATTGAAAAGTATTTTTTGAATTTTGAAAATTTTTATATCATATTACATTCATCGTAAGAATGTTGACATTTGTGTTTTTTATTATTTTTTTTTCTCATTTAATTTTAAGTTTTACTTATAAGTTTGAAATTACTCTAATTTGTGGACCTGGCAAAGCTATCTCCTTAGTCATACTTCGTATCGGATTATCCGACTCAAAATACCAAACTCAGAACCTAAAATCAATTGACTCGATTAATCCAAGCCAACTTGACTTGATAATCAATGTTTATATAATAATTATTATTTTATTCAAATAAGCATATTAGCAAAGAACCGAAATAATCAAACCCGATTCAAACCCTAAGACAACCCGAACAAGTTTTACCTGAACACTTGACTCAGATTGTCTCATTCCAAACAATCTATTGCCGCCACTATTAATTTTTCAGTTTATATTTTTGTTTTGTTCAATTTGATTTGGAATTTATGATCTTCAAATGTCACCTACCAAATTGACATTGTGATCTCAACTAAGAAAATATTAGCTGATAAATCTAAGGGAAACATGGGAAGCACTCTTTGATAATAATGGTGAGTCCAAATATAATAATTTGGGGTTATGCTCTACCAAAAATGCGACATGATTCCAACTTTCCTATCAATTGTAATTTAAATAATTCACATGACAAATCATGGATGCAATCACGTACTCGTCTTTATATATGTATCAAATTGTTATCTACAAAAAGTCAAATAACCTAGGTTATGTCTTAGCTCTATAATGAGTCTAGTCGTCTAGATCTAGTTAATTAAGAATAGACATGAAACTAGTATAGCACCCGTGCAATGCACGCCTTACAAATCTTGATACTCATATTCATTTCACAAAAATTTTAAAATAAAATGATTTAAGGAGTAATAATGAATTTACTTATAAATATATCTAATCATATATTTTTAACCCTCAAAATAACGATATAAGAAGCACAACTTGAAAACAACCCTTTTTTTTAATTCTTAAATTATATGAAAAGATTTGGAAAATAATTCAACTCAATCAACTAACAATCAATACCACAATAAGTCATATTTTTCCCTCATTTCTACTTGCGCCACTGGCACCTCAATTTTAAATGGGAGGATTATTCTGTGTAACTAGTCACACCGTGTGGTCGGGGTTACTCGAGTTACTAAACCCCTCGAGTAAACCCCTGACCGAGTAACCCATGACCGAGTAACCCCTAACCGAACCCCTCAAGTAACCCCTAAATTAAACCCTAACAGAGTAACCCGAGTAACTTATGACCGAGTAACCCATGGCCGGGTAACCCCTTAAGTAACCCATGACCGAGTAACTAACCCCTGATCGAACCCATCAAGTAACCCCTGACCGAACCCCTCAAGTATTCCGTGATCGAGTAAATCTGGTAACTTATGACCGAGTAACCTGTTAAATAACCCATGATAGAGTATTTAACGAACCCCTGACCGACCCCTCAAGTAATTTCTAACTGAACCCCTCAAGCAACCCTTGATCGAGTAACTCCTGCCATACGGTGTGGCCAACCACATATAAAAATTTGTCTTTTATCTACGTCCTCTAACTCAATATATTTTTGAAAAAGTTTACCATTATTGTAACAATATGATCATTTATATTGTACTTCGTATATCACAAATAATTTCGTATTTTGTTTTTCTCCTCTATGGCCTTTAAAAACACCTAAAGTTTAACATGAAACTTTTAAAAATAGGATTTTTGATCCCATCACTTACTAACTTAATTTTATTACTTGATGAATTCACTTGATCATCACCACACATGACACACCTATTGCACCTTGCTTCTACAACCAAAATTTACTTGTCTAAAATTAAAAGCTTCGTACGAAGTATAATTTTTTTTCCCTAAAATCATAATGATATTAAGGCTTGTCAATTGTTTGGTTATCTCTCTATTTTTAATTATATGTAATTATTTAATATTTTTATTGCATATATATAATAGTAAATAAAAAATTAAATATACAATGCAAGCTTATAATAGATGCAAAAAAATGTATATCATTCTTGCATATCACCCATGACGATATATACAAAATCTACAACATATTTTCTGTGCGGCTGGTCACACTGTGTGACCACTTGTAAAAAACGGAGTAATTAACCCCTTTGACACTAACAAACCAACCCCTATTATACATATTGATAGAATAACTTCTAAGCCCGGTTCACTTCACCTTATATTTGCTTAAATGAAATTATTTTTACTAAACTAAAATTATTTTCGCTGAACTTAAATTAATTTTACTGAATTTTAAATTATTTTTGTTGATATTTTTTTTTATTGTTTCTTTATTATATTTTTTTCTTTAAACTAATTGCTTTTTACTGAATTAAAATTAAATATAACAAATTGAACTTATTTATACTAAACTAAAATTATTTTTACCAAATATTATATCTTTAAGAGTTTAAGGTGAAGTGAATAGAGTCTTATTATACTTATTTAGTAACCCTTAAATAACAAAGTACAACACTGACAAAGTAACAACTATAACACTAATTGGGTAACCCCTATAACACTAACTGAGTAACCCTATGATGGTTGGCTACACACATACAAAATCAGTACCAAAATCTATATTAAAAATGAAAATTATAGTTTTTTTTATAAGGTGGTACATATACACTTACATGCCTCATATTATTTTAAAAAACCTACATAGGATGTGTGGCCCATCCTCTAGTCTAAGTCCTATCTTTTGAACAAATCTAGTGATTTCTGGCCACCTTGGATTGCATGTAAATGTGATAAATAGATAAAAATCAGTAAATGTCGAAGATAAGACAATCCGTAATCTCATAGATTAGGGATCAATGTCTCCTCTCAAAACTGCATCAACAAAATTCTTATACAATTCTGACCTCAATTGTTTTTGATGTGTTCGAATGTAGTTAAATCTATTAGCCTCAGTTATAGTGTAGACATTAGCCAAAAACTGCTCAAATAACTTTCTTGACATCAATAATATTGTAGCTAAAAAATTCTCTCATACTCAATCTCTGTCTTTTGTTGGAAGAACTACTTCTGTTATTATTCCTTAAAAGAATTACTACCCTATAACCATCATTGTCCTCAAAAGTATAATTAGGTAACATCCTTTGACCTAGTTCGTTTTACTAAATTGTGATATAAAGTTGACAATATACGTAGGATAGAAGTTTTTATTGGCATAAAGATTATTATATAATAATAATAATAAATATTTTCTTAATTCATTAAAATTTTCTAGATTCTTTATAAAACGGTAAATTTTTTACTTTTTATTATTCACAATTTTTAATTGACCATTGTTATAGACAAATAGAGGAACCGATAATCTTTTATACACTAAATTAAAGATGTTTATATACATATGTTTTTCTTTTTATATATATAGAGTGATAAAATAGAGGAATTGATAATCTTTTATGCACTAAACTAATACAAATCAAAATATATATTTTTTTTGTTAAAGATATAATATTTATTTGACAAAGATTTTATACATGTTTATTTACGATTGAGAAAGATTATATAATACTTCATAAAATAAGTACTTTACTAATATTTTCTTATGTAGAAATATGCAATAAAATATATGAAAAAATTTTTGAAAAAAAATACACTGTAACAATTTTTAACCAAAAATAAAAATTATAATAAACTAAAATAAGAACATGTGTTATCTTTGGAAAAGATTATGTAGTATTCAGTAAAATTTAGTATTATAATATAATATTTTTATGTAAAAATATGCAATAATATATATGAATAGGATTTTTGACAAATTACACGTAACAATTTTTAACTAAAAAAAACTAAACTAAAATAGGGACACGTGTCAGCTATGGAGCTAGTACTAGTTTAAAACCCGTGCATTTACAGTACAATAATACTTTCATTATTCGTTTATTAAAAACGTATAAAACGAAATCATTCTTAGTAAAAAAAAATGTATAATAAACATTATATATATAGTAAGAGCAATGTGATCTAGAGAAGGAGTTGAAGGAGTATGGTGTAATAATATTTTTTATATTCGTAATATTAAAGCATGCGCTTATTCTCAATTAAGTTGTATTATATAATATCACATAATATTTTTTATTCTTTACTACACTTTTTAATTTCCTTCCCTTAATATAAGGCTAAAACTTAACAAACTTCTTTCAATAACAAAAAAAAAAATAAAATAAAAAAAAATATATAAAACTCTTTAGCGGGAAAATTTTTTATGAGGTAATGACACGTGTATATTGGGGATAATTATGGGGATTACTTTAGTATAAGTATAGATATAGATAGATTTGATGTATGGTTTTGTGATATTGTTGTTAGTTTAGTGCCTAAACTAGTCTAGCACTCGTGCGATGCACGGCTTACAAATCTTGATACTCATATTTATTTCACAAAATTTTAAAATAAAATGATTTAATGAGTAATAATGAATTTACTTATAAATATGTCTTAATCATATATTTTTAACCCTCAAAATAATGATATACGAATTACTACTTGAGAACAACCTTTTTTTCTAATTCTTAAATTGTATGGAAAGATTTTAAAAATAATTCAACTCAATGAACTAACAATCAATACCCATCATATTTTTTCCTTCATTTCTACTTGTGCACTAACCACCTCATTTTTAAATAGGGGGATTTTTCGGTGTGGCCGAGGTTACTCGAATTACTCGATCAGGGGTTACTTGAGTTACTTCCGACCGAGTAACCGCTTAAATAACCCCTGACTTAGTAACTCGTAACACTTGACCGAGTAACTCGTATCCCCTGACCGAACCCCTCGAGTAAACCCCTAACCGAGTAACTCGAGTACTCCCTGATCGAGTAACCTCTCGAGTTACTCATGACCAAGTAACCCCTAACTGAACCCTTTAAGTAACCCATGACCGAGTAACCCTTAACGGAACCCCTTAAGTAACCCCTAAATTAAATCCTGACAAAGTAACTCGAGTAACCCATGACCGAGTAATCCCTTGAGTAACCCTTGACCGAGTAATCACTCGAGTAAAACCTGACCAAGTAACCCCTTAAGTAACTTATGACCGAGTAACTAACCCCTAACCGAACCCCTCAAGTAACCCTTGATCGAACCCCTCAAGTGTTCTTCTTTAAAGTAATTGCTTTTTACTAAACTGAAATTAAATATACCAGATTGAACTTATTTGTACTAAACTCAAATTATTTTTACCAAATATTATATCTTTAAGGTGAAGTGAACAAAGTCTTATTATACTTATTTAGTAACCCTTAAATAACAAAGTATGTACCACCCTATAAGAAAAACTATAATTTTCATATTAATATAGATTTTGGTACTAATTTTATATGTGTGTAGCCAATCAACCATCATAGGTAAACTCAATTCGTGTTATAGGGGTTACACAGTGTTATAGTTGTTACTTTATTATATGTATCACTTAATAATATATTACATTCTATGAAAAAGAGAATATTAAATATTACAAAATAAATATATGTAGTATATTTTAAGGAATAGTATACTTGAGTGATAGATGAGTGATCTGTATATTCAATACGTATATATTATATTGAGTTCCATACAAGAATATAAACAAAAAATTTATTTGTTAAGATTATTTATGTAGGGTAAAAAATTATTAACTATAATTAAATTATAAAAATATTATTCAACATCTTTTACAAAAATATTTGCTACTTAATACTACCCTCGCTTTTCCGAGTTCTATCCATTTACATTTCCTAAGGTTAAAGTAGAGTTAGTATATTACATAGTATATTTTATAAATAAAATAATTTATAAAATTAGTGTATTTGAGTGATAATCTACCTTTAATATATCATTAATTATATTTTTACTAATAATATAATCTTAACTAAAATATTCAATATTCATGTGTAAAATATACGGAGTATCAGACTTTATAGATTAGGAAGTTTGCTTTATAATATGCAATCAATAGAATCTTTGACAATTATATACATTCTAACAATAGACAACTCAAAAAAATTAAAAAAAAAGGGGAAAAAAATCAAAAAACTAAAACAAGGACACGGGTCAGCTTTGGAGCTAGTGTACCCTATTTTAGTATAGTACTAGTGTAGCACTCGTGCGATGCACGGTTTATAAATTTTAATACTTGTATTCATTTCATAAAAATTAAAATTAAATATATAAGACTAATCATATACTTTTAATATCAAATAAACCACTCAAAATGATATGTTACATACTTGAAAACAATGTATTTCTTCTTCTTGTAAATATTTTTCTTTTAAAAATAAAATAATACAATACAACCTTTTTCCCTCTATGACCGTCAAAAACACTTGAAACTTATCAATTTACTTTTGAAAATCATACTTTTGAAATTGATTATATTTAATTTCCCCCTATATAATATATAATAGGTAAAGATGGGCAACGGGCCGTGCCAAAATTTGGCACACCCCAGCCCACGTACCTGGCGGGCCGTGTCGTGCCAGGTCGCGGGCCAACCCGTGCCACTTTTTTTTTATTTTTAATAATAAATGTAACTAAAAAAACGATATGTATATATTTTTTAGAACTAAATTTTATATAAATAATGTTATTAATTTATGTTTATGTTTATGTTAATGTTAACATATTTTGTTTTGAACAACTTTATTTTAATTAAGGTTATATAAATTATTTATCTAATTATGTTTAACTTTATGTAAATAATTTTATTAATTTAGCAAAAAACAACAATGCATATAATAAAAAAAATATTACGAGTGCGATAAGCCGAAAACACAAAAAAAATTGAATAAAACACGTGTCGTGCCGGGCCGTGCCGCGTGCCATGCCCTCGTGCCACGTGCCGTGCCGGCGTACCGACCCATGGGCCGCCCACCGGCCCCGTGCCGATTCCCTAATTTGTGTTCACGGCACGGCCCACGGCCCACAGGTGGGCCGCCGTTCTATGCCGGAGTCGTGCCAGGCCCACGTGCCGGCACGGCCCGTGCCCATCTTTAATAATAGGTTTATCTCAAACTTATTCTATGTTATATATTGCTCATGTATTCACATTTACCTGTGTACGATTGTAGGATATAAATTTCGATATCCTGCCCCATTACTCATTACTTTTTATTACGTGATACCTGTTTTGGGTGTTTTTGTCCCTTGGGAGAGTTACGGCTCGAAGACTGGTCCTGCTGGCTCTATACCTGCAAAATCAACGAAGACACCGGTTGGGTGGTGCTCCGCCTCCAACGCTCAAGTTAGTAACTTGAAGAAGAGTAAAAAGTGCGGAATTTAAGGTGGGGATCTGCTTAGATTCTAAGCTCAGGAGTTCTCTGATGAGAGAGAAAGTAAGGTGTAATAAAATGATTGTGAATGCCCCCAAAATGGGGGGAGTATCTCCCTATTTATAGGGTCATGGGAAAAAGTGCCCTCCCTTAGGTCATCTGACCTAGGGCAGGTGGGCTGCGCCGCAATCAATGCGCTTTTGGGGAATTGGGCCTTTGAATGCCGCAATTATGGAGACATATCTGGAGAGGCCACGTGTCATCTGGGGATAGGTCAGAGGTGACCTGCCAGCCTTTGACATGTGGCAGCCCCTCATTGGCCCAAGTGTCTAGGATAAAAATCCCCTAAACATTTGCCCCTCACAGGTGGCACGTGGCAGGCCACGTGGTGCCTGTGACACGTGTCAGCCCGTGAGAGGTGAACAGTAAAACGGCTAGGGTTAACGGTCATTTTTTCCGTTTAACCTGCCTATAAATATGAGTTTACCCCCCCCCCCCCCTTCTCCCCTCTCACTTCATTCATCATTTTCATTTTCTAGAGAGAGAAAGAGGAGTTTTTAGAGAGAGGTGCTCTGATCCCGGTTGCGTACTTGCCATTTCAAGATTCCTGCGTGCTCGTTACAAGAACACCCGGTCACCGGCTGTAGCAGTTTTTAGATTTTACAGAACTTTTGAAAGTAAGGTAACTATCCGTTTCCTTCCTTTAATTTTCTTTTAACTTGTATACATTCATTTTTCCCGTCTGTATACATTCGTTTTCCAAAACAAAATAAATGGACTCTTCATCCACACACACGGCACGGCCTAGGACGCTCAGCCGGTCTCCTGGTACGGCTGAGTCTAGAACCGGGGGTGCCTTTTCCAGACAATCGGATCTTCTTTTCTCATCCCCGAATCCCTCCCTCTCTGTGTCTGTGCAGGACACAATGGCTAGAGTTAAACAAACGGCTATTAAGCCTAGGCACCGGCGCGCTAGAAGAGTGCGTGCTGAAGATGTTACAAGGGAGGAGGACTATGAGAGTCCGGATGAGCAGGAGAGCTCTGAGGATGGCACCCCCTCTCAAGAAGAAGAAAAGGAGTTAGGCGGCAAAGAAGCCGCCTCCTCCTCTGAGAGGGAAGAAGGGTCGGGCGGCGATGAGGCTGTTGAGAGATCAGGGTCAGAAGCTTCTGGCTCTGAACAAGAGAACTTTGCGGCTGACTATGAGGCGCCGGCTAAGACTTCAGACAAGCCTGACCCCAGAAAAATAAGGATGCTGCCGGCTGATAGAGCCTTGCTGAAGAGCAGCTTCAAAACCTTCAAACAAAAGCACCCGTTTGGGAACGGGTGGTATATCACGGTTCCGCTTGCGGATGCCGTTATGGCCTGGAAGGACGACATTGAAAATGCGGACAACTATTTCGTCTGCTTTGAGGCGGTCATAGAAGCCGGCCTCCGGTTCCCCCTTCATTCTGGGATCAGGAAGATCCTCAAAGGGTATGACCTGGGGGTTTGGCAATTGACTACAAATTCATGGGGGAATATACTCAGCTATATCGCCGCCTGTGAATTTCAAAATATTGAGCCTAGTTTTTCGGCCTTTGCTCATATGCATTATTTGAGCAGGGCCCCAGGCGGTCATGGGGCTTGGTACACTCTCACTACCTTGCCCCAATATCAAATAACTTTGGACAAGGTGTCCAAATGGGCTGGATGGAGGGAAAGGTTTTATTTGATTTCCTCCCCATCCCTTGACCACAACCGGACACTGCGCCGGTATAATAAGGAGTCGGCTTTCCTTGGCAGAAAGTGTGCTCTCCCGGAGCTTTCTGCTTGAGCCCGCGGGCAGATAATGGATCCGGGTTTCTTTGAAACCACAACTGAGCCCATGGAGGATGGGACTCAGATCATTGTTCCCAAAAACTGGATCACCCATCCGGACTTTTTCAAGGATGAGAGGTTCCTGTCCGCCTGTGGACTTAGCACAATGTTTCCTCAGGGTAGATCCCTATACTTGAAGAATTTTGCCTTGCTTTCAATATTTGTTAAATGTTTCTTTGACTGATGTTCTGTCTGAACTTTGCAGCCGAAGCTAGAAGAATGGTGGACCCGGCAAAGACACCGGCTAAACCTGCTGCCCAGCTGCGCAAGGAACAACTGATGGCGAAAAAAGCGTCCTTGGAGGCCAAGGATGCAAAGAAAGGCGGGGTAAGACCGCCTGCTCCAATGTTTTTTCAACAAATTTGTTTAAGTACTTTTGCCGGCTACTAATGTTTTACTTTCCTTTTTGCAGGGCACCGACAAAATCATTCCACGCTCCTTTTCCAAACACATCAAAAGAACTGGGGAGGAGCTTCACAAAACCCCGGCTGCCAAGGTCCCCAAACGGACCCCTTCCTAGACAACCTCAACTGCCAAACCAGATCGACCCACGACTGGTGGCAAGTCCCCTTCAAAAGTGAAGGCTTTGAGCGAAAGCTCAAAGCAGACGGGGGACAAAATGCCGGATGCCTCAGAGGAGGCATCAAAGAGTGGCGTGCCACTCGGTGCTGCAGCCGGCACTACAGCGGCTGGGGAGGGTTCAACTCCGCAGCCCTGAAGTCAAGGTAAGGCTACCATTGAAATACCTTACCCACTTGACTTTATGAGAGTCAAGACTAAAGTTGACCCATCTGGTGGCTCTGTGAGTAGCTGGGGACGAATGAATGCTGCATATGCTGCTTCCCTCTCACCAAGTACTTCTCTTGGTGCAAATGCTACCTCCGGGGCACCTGAATTCCCGGGTTTTGCCAAACGCATGGTGAGGACCCTCACCCGGGCGGAGAAAAGCTCAGTACCTGTCTCTGTAGGTAGTGGACTTTGACCGGATAATGGGCCAACTGGCGGAGGTGAGCTGTCTTAACTTTAGACTTGTGTTTTTATTTTGTTGTATTGAGTACTGACTTTCCCGGCTGACTCATCCAGGTAATGCTGAGAGTGGACGGGCTCCGAGTGCCCTTCAGGCGGAAGCAAGAAGAGGTAATTGACGCCAAAAGAAGGGCAATTGAAAATCTCAACTCTGCCGAACATGCATATTATATGTCTGATCTTGCAATTAAAGCAGTGGAGTTGAAACAGGAGGAGCTGGTTCAGACTCTGACGACTGCTAATGAGGCGGCGAACAACCGGGCCAACGACCTTGAGCTAAAAATGAAGAATGCTGAATCTGATCTCAAGGCGTTGGAAGGTGCTGATACAGAAAATGCCCAACTTCGGGCTGATGTTTCCCGGTTGGGGGTGGAGCTTGCCAACCTGAAGACTTAGCATCAGGAGGAAATCGCCAAGAAGCAGAGCCGGCTGGTCGAGGAGAATGAAAAAGATACTGAGGCCCGCCTGAGGATAGCCTGGAACCTCCTCTACCCAGAAGTAGATTTTGAATACTACAAGCTGAGGTATGATTACGCTACAGCGGTGTATGATGCTCAAGTTCTGGGAAAGGAAGCACCGCCTCGCTTCAAGGTCTGGGCTGAAGAGCAAGGATATGAGGTCTCTGATGATGAGGCTGAGCAGGCGGGGGAGCAGGAAGAAGGTCAAGAGAACCAGCCTAAAGAGGCTGTGAATACTGAAGAGGACCTCCCTCCGGTGCAGGACCAGCCGGAGCATCAGCAGCCAGAACAGCAACCTCCCCAAGAGTGATCAAGCTCTTGGATTCAGCGGCAGTATGCCAACCAACCAACTTTTCTTTTTAATTTTCTTTTGCTTTTCCGGCCTGCGTGCCGAGTAATTGATGTATCTATTACCGACCGTGGGGTCGGGAAACAATTATTTCTGTGCCGGTTGTGATTCCGGCTAACGATTATTTTGGCCTCTAAGCCAATTTCAATTTATGAAGTATACCGACTCAGTCGGTTTTTCTTATACTTGCACAATTTTTCAATTTTTTCACTTTTGCACATATACTTGATATATATACTTGTGATTTTGCCTATCTTATAAGAAGCATGCGGCAGGTACAAATCCGGCTGTCCTTGCCCCTGGACGGCTGTGTGGTTGGTTTAATCTTATAAAAAGGATTGATTGCCTTGGAAACTTCTCATACTTAAAAGAGTATGAGATGTTTGTAAGGCAATCAATCACAATGGTGATTGCCCCAAACCAAGTACATAGCCGGTCAAATAACAGGCAAACAACCTCTACCCCAGTCGGTATCAAACCGCCTGGGTATTCTATTATAGCCATTACGCAGAAAAGTTTTGTCCCAATAGGGGGAGTGCGCAACTTAAAGACGAAATAATCCTAAGTAAAAGTTGTGATAGTTCTCCGGCTGATGTCTGAGGGCATCCGGAGTTTCACAGTCTCAAAACATTCTTAGGAAAAGTTAGGGTCAAACGGCTACGAGGTGGCTAATTTAGCCGTTCATTCTTTGTCGCCTGCATGGGTACATAGAACAAGCAAGGAGGCTGTTCTCTGCGACGATTGCACCCGAAGGGGTGTCGCCGGACGCCTATATTCATAACGGGATAGACGAATTTGTGAAAAAGACAACCATCTGGCCATTGGCCTCTGGTCTAGTTGGAGACCGGCTGCATAGCTACTAGGCGGTTTTGTGCCTAGCTTAAGGATCTGGCCATTGGCCTCGTGTCACTATGGACTTTTGATTTTAAATACTAAGTATCAAAATTAGTTTTTTATCTGGCCATTGGCCTCAAGTTATTCACATATTAAATTGCTACTAAACTTTGCAATATTTGTATGGGTGAAACCCAGACGGAAATAAAGAGACGATAAATGAAACAAAAGCATTTCTCATTAACACTTCTTGTTACAAAAAAACTTCACAATACTCAGAAGTAGTACTTTTTTAAGTTATCCACATTCCAAGTTCTAGGCAGGCGTCTACCGTCTGCGGTTTCCAGGCGGTATGTGCCATCCCTAACTTCTTCATAAATCCGGTAGGGGCCTTCCCAATTAGGAGTTAGCTTTCCAAATTCATTGGCCCTACCGGTTGCTTCCATTTTTCGTAACACAAAATCGTCAACTTTCAAAGGACGTTTGTGTACTCTTTTGTTGTAAGCTCTTGTCATTCTCAGACGGTATATCTCATGTCGCAGGGCAGCATTGCCCATGCTTTCCGGGAGGGAATCCAATGCCAGCCGCATGGCCTCCCAATTTGCCTCTTCATCATAGAGCATCACTCTGAGCGTAGGCTCATAGTGTTCAATGGGCAAAACGGCTTAAGCGCCGTATACCATGAGAAATGGGGTTTCTCCGGTTGACCCCTTGGCGGTTGTCCGGATGGCCCATAGGACATGAATTAACTCTTCAGCCCACAAACCACCGGCTCTTTCAATTTTCTTTTTGATGCCGTCTGAGATGAGTTTGTTGAATGCCTCAACCTGACCATTTGCTTGAGGACGTCCGATTGAGGCAAAGTAACTTGAGATACCTTGATCTCCCAACCAAGTCTTGAGCTGAGGCGTTTCAAACTGAGGGCCGTTGTCAAATACAATAGACATAGGTACCCCAAACCGGGTGATGATGTTCTTCCAGATCAAAGAGATGACATCCTTTGTCTTGATATTCTTAACTGCCTCCGCCTCTACCCATTTGGTGAAATAGTCCACAGCCACCAAGATATAGCGTTTTCCGCCTGGTGCAGGCGTATAGGGACCCAAAATGTCCATGCCCCATTTAGCAAACGGGACTGGGCTGTGGATTGCCGTCAGATCAGTAGCCGGGCGATGTATTAGCTTGCCAAACCTTTGGCATTTATCACATTTTTTCACAAACTCTTTGGCATCTGCCTCAAGAGTAGGCCAAAAATAGTGCCGCCTAGCTCTGACGGCTAAGGACTTGCCGCCTATATGGGAGGCGCAGAATCCCGCATGCAGCTCTTCGAGAACCTCTTTCCCCTTCTCTGGGGTAACACACTTCAACAAGGGCTTGAGAAATCCAGCCTTTAAGAGTTCTCCGTTTCTTAACTCAAAGTTAGCTGCTCTCTTTTTCATGACGGCTGCCTCCTAAGGCGAATCAGGGAGTGTACCGTCCGCAAGATACGCCCGGATGCCATCCATCCAAGTAGAACTTCGATCCAGAATTCCAATGGGCTCTTCATAAATACTTCTTTTTTCAAGAACTTCCCAAAAGACTGACCGAGGCGTATCATGGCAGGCGGAAGATGCCAATTTTGACAACGCATCCGCCGGGTGGTTATCTGACCGGGGCACTTGATTCAATCTAAATTCCTCAAGTGTCCCGGCCTCATCTTTGACAGCTTGGAGATATTTGATCATAGCCGGATGAGTTGCTTCATAAGTGCCCTCATACTGGCTAACAACCAACTGAGAATCAGAATGGGCGTCAATCTTTGTTGCCCCTGCCGCCTTGCACATGCGGATTTCGGCTAGCAAGGCTTCATACTCTGCCTCATTATTTGAGGCTTGAAACTTGAACCGTAGTGCACACTCATACTTATCTCCTTCTGGAGATTCACAAACAATGCCTGCACCACAGCCGTTCTTTGTAGAGCTCCCGTCTACATACACCTTCCAAACCTGATCAATATTATCCGGAAGAACCGGACGAGTCATTTCAACAATGAAGTCGGCAAACGCCTGACCTTTCACTGCTTTCCTTGGTTCGTAGGTGATTTCAAGACTTTGCATGTCAATAGCCCACTTTAACATTCTTCCGGATGACTCCAAAGTAGACATTGGCCGCTTGAGGGGCTGGTCGGTGTAAATTACAACCGGATGTGCCAAAAAGTATGGCTTCAGCTTTTTGAAGGCCATATATAAAGCAAGACCAAATTTTTCCACCATAGGGTATCGGAGTTCAGCATTTTTTAACACACGGCTGATGAAATATACCGGGAGCTGAGTACCGTCTCGTTCAGCAAGGAGAACGGCACTGAGGGCATGGACTGAGACGGCTAAGTACATGTACAACTTCGCTCTAGGCAAAGGACTGACAAGCCTTGGCAAAGAGTGCAAGTGCTCTTTTAATTTCTGGAAGGCCGCCTCAGCATCATCCCCCCATTCAAACCTAGTCTTCTTCCTAATTGCTTGGAAGAAGTAAAGGCATTTGTCACCTGACCGACTGAGGAATCTTCCCAAGGCGGCCAGGCAACCGGTGAGTCTCTGTACTTCCTTAACAGTGCGGGGTGACTTCATGTCAATTACCGCCTGTATCTTCTCAGGGTTAGCCTCTATCCCCCTTTGATCAATCAGGAATCCGAGAAACTTCCCAGACTCAACACCAAAGACGCATTTCTTGGGATTTAACATAACCTTATGCCGCCTGAGTGTGGTGAAGGTTTCTCGGAGATCAGCAAGGTGATCCGCCTGCTGCTTGTATTTGACTATCATGTCATCAATATATGCCTCTACGTTCCTCCCAATTTGACTAATGAAGACTGTATTAATCATCCGTTGGAACGTAGCCGGCGCATTCTTCAAGCCAAACGGCATCACAGTATAACAGAATAGCCCCTGATCAGTGACGAAGGCCGTCTTTTCTTGATCTTTTTTCCACAGGGGTATCTGATGGAAGCCGGAATAGGCATCCATGAAACTCATCAAGGCATGACCGGCTATTGAATCAACCAAGCTGTCAATTTTTGGAAGTGGATAACTATCCTTTGGGCATGCCTTGTTGAGGTCTGTGTAGTCTACACACATCCGCCAGGTACCATTCGGCTTCTTTACAAGCACAACGTTTGCCACCCAATTGGGGAAATTACAAGGCCGAATGAACCTGGCATCCAGCAGCTTTTTTACTTCGGCAGCTGCCGCTTGACTTATTTCCTCACCGTGGTTCCTTTTCTTTTGCCGGATGGGCTTCATTTTTAGATCTACGGCGAGTTTGTGGAAAGCGAGATCCGGGCTGATACCTGGCATCTCTTCCACTTCAAAGGCAAACACATCTTTGAATTCTTTCAACAAAAGGTGCAAGTCTGCACCCAGAACAGCATTAGCAACCGTCCCAACCTTAACAGTTCGCTCTGGACGGCTGTCGTCTAGAACAAGATCAATACTTTCACCAGCCGGTTGGGGACGGAGCTCCTCTGACCGTTCACCGGTCAGTGATTGCTATTTCTTTTCTTTTTTCACCTCCACCAGCTCTGCAGCTTTTCTCTTTTTTCCGGCTGCTGGTGGGGGTGAATTGGCATCCTTGACATTGTCAAGGTCTATTGGTTCCTTCCCCTGGCCGTCTACGGCCACAGTATCTTTGACGGTTGAGAGATAACACTCCCGGGCCGTCTTCTGATCCCCGTTCAGGGAACCAACAGAGCCATCATCCCTCTCATACTTGATGAGCATAAGAGACGGGATGATCACCACCTTGGCTTCGTTGAGGGTTGGCCTCCCAAGGATAATGTTATAGGCAGTCAACTCCTCAACGACCAAGAATCTGACGACAATATGCCGTCCCTGGCCCTTTTCTCCCAGCCGGATGGGTAAGTCAATTCTTCCGGCTGGGTAGACCATCCCACCCCCGAAACCAACCAATGGGTGGGTGACCGAATGCATGCTGCTGGAGTTGTATTTCAGCTTCTGCAAGCACCGGAGGCTGATGATGTCTGACGAGCTGCCGGTGTCAATAAGGTTGCGCCCAACTAACTGGTTGGCGACCTTGCATTCAATGACAACCGGGTCGTCATGCGGGCGGCGGACGCTGCCCCTGTCCTTCTCAGTAATGAGGACATCCGGAAAGGTGGAGCTGGCAGACGCCTACTCATCATCATCCTTATCCATCTTTTGAAGATGGCTTGGTGCCCCGGATGTTAGGGCCACCACAAGAGAATCCGCCTGCTATGGTGTAAACCGGATCCCTGTCGGTATCCGAACTACTAGTAGGCTGGGGGGTAGCCTTGGAGGGCTGACCCTTAGCTTTCTTTTTTGCCCCGGATGGGGACTTAGAAATGTAGGACTTTAGAAGCCCTTTGTCAGCCAGACGGTCCAATGTCCGCTGTAGACTGAAGCAGTCGTTAGTGTCATGGCCAACCTCCTCATGGAACTGGCAAAATTTATTTTTGTTCTGTGACTGGACGGAACCCTTCATTGGATTCGGCTTCTCAAGGGACAGCCGGTCCTTTACCTCCATGAGGATGGAGTTACAGTCTTTGTTAAACTCATACCGGGGGACGTATGGTTTAAATTCTTTTTTCTTCTTCTGGGACGGCTGTTCAGAATCACTGACCGCCCAGACTTCTTTTCTTTTCTTGCTCTCTTCTTTTTTCTTTGCCGGCTGAGCAGACCGGCTCTCTTTTTGCTTGTCAGACTTTTTGGAGTCCGACTGGCTACCACGCGTGCAGAGGTCGGTTGCTTGAATATAGCTTTCCTCCTCCCTCAGGGCCGCCTGTAGCGTAAATGCCCCTCCTCTCTCAGACCCTTGAAGAAGTCTGTAAATGCTACCTCGTCAGACAGCCCCTGGATCTGAATCCTGACCAGGTTGAACCGCCTGACATATGAGCGTAGCTCTTCTCTCTCTCTCTGCGTAATGGTGCTCAAGTTTAAACTTGTTTTCTTAGCAGGGATTTTCATTGAGAAGTTGGTGGCAAACAAGAAGGCTAGCTTCTTGAAGCAATCAATAGACCCGGCTGGCAAGTTGCCAAACCATTGTTGGGCAATGCCCTTCAATGTAGCCGGGAAACAGCGACACTAGGTGGCATCGTCCCAACCTTGTAAGCACATTAGGTTGGTATAAGCCATCAGGTGGTCTTCCGGGTTGGTGGTGCCATCATAAGCACCAACCAAAACATTGTTAACCTTGGCCGGCTGGGCCGCCTTGGTTATATTGGCTGCAAAGGCAGACGACTGTTCGCCTAGCCTCATCAGCCGCAGCTGCCAGTCTAGTGGCTGGACATTGGTATATGCCGCCTGACCTCCGAATGGGGGTGGCTGCATAAACTGGAGGCCATATTGCCCATACTGCGCCTGGGGTGCGTATGACATAGACCCTATCATGAGTTGAGGTTCGGTGTTGACAGATTTACCGCCTGTCCGACTCTCATGCAAGGACATGGAGTTCCTTGCAGAAGCTTCCTTGAAGCTGTCTGGAAAGCTTGAGGTAGAAGCTGACTCAGACTGTTGTTGCCTCCTTCGATTAATGACATGTCTAGCATCGAAGGCAGACGCCTTTTTGGCCCCCGGCTGGGGTTACCGAGGCTGCCTCCAGGGCATCAAAATCTTGGTCCAGTCAGGTTTTGCGGCTGCCTTCTCCTTTGGATGAGGAGTTGGCTGCCTGTCCTTGACCGACTTCTTCTTCTTCCCATCATTGGTAGTCTTTTTAGCCGGCGGACTCTTGCTAGAGCCAGCCTTGTTGTTGATCATCTCCTTGATTTCACCCTTGAAGGAGTTCATGAATTTCATGAGCTCATTCCGGGTGACTGGAGCTTCTCCTCTGGTCTTCCGGGTTTCCCCGTCTGACCTCCCAGGGGGCCGCCTGTTTTGACCCGCCTGTTCTTGATTTCGCTCCAGCTGGTCCCTGGAACGAATGGATTTAGAGATGAGGGAGCCATCTTTGGTTATGTAGGTCTCCACATCATTGTCTTCTTCTTCCTCCTCCTCAGTGAATACCTCTGGTTGAGGCTGAGGTTGAGGGATTTCAAAGCCTTCCGGTTGAATAACCAGCCGTAGGTCCTCTTGGTTACCCGCCTGAGTAACCGGACGCAGAGAAGTAGAGTTAAGAATTGGTACAGAATCTTGAACCATCTTGAGGTACTCTCCCCACAGACGGCGCCAAATGTTTTGGGTGTTTTTGTCCCTTGGGAGAGTTACGGCTCGAAGACTGGTCTTGCTGGCTCTGTACCTGCAAAATCAACGAAGACACCGGTTGGGTGGTGCTCCGCCTCCAACGCTCAAGTTAGTAACTTGAAGAAGAGTAAAAAGTGCGGAATTTAAGGTGGGGATCTGCTTAGATTCTAAGCTCAGGAGTTCTCTGATGAGAGAGAAAGTAGGGTGTAATAAAATGATTGTGAATGCCCCCAAAATGGGGGGAGTATCTCCCTATTTATAGGGTCATGGGAAAGTGCCCTCCCTTAGGTTATCTGACCTAGGGCAGGTGGGCTGCGCCGCAATCAATGCGCTTTTGGGGAATTGGGCCTCTGAATGCCGCAATTCCGGAGACATGTCTAGAGAGGCCACGTGTCAGCTGGGGATAGGTCAGAGGTGACCTGCCAGCCTTTGACACGTGGCATCCCCTCATTGGCCCAAGTGTCTAGGGTAAAAATCCCATAAACAATACCCACCTCATCACCACATCTATTGCACCATACACGTCTAAAATATTTACCTTATCCGTCCAAATATAAACAATGCTCAGTAAAAATAATTTTAATTTAGTAACCAAATTTTGTATTGCAAAAATAAAGTGAAATGAACATAGTGGCCTTACATAATTTTTTTTATTCTAAGAATGTAAGCTCTTTAGGGCATGTTCTGATTTACTGAACTGAATTGAACTAAGCTAAAATGAATTGTTTATGAGACAAGGAAGTTAGGAACTGGACTAAACTGAATTGATTGGAGTTGAATTGAACTAAACTGAACTGAAATTAAACTGAAGAAAATAGACCCTTACTTATATGACCTTAGAAAAATGATGATTAGGTTTGTTTTCCCCATAAATTCTTAATTTGAACATGTTTTTATTAGTAAATTTGAGTGATAATCAACGTTTAATAGATAACCAACGTTTAATATGTAATCAATAATATCTATATATCTATGTATTACATACTCCTAAGAGCAAAACTAAGAGGACACTTGGCACCGTATTATTAAGCAATTTCCCTCTAAAATAACTTTCTTAAAAAAAAAAAAAAAATCATTGTTATAAAAATAATAAGGTTTGTATTTAAATTATGACTTTCAATTTTATATGAAGTATAAGATATAAAGTTAACTTCCAAAACTATCAATTTTGATTGTGAAGGAAATATCTTTTGATTCTTAAGATCACTTATTAAGCGATCAAGTTTCATTTACAAAAACCCTACATAGGATGTGTAGCATATTCTCTAATGAGTCCTCTCTTTTGAACATCTAGTGATCTCTGATCACTTTGGATTGCATGTAAATGTGTTAAATAAATCTGGATATCCATACCGCTTGCATATAGCCATGACATCTTGAAAATTTTACATCATATATCTAGCTCTACCAGTTAATAATGAAGGTAAAACAATTTGTAATCCCGTAAATGATGGACTATATATGTGTCCTCTCAAAACTGCACCAACAATATTCTTATACAATTCTAACCTCAATTATTTTTTATGTGTTCGAATGTAGTTAAGTCTATCAGCCTCAATCATAGTGCAGACATCAACTAAATAAGCATCCTCAAAAGATATAATTAGTTAACATCTTGACCTAGTCTTTTACTCTATACTAAATTGGAAAATAAAGTTGAATAATCTAATTCCAATTCTTTTTTTAATTATTTGATAAACAAAGTAATATTAGATTTTGCCAAAAAAAAGTACTACTTTTTTGTAATAAAATTGAGTCATATTATTGATACTAAAGAAATGACTTTAAATCTTTCAAAAAAAAAAAGAAATTACTTTAAAAGATCATTTTTATTTGTTAGATATAATTATTTTTTACAAAAAAAAAATAATAAAAAAAAAATTAGACTTATCGTACATGGCACGGGGCCTAAGCTAAGTATATATAAATAAAGTAGACATTTTTCGGCGCGCTACATAAGTAAAGGTATATTTTTGACCAATTAAAAATTAGATTTCTATTTTATTTTAGAATAAAAAAATTCACTTGCCACCTTAACAAAATTCATTTTTACCGTCAGTACTTTTTTTTTTATGATATATAATCAAACATACAATAATTATGACATATATACGTTATTTATACATTGTAGTAAAAATATAAATGTCAAAAACATTAGAATATATTCTTCTATCTTTAACTTTTAAGGAAAACTTACAATCACATTTTTACAAAGAAGGTTTATATTTGTATAAAATTATGCTAGAACTAATTCATTTACTTAAACAATGGTTAACCAATTAAGAAATAACGTGTATAATACCTGTATAGACATTTTAGTTTCTAGTAATCGAGACCTAAAAAGAATCCTGTGATATAAAATAGAGTGGGTCTAGATGTAAGAATCATGCCAAAAAAATTCATTATAGATTTGGGATATAAAATATAAAATATAATATGCTAGTAAGTTGATTCAAGTATAACATATCCTACAAATATAATATGCCGGTAAGTATTGTATGTGGCTAGCCACACGATGTGGTCACATTAGTTTATATTCTTTATGAGAGTAATGTTCATTTGTATGTTGAGTAACCTCATTTTTTCATAAGAGTAACCCAACGTTGTACATAAAAGTAACCCAAATTATACGAGTAAAATCAAGTAATTTAGAAATAAGTAACTCCATTTGTTTATTCGAGTAACCCCTATTATTTTGTTTTAAAAAAATAATTCCACTTATTAAAGAGAGTAATCCCCCTTTTTTTTTATTTAAGTAACCTACAAATACTTTAAAGTAATCCCATTTGCTAATCACCGTGGTCCCTATTACTTAATTAATTGTCTTATATAAGATTATGTGAAGTGGTCACACCATATAAGAATTTGTGAATATTAAGAGCTTATAGAAGGAATTATATTAAACTAATATAAATCAACATATATATATATATATATATATATATATATATATATATATATATATATATATATATATATATATATTGTTAAAGGTATTATATTTATTTGACAAAGATTTTATACATGTTTATTTACTGTTGAGAAAGATTGTAGGGTACGTACTCCATAAAATAATTACTTTACAAAAATATTCCTATGTAAAAATATGCAATAATATTTATGAATAGAATTTTTGAAAAGTATACACTATAACAATTTTTAACTAAAAATAAAAATAAAAATAAACTAAAATAGGTACCTGTGTCATATTTGGAGAAGATTATGTAATACTATGTAAAATTAATATGGCAAGAATATATCTTAATATGATTTTTGACAAAGATATACCGTAATAATTTTTAACTAAAAATAAACTAAACTAAAACAGGGACACGTGTCAGCCATGAAGCTAGTGTACACTGTTTTAGTATAATATATAGATAGACTACTAATCTCCCAGACTCCCATGAACTACATTTTGAGAAGTGTGATTTGATACTGTATGATATACTTCCTTTGTTATCGTCATGGTTTTAACTTTTATACTTGTCGATATATAAATTTGACCGTTATAAACTTCCTTTGTTATCGTCATGGTTTTAAGTTTTATACGTGTCTATATATAAATTTGACCATTATTTGTAATTATCTATCATCTATAATCATATAACTAGTATATAAAGCTAAACTTTTAAACAGGCCACGAGATAGCGACACTTGGCGTTCCAACTTTTCGCCAAGTGTCGCACCACGTTGGATGGATTTAGATAAACTTAGGATAAAAAATTAGTTTAGAATTCTATTTTTAATCAAATTTGGATAGAATTTTAGGATAAAATTGTAACTTTAGAGTTTTATTTTCGATAAGATACCAATATTTCAGAGGTACAAATTGAAATATAATTTTATTCAAAAAAAAAATTATAATTCTCAAAAATTTTCATATAAATTTATTTTTTATATCATAATATTTTTTGGAGCAAAGGAAATAATTCAAAACCTAAAACGTCCCTTTATAATAATATACTTCTTCACAATCTAATATAATTTTATTACTATTTAGACCTGTCAATCAGGGTCGAGTCATGAGTCATCTTGGATCGGGTCACTTCAAGTTATGGGTGAAGAAATGTTAAACCCTTGCTCAAAATTTTGGGTTCGGGTCAACCCAACGAGCTTTAAACATTTTTTTTTAATTTAATTTTTGCTAATTTTTTTTTTTTTTTTGTGTATTTAATCGAACGTTTTCACCAATACTATTATTAGTCATTACATGCCTACTAGATAAGAAATTGGATTTTTTGACTTTTACCACCAAAAAAAATCACGAAATTGTTTTTTATTACCAAAAATTTTAAAAGTTTTATTTTACCACCAAAAAAATCTAAAAAATTATTTTTTTACCACCTACCGTCAAGAAAACTGTTAAATTTAACGATTAAAAAAAATTCTTCGATTTTCGTGCGCAAAACATGTTGTTCATAGGTTTCGGGGGGCATTTTGGTCATATGGGTCCAATTTGAAGTCAGAATTGACAATAAATGATCGAAAATGCTTCGTTTTGCGTTTCACGCAAACCGAGGTATTTTTAAACACGCAAAAAGAAGCATTTCTGATCTTTTTTGTCAATTCTGACCTCAAATTGGACCCAAAGGACCATAATGCCCCCCAAATTCCCTAAACATGATGTGTTTGGCACGAAAATCGAAGAATTTAAAATATTCTGTTAGGTTTTTTATGGCAGGTGATAAAAAAACAATTTTTTTTGTGGTAAAATAAAAATTTTAAAATTTTTGATAGTAAAAAGCAATTTTGTGATTTTTTTTTTTTTTTGTGGTAAAAGTCAAAAAATCCTAACAAATTTGATTAAAAATTTGATTTTGTGTATTTTAGAATTTGACATATGGATTAAAAATTTATCTTAAAATTCAATAAATAGCCCGAGAATCGCACTGGGCACAAAACTAGTTTTATTAATACCCAAGGGATTAATATATTGATAACATGTGTCATACTTTGTCATCATAACATTTATGACATAGCGCCACATACATGATGACATGACAATACATTGGAATTTGGATTAGATTTGAACCATTACATCCCTTGAAATTCCCAAATTTTCATTACTATTATTCCACAATTAATGTCACTTTAGTACTTAATTAATATTCATATATGAATTGTAACTTTTTATTAAGCATTATATGTAATTCCATACTTAATTTTAAAACAAATAATACTGTAACGCTCTTTCGATCCCCAACTAATTTTATCATTTTTATTTTATTATTTATACTTAAGTATTGGTTTCAAAATATTAGTTAAACTCAAGGTAATTTTTTCATTTTGTATCTAAACATAACCAGGGGCATCGAATGGGCCCAAACTAGTTGAAATTTCATAACACGAAAAATGAGAACGTATTCACCATTAATTTCGTGAGTCAATTGCTCAAAGCCCAGATTTATACAACAAAATGACAAATTTGTAGCTTTGAATTCTGATGGAATTTTTAATTGTTAGATTTTGATGTTCAAAATTTACAGCTGCATCTACTGTTATTGGGGGGAGAATGAAAACTAAAGACTTGGATTTAAAAAATCGCCGTTGCCGGGGATCGAACCGGGGTCACCCGCGTGACAGGCGGGAATACTTACCACTATACTACAACGACTTAGTTGGTAAAATAATTAATATTTCGTTATTTAAATCTTGACAAAAATAAATAATAAAAAAACCTGTAATTTTCTAAATCCCAAGTGCATGTAAAGATTGTAAACCGTAAAACCCTTTTTTTTTTTTTTTTTTTAACAAAAAGAAAAGGATTTCATTAATGAAAGATAGCTAAACAACACTTACAAATAATTCCGAGGAAATCTAAAATTCCAACACAAATACAATTCACCTTAGAACTAGTTACATCGCAGATTCGATCAACGATCGCCTTTATAAAAATCTTCATCCGAAGTAATACAAACTGTGAGTTAGCACTAATTCGGCTTGAGATCCACGGATTAATAGTTGTTTGGGTGAGAAAACTCATATGGCCTTCTAGATACTTTTAGAGATTGTGAAACCCTAAATCTTCAATCTTTGGCAGACGAATAAAAAAATAAATTAAACCTAAAAGAATAAACACCATCATACAGATATGATCCTTTATTGAAAGCAATTAAAAAGATTTTTGAGGCTTATCACCGGTAAAAACACCGGTGGAAGCCCCTACAAAAGTTTACAATTGAGACCAGAAGAAAAAAGATGGAAGAGAAAGAGAGAGAAGGAGAAGATTGAAGGAAAACCTTTAAAAAAGCAGAGAAAATCTAGCAATGGAGGCTAGAAAACCCTCCCTAGGGAGAAATCCTAGAGGGAACCAAAAAACCCTCCCAAGGAGAAAACCTAGAAGGAACTATTTGGTAACTTTTTTTATCCTAATTATTAAATCTATGCAACTTTTTTTTATCCTATTCTACAAAAAGTATAAAACCCCTTTTTGTTCAACTCTCGGATCGTGGTAGTTTAAATTTTTAACTCATTTTACATCTTTTTTTCTCATTTAAAAAATTTTAAAAATGAACAAAACTGATATCTTTAGACAATTATTTATTTATTTATATTTTTTTTATTTTAAACTAACCTTTAGATTTTGCACTTAGGTATATCTAAAAAAATTCATTTAGACTTAAACATTACTTAATCCTTTTTTATTTTTCTTTTTTTGCTTATGGTCATTGTAGGCGTCGTTCGAAGCGCGCCAACGTAAGTATCTTGTGAATATGCTTGACACTCTTAGAAAGTGAGAATTGATATATACGATTAGCGAAAAGGAAAGTAGGGAGCCGCTAACAAGTTTTTGAGGAACTTGTAAACCGTTCACGGATCATAAAAGGCAACCACGATAAAGGGACAACGAAAGGCAACAACAATTGACCCGTGAAAGTTACACCCCAGTCATAATCCATGAGATTACTAACTTCATATGGTTCGGAACCACGAAATGAGGATCGGGGATGATGGTACGAAGTGAGTCATGGAGTCACATTCCCCCGTTTTGGCCTCTACTCAATTCTTATAGCGAAAAGTATTCCTACAATCTCAAAGGCATGTAAACAATATATCCAATTTGCTACAAACTATTATTATGCTAAATTGGTTGAATATTAATGCAACATAATTCTAAAATATTGTGATAACTTCGATTAAGTAACAAGATTAAAAAGGAACCTAAACCGGTTGTCCAAATTATCTTATTAGTCATGATTTTCAATTATATATTCCCTTTAACATGCAATATGGTGATTAATAAATATAATAAAATCAACATTAATAAATATAATAAAATCAACATTAATATTGGAAGCAATTTAACAACAATAACGTTAGTTAAATCAAATAATAATAAAACCTAATCATGATACTAGCAACAAGAATAAAAATAAGAGTAATTAAGTGATTAATACTCACTTTCTGCGTTTCCTTGAATTGCTACATCATGAATAAATTGTTAGTAACTTCAATAAAAATATAAATCAAATTAAAATTAAATTAAATTAAATTAAATAAAAAGTAGAGTTGATTTGGTCCAAACCCTCAGTTAATTATACCTGTAATCCCCCACATTTTTCGATATAATTATAATGTATTAGTTTATTATTTATAATTATTTATACAAATATTTCTATTTTTGATTTTCTAAGTATGAATTATTTTGAGGAAAATAATAAGATTTTATTAAACTATTAAGTTTAGTCTAATTACAATTTACTTTTCTTGAATATATTTGGCCCAAAGTTGATTTCCTACCCAAACCCAAATTTGCCAAAGTCAAATCCTAATTCTACTTGGGTTAGGAATTTAGGCCCAACTTTTATAAAAACACAAAAAAAAACCCACCTTAATTCCCTTACTCCTCTCCTCCTCTTTCACGTAAGATCAAACACAAAAAAAAAAAAAAAAAGAAACCTCACTCTCTTTTTCCTCCCTCTTCACGAATTCCAGCAGAAAAAAAAAAAAATTTCGAAGCTGCCGCCACCTGCACCGCTACCCTCACCGGCCGCCGACCACCGCAGTTCGCCACCTCTCTTCCCCTTTTCCTTTATTTTTTTATTGCTTTATAATATTAATTGGAATGTCTAAAGATTCAAGCTTTAATTAAAAACTTTGTTCTAAATTACATTATTATGGTTTGATTATGTACCTAGTTTATAAAAGATTATAAATTTATGGGTTTTAGCATGTTTAAATTATTATATTAATTTTCAGATTTGGGTATGTATGAAATTAGGGTTTAAAGTGTTGATTTTTCATGTTTTAAGGCTTAATAACGTATAAGCAAGTTACTTAATTATTCTATGTTTAAATTATGTCAAAGTATGATTATTTTGGTTGTATATTAATTTTCAGATTTTATATATTGTAAAATTTGAGTTTTATGTTGTTTATTTGAAGGGTTTTAAGGTTTAAGGTGTAATACACTATTCTAATCATTAAATTGTTAATGTAGACCTTTAAAGGTTTGAAATTTATAATTTAAATTAATTTTCAGATTTGATATAATCTGATTTTTATTAGTTTTGAGCCAAAAATAAGGTTTTAGAATGCTTCTATATGATTTAAACAAATATTTATGCAATATGCTAAGTATAAATTATTTGAATTACAAAAACTAATGATAAAACGAATTTTCAGCATGTATTATTAAGATAAACTTGCTGTAATTTTGTATTATACACTATATTTTCATAATTTTAACACATAAACTTGTAGTTGGGATGTTGTACTACTAATTTTGACTAATGGGAACAATTTAAAGGCTTTATTTTAATGGTTTGAGAGGTTTTAAAATGCTTTAGTATTGCTGTAAATTTAATGGCTTGAGTATTGATTCCTCACTGTTTGCTTTTGGAGGGGACTTTGTAGAAGGCGACTTCTAGTTTCTAAAGTGGCCAATCGAATTGTTTACTCAAGGTACGTATAAGTTACAAACCTTGCTTTTAGGTGCATGTTTAAGGATGGATCGAGAACTTAGTATCATGTATAGGGATGACTGGGTTAAATTGTTTGGTTATACATTGTGAATTTCATTTAAAGTGCACTATTCCTTACTGCAATTATTGGTTATGCTCTAATTATGCAAGGTGCGCTTAGAGGCAAAGGTATGTGATTGGTGAAATGATTTATTTATTACTCATTCATGATTAATGAAATAGGATGAATAAAGGAAAGATACAAGTCTTATAAGACAAGGTTAAGAATTTGGGGTGCCTTATGCACTCAAGGTGTTTATACACCGAGGTAGTAAAGGAATAAATAATAAATGTTGTTTTGTCACTAATAAATCAAGAATTGAAATCGGAAACTTGCCTTGCTTGATTTAATTGTGTTTGGAATGTTTGTATTGTTATGCATATGAGTCATCACCAAGTTTAAACCTGTAAATCACGTAAAGTGCAAGATGGATGAGCAATAAAACTCTGGATTGGTGCACATCTGGAGTAATGACAATCAGGGGTTGGGGTACATGGGGTATTAGCCGTGTACTTTTCTCGAGGCCGTCTGATCTACGAGTCTCTTATTTCAAATATTTTTCTTAAAACTAGGAGTTAGGTGAGATCTCATACTAACTACGGTCACGGAGTCGCGCCTGTGGTCGTTGGATGTTTACTGATGTTTCTGAAATGAGGCATGGGGTTTTTCTTTATTGATGTCCAAATGGGACATGGGTTGGACAACCTTGTCTATTGCTAAATCCAATGAGTAAATTGAAATGAGTTAGCTACTATTAACTAGTGAAGTCTTATTAAATTGGACAGTTGAGTCATGTGTTGAGTTTATTATTTAATGACGCATATGTTTGATTATTAGTAGCATGTTAGGTATTTCTTAAATTATTTTGCAGCTTGTATGTACTCAGCTTTGCTGATTGCGCGCTTTTGTGTGTGTCCTTCTTTGGTCATGGCCTTTGCCTTTCAATGACCCTGTGACGATCCAATTTTTACACTTGTAATATTGGGGAGCAAAATAACCACAAGTTCTTACACATGCAGCATTCATCAGGGTTGTGGGATTTTGAGTAGAGAGTTGGTTGACTGCAGTTTATGTCTTTCACAAGTTGAATTTATTTTAACTCGATTTTTATTTGACACTATTTCTTTTGGTTTGAATTTGTTCGAACCCTGGATTTATTTACTTACTACTTTTTGTTGGGTTTTGATAAAGGGCCTTAATGGTTCCAACTTGTAATATTTATTTTGATTTAATCCTTTGATTTTGAGGTTTATTTATAACTGTTTTAAGTTTTCCGCTGCTAATTTCTGAAATAGCCTTAACGTTTGAACACGTGGCGGTAGCGCGCCAGTAATTCTCTTGAAATTGTTCAGGTTATATACAAGTTTTTAAGAGAGAATTATTGGGGTGTTACAATACCTTTCACGCTTTGGTTTAAGGACGGAACCTCGGGTCAAGTATGGACTCCTTGGAGTGCTTAGGGGGAGTATAAAATAGAAGGATAAGGTAGCTAGGGTATAGGATAAAGCAAGAGAGAAAGAGAGAAGAGAATAATATTTGGTGTAGAGGGAGAGAGAATGATTTTTGGTGCCCTGAACTGCAGAAAGGATGGGGTTATTTATAGAGAAAATGAGTAGGGGATCACACGAAACCCTAGAAAAGATAAAAACCCTAATTTGGGGCACTGTGACATGGTATGTTACACCGTGGCGCGGTGTAGAATCTGCCCTAAAATAATAAAAACGCGTGCAGTTGTGTACGCGGAGAAAACACGAAAATTTCCCATGTAATGGTATGTGTACCGTGACACGACAAAGAATGTCGCGACACGGCAATGTCCACCGTGGCGCATCACGTGGCGCCGTATCACGGTGTACGGGTTTTCCAAATTTGTGTCCAAATGCATAAACGCATGAGAAAACTTGGAAAATACATGTAAAAAGCACCGTGACACGGGGAAGAATACCGTGTCACGGCAACAGGCACCGTGCCACGTCAGCTTTTGCCATGACGCGGCATTTTAGCTGCTGCGTGGTAATTCTAGTTTTTTTTACGCGTTTTTAAAACTATGATAACTTTTGATCCATAAATCGAAATAAGGCATATAATATATCATTGAAAAGCTTATCAAGTCTACTTTCCAACCCAATCGGAATCAGTCAAAATCATTTGTAGATTTTAAGATATGGCCGTTTTAGTGAAAGGGTGTCGGTTTTGGGCCGAGTTTATTATTTTGCTCAAATCTTCTTCGTTTTAAATCGGAATTGGGCTTATGATATATTGTTGGAAAGCTTATTGAAAGACATATCCAACCAAATAATAATTGGATCAAAATTATAGGGCCACAAAATCAGTTTCTCTCGATTTTGTGATGTGGACATGAAAAGTGAAAAATAAGTTATGGTTTAGCAAAATGGGCTAAGAATTGAGTTGGTTTATGAAATATATTGAATGGAAATATGGATTAAGAACTCCAAAGGTTAAATATTCTACCCGACCAATAATGGAGGTGAAAGGTTGTTCATCATCGGGTTTGGTTTTGGGGAGACATTTTTAGGTGTCTACAGTCATATATATTTTCATAGATTACGGGCCTGTTTTTATTGACTGAACTGAGCTGAACTTAATAGAGCTGAACTGAACTGAACTTAATAGAGCTGAACTGAACTTGAAATGAATATTTTATAAGAGAAAGAAATTAGGAGTTGAACTAAATTGAATTGATTAGAGCTAAATTGAACTGAACTTATCAGAGCAGAAAGCTGAACTAAACTGAAAATAATCTGATGAGAACAAGGCCTACGTTTAATCTTTTTTTTTTTTTTTTTCAATGGTCATATTTATTTTCATAGTTTATGTACTAAGTATGAAAATAAATATGTAATCTTGAAGAAAATAGCAACAAGTGAGCTATGAAAACACACATGATTGCCCACGAGGTGAACAACATCAGCAAAAAAAATTAGAGCAAGCGAAATATAATGCACGAAATCTAGACTGAAGAACAAATGCAAAAAGACGAAGTAGTTACATAATTTAGCCTGAGGCTTAAAAAACAATGTCTAAGAGTTAAACTGTCCAAAAAATGTGTATACATGAATAGCCAATGCTTGATGCTACAAGAACAATGGACTAGATGGTCGTCGCTACTAGAACAACTCAGCCCACTAATTTGAAATGAACCTAGCAAGCACCTCCTGTTTACAAAATCTCAGGGCTCGTGTACATCTGAGGCTGGAGTAGGAAGGGAGATCAAGAAAACCACCACTTTTTTTCAGATCAGTGGACATTACAATGTTGGAGTATAGGATGATCGTAATTAACATATTTTTCCCAAAGCGGTTTGTACTTTTCAATTCCAATCTTCAACCACGGCTTTGAGTTCCCGTTGTAGTGCAGTACAGCCCCCTTTGAAATCAACTTTGGGTCGACAGTCGTGTATCCCAATCCCAAAACATGCCATGAGGGATCTAATGGCTCCGTCAACCCATAGAAAGTCAGCAACCCGGGTGGAAGAGTGCCCAGTTTCCACAGAGTGCGGTCTATGTTCTTTTCCTGCCAATAGTGATAGATTCCCGTGACATTTCTATTCCTCCATTCTACCAAGTCAAAGATGTTCATGCCAAATGCCCACCCACATGCATCAGGGTCAAAATGTGATCGTATCAAAGGATGAGAATAATTCAAGTACTTGTGATACCGATGAAATGTTTCCATACATGTTTCGACTGCCCCGTTCACATTACCATTCAAATCAATGGAGAATAGAGGAGAGAGGTCCTTTTGGACAACAACATCATCATCGAGGAACACCACCTTCTTCAATGCTGGATAAACTTCTGGGATATAAAACCTGAGATGATTCAGCATTGAAAGATACTTAGGGTTCCGGAACTTTATTGGTGTTTTGTTGTCATCATTGTTGCCTGAAAAGTAGTAGTTTTTAGTGTCTGAATCCTGGAGCTGCTTAAGGACTGGAACATAGGAAGCATTAAGCCAACTGAAATCCTCAATCTTTTGAACCTCAATGGTTACTCCACGGAATTCGTTCATTGTAAACCAAGCCTTCATAGGAGCATAGTTAACCTCATCAGTTACAAGGTGGAAAACAACCTTTTCCGGATGTTCTGAGTTCAAAGCAGTGGAGTTTATAACAACTGATGTTGCAAGGATGTTGTCAGAGAAAATACAGAAATGATAAAGGCTGTTATCTTCAAGTTTCAAGGCACTTAATTTTTTTTCAGCAAGCCTTCTCTGTGCATTCTGATTTCTAAACCATTCACTTGCAAGCCTAACACCAAGACAATAGAGGCTTTTTGGGACTTCCTCAGCAGCTATTTGCCCATATTTCGAACTTTTATCACTGACAGTACTCATTTGTTCTTCAAGAGACTGGATTTTAGCCTTTAATCTCATTATCATGGTAGCACTGTCATAATGAAGTTGCTGAGCTTGATAAAGCAGAAGTGCCATGTCCTTAATAGCAGTTTCAGACTCCCTGATTGTCAACGGGCTTCGTCTTGTGGCAGCATTAGAAAGTAGGATCTGTGAGTTGCGAATCTGAGCACTTAGCTCCCAGGCAAATTGTAGGTTATTGCTTTCCTTAGCTATCACAACAAGTGATTTAGCTAAAGCAATTTGATCACTCAGCTGCCTTGTTAATGAAGTTGGACTCAACATCTCCTCCGTAACATTAAGGCCTTCTAAAAGTCTATCTTGCCTGAAAGACCTCTGCATCACACAGAAAAAGGTCAGAATAACATTAAAGTAGTTTGGATTTCAAAAAAGACAGCTGTAGAGGAATAGAAGAAGCAGAAGGCACAAACAAAGCCAGCAATAAAAGGTTTTTTTTTTTTTTTTTTTTTTTTTTAAATGGACATAAAACACAAACCAATATGCCAAATTGCCAAGTAGTCCATCAATCAATAAATAGTTTATTTTCACAAGAGATGTACGCAAATAGAAGAAACATGCAATGAATTGATGTAAGGGTAAGGGGCACTTTAAGCAGTACCTTTGTAAGTTTATTAAGGGTAGCTTGGGGAATAAGTTAGGGTTAGGGAGAACTTTTTACTAAAGAGAAGACTAGGGAAAGGGAATTCATGAGGAATATTGATGAGAGCTCTCTTCAATTTTTATTTCGTATTTTGAGAGAATGCAAGCCTCTCGAATGCTTGTGTTTTTCAAATGATGTTACTGGACAGATTAGTGACAATGTTCCAATCCCTAACCTTTTCTATTTGTAGAATATCTTACATCAATTTATTGCATTACAAAAGGCACAAACAAAGCATGCAATAGAGGAAGGACAAAACAGGACATATTGTACAACTCAAATAAGCTAACTACTGCATCAATCAAGAACAGTTGGCTAATCAACCTGCATTCAAAATTGCTCATTGCAGCTTTGATATTTATAATGGGAGGCTGAGAGCATTGATTCCATCCACAGATTATAACTACCGAACACTACAAAGCAAGTGTTGAACGCCACATTGTAAACATATAAAACTACAAAGATTACAAAAGCTTCCTCAGGGACCTCAGCGAATTTGTATAAACCTTTACATAGTCAATTTTTTTACTTTCAATGTGCAGGCACAACTTCAAGCACAGACATAGACCATGAGTTACATATTCTCCTTGATACAGGCAAGACAGCTGAACATTATCCAAATACAAGAAATTTTATTGCCTTGGAGCTGGAGAAACCTAGGAATACTTTATTACTTGGGCAACAATCCCCATCCTCTTAGAGATAGAGAGATCTCCAAAAGAAAGACCTTGACATGGAGATGGGGGAATCTGGTTTTTTGTATAATATGCTTATTAAAAAAATCTAATTAAGCTCGGGATTTTCCTATAAAACACCCATGGCATCTCATGACATTACTTTAAGCTATACTGTGCCACAAATTAATTCTCAGTATAAATTATATTGAGGGAACCTTGGAATATTTCATGGCAGACTCAATAACATTTATCCAACATTAGAACAAACCCCATTACTCAACCGTTCAATTGCTCCACCAATTTCATGTCACCAAATAATGGACATAAATCTTGTGTGTGAAGAAGTGTGAACCTCAAACAAACAGCAGAATATAAGAGAACCTGACAAATCTATGTTGGGCCCTTCTGATGAATCCAGCATTTCCCACCAATATGAGTTACAAAGAGGAAAAAAAATAGAGAGGAACTAAAACCATATGTTATAAGGAATGCCACTGCAGACTCGGGAAATTACTCAGCAGAAATTGTTTAAGACTCAGTAAAATACTCAGCAGAACTTGTATTTTATTGAGAGAGTATAACTTGAGAATATTCTGAATTTCTGATGTCTGCACCGCTCTTTCCACATATACCAATCCCAATGATAGGACTTGAGTTACAAAGCAACGACAGACATAATATAAGAACAGTAACCAAGTTAATACAAATTACCCTGAATAACTTGCTATACTCCTTCAGTTGGATGCCAGAAGCACAATTCACAAACAATGGTCAAATCACTGATGGAACATAGATGACTTGACAGCAGATGCAAAGTTGATAATGCATTTGAAAATCCATAGACGAAGAGTATCCAGTATTTGACAAACAATAAGAGCAAAGATAAACTTAACAGAGAATATTTTCAAGTGAATTATAATAGAAACTGATTAGCCACGTATATAATTTAGAGATAAATCCCAGTATGTATAGGATTCCTGAGTCCCGACAGGTAGCTAGAGTTGCCTCTTTATCTGACCCTAACCAACATTCTAAATGTTCAAACCCAACTAATGATTACATCCACCTTCCCAACTCTCAAATAGTATAAAGTTTTTAGCCAAAACTAGTGCCAGCCACCAGATGAGCACTTCAGCAAATTCATCTGTAAAATCTGGTTTGACAGCGCCATATACATAACATAATTTCAAAAAGACAATTAATCATCTCATAATCTACATGACTACCTACTCATACAAAATAATGGGAATGCCGCAAGTCTTTGGCTGATATGGCACTAAAACCTAGGCTTCAGGTACAATTTGGAAAATTGGCAGAATGGCAGGACAAGAACAAAAGAGGAGATGGATCTGGACTCTTAATCAGGAAAGCATTCTGCCAAAAAAAGTGATCATTTTATCCATTGTGCTCAGCTAGCCTCAACAAACATAATATTCAATTTACAAATCTATGATCCATCTTTTCTTCATGAGCGCACATACATGAAATCTCTACATAATTCTTCAATTTGTTGTTGGGCAATATGTAAATTTAGAAGGAAATAGAAGAGAGACTTATATATGATATATGCTCATAGATGGGCTTGAAATCAGAATCCTAGCAAAGCCTTGCTGTCTTGGTAACAAGTCACTTTGAAATGTGTACAAAAGCCTATTTATATTATTTTTGAATAAAAAAAATAAAAGCAAAAGGTATTTACCAAAAATTATCTACATATATGCAGTCACTACTATCCAATTTTGGAACAATATCCTTGTTCCAAAAATGTTGAGCCCTGACACGTCTAACACTTGATGCAACACATGTTTGAGTCGCATAGTTCATCATAAGAAGCCTAAAAAGAAAATTGCAATCCCCAATGTTCTAGAATTCCATACATGGGTATACATGATTTTCACCTCATTTTTCTGGTTTGCTCTCTCACCAATGTTATTTACATTAACTTTATCCACTATTTTGAGTCTTAGACACCTTCAACACTCCTTACCTTTTTCTGTTGATTGAGAATCATATCGCTATTTCCCAGTTTTTTTTAAATGTATAATTCATGGATACTTTCATGAAAAAAAAAAATAACGAAGAAAAGGTGACAAGATGAAGTAAAGAAAGAAAAGTGCAATAAATTTCAGAGCTACAGATCTAAAACTACATATCAATAGAAGAAGATTCTACTAAGATTCTATGAGACATAAATTCAGCTCTCTAACAGTTGTTCTCATTGTTGGTGATTAGTATGGATAGGGTTAAGGTCATTCAGAGTCTAACCTACATATGTACCCTACCAGCCTTCTCATACACTCCTTATTTTAGCCTTATATTCACATTAAAGTGTACAACATACATCATGGTATTATATCTTGGCCACATCCATCGAATTGTAGAGGTTCTTGAACTTTATACACCATGATATTAGACTGGGATGACCGCAAACTATCTAAATTGCAGGTGAAAGTCGTTTCACGACTGTTATCACACCTGTATTTTAGATTTTAATGTTCAAAGCTTCAAACCATGACCTACAAGTGCACTTTTGCATGGCTTTACCCTTTGAAATTTTTTTAAGTTCTGAGTTGGTTATGTCAATTGATTATAAAACCAAGCAACTCACAAGGACAACAAAGAAGATTTTAGTCAAACAAAGTAGGTTTTAGAGAGAAAGAGAGGAAAATCATTGGCATTATTTTTAAGGGTTCTGGCATTAAACTTGGGAGATTTCAACCTATGTTGCTCGACTTGGGTCATCAAAGGCGGGGCTACAAATGCTAACATTGGAAATGGCCCGGTGCAATTTTGTTAAATTGGGCCCTAAAATAATTTCTTTAACGAAATATATTTTACGAAAATATAATTTTGTGATAAAATTGAAGAAAAGATTATTGATTAAAAAGTTTACTCTTTACTTTGTATAAGTAAATTTCAAAAACTAGGGTCCTTCTATAGTAGTTTTACTTAGGGGCCCGTGCGATCAACCACCCTTCACATGCTTAGAACCACCCCCTGTGCTCATGCCCCACTCGTGTGTATGTCAAAGTGTTCAATTTGGCTGTTTTGTGGAAAAAAATAATTAATGTTTTTTATCCAAAATGAATTGTCGAAGTGTAGAGAATTCGAAATGAGTACTTAAGGTGTAACTAAATATTCAAGTAACATAGATATCAAATACTCATGAAAGGTTCAATGGCTTCTTTGTTCAACTTTGTTATTGATTTTCTTTCAGAGAATTAAGATGAAAAATGATGTAGGTCATGATTAAATTCAGTTGTTGCAGCATACGTGACTAGACCTCTACCCTTGTTTGGACGAAGCCCAACAGAGTAACCACATGCTATACTTGATCAAAATTACAGATAAGTGTTTTGATTATTAATTTGATGCAATTTAAGTATGTTTTATACTTTTAATTATGTCGGTACTCTTGTTTTGATTATTAATTTGATGCAGCTTAAGTATGCTTACAGATGTTTTTTGTTTACTTATTTGATGCAGATACGTGTTTTTATTATTAATTTGATGCAGTTTAAGTATGAAATTGGATTGCTTGATGAAGGTAAGAAGGTCGAGAGATGAAGTTACGAAATAAGATATGAGGAACTTCAGTAATAAGATAATTAGGAAACAGTTCATAGGATTCAATTGCACTATGCAAAGATCTTATTGGCCAATTCAAACTGACATGAATGTAGAAAAGCAATTGATCTAAATACACTTTTAAGACTGAAGAGGCCTAGAAGCTAAAATTGGATCAGGATCCTCCAAAGTAACAACAAAAACTTGATTTGGTTAAGTATTTGTCAATAATTGAACAATGTGGCCATTGCTTGAATCCAAGGTTTTGATTCAATGGCATGGTTATTCACTTGCTGATTGCTTTAAATACTTGTACTTTCATTTAATTTTACTTTTTTTTTTTTTTTTTTCATTCAGATCTATGAATTCCAATAGCCACATTGCTTATTTGTTCAGGTTTCAACTATTTACTATGTTTATAAACACTAGAGAGATTGGTCTCAACCAAAAAGCTTAGTTTGTAATTATTTGGTACTCCGTATTAAACAAGTCTGCTAATAATAACCCAAATTTAGCACTTGCGGACTTGCGGTAAGATAAAATATACTCAAACTCCACTGCTAGATGATGAAAGAACAAAGTGACAATATTATTTATCATGCAGTAGTTGCATACATCCACCAAGCCTCAAGGACTCAAACCACAATGTCCAACCATAATAAGCAAGATGAGTAGATGACAGTATTCATTATGGAAAATTGGAAATCCAAAGGTGCAGCATAACCATAAACTTGTTTGTTTTAATCGTTCATAAATAAATCATATAAGGTTGCAGCACTCCAAGAAAATCAATAACTGGAAGACTATGATAGATACCTCTACATTTGCTACCCATACAAAATAACCCCTGAATCAAAAGGTATCACGTAAAAGGGATCATATGTTATACAAGTACACCCGCCTCTAACAACTGTCCTTTAATCAATTCCTACTACTGCCATTAAATGCCCACTACTGAGCTCAGCTCAGTTCATAGAAACAAAAGAAGATAGATCTACTTTATAGATGATGAAGATCCACTCCAACTTCTGAGCAAACATATTTATGTCCAGCACAAAATATGCAGATCTAAACCAACTTCAGAGAAAATATTTCAGTGTTTCGATTAATACATTCAACTAAGTTATCCTATCATACACACTACTCCCTCACAAAGCCCTGAACCATTTCCCAGCATCCCAAACTGATATGCAGTAATTCATAAACCCAACTAATCCTGTCACGCACTCAACTATGTCTAACCTACCAAACATTCTTCCAATCATCACCATTAATAACAAATGCCTTTAACTTAGTTGGTAGAGTCTTGACAGTTATTACCCAAAACCCAGGTTCGAAATCCATCTACATCACTGTCATATGTTCTTTATAGACCCACCTAGAAAGATACATTTTACAGTCTAACAAAACCAACAAATCAACATACCCATATAAAAACTCCACAATTCAAATCATTTCATAGAAGACCCAGGTATACTAACAATAATAGAGATTAAATAGATCAACAATTGAAACATAAGATAATCAAACAATACAAAAAACCCAGAATACTAAGAACTCCAAAATGTCAGCAAAATCAAACGCACCAAGAAAAATCAACAACAAAAAAAAAAAAAAAAAAAAAAAAAAAAAAAAAAAAAAAAAACCAAAAAAACCAGAAAATTTACCTTTGCCAAAGCAGGTTTTGACATGGGTTGATTATCTTTGCTGAGAAGAACAATGAAAAACAACAAAACAACCAATCCACACAACACCAACCATATGAGATTCGAGTACCGCCGCCTATTCTGCCGCCCAAAGCTGGTGTTTCTCCGCCTCATTATCTAATTACACTAAATAAAAAGTTGGGAAATTTGAGAAAATCTAGTAAAAAATTGTTTCACTGAATTACTAATTTGATGGGGCAAGCAGAAAATTTAGGAATGTGATGTAAAAGGGTAGTAAGAATAAAGAAGTCAAAGATCTCAGAAATGAAAGAGCAATTTAAATTGATTTAAAGAACAGATTGAATTTTTGAATTAAAAGAGGGTTTGTAATGGAATTGAAGAAGAAAAGGGTAGAGCTTTTGAATATTAATATTGTGAAATATTGCAGCTGATCACATTATACTGATTGGCAGAGCTCTCTATGCGCTCACATGCATGATAAGTATTGATAACTTAGCTTAGCCGTCGGTAGTCTTCATTCACCCACATTTTCAATTTTTCTAAAACTGACTTTTAAATGGCCCTCAAAATATAAAATTATTAAATAAAAAAATTAATGAGGAGAAGTTGAGACATATCTACATAGAAGACTATAAAGGGTCAGTTGATCGAGCTTGTCCTAATGGAGTTTCGTTATGCATGAAGAAGTATAGACAAGGGACAAGGGACAAGGGCGTAATTTCACTAGGTGTTTGATCAGGTGAGTGGAATTCCGCATCAGCACCCGTTATACTTTTTGTTAACCCTTTGGAGATGTATTTGTGTATTTTCTCTCGTATGTCGTAGGTGGGTGGTGTATTGTACTCTTAAATTTTGTATTCTATTACACAGTGGCCTTTTGACTCCCACACTTTACTCTCTCTCTCTGTTTCTTTCACTTACTCTCTTTCTCTCTCACTTACTCTGTTGCTCTCTCTTCGCTCAATCCTTCTAAGATCCACACCATTATCGCGCTTTCAATTTCGGTGGTTTTTTGGTGAAGAATTAGGCATTCCTGCACAAAAAGGGGCGAGAAGAAAGTACTTAAATTTTTTTGTTACGAAATTTATGTGTTTAATGGTTTTAAGTTATGCAAAGATCAGAATTAGGGTTCTGGGTTGAATTGTAGTTTGTTTACACTGGGTTTCCAAGATGTGCGCTTTTTGTTGATTGTTTGTTTACACTCGCGATTTTTGTTACAGTTCGTAGGTAGGTGGTCAATTTCTGTGTTTAAATCGAACTAGGGGGTTGCGGAACGGGGGTAGGATGTTGATTTGATAGTGAGTTAAGGTTCGTGTAAATGGCACTAATTGATTTGGGGTTTTTGTAAAGCGGATGAATTTAGTGAGGTAAGAAGTTGATTTGATTGCAGTTGGGGGTTTTGGGATGTGGGTAAGTTGTTGATTTCATTGTTATGTATGGCGAAGTGAGTTAGAGTTTTTCTAGTCGGTGTTCTAATGTTAATGGGATGAATTGAGTTAGGGTTTTTGTAAAGGGGATGAATTTAGTTAGGGTTGTTCAAATAGGATGAAATCTATTGAGTTTGGGTTTGTATTAACAAAATTAATTGACTTTTGGTTTTGTGTAAAAGGGGATCAATTTATTGAAGATAGGATGTATTAAGTCTGGGTTCGATCAAAGGGGATGATTTAGGCTTCAATTGAAGTTGTGGGGTTTTTGCTTTATTTGTTGACTGTTATAACTTGTGTGGATTTGTTATGGTCTTGCTCTTAAAATTGGGTTGCACTTTAAATTTGTGTTACTCTTTAACTAGTGTGGATTTGTTATGGTGTTGCTCTATAAATTGGAACACCCTAATTTGAAGCTGTGGATTTTTTTGATAGTTTATCTCATGTGGGGTTTATGGATTATTTGATGTTTGAGTTTGATGTTATGAGTTTATTTGATGCCTTGTTTATCTTTTAAAAGAAACCTTATGGTGAATTCAACATTCTTATTCAATTTTAGTGTGAAAATTGTTTGATGGATTTAATTTCTTCCTATTGGTTAGGTGAATTCAGCATTCTTATTCAGTTTTAGTGTGAAAGTAAAGCCAGAGGGACTGGGGTGGTGGGGGTAGCCATGTCTTTAAGATGCATTATCTTTGTTGTATTCATGACATGCCTCAAGATGGTTGGTCCTTTTGAATTAACCACCTTTATGGTGTTGCTCTTAAAATTTTCTTACTAGTTAAAAGCCCTTCTTATAACTGTGAAGATGAATTTGGGAGATGATTATATGGCTTTGGCTGTTTGTCATACATGATTGTTGTTGCCATGGTATATTGAAATGAAATGCTCATAAGTGTTTTAGTTTTTGTAACAACATGAGATTATGTGTAGTGTTAGTGTTCTATATAAATTGAAAAGTAATGTTTTTTTGATATAGCAGTTTACCATAAACGTTGAAGAACAAGTCGTATGTGCGGGATTTCTCTTGGAAAAAGATGAGGGTGAGTGTTTGTATTTAGGTGATTCTTATTTTTAATTGTTGGTTAACTACCTGAGCATATAAGCTTATATTAGAGTTTGCTATTTAGTAGGGTTCTTCGAAGAATGTCGGAAGTTCAGAAGTTGTGATAGTTGAGTCGAAAGCCCCTGGCGCCCCTGCTGCTAAGGCCTTGCAATCATAGATTACTTAAACAGAAAATGATTGTTGAGGACAGTGGTGATTATGAATCTAGTTCTAGTTCGACACAACCGGAGTACGAAGATCAAGTTGAATCTAGCTCGGGGACATTAGAGAATATGCTGAAGTAGTATTTTATGAGTAAGAGTAAGAGAAGGAAGATGGGTGCAAGTCAGGCAGGAGAATCCAAAAGGAGGAAGGTGCCAAAATCTCAGGGACAAAAGGTATGTTAGAGGGTTGAAGTGCTGGAAACCCATTTTGACAATGTTGAGAAGGTTTGAATTCTTTCTTGTTGTGAATAATTCTGTAAAGCAAGCATCGATCATGTCCTTGTTTAGAGTTAGTTGTGTGTATGATATGTCATGCATGGGAATGTTTGAGTAAGCTGACTTCATTTTTCCTTTGTTTTTGTTACAGCAGCCAAACATTATCTGTAGAGTAGAATCCTTTTGCGATGATATTGATAACATTAGATCTGATGATCGTCGGATGAACTTGGTGAAAAGGATGGGGTTTAAAAGTTTGTTGAGTTTGGATATGAAGAACATTCCTCGCCAGTTTTGTTACTGGCTGATGACTAGAGTGAGGAGTGATGGGACCTTAACGTTTGGTGATGGTGGAGTTTTGTTGTTGGGTCCGAACCAAGTGTATTCAATCCTTGGAATAGCAATGGGGAATAGGCCGGTTCCTAGAGGGGTGGACATGGATTGTGTTGAAGAGTCAGAGAAGGTGAATAGGATTATTAATAGGTACGGTGTTAGGTCAAAGAAGGGGACTATATCTTTGGCTGAAGCTTCAAAAGCCCTTTGTCCAGTTGATAGTTCAGGCAATCTGATGAAGCTTTAGTCAGAGGAGGACCAGGAGGAATTTATGATGTTGTTCTTACTAGTGGCACTTGGGAAGATCCTTTGTACCACCACAAATTTGTCTAACCTCGCAGTGGCATTAGTTCCTGCTCTAACAATCGCGGCTTAAGGTAATGAGTATGACTAGTGTAGTTTTACATTTGATTGGTTGAAGGATACAACTTTACGTTTTCAAAGGTGGTTATGGTTTTAGGACTGGATGTGGTGGTAGTATTGTTTTCATACTTGTAAGTTTGCTTACTTGAATATTTGATGATATACACAAATAGTGATTATCAAATAAGTTACTCTCAAATAAGTTACCGCTGAATTTAATGTATGTCTTTTGGTTTTCATATTTTAGATCTTCTACCTAGATCATTTGGACCGCATTCCTCTAAAGTGGGGTGTGTTCCTGAGGCTCAAGGTGCTGAGCACGAATGAGGTGAAGGCTGTAGTGCAGGAGGACAAGTTGTCCAAAGATGAAGATGAGTACGACAAGCTATTATGTTATAGACTAGTTTTTGTAAATAATAATTTGCACTACTTGAATGAGTATGGCAAGCTTCAATCTTTATTACATTGGAAACAAATTGTAAAGCGTAATTTCTATATAAATTATTCTTGCAGCCCATAGATGTGGCGTACGATGAGCCACATCCCCTCGTTCCTAGGGACGGAAGAGGTGAAAGTGCAAGTGGGGTGCACTACTACCAAAAACCCCTATCGAGTCGCCTCTAAACCACCTTACATATCTGTTTCGGGTGTTTTTTGGATTTCCTCGGATACTGGTCGCGCTCTTCAGGCAATGAGACTCGGACACCTGCAAAATGAATGAATATTCCTTTACCGGAATATTCGCCTCCGACGATCAAGTTAGAGATCTGAAACGGAAAGGCTAGAGAGAGAAAGTAGAGAGAAGTTGGAGCTATTTAATGCTCTTTTTATGTAATGTCGTGATCCACCCCTCCCATCATAAATGATTGGGGTATTTATAGGGGTGGGAGTTTGTGCCCCTTTAGGGTTTGTAACCTAAAATTCCGTGACATGATTGGCTGCGCAATCAGGAGGTGCAATACGGGGGCGCCGTTTTGCGGCTTTCAAGAATATCTCTCGGGATTTGGGCCATGATGCAATAAGGCCTTTTTATGCTGATTTCAGGTGCTCTTTTGAGCGTTGGACACGCGTCATCTTCCCATAGGGACACGTGTTGCCCTTTTACTGGGCCACGTGTCGCTACGGGATTGGACCACGTATATGAGGTATTTTTACCCTAAACATTTGCCCCTCAGAGGGGGTGGCTCGTACGCTACAGGCCGCCTCCTCTGATCTTTCACCCATCTTGAGGCGTACGAGTACATGGAGACTGGGCATGTTGCTGAGAAGGCAAGCAGATCTGTCTGCCCTCATAAAGTTGGCCGTCTTGGGCTGGTTGACTGTCTTCGTCCGCCTAAAAACTATTCTAGGGGACGCTCGAGTCTGGGAGTTAGGCGGACGAACTATGCCACCCGGATTCTCGGGGGTGAGCTCGGACGCCCGGATTTTTAGGACGAAGCCCTTAATTCCATTTACTTGACCGTCTATTTGGATGCGCCGTTACTCGTCCGTCTCTTTCTCCGTCCAACTTAATAGGACTATCTTTTCACCCTTTTGAATTCTAGGTTAAATTTTCAAATTATAACCGTTGGAATTCTGAAGGCGGGAAAGATGAATTTACTAATATACCCCCGTAAATTTTGCTTATATATACAGAGGGTTTGACCTCACTTTTGCACTTTGGAACTTTGCGAATTTTAGAGAGAGATCAAAGCTTTTTAGAGAGAGAAAGTGATTTCCTTTGAATCTTCAAGAGCTCCGTCGTGTGATTGAGTTTTCCGGTCAATTTTCATGACTTCTCAAGAACTCTTCGAGTTTTCTACACAGATAGAGGTAGGCCACCTGTTTTCTTTCCCTTCTCCTTTACTTGTATTATTATTTTTCCTTTTGTTATTTATTTTTTCAAATCCGGCTCAACACTCGGCTTCGTCCGTTTCTCCTCATGAGGCCGGCCGTTCGCTTGAGACTGAGGAGTCTAGAGTGGACGGAGACGAGTTGTCTCCTTCATGGAGTGGGTCCATTTCTAGTGCGTACCTACTCACCTCCACCTATTCTTCTCCGTCCCTGCAGTCGGACATGGCAAGGACAATGCAAACGCATGATCTTCATGCGGCTAGAAATCCAGATGGTAGTCTGGTCAATCCTAGGAATCCTTATGACCCAAATAGCACGGATGTAGAAACCGGGTCTACTACCTATACGACCGCTTCCACGGGTACTCATTGCTTGACCGTGGAAGTAACTTCTTCTTTTGAAGAGCGCCAACGTGCACATGGCATCTCTTCTTCTGTGGGGGTGTCCGGGCTAACCCCGGAACTCAGGTCCTCATAACATGCCAACTCGACCATGCAAGCGACCGAGTTGCTATCTCGTGAAAGGCTTCCTTCCCTTTCTCAGGCGGCCACTGCTGGTCCGTCCGTCTCAGTTCCTGCACCATCCCATCTCCAACATAGCAGGCCGGACAGGCCTAGGACTGGGGTTATCATTAATGAGCCATCCGACCTGCCACCTCGCAGCAACCCTTCTTCGACAAATCAGGCGGCCGCTGCAGGGGATAAAGGCAAGGGTCCTTTAGTTCCTGAAGAGGCAGCTATCTCTAAGGGGCAGCCACAGCTCCAGAAGGAGGAGCTCGGCCGAGGCTGCTGATTTGGACAGAGTTCTGTCTATTGAATTTGGATCTGCTCCTCACCCTGGAGAAGAGGAGGCGGTGGATACGGCCGAAGGCGGGAATGCGACCGAGGGTGAGGCAACGACCGAGGAGGTCGTTGCCAATGTAGACACCTTTAAGGGCCCGTACGCCTGTACGGTGGGTAACACGGCCTTAGGCTACTTGAATGAGGGCCTTGACGAGTATAAGGCGTTTCTCCAGCTGGGAGAAGGATTTGAACTTAAGGCCCCGAAAAGGTCTCTTTCGGTGGCCGCCTAGGAAGATAAGTGGCCGTGCCACAGATCATTCAACGTCTACCGAGCTGCCTTAAACGTTGGACTTCGTTTCCCCCTTCACCCTTTCATTCGTACAGCACTGGACGAGTACGATATTGCCCTCTTTCAGCTGGTGCCAAACAGCTGGGTGAACATATTTGGGTACTTGGTAACGTGCATCCGTAAGGGCTTCAAGCCGGATTTTCCGGTTTTCTGCGAGATGCACGCAATAATCCGCCTCGAGAAGCACACGGACGGATGGTTCATACTTAGCACCACGAAAGATTATATGGTAGTGACGGACCGTGTGTCGAAGTGGCGTGATTGGAAGAACAGGTTCTATCGCATCAAAACAAAGGATACAGAGTTCAATCTGCGGATGAATCAGTTTAATGCCAAGCCGATCCAACTCGATCGAGGGGATTATAGACCATACAAACCACCCGTCCACCCAGACCAGGCTCACCAACTTGAATATTTTAAAGTTAGGAAGGTTAGACAGGATGGAAAGTTGGTGGCAGTGCCCCAGAACTGGATCCCCTTGGCCTGCGGGCTTCGGGACCCAATTTTTATGTCCGCATGCGGCCTGTACACGAACATTTCCCAAGGTGGGACTTCAGTTCTTTTTGACGTCCGAACTCATTTCGTGCTGGAAATTATTCTAACTGTTGGTTAAATTTTATTTTTGCAGAGGAAGCGTACGCCATGTTGGACGAGGAGCAGAAGGGGGAGGCTAACATGTCCGAGATTGATCTTTCTCGGTAAAAGGCTTGACAACGAGTGCACGAGCAGACCAAGGAGGTATGAGCTGCCCTCTTTTATGTCCTTTGCCGTACTGGTGCATCGGGGAGAAGCTTCCTCCCTTTTTGGCGCGGACAATTTCTTCTGTCCGTACTGCTACTATGGGGGGAGTCACCTTTTTTGCGCGAACTTTTCTTTATGTCCGTGCTGCTATGTTTGGATGGGTCTCCTTCCCTTTTTAGCACGGACGCTTACTTGCCTTAATTATTCCTACGCTAACTTCTTCCTTCCTTTGCAGCTGGCTACCCCTACCCCAAGGGCAAAACGAAAGGCACCGACCACCTCTTCCAAGGACAAGGACAAGGCATCCAAACAAATGAATTCGGTCTCTACTAGGACCCCTTCAGCTTCTGCGGCTAAGACGACGCCGCTGGTTGCTTCAAAGCAATCCAAAGGAGACCAACCCCAGCTAGCAACGAGTGGGGACTCCAAGTCCGTGGACCTGCCAACAAGGTCGGTCCACGACCTGTCCTTGGGAGAGGACGGGTGCCTTATTCAAAGGGTTTAGAAGTCGGACTGGCAAGCGGCTGCCGGTCACTCAACTGAAGATTTAACCGGCCGTAGAGGTGAAGAGGAGGACGAACCTCAACCTCCTCCTCCCTTCACCTTTAACTCCCCATCTCCTCCCAGCTTCTCAACTGGTCATTGACTGGTGCGGACAGAAAAGCGATGAGGGAGGACATGGCTAGGGCCGTCCCTCAGGAGCAGAGGGACAAGCTCCGGGGAATCAACGAGGGCTTCCTCGGTCCCATGATAAGTTGCAGCGCTGAGGTAACTGTCTGCATCCACTTGCTATTTTAGCTTCTATACCTGAATAATTTTTCTTACTTACGAATCTCTGTCCGCGCGCAGCTCTTTCTTAGGCTCACTGCCTTCCAAGAGTGGAAGGAGAAGGAGAATGAGCGGCTGAAAGAGGCCTGGGTCGCTGTCAGAAAGGCCCAGGATAAAGTGACGGGGATGACCTCCATCAAAAGGGTTTACTTAGAGACCCAGATTAACGCGCTGTCCGACAAGGCGGCGCGGCAAGCTGAGGATCTGGTAAAGCTGGGGAAGGCTCTTGAAAAGGAGACCTTAGCCAGGGACACCTTTCTACAAGAGAGGGACGAGGCTATCCTTAACGCCCAACAATAGAAGGAGGGCTTTGAGGCATCCGAAAAGCTGAAGGGGGACCTGGCCCTTGCCCAACAGAACCTGGAGACGGCCCTCTAAGAGGCGGAGGCCCTCAAGGCGGAGGTGGAGACGCTGAAGAAGAATGTCTCAGACTTGATTGAGCAGCTTAAGGCACCTCGCCGCCCAGCCCCACCGAGATCGTCCGTATTGAACACAACGCCGAGGAGAGGTTGAAAAGCCACTTCTTCGAGGCATTCGAGCTGATGGTGGAGGAAGGGGAGGCCGCCTATTATCAAGAGCGCTTCACTAAGCGTCTCAACTTTGTCTGCCTCAGAGAGGAGGCCAAGAAGGCCGGACAGCCTTCTCTCGAACTGGTCGTTACACTGGCCACTTTGGACGAGGAGGAAGATGAGGAGGGTGAGGCGGACGAGGCAAAAGGCGAAGAAGGAGAAGAGACAAAGCCTGCTGATAATGCATCCACTCTTGCCTCTAAGGAGCCTGCCCAAGATAAAGACTTGGCTAAATAGAGCCCAGGTCTTCCTCCAGCCGTCCCTTAATTCAAGCCTTTCAGTCTTTAACTTATGTTTTTGTTGAACAATTTTTTTTATTTGGTGCCGCCTGTTTTGAGCGGCTTTGTAAGATATTTTGCCGCCTTCTGAGCGGTTTTTATTAACGCAAATTTCGCCGCCTTATGAGCGGTTTTCATTTTATCTGTTCTATACTTAGCAAATTTTTGCGCATTTTTACGCTTTTATGCTTTCGTACGAACCTGGGGGGTATGACCCTTTATTCGGCGTTCGCCTAGTCCATATTCTGAGTGGTTTGATTGACCTGGTAGTTTTTATACCTTAAAGGGTATAACAACTAGGGAGTTAATCAAATCATAGTAATGATTGCCCTTGGACTAGGTGAAACGCTGAATCAACAGCTTATGCGGCCGCTTGATGTGCCTCATGTGAGTTGTCCGTTGAATCTATCGCTCGGACGTACTCAGGAAATTTCAAGTACTATCTTAACTTAGAAATTTCTAAATTTAGCTGGGCTATTATGCCTAGGTATGCCCTTGACAGATTTAGGGTACCTGATGCCTTTATCGTCCGCCCTGATGGGGGTTTACCTGTGACTTTCCAGTCATTATTCATATACATACTTATATATATATATACATACTTATATATATATATATATATATATATATATATATATATATATATATATATATATATATATATATTGGTGGTCCCTTGTGACCGTCTTATATCGTAAACAATTTTATTCAGATTTTATAGGCCATGTTGCTATGTTGCAAGCAACATAGTTATGATTTTCACTCGGCCTTTCAGCTCAAATAACAAAAAGCATATGCAAAAGAAATCAGATAATAAGATAACAATGCCTGACTTTTTCATTAATATGTCAAGATTACATTGTTAGGGCCGTACGGCTCTAATTACATTGCTCGGTCATTAAGACCTAGCTGTATATATAACTTTTTGGCTAAGTACAAAAGACTTTAAACATAATATTTTTTAAGATTGTCCGTGTTCCATGTTCATGGAATTGGACGGCCATCTAGGGCTTCAAGAGGGAAAGTACCATCTCGAACTTCTACGCTGATTCGATACGGCCCTTCCCAGTTTGGGGTTAACTTGCCATCCTCATTTGCTCGGCCTACAACTTTCATTTTTCTCAACACTAGGTCTCCCATCTTTAGCGGACGCTTAGACACTTGGCGATTATATGCCCTTTTCATCCTCAAGCGATATATTTCGTGCTTGAGCGCCGCATTGCCCCTGGCTTCTGGAAGAAAGTCCAGGGCGGTCTTCATGGCCTCCTAATTAGCTGATTCATCATATAACATCACCCGGAGGGTAGGCTTGTACATCTCTATTGGGAGAACTGCCTCAGCACCATAAACCAAAAAGAATGGAGTCTCCCCTGTGGAGCTTTTTGCTGTTGTTCGTACGGACCATAACACATTAACTAACTCATCGGCCTATAGGCTGCCTGCTTTTTCAAGCTTGCGCTTGATACCATTGGAGATCAACTTGTTGTAGGCCTCTACTTGGACGTTGGCTTGTGGTCGGCCGACTGAGGTAAAGCAATGAGCTATGCCCTGGTCTCCCAACCATCCCTTGAGCTGGCGTGTTTCAAACTGGGGCCCATTATCGAACACCATTGACTGAGGTACTCCATAGCGAGTAATTATGTTCTTCCATATGAAAGCTGACACATCCGTCCACTTAATGCCCCGGACGGCCTCGGCCTCGACCCACTTCGTGAAGTAGTCTACTGCTACCAACACATATCGCCTTTGACTAGACGCTGGTGTATACGGACCCAAGATGTCCATGCCCTATTTTGCAAAGGGGAGCGGACTACTTATGGCCGACAAATTGTTAGCTGGGCGATGAATTAAGGTTGCGAACCTCTGGCACTTATCACATTTCTGTACCATTTTCATGGAATCTTTTTCATCAGCCAGCTCTCTTTCGGATCGGCCGGGAGCAATCCATCCCTAAGGTAGGAAATGATTCCATCCATCCAAGTTGAGCTTCTATCAATGACCTGTACTGGCTCGGCATCAATACTCATCTTTTCCTTTACTTCCCAAAACACTGATCTGGGAGTATCACGTGATGCCGAGGATGCTAATTTGGAGAGGGCGCCCGCTTGATGATTGGACGAACGGGGGACTTGCTGCAGGGTAAAGTGCTCTAGACCCTTGGCTTCTTCTTTTACCATTTGCAAGTATTTCATCATGGCCGGCTCCTTGGCTTCAAAGTTACCATTAACTTGGTTGACTATAAGTTGAGAATTCGAGCTCACATCAACTTTAGTTGCCCCTGCTGCCTTACACATTCTAAGGCCACCCAGCAACGCTTCATACTCGGCCTCATTATTGGAGGCTTGGAACTGAAATCTCATTGCATATTCAAACTTATCTCCCTCTGGAGATTGACAGATAATCCCGGCGCCGTACCCGGTTGCCGTTGCACTACCATCTACATATACTTTCCAGATCTGGTCTCTAGCCGGTTGTAAGTCTGGCCGTGTCATCTCAGCCAAAAAATCAACAAAGGCCTGCCCCTTTATAGCTATCCTGGGCTCGAACGTGATGTTAAAGCCTCTCAGCTCTAAAGCCCATTTAAGCATGCGGCCACTAGCTTCTAAAGTTGCAAACGGCTTCTTGAGTGGTTGATCTGTGTAGACCACAATTGAATGTGCCAGGAAGTACGGCCGTAGCTTCTTTGATGCCATGTACAATGCTAGACCAAACTTTTCAACAGGGGGATACCTAAGCTCGGCGTTGTGTAGCACATGATTAATAAAATAGATTGGGATCTGGTGGCCGTCCCTTTCAGCAAGCAGGACGACACTTAAAGAGTGTTCTGAGATGGCGAGATAAATGTAAAACTTCTCATTCTTGAGTGGACTGACGAGCCGAGGCAATGTATGCAGTTGAATTTTTAATTGTACGAATGCTTCCTCATCTTCTTCCGTCCACTCAAACATGGCTTTCTTTTTGATAGTTTGAAAAAGGTATCAGCATTTGTCCCTTGATCTTGACAGAAATCAACCGAGTGCTGCTAAACAGCCGGTCAATCTTTGCACCTCTTTAGTTGTTCTTGGAGACTTCATGTCCAAGACGGCTTGAATTTTTTCAAGGTTAGCCTCGATTCCACGTTGATCAATCAAAAATTCGAGAAATTTACCGAACTCAACGCCAAAGACACATTTCTTCGGGTTTAACATCATCTTATGCCGCCTGAGTTCGGTAAATGTTTCTCGAAGATCCCATAGATGGTCGGCCGGCTCCTTTGACTTGACAATCATGTCATCAATGTACGCCTCCATATCTCGGCCGAGTTAATCTCTAAAGACTGTATTGACCAGCCGCTGAAATGTAGCAGGGGCATTCTTGAGGCCGAATGGCATAACTATGTAATAGTACAACCCTTGCTCGGTTACAAATGCAGTCTTCACTTGATCTTCTTCCCATAGAGGAATTTGATGGAATCCGGAGTATGCGTCCATGAAGCACATTAGGGCATGCCCGGCCGTGGAATCAACTAGGCGGTCGATTTTAGGCAAGGGAAAGCTATCCTTAGGGCATGCCTTGTTCAAATCTGTATAGTCCATGCACATCCTCCAAGTCCCATTCGACTTTTTCACAAGAACTACGTTAGCTACCCAATCTGGGTAGTAGCATTGCCAAATGAAACCAGCGTCCAGCAGCTTTTTCACTTCAGCTACGGCCACTTGGTTCCTTTCTTCTCCATGATTTCTTTTCTTCTGGCCGACAGGTTTAATGACTAGGTTCATAGCCAACTTGTGCACGACTAGGTTAGGCCTTATGCCTGGCATTTCACTAACTACGAACGCAAACACATCTTTAAATTCTCTCAACAGCTGAACTAACTCATCTCCAAGCAAACCCATAGCTATAGTGCCTACACTGACCGTCCGACCTGGTTGATCGGGGTCGAGCACTACATCTTGGTGATTGCTGGCCGGTTGGGGTCTTAGCTCTTCAGGCTGACCGACGGTCATTAACTGCTATGCCTGGTCGGCCATGGCCTGCTTTCGCTTTTGGCTGACCTGGTATGCTTGGAGTGGGGGTTTTTCCCCTATTGACTCGGACGGTTTTCCATTCCACGAATCGTTGGCTTAACAGCTAGTTGATTACATTCTTTTGCCATTTTTTGACTTCCTTGAATCGAACCAATTTTTCCGTCCGATCGCTCAAACTTCAATAGCATCAAATTGGGGACGATCACAGCCTTTGCAGCATTTAGGGTGGGACGGCCGAGTATGACATTATAGCCAGTCAATTCTTTCACCACTAAGAATCGGACGACCATATCCCTTCCTTCCCCTTTCTGCCCAAATCGGACTGGCAAATCTATCTGTCCGACTGGGTAAATGATGCTTCCTCCAAACCCCACTAAGGGATGAGTGATGTCTTTCAGAGCATCTTCCGGGAAATTCAAATTCTTCAGGGCGGCCAGGCTAATAATATCGGACGAGCTGCCCGTATCTATTAGTATTTGGCCCACTTTCAAGTTGGCTATCTTCATGATGAACACAATAGGATTGTTGTGCAGGGCTTTGACCTCCCCCCGGTCGGCCTCACTAACGGTTACTTCGGGGAAGGGTTCGGCCTTCACCGCGTCCTCTTGCATCACCTTTCCCAAGTTCCAAGTGTTCTGCTTGATTCCCTTTATGGTGGGGCCGCCTGAGGCGAATCCCCCTGATATTACAGCCACAAAGCCTGAATCGGTACTATTCCCATCATCTTCCTTGTCATTTTTCTTTTTCTTTTCGGACGTATTGTCTGTCCGTGTATAAGTGAATTTGGAATTCATCACATAAGAGTTCAGCATGCCCTTCTCAGCTAGCTTGTCCAACAGTCTCTTCAGATTGATACAATCGTTTGTGTGATGCCCCACATCTTTGTGGTAGTGGCAGTACTTGTTTTTGTTCCTGTACTGGGCCGAGCTTCTTAACGGCTGGGGCATTTCAAACTCGAACTTATCCTTGATTTCCATCAAGATAGAGTAACAATCCTTGTTGAACTCGTACTGGGGCTCGTACGTCTTGACTTTCTTTGATTTTGGTTGTTGGCCATCGGCCACCCAAACTTCTTTCCTTTTGCTTCCTTCCTTCTTTTTACTGGCCAAGTCTTGCTGAGTAGATTGTCTCTTCTCAGCCCCCTTGGCCGGCGCCTCTGCTTTTGTAAGTGAACCAAAGTCGGCTGCTTCAATGTAGGCCTCGACTTCCCGCAGAACGCCTGCGTATGTCCGAACCTTTTTTCTTACCAAATCAAACTTAAAACCATTATGCCTTAATCCTCAGAGAAATTCAGAGTAAGCCATTTCATCCGGCAGATTATGAATCTGGGCTTTTTCTTGGTTAAATCTTTAGACGTACGACCGTAGGCCCTCATTTTTTCCTTGCACAATTGTTGCCAAATTGAGACTTGTCTTTCGAGGTGGTATGTTGTATGAGAAATTCCCCACAAACAACAAACTGAGTGTGGTAAAGCAATTGATACACCCGGCCGGAAGGCTATTGAACCAATCCTGCGCCACACCCTTCAAAGTGGTCGGGAAGCATTTGCACCAGGTAGCGTCATCTACGCTTTGCAAGTACATCTGGTTTCTGTACGAAGTGATGTGTTCCTCGGGGTTACCCGTATCATCATAGGCACCCACAAGTACACTCTTCACCTTCGGCGGCTGAAGAGCGCTTAAAATTTCTTGCGAAAATGGAGGCAGCTTATCTCCAAGAGTCAACAAACTCATTTGCCAATCAATTGGCTGGGGTTGCACGGACTGTCCGGCCAAATAGGGAGTCTGGCCGAACGTCTGGCCAAATGGCCCATATTGTCTGAAGACCTAGGGACTCGGCTGCAGAATGCCGTTGAAACCCTGGGGGGATTGATACTGAAGCGGTTATACTGGAATGGGGGTTAGATTACGAACAGCCTGACTCATGCTGGAGATGGCCAAGTTGCTATGTTGGGAAAGAGAGTGGTTAGAAAATTCATCCGGCATTGTGGGAGTAGAGGCCGTGTCTGAGTAAGCGGCACGTTCCCGTTGTTTATGCCAAAGGTAGTCTCTCGCGTCCTTCTAGTGTCGAGACGGCTCTGTCTCCTCTCTTCGAGGCTGTCTGCCCCTCCCCCCAGCCCACTGGGTTTTCGCCAACAGACTAGACAAATTCGTCCGTGGCACCCTAGGAGACCTTCCATTCGGCCAGCGAAATGGGGTGTTCCCAGCATCTATTGCATTGGTTGCTCTGTTATGAGTTTTCTTTGGAGCTCTTTCTCCCTCTTTTTTAGGCGGCTGCCTAGAGGTAGAAGCTCGGTTGCTCTCAAACTCTTTCTGAAGTTTGTTGAGTGCGGTCTGCAAGGAAGCAACAGTAACTGGAGGATCATCGACCTCTTGAAATGAGGTGGTCAAAGGATTACTGGGATGAATTTTAGGGACTATATCCTCTACATGTCCGTCCTCGCCTGGACGAGGGCCGGTATTAGGTGTCTGACCATCTATTGCCATAACGGACGAGTATCCCCACAGACGGCGCCAAATGTTTCGGGTGTTTTTTGGATTTCCTCGGATACTGGTCGCGCGCTTCAGGCAATGAGACTCGGACACCTGCAAAATGAACGAATATTCCTTTACCGGAATATTCACCTCCGACGATGAAGTTAGAGATCTGAAACGAAAAGGCTAGAGAGAGAAAGTAGAGAAAAGTTGGAGCTATTTAATGCTCTTTTTATGTAATGTCGTGATCCACCCCTCCCATCATAAATGATTGGGGTATTTATAGGGATGGGAGTTTGTGCCCCTTTAGGGTTTGTAACCTAAAATTTCGTGACATGATCGGCTGCGCAATCAGGAGGTGCCATGTGTAATACGGGGGCGCCGTTTTGCGGCTTTCAAGAATATCTCTCGGGATTTGGGCCATGATGCAATAAGGCCTTTTTATGCTGATTTCAGGTGCTCTTTTGAGCCTTGGACACGCGTCATCTTCCCATAGGGACACGTGTCGCCGGATTGTGCCACGTGTCGCTACGGGATTGGACCACATATATGGGGTATTTTTACCCTAAACAATATCGCTTCAAGAGTTACACTACAGGTACCGACACAATAGGTACTCGCCTTATGTGTCGCCTATGACATGACGCCTTAGATTGGTTTATGAGTCGCCTTTTGCATTACAGGTGACACGCTAGGTTGGTTTGTAAGTCGCCTTTTTCATTACAGGGGACGCGTTAGGTTGGTTTATGAGTCGCCTTTTTCATTACAGGGGACACGTTAGATTGATTTATGAGTCGCCTTTTTCATTATAGGCGACGCGTTAGGTTGATTTATGAGTCGCCTTTTTCATTATAGGCGACGCGTTAGGTGTATTTTATGAGTCCCCTGCTTTTTATGAGGCGACGCTTAAAGTAATTTTTTGAAAATTATAATTCTTCAATAGCGATGCCCAAAATACAATTTTATTTTCTTTTTCCTCATTAAATTCACACTTGCTACTATAATTACAACCTATGTAGGACTTGAACCTACATCTATGTGCAATAGCACATTGGTCTACCATTTGAGCTAATAGGCTTTTGAAAACTTCTATGGCAAAACTTCTATAAAATTAACATTAGAAATATCAACATAAACATAGACAACCTAGAATAACAAAGACAAGTGACATAATCTTAATCTTTCAACTCTATGATCTTGTGTTTCTTTTTGTCTTTCTGCTACAAGCTCTTAACTTTGGCTAATAAATCATTAGCCAACTTTTCCATCCCCAGCTCTTTGAATTTGAGAGCATTTTTTCAATAGTCAAGTTCCTTTGTTTCTCATATTCGGTCAACTTTGATGGTTAAGGTACTTTTAAGCCTACCTTTGAACCTAAACTTTTTCCTTGGTTTGCCATATTCCAAAATAAAAAAAAATTAACAACATAAGAATGAAATACAATCCTACAACCAGTATAGTACACATAACTAAATGACCAATAGTATAAGGCCACATACCTAATGTATAAAGTTGAAGACATAATTATACCAAAAACTATGACATTTAAGAGTAAGTATACACTATCATTATCAATCCAATATGACACTATGACAGTAACAATATCGTCTTATTTTCCAAAGATATTGTACATGTTCCACTTTAATTGAAATCCCCCCAAAAAAGATGCATAATAACTGAATTTAAAAACAGGTGAATAATAGGATATCATAACACACAAAGCAACATCATTTATAAAACAAACAAATGTATCACGTTTAAGGTATATAAATTAATGTGAAGACTAATAAAATTTCTTGAAATTAACTAGCATATTTTCAACAACACATGTTCACAGAATCAATAACTAGTGATGTTTTCTAGATTATGTGTAGACACTATCCTTTAGTGCCCATAATCACATTAATACTAATATAAGGTTTGACAAAGTTCAATCCTTAATACTCCATTAAATATCAAAACAGGACATATGTTAACTAATTAATTCAACTATTGCAAGTTTGCAACAACTTTTGGCTGTAGTACTCTAGACTTTCTCTAATTCCAACTTTCCAAGTATTTGAAACTAGAAAATCCCAAACACAGGGGAAAAATAATCAAAAGCTGACTTAGTATAGCAATTGTATAAAATCATTATTGTGAATTCCCAAATAATATACATCAGAAAAAATTAGCCTCCAAAATGAGCACATATATAAATCAAGGGACAAATTCCAAATTTCCCTCAAATTACAGCGACATTGTATGTCAAAACAAATACGGAGTACAAACATCTCCATAAATGAGCATAAGGGAAAAAAGGAAAATACAAATGGCAATTTTCACACCATGTCACTCGACTTTAAAGCTATTACTATACACAAGAAAGCTATATGATACATACCTTTTTTTTCATGTCAGGAGGCACTAGGTTCTACCAAAAGTTTGCGATCACGAAGAGACATCACAGTTTCAAAAGCACCCACCAAAGCTTTGACCTTACATTTCCTAGTCTTGACACGCTTGCTTGCTTCTTGGTGTCTCAAACGAACTTTTTCTGATTCAGGTTCAGCATCCTGCGTTTCATTTCCCATATAATGGAAAACATCAAATAAAGATAAAATCAAAGAATAGACACAAAAATCCCATAATACAAAATCAGAATCAATGCTTCAATTAACAAATTAAACATTATCAAAATCCAGCCAAAATATCGACTAATAGATGAACCCCTAACTTTTTATAATGAAAAAAACAGTTAATTCTTATGTGGATGGAAACCCTAACTTTGATAGCAAGAAGACCAGTGAGAGGCGCATTTGGGCAGACGGCGGAGGAGAAAGTGGTGACCACCATGAAGACGGCTTCGTCGTCACTTTTGAGGTGAAAAAGATAAGAGATCGAATACGACATATCTGATAACGGAGAAGGGACTAGGAGTAGTCGTTGTCGGTGAGTTTGCGAGGGGATGAGATTGAGAGGAAAGAGTATGGAGGAGTAAGGTAAGAGGCGAAGAGAGGAATGAAAAAAAAGACTAAGGGAATGAATAAGGGAGGCGATGAGAGAGGAACAAAAAATAAAGGAATGAATGAAGTTTCTAAGGTTTTGCTTTTTGTCAATAAAAACTTGGAAAAGGTGTCTCCTGTAATTGTACATGATTATAGGCGACTCGTAAAGTAATACTTTATGAGTCACACATGATGAAATACGGGACACGTATAGTTTGCGTGTCGCCTATTATAGTGTAGGTGACATTTATAACTCTCAATTTATTTTTAGATACCTTTTATGTGTCACATGCTTTGTAAGAGGAGACTCTAAAACCTTACGCATCACATATTAATTTGAGGCGACTCTAAAAGGGCGACTCAGTAGGGTATTTTTGTAGTAGTGGTGGTAGACAACTCCCGGATGTGTAAGAGCTCCGCTGTCAATACTTTAGCGGACCGGGTAGTCTCTAATCCATGTTGTGTACATTTTAAGATTAATTGGGTGTATTTAATATTAAAGATGTTATAATGTTGTTGGAATGGTACTAGGTGATGGCATAGCTTACCCCTAGGATTGAGTCCCTTGTTGAGGGGATTGTGGTGAAGGCTGTAGCAGGTTGTACCTCAAAGGCAACAGAAGTCATCGAAGTAGGGGGAGGTAAGGCATGTAATACCAATGATTCACCTTCTGTCAAGAGCCTTGGGAAAGCTCCAAAGGAGGTTAATAGACTAGGGACAATAGGTCAAGGAAGTCTTGTTGAAAAAGATTATGAAGACCCTAGGGCCAATGCCATGAATGCAGAGCTTTACACGGGAGAAGATAAAGTTAATGATGGTCCTATGGATTCGAATATGAGTGATGGAGACAATGGGTTCATTTGGGAGGCTAACCAGGGGGAGGGGTTGAATGATGCTGATCCGAATCGTGCCATTTTGTAAACACCGAGTAACAAGCATCTTGTTATTTTTGTCGGGGTTGGAAGGACCAGAAGAATGACCTTTAGTAAGTAACTAAAGCTTTAGTCTTTTTTTTTTGTATTCTAATAATTGCCCCTATTCTCGTAGCAGTGACTTTGTTGCTGTGTTTGCTGTGGTGTTGTATTCCCGGACCTTCAATTATTGAATGCAAAGGCATGGATGCTACTCGACGGGACTATTATCGCATTGTCTCTGGCCAAGCTAGGGTTTGTGATCAGTACGTTCGGATGGCTTTTGCTTTGTACACTAAAACTTGGATGCATGAATATGGTGAAAATGACAAGCGTATTCTTCTGGATCCTACCTATGCCGTAAGTGTCTTGAGTTTTTTAATCGTTTGTGATTTAGTTTATTAATGTTAACTGATAAAATGGGTGCTTTTGGTTTTAGGTTAGTTGTTTGTGATGTAGAAAAAGGGTGACATTAAAAAACTAGCTAGGAAGTACGGGAAGTCATTCCTTGCCTTTTATTTGGATCGGATTTGTGCGGTGAGTGATTGTTGGGGAGTCGTGTTTCCCTTTAATATATTAGCAAATTGTTTGATAAAAATACTTTGTTAGGTTTTCTTGCCCGTGTTAGAGGTGGATGAGAAGGAAGGAGAGCATTGGTTGTGCCTTGCTGTTGAATTGAAGGGAAGGCATGTTTGGCTTATTGATTCCTTGTATGACCAACCCTTCGATACACATTCACAAGATGTGGATGACCTGGTATGATGTTTGTGTTTAATTGTAAATGTTATTATTCTATTGGAATACCTACTTATGGAAGGATCTTTATGGATGCAGATTAGGGCATTGGATGATAAGTGATCCATTGTGGGAGAAGGGTAATATGAGCAACTGGCCTAGGAGAGTTTTTGATGTTCACCAGAAAGACACGTATGTTTTTAGATTTTTCTTGTGAATGTTATTTTAATTTGATTGAAGTGGGTTTATGTGTTTGATCCTCCTTATTGTCTTTATGTAAGAAAAATTATTATTCTGTTCAAACCGTTATGTTGTTTGAATTTTCATATGCCGAATTTATCCTGTAAATATGAATAGTATTATTTTTTGCATTTTCATAGCAACTCCTTCGGTGTCCTTTTACAGTGGTATGAACTTCAATTCCAACCAGATAATGAATGTTTGGTGTATAACTATAGTCCGTAACTATAGGCGTCGTTCGAAGCACGCCTACTTACGCATGTTGTGAATATGTTTGTCACTCATAGGAAGTGGGAATTGACATATACGATTAGGGACAAGAAAATTAGGGAGCCGCCAACAAGTTTTTAAGGAACTTGTAAACAGTTCATGGATCATTATAAGGCAACCACGATAAGAGACAACGATAGGCAACAACGATTGACTCGTGAAGGTTACACCTTATTCATAATCCATGAGATTACTAACTCTATATGGTTCGGAACCACGAAAGCAGAATCAGGGATGATGGTACGAAGTGAGTCATGGAGTCTCGCCCGTATGTATTGGCCTCTACTCGATTCTTATAGCGAAAAGTATTCCCTGCGATCTCAATGGCATGCAAACAAAGATTCAATTTGCTCCAAACTAATATTAGGATAAATTGGTTGAATATTAATGCAACACATAATTCTAAAATATTAGTGGTCACTTTAATTAATAACAAGATTAAAAAGGAACCTAAACTGATTGTCCAAATTATCTTATTAGGCGTGATTTTTAGTTACATATTCCCTTTAAACATGCAATATAGTGATTAATAATAAACAACAACATTGGAAGCAATTTAACAATAATGTCGTTAGTAAAATCAAATTATAATAATAACCCTAATCATGATACTAGCAATAAAGAATAAAAATAAGAGTAATTAAATGAATAAATTATTTACTTTCCGCGTATCTTTAAATCGCTACATCATAAAAAATTGTTAGAAACTTCAATAAATATATAAATCAAATAGAAATTAAATTAAATAAAAGTAGAGTCGATTTGGGGTCAAACCCTCAGTCGGTTCTACCTTTCACGCCTTAGTTTAAGTATAGAATTTCGGGTGTTGTATGGACTCCTTGGAGTGCTTAAGGGAAGAAATAGTGTAATTAGAAAAATAGGTTTAACGCTTAGAATATGAGAGAGAAGGGAAAATGATTTTTTTGTGTATAAGAGAAGAGAGAATGATTTTGGTGCCTAAGAGAGGAATCACTAGTAGAAAAAAGCAAATTGGCACCGGTTCAAAACCCCCCTAACCTACCGATTTTGAACCGTTAAGAGAGGAAGAGAGAATGATATTTGGTGCCCAATCCCGCCAATTTTTTCCCCACCAGTTTTTAAAAATCAACCTCGTATTTATAGAAAAAATATGTGGGGTGGGGATGACTCGGTGCCCAACTATTATTTTCTACAAGTGAAGAGAGAATTATTTGGTGCCCTGAAATTGAGGAAATCAACCTCGTATTTATAGAGAAAATATGTGGGGTAAAGCACGGAACCCTAGAAGTGAAGGCGCCATGAACCCAGAAAAAACGCCGTTCACAGAAAATATGTCGCGCCACGTTGTAAATTGCCGTGACACAGCAGAAAATGCCGTTGCGCGGCAATTCTGACGTGACGCAGTAAATTCCAATTTTTACGTGTTTTTAAAACTATGATAACTTTTGATCTGTAACTTGGAATAAGGAATATAATATGTTGTTGGAAAGCTTATCAAGTCTACTTTTCAATTCAACTAAAATCAGGTCAAAATATTTTATATATTTTAATATATGGTCGTTTTATTTAAAGGGTGTCAGTTTTGGGCCGAGTTTAGTGTTTAGCTCATATCTTCTTCATTTTAAATCAGAATTGGTCTTATGATATACCGATGGAAATATTATTTCAAGGCCTATCTAACCAAATAATATTTGGATCAAAATTATAGAGCCAAAAAATCAATTTAGCTCGGTTTTATGATGTGGACACGAAAAGAGGAAAATAAGTTATGGTTTGGGGAATTAGGCTAAGAATTGGGTTGGTTTATGAGACGTATGAGATTAAATATGGAATTAAGCACTCCCAAGATTAAATACTAGAACAAATCAATGATGGCGGTGAAAGGTCGTTCATTATCGGGTTTGGTTTTAGGGAGACATTTTTAGGTGTCTATAGTAACGAATGACAATGTTCCTTGTGTTTTGCAATCTCAGGATAATGTGTGCCAACTTAGGCTCAGTTTCTTCCTGCACGACGCGCACAGTCCCCACAATGATCTCCATGAGCAGGTAGAGGACATTGTCCCAAAAGATCGCAGGGTTGGGAGGAGGAACAATTCTCAATTAACGATGTAGTGGTAAACTAAACTTTCAGCTGCTGGTGTTAACTTTCAGCTGCTATGTGTTGTGTGTTTGTTTTTTATTACTTCTCGAGGTCTTTGGTATCTCTGGAGATGTTATGACTGTTTCTGTGTGGTGGTTGAATATCAAAATTGGGGTTTGGTTGAACAATTTCATATTGGTTATGGGTTTTTTCTAAATTGGTACTATATGTTTTGCATGGATTAGTAAATAATTGCTACAAATGTTTATTAGGAAATGTAGTTTTCTTTAAATAAAAACACCTTAATAGCATTGCATAGATAAGACAGGGAAATATGAATTACATAAGATGCCTATAGTAGTTCGGTAAATTACATTATCGGATACATTAGGAAATATTAAATAGTTTCTTAGCAACACAAACCATACTTAGGGATCAGTAATTTGTGACATTAGAATTGTTACTATCTTAATAGCAATATTGATTTCCTCTAGCAAATCTACCAAAAGTCACTATCATCAGTTTCCCACCCATTTGCTGACTAAGCCCTCGTTTTCATTTCGAACAACTTTTTCGCGTACTCTAACTTCTGAACTGGGTAATCACTGTAGTTGAATGGCACATCAGCCAAAACATTAGGCTAAGCCATCTCGTCCCACCCATTTTCAGCTAGCATCTTACTTCTGAAGTAAATTCTTTGATCTAGATCATTTGCTACCATCTCAATCGGGTCTTCATGAGAAAACTTTAGCCACTCGAATGTCAACCCGTACTTGTTTTCTTCTGAAAAAATGCACTTCCTTCCCAATAGAAGAAGTCCATATTTCTCTTTGTTAGTGTATTTGAATTTCAAGGCATCATCTTCCATGGAATACCAACACCCAAGGCAGTCTAACAATTCAAAGAAGCGTTTCAAATACACACAATAATTGGGAAAGTTGTGACACTCGTTCAACCTTTTTTTCAATTGTCTCAAGTCAAAAATCAAACAGATTTTTGATACGTGGAGAAAATAACACATAAAACAATAAGCCTCTTTGTGAAAGTGTCTTGGCTTGCCAATTCTAAATATTGTGAAGAAAGGGTAGTCCAGGTGAAAGTCAATACCTTTGACAGGATCAAGTACTCCTCCCCTTGCAATAATTGCTAGTTGATGGGCGCTCATCATACATTTGTAATGTATAGGCATGTGGAAATTCTGGATGACATTATTCAGATCTTGGAGACCATTGTTCTTCAACTTCCCTACCATTCGCAAAAGCCTCTTCCTATTCTTCTTAGCGTGGATGTTAGCTGCACCCCACGCAGAAAATACATGTTAGTATCAGCGTTACAAGATTAAAGATTTATTAGGTTAAAAAAAATTTACATTTGTTCCCCATTTGCTCCCTTAACACAACTAAAAACACAATTAATGTCACTGAATATTTGTACCCTACCAATACATTATAGAATCCTACCACTGCATATATATATATATATATATATATAAAAGATGGATGGGGAAGTAATTGTGATAAATGTCGTTTAACCTACCCCATCTTTCTATAATGTTTCAAAATGATATTTTGGAGGAGAGAATTGTTACTAGCTTTGTTTTATATTTTGTCTTTTTCATTCACTCATAAATAATGGAGCTTGCCTAGAGCCAAACGCTGAAGAGCTTCTTTTTGCCAATTCAGATGTCTTTTCATCAAAATGGAAACATTAGTTAAACGATAAATACTTCCAACTATATTCGTTGTTATAATAGTTGGATTTTAAGAGATTTTTCCTAAGTAAAACAATAAGCCTCTTTGACATTTTACTTTAAAATTAAAATTAGTTGATCTTAAACACATTGGTCTTCTTATAAGTACATTGGTCTTCTTATAAGCACTTGATACAATAACTCGTTTCTTAATGAATCCACATCTCATTTGCCATTTTGGCTTTTTTTTTTGTCATATAATTACTTGTCACATTAAGTCCTATTTCCTCTCTTTTGTTATTTTTTTTTCATATAATTACTTGTGCCATTAAGTCCTATTTCCTCTCTCTCTCTCTCTTTTTTTTTTTTTTTTTTTTTTTTTTTTTTTTTTTTGTTCCATATAATTACTTGTGCCATTAAGTCCTATTTCCTCTATTTTGTTTTTTCTTCTTCTTATAATTATGTAAAGAGTATGTCATCACTGGTTCAAAGATTTTAAGGATGATAAATAATAAATTTCAATTTTGATCAGTTACTTCCTTGGGTAAAATAAATTGCTCCCAAACCTTTCTTCATAAAAGTAACAAAATTTTAATTGTACCCCAACTAATTTTTAACAACTAATACAAGGGGCAAAGTCTGGAAACAAAGCTCGAATCTTTTGTCTTTATCTTGGTTTACTCTATAGCATGTGTGTTAGTAGTAGGATTCTCTGGTTCAGTCCATCAAAAAATTATGTCAGTGGTATCAAGTGTAAGTCTAGTTTTCAGATTTCATGGGATTCTTTACCATTATTAGTTTGTGTTTGAAATTTGCTTCCCTGACAGTCTGTCACTTACATACATTGACCATCAACAGCAAACACTTACATAAATTGATCACTTACATGCTTGTGTGAAATAAAATTGCTGGCTACCTTTCCTCAAAAAAAAAAAAAAAAAAAAAAAAAGAAGAAAAAAAAAGAAAAAAAAAACCTTACTAAAAAATTTAAGGATTTCACCAACTACTTTTATGAAGATAATACAAGGTCCAACCTCAAAACAAATTTCAAATCTTTTTCTTTGTCTTTAGTATGTTACAAGTGCACTTAGTTTCTCCAAATTCCTTTCTATTTGTCTTTGTCTTTAGTGTGTTTGAAGTACAACATTAATGTTCCTTGTATTTCTTTTTTTTTTTTAAAAAAAAAGGTCCCTTCCTAGACTGTGTGTGTCAGTTGTAGGTTTTACTTCTTCAGCCAAACTAAACAGTATGTCAGTAGGGTGTACTTACTTCAATGACATTTTTAATTTTTTTTGAATTGTGGTAGCTTAAGGGTCAGTAGTTGAATTTATATCACCTCCAAAACAAACTTATTGCCTTTTCATTTCCCATCTCCAAAAAAAAATTTAATTTCAAGCATCTTCAAAATGTCAAACACAATCGCCATATCTCCCCCACTCTAGCAACCAAGTTCACCCCTTTACAGTGTTAGGGGAGTTCCTATGCAATCACACCCAATCCACCTATCTTCTACTTTAGTCCCTTCATTGCTACCTTTGAACCAGAGCTCAATTTCAATACTCCGTACTATGCCAATCATATGGACTTCGACCCTATCCCAGTTAAGGAGCTTCGAGACCAATTGATTGAATCCCTTGATTACCGCACCACTACCTTTATTTGCAAAAGTGTGATGGAGGTTCGAGACATTGATGCTTGCCCAACTTACTACCCACTCCCCCCTGATCTGGAAGGGTACATGAAGAAGGGTGTGGGTGCCTTTGTGAAGTGGGTTTGTGAAAAAAAAGAGGTAAGGACGAAACCTTTGTTCCTCAAGAACTCGTTCCAATATTTGATTTAAAGCCGAGAGTGAGGATTGAATTGCTTCCCTTGTATACCCTCCCCCTTCAAGAGAGACACCTATTCTTTTCCCACATAAGTGCAGATATACATGTGATGGAGGTCCATGATGAGATGAACATGATGAATGTGAATGTCTTTGCTTACAAATCTGAAAAGATCAAGGTGAGGTACCACCGCGTCTCTATCTATGGTTCCAAGTACAATGCTTTGCCAAAAACTCCAAATTTCCCTATTGGATTTGTTGTGGTTGTTTGGAATGCTCAGTGTGTTCACATACCATCTTTTAAGGAGACATTCACAAAGCTGTTCAATGCCTACACACCAGACGTTGTCATAGTCACTAACGCTGGAGTTGATAATTCGATGCTATACCACATAACAGAGCAGCTTAATGGCGTTTATGAAGTGGATGCTTTTGGAACCTCTAATGGCTACAATGGTGTTCTTCTCATATGGGCGAAGCAAGATGTGTACCTGTGGGTGAATTAGAGGGGCAAGCATGGTTATGGTCACTAGCTCGGGGTTGCCATTGAGGTAATTTCTGTTCTTGCACAATTAGTCTTATTTTATTTATATTCTTCTAACCATAGTTCTACTTAATATATTTGTTTCATTTAACTGCTCGGTTCATATGTCCTTTATCATTTAATTGTTGTCTTCTACCTATTATGACTTACTCTTCAAATTCTTGTCTTTAACTGTTGTGTATATTTTAATTGCATTGTAACTTCATATAGCCTTAAAAAGAATTCTTGTCTTCTACTTCTTAGAGTAAGAACTCTTCATATTCTTGTCTTTAATTGTTGTGTGTGTTTTAATTCGTATGTAACTTCATGCCTTAAAAATAATTCTTGTCTTCTACTTTTTAGATTAAGAACTTTTTTATTCTTGTCTTAATTTGTTCTCTATAATTTAATTGAAATATAACCAGGCTAGTGGTAAATACAATTCCCAGTTTCTGCCATCTTCTTCCACCTATTATTCAGACTAGGACACTTTTGAGGGCGCATCAGCGGAGTTTTAAGCTAAGTGTAGTGGAGATGAAGGTTGCAGTGGACGGGTTTATAATTTGGCTTAGTATTGCTTAATTTTAGACTTATGGATAATCGTTCGACATATGTTTTAGTAGTTAAAACTTTAGACTTATTACTCATGTATGAAATGTTTCATGTGTTTGCTTGGTTATTATATTGTTGTGTTTGTTTGGTTTTATTGTTATTGTTATGCGTGGTTTATTTCTTGTTAGTATTAGGAAAAAAGGAGGTTCAAATAATACTTCCAATGAACACCAATTTAAAGTCGTTACATTCAACACTAGAGACCTCATTACACCTTATTTATAATTAAATCAGCATTCAAGTCTGATTTCTAGCTAAATAAAACCTAAACAGATTTTAACCCTTAACATAGAATACAAACATACATAAACCAACAACCATGGCTATCTTGATGCACTTTACAAGAGTTTGTTCAATTGCATCTAGCCTTTGCCAAATAATTGCAAATCCTTGGTTCCCAGACGGTGCTATGATGAGATCTTCTTCTTTAGCCCACTACCAAAAGGTATATCTTCTACACTTGTAGTATGGCTTTCTAAAATTTGATTTCGAAAGGGAAAACTGAAACTCCGCTATGGTGTTGCCGCCATAGTTGCACCTTTTCCCAGCCACCCGTATAATATCTAAGTCCGAGTTATGAAAATGAGTCCCCCTAACATTTAATCTCCTTGATGTCGAGGTTGAAGACATGGTTGAGCTTTTATGAGATGATTTGTAATGGAGGTGTGTGTTGGTGTGGAAAGGTAGACCCTTTGTACCATCTTACAAATAGAATGGAATTGTTTCGAGTTTTTGTAGGGAAAAAACCATACATTACGCGCCTTATTAATACTATGAAAGTGCTAAATATGTCGGTTTGGGTTAGGCCCATTGAAAACGTATTTATCGTTTTACCTATATTACCGTAGTTAGATATTTTTACAGTCCAATGGTAATAAGAATTGTCATCAATGGAAGTCCATTAAATGGGTACGTTATTAAATTAATAAGCATCAAACACTAAAATTGAATGTTGTACAACAATGACTTTTGGAATGCGCTGTTCACACACTAAATTCAACTGATAAGCATTAGTAGAATGTCCTATTCACAAACTAAAATTCAATGTCAAACCATAATTTTGTGGAATGCCCTGTTCACAAACATGCAAATACTATTTACGCCATTTTTTCCCCTCAAAAACAGCTCTTGGCTCGCTATAAATACCCACATTTCAATTTGTTTTTGCATCACAACACACATTTTTGTTTTCCTTATTTCATAACAACATTCTTTTTCTTTTCTCTAATTCACCATAACTTGTGTTCACAAAAAATGGAGTATGAAGGTCTTCTATGCACTACCATAACATTCAAGAACCACATGAACAATAGTTTGGTAAGTTATAATATCAATCATTCCTATACTAACATGCCGTTTAAGAGTCAAATAAAAAGAGTACTTGCATGTGCTTATGTTATGGTTCTCATTGTATAGGTACTTCCTGTAGAATGGAGATCGTTACTCAAGAAAACTTCCGATTCCGTAAGAGTTATGCATGGTAATCGCGGTCGTGCGTGGGATGTAACTATTCTTGGGACTGATATTCCATCTAGTTGACTAGTGATTCTTCATGAAGGATGGGATACATTTGTTACAGATAATGACATTGTTGACGGTGAGATTTTGATGGTCTATTATGCTGCAGGCGGGTTATTTTACGTTCACGTTTATATAGCAGAGAATGAGGAAAGACTTCCAAATGTAGGTGCCCTGTAGAATTACAAACTGTTCGCGTTATATTTATCTTCTATTCTCGAATAGTGTTTGTTGAGAGGAAATTGTTTTATTATCTTGTTTGTATTTGAAATAATAATATTGTTTGATGTTTGAAATATAGTGGTTGTATGGTACCCTAACATTTAATTCCCTTACTGTTGAGGTAAAGACATGGCTGATGTAGACACCACATTGTGTCTCCCCAAAACCAAACCCAGTGATGAGTACTTTTCACGTCATTTGATTATCGAACGAGGTCAAATGTGAAAGAGTCTTGTGATTACTCCGTTTTTAATAAAAATACTTCTTTCTGTTTTCGAAAATAATTCTTTTCATAACTTATTTATGAAAATGTCCAATCTAATTTAGTTTAGTCCATGATATGGCTCCAATAATAGTGTAGTTGGATGGGGCTCGAAAAGAGCTTTCCAACGATATATTATAAGCCCGATTCCGATGAATAGTGAGGAAGTTATGGCCCAAATATTAAATTGGATATTAAATGAGTTTTATGAGTGACCCAATGATCAAGTGCAGGGTCCATTAATTATCATTCCTAAAGTCATTAGGAATTATTTTAATTTTCTAGAATAATCTAGAAGGTTATTTTAAGTTCTAAAGAGATTAGGATTAATAATAATTATATTTTTAGAAAAGATAAAGAATTTTAGTTGGAATAAAACAAGTGTTTTAAAGGATTTAATCTAACTTTAAATGATAAAGTACGGACTCTAATTATCGAATTATATTGGAAAAAGGATTCCGTATGACAAAAATTATCCAACAGCACCATCGCCCTGTGACAGGTCCATCGCGCCGCGATAGGCCTGACACGCCGCGACAGAGCCATTGCGTCGCGATGGTCTTGTTGCGCTGCGATGGGTACAGTTTTACTTCGATTAGAATTTGATCTTCTTTGATCGTTTCCGGATGTTTTTCTCTATAAATAAAGTCGTATTTCCTCGTTTTCAATCAGGAACAATCATCTTTCTATTCTCTGTCTCTCAAAGCTAGAAGCTTATTCTTTCTCTCTCTTTCTAAGCCTTCCCTTTTCAAACATCATTCGTCCATCACGAGATTTAGACACAGCTAGCCAAGCTTGAAGTTGCCTTCGCCCTAGAAGTGAAAGGTTGATAATTTCTGAGGGTTTGGTCCTAAATCTCATTTCAATTCTTTGATTAGATTTACTGTTTAATACTTTTCATTGAAGTTACTAACGTGTGTATTGTTTTGATAGAAAGAGATACGAGGAAACAAAGTGAGTAATTTCATTGTTATATATCTTTAAAGCATGCTTAGATTATTTTAATTCCTAGTGTTATGTTAGGATGTTATTTATTGCTTGCTAGTATCATGCTTAGGTTGCTTCCTATTTCTTCTATCATGTTAGTATCATGTTAGGGTTAAAGCTTTGATCTTTATTGCTTAGTGACATGCTAGGATTTGTTATTAATCTTGTTAGTATCATGCGTAGGATCTTGCTAATATTATGCTTTGATGAGATTATTATGATGATGATGATGATTGTTGTTATTTAATATATGTTGCTTGATATTATTGTTATTGCTTGATCACGCCCTCTCTTGCAAGTTTAAAGGGAATTTGTACTTGAAATCACGCTTAATAAGATAATTGATAAGTTGATTTTAGGCTAATGTCATTTTAATCCAAGTGATCGCCAATAATAGATTTGTTTGTGCATTAATATTCTACCAACATAGGTTAAACAGGTTTAGGATTAATATATTGATTGTATGTTCGTCAGAAAGCGCACATGAATATGAGAAGAATAAAGTAGAGGCCTTTTTTTAGGGCAGGTTCAATCTCTTTTATGTTGGATTTGTTCCTTCGTCCCCGAATATCCAGTCATGGTTCATGACCACTATGGAGTTAGCGATCTCATGGATCGTGAAGGGGTGTAACCTTCACCCCGTGAATGGTTTACAAGTTCCTAAAACTTGTTGGCGACTCTTTTGCTCTAGCTTCCTTCCCTTTGGACGCCACCATGCTTAAGTGTGTGATCACAGTGGGGCTCACGTGTGGGATGCTTGAAATATTCCCTACAATTTTTGGCGACTCCACTGGGGAGGATTTCTATTTTAATTCCTAAAAATTATTTTGGCAATAATTTAGAATGAGTGGATGAGACTCAAAAAGTTCTAAGTATTCATGTCAGTAATTTTGATTGACATTATTGGCATAAGCATAAAAAGGTCCGCATTGGATAGACCATTCGTAATGCATAAAAAACATAGGCTTTTTACAAGTAGGAAATTTGGGAAATATCTTTCACAACTAGAATCGAAAAACGCTGCAAAAATCGGAAAATTCTAAGAACACAGAAAACTGCCGAGGCATGTAGGAATCGTCGCTGAAAGAATAGAGCCCATCGTAGTGCGATGGCTATGTCACGACACGATGGCAACATTGCGGCGCGACAGGGCCATCTCCTCGCGATGGTCCCTGTTTTCTCATGCCAGGTTCTTCCAATACCGAGCCAGACGTCTGCCTTCTTGCGTTAACCGGTTCCATCACTGTTTGGCCAATTTTACTTCCTGATTGAGTTTTTGTCTCTTTTCTGAAACCCATATGTGTTCTACATATGGCCATAACCCTCTAGGAATTCACGCTCCATCTACCCAATCGAACGCTCATTGCAACGAAGGGTACATCCGAGTTTGTGAATTCACCAAACCATGGATACAAGTTTAACTTGTGGGGTCCCATCCATACGTGCCAACCCTTTCAAAGGTAAGGCTTTCGCGCGATGCATCTGGACTCATAACCATGGACCCTATTTTGACTAACCATAATCCTTGAACTTTAGAGAACTAGAGCCATGATTAGGTTGCAAACTCATTGCATCATATTGTACTTACTTAACTACTTGTGCATCTCTTGCTTGTGCATAGCTTGTATGTGTTTATGCTAACTGTTTGTTTTACTTGTGTATGAGTCTAAATAAACAGATTAATGACTAAATAGGACTTTGATTGATTAATTAATTAATGAACGATTAAAGTTTAATAAAATTGAATAAACATGACTTAACACGACTATAGGCTTGCCCTTTTTCAAAGCAGAACGCTGGAAACAGGTGCTGACTGACGTTTCAGTAATGACACGGAAGTTTGGCCTGTGGCGCGACACGCAAGTGTCCATCGCAACGCGATAGCAATATCGCGTCGCGATGGCTCTGGCACGACGCGACAGTGCCATTGTTTACGCGATGGTCTAGTTTTCTGTTTGTGTCTTCGTGCCAAGTATGTTTAATTAACTTATTAATAATTGAAGTCTCATTCAATCCTTAATCGAGTCTAGACACATAGTCCCATGGTCTTACACAAGTGTCAAAGCATGCCACTTTCACTCACTATTTTAAAGCACATACTTTATGTATGTTTCACTATGACCATGTATAGAGAGTCTTGCGTGCACGTGTTTTTCGTAATTTTTTAGGGGGGTAAGTCGGATATTAATCCTCCCAACATAACCATGTTGCTTAAACCATTAAACTTGATTCGAAAAAATGCACCCCATTTTTTGCTTTTTTGCCTTTTAAAACCAATAAAGTCAATTTGAACCGAGTTATTAAAAATCAATGGTTTAATATTACAACGCTTGGTCAAGAAGAGAAGGACGGTCAATCAAGGACAACACCTTCGTTCAAGTTCTACTCTTTGACAAACCCATCAGACACAGAAAAAAGTTTGTACTAATGGCTACCCAACAAGAAGTCGATGAGCTAAGGCAAAACATGAACAACTTGACTTAGATGTTGAAGACTATTGCTCTTCAAGTCAACGATCCTGTCAAGCAAAAACAACTTGAGCATATGGAGGAAAGCCTTAGCAAAATCTTTAACGACTACAAGTTTCAGGGAATTAGCTCCCAAGGGGTCTTAGTGGATAAGGAACTTCTTTCGCAGATGTTCAATGCCAATAACATCCCTAAATTCAAGCCTACCGACAATCCTTACTTTCATTTAAGAGCTTTCAAGACTATAATGAGTATTAAGGCTATTGACAAGAAGGTCTTCCCTTCAGTATTCTCACTATCTCTTGAAACCGTTTGTCAACAATGGTTTTTCTCCTTAGAAAAGGAGAAGATCTCCTCCTGGGAATCTATCACAAACGCTTTCACTGATAGATACAAGTGCAACATCCAAGTTGAGACTAACCATCGGGAGCTTAAGATGATGAAGCAAAAGGAAAACGAGGAATTCACTTCCTTCTTCAACAAGTGAAGGGAAACTTCTACTAAGATGGTAGAAGTTCCTACTGAAAAGGAATCTGTGAGGATGTTCGTCAAGAATCTCCAAGAAAAGTATTCGAAACATTTAAAGTACCAAAGTAATTTAAATACTTTCAATGCCGTCTACGATATATGTATTGACATTGAAAATGACCTTGCAAAGGAAAAAGCTGCTAACAATAGCAACAGTGGCAGAAAAGGCAAGAAGAACGACAATCCTTCTTCTTCCAAAACCACCCATTCAAATAATGTTAACACCTTTAACTTGAATGAGGTCCTTGCTATGAACAATCAAGGATAAAAGAAGCCATTTAGGAGAAATTTCACACCTATTGGCATGAGTTATGATACAGCGTTTGATCGACTTAATGCTAAAGGACTCATAACTCCTATTAGACCGTTTGGAGATCCACCAATCGAACGGAGGACGGCTAGTTGGAACCCCAACTTACATTGCAAGTACCACCAAGGCAGGGGCCATCTCATTGAGAATTGCTGGAAGTTGAAAGAAGCCATTCAAGACTTAATCGATAGCAATAAACTTCCATTGCCTCCTACTAGTAAGAAGCCAAGTATCAATAGTTCTCCACTTTCAAACGCCTTGGCTATTTTTGATGAGGAAAGTCACGTTGACCCATCACTGCTCATCAAACCAATTGAAGAAACTCATGCTAGCGAAGAAGAGGAGGAAACCTTTTTCAATGCCATGAGTGATTTTCCTCCAATTAAGGAACCTGCCACTAAAGAAGAGGTATGGATCCTCATAAACACAATGAGGGCGGCGATGACCTAACTTCATTATTCCATCCAGGAAGAAAAGAAGATGGAGGAAAGACGCATCGCTGAAAAGATGACACCCACTAAGACTACTGAAAGAAAACCTTTCTCTCTCAAAGTAGTCGAATCACCTAAGAAGAATAATAAAGCATATACACCTATTGGGACTTCGTATGCAAACATGTTCAAAATGCTCTTCGAGAATGGGAAAATCAAACCTCTCGAGCCAAGACCATTTGAATCGCTAAAAAGGACATATAGATTCTACTGTCCATACCATCAATCAGGAGGACATACCATAGAACACTGTTTTAAATTCAAGGACCTAGTCCAAGGATTGAATGACAGTAAAAAGTTGGTTCAAATTCGGCTAGGTTAGGATGTTAGCATCAATGGAGTTTGGGAAAGTGATGATAAGGATGTTTACCTCAAAGACGTAGAAGAAACTCCACTCTCCACGATCTATCCCGTCGATGATATATGGGATGAAGAAGATTCCTCTATCGACATCCTCACAAGATCAGGGAGAATACAACCTCCCGTTACGAATCAACCCATTCCTACCACTCAACAAGTCCCTATTCCAATTATAGAAGACAACGATGTGGTCAAACAATTGAAAAAAGACTAAGGTAGAAATGAACGTGTGGAAACTCTTAGCCACATCCAACGAGCATAGGCTCGCAGCAATGGATGCTTTGGCTAAAGTAAGGATAGATTCAGAAACCTCACCTGAAGGTTTAGCTAACTTCCTTACCAGTGATCTTCCCTGTCCCATCAACTTGATCACCTTTTCTGATAAAGATTTACCTCCTGAAGATGATAAGCATAATAACGCCTTGAACCTGACAATGGTTTGCAAAAGGATGAACGTTCCAATAACCCACGTCGATAATGGGTCGACAATTAATGTTGCCCTCTTTGAACCGCGAGAATGTTAAGAATAAGAGATGAGGATTTGTCCCCATCAACACAAGGCATAAGAGCTTATGATAACACTCGTCGTCAAGCTCTTAGGACTATTACCATGAATGTCACGACAGGAGTTATTAAGCATGCTACTACTTTTAAAGTAGTAGATACTAAGGCCTCTTTCAACCTATTATTGGGACGCCCTTGGCTTCACGACCTTAAGGTCGTCCCTTCATCACTTCACCAACAAGTTGAGGCTATAGTTGGAGGAGTTCCTGTCACAATCGATGCTTCCCTATGAGGATCAAAGCAATTGATAAGCCACTCACAAATGTAGAGCACGATGAGAATGATGAAGACTTATGGGGCTTTAATGCCGAAGAGGTCTCTTTCATTAAGGAAGATGAAAAGACCCCTCTTCGCTACGACCTCCATTGAAACATGATAGTCAATGGTATTCTCAGAAAACAAGGACACTTTCTTGGAATGACTCTAGGGAAAAAGAAAGGACTAGTGAAGCACATGGGACTGCCTGGCCTTCCTAAATTAGATACTTTTGGACTTGGTTTCTAACCGACTCTGGAAGACTATAAGCAAGTTCGGGAAAAGTTCAATGCACGGAGAAATGCTCGTACCCAGAAAAAGGCTATTCTAATGGATCATTATCCTCTCACTCTAAATGGACAATTCATAAAAGAGGGTGAAGATTATCCATGCCACGAATTCCCCGAACCGTCTTTCAAAAATTGGATATGACAACCAGGGTTCGAGCTATTCTTGGACTGTAGTTTCTTAGATGAGATCCCAACTCCTATCTACAAGGAGTAAGCACCCCCATGTTTCGACTTCAATGTTATGGGTCTCCTCTTTGGGTACGAGAAAAACGAGCCTAAGCGTATCGACGATGATTCTGCGCTTATCCAAACAGTATTACAAAGTGAAAACTTTGATCCCACAAAGCTCATTAATCCGGCAGAAGGATCAGTTCAGGGATGGCAAAAGACTGTGAAGGTGACTACGCTAAGTGGAAGAAGAATCTCCATCACCATAGGATAAGGACCAATGTTTGATGAGTCTGAGTCTGAATTCAAGTCTTCTATAGTCGAGTCTTCCAAGTCTTCTATAGTTGTGTCTCCTTCTATCTCTTCTAATTTAGAACCTACTCCTAGGATAGTCAATAGTCAAATCCCAACGGACGTATCTCTTTTTGATGTAATGATTTCAGAGTTTAATAACATGTCTTCTTCTGCTTACTTCTTGTGTCATTCTCTAACTCAATATGATGAGCATTGCTTTGCTAACAATGAAAACGATAAAGAAATAATTAAAGCACTAGAAACAGTTGAAAATAAAACACCGGTAATTGAAGACACCAAAACGATTTATATTTCAAAAGATCTAACTATTAAAAGAGAAGTTAAAATCGGTTTAACCCTTAATCAAGAGGAAAGAACGGATTTAATAAATCTACTAAAAGAATTTATCGATGTTTTCACTTGGTCATATGAAGATATGCCAGGAATAAATCGAGAAATTGCTCAACACAATATACCACTAATCCCAGGAACGAAACCTGTGAAACAAAAGTTACATCGAATGAAACCCGACATAGCTCTTAAAATAAAAGAAGAAGTGCAAAAGCAAATAACTGTAGGTTTTATCAAGGTATCCAAATACCTCGAATGGGTCACAAATGTGGTACCGGTTCCTAAGAAGGATGGTAGGGTAAGAATGTGTGTCGACTACAGAGATCTAAATAAGGCAAGTCCAAAGGACGACCTCCCTTTACCACACATCGAAATTCTAGTAGATAATACAGCGAATCACTCACTTCTCTCGTTTATGGATGGATACGCAAGATATAACCAAATTCTCATGGCTGAAGAAGACATGGAAAATACTACCTTCATAGCACCTTGGGGCACTTACTGTTACACGGTGATGCCATTCAGGTTGAAAAACGCGGGTGCCACTTACCAAAGAGCAGCGACTGCTTTACTCCACGACATGATGCATAAAGATGTTGAGGTATGTGTGGAAGATATGATTGTAAAATCAAAGGACCATCCAGGACACCAAATAGCCTTAAGGAAATTCTTTGAGAGATTAAGAAAATATAACATGAGGCTAAACCCAGCCAATTGTGCATTTGGAGTCACCTCAGGGAAACTTTTAAGCTATGTCATTAGCTCTAGAGGAATAGAGATGGATCCAACTAAGATGAAAGCAATCATGTCAATTCCACCGCCCATAACCAAGAAACAAATTCGAGGATTTATTGGTCGGTTGCAATACATAAATAGGTTCATATCTAAACTCATTACAATATGTGAACCAATATTCAAGAAGCTTAAAAAGAATACACTAGTAATATGGGACGACGAGTGTCAAAAAGCCTTTGATAAAATCAAATCCTATCTCGCTAATCCTCCTGTATTAGCACATGCGCTTCCAGGAATCCGTCTTCGATTATACCTAACGGTTACCAAAGAAACAATGGGAGCTATGCTAGCACAAGAAGTAGAGAATAAAGAAAAGCCATCTACTACTTAAGCAAAAAGATGCTCGAGTATGAAGTTCGCTACACACCACTTGAAAAATTTTGCCTCGCATTAGTGTGGGCCATAACCAAGTTAAGACACTACATGCTTGTCCACACAATGTACGTAGTATCTCGAATGGATCCTCTTAAATACCTCTTTGAGAAGTCTACACTTAACGGGCGAATATCTAGATGGATAGTCAACTTAGCCCAATTTGATGTAAGATTCATGCCTCAAAAAGCTATCAAAGGATCAGTGGTTTCGGACTTCTTGGCAGATTTACCGATTGAAGATTCGACACTTATGCATGAAAACGATTTTCCAGACGAAGCCTTAATAGTCACATAAGATGATACTAGGACATTATACTTCGATTGAGCCTCAAACCAAAAAGGATGTGGCGTAAGAGTATTATTAGTATCACCAAAATAAGAACACATCCCAATCTCAATAAAGTTAGATTTCGACGTTACTAACAATGCTGCGGAATATGAAGCATGTGTGGTAGGCCTTGAAATCGCTTTGGCATTGGAAGTAAAGAAGCTACGCATATTCGGAGACTCTTCTCCCATCATCAACCAGATCACCAAAAGATGGAAAGTAAGGAGTGAAAGTTTGGCCCCTTACCAAACGTACTTAGAAACCCTTACCGACCAACTCGAGAAGGTAGAATATACATACTTACCAAGAGAAGAAAATCAATTTGCTGATTCCTTGGCAAGACTAGCCTCGATGGTTAGAATTCCTAAGGAGATTGAGCAAATGCCTTTAATAATAGAAAAAAGGCATAAGCAAGCTTATATTCAAGCCATAGAAGATGATGAAACCATTCAAGAAGAAGAAGAGGAAGAAGAAAAGGAACCTTGGTACACCGACATCCTTAATTATATTGCAAAAGGGGAATATCCACTTCATGCTGACAAGAGAGCAAAACACGCTCTAAGACTTTTGGCTTCCCAATTTATGCTCATAAACGATAAGCTACACAAAAGGGTACCTAAAGGAAGAGCTCTCTTATGTGTAGGCAAAAAGGAAGCTCAAAGAATAATGAGAATTATCCACAAAGGAGCATGCAGAACTCATATGAATGGCAAAATGCTAGTCCAAAAGATAATGCGCCAAGGGTACTATAGGACTACCATGAATAGGGATTGCCATCAATATGCATGTAAAGAGATGCCCTAAATTCCAAATATACGCAAACTTACAACATATTCCACCATCGCTACTTTACACCTATACATCTCCATGGCCATTCTCAACGTGGGGAATAAATATCATTGGAAAAATCACCTCTTCTGGGACAGGAGGCCACGAATACATCCTAGTTGCAATTGATTACTTCACAAAATGGGTTGAAGCAGCATCAATACGAAACTCACCGCAAAGCATGTAGCACTCTTCATTGAAAGAAACATTATATGTCGATACGGAGTCCCACATGAAATGATAAGTGACAATGGAACTCACTTTCAAGCAAAATGTGAAGAATTACTACAAAAATACGGCATTCAACATCATCACTCTTCTCCATACAGGCCTCAAGCAAACGGCATAGTGGAAGCAGCCAATAAAAACTTAAAGACTATCATCGAAAAGATGACAGAGAACTACAAGGATTGCCTGACAAACTCTAGTTTGCTCTTTGGGGTTATCGCACGTCAATTCGCTCGTCCACAAGAAATATGCCATTCTCCTTAGTATATGGAATGGATGTCGTACAACCTGTAGAATTGGAAATACCTTCCTTATGCATTGAATTAAAAAGTAAACTCGATGAGGTTGAATGGATAAGAGCAAGCACTAGTAGAAAAAACGCTATTAGCAACTGGCGAAAACTGGCGATTAGCAACTGGTGCGTGGGGCTGCTATTGCGGGGGCTACTAATGAGAATATTATTTGCAACTGGCGTTTGTAAGTTTCTAATAGTTATTATTCGCAACTGGCGTATGAATGGCCCGTTGCAAATACTCCTCATTTTAGTTGTAAAAATGAATTATTTGCAACCGGCTTTGTTTTAACCCGTTGCTAATAATTAATATTTGCACCTGGCATTAAGCTAGGCCAGTTGCGAATAGCCTTTTTCTCAGATTAAAAGAGGTATTATTTGCAATTGGCCTAGTATAAAGCCTGCTGCTAATACTACTTATTTGCAGCTGGCAATAATTAGGCCAGTTACAAATAGTCTTTTTTGAAAATAAAAAAAAATGCAATTTTAACTACAATGATCTATGAAATATATAATAAGTTACTACTATAACAAAAAAAATTATGCTACTATTATAATTGTTTGGAAAATTACAAGGTTATATATATTAAAGATGAATATAGAAAGCTAACACATAAAGCCAATGTATCTCATCAAGGTCTCTTCACTAGCTTCTTCTTGCTCTAGAGTCTCACTACTCTCAACAGCTGGAGCCAAGGGTGCTTCACTGCTCTCTTCTACAACAGTAGGTGCTCTCTTCAGCAAAGCCCATACACTTGTAGCAAGAGTTGAGCAGAAAATAATGAAGTAGTAGAACAGTAGCAGAACAACCGCACAAAAGAAGAACAGCAACACAGAAGCATAACAATAGCACAGAAACAACGGCAAAGAAATTATATGAGTTCTGCTCTTTAACTTCTAGCCTTTTGAGCTCATTAATGTGTATCTTTCATGACAGAGTTGAAGTTATATGAGTTAAGTTCTTTAACTTCTAGCCTTTTCATACAGACCAGTACATAAAGTTATAAGAGGGAGCAATATGTGAAAACAAATCGATACATGTTAGAAAAGTCAATAATAATTTTAGGAAGGGAAAGGAATTAAGGTTGTGAGAGCTTGGAATGCAGCATTGGCTTAATAAACATTAATTCAAAAAACAATTGTCCAAGACTACTCAATGATTAGTATCCAGGGCCTAAGCTACCAATATATATATATATATATATATATATATATATATATATATATATATATAACTAAGTGCAAGTTAATTCCCAAGCAAGGATGAGCCAACATATTGGTGATCGTTTTTGGCTAAAAACATTAAATTGAAGAAGAATTTAGGGCTCACCTCTGATAAAATTGATGGCAGCCCCTAAGTTTTACTATAGTGACTAGGTTTGAAGAGAGAGAATAAAGAAGTTTTTAGGGTTTAATTATTTTATTTTAATTGAATTTTTTTTTTTAATTTGCATATTCTAATGTTTAGTCTGTTTACACAAGTTTAGCTTTATATGCCAAAAAAAAAAAAAAAAAAAGTCCCCTTAAATGTTTGTTTGTTTGATAGTTATATTTCCGGCTAAGAAGACTAAACTTGTGTAAACAGACTAAACATTAGAATATGCAAATTCAGGATAACAATTTGATGAATACTTGTAAAGAAATTTGCTAAAGCGAATCCAATCTATTTCCAACCAAGTAAAAAGATTTATTATTATTCTTTGGTTTTGCTATATATTTTTTTTTTTTTGATCTGAAGATTTTGCTATATATAATAGCAAATGTTAAGGTAGTTGAACCACTTTGTAATCAAATCTGCAATAAAAAAGAGAGATGAAAGTATTTACACATGATATTTTATCAAACGCAAAAAGCAACTCATAGTATTCATTGCAGTAAGTAGACAAGTAACTAACTTTTTTTTTTTTTTGACAAGTAACCAAGTTTATTTACAGAGAAAATAACTATTGTATAACCATCTATTCTCATTGATCCGAGTTTAGGATAAGAGGCGATACAACTAGACATGTTGTATCATTTCGATCACTAGCAAAATCAGGGAAACTATCTTAAAGTTTGTGAGACAAGTAGCTAAGTTACTGTCATTTTAGGAAGCAACTAACTTTCACAGTCTATAGTACAAACAATCATCTATTCTCTTTAGTCCGAGCTTAAGGCAAGAGCCGTGATACAAGGATTTGAACATAATTCACTACATTAAAATGGCCATTGGAACAAATATGCAGATATTTCGGAGGATCAAGGCCGAAGTCAGCTAGCATTAGCTCATCAGTAAAGGCATAGATAAAAGCCAATTTGGTAGTAATTAAAAGTAAATCAAACTCTTATGACTATATTATAATTCACCATATCAAAGTATTAAACTTTTGCAGCTCATCCAATGAACAGGAGTAACTTAACATATTATGTGTACCAATTAGACGTGATCCAACAATAATCTAATAATATATTCAAAGTGTTTCAAGGACTCACATTTCAATAACTTAACATATTATCTGCTATCATCTGTTTCAGAGACTAACATTTCATTAGCTTCTGACAACTACAGAAAATCGATCTATTAGTAATTAAATTGACAAGCGATCATTTACTGCTACAAGGAATAGACATAATTCACATAAATCAAGCCTTTTATTCATCAATACCTAGAACCAAGTTTGTAGTAGTACAAATTTGACACATACCCAAATCCAAATAGAAGGCAGCCTCTAAAGTTTTCTTTTTAAAATCAGAAACTGGTGATTCAGATCAGTGCAAGGATTGAAAAATGCAAGTCATACACTTAAGACTTAACAGACCTATAGTTGAGCATGAATCGATCAAGAACGTAATGCATCACAATACAAGTTTCACAGATGAGCATACTGTGGGAAAGCTTCCTGGTTAGAGGGTCACGGGATATGGAGGAAGAGTAAAAAAAAAATGGAAACAAAGCTTAAACGAGCTTAGAGGCTAAACATGTGATCATACAAGGATTTAAGACAGGACATCATGTATAACAAACAGCAAAACAAAGTGACAAAGTGTCATAGTTGCCTCTTATATATATAGATGGTGGTTCATGGACAAGATCAGTCTACATTGAGAGGTATCTGCGTGCTGAAAGATTGTTGTGGACATGCAAATGACCTGATTATTATTAAAGAGTGACAGGATAAAATAAGCTCAATATAACTAATTGGAAACAACTTCACACATTTTAAACTGTGTACAAGATCAAATGAAACCATTAGCTAAAGGTCGGGAGAGTTGGATGAGTGCATTTCTAAAATCGCGCCCCCCCCCCCCCCCTTTTTGAATGTTTAGGCGGGAAAGATGGTTTTACCATTTTGCCCCCATGAATTCATTCTATAAATATGGGAGGTGAATTCTCATTTTCACACTTTACCCAATTGTGAATTCTAGAGAGAAGTCAGAGCATTCTAGTGAGAGAAAGTTATTTTTCCCTTAATCTTCAAGAGTGCCGCCGTGAGTTTGAGTTTTCCGGGCATTTTTTGAGTTTTCCGGTCAAATTCAAGAACTTCTCCACCACCTTCAAAGTTTTCAGAACGTACAAAGGTAGGCCGTCTACATTTTCTCTTTTACTTTTACTTGTTTTCTTTTTCTTTTACTTCAATTCTGGATCCATACTCGGCTTCATCCGACTCTCCTCATGAGGCCGGCCGTTCGCCTGGGACTGAGGAGTCTAGAGTGGACGGAGAAGAGTTGTCTCCTCCTTGGAGTGAGTCTATGCCTGGTGCGTACATACTCACCCCCACTTATTCTTCTCTGTCCCCTCAGGCAATGGCAAGAACAATGCGTACGCGCGATCTTCATGCGGCCAGGGATCCATACGGTAGTCTGGTTCACCCTAGGGTCCCTTATGACCCTAACAACCCAAGTACCATGGAGGTGGAGACTACCTCCACCACCCAAACAACGACCGCCTCCACTGGCTCTCATCACTTGGCCGTGGAGGTCACTTCTTCTTTCGAGGAACGCCAACAAGCTCAAGGCGCCTCGTCCACTCTTGCTCCGGGACTTAGGTTCCCTCAATTTGCCAGTTCAGTCATGGATGGGGCCGAACTGGTAGCCTGCAAAGACCATCCTACCGATCTTGGGGCGGACGCTGCTGGTTCGTCCGTCCCCTCTTCCTCTCAACCTCTTCTTCAACTGGGCGGGGCGGACAGACTGTAACACCCCCGATTTACTAATTAATAATAAACAAGAATTAAAGGAAAATAAACAACCTTTAAATAAAATTGCGGAAGTACACCTAAATCGGAGGTATTACCGCCACACTCGACAACTTGTCAAGTGTTAAGGCTTACAAAATCCCAATAATTACAACCCAATAAACTAGGTGAGCTATTTATACAACTTTATAAACTCGTTATAACAAACTAATCGAAACACTTGAGCTCCTTTAGCTACGATCACTTGATCAAGCTGCTAAAACAATCTTGTCTGCTCACCATTAAGGACAAATTCCAAAATAGATCGTCGCAGGGCCACCATAAGAAAAAGACATGGCCGCAGACACAAGTAGCACAACAAAATAACACACACGTCAGCAAAAAGCTGAGTAATCACCATATATAAGAATACAGAGTATAATAGAATAATTAACATTACTAGCTCAATTAAATAATGTAGTTCAAAACTACATAACACATTGTACTCTGAAAAATAATCTTTATCAACTCAACCTCGAATAATAATACGAACCTTTACTCAATCATCAACTCATAACCAATAGTGTGCCATGCTCTTTGTTCTATACCTAGCCTTGGACATGGATAATTCGAATAAAACCAACAAGTATAAAAACTGAATACTCCCAATAATTAGAAAACACCTTGAACCAGACCACATACGGGCCAATTCCCACTGTAGGGGACCATAGAAAAATAATTAATAAAGATTGTACCTCATTCTTAACTTATGATCATTATCTCATTACCAACATGTCAAGGACTAAGGTCTATAACACCGAGCCCCAAACCAATAATAAAGTATAGTAATTCTCAACCTTTTGATCTCACACATCGATCAAATAACTATTAATAAACAATCTCAACAATGGCACATGTTCCCAAATAAATAATAAACAATTCGGTTCATAATATCTCAACTCTTAAAACACATACTAATAACCCAAATATAATCATATCTCAACCCAAAAATAATACTCTGCATTAATAACCCTAAAACCTCAACATTATACTCTATATTCGAATACAATGACTCGACACAATTATGATAATCCAAAAGTTCACATCAGAATAAAGTCATACAAACTAAATTGCCGTGAGAATCATATATTTGTCAATAAAACTCCAATTCCACGAATTCACTGATCATCCAATACACTTGCATTAAAAAAAAAATAAAACACATGATTAACTTATTGATTAAGAACCATTAGATTACAAATTTACAAACATGATTGTGGTATATATGATGACACAACAACCAAAAGATGCGTATGATTACCTTGTAACGTAATTACGGAAGAATCAAGTGATCTGAGAATGTTTACTCCAATTTTACAATACTCACGAACAAAATAATAAAGTTTTGTTGACTTTGCTTGAATTGCAAAATTCATGTTGGAAAAAGCTAAGGTGGGAAATAATTGATGAAGAATTAGTCATCCCTTATTTTGGTTTATACGCAAAAGCAAAACTAAGAGAGAAGCAAATTTGATATTATACGGCTGCAATTTTTATTTATCAAAAACTTGGGCTAAAATAGTTTATATATGCTTAAAAATAGAGAGTCCTGTTTAGAATTAAATAGGGTTTTAAACCTTTCCAAACTCTAAAATAAAAATTATAGGATTAGGAAAGTTATTTAATAAATAAAAATAAACTATATATAAAATCATAAAATATTCGGGTATTACAATCTACCCTCCTTAAAACAAGTTTCGTCCCGAAACTTATAATTAGGAAGTATAAAATATATAAATAGAGTAATAAAATAGTAGGAGTATTACACAGACCCATGACGGGAATCTCAATTAGGGAACCGTCCGACCTGCCTATTCGCAACGCCCCTCCTTCGGGAAATCAGGCGGACGCTGCCAAAGAAAAAGGCAAGCGTCCATTAGCTGAGGAGGGCGTTCCTTCTTCCATGGGCGTACATAGCTCAAGAGGCCGAAGCTCGGCCGAGGCAGCAGACTAGGACAGGGTGCTGTCTTCAGAGTTTGGGAGTGCTCCTTCTCACCAAATGGAAGAAGAAGAAGTTGAGAAAGAGGCCGTGGTTGAGACGGCCGAAGGTGAGGCGGCGGCCGAGGAAAACGTCGCCAACATTGACAACTTCAGAGACCCGTACGCCTGTACGGTAGGAGAGACGGCTATGAAGTTCTTGAACGATAAATTTGATAAGTTCAAGGAATCCCTCCATCTTGGGGAGGGATTTGAGATACAACCCCCTAGGAAGGCCATTGCCGTGGTTTCCTGGGAAGAGGAGAGGCCGCGCAAAAGGGCATTCTGCGCATATAGGGCCGCCCTAGATGTGGGCCTTCGCTTCCCCCTTCACCCCTTCGTTCGGACTCTGCTGGATGAATATGACATTTCTCTCTTCCAACTTACGCCAAACAGTTGGTTGAACATTTTCGGATACTTAGTGACGTGCATCTGCAAAGGCTTTAAACCTGACTTTGTCGTCTTCTGCGAGATGCACTCACTTACCAGGCTGGAGAAGGACACGGACGGTTGGCTCATCTTGAGTTCGACCAGAGATTATATGGTGGTGGTCGACCGTGTCAGTAAATGGAGGGATTGGAAGCACCGTTTCTACCACATTAAGACTAAAGATACAAAGTTCAACTTGCGGATGAATAAGTGCAACCCCGAGCCTATCCAGCTCGGACGCGGGGATCACAAACCCGACAAGCCGCCCGTCCATCCAAGCCAAGAGTACCAGCTCGAGTATTTCCGAGTGAATAGGTTCAAGCAGGGTAACAAGACTGTACGCGTTCCCCGCAACTGGGTTCCTCTATCCATTGGCTTAGGGATTCTACTTTTATGTCCGCGTACGGCCTGTACCAGAACTTTCCCCAAGGTGGACGTCTAGATATAACTTTTTGTACGCATAAGAATTTCCATTAGAGAATTATTCTAACACTTTTTCTTCTTTTTGCAGCGGAGGAGTACGCTATGCTTGACCCAGAGCAAAAGGGTGAAGTGGTGATGTCGGAGATCGACTTGGCCAGGTACAAAGCTCGTCAAAAGATGTACGAGCAAGCCAAGGAGGTGAGTACCTGTCCTTAGTCTTTTAAACTCTTCTTTTCTCATTGTACGTCCTGCTGTATTGGGAGGAGCTTGCTTCCTGAGTTTGCGCGGACGCATTTCGTCCGTTCAGACGTATTGGAAGGGAGCTCCCTCCCAACTTTCATTCGGACGCAGGGGGCATTCATTGCCTTGTCCCATTTTCTCTAACAATTTTTCTTGTGTGTCTAACAGGCCTCCTCCACCCCAAGGGCACGAAGGAAGCAGTCAGCTTCTCCAACTCCGGATGCGAACGCATCCAAGAGAAGGAAGACGGTCGCCACCAAGACTCCTTCCCAAACAGCGGCCAAGGCAAAGTCGCAGACTGCTACAACGCAGTCCAAAGGAGAACAGCCCCGGCTGGCACAAAGCAGGGTCTCCAAGCCCGTGGAACCTGTTGCTGATCAGGTCCACGATGAGTCCATCCCTTCGGACAGTGGGGATAAGTCAACCCCAGAAAAAATGACCGGCTCCTTCACGATTCCAGGAGTCGAGAGAGTAAAAAAATCTGACTGGCTACATGCCAGTCAGTCGGCCAGCGATGCTGATGCTGGTCGTCCAGAAAACGAGGGGGAGGCCTCTTTGCCGCCTCCTCCCACCAATCTCTCTCCTCCAAGATTCTCCACTGGTTAGCCTTCTTTCTTTATTTTTGTACATTTTTATTTACTTGTAAATTTTAGCTAACTCTTCTCGCACGGTCATCCGCAGATATATCAGAGGAGATGCAACTGAGGATGCCCGGCCAGTCACTAACTGGTGCGGACATGAAGGCCATGCGCGAGGCCATGGTTCGCGCGGTCCCCCAAGCGCAGCGTGACAAGCTGCGGGGGATCAATGAGGGCTTCCTCGGCCCCATGCTCAATTGTATTGCTGAGGTACGCTTCATTTGCATTGTACTTTTTCTTTCCAACACTTAGCAAAATTTTCTTATATTTGACTAAGTTTCCTTCTTCTGTCCGCAGCTCTTCCTCCGCCTGAACGCCTTCCTTAAATGGAAGGATAAAGAGAACGAGCGGCTGAAGCAGGCTTGGCTCGAGATCAGGAAGGCCGAGGACGCTGTGACGGGGACGGCCGCCGTCCAAAGGGTGCATTTTGAGACCCAAATAACCGCGCTGGCCGACAAGGCGGCGCGACAAACTAAAGACCTGGTCAAACTGGGCAAGGCACTCGAAGAGGAGTCCTTGGCCAGGGAGGCCATGCGGGTTGAGAGGGACGAGGCCGTCCTGGAGAAAGAGAAGTGGAGGCTGGGCTTCGAGGCATCTGAGGCCTTGAAGAGTGAGCTGAAGTTGGCCCAAGCCAACCTTAAGACTGCTTTGGACAAAGCGGACGCGCTGAGGGCCGAGGTTGAGGCCTTGAAGAAGTCCGTTTCGGACTATGCTGAGCAGCTAAAAGCTCCTCGGCCGCCCAGCGCGGAGGAAATCGCCCGCATTTAGCAGAATGCCGAAGACATGCTTAGGGCATACTTCTTCGATGCCTTCGAGCTGATGGTGGATGATGGTGAGGCCGCCTACTATGAAGAACGCTTCAAGAAGCGGCTGAACTATGTCTGCCTCAGGGAAGAGGCAAAGAGGGCCGGCCAGCCTCCTCCCGAGCTAGTAGTTACTTCGCCCGAGTCCGGAGAGGACGAGGGAGAAGAAGGAGATGAGGAGGAGGAGGCGGACGACGGGGCTGCCAATGTCACGGACGCCAAAAATGCGGAGGAGCCTGCCAAAGACAATACGGCTAAGTAGAGCTCAGGTCCTCCAGCAGCCGTCTGCTCAGCTTCCAAGCTTTTCTTTGTTCAGCTTTCTTTGTACTTAGCTTGTACTTTTCTTTTCTGTTTTTAATTTGAAGCCGCCTGTTGGAGCGGTATTGTAAACATTTCCGGCCGCCTTTTGAGCGGTCTAATCAATGAGAATTTTGTCCGCCTTTTGAGCGGTTTTTCAACTCTGTTTCATACTTAGCAATTTTTTGCAATTTTGTGTTTTTTGAATGATTTTCGTACGTCTCAACATTATGCCTTTTCGTACGTTCCTAGGGGTATGCCCCTTTATTCGGTGTTCGCCTAGTCCATTCTCTAAGTGGTTTGATTAACTTGGTAGTTTTTATACCTTAAAGGGTATGACGACTAGCAAGTTAATCAAATCATAGTAATGATTGCCCTTGGACTAGGTGAAGCACCGAATCAATTTAATTGGCCGTTTGGCTATCATTGTACGAGTAGTCCGTTGAATCTATCGCTCGGACGCACCCTAGAAATCCCAAGTATTATCTCAACTTAGAGATTCCTTGCTCGGCCGGGCTAAATGCCTAGGTATGCCCTTGCCCTATTTGTAAAGGACACTTGTTTTCTACACAAGTTCGGAATACCTTGCCTCAATCGTCCGCCTAGAATTGGGCGGACGCATTGATCTCTGAATTAAATCAGTTTTTTTTTTTTTTTTTTTTTTGTGTGGCCGAATTGCTATATTGGGAGCAACCTTGCTTCCTTTTCACTTCGGCCATTTAGAAAGAATGATAAGTCGTGTTGCTATATTGGAAGCAACTTAGTAAATCATTTCATTCGGCATTTAATCACAAATAATAATATGCAAATAAACACAAGTAAAACAACAAATAGTTCAACAATGCCTGACTTTTCATCAATTTTGTCAAAAGTACATTGTTGTGGCCGTATGGCTTTAATTACAAGGCTCGGTCAGTAGACCTAGCTGTATACACAGCTTTTTGGCTAAGTACTTAAAGAAATAAAACTTAAACATGATATTTCTTCAGGTTGTCAGTGTTCCATGTCCGTGGGATCTGACGGCCATCAATTGCCTCAAGGCGATATGTGCCGTCTCGGACTTCTTCCCTAATTCGGTACGGCCCCTCCCAATTTGGGGTCAACTTGCCGTCCTCATTGGCACGGCCAACAACTTCCATTTTTCTCAACACTAGATCCCCCATTTTGAGCGGCCGCTTAGACACTTGGCGGTTATATGCCCTTGTCATCCTTAAGCGATAAATTTCATGCCTAAGCGCCGCATTGCCCCTAGCTTCTGGAAGAAAGTCTAGGGCGGTCTTCATGGCCTCCCAATTGGCCGATTCATCATAAAGCATTACCCGCAAAGTGGGCTCGTACATTTCAATTGGGAGTACAGCCTCAGCTCCATAGACCAAAAAGAATGGAGTCTCCCCTGTAGAACTCTTTGCTGTTGTCCGTATGGACCATAGCACATTGACCAACTCGTCTGCCCATAGGCCGCCTGCCTTTTCAAGCTTGCGCTTGATCCCATTTTAAATCAACTTGTTATAGGCCTCAACTTGGCCATTGGCTTGTGGTCGGCCGACTGAGGCAAAACAATGAGTTATGCCCTGGTCCCCCAACCATTCCTTGAGTTGGCGCGTCTCAAACTGAGGTCCATTGTCAAACACCATTCACTGAGGTACCCCGTACCGAGTGATTATGCTCTTCCAAATGAAGGCTGACACATCCGTCCATTTGATGCCCCGGACGGCCTCAGCTTCAACCCATTTAGTAAAGTAGTCCACTGCCACTAGTACATATCGTCTCTGGCCGGATGCAGGAGTATACGGCCCCAAAATGTCCATGCCCCATTTAGCAAAAGGAAGCGGACTACTGATGGCTGATAGACTATTTGCTGGACGATGAATGAGGGTCAAAAATCTCTGGCACTTGTCACATTTTTTCACCATTTTCATGGCGTCCGAATTCAAGCTCGGCCAGTAATAACCCAAATGTGTCGCTTTTTCAGCTAAGGCTCGTCCTCCAATATGTGAGCCACAATGTCCCTGATGAAGGTCGTCCAACACTTCATGCCCTCTTTCAGGAGTTATACACTTAAGGTAAGGCTTCACAAAGGCTCTTTTGAATAGTTCCCCATCCTTCATCTCGAACCAGGCCGCTCTCCTCTTCATTAGCCAACTCTCTTTTGGATCGTCCGGAAGTATTCCATCCCTTAAGTAGGAAATAATTCCATCCATCCAGGTTGAACTTCTATCTATTATCTGAACGGGCTCGGCATCAATGCTCCTTTTCTCCTTTACTTCCCAAAACACTGATCTTGGAGTATCACATGATGCCGAGGAAGCCAATTTGGAGAGCGCGTCCGCTTGATGATTTTCTGAACGAGGAACTTGTTTGAGAGAGAAATATTCTAGGCCTTCGGCCTCATCCTTTACTAGCTGCATGTACTTCATCATGGCCGGCTCCCTGGCTTCGAAGCCACCATTGACTTGGTGAACTATTAGCCGGGAGTCCGAGCATACTTCAACTTTGGTTGCCCCGGCCGCTTTACACATCCTTAGGCCGGCCAACAATGCTTCGTACTCAGCTTCATTGTTTGACGCTTGGAACTGAAATCTCAATGCGTACTCATACTTGTCTCCCTCAGGAGATTGACATATAATACCAGCACCACATCCGGTCGTTGTTGCACTACCATCCACAAACACTTTCCAGACTTGGTCCCCGGCCGACTGAAGATCAGGCCGTGTCATTTCAGCCAAAAAATCCGCAAAAGCTTGCCCCTTGATTGCCTTCCTTAGCTCAAACACAAGGTCAAAACCTCTGAGCTCCAAGGCCCACTTGAGCATGCGGCCACTTGCCTCTAATGTTAAGAACGGCTTCTTCAAGGGTTGGTCTGTATAGACCACAATTGAATGTGCCAAAAAATACGGCCGCAGCTTCTTTGATGCCATGTATAAGGCCAGGCCAAATTTTTCAATTGGGGGGTACTTAAGCTTAGCATTATGAAGTACATGGCTGATAAAATACACTGGGACCTGATGGCCGTCCCTCTCAGCAAGAAGGACGGCACTTAGAGAGTGTTCAGAGATGGCAAGATAGATGTATAGCTTCTCATTCCTGAGCGGACTGACGAGGCGAGGCAATGTATGCAAGTGACTCTTCAACTGTACGAATGCTTCCTCGGCCTCCTCTGTCCACTCGAACATGGCTTTCTTCTTAATGGTTTGAAAAAAGTAACGGCACTTATCCCCTGACCTTGACAAAAATCTTCCAAGGGCTGCTAAACAGCCGGTCAGTCTTTGCACTTCCTTGATTGTTCTCGGATACTTCATGTCAAGGACGGCTTGAATTTTTTCAAGGTTGGCCTCAATTCCATGTTGATCAATCAAAAATCCGAGAAACTTGCCGGACTCAACACCAAATACACACTTCTTTGGATTTAACATCATCTTATGTCGCCTGAGTTCGGTGAACGTTTCTCGTAGATCCTTGAGATGGTCGGCCGGCTCTTTTGACTTGACAATCATGTCATCAATGTATGCCTCCATGTTCCGGCCGAGCTGGTCTCTAAAGACTGTATTAACAAGCCTCTGAAATGTAGCAGGGGCGTTCTTGAGGCCGAATGGCATAAATTTGTAACAATACAACCCCTGCTCGGTCACGAACGCTGTTTTCTCTTGATCTTCTTCCCACAAAGGAATTTGGTGGAATCCGGAGTATGCGTCCATAAAACTCATTAGGGCGTGTCCGGCCGTAGAGTCAACCAAACGGTCAATCTTAGGCAAAGGGAAGCTGTCCTTAGGACACGCCTTGTTCAAGTCCGTGTAGTCCACACACATTCTCCAAGTTCCATTTGGCTTTTTCACAAGAACTACATTGGCCACCCAATCTGGGTAGAAGCATTGCCGAATGAAACCGGCGTCCAGCAGCTTTTTCACCTCTGCTGCGGCCGCCTGATTCCTCTCTTCTCCGTGATTCCTCTTCTTCTGGCGGACAGGTTTTATCAAAGGATTCACGACCAACTTGTGCACGGCCAGGTCAGGGCTTATCCCTGGCATTTCACCAACTTCAAATGCAAACACATCTTTGAATTCTCTTAAAAGCTGAACTAAATCATCCCCAAGCAATCCCAAAGCTATAGTGCCGACACTAACTGTCCGTTCTGGGTGGTTGGAGTCAAGCACTATATCCTGGTGGCTGCCGGCCGGCTGGGGCCTCAACTCATCTGGCCGGCCGACAGTCATTAATTGCTAGGCTTCTTCTGCCCTGGCCGCCTTACGCTTCTGGCCGACCTGGTATGCTGGGAGTGAGGTTCCTTCTTCCTTTGGCTCGGACAGTTTTGGGCCGCGCGCTGTTGGCTTCACGGCCAGCTGATTACATTCCTTAGCCATTCTCTGACTTCCTTGGATTGTTCCAATTTTTCCGTCCGACCTTTCAAACTTCAACAGCATTAAGTGAGGCACTATAACCCCCTTGGCTGCATTCAGAGTGGGGCGGCCAAGGATGACGTTGTAGCCGGTCAACTCTTTAACAACAAGGAAACGGACGATCATGTCTCTCCCTTCTCCATTCTGCCCGAAGCGGATTGGAAGATCAATCCGTTCGACCGGATGAATGACATTCCCCCCAAATCCTACCAAGGGGTGAGTGATATCCTGGAGAGCATCTTCTGGGAAGCTTAAATTCCTTAGGGCAGACAGGCTGATGATATCGGCCGAACTGCCCGTATCAATCAATATTCGCCCCACCTTCAAATTTGCTATCTTCATGACAAAGACCATGGGATCATTGTGCAAAGCCCTGACCTCTCCACGGTCAGCCTCACTTATGATCACTTCAGGAAATGGCTCGGCCTTAACGGCGTCCGTTTGCATCACATTTGACAAATTTCGAGCATCCCGCTTGATTCCTTTCATGGTAGGGCCGCCTGAAGCAAAGCCTCCTGATATCACGGCCACAAAACCTGAATCAGTGCTATTCCCATCATCTTCCTTGTCATTTTTCTTATCGCTTTGTTGCTTTTTCTCGGACGTGTTGTCTGTCCATTTGAAGGTGAATTTGGCCTTGGTCACATAGGGTTTCAGCAGACCCTTGTCGGCCAACTTATCCAACAGCCTCTTCAGATTGATACAATCGTTCGTGTCATGACCTACATCCTTGTGGTAATGACAATACTTGTTCTTGTTTCTGTACTGTGCCGAGCCTCTCAAAGGCTGAGGCTTCTCAAACTCAAACTTGTCTTTTATCTCCATCAAAATGGAGTAGCTATCCTTGTTGAACTCATATTGAGGTTCGTACGTCTTGCTTTTCTTTGACTTGGGTTGCTTGTCATCAGCCATCCAGATTTCTTTTCTTTTGTTTCCTTCTCTCTTTCGGCCGGCCGAGTCTTGCTGAGAAGATTGCTTCTTCTCAGCCCCCTTGGCCGGCTGTTCTGATTTGGTGAGCGAACAAAAGTCCGCGGCCTCAATATAGGCTTCGGCTTCCCGCAATACACCTACGTATGACCGAATCTTTTTCCTTACCAAATCAAACTTAAAACCATTATGCCTTAATCCCCGGAGAAATTCTGAGTATGCCATTTCGTCCGGAAGATTATGAATTTGGGCTTTTTCCTGGTTAAATCATTGGACATACGAGCGTAGTCCTTCATTCTTTCCTTGAACAATTGTTGCCAAGTTGAGACTTGTCTTTCTTAGTGGGATGTTGTATGAGAAATTTCCCACAAACAACAAACTGATGATAGTAAAGAAATTTATGCATCCGGCCGGAAGGCTGTTAAACCAATCCTGGGCCACCCCCTTAAGAGTGGCCGGGAAGCATCTGCACCATGTAGAATCATCTACACTTTGCAAGTACATCAAATTCCTGTACGAGGTAATATGTTCCTCTAGGTTGCCCGTACCATCATAGGCACCAACTAATACACTCTTCACTTTTGCTGGCTAAGGGGACATTAGTATGTCTTGCGAAAACGAAGGCGGCTTATCTCCCAAATTCAACAAACGCATTTGCCAATCGATAGGCTGAGGCTGAGCGGACGTTCCAGCCAGGTAGGGAGCTTGGCCGAACATCTGACCGTACGGCCCATATTGCCCAAAGACTTGGGGAGTTAGCTGTATCAACCCATAGAGTACTTGAGGGGGCTGATATTGTGATGGCTGAACTGGAACGGGAGTAATGGTATGAACGGCTGGACTTCTGCTGGAGACGGCCGTGTTGGTGTATTGAGAGAAAGATTGGTTGGAGGCTTCATCCGGCATGGTTGGGGTAGAGGCCGTGTCAGAATATGCGGCCCTCTCCCTTTGCCTGTGCCGAATGTAATCCCTTGCGTCTTTGAAACGCTGTGACGGCTCAGTCTCAACTCTTGTCGGCTGTCTGCCCCTCCCCCTAGCCGATTGTGTTTTCGCCAATAGGCTAGAGAGGTTGGTTCCTGGGACTCGGGGAGACCTTCCATGCGGACGACGGAATGGGGTGTTACCAGCATCAGTTGCGTTGGTCTTGTTGTTGGCTTTCTTGGAAGTGCCTCCTCCCCCCTTTTGCTGGGTAGCCGCCAACTCCTTGCGGAGCTTAGTCAGTTCGGCCATTAGGGTAGCTGGGGTAACAGGAGGTTGCTCGGCCTCTTCAAATGAGGCAGTCAAAGGATTGCTTGAATGTATGGTGGTACGTATGTCTTCTACATATCCGTCCTCGCCTGGACGAGGACCAGAATTAGGTGTCTGACCATCTATTGCCATAACGGACGAGTATCCCCACAGACGGCGCCAAATGTTTCGGGGTTTTTTGTGATTCCCTCGGATACTGGTCACGTTCTGCCGACAATGAGACTCGGACACCTGCAAAACAACGAGTATTCCGGTGATCGGAATATTCGCCTCCGACGATCAAGTTAGTGATCGGAAATCGGAAAAGCTAGAGAGAGAAAGTAGAGAGAAGTTGGAGCTTTTTAATGCTCTATATTTATGTTACGTCCAAATCCACCCTTCCCATCATAAATGATTGGGGTATTTATAGGGGTGGGAACATGTGCCCCTCTAGGGTTTATAACCTAGAATTTCGTGACATGATTGGCTGCGCAATCAGAGGTTGCCACGTGTCATGAGGGGCGCCGTTTTACGGCTTTCAAGGTTTTTTCGGGATTTGGGTCTGATGTAATCAGGGCCTTTTTCTCTTTCTGATGTTATATTGTGTATTTAAAGATAGCTGACATGTGTCACCCTGTCAGGTGGACACGTGTCACACTCTCAAAGGGCCACGTGTCGCCTTCTTATTGGGCCACGTGTCACTATGAGATTGGGCCACGTACCTGGGGTATTTTTACCCTAAACAACTCCTTTTTTTCCCTTTCTCACTCTTTCAAGCAGCAACCCTAATCCTTAATTCTCAATCATTCCCTGACCACTATTCATTCTCTAAGCACAGACAACCACCACTTCTCTGCTCCACCCTCACCCGGCCATCGTCTTTGTAATACCCTAAAATTTTCTAACTATAAGTTTTGGGACAAAACTTGTTTTAAGGAGGGTAGATTGTAATACCCGTAGATTTTGTATCTTATAATATATATAAAAATTTGATTTTACTTCGTATTTTTTATACTATATTATATTGCTTAATAGTGATGTAATGCCCTATTTTAATTTAAATATAATTCTATATTTATAAGCATATATAAACTATTTTAAACCCTATTAATATTCTTAAACCCTAAAGTTATTTTTATTTTTAAAAAAAAAAAAGAGCAGCCGTTTTTCCTTTTGGGTTGTGCGCAACTTTCATGCATAAATCAATAAACCCAATTTGACTCTTCTTTAATGCTTTTGGGTTGTGCGCAACTTTCATGCATAGCTTTTGTCAAAAAATTAAAAAAAAAAATAAAAAAAAAAAAAAAACCTTTCATGCATAAATCAATAAACCCAATTTGACTCTTCTTTAATGTTTTGTTTTATTCAATAATCACCACCATCATATTTTTTTTTATCTATATGATTAATTGCATTATGAGAGAAGCTGCACAAATTGTTTGTGGGATTAAAACCGTGAATTACAAAGTTATAAACCTATTTCGTCCCTTGTAATGTATATCAGGTGTGATTGTTTGAAAGGTAATCAAACTATCAATATTTTGAAGTCGTATTTTTATATTTTTGTCTAGTAATCACACTATCAATATTTTGGAGTCGTATGTTTATATTTTTGTCTAGTAATCACACTATCGATCTTTTGGAGTTGCTTGATTATAATGTGATTGTATTAAATTATTAGAATTGTTTGGTTATAATTTGTTTATTGATTGTACTCTGTACTATTATTATTATGTGTAAATTTTATAATTGTTATTCGTGTGATCAAGTTTGTATACGTATATGATTGATTATTGGTATTATATGATTTGATTGGATATGAGTATCGTATTACTTTTATTGTTTATGATTGATTATTTCTAGGGTTTTAATGTTGGTGCTATAGGGAGTATTATTTTATCGAGGTTTAGGGTTATTAATGCAAAGTATTATTTTGAGTTGTGAATTAATTAATTTTGGGTGCTAGTATTATTTCCCTATTAGGTTTGAGACGTTTTATGAATCGAATTGTTATGTTATTTAGGAACATATGTCATCATTGAGATATTATTTATTAGCTTGTGAAGGTTATTTGATCAAAGTATGAGATCAAAAGGGTTGAGAATTATTATTTTGTTCTTGGTTTGAGGCTCGATGTTAATTACCTTAATCCTTGGCATGTTGGTAAGGAGATGATAATCATGAGTTAAGAATGAGGTACAATCTTTATTATTTATTGTTCTATGATCCCCTACAGTGGGATTTGGCCTGTATGTGGTCTGATTAGAGGTGGTTTTTTTCTGGTTATTGAGAGTATTCAAGTTTTTATACTTGTTGGTTTGTTATTCGAATTACCCATGTCCAAGGCTAGGTATAAAACAAAGAGCGTGGCACACTTATGGGACAGATGAGTTGAGTAAAGGTTCGTATTATTATTCGAGGTTGAGTTGATAAAGGTTATTTTCAGAGTACAATGTGTAATGTAGTTTGAACTAAATTGTTTAATTGAGCTAGTAATGTTGATTATTTTGTTATACTCTGTATTCTGATATGTGATGATTACTTAGCTTTTTGCTGACGTGTGTATTATTTTGTTATGCTACTTGTGTTTGCGGCCATGTCTTTTTCTTATGGTTGCCTTGCGACGATCTATTTTAGAATTTGTCCTTAATGGTGAGCAGTCAAGTTTGTAACAGGTTGATCAAGTGATCGTAGTTAAAGGAGCTCAAGTGTTTTGATTAGTATGCTACAACGAATGAGTCTATAAAGTCGTATAAATAGCTCACCTAGTTTATTGGGTTGTAATTTTTGGGATTTTGTAAGCCTTAACACTTGACAGGTTGTCGAGTGTGGCGGTGATACCTCCGATTTAGGTGTATGCTTCTGCAATTTTATTTAAAGGTTGTTTATTTTTTCTTTATTTATTATTTATTAATAGCTAATAAATCGGGGGTGTTACAGTCTTTCCTCTTAATTATTAATGTTGAATACTTCCATTTTGTTGAATAATTTTAATGTTGTATAATTTCGTTTTTTTTTAAGGTGAAAGTAATTTCGATTTGTCATTTATCTGTATTTTTGTTATTCGTCGGCATTTTTTGCGTGAGCTTTCAATTTCTAGGTTTAAATTTGAACAATCTCGGCATATTTTATTTGTTTTGTACTACTGAATTGAATGGCAATGCTCCTTTTTAGTGCTTTCTTTTTGTTAATGCAAATTCTAAATATTGTAATTGATTTTTTTTTTTTTTTTTTGTGTGAATCATGATGTCAACAAATCGGTAAAGAGGAAGGGAATGAGCAACACAAGGATGGGAATCAAGTCAACAAATTTGTTAAATCATTTTACAATTGAGTTTTAATCGTTGTAATTTGGATTTTTCCTGGTTTTATTTGGACTTTAATTTCATGTTCTTTGAACTTTGATTTGCTGTAACAATTTTCAGACTTTGTGGCTGGATTTTTTTAATTTCATTTTTGGAAATCCTAAATTGGGTCAATTTAGGCTTATAGGCTATATTTGTTCAATTGTTCAAGCCAAAAATTAGACTTATAATGTTGGACCACAATGTCAGGCCCAATAATTAGGCCCAAAAAAATTCGATTTGGATTGGATTCGTTTTTGAAAACCGAATTAATTCGGTTTGGATTGGATTGAATCCAAATCCAGTTTGAATTCAGTTTCAAAAATCCAAAACCGTATTAATTCAGTTTGGATTCGGTTTGGCCAATAATCCAAACCGAAATCTGAGCTTTCAGCCCTAATCTGCAAGACATAATTGTTCACCATTCATAGAGAATTGAACTTGAGTAGTATCCAAGTTTTTCATAAAATAAAATACATGTCAAAATATTAAGCATCAAATTAATGATGATCAAATAAATGAATCAATAAAAAAACACCCAAATAGTTCATAAAATTCATAAAGCATATAAAGTCCTTATTACAACCATAAAAAATCAACATAAGTAAATCACTAAATGAAGTCTAAAAGCTGACACAATATAACATAAATTTAATTATTCCCTTCCGAGACAGTGAAGAAAAAATCAACAACTTCTAAATGAGTTGTATTGCCAAAATCAAAATTATTCCCTTCCAGAGAAGTGAAGAAATCAACAACTTATAAATGGTTTGCATTGCCAAAATCAAAATCTCCTTCACCATCTTCAAGAACAAGGTTTGCCTCAACTTTCTTTTCTTTCTTCAATGAGTCTTGGTAAAGTTCAACAAGATGCTTTGGAGTTCTACACACTCGAGACCAATGGCCTTTTACCTTACAACGGTAATATATATTGGTCTCACTTTTCCCTTTCTCAACTTTATCATCCCTACGTTCCCACTTTTGGTGGGAATGTGAGTTTGTGAAATAACCTCCACGACCTCTACCATATCCACTAAATCCACGCCCACGACCGCGACCTCGTCATTGGTCACGACCACAACCTCTACCTCGACCATTTCTACTGGAATGGTCTATGCTTTTTGTTTTATTCCCGTTATGGGTTGTCACATTCGCTTCAAGAAATGGAGTAGAGCCAATAAGACGTGATTCATTATTTTTCATTAATAGGTTGTTATTTTGCTCAGCCACAAGTAGACACAATATTAATTCAAAATATTTTTGAAAACTTTTTTCTCTATATTGTGTCTGCATGACAATATTATTTGCATGGAAAGTGGAGTATGTCTTTTCAAGCATTTCTGTATCAGTAATATTTTCTTCACATAATTTCAATTGAGAAGTTATTTTGAACGTACCTGAGTTATATTCACTAACTAATTTAAAATCTTGCAATCTCAAATTCAACCTATCATAATGAGCCCTAGGGAGTATCACTGTTTTTTGATGGTCATGCCTTCCTTTAGATTACTCCAAATGATTTGTGGCTCTTTCACAATTAAATAGTCATTTTTAAATCCTTCATGGAGGTGATGGCGAAAGAATATCATGGTCTTAGCCTTTTCTTGAGGTGTTGCCTCATTAGCTTCTTTGATTGTTTCACTAATCCCTTTAACATCTAGGTGTATTTTAGGATTTTTAGCATCTAACACCCATGATAAATAATTCTTTTCAATAATATCAAGGGTCACGAATTCAAGTTTGACAAGATTTGACATTATTCACTATACAAAATAGCTTAGTATTCAAAATTAGAGCTTATACAAAAAACATACTCCATAGTTGTTAGTATAAAAAGGATTCATAAACAATGAAAAACAAATGACTCATGCTGTTGGGGTTTGGTGAGTCCGACTCACCGCGGAAACAAACCCAAAACCAAGACCGCACTCGCAATAAATAAAACCATAAACATAATTAAATTAATCACAAGATTAAGATAAGCTAATTACCCTTGACGCGTGCTTCGCTCCAAATGAGCTCTTACTTGAAAGCTTCAAGTCCCGCTCGCACGGAGACCTCCAACGAAGTCCACCCGCACCAACAAAACCGACTAGGTCCAATGTCTTGGAGTTAGCAAGACCCGACCAACAAAACCCGAGTAATAATATTGAGTTCAAAGGTTTTCACTAATTGTGATGCCTTTTCCAACTCTTACTCAAGCATCTTTCCCAATGCCCATACTTGGGTATTTATAGGAAATGATGGGAGTATCATTTACTCTCCCATCAATGTGGGATAGTATGATTTTTCCATTTTATTTTAAAGCTAAAATAAAATCAATAATCAAGCTAGTAATAAATCAACAAGTGGCAAGCTCATGTGAGTGGTTAGGTGAGGACCATTTGGAGAAGGGGGGGACCAAACTTGCTCCCCACTCCCTCTCCCATAACCGGCCACCTCACTCCCCACACACTCAAGGACCACAAGCCACATGGCACCCACCCTTGGGCACCAAGGCAGCCAAGGTGGGCTGCCATGTGCTGCTGTCCGTGGCAGCCACGCCCAGCAAGCCCAGCACTTGCATGCGGGCTGCTGCTGCTGCTGGCCAGCACGCCCAGCATGCTTGTGCGGGCTGCTGCTGCTGGCCTTGTGCCTTGGCCAGCGCTGCTAGGCAGCAAGCAATGGCCTAGCCATGCTGTTGCGGGCTGGCGCGCCTAGCGTGCTAGCTCCAGCAGCTTGTTGCGGCATGGCTTGCTAGCCATTGCGCGCACAAGGCTGCGCCTAGCATGCTAGCACGCACTAGGCAGCGCCTAGCCTTGCGATGCTAGCATGAGTGCGCTAGCACGCACCAGCCAGCCTAGGCTCGGCTTGGTGCGCATGCTAGCCACCATGCTAGGCCATACGCCCTTAGCACTCGGTTTGCTAGGGCATTCCGATGCTAGGGGTATTTTGGTCTTTTGTTGATTTATTACTATTTCTCGTCTCGTCTTTCACTATTTTTCGACTCGACTTCCGACGCTCGGTTTCGACGCTCTAAGCTCGAATTTCCGACGTCTAAATAAATATTACTCGGTCGACTCATTAATTCCTTCCGAATTAATTCGTCGTTTCGGTTTGTTGAATGCTTGGGTGTGACCCGAAGGGTTCAGTCAAGATTAAGCTGTAACATTAATTATCCATTAATATTACTGATCGGAAGCGGCCTCCACCCAGGCATTCCGATCACTTGACCTTACTGAATATATTAGCTTTCTAATAATTCTGAACCCGCTAACGGAATAGTACACTTGTTCGAAGGACACCATTCCTTTCAATCTCCCACTTGTCCTTCCGGACAAGTGCTCATTTTGTGTACAGCCCTTTCCTATGTCGCTTAATGTCTCTTCATGAACTATAAGGTAAGATTTATTTTGTCATCCTTATTACGTCCAGAAGTGTTTCCCGATTCCGAGTCCGACTGTCAATAAACAGATGATTTCTAAAATCCATCCGAGCACGGCCATGCATTTTACAGTCTCGCTCTACGAGAGGCCTTGAATACAACAAAGACATCTTCCCTATTTTACTAGGGGGACATTCCCAGTCTTGTAATGTAGCTCCTCTTACTGAGAGGACCTAGCCGCCCGAGTGTTGCCGTTATAATCCCCTATTACGGCTGACGTTTGACAACATCAAAGCGAACTAGTACTCAAACAAGAGAACTCACAGTACTCATGGTCGAGGAAATAGGTTCCGATAGCCATAATGAGAAGTATGCTTATGACAAATTTTTAATTTCTTAAAGTATTCTCATAGGTCGATCCAGTATGGTTCTAAACCAATACCTGTGCAAATGATTTATGACAATCATGTCCTCGTAGCACATGAAACGGTGCTATAAATCAGACTACACACTAATCTCAATTGGTCATTAATCGTCCATCGTTTAAATGACCTTGATTAGGGATAATTTTCGATTATAATATTCAATGTTCACTTAATAGGTGTTTCCTTACCAAGACTGGTCTTGATACCCTATTTTGAATATTCTCAGAATCGAATGGACTCATTATTTAATCCTAAACCACAATTAAATAGCATAACGGAGTAATAAAATGTTGCATGAAATTTTATATTACTCCAAAACATGAATGGTTTTCCTTAGTGTCTTACATTAACTTTTCTCAAAATTAACTAAAACACTAAACAAGGAAATCAAAGCCAGTCTCCTACATGCTTGATTCCCATTGCCTCAACGTGCTTGTTGTGCTTCACTTGAGGCAAAGGTTTAGTAAGTGGATCGGCTACATTGTCATCCGTTCCAACTTTGCAAATTCTGATTTCACCCTCTGATTTCCATTCTCGAATCATGTGAAATCGCCGCTTGACATGTTTGACCTTCTGATGTTCTCTAGGCTCTCTGGCCTGAGCAATAGCTCCATTGTTGTCACAATAGAGGGCTATTGGACCCTTTATAGAGGGTACAACATCAAGTTCGCCAACGAACTTACGAATCCAAACAGCCTCCTTAGCTGCTTCAGCAGCTGCCAAGTATTCGGCTTCAGTTGTAGAATCTGCAGTTGTACTCTGCTTTGCGCTCTTCCAACTAAACGCCCCTCCATTTAGACAGAACACATATCCAGATTGCGATTTCAAATCGTCTCTGTCTGTCTGGAAGCTTGCGTCGGTATAACCTTCCACAACCAAATCCTTTGTACCACCATACACCAGGAATTTATCCTTGTTCCTTTTCAGGTACTTTAGGATATTTTTGGCCGCAGTCCAATGCGCCTCTCCTGGGTCTGATTGGTAACGGCTCGTAGCACTCAAGGCATACGACACATCTGGCCTAGTACATATCATGGCATACATGATAGATCCAATAAGCGAAGCATATGGAATCTGATTCATTCTTACCCGCTCATCAGGTGTCTGTGGACACTGCTTCTTGCTTAGGGTTATGCCATGTGACATTGGCAGGTGACCTCTTTTGGCCTCCTCCATGCCAAATCGAGCAAGTACCTTATCAATATAAGTACTTTGACTCAATCCAATCATCCTTTTCGATCTATCCCTATAGATCTTGATGCCTAGTATGTACTGAGCCTCTCCCAAGTCTTTCATTGAGAAGCACTTTCCAAGCCAGGCCTTTACAGACTCTAACAACGGAATGCTGTTTCCAATGAGCAATATGTCATCGACATATAAGACTAGGAAGGTGATGTCACTCCCACTGACCTTCTTGTAAACACAAGATTCATCTGGATTCTTGATAAAACCAAACTTACTGATGGCTTCATCGAAACGCAGATTCCAACTTCTGCTTGCTTGCTTTAATCCATAAATGGACTTCTTAAGCTTACAAACCTTCCCAGCATTGTTTTGGTCGACAAAACCTTCAGGCTGTGTCATATACACAGTTTCTTCCAAATAACCATTAAGGAAGGCGGTTTTGACGTCCATCTGCCATATTTCATAGTCGTAATATGCAGCAATCGCTAGGAGGATCCGAACGGATTTAAGCATTGCAACTGGTGAAAAGGTTTCATCGTAATCAATACCATGAACTTGTCTGTAACCTTTTGCCACCAATCTAGCTTTGTAAATGAATACATTTCCATCTTTGTCGGTTTTCAACTTGAAAATCCACTTACATCCGATCAGTGTATAACCTTCGGGTAAGTCAACCAAGTCCCAGACTTGATTATCAAACATGGAATCCATTTCAGATCTCATGGCCTCTTGCCATTTAGCAGAGTCGGTGCTTGCCATCGCTTGCTTGTAGGTTGCCGGTTTATCTCCATCCATAATCAGGATGTCCTGATTCTCGGTTAATACTAAACCAAGATATCTATCAGGTTGAGATCTCGGCCTCAGAGACCTACGTAGGGTAATGGATTGAGCATTTGCATTGTCGGTTCGACTTTGCACATTTTGATCATTTTGACCTGCGTCAACAGATGCTGTTTGAGCACTCTGACTGTCATTATGATTTTGTTGCTCATCCTCACGAACTTCGTCGAGTTCGATTTTCCTCCCACTTGTCATTTTGGAAAGGTGCTCCTTCTCCAAAAAGACACCATCGCGAGCAACAAACACTTTGTTCTCCGATTTGTTGTAGAAGTAATACCCTTTGGTTTCTTTTGGGTAGCCCACAAAGTAAACCTTGTCAGATTTGGGATGAAGTTTGTCAGAGATCAATTTCTTGACATATGCTTCGCATCCCCATATCTTTAGAAAAGATAACCTAGGAGGTTTCTTCGTCCATAATTCATATGGAGTCTTTTCTACAGCTTTTGATGGAGCACGGTTCAGTGTTAGTGCCGCAGTTAGAAGTGCGTGTCCCCAGAAAGAGATAGGAAGATCACTAAGACCCATTGTTGATCGTACCATGTCTAACAAGGTCCGATTTCTCCTTTCGGATACTCCGTTCCATTGTGGAGTTCCTGGAGGTGTCAATTCTGAAAGTATACCCTTTTCTTTCAGATGGTCATCGAATTCTTGGCTCAAGTATTCACCACCTCGATCTGATCGAAGGGCTTTGATTTTCTTGCCAAGCTGATTTTCAACTTCACTCTGAAATTCTTTGAACTTTTCAAATGATTCAGATTTATGCGACATGAGGTAGACATAGCCATATCTACTATAGTCGTCTGTGAAAGTGATGAAATATCGATTTCCATTTCTTGTGGTTGAGCTCATTGGTCCACATACATCGGTATGTATAAGACCCAATAAGTCACTTGCCCTTTCTCCCAACTTGGAGAATGGCTGTTTAATCATCTTGCCTAATAGACATCCTTCGCAATTTTCAAACGATTCTAAATCGAAAGAGTCAAGAACACCTTCTTGTAGAAGTTTCTTGATGCGTTTGATGTTAATGTGGCCAAGACGACAATGCCACAAGTAAGTCTGATTTGACTCCATGGTCTTAGCTCTTTTGGTATCATTATTCACATTATAAACTTGTTTGTCTAAAGAAAGCACATAAAGACCATTTTCAGAATGTGCAATACCATATAAAACATTATCGAGATAAAATGAACATTCTTTGTTCTTTACTCGAAATTCAAAACCTTTGGCGTCCAACGCCGAAATTGAAATAATGTTTTTGGTAATGTTAGGAACATAATAAACATTATCGAGTTCCAAAACTAGCCCAGTGGGCAAAGACAAACTGAGAGTTCCTACGGATACGGCACCAATTCTGGCTCCATTGCCGACCCGGAGTTCAATCTCTCCCTTCTCTAGCCTTCTAGCGTTCCTTAGTCCCTGAGAATTGGAACAAAGGTGTGAGCCACATCCGGTATCTAATACCCATGATGTTAAGCTAGTGAAGTTAAAGTCTATAACGAATATACCTGATTCAGAAGTAACGGTTCCGTTCTTCTTATCTTCCTTGAACTTGAGGCAATCTCTCTTCCAATGTCCCTTCTTCTTACAGTAGAAACATTCGGAATCAGATTTAGAAGACGCTACCCTCTTATCCTTGGTAGCTTTAGACTTAGGCGGAAAAGTTTTCTTCTTACCTTTCCCCTTAAAGCCTTTCTTCTTCTTGCCCGAAAATTTGAACGGCTTGCCCTTTTTAATCATGAGCATATCATGCTTTCCCTCATCCTTGAGCGTTTGCTCAGCTTGCTTCAACATACCATGAAGCTCGGTGAGGGTTTTCTCCATGCTGTGCATATTATAGTTCATCTTGAACTGATCATAGCCTTTGTGCAGCGAGTGGAGAATGATGTCAATTGCCATTTCGGTTGAATACCCCGCATCAAGCCTTCCCATGTTTTCAAACAATCCAATCATTTTGAGTACATGTGGGCTGACTGGCTCTCCTTTTTTGAGCTTGCTCTCAAGGATCTGCCTGTGGGTTTCAAACCTTTCAGTTCGGGCCTGCTCTTGGAACATATTCTGCAATTCAGAAATGATCTCAAAAGCCGTCTCCTTTTCAAAGAAAGTCTTTTGAAGTTCAGGAGACATTGTGGCCAACATGATACATTTGACATCTCGATTGGCACTTTGCCATCGATTTAGGGCAGCTTGAGTCACCTCCTCATTGGGAGTCTCGGGCATTTCCTCATCAAGGACATATTCCTTTTGCTCTTGCATGAGAACAATTCGCAAATTCCTTTGCCAATCAAGAAAATTTGGCCCACTCAGTTTCTCCTTGTCGAGAATTGAGCGTAACGAGAATTGGTTGTTTGAGTTATTTGAAGACATGATTCTACAATTGAAAGAATTTAAAATGAAAAACCATTCATTATACTTAAATAAGATTGAAATCATGCATTTTAATCAAACTTATTTAAAACGTCTTATTCACACATTAAAGATTGTCCCCAATTTTGGTGAGAATAAGTCGATTCCAAGATCCAAAGAAACAAAGAGTGGTTAAGCATGCTTTGGCTTGTCTTAACACTCAATCTCCTAAGGTAAGCAACGCTTTGCTAATGGCTCCAAGCCACTCTTGGTTGAATAAATCGTCGCATCCAATGCTCTCTAAACAATTTATTCACTTTGCCACGACATGTTAGGACTCCATCACTCATATCGTTGAGTATAACCAAAACCACTTGCATACCTAGTATGCCTTACGTTCCTTGGAGAAGTAGTGATGCCTCGCTTTGGCGTAGCCCATCATTACCCTCGTTCGGTTGGTAAGTGTGTTTTGGAATGGCAAGTTTTACTCAATTTTAAGGGACCTAGGGTTTCTATGTTGGTTGATTTAAGTGAACTTAATTAATCATCTCAACATTCGAAATCCTAACCATGCATCTAACATATAATTCAAATATATAAACATAAATATATATCGAAAACATAAATAGAGATGCATTTGGCAACTAGCATGACCCCTTGAGATCTTCAAGTCTTCAAAAGGTCTTCTTTTGCAACTTCATGGCTTCGTCTTCTAAGAACTCCGTCTTCAAGACTTGACCAAATAATATAATTGCTAGTTACTACGATTAGGACTAATCTAAATATTAAGGTACAAAAATACTCAACGGTTCGCAGACCGTATTTAGATTTACAAAAATACATCACGGATCACAGTCCGTATTTTCTATCCTAATCGGGCCCCACTAGTTGCCATTTCATAAAACCTGTGAGGGAGTTTTACATTCCATTCATCCATTCACTATCTGTGAATGGCCCATGCATTTTACAACGATCAAACAAGTAACAATGCATAAAACCGCGCGGGAACTAGTAATTAATCTAGGTGGTTAATTCAATTAACTCGCCTAATTAAACTAGTCAAAGTTGTTTTAACCGGTTATGGTAATAACTAAGAGACGCTCCCACTAAATTCCGCATCCAATCTTAACTAATCCAATTAATTAAGTCGGTGAACCCAAATATTTGTCAAAATTAATTTTGCAAATGTCGCTCAAAAACCCGAGGCCTAGCCTCCAAAATTTTAATTAAATGAACAAAATAATTAAAATAATTAAAACGACAATCTAAGCAAAATTACGTATTCCATAATGTCTAAGTGCCTAGCACTAAGACTTGGAACCCAAAATTGCCCTTATTTACATATTAAGCAATGCTAAAATTAACTTTAAAATAGCATCGCCTTAATAACCCGGGGTTATTGTGCCAATTATGGGATCGTACGTACCGTACAACAAGCTCGTAACATACCCATTCGCACCCCCGCAACACCAAGCATGCCCATGGGCTGCTTGTGCTCGCACACGCCACGCCCAGCCAAGCCAAGCGTAGCAGCACGCACAGCGCGCACAGCACTATGCTGCTGCTGCGCCATGCTGCTGCTTGTTGCTGGCTGGTGCGGTAAGTGGCTGGCAGCGAGCAGCAGCCCACGCCCTTCCTCGCACACACAGTCGCACAGCACCACGCACCTAAGCACGAAGCACCCAGCAGCCTCGGCAGCCACATATGGGTTGCGTGAGCAGCCCAGCTGGCCGAGAGCTAGCTCGGGGCTCTTAGGTCTCGTGTTGCGTGCTAATGCTTCGAAAATTATCGAATTTTATGTGTGACATTATAAATCAATTCTAAATTAATTTTAGAATCAATTTTGAGGAAAAATGAAAAATAACAAGTCCAACTTAAATAATTCATCCAAAGCAACTAACCAAATTTATTACCAAGAATCATTCTTTAATAAAATTGGTTTAACTTGGTGTAACAAAATAAATTAGGGCATTTCTCACTATTAATTTAATCACTTTAAATTAATCTTGAGATTTTGACAAAATAAAAGGGAGTTGGAAAAATGAACATAAGTTCAATAAAGACTCCAACTTTAATACTTGTGACTTCATGAAAAATTATATCTTCCAATATGAAGATAAACCAATTTCTATCACAAGTTTTAAACTTTATGATTCCAATCAACTAAAAAATGATTAAATCAACAAAGTTTAACCAAAATTCATGGAATTTAGTAACTCAAAGTTTCAATCACTTATCATAAGTAAAGATTGAATCTTTAATACTTGGAAGCATCAAAGAACAACTATTTCACACTCAATGCAATTAATTTGCAATTATGTGAAAAATAAAACCAAACTTTCAAGCACCAATTACTACCAAGTAATCATGCTTAAAGTGGTCTAAAAATTGCATATAAAATAAGGAAAGAACCATTTACATAACCACCATAAATATGCAATCAATTTTCAAGGTTAGAAAGACTTAAAATTTTTCGTCAAAACGAAAAATCCCTCGAAAAATGCATTTCTGGTCGTTTTCTGGCTAAAAACCGAGCCCTAAAAGGGTAAAACCATTTCCAGAACACCTTTTCCACCCAAAATTCACTATTTTTGGGTCGAAATCTGGGTTCGGGGCTGAAGATAGCTCTAAAACGAGGTAAAATTTGAAAAACGAATTACTAATATAATTAGCAACTTAAAACCAGAAAAAATAAGCCATAATAACACCTTGAAAATATTATGATTTTAAAATAAACGAGCGAGGCTCTGATACCGCTGTTGGGGTTTGGTGAGTCCGACTCACCGCGGAAACAAACCCAAAACCAAGACCGCACTCGCAATAAATAAAACCATAAACATAATTAAATTAATCACAAGATTAAGATAAGCTAATTAACCTTGACGCGTGCTTCGCTCCAAATGAGCTCTTACTTGAAAGCTTCAAGTCCCGCTCGCACGGAGACCTCCAACGAAGTCCACCCGCACCAACAAAACCGACTAGGTCCAATGTCTTGGAGTTAGCAAGACCCGACCAACAAAACCCGAGTAATAATATTGAGTTCAAAGGTTTTCACTAATTGTGATGCCTTTTCCAACTCTTACACAAGCATCTTTCCCAATGCCCATACTTGGGTATTTATAGGAAATGATGGGAGTATCATTTACTCTCCCATCAATGTGGGATAGTATGATTTTTCCATTTTATTTTAAAGCTAAAATAAAATCAATAATCAAGCTAGTAATAAATCAACAAGTGGCAAGCTCATGTGAGTGGTTAGGTGAGGACCATTTGGAGAAGGGGGGGACCAAACTTGCTCCCCACTCCCTCTCCCATAACCGGCCACCTCACTCCCCACACACTCAAGGACCACAAGCCACATGGCACCCACCCTTGGGCACCAAGGCAGCCAAGGTGGGCTGCCATGTGCTGCTGTCCGTGGCAGCCATGCCCAGCAAGCCCAGCACTTGCATGCGGGCTGCTGCTGCTGCTGGCCAGCACGCCCAGCATGCTTGTGCGGGCTGCTGCTGCTGGCCTTGTGCCTTGGCCAGCGCTGCTAGGCAGCAAGCAATGGCCTAGCCATGCTGTTGCGGGCTGGCGCGCCTAGCGTGCTAGCTCCAGCAGCTTGTTGCGGCATGGCTTGCTAGCCATTGCGCGCACAAGGCTGCGCCTAGCATGCTAGCACGCACTAGGCAGCGCCTAGCCTTGCGATGCTAGCATGAGTGCGCTAGCACGCACCAGCCAGCCTAGGCTCGGCTTGGTGCGCATGCTAGCCACCATGCTAGGCCATACGCCCTTAGCACTCGGTTTGCTAGGGCATTCCGATGCTAGGGTTATTTTGGTCTTTTGTTGATTTATTACTATTTCTCGTCTCGTCTTTCACTATTTTTCGACTCGACTTCCGACGCTCGGTTTCGACGCTCTAAGCTCGAATTTCCGACGTCTAAATAAATATTACTCGGTCGACTCATTAATTCCTTCCGAATTAATTCGTCGTTTCGGTTTGTTGAATGCTTGGGTGTGACCCGAAGGGTTCAGTCAAGATTAAGCTGTAACATTAATTATCCATTAATATTACTGATCGGAAGCGGCCTCCACCCAGGCATTCCGATCACTTGACCTTACTGAATATATTAGCTTTCTAATAATTCTGAACCCGCTAACGGAATAGTACACTTGTTCGAAGGACACCATTCCTTTCACATGCAAGAATAAATTTAGATACAATATTCATATAACATATTCTATGACCCATCAAATTACAGTTAATCACAATACTCGTGTAATTATATAGCAATAAACATAGGATACTAACAAACAATATATATTCTAATAATATGTAATAGAACTAATGGAATATTTTTTTTCAATGAATATTGTTTACATAATAGTATATACAACAAAAGCTAACTGACGCTTGACTTCTGCCTAATATCAAGGAGTACAGTAGCATATACTAGCATGCATTAAGCCTAAGTAATATTATCATTCCTAAAATATAAGATACATAATATATTTTACACTATATTTAATCATATGCAACCAAAAAGATACATGGAACTAAAATAGTGACATCATATCCAATAAAACTAAAAACCCACCACGAATTAAACACGCATCTTCTAATGATGATCTGTAAGATTTTATAAAATATAGCCACTAAAATTAATACGGTACATGAAACAAGCATACTTTATAGGGAAATTTGTAAATAATAATCCCAACTTTGCTCCATTTTCTTTTAATAATCCTAACTTTGGATTATTTTAGAATAATCCCAACTTTGATGACTGTTTACTTTATTCAATCCCTTTTACCAGTTACCGGTTAAAAAGGTTATTTTGTTTTTTTTTCTTCATAAATGCCACGTGTTGAGATCTAATTAGCCAAAAAACTAAAAAAAATAAAAAAAAACAACAAAAAAACTAAAAAAAATAAAATGAAATCCCAGCTCCTTCCCTGACCACCCCAACCGCCCACCGAAACCCTAGCAGCCCCAATCCCCTCCCGCATCGGAAAACCAACACCCCTCCTCCCGCCGCCTTGCCACCACTCCTCTTGTCCCGTCGTCCCCTCCCCTTCCTTCCCCTTGAATCACATCCTCGTAAACCCCTTCTCTCTCCTCGATACAAGCACTTAAAACCTCCCCCGCCACTCCAGAAGCTCACGAAACCCCTCCCCCAGGTTTTGTGGGCTTTTGAAGCCACGAGGGAGGTTTTTAATGGTTGTTTCGAGGAGAGAGAGGGGGTTTACGGGAAGGCAGGAGGTGGCAGCTGACCGACAAAGGGTTGGGTTGGGTTCGCCGATGAGGTAAAGAGGGTTGGGTAAGTTTTTCGGTGGGTTCAGGAGGATAGGGGTGGCTGGGGTTTGGGAAGCCGGTGGGCAGTGGTGGAGGGGCTGAGTGGGAGTTTCATTTTTTTCAATTTTTTTTCTTTTTTTTTATTTTTTTTCTTTTTTAGATCAATCACAATGTGACATGTGTCATGTAACCTGTGATATCAGGTCATTGAATTTTGTTGACCGGTTTGGGATTGAAGAAAATAAACAACCCCTAAAGTTGGGATTATTCTAGAATAATCCAAAGTTGGGATTATTAAAAGAAAATGGAGCAAAGTTGAGATTATTATTTGCAAATTTTCCTACTTTATAAAAGTCAACCAAATTAAAACCAATACAAAATGTAGCACTTTGTCATATTATTATCATCAAAACGACAAGATTCCAAACAAATACGAAGTATGATATAATTCCAAATATTATACTTACATTAAGTGGGGGTAATTTTATCCGCTAAATTTTTTGTTTATTTGATCATGACCTCCTTCGAATTTTATTGATGATTGTTAGCAATGGTGCTGATAATTAGGGGTGAGCAAACCGGGTACCCACCCGGACCCGGAATTGGTTGGGACCAGGTCTTAAAATTCGAAACCGGAATTGGAATTGGGTCAATCGGGTCCTAAAATTTAGGACTTGGAATTGGAACCACCGTGTACCGGTTTCGGTTTCGGGTACCAACTTATGTATACAATTGTTAAAATATGATACTCCCTCCGTTTCAAGTTACTCGCAACAATTACCAAAAATGGTCGTTTCACATTACTTGCAACAATTTTTTTCTTTCCTTTTTAGTTAGTTTTTATGTGTGATTTTACAAAATTACCCTTACTTTTTTTTACACCCTAATTAAACTACTTATTTTGACTTATTAACTTAAACCCTAACATTAATTAACTTCATTATTTCCCCCAAAATCATTCCTCTCCCATCTAAATTCATTCCCATCCTTGATTGGAAACCACCACCACTAATCTCCATTCTATGTTCATCAACCCAGAAATTTCTCTCTTTGTTCATTTCCCTTGATTCAACCGCAACATTGTATAGAGACACCACCGTCGCCGGAAGTCGCTGCCGATGTCTCTTTTGTTGTGACCGCCTCCGTTTTCTCTCTCTTCCTCTTCTTGTTGTTTTGTCATTGCTGGTGAAAGTTGTGGGTTTCGGATTTTGGGGTTCTAGGTTTGGGTCCAAGTTCTTCGGTGGTGGGTTTCGGAGATGTGGGTGGTGGGTTTCGGGGTTGCGGGTGGTGGTTCTGGGTTTGGGGTTGTGGATTTCGGGGTTGTGGGTGGTGGGTTTCGGAGTTGTGAGTGGTGGATCTGGGTTCGTGGGTTGTGGGTTTCGGGGTTGTGGGTGGTGGGTGGTGGATTTGGGTTCGTGGGTTGTGGGTGTCAGGGTTGTGGGTGGTACTATGTGGTGGTTGTGGGTGGTTTCGTCACTTCATAGTGCTAGATGGTGGTGTTGGGGGGTTTCATTGTGCTGGGTGGTGGACTGGTGGTGCTAGGTGGTGGTTTTGTGGTGCTAGGTGGTGAACTGGTGGTGTTAGGTGTTGGTGGTGGATTGTTGGTGCTAGGTTTTGGGTTGGATTAACACTTAAGTGTATCCCTTATTTTTCATTAAACATGCTTTGAATATTTTGCCTAGGAGTCCGCAATTCCCTAGTTTGTTGCGAGTAACTTGAAACGGATGGAGTATAAATTATAATACTTATTTTAGTCTATTTTCATTTTTAGCGTTTAACACTTGTATTTATATATGCATTAAGCTATGTTATTTATGTTAGGTATTAATAATTTTTTTTTATTATTTTACTAATTAGATACATATAACACAATTCTATTTTTAAAAACTTATTTAGTGTAACATATGTTGGGTAACCGGGTACCCAACCCGGTTCTAGGTCCAAAAAATCGAGAATTGGAATTAGAGCCGGTTGCAACCAGTTCCTTAATTTATTACCCAGAATTAAAACCACTGGGTCCAATTCCGGTTTCGGACCCACCGGTTCCTAACCAGTTCCAATCATAGGTATCCGGAATTTTTGCTCACCCCTACTGATAACGTATTATGAAAATAAGGGGAAAGGGAGAATATTAGAAAGAAATGTAGATGATAAATCCTTGTTGTTGTATTCATCCATTTCATTAAATTATATATATATATATATATATATATATACATACACATGATGTGAACAATGCAATCTATATGGACAATTTGGAGGCGCTACCTTCTTTTGTTATGTTCACAACTTGCTTACCAAAAACTATTACTAATTCTGTTGATCCAATTAATAGAAATTTTTTCTAGAATTAATCACCAAACAAATCAGATATACCTATGATCTCATGGGATAAAATATGTCAACCTAAATATTATGGTGGCTTAGGCCTCCATAAAATCGAGGCGGTTAACTTCGCCTTTTTAGCTAAACTAGGTTGGAAAATAATCTCTAACCCAAATAATCTTTAGGTTCGTTCTATCACTGCTAAATATCTAGCTCACAAGTCCTTTTTTGAATATAGTCCTCAACCAAAGGACTCTTGGATTTGAAAAAAGATTCTTCAAATTCGCCCTCTCCTACTTCGTGGCCTTCGATGGAAAATTGGTAATGGTACTAGTGCTCTATTCTGGCTTGATAATTGGTGTTTTTCTGAAAATTTAATTACTATGCTTAATTTAGATATTTCGAATATCCAAAACCTAGATCTTACTGTTAATCATTTCATTTTGGAGAATAATGAATAGGATGTTTCTACTCTATCTCTTTATGTCTCGTCTAATATTGTCCATCTTATTAAAGGAATCCCACTTTCCTCTTCAGTTATTCAAGATGAGCCTTGCTGGGGTTTCTTAAACATTGGTGATTTTACTATCAAATCAGCTACTTGGCTTGCTCATAATATCTCTTCTCATACTAAATGAGAATTTTCTTGGATTTGGAAATTTGATATATCTCCAAAACTGAAAATTTTTGTTTGGCAACTTCTTCATAATGCTCTACCTACTAGAGCTAATCTTGCTCATCGTCAGTTGGATATTCCTTCTATGTGCCCCCTTTGTAATTGTCATGATGAAACTCAAGATCATTTTATTCTATCTTGTTCCTACACTTCTCAGTTTTGGCATGCTGATGCTACTATTTGTTGGATTGGTCGGGTCCCTTTAACTACTAGTATTTTATTTGCTTTTTAAAGTTTTACAGGTAATTTCTCTGTCTCTAAAAAAAGGTTATAACTTCTTTATGAAGTATCTGGAAAACTAGGAATTTAGTGATTTTTGATGAAATTGCTTTTTCTCATATGACTATTTTTTCTGGTGCCCAAAATTTTTTATCATGAATGGCATTTTCGTTCTTGTCTCGACTCTTTGGATACTCCTGCTCCCGCTCTTCCTTCTCATCCTACCCCAAGGAGTATATGTGTCAATTGGTCACCCCCTCCCCCTGGTGTTATTAAAATAAATTTTGATGGTTCTGTTCGAGATGGTTTAGCGGCTATAGGCATTGTTCTAAGAGATCATTTAAGAAATAATGTTTGTAGTCGTTCTTTTAATATTGGTATGAGTACTCCTCTTATTGTAGAAGCTACGGCCCTTCGTAAGGGTTTTCTTTAGGCACAGGCTCATAATATTTCAAAAGTATTTATTGAAGGGCGATAATTTGCTAATTATTAATATTTTGCAGGGAAAGGCTCAGTGCCCATGGAAAATTCAGCTATTAATGGAGGACGTTAAGGAGCTGATTTGAAATTTCACCTATATTGATTTGCGCCACATTTATAGAGAGGGTAATAGAATAGCAGACTATGTTTCTTCTTTGCGCCATTTTATACAAGCTCACCAAGATATCGATCCGTTTATAGATAGTAAATTTTCTTTTATTTATTTATTCTGATAAGTTAGGGTATAGTCTTGAGAGAAGATTATCCTAACTTCTTGTTCACCTTTCCATTAAAAAAAATGCAACCTATATGGACAATAAAGAATCCATTCATATGGGGTTACAATGTTAATTAATGGAATATGGGGGTTACAAAGAAGTTACAAAGATAGTCATATTATTGAGGGAGTTACAAACTATAATGGGCATGCACAATTATAATTTTGTTGTAATGTACTCCCTCCGTCCCATAATATTTGTGACGTTCGGGTGGATATGTAGATTAAGAAAACTATAAGTAGGTCCATTTAAAACATGTTTATTATATAGAAGATTCTTTTTTGTATTTTTATATTGTTAAATAAAATAAAATAAATAAATAGATAAAAAATAAAAATAAAAATAAAAATAAAAAATAAAAAAAGTGGGGGAGGTGGGTAGTGGGGAGAGAAAAAATGTAGGATTAAATTGAGTTTTGAGGGATTAAATTGAGTTTTGAGGTTTGTGATCCTAAAGAGAATATAGGAAAATATTTTTTATTAGTGGTCTCATATATTTGGTAACGTGTTAAATATTTTGGGACGAACGAAAATAATAAATATGTCAATTATTATGGAACGGAAGGGAGTAATAATTTTTTGTTTTTATCTTGGTGATAAATGCATCATATAACTAATATATAAAGCTAAACTTTTAGCGAGGCCACGAGACATCGAAAGTTGGCATTCTAACTTTTCGTCAAGTGTTACTCCACATTGTGTATATTTAAATAGATTTCATAAGATAAAAAAAAATATAAAAAAAAAGTTTATAATTCTATTTTTAATCAAATTTGGATAGAATTTTAGAATAAAATTATTAGTTGAGAGTTTTATTTTCAATAAAATACCAAAATTTCATATGTATAAATTGAATTATAATAATATTAGATTATAACTCTACAAAAATACCAATATTATTATTAGTCATTTATATGCCTAATACATAATTTAAATCGTCACACAAATAATAAACAACCACGACATCTCAAGGGTACAAAACTAGTTCTACGAAAACTCAAATATGGTGAACCATTTTTGAGCATCAGCCTCTCAACCATGTCAATATCAATTTCTAGCACCTGCTCACCGCTTTCATGGCGAAACTACCGTCACTCAACTCCCAAACTCACAGACCGTGCCACATTTTTCCGCCATGGGAGCAGCAGCAGCACTAATCAAACCCTTCAATTCAACTCCTCTACACCAGATTCTTCGTTCACCCAACGATTTGGGCTTCGCATTTCTGGGGCTAAATTGGGATTTTGCGTTCGAGCTGAGAATGGTGGAGGAGAGAGAAAGAGAAGTGAGCAAGAAATTGAGGATGAAGAATTGGAAGAATTGAGGGGGAAAAGCACAATTCCTTATAGATTTAAGTACTTGACTAAGGAAGTTCCTTCTCCTCCTCTTCGTTGGCCTTGGTTTGTAGGTATCTTTCTCCCGCCTTTTCTTTTGATTTCATGTTTTTTTATCTGTTTTTGTAAATTTTGTCTTCCTTTTTAAGAATGAATGTTATTGGGAATTTATCTTCATTTCTTGTTTGTTGATATTTTGATTTTGAGTTTACTCACAAATTTGGAGTAATTCAAATTGAAATTGAGTAATAAAAATTAAGTGGAAAATGTGTTAGTAACAGGGCTGTTAAATTTAAAAATGTGTCAAGAAGAAATTCAGTAAAATGGGTTAATGTAATTGAGTTTTTTTTTTTTTTTTTTTTTTTTTTCAATTTATCTTCATTCCTTGTTTGTTGATATTTTGATTTTGAGTTTGCTCACCAATTTGGGGAAATTGAAATTGGAATTGATTGACAGAAGTTAAGTGGAAAATGTGTTAGTAACAGGGCTGTTAAAAATGGGACATGAAGAAATTCAGTAAAATGGGTTAGTGCTGGTTTTAGATAAATAGCTCGTTAATATCCAATTTATGTATGCATAGCATACCTTTATGGCTTGTTTGGTAGACATTTTGATTGGTTGTTATGGCAATGAGATTATATGAAATGGTTAATCGATAGCTGTTTAATATCGCATCTCTATATGCATACTCTTACGGCTTGTTTGGTTGGCGGTTTTGATTGATGGTAATGACAATGAGTTTATATGAATTTTGCAAGGGAAGTTTCATGACAGTTGATGATATTCATGGTATTGTTTCTCCAGTTGTATCTATGTGTGTTTCTACTTAAAACTTCATTAGTACTCATTAGTCGTTACTAACTGTAGGGAATGTTTTAGGGAAGGGTAATGAAAAGAAGTACTGTAAAAATAACATTCTGTGAATGTTGCTTGCTAGTCCTTCTTTAGGGTGATTGCAGCGTTAAAAATGAAAAGACGATAAGGAGTGTGGAGGAAGGAAGAACCCCCCCCCCCCTTTTTTTCCCTCTCTGTTGTTTTGAAGTCTTCTTTCAATTCTCTTGTGTATTGAAATGGAATTAGGATATTTGGAACTGCTTGTAAGCTTCAAAGTTAAGGAGTCTTTAGCCTTCTTTATGTGCTCTTCACCTCCTTGCCTGCCTCTTCTAAACAAAATATAGTAGGCCAAGAAAATGAAAATAATAGAGGTTGGAGGGAATGTTGGGGTTGTTTTTCATCATGAAATCATGAGCCCCTCATTTTTTCTTTTTGTCTTTTTTTTTTTTTTTTTTTTTTGTGGGAGGGTGGGTGGGGGGGGGGGGGGGGGAACTGAGGACCCTAAATAAATACTTTTTTTGCTTCTCCTTTGATCAAGGAAAAATCACTTTTATGTACCTTTCAACCCTTACTTAGAGATGTGGCATCACTTCTTGGAAATACCAGAAATCCTCCACTAGCTATACAAGAGAGTAAAGTTACAGTCTTGCAATGACTTTAAAGTCTAAACTTTTTGGTGCTGTTTACAAACACTAGCTAGGCTATTCAAATAAGATTTTCTTAGAGTTGAGTGTGTGTGTGTGTGTTATATGGGACGAATACAAAGATGCCTAAAGTAGATTATGGGTGTTTGATTTGTAGTGCACTAAGGAATATTGAGGTTGAAGAGTACTCAGAGCCTCAAAGTATTTGGATTGTACACGATAAATTTAATAGCATGAGATCTTCTAGAATGAGTACTTCATTATGATGAAGAGGAATAACTATTTGTACTTTATTTGAACCTCTAATTTTGTAGGTGCTGCAATTTCTGATCACCTATATGTGTCTGATGTTGCCGTCTTGATTTTGTAGAGAATTTTTTTTGGATAATTGTATAGCCTGTTTTCCAGGGGATTAAGATTGAAAGAAGTGTAGTGAGGGTATCATGGCTGCTACTATGGACATAAAAGATGATAGGAAGACCCTTATTGTCCCATACCTTGATTAGTTTTGCTGTAATGAACTCTATGGTGCTGCTCAACTTGTGTCCATGCCCAGCATTTAACTGGTTGATGATATGTTGTACGCAGTAACTTACAAGTATGCATACTATTAGAACGAAATGTTTCTTGCCCTTGAAGCTTGCCTCTTCTGTACTGGCCTTATTGGGTTTTACTATGAGGAAATACATTCTGTTTACTAAACTACTGAGGGATCTTTCTATGCTAGTGCAACTAATTATTCTTGCCTTTTTCTGACTTTGCTTATGATATATGCAGCACTAGCATTTCTCATCTATGCTTGGAGATCAGTCTTGTGGGAACTTTCCAATTGGAAAAAGCTCGTAGCGAATATTTTCCATTTTATTGGATACCTATCGAAACTTGTCTTGGCTCTCATATTTTATTTCATAGGTGACCCAATCTCCTACACAATTCTCTTTTTTGAGACTGCAGTTCATGCAGTACGTTCCTTTTACTCCAGCACAGTGACATCTGCTCCAATACCAGAATTAACCTCTATCATTATGCTCGCTTCTATTGTACTTGCAATTGGAGAAGTAGCTTCTCCAAACTCAATAAAGTGCCAACCCTACCTTCTTACTGTAGCTGGGATTATTGGTTATGGAGCAGTGAGAGGTTTCATCATTGAACCAGTCTTCTGGCTAATGCTTGCTGGTCTCTTCAGCTTTTCCCGATTATTTAAAAACAGGGATAATGTTTCTTCTGCATTACCTGTAGCAACTGTATTGGCCTCTGTTGGTGAGCCATGGATTAGAGTTTTAGTGATAATATCCTTTACAGCATTGGCTATTCATCACCATTCTAAAAACCTTGCAGAAGGAAATGAAGTAGCTGAAGTTACTTCCTCTATGGGAAAAGTTCCATTTCCTTTGTTGGGTGTCGCATTAGCCATTGGAATTCGTGTTGCTGCTAAGTGGGCTGGCTATCGCCATTTGACATGGATGGTTGTGTAGTTAATGTGGAGAAAAGTTCAAGCTCCTGAGCTTACTAGAAGAAAATTTCGTGATCTTGGCTTTGCAAGTTTATGTGCTTCGTTGAGCTGTTCGAATATGGTTGTCATTTTCTTAATACAGCCTTGATCATTCCTTCTGGCTATATTACGGATGTAAATGTTTACATTGTAGCTTGTACTTGGCAATTTTGTAGCAACTTTTTACGAAATACTGTAGTTTGTTCTTTGATAGATGGGTTTGTATGATATGAGTTCCCTCCAGACAGAGTTACAAATGATAGCCCAACAGTTTGGAAGAAGAAAATAATCAAGGTTAAAAAAATTTCTTCATTGAAAGAGCATGGAGCCATGGAACCTTCACATAATACTTTATGATCCATTTCGTACAGTATATATTTGTTATTCTAATTTAAAGAGATAGATGTCATACTATAGCTATAGTAGTATACAATGTATACACTTCAAATCTCTTCTAGGCTTCTAGCACGCAAATCTCCTATTCAAAATGCAAAAACATAAGTACTATCCGGCCAATCCAAAGGATAGTACTACTACTATTGCCTTTATTATGTTCATTTTTTATTTTTACTAAGTTGGCTAACGCGCGTGATGCAAGCGCCATAATTAGCTATTTTAAAAGTGCTTTTAGTTGTTGGCAACATAATGAGGAAAAATGTATAAACAAACATTTTGAAGGGCATAAAGGTCCGTATACTATTCTAAAGAGTTTTAAAAAAGACAATTAACGTTAATGAGGGCAAATAAGTAAATAAATATTTTAGAGGGTGTAGGCATCGTTCGAAGCGCGCCTATGTAAGCATGTTGTGAATATGTTTGGCACTCATAGAAAGTGGGAATTGACATATACGATTAGGGACAAGGAAAGTAGGGAGCCGCCAACAAGTTTTTAAGGAACTTGTAAACCGTTCGCGGATTATTATAAGTCAACCACGATAAAGGGACAACGATAGGCAACAACGATTGACCCGTGAAGGTTACAGCCCATTCATAATCCATGAGATTACTAACTCCATATGGTTCGGAACCACGAAAGGAGGATCGGGGATGATGGTACGAAGTGAGTCATGGAGCAACATTCACCCGGCCTCTACTCAATTCGAAGTAATTCCGGCGATCTCAAAGGCATGCAAACAAAGATTCAATTTGCTCCAAACTATAATTATGCTAAGTTCGTTGAATGTTAATGCAACATATAATTTTGGAAGAACATCATCACCCGGTTCGGGGTACCTATGTCTATGGTTTTTGACAATGGCCCTCAATTTGGGAGATCAAGGGATCTTACATTGTTTTGCATCAGTCGGCCGACCCTAAGCAAACGGCCAAGTTGAAGCCTTCAACAAACTCATCTCATACGGTATTAAAAAGAAAATAGAAAGGGCCGGTGGTTTATGGGCTGAGGAATTAATCCATGTCTTATGGGCCATCCGGACAACCAAAAAAGGGGCAACCGGTGAAACCCAATTTCTCATGGTTTACGGTGCTGAAGCCGTCTTGCCAATCAAGCATTATGAGCCAACTCTACGAGTCATGCTATACGATGAAGAGGAAAACTGGGAGGCCATGCGGCTAGCATTGGACTCACTCCCGGAACACAGGGGCAATGCCGCCTTGCGTCATGAGATTTACCGTTTGAGAATGACCCGTGCCTACAACAAGAGGGTGCACAAACGGCCCCTGAAAGAAGGTGACTTTATGTTACGTAAAATGGAGGCAACCGGTAGGGCCAATGAGCAGGGAAAGTTAACTCCTAATTGGGAAAGTCCCTACCAGATTTATGAAGAAGTAAGGAATAGCACCTTCCGCCTGGAAACCCCAGACGGTAGGCGGCTGCCTAGAACTTGGAATGTAGATAACTTAAAAAAGTACTACTTCTAAGAGTTGTAAATTTTTGTAAATAAAAAGCCTATCAATGAAAAGTTGCTTTTTGTTTCCAATTCTTTTATTCATTGCTTTATATACATCCGGAATGTTTGAAAAGCCGCCTGTATAATGTACAGACGGTGCACTTTTAAGTACTGAAAATAAACTAAGTCCAAAAACTTAGTGGATAAATGAATGTCCTGCAAAGACGTGAGGCCAATGGCCGAATAATATTTGAATTTATAAATTCGTCTGCTCCAGCATGAGTATGGCGTCCAGCGACGCCCATTTGGGTGGAATCGTCACAGAGAGCATCTCCCATTTGGTGGCACGTTGCTCTATAAACGAATGCAGACGTCCGCAATTGAACGGCCTAATTAGCCAACTCATAGTCGTCTGACCAAAGTAATCTAAATAGAACAACCAAGCCCACGAGAACCTGATGTCTAAAGACATCAGCCGGTGACTAGTCGAAGTTTTTACTTAGATTATTTTTCTAAATTACACAAGTCCTCCCAATGGGGCAAACGGACATAGAGTATAATTGGATTGCAAACACCCTAGATGGAGGGAGATAGTTCGATATAACTACTTAAACTGCCTGGGCCTATGGCTAATCCGCTTGTGCTAGTGGACGGTTGTGTACTTGGTTTGGGGCAATCACTACTGTGATTGATTGACTTAGGAACATCTCATACTCCTTAAATTATCAAAAGTTCCCAAGTCAATCAATCAAACTTTGAAACCAACCACAAAGCTGCTTAGGGGCAAGTACAGCCGGCTTGTCAGTTGCCGCATGCTATTAAAAATTTAGGCAAAATTCAAGTATTTATTTATAAATTCAAAATGAAAAAGTTGTAATAAATTGAAAATTTGAAAAAAATTGAATAAAATCGACTTAGTCGACACATTTCATAAGCTTAACCCGACCAAATGTCCGGGAGATAATGTTAATCGGATATGCATCCAGACAAAGGCAAAGTAAATTGTTGAAATACCCGACTCCTCAGTCGGTAAAGAAGAACAAAGATAAACAGCACGCAGGCCAGAGAAAATATATGGCATACTGTCGTTGAAAGCCTAAGGCTGCTGGGGGGGGAGGCACCGTCTGGGTCTGGCTAGGCGGGAGGTCAGCTTCAGTTTGTACAGGTTGACCCAGGTTAAGGTCAACGGGAGCTTGATCCTTGGGCTCTTCCTCTTCATCTTCCTCGTTTGAGGCAATTTCAATGCCTTGAGAAGAGGCCCACTCCTTGAAGGAAGGCGGCGCTAGCTCAGAAAGCTGTTGGGCATCATACACCTTAGTGGTGTATTGATATCTTAAGTTAAAGTACTCCCAGTCGGTGTTTGGATCAACGAGATTCCAGGTTAGCTTCATGCGCTCCTCGCAATCTTTCTCGTTTTCTGCCACCAGCCGCTCTTGCTCCTTCTTGAGTGCAGCACCATGCTCTGGCTGCATGTTGGCCATATCCACTTGGAGCTGCTTGACGTCTGCCCCCAGCTTGGTGTTCTCTGTGTCAGCTGCTTCCAAAGCTTTGAGGTCAGACTTAGCATTTTTGAGCTCAAGCTCCAAGTTGGTAACTTTGTCATCGGCCGTCTCCACCGTAGCCGTGAGCTCCTTGATAAGTACCTCCTGTTGCATCTCCATGGCTTTAGTTTCAACCACACCCATAATATATTGATATTCAGCAGAGTTAAGGGCATCAGTCTCCCGATTTTTGGCGTCTTTTACCTCCTCCTGCTTTTTCCTAAACGGGGTTTTCAACCCGTCTACCCTCAACATTGCCTGAGAAAGCACAGGCGGTGAAAAAGAGTTAGCCAATTTCCTTGCAAACTATACATCATGAAAAGGGTACAAATTACCTTAGCCAGCAGGGCAAGGATCTGGTCAAAATTGACCTGCTGCAACCTAGGGACCCGGTCCTTATCTGACCGGGTGAGAGTCCTCAACATCCTCCTGGCATACTGTTGTATGTCTGGCCATCTCTGGGATGTATCTGTACCAAAAGAAGGGTTTTGTGAGGAAGCAGCATAGGCGGGACCAATATCGTGTCAGCTGCTCGGCAAATCTTCAGACTGAGAAGTCTAGGATTTTACTCGCATCAAGTAGTCAAACAGCCAGGGGAGTTCGAGACAACAGTTCATGCTTGGAGTTCCAGACTGGGGGTTCCCTGCGCCCACAACCTCTGCAGAACTAAATGCAGCACCGGGTGGCATGCCACCTTTCGTCGTCTCAGAGACGCCCGACTCTTTACTGCCTATTTCAGCGCTCTCACTAAGAGCCTTCAATGTAGACGGGCTTTTACCCCGGTTGTTGGTCTTTTCTGCCCAAACGGCACATAACATACTGTCTGGGTTGTTTGAGTCCTTGCTGCCTTGGCAGGGTATTCTTGAGGTCATCCGGCCGATTCAGTTTGAGCATCTTGGTAATCGACCGGGGAACAACCTTGCTCCCACTCTAAGATAGGAAAACCGGTAAGTAAGTTCTTTGAAGATAAATTCTTACAAGTTATGAGGGCAGGCGGGCCTTACCCCATCTTTCTTGGCCGCCCATAGGCCTTGTTTTGCTCCAGAAGGTCCTTTCGGACCTGAGCGGCAGACTTGGTAGGCGTCTTGTCGGCGTCAACCATTTCCAAAGCAGTTGCTGCAAAGGGCAATCAATCGGTTAGAAAAATGATGAATCAAGAAATGAAAAGGCAAACATATAAAATTCCCAGTTTAGGGGCTACATACGTCTCTCAAACATGGTACTTAGACCACAGGTGGAGAGAAACGCCTCGTCTTTGAGCCACTCCGGATGGGGCACCTAGTACTTGGGCACAATTATTTCTGTCCCATCGTCACAAGGCATTGTAGTCGTTGTAAACAAACTTGGCTCCATTATTTCATCCCAAGCCTTCCCAGGAATATGCGAACGGGCATAGTTCCTTCCCAGCAAAGTCGGGTCCTTATTGTACCGGCGGAGGGCCTGGTTGTGACGCAAAGATGGAGAAGTTACCAAGTGAAACTTCTCCCTCCAGTTACTCCATTTGAACGTCTTGTCCAGCGTCATCATATACTCCGGGAGTGTGGTTAGAGTATACCATGCTCCCCAACCGCCTGGGGCACAGATCATATAATGCATATGAGCAAACGCCTCAAAGCTAGGCATCACATTCTGAAATTCACAAGCAGCGATATAGCTCAATATGTTAACCCACAAATTGGGTGTAAGCTGCCATACGCCTAGCTCATATCCCCTTAGAATGGCCCTTATTTCTTTGTAAAGGGGGAAGCGGAGACCGGCTTTGAATGCCGCCTCATAGCAGCCGAAATAGTTATCAGCGTGCTCGATGTCATCATCCCAGGAAACTGTTGCCTCTACAGGCGGAACCTCTATATCCCAACCGTCCCCTATTGGCTGTTTGTCTTTGAAAGCTTCGAAGCTATCTTTCAAGGTAGCAATGTCCTTGGGGGACATACCCGTCTTAGTGAGGTTCGTTATAGACGGTCCTTTGGCCGTTTGTTGGTATTCGAAACCAACATCCTCTTTATTGGAGTTGGATGCCTCAAAGCCGGACCTGTCAACGGCCTCTTTGTCGTATGACTCGTGATTAGGACTTTGAGCAGAGGCGGATCCCTCACCGCCTAACTCTTCTAGAATCCCATCACTGGGAGTGGTAGGGGCACGCGGGGAGAACTCTGATTGCTTATCCGATTCCTGGTGTTCCCCGTCTGGGTTACCTCATCAGCAAGCACTTCCATAGTGCGCCTTCTCCTTCTTGGCTTTATAGCCGTTTAACTTTCGCCATTGTGTCCTGCACAGACACAGACACGGTGGAATTCGGGGATGAGCAAAGTAGGTCCATGCACCTAGAGACGGCATCCCCAGTCCTAGACTCAACCGTACCAGGAGATTGACTGACTACTGTCCTAGGCTGTGCCGTGTGTGTTGATGGTGAATCCATTTTATTTGAAAAACTAGATATACAAACGGAAAAATTTGAACAAGTTGAGAAGAGAAGAGACGGTTACCTAACTCTGAAAAATTGCCTCAAACGGAGGCCGGTTGAGTCCACGAATGCTGCTGTAGACACCAAATTTTGATCTTGTTGTGATTAATTATTATTATTATTATTATTATTATTTATAATACCATTAGTATTATTCTTTATTATTTTTATCATTATGATTGTTATTTTTACAACAATTATCATTATTTTGCCTCTTGTTTTTTTAATTACGTGGCAAGTATATGCTAAAATATTTTTTATAACTTAATATTTTTTTTAAAAAAAAAAATTAAAACGAAAAAAAAACGAGATTTTATTTCATAATTTCCAAAATACATGTTACAATTTGTACTTCTAAACTACTAAATTACAAAACTTTGAAGTACAGCTAACACCACATGTATTTTTTACCCTGGTACTCCGAAGTAATTTCGGGCTTCACTTGTGGATTAGCAAGTAAATTAATGCAGCCATTAGGAGGACCACTAGCGTCACAATGTACATAAAGTACACCCGTATCATCCTCATGTCTTCCTCGAAGGAGAAGACTGGCCGATCATCTTGGTTGTCTTGAAACATGGTGGCCGAATTTAATGGTGGTTTTTATTTGGTTTTTTCGGGTAAGGAGGGAGATAGAAGAAGATAAGAAATAAGTGGTGAATTGAGATTTAGATAAGGGTAATCTTCTTTTTACAGTAAAAGTGGGTATTTTATATCGTATTTTTTTGTATACGTATAACAATCGTATAGTACAAAGTACAATATTTTTATCTCGCCGGGGGAATACATTATTTTTTTTTATAAACAAGTATTGTTTAACCCTTTAAAGTATAATAATTATATTGGTATGTTCACTTAGAGTATTAGAGTACTTTTTTATTTTATCTAGTGCTTTTTACGATTTGTGCAATACCCCATTATTTGGTCCACTTACCTATAAAAAGCCCACTAGTCCAGGCTCGTGTCCAACCAAAGTAGGGAAAGAACAAACATTCTTTTTCCTGCAATAAAATTTGTCACACCTAAAAAAGTATTACATGTCTTAATATTAAAGAGAGCTCCTTTTATATACACTTGTTTTACCGCAGACTAAAATAACATTGTCTTTTTGTCCCGTAATTAATACTTGATCCAATAAGTACAAGTTTGGATCAAACACATCGATATTTATCTAAGGATAGTTGAGTATTGTATGGACGAGAGTAAAAGAAAATTTCTTGTGGGAAGTATGAATACAACGCGTAGAAGAATAGTAATAATAGTGAAATCAGCGCAAAAATCGGATCTTGCGCCTACGCCTGATCATTTACATTTTGTTATCTTTGGTGAAAAGAAGTTATTGGTTCGGACATTTTTGTTTCTTTTTTGGTTGTTTCGTTTTTTCCTTTTGCTTTTTTTTTATTTTCCTTTTCTTTTTTTTATCTTAATTATTTTTAAGACTTGCTTATTTCGGTCTAGTTTTTGTATCCTTTCGTCAATTTTAATGAACAATTGTCAATAGTGAAATAATGTTACCTTTTTTTTTATCTCCCACGGTTAATATTGTATCCAATAAATTTCAATTTGGACCAATTGTATCAAAAATTATCTGACGGTAATTAGGACAGCTGGATTTCATACGCATCACATACTGCATATTACTATTCAAAACACTATTTGACACCATTCAAACACTATTTGACACTATTCAAATAAGTATTTTCTCCTTTACGTTTGTTTATGTTGCCGACGTGAATTTAGGCCTCTGTTTTATTCGTTTTCCTGTTGTTTTGATCAAGTTTTGTATCTTTTTTTTTTTTACGAATTTGATACATATAAATTTGTGTTTTAGTAGAGTAAGACAAGATAATTAAGAGTTCACTACATTTTTTTTTAAAAAAAAAAAAAGTCGTTCGCTTAAGGGAGTATATTTTTACTTTTGACCACGTTAACTTTATGTCGTTTGACTTAATAACTTAATAATTTTTTACTCTTAATCATGTCGACTTTTTTCCTTGTATGATTTTTTTTACATAGTATATTTTTACTATAATCACGTCAATTTTTATGTTGTATGACTTTGTGTGATTTTACCTTATTTTATACTTTTTTAGTAAGGGTCATTGTTTGTAATGCTCGTGCGTATGAGATTTTGTCATATGGTTAAATGTTTTTTGGTAAATTTATATGTACTTTCTAATAAGGGCATAGGTTAATTTTTATTTTTATATATAAACTCTGAAAATATTTTGTCTGACCCTACGAGTATTGTAACCTTATGTCTTTGAGTAACTTTCAGAGCTGACATCATAGGGAGTTATTTATTTTATAAGTGTTGTTTTAATACCTTATTGAGTATAATAATCACTTAGTAGGTTTAGGTACTCTGTCATACTTATACCACGTGAGTATTTTAGAGTTTTGACATGATTTAGTTATATACATCTTTCTTTTTGTAATGCCGTGGCATTTTAGAACCTTTTTTATATCATTATTAGAGTATGTATTAGTTACGGTTTTCTTTATTTTATCAGTTTAAGTGTTGTAAAATTGATTAATTAGTTTGTTACATAAAAAACAAAAGAATTTAATATCAAAATCTTCATTATTACCAAAATCTTGATATTTACCATTTAAATCCTTGAATTATCTTTTATTTATTTTATTTTATTTACAAATTAACCCCTTTATTTTCCTATAAATACCCCCTAATTTTCTCATTTTAAGACACCAAAAATGTCCTACTAATTCTCTCTCTAAAAATTATCTCTAAAAAATTCTCCTCTAATATTTTATTTTAGTTAAAATCTCTCTAATTTAGCTTTATTTTTAAGTTATTAGCTTATAAAATGCATCATCTAGTTAAGGGTTCGTTTGACATCGCTATGGTTTTCTGTTTTTCAGTTTTTTGGATTTCAAACTCATATGATATATGTCATATAATAAAAAAAAAATTAGACAAACTTATTAAAATTATGATAAATTTGAAAACTGACAACTGAAAAGTGGAAACACCTTTTTCTTGTTTTCTGTTTTTGGTTTTTTGTTTTCAAAAAAACAGAAAACTGAAAACAAAAAACAATGTCAAACAAGCCCTAAGTTGTTATTTTTACTTTTATTAAGTGTTATTATCTCTAATTCCTATAAACAAAAAACAAAACAAAAAAAAAAAAAAAATTAAGTTCAAATATTGTTGTCATTTCTTATCTTTGTTAAAAAAAATTAGTTTAATTGCTTAAGTGTTCCTAGTCTATATTAAAACCAAAAAAAAAAGGTTATTCCACCTCAAGATCTAGTTTTATTAATTCAAGTTTATTTTCTTTAATCAAAAATCCAAAAAAAAGATTCATTAGTTTTATTTGCACTAATCTCTTTTAATATCTCAAAAATTCCAAAAAATATCACTTAGCCTCTCTTATTTCATCTTAATTAAGGAAGATTCATCTCTTTAATCCTTGGTAAGCAAAAGGGGTCATCTAAAAAATAGCTACATCTAGCTCAAGGTATTATTTTCTACTTTTCTCAATTTCCTTAATTATTATTATTATGTTAACTAATGTGTTTGCTCCCATGTGATGTTAACAATAGGAGTAATGACGATATCAGGTGCTAAATTAGCCCTAAATCTTTCATTACTCCATATTAGAAAGCCAAGCCTACTGGTGAGGTGATAGGTTATAAAAAAGGGGGGGATTAATTGCATTTTGCATTTCATTTTTTTTTATGCATTTAAGGTATAAAGTGTTAATGCATTCATGTGTTTGTTTAAGATATATATTAAGAATAATTTTCTTTTTAAGTGAGTCTAAAAACCTAAGGAAGTAAGAGTTTATGTAAAAAGGATGTTCAAGGATAAATTTAACTTACCACGTCCTAAAGATGGTATATGAAACATCCCTTACGCCCAGAAACAGTTCCATTTCTTTATCTCAAGTGATAGAATTTTTCAAGAGCTTTCCAGCCATATCTCACAATAATTTTTTCGATTTTTCTATGATTTTTAATGATTTTTTTCGTTCAATATATCTAAAACGAGAAAAAGGCACGTTTTTCTTAATTACCTTCTTTTAAAAAATTGAATTAATTTTTTTTTTTTTTAAGAAACTGATGGTATGAAACCTATATTATACTATTACATGTAATTTTAACTTATAGAACTTTAATTATTATTATTATTATTATTATTATTATTATTATTATTATTATTATTATTATTATTATTATTATTATTATTATTATTATTATGATTTCCTAATTTAATCTAAACATGACTTTCGAAATAAAAGAGTTTTAAGGAACTTTAATCTAGAGATGATTTTAGAAATAAGAATTTTAATAAACTTTAACTTTTATTCTTAAATGATTGTTTTTGAGGAAACTTAATCTTATATTAAGATGACATCGGAAATAAATGATATTGTAAGAAATTTTGACTTTATTTTAAGACGATTTTAGAAATAAAAACTTTTATAATTTTATGAACTTTTTTATCTTAAACCCTTTCCATAACACAAGAATGAATCATAACTTTGCATACTTATTTTTAATAATTAATGATAGTTAATATAAGGTTATGGCCTCATTTCCAAATTAAACATGAGGTTAAGATTAATTATTTAGTTGTATAAGATTGTAACAATTATCCATCTCCATAAAAATAAGCTCATATCCAATTTTAGTTACCCGATGGATTAATTGACAATCGGATATGATTAAATAGTTTATTGTTCCCTTTTATTTGGAAGTAAGGCCTTGACAGGTGTCGTGGTTTATTTGCCAATTCCATTAAGCCTAAACACATAACCCTTAAAACCTACAAAAACTACCTTTGAGTGATTTTAAACTTAAAGAGAGATTACATAGTGAACCCTTACAGTTTTACTCCAAAAAATACCTTGACCCACTAAAAAGTCGTCAATTAGGACGCATTTGTTGAATTGTCTTGTTCAAAAGACATTTTTGGGTAATCACTAATCAGGGTGATTTTCTTCAACCAAGGTGGTTCATTTTACTTTTACAAGTGAATCCGTCAAAGATCACTAAATACAAAAATGACGTTTATGTCAACTACCCAAACAAAGAACCCAATGGAATTAGTTATTTAAAATACGGCATTTGTCCGAACTACAAAGGTTTTGATCCGTTAGTGAATTCAAAACCCCACTATACTTTGGTGCTCAAACCTACCTTATATTAATTATTATATCATTTTATGAGACTAACATGCCTTAAAACTTGACTTTAAACAACGCAATAGTTAGAGCCCGTTCTTTAGAACGGAAGAGGAGACGAGTTCCAGACGTTCGATTCTCTTAACTTAAATCCCGAACCTAAGACTGTGCCTTCAAATTTTCTTTTTATGGAGTTAGCAGTTAGTTTTGTTTTTTTTAGTATTATTTCTTAAAAATTAACTGTTTTACAATCCGTCCTTATTCGAGTAAAAATAAGGTGGCGACTCTATGTTTTTAATTAAAGTCTTATCAGACACCTAAGTGGAACCTCTTAAGACTAATTTGTCTACTAAAAACCAGGCACCACAGTTACAGACGGAAAATTTATGGAAGGTAGCTACAGGTGGTAACAAAGTGTCTTTCTCTATAAAATTCTCTCTCTTTCTCTCTCTAGACTTGTGAAATGGTCAACGATGGGGAGAAAAAGGGGGGTAAAATCCTATTTATAGAAGGGTGAAAACTAGGGCATCCCCGTCACTTTAACCGAAGGTAAACCATTTGTTACTGTTCACCACTTACAAGGGGACGCGTATCACAGGCGCCCCGTGGCTTGCCACGTCACCCCTGTGAGGGGCAAATTTTTATGGTAAAAATACCCTAGACACGTGGCCCAATCAGAGAGGGACACGTGTCACTCTTGGATGGGTCCAACGTGGACCACTCCTCAGCTGACACGTATCAGCCTCAGATGACAAATTGAATGGCGGCCTTCAAGGCCCAATACCCAAGGACGCCGCAAAACAACGCACCCCATTAGGTCATCCTGACCTAATAAAGGGCACATTTTCCAACGACCCTATAAATAGGGAGAAATCCCCCATTTTGGGGACACCTTCATTTATTACAACATCCCTACATTTCCTCACATCAGAGAAAACACCTGATGTTGGAATCCGAGAAGATCTCATCTTTACCTTTTCCGAACATTTTCATCTTCTTCTACGACCAATACTAACTTGATCGTCGGAGGCGGAGCTCTTACCAACCAGAGTCTCCGTGTTTTGCAGGTACAAACCGCGCAGGACCAGTCTTGGTGACGTAACTCTCCCGAGGGACCAAAAAACACCTAAAACATAATGCTTTGCACTATTTTCTCCGCATTATAGGAATTAGAAAACCTTGAGTATCTTGATGTTTAGGGGAGTGAAATATCTGATGAAGGGGCTACAGCTTAAAGAACTTGCCCAAGTTGAGTTTCTTGAATGTAGCTTGGACCAACACCACAAAGTTTCCAATTTTCAGGCTATTCAAAGCTTAAACATGAGTGATTGCACCATCCTTTCTGGATTGGAAGATAAAAGTGGTCGGGTAACCCTGAGAAAGCTGAGTGCCCATGGGTCCTCATTCCTGGATGTTGAGATAGTCTTTTCAACTATTGAGGCAAGCTGTTTGTCTTTCTTTAATCTATCAAGTACCTCTTTTAATAATTTTGGTTTTTTGCAATTCATGGTTGCTCTAGAACATTTGGATCTTACAAGATGATTCTGTTGAAACAATTTCTTGTATAGGTGCTGTTTGGGTCCAATTTAGCCTAATTAGGCCCGATCCATAAATGATTCAATTATAAGCCCAAGGTCAAAAGGTTCAACTCTCCAATTCATGTCAAGTCAAGGTCCGGTCAATGCGGCAAGCCCACCTGACTTTAGGCCCAATTCTCCTCATGTGCGAAGGTATAAAAGCCTTCAATTGTCTTATTTTACATTCACTCACATCAAGCCTCAAGCAATTAATTCTCTTGCATAGCTTTCTCTCTACACATTGTACTGACTTCGGCATCGAAGGGGCCTTCCTCGGCATAACCCCCGATGCTAGTTTACGTGTGTTTACTGTGCAGGAAATCCTCGGCCCAACATTACTTAGACCGAGCCCAGTCTTCAGCCACCTCAGAAGGACCTTGCCAAAGGTTCTATTGTTTTCACCCGAAACAATTTGGCGCCGTCTGTGGGGAAGACTTTTAAAAAAAATTCCTTTTAAACCAATATCAATTGTTCTACTCTAATCTTAGTACTTATGGCTAAGAACCGCAAGAACAAAAAATCCGACGGGAGTGGTGCTTCTTTGTCAAAGAGGAGCCACGGGGCACCTGAGAAACCCTCGCTGTCTCTGCAAGCCTCACCGAGCAGGCACTCCTTCGGGGAGGCCAGTTCAGGAGGGACATCTAGAGAGAGAACTCATTCTCCCTCTCATCATTCTCAACGGACGAATTCCCAGCGTCCGAGCCACTCTGATGCTCGAAGTCCACCTTTGAGCATCCACTCTCACTCCCATACTCAGCCGAGGACCCCTCAAATAGGACCTTCAACCGAGGAAATAGCGAGAGCTTTAGCGGTCTTCATGGAGGCCATGAAGGCTGGAACCATGCCACCCCCTCGTGGCCGATCACCTCCGCATACTAGGCATCAGCGTAGGAGAATCGGGCAAGAGGGGGGAGGCCCCAATCCTTCAAAGAATTGGAGGACAAATGGGAAGAGGACACATGGAGGACTGAACGGGAAAGGAGAAAAAACCCGCATTTCTTTAAGGACTCCGACGCCCAAACCTTCCAAAGCAACAAAAGCAGCAGTTCTTCCTCTCTGCCAGAGACTGCCCGCCGAAGCGTTTATGACCGTCTCGGTGTAAGGGAGCCGAGTGTGCACAGCCGCCTCTTTTTCCCTGACCAAGCTGAGGCTCATCCTGAATCTTCCCGGCCAGGGACAAAAACCACTTCTAACTCTCACTTCGGCCAGGTTTAAAGGAAAGGCCATAATGCTTCCCACCAGTTCTCCATTCGAGCGATGGATACTGGAAGAACATGTGCCGACGGTGAAAATTCCGTCACACATCACTTATGATGGTACTTCGGATCCGAAGGACCACATTGCCTCTTACGAGGGGCACATGCATCTGAACCCCAGGTTAGAAGCGACCTGGTGCAAATACTTTCCTACCACTCTCAAGGGGGTCGCGCAAGCGTGGATCTCCAAGGGGGTCAAGGAAGGTTCGATAACGGGGTGGAACGATCTGTCCACCAAGTTTAAAAGTAAGTTTTCTACGGTAAACCGCCTAGAGAAAACGACTGCAAAGCTCATGGGCCTGCAGCAAGGGGAGACCAAAAGTCTCCGAAACTACTTGACTCGTTTCAGCAACGAGTCATCAGGTGTGACAAGCCTTGACCAGGGGCTGGCTATTTTCGCTTTACAGCACGGCCTTCGAACTGGACCGTTTCTTGACTTCATGGTCATGCATACCCCGCAGACCTTAGAGGAAGCTCTGAACGCTTCGGATAAGTTCATCTGAGCCGAAGAGTGGAACAAAACAAAAACCCATCCTCAAACCGGGGGCGGAAAACAAAAACAGCAATCGTCCGAAGGCCAAGGCCAAAAGACGAAAGGAAATGCGAAAGCCTCGGAATAATCTTCAGCCAACGAGCTGAAGAAGGACAAATCTGCGCCTCACCTGGGCAGATATGAGTCCTATACCCCTCTCGCCCTCCCGCGCGCTAAGATCTACAGCGTGACGAAGGAGGAGCAGAGGTACCGAAAGCCGAGACCACTTCCTCGGTGGTATCAGCAGAAGCACAAGGACCAATGGTGCGAGTTCCACGAATCACCGGGACACAACACCGAGGAGTGCATTCAGCTGAAAGACCAGATTGAGGATATGGTCCGAAAAGGCTATCTCAAAAAATACATTGCAAATCACCGCGAGAAAAAAGAAGCTGAGAAGTCCGAGAGAGACTCTCGGCAACAAATTGACTTCCCCCAGAAGAACAACAAAGCTTCAGAGGAGAAATTTCCTCTCGGCCATTTCCGGGGGGACATGCTCTCAGAGGGAGCGCAAGCGTCACCTTAGGACACTCAGCCATCAGGTGAAAAACACTGATATTCAGCCTCTTGAGTCGCCGATGCCGAACATGACGTTCATAGCCGCCGACTGCAGGGGGGTGGCGTATCCCCATGAGGATCCGTTGGTGATCATCACCACTGTGGCCAACCACAATGTCTGGCTAACTCTCGTCGACGGTGGTAGCGGAGCAAATATTTTGTTCCGAAAAGCCTACAACCAAATCAAGCTGAAGACCAAGCACCTCACGCTGGTACCCTACCCGGTATCCGGATTCAATGGGCCTTCGACTTACCCTGATGGGAAGATCACTCTTCTTGTCACCATCGGTCACGACGAAGTAGCCAGGAACGTCATGACTGAATTTTTCGTCATCGACGCCCCTTCAGTGTACAACGTGATCATGGGGAGACCTATGATTCACGAAATTCAAGGGGTAGTCTCCATGTATCATCAGATCATGATCTACGTCTCGGACGTCGGCTACCCCGAAAGAATAAAGGGCAGCCAAAAGGAGGCCTGAAGGTGCAATTACCTCAAGCCATCCACCAGTCGTTCAGAAGATGACGACGACGAGGATGAGGAGGAAAAAGAAGAGAAGGGAAAGCACCCGTCAACCCCGAAGACCTCTCTGACTCAGAGACTTCGGATTCGGATATGGACGAGCAACCTCTAAGAAAGAGGAGAAGAATGGCGGTGGTGGGCCCTGATCAATTCATGGTCAGGCCGATGCCAGGGCTCAGCATAAGGGAACCCACTGAAGGCAGGATTCCGCCGAGGGCTCCTCCGCCTCCTGTGAACCCTCCCCCCCTAGACCCCTCCACCTCCAGTAACTCAAGATGTGGAGGTGAACCAGAAGACCCCTGATCCGAAGGAGGGGGTAAGGGAGGAAGAACTGAATGCAAGAAGTGCTGCTACTGCTGAGAAGATTGTTGCTGAAGGGTTCGCAGCAGATCTTCAACGAGAGGCTGACGCCTTCATTCGTCAGCCCGAAGAGGAGGTAGAAGTCGTTGACCTCAAGGAAGGCTAGCTGGGCTCCACTGATGAGATAAGGGATGAAGCTGAACCAACCCATGCTAATGAGGTTCCTTCGTCCTCCCTTCCTTCTTTCGAGACGTTCCAGTCGGGCGACATGGGGTTTTCAGCACCCCGCATCCCCATCCCCGACAGTGCTCGGGCAGCAATCTGGGGACAACATCGGAAGGAGGCAGCGGCCTACTTCGAAGACTGTTCCCACTTATCTGAAGTGGAACGGGCTAAAGAGTGGTCCCTCGGGGCAACTGCTGGAATTACTGAACCAAGGCCACAGGTCCCAGATCCCGCAAGAGACAACCAGAGGCTGCTGATGCAGGTAACTTATCTCAGTGTAGCTTCTGCTTCAGTTCACTTTTTTTTTTAACTTCAGCTGAACTGCATCATGGATCTACAGGTTGTGCACAATCATACTCTGACTGTGGAGATGATTGACTTTCTCCAACACAGAGTTGATGTGGCTAAAGCAGAGGCCAAGCGGGCAAAGCTGCAAGCTGAGGTAGCAGATGAGAAGCGTGCGGAAGCTTGAAAATACGAGAAGAAAGCCGCAGAAGCCCTCCGCACCTTCTGCCCTGAGATGGAGAACCATGTCATGCCCGCTATACTCGAAGGCGAGAAGCTACTGAACGAGTATGGGGCGGTTGACATCCCCAGGTTTCGGGCCCGAATTGAGCGCAGAATAGAGGGGGAAGTCCATGCTCGGGTAGCTGGCCGAGAACAAAGGCTGCAGCAGAGGATCAACGTCTTGGAAGAATAGGCGAGGACCGTAGACCAGGCTATGAGAAATAGAGAAGCTCAGCTCTCCGAGGCTCAAGTTGCTGCCGAGGCTCAAGGTCAGAAGCTTCAAGACCTGAGTGCCCAGCTGAAGGAAAAAGAGACGGAACTTTCCCAGGCCAAAACTGCTGTAGAATTTGTTCGGAGTCGGCTGCAGATTCAAAATGATGAAGCTGCTAGAGTTCATCTTCAGCTAGGCGAGGCTCAGGAACAGCTGAGGGTCCAAAAGGAATCCTCCTCTAAGGTTGTCGCTGACTTAGAGCAATCCCAAAAGAACTTAGAGGAGGTTCAGAAGAAGTTAGCTGATGCTGAAGCCCTGCTGAATGTCCGTGTCTACACCAAGGCCGAGTATGAGAAGGGCTATGAAAATGGCTACAAGGTGGCTAGGAGACTGGCCCTTCATGCTGAGCCCAATCTAAACTGGGAGCAGTGTGAGATCTGGGCTGAAAATGCCAATGACCCTCACATGATGTACGCCAGTTAGGTTGAACTGGACCTTGAACTTCGCCTTGATGCAGAAGAGCTGGAGGAAGCCATAGAGAAAATGGAGGCTGAGAACAGAAAGAGAGAAGCTCAGACGATGGTTAAGCCTGCCTCTTTTGTGGCTGGAATTGAAGCTACCAAGGACTCTAGCAAAGTTGAGCAGCCTAACCCTTTAGCTAAAGCCTAGGAACTTGGGCGGTCGTCTTCAGAATCTTGCGGATCTTCATGTACTTAACTTCTGACTTGCCGCTTCTGAAAATTTTTGCCTTTTGTTTTGCTTCAGCTTGCCTTGATGTACAAAAACTTTAATTTTTGCCTTGTACGCATTCGGCAGCTGTAATTTTCCACTTGTGGGCGGCTGCCGATGTTTTATTATGTTCTGAACACTTAGTTTGATGTAGCTCGAAATCCGAGCATATTTCTCATGATTTGAATCTGATGCTTTTCTTCTTATTGCCTTGCTTTGGTACTTGCGTATTTGCTTTTCTGAGTTTTTTTTTTTTCTTGAAAATTTGCGAAAATTTGCTAGTAAAAAGAGCGAAAATTTTCTAAGTAAAAAGCTTCGGCTTGGAAGATTCCAGCTGATGATAATCTGCATTTGTATGCTTATTGCCCCCCCAGAAATCTGAAGGCTTTGCCTTCGGATTTCTAAGACAACTGCTTGTCCCTTTTGATTTGGGCGAAGCTTTTAATGTTTAAGGAATTTCAAATACTTCATGCTATTATTCCTGGTTTTCTGTCTATCTAAAAGAATGGATATCTGAGACATAAGGCCAACTTAAGGCAATGTCCCAGACAATTACCCTCTGGGGTACAGGGCTCAGTTAAGGCAATACCCCAGATTCGTCCATGGACTCATTGCCTCGGAGAACAAGTCTTACCAAGCGTTTACTTTGGCTAAAAGACTGTTTTAGGCGAGTTTATCAGTAGTTCGAAACCTTGTGCCTTAAAGGCGGAGGCTTAGACAATGCTGAAGAAAACCCTTAAAGAGTAGATAAAATAAAGAAAATTGAAAGAATAAAAATTTACAAGTATTTGTAGAAATAGTGGCTCTGAGGCCTTTCATTAATAACTGAAAATGTACTTACAAAGATTATTTTGCCCCGAAGGGCTTACTAATGATACTTCTTAAGTACATCAGCATTCCAGTGATTTTTCAGCTCAGTTCCATCCAACTGGCGAAGTCGATATGTACCTGGCTTAAGCTCATCATAAATTTCATAAGGTCCCTCCCAAGTGGCTGAGAGTTTCCTATAAATTCGGCTTTTCTGAACAGCTGCAGTATTCCGAAGGACGAGGTCTCCAGCTCGGAGAGGCCTCGCATGAACCCTTAGGTTGTAAAACTTGCTGATTCTTTGATTGTATGCAGCCATTCTGTCTCTAGCCGAGTCTTTGACTTCGTCAAGGAAATCGGGGGATTCCTTCATAAGTTGCTCATTCTTAGCCGAGAAGTGGTGCACTCGCAAGCTTTCAGAACCGATTTCCACTAGAAGGACGGCTTCGGCACCATATACCAGCTCAAAAGGTTAGTGGCCCATTGCCTCTTTTTCAGTTGTCCGAAGTGACCAGAGATTTCCAGGAAGTTCTTCTAACCACTTGGACTTTTGATCTTCAACCCTCTTCTTCAAAGCATTGAGGATCTGCTTGTTTGCAGCTTCGACTTGACCATTGCTTTGTGGATGACACACTGCAGAGTATGCTAATTTAATGCCGAACTGATTAGTATACCGCCTCAGCGGCAAGTTGTCGATTTGCCTCCTGTGATCAAAGACAAAAATCTTCGGAATACCGAAGCGAGTGATTATATTCTGCCAGATGAATTTTCTGACAGTTTTCTCTGTGATGTTCGAGGCTGCTTTGGCTTCGATCCATTTGCTGAAGTAGTCAATGGCGACTATCAGCCATTTTTTCTGGTATGGGGCATCCAGGAAAGGACCCAAGATATCCAGCCCCCATTGAGCGAACGAAAGCGGATTCAAGATCAGCTGAAGATCCCAGGCTGGCTGGTGGATAACTGGTGCGAACTTTTGACATTTTTCGCATTTTCTGACCAATTCCTTAGCATCTGAGATCATGGTGGGCCAATAATACCCTGCCCTTAGTGATTTGTGGGACAAACTTCTTCCCCCGATGTAGTTCCCACAGATGCCGAGATGGATTTTCCGAAGGATATAATCAGCATCTGTTGGTCGTACGCATTTTAGTAGCGGGGCTGAGAAGGATTTTTTCAGCAGTTCCCCTCTGAAGACAATGAACCTTGAGCTGGTCCGCTTCAGCTTGGAGGCCAAAATTCTGTCTTCGGGAATTTCTCCCCGAAGTTTGTAAGCTAGGATGGGATCCATCCAGCTAGGTTCATGGTTGACGCTGCACACTTCTGGTGCATCGTCAACACTTTTTTCTCAGCGCACTTCCACGTATACGGATCAGTTCAGCTCGGTTAAAGTTGAACTAGCAAGTTTGGAGAGTGCGTCGACTTGAGCATTCTGACCCTTTGGGATCATTTGAACTTCGAAAGTTCTCAGCTTTGCAATAACCGTTTTGATCTTGGCGAGATAAGCTATCATTGAGGGCTCTTTGGCCTCATATTCGCCCCTGATCTAATATGCAACAAGCCGAGAGTCTGTCTTGAGGTAGACATGTTCGGCTTCTAGAGAGATGCACAGTTCTAGGCCAGCAACTGCTGCCTCATACTCGGCTTCGTTGTTCGAAGCATTGAAAGTAAATTTTAGTGCATACTCATAGGACTTGCCTTCGGGAGAGGTTATCACTACCCCCGCCCCCGAACCATTTACGGTGGAGGATCCATCCGTAAAAATGGTCCAGATTTTCTTTTCCTCATCTAGCGTCTCCTAGTACGAGCATTCGGCTAGGAAGTCCGCTAGGGCTTGAGCCTTGATAGTTGCTCTCGGCTGGTAGCTTATGCTGAACTCTGTGAGCTCGAAAGCCTACTTGGCCAGCCTACCAGATTTTTCAACTTTGCCGAGAACTTTCTCCAGCGGCTGATCAGTCAAGACTACTATTTGATGACAATCAAAATAAGGCCTCAGATTCCGAGCGGCTACCACTATTGCGAATGCAACTTTTTCGAGTAGGGGGTAGCGAGTCTCGGCATCCTTTAGAGTGTGACTGACGAAGTAGTTCGGCTGCTGAACCTTTTCCTCTTCCTTTAGCAGCACCGCACTTATAGTGGCTGGACTGACTGCCACGTATAAGTACAGAGTTTCTCCCTCAGCTGGACGAGCCAGCGTCGGGAGTTGAGCCAGGTGCTCTCGGAGCTGCTTGAAGGCTTCTTTTTGCTCATCTTCCCAGACGAGCTCTTTTGTTTTTGGGAGGTTAAGAAATTTGAAAAAGGGTAACCCTTTGTTCGAGGCTCTAGAAATGAACCTAGACAGGGCTGCCATTCTTCCGGTGAACCGCTGAACATCCTTCTCTGTTTTCGGCTCGAGAAGATCGAGCGCCGCTTGTACCTTTGCGGGATTGGCATCAATCCCTCTTTTGCTGACCATGAAGCCAATGAATTTTCCCGACTTCACGCCGAAGACACACTTCTTCGGATTCAGCTTCATCTGATGCTTTCTTAAGGTGGCGAAGGTTTCGGCCAGGTCCGTAACATGGTCCTTATCTTCTTTGCTCTTGACAATTGAGTCGTCAACATAGACTTCCATGTTTCGGCCTTTCTGATCGGCGAAGATCTGATCCACCAGCCTCTGATATGTTTCCCCCGTATTTTTCAATCCGAAGGGCATCATTTTGTAATTATACACCCCGGCGTTTGTGACGAATGTCGTCTTTGCTCGGTCGTCGGGGTGCATGAAGATCTGATGATACCCCGAGAATGCGTCCATGAAACTAAGCAGAGCATGTCCACTTGTTGAGTCGACCAACTAATCGATCCTCGGCAAGGGATAAAAGTCCTTCGGACAAGCCCTATTTAGGTCCGTGAAGTCAACGCACATTCTCCAGGTGTCATTAGCCTTCTGAACCATCACCACATTTGCCAGCCATTCTGGATATTGACAGGGTTTGATGAAGCTTGCATCCAGCAACTTTTTGACTTCGGTTGCGATGTCACGGTTCTTACTTACGGAGTAATTCCGCTTCTTTTGCTTAACTGGCCGACATGTGGGGTCGACATTAAGCTTGTGAGAGATGAGGTCTGGGCTTATCCCGGGCATATCAGCTGCCGAGAAAGCAAACACGTCTCGGTTACTTCGAAGGAGTTGGATGAGTTCAACGCGAACGTTTGGATCGAGATCCTGTCCGATTGTGACGCATTTTTCAGGGTCTCCTTCAGTCAACTCAATGGTTTCAGTCTGTTGATCTAGCTTTATTGCTCTATGGCCAGATTCTTCATGATCGGGCCTGCTGTCAATATCAGCAGGCTTCCCAGACTTCTCTTTGGCTGGCTCTCTATGTCTTTCAGCTCGGATGAAGAACCAGCCTTTTCTCGTTCTGGCGACTTTTCTTTCCCCAAAACTCCCTGAGCTGAAGCGCTTAGGCCCTTCGGCCTCTTTGCGCTAGGCTCTCTTTCTCTTTCTTTTTCCTCCTCATCCTCGTCGTCATCATCTTCTGAACGACTGGTGGATGGCTTGAGGTAATTGCACCTTTGGGCCTCCTTTTGGCTGCCCTCAATTCTTTCGGGGTAGCCGGCGTCCGAGACGTAGATCATGATCTGATGATACGTGGAGACTACCCCTTGAATTTCATGAATCATAGGTCTCCCCATGATCACATTGTACACTGAAGGGGCGTCGATGACCAAAAATTCAGTCATGACGTTCCTGGCTGCTTCGTCGCGGCCGATGGTGACAGGAAGAGTGATCTTCCCATCAGGGTAAGTCGAAGACCCGTTGAATCCAGATACCGGGTAGGGTACCGGCGTGAGGTGCTTGGTCTTCAGCTTGATTTGGTTGTAGGCTTTTTGGAACAAAATATTTGCTCCGCTACCACCGTCGACAAGAATTCGCCAGACATTGTGGTTGGCCACAGTGGTGATGATCACGAACGAATCCTCGTGGGGATACGCCACCCGTTCCACTTCAGATAAGTGGGAACAGTCTCCGAAGTAGGCCGCAGCCTCCTCCCCATGCTGTCCCCAGATTGTTGCCCGAGCACTGTTGGGGATGGGGATGCGGGGTGCTGAAAACCCCATGTCGCCCGACTGGAACGTCTCGAAAGAAGGAAGGGAGGACGAAGGAACCTCATTAGCATGGGTTGGTTCAACTTCATCCCTTATCTCATCAGTGGAGCCCAGCTGGCCTTCCCCGAGGTCAACGACTTCTACCTCCTCTTCGGGCTGACGAATGAAGGCATCAGCCTCTCGTTGAAGATCCGCTGCGAACCCTTAGTAGCAATCTTCTCAGCAGTAGCAGCACTTCCCGCATTCAGTTCTTCCTCCCTTACCCCCTCCTTCGAATCAGGGGTCTTCTGGTTCATCTCCACATCTTGAGTTACTGGAGGTAGAGGGGTCTGAAGGGAAGGTTCACAGGAGGCGGAGGATCCCTCGGCGGAATCCTACCTTCAGTGGGTTCCCTAATGCTGAGCCCCGGCATCGGCCTGACCATGAATTGATCAAGGCCCAGCACCGTCATTCTTCTCCTCTTTCTTAGAGGTTGCTCGTCTATATCCGAATCCGAAGTCTCAAACTCAGAGAGGTCTTCGGGGTTGACGGGTGGTTTCCCTTCTCTTCTTTTTCTGCCTTCTTCTTCAAGCTGCAGAAAATGGGGGGCGGGAAAAGGGTAAGCCAAAAAAAAAAAAAAAAAAAAACGCCAAGTCAAAGTTTGAAGAGCTCACCGAGGTTCTCAGCAGAGCCTCGTCTACAGCAACTTCTGCTTCTTGCGCTTTAGTGGTTCTAGAGGGTCCTTCGCCACTCTCAAAGGCCTCAACCACCCTGGCTACTTCAGCAGCAGTCCTAGCAGCCTCTTCCTCTTCAGGGGTAAGTTGGATGAAAGGATCCCGCTTATCCCACCAAGGCTTTTGCTTCAGATAATTTGTAGCAGGAGCAATCTGAAGCTTGTTAGAATGCAGATGCAAAGGGCGATCTTTAGGGTCAGTTATTGAGGGAACGTTGTTCAGTACGACCCTTTCAGCGTTGATCCCTAAATGCTCATAGTTGATCTTGATGTTGCCTTCGTGCAACTCTGAAAAAGAATGTTAAAACGCATCAGTATAACTGAAAAAGATGCTGAAAGCGCGAAGGCATAAAGTAGAAGCAATAATTTAAAGCCCTCGGCCCTAGCCGAAGGATCTTACCATCTTGGTACTTTCGGCTGAGGCCGACAGCAGCGAGCAATGGCTCTTGAAAGGAATAGAAAGAGTCAGGCAACCAATTCTCAAGCACGAACTTAAATCGACCCGTCCCTCCGGGATTCTCCTTCTTCCCGAAGAGCTTCAGCTGTTTGTAGCTCGGGTGATTCTCGGCACTAGGCTCCTCGGGACTGAGGTCCTCCATGCTCGGATCAGGTTCAGACAGATATCTAGGAGCCCCAAAATAGTTTGGGTGTTCGGGATCCAAAGGAGCCCTGACCCAGATCCACTGGCCTTGCCAATCCTTGTCTAAAGAGTCGTTCGGCCACATTGTCAAATACTGTGGGTGACTCTCAATTCGCCACCAGCCAGAGCCATGATGGCCATACCCACTCTGGGTATTCTGCACCAAATTGTGCAACCTTTTAAAACGGTGCAAGTTCGGCTGAAGGCCGTAGAACTGGCACACCCATAAATACATCATCACCCTTCGGATGCTGACAGGTGTCAACTGACTCAAGGAAATACGGTACTTTATCAGCACGTCCCTGACGAAGGGATGCAAGGGGAACCGAAGCCCGTACTGCAATTGTCGAGTGTACACCCCCACATATCCTGGGGGTGGACGATAGATTCTATCTGCTACAGTAGGCATTCGGCACCAATACCCATCCAGTTCAAAAATGCCATAGTACAGCTCGATTTGTTCGGCGAGGTGGTAGGCTTCAGTATTCCATACCCACCAGGAATAAGGGGCATTTGTCATCAGACCCGAATTTGCTTCGGCGTTCAGCCACTCAACAGCCCCGGGGGCAATTCTCAAGGCGCGGCGGCCGGAGGTTCCCCCTGTCCAGAAACGCTCGTCTCCTTCGTTCCTCGGGGAGGTGCTGAAGAGAGGAGCACCGCTGGAATTCCTTCTTCTTGGGTGGCCTGAGGATTATCCCCATTCCAGCTACTAACTCAGTCCTTTGGATGCCGAGGCTACCGAGGCTGCCGAGGTTGTTGAGGTTGTCTAGCCCTACCTCTAACCATGGCGGAAAATCGAAAGAAAAGAGGGTACTTTGGAATTCAAGAAAAAGCGAAGAGAATTCGAAGAAATTACCTTAATCCGAAGCGGAATTTGCCGATCTACAAATTGGGAGCAGCAAATTTCAGTTTCAAAGTCTTAATTTCGAGGATTCAACGAAGTTCCAAGTCGGAATCAAGGGTTTTACGCGAGTTTGGAGTGTGATTTTGGTGAAGAAATAAGGAGAGAGAGTGCGAAATGCGGTGTATATTGCCAGAAAAGGGAATTCTGGGAGTTGGCGCGTTTAATATCTCATTAATCCTCCATTAAGTAACCGTTAAACACACTCCCTCCAAATTAACTGCCCATTATCCTTCCAACTTCCTCCATTATTATCCAAACTGTCGTTACTTCACTAATTACGGATCAAATTCAAATTTTTTAGATTAATTAAATCATTTACTTTCCTCCTTTTTGTTAATTAAAACCCGACCCGTCATACTTCCAAATCGGGTCTGGGGGGCAAGTTGTTTGAGTCCAATTTAGCCTAATTGGGCCCGGTCCATAAATGATTCAATTATAAGCCCAAGGTCAAAAGGTTCAACTCTCCAATTCATGTCAAGTCAAGGTCCGGTCAATGTGGCAAGCCCACCTGACTTTAGGCCCAATTCTCCTCATGTGCGAAGGTATAAAAGCCTTCAATTGTCTTATTTTACATTCACTCACATCAAGCCTCAAGCAATTAATTCTCTTGCATAGCTTTCTCTCTACACATTGTACTGACTTCGGCATCGGAGGGGCCTTCCTCGGCACAACCCCCGAGGCTAGTTTACGTGTGTTTACTGTGCAGGAAATCCTCGGCCCAACATTACTTGGACCGAGCCCAGTCTTCAGCCACCTCAGAAGGACCTTGCCGAAGGTCCCATTGTTTTCACTCGAAACAGGTGCGAATTTGAGACACTTATATCTGAACAACACAAAAGTCAGCAGTGCCGCATTGGAAACTTTGGCAGGACATGTTGCTAACCTTGAAGCCCTATCATTGTCTCACACACTAATTGATGATTTTGCAATAGCATACACGAGTACGAGCCTTCCCTGAAGACACTTGACTTGAGCAATACAAATATTAAAGGTAATTTAGAACTCAGATTATTGATACAAAGTATAATATTGTGTTGAGCAAAAGTTAAAATGGCATTATTTGTCAGGTTTTGTTCATTCGAGTAGCAATGAAGATGAAGCCTTCTCGCTAGCTGCATTACAGGACCTAAAGAACTTGGAAAGGTTAGATTTAGTAGCAAATAATGAGAAGTGAAAAGAAGAGCTTAAAAGAGATATCTAGGGAGATATCAGTGAGTTTTAGTGAAAAGAGGAGGAAAGGAAAAGGAAATAAGAAGGGAGGAGTAACAAGTGATAGATACCATAAAGGAAAAGGAAATAAGAAGGGAGGAGTAGCAAGTAATAAAATACTTTCTCAAATTTGCAAAATCATAAACGTCAATTAGGAACTCTATGCATGAGTTTCTTTGTTGAAACATACCTTTATTAAGACATAAAATTTGTGTTAAATACTCATAAAAGACAGATGAAGTGAAAAGAAGAGCTTAAAAGAGATATCTAGGGAGATATTCTAGGGAGATATCAGTATGTTTTAGTGAAAAGAGGAGGAAAGGAAAGTGATACATTGAGGGAAGGAGCAAGTAGGTAGAGACTAACAAAAAATTACAAAGCCATAAAAAAAGAGTGAGGAGAAATAGATAGAGAGTGGAAAAATAAGGTCTTGAAAAGATTAATAGATAAATTGATGAATAGAAAGTAGGAAGAGGCCTTTAAAAATTCACAATTTCGTACAAATGAGTAACTAACAGAAGGAGATAAAGCCCATAGAGGAAAAGGAAGTGAGGAGGCAGGAGGGGGAGAGGAAAAGGAAAGTGGTACACTAAGGGAAGAAAAAAATTCTAAAAACCGTAAAATATGAATAAGAAAATGAGAGCTTGGAAAGATTTATTGATAAATTGATGTATAGTAACTAGAAAGAGGCCTTCTAAAATTCACGATCCATAAAAATGAGTAACACAAGGTGTTTAGGGTAAAAATACCCCAGGTACGTGGCCCAATCTCATAGTGACACGTGGCCCTATGAGAGTGTGACACGTGTCCACCTGACAGGGTGACACGTGTCAGCTATCTTTAAATACACAATACAACATCAGAAAGAGAAAAAGGCCCTGATTACATCAGGCCTAAATCCCAAGAAACCCTTGAAAGCCGTAAAACGGCGCCCCCCATGACACGTGGCGACCGCTGATTGCGCAGCCAATCACGTCACGACATTCTAGGGTACAAACCCTAGAGGGGCACATGTTCCCACCCCTATAAATACCCTAATCATTTATGATGGGAGGTGGATTATGACATAACATAAATATAGAGCATTAAAAAGCTCCAACTTCTCTCTACTTTCTCCCTCTAGCTTTTCCGATTTCCGATCACTAACTTGATCGTCGGAGGCGAATATTCCGATCACCGGAATATTCGTTGTTTTGCAGGTGTCTGAGTCTCATTGTTAGTAGAGCGTGACTAGTATCCGAGGAGATCACAAAAAACCCTAAAACATTTGGCGCCGTCTGTGGGGATACTCGTCCGTTATGGCAATAGATGGTCAGACACCTAATTCTGGTCCTCGTCCAGGCGAGGACAGATATGTAGAAGACATACGTACTACCATACAATCAAGCAATCCTTTGACTGCCTCATTTGAAGAGGCCAAACAACCTCCTGTTACCCCAGCTACCCTAATGGCCGAGCTGACTAAGCTCCGCAAAGAGTTGGCCGCTAACCAGCAAAAGGGGGAGGAGGTACTTCCAAGAAAACACACAACAAGACCAATGTGACTGATGCTAGTAATACCTCATTCCGTCGTCCGCATGGAAGGTCTCCCCTAGTCCCACGGACCAACCTCTCTAGCCTGTTGGCGAAAACACAGTCGGCTGGGGGGAGGGGCAGACAGCCGAAAAGAGTTGAGACTGAGCCGTCACAGCGTTTCAAAGACGTAAGGGATTACATTCGGCACAGGCAAAGGGAGAGGGCCGCATATTCTGACACGGCCTCTACCCCAACCATGTCGGATGAAGCCTCCAACCAATCTTTCTCACAATACACCAACACGGCCGTCTCCAGCAGAAGTCAAGCCGCTCATACTATTACTCCCATTCCAGTTCAGCCATCACAATATCAGCCCCCTCAAGTACTCAATGGGTTGATACAGCCAATTCCCCAAGTCTTTGGGCAATATGGGCCGTATGGCCAGGTGTTCGGCCAGGCTCCCTACTTGGCTGGAACGTCCGCGCAGCCTCAGCCCATCGATTGGCAGATGCGTTTGTTGAGTTTGGGAGATAAGCTGCCTCCGTTTTCGCAAGAGATACTAACGTCCCCTCAACCAGCAAAAGTGAAGAGTGTATTAGTGGGTGCCTATGATGGTACGGGCAACCCAGAGGAACATATTACCTCGTACAGGAATTTGATATACTTGCAAAGTGTAGATGATGCTACATGGTGCAGATGCTTCCCGGCCACTCTTAAGGGGGTGGCCCAGGATTGATTTAACAGCCTTCCGGCCGGATGCATAAATTGCTTTACTACCCTCAGTTTGTTGTTCGTGGGAAATTTCTCATACAACATCCCACCAAGAAAGACAAGTCTCAACTTGGCAACAATTGTTCAAGGAAAGAATGAAGGACTACGCTCATACGTCCAAAGATTTAACCAAGAAAAAGCCCAAATTCATAATATTCCAGACGAAATGGCATACTCATAATTTCTCCGGGGATTAAGGCATAATGGTTTTAAGTTTGATTTGGTAAGGAAAAAGGTTCGGTCATACGAAGGTGTATTGCGGGAAGCCGAAGCCTATATTGAGGCCGCGGACTTTTGTTCGCTCGCCAAATCAGAACAGCCGGCCAAGGGGGCTGAAAAGAAGCAATCTTCTCAGCAAGACTCGGCCGGCCGAAAGAAAGAAGGAAGCAAAAGAAAAGAAATTTGGGTAGCTGATGACAAGCAACCCAAGTCAAAGAAAAGCAAGACGTACGAGCCTCAGTATGAGTTCAACAAGGATGGCTACTCCATTTTGATGGAGATAAAGGACAAGTTTGAGTTTGAGAAGCCTCAGCCTTTGAGAGGCTCGGCCCAGTACAGAAACAAGAACAAGTATTGTCATTACCACAAGGATGTAGGTCATGACACGAACGATTGTATCAATCTGAAGAGGGTGTTGGATAAGTTGGCCGACAAGGGTTTGCTGAAACCCTATGTGACCAAGTCCAAATTCACCTTCAAACGGACACACAACACGTCCGAGAAAAAGCAACAAAGTGATAAGAAAAATGACAAGGAAGATAATGGGAATAGCACTGATTCAGGTTTTGTGGCCGTGATATCAGGAGGCTTTGCTTCAGGCGGCCCTACCATGAAAGGAATCAAGCAGGACGCTCGAAATTTGTCAAATGTGATGCAAACGGACGCCGTTAAGGCCGAGCCATTTCCTGAAGTGATCATAAGTGAGGCTGACCGTGGAGAGGTCAAGGCTTTGCACAATGATCCCATGGTCTTTGTCATGAAGATAGCAAATTTGAAGGTGGGACGAATATTGATTGATACGGGCAGTTCGGCCGATATCATCAGCCTGTCTGCCCTAAGGAATTTAAGCTTCCCAGAAGATGCTCTCCAGGATATCACTCACCCCTTGGTAGGATTTGGGGGGAGTGTCATTCATCCGGTCGGACGGATTGATCTTCCAATCCGTTTCGGGCAGAAGGGAGAGGGGAGAGACATGGTCGTTCGCTTCCTTGTTGTTAAAGAGTTGGCCGGCTACAACGTCATCCTTGGCCGCCCCACTCTGAGTGCAGCCAAGGCGGTCATAGTGCCTCACTTAATGTTGTTGAAGTTTGAAAGGTCGGACGGAAAAATTGGAACAATTCAAGGAAGTCAGAGAATGGCTAAGGAATGTAATCAGCTGGCCGTGAAGCCAACAGCGCGCAGCCCAAAACTGTCCGAGCCTAAGGAGGAAGGAACCTCACTCCCAGCATACCAGGTCGGCCAGAAGCGTAAGGCGGCCAGGGCAGAAGAAGCCTAGCAATTAATGACTGTCGGCCGGCCAGATGAGTTGAGACCCTAGCCGGCCGGCAGCCACCAGGATATAGTGCTTAACTCCAACCACCCAGAACGGACAGTTAGTGTTAGCACTATAGCTTTGGGATTGCTTGGGGATGAGTTAGTTCAGCTGTTAAGAGAATTCAAAGATGTGTTTGCATTTGAAGTTGGTGAAATGCCAGGAATAAGTCCTGAACTGGCCGTGCACAAGTTGGCCGTGAATCCTTTGATAAAACATGTCCGCCAGAAGAAGAGGAATCACGGAGAAGAGAGGAATTAGGCGGCCGCAGCAGAGGTGAAAAAGCTGCTGGACGCCGGTTTCATTCAGCAATGCTTCTACCCAGATTGGGTGGCCAATGTAGTTCTTGTGAAAAAGCCGAATGGGACTTGGAGAATGTGCGTGGACTACACGGACTTGAACAAGGCGTGTCCTAAGGATAGCTTCCCTTTGCCTAAGATTGACCGTTTGGTTCACTCTACGGCCGGACACGCCCTAATGAGTTTTATGGACGCATACTCCGGATTCCACCAAATTCCTTTGTGGGAAGAAGATCAAGAAAAGACAGCGTTTGTGACCGAGCAGGGGTTGTACTGTTATAAAGTCATGCCATTCAGCCTCAAGAATGCCCCTGCTACCTTTCAGAGGCTTGCTAACACAGTCTTTAGAGACCAGCTCAGTCGGAACATGAAGGCGTACATTGATGACATGATTGTCAAGTCAAAAGAGCCGGCCGACCATCTCAAGGATCTACGAGAAACGTTCACCGAACTCAGGCGGCATAAGATGATGTTAAATCCAAAGAAGTGTGTATTTGGTGTTGAGTCCGGCAAGTTTCTCGGATTTTTGATTGATCAACGTGGAATTGAGGCCAACCGTGAAAAAATTCAAGCCGTCCTTGATATGAAGTCTCCAAGAACAATTAAGGAGGTGCAAAGACTGACCGGCTGTTTAGCAGCCCTTGGAAGATTTTTGTTAAGGTCAGGGGATAAGTACCGTTACTTTTTTCAAACCATTAAGAAGAAAGCCATGTTCGAGTGGACAGAGGAGGCCGAGGAAACATTCGTACAGTTGAAAAGTCACTTGCATACATTGCCTCGCCTCGTCAGTCCGCTCAAGAATGAGAAGCTATATATCTATCTTGCCATCTCTGAACATTCTCTAAGTGCCGTCCTTCTTGCTGAGAGGGACGGCCATCAGGTCCCGGTGTATTTTATCAGCCATGTACTTCGCAATGCTGAGCTTAAGTACCCCCCAATTGAAAAATTTGGCCTGGCCTTGTACATGGCATCAAAGAAGCTGCGGCCGTACTTTCTGGCACATTCAATTGTGGTCTACACAGACCAACCTTTGAAGAGGTCGTTCTCAACGTTAGAAGCAAGTGGTCGCATGCTTAAGTGGGCTTTGGAACTCAGGGGCTTTGACCTTGTGTTTGAACCAAGGAAGGCAATCAAGGGGCAAGCTTTTGCGGATTTCTTGGCTGAAATGACTCGGCCTGATCTTCAGCCGGCCGGGGACCAAGTCTGGAAAGTGTTTGTGGATGGTAGTGCAACAGCGACCGGGTGTGGTGCTGGTGTTATATGTGAATCTCCTGAAGAAGACAAATATGAGTATGCGTTGAGATTTCAGTTCCAAGCGTCAAACAATGAAGCTGAGTACGAAGCATTGTTGGCCGGCCTAAGGATGTGTAAAGCGGCCGGGGCAACCAAAGTTAAAGTATGCTCGGACTCCCGGCTAATAGTCCACCAAGTCAATGGTGGCTTCGAAGCTAGGGAGCCGGCCATGATGAAGTACATGCAGCTAGTGAAGGATGAGGCCGAGTGCCTAGAACATTTCTCTCTCAGACAAGTTCCTCGATCAGAAAATCATCAAGCGAACGCTCTCTCCAAATTGGCTTCCTCGGCATCATGTGATACTCCAAGATCAGTGTTTTGGGAAGTAAAGGAGAAAAGGAGTATTGATGTCGAGCCCGTTCAGATAATAGATAGAAGTTCAACCTGGATGGACTGAATTATTTCCTATCTAAGGGATGGAATACTTCCGGACGACCCAAAAGAGAGTTGGCTAATGAAGAGGAGAGCGACCTGGTTCGAGATGAAGGATGGGGAGCTATTCAAAAGAGCTTTTGTGAAGCCTTATCTTAAATGTATAACTCCTGAAAGAGGGCATGATGTGTTGGACGACCTCCATCAGGGGCATTGTGGCTCACATATTGGAGGACGAGCCTTAGCTGAAAAAGCGACACATTTGGGATATTACTGGCCGAGCTTGAATACGGACGCCATGCAAATGGTGAAAAAATGTGACAAGTGCCAGAGGTTTTCAACCCTTATTGATCGTCCAGCAAATAGTCTATCAGTCATCAGTAGTCCGCTTCCTTTTGCTAAATGGGGCATGGACATTTTGGGGCCGTATACTCCTGCATCCGGCCAAAGACGATATGTACTAGTGGCAGTAGACTACTTTACTAAATGGGTTGAAGCTGAGGCCGTCCGGGGCATCAAATGGACGGATATGTCAACCTTCATTTGGAAGAGCATAATCACTCGGTATGGGGTACCTCAGTCAATGGTGTTCGACAATGGACCTCAGTTTGAGACGCGCCAACTCAAGGAATGGTTGGGGGACCAAGGCATAACTCATTGTTTTGCCTCAGTCAGCCGACCACAAGCCAATGGCCAAGTTGAAGCCTATAACAAGTTGATTTCAAATGGGATCAAGCGCAAGCTCGAAAAGGCAGGCGGCCTATGGGCAGATGAGTTGGTTAATGTGCTATGGTCCATACGGACAACGGCAAAGAGTTCTACAGGGGAGACTCCATTCTTTTTGGTCTATGGAGCTGAGGCTGTACTCCCAATTGAAATGTACGAGCCCACTTTGCGGGTAATGCTCTATGATGAATCGGCCAATTGGGAGGCCATGAAGACCGCTCTAGACTTTCTTCCAGAAGCTAGGGGCAATGCGGCGCTTAGACATGAAATTTATCGCTTAAGGATGAAAAGGGCATATAACCGCCGAGTGTCTAAGCGGCCGCTCAAAATGGGGGATCTAGTGTTGAGAAAAATGGAAGCTGTTGGCCGTGCCAATGAGGACGGCAAGTTGACCCCAAACTGGGAGGGGCCGTACCGAATCAGGGAAGAAGTCCGAGACGGCACATATCGCCTTGAGGCAATTGATGGCCGTCAGATCCCACGGACATGGAACACTGACAATCTTAAGAAATATCATGTTTAAGTTTTTATTTCTCCAAGTACTTAGCCAAAAAGCTGTGTATACAGCTACGTCTACTGACTGAGCCTTGTAATTAAAGCCATACGGCCACAACAATGTACTTTTGACAAAATTAATGAAAAGTTAGGCATTGTTGAACTATTTGCTGTTTTACTTATATTTATTTGCATATTATGATTTGTGATTAAAGGCCGAATGAAATGATTTACTAAGTTGCTTCCAATATAGCAACACGGCTTATCAGTCTTACTGAGTGGCCGAAGTAAAAAGGGAGCAACATTGCTCCCAATATAGCAATTCGGCCACACAAAAAAAAAAAAAAAAAAAAACTGATTCAATTCAGAGAACAATTCGTCCGCACCAATTCAAGGCGGACGGTTGAGGCAAGGTATTCTGAACTTGTTTAAAAAAGCAAGTGTCCTTTACAAATAGGGCAAGGGCATACCTAGGCGTTTAGCCCGGCCAAGTCAGGAATCTCTAAGTTGAGATAATACTTGGGATTTCTAGGGTACGTCCGAGCGATAGATTCAACGGACTACTCGTACAAAGATAGCTGAACGGCCAATTAAATTGATTCGGTGCTTCACCTAGTCCAAGGGCAATCATTACTATGATTTGATTAACTTGCTAGTTGTCATACCCTTTAAGGCATAAAAACTACCAAGTTAATCAAACATCTTAGAGTATGGACTAGGCGAACACCAAATAAAGGGGCATACCCCTAGGAGCGTACGAAAAAGCATAATATTGAGACGTACGAAAAACATTCAAAAAGCACAACATTGCAAAAAATTGCTAAGTATGAAACAGAATTAAAGAACTGCTCAACGGGCGGACGAAATGTTCATTAAACTGACCGTGCAAAAGGCGGCCGAAATGTTTACAAAACCGCTCAAATAGGCGGCCTCAAAAAAAAAAAAAAAAAAAAGAGTACAGAATAAGCTAAGTAAAGTAAAGCTGAAAAAAGAAGAAGAAGCTAGGTAGCTGAGCAGACGGTTGCTGGAGGACCTGAGCTCTACTTAGCCGTATCATCCTTGGCAGGATCCTCCGCAACCTTGGCATCTTCGGCCGGAGCGGCATCACCGTCTGCCCCCTCCTCCTCATCTCCCTCTTCCTCATCCTCTCCGGACTCAGGAGAGGTAACTACCAGCTCTAGAGGAGGCTGGCCGGCCTTCTTCGCCTCTTCTCTGAGGCAAACATAGTTCAGCCGCTTCTTGAAGCGTTCTTCATAGTACGCGGCCTCTCCGTCGTCCACCATCAGCTCGAAGGCATCGAAGAAGTATGCCCTAAGCCTGTCTTCCGCATTCTGCTCAATGCGGACGATTTCCTCCGCGCTGGGCGGCCGAGGAGCTTTTAGCTGCTCAGCATAGTCCGAAACGGACTTCCTCAAGGCCTCAACCTCGGCCTTCAGCGCGTCCGCTTCGTCCAAAGCAAACTTAAGGTTGGCTTGGGCCAACTTCAGCTCACTCTTCAAGGCCTCAGACGCCTCGAAGCCCAGCCTCCATTTCTCTTTCTCCAGGACGGCCTCGTCCCTCTCAACCCGCATGGCCTCCCTGGCCAAGGACTCCTCTTCGAGTGCCTTGCCCAGTTTGACCAGGTCTTCAGTTTGCCGCGCCGCCTTGTCAGCCAGCGCGGTTATTTGGGTCTCAAAATGAACCCTTTGGACGGCGGTCGTCCCCGTCACAGCATCCTCGGCCTTCCTGATTTCGAGCCAAGCCTGCTTCAGCCGCTCGTTCTCTTTATCCTTCCATTCAAGGAAGGCGTTCAGGCGGAGGAAGAGCTGCGGACAGAAGAAGGAAACTTAGTCAAATATAGAAAAATTTGCTAAGTGTTAGAAAGAAAAGGTATAGAGAAAAGGAGACGTATCTCAGCAGTACAGTTGAGCATAGGGCCGAGGAATCCCTCATTGATTCCCCGCAGCTTATCACGCTGCGCTTGGGGAACCGCGCGAACCATGGCCTCGCGCATGGCCTTCCTGTCCGCGCCAGTCAGTGACTGGCCGGGCAGCCTCATTTGCAACTCCTCTGAGATGTCTGCGGACGACCGGACAAGAAGAGTTAGCTAAAATTTACAAGTACAAGTAAATCAAACGGTACAAGAATAAGGAAGAAAGGCTAACCAGTGGAGAAGCTTGGAGGAGAGAGATTGATGGGAGGGGGCGGCAAAGAGGCGTCCCCCTCGTTGTCTAAACGGCCAGCAGTGTCACTGGCCGACTAACTGGCATTTAGCCAATCAGATTTTTTAACTACCTCGACATGCGGAGTCGAGATGGAGCCGGTCATTTTTTCCGGGGATGACTTACCCCCATCGTCCAGTGGGACAGACGAATCGTGGACCTGATCAGCAATAGGTTCCACGGGCTTGGAGACCCCGCTTTGTGTCAGCCGGGGCTGTTCTCCTTGAGACTGCGTTGTAGCAGTCTGCGACTTTGCCTTGGCCGCGGATTTGGAAGGCGTCCTGGTTGCAACCGTCTTCCTCCTTTTAGATGCGTTCGCATCAGGAGTGGACGAAGCCGGCTGCTTCCTCCTTGCCTTCGGAGTAGAAGAAGACTGTAAAAACACAAGCAAAGTTAGAAAAATTTCAACAAGGCAGAAAGCATGTCAGTGTCCGTGTGAATTGGGGAAGGAGCTCCCTTCCAACATGTATGAACGGACGAAATGCGTCCGTGCAAACTCGGGAAGCAGGCTCCTCCCAATATAGCAGAACGGACAATGAGGAAAGAAAAACTCAAAAAATAAACTAAGTGTTTACCTCCTTGAGTTGCTCGTACATCTTGAAACGAGCCTTATATCGAGCAAGGTCCACCTCGGACATCGCCACCTCTCCCTTCTGAGCCGGGTCAAGCATAGCGTACGCCTCCGCTGCAAAGAGAAAAAAGCAAAGTGTTAGAATATTTTTCTAAAAACTCTACGTGCGTACAAAAAGTTTATATATCTAAGTGTCCACCTTGGGGCATGTTCTAGTACAGGTCGTACGCAGACATGAAGGTAGTGTCCCTAAGCCAATTGGCAAGAGGAACCCAATGGCGAGGGACACGTTCGGTTTTGTTACCCCGCTTGACTCGGTTGACCATGAAATATTCAAGTTGGTGCTCCTGGCTTGCATGGATGGGCGGCTTGTCAGGTTTATGGTCCCCGCGTCCGAGCTGAATGGGATCCGGACGGCACTTGTTCATACGGAGGTTGAACTCCGCATCTTGGGTTTTGATGCGGTAGAATCGGTGCTTCCAGTCCCTCCATTTGCTGACACGGTCGACCACAACCATGTAATCCCTGGTCGCGCTCAAGACGAGCCAACCATCCGTATCCTTCTCCAGCCGAGTAAGTGAGTGCATCTCATAGAAGACCGCAAAGTCTGGCGTGAAACCCTTGCAGATGCACGTCACCAAATACCCAAAAATATTTAACCAACTGTTTGGCGTCAGTTGGAAAAGGCCAATGTCATATTCGTCCAGAATTGTTCGGACGAATGGATGAAGAGGGAAGCGAAGGCCTACATCCAAAGCGGCCCTGTAAACGCAAAACGCCCGTTTGCGCGGCTTCTCATCATCCCAGGTAGCCACAGCAATGGCTTTCCTGGGGACTTGTATTTCGAATCCCTCCCCCAAATGGAGGGACTCCTTGTACTCCTCAAAATCCTTTTTCAAGAACTTTAGGGCAGTCTCTCCAACCGTACAGGCGTACGGGTCCCTGAAGTTGTCAATATTGGCGACGTTTTCTTCGGCCGCCGCCTCACCTTCGGCCGTCTCACCCACGGCCTCTTTCTCAACTTCTTCTTCTTCCACTTGGTGAGAAGGGGCACTCCCAAACTCTGAAGACAACACCCTGTCCAAGTCTGCTACCTCGGCCGAGCTTCGGCCTCTTGAGCTATGTACGCCCATGGAAGAAGGAACGCCCTCCTCAACTAATGGACGCTTGCCTTTGTCTTTGGCAGCGTCCGCCTGATTTCCCGAAGGAGGGGCGTTGCGAATAGGCAGGTCGGACGGTTCCCTAATTGAGATTCCCGTCATGGGTCTGTCCGCCCCGCCCAGTTGAAGTAGAGGTTGAGAGGAAGAGGGGACGGACGAACCAGCAGCGTCCGCCCCAAGATCGGTAGGATGGTCTTTGCAGGCTACCAGTTCGGCCCCATCCATGACTGAACTGGCAAATTGAGGGAACCTAAGTCCCGGAGCAAGAGTGGACGAGGCGCCTTGAGCTTGTTGGCGTTCCTCGAAAGAAGAAGTGACCTCCACGGCCAAGTGATGAGAGCCAGTGGAGGCGGTCGTTGTTTGGGTGGTGGTGGTAGTCTCCACCTCCATGGTACTTGGGTTATTAGGGTCATAAGGGACCCTAGGGTGAACCAAACTACCGTCTGGGTTCCTGGCCGCATGAAGATCGCGCGTACGCATTGTTCTTGCCATTGCCTGTGGGGACAGAGAAGAATAAGTGGGGGTGAGTATGTATGCATCAGACATAAACTCACTCCAAGGAGGAGACAACTCTTCTCCGTCCACTCTAGACTCCTCAGTCCCAGGCGAACGGCCGGCCTCATGAGGAGAGTCGGACGAAGCCGAGTATGGATCCAAAATTAAAGTAAAGAAAAAATAAAAACACAAGAAAAGAAAGAAGTGTAGACGGCCTACCTGTGTACGTTCTGAAAACTTCGAAAGTGTTCTTGGTGTTGTTGAAGATTGACCGGAAAACTCAAAAAATGCCCGGACAACTCAAACTCACGGCGGCGCTCTTGAAGATTAAAAGGAAAATCACTTTCTCTCACTAGACTGCTCTGACTTTTCTCTAGAATTCACAATTGGGTAAAGTGTGAAAATGAGAATTCACTTCCCATATTTATAGAATGAACTTATGGGGGCAAAATGGTAAAACCATCTTTCCCGCCTAAACATTCAAACGGTAATTTTTTGAGAAATTACTCGAAGAAAGGGACAGAATGACGTTAGGGTTCTGTTAACTTGTGAAAAAATCAGACGGACAATTGACGGCATGTCAAAGTGAGTTGAAGTGAGTTAAGTCACAAATTCAAGAGATTTACACCTTCAATACTTAGTCTCCAGAACTTAAACATATCTAAGAGGAGAATGCGTCCGCCCAGTTCCCAGACGTTTAGTCCAAAGGGGAAAGTTCAGACGTACGCAGCATGATGAAAGAACCATAGAGTACGCCTGAAATCAAGGAAGCCCAATCCATTTCAAAAATATGTGGACGCTCTGGGTAGTTAGGAGATAAGCTCCTCCTAGAGTATCAGAACGTCCAGACCAAAATAGGAGGATGTCTAGTCCCACTGCTGAGGCCGCTCTGGGTGGCTAGGAGATAAGCTCCTCCCAGAGTACGAGAACGTCCAGACTAAAAAGCAAGGATTTTCATTTTAAATGCTGTGGACGCCCTAGGTAGTTAGGAGATAAGCTCCTCCCAGAGTATGAGGACGTCCAGTCCAAGATATGCGGACATCCCGATGAGCTAGGAGATAAGCTCCTCCCAGAGCATGAAGACGTCCAGTGCAAAGTATGTGGACATCCAAATGAACCAGGAGATAAGCTCCTCCCAGAGTATGAGGACGTCCAGTCCAAAATATGCAGACGTCCCGATGAGCTAGGAGATAAGCTCCTCCCAGAGCATGAAGACGTCCAGTCAAAAGTATGTGGACGTCCAAATGAACCAGGGGTTAAGCCTCTCTTAGAGTACGAGAACGTCCAGTACAAAGTATGGACGCCCAAATGAGCAAGAAGACAAGCTCACTCCAGACTACGAGGACGTCCAGAACAAAATATACGGACGTCCAGGTAGCAAACAGAGCTTTGAGTCCAAAGTATATGGACGTCCAGGGCAGATGGGAGGTAAACCCAACCCAGAGTGCCAAGACGTCCAGAATGCAAGATCAGAGGAGGCGGCCAGTAAGTGTACGAGCCACCCCCTCTGAGGGGCAAATGTTTAGGGTAAAAATACCCCAGGTACGTGGCCCAATCTCATAGTGACACGTGGCCCAATAAGAAGGCGACACGTGGCCCTATGAGAGTGTGACACGTGTCCACCTGACAGGGTGACACATGTCAGCTATCTTTAAATACACAATACAACATCAGAAAGAGAAAAAGGCCCTGATTACATCAGGCCCAAATCCCGAGAAACCCTTGAAAGCCGTAAAACGGCGCCCCCCATGACACGTGGCGACCCCTGATTGCGCAGCCAATCACGTCACGACATTCTAGGGTACAAACCCTAGAGGGGCACATGTTCCCACCCCTATAAATACCCCAATCATTTATGATGGGAGGTGGATTATGACATAACATAAATATAGAGCATTAAAAAGCTCCAACTTCTCTCTACTTTCTCTCTCTAGCTTTTTCGATTTCCGATCATTAACTTGATCGTCGGAGGCGAATATTTAGATCACCGGAATATTCGTTGTTTTGCAGGTGTCCGAGTCTCATTGTCAGTAGAGCGTGACCAGTATCCGAGGAGATCACAAAAAACCCTGAAACACAAGGAGATATATCCCATTGAGGAAAAGTGAGAAAACAAGGGCCTGAAAAAGATATATTGATAAAATGATTGGACATCAAGTAGAAAGAGGTCTTCTAAAAATTCACGATCCATATAAAAAACGAGTAATGCATGGAGATAGAACCTATAGAATAAGAGGAAAAAGAATTATAAATCTTACAAATTGATGCAACAAAATAGTTAGCGCTATAGCACATCAAATCACGCAAATCATACCGCCAAGCAAAAAAAACGCTGGACTATCACACGCGAGAGGACGACTGTTCACAACTTCACATTGGAATAGATGTAGCAATTATTTGATGGCCAATATTTCTTATTGCCTAAAAAATTTTGATAACTTGGGGGGCCACACGCTTGACATTGCATCATAATATGGTAATGTCTCTAGATTTCTACATAATTTTGTGCATCTCTAAATGATCCTATTGCCACAAATTTTATTCAATTTCAGTCCTACACTTCAGCAACTTTTCAATGTTAAATTTAACACTGAAATTTTCAACATATTGTAGTGTTTTCTTTAATTTTTGTTGTTGATCTTTTGTTTTGTTTTCTACATATAATAGCATAAGCAAAGAGAATTAAGAAGTGTAGAGTTCGTGTTTGCACTACAAGAAGCACTTGATAAGCTGCTAGAGCTCTGGTTGAAACAGCCATCCAAGGATGGAAAATGCGATGCCTAACTTTTAAGATATAGGATTGTGCTTTAGTTTGTCTCTTCCTTGACTCAGGCACAAACCTATCTTTTGATTTCTCTTTCAAAGAGAAATACACATCCAATTTTAGCAAAATGATCTCAAAGCAGGGGCTAAGAAAGAGCATGCTAATTGCTAATGGCCTGTATAGTACACAATAATCTCTTTAGAAAAGATAGGTCAATTACTTTTGACAATTTTATATCAGATAATCAACACCGATGTCTTGGCTTTTTCATATAGATAAACTAGGTAACACAACTAAATAGAGGGACATTATTCTATTGTGTATATAGTGCTTCTATTTTCAAGGTTAACTTGTCTTCGCAATATAGTTCTATACTACTTCCCGAATATGTATTTCTACTATCTAATTATGCCTACTTTATTTAGAAATAAATACAATTATTTTCATTCACAAACCGTTATGACATTACATATTTTAAAAAAAATCTTGAAATCACGACAAATTAATTTACACACGACAATACAAAGAATACATACACTTGCTAAAAAGTATTTATCTTAAACTCATCATAAGAATAATAAATATTTAAACCTATATATATATATATATATATATATATATATATATATATATATATATATATATATATATATATATATATATATATATATATATAAATATATTAAAATAACAACCATTGATGTCATCATTGCCTACGTGTCACTTTTTTATTTAATTTTTTCCCTCCAAAATGCAAGGATGATGTCATATTTTATGATGTCATATTTTTTTTTTCCTTTTTAAACTACCTTATTTAACATAGCTTTGAAAATATATTCCATTTGAATTTTAAAATTTTAAAATTTGGGTTTTCTACACATATTGTGCTATTTAGTTATTTACGAGTTATTGACAATAGTTAATAATATAATTTAATTAAAATTTCTTAATTAAATATGAAAACTATGCATTTTCGGGAATTGTATTTTCGTATTTAATTAAAAATTAGTTAGGAAAAATGTGGAAGTTATTTTCTTTCAATACGTGTTAAAAGTCTATAATTCAATTCTTATTTTAAAATCGTGCATCGCACGGAGTTAATTTAATAATTATGACAAAAATTCAAACGCTAAACTATCGTGCGCGGATGCGCGCAAGAGGGCAACTAGTATTTTAAAATGGGGAGAGTATAAAAAATACGGAGTAAGAATCAAAATTGTAATCCCTCCGTCCCTTTATTACATGTCTGTATTCTTTTTTGGGGTGACCAAAATTAAATGTTTGTTTCTATTTATAGGTTTTACCTTTTTATAATATTATTCTCTTTTTGATGATTTGTCACCCTTTTTCTTTTTCTTTTTTGTACTTTAATATCAATTCCCAATACTTTCTCTCTCCTAATTCCCAACTACTTTTTCTTTATCTCTATCTCTCTCTAACCCCACATGCATATTTATACTCCCAATTATTAGTTTTAAGGAATCTTTAACTTTCTTAATTGCCGTGCAAAATGAGAAATAGGCATGTAATAAACGGATAGAGGGAGTACTCTATAACAATAGATTGAAAAAGTGAAAAAAAAAATAAATAAATAAAAAATAAATTTGCAATACATTGAAATCCAAGGAAGAGGGAGACCCTTCTCAATCTGGCCCATCCTTTTATTCACTCTGATGTAATCTCAAATTAGGGTTTAACCAGCCGTTCATCCCCCATTCTCTCTCTCCTTTATAAATTCTCAACCCTAAAACATTTCTCAATCATCTTTCTTCTCTTACCTCTTCCTCTTTCTTCCTCTAAAACCTGGATCATTTTCTTCATCTTTTCCAAATTAATGGCGATTTTGCTAAATCAATAAACAAAATCAAAGTCATACGCACTAGCTTACCCCGGGCTTCTCTGAAAAACTTTTAATCTGAAGATGCTAAAGCCCCAAAGCCGGTGCTACAGTTTCCGCCGTTCGTGTTGCAGTTCTGCCGCTTCTTCACGGCTTTCTTGTGTCTAAGTAACGGCTACATCTCATTTTCTCTCTCCTCTTTTTTTAATTGTTTGCCTCAAAACACCTTTAGGCTTGCTTGTTAAATTCGATTCAATTAAAGTCTAGTCATGGAGGCATACACAGATTCGGCGATGTTAACGTGGAGGTTAACACCTTTGTTATGCCTCTAAAATTATCCGCTATATTTTTTGAATTATTTTTTATTAATATTTGAAATTTGAGAAATTATTGGCTATGATTTCAAAATTATCCGCGCTTCTGAGATAACTCGGTGAAGTATATGGATTAAAATGGTTGAATTTCTTGATATGAGCCGATTTTTTTCATTAATTTTTGTTATTGTTAATGATTTTCTTCTTTGCTGTGATGATTGATTTAATCAGCTTAATGCCAGTTCTGCTTCAGAAAATTCTTGATCGAAAAAGCTGTATAATAATCTGAGCTAAAATGCAATTCATTATAATCAATTAATTTTTTTTTTATTTTTGTAAATTTAGTTAAATTAGGGTTTATGATGGGTAATTTCACTTGGTTGAAGGTGTAGTTTCGAATTCGAATCTCACTTTGAAGCGTTACACCTAATAATGATATCATCAAATCGAATATCTGAAACCTTTTCAAAATTAAATCTTTTATAATTGAATTAAATTAAGCCAATGATGATAAAATCCAATTAAATGAGGTGTAATGGATCTGAGTCCCTGTTTAACAGGGGGAACCTCTCGGTGAAACTACATTCATATGATATTATTGGATTTGACTGAGGTTTGTTTTTTCAAAGCATAAATTAAATGTGACGACTAAAATTGGATGGACGGGAAATGATTAAGTTAATGTATGTTACTGAGTTTTAACTATACTCTTTATTACCTGTAAAAAATGGGTAAAGAGCCTGAAAAAACTCAGAAATCGAGTGTTGTCATCAGCTTCTTCCTTCGGATATTACGGGACTGGAGTTAAATAACAGCATTACATTTTATCAAATACACTATTACTGTATCCTAACCTAACAAACCATGTTTCACATAAATTACAAACAAATTGTGTTGTAATGGAGCTGACTTCATCGGATTTAAGTTAGGTTTTTGACGTATAATTTGGATTTAAATGTAAGTTCTCAACACTGCTGGCATTCATTGGACCGTTATGAATTTTAAATTGGAGGGTTGTAGACTACCCTTGAATTGAAATTATATTTACAGTACTCATTGTTAATCCAACTTAAAACGAAAGTCTCAATTGAATTAATGAGAGTAGTCTTTTATGTTTATATGCACACTTTTTGTCCGGGTGTATAAATATTACTGAGAAGGTCAGAATTACTTGTTATGAGTACCGTAATAGTTGTAATTTGTGATTAATTGGAGTATTATGAACAAATTTAACCTGTTTTTTATCAACTTGTGACGTAAACATCACTAAGACAAATTTTGGAAAGACTGGTTATGATTTCAAATTTATCCGAGCTTCTGAGATAACTCGATGAAGGAAGGGTTACAATTTTGGTTGAATTTCTTGATATGAGCCATTTTGTTGAATTAATTTTGTTATTTTCGATGGTTTTTTTGTTTAAGCCGTGAGGATTAAAGTAATCAGCTTAATGCCAGTTCTGCTACAGATAATTCTTGATAGAAAAAACTACTTCTTCCGTTCTATTAATATTGCAACAAAGAGGAAATTACGCATCCTAAAACACATTTTATATGCTAAATATCTATAATTGTGTAAGTGTAAAAATTGTAAAAAGTTGATATTGTGAAAGTATTTTATGAGATGAATCCAATAAGATCCCACATGATTATATTTTACTTAATGTATAAATCTATATTATATGGTCAAACAAGAGTGATGAATAGTGCAAAAAGTCAATTGTTGCAATATTAATGGAACGGAAGAAGTATATAATAATCCGGGAAGCTGATACACATACAATGGTTGTATGTAGGCTTCACATATAACACCAATTGAAGCTTGCCACATCATCATAGACTAAAAAAAAAGAAGAGGGAAAATTAGTGGGGAAATGTTTCACCCATACTGCAGTATAGGCGGGTAGTTTAGCGCCAAACTTTCAGCATTAAATGCCTTTGTTATTTTATTTTTTTACACCCAATGCTTTTTTTTTTTTTTTTTTTTTTTTTTTTTTTTTTTTTTTGTAATGTGTTTCCCAATAAAAATAATATTGACTATAAGAAAATATCATCCTTAGTTTTTCGGCAGTGACAATTGACAAATACTATTCTTTAGGCTACAAATTCTAGCCATATTACAATTTATGTAAAAAAAATATTTTCTTATGAAGTTAAAAAGATGGGCTAAGCCATTAACGCCAACGAAGAAAAACTTACTAGATCGAAGCTATATATTAATGCTAACGAATTTCTGATGAAGTTAAAAATAATCTTAAAAATTTGCAAACCAAAAAATGTTGAAAAAGGAGATCAACAAGCTAGACAATGGATCTGATGATAATTTGATAAACTAGTAATGTGAATCACAAAAACAATCTTAAAATACAAATTGTACTTTTCCAGTACCTAAAAATTATTTAAAAAAAATAAGTTGGTAATACAAGGGAGTAATTTGTATATGTTAGCAACATGAAATAACAATTGAAAGACGTTATAAATAAATGCTTCAACATGTCTCTCGCCATAAAACGAATTCAAACAACACTATCAATATATAAATGAATTAGAATTCTTAAATTATAATGATCAACATCAATCTGCCAATTCTAAAGGTGAAATATGAATACTTTTTGGCAAAATATAATACATACTTGTTGTACACAATCATTATCACTTACAAGTGTTACAACTTGTTAGTGCTAAACAATCTCAAGTGTTTACGATTTTTAAAATTAATCATAATCATGTTACTAGAAAAGTGGTTTTAATAAAAAAAAAAATAAAAAATCACTCTAACATATATTAGGGTTACTAATGTATTATTCTGTCACCGGTTTATGTTAAAATCTATACTAATTTAAAGTTTATGTGTCACGTAGGCCTTTTCACTTACGCCACATCACCTATTCAATATTTCATTATGCCACGTCACCTATTAAACTTCTCATTATGTCACATCACCACTAAATCAACTTTAATCATTTTGGCACATCACTATTACTCCCCTATAAAAAAAAATAAGGATAAAGAGATTCAAATACCCAACCTTGAGGAAGTAGATCTGGATGAATAATATGTAATTTATTTGTTGGTTCATAACATGACAATTCGTAAATAATTAACATTAGTACCACTAAGATGTGAAATGTATCATTGTTATTACAATAATATTGTACTAAAGATTGTCCACTTCTCATAAGATTGAGGCTGAGTCAGAAACCCCTTGTAGTCGAGGATATCAATTAAGATTTTTATCCAATAATTGCTATTAATCATGTAATTAATTTTTCCACAATAAAATAATTAGAACCTCACTAGTGTTTGTTGGTAATTTGTTAATCCTTAGTATACACAAACACATACATCAATTATATCGATATTAAGTGATCTTATTCATAGGTATAAAAATGTTAAAATTATTTAGCATTCCATTACTCAAGTTGTTCATTTTATTTTAGTAAAATAATCAAACTTAATTATATTCTTTTTTACATCATGATATTTTATTTTTTAAGCAAGTAGCAATTATTTTGGTTATTTTTAGTAATACGATTAAAATACTTGCTTACCACATTTAACTATTTGTGTTACTAAAAAAATTATTAAATGTTTAACTAAAAATTTTTAAAATACTTGCTTACCACATTTAACTAATTGCAAAACTTAATCAAACCAAAATACTTGCTTACCACATTTAACTAATTGGAAAACTTAATCAAACCAAAATACTTGCTTACCACATTTAACTATTTGTGTTACTAAAAAAATTGGAAATAAAGTGTTCGATATTGTCGGGGGTTTCACGTTTATAAAGTCAATTCATCCTTTTTCCTTCCTCAAAATTGAGGATTTTCATGTTTATTTATATATTTTTTTTCCATAAAAATCATTTTTTTTTGACAAGCCATAAGATCGAATTCTAGAACTCATTGTTTCTTAAATTTAGGAGTTCAGTTTTTTTTTCTTTTTCTTTTTTTTTTTTTTTTTTTTTTTTTTTTTTTTTTTTAAATAAGGAAAATTTAGGAATTTAGTATATTTGGTATGCAAGATTGCAAAAATAAAAAAGGACGTCATGGGTTTCTTATGGTTTTATTAGACGATTTTGCCTTCCCAAATTGTGGTTGGTGTTCAAGATTATCGTCAAGTAAATGAATATTCATCTTGCTTGCCTATTAATGAATTAGTAGCAGATGACAATTGTTAAGATGGATAAAAAGATGAGGAATTGAAGATGGAATTCTGGTGAAATTAGAGGGTCTGCCGAAAGAGTGACGAAGGAGATGGCATGTTGATGAAAAATGATTAATAATTCAATGTCGAAAAAGACAAAAAATATAATTCAAGAAAAAAAAAATTAAAGCTAAACATTCAGCTTCCATGGAGAATGACGAAGGTGGAAGATGAAATATGAATAAAAAATTATTTTTTAAAATATATTTTTAAGAGATAAAATTTGCATTGGAAATGACACAAAATTTGAAATTCAAAGGTTAGATTAAATCTGAAATTTATTTGAAATTCAAATAAAATTTCAAATATGGTGGATTTTGGGACCCATTTCACCAACCAATTAAAGACTGACATGTCACATAGTATGTGTAGCCTTTTCCTAATAATCCGAGTTAAAAACGAATTTTTTTTTTGAGTGAAATGTTTTGATCTTTTAAAAATTTTAGCCAATGAAGATAAAATCCGATTAAGTGAGGTGTTGTGGATCTGAGTCCCTGTCTAATAGAGGTAACCTCTCGGTGACGCTACATTCATATGATATTACTGGATTATACAGAGGAATTTTATGAAATTTTAACCAAGTGAGTATTAGAGCAAGTTTAGCTCCAAATTTTAAAACTTAGATGTGACATTATTTTTGATGGCCCCATTGAAAATGATGTCATTAAATTCTTATTAATACTCATCAAAACTTGTTTAAATTTATCACTTTATCTTAAGACTTAAATATATTACACATATATATTTTTTTTTTATCTCTTTATCTGTAGAAAAGTGTAAAAAAAAAAAGATAATACAAATAAAATTGAGATGGGTTTTAATTTCAAGTCTTGAGTCTTGAAATTCTAAGATTTAACTTGAGATTTAAGAAGAAAAATGGGAAAAGTATTAAACATAAGTCTTAATAAGACTCAACTAGCTTAGGTCCCGTGTCATGCACGGTAAATCTAATTTTTGTTTTAAAAAAAATAACACTAATAAATAAAAGTGATGCTTTTAAGTAATTTCTTTGATTTTAATAATATAAATCAATATTATTACGGAGTATTAATTTTTTTTTTGGCAAAATCTAACATTACTCTATTTATCAGATAATTAAAAAGAAGTTGGAATAATATTTTAGATAAATGTGTATGGAAGAATCATGAACACCAAATAAAAAGGAATTTTTTTTTAACATAAAAATAAAACTACAGACCTGTTTTTACTGAACTGAAGTGATTGGAGCTGAATTGAACTAAATATTTTATGAGAGAATGAAATTAGGAACTGAACTGAAGTGAAAATAAGTTGAAGAGAACAGGCCCTACCTCTGTTTGTTTTAGTTGAAAATAAGTGAAAAAAAAAAAGGTTTTTAACACCAAAACTTCTAAAACTTTTATTTTACCACAAAAAATTCTAAAAATTGTTTTTTACCACCTACAGTCAAGAAAACCGTTAAATCTAACGGCTTAAAAAAAATTCTTCGATTTGAGGTTTAGGGGGGCATTTTGGCTCTTTGGATGCAATTTGAGGTCAGAATTGACAAAAAATGATCGAAAATGCCTCGTTTTGCGTGTTCACGCAAATCGAGTTATTTTTAAACACACAAAATGAGGCATTTCGATCATTTTTGTCAATTCTGACCTCAAATTGGACTCAAAGGGCCAAATTGCTCCCCAAAACCCGACCATGTGTTTGGCACGAAAATTGAAGAACTTCAAAAATTCTATTAGGTTTTTGACGTCAAGTGGTAAAAAAACAATTTGTAATTTTTTATTTGGTGGTAAAATAAAAGTTATAGAAGTTTTGGTGGTAAAAAACAATTTTTTTGATTTTTTTGGTGGTAAAAGTAAAAAAATCCTAAAAAAAAAAGTTACGGAAAGGGAGGTTTTGGAGGGAAAAAACAAAATCAGGATTGACATGTGTCATGCCTGATGTTTATTTTAGTATTAAGTTATTGATTCCTTTCGATAGTTGCCATAATGTACAACACTTGCAATATGTGACGAACTAGCTTACCCGCAAGCGACACTAGCCTGGAACAAAAGGAGGGGTTTGGAGAGTCCCTCAAAATAGACTGAAAATGACTACTATTCCAAACATCTTCTGCAACACAACAATAAGAAATCATCCCTTGTTGCCTCGCACAAATGATCCCTTGTTGTATGCCTATGGAAATGCTCTTGGTTGATGCCACACACCCGTTGCTCATTCGCTACAGGAAGTGGCTAAGCTTTACAATGGGTTGAACTCCGAATCCATCTATGACTCAAAACTTGAGACACATGTATTGAACCTTGAATCTCGACTATCCTGTTCACACAATACCAAAGGCAAGAGGAGAAATTGGAGATAAACTAAAATAATAAAACAAAGTAAGAGAAAATAAAATGAAATCTATCTATATTTTTATCATATACTAAATTAATCACTAGACTTATCCCTAATATATACGTGCTACATTTACGTAAAAAATTTTCCCGTTAAAAACTTTTTATTATTTATTTTTTCTTATAAAATAACTAGATTATCCCCGTGCGATGCACGATTAGAATTAATTTTTCTTGTAATTTATGTTTTATTGCATTACAATGTATTTGTATACAAAGATTAGAATTAGATATAAAATTATTCACATTTCTTAAGGAAAGTAAAAAAAAAAAATTATTAGAACTACCATCAAACATCAAACAAATTAAGTATGTGCAACGAAACTACAATTTAGGAGAGAAACTTGATTAATTGAATTTTGTATAGATACTTGTACATTGAAGTCTAAAGTGTAGATTAAAAAAAAAATTATAATAATTTATGACATCACACATAGAGTTGGAGGAAAATTTTTAAATGTGAGAATGATACGTAGAATAGTTTAGGGTTGATGATGTCAGTAATGTTTTGTTTTAGTAATAGTAAATAAATAGATATGATAAAAAGAAAAGTTATGGTAATGAATAAAAACTTACAAAATTTATAAAAATATCTTAAATAATGGGAAAAATTGAAAAGAATAATCCTTGCTTTGACACATCTTCTCAAAACAATTCCACCTTTGTGTATTCACGAAATAATCCCACCTTTATACCCCATATTCTTTAAAAAAGCCTTTTACTTGTTAGTGAAATTGATAACTTGTCTAGAAGGTCTTTTGCCACGTGTTCTCTTCTAATTGGTTTTTGTTATTCTTTTAAAAAAAGAAATAAACAAAAGTATTAATAATCTCGAGTTTCTTCCTCCTTACCCTGTCGGATCCCCCTCCCCGGTCAAATTCCGCTGTTGAATTGCTCGAAAAATAGAGCAACAATCCATGGAATGACAACAAAGACGGAAAAATGGCGTTGAAAATTGAGAATTGGTTAGAAACGCGGTTGCCATTTCGAAACCTTGGACCTTAACAAAAACAGAACCAATGGCGGTTGAGATCTCGTCTTTTTAATCTCTCTCCGCATTGCTATGATGGCGGTTGAGATCAGGTAGGGGGTAGGGATGGTGGCTGTTCAAGAGAGTTGTGGGATTTGGGACTTTGGGTGGGCATGGCTCAGGTGGCGGGGTGGTGCTGGTGTTGCATCTTAGGTGGTTAGTTTGTTTGTGATGGTGGGAAGGTGGTTAGTTTAGTGGTGATGTTCATGGTGGTTGAATGAAGGGGGGTGAGGTGGAAAAAGAAGAAAAAATTAAACAAAAAAATTTATGCAATGTGGGATTATTTTGAAAAGATGTGTCAAAGGTGGGATTATTTTTTTCAATTTTTTCTAAATAATATATCTAATAAGAGAGATTTAAGAGTAGACATTAATAAATGAATTTAAATTCCCAAAAATAAATATTATATAAGTCAGTTCATTTAAAGTAACTTCATTTTAATTGACTATTATATTTTTAAGTCTTATTATTATGAATCTGTGCATTGCACGCGGCAAAAACTAGTGGAATAAGAAAAATAAAATGAAAGAGATAGAAATATTATTAACTAAAATATAAGGAATCAATTATATACTACTAAAAGCAAATCTAAAGAGACACTTGACAATGTACTATTAAAAAATTTTCCGCCAAAATTACTTAATAAAAAAAGGAGATATTATATTAAAATAAGATTGCATTTAGATTATGACTTTTATTTTATAAAATCTGAAGTAAACTTCCTGAAATATCAACTTGCACATTATAACTATTACATATTTTAATGTTCTCTCACATGTTACTGTTTTAATTGATTTCATGCGTTTTAACACATGATCAATCGATTAAATCTTTATATATATAACTATTATATTTTTATTATAATTATCAAAGTCCGTACATTGCGCGGGGTTTAACCTAGTAACCAATAAAACTAAGAAATTTAGAAACATAAATATACTAAAAGCCACTAAAAGTTACAGAAATACTTGAATTAAGAAATAAATAAAGAAAACGAAAAATTCATTTTAATAAACCTAACTATGGACGATTTATCTAGAATAATCTCAACTAAGAATTATTATTTAATAATTCCAATTTTGATATGTCTTTGCCTCAATCAGTCTCAATTGATCAACGACCTATTATAACATGTAAACATGACACGCGTGTAAACAAGTAATTGGTTTAATATATAAAAAACCCCCAAAATTCCCTACCACCCTTTCCCCACCTTCAAACCCTAGCCCACCCCTAACCTTACAAGAAACCAGCTGGCCACCCCCCTTAATATTGAAATCGACCGACGCTCAACCACCCACTTCGACTCTCGGAACCACCCACCTAGCCCACCCTGACCCCCAAAACCACCAACTCAACCCACCCGACCATCAAAACCAAGCCTTCTCCTTTCCTTTGCCACCAAAAGCGCTCCTCCTCCCTTCCTCCACTCCGAAACGGTCGATTTCGAGGGTGGGGAAAGGGAGGAAGGGAGAGGGTTTGTTTTGAGGGTTGGGTTGGTGGTTGAGTTGGGTAGTTTCGGGGGTTTGGGTGGGTCGGATGGGTGGTAGAGGGTCAGCCGACCGTTTAGGTGGTAAGGGGGGTGGTGGTGGCCTTCCGTCTTTCGGTGAGGTCATTGGTGTGGTTAGGGTTTTTATGGTGGGGAAAGGGTGGCTGGGAAATTTTGGGTTTTTTTTTTATTTATTGTATATAATTTAATTTTGGACAAATCACATGTTAACAAATGGCCATTAAAATTAAAAAAAAAAATTCTTTCATTAGGTATTGGTCATTGAATTGGGATTGATGGAGGATAACAAGTATCAAAGTAAGGATTATTAAATAATAATAATTAGTTGGGATTATTCTAAGTAAATCGCCCATAATTGGGATTATTAAAATGAATTTTTCCTAATAAAAATAAGAAAACTAGAGAAACTCAGGCTAAAATTAGAAAAATTATTAGAAACTAATTCGAAAACGGCTAGAAAATACCCTAAATTGTGATGAAATATCACTTATCAGTAATCGCTCCCCCAACTTCATCTCCACCTCCACCCCAACATACTCTACCCCGACATACTCCAACCTATCCTTGGAAGCGGTAGCCTGGTCATCATTTTTAATAGTATCCCTAACTAGACCAACAATCTACTTCAACGCTAAAGCCCCCCCCCCCTCTTCATTGCAATGTCCGAGGTGCATCCAATCTAAGAAATCGAATCCAAATTGGAACCTTAGATAGAACTCTAGCCCTTAGATCAATCCTAGGATCCCATTCCTTCATAACAAGATGTTTCCCATCAAATAGAATAGGTCCTGCAATCATAGCTTGATCCTTCCCCTTAGTAGTGTGGAATCTCACCATGAACACCCTAGTTGAGATAAGTGAAATTTATCAATTCTATATTTCCCCCAAACACGTTTAATGAACTCATTTACAATAGAAAAATTAGGTTACCAAGACAAAATATAGCCTATAATAGTAGATCCCCCAAAAATCAATCCTCCATTTTTATGCACACCTTAAAACTAATAGAAAAGTTAGTATGATTAACATTATGAGCACAGTTGGTCATTCTTTAACCGTCATCAACATTCGTCTTAACAAATAATTGTAATACCCTGTATTTTTATATGTATATTAATTTAAAACATTATTTAAATAAATCAAAATGAATTATTTATGGTATTTTAATAATTTAAAAAGGTTTATTTTAATAAAAAGTCCATTTTCATTTATTTAATTACTTTGGAAATATTTTATTTTTATTATTTGTAAACTTTGGGGCATAATTATTTATAAAGGGAAGTTTTAAGGTCAATGGAATTTTAAAGAAAGTCAATGACTATTTTGAATAGGAGAAGGAATCATTAAGGGTAGAAAGAGAGTTTTTTAAATATTTCGCCACCACCACTTTCAACCGGCCGACCACGGTCGCCAGCAGCAATCGACAGTGTGGAGGGCGGCAACATCCCTGTCCGCGTGCGTGCGATTGTGTTAAAAAAACTCTCTCTCTCTCTTGTTTTAAATATTCCAATAGTGATTAATTATTGATTTTTGGTGGGTGTATGATTTCATGATTTTTTAATTATGATTAATATGTATATAATTTTCTGATTTAGTTTTTGAATTAAAAAGCCCAAATTGAAAACCCTAGGTTTCTAAATTAATGTTTATTGATGGAATTTGATTGTAGTTGGTTAAAACTATAGCAATTAATGTTTTTAAACAAAATTACAGCAAGTTTATAAGTTTTTATAAGGATTTTTTGACTTTTACCACCAAAAAAGCAAAAAATTATTTTTTACCACCAAAACTTCTAAAACTTTTATTTTACCACCAAATAAAAAATTAAAAATTGTTTTTTACCACCAGTCGTAAAAAACCTAACGGAAATTTTTAAATTCTTCGATTTCCGTGTCAAACATATGCTCTTTAGGGGTTTTGGGGGGCATTTTGGCCCTTAGGGTCCAATCTGAGGTCATAATTGAAAAAAATTATCGGAAATTCCTCGTTTTGCGTGTTTAAAATACCTCAATTTGCGTGAAACACGCAAAACGAGGCATTTCCGATCATTTTTTGTCAATTCTAACATCAAATTGGATCCAAAGGACCAAAATGCCCCCTGAAACTATAAAGAATATGTTTTGTGCACGAAATTCAAAGAATTTTTTTTAAACCGTTAGATTTAACGGTTTTCTTGACGTTAGGTGGTAAAAAACAATTTTTAGAATTTTTTTTTGGTGGTAAAATAAAAGTTTTAGAAGTTTTGGTGGTAAAAAATAATTTTTTTGATTTTTTTTGGTGGTAAAAGTCAAAATTTCTTTTTTATAATGATGGAATTTTTATATAAACACTAGAATTATGCATTACTAGAAAAAGGCTAAATAGCGACGGAATCGTTTCGACGGACCTAGAATTTCATCGCAAAATTCAAAATTTCCGACAGAATATTAACTGTCTGAATAATCCGACGGATTATTCGAAATCTGATGCTAATTTTGTCGGAAAATTTAACGAAAGAAAATTCCGTCGGTGGATAGCGATCGTGTGTCAAATGAGGGTAAAACTCGGTTTTTAGATGAAAAGGAACTCGAGTGTGCTCATTTGTTTGTGTTAAGAAACAACGGCATTCTTGGTGAGTACGAAAGATATATATGTTTAAGAATGAACTGTATTTAAAGTTATGAACAATTAAAATGATTGCAATATTCATATAGCTCGTGTCATTGACCTACTAGGAAGTTTGAGGACTACATTGTTAGTACTCGACCTTATTTGCATAGTGGAGAAGTCATGGAGAAATGCAAACTGAATTCCTTGATTGGTTTCATCACAAGGTGATAGAAACGTTATAACCTTGACATAATTTGGACGCATGTGAATGAAAAATGGTTCTTAAAACTAAGTTAGTTGGTCTTTTATTGTGATTTTAAATCATAGACACCTAAAATTGCCTAATATTGACATGTTAGGAGGAAGAATGAGTTCATTTGATAAGAAATGAAGAAAATAGGCTAAGCAGAATTCATTTAGGCCTTATTTGGATGATTTTGGATGAAAATGGTTCATGAAACTAAGTTAATACGTTTTTTTTTTTTTTTTTTTTTTTTTTGTGATTCCAAGTAATATACACCTTAACCTACTTCATAGTGAAATTTTAGGACAATGAATGAGTTGATTTGCTAAGAAATGAAGAAAATGGGAAAGGTAGAAGTCATTTAGGCCATATTTGGATGCATGTGTGATCGAAGGTTAATAGGTCGTTGGTCTACAACCCTAATCAAATTAGAAATTTATAATACCTAAACTTACACCAAATTAGTTAGTGGTAAGTATAGGGTCAAACCACGAAGACTAAGTGTATCAATCTATGCTAATTAGACAACTAGGAAAGGTTTTGAGTAAGAGAAAGATTCAGCTAAACACAACTTAGAGCAAACAACTAAAACTAGGGAAAGTGGAATCCAATTACATCAATGCATTCAACAACAACATTGCAATTAGATGAAAATGACCTCAATTAGGAACAATCAACACATTCAACTCACTCTCGCGCAATTAAGCATGCTAATTATCCTACTAAACTAATTCACTCTCGTGCAACTAGCCTAGCATAGGTATGGAAGAATTTAGACTCTCACACAACTCACTTTCGCACAATTGATTGAAAATTTTTTGAGGTTGTTTTTGTCCCTCGGGAGAGTTACAGCTTGAAGACTGGTCCAGCGGCGCCTGTACTTGCAAAACAACGGAGACTCCGGTTGGTTGGAGCTCCGCCTCTGACGATCAAGTTAGAACGCGTTGGAGAATGTAATGAGTGTGGAAAAGTAAAGATGGATCTTCTCAGATTTCGAGATCAGGTGTTTTCTCTGATGTAAGAGAATGTAGGGTATGCTGTTATGAATTGTAGGTGTCCCTAAAATGGGGAAAATCTCCCTATTTATAGGGTCATTGGTAAATGTGCCCCTAATTAGGTCACTCTGACCTAATTCTGTTGGGCTACGCCGAATTACGGTTTTCTCGGGATTTGGGCCCTTGAAGGCCGCCTTTTTTCCCAAATTCTGGGAATGACATGTGTTAAAGGGAGATTGGTCCAATTTGGACGAATCTAGGGTTGACACGTGTCACCACCTGGTTGGACCACGCGACATGGGTAAAATTACACAAAACATTTGCCCCTCATAAATGTGACGTGGCACGCCACGTAGCATCTGTGACATGTGTCACTCAGCCGCACTCTTTTTTTTATTTTTTTTATTTTTTTTAACTGTGAAATTTAACTTTTCACATTCCGGGTAAATTACAAAAACACCCCTGCATTTACCCCTCTATAAATACAAGGTTTACCCCCTTACTTTTGGACGTTTTCAAAAGTTTCTTAGAGAGAGAAAGTCAAAGCATTCTAGAGAGAGAAGCTCTGACCACCGTCTATGTTAAAACACAAACTTTCGCTTTTCCGCCTGCCCAGCCGGTTTAGCAACCGCTTGTACCATATACAAGCAAGATCACTCTCAACCAGCCTACTGTAGCCGGTCAACGCTTGACCCCTTCTAGAGTCAAATTCTAAAGGTACCGTCTCTACCTCCTTTAGCTCATTCTTACTCTTTCCGTTTGTATACTTTCATTCAATAAATGGACTCATCACCAACACACATGGCACGACCTAGGTCAGTAGTCAGCCGGTCTCCTGGTACGGCTGAGTCTAGGACTGGGAGTGCCGGCTCTAGGTGCATGGAGCAATTTTGTACATCCCCCAACCGACCGTCTCTGTGTCTGTGCAGGACACAATGGCTAAAACTAAGCAAACAACCATTAGACGACGGAGAAGAGACGGTACATGGGAAGTGCCGTCTGATGAAGTGACCCCGGTTGAGGGGGAAGAGATGAAAGATGATTCGGGAGAGTATTCCCCGTTTGGGATCCCTAGGACACCTAGTGATACAATTTTAGATGAAGCTGAGGCTAGAGATGGCGAGGAAGCTGTCTCTCAAGTTGAACTAGAGGAGGTTGGCCCCGAAGACAGAGACGGGGAGGGATCTGCGTCTGACTCGGGGTCAGACGGTGAAGAAGTCTCTCGGGGGAAACTCCGCCTCAGGGTCTAGCTCTAAGGATAGCAGCGATGCTCCTCTATCCCCGCTTGAGGATAGTGAGGTTGAGGAGAGGAAGAAATGGGAAAAGAAGGCAGACCCCTTCGAAATCCACGTCTCTGCCAAAGAGAGAGAAAGCATGGTGAAGGGGCTTAAAGATTTTAAACTCAAACGGCCCGTGGGGGAAGGATATACGATCCGAGTGCCGCCTGAGTTAGGCACCGTCTCTTGGAAGGACGACTAGGAGAACGCCAATGCCTACTTTGGCTGTTATGAAGCGGCATTTCTAGCTGGCCTCCGGTTCCCCCTCCATGATGTTGTGAAGGCCATCTTGCGAGGCTATAGCCTAGGTGTCTGGCAGTTAACCCCAAACTCATGGGCCAACATCCTCGGATACGTTGCCGCCTGCGAGATGCAGGGTCTGAATCCCGGCTGGGAGGCTTTTTCACACATGCACTACCTTAACCGCAGCTCAGGCGGTTGGAGGGCGTGGTACACTCTGACCACTTACCCGAAATATCAAATGATCTTGGACAAGGTATCCAAGTATGATAACTGGAAGCACCGGTTCTATCTACGGTCTTCCCCTACCCGGCGTGAAAATTTTGAACTTCGCCGGTATAATAAGAAGCCTGACCTTCTTGGTCAGAAATGTGCCCTCCCCCGGATTCCAGAGGAAGACTATGAGAGAATCATAGAACCGGGGTTTTTTGAACTTGACACTGAGACCCTCTCAACCGGGGACATAATAAAGGTTCCAAGGAATTGGATACCCATGAGTGCATGGCTGAGGGACGAGGAGTTCTTGTCCGCCTACGGGTTGAGCACAATGTTCACAAAGCGTATGTTTACTGCGCACCCGGCAATTTGCCGTTTGTACTATTGCTCTACCAATTAATGATGCCATTGAACTGAGTCTGTTTGTTTATTTTTTGCAGAAGAGGCTTTGAGGATGCTCCCCGAAGACAAGACCCCCAAACGGTCCTTCGCCCAAATTCGCAAGAACTTGGCGGAGGCTAAAGCTGCTGAAATAAAAGCCAAGGTAAGAACCCGTCTGGCCCTTTGCTTCGACATTCACTAGAGCAGATTTGCCGGTTGCGTGCTTAATAAGCAATTTCATTTGCAGGGTGGAGAGGTTCCCAAATCCCTCAGCAAGCTGTTCAAGCGAGGACGAGACGACATCGCCTCCACTCCTGCTAAGTCTTTAAAGACTTTGTCCGCCCAGACGGCTCTAGATGCTTCATTTGGAAAAAATCGCCTGCGCATCGGGGGGAAAAACGTCACACTTGGAGGCTTCGGACTTGGCCAGGGGTGCTCTGACTCCATCCGGCCTCTCTGCGCTTGTAGGTGATGTAAACCTGCAGGCTTCTGAAGGTACATATAATCCTTTCGAAACATCGCCCGAGCTTGGCTGGCCCTTGCGAGTGAAATCTCATTCTCAAAAGACCTCTTCGTCGGACAGCTGGCAACAAGCTGGTGCTGCCTATATAGCTCACTCACCCACTATTACATATGGTGCAGATCAACCCCCCCGATGGCCGGACGTGTAGGCGCATGCCAAGGCCATGCTTGTAGTCGTCTCCAGGAAGGAGAAGGACGCCATTCCAGGCATAGAGACGTTCAACCTGGAACGCATCTTGACCCTTCTATTTGAGGTATGACTCTTCTCAAAAATAATAAGTATACTTTCGCCTGTATTTTTTACACCATTTGTGTCTGCAGGCTATGCTAAGGGTTGATGGGCTCAAGCGGCCATACACTCGGAAGAGAGAGGAGGTAAAAAGAACTAATAAATCGGCTAGGGATTCTGAAGATGTTGCACAATATCAATGTACAATAATGAACTTGAATCTAAAGTCGTGGAACTGAAATAGGCGGAGCAAATCAAGAGCCTATCTGCAGCTCTGGAGACTGCCAAGAAGAAGGCCAGTGATGCTGAAACCTCCCTCAAGAAGGCTCAGGATGACCTCAAGGCTCTGCGGGGTATTGCCCAGGAGAACACTGATCTCAAGGAAGATGTTGAACGTCTGAAGAAGAATGTAGAGCAGGTCCAGATGAACATCAAGGCCACCATTGAGGCGGAGCAAGACCGCCTTATTGCTGAGAATGAGGCCAACTCAGACACCTGGATGAAGATTGCATGGGATGCGCTTTATTTGGGAAGGAGTATGGTATTTGGGCACTGGCTTTCCAATACGCTGAGGATGTAGTGTATAGGAGAGAGCAAGGACTGCTAGAGCCTGAATCATTCGAAGCCTGCTAAGAAGCTTCCTGGACCCAAGCGGTTGAGCTCCCTTCTGAAGAGGAGAACAAAGAGCATGCGAACCACCCTAGGCAGAAGTAGTTTTCAGCGGCAGTATGCCAAATTTATATCTTCCGGCCTGTGAGCCATGTATTTGAATGTTTTAATCAACAATTTTTTTTCTTATCCTTTTCGGATAATAATTCGGTTCAACATTTCCCCCGGTTTTTTGTGGTCGGGTTTAATATATGAGTACCGACTGAGTCGGTTATGCATTTTTGAATTAAAATTTGCACTTAGATTTTGCTTATATATATGCCTAACTCAATAAGAGCATGCGGCATGTATCATCTGGTTGTACTTGCCCCTGGGCGGCTGTGTGGTTGGTTTCAGTACCTTGCCGATTGATTGGCTTAGGAACTTTTGATACTTTAAAGAGTATGGGAAGGTCCTAAGTCAATCAATCACAGTAGTGATTGCCCCAAACCAATCGCACAGCCGTCCAAATACTCAAGCAGGCAGCCGTCATGCCAGGCGATGGAACTGATCAGTTGCGCATTATCTCCTCCGCCTGGGGTATCTGCAATCCATTATACTCAATGTCCCTTTGCCCCATTGGGGGAACTTGTATAATTTCGTTGAATAATCTAAGTTATAACTTCATTCGGCAACCAACTGATGTCACTAGACATCCGGCTTTTGAGCTTAATCATTCTTTAGATTATTTTGGTCAGACGGCTATGAGTTGACCAATTAGGTTGTTTAATCTTTGCCGTCTGCATGAGTATGTGTAGAGCACTTGGTTACCCGGATGGGAGATACTCTTTGCGACGATTCCACCCGAATGGGCGTCGCCGGATGCCTTACTCATGTTAGAGCAGACGATTTATAAAATAGAATATCATCCGGCCATTGGCCTTATAGTTTGAATATTAATTTAGCACTAAGTTTTTAACTTAGTTTAGTTCATTCAGCTGACCGTCTGCGCATTGCTCAGGCGACATTTTAACACTACGCATGTATATATATGAGTTAAATAACAGAATTGAAAACAAAAAGCAGCTTTTTCATTGATGAGCTTTTCATTTACAAAAAATTTACAAATCTCAGAAGTAGTACTTTTTCAAGTTGTCTATATTCCAAGTTCTGGGCAGCCGTCTGCCGTTTGGAGTTTCCAGGCGGTAGGTGCCATTTCTTACTTCCTCATAGATCCGGTAGGGGCCTTCCCAATTAGGAGTTAGCTTTCCTTGCTCATTGGCCATACCGGTTGCCTCCATTTTTCATAACACAAAGTCCCCAACTTTCAAGGGCCGTTTATGCACTCTTTTGCTGTAAGCACGGGTCATTCTCAGACAGTAAATCTCACGGCGCAAGGCGGCATTACCCCTGCGCTCTGGGAGTGAGTCCAATGCTAGCTGCATGGCCTCCCAGTTTTCCTTTTCATCGTATAGCATGACTCGTGGAGTCGGCTCATAGTGCTCGATGGGCAAGACGGCTTCAGCACCGTAAACCACGAGAAATGGGGTTTAACCGGTTGCCCCTTTTTTAGTTGTCCGGATGACCCATAGGACATGAATCAATTCTTCTGCCCATAAGCCACCGACTCTCTTAATTTTCTTTTTTATGCCGTCTGAGATGAGTTTGTTGAAGGCTTTAACCTGGACGTTTGCTTGAGGCTGGCCGACTGATGCAAAATAATGTGAGATCCCTTGATCTCCTAACCAAGTTTTGAGTTGAGGCATTTTAAACTGAGGACCATTATCAAACAACATAGACATAGGTACCCCAAACCGGGGTGATGATGTTCTTCCAAATGAAAGAGATGACATCCTTTGTCTTGATGCTCTTGACTGCCTCTGCTTCCACCCACTTGGTGAAATAATCCACAGCCACTTGAATATAGCTCTTTCCGCCTGGCGCAGGCGTGTAAGGACCTAGAATGTCCATGCCCCATTTAGCAAACGGGAACGAGCTGTGGATTGCTATCAGGTTAGTTGCCGGCTGATGGATGAGCTTGCCAAATACTTGGCACTTGTCACACTTTCTAACCATCTCCATGGCGTCTGCCTCAAGAGTGGGCCAGAAGTAACCTTACCGCCTGGTCCTGACAGCTAAGGTACTGCCACCTATGTGAGAGGCGCAATATCCCGAGTGCAATTCTTCGAGTACTTCTTTCCCCTTTTCTAGGGTAACGCACTTCAACAAAGGTTTTAGGAAACCCGCCTTGAAGAGCTCTCCGTCTTTCATCTCGAAGTTTGCAGTACGCTTCTTTAATACGGCCGCCTCCTGGGGTGAATCAGGAAGCGTACCATCTGTAAGGTATGCCCGGATGCCATCCATCCAGGTAGAGCTTGGGTCAAGCACTCCAATGGGTTCCTCGTCAGATATACTCCGTTTTTCCATAACTTCTCAGAAGACTGACCGAGGTGTATTACAAGAGGCAGAGGATGCCAATTTTGACAGAGCATCCGCCTGGTTGTTTTTAGACCTGGGCACTTGACTTAGATGAAATTCTTCAAGTGTCCCGGCCTCAGCTTTGACCGCCTGCAAGTATTTGATCATTGCCGGATGGGTGGCTTCATAATCACCATGGTATTGGCTAACGACTAGCTGAGAATCTGAGCAGGCATCTGTTTTTGTTGCCCCTGCCGCCTTGCACATGCGGATTCCGGCTAGCAGGGATTCATATTCCGCCTCATTGTTTGAGGATTGGAACTTGAACCGTAGTGCATATTTGTATTTGTCTCGTTTAGGAGACTGACAGATTATACCTGCACCACATCCGTTCATAGTAGAGCTCCCGTCTACATACACTTTCCAAACTTGATCAAGGTTGTCCGGAGCAACCGGCCTTGTCATTTCGACAATGAAGTCGGCAAACGCCTGACCCTTCACTGCCTTTCTTAGTTCGTAGGTGGTTTCAAGACTTTGCATTTCAATAGCCCATTTGAGCATTCTGCCAAATGACTCCAAGGTTGTCATTGGCCGCTTGAGGGGTTGATTTGTATAAATCACCACCGGATGTGCCAAGAAGTAAGGCTTCAACTTCTTAACAACCATGTAGAGAGCAAGGCCAAATTTTTCAACCATGGATTACCGGAGTTCAGCATTTCTAAGTACATGGCTAATGAAATAGACCGGGAGCTGAATGCCGTCTCTCTCAGCAAGTAGAACGGCACTGAGGGCATAATCTGAGACAGCTAGGTACATGTAAAGCGTCCCCTTTGGAAAAGGGCTAATAAGCCTTGGCAAGGAGTGTAAATGTTCTTTCAATTTTTGAAAGGCCACCTCAGCATCTTCCCCCCATTCGAATCTAGTCTTCTTCTTGATTGCTTGGAAGAAGTAAAGGCATTTATCACCTGATTGGCTGAGGAATATCCCAAGCGCAGCTAGACAACCGGTAAGCCTCTTAGCTTCCTTGACAGCACAGGGTGACTTCATGTCAATCACCGCCTGTATCTTCTCGGGGTTAGCCTCTATCCCCCTTTGATCAACACCAAAAACACACTTCTTGGGATTTAACATGACCTTATGCCGCTTGAGTGTGGTGAAGGTCTCTCGGAGATCAGCAAGGTGATCCGTCTGTAGCTTGGATTTGACTATCATGTCATCAATATACACCTCTACATTTCTCCCAATCTGATTAATGAAGACTGTATTAATCATCCGTTGGAAAGTAGCCGGCGCATTCTTCAAACCAAACGGCATCATTGTATTACAGAATAACCCCTGATCAGTGACGAAGGCCGTCTTCTCTTAATCTTTTTTCCACAGTGGTATCTGGTGGAAGCCGGAGTAGGCATCCATGAAACTCATCAAGGCATGCTCGGCTGTAGAGTTGACCAGACTGTCGATCTTTGTAAGCAGGTAACTGTCCTTTGGACACGCCTTGTTCAAGTTAGTGTAATTTACACACATGCGCCAAGTACCATTCGGCTTCTTTACAAGCACCACGTTCGCAACCCAATCAGGGAAGTTACATGGCCGAATGAACCCGGCGTCTAACAGCTTTTTGACCTCGACGGATGCCGCCTGCTTGCCGTGATTTCTTTTCTTTTGCCGGATGGGCTTCTTTTTAGGATCCACGGCGAGCTTGTGGACAGCGAGATCCGGGCTGATGCCTGTCATCTCTTCCACTTCAAAGGAAAAAATGTCTTTGAATTCTTTTAGCAAGAGGTGCAAGTCTGCACCCAACCTTTCAAAAGCAGCCGTCCCCACCTTAACAGTTCGCTTCGGACGACTGTCATCCAGAGGAATATCAATGTGCTTACCAGCCGGTTGGGGACGGAGCTCATCTTCCGTTCCCCGGTCAGTGATTGCTATTTCTTTTCCTTCTTCACCTTCACCAGCTGGTCAGCTTTTCTTTTCTTTCCGGCTGCTGGTTGGGGTGAATTAGAGTCCTTGACATCGTCAAGGTCTATTGGCTCCTTCGGCTGACCGGCTGCAGCAGCCGTTGGTTTGACGTATGAGAGATAACACTCCCTTGCCGTCTTCTGATCCCCGTTGAGGGAGCCAACAGAGCCATCATCCTTTTCATACTTGAGCAGCATGAGAGCTGGGATGATGACGGCCTTGCACACGTTAAGAGAGGGTCGGCTAAGAATGTTGTTATAGGCGGTCAGCTCTTTAACCACCAAAAATCGGACGATCATATGTCGCCCTTTTCCCTTCTGCCACAGCTGGATGGGTAGATCAATTTGTCCGACTGGGTGCACGACCCCTCCCCCAAAGCCAATTAGTGGATAGGAGACGTCGCGCAGGTTGTCGAGCTTATATCTTAGCTTGGACAGACACTTGTAGCTGATGAGGTCAGAGGAGCTACCAGTGTCAATAAGGATCCGACCAACCAGCTGGTTGGCGACCTTACATTCAATGACGACCGGGTCATCATGCGGTCGGCGGACTTTGCCCCGATCCTTCTCAGTGATGAGGACGTTTGGGAATGTTCCACTGGTGGACGCCTGTCCATCATCAACTGAGTGGATCATCTTCTTCAGATGATCCTTGGTGCCCCGAATGGTCTGGCCACCACATGCGAATTCGCCTGCTATAGTGTAGACCGGATCCTTGTTGGTGTCCGAGCTACTAGTAGGCTAGACAGTCTTAGAAAAATATCCCGGATTCGTCTTGGTAGTCACTTTAGACTTCAAGACATAGGACTTCAGCAAGCCCTTATTAGCCAGACGGTCCAACGTCCGCTTGAGACTGTAGCAGTCATTGGTGTCATGGCCGACTTCCTCATGGAAGTGACAGTATTTATTCTTATTCCGCGACTGGACGGAACTCTTCAGTGGATTCGGCTTCTTAATGGTCAGTCGGTCCTTTATCTCCATGAAGATGGAGTGGCAGTCTTTATTGAATTCGTACCGAGAGATGTACGGCTTGAATTCTTTCTTTTTCTTTTTGGACGACTGATTAGGCTCATCAACCGCCCAAACTTCTTTTCTCTTTTTTCTCTCTTCAGCTTTCTGAGCCGGCTGAGCAGACCGACTCTCTTTTGGCTTGTCAGACTTCTTAGAGTCCGACTGATGGCTGGACGAGCAAAGGTAGGTAGCTTGAATAAATCTTTTCGCCTCTATCAACGCCTCTTGAAGGGTGAAAACCCTCTTTCGGACAAGGTCGAACTTAAAGGTCGACCCATCCTTTAAACCCTTGAAGAAGTTTGAATAGGCTACCTCGTCAGACAGCCCCTGAATCTGGATTCTCACCAGATTGAACCGTCTGACATAGGAGCGAAGACTTTCTCTCTCTCCCTGCCGTATGGTGCTCAAGTCAAGACTTGTTTTCTTGGCAGGGATGTTCATTGAGAAGTTTGAGGCAAACAGGAAGACAAGCTTCCTAAAGCTGTCAATACACCCGGCTGGCAGGTTGCCGAACCATTGTTGGGCTATGCCCTTCAAGGTTGCCGGGAAGCATCGGCACCACATAGTATCCTCCAACCCCTGCATGTGCATAAGGTTGGAGTAGGCCATGAGGTGGTCCTTCAGGTTGGAGGTACCATCTTAGGCACCTACCAACACATTTTTAACCTTGGCCGGCTGTGCCGCCTCAGTTATCTCCTTGGTGAACGCAGAAGTTTGTTCACCAAGTTTGAGCAGACGGAGCTGCTAGTCCAAAGGTTGGACATTGTATGCCGCCTGCCCTCCGAAGAGGGCCGACTGCATGAAATGAGGGGAATACGGGCCGTATACCATCTGAGGCACATACGGGGCATTCCCGATCATTTGAGGGCCGGAGTGGACGGACTTTCCGCCTGTATGGATCTCATGCAAGGATTGAGTATTCCTTATAGATGTATTTTTGAAGTTGTTTGGAAAGCTCGAGGTAGAGGCTGACTCAGACAACTGCTGATTCCGATTTTGCTCGATGATATGTCGAGCATCAGTGAAGGTTTTCTGGCTGCCATCTTGTTGAACTGCACGAATGATCTTCCTTGTGCCCGTCTTGGGCAGAAGGATCTTTGTCCAGTCCAGGGAAGGCGTAGTCTTATCCTTTGGATGCGGAGTAGGCTGCCTATCTCTGACTGACTTCTTCCTTGCATCTCGAGGAGATTTTTTGGCCAACTGACTCTTGCTAGAGCCAGCCGTCTTCTTTTCGATCAGGTCCTTGATCTCACCCTTGAAACTTGACATGAATTTCATGAGCTCGTCTCGGGTTACTGGAGCCTGACCTCCGGTAGTACCAGGCGGTGGTCCAGCAGACCTGCTGGTACTGACTTCGTTGTTTACTTGTTCCAGCTTGTCTCTAGAACGGATGTGCTTGGCAATGAGTGATCCATCAGGGGCCACAAAAGTTTTGACGTCCACATCGTGGTCGTCTTCATGGTCTGTGAAGACCTCCCCATCAATCGTAAGGCGGCTGGGGTTTGGCGGTGGTACAGACTCTTGAACCATCCTTGGGGTACTCTCCCCACAGACGGCGCCAAATGTTTTGGGGTTGTTTTGTCCCTCGGGAGAGTTACAGCTCGAAGACTGGTCCGGCGGCGCCTGTACCTGCAAAATAACGGAGACTCCGGTTGGTTGGAGCTCCGCCTCCAACCATCAAGTTAGAACGCGTTGGAGAATGTAATGAGTGCGGAAAAGTAAAGTGAGATCTTCTCGGATTCCGGGATCAGGTGTTTTCTTTGGTGTAAGAGAATGTAGGGTATGATGTAATGAATTGTAGGTGTCCCCAAAATGGGGGAAATCTCCCTATTTATAGGGTCATTGGTAAATGTGCCCTTGATTAGGTCACTCTGACCTAATTCTGTTGGGCTTCGCCAAATTACGGCTTTCTCGGGATTTAGGCCCTTGAAGGCCGCCTTTTTTTCCAAATTCTTGGAATGACACGTGTCAAAGGGAGATTGGTCTAATTTGGACGAATCTAGGGTTGACACATGTCACCACCTGGTTGGACCACGCGGCATGGGTAAAATTACCCAAAACACCAAGAGTAGTTCTTCGCTACTTCTTCGATTGTTGCTTCGACTTGGTTTTGGGGGATCTTAATCAATTGTCCACCCGCCCCCGCATCCAAGTTAGCTCTAGACATAGGTTCCAATCCATCATAGAAAAATCGCATGAGTAAGCTTTGATTGTATTCATGATGAGGACATGCTTGTACCAATTCCTTGAACCTTTCCCAAGCTTCACTAAGACTCTTATCCTTTTCTTGTTCAAATGATGCAATCTTCCTCCTCATCTCAGTGGTCTTTTCCTCAGAAATGAACCTCTTCAAGAATGCCTTGACTATCTCTCTCCATGTTGTGAGAGAATTTGGCCTCACTTGCTTGAGCCACTTCTTAGCTCTACCCGAAAGAGATTGTCGAAATAGATGCATTCGGATGTACTCTTGAGAAACTTGATTGGTTTGAATCATGGCACATAACTCAAGGAATATATCAAGGTGCTCTATGGGATCTTCACTTGGAGAACCCGAAAATTATTCCGCTTGTACCATTCTTGTGTATTAGGGGTGAATGGTAAAGTTGGTTTTCGTGACGGGAAGCAAAATCCCTCCCGTGAGCTCATAATCCTCCGGATTTCCAAACTCACGAAACAAAACTTCATCCTCTTGTCCCGCCATTGCCTCACTTTGTGAACATGAAGAACAAGAGTCACTCCCACTATCAACATTAACATCAAGACCTCTTCCCTCTTCTTGATAAAGCCTACGGACTTGTCTCAAAGTTCGGTCGATCTCGTGGTCAATGTTATGTGAGGCTGGTCGTTGAGACCTCCTAAGCATCCACCAAAGCTAAACAAACAATTAGCAATGACTAGCAAGAGAATAAACAAACAAAAGCAAAATCAACAAATCCAATAATAACACAATAAAAGTGCAAAACTAGCCGTTTCCCTGGCAACGAGGACAAAATTTGATACTAAGGGAAATAGGTCGTTTACTACCTCCTCCTAGTAAAATTATATTTATACTCTTCACTACCCTAACACAAGTATAGGGGCAAGCAAAGGATCGATCCACGAGGAAAAAGGGGTTTTGCACAATCAAGGTGAATTATGAATCTATTGCGAAGGGGTATTTTGAATATTTTTTGTGTTTTTCAATAGTCAAACTACTAATACGACGAAATGAGAACAAGCAAAATAAGAAATTGAAAGCTAGAAGAATTAGAATAAGGGAAACAATGCTAGTGGGTATGGGGGTGTCAAACACGATCAAACAAAGATGGACAACGATGATTATCATTAAGAACATGCCATAGAATACTAAATTCTACTTAAAAACCTCACTCTCATGCCATAAAATAAGTCTTGATTACAATGATAAAACTTGAAGAATAAGCTACTTTCTCTCTCTAAAATACTAGGTTCTAATGTTGATTGAAAAATAGGATGATTACAAAGTTCAATAGGAAGGCTATTTATATGCATCACCAATCTAGCCTCTCATGAATGGGTACGAGAGCCATCTCTTCACATGCCGCGTCCTCTCATGAATAGGTACGGAATCGCCTAGCCCAGCAGGCTGCGCCCACGGCAGGAAACTGGAGAGGCCTCTCCAGCTGAAGAGAGGCCGCGGCCTGGGAACAGTGAAAATTGACCCTCGAAACGCCACGCCCGCGGGTGGCTGAGGAGAGGCATCTCCCAAGGCGCGGCTGGGCATCTACCGCAAAATTGAGGAAAGTCTAAGGCAGCGACCCGCGCCCGCGTCTCCTTGTTCGGCTGCAAGACCTCTCCTTGAGCCTCTCTTTCCTTTCCTTAGCTCCATATGCATCCATAGGCTTCATCAAAAGGGACCGAGAACCTATAGAATATCAAAGAAAACTAAGAAAACACAAGGAAAGGGAGAATAAAGAGGAAAAACACGAGAAAATACAAAACAACACAAAAACGAAGATAAAACGCCTTGAAAAAGCTAAAAAAAGTGCAAATGAGGGTGATTTGCACTTGTTTCCTAAAACTTAAGTTGGTTCTATTTGATGAAAACGTTTCCTAAAACTTACTTAAGTGGCCCTTTTATGTGATTTCAACCATAATAACTATGTAGTATTGAGATGTTATTAGAAATAATGAGTCCAATTGATAAGAAATGAAGAAATTGGGCAAAGTACAAGTCATTTAGGCCTTATTTTGTCCTATTTTGATGAACATTCTTTCTAAAACTTACTTAAGTGCTCCTTTTATGTGATTTTAAGTTATAGCCACCTATAAATATGTAATATTGACATGTTATAGGAAATAAAGAGTTTGTTACTGTAGACACCCGATTGTGTCTCCCCAAAAAACAAACCCAGTGATGAGTACTTTTCACCTCATTGATTTTCGAACGAAGTGAATGTGAAAGAGTCTCGTGATCCCTCTGTTTTTAATAAAACTGGTTCTTTATTGATGATCGTCATTTATGGCGCTCAAAAGAATAAGATTTAGGTTCATTTTCTTTATTTTCTTTCATCAGTTTCATATAATTCTTTTAGTTTTATTTAATTTTCCATTTTTTATAATTCACTTTAGTTCTCGATTGGTTTTTACGAGTTTTTCATATTTTTAGTTGATAATTCATAATTTTAGTTTTAGTTTTACCTTGCTACGCTTCCTCTCTTTGTTTTATTTGTGTTTTGTAGGTGAATAATCAAGTCCATTTGCTCATTTTGGGATTGCCATGTTCGCGGGCATCATCTCGAGTGCATTGATGATGGGGATGCTCGGGAGCGCGGAGTTTGATCAAGAGAGCGAAGGAACCAAAGCCTATGCATCGCACAGGGGTGCGTGCGCGCAGACCCAGCTGTGCGCGTACGCGGCTAGGCTATGCGTGCGCACGGCCTGTGCGGCCCTCTTCGCTCGATTTTTCTTATTTATAGCTTTTGACTTTCTTTTTGGAGGACGACTTAACTTTGTACTAGAGAGAGAATTTTTCCAGAAATAGTAGAGAGAGAAAGTAGAGAGAGAAGCTTAAGATTTACTTGTTTGTACTTGAATTTGATCTTAGATTTCAATTTGATCTTGAAATTCCTTCTTCAATTCAATGAATGTTTGTAAGATTTATTTCCCTTGATTTACTTTTAATGCAATTCCTTCTAGTTTCTTGGATTTGATTGAGATTACATTCCTTGTTTTAGAATTTGTTGATTGATTGATTTTCTTTGATTTAGCTTTAAATGAATATGAATTTGATTGAATTTGTTTTGTTTCTTAATTTCACCATGTTTAGTGAGTAGATTAGTTGCTAGGGAGAAGGGGAAGCATGCTTGATTGATGATTTTTGCTAGTTGATGATGCTAAACTAATTTGAATGGTGCAATTAAATTGGTTGACATAGTTGTGCATGTGATCAATTGGATTAGGAGTGATCAACCTATAAGATTAATCTAGATTGCATTGCAAATTTCAATGACATGAACCCTTGATTTGAGAATTGCTTTAATTGATTGAATTTGATTGTGATTTTCCTAGCTAGCCATTCATAGTGAACCCTAGCTTGGCTTATAGGAGATAGCCCTTGAATTCCTTTGATTGCATCTATTGTTTTTCCTTTGCAATGTTTGAATGGATTGAGTGATCCTTCAATTAGCATAATCATTAAGCTTGCATGTGGAACCTATATCCCTAGTGTTTAGTATATTGAATTTCTCGATTCATCTAGATTTCTTGATACCTTAGTTACCAACCGCATCTTCCCACAAACTTCGAAGTAGCTTGACCTAGGCTATAGCTTACACCTATTCATTCCCTTGGGTTCGACCCTTGACTTACCATATACTCGTATTAGGTTGGTCGAGTGTTTATAAATTTTCTTTGCCTCTAGGGAAGGGTAGAGAACGACCTACATTTTCCTCGTGCCATTTATGTTTTCAAAAATCTTTATTTTCGTATCCTATTTATGAAAAATGTCCAATTTAGTTTGGTTCGTGATATAGGTCCAATAATTGTGTAGTTGGATGAGGTTGGAAAAGAGCTTTCCAGAGATATATTATAAGCCCAATTCCGATGAATAATGAGGAGGTTATGGCCAAAATACTAAATTGGATCTTAAAATGAGTTTTATGGGCGACCCAATGATCAAGTGGAGGGTCCATTAATTATTATTCCTGAAGTCATTAGGATTTACTTTAATCTTCTAGAATAATCTATAAGGTTATTTTAAGTTATAAAGAAATTAGGATTAATAATTATATTTTTATTTGATTTAGAAAAGATAAAAGATTTTAGTTGAAATAAAACAAGTATTTTAAAAAAGATTTAATCTGATTTTAATGATAAAGTACAGACTCTAATTACCCAATTATATTGGAAAAAGGACTCCGTATAACAATTTTTATCATGCAGCACCATTGCGCTGCGACAGGTCCATCGCGTCGCGATAGGCCTATCGCATCGCGACAGAGCCATCGCGTCGTGATAGCCCTGTCGCGTCGCGATGGGAGCAGTTTTACTCTGATTGAAATTCAACCTTTTCTGATCGTTTTCTGACGATTTTTCTCTATAAATAGGGTCGATATTCCTCGTTTTCAAATCATCACCAATCATCTATTCTATTCTCTCTCTCAAAGCTAGAAGCTTATTCTTTCTCCCTCTTTCTAAGCCTTGCCTTTTCAAATACAATATTCCTCCATCACGAGACTTAGACACACCTAACCAAGCTCGAAGTTGCCTTCGCCCTAGACGTGAAAGAAAGAGATACGAGACAACAAAGTGAGTAATTTCATTATTATATATCTTTAGAAAGCATGCTTAGATTTTATTTCCTAGTATCATGTTAGGATGTCTTTTATTGCTTTCTAGTATCATGTTTAGGTTACTTCTTATTTTCTTCTATCATGTTAGGGCTAAAGCTTTGATTTTTATTATTTAGTGACATGCTAGGATTTGTTATTAATCATGTTAGTAGCATGCCTAGGATCTAGCTAATATTATGCTTTGAGATTGATATTATGATGATGATTTGTTGTATCAATATTATTATGTTGCTTGATGTTATTGTTATTGCTTGATCACACCCTCTCTTGCAGGTTTAAAGGGAATTTGTACTTCAAATCACTCTTAATAAGATAATTAATAATTTTATTTAGGCTAATATGATTTTAATTCAAGTGATCGCCAATAATAGATTTGTTTGTGCATTAATATTCAACCAACATAGAATAAACAGGTTTAGGATTAATATATTGATTGCATGTTAGTCAAAAAGCGCACATGAATATGAGAAGAATAAAGTAGAGGCCTGGCAGGTTCAATCTCTTTTAGGTTAAATTTGTACTTTCATCCCCGAATATCCAGTCATGGTTCAAGACCACTATGGAGTTAGCGATCTCACGGATCGTGAAGGGGTGTAACCTTCACCCTGTGAACGATTTACAAGTTCCTAAAACTTGTTGGCGACTCTTTTGCTCTAGGTTTCTTCCCTTTGGACACCACCATACTTAAGTATATGATCACAGTGGGGCTCAAGTGTGGGATGCTTGAAATATTCCCTATAGTTTTTGGTGACTCCGATGGGGAGGATTTCTATTTTAATTCCTAAAATTTATTTTGTCAATAATTTAGAATGAGTGGATGAGACTCGAAACGTTCTATATATTCATGTGTGTAATTTTGTTTGACCTTAATGGCATAATCATAAAAAGGTCCACATTGGAAAACCATCCGTAATGCGTCAAAAACATAGGTTTTTTACACGTAGGAAATTTGAAAAATATCTTTCACAACTAGAATGGAAAAAACGCTGCGAAAATCAAAAAATTTTAAGAACATAGAAAGCTGCTGAGGCATGTAGAAATTGTCGCTGAGAGAATAGATCCCATCGCAGTGCGATAGGCTCTTTTGCGACGCGATAGCAATATCGCGGCGCGACAGGGTGATCTCCTTGCGATGGTCCCTGTTTTCTTGTGTAATAATTGACCGGACTATGGCCCTAACATTAAGCATTACATTTTCAAGGTGAGTAAACTCTTTACTGATTACAACTCTTGTAATTCTTGGTTGAATAATTAACCATCACATGTTTAATTATTACCCTTTGCTTCAAGGTTCTAAACGCTTTTGGTAACCTTGTTGAGTATAACCAATTAAATATGTGGAACGTGATCTACCCCAAATTACCCAAGATAACAAGTGACACTCTATTGTGGCCAACCTATCACTCACGATCGAAGGATTGTTGGGTATCTAATTGGAAAAGCAACCTCAATATTACCGGGACCTAGATTCATTATGTTGTGATTAATTAGTGAACTCTAGCACATCATCAATCAACATAAAAAAAATCTAACGTGCATAATATACTAATGCATAAATAAAATGACATAGTATGTCCCCTTAATCCTAAAAACTAATAAAGCAAAACTCCCACTTGAACCTTCATGGATCTCATCCATCTAGCTCATTTGGGCCTTCACTCCATTGGCTTCTTGGATTAACTGCAAATTGTAATACTATTCCATTATATCTACTACTTAAATAAAATAAAATAAATTACAAAAATACTTAACGGTACGCAGATCGTATTTAGATTACAAAAATATGAAATGATGCGCATATCGTATTTAGAATCTATGGGCCATACTAGTCTATATGTAGCAATAAATAATATCATATATTATAAAGTGCCTTATAATAAATCACTCATCATAGTTTCCTAAACTACAACATCGAATGTTCATAATTAAGAAAACATGACATCTTAATATCTCATATTTTGTTAAATTACCGCGATTAGATAATATCATATATTATTCATTAGCAATCATAAAATATCATATATTCTATCTTAGGTATGAGATAGAATCAAATCTTATTTTAATTATGGGAGATAAATCATATTTATTTCCCATGATTATCCTAACTAATTTAAGAGATTCTATCCTAATTGCCTAGCCAATCACAAAAATTTAAATCAATTATTATCCTAAAATAATTATGGGATAATCTCATTATTTAATCAATTATTATCCATATAGAATCTTTTGCTCAATAATTATCCAAACTTAACAAAATTAACATCTTTAATTTTGATAATTATCTTTTCAAAATTAAAACTTATCTTTTATTTTAAAATCTGATTTTTATTAAAATAAAATAAAATAATTTTTTTTGAGAAACGCGCCAGCCACCGTGGTGTGGCCAGCCACGGTGGCCGTACACCGGCTGGTGTATGCTGCCGCAAGCAGCGACGCGCAACAGCAGCAACGCACGCAACACTTGCGTGGCGTTGCTATTGCTGCTCCTGCTTATGAGTTAAATCACATTATTTAAAATAATAATTGACCCATAATTAAATTATTCTCCCTCCTAATTGAATTAAAATTGTGGACATTCAAAGAATTAATAATTTAATATGTGTACATGCATAGGCTAACTGATACCACTGTAGGATTTTAGATACTCTAAGAGGAATTGCATGAATCATATTCATAAGCATCTAATAACCAAGATCATTGCATAACACATAAAGAACATATAATTATACCTTTAAAGCGTGATTCCATGTGCGATCAAGCAAGAACAATGGGAGATAAAGAACCCCAAGTGTGATTCCTCTACTTGGTCCACGGGCACAAGTTAAACTCCACTAATGCTAGTTAGTCGTGATTGAACGCTCCAATCAACCTTCAACGGAGAAGAAAGGAATGAATGAGCCACGAAACACCACCACCACCACCGTGAGCAACCACCTTGCTTGGGTGGTCCGTACTGTCCGGACAAAAGGGAGGAAGAGAGAGGCGTGTGAGATAGAGGGTTTTTTGGGAAAACTGGTTACCTTGTGTCACAATTTACAGACTGTTAATTGTAACTTATATCAACCCTAGGCATGACCTCTATTTATATATCACATATATAATTAGAGTCCATGTGAAGCCCAAACTCTTAGCCCACTTCTAATTACACTAGCCCTACTCCTTACATGGCTTGTGTAGACACCTCAATGTGTCTCCCAAAAACCAAACCCAGTGATGAATACCTTTCACGTCATTTGATTATCGAACGAAGTGAAAGTGTGAAAAGTCTAGTGATGAGGATGATTTTATTAAAATATCTCTTCTTTCTGTTTTTGAAAATATTTCTTTTCTTACCCTATTTATAAAAAACGTGCAGTCCAATTTAGTTTGGTCCATAATAAGAGTCCAATAATAGTGTATTTGGATGGGGATTGAAAAGACCTTTCCAAGGATATATTATAAGCCCAATTTCGATGAATAATGAGGAAGTTATGACCAAAATACTAAACCGGGCCCAAGCCGGATTTTACCTACGACCCAATGATCATGTGGAGGGTCCAAAGGTTTAATCATATTCATAAACTAATTAGGATTAATTAAAAGCTTCCATAAGTTTCTAAAAGATCTTAATTATCCTTTTTGAAAAGATAAGATCATAGAATTTGAAATTGAATAAAACTTTCCTTTTTTAAGTCCTAATTCTATTCGAATTTAAAGATGTTCAAAGACAGTCAGATATTATTTTCGTCCCTCATAATATTTTTCCAAATCTTATATGGTTGTATAGATATTGAAATTATCTTTCCAGTGATATATTATAATATTAATTCCGAGCTATAACGAAAAAGATATGAAAGAAATAAGAAACTCTATCCAAAACTGACACCGTCCCACTATTTCGGCCATATATTTTTATCTACAAACGATTTTAATCTGATTCTAATTGGGTTGGAAATTAGACTTCAAGAGCTTTCCAACGACATATTATATGACTTATTTGGACTTCTGGATCACAAGTTATGATAAAAACAAAATCTGCAAAACTGCTGACCGACGAGTTTAATTTCGATTCGAATTCGAATTCGGATTCTTTTCTATTCCTTCGACCCCCTTTTTTCCTATAAATAGAGGTCATATCTTCCCTTTTTTCAATCAACAATCACCAATCATCTCTCTCTTCTCTCTCTAAGCTAAATCTTATTCTCTCTCTATTCTTTTCCTAAGCCTAGCCCTTTTCAAAATACATCATACCGCGTTCACAAGTTCCTAGACACACCTAGCCAAGTTTGAAGTTGCCTTCGCCCTAGACGTGAAAGGTTGATAATTTCTGAGGGTTTGGTCCCAAATCTCTATTTCAATTATTTGATTTAATTGTTTTATTTATTATATTTTCCTTGAAGTTACTAACGCGTGTATTTTGTTATTAGAAAGAGGTATGAGGCATCAAAGTATGTAGTCTTATTGCTCTATTCTTGTAGAAAACATGTTTATTATTTATTAATTCCTAGCATCATGTTAGGATGTTATTATTGCTTTCTAGTATCATGTTTAGGGTGCTTCCTATGCTTTCTAATATCATATCGATATCATGTTAGTATCATGTTAGGGCTAAAGCTTTGATTTTTATTGTTTAGTGACATGCTAGGGTTTGTTATTAATCATGTTAGCATCATGCCTAGGATCTTGCTATTATTATGCTTTAACATGATTATGATAATTATGATTATTATGATTTTTATAATGATTATTATTATGATGATGATTTTTGTTATTATGTTGCTTGATATTATATTTTATTATTGTTATTGCTTGATCACGCCTTTTATGCATGTTTAAAGGGAATTTGTACTTGTAATCACGCTTAATAAGATAATTAATAATCTTGTTTAGGCTAATTTGATTATAATTCAAGTGATCGCCAATAATAGTTTTCTTGTGCATTAATATTCAACCAACATAGATAAACAGGTTTTGGGTTAACTTAATGATTGCATGTTAGTCAGAAAGCGCACATGAATACGAGAAGAATAAATTAAAGGCCTATTTAGGGCAAGTTCAATCTCTTTTAGGTTGGATTTGTACCCTCATCCCCGAACACCAGTCATGGTTCCAGACCTATTGGAGTTGACGATCTCATGGATCGTTAAGGGGTGTAACCTTCACCCTGTGAACGGTTTACAAGTTCCTAAAACTTGTTGGCGACTCTTTTACTCTAGCTTCCTTCCCTTTGGATGCCACCATGCTTAAGTGTATGATCACAGTGGGGTTCGAGTTTGGAGTAATGCTTGAAATATTCCCTACTGCTTGTCATATCCTCATGAGGCCCATTAATGGGCCTTTTACTTGTTTTACCCAATACCCTTGTTTTGTGACCTTATAGGATCCTTTCTTTTGGGCTTTGGACTATTTAACTAGCCCAAAGATCATTTGTCATATCTAGCACCAAACAATGACGACCCAAAAGGATGAACTTATATCTCCATAATAGTGATCCTTGATATATCTAGTAATTGCACTTATCGAAAACATAATTCCTTCACAAACGTCTTGACTTGTTTATGATTTTCTTCCTTAATCCGCGCGCCTTCTCACAGTGCTGCGTGCCCGCGCAGCATGGATGCGCACCTTCTCAATGGTCGCGTAGTGGTCGCGTAAAATAGTCTGCTTTGCATCTTTGAGTTCATGACTTGCGCACCTTCTCACAGTGCTGCGCGCCCGCGTAGGCCTCATGCGCGCTCTTTCAGGGGGGTCACGCGCCGCATCCTTTAGCTTAAACCTTCTTCTTTTGAAGATCATGGCTCCTACAAGAACACAAACAAGGGAACCAAGGTAGAAAATAGGAAAAGGAGGTAAAAACTAGGAAAGAAGATGACAAAAGGAAAGAGGACTAAAGATAAGAAAGAGGGTACAAACAAGCTACAAGTATGGGGAAAAACCATTAAAACAAGCCCTTAATCATGGCATAACTGCCACTCATCAACTTCCCCCATACTTGCCTCTTGCTTGTCCTCAAGAAAAGAAAGCTAAAAGAGGCTAAAATTAATAAAGAAAAACTGGATTTGCTTTTAGCGCAAGCAACAAGTCATTTAAACCTTAAGGTCGCCAATGAGGACAAGTTGTGATCTCGTGAGGGTTTCCAAAGAGTTTACCCAACAACTCTCACAAAATTGCGTTTAAGACAAACCAAAAGGCGAAAACAAGAAGATGAATCAATAAGTACACGCAAATTATAATCAAATCAAGCTTTTAAAGACAACAAGCATAAGTGGATGGCAAGCTTTCTAAGTGGTAAAAGTAAGCACGGAAGGGGATGCCAATGGTTGATTGAAGGATAAATCATGCTAAGCATAGAGAACTCTAACATGCACCACTCCTCCCGCATTCCATACAATCTTACCGCGTTCCCTCATCTAGATTCAAATCCACCCTTGGAGGTAGCGTCTCATGACTCCACGAAGGAGCCGGAACAAAGATAAAACAATAGGGAAACCCGACATCTTACCAAGTCATGCTATCTCCATATGCTTGAAATCTAGCTCCCTCCACCGACTAGTGACTCAACTACCCTAAGTCAAAAGAGCATTAAGAGGGTTGTAACGTTGGCTAGGGGTGAAGGTGTGGGAAAAATTTGGAAATTGGTGCTTAGCCTAATCGTGAAGTGAAGGGTGATCAAGGCTCCTTTCCAAAATCAAACATCTACCAATTTTCAAACTACATTGCCACAAACTTGAATTAAATTGCCAAACACTTTTGAACTTCCATTTTTCCTCTTTCATCATCATACAACAACCCTTTATTCTTCTATTTTTTTTTTCATTTTGTAAATTTTCTATCTCTCTTTTTTTTTTTCAATGTCCTTGCCTTTTATAACTATGGACGACTTTTTCTAAGATTTGCACTTTCTTTTATTGAACAAACATTCGCAACTTCACTATTTCATTTTCCATTTAGAACCATTACCTTCCACATTTCAAATCAAAACTTCAATAAGCTATAAGGGTGAAAGTAAAACAAAAGGCCGCAGGCTTGTAATATGCTATAATCAAGGAGGGGAAGGCTTAACATGGCAAGCAAAAGGGGCAAATGCAATATAAAATACATGAGACAGCAAAATAAAAGCTATGTGCGTTAGATGATTTTATTTACATGCGTCAATCATGTAGGAATTACATTGCAAAAGTCGTTATTCTTACTTAATCAATATTCGTGAAAAGAACAAGAAATAAACAATGTTTGCCTTGACTTAGGTGATAAAACATTTAATCAATTACTCAAATTCTAGTCTTGATTAACACAAGAATGCTATGTGAATTAAATTAATTAAAAGTTTGTTAAAAGTGATCAAATAACACTATTTATTCAATTAAATTTATTTAAACAATAAAAGAAAAGTGATTTATTTAAGTTCTCAGGAAACTAGCCGTTTTTTTTTATTTTTTTATTTTTTATTTTTTATGTTAAATCTCCGTTTAATGCGTTTATGGAATCTCTTTCTTCTTCGTACCTCTAAAGATTTCAATGGATTCAATTAGGGTTGGAATTATTTGGGAAGAGAGAAGAAAAGTAGTATGATACCAAGAGAACTTGAGAGATTAGGGTTTTGAGAATTCTTGGGTTAGAATTCTGATTTTTTCGTCCCTTTTAAGGTTGAACGAAGACCCCTATTTATAGGTGTAGGAATCTAGGTTTAGGGTTTTAAAGTGGTACCGTCAGGTGGAGCGCGCAACTCTTTGAGTCACGCTAGGTGCCGCGCGCATCTCAATGACTTGCGCGCGCAACTCACTGAGTTACGCTCGGTGCGGTTTTCCTTATACGAAAACGCCTTTTTAAAACTTCCATAACTTTTGATTGTGAAGTTGGATTAAGACGTGTGAGATATAATTGGAAATCTCTGAATGTCTACTTTCCAATTCCGTTAGAATAAGTTAAAATATGTTGTGGATAAAAAGATATGGCCGTTGGAGTGCAAGGGTGTCGGTTTTAAGGCCCGGTTTAGTGTTTTGATCATAACTTCTTTATTTTAACTCGGAATTGGGCTTATAATATACCGTTGAAAATCCATTTGAAAGGGCTATCCATCTGTATTGGCCTTGTATAGAAATTTTATGGTCGGTTTATCTTATTTGCTCGTTTTTTAACAATGTAAGATCCATTGGATCCAATCATTGCATGTGACGCATTTGGGTCCGTTATTAATCATGTTTAAACATGTATGAGCACGTTTTAGGCTTAATTAGTAATCGGACAAGGCTTTAAGATAATTTTGTCTCAAATATGGGCTTTAAATTACTTCATAATGCATTGAATAGTCCATAAACACTTCGCCTTTGATCTAGCATGAAGAACGAATTTTTGTAACATCATCGCACTTCCTGTCGGGACAAGAGGCCAAAAGTAGGTGTCTACAGTTAGCCCCCACTTTGATCGAGTCTAGTATAGACGATGATCAAAGTAGCCAAGGAAATAAATCTGAGACTCATTCTTCGAAGTTCTTTGAGAATAGAGAATCTTTTAGTAATGTTAAGGATGTCGAAACGATCCTTGATTCGCTAAGTCTTTGAGACAAGTAGCTATTAAGGCTAATACAAGTAATTTCTAGTCTTAAAACGCTAAAGAATCTAGATTGATCCGTTGCAAGTGTAGAACGCTTTTACAAGTAAAGGCTATCCTGGGTTATGTCATGTCTTGAGAAGATATCGGTTTATAAAGAGTAAAGAGAATGATATCCTCTCAATTATGGCATCGTTGATCTAAAGTCCCTCGATATGTCATTAAAACTTTAGTCTATGATTTTAACAAGTTAAAAGATGATAAAAAGAGAGGTGTTTCGGCATTCGTAGCCTAACACGTGTATAAAGTTCTTGACACTCGCTTACCAAAACGCAGTATTCAGGGTCCACAAGATAGAAATACATGTCTCAGGACTGGAGGCATATATCCAAATCCAGTGAGAGAGAAGAGAATCGGCAACTCTCTCAGCAGTTTTTTCCAGAAGATGAGAACACGTGTCCCAGGACTGGGGCACGTGTCTAAACAGATGCGACTTCGCATGTCACTCTTTACACAGGGGGTGGACGAACACCCTAACTGTATGGTAAGCTATTAAGCTCACTAACTACCGTATTTGCTTCCAATCTAGAAGTGTCTGTTCTCGACTGGTTTGGCACGCAAGTCAACTAGTTTAGCTAACGCCTACAGAAAGATAGATATTCTACCGTTTTAGTTACGGGAGGTAGATAACGTTGTTGGGAAGAGGTGAAATTTTATGCAACATCTACGCCATAAAATTTTACACTGTACGATACGCCATCCTTTTTACCGTGGACGCCAAAAAGAAAGAAAAGAATGTGACATTTCTAAAGTCAGTACAGTAAAATGACAAACCTGTCTATGGGAGTTTTTACGTAAAGCACCACTACGAATCATTTTAAGACACACTTACAAAAAACGTCCAAAACGTATGCTTAGGGTAGGCACAAAGCACTGTGTGCATGAAGGATGATGCAAAAAACTATCAAATAAGAAAACAAACTACAAGATGCAAAGAAATTAAAAGATTCCAATAATTTACGCGCCATTACGTCTAATAACGACCAAAAACCGTTAGAAATAAATCAAACGGATCGAAATCAAAGTATCGGTCTTTTTAGTGACCAACTCAGTGGGTTGTGCTGGCCAGGCGCTCGCAAGACGCTGGGTTGCGCTGGGATGCCACGCGTAACTTGATGAGTTGCGCGCGACATTTGAATCAGTAAAAAGAGGTGGAGAAGCGCGATCTGTAGCTCACCCTCTTCTTCTCCTCTTTCACCATTTTCGATCTCTTTCCCTTTTTTGTTGTCGTTTGAAGGAAAGTTAATCTTGCTCCTTTTATAGTACCAAACTTTGAACTTGGTCAATAAAATGGAGAAAGTCGAATGAAGAACTCTAACTTTCGATTTGACTTGTTATCATGAATTTGTTTGTTCTATGTCATTGGGACATGTTTAAAGAGTGTATTGCAACAAATTTCATGTGAAATGGTTAAGTATTGATCCTGTATGAGCATATGCAAGCATATACGTATTTAATTTTTGAATTTGTATTTGAACCTTTTTATTTTTCACTCACATGGATTATACTTGTAAATTTTATGTTAATTGAAGTGTTATTAGAACGACAATTATGCACTAAAATTGTGATGGAAATTTTGTACTTTGATAATGGCATGAAATTGTTGTTGCGACTCATGTATATTTTTGTCATGCCCAAGTTACAAAATTGGTTTTAACAATGATAAAAATAACTGATAGTTATTATTATTCACTTATAAAACTGTGATTTCAAGATTTGCATAAACTAGTAAATTTAAGAAATTCTTGAAGACACCATCGAACTGGTGTAATTTGGCTATATCTCGAACTTTTAAGCCCCCATTTTATATTTTCGAATGTTGTAGCCCCCAGTGTTGGGTGATTTCGATGACTTGCTTGTTTTTAATAATTAAACCCTTTCATGTTGCTTGAAATGGGTCTAGAAATCCTGTGTTTCGTCTTATTATGATAACAACTAGGATCTCGGAAACAATTAAACTAGTGTGTTTAAATTGTTTTCAACTATTCATAGTTTTTACAAATGAAATTTGTCAAGTCTAGTAATGTTGGTCGTTCGTCGGAACAAGTAAGAGGAAAGATGAAATGTTGTTCAGTTTTTCTCTATTCTCGCTATTTTCAAATTCTTTCTTTTGAGTTCAAATTTTGTTACTGATTTGAAGCTCGAGAAAGTAGATGTCATCCTCCTTGTGTGCAACAATGGAGAAAAATGAAGACCTCTTAATTTAGATTTTAGGAGTCTTTTATTCTAACTCATGAAATTGTTTGTCTTATGTTAATGAAGTGTTTTGATACAAATTTCATGATGAATGATTGAGTACTAAACTTTCGTATGGGCAAGTATGTTGTATGCATTTGAATTCTTTTTTGAAACTCATGATTTTGTTTCTTTTGCTCTATACAGGTCGTACTCTCTAATCTTTAGAGTAAATTAAAGTATTGAAACAACAATTATGCACTAAGATTAATTTTTGAAGTTGAACTTGAAAATGGCTCGAATATGTAGCTTGTTCTATGGCCAAGTTCAATTTCAAACTTAGTTTTCAAAGGAACAAATTGGTTATTAAATCATTGTGATGCATTTGAAAATTGTAAGGCTCAAGATCTGCGTAAACCATTTGTAGTTTGGGCGATTCTTGAAAGTAGCTCGAATGGCATGAACATCTCATTTTTATATTGGAGCCCCCATGTGTCAAGTTATGCGCATTCTTGCAATTTCTCAAGTTTTGGAGCCCCCAATTTGGGGTAGTTCTAATGACTTGCTATTATTTAGGCCATTCATATAATCATGATATTGAGATGGACCTATGTATATATTCCATTTTGTTGTTATGAGATTTTTTAGACAATGACATGGCTTTCGCATTTTAGTTAAATTCATGTTCAAGAAAGCAAGTTAGTTCTTTGCTTGTTTAAGAACCAAAAACAATTGCGTTTAAGGTTTAGTAATCTTTACCTAATGTCAAAACGTTCGTAAAGATCGTTGCGGTAATATTATTTTTCAAAGTTGATTTAAAACTTTAAATGATTTCATTGTTCTTATCAATCTTTGATTTTGGTCTGTAGGTGGTTCGTTTACCATCCCTAAACCCATATTCGCACGATAACTAGGCGAGAACAAGTTCGAGTCAAGAAGAAGTCGAATCTTAGTTCATTCCTTTTGGAAATATTTATGTATATACATATATTATCCAAACGGTTATTGAGAATCTGAAAATTTATTTATTTGAGAAAATGAAACAAAAATTCAGAAAGGAAATTTTAAAGACTATTTTTTTTAGAGAGTTATTTCGAACTAGAATTCAAAATTTGGAGAGGGTCCAATAAATTTAATAAAAGTTTTTTTTGAAAATAAAATGAAGCAACTTTTTCTAGTACGCAAAATATATAATCATGTTATTTTCGAAACTGGACCCAAAATGGAAAGAAAAGTGTAGCTTGTAATTAAGTGTGACTTTTCCGTCCATGATTGATGAAAGTAAGTTGTAATTTGCAACTTATTTCAACAAAGCTATGAAAATGTGAGCAAACTTTTGTATATCTAATTTTGTTTATGTTTTTCTTTTTAGTGTTTGTCATCATTGTCATATTTTGCTAATTAAAAGTGAAGTTCTTCCAATTAAATAAGCACTGTAGTTTGAGAATGAATATTTATCAAACTTAGGTTTGATGAAGTGTTAGAATAATTTATAAAATCATTCGAATCACCTTCCAAAATATGGTCTCACGATAGTTAAGGTGAAACCTATATTTTTGTAGCCCCCAAGTGTAGACTTAGGTGACTTTTGGAATTCATGTATTCATATTCTAGGGGATGTTTCTCGTGTTTATTTGGAACCCCAGGATTTGTATTTTCAATTTGTGGAATATTGCATATGTTTATCACAAACTGTTTGATCAAGTAACATAATTAATTATCTTGGTCAAATAATAGGAAGTGGTATTCTTCGCTTTGTCGTTTAAAGTTATAAGATGATTCATAATTAGCTTTGCATGACATTGATTTTGTAGCATAAATAGTATGTTCAAATTTGTAAATAGAGAGAAGTGGGGATGTCTTGGCTTTTTTAGCCCCAGTTTGAGGCAAAGAGTGAAAAAATTATACTATTCAAGTATTTTAGTTGCCAAATGGGAGGGATCATCCTGACTTACCCCCTAAAAAAGAAATGAACAAAAAAGACGGATTTGCATAAAAAGGAAGGGGATCCAACTTTCCCAAAGAAATAGACATGTTTTCCAAAAGCAAGGATTATTGACTTAATATTTGAATCATCGTGATGATTTGGCAGTGAGGTATACGTGTTATAGCGATAATGATCATTTTTTCATGTAGCGATCATGTTCAACCAATGTTCCTCGCTTAGAGAGGATGAAGATATCCCATGCAAATTAAGTGAGAAGACCAATGCTCAAGAGTTGTAAAAGACATCTAAAGTTGACGTCGAGGCTGTCGATATGTCAAGTCAATTTACTATACTAACTCGTTTTCTTTGTAGGCAATGTACATAGAGCTTGAATCACCTTGGTAATAAATAGCCCTATTATTAAAATAAGATGTTTTTTTTTTTTTTTAAAAAAGTGATAGTCATCTCATTTTTTCTTGGCAAAAGATATAGAAAACATCGAATTTAGTTTGATTCGATTGCTTTACTAAAAGGATGTAATCAAGCCAATGGCTATCAAATTATCTAATTTTTTTTGTAATATGATTTTGTAATCATTTACTTAACACTTCATGCATTTTATGTATGGGTATAACTACTCAATAGTAGGTCCATATGTGTAAAGGCCTAAGGTGGGCCATATTTTCGTAGAATGATGATTTTTGTGGTACAAGATTATGGTCTACCTCAAGGAGGGCCTTTCCAGGGTTGTAACGTGGCTAGGCTCAAGGTATGATAAATGGACAGGCTCAAGTATACTCCCTTAATCCCTTACTTTTGGTGCTTCTCAAATTAAATCCTTTAACTTTGTGTGATAATTCCTACATTAGGTGCCTTTTTCCTTGTCTTCTCTTTTTTTTAATCTTCTTTCTTCCTCTTTTTTTTTTTTTTTGACAAGTTTGGTTTTGGGTTTAGAACGATTTTGCATTCGATCTTTCATTTTTTTGGGTTTAGACTAACTTTGTGTCCCCCTCTTATGTTTTGTTCCCCCAGTTTTTTCATTTGTATCTCTTTGCACCATTCCCTTCCCAAGGTTTGGAATAATGTAGGTTGAATAAGTAATGCTCAATTGATAAAGCTCAAAAGGGCTAACAAAAGATGGATTGTTCTAAGGTTATTAACATGGGATTATCTAACGTGGAGTTTCAAGTTGCCTCTTATGTTGGTGTAGTCATCGTATCTCTTATTAGTGGGCCAACAGATGGGCCTCTTTTCATCCAATATATCTTATAAGCCAAAGCTCATCAAAATTCTTAAAGTGTTGAGTATGTATGCCTTTTTTGATATTTCCTATCTCAATGTATATGTTTTATTTAATTCGAGCTAATAACAATAAAGAAATTGAAAAGAGAACAAGATAGATGTACTTGAAAAATATAATTTTTATTCATTAATTAATTAGAGTACATAATAAGTAGATTCGACAGCATGAATCTCTTAGTCCATCATAAAGAAAATAAAAGAAACAAAACAAGACCTAGGGTGCTACATCTTGAATTGTTGACAACTTCTTGAGATTGCATCTTCAAGCTTTGTCCGTTTCCAACGTAGATGAAATCAATCTAGTCCATCTATATAATTCATGGTTTCATTTATGAAGTCCCTTTCAATTAATGTTCCCACAGTATAGACTTTCTGAAATGTGTCTAAACCAAGGTATTATAAATGGCACTTGTATGGTGAAGACATATTGCCTATGAACTTTGGGACAAGTTCATGATCTGGAGGGGGTCTTTGTGAAAGAAGAGCAACCTTTGATCGCCACCTAGAAAAGAAGTTAATAAAGCCTTCTTCTTCCTCTTGCTTAAGCAATTCAAGATCACGCAAGGTAGTTGTGAGCTCGATGTTGCCTCCATATTGGTCTAAAAACGCTTTTACACATCACTCCAAGTGGAAAGTTTGTTTTGCATCGAGGTTATAAAACCATGATCTAGCAGTTGGGTCCAATGAAAGAGGAAAAGTACATGCATATAAGCTATGCTCAACCCCTTTCAATGCCATAATTCCAATAAAGCTCATTAAGTGAGTCCTAGGATTGTCTGTAACCTTAAAGGTTGGTAAATCCGAAGTCAAGAACTTTTCTGGGAGAGTCTTGCGACTAGGTTGTGGTGCAAGCTCATAATTGAAGTACTTATTCCCTGAGCTAGCTCGAAGGACATGTTTCTCCGAGGCCTCTACTGTTTCGACTCTTGCGTTTTCTTGCAAAATGTTTTCTTTTTCTTTCTCTGCTTTTATTTTAGCCTTTTCTGCTTTTTATGAGCCTTCATTTGGCTTCTTCTTCTCGTAGGGCCTTAAAGTTTTGGAGTTCCTCTCTAAGTTTCTCCAATGCTGCTTTGTCACCCATGATTGGACTAGTATGCGAATTGGAAGATGATCTAGTAATGTGTATCACGAGAAATTGAGCGCGTTCACTTAAACCTTTTCTGCCAAGCATTCAAACAACGATCAAAAGTCAAAATGATTGTTTTCTTTCTTTCTTTTAAATCCCCGTAATACGAATTCACTTTAAGCAAGTTTGTTGATGAAAAAATGTCAAAAAAAAGCACGAACAATGGAATGTCATGATTTGTGTTGACTTCAACAAGGTAATCATCTAAGGATTTTACTTTAAATGAATTGTTTTCGAAAAAAGTAGAAGAGAAAGAAAGGGAAAGTTGGATTGACATGCTCATCAAAGTTTTAGAAATATTAGTCAACCTTAGTACACTCCTTAAAATGATCAAAATACTAGAAATATGGTATTTGTTGATCATTTAGATTACAATAGAGATCTTTATCTTTTTTTTATTATAATTCTCATATTGTTCTTCTTTAAAGAATAGTATATTACTATTTGCTTAAAAAGAATGATGGCCTCCGAATGTAAAATCCAAGAAATAATAAAATCATTTTCTCGGTTTTATCATTCATTATTTTCTCTCTCTCTCTTTTTTTTTTTAAGAACTATTTTTTTTTTCGTTCTATTTCTCTCTTTTTTTCGTGTGAGGCAATCATCCCAAGTAAGGTTCTCGGGATTTTCTTTTTAAACCATAGAAGAGGTAAATGAATTATACTCTAAAAAAATGATGAACATGAAAATAGGCACGTTTAAGAATGGGAATATTGATGACGTCCTATTAAGGGATGCGAACTTCTATTGACGAACCTTATAAGGAGTAATGTCATTAGTTGGATTATAAAGTACGTAAAAGAATCATCATAATCAAAAATAGCATCGCGCGCAATTTTCCATCTTCCGCTAAGGTGAAAAGTGCAACTACAAGAGTAGCATCTGCCACATGCGGTTTTCTTTTTTTTATTTTTTTTACTTTTTTATTTTTTACGAATACGCAAAAAGAACGATAAAAAAAATGTTTTTTGGATTTTTTGAAAAAGACGATCAAAGTAAAAGTAACTAAGTTAAACAACGTTGTTAGCCAAAGAGATACTTTTTAAGCACCTACTTAACGATTAACCTTGAAGCGGTAATCGTTTTCTCCGTATAACATTGCTTGTAACGAGTCAAAGCCAACGTTGAACAGTGGGCGCGTCAAGACACAGAGTTGCGCTGAAGGGCCGCGCGCAACTTCTGAACTTGCGCTTGGAGGGCGCGCACAACTTTGACAGTTGCGCGTGCCACCTTTTAGGTTCGACAATTTTGTTTTTGTGAAAACTTGAGTGCAATTCTTTTTTATTTTATTTATTTCTTTTTTATTTTTATTTTTTTTTGTCGAACCACATTTTTTGCAAATTTTTTTTTTAATAACTCTAGGTAACAAGTTGGAATTAATTAGATTAGACACGAAGAACATAATAAGCACATTTTCATGTAGTCACATAAGTGATGGGTGTCATAAATGGCACCCATTTGATGATTATTTAGGTTTTTTTTACCTTCTTTTCATAGATTTCCTTCTTAATAAATGCTTAGTTTTATGCTTTTGCTATTTGTTTTACCTTTTCTCTCTTATTTTGTGGTTTTGTGCATTTCTATGGTTTTTCTAGTCTTTTCTCCTTTATTTGCTCTCTTTTCGTGGTTGTAGGTATTGTACGAGGTTCGAGTCTTGATATGGATGGATTACTAAGGTGGAAGATGCCTTTGGAGTAAGCTCATGACAGTAGGAAAGCTCAAGATGCAAGGAAGTGGATTCTCCAAGTTCTAGCTCTTGCGCTCTCAAGCCGCGATCTCATAAAGGAGTGGTGTTGAACCCACCGTCAAGCTCCTTTGGATCTGCCATCCTTGGTGCGCTCGCTCGAAGTCCCTTAGTGAACGCACGAAGCCTCGAGAAGAACCGAAGAAACCCTGAGGAGCGCGGGCACGCAACCCACGGGCGCGGGCGGGCAGCCTTGCCGCGCAGGCACGCCACTAGCCCGCGCGGGTGCGCCGCTTCGGGTCCTTGTTTTTGCTTGGCTTCGTTTTACGCCTCCTATTTATACCTTGTAACCCGATTTTTAGAGGGGAGGAGAGGAAATGAGAGATAATCTTTGATCATAATTTTAGCTTAGTTGAGAGCTTCTGTCTCTAGTTTTAGGGTTTGTTAAGGAGTATATTTAGAGAGAAAAAGTGAGGAATTTCAATGGTGATTGAGAGATTAAAGATTCAATGGTGACAATTGTGTTGAAGATCTTCTCTATTATCAATGAGCATTTCTAACTCTATCTCATTTTATTGCTTAGTTTAATATTCAAGTTTATTTGGATTGATTTTGATGTTTGATGCTTGATTGGTGTAGTTGTTCTTCATATATTGTTGATTCTTAATTTCCTTAGTTGTTAATTGATTAGATGATGATGTTAGAGTAGTTGTTTGGCTAGGGATTGGGTGAAACTTGTATGATTGATTGATTGTGCTTAATTTGGGAATTGTGTTGATTAATTGTTGAGATTAAAGTGATTAATGGAAATTGTGCATGTGTGTAATTCGATTAGGACTTGAGAATTATGCTAGATTGCATTGTGAGTCTACATTGATACGGACCATTGATTTATAGCTCACAATTGTCGATTGAGTTCGGTTAGTGACATTCTAGTTAGAGTCTATCGTAGTTAGCGCTAGTTAGACCTCTAGGAGATAGCTTGTTGAGCTCTTTTGATTTCTCTTACCATTAGTCTTTGCAACCTTTGATTTGCAAGTTGTTCCTGAGTTGCTACAATTGTCATGATTACTTGTTAATCCCCATTCCCTAGTGTTTTATTTGTTTGGTTGTTTGTTTGTTTGTTAGTTGTTAGTGTTCTCTCTTATCATTGGCTTTGACCTACCTTAGGCGCATAATTGAGAGCGCTTGAACATTACCGTTCCTTTGGGTTCGACCCTTGACTTGCCTTTATACTCGTATTTAGGTTTGTTAAGTGATTAGAAATTTATTTGGCTTTAGGGAAGATTAGTTAACGACCTACATTTTCCCTACGTCAAAATGGCGCCGTTGCCAGGGAACGGTGTTGATGTTTAAGTGTTTTTGATTGCTTGAGTCTAGGTCTTTGTATATACCTTTATTTTATTTGATTTTTGCTTGTTTTGAAAGAAAAAAAATGGAAAGTACCTCATTTTCTCAATTTGAGAATGAGCCATTTTGGGTGTAATTTAATAGACTAGAGAACTTCATTAGTTACCATGCTTGTGATCTTTGGGAGGCTTGCGAGATTTGTTATCATGATTTGAATGAGCAAACTAGAGACATTATTGAAAGCATGTTTAATGGTAGATTTTGAGCATTGTCAATCGATGATGCTTGGGACTTTTATGTATGGTTTGCTAGAGATACTTATGATTGTGGGCATGGTTATTCAAATGTTTCCATTGATAATTGTTATAGTCCATGTTCCATGAATGATGAATCTTGCATGTCTATTTGTGCCCCCATTTTGATGATGATACTCATGTCTCTAATGTTGATCCCCGCATGCTTGCTCATGATTCCTTTCCCCATGATGCTCCTCAATGCTCTTCATCTTTCCAATCTTTAGAGTCTAGCTTCGAGTCTCCTTATAATGAAATTGGTGGTTCTTTGAGAGAATTGGAGATGAATTCTAATTTGGAACCAAATGAGATGAGATATTTGGAGATTATGAGAAGCCAAATGGAAATGTTGAAAACGTTGGAAGAGATTAATGACAGTGTTCTTAGGAAGAATGAGGGGATGGAGAGTCAATTGTCATCAATGTTGAATGTAAATGAAGTTTCTACCACATTTGTAGATATGGAAGATGATGATGATTGTTTTGAAAGCTCCAAAGTGTGTGAGGAGGATGTTAGAGAGTCTATGAGTGAGGAAAAGGGTGTAGAGATGGATGTCCCTAAAGAGAGTTTGCATTTTGAACCTTCTTCCCAATTTGAATTTCGTTCCATTGAGCCTTTAGATGGAGTTGAAGAGAAACTAAAATTTTTAGCTTCTCTTAAAGTTGAGGAAATGGTAATTCAAGTTATGAAGGATGGGGCATTGCAATTTTTGAAGCGTGGAGATGTTGTGAGGAAAGAGAGAGATGATGAGGAGGATGAAGTAGTTTCCATGGGAGATTGGATGTTTGAGGGTGATGAGAACCAAGAGGTTTTGAGTGTTGAAAAGCCAATTGGAGAGTCAATTCCCCCACCCACCTTCCTTGATGGTGATTTCATTCCGCCATTCTTTTATTTTGAAAACCAATCTTCTTCCACCACATCTCCTTTGCATGATAACCATGGTTGCTTTGAGGGTGAGGCTTTGAGCTTAAATGATTTTGATGAAGATGAGGATCAATATGAGAGGATTGAGGAGGTAAAGCTTACTTTCGATGATTATGAAGATGAGAGTGAAGTGTTTGGTGAGGTTGAGTCCCCAACTTCTATATCAAATCCATTGCCTTCCTCTTTCACCTTTGATGATCCTTTCTCTTCTACACTTTCCACCATTGAGATGGATGAGGCCTTTTTAGAGGGAGATTGTACTTCTCATGTTTATTTTGAGCTACCTCCCAAGTTCGACCCTTGATGAGCTTTCTTTGAACCTTGATGATGATTTGAAGCTTTTGAGAGCTCATTTAGGGTGTGAAGTTTATGAGGAGAATGTGATTGAGAATGAGCTTAATTTGAATGATGATGAGTTGGAGGAGAACCCTTTGGATGTGAGTTCATTGGATGAGAGAGCTTGTGTTTCTATGGTTAGTGGTGTAAGTGAGCAACCAATTCCTATTCCTTCACCTTACATCTCATTCTCAAGAAAGCTTGATCTTTTTCCCTCCTATCCCATGTCATTACCTTCTTTTCTCAAATCCCCTTTTCTTAAAGAGCCTTTAGTCCCCTAAGTGCCTCATTTGATGACCTTTGAGGATAATGGTGGGATTTCCAACCAAAAATATTTTGTTGAAAAGAGTATGCCTTCTTCTTTTTCTTTTATTTCTCTTCCTTTTTCTTACATTCTTGTTTTTCCCTTCTCTTCTTCCCCTTCTTGGCATACCTCTTCTCAACCCAATAGGTGTGCATTGTGCTTGTTGCATGCCTTCACTTTGTCATGTGCATACTTGCTTTCATATGAAATGTGTAGTAGTTCATTTGACAAGCTCTTGCGTTCATTGCAATACTATTTTACTAGAGCGGTCAAGCTTGGACCTTAAGTAAGCCTTTCTCAGGAAGTAACCCGTGTTTTATTGCTTTCATTTTCTTTTCTTTTTAGATTTGATTTTCTCTCATGAAAATGTTTGTGTGCCGTTTTCTAGGTACATGACTCGATATACTTCGGTACATTGGCTTAGATCAAGAATCAAGGAAGATTGACTCCTATTTTGCTAGCATATAGAAAACAAGATTCTATGATAAAGGAAAATGGCTTTGAAAGGTTGAATTGGGTCAATTGCGGGTATTTACACCCACCCAACATCCGGTAATATCTTTCCTTGCTCTTTCTCTAATAGTTGATGCCTTGTTGGACATGTGTTGGTATTGTTGGATTGATCTCTTTGTTTTCCCCTCCCATGTTATCTATGATTTATGTTTGAGCATGTTGTCTCATTCGAGCTTGGGAGAGGGTATTCTATCATGTTTGGTGGGATGTTGATTCATATATGCCATGCACATTTGTATATACATTTTCATGCTCTTTATTTTGAAAACTCCAAAAAGATTTTTGTTTCTTTCAAGGCAAATTTGCAATGTGTTTTGTTTTGTTCTTGCTTTGGACATAATACTTTTGGACTTGTATAGTTGAATGCTTTTCATCTTAAACGGTAATGGTGTGCACGGTTTGAGAGTATCATTGGTTGATTCTAGGATAGAGTATGCTAAGGTAGTGTCTTTAGAACTTTTGGGACCTTAAAGCCGGATTCTATTTGTTTTTGAAAATGTGCAATTGCTCCCTTTTGATGAATTTGAAACTAATAGTGAGTTATTGCTACAACCATGTGAGGTTTTATTTCTTCTTGCTTTCAACATTTCTTGATTGAGCGGTGCATGGATCCTTGGATATTGTATTCTTTATCTAGATTTTGATTTTCATCTCCCGAGATCGCGACCGAGCCATTTAGGAAGGACAAAGGCATCTTTTCGAGGTAGTAAATTTTACTTATCTAGGATAGTTTTCTATTTCTCTATTTTGGGTTTTCATTTGCATACTTGCTAACCATTTGAGCCTTATATCCTTCTTTTCAAGCCACATCTTTAGCTTTTAAGCCTTTTGTTTCATTCGTGTTTCCATCATTGGTTTTTGTGAAGCATTTGGTCTCTATTGTTGGAGTTTTGGTGGATGAGAATGATTTTCTTTTTGATTCTTATAATGAAAGCAAGTTTGTGTTGTACATATTTTGTGAATAAAAAGCAAATGCAAAAGTTGAAAAAGCTATCTATAGTTAAAAGAGGCAAGGACAATGAAATAAAGTGAAAAAATGAAAAAAAAATGAGAAAAAAAATGAGAAAAAGCAAAGCACATTCAAAAGGTTTGGCAAAAATTGAAAAAAAGTGAAAAATGAAAAATTCAAAAAATATTTTGATGTAAGTGTCTTTCTCCCTATTTTAAGCATTGAGGACAATGCTTTAATCAAGCTTGAGGGGAAGTGTTCTTACGCTTTTTGTACATATGTTTGTGATTTTGGCTTTGAATAGGCTTGGGGGTGTTGTGTTTTTGTTTGGTGATTACTTGGTTTTGGTGTTGAGATTTGGCTAATCTTTGCTTCACGATTTAGGTATACTACCAAATTTCAAATTTTAGCCTACCCTCACCCTTATTGCCCTTAAATTACAACCTTTTCCAAGACCTTTTGACCTTTGTGATTGAGTCACTAGTCGGTGGAGGGAGATGTAGGTTAAACTTATAGAGCGGTATGCAATAGTTGAGACGTCGAGTAGCCTCAAATCTCTTTCTTTTTCCGGTTCCTTCGAGGAACCATTGAGATGCTCGCTAAAGGTAGATTTGAAGCTAATTGGGAGAATGTGCTAAAAATGTTTTGAGATGAAAGTGAATTGCGTTTCATTAGTTCTCTATGCTTAGCATGTCCTATGTTTCAATCAACCTTAGATATCTTAGAACGTGCACTACCTTACTTGTTTAGAAAGATTTGCATTCATTTATACTAATGCATTTGCAAAAAGTCCATTCATGAACATTTGTTTTCTTTTTGCTTCTTTTTCATGCTTTGCCTTGTTTGTTTGGTTTGTGAGAGTTATGGGTTAATCTCTTAGGAAACCCTTACGAGAGCATCACTTGTCCTCTAGGGCGATCTAGGGGTTTAAATGGCTTGTCTTTAGTTGCTAAAATTGTCCGTGATTCCTACGAAAGTGAGTTAGTGTATATTCTTGTCTCCTCTTCTCTTTTGTTTGTTTGAATAAGCTCATCATTTTCTTTCCCTTGATTTTGTTTTGCTCGAGGACAAGCAAAAGATAAGTAGGGGGTATTTGATGGGTGTCATAAATGGCACCCATTTGATGAGTATTTAGGTTGTTTTTACCTTCTTTTCATAGCTTTCCTTCTTAATAAATGCTTAGTTTTATGCTTTTGTTCTTTGTTTTACCTTTTCTCTCTTATTTTGTGATTTTGTGCATTTCTATGGTTTTTCTAGTCTTTTCTCCTTTATTTGCTCTCTTTTCGTGGTAGTAGGTATTGTACGAGGTTCGGGTCTTGATATGGATGGATTACTAAAGTGGAAGATGCCTTTGGAGTAAGCTCATGGCAATAGGAAAGCTCAAGATGCAAGGAAGTGGATTCTCCATGTTCTAGGTCTTGCGCTCTCTAGCCGCGCTCTCATGAAGGATTGATGTTGAACCCACCGTCAAGCTTCTTTGGATCTGCCATCCTTGGTGTGCTCGCTCGAAGTCCCTTAGTGAACGCACGAAGCCTCGAGAAGAACCGAAGAAACCTAGAGAAGGCGGGCGCACAACCATCCCGCGCGGGCGCGTCGCTTCGAGTCCCTGTTTTTGCTTGGCTTCGTTTCGCGCCTCTATTTATACCTTGTAACCCAATTTTTAGACGGGAGGAGAGGAAATGAGAGATAATCTTTGATCATAATTTTAGCTTAGTTGAGAGCTTCTTTCTCTAATTTTTGGGGTTAGTTTAAGAGTAGATTTAGAGAGAGAAAGTGAGGAATTTCAATGGTGATTGAGAGATTGAAGATTTAATGGTGGCAATTGTGTTGAAGATCTTTTCTATTTTCAATGAGCATTTCTAACTCTATCTCATTTTATTGCTTAGTTTAATATTCAAGTTTGTTTGGATTGATTTTGATGTTTGATGCTTGATTAGTGTAGTTGTTTTTCATATATTGTTGATTCTTGATTTCCTTAGTTGTTAATTAATTAGATGATGATGTTAGAGTAGTTGTTTGGCTAGGGATTGGGTGAAACTTGTATGATTGATTGATTGTGCTTAATTTGGGAATTGTGTTGATTAATTGATGAGATTAAAGTGATGAATTGAAATTGTGCATGTGTGTAATTCGATTTGGCCTTGAGAATTATGCTAGATTGCATTGTGAGTCTACATTGATACGGACCATTCATTTGTAGCTCACAATTGCCGATTGAGTTCGGTTAGTGACGTTCCTAGTTAGAGTCTATCGTAGTTGGCGCTAGTTAGACCTCTAGGAGATAGCTTGTTGAGCTCTTTTGATTGCTCTTACCATTAGTCTTCGCAACCTTTGATTTGTATGTTGTTCCCGAGTTTCTATAATTGTCATGATTACTTGTTGATCCCCATTCCCTAGTGTTTTATTTGTTTGGTTGTTTGTTTGTTAGTTTTTAGTGTTCTCTCTTATCTTTGGCTTCGACCTACCTTAGACGCATAATTAAGAGCGCTTGAACATTACCGTTCCTTTGGGTTCGACCCTTGACTAGCCTCTATACTCGTATTTAGGTTTGTTAAGTGTTTATAAATTTGTTTAGCTCTAGGGAAGATTAGTTAACTACCTACATTTTCCCTACATCAATAAGCACATTAAGGGAACCGTCAAAGCATATAATGCTATTCTAAGGTCAAGGCTTGGGTGTCCAAAGGTACCATATCTTAAGGGACGATGCACGAATCAATCACTCAACGTGTTGACCCATGACATAGCCCTCCTAACATTTTGTTGGCGATATTGGTGGGATGATTGTTATTGATTTCGGGATAGAAGCCTAGTGTTGGCAACCCCTAGTCAATGAGCCAATCCCCAATAGTTAAAGTGTGCTATGATTATGCATGATGCAATGTTGCTTGATTTGGCTTTTACTTTTGTGAAAAAGGAAGATATTATGCGTTCAAGTCTCGCTCTCTAACTAGAGATTTTCCAAGTTAGTTCTCATTACAACCCATAGGTAACCTGGTGTTGGAAACCTTGAACCATAACTAAGAACTAATCTTGTAACCTCTAAGCCCCCAGTGGAGTTGCCACTGTAAGGAGGATGTGCCCATCGTAGGGGATCCTTCTCCTTAAATGCCCATGGCCCTTTAAAATCCTAGGACCTAACACAGGGTGTATTAGGATTTGAATTCCTGATTGTTTGGGAGACCTTGAATTAGAATTGATCCTATCATTACGCTTCTTTGTAAGAAACAAGTAGAAGTCGCCAATGAGTTTTAGGAAAACTCATAAACCTCGTTTATGGCTTTCTCCCAAGTAGAGTTCAAGGGATATTTAGCACGAATCGTAAGTTTACCCATGCCCAAATTGGTCTACGTGTACCAAAAATGAGTTTGGGAGCGAGGGTACTAAAATAATGTTCCCTTTAGCGGGGAATCGCTATCCTAGCCCTAGTGCGGCCTCTACTAGCTCTTCCTTTCTCATAATTTCATCACCAAACAATATATGCAACGTGATACCTTAAAACTAAGTTAGTTGATTTTATTTACACGCGTCAATCATGTAGGAATTACATTTCAAAAGTTGTTATTCTTACTTAATCAATATTCGTGAAAAGAACAAGAAATAAACAATGTTGGCCTTGACTTAGGTGATAAAACAATCAATTAAAATACTCAAATTCTAGTCTTGAATAACACAAGAATGCTATGTGAATTAAATTAATTAAAAGTTTTTTTAAAGCGATAAAAAAACACTATTTATTCAATTAAAGTTATTTAAACAATAAAAGAAAAGTGAATTATCTAAGTGATCAGGAAACTAACCGTTCTTCTTTTATGTTAAATCTCCGTTTAATGCGTTTATGGACTTTATTTCTTCTTTGTACCTCCAAGGATTTCAATGGATTCAATTAGGGTTGAAAAGTATTTTGGAAGAGAGAAGAAAAGTAGTATGATAGTAAAAGAAGTTTAGAGATTAGGGTTTTGAGAATGCTAGGGTTAGAATTTTGATTTTTTTCGTCCCCTTTATGGTTGAACGAAGAACCCTGGCCTATTTATAGGTGTAGGAATCTAGGTTTAGGGTTTTCGAGCCGCGCCTTTAGGTGGCGCGCGCAAATCTCTGAGTCACGCTGGGTGCCACGGACATCTCAATGAGTTGCGCGCACCTGTCGCGCGCAACTCACTGAGTTACGCTCGATGCGGTTTGCCTCATACGAAAATGCGTTTTTAAAACTTCCATAACTTTTTATTGTGAAGATGAAATAAGGCGTGTGAGATATCATTGGAAAGCTCTGAATGTCTACTTTCCAATTCCGTTAAAACTAGGTTAAAATATTTTATGGATCAATAGATATGGACGTTGGAGTGCAAGGGTGTCGGTTTTAGGGCCCGATTTAGTGTTTTGATAATTACTTCTTCATTTAACTCGGAATTAGGCTTATAATATACCGTTGGAAAGATCTTTGAAAGGGTTATCCATCTCTATTGGCCTTGCATTGAAATATTATGGTTGGTTTATCTGATTGAATCGTTATTTAACCATGAAAGATCTAGTGGATCCAATCATTGCATGTGACGTATTTAGGTTCGTTATTAATCAAGTTTAAAAATGTAATGAGCACGTTTTAGGCCTAATTAGTACTCGGACAAGGCTCTAATATAATTTGGTCTCAAATATGGGCTTTCACTTACTTCATAATGCATTTCATAGTCCATAAACACTTCGACTTTGATCTAGCATGAAGAACGGAATTTTGAAGTAGGTCACTACAAAACCCAGCGATGCGTGACCGAGCACAGGGTGCACACAGATCGCGCATAAGTTCCTGCCTCAAATCTGGAATTTTGAAGTTCATTGCTGCGTGCCTTCTCAAAGTCGTGTGCGCCCGCGCACAACTTTCTGCCTCAAATTTCTTCTCTTGAAAAACCCCTGTGCGTGGGTTCTCACAATCCTGTGCGTGGGTTTAAAATTCCTTGATTTTCAATCCTCTTTCTCTCATAAATGAACATGGAAAATCCTCAACCAAATAATCCAATCACCTATCAATCAAAATTAACGAAAATGAGACTAAAATAATAGAAGAGGGTAGAAAGAAGTAGAAAAAGAGTTAGAAACACGGGTTTCCTCCCGGAAGCGCTTTAGGTTTACGTTGTTAGCTCGACGCTCCTTGAGCTAAATCAAGGAGGCTCAAACGGATGATGCACATCAAGAAGTGTTGTAGAAGTCGGCTTACCAATGGGATATCCTTCACAATAGGGCTTGAGTCCGTGACCATTAACCTTGAATGGGGGATGCTCGTCCTTAGAGATCTCATAAGCGCCATATGGGAACACCTTTGTGAAGACGAATGACCCACTCCATCTCGATCTAAGCTTGCCCGGGAAAAGCTTCAAGCGAGAGTTGAATAAGAGAACCTTTTGGCCTATGGCGAACTCTTTCTTAATAATTTGGGCATCATGCCAAGCCTTGGTTCTTGCCTTGTACATGCTTGCACTGTCGTAGGCATTCATCCGCAACTCTTCCAACTCATGAAGCTCTAGGATTCTTTGCTCACTCGCACTATGGAGATCGAAATTGATTTGCTTGATAGCCCAATGAGTCCGGTGCTCCATCTCTACGGGTAAATGACAATTTTTTTCCATAAACAAGCTTATAGGGAGTAGTCTCTATTAGAGTCTTGAAAGCGGTCCTATATGCCCATAAAGCGTCAATGAGCTTAGAAGACCAATCTTTTCTTGTTATAATCACCGTCTTCTCCAAGATGACCTTGAGCTCTCTATTTGTGATCTCCGCTTGACCACTCATTTGAGGGTGGTAGGCGATTCCTTTCTTCTGAGACACACCATACTTATCGAGAAGTCTAGTAAAGGTGTGATACTTGAAATGCGACCCTCCATCACTGATAATGGCCCTAGGAACACCAAATCTTGGAAAGATCACCTTCTTGAATAGATTGACCACCATATTTGAATCATTCGTAGGAGAAGCCACGACTTCCGCCCATTTAGAGACATAATCAACGGCTACCAATATGTACTTGTTTCCTTAAGAAGAAATGAAAGGTCCCATGAAATTTATAGCCCATACATCGAGGACCTCGAGCTCAAGGATAGGGTTTTGAGGCGTTTCATCCTTCCTAGAGATGTTCCCCGTCCTTTGACACCTATCACAAGTCTTGACAAATTGCCAAGCATCTTTAAACATAGAGGGCCAAAAGAGCATAGATTGCAAGATTTTGGAGGCGATCGTTTGAGCACTCATATGCCCACCACAAGGAGAAGAAAGGCACATATGGAGAACACTTTGAATCTCACCTTTGGGGACGCATCTTCTTAAAAAACCATCAACCCCCCTTTTAGACAAAGTGGGGTCATCCTAAATATATCGCTTGGCTTCATGCTTGAGTTTTTAACGTTGTTAAGAGGTGAAGTCTGGAGGTATGGCACTACAAGCCAAATAATTCACTATATCTGCATACATGGCTCCGTCTTCTCCTCAAGAGCATATAGAACATCATCCTTTAAAGAATCTTCTATTGGCAAACTGTCTTCATGAATCCTTGCACCGCCCAACCTAGAAAGATGATCCGCCACCACATTCTCGCCCACCTTTTTATCTCTCATTTCATAATAAAAATCTTGAAGGACTAAAACCCATCTCAACAATCTTGGTTGAGTCTCATTCTTGCTTATCAAATATTTGAGAACCGAGTGGTCGGTGTACACTATTGTCCTAGAACCATTGAGGTAGGTTCTAAATTTCTTAAATGAGTGGATAACGGCCAAGAATTCCTTCTAGGTAGTTGTGTAATTCCGTTGCGCATCGTTGAGTGTCTTGTACAAGTAATGTATAACACGAAGTCTTCCTTCCTTTTGTTGTCCAAGGACCGAGCCAATGGCCTCATCGCTTGCATCATACATTAGTTCGAATGTAAGAGACTAATTCGGTCCTTGAACTACCGGAGCGGTGCAAAGTGCTTCTTTCAACCTACAAAACGATTCTTGACAAGCATCATCAAACACAAATTCTTTATCTTGTTGTAAGAGGGATTTGAGAGGTTTAGCAATCAATGAAAAATCTTTTACAAAACGCCGATAGAACCCAGCATGGCCAAGAAAATATCTCACTTTCCTCACATTGGTGGGGGGAGGAAGTATTTCAATGACCTCTACCTTGGCTCTATCCAACTCAATGCCGGCATGGGAGATTTTGTACCCAAGAACGATCCCACTCTCTATAATAAAATGGCACTTCTCCCAATTTAACACGAGGTTAGCCCTCTCACATCTTTCTAGACAACGAGATAGGTTGGATAGGCAATCTTCATAGGATGTTCCTCCAACGAAAAAATCATCCATGAAGACTTCTATTTCATCTTCAATCATATCACTGAAAATTGACATAATGTACCTTTGAAAGGTGGCGGGGGCATTACAAAGCCCAAAAGGCATCCTACGATTCGCAAAGGTACCATAGGGACATGTAAAAGTCGTCTTCTTTTGATCCTTAGGGTCAATCGGGATTTGGAAGAATCCCGAATAACCGTCAAGGAAACAATAGAAGGAGTGCTTTGTAAGCCTTTCCAACATTTGGTCAATGAACGACAATGGAAAATGATCTTTGCATGTACTGGTGTTGAGTTGGCGATAGTCAATGCACATACGCCAACCGGTAATAAGCCTAGTAGGAACTAGTTGATCATAATCATTTTTCACCACCGTCATGCCACCCTTTTCTGGCACAACTTTTACGGGAGGTACCCACCCAATCACTATGAGCAATTGGGTAAATAATTCCCGCATCTAGAAGCTTAGCAACTTCCTTCCGCACAACCTCTTGCATGGAAGGATTAAGCTTCCTTTGCCTTTACCTAACAGGTTTAGCATCTCCCTCTTGATTAATTTTGTAAATTCATAAGGATGGACTTATACCTTTGATGTCATCAATGGTAAAACCAAAAGCCTTCTTGTGTTTTCTCAAAACATTGATCAAGAGGGAGGTTTGCTCCTCCGTTAGATTAGAAATGATAATTACGGGAAAAAAATCATTTGAATCAAGATATGCATACCTCAAGCCCAAAGGTAGAGGTTTTAAGTCATCCTTTGGTGCTCCCTTACCATTGAAGCTCTCTTCTATTTCTTTAACATGAAAGATGTCATGAGTTAAAGGAGCTTCTCTCTCCATGCTTGCATACTTGCACTCCCTTTTGCATTCCTCAAGCAAATCCTCATAAAATTGCATGTCTTCCTTGTGAGCACCTATCTTGGATTCATTCAATAACACACTTTCAAGAGGGTCATTAGTAGCATGCAAAGGGGAGTATTTGGGAAGAGAGAAGAAAAGAAGTATGATAGTAAGAGAACTTGAGAGATTCTGGTTTTGAAAATGATAGGGTTAGACTTCTGAATTTTTTGTCCCCTTTAGGGACCCTTTAGGATAGAATGAAGACACCTATTTATAGGTGCAGGAATCTAGGTTTAACGTTTTAGAGCCGCGTCGTCAGGTGGCGCGCGCAACTCTCTGAGTTACGCTGGGTGCCGCGCGCAACTCATTGAAATACACTCGGTGCGGTTTGCCTTATACGAAAATGCATTTTAAAAACTTCCATAACTTTTGATTATGAAGTTATATTAAGACGTGTAAGATATCATTGGAAAGCTCTGAATGTCTACTTTCCAATGTCGTTAGAATTAGGTTAAAATATATTATGGATCAAAAAAATGGCTTTTGGAGTGCAAGGGTGTCAGTTTTAGGGCCCGATTTAGTGTTTTGATCATAACTTCTTCGTTTTAACTCAGAAATGGTCTTATAATATGCCGTTGGAAAGCTCTAAGAAATAGCTATCTATCTGTATTGGTCTTCCATAGAAATTTGATGGCTGGTTTATTTGATTGGCTCGTTTTTTAACAATGAAAGATCCATTGGATCCAATCATTGCATGTGACGCATTTGGGTCCGTTATTAATCAAGTTTAAACATGTATGAGCACGTTTTAGGCCTAATTATTAATCTGAAAAGGCTCTAGGATAACTTGGTCTAGCATGAAGAACGGATTTTTGTAACATCATCGCACTTCCTGTTGGGACAAGAGGCCAAAAGTAGATGTCTACAAAACCCAGCGATGCGCATTCGCGCACGCAATCTGCGCGCCTGCGTAGGGCGCACACAGGTTGAGCAAAAGATCCTGCCTCAAATCTGAAATTTTGAAGATCATTGCTGCACTCTTTCTCACAGTCATGCGCGCCCGCACACAACTTCCTGCCTCAAATTTCTTCTCTTGAATAACCCCTATGTGCGGGCTCTCACAGTCCTGCGCGCCCGCGCACAGGGTCTTCAAAATTCATTGATTTCCAATCCTCTTTCTCTCCAAAATTAACGAAAATGAGACTAAAATAATAAAAGAGGGTAGAAAGAAGTAGAAAAAGAGTTAGAAACACGGTTTACCTCCCGAAAGCGCTTTTGGTTTACGTCTTTAGCTCGACACTCCTTGAGCTAAATCAAAGAGGCTCAAACGGATGATGCACATCAAGAAGTGTTGTAGAAGTCGGCTTATCAATAGGATATCCTTCATAATAGGGCTTGAGTCGGTGACTATTAACCATGAATGGGGGATGCTTGTCCGTAGAGATCTCATAAGCGCCATACGGGAACACCTTTGTAACGATGAATGGCCCACTCCATCTCAATCTAAGCATGCTCGGGAAAAGCTTCAAGCGGGAGTTGAATAAGAGAACCTTTTGGCCTATTGCGAACTCTTTCTTGATAATTTGGGCATCATGCCAAGCCTTGGTTCTTACCTTATACGTGCTTGCACTATCGTAGGCTTTCATCCGCAACTCTTCCAACTCATGAAGTTCTAGGAGTCTTTTCTCACCCACACTATGGAGATCAAAATTGATTTGCTTGATAGCCCAATGAGTCCGGTGCTCCATCTCTACGGGTAAATGACAATTTTTTTCCATAAACAAGCTTATAGGGAGTAGTCCCTATTGGAGTCTTGAAAAAGGTCCTATATGCCCATAAAGAGTAAATGAGCTTAGAAGACCAATCTTTCCTTGTTCTAGCCACCGTCTTCTCCAAGATGACCTTGATCTCTCTATTGGTGATCTCCGCTTGACCACTCGTTTGAAGACCAGGTTTCCTACTAGAACACAAACAAGGGAACCAAGGTAGAAAATAGGCAAAGGAGATAAAAACTAGGAAAGAAGAAGAACAAAAGAAAAGAGGACTAAAGATAAGAAAGAGGGTACAAACAAGCTACAAGTCAGGGAAAAACCATAAAAACAAGCCTTTAATCGTGGCATAAATGCCACTCATCATGGGGTAAGAATGTGTGTTGACTACAGAGATCTGAACTAGGCAAGTCTAAGGGACGACTTCCATTTATCATACATCGATATTATAGTAGATAATACAACAAATCACGCGCTTCTCTCGTTTATGGATGGATACGCAGGATATAACCAGATTCTCATGGCTGAAGAAGACATGGAAAAGACTACATTTATAACACCTTGGGGCACTTACTGTTACATGGTGATGCCATTCGGGTTGAAAAACGCGGGTGTCACTTACCAAAGAGCAGCAGCTGCTTTGCTCCATGACATGATGCATAAAGAGGTTGAAGTATATGTGGATGATATGATTGTAAAATCAAAGGACCGTCCAAGACACAAATAGCCTTTAGAAAATTCTTTGAGAGGTTTAGAAAATATAACATAAGGCTAAACCCAGCCAAGTGTGCATTTGGAGTCACCTTAGGAAAACTCTTAGGCTATGTCATTAGCTCTAGAGGAATAGAGATTGATCTAACCAAAATAAAAGAAATCCTGTCAATGTTACCGCCCAAAACCGAGAAATAAATTCGAGGATTTATTGGCCGGTTGCAATACATAAGTAGGTTCATATTTAAACACACTACGATATGTGAACCAATATTCAAGAAACTCAAAAAGAATGAACCAGTGATATGGAACGACGAGTGTCAAAAAGCCTTTGATAAAATCAAAGCCTATCTCGCTAATCCTCTTGTATTAGCACCTGCGCTTTCAAGAACCTAACTGTTACCAAAGAAACAATGGGAGCTATGCTTGCACAAGAAGTAGAAAGTAAAGAAAATGCCATATACTACTTACGTAAAAATATGTTCAAGTATGAAGTACGCTACACACCGCTTGAAAAATTATGCCTCGCATTAGTGTGGGCCACAACCAAGCTAGGAAACTACATGTTCGTCCATACGGTGTATGTAGTATCTCGAATGGATCCTCTTAAATACCTCTTTGGGAAATCTACACTCAACAGGAGAATATCTAGATGGATAGTTGTAGACACCTAAAAATGTCTCCCCAAAACCAAACCCGATGATGAAGAACCTTTCATAGCCATTATTGGGCGGGTCGAGTATTTAATCCCAGGAGTGCTTAAAATCCATGTTTAATCAAACTGAGGTCACAAAATAGTCAACGGATCAGTCCTAATTTTTAGTCAAAGTATAGTGCAATTTGTATTTTGGCCGAACCCTTTTTAATTCATTTCGTATTATTTATTAATTGAGCTTGATTAATGAATAATAAACCTACATAGCCCGAGATTATGAAACGACACTTAAAAATACCAATCTTAATTAGGTTAAAAGTGAATTTGGAAGCATTTCTGGAAAAACTGTACACCGCGACACGGTAGATTATGCCGCCCCACGGTGGACAATGCCGCGTCGCTGTGCACATATCGTGACACGAGATTGTTCTGTGTTTTCTCCGTGTACACACACGCGCTTTATTATTTTAGGGAAAATTCTGTACCGCGCCACGGTGTAACATACCGTATCACGTCAGGATAAAATTAGGGTTTTTTTTATCTTTTCTAGGGTTCCTTGTGATCCCTTACTCATTTCCTCTATAAATACGAGCCTCATTTCTGCAGTTCAGGGCATAAAGTAATTCTATGTTCTCTCTTCTATGGTCTAGCCTAAACACTAGCCTACCTTATTTTCTCACAATACTTCCCCCAAGCACTCCAAGGAGTCCATACTTTACCCGAGGTTCCATCCTTAAACCAAGGCGTGAAAGGTAGAACTGTTTGAGGGTTTGTCCCCAAATCAACCTTAATTTAATTTCAATTATTGTTTTATTAATTTCCTTGAAGTTACTAACGCGTTTATTGTTTTGTAGTTGCAAGCAAACAAAATCAAAGTAAGGAATCATGTTCCTTTTATTTCTATCATTTTTCTAACAATTTTTATTATGTTTGTCATATATTAATTGTTGGATAATTGTTGAATTGCTTCCAATATTAATGTTAATTTTATTATATTTATTGATCACTATATTGCATGTTTAACGGGAATATGTAATTGAAAGTTAGGACTAATAAGATAATTTGGACGATCGGTTTACGTTCCTTTTAATCTTGTTATTAATTCAAGTGATCACAATATTTTGGAATATATATTGCATTAACATTCAACCAATTTAGCATAATAATAGTCTTCAGCGAATTGAATATTTTTTTTATGCCTTTGAGATCGCAGGAATACTTTTCGCTATAAGAATCGAGTAGAGGCAAATACGGGCGAATGTGACTCCATGACTCACTTCGTACCATCATCCCCAATCTCCTTTCGTGGTTTCGAACCATATGGAGTTAGTAATCTCATGGATTATGAATGGGGTGTAACCTTCACGGGTCAATCGTTGTTACCTATCGTTGTCCCTTTATTCGTGGTTGCCTTTTATGATCCGTGAACGGTTTATAAATTTCTTAAAAACTTGTTGGCGGCTCCCTACTTTATTTGCCCCTAATCGTATATGTCAATTCCCACTTCCTATGAGTGCCAAGCATATTCACACATGCTTAACGTAGGCGCACTTCAAACAACGCCTACAATTTGGTGACTCAGCTAGGGAGGATTCTTGGTTACTTATCGATTTGAGTGATCGGTATTTAATTAAGATGAGTGGATGAGACTTGAAATATTCTTGAATCGCATCCTTGTGATTAATTTGGCATTTTTGCATAAGCATAGACGTTTTGACGTAGTATTCAAGTCTGTCCTGTAGGAAAAATTGGATAACCTGATCGTGAACGAAGAAAACAGAGGCACCAGTCAGATTTCCTGACTGCCGCTCCACGGTAGGGCATTCCGTGTCACGGAACAAGGCACCGTCACGCGGTGTTCAGCACCGCGACACTATATATTTTGCCGTGTCGTGGCAGTCCTGGAATCTTTCCAGTTGTTTAATTTTTTATTCACAATCGGCTTCCTTCAATTTTTCTGAAAAACTGTATGTGTTCTACATGCGTTTTAGCCCCGGGGAATTTAAGCTCTATCAACCCAAAAACGCTCATGGCAATAAGGGTTCATCCGAGTCATTAAATTCACCCAAATAATGGAGTCGAGTTCGATTTAATTACGAACTTGCGAAGCCGTCCGTTGGCATATACTGTTAAGGGAGGCTGCCTTGCTAACGCGTCCAAACTCTTAACCATGGTACCCTTTGACACCGAAAAGCTTGACCCTTGTCGAACATAGATCTTGACCTTAGGTTGTGAACTTTTTCTTTGCATCATCGTGACTAAGTGTTACTTGATTTATTTGTTACTAACCCCAAGCGTGTTTGTTCATTTTGTTTTTTGGACTAACCTATGACCGAGGGTTTTTATTCCACATAAAATTTAGTACAGACATAAATCGAATAAAATTTGGAAAAATCACAAAACTGAACCTGGAACTGTGCATCGTTTCACGGCAGATATGCCGCGCCACGGTGTGTAGTGCTGCGACATGACGCTTTGTACCGTCTGACGGTATGCAACACTGTGTCACGACAGTTAGCACCGTGACACGGTGCCTAGGAAAAGTTTCCTGTTAGTCTTTTTTTTTATGCATACTTATGTGATTCATATGTCCGGTTTAATGTCTTTTCAAGCTGTACGGTAACCTCCCGTCCATAACCTCACTTAATCACTCATAAGTCATGTCGAATTCACACACTTTTTTGTGAGTCATGCACCATTTCGTTCATGACCGTACATTAGGAGGGTCTTGTGTTTCTCTCGTTATTTTTAGGGAGTAAGTCGGATGGTATCCTCCCGTACATACTTTTACTTTCATTTTCTTAAAAAAAAAAATCAAAAAATTTCTTGCCTTTTTCTTCTTCTGGATAGGTCAAGGTTGAGTCTAGTCATTAAAGGTGCGTTTGTTTTTAATATCGCAGCGCTTGGTCGAGAAACAGAGGTAGATTGTTACGATTCGAATCACTACCTCAAAAACCTCTTAAACCTAAGAGGTGTACAAGGAAACCTCCGCAATCATCTCCATAGAATCCACCTTCGTCTCCAGTTCATTTTAAGTTCATTCCAACGGCAACTAGGGAAGATGTCGAGAACATCAACAAGTCCATCGAGGCGCTCACTGCCATGGTGCAAACTCTCACTACTAAGGTCTCCACTATGGAACAGACTAATGTCACAGTGGCTGTAATGGACAAGATTAAAGAACATGTGAGTAAGATTTCTGAGGACTTCACCTATGTGGAGCGATTTGCCACTTCTCTGACTCTCAAGGACAAGCTTCCTGAGAAGTTTTCTATTACTGATATCCCAAAGTTCAAGCCTAATAATAACCCTAGGTTTCACTTGAAGGCTTTTTCTGCGACTATGGCTCTCAAAGGATTAGATGTAGCACTCTTCCCTACTGTGTTCCCTCTTTTCTTGGAGCACGCTTGTCATCAGTAGTTTTATTCTCTAGATTCCAAGAAAATTGCGACTTGGGACGATTTTAGTGAAAGCTTCATTAGTTGTTATAAGTGTAACATCCAAGCCAAGACTTCTGAACATGAACTCTCCATTCTCAAACAGATGGCGAATGAAGGCTTCACTACATATCTGAATAGGTGGAGAGAAACAACTACACTCTTGGTGGATCCTCCCAAGGAGAAGGAGACGGTTCACCTCTTTATTCTGAATCTGACTTATAATTACAAGCAGCATTTGAAGTTTCTGCCTTTGAACACTTTTGAAACCGTGTACGATATTAAGATCAACATTGAGGATGACTTGATAAAGACTGTAAGTAGCAATAATAACAATAATACTTGGAAAAACAAGAAGAACGACAATCCTTCTTATTCGTCTTAAAAGCCCAACAATGCTACCAACAACATCAACCTCAATAATGTGTTGGCTCTCAATGCTCCTACTCAGAAATTCCAAAGGAAAAGGAGGGTTTATACATCTTTGGGAATGAGCTATGATACCGCTTTTGATCTCCTACTATAGGGAATATTTCAAGCATCTCACACTTGAGCCCCACTGTGATCATACACTTAAGCATGGTGGCGTCCAAAGGGAAGGAAGCTAGAGCAAAAAAGTCGCCAACAAGTTTTAGGAACTTGTAAACTATTCACAGGGTGAAGGTTACACCCCTTCACGATCCATGAGATCGCTAACTCCATGGTGGTTTGGAACCATGACTGGATCTTCGGGGATGAAGGTACAAATCCAACCTAAAAGAGATTGAATCTGCCCTAAAAATAGGCCTCTACTTTACTCTTCTCATATTCATGTGCGCTTTTTGACTAACATACAATCAGTATATTAATCCTAAACCTGTTTAATCTATGTTGGTTGAATATTAATGCACAAACAAATCTATTATTGGCGATCACTTGAATTAAAATCACATTAGCCTAAATAAAATTATTAATTATCTTTTTAAGCATGATTACAAGTACAAATTCCCTTTACTCCTGCAAGAGGAGCGTGATCAAGCAATAATAACAATAACAAGCAACAATAACAACAACAATAATCATCATTATAATAATAATATTCTCATCAAAGCATAATTATATTAGCAATATCCAAGGCATGATACTAATAAGATTCATAACAAATCCTAACATGTCGCTACACAATAAAGATCAAAGCTTTAACCCTAACATGATAGAAGAAATAGGAAGCAACCTAAACATGATACTTGAAAGCAATAAAAGCATCCTAACATGATACTAGGTATTAATATATTTTAAGCATGATTTCTACATCAAAAGAATAATTAAGTAATTAAATTACTTACTTTGATGCCTTGTATCACTTTATATCAATACAATACACACGTTAGTAACTTCAATGAAAATTTTAAATCAAACAATTAATTTAAATAATTGAAATAGGGATTTGGGACCAAATACTCAAATTATCAACTTTTCAAGTCTAGGGTGAAGGCAACTTCGAGCATGGCTAGGGGCGGCTAAGGCTCGTGAATGTGGTATTGTATTTGTAAAGGGAAAGCTAGAAAGAGAAAGAATAAGCTATTGCTCAAGAGAGAGAAGAGAATAGAAAGATGATTGTTGATGAATGTGAAACGGGGAAATACGATCCTTTTTATAAGGAAAAAAGGTCCCGAAATGATCAGAAAAAAGGTCGAGTTCGATTCGGAGTAAAACTGCTCCCATCGTGGCACGACAGGGTCCATCACGACGCGACAGTTCCATCGCGGTGCAACAGCTTCATCGCGGCGCGATGGAGCTGTCGTTTCACGATGGTCCACACGTTAACTCAAGGAGTCCTTAATATAATTAAATTAGACTAATTAACGTCCGTACTTATCTTATAAAATCAGATTTAATCTTTCAAAACACTTGTTTTATTCCAAATTAAATTCTTTATTTTTCTAAAAGATATAATTACAAATTCTAATCCCACTAAATTCAAAATAACCTCCTAGATTATTCTAGAAATTTGAAGTCAATTCTAATAAATTTAGGAATAATAATTAATGGACCCTCTACTTGATCATTGGGCCGTATATAAACCTCATTTCAGGCCCAATTTAGTATTATGGCCATAACTTCCTCATTATTCATCGGAATTGGTTTCATAATATATCGTTCGAAAGCTCTTTTCGAGCCCAATCCAACTACACTATTATTTGACCCTTATCACGGACCAAACTAAAATGGACTGGACATTTCACATAAGAAAAGTAAGAAAAGAAATATTTTTGAAAACAGAAAGAAGTATTTTTATTAAACGACCGTATCACAAGACTTTTCACATTTCACCTTGCTCGATATCAATGATGTGAAAGATATTCATCATCGGGTTTGGTTTTTGGGGAAACACAATCAGGTATCTACAGAAGCCCCCACTTTGACTGAGTTTGGAGAAAAGTAAGTTTTGAAAACAAAAGTCGAAGTAGCAATGGGGACGGAGAATGATTCAGAACAATCTGCGATCCTAAATCATTCTTGTAACGCTGATACCTGCCAACTACCGTTAGTTAAACAGATAAGTTAATTAAGAAACGCGTATCTTACACTGTCGAGCAGACGTCTCTAGGGTAATCGATTTGTTGTTGTATTTGTTATTGACGACCTCTGCAGTGCCTCGTGAACACCATCTGAAGGTAACAGTGCCTCGTTATCTTCATTTGCTCATGAAAATCCTCCATAGTACCTCGAGAACATCGTCGAAGGTGACTGTTCCTTGTCATCTCCAGGGTTGTGGCAATACCTCGCCACGGCTACCTCGCCGCTATAGACAATCTCCTTTCTACTTCGGGACATCGTCGAAGACCGTTTCTTGTAGCCATCTTCAGTTTTGTTGTGACAATCTTCCTAGGAAAATCATCGAAGACAATCGCTTGTTGATCCTCCGTTCGCTAGTGCTTTGCTGATATATTTTGCTGTGATTGCTTGCTGTGCCAATATCTCGGCGCATTTTGTAATGAGCCGGTACTTTGGCGCTTGTGCTTGCTTGTGAACCTATACCTCGGTGCTTGTGATGAGACAGTGCTTAGGCGCTTTAAGCTAAGTGAGATGATCGTCGTATGGCCGATCAGTTACTGCGATTGCAATCGAGCTGAATATTAATTATGTCAATTTTCTTATAGGGGATAACTGGCGTACCAAGGAACCCTATTTGCTGAATAAGGTCCACATAAGCATTACGGGGCCTAATAATGGCATTGCTGAGGAAAGGAGGACAGATCTGTCGTGGCGCGACAACTCTGTCGAGGTGCGATGGTTCCATCGTGGCACGATGGGGTCAGGTTTTCCGGAATAAAACCTCTTCTTCCTTATTTCGCCGTTGCTGCTTTCTCTTGCTCGGTTTGGCTCGAAACTTCAAGTCACTCGTTCTTGCTCGTTTCTCAACCAAATTCGCTCAAATTTTTACAAATCGAAGCTCTCGATCTCTAGTTTTCCGATCTATGCAAGTTTTTCTCTAACTCCTCCTTGTTTGGGAGGATTTCGTGTGTTCATTTGCGAATTTTCAAAAAATCCGAAACTTATTTTGCTTCGTTTGTCAAATTTCTTGCCATGAGATTACTTGTTCGTGAGAGCAATGTGGTTTGTTCTTCGTATTCTTGCTAGCTATTCATGCTCAATTTGTCACAATATTTGTCATAGTATTGCAAGAAATTGTTCGATTGCTTGAAAATGCTATTTTTGCTTGAATCAAAAACATGCTTTGTTTTAGTATTACGTACTCTGTTTATTTTTACGAACATAGTATCATGCGGCTAGGCGAACCTTAGATACTATTTGAACCTTTTATTTGCTGTTTTCTTGCATAATTAGCATGTCTCGACACCGCGGTTCTGACTCACGTTCTTGTGGGGCTCACCGAGAGGACGAGCCCGTCGATGCCGGCGAGGGGACTTCCACTAGCCTTGCGGAGTTCCCTGAGTGGGATGGGTGTACCTTGTACTTTGCGCCCCAGTTCCATATCTCAGAGTGCATTTGGCTCAAGATTACCGACGAGCGAGTTCGTTGCCACGGTTCAGGCAACGACACCATAGGGCAGCTGTATGATTCTTACTTTCACAACAACGGAGAGTTGCTTGCGCTATGGGAGTCTTGTGGTCCGACTCCATTATTAAAGACTACTCGGGCTCTCTATTCTTTGAAGTCGAGTTGTTTCTTGGTTCATGCTTTGGTGGAGTTCTTTTGGGACACTACCAACACGTTCCACTTTCCTTGGGGCAAGATGATTGTCACTCCCCTTGACTTCTTTATCATCACCGGTTTGGAATTCCGGTCAGCTGTATTTCCTTTTGGTAGTAATACAACCCTTTTCTCTCCTGAGGCAGAGGAGCTACTAGGCCCCATTGTTATTCGGGCCCGCGGTGAGTCTCGACCGTTATAGATGAGTAGCCGATCGATTCACCGGTCTGTGCTAGTAGAGGCTTTTTAGGATGATGCAACTGAAGGATTTATGTCTTCGTCATGTGCAATTACTAGATATATAAATGGATCAAATTATGGAGATAATTAAGTTCGTACATTTGGGTCGTCGTTATATCATAGCTAGAGGTACTAACGGTCTTTGGACTAGTAAAATAGGCCAAAGCCCACTTGGACGGATCCTATAAGGTCACATAAAGGGCTTAGATCTAGCACGAGAGGACGAGGCCCATGATGGGCCTCTTCCCCTAGCATGGCCGGCCATATGGAGTAGTGTGGAGGGTTTTGGGCTTCGTGACTTGGTCTAATTATAATGTGATTATAAATAAACAAATTGCCTAGTGTTTCAGTAATGCAATACAATTTAGTGATCAGTTTGATTAAACCCGAATTAGCAAACACGAAGCCAACCCCTCTCAAATCTCTCTCTCTCACACGACTCTCTCTCCTCCCCGGCGCCGCTAAAGGTGATTCATGGTGGTCGGTCTTGTCCGTTAAAGGTGGTGATCGCGGTTCTTCCCCTTCACCCGACCAATCTAGTATTGGTGGACGGCTCGTTCGAATCCCGTGGAATAAGTAGAGGAGGAACGCTTGGGGTTCTATTTTCTCCCTGATTTTCCTGTCAAATAGCTTCGTGGAATTCACGCTTCAAAGGTATAATTATGTGTCTTGTGTGTTATGCATGCGATCTTGGGATTAGGTGCTTTATTAATATAATTCATGTTTTTTTCCGCATAATAGTACCTATAAACTCCTAGAGCAACCACCTTAGAGCAGCGGGTGCGCATCTTCGTTTTGATTATTCTGTCAGGGTCCTTCTCTCCTGAAAAGGGTAGCCGAGTGCTGCTCTACTATTTGTCTGCTCTTCGCGACCTTCGAGCAGTCGGGACTTTTGTCTAGGCCAGCTTGGCCTATGCTGACTTCCTGCTGGGGTTGCGACTTGTCTGTCGTCAGCGCACTTTTGACGAGGAGGTCACACTCTCTAGCTTCTGGAGGGTCGTAGAGGTATACTCTATTCCTCTTGACAAAAGGTTTATCTTTGTCGTTTCGCTTTACCGACGTTTCTGTGTTGTTATAGGTATGGTTCTACGAGTATATGCCATCTTTGGCGCTAGCCAGGCCTTCACTTTGAGGGCTCCATATTGCTGCTAGCTGGAGAGGCTGTTATACGGACCAGACTGCTACTGCCCTTATTCGAGAGTCGCTTCTCTCGGTATGCACTATTCGTCATTTTGTCCACTTTTTTGAATAGGATTCCTACTCATGAGTGTTTGTCTTGCAGGGACCTGAGGTTAACCTTCGTCCTTGGGCTGATTTTGACGTCCCCGCGCTAGTTGCCTAGTACACAGCTCAGCGACGCTACTTTTAGGGGACATATGATGTTGTGGTATACTTGGGCGAGAGAGTCGCGATTCAACACTCTTCGGAGTCCTTTATCGTTCCTACCTATCCTCCACGGCATATGATGGACTAGGCGGACCTGAGAGTTTACATGGGTAGGTCACCAGCTAGTACGAAGTGGCAGCGGCATAGCCATCCGAACCGGAGTTATGGCGAGAGGCTTTTGCCGCGGTTAGTTCCACCACCTTGCCCGTCAGAGGAGGTAGAGGTATATTTTGCATCATTTGATTTTTTCCTTTTGGTAGCCCCCAGGAAATTCTAATCACTTAGATCTTATTCTTGTAGGCTGCGGCTACAGCTGTAGAGTTTGTACCTCCACCGGTGTCCATTACTTATCCGGGATCTTTCGGCCCGGTTGAGGAGATGATTCCTCTGGCCCCTGAGGAATGGCGCTTTATGGAGAGGTTGATACCTTGCCACCAGACCTGGGTGAGCCATGTATCATCATTTTGTTTGCATGTTCTTTGATTGTCCTTGACTTTATTGCTTGATAGTTTTCTCGCGAAGTGATGACGAGGATGGCGAGAGGCATGGATGCCTTTCGTTATCAGCTCGTGAGGTTGAGTCACCGAGCTAGCTGTCATCGTTCGAGTGACGGCATGGAGGTATTTCTCTTTGACTTTTTATTTTATTTCTGCTTCAATTATTTTTCTTGTATTTGATTTGGCTTGTTTTCTTATTTCAGCCTGTTCCTCCATCACGTACTTGTATGAGACCCGAGGATCGGAGAGAAAGATCCGGGTCTGGCTCGAGGCGTCGTCGCACTTCGGTTGGGAACCTGAGTGGTCGAGCGGAGTTAGATCAGACTGTGGTAGTGAGGGTTCTGGGTCTTCTTCCGAGGGTGCAACGAGGAGGCCGATTGGTCAGGGAGACACGACATCAGCTCCTTTTGCAGGTGGTGGGACGTACGAGGTTGGCTCGTCATCGCAGCAGCCATAGCAGCCGGGACCTCAGCAGGGTGAGCCAGGATGGGTTGGCCCTACTCTTTTGTTCTCGACCACTTGTGATCTTGATGCTGGTGAGGGATTGAATCCTCGGGCTGTGCAGTTCTTGGATACATTTGGGGTTCCTCCGCAGTTACGTCCTTCGGCGACGTAGTTGTACCTGTGGTTGTTTTATTTGACTTTGTAGGACTTTGATTTATTTGACACTTATATTAAATATATTTTACATACATCTTATGATTATTATGTTATTTATCTTTTACATTTTGATTTTTCATTTTATGTGCATGTAAGTGTGTGCAAAATTGTAATTAATTTTTTACGCAAAAAATTCCGTCATTTTTTTTTACTAATGGAGGGTATCCGACTTCCTCCCCCAGAAAAGAAAAAATAAAAAATAAAATTGAGTTTGACTAAAAATAAGCTTTAATCAATTAAACTCAAAATAATCAAAAGGGATAAGTGTTTGAATGAAAATTGCCAAAAATAAGTTTAGATAAGGCTTTGAAAAGAATCAAAACCGTAAAGTCAAAGTACGAATCTGAGTCAAAGTCGGATAACACACGGCCAGCTTAGCGCGTTATTCTGACGCGGTGAAAATCGAACCATCGCGGCGCAACAGTCGCGGCGCGATGGTCTTATTTCTCCGAGTTCTTTTGGGATTCGATTTTCGTAAGGTTCTGTTTATCAAAAGCCCCCAAATTCGTCGATTACAGTATAATTCGAGCAGATTAAAATATTTAGTTTATTAATTTTCACTCAAAATAGCCATGTCTAAGACTTTTAATGATTTTACTCGTGAGTGGTGCCGGTCTTTGACTGCCAAAGACAGGAAAGAGCTTGACTTTTTTCACCTGGGGGTTTATATGGTATTAAGGGGGTAGATATTGACATAGATTTTATTCATACCACCTTAGAATATTAAGATTCAAATACCCATTGCTTTAAATTTGGTTATGATGAAATATGCCATTTACTGGAAGAATTTGGTGCCATTTTTGGCTTCCCATCTTTAGATCTTGCGGTAATTCCTAAGGTAAGCGAATATTATTATAAGGATTTTGAGCGTTTCCTTAACCTTAGAGAGAGTTACTTAAAAGACATAGTGCATGGGAATGTAGTAAATTTGAAAGAATTTGCACGCTTTTATTTTGATAGACCACGCTCTGAGTCTTTTCATGTTTTAAGGAGGAGGGCTTTCCTCTTTTACATGTTTAGCCAATATCTTCTTACTAGTGGAAATATCCATGAGGGTCAAGCAATTGTAGCACCTGTCATGGAGCAAGTTAAATTAGGGAGAAATCCAATGCCATTAATTGTTGGAGAAACTATGCTTAGTTTAGATGAACTAAAAAGAGATCCGAAAGCACCCCTTAGAGGTTCTCTAATTTTATTACAGGTAGAAAATCATTACATTTAATTACAGAAATAAAAAATATTTAATTTTGTATAATAATACTAATTTTTTTGCATTGAACTTTCACAGATTTGGCTAATCGAAAGGCTTGAATTAATTAGCCCTCCTGACAATATTGAAAAGTATACACCTAATTGCTTTGTGAGAAGGAAGAAGCGCTTCTCCATAAAGATGGGCCGCCGGGAATGGAGTAGAATCTTTGAAACTCGCGACTTTGCCATTAAATAGGTTGTTCCGTGGTGGAAAATTGAGAAGATGGTTGGTGTCAATAAACAACCTTTTTGCCGTCTTCCAAGTTTGTCCAAATTAACCTTTTACTACCCTTCTAGAGTAAAAAGACAATATGGCCTTGCTCAAACTGTTCCTTCCGAGGATCTTGTCGCCCTTATGAATTTCCCATTTCACAACTTATAGAATGATTTGATGACTATTAGTGTGCTAGACCTTTGTGAGAAGTTGTTACGCAAAAAGTTCCTCCTTCTTTGTCTAGAGATGTGAAGCAGTGGTTACTTGATAGATCTCAAAAGGACAAGAGCAAAGTCCGAAACATGTATAAGAGTAGTGAAAAGATCGTCTAGGAGATAAGAAAATTCCTCCTAAAGATCGTCTCGGTGCAAGAGTTGAATTCAAGACTCCTACTATGCCTAAGAAGAAAAGTACTACTAAGGAGAAAAGAAAAGCTGACTCCACAGAAAAAAGAAAGTATGGGTTGAAAAGAAACATGGTGTATTGGCTATAGGTGAAACTATTAATACTAAGATTGGTGCAGATCTAAGGGATCTTTATTGGTGAAAGAGATAGACGATGAAGAAGAGGCAAATAAGAATTGGAAAAGGGCCAGAAAAGAGAAGACATATTAGAGCATTGCTTTTACTATCAATTTATTAGTCAGTTATTGTTTTTAAGCCTTTATTTTAATTCCATTAATAATGTAATTTTACTTTTATTAATGTAATTAAATTGACTTTTTACATTGAATATTTTGTTAAAGCAATGAAATCGATTTGAATTAATTTCGAAAATCGTTCGAGTACAGAAGTCGAAAATTTCCCGAAATACGCCGAAGTTTGCCCAGTTTGACGAAAACAAAAATGGCGCCATAATTTTGGATTCATCGCAGCGCGACAAACCTGTCGCGGCGCGATGGCTTTGTCGTTGCGCGACAGATCTTGTCGCGAAGCGCTGGATTTTAATTCTGTGCGTCGTTCATCGGAGTGCAAGGGTTTGTAAAATTTAAAGTGGCCGCACCCTGTAAAGGGTTGCCTACATATCGTTTCCTTAGGAATCAGGCCAAACGTAGCTCTTTTGAGTATGTTACTCAAGTTATCAAGGTTAGAATTTCTTAAGTTGGTCAAGGTTCGTCATATTTGAGAATTTCATTACCATCCATATTAGTTAATTTTGCGGCACCTCCTGATAAGATAGTTTTGACGATATATGGTCCAGACCAGTTAGGCCTAAATTTGCCTCTTGGGTCTAGAACATGTTTCCTTAATGCTTTTAACACAAGGTCTCCTACTTTGATGTTTCTTGTCTTGACCTTTTTATTGAAATGGCTAGCCATGCAAGTTTGGTAGCATTGAGTATGATGTAGAGCTTCTAGTTGCCTTTCATCGAGTAGAATTAGTTCTTCATATCTTAATCTAGTCCATTCAACTTCATCAAGTTTACTTTCCAACGCGATGTGTAGGGAAGGTATTTCTAATTTCACAGGTTGTACGACATCCATTCCATAGATAAAGGAAAATGGCGTATTTCCAGTGGATGAACGAATTGACGTGCGATAACCCCAAAGAGTGAAATGGAGTTTATCAGGCCAATCCTTGTAATTCTCTGTCATTTTTTCAATGATAGTTTTTAAATTCTTATTAGCTGCCTCTACTACGCCATTTGCTTGAGGCTTGTATGGGGAAGAGTGATGATGTTGAATGCCATATTTTTGAAGCAATTCTTCACATTCCGCTTGAAAGTGAGTTCCATTGTCACTTATCATTTCATGTGGGACTCCATATCGACATATGATGTTCCTTTCGATAAAGAGTGCTACATGTTTTACAGTGAGTTTTGCATATGATGCTGCTTCAACCCATTTTGTGAAGTAATCAATTGCTACTAGAATGTATTCATGGCCTCCTGTCCCAGGAGGAGTAATTTTTCTAATGATGTCTTACCCCATGTTGAAAAGGGCCATGGTGATGTATAAGTATATAGAAGTGATGGAGGAACATGTTTTAAGTTAGCGTATATTTGGCATTTAGGGCATCTTTTTACATATTGATGGCTATCCCTATTCATGGTAGTCCAATAGTATCCTTGGCGCATTACTTTTTGGGCTAGCATTTTTCCATTCATGTGAGTTCCAGACACTCCTTCATGGATTATTCTCATTGCTCTTTGAGCTTCCTTTTTGGCTACACATAGGAGAGCTCTACCTTTAGGTACCCTTTTATGTAGCTCGTCATTTATGAGCACATATTGGGAAGCCAAAAGTCTTAGTGCTCGTTTAGCTCTTTTGTCAGCGTGAAGTGGATATTCCCCTTTTGTGACATAATTGAGGATGTCAGTATACCAAGGTTCTTCCTCCTCTTCTTCTTCTCTTTGAGCTACCTCATCATCTTCTGTGGCTTGGATGTAAGCTGGTTTATGCCTTTTCTCTATTGTTAAAGGCATTTGCTCAATTTCCTTAGGAATTATAACCATTGAGGTTAGTCTTGCCAAGGCATCGGCAAATTGGTTTTCTTCCTTAGGTAAATATGTGTATTCTACCTTTTCGAGTTGATTAGTAAGAGTTTCCAGGTATGTTTGATAAGGAGCTAAGCTTTCACTCCTTACTTTCCATCTTTTGGAAATCTGATTGATGATTAGAGAAGAGTCTCCAAATATTCGAAGTTTCTTTACTCCTAATGCCAAATCTGTTTCGAGGCCTACCACACATGCTTTAGATTCCAGGGCATTATTGGTAACGTCGAAATCTAACTTTATGGAGATTGGGATGTGTTCTTCTTTAGGTGATACTAATAATACTCTTACGCCTTATCCTTTTTGTTTTGAGGCTCCATCGAAGTATAACGTCCAAGTATCATCTTCTGTAACCATCAAGCCTTTTTCTGGAAAATCATTCTCAGTATTGGTGTCAGATCTTCTATTGGGAAATCTTCTAAGAAGTCTGAGACCACTGATCCTTTAATAGTCTTTTAAGGCATGAACCTTACATCGAATTGTGCTAAGTTTACTATTCATCTCGATATTCGCCTGTTAAGTGTAGATTTCTAGAAGAGATACTTAAGTGGGTCCATTCGAGATACCAAATAGAATGTATGAACGAGCATGTAATGTCTTAACTTGGTTGTGGCCCACACTAGTGCGAGGCACAATTTCTCAAGTGGTGTGTAGCGTACTTCATACTCGAGCATCTTCTTACTTAAGTAGTAGATGGCGTTCTCTTTACCTTCTATTTCTTGTACAAGCATAACTCCTATTGTCTCTTTAGTGACTGTTAGGTACAATCGAAGAGGGATTCCTAGAAGTGCTAGAGCTAATAAAGAAGGATTAGCAAGATAGGCTTTGATCTTTTCAAAGGCTTTTTGACACTCATCGTCCCATATTACTGGCACATTCTTTTTAAGCTTCTTGAATATTGGTTCACATATTGTGGTTAGCTTGGATATGAAATTACTTATGTATTGCAACCGGCCAATAAATCCTCGATTTTTCTTTTCGGTCTTGGGTGGCGGCATTCACATGATTGCTTTGATCTTAGTTGGGTCTATTTCTATCCCTGTAGAGATAATGACATAGCCTAAGAGTTTCCTGAGGTGACTCAAAAAACATACTTTGCTGGGTTTAGCCTCATGTTGGATTTTCTAAGCCTTTTAAAGAATTTTCTTAGGGTTACTTGGTAACCGTGTAACAGTAAGTGCCCCAAGGTGTTATGAATGTAGTTTTTTCCATGTCTTCTTCAGCCATGAGAATTTGGTTGTACCCCGCGTACCCATCCATAAACGAGAGAAGTGCGTGATTTGCCGTGTTATATACTAAAATGTCGATGTGTGGTAAAGGGAAGTCGTCCTTTGGACTTGCCTTATTTAGATCTCTATAGTCGACACATATTCTTACCCTTCCATCCTTCTTAGGAATTGACACCACATTTGCGACCCATTTGGGGTATTAAGATACCCTAATAAAACCCGCATTTATTTGTTTTTGAACTTCTTCTTTTATTTTAAGAGCTACGTCTGGTTTCATTCAACGTAACTTTTGTTTTACAAGTTTCATTCCTGGAATTAGTGGTATTTTGTGTTGAGCTATCTCTCTATTTATTCCTGGCATATCTTCGTATGACCAAGCAACACATCAATAAATTCTTTTAGTAGATTAATTAAATCGGTTCTTTCTTCTTTACTAAGAGTTAGACCAATTTTAAATTCTATTTTAATGGTTGGATCTTTTGAGAATCAATCGTTTTGGTGTCTTTAATTACTGGTGTCTTGTTTTCAAGTGTTTCCATTGCCTTAATTATTTCTTTATCACTTTCATTGTTAGTTAAGCAATGATCGTCATCTTGAGTAAGGGAATGACACGAGGAGTAAGCGAAAGAAGACATGTTATTGAATTCAGAAATCATTACATCAAATAAAGTAATGTCCGTTAGGACTTTGCTATCCTAGGAGTAGATTTTGAAGTAGAAGGGAGAGAAGGAGATGCTACTATAGAGGGTTTAGAGGACTCGACTACAGAAGTCTGGAATTCAGACTCAGACTCAGATGATTTAGACTCGTCGAACATTGGTCCTTGTCCTGTTATTATGGAGATCTTTCTTCCACTAGGCATAGTCACTTTCACGGTCTTTCGCCATCCTCGAACTACTCCTTCTGCCCGAGTAATGAGCTTTGTAGGACCAAAGTCTTCGCTTTGCAAGGCCGTTTGGATAAGCGCAAAATTATCGTCGATACGCTTAGGCTCATTTTTCTCGTAGCCAAAGAGTAATCCCATGACATTAAAATCAAAACATGGGGGTGCTTTCTCTTTGTGAATAGGGGTTGGAATCTCATCTAAGAAATTGTAATCCAAGAAGATTTCGAATCCTGGTTGTCTTATCCCATCTTTGACGAAGGGCTTAGGAAATTCGTAACATGGATAGTCCTCACCCTCTCTTATGAATTGACCATTTAGCGTGAGCGGATATTGGTCCATTGAGATTGCTTTCTTTTGAGTACAAGCATTCCTCCATGTATTAATTTTCTCCCGGGCTTGCTTATAGTCTTAGGGAGTCGGTTCGAAACCAAGTCCAAAAATATCTTATTTAGGAAGGCCAGGCGATCCCAATTGTGTTGCTACTCCTTTCTTCTTTCCTAGAGTCATTCCAGGAAAGTGTCCTTGCTTTCGGAGTATGCCATTGACTGTCATGTTTGAATGGAGGTCATAGTGAAGAGGGGTCTTCTCATCTTCGTCGATGAAAGAGACCTCTGTAGCGTTGAAGCCCCATAAATCTTCATCATTCTCGTCAATGCTCCACATTTATGAGGGGTTGTCAATTGCTTTGATCCTCATTGGGGAAGAATCGATTGTGACGGGAATTCCTCCAACTATAGCCTTTACTTGTTGATGAAAGGATGAAAGGACGGCCTTAAGTTCATGAAGCCAAGGGAGTCCCAATAACAAGTTAAACGAGGCTTTGATGTCTACCACTAGAAAATTAGTAGCATGCTCAATAACTCCTGCCGTGACATTAATCGTTATGGTTCCAAGAGCTTGGCGACGAGTGTTGTCATAAGCTCTTATGCCTTGCGTAGATGAAGATAAGTCTTCATCTCTTATTTCTAACATCCTTGCAATTCGAGGTGGGCAAACATTAATCACTAACCCATTATCTACAAGAGTCATTGGGACATTCATTCTCTTGTAGATTACTTGAGGTTCAAGGCTTTATTGTGTTTATCACCTTCAGGAGGTAAGTCCTTGTCAAAAAAGGTGATTAGATTAATGGGACTAGGGAGATCACTCGTAAGGAAGTTAGCCAACCCCTCAAGAGTGGTTTTTGAGTCTATTCCTACTTTAGCTAAAGCATCCATTACCACGACTCTATGCTCACGGGATGTTGCTAGTAGTTTCCATACATTTATCTTGAATTTAGTCTTCTTAAATTGTTTGACAACATCATTGTCTTCTATGATTAGCATGGGAACTTGTTGAGTAGTAGGAATGGGTTGCATTATGGTAGGAGGTTGTAATCTCCCTGATGTTGTAAGGACATCGATAGGGGAATCCTCTTCATCCCAAATGTCAGCGACCGGATATAATGAGAAAAGTGGAGTATCTTCTATATCTTTGAGGTAAACGTCCTCATCATCACTGTCCCACACTCCATTAACCAATTCTGAAAGTACCTCTTTGTCTGGTGATGAGTGACATTTATGGCACTCATTTGATCTCTTTTTGGATGAATTTCATTTCATTTTATTACTCTTTTCTTTAGTTTTCCTTAGTTTTATTCTAGTTTTCTTCATTTTATGCTTTTTGTAGTTAGTTTCTCTATTTTATGCATTTTCTAGTTTACTTGCTATTTTTCCCTTTTACTTGCTTTTTATCCTTTGTTTGTAGGTTGTGATTGATTGTCCAAGGATTCCCGAGCTTCCTCTCCATGGTCTTTCATTGTTTTTCATGTCTAATGCTTGTGCAAAGAGTTTCAAGTCAAAGGGGGATCCAAGGAGCATGCTTCAAGGCCTTGTATATGCTCTTTTCATGGCTTATATCCTTCAAGAATTTCAAGAAAGTTGCTGCCTACCTTGTCCTCTATCACCATCATCTATGATGTGTGCACCACATGAGCTAGGACGAAGAGAAGAAAGGGGGGCTGCCAGTTATGTGCGGGCGCATATGGGGAGTGTGCGGCCGCACATGAGGTGTGTGCGGGCGCACCTTTCTGGGTGTGTCCCGTGCGCACTTCTCTCTATCCTCCGAGCGCCCGCACCGGCGTGGGTCTATTTTTGGACGTCAATCCTAACTTCCCCTTTGTATATATAGTTATTTCCTTCCATTTTTAGGAGGGAGATGAGATCTTCATTAGTTAGAATTAGATTAGATTAGATTTTAGAGAGAGAAAAACACTAGTTCTTAGCTTTTTAGAGAGAGAAAATGTGGGTTTGATGATTGATGATTGAAGATTGCTACATTTGGTTTGATTTCTATCAAGTTTGTAAGGATTCTTTACTTTTTAATGCAATTTAATGTTTGATTTCATTAGTATTGTTGTTTAATTTGGTTGATTGATAGTTTGATTGTTTTGGATTGAATTTGTTGGTTTCAATTTGATTTCAATTGATGAATTTGGGAATGATGATTAGTTTAGCTTTGATTTTGATGTTTTTCATGAATTGTGAGTAGTTTTATTGCTAGGGTAGTAGTGAAGCATGTATTGATGATGAATTGAGATTAATTTGGGGGAAATTGATTGAGTTGATAATGTGATTAAATTGGTTGATTAATTTTGTGCATGTGTGTGTTTGATTAGGCTTGATCACCCTTGTTATTCACACTAGATTGCATTGTGAGTTCACATTGATACGGACCATTGATTGTGGCTTACATTTACTCGATTGAGATATCTTGTGATGTTTCCTAGCTAGTGTTTGATGTAGTTGACGCTAATTAGACCTCTAGGAGAATAGCATGATGTGCTCTTTTGGTTGCAATTTCGGTTTTCCCTCACATTGCTTGACTTGATTGGTTGATTCCCCAAGTTGATTGAACTTCATTGTTGATGCATGTGGATCCATTCCCCTAGTGCCTTTGCATTTGATTAGTACAAGCTTTTTGCATTGCTAGCTAGCTTTAGTTCCTACCATAAACCCCTACTAGACTTCGGAATAGCTTGACTTAGGCAATATACATTCGACCTCCATTCCTTTGGGTTCGACCTTGACTTACCACTACACTTCATAGGGGTTAGTTGAGTTATAAATTTTGTTTGATTGGGTGGGGTGGTAGCCCGACGACCTACCGTTCTTCATCCCATCATCTGGTTGTATTTGAACCAATTTCTTACTGTCAATTAATCCTTGGACTAAGTCCTTGAATTTAAAACAGTGCTCTATGGTATGTCCTCCTGATTGATGATAGGGACAGTGGAACCTATCTGTCCTTTTGAGTGATTCAAAAGGTCTTGGCTCGAGAGGTTTGATTTTCCCATTCTCGAAGAGCTTTTGAAACATGTTCTCATATAAGGTCCCAATAGGTGTATATGACTTGTTACTCCTTTTGGGTGTTTCGACTATTGTGAGAGAGAAGAGTTTCCTTTCGGTAGTCTTAGTGGGTTTCATCTTTTTGGCCATGCGCCTTTTCTCCATCTCCTTTGCTTCTTAGATGGCATAGTGAAGTTGGGCCATCGCTGCCCTTTGTTAGGTCATTGCTTCCCTCATTGTGTTTATGAGCACCCATGTATCTTCCTTAGAAGTTGGTCCCTTATTTGGAGGAAAATCACTCATGGCATCGAAGAAAATGTCTTCTTCTTCTTCACTGGCATGAGTTTCTTTAAATGGTTTGATGAGAAGTGATGGGTCAGCGTGACCTTCCTCATAAGAAATAGCCAAGGAAATCCGAAAGTGGAGCATTATTGATGCATGGCTTCTTGCTTGCAGGAGGTAATGGATGTTTATTGCTATCTATTAGATCCTGAATTGCCTCCTTTAACTTCCAGCACTTTTCAGTAGGGTGACCCTTGCCTTGATGATATTTGCAATGTGCGTTGGGATTCCAATTAGCCGTCCTCCTTTCGACTGGTGGATTTCCAAATGGTCCAATAGGAGTTATGAGACCTTTTGCATGAAGATGATTAAATGATGTGTCATAACTCATGCCAATAGGTGTGTAATTTTTCCTAAATGGCTTATTTTGTCCATGATTATTCACAGCTATGACCTCATTCAGATTAAAGGTGCTAACATTGTTTGAGTGGATAGTTTTGGAAGAAGAAGGATTGTCGTTCTTCTTTCCTTTCCAGCCACTGTTGGAAGTGTTAGCAACTTTTTGTTTTGCAAGGTCGTCCTCAATGTTGATTCGTATATCATAGATGTCCTTGAAAGTACTCAAATTGCTTTGGTATTTGAGATGCTTAGAGTACTTTCCTTGGAGGTTCTTGATGAACATCCTTACAGATTCCTTTTCAGTGGGAACCTCAACCATTTTGGCAGAAGTTTCCCTCCATTTATTGAAGAAGGAAGTGAATCCTTCATTTTCCTTTTGCTTCAACATCTCAAGTTCTCTATGGTCGGTTTCAACTTGAATGTTGCATTTGTATCTATCTATGAAAGCGTTTGTTATTGAATCCCAAGAAGAGATCTTCTCTGTATCAAGGAAAAAGAACCATTATTGACAAACAGTTTATAAAGATAGTGAAAACAATGAATGAAAAACCTTCTTATCAATCCCTTTAATATTCATTATTATTTCAAAAGCTCTTAAATGGAAGTATAGATTGTCAGTTGGCTTGAATCTTAGGATGTCATTGGCATTTAATTTCTGTGGAAGAAATTCCTTGTCCATTGAGACCCTTTGTGAGATAATCCCCTGAAACTTATAGTCATTGGAGAGCTTACTCAAGCTTTCTTCCATTCGCTCCATCTGTTGTTGTTTCGTAGGGTCATTGACTTGAAGAGCAATGGTCTTTATCATCTCAGTTAAACTAGCAAGGTTTTGCCTAAGTTCGTTGACTTCTTCCTGAGTTGCCATTTTCTTCTTAGCTTTTCTCTTTTGTCGAATCGGTCTATCAAAGAGTAACACTTGGACGAAAGAATTGTCCTTGATTAAGCGCCCTTCCTTTCTTGACCAAGAGCTGTAAATTTAACCATATTTGACTTAATGACTTGACTCAAATTAACTTTGACTTAGGGTGTATATTTTTGGGAATCAAGTACAGGAGGGTGTATACTTTAGGGAATCAAGTATAGGGTTTAAGCAACATGGTTGGTTTTAATTTGGAGGATTAATATCTGACTTACCCCCCTAAAAAAAATGACGGAAAACACGCGCACACAAGACTCTCTAAACATGGTCACGGTGAACATATTTACAAAGTGTATGTTTAAGAAAGTGAGCGAAATTGACATGCTTTGACACTTGTGTAAGACCATGGGACTATGTTCCTAGACTCAAACAGGGAGTAAATACAGCTTCTGCCGTTAATAAATTAGTTAATTAGACTCAGCGTGAAGACTCAAGAAAAAACATGGACCGTCGCCGAAGCAATGGCGCTGTCGTGAAACGCTAGAGGCCATCGCGGCACGATAACGTTATCGCGTCGTGATGGACACCATCGTGTCGCACCACATGTCTGACCTTCGCGTCATTACTGATGCGTCGATTTGGGCATGTTTCCAGCGTTCTACTTTAAAAGAACAAGCCTAAAGTCGTACTAAGTCAGTTTAAACAATTTATTAGACTTTAATCATTCATATTAATTAATTAATTAAGCAAAGTCTTACATAGTCATGAATTAGTTTATTTAAACTTTTAAACAAGTCAAACAAACGGTTAATGTAAATATGCACAAGAAAAGATGCTCAAGTAGTCAAGTAAGCACAATATGATTCAATGAGTTTGTTACCTAACCATGGCTCTAGTTCTCTAAAGTTCAAGGATAAGGGTTAGTCAAAGAAGGTCCATGGTTATGAGTCCAGATGCATCGCGCGGAAGCCTTACCTTTGGAAGGGTTGGTGCGTATGGATGAGACCCTGCAAGTTAAACTTGCTTCCATGGTTTGGTGAATTCACAAACTCGGATGTACCCTTTGTTGCAAGAAGTGTTTGATTGGGCAGATGGAGTGTGAATTCCTAGAGGGTTATGGCCATATGTAGAACACATATGGGTTTAGAAAAGTGAGAAAAATTCATTCAGGAAGAAAAACCGAGCAAATAGTTCTAGATCTAGTCAAAACAAGAACGCAGATTTCTTGCTCGGTATAGGAAGAACTTGGCGAGAGTCAATAGGGACCATCGTGAGACGATAGCCCTGTCACACCGCGATATTGCTATCACGCCGCGACAGAGCCATCGCACTGCGATGGGCACTGTTTTCTTAGCGCCAGTTCCTACATGCCTCAGCATCTATCTTTGCTATTAGAAGTTTCCAGTTTTTCGCAGCGTTTTTTTATTCTAGTTGTGAATGATATTTCCCAAATTTCCTACGTGTAAAAAATCTATGTTTTTGACGCATTACGGATGGTCTATCCAATGCGGACCTTTTTATGCTTATGCCAATAATGTCAATCAAAATTACAAACATGAATACTTAGATTTTTTCGAGTCTCATCCACTCATTCTAAATTGTTGCCAAAATAAATTTTAGGAATTAAAATAGAAATCCTCCCTATTGAAGTCGTCAAAAAACTAGAGGGAATATTTCAAGCATCCCACACTTGAGCCCCATGGTGATCATACACTTATGCATGGTGGCGTCCAAAGGGAAGGAAGCTAGAGCAAAATAGTTGCCAACAAGTTTTAGGAACTTGTAAACCGTTCACAGGGTGAAGGTTACACCCCTTCACGATCCATGAGATTGCTAACTCCATAGTGGTCTGGAACCGTGACTGGACATTCAGGGATGAAGGTACAAATCCAACCTAAAAGAGATTGAACCTGCCCTAAAAATAGGCCTCTACTTTATTCTTCTCATATTCATGTGCGCTTTTTGACTAACATAAAATCAATATATTAATCATAAATCTTTTTAATCTATGTTGGTTGAATATTAATGCACAAACAAATCTATTATTGGCGATCACTTGAATTAAAATCACATTAGTCTAAATAAAATGATTAATTATCTTATTAAGCGTGATTACAAGTACAAATTCCCTTTAATTCTGCAAGAGGGGCGTGATCAAACAATAATAACAATAACAAGCAACAATAACAACAACAATCATCATCATCACAATAATAATATTCTCATCAAAGCATAATAATATTAGCAAGATCCTAGGCATGATACTAACAAGATTAATAACAAATCCTAACATGTCGCTACACAATAATGATCAAATCTTTAACCCTAACATGATACTAACATGATAGAAGAAATAGGAAGCAACCTAAACATGATACTAGAAAGCAATAAAAGCATCCTAACATGATACTAGGAATTAATATAATTTAAGCATGATTTCTACATCAAAAGCATAACTAAGTAATTAAATTACTTACTTTGATGCCTCGTATCTCTTTCTATCAAAACAATACACACGTTAGTAACTTCAATGAAAATTTTAGATCAAACAATTAATTTAAATAATTGAAATAGGGAATTGGGACCAAACCCTCAGAAATTATCAACCTTTCACGGTTAGGGAAAAGGCAACTTCGAGCTTGGCTAGGGGCGTCTAAGGCTCGTGAATATGGTATTGTATTTGTAAAGGGAAGGCTAGAAAGAGAAAGAACAAGCTATTGCTCAAGAGAGAGAAGAGAATAGAAAGATGATTGTTGATGAATGTGCATGATTAAAAACGGGGAAATACGACCCTAATTATAAGGAAAAAAGGTCCCGAAACGATCAGAAAAAGATCAAGTTTGATTCGGAGTAAAACTGCTCCCATCGCGGCACGACAGGGTCCATCGCGATGCGACAGTACCATCGCGGCGCGACAGCTTCATCGCGGCGTGATGGAGCTGTCGTTTCGCGATGGTCCATGCGTTAACTCAAGGCCGTACAGAGTCCTTAATCTAATAAAATTAGACTAATTAATGTCCGTACTTATCTTTTAAAATCAGATTTAATCTTTCAAAACACTTGTTTTATTCCAAATAAAATTCTTTATTTTTCTAAAAGATATAATTACTAATCCTAATCCTACTAGAATTCAAAATAACCTCCTAGATTATTCTAGAAAATTGAAGTGAATCCTAATAACTTTAGGAATAATAATTAATGGACCCTTCACTTGATCATTGGGCCGTATATAAAACTCATTTCGGGCCAAATTTAGTATTTTTGCCATAACTTCCTCATTATTCATCGGAATTGGGCTTATAATATATCGTTGGAAAGCTTTTTTCGAGCCCAATCCAAGTACACTGTTATTGGACCCTTATCATGGACCAAACTAAACTGGACTTGACATTTCTCATAAGTAAGTAAGAAAAGAAATATTTTCGAAAATAGAAAGAGGTATTGTTATTAAACGACCGCATCACAAGACTTTTAACATTTCACCTTGCTCGATATCAATGACGTGAAAAGATATTCATCACCGGGTTTGGTTTTTGGGGAGACACAATCAGGTGTCTACACCTACACAGTCAAGGATTGATCATGCCTATTGGGCCGTTTCCGGAGCCCAGACCTGAGAACACTGCTAGCTATGACCCTAACGCTCATTGCAAGTTTCACCAAGGAAAGGATCATACTACCGAGCAATGTTGGAAGTTAAAAGATGCAATTCAAGACTTGATTGATGCTAATCAGCTTCTTGTCCTTTCAGGGGCCAAGAAGCCTAATATTTAAACAGGTCCTCTTTCTGATGCTTTGGCTATCACAAGAGATGAAGTCTCCTTTGATGTGTCACTAATCATCCAATTTGCGGATGAACCTCTACCAGAAGTTGTTTTTGTTTCAAACTATGAAGAAGTGAATGGAATTTGGGATAGTGACGACGAAGACGTCTATCTCAAAGACATAACCTGATCATCACTTGGCACTGTCAACCATGAAGATAGAGAAGATTGGGGGGACCTTGAGGTCAAGGTTCTCACCAAGAATGGAAGGTTACAGGAACCTAATCCACCTCCACTGCAAGCGCAACCGATAGTTGATCCCATTGATCATTTAAGAAACAATGTGATCAAACAACTGCAAAACACTAAGGTGGAAATGGATGTATGGAAGCTTCTAGCTACCTCCCAAGAGCATCGAAAGGCTGTGATGAATGCTCTAGTGAAGATAGGAGTTGATAGTGATATGACTCCTTAAGGGCTAGTCAGTTTTCTTACTACTGAATTACGAAGTACTAACAATTTGATTTCCTTTTCTGATAAGGATCTGCCCCCGGAAGGGGATCAACATAACAAGGTCTTACACCTTACTGTGGTATGTAGGCAAATGAATGTTTCTATGAGCGTAGTTGATAATAGCTAAGCAATCAATGTATGCCTGCTGTGTATTGCAAAGAAGTTAGGCATAAAAGATGAATAATTTATTCCCTTTACTCAAGGGATTTGTGCTTATGATATGCCGTGGGTACTATCATGTTGAACATCACTACTGGAGCCATTGAACGTCGCACCATGTTTCAGGTGGTGGACATTAAGGCTTCTTTCAATCTATTGCTAGGGTGCCCTTGGCTTCACGAGCTAAAGGCGATCCCATCATCGCTGCACTAGAAGGTCAAAGCTATAGTTGGAGGGGTTCCAATCACTATTGATGCCTCTTCTATGCGTATCCAAGTTATTGACACTCCCAAATTATTGTCGAGCATGATAAGGAAGACGAGGATCTCTGGGGTTTCTCTCTAGAAGACGTTCTCATGATCGAAGAAGAGGAGAAGTGTCATCTCGACTTCGATCCCTATTCAAATGTCAACGTCAATGCAATTATGAAGAAGCAAGGGCTTTTTCCTTGAATGACCGTTGGACTTAAAAAAAAATGGCTGAATTTTGGGGCTATCCTGATGCACCCAAAAATGACACATTTGGCTTGGGATTCAAGCCAACAAAAGAAGACATAAAGCAAGTTGTGATCAAGATGGTTGCTCGCAACACAGCTCGTAATACAAACAAAGAGATGCCTATGAAAGAAGGGGAAGACTTCCCGTGCTATGAATTTCTCGAACCTTTCGTCTACAATGGGAAATGTGAGCCAAGGTTCGAGGTATTCATGGATTGTGATTTTATCGACGAAGTTGATGTGTTTCAACAGCTCGGGAACCAATTAGTCCAGACGACGATGATGTGAATATTAATCTTCTTTTCGGGCTAGAAAAGAATGAACCTAGGCGCATTGACAATGATAACTCTACGCTCATTCAAGCTGCCGTGACAAGCAAAGACTTCGACCCCTCTGAGTTGATTGTCCTAGCTGATGGTGTCCTGAAGGGTTGGTTCAAAACGGTGAAGATCACTACGCTGAGTGGAGAAAAGCTGGAAGTAACCACCGGCGAAGGCCCCATGTTTGATGAATCTGAATCGTCTGAATCCGAGTCCTAGTTTGAGTATGTTGATGAGCCTATAGGATCTAAGGCCGACCCTCTTTCTTCTATTGAGTTTATTTCCGTAGTTCCTCCTAGCGTCGAGTCTCTTGTCGAGTCTCCCCCATCTATCCCTAATAATTCCGGTGATGTCGCAGCTGACCTTGCCCTCTTTGATGTAATGTTTGAAGAATTCAATAAGATGAACACCTTTGCTTACGAAGCGTGTCATTCCCCTAACCCTGATCAATATTGCTTTGCTAATGATAAAAAAGACAAAGAAATAATAAAAGCAATGGAAAAACATGAAAATAAAACGAAAATTATTGAAGATACAGAAACAGTTTATATGTCCAATGATACGACTCTTAAAGAGGTTTAAATTGGATTAAAACTAAGTCAAGACGAACGCAAAGAGCTAATTAACTTGCTTAGCGAATTTGTTGATTTATTTGCTTGGTCTTACCAAGATATGCCAGGTATTGACAGGGATATAGCTCAACACACGATACCACTCATTTCAGGTATGAAGCCTGTCAAGCAAAAGCTACGGCGCACGAAACCGGATGTGGCTCTCAAAATCAAGGAAGAAATTAGAAAACAACTGGCTGCCGGTTTCATTAAAGTGTCCAAGTATCCAGAGTGGATGGCTAATGTAGTTCCAGTTCCAAAGAAATATGGAAGGGTCATAATGTGTGTTGATTATAGGGGTCTCAACAAGGCAAGCCCAAAGGATGGTTTCCCTCTACCTCACATCAACATTCTGGTTGACAACACAGCAAACCATGCACTCCTCTCATTCATGGACGGCTATGCTGGATATAATCAAGTACTGATGGCCAAGGAAGACATGGAGAAAACCACATTCATTACACAATGGGGTACATACTACTATACAGTAATGCCATTCGAGTTGAAAAACGCGGGTGCCACCTACCAAAGAGCAGCCACAACATTGTTACATGATATGACGCATAAAGAGGTGGAGGCATATATTGATGATATGATTGTCAAGTCAAAGGATCGACTAAGCCACATCATTGCACTCCATAGGTTCTTTGAACGACTCCACAAACACAATATGAGATTGAATCCAGCAAATTGTGCATTCGGAGTTACATCAGGAAAACTTCTTGGCTATATGATCAGTTCTCGAGGGATTGAAATAGATCCCACAAAAGTCAAAGCAATCATGGCCATGCCACCACCCAAGACTGAGAAGGAAATTCGAGGGTTTATCGGATGGTTGCAATATATAAGTAGGTTGATATCCAAACTCACTACTATATGTGAACCTATATTCAAGAAAATTAAGAATAATGTTCCGGTCAGGAGATGACGATTGCCAAAAAGCTTTCGACAAGATCAAAGAGTACCTGGCAAATCCACCCGTGCTAGCGCCAACAATACCTGACTTTCCTCTTCGTCTCTACCTTACGGTCACAAAAGAAACGATAGGAGCAATGCTAGCATAAGAGATCCAAAGCAAAGAGAATGCAATCTACTATTTGAGTAAGAAGCTTCAAGGTTATGAAACTCGGTACACGCCTCTTGAAAAGTTGTTTCTCGCACTCGTGTGGGCCGCACAGAAATTAAGATATTACATGCTCATTCATACAGTGCATGTCGTGTCAAATATGGATCCTCTCAAGTACTTGTTTGAGACGGCAACACTCAATGGCAGATTATTAAAGTGGATAGTCAACCTTGCTTAGTTTGATTTGAAATTCGTTTAACAAAAGGCCATCAAAGGTTCTGCAGTTTCTGACTTCTTAGCAGATTTCAAACTGGAAGAAGTTGAGAAAGAAGAAGAAGAAGAGTATGATTTCCCTAATGAAGATCTACTCATGACCGAAGATGATAGCTGGACGCTCTATTTCGATGAAGCTTCAAACTAAAAGGGTTGTGGTGTAGGAGTCTTGCTCGTATCACCCAACGAAGAACACATCCCAATTTTCATGAAGCTCGATTTTGATGTCACCAACAACGCTGCAGAATATGAAGCATGCATCTTGGGATTAGAAACAGTTGTGGCCTTGGGAATTAAGAAGGTTAGAATATATGGCAACTCGTCACTAATCATCAACCAGATCTCTAAGAGATGAAAAGTGAGAAGTGAAAGTCTCGATACGTATCAAGATCATCTAGAAACTCTCACGAAGCGACTAGATGAAGTGGAAGACACATACTTGCTTAGTTAAGAGAATCAATTTGCCGACGCATTAGCTAAGTTGGCATCAAAGGTGCAAATTCAAAGAGACACAGTCAGAACGCCATTGACTATAGAAAAAAGATATGAGTCGACTTATGTTCACGCACTTGATGATGAACAAGAATCACAAGAAGAAGATGAAGAGCCATGGTATACAGACATCCTTAACTATGTGATGAAGGGAGAATAACCTCCTAACACTAATAAAAGGGCACTTCGTGCTTTGAGGCTCCTGGCCTCATAGTATGTGCTCATCAAGGGAGAACTTCACAAAAGGACCGCACAAGGGAGAAACCTCTTATGCATAGCTAAGAAAGAAGCACACAAAACCATGGAAATCTTCATGCTGGAATATACGAAACACATATGAATGCTAAGATGTTAGTCTTAAAGATTCAACGACAAGGTTATTATTGGACTATCATGGAGAGAGACTGCCACGAATATGTCAAGAAATGCATGAAGTGTCAGGTCTACGAAAATTTACAGCACGTTCCACCTTCGCTTCTCTACACATACACTTCTCCATGGCCTTTCTCTACTTAGGGAATCGACATCATTAGGAAGATAACGCCACCAGGACAAGGGGGACATGAGTTCATCCTTGTATCAATCGACTACTTCACCAAGTGGGTCGAAGCTGTTTCCTATACTAAGCTCACGGCAAAACATGTAGCTAAATTCATCGAAAAAAACATCATATGTTGCTATGGGGTACCTCGCGAAATGATTAGTGATAATGGGACGCATTTCCAAGCCGAGTGCGCAGAATTGTTACAGAAATATCATATCAAGAATCATAGATCATCACCCTACAGATCACAAACAAATAGTGCGGTTGAATCGGCTAATAAGAATGTGAAGACTATCATCGAAAAGATACGGAAAATTACAGAGATCGGCAGAGCAAGCTCACTTTGCTGTTTGGGGGTATCGAACTTCTGTTCGTACATCAACCGGGTCCACCCCCTTCTCTTTAGTCTACGGAGTTGAAGCCGTACAACCAATCGAGTTAGAGATCCCTTCTCTATGGATTGCGTTAGAAAGCCAACTACATGAAGTTGACTGGATCAAAGCGAGATATGATGAACTAGTCTTACTTGACGAAAAACGCTTGGCAGCTTTGCATTATGTCCAAACCTACCAATAGCGTACTGTACGACATTTCAATAGAAAAGTCAAGACTAGGAATATCACAGAAGGTGATTTAGTGTTTAAGGCACTTCGCAAAAATATGTTAGATGCAAGAGGAAATTTTAGACCAAATTAATCAGGTTCATACATCGTCAAGTCCATTTTGTCGGGCGAAGTGGCACAATTAGTAGACATGGTTGGAAACGGCTTCCATAATTTAACTAACTTGGATCAACTAAAGAAATTTTATGCCTAGTTGCATGAGTTCAAGACCCGATAAAGCAACGTTTGGCCTGATTCCTTTTAAGGATATGTAAGCAACCCCTCAAGGGGGCCCGGCCAATTTAAAAATAAAACTCCCTTGTTCGTCAACAAAAATGCAACATACAATAGAGAAAATCACAAAATAACAGGCACTGCACCACAGCAAAAAAACCACGTCGCGGCAATGTCCACCTGGCCACGGCAGGATACACCGCAACACGGCGGAATTAAGGCAAAAAAATGCAATAGAAAAGTGTCGTGTCACGGCATTGGCTACCGTGACGCGGCAAAAACCGCCATGTCACGGCATAAAAGACCGTAGCGCGGTAGACAACTTTTCCGGGATTTTGCAATTTTGTTAATTGTTTTACGATTTTTTTGTTCGACGATTTTTATTCTTCCATTTCGTCCGACTTCTTTACTCGGATAAATAAATAAAATAATAAAAAGTCATTATAAGTTTTAATTAAGGCAAAAACAAATATGCAACTATTAATGAAGTAAATGTCACGACAACTATTGGCATTATACGCCTTATTTAAAATTTAAAACTTAAATCATAAAAGCAAAGCAATATTGGCCTAATCCTTCTTAGCCTTAGGAATTTCTTTCTTCTTTTCAACTAGGTCGGCCTTCACCATTAGTGCGTCCTTAGTAGCTCGAACCGTCACACCCCTAGTAGAACTCTCACCCCTTTTACCTCTCTCAGGTTTCTTAGGTTGTTTCTCTCTATACACTATCTTGTCTTTACCCTTTCCTTTTACAAAAATCTTCTTCTTAGGCATGATAGGAGTCTTAAACTCAATTCCTTGCGTTCTCGGACTAAGACGATTTTCAGGGGGTGAGTTCTTACTTCCAAGACCTTCCTTCACATCACCATCAAACTTACGCGATCCAACTCGTTCTCTCCTACTTCGAGGATTCAATCATGATTTGTATGCACTAGAAAAGGGTGGAGGAGGTTGATTACTCGCAAAAACGATCCACAAAGGTCTTCCAATCCAATATGTCTCATACTTATGCACATTACTTTCATGCAATGATACTTCACGAGGACTATCATTATAGCATGGAACTACTTGTTCAAGTCCATATTGTCACATCAATCGGAAAGGGCAATAAAAAGTCAATTTCGAGTGACTAGGAACACGACAATACGGAGTATCATTCATCCCGACCATCCTAGTGAGTCTCCACCAAGGCACCACCCTTCGAATGGAAAATTCTCTCTTCGCAAAGAACAACTTCCAATCATCATAAGACATGTTTGCAGAGTAATTTTTCTTCTTATGAACTAGATCATTGGGACCATATTTTTCAATATCGTTGGGGGCTTCAAAGAGTTCCAAATGCTCCATAAACCAGATCTGACAAAAAAAAAAACGCAGATCGTCAATATTTAAAAAAAAATGTGATGGGGAACCATGACGTGGCACACAGCACCGTGTCGCGGTAAACGGCACTGTGGCACGGTGCCAGCTATGTGTCACGGTTATTAAATAGAAGTCGTTTTACATGCAACACTACTAGAGAGCCCTTCCTGACGGCTTTCCGGTCAGATTTTGCTTCATCGAGACCACGTAGAGTTTCTCTAAGACAAGTAGGCATAGGGGATCTTCCACATTTAACATGTTCAAGCACAGATGCTAAACTAGCATGTCCTACTCTACCGTTTGCAAATAAAAGCTTGCTAAACATGCAAAAAAAATATATGCTCTCCTACGATATACATGATATGACTCAGAGACAGGACGATTAAAATATAAATTTGCAAGCTTTTCTAGATCTACTTCGTTACCACATACAATCCTATTTAAATCCTGGTAATAATATTTACGCAAAGTAGGCATTGCAACGAGAACTCTAGCAGGGAAGCCAAAGAGGACATATTTCATCATAATCGAACTTGAAACAATGGGTTTCCGGACTCCAATAATCTAAAGCTGCTTTCAGAAAATCATGTTTAATTGATATATGCCTCAACGCTAGTAAACCTCTGACATGGAATAATTCTTGCTCTCTTTTCTATGCATTGGTCGGGAATACGACCAATCACGCACTGTATTATTAAAATTCTGAGACATTATTATTGAAATATGAAATTCTAGTTATTTTATGTTTCGTAATTATGCATATCACGAATTAACTGGTCATAATTTATAGCTAAAAGAGTCCAAAAACACAAAAAATTTATCCACTTGCACGCGTAGAAACACCGCTGCACTATTTGCGCGCCGCGACACGATAAAGGACACCGTGTCGCGGGACTGGGCACCGTGACGAGGCAATATCCACCTGTAACACCCTAGAAATTCCTTTCTTTTAAAATACCTGTTTTTCCCTGTATAAAACTATAAATAGGAATATCTAAGACATTACCGCCACCGTGAAAACGGCTAAGGCAACTATCAAAGACACACAGCGGAAGACTAATTTCAAAACCTTTCAAAACAAGTCAACTTGAAAAAGTCAAGCAACGAAAGTAAAGTCAAACCAAAGTCAAACGAAATAAAATAAAATCAACCTACAACTTAGAACCATATAGGCCCTTATTAAAACCAAACCGAACTCAAAACCTTTTCTTTAGCCACGCATAATAATCAAGTCATAAATAAATAAAGCAATAAACACATCACATACTTATAGAAACTAGCATGATTCGCTCTTCACTCATGCCCATTCATGAAAATGCTTCATCACCCGAAAAGCTTATCTCTACCTATTTCCACTACTCTCCATTAAAAATGGGTCATCATAGGGCCAAGATAAGGACAAGGCCAACAAACACACAAAACACACAATCAGCAAAGCTGAGTACATAAGCGTAATTAACACACTAGCATACAATTCCCTATCAACACACGACGTACCTTGTTGCACCTGTTTTTCAAGCATACAACATTCAATAAAAGTTCTCACTAGACACTAAATAATTTATTTAGCGTTGATTACGCATCGAACGGGTTTCCCACTAACCTCCCCCAATAATTTGAGGTTACTGACTCGGAAGGTAACCGTGCCAGCATCAAAAACCACACATAGGTGGCGGAATTCCAGCGCATAATAAAAATAAAAAGGAATGTATAGCGTCCTGTACTATAGTAGAAGTTATGATCAAATATAAAGTCACATAACTCCCCCCATATGTTCATACTCAAGGTATATACGTTCCAAGAGTTTTGGTGCGCAATCTCTTTCACTTTACGTTATTTACCGATTATTAAACTTGGTGGTGACTCTCAAACCATAATCATTCAATCAACAATAATTATTCAAACAATCAAATATATCAATTTAATTCTTGAATAATTAGTGACCACATAATATTTAATGTTGAACCCTTTTTAATTCTACCTCGGTGCCAATGACACCTTAAATGCATAAAGCGCCACAAATCCTATCCCTCGGTGTTAAAAACACCTTTAGTGCACTAAGGCACCAACATACAATTTATTCCTCGTGTACATAGATACTTATATAGCTCCTTTCCTCTTGCTTATAGCATCAATAAAAATTATATGAACCATAATAAAATTCCTTTTCAATATTCTAAACCAAATTAAACATTTAGTTTAATTAAACATGCTCTTTATCATGCCATAAATAAATATGTGGTTCATAAATAATATTCCAAGCTATTTTCCATTCAATAATCCATCACAAATAAATCATGCCTCATATTTCAATCACCAATAACATCCAAATCAAAATTTCTAATCCAAACCTAGCATGGTATTACTTGTAATCAATTCAACACATTTAGCATGCTACTACATCAACATAATTATGCTAAGTACGCGAACGTACCTCAAATAAGCCCTTAAAGTAGCCTATTACACTACAACAATTTCCGAACCAAGTTTCCTACATAAAGGGACAATAATACTATATTAATTCTCCTTGTATACACAATTTCCAGCAACTTAAATTTACTTTAGACTACTTAAAAAGAATCTGAAAATTATTTAAAAACCCCTAAATAAACTCCTTTTTAATAGGTACTCACACCCTTTCATTAAAATCACAATTATCTCTTTAAAACTAATCAAAATACATCTTTATACTTTAACTAATCAAAAACCCTTTTAAAACTTCATCAAAATACATCTTTATACTTAAATTATCCATAGAAACATTAAATTATCTCTTGCCCTTTAAACTCAAAGATAAAATTTAAAGCATAAAAAAAAACTTCGTTAAAAATCAAAAACTGCCCGAAAATCATATTTAGAGGCTGAATTTGGCCACAAGAGGGTGGTGCTCACTACCAAAGGTAGTGATTCTTTCTTAAAACGCTGTTTTCACATGGAAAACACTACTTTTTTTTATCAAAATCGGATGAGTTCAGAACCTGATCGGGATTAAAACATAATTAATATTAATGAACGGAAATCTAAAAATTAAAACACGAATTTACGTGTTCAAAATAATCTGATATTAATTTAAACTAATTAGTAGTTACAATCACCAAAATTTCAAACATCATTACTATAAAAGCCCTAAATCAATTGTTCGGAAAAACCCTAAAATCGTGATTTTCAATAATTAAAAACCCTAGGTTATAAAATTTACAAAATCTGAAAATTATGACATTTATAAAATCTGAAATTATAAAGTTTAATCATCAAAATACAATTTGATACTAATTAAATTAATTTCAAACAATAAAATCAAAACCCATAAATCAATAATTATAATTACACAAATTAATTAAACAAAGGAGAAAGAAAATAAGACTAACCTTTTTGTGTGGGAAATTTTTTTGGGGATTCATGGTGTATTTATAGAGTAGAGAGTGTAGGGTTAAATTTGGGCTTATAAAAATGTGGGCTTAAGTTATGGGATAGGGCTTAAGTTATGGGTTTTTGAATGGGTTATTCCAATAAGAGTATGTAGGAATAATTTACATTGCCAAATAATTAATAAACGTTTGGCCCAAAATATATTTTACTTTTATAAAACCTTATATTTAAAATACTTTAACCCTTTATAATATTTAATTAAAATACTTGAGCCCTTAAAAATACATTTTATTAATACTTAAATACTTTATAAAAATACATAAAAATACGGGGTATTACACCACCGTGACACGGTACAGGCCATGTGTCACGGTGGTTACGCGACATTTTTTTTTATCCTTCACCTATTTTTTCCGAAATTTTTCTTCTGTTTTCCTTAATCGTTTATCCTTCAAACTCTTTTTTCGAGAGTTTTATTCCTAATAAAATTCTCCCCTTATTTTATTTTTATTTTTTCTTTTTTTTTGGGGAAGTTGTAAAACTTGTCCCACTTTATTTTTATTTATTTTAGGGAAGTTGTAAAACTTGTCCCATTTTTACCTTTTCTTTCTTTTTATTTTTGGGGATGTTGTAAAACTCGTCCCACTTTATTTTTTTATTTTTTTATTTCTTTTTTTTGGGGAAGTTGAAACACTTTTTTCCTTTCTTTGTCTTTTTTCTTTTGCGAGAAGGTCGGTACCCTCCACTTACGAAAAAATAACGTTTTTTTTGCGTCATTAATAAATACACAATCACACACAAACGGTCACAAGCACACACAAGCACACACATTAATCGAATAAATGAAGTGTTAAATACATAAAATGTGAATAAAATATTCAAAATGAGTCATGGTACATAAGTAGTGTCAATGTACATAATAAAACCCTCAGTCAAAAATCTCCTAATCTAAAAGAACTAGGATCAGTGTCATCAGGAGACTACGAGTAAGGGATTGGCGGACCAAAAAGGCCCTCCATCATCCAAGTACGAGGAGTAGTGTCCCTACTAGTCCCCACGATTCCTGCAGAAGACAAAGTCAAGGCAGGTCCTGTCCAACTGGTAAAATGCGTAGGCTGACCCCAAGATGTAGGCATCGTCCCAGACACTGGCACCGAAAATAAGCCCTAATCCACAGGAGTAATGATCGGCCTAAACTCAGGCTGTGAAGGCTGGAATGGCTGGGAAGACAGAGGACGCTGCCACTGGGTCTGAAAGTGCTGGAACGGTTGAGAAGACTAAGGCTGCTGCCACTGAGTCTGAAACTCCTTAAATGGCTGAGAAGACTGAGGCTGCTGCCATTAGGTCTCAGAATGCCGCCGAATCTCAGGGGATCGTCTGCGGCAACTAGGCTCCCCCTCGTCCGAGCCTCTATGCCTCGAGCGCGAGGAAGATCTCCGTCGCCTCCGCCGCTCCTGAAAGACACAAAATGAGAAGATATCAGTGGTGTAAGGTAAAACAAAAGGTAAACATGGGAAAAAACAGGCGAATATACCTTGTGAACATCGTCTTAACCGCTCCGACAACTCGCACCGCATCGTAGCTTGATGATGCAATATTTTAGAGCATCAACCAGCTTCATTATGCTCGTCATATCCGAGTGCGTGATCTGAAGGAAAAAAAACATCAGTAACAAGCAATATTAAGAAGAATGAAAGCTATGTTAGAAAGCTTACCGGCTCGAACGTATCAGGCAAGGAATCCTACGCCTGTCTAAAACCCTCTGGTGCATCAGCAATATGGTCCTTGACCATACCAATCGACCCCGGATAACGGACGGACTGAGACGGGATCTCGATCTTTCCCCTACGACGAGCAGTTGCCTAAAACAAGATCGAATAATCGGGTTATTTGACAGTTTAAATAGAGACTACCATAAAAAGAATCTTAAAAATTAAACCTCGGGAAGACGGGGTGGAGGAGCCTAGTAAGGGAGCTCTCGCCAAAAAAACTGATAGCGCTCTCCTCTGCTCAACAACGCCTCCAACAAGCGTGAGTGCAACATCGACGCAGGCAGAGGCAATGGCACCACAAAACGGTCAACGCTGTGCTGATGGACTACGCGCTCTCCAAGGTACAAGACAAGATGTGATGTACCAAAGAAGACGGTACAACACGTCGAGTGCTTCAAAGCCTCGGGAAGATTAGTCAAGCCAGCACAAGGTCGATACTGATCTCGACCGGGACCTGAAAACTATAAAAGAATGCAGTGAATGCCGAGAATTAACATCAAAATGAAATAAATACACTGTGAAGTCGATCCTTACGCCAACAGTAGTGGTGCCCCGACGCAGCAACCCTCGCAGACTCGGTACTGACTCCACTCGAGACTCGCCCCGGTCACGCCAGCTGGCACTGATAGGAAAGTCGTGGACCACCAACTCTGACCGCCCTCTCTGAGGACCACCACGAGGCACCGACCTAGTCCTGGTATGGTGAACGACAGGACCTAACAATTCCACTACCTCACTCGCCCCCCAAGTGAGGTCAGGAATCTGCTAAACGGGCCGATCAGTGAAACGCAAGCCACTAATCATGCTGAAGTCGAGTGGAGTCACAGTCATCTCCCCCCAAGCGAAGTGGAAAGGGTTGGTAGTATCCCAAAAATACTCCAACAACGCTTGGACGACTATCGAGCTATAGCCTCGGGGGCTGCGAAATCCCACAGCCGCAGAGTAAAAATCGCCTAAACCAGCAGACTCCCACAATGTGTTGGTAACAAGATCTCCTATGATGACCCCGTATAGCCGGGGAATCAAGTTTCCAACTCATGAACCATGATGGCGAAGTACACCATCGATTAATCCGGCAAGTGGACGGTGAGAAACATGGTTCTCATGACAAAAAAACTAAATCGTTTGGTGTCCACGAGGGTGGGGCCCACCTACCCCTGCTCGTAGAGGGGTGAGGCTCGAGTTCCAAGGCATTGTCTATATCCTCGAGAATCGAGGGAGTGTCCTCTCTTCAAGCCTGACGCTGGCCATGAGTAAAAATATCTTGGTGTCGTTGTCTAGGCATGCTATTATGTTCAAAAAAGATAAAATCTAAATAATTAGCATCATTTCCTAAGTTATTTAGTTTTTTATTCAAAACAGCATTAACAGCTACCTCAAGTTGCATTTCCCATTATGTGCTAAATTTTTATCTCATGGCTAAAAAAACTAGTAAAATAATAGTGCAATCATTTCTAGTATTTAGTTTCTCCATGACAAACTAATACTACAGTTCTCCTAATCGCATGATATGTTCTCCATGACAATGTAGTACATACACAAAACAGGGTATGCTTCGAAATTGCATAAAAACAATAGATCGGCACATCATAGCATGTTTTGCAAGATCTACAACAATTATATCATCATTTTAAGTGCAAGAAACAACAAGGAACAACAAGAACACCATTCACGCACAAAGTAGTACCAAAAATGGTGATTTGCTCATTTCTTCACCAAATCATGCAAACTTGGTCTCAAATTGCTCACAAACCAACATACATTCATATACAAGCTAATTAATGGCAAGAATTTCAACTTAAAGTCTTAAAATCAAAAACCCCCAATTTGATTTTTCAAAGGTTTTCATACTAAATTGCTCATTTGAAGCCAAATTCAAGACAATGTAGAAATTCGAAAATGCGAAAGTTTACAAGAAATTTGAGTGAATTTGGTGAAGAATTAAGTGAGAAAAAGCTCGAAAATGATGGCGGTAGTGGCGGAGAACATTAGCAGCAGTAGAAAAATGAAATGAAGAGGAAAGCACGTGATTTTGGAATTTAAAAACAAGGGAAAAAATGTCGTGACACGGTAAAACCCGCCGACTGACAACACACTATGCTGTGTCACGGTAAGTTTCCATGTGACGCAACAGAACAACAGCAAGAAATAAAAAAAAAAGAAAGAAAGAGAGCACGTGACTAATTCAACAGCAAGAAAATGCCGCGTCACAGCAGAAATTGTTATGTCACGGCGCCCAACCAAAACAAAAACCGATCAGTCCCGGGAGTGCAACCTTTCACCGCCATTATTGGTCGGGTCGAGTATTTAATCCCGGGAGTGCTTAAAATCCATGTTCAATCAAATTCAGGTCACAAAATAGTCAACGTATCAGTCCTAATGTTTAGTCAAAGTATAGACTAGTCCAATTTGTATTCTAGCCCGAACCCTTTTTAATTCATTTCATATTATTTATTAATTGAGCTCGATTAATAAATAATAAACCTAAATAGCCCGAAGTTATGAAACGACACTTAAAAATACCGAGCTTAATTAGGTTAAAAGTGAATTTGGACGCATTTCTGGAAAAACTGTACACCGCGACACGGTAGAATATGTCGCGCCACGGTGAACAATGCCGCATCGCGGTATCCATTGCCGTGTCACGGTACACATATCATGACACGGGATTAATCTGCGTTTTCTCCGCGTACACAATTCCACGCGCTTTATCATTTTAGGATAAATTTTGTACCGCGCCACGGTGTAATCTATCGTGTCACGGCACCAACTGCCGTGTCGCGACAGCCATGCTGTGTCACGGTTCCCAAAGTTAGGGTTTTTATCTTTTCTAAGGTTACGTGTGATCCCCTGCTCATTTCCTCTATAAATACGAGCCTCATTTCTGCAGTTCGGGGCATAAAATAATTCTCTATTCTTTCTTCTATGCTCTAGCCTAAACACTATCCTACCTTATTCTCTCACAATACTTCCCCCAAGCACTCCAAGGAGTCCATACTTTACCTAAGGTTTCATCCTTAAACCAAGGCATGAAAGGTAGAACTGTTTGAGGGTTTGGCCCCAAATCAACCTTAATTTAATTTAATTTCAATTATTGTTTTATTAATTTCCTTGAAGTTACTAACGCGTTTATTGTTTTGTAGTTGCAAGAAAACAAAATCACAGTAAGGAATCACGTTCCTTTTATTTCTATTATTTTTCTAACAATTTTTATTATGTTTGTCATATATTAATTGTTGGATTATTGTGGAATTGCTTCCAATATTAACGTTAATTTTATTATATTTATTGATCACTATTGCATGTTTAAAGGGAATATGTAATTTAAAGTCACGACTAATAAGATAATTTGGACAACGGGTTTAGGTTCCTTTTAATCTTGTTACTAATTCAAGTGATCACAATATTTTGGAATTATATATTGCATTAATATTCAACTATTTTAGCATAATAATAGTTTGGAGCAAATTGAATATTTTGTTTGTATGCCTTTGAGATCGCAGGAATACTTTTCGCTATAAGAATCGAGTAGAGGCCAATACGGGCGAATGTGACTCCATGACTCACTTCGTACCATCATCTCCGATCCTCCTTTCGTGGTTCCGAACCATATGGAGTTAGTAATCTCATGGATTATGAATGGGGTGTAACCTTCACGGGTCAATCGTTGTTGCCTATAGTTGTCCCTTTATTCGTAGTTGCCTTTTATGATCCGTGAACGGTTTACAAGTTCCTTAAAAACTTGTTGGCGGCTCCCTTTCTTTATTTGTCCCTAATCGTATACATCAAATCCCACTTCCTATGAGTTCCAAGCGTATTCACACATGCTTAACGTAGGCGCACTTCAAACGACGCCTACAATAGTCAACTTAGCCCAATTTGATGTAAGATTTATGCCTCAAAAAGAAATCAAAAGATCAGTGTTTCGAACTTCTTAGCGGATTTCCCAATTAAAGATTCGACACCAATGCATGAAAACGACTTTCCAAACGAAGACTGAATGGCCACGGAAGATGATACTTGGACATTATACTTCAATAGAGCCTCAAACTAGAAAGGATGTGGTGTAGGAGTACTATTAGATTTCGACGGAAGATGATACTTGGACATTATACTTCAATGGTCCCAATCTCAATAAAGCTAGATTTCGACGTTACCAACAATGCTGCGGAACACGAAGCATGTGTGGTAGGCCTTAAAACTACTTTGGCATGGGGAATAAAGAAGCTACGCATATTCGGAGACCTTTCCCTCATCATTAATCAGATCTACAAAAGATGGAAAGTAAAGAGTGAAAGTTTGGCCCCTTACCAAACATACTTAGAAACCCTTACTGACCAACTCGAGAAGGTAGAATACACATATCTACCAAGAGAAGAAAATCAATTTGTTGATGCCTTGGCAAGACTGGCCTCGATGGTTAGAATTCCTAAGGAAATTGAGCAAATGCCTTTAATGATAGAAAAAATGCATAAGCCAGCTTACATTCAAGCCATAAAAGATGATGAAATAATTTAAGATGAAGAAGAGGAAGAGGAACCTTTGTACACTGAAATCCTTAATTATGTCACAAAAGGGTAATTTCCACTCCATGCTAACAAGAGAGCAAAACGCGCTCTAAGACTTTTAGCTTCCCAATTTGTGTTCATAAACGATGAGCTACACAAAAGGGTACCTAAAGACAGAGCTCTCCTATATGTAGGCAAAAGGGAAGCTAAAAGGGCGATGAGAATAATCCACAAAGGAGCATGTGGAACTCATATGAATGGCAAAATACTGGTTCAAAAGATAATGCACCAAGGATATTATTGGACCACCATGAATAGGGATTGCCATCAATATGTAAAGAGATGCCCTAAATGCCAAGTATATGCCAACTTACAACATGTTCCACTATCTCTACTTTACACCTATACATCTCCATGGCCATTCTCAACATGGGGAATAGATATCATTGGGAAAATCAGCCCTCCTAGGACAGGAGGCCATGAATACATCCTTGTTGCAAATGATTATTTCACAAAATGGGTTGAAGCAACATCATATGTGAAATTTACCGCAAAGCATGTAGCACTCTTTATCGAAAGAAACATTATACGTCGATATAGAGTCCACATGAAATGACAAGTGACAATGGAACTCATTTTCAAGCAGAATGTGAAGAATTTCTTCAAAAGTATGGCATTCAACATCATCACTCTTCTCCATACAGGCCTCAAGAAAACGGCGCAATAGAAGCAGCCAATAAGAGCCTAAAGACTATCATAAAAAAGATGACGGAAAACTACAAGGATTGGCGTCACAAACTCCATTTCGCTCTTTGGGGTTATCCCACGTCAATTCGTTCATCCACAGGAAATACGTCATTCTCCTTAGTCTACGGAATGGATGCCGTATACCTGTAGAATTGGAAATACCTTCCTTACGCATTGCGTTGGAAAGTAAACTCGATGAGGTTGAAAGGACAAGAGCAAGATATGAGGAATTAATTCTACTCGATGAAAAGCGACTAGAAGCCCTACATCATACTCAATGCTATCAAATTCGCATGGCTAGACACTTTAATAAGAAGGTCAAGACAAGAAATATCAGAGTAGGAGACTTGGTGTTAAAAGCATTAAGGAAAAAATGTTCTAGAACCAAGAGCCAAATTTAGGCCTAATTGGTCCGGACCATATACGTCGTCAAAACCATTCTATCAAGAGGTGCCGCAAAATTAACTGATATGGATGGTAACGAGTTCTCAAATATGACGAATCTTGACCAACTTAAGAAATTCTACCCATGATCACTTGAGAATTATACTAAAAAAGAGTTATGTTTGGCCCGATTCCTTAAGAAAGGATACGTAGACAACCCTTTACGGGGTACGGCCACTTCAAATTCTACAAATATCGCATTTTTACATCAGCACGTCGAATCAGAATCAGCATCGCACGAAAATTCAAGTCAATGCGCTGCGACAAAGACTGTCGCGCCGCGATGGATCTGAATTTCCAGCGACGAAAAATCTTCGTTGATCTGGGCAAGTTTTGGTGAATTTCAGAAAATTTCAACTTTTGTACTCGAATTATTTTTTGAAATTATTTCAAAGTTATTTTTAGTTGCTTAAATAAAAGAATTCAATATAAAGAAATGATTTAATTTTTTAAAAGCTGAAAATTGCATTAATAAATAAAGTAAAAATTACATTATTGATGGAATTAAAGGAAGCTTAAAAAAATAAATTGAAAGTAAAACAATGCTCTAATCGGTCTTCTCTTTTCTAGCCCTCTTCTAATTTTTGTTCGTTTCCTCTTAATCATCCATCTTTTTCACCAATAAGGATCCATTAGATGATCTATACACAACTTTGGTAGAGATAGTCTCCCCCTTAGCTAGTACACCAATCTTTTTCTCAGCCCACACTTTCTTTTCTATAGAGTCAGCTTTTCTTTTTTCTTTGCCTTTCGCAACACTTTTCTTTTTAGGCATCATAGGTGCCTTGAATTTAACTCTTGACCCCAGGCGATCCTTAGGAGGAATTTTCTTATCCCCTAGGCGGTCTTTAATACTTGTTTGGTCCTTATTCGTGTTCCGGACTTTGTTCTTGTCCTTTTGAGATCTACCGAGTAGCCATTACTTCACATCTCTAGATAAAGGAGGAGGAACTTTGTGGGAAACAACTTCCCACAAAGGTCTAACACACCAGTTGTCATCAAATCTTTCCACATCCTATGAAATCGAGAATTGACAGGAGGAAAATGCATGTCGTTATCTACCCTTTCCCTAAGCCAAACTAAATTTGTAAACACCTAACCAACCTTATATGAGTATAGGGCAAGTTAAGGGTCGATCCCAAGGGAATGCAATGATGAAAACTAAATTCTAAGTCAAGCTACCTCGGAGTCGAAAATGAGATTATGGTTGGTGATAAAATGAACTAGATCAAATTCAACAAGTAATCAAGGGTCTAAACACTAGGGATATGGGTTCCACATGCAAGATCAATTATAATGCTAGATTAAAGCTCAATCAATTAATTCAAGTATTGCAATGGACAAACAATAGTAGCAATCAAGAGAGTTCAAATGCTATCTCCTATAGGCCAATCTAGTGGTCACTATGAAAGGCAAACCAAGAAGAATCACAAGCAAACTCAATCAATTAGAGCAACCTTTAAATCAATTGGTCATGTCATTAAGAGTTGCAATGCAATCTAGATTAATCTTATAGGGTGATCAATCCTAATCTAATCAATCTCATGCAAAACTATGTCAACCAATTTAATTGCAACAAATCAACCAATGAAAGAGCATCAACTAGCATTTCCATTAATCAAACATGCTTCCCCCTTTCCCTAGCAACTAATCTACTCACTAATCATGGTGAGATTCAAAACCAAATAACTAGATATTGTATTGGGCATCATTCTATATCAAAATCTAATAGAAATCAAAGTATTCAATATTATCAAACTCAAATCCAAGAAAACCAAGCATCAAGCAAAAAGAATCAAATAGCAAGTAAGTAAGACATGAAAGAAGGAAGAGATTCTCACTAATATTGATGATTGAAAATGAAGAAATCCAAACTTGATTGGTCAAATGTTGAGTTACAAATCCAAAACCAAGAACTCCTCTCTAACTTCTCTCTAACTTCTCTCTCTAAAACTAAGCTAATGAAATATTATCAAAAAGTTGGATTCAAAAAGGAAATACAATTCTATTTATAAGCTAAGAAGAAATCGGCAGCTCCCGCGCCCTCTCCCGATAGACCCGCGCCCACGGAAAAATGGGTACGGAACCCTCCGCGGGCTGTCTGGGCAGCACCCGCGCCCGCGGCATCAGGGGCCCGCGCCCGCGGGGAGATGACCCGCGCCCGCGGAAAAATCCCCTGCTCCCAAAGGCTGATCAGGGGGCCGCGGTCTCTCTGAGTGGAGAGGCCTCTCCATTTTGCCCGCGCCCGCGGGAAGCCCTCGGGGCAACCGCGGCTAGTTCCTGCCAACTTTTGGCAATTTTGAGCATCATAGGCCCGCGCCCGCGGCTTGATGACCCGCGCCCGCGGCCTGGTGGAATGCCTTGGAGACCTCTCCGAGGCCTCTCCAAGGCCTCTCTAAACCCTCTCTAGCCAAATGCTTCTTCCTTGCTTGATCATTGAGGTCCCGAATTGTATCCTTTGCCAAGGTGAATCTCACAATACCTACACAAGTAAACAAAGGAAGGAAATAAAAGGGAAAAAGAGCAAAATAAAGGAAAACACGATAAAAACACGAGAATCATAAAGAAAAGAGGAAAAAGGAGAAACTAAAGGAAAAAGGACCAAAACTAAGAGAAGAAAGCAACAAAAAGGGAAAGAAATAACCTAAAAGACTACCCTATGAGTGCCATAAATGACACTCATCAAATTCCCCCAAGCTAGACTTTTGCTCGTCCCGAGCAAAACAAAGGCCAAGAAGGAATAAGAAGGGACAAAGAAAAAGAAAAAGAGGGGTAAGAATTTACACTAGGACTCACTGTCGTAGGAATCACGGTTGTTTTTAGCTACAACAAGCCATTTTGAACCCCTAGATCGCTCAAGAGGATGAGTGATGCTCTCGTAAGGGTATCCTAAGAGTTTATCCATAACTCTCCACCAAACCCCCAAGAGGCAAACCAAAGAAAGAAAAGAAAGAGGAAAAAGGAAACAAAATCTTTACGAAATGGACTTTACAAAGAGACTATAAATCAAATGAATAGCAACCTTTCTAAAGTGAATTATGGTATGCACGTTATAAGATACATAAGGTTGATTGAAACATAAATATGCTAAGCATAGGAACTACTTATCACACTCCACCTTCATCCCAAGCAGTCTTACCGCGTTCCCCCTACTAATCTCATATCTCCCCTTAGTGAGCATCTCATAGATTCCGCGAAGGAACCGGAAAAAGATCAAAGTTTTTAGGCTACTCGACATCTTGATTCCGCATCCCCTTTCCTTAGTCCACAACCTATGATTCCCTCCGCCGATGAAAGACTCAACTCCTAGGTCCAAAGGTCTTCCCGAAGGTTGTAACGTAAGGCAAGAAGGGTTAAGGTAGGCTAAAAATTTAAAATTTGGTGGTTATCCTAAAATGTGAAGCAAAGACCGGCCAAATCTCAACACCAAACTTAAGTAATCACCAAACAAAAATGTATTAACACCCCCAAGCTTATTCAAAGAAATACTCTACTAAAATAAGACCAAAAAGCGTGAAGACTTAACGCTTTCCCCCCGCCAAGCTAAAGGAAGCATTGTCCTCAATGCAAAGAGAGGTGAAAGACACTTGGAGTATATATATATATATATATATATATATATATATATATATATATATATATATATATATATATATATATATATTTTTTTTTTCTTTTTTTTTTTTTTGAAATTCTCATACACCTTTAAAGCATTAGTCCTTGCCTCTTTCTCAATTCGGACGGCTTTTCCAAAGCATTTACCATTATTCACAAAAACGACTCAAATATGTGTACCAAATCGAACCAAACCCCAACTTCATACACCACAATCACCAAACATTGACCCTTGCTTCACAAAAACCAAAAAGATAGAGAATGAAACAAAAGGCTCAAAATATCTAATTATGCGGCTTGAAAAGAGGGAAGAAGGCTCAAAGGGGTAACAAGTAGGTAAATGTATCCCAAATCCAAAAAAAAAAGAAAAAAAAAAAGTAAACATAATAGGGACTATCCTAAAAAAAAAAGAAAAATACCTCCCCGAAAAAGCTGCCTTTGTCCTTCCTAGGTAGTTCGGTCACGGTCTTAGGAATCATATGCTAAGATTCTAGATTAGGTTTGCGAAAATCAAGGATCCATGCCGCTCATGCAAGAATTTGATGAAAGCTTGAACAATAATACATCTCACATGGTTGTAGCAAAAACTCACTAAGGTTGTCAAATTAAAGATAGGGAGCAACTACCTACATGCCACAAACGAGTAGAATCCGGCTTCATGATCCCCCTAGTTCTAGACAACTATCTTAGCATGCTTTATCCTAGAATTAACCAAACGTAATCTCAAACCGTGCATACCATAATTACCTAGGAAGACTATTATTCAAAAGCAAGAGTCCATTGCATACAAGTCCGACATTCAAAAAGAGAAATAGTAAAAAGAAAACCTCAAAAAGATATGCACACCAACAAGAACAAAAGATAAGAAAAGAAAAGAAAAGATGGAAAACTAAGATAAAGATAAGAAAGGGAAAGAGGAAAGGGCAAAGATGCAATCATAACACGTTTATCCCAATCGACATACAAGTGGTCTAATGGCCACATCACCAAAGATCCCAAACACACTAGGTGTTAAATTCATACATCCTCGAACCATTCAACTTCCCCTAAGTCTAATCTTAATCTAAGAAACCAAGAAAACAAAGAAGTGAAAATAAAAAGAAGTAAAATAAGAAAGGCCTCACCAAGCGTCCGTGCTAGACTAAAGTACCCAAAGAGTAAGAACGAGCTTCTCCAAAGGGCTCCGCAATCCAAAGCATGAGCTACGAACAAGGTGAGTAAAAGAAAAGAAAGCTATATATATACAAAATGAAATTGTTAGTAACTTCCAAACAAAAGCAAACAATAAAAAACACTTAAACACTAACTATATACAAAAACCTAGAAGAACCCATCATCATCCAAACCAAAAATTTTATTTCTTTGTTTTTTTTTAGAAAGTTCCCAAAAACCATCATCCGAAGAAATAATCAACAACAAGCAACAGAACATCGAGACCAATAGCCAAGATCCACCAATAACCTTATCAAAAACTTCCCACCGAGCCCAAGGTGCCGCCCCGATGCTAACACATCCTTTTTGACCCTCCCCCCTCACAAAATGAAAGCATCGACCCCGATGCCGACAAACATGCAAAAATAGGGAAAAGGGTAGAACAAAAAGGGAGATAAATATGCAAAAAGGGGACTATTGGCCACTAGGGCTGGCACCATCATCACCTCCAAAACCATCACCCTCATCCCAACCTCCGGTGAAACCGGGAGGAAATCCATAATGACCCTTAAATAGGTCTTGTTGGGATGGGGTCAATTGGTCAAAGGGCTCTTGTTGAACAAGGGGCTCGGGGTGACGGGGGTCAACATAATAATAAGCGGGGTCACCCCTGTAATCACTCCCCCCCGAGATCCTATAATCATAGGGCGGGAAGTTGCGCCTTGGCACATCGGGGGTCTCAACCCCTTGCCAATAAGGGTACGCAGGGAGGCCGTCACCACCCCGGGAAGGTACCGGCCCTTGTTGGGGCGGCACATAAGGGTAGTTGACCGGGGGTGCGACCTCCCCCCTACGTACACTAGCGTCATACAAGGCGCTAGTTTGATAAGATAAAGTTTGGTGGTCAGAAAACATACCTTGCATGCTCAATTGCATGCGTTCCATGTGGGCTCTCATGGTCTCCATTTCCCGAAGATAAGCATCTCCTTGGAAGTCTTGTTGTTGTTGTTGTCGTTGTTGCCTTCTCTCTCTTCTTCTTCCTTGAGCATCCTCTTGGAAATGCTCATGTTGTTGATGAAACGGTTGTTGTTGTTGTTGCTCCTCTTGTTCTTCTCCTCTTCCTTCCTCCTCCTCCTCATGCACTCCCTCAAACCCGGCTTCCTCAGCAAAATCTGCATCCTCCTCCATCTCATCCTCATCTATCCTACCATTATCCCTAGGGACCATCCAAACATTCCTAGCTTGGCGAAAAATGGAGGTAGCGGCCGGGTTAGGGAGAAGGCAATGGTGGGTATTCCTCACTAGCCAAGAGTAGGTACCGGCTCTCCTAGTACTAGTTATGAAACGGAGGGTGTTAACCTGCCTCAAACTAATCCAAATGTCTTCACTCCCTCCAACTGGAGTGCAAGACTCTAAGAACCGCTCTTGGTTAAAATACCGCACTAAACGGGTCACCATGCCCCCACAATGAATTTCCCCCGTCTTAACCCCATGCATGATCTCCTTGCAACACTCTATGAAAATGTACCCAAAATTTATCCTAGATCCCAACTCCGGCTTAGTAGCCATCCACAAGACCATGATCTCCTCTCGAGACAACTTTCCAAAATCTTGCTTACTATAAACCGAGTACCCGAGAATTCTATGTAGGATCCTAAGGGCCGGATGAATGATCTCACTAGCAAGGGAAATTTTGGAGTCAAACTGTTTTTTGTGGGTTATGGTTCTCCACCAAGCGACCTCATTGTACTCACTTTGGGCAAGGGAGATTAGGGGCTCGAAGATATCACCATTTGGGTTGAAACCTAGGACAACATTAAACTCGGCTAGGTTCATGGAGTGCTTAACATTGAAGAGTTGGAAGGAGATGATGTAGTCGGTTTCCCCTACCCTATTGAATTCAAAGGTGGAGAAAAACTCAATTGAAGGCTCCAAGTAGGTTCGGGGGTTAGATTTCAAAAACTCACCCAAGCTTAGGTTCTCGAGGAGTACATCAAGGTCATTATCTATGCCTAGCTTGGCCATGTCATCACGAAAATAATGGCGGGTGGGTCTAAACTTTCGGTCTTTCATTTTGTTATAGATGGGCAATTGTTTAGACCGGTTCCACAATTTTAGAGGTGGTAGAGGAGGAGGGGCGTCATCTTGGTTTGGGGAATGTGTTTGGGATTGAGGGTTTGAGGATTGGCCTTGAGAAGATTGGCCGGGAGATTGGTTCGGGCGCTTTTTGCTACTCTTAACTTTTCTCAACAAATTCATTTTTTTACCACACAAGTTCACAAAAATTCACAAGAAATAATCCAACTCCCTCAAACAAGCAACAAACACCTCAAACACTCACAATCCTCCTTTCAAATCCAACCAAACCCCCAAAAACTACAAGGTACCTGTTTCAATCAACACAACAACCAAAATTCCAACAACAAATACTAATATTAACAATCATCCATCAAATATATGCAAGATTTATAAAGAAAAATCAATCATCACTCAAAAATACCAAATTTCACAAAAATAACCATGAAACACAAAAATCATGCTCAAAATCAAGATAAACCAACCAATGTAAAGAAATCAAGTGAAATTGACAAGAATAATACAAAGGTTAGAAGTATACCAAGATTGGAGACTCAAATCAAGCTTAGAGCACCACACACTACCGAAATTTGCCGAAAAACCACGAGAAACTTGAGTAGAAGTGATGAAAATGAAGAAATAAGGTAGATTTTGTGAAAATTTGATGGAAAATTTGAATAAAGGAGTGAGGATTTGATGATTTGGGGTTAGGGTTTGAGTGTATGTAGAGAGAGAAAGGGGAAAATTAGAGAGGAGATGAGAAAATAAGAGAGGAGAGAGAGGGAGAGGGGTGCGTCCGGGTTTATGAAACACAGATCCCCGCGCCCTCTCCCGAAATTGCCGCGGTCTCGGGAACTCTCCCGCGCCCGCGGAGAGACCGCGGGGAAACCGCGGGGAGTTCCTGTCAAAAATTGAAGGAATTATACCTGATGTTAGCCGCGCCCTCTCCAGATTTGCCACGCCCTCTCCAAAACTTCCCGCGCCCGCGGAGAGACTGCGGGGCAACTGCGGGAAGTTCCTGATCCAAAACTTAGAAATTTGCTGAAATAGGGGCCGCGCCCTCTCCAATTTTCCGAGACCTCTCTAAACTCCCCCGCGCCCGCGGAGAGACCGCGGGGCAACCGCGGGGAGTTCCTGATTGTATTTTCCTTTGAAAGCTGGAGAGGCCCCCGAGGTCTCTCCAAGCCCTCGGGGAGCCCTCTCCCCTGCACTCTAAACTCTTCATAAAACCCCTTCTTTCCAACAAGTGATGACAATAGGCAACCTACAAAACAAACATAAAACCAACACAACATAAGATCAAAAACTAATCAAGGAAAATGAAAAGAAAAGAAAAGAAAAGAAAAATGAGATGAGAATCCGGGTTGCCTCCCGTAAGCGCTTTTGGTTAACGTCGTTAGCTCGACGCGCATCACCCCACTCAAGAAGGCTTGAAAAGAATCATCTTGTGAACAAGACCAACAAACACTCCATCAAAGTACTTCTTGAGCCGATGACCATTAACCTTAAATGAAGATGAGGAATCCAAAGGAGAAATTTCCACGGCACCATTACCAAAAACATCCTTCACCAAGAACGGACCACTCCATCTTGACATGAGTTTTCCGGGGAACAACTTCATTCTAGAATTGTAGAGGAGGACTTTGTCACCTACACAAAACTCCTTTTTCTCAATCAACTTGTCATGAACCTCTTTCGATCGAGCTTTGTAGGTGCTAGCACAATCGTAAGCATCAAGTCGAAGTTCCTCTAACTCATGAAGATCCAACCACCTCTTCTCTCCCGCACTTGCTAAGTCAAAATTGATCTTCTTGATGGCCCACAAGGCACGATGTTCAAGCTCAACCGGAAGATGGCATGATTTGCCATAGACAAGGCGATATGGAGTGGTACCAATGGGTGTCTTAAAAGCCGTCCTATAAGCCCATAGAGCATCATCCAATTTGTCCGACCAATCATTTCTATTGCGAGCAACCGTCTTTTCAAGAATAAGCTTGATTTGACGATTTGAAACCTCAACTTGGCCACTCGTTTGAGGATGGTAGGGAAGCCCAAATCGTTGATGCACACCATGTTTCCTCAACATCTTTTGAAAGGCATTATGGACAAAGTGGGATCCATTATCACTTATCACAGCTTTTGGGACACCAAACCTTGGAAAGATGATCTTCTTAAACAACTTCAATACAACCTTGTGATCATTTGTTGGAGAGGCAATGGCCTCAACCCACTTAGAAACATAGTCCACCGCCACAAGAATATATTGATTCCCGTATGAAGAGGGGAATGGTCCCATGAAGTCAATTCCCCACACATCGAACACCTCCAATTCAAGGATAGGTTGTTGAGGCATCTCATTTCGCTTGGAAATGTTCCCAACTCGTTGACATCGGTCACACGACTTAACAAAGCCCCATGAGTCCTTGAAGAGATGTGGCCACCAAAAACCACTTTGAAGAACCTTGGTAGCGGTCTTGGAAACACCCATGTGCCCACCACTAGGGTCCGAGTGGCACATTTTTAAAACACTAGGCACCTCTTCATTTGGAACACAACGCCTAAGTAAGCCATCAACCCCACGTTTGTATAAGATAGGATCATCCCACAAATAGTGCCTTGCCTCTCTTTTGATCTTCTTCTTTTGGTTCTTGGAGAAAGGAGGTGGAAACTCACCACATGCTAGAAAATTGACCAAATCGGCATACCATGGGAGGTCCTTCACCTCTATGGCATACAAGAAATCATCAAGCATTCTATCTTCTATTGGTAGACCATCATCATGAATTTGATCCCCTTCAAGGCGAGAAAGATGGTCCGCCACAACATTCTCCGCACCCTTCTTGTCCCTAATCTCAATCTCAAAAGCTTGCAATTCAAGCACCCATCGAATCAACCTTGGCTTGGACTCTTTCTTGGCAAAGAGATACTTGAGGGCCGCATGATCCGTGAAGACTATGGTCTTGGAACCCAACAAGTAACACCGGAATTTATCAAAAGAGTGCACAATTGCCAAAAATTCTTTTTTCGTTGTTGTGTAGTTCTTTTGAGCCCCATTGAGAGTCTTGGACATATAGTAAATCACATGAAGTTTCTTGTCTACCCGTTGTCCCAAAACACCTCCAATCGCCCAATCACTCGCATCACACATCAACTCAAAAGGAAGATCCCACCTTGGGCCTTGAACAATAGGAGTAGAGATTAGGGCCTTCTTTAACCTATCAAATGCCTTCAAGCATTTGTCATCAAAATTGAACTCAACATCTTTTTGAAGAAGATCATTTAGGGGCTTAGCAATGAGTGAAAAATCCTTAATGAATCTTCTATAAAAACCCGCATGACCAAGGAACGATCTCATTCCTTTGACATTCACCGGAGGTGGAAGTTTCTCAATCACATCAATTTTGGCCTTATCCACCTCAATGCCCCTATTTGAAATTTTGTCCCCAAGAACTATACCTTCCTCCACCATGAAGTGGCACTTCTCCCAATTCAAAACAAGATTGACTTTCTCACATCTTGCCAAACACTTCTCAAGATTCACAAGGCACTCCTCGAAAGAAACACCCCCCACCGAAAAATCATCCATAAAGACCTCCATTTCCTCCTCCAACATGTCTCCGAAGATACTCATCATTTGGAAAGTAGCGGGTGCATTGCATAACCCAAAGGGCATTCTCCGGTAGGCAAAGGTCCCATAGGGACAAGTGAATGTGGTCTTTTCTTGATCATTAGGGTGGATGGGGATTTGGAAGAATCCGGAATACCCATCGAGGAAACAATAAAACTTGTGCCTTGTTAATCTCTCAAGCATTTGGTCTATAAACGGAAGAGGGAAGTGATCCTTCTTGGTAGATGTGTTTAGACGTCTATAATCTATACACATCCGCCAACCGGTGACCGTCCTAGTTGGAATGAGCTCACCCTTCTCATTCTCAACCACGGTCATGCCCTCTTTCTTTGGAACGACATGGACGGGGGAGACCCACCTAGAGCTAGAGATGGGGAATATGATTCCCGCATCCAATAGCTTGGTGATCTCCTTCTTAACTACCTCTCCCATTTGGGGATGTAGTTTCCTTTGTCGTTCAATAGAGGGAAGGGCGCCTTCCTCAAGCGTTATGTGGTGTTGGCACAAAGCGGGGCTTATACCTTTAAGGTCATCAATTGTGTACCCCAAAGCACCTTGGTGTTTTCTCAAAACACCACATAACGCTTGAGCTTGGCTCTCACTCAAGGATGCACTAACTATCACGGGGTAAGTGGAATGAGGGCCCAAGAATTCATACCTAAGGTGTGATGGTAGAGGTTTGAGCTCCACCATAGGCACACCATTACCTTCTTGTGATGTGGCCACTTGCAAAGCTTCATGGCTTGAGATTTCCAAACATGTTTGCTCATCCACGTCCTCCACACTTCCATCAAGTAACTCCTCATAGAAAGTCATCTCCTTGCATGAAGCACCTACCTTGTCTTTGTTCAACAAAATATTCTCAAGAGCATCGTTAGAAGTGAGCAAGTGCACATGCATGGAAGACACAACAATATCAAGTGAATCAATCATCATACAATTTTCCAAAGAAGAACATGGATACTTCATGCTCTCATTCAAATCAAATTCTATAACCTCTTCTCCTACCTTAAGGGAGATCTTAGCACTCCTCACATCAATCATGGCTCCCGAGGTAGCAAGAAAGGGTCTACCTAAAATGATCGGAATGGTGGCATCCTCATCCATTTCAAGAACAACAAAATCCACGGGAAACACAAATTTCCCCACCCTCAAAGGGACATCTTCTACCTTACCTTTTGGAAATTTGATAGACCTATCCGCTAATTGCAAGGTAATGTTAGAAGGTAAGAGTTCCCCTAGCTCAAGTCTTTAATAAACCAAATATGGCATTAGGCTCACACTAGCTCCCAAGTCACATAAGGCATTATCAATTTGCATCTTGTTAATGGCACAAGGGATGGAGAAGTTTCCGGGGTCCTTCAACTTGGGTGGCATTTTGTTCATGATGATAGCACTACAATTTTCGGTCAAATTGATGGTCTCCACAACCTCACAAGTTCTTCTCCCACTCAAAATGTCTTTGAGGAATTTGGCATAGTTTGGCATTTGGTTGATCACATCGGTAAAAGGTAGAGAAAGGTGGAGTTGTTTTAGCATCTCAATGAATCTCCCAAATTGTTCATCCAATTTGTGTCTCATGAATTTTTGTGGGTAGGGGATTTTGGGTCTCACAATCTCTTTCTCTACTCTCACCTCTCTAGGTGTCTCAACCACTACCTCATCCAATGATGCCCTATTCCCCTCATCCTCAACAAAACCTCCCTAGGAATCTCCTTATCTACGCCCTTCCTAGGCAATATCTCCTTAAGAACCTTTCCACTCCTAGTAACAATAGCATTCACGGGTTTCTTGGGGTCAAGACCTTGGGAAGGTAAAGAAGAAGGGCTTGCATGATCTTTCAAGGCATTAGCAAGTTGAGAGATTTGGTTTTCAAGCATTTTATTGTGGGTCATCATTTCATTGAATTTTTTATCGCTCACGGCCATGTATGTGTTCAACAACTTGGTTTGATTCTCAATTGTCTCCTCCAAATTAGTCCTAGGTGAAGAAGGTTGAGAATAGGAACTTTCACCTTGAGTTTTTGGAACAAACCCGGGTGGGGGACCTCTTTGAGAATTATTTTGAAAATTACCCCGTCCTTGATTGTTCCAATTACTCCTATTTTGACTTTGGCCATAGCCTTGATTATGGTTTCCACCACCTTGATTATGGTTACCACTACCTTGGTTATGATTTCCATAACCTTGGTTTTGGTTACCATAACTTTGGCCTTGATTACCATAATTTTGGCCTTGATTTTGGCCACTATAACCTTGATTATTATAGCTACCACGAGAACCTTGGTTCCCTTGGTTTCTATAACCACCACCTTGGTTATAGTTGTCAAAATTGCCTTGGCCTTGGAAGTTCCTATTCCATTGACCCCTTTGATTATCAAACCGTTGACCATTATTATTCGACACATAATTCACATGTTCACTCTCATGGTTATCAAACTCATCAACACATTCATTAGGACAAGCACTAGAGTCATGATCATACGATCCACATGCATCACAAAACAAGCAACCCATAGGCATATTATGTGAAGAGGGAGGGGGTTGAAAGTTAGAAGGAGTACCTCTCCCCTTAAATTGGGAGGGAAGATTCGAAGCTTGAGAAGGGAAAGAAGTGCTCTCCAACTTAGCTTTGATTGCGGTGACCTCCTTTCCTAAGTTTGTCATTTGGGAGGAAAGGTTGTTGATTGCATTTAGATGGTCCACCGAGTACAATGAAGATTGCTTGCTTGAAGAGTCCCTCTCCCCATCTTGCCAATCCCTATAGTATGTCACCACGTCCTCAATGATGTCCACAACTTCATCTTCGGTTTTGTTCATGATAGGGCCCCCAGCCCCTCCATCGAGGCATGACTTGCCTTGGGGACTTAAACCGCCATAGAAGATTTGGATCACTTGGTATGTGGGGATTCCGTGGTGAGGGCACTCCCTTTGATACTCTTTGAATCTCTCCCATGCTTCGTAAAGGCTTTCACTTGGCCTTTGCTTGAACCCTTGAATCAAGGCTCTTGCCTCCGCCGTCTTCTTTTGGGGGTAGAAGCGGGACAAGAAAGCCTTTGTGACATCGTCCCAAGTTCTCAAGGAGTTGGGCTTCACCTCTTTGTCTAGCCACTCCAAAGATCTTCCTATTAGAGAGAAAGGGAACAACTTGAGGCGGATGAATTCTTGAGAAACCCTATTTACTTTGATGGTGTTGCAATATTTTTTTAACTCCTTTAGATGGTTCAATGGGCTCTCATTCTTGGCCCCACTATATTGCCTTCTCTCAATCAAGGTGATCATTGCCGGCCGGATTTCAAAGTCATTTGCCGGTGTAGTAGGTGGAGCTATTCCGCTCTCAAACCTATATGCCCCGGGCACTCCAAGCTCCTTCAAGGCCACTCTAGGATTTTCACCCATGCCTTGCTCTTCTTGAATTTCTTCTTCACTTGAAGAGCTATAACCCAAGGATCTATTAGCCACTCTTCTTCTTGAAAGAGTTCTCTCAATTTCCGGATCAAGGGGAACAAAGGAACGATCACGGGTTCTATGCATGCAAAACTCAAAGAAAAATATTAGTAGCACGGCTACAAATGTAGCCTAAAGAGACAAAATCTTTTTGTATTTTTTTTTATAAAATGAAGTAGACTCAACAACAAAACCTAAGCACCAATAGCTCTCCCCGGCAACGGCGCCATTTTGACAGGAGGAAAATGCATGTCGTTATCTACCCTTTCCCCAAGCCAAACTAAATTTGTAAACACCTAACCAACCTTATATGAGTATAGGGCAAGTTAAGGGTCGATCCCAAGGGAATGCAATGATGAAAACTAAAGTCTTAGTCAAGCTACCTCGGAGTCGAAAATGAGATTATGGTTGGTGATAAAATGAACTAGATCAAATTCAACAAGTAATCAAGGGTCTAAACACTAGGGATATGGGTTCCACATGCAAGATCAATTATAATGCTAGATTAAAGCTCAATCAATTAATTCAAGTATTGCAATGGACAAACAATAGTAGCAATCAAGAGAGTTCAAATGCTATCTCCTATAGGCCAATCTAGTGGTCACTATGAAAGGCAAACCAAGAAGAATCACAAGCAAACTCAATCAATTAGAGCAACCTTTAAATCAATTGGTCATGTCATTAAGAGTTGCAATGCAATCTAGATTAATCTTATAGGGTGATCAATCCTAATCTAATCAATCTCATGCAAAACTATGTCAACCAATTTAATTGCAACAAATAAACCAATCAAAGAGCATCAACTAGCATTTCCATTAATCAAACATGCTTCCCCCTTTCCCTAGCAACTAATCTACTCACTAATCATGGTGAGATTCAAAACCAAATAACTAGATATTGTATTGAGCATCATTCTATATCAAAATCTAATAGAAATCAAAGTATTCAATATTATCAAACTCAAATCCAAGAAAACCAAGCATCAAGCAAAAAGAATCAAATAGCAAGTAAGTAAGACATGAAAGAAGGAAGAGATTCTCACTAATATTGATGATTGAAAATGAAGAAATCCAAACTTGATTGATCAAATGTTGAGTTACAAATCCAAAACCACGAACTCCTCTCTAACTTCTCTCTAACTTCTCTCTAACTTCTCTCTCTAAAACTAAGCTAATGAAATATTATCAAAAAGTTGGATTCAAAAAGGAAATACAATTCTATTTATAAGCTAAGAAGAAATCGGCAGCTCCCGCGCCCTCTCCCGATAGACCCGCGCCCGCGGAAAAATGGGTACGGAACCCTCCGCGGGCTGTCAGGGCAGCACCCGCGCCCGCGGCATCAGGAGCCCGCACCCACGGGGAGATGACCCACGCCCGCGGCAAAATCCCCTGCTCCAAAGGCTGATCAGGGGGCCGCGGTCTCTCTAAGTGGAGAGGCCTCTCCATTTTGCTCGCGCCCGCGGGAAGCCTTCGGGGCAACCGCGGCTAGTTCCTGCCAACTTTTGGCAGTTTTGAGCATCATAGGCCCGCGCCCGCGGCTTGATGACCCGCGCCCGCGGCCTTGTGGAATGCCTTGGAGACCTCTCCGAGGCCTCTCCAAGGCCTCTCTAAGCCCTCTCTAGCCAAATGCTTCTTCCTTGCTTGATCATTGAGGTCCTGAATTGTATCCTTTGCCAAGGTGAATCTCACAATACCTACACAAGTAAACAAAGGAAGGAAATAAAAGGGAAAAAGAGAAAAATGAAGGAAAACACGATAAAAACACGAGAATCATAAAGAAAAGAGGAAAAAGGAGAAACTAAAGGAAAAAGGACCAAAACTAAGAGAAGAAAGCAACAATAAGGGAAAGAAATAACCTAAAAGACTACCCTATGAGTGCCATAAATGACACTCATCAAGAATTCATAAGGGCGACGAAAATCTCCTGAAGGAATGGTTTGAGCAAAGCCATATTGTCTTCTTAGCCTAGAAGGGTAATAAAAAGTTAACTTTGATAAGCTTGGAAGACAGCAAAAGGGTTAAGCATTGACACAAACCATATTCTCAATTCTCACGAACGTGGGCTATTGATTTTTCGCTTATCTCCGAACGTGGGCTGTTAATAGTTTGCTTATCCCCGAACGTGGGCTGTAGATGGGTTGCTTATCCCCGAACGTAGGCTACTGATGGTTCTCGTATCCCCGAACGTGGGCTACCCAAAAGAAACCAAAGGGTATAACCTCTACAATAAATCCTAGAATAAAAGTGTTTGTTGCTCGCGATGGTGTCTTTTTGGAGAAAGAGCACGTTTCCAAAATGACAAGTGGGAGGAAAATCGAACTGGATGAAGTTCGAGAGGACGAGCAACAAAATCAAATTGATAGTCAAAGTGCTCAAACAGCATCTGTTGACGCTGGTCAAAATGTGCAAAGTCAAACCGACAATGCAAATGCTCAATCCGTTACCCTGCGTAGGTCGCAGAGGCCGAGGTCTCAACCTGATAGGTATCTTGGTATTGTATTAACTGAGAATCAGGATATCCAGGTGATGGATGGAGATGAACAGGCAACCTATAAGCGATGGCAAGCACCGACTCTGCTAAATGGCAAAAGGCCATGAAATCTGAAATGGATTCCATGTTTGAAAATCAAGTATGGGACTTGGTTGAGTTACCCAAGAGTTACACACCTATCGGATGTAAGTGGATTTTCAAATTGAAAACTAACAAAGATGGAAATGTATTCATTTACAAAGCTAGATTGGTAGCAAAAGGTTACAAGCAAATTCATGGTATTGATTACGATGAAACATTTTCTCCGGTCGTAATGCTTAAATCCTTTCGGATCCTGCTAGCGATTACTGGATATTACAACTATGAAATATGCCAGATGGACGTCAAAACTGCCTTCTTCAATAGGATTTTGAAGAAATTGTGTACATGACACAGCCTGAAGGTTTTGTCGACCAAAACAATGCTAGGAAAGTGTGTAAACTTAAAAAGTCCATCTACGGGCTAAAGTAAGCTAGCAGAAGTTGGAATCTCCGATTCGACGAAGCCATCAGTAAGTTTGGTTTTATTAAAAATCCAGATGAATCTTGTGTTTACAAGAAGGTCAGTGGGAGTGACATTGCCTTCCTAGTCTTATATGTCGATGACGTATTGCTCATTAGAAATAACATTCCGAGGTTGGAGTCTGTAAAGGCCTGGATTGGAAAATGTTTTTCAATTAAAGAGTTGGGAGAGGCTCAGTACATATTGGGTATCAAGATCTATAGGGATAGATCAAAAAGGGTGATTGGATTGAGCTAGAGTACTTATATTGATAAGGTACTGGCACGGATTCAACATGCACGAGGCCAAGAGAGGTCATCTACCCATGTCACATGGCATAACCCTGAGCAAGAAGCAGTGTCCAGAGACACCTGATGAGCGAGAAAGGATGAATTAGATTCCATATGCTTCACTAATTGGATCGATCATGTATGTCAAGATATGTACTAGGCCAGATGTATCGTATGCCTTAAGTGCTACGAGCCGATACCAATCAGACCCAAGAGAGGCGCATTGGACTGCATCCAAGAATATCCTAAAGTACCTGAAAAGGAACAAGGATAAATTCTTGGTATATGGTGGCTCAGAAGAATTAGTTGTTAAAGGTTATACCGGCGCAAGCTTCTAGACAGACAGAGACGATTTCAAATCACAATTTGGATATGTGTTCTGTCTAAATGGAGGAGCGTTTAGTTTGAAGAGTGCCAAGCAGAGTACAACTGCAGATTCTACAACTGAAGCCGAATACTTGGCATCTGCTGAAGCGGCTTAGCAGGCTGTTTGGATTCGTAAGTTTGTTGGTGAACTTGATGTTGTACCCTCTATCAAGGGTCCAATAGCCCTCTATTGTGACAACAATAGAGCTATTGCTCATGCCAGAGAGCCAAGGGAACATCAGAAGGTCAAACATGTCAAGCAGTGATTTCACATGATAAGAGAATGGAAATCAGAGGGTGAAATCAGAATTTGCAAAGTTGGAACGGATGATAATGTTGCCGATCCACTTACTAAACCTTTGCCTCAAGTGAAGCACAACAAGCACGTTGAGGCAATGGGATCAGGCACGTTGGATATTGGCTTTGATTTCCCTGTTTAGTGTTTTAACTAATTTTGAACCTTTTAATGTAAGACACTAAGATGAACCATTCAGGCTTTGGAGTAATCTAAATTTCATGCAATTTTATCACTCCGTTTTCTATTTAATTGTGGTTTAGGATTAAATAATGAGTCCATTCGATTCTGACAATATTCAAAATAGGGTCTCAAGACAAGTCTTGGATAAAGAAACACCTATTAAGTGAACATTGAATATTATAATCTAAAATTATCCCTAATCGAGGTAATTTTAATTCATGGACGATTAATGACCGCTTGAGATTAGTGTGTAGTTTGATTTATAGCACCGTTTCTTGTTCTACAATGACATGATTGTCATGAATCATTTGCATAGGTATTGGTTTAGAACCATACTGGATCGACCTATGAGAATACTTTAAGAGATTTAAAAATCGTCATAAGTATACTTCTCATTGTGGCTATCGGAACCTCTTTCCTCGACCATGAGTATTGTGAGTTCTCTTGTTTGAGTACTAGTCCGTTTTGATGTTAGTCAAACGTCTGCCATACATGGAGATTATAACGGCAAAACTTAGGCGGCTAGGTCCTCTCAGTAAGAGAAGCTACATTACAAGACTGGGAATGTCCCCCTACTAATAATAGGGAAGATGTCTTTGTTGTTTATAAGGCTTCTCGAAGAGCGAGACTATGGAAATGCATGGCCGTGCTCGGATGGATTTTAGAAATCATCTGTTTGTTGACAGTCGGACTCGGATATCGAGAAACACTTCTGGACGTAATAAGGATGACAAATAAATCTTACCTTATAGTTCATGAAAAAACATTAAGCGACATAGGAAAAAGGCTATACACTAAAAGCGCACTTGTCCGGAAGGACGAGTGGGAGATTGATAGGAATGGTGTCCTTCGAACAAGTGTATTATTCCGGTAGAGGGTTCGAAATTGCTAGAAAGCTAATTATTCAGTAAGGTCAAGTGATCGGAATTCCAAGGTGGAAGCCGCTTCCGATCAGTAATATTAATATATATAATTAATATTACAGCTTAATCTTGACTGAACGCTTCGGGTCACACCCAAGCAACTAACGATCCGACACGACGAATTAATTCGGAAGGAATTAATGAGTCGCTCGAGTAATTAATATTTAGACATCAGAAATCGAGCTGGGAGCGTCGAAACAGAGCGTCGGAAGTCGAGTCGAAATAATAAAAGACGAGACGGTAAAATTACTAATTTATCAACAATTTACCAAAATACCACTAGCATCGAAATACCTCGAGAAAACCGGGTGCTAGGGGCATTTGGTATAGCCAAGGTGACTAGCATGCGCACCAAGCCAAGCTAAGGCTGGCTGGTGCATGCTAGCGCACCATTGCTAGCACTGTTACTAGCACATGGCTAGCAAGCATAGCTAGCATGCGCAAGCAGCAACAACATCAAACTAGCAGTGTGCTAGCGTGCTAGCACTGCTAGCAGCGCATGCGTGCTGGCGCGCCATGCCCAGCAGCAAGGAGCAAGCAAGCTTGCTGGGCTGGCGCGCAAGCGTGGCCGTTGCTAGGCCAAGGCAGCAGGCCCAGCCGCAAGCACCAAGCGCCAGCAAGGTAGCTTGGGTGCCACTACTTGGGTTGTTATATGGCGCAAGTTGATTAGGGCAAGTGGTGCAAAGGGTCGATTTTTCCCTAAACCTTGGGGATCAAGTTTGGTCCCCCCTCCTTTCTTGTGGTCCTTACCTAACCCCTCCTTTAAATGTGCCACTTGTTAATTAATTAGTTGTTGGCTATTTTCTTTTGTTTTTGATTTAAAAATAAAAGGAGAATAATAATTTTACCAACTCTCCCACATTGATGGGAAAGAAGATTTCACTCATGAGTTTCCCTATAAATACCCAACTTGGGGTATGGGAAAACTCATTTAAGTAAGAGTTTAAAAAGGCATCTCCACTTGAGAGAAAACCTTTAAACTCATAATTACTCGAGTAGTTTGGTCGGACTTGGCTATCCTCCAAGTAATAGACCTAGTCGGGGTCGTGTTGCGAGTGGATACAGTAGGAGGTTATCTCCCGTTGTAAGACCTTCAAAGGTAATTTCGTCTTTCCTTAATTCTTGTTAATTATGTCTTTTGATTATATTAATTGTGAGTTTGATCTTTGCTCGGGTTTTATTTTCCGCGATGAGTAGGACTCATTAAAACCCACCACTTACATGCCCATGGCCCTTTAAAACCCTAGGACTTTACACTTATTAGTGTGTATTAGGATTTGAAGGGGACCTTGAATTAGAGTTGATTATATCTTTACCCTTTTTTGTAAGAAACAAGTAAGGAGTCGCTAATGAGTTTTAGGAAAACTCATAAACTTCGTTCATGCCTTTCTCCCAAGAAGAGTTCAAGGGATATTTAGCATGAATCATAAATTTACCCCATGCCCAAATTGGTCTACGTGTACCAGAAATGAGTTCGGGAGTGAGGGTACTAAAATAACGTTCCTTTTAGGGAGGAATTGCAATTCTAGCCCTAGTGCGACCTCTACTAGTTCTTTCTTTTTCACAATTTCATCACTAAACAATATATGCTACGCGATACCTAAAACTAAGTTAGTTGATTTTATTTACAAGCATTAATCACGTAGGAATTACATTGCAAAAGTCGTTATTCTTTTGTTCTTCAAATTCGTGAAAAAGAACAAGAAATAAACAATGTTCGCCTTGACTTAGATCATAAAACAATCAATTAATTATTCAAATTCTAGTCTTGATTAACACAAGAATACTATGTGAATTAAATTAATTAAAAGTTTGTTTAAAGTGATCAAACAACACTATTTATTTAATTAAAGTTATTTAAACAATAAAAGAAAAGTGATTTATTTAAGTGCTCAAGCAAAAGCTACGGCGCACGAAACCGGATGTGGCTCTCAAAATCAAGGAAGAAATTAGAAAACAACTGGCTGCCGGTTTCATCAAAGTGTCCAAGTATCCAGAGTGGATAGCTAATGTAGTTCCAGTTCCAAAGAAATATGGAAGGGTCATAATGTGTGTTGATTATAGGGGTCTCAACAAGGCAAGCCCAAAGGATGGTTTCCCTCTACCTCACATTAACATTCTGGTTGACAACACAGCAAACCATGCACTCCTCTCATTCATGGACGGCTATGCTGGATATAATCAAGTACTGATGGCCAAGGAAGACATGGAGAAAACCACATTCATTACACAATGGGGTACATATTACTATACAGTAATGCCATTCGAGTTGAAAAACGCGGGTGCCACCTACCAAAGAGCAGCCACAACATTGTTACATGATATGACACATAAAGAGGTGGAGGCATATATTGATGATATGATTGTCAAGTCAAAGGATCGACTAAGCCACATCATTGCACTCCATAGGTTCTTTGAACGACTCCACAAACACAATATGAGATTGAATCCAGCAAATTGTGCATTCGGAGTTACATCAGGAAAACTTCTTGGCTATATGATCAGTTCTCGAGGGATTGAAATAGATCCCACAAAAGTCAAAGCAATCATGGCCATGCCACCACCCAAGACTGAGAAGGAAATTCGAGGGTTTATCGGAAAGTTGCAATATATAAGTAGGTTGATATCCAAACTCACTACTATATGTGAACCTATATTCAAGAAAATTAAGAATAATGTTCCGGTCAGGGGATGACGATTTCCAAAAAGCTTTCGACAAGATCAAAGAGTACCTGGCAAATCCACCCATGCTAGCGCCAACAATACCTGACTTTCCTCTTCGTCTCTACCTTACGGTCACAAAAGAAACGATAGGAGCAATGCTAGCATAAGAGATCCAAAGCAAAGAGAATGCAATCTACTATTTGAGTAAGAAGCTTCAAGGTTATGAAACTCGGTACACGCCTCTTGAAAAGTTGTTTCTCGCACTCGTGTGGGCCGCACAGAAATTAAGATATTACATGCTCATTCATACAGTGCATGTCGTGTCAAATATGGATCCTCTCAAGTACTTGTTTGAGAAGGCAACACTCAATGGCAGATTATTAAAGTGGATAGTCAACCTTGCTTAGTTTGATTTGAAATTCGTACAACAAAAGGCCATCAAAGGTTCTGCAGTTTCTGACTTCTTAGCAGATTTCCCACTGGAAGAAGTTGAGAAAGAATAAGAAGAAGAGTATGATTTCCCTGATGAAGATCTACTCATGACCGAAGATGATAGCTGGACGCTCTATTTCGATGAAGCTTCAAACTAAAAGGGTTGTGGTGTAGGAGTCTTGCTCGTATCACCCAACGAAGAACACATCCCAATTTTCATGAAGCTCGATTTTGATGTCACCAACAACGCTGCAGAATATGAAGCATGCATCTTGGGATTAGAAACAGTTGTGGCCTTGGGAATTAAGAAGGTTAGAATATATGGCAACTCGTCACTAATCATCAACCAGATCTCTAAGAGATCAAAAGTGAGAAGTGAAAGTCTCGATACGTATCAAGATCATCTAGAAACTCTCACGAAGCGACTAGATGAAGTGGAAGACACATACTTGCTTAGTTAAGAGAATCAATTTGCCGACGCATTAGCTAAGTTGGCATCAAAGGTGCGAATTCAAAGAGACACAGTCAGAACGCCATTGACTATAGAAAAAAGATATGAGTCGACTTATGTTCACGCACTTGATGATGAACAAGAATCACAAGAAGAAGATGAAGAGCCATGGTATACAGACATCCTTAACTATGTGATGAAGGGAGAATAACCTCCTAACACTAATAAAAGGGCACTTCGTGCTTTGAGGCTCCTGGCCTCACAGTATGTGCTCATCAAGGGAGAACTTCACAAAAGGACCGCACAAGGGAGAAACCTCTTATGCATAGCTAAGAAAGAAGCACACAAAACCATGGAAATCTTCATGCTGGAATATACGAAACGCATATGAATGCTAAGATGTTAGTCTTAAAGATTCAACGACAAGGTTATTATTGGACTATCATGGAGAGAGACTGCCACAAATATGTCAAGAAATGCATGAAGTGTCAGGTCTACGAAAATTTACAGCACGTTCCACCTTCGCTTCTCTACACATACACTTCTCCATGGCCTTTCTCTACTTAGGGAATCGACATCATTAGGAAGATAACGCCACCAGGACAAGGGGGACATGAGTTCATCCTTGTATCAATCGACTACTTCACCAAGTGGGTCGAAGCTGTTTCCTATACTAAGCTCACGGCAAAACATGTAGCTAAATTCATCGAAAAAAACATCATATGTTGCTATGGGGTACCTCGCGAAATGATTAGTGATAATGGGACGCATTTCCAAGCCGAGTGCGCAGAATTGTTACAGAAATATCATATCAAGAATCATAGATCATCACTCTACAGATCACAAACAAATAGTGCGGTTGAATCGGCTAATAAGAATGTGAAGACTATCATCGAAAAGATACGGAAAATTACAGAGATCGGCAGAGCAAGCTCACTTTGCTGTTTGGGGGTATCGAACTTCTGTTCGTACATCAACCGGGGCCACCCCCTTCTCTTTAGTCTACGGAGTTGAAGCCGTACAACCAATCGAGTTAGAGATCCCTTCTCTACGGATTGCGTTAGAAAGCCAACTACATGAAGTTGACTGGATCAAAGCGAGATATGATGAACTAGTCTTACTTGACGAAAAACGCTTGGCAGCTTTGCATTATGTCCAAACCTACCAATAGCGTACTGTACGACATTTCAATAGAAAAGTCAAGACTAGGAATATCAAAGAAGGTGATTTAGTGTTTAAGGCACTTCGCAAAAATATGTTAGATGCAAGAGGAAATTTTAGACCAAATTAATCAGGTTCATACATCGTCAAGTCCATTTTGTCGGGCGAAGTGGCACAATTAGTAGACATGGTTGGAAACGGCTTCCATAATTTAACTAACTTGGATCAACTAAAGAAATTTTATGCCTAGTTGCATGAGTTCAAGACCCGATAGAGCAACGTTTGGCCTGATTCCTTTTAAGGATATGTAGGCAACCCCTCAAGGGGGCCTGGCCAATTTAAAAATAAAACTCCCTTGTTCGTCAACAAAAATGCAACATACAACAGAGAAAATCACAAAATAACAGGCACTGCACCACAACAAAAAAACCACGTCGCGGTAATGTCCACCTCGCCACGGCAGGATACACCGCAACACGGCGGAATTAAGGCAAAAAAATGCAATAGAAAAGTGTCGTGTCACGGCATTGGCTACCGTGACGCGGCAAAAACCGCCATGTCACGGCATAAAACACCGTAGCGCGGTAGACAACTTTTCCGGGATTTTGGAATTTTGTTAATTGTTTTACGATTATTTTGTTCGACGATTTTTATTCTTCCATTGCGTCCGACTTCTTTACTCGGATAAATAAATAAAATAATAAAAAGTCATTATAAGTTTTAATTAAAGCAAAAACAAATATGCTACTATTAATGAAGTAAATGTCACGACAACTATTGGCATTATACGCCTTATTTAAAATTTAAAACTTAAATCATAAAAGCAAAGCAATATTGGCCTAATCCTTCTTAGCCTTAGGAATTTCTTTCTTCTTTTCAACTAGGTCGGCCTTCACCATTAGTGCGTCCTTAGTAGCTCGAACCGTCACACCCCTAGTAGAACTCTCACCCCTTTTACCTCTCTCAGGTTTCTTAGGTTGTTTCTCTCTATACACTATCTTGTCTTTACCCTTTCCATTTACAAAAATCTTCTTCTTAGGCATGATAGGAGTCTTAAACTCAATTCCTTGCGTTCTCGGACTAAGACGATTTTCAGGGGGTGAGTTCTTACTTCCAAGACCTTCCTTCACATCACCATCAAACTTACGCGATCCAACTCGTTCTCTCCTACTTCGAGGATTCAATCATGATTTGTATGCACTAGACAAGGGTGGAGGAGGTTGATTACTCGCAAAAACGATCCACAAAGGTCTTCCAATCCAATATGTCTCATACTTATGCACATTACTTTCATGCAATGATACTTCACGAGGACTATCATTATAGCATGGAACTACTTGTTCAAGTCCATATTGTCACATCAATCGGAAAGGGCAATAAAAAGTCAATTTCGAGTGACTAGGAACACGACAATACGGAGTATCATTCATCCCGACCATCCTAGTGAGTCTCCACCAAGGCACCACCCTTCGAATGGAAAATTCTCTCTTCGCAAAGAACAACTTCCAATCATCATAAGACATGTTTGCAGAGTAATTTTTCTTCTTATGAACTAGATCATTAGGACCATATTTTTCAATATCGTTGGGGGCTTCAAAGAGTTCCAAATGCTCCATAAACCAGATCTGACAAAAAAAAAAAACGCAGATCGTCAATATTTAAAAAAAAATGTGATGGGGAACCATGACGTGGCACACAGCACCGTGTCGCGGTAAACGGCACCGTGGCACGGTGCCAGCTATGTGTCACGGTTATTAAATAGAAGTCGTTTTACATGCAACACTACTAGAGAGCCCTTCCTGACGGCTTTCCGGTCAGATTTTGCTTCATCGAGACCACGTAGAGTTTCTCTAAGACAAGTAGGCATAGGGGATCTTCCACATTTAACATGTTCAAGCACAGATGCTAAACTAGCATGTCCTACTCTACCGTTTGCAAATAAAAGCTTGCTAAACATGCAAAAAAAATATATGCTCTCCTACGATATACATGATATGACTCAGAGACAGGACGATTAAAATATAAATTTGCAAGCTTTTCTAGATCTACTTCGTTACCACATACAATCCTATTTAAATCCTGGTAATAATATTTACGCAAAGTAGGCATTGCAACGAGAACTCTAGCAGGGAAGCCAAAGAGGACATATTTCATCATAATCGAACTTGAAACAATGGGTTTCCGGACTCCAATAATCTAAAGCTGCTTTCATAAAATCATGTTTAATTGATACATGCCTCAACGCTAGTAAACCTCTAACATGGAATAATTCTTGCTCTCTTTTCTATGCATTGGTCGGGAATACGACCAATCACGCACTATATTATTAAAATTCTGAGACATTATTATTGAAATAAGAAATTCTAGTTATTTTATGTTTCGTAATTATGCATATCACGAATTAACTGGTCATAATTTATAGCTAAAAGAGTCCAAAAACACAAAAAATTTATCCACTTGCACGCGTAGAAACACCGCTGCACTATTTGCGCGCCGCGACACGATAAAGGACACCGTGTCGCGGGACTGGGCACCGTGACGAGGCAATATCCACCTGTAACACCCTAGAAATTCCTTTCTTTTAAAATACCTGTTTTTCCCTGTATAAAACTATAAATAGGAATATCTAAGACATTACCGCCACCGTGAAAACGGCTAAGGCAACTATCAAAGACACACAGCGGAAGACTAATTTCAAAACCTTTCAAAACAAGTCAACTTGAAAAAGTCAAGCAACGAAAGTAAAGTCAAACCAAAGTCAAACGAAATAAAATAAAATCAACCTACAACTTGGAACCATATAGGCCCTTATTAAAACCAAACCGAACTCAAAACCTTTTCTTTAGCCACGCATAATAATCAAGTCATAAATAAACAAAGCAATAAACACATCACATACTTATAGAAACTAGCATGATTCGCTCTTCACTCATGCCCATTCATGAAAATGCTTCATCACCCGAAAAGCTTATCTCTACCTATTTCCACTACTCTCCATTAAAAATGGGTCATCATAGGGCCAAGATAAGGACAAGGCCAACAAACACACAAAACACACAATCAGCAAAGCTGAGTACATAAGCGTAATTAACACACTAGCATACAATTCCCTATCAACACACGACGTACCTTGTTGCACCTGTTTTTCAAGCATACAACATTCAATAAAAGTTCTCACTAGACACTAAATAATTTATTTAGCGTTGATTACGCATCGAACGGGTTTCCCACTAACCTCCCCCAATAAATTGAGGTTACTGACTCGGAAGGTAACCGTGCCAGCATCAAAAACCACACATAGGTGGCGGAATTCCAGCGCATAATAAAAATAAAAAGGAATGTATAGCGTCCTGTACTACAGTAGAAGTTATGATCAAATATAAAGTCACATAACTCCCCCCATATGTTCATACTCAAGTTATATACGTTCCAAGAGTTTTGGTGCGCAATCTCTTTCACTTTACGTTATTTACCGATTATTAAACTTGGTGGTGACTCTCAAACCATAATCATTCAATCAACAATAATTATTCAAACAATCAAATATATCAATTTAATTCTTGAATAATTAGTGACCACATAATATTTAATGTTGAACCCTTTTTAATTCTACCTCGGTGCCAATGACACCTTAAATGCATAAAGCGCCACAAATCCTATCCCTCGGTGTTAAAAACACCTTTAGTGCACTAAGGCACCAACATACAATTTATTCCTCGTGTACATAGACCCTTATATAGCTCCTTTCCTCATGCTTATAGCATCAATAAAAATTATATGAACCATAATAAAATTCCTTTTCAATATTCTAAACCAAATTAAACATTTAGTTTAATTAAACATGCTCTTTATCATGCCATAAATAAATATGTGGTTCATAAATAATATTCCAAGCTATTTTCCATTCAATAATCCATCACAAATAAATCATGCCTCATATTTCAATCACCAATAACATCCAAATCAAAATTTTTAATCCAAACCTAGCATGGTATTACTTGTAATCAATTCAACACATTTAGCATGCTACTACATCAACATAATTATGCTAAGTACGCGAACGTACCTCAAATAAGCCCTTAAAGCAGCCGATTACACTACAACAATTTCCGAACCAAGTTTCCTACATAAAGGGACAATAATACTATATTAATTCTCCTTGTATACACAATTTCCAGCAACTTAAATTTACTTTAGACTACTTAAAAAGAATCTGAAAATTATTTAAAAACCCCTAAATAAACTCCTTTTTAATAGGTACTCACACCCTTTCATTAAAATCACAATTATCTCTTTAAAACTAATCAAAATACATCTTTATACTTTAACTAATCAAAAACCCTTTTAAAACTTCATCAAAATACATCTTTATACTTAAATTATCCATAGAAACATTAAATTATCTCTTACCCTTTAAACTCAAAGATAAAATTTAAAGCATAAAAAAAAACTTCGTTAAAAATCAAAAACTGCCCGAAAATCATATTTAGAGGCTGAATTTGGCCACAAGAGGGTGGTGCTCACTACCAAAGGTAGTGATTCTTTCTTAAAACGCTGTTTTCACATGGAAAACACTACTTTTTTTATCAAAATCGGATGAGTTCAGAACCTGATCGGGATTAAAACATAATTAATATTAATGAACGGAAATCTAAAAATTAAAACACGAATTTACATGTTCAAAATAATCTGATATTAATTTAAACTAATTAGTAGTTACAATCACCAAAATTTCAAACATCATTACTATAAAAGCCCTAAATCAATTGTTCGGAAAAACCCTAAAATCGTGATTTTCAATAATTAAAAACCCTAGGTTATAAAATTTACAAAATCTGAAAATTATGACATTTATAAAATCTGAAATTATAAAGTTTAATCATCAAAATACAATTTGATACTAATTAAATTAATTTCAAACAATAAAATCAAAACCCATAAATCAATAATTATAATTACACAAATTAATTAAACAAAGGAGAAAGAAAATAAGACTAACCTTTTTGTGTGGGAAATTTTTTTGGGGATTCATGGTGTATTTATAGAGTAGAGAGTGTAGGGTTAAATTTGGGCTTATAAAAATGTGGGCTTAAGTTATGGGATAGGGCTTAAGTTATGGGTTTTTGAATGGGTTATTCCAATAAGAGTATGTAGGAATAATTTACATTGCCAAATAATTAATAAACGTTTGGCCCAAAATATATTTTACTTTTATAAAACCTTATATTTAAAATACTTTAACCCTTTATAATATTTAATTAAAATACTTGAGCCCTTAAAAATACATTTTATTAATACTTAAATACTTTATAAAAATACATAAAAATACGGGGTATTACACCACCGTGACACGGTACAGGCCATGTGTCACGGTGGTTACGCGACATTTTTTTTTATCCTTCACCTATTTTTTCCGAAATTTTTCTTCTGTTTTCCTTAATTGTTTATCCTTCAAACTCTTTTTTCGAGAGTTTTATTCCTAATAAAATTCTCCCCTTATTTTATTTTTATTTTTTCTTTTTTTTTGGGGAAGTTGTAAAACTTGTCCCACTTTATTTTTATTTATTTTAGGGAAGTTGTAAAACTTGTCCCATTTTTACCTTTTCTTTCTTTTTATTTTTGGGGATGTTGTAAAACTCGTCCCACTTTATTTTTTTATTTTTTTATTTCTTTTTTTTGGGGAAGTTGAAACACTTTTTTCCTTTCTTTGTCTTTTTTCTTTTGCCAGAAGGTCGGTACCCTCCACTTACGAAAAAATAACGTTTTTTTTGCGTCATTAATAAATACACAATCACACACAAACGGTCACAAGCACACACAAGCACACACATTAATCGAATAAATGAAGTGTTAAATACATAAAATGTGAATAAAATATTCAAAATGAGTCATGGTACATAAGTAGTGTCAATATACATAATAAAACCCTCAGTCAAAAATCTCCTGATCTAAAAGAACTAGGATCAGTGTCATCAGGAGACTACGAGTAAGGGATTGGCGGACAAAAAAGGCCCTCCATCATCCAAGTACGAGGAGTAGTGTCCCTACTAGTCCCCACGATTCCTGCAGAAGACAAAGTCAAGGCAGGTCCTGTCCAACTGGTAAAATGGGTAGGCTGACTCCAAGATGTAGGCATCGTTAGTGTAGGCATCGTCCCAGACACTGGCACCGAAAATAAGCCCTAATCCACAGGAGTAATGATCGGCCTAAACTCAGGCTGTGAAGGCTGGAATGGCTGGGAAGACAGAGGACGCTGCCACTGGGTCTGAAAGTGCTGGAACGGTTGAGAAGACTAAGGCTGCTGCCACTGAGTCTGAAACTCCTTAAATGGCTGAGAAGACTGAGGCTGCTGCCATTAGGTCTCAGAATGCCGCCGAATCTCAGGGGATCGTCTGCGGCAACTAGGCTCCCCCTCGTCCGAGCCTCTATGCCTCGAGCGCGAGGAAGATCTCCGTCGCCTCCGCCGCTCCTGAAAGACACAAAATGAGAAGATATCAGTGGTGTAAGGTAAAACAAAAGGTAAACATGGGAAAAAACAGGCGAATATACCTTGTGAACATCGTCTTAACCGCTCCGACAACTCGCACCGCATCGTAGCTTGATGATGCAATATTTTAGAGCATCAACCAGCTTCATTATGCTCGTCATATCCGAGTGCGTGATCTGAAGGAAAAAAAACATCAGTAACAAGCAATATTAAGAAGAATGAAAGCTATGTTAGAAAGCTTACCGGCTCGAACGTATCAGGCAAGGAATCCTACGCCTGTCTAAAACCCTCTGGTGCATCAGCAATATGGTCCTTGACCATACCAATCGACCCCGGATAACGGACGGACTGAGACGGGATCTCGATCTTTCCCCTAAGACGAGCAGTTGCCTAAAACAAGATCGAATAATCGAGTTATTTGACAGTTTAAATAGAGACTACCATAAAAAGAATCTTAAAAATTAAACCTCGGGAAGACGGGGTGGAGGAGCCTAGTAAGGGAGCTCTCGCCAAAAAAACTGATAGCGCTCTCCTCTTCTCAACAACGCCTCCAACAAGCGTGAGTGCAACATCGACGCAGGCAGAGGCAATGGCACCACAAAACGGTCAACGCTGTGCTGATGGACTACGCGCTCTCCAAGGTACAAGATAAGATGTGATGTACCAAAGAAGACGGTACAACACGTCGAGTGCTTCAAAGCCTCGGGAAGATTAGTCAAGCCAGCACAAGGTCGATACTGATCTCGACCGGGACCTGAAAACTATAAAAGAATGCAGTGAATGCCGAGAATTAACATCAAAATGAAATAAATACACTGTGAAGTCGATCCTTACGCCAACAGTAGTGGTGCCCCGACGCAGCAACCCTCGCAGACTCGGTACTGACTCCACTCGAGACTCGCCCCGGTCACGCCAGCTGGCACTGATAGGAAAGTCGTGGACCACCAACTCTGACCGCCCTCTCTGAGGACCACCACGAGGCACCGACCTAGTCCTGGTATGGTGAACGACAGGACCTAACAATTCCACTACCTCACTCGCCCCCCAAGTGAGGTCAGGAATCTGCTAAACGGGCCGATCAGTGAAACGCAAGCCACTAATCATGCTGAAGTCGAGTGGAGTCACAGTCATCTCCCCCCAAGCGAAGTGGAAAAGGTTGGTAGTATCCCAAAAATACTCCAACAACGCTTGGACGACTATCGAGCTACAGCCTCGGGGGCTGCGAAATCCCACAACCGTAGAGTAAAAATCGCCTAAACCAGCAGACTCCCACAATGTGTTGGTAACAAGATCTCCTATGATGACCCCGTATAGCCGGGGAATCAAGTTCCCAACTCATGAACCATGATGGCGAAGTACACCATCGATTAATCCGGCAAGTGGACGGTGAGAAACATGGTTCTCATGACAAAAAAACTAACTCGTTTGGTGTCCACGAGGGTGGGGCCCACCTACCCCTGCTCGTAGAGGGGTGAGGCTCGAGTTCCAAGGCATTGTCTATATCCTCGAGAATCGAGGGAGTGTCCTCTCTTCAAGCCTGACGCTGGCCATGAGTAAAAATATCTCGGTGTCGTAGTCTAGGCATGCTATTATGTTCAAAAAAGATAAAATCTAAATAATTAGCATCATTTCCTAAGTTATTTAGTTTTTTATTCAAAACAGCATTAACAGCTACCTCAAGTTGCATTTCCCATTATGTGCTAAATTTTTATCTCATGGCTAAAAAAACTAGTAAAATAATAGTGCAATCATTTCTAGTATTTAGTTTCTCCATGACAAACTAATACTACAGTTCTCCTAATCGCATGATATGTTCTCCATGACAATGTAGTACATACACAAAACAGGGTATGCTTCGAAATTGCATAAAAACAATAGATCGGCACATCATAGCATGTTTTGCAAGATCTACAACAATTATATCATCATTTTAAGTGCAAGAAACAACAAGGAACAACAAGAACACCATTCACGCACAAAGTAGTACCAAAAATGGTGATTTGCTCATTTCTTCACCAAATCATGCAAACTTGGTCTCAAATTGCTCACAAACCAACATACATTCATATACAAGCTAATTCATGGCAAGAATTTCAACTTAAAGTCTTAAAATCAAAAACCCCCAATTTGATTTTTCAAAGGTTTTCATACGAAATTGCTCATTTGAAGCCAAATTCAAGACAATGTAGAAATTCGAAAATGCGAAAGTTTACAAGAAATTTGAGTGAATTTGGTGAAGAATTAAGTGAGAAAAAGCTCGAAAATGATGGCGGCAGTGGCGGAGAACATTAGCAGCAGCAGAAAAATGAAATGAAGAGGAAAGCACGTGATTTTGGAATTTAAAAACAAGGGAAAAAATGCCGTGACACGGTAAAACCCGCCGACTGACAACACACTATGCTGTGTCACGGTAAGTTTCCATGTGACGCAACAGAACAACAGCAAGAAATAAAAAAAAAAGAAAGAAAGAGAGCACGTGACTAATTCAACAGCAAGAAAATGCCGCGTCACAGCAGAAATTGTTATGTCACGGCGCCCAACCAAAACCAAAACCGATCAGTCCCGGGAGTGCAACCTTTCACCGCCATTATTGGTCGGGTCGAGTATTTAATCCCGGGAGTGCTTAAAATCCATGTTCAATCAAATTCAGGTCAAAAAATAGTCAACGTATCAGTCCTAATGTTTAGTCAAAGTATAGACTAGTCCAATTTGTATTCTAGCCCGAACCCTTTTTAATTCATTTCATATTATTTATTAATTGAGCTCGATTAATAAATAATAAACCTAAATAGCCCGAAATTATGAAACGACACTTAAAAATACCGAGCTTAATTAGGTTAAAAGTGAATTTGGACGCATTTATGGAAAAACTGTACACCGCGACACGGTAGAATATGTCGCGCCACGGTGAACAATGCCGCATCGCGGTATCCATTGCCGTGTCACGGTACACATATCATGACACGGGATTAATCTGCGTTTTCTCCGCGTACACAATTCCACGCGCTTTATCATTTTAGGATAAATTTTGTACCGCGCCACGGTGTAATCTATCGTGTCACGGCACCAACTGCCGTGTCGCGACAGCCATGCTGTGTCACGGTTCCCAAAGTTAGGGTTTTTATCTTTTCTAAGGTTACGTGTGATCCCCTGCTCATTTCCTCTATAAATACGAGCCTCATTTCTGCAGTTTGGGGCATAAAATAATTCTCTATTCTTTCTTCTATGCTCTAGCCTAAACACTATCCTACCTTATTCTCTCACAATACTTCCCCCAAGCACTCCAAGGAGTCCATACTTTACCCAAGGTTTCATCCTTAAACCAAGGCATGAAAGGTAGAACTGTTTGAGGGTTTGGCCCCAAATCAACCTTAATTTAATTTAATTTCAATTATTGTTTTATTAATTTCCTTGAAGTTACTAACGCGTTTATTGTTTTGTAGTTGCAAGAAAACAAATCACAGTAAGGAATCACGTTCCTTTTATTTCTATTATTTTTCTAACAATTTTTATTATGTTTGTCATATATTAATTGTTGGATTATTGTGGAATTGCTTCCAATATTAACGTTAATTTTATTATATTTATTGATCACTATTGCATGTTTAAAGGGAATATGTAATTTAGAGTCACGACTAATAAGATAATTTGGACGACGGGTTTAGGTTCCTTTTAATCTTGTTACTAATTCAAGTGATCACAATATTTTGGAATTATATATTGCATTAATATTCAACTATTTTAGCATAATAATAGTTTGTAGCAAATTGAATATTTTGTTTGTATGCCTTTGAGATCGCAGGAATACTTTTCGCTATAAGAATCGAGTAGAGGCCAATACGGGCGAATGTGACTCCATGACTCACTTCGTACCATCATCTCCGATCCTCCTTTCGTGGTTCCGAACCATATGGAGTTAGTAATCTCATGGATTATGAATGGGGTGTAACCTTCACGGGTCAATCGTTGTTGCCTATAGTTGTCCCTTTATTCGTAGTTGCCTTTTATGATCCGTGAACGATTTACAAGTTCCTTAAAAACTTGTTGGCGGCTCCCTTTCTTTATTTGTCCCTAATCGTATACGTCAAATCCCACTTCCTATGAGTTCCAAGCATATTCACACATGCTTAACGTAGGCGCACTTCAAACGACGCCTACAATAGTCAACTTAGCCCAATTTGATGTAAGATTTATGCCTCAAAAAGCAATCAAAAGATCAGTGTTTCGAACTTCTTAGCGGATTTCCCAATTAAAGATTCGACACCAATGCATGAAAACGACTTTCCAAACGAAGACTGAATGGCCACGGAAGATGATACTTGGACATTATACTTCAATGGAGCCTCAAACTAGAAAGGATGAAGTGTAGGAGTACTATTAGATTTCGACGGAAGATGATACTTGGACATTATACTTCAATGGTCCCAATCTCAATAAAGCTAGATTTCGACGTTACCAACAATGCTGCGGAACACGAAGCATGTGTGATAGGCCTTAAAACTACTTTGGCATGGGGAATAAAGAAGCTACGCATATTCGGAGACCTTTCCCTCATCATTAATCAGATCTACAAAAGATGGAAAGTAAAGAGTGAAAGTTTGGCCCCTTACCAAACATACTTAGAAACCCTTACTGACCAACTCGAGAAGGTAGAATACACATATCTACCAAGAGAAGAAAATCAATTTGTTGATGCCTTGGAAAGACTGGCCTCGATGGTTAGAATTCCTAAGGAAATTGAGCAAATGCCTTTAATGATAGAAAAAATGCATAAGCCAGCTTACATTCAAGCCATAAAAGATGATGAAATAATTTAAGATGAAGAAGAGGAAGAGGAACCTTTGTACACTGAAATCCTTAATTATGTCACAAAAGGGTAATTTCCACTCCATGCTAACAAGAGAGCAAAACGCGCTCTAAGACTTTTAGCTTCCCAATTTGTGTTCATAAACGATGAGCTACACTAAAGGGTACCTAAAGACAGAGCTCTCCTATATGTAGGCAAAAGGGAAGCTAAAAGGGCGATGAGAATAATCCACAAAGGAGCATGTGGAACTCATATGAATGGCAAAATACTGGTTCAAAAGATAATGCACCAAGGATATTATTGGACCACCATGAATAGGGATTGCCATCAATATGTAAAGAGATGCCCTAAATGCCAAGTATATGCCAACTTACAACATGTTCCACTATCTCTACTTTACACCTATACATCTCCATGGCCATTCTCAACATGGGGAATAGATATCATTGGGAAAATCAGCCCTCCTAGGACAGGAGGCCATGAATACATCCTTGTTGCAAATGATTATTTCACAAAATGGGTTGAAGCAACATCATATGTGAAATTTACCGCAAAGCATGTAGCACTCTTTATCGAAAGAAACATTATACGTCGATATAGAGTCCACATGAAATGACAAGTGACAATGGAACTCACTTTCAAGCAGAATGTGAAGAATTTCTTCAAAAGTATGGCATTCAACATCATCACTCTTCTCCATACAGGCCTCAAGAAAATGGCGCAATAGAAGTAGCCAATAAGAGCCTAAAGACTATCATAAAAAAGATGACGGAAAACTACAAGGATTGGCGTCACAAACTCCATTTCGCTCTTTGGGGTTATCGCACGTCGATTCGTTCATCCACAGGAAATACGTCATTCTCCTTAGTCTACGGAATGGATGCCGTATACCTGTAGAATTGGAAATACCTTCCTTACGCATTGCGTTGGAAAGTAAACTCGATGAGGTTGAAAGGACAAGAGCAAGATATGAGGAATTAATTCTACTCGATGAAAAGCGACTAGAAGCCCTACATCATACTCAATGCTATCAAATTCGCATGGCTAGACACTTTAATAAGAAGGTCAAGACAAGAAATATCAGAGTAGGAGACTTGGTGTTAAAAGCATTAAGGAAAAAATGTTCTAGAACCAAGAGCCAAATTTAGGCCTAATTGGTCCGGACCATATACGTCGTCAAAACCATTCTATCAAGAGGTGCCGCAAAATTAACTGATATGGATGGTAACGAGTTCTCAAATATGACGAATCTTGACCAACTTAAGAAATTCTACCCATGATCACTTGAGAATTATACTAAAAAAGAGTTATGTTTGGCCCGATTCCTTAAGAAAGGATACGTAGACAACCCTTTACGGGGTACGGCCACTTCAAATTCTACAAATATCGCATTTTTACATCAGCACGTCGAATCAGAATCAGCATCGCACGAAAATTCAAGTCAATGCGCTGCGACAAAGACTGTCGCGCCGCGATGGATCCGAATTTCCAGCGACGAAAAATCTTCGTTGATCTGGGCAAGTTTTGGTGAATTTCAGAAAATTTCAACTTTTGTACTCGAATTATTTTTTGAAATTATTTCAAAGTTGTTTTTAGTTGCTTAAATAAAAGAATTCAATATAAAGAAATGATTTAATTTTTTAAAAGCTGAAAATTGCATTAATAAATAAAGTAAAAATTACATTATTGATGGAATTAAAGGAAGCTTAAAAAAATAAATTGAAAGTAAAGCAATGCTCTAATCGGTCTTCTCTTTTCTAGCCCTCTTCTAATTTTTGTTTGTTTCCTCTTAATCATCCATCTTTTTCACCAATAAGGATCCATTAGATGATCTATACACAACTTTGGTAGAGATAGTCTCCCCCTTAGCTAGTACACCAATCTTTTTCTCAGCCCACACTTTCTTTTCTATAGAGTCAGCTTTTCTTTTTTCTTTGCCTTTCGCAACACTTTTCTTTTTAGGCATCATAGGTGCCTTGAATTTAACTCTTGAACCCAGGCGATCCTTAGGAGGAATTTTCTTATCCCCTAGGCTGTCTTTAATACTTGTTTGGTCCTTATTCGTGTTCCGGACTTTGTTCTTGTCCTTTTGAGATCTACCGAGTAGCCATTACTTCACATCTCTAGATAAAGGAGGAGGAACTTTGTGGGAAACAACTTCCCACAAAGGTCTAACACACCAGTTGTCATCAAATCTTTCCACATCCTGTGAAATCGAGAATTGACAGGTGGAAAATGCATGTCGTTATCTACCCTTTCCCTAAGCCAAACTAAATTTGTAAACACCTAACCAACCTTATATGAGTATAGGGCAAGTTAAGGGTCGATCCCAAGGGAATGCAATGATGAAAACTAAAGTCTAAGTCAAGCTACCTCGGAGTCGAAAATGAGATTATGGTTGGTGATAAAATGAACTAGATCAAATTAAACAAGTAATCAAGGATCTAAACACTAAGGATATGGGTTCCACATGCAAGATCAATTATAATGCTAGATTAAAGCTCAATCAATTAATTCAAGTATTGCAATGGACAAACAATATTAATTGCAACAAATCAACCAATGAAAGAGCATCAACTAGCATTTCCATTAATCAAACATGCTTCCCCCTTTCCCTAGCAACTAATCTACTCACTAATCATGGTGAGATTCAAAACCAAATAACTAGATATTGTATTGGGCATCATTCTATATCAAAATCTAATAGAAATCAAAGTATTCAATATTATCAAACTCAAATCCAAGAAAACCAAGCATCAAGCAAAAAGAATCAAATAGCAAGTAAGTAAGACATGAAAGAAGGAAGAGATTCTCACTAATATTGATGATTGAAAATGAAGAAATCCAAACTTGATTGGTCAAATGTTGAGTTACAAATCCAAAACCAAGAACTCCTCTCTAACTTCTCTCTAACTTCTCTCTCTAAAACTAAGCTAATGAAATATTATCAAAAAGTTGGATTCAAAAAGGAAATACAATTCTATTTATAAGCTAAGAAGAAATCGGCAGCTCCCGCGCCCTCTCCCGATAGACCCGCGCCCGCGGAAAAATGGGTACGGAACCCTCCGCGGGCTGTCTGGGCAGCACCCGCGCCCGAGGCATCAGGGGCCCGCGCCCGCGGCAAAATCCCCTGCTCCCAAAGGCTGATCAGGGGGCCGCGGTCTCTCTGAGTGGAGAGGCCTCTCCATTTTGCCCGCGCCCGCGGGAAGCCCTCGGGGCAACCGCGGCTAGTTCCTGCCAACTTTTGGCAATTTTGAGCATCATAGGCCCGCGCCCGCGGCTTGATGACCCGCGCCCGCGGCCTGGTGGAATGCCTTGGAGACCTCTCCGAGGCCTCTCCAAGGCCTCTCTAAGCCCTCTCTAGCCAAATGCTTCTTCCTTGCTTGATCATTGAGGTCCCGAATTGTATCCTTTGCCAAGGTGAATCTCACAATACCTACACTAGTAAACAAAGGAAGGAAATAAAAGGGAAAAAGAGCAAAATAAAGGAAAACACGATAAAAACACGAGAATCATAAAGAAAAAAGGAAAAAGGAGAAACTAAAGGAAAAAGGACCAAAACTAAGAGAAGAAAGCAACAAAAAGGGAAAGAAATAACCTAAAAGACTACCCTATGAGTGCCATAAATGACACTCATCAAATTCCCCCAAGCTAGACTTTTGCTCGTCCCGAGCAAAACAAAGGCCAAGAAGGAATAAGAAGGGACAAAGAAAAAGAAAAAGAGGGGTAAGAATTTACACTAGGACTCACTGTCGTAGGAATCACGGTTGTTTTTAGCTACAACAAGCCATTTTGAACCCCTAGATCGCTCAAGAGGATGAGTGATGCTCTCGTAAGGGTTTCCTAAGAGTTTATCCATAACTCTCCACCAAACCCCCAAGAGGCAAACCAAAGAAAGAAAAGAAAGAGGAAAAAGGAAACAAAATCTTTACGAAATGGACTTTACAAAGAGACTATAAATCAAATGAATAGCAACCTTTCTAAAGTGAATTATGGTATGCACGTTATAAGATACATAAGGTTGATTGAAACATAAATATGCTAAGCATAGGAACTAGTTATCACACTCCACCTTCATCCCAAACAGTCTTACCGCGTTCCCCCTACTAATCTCATATCTCCCCTTAGTGAGCATCTCATAGATTCCGCGAAGGAACCGGAAAAAGATCAAAGTTTTTAGGCTACTCGACATCTTGATTCCGCATCCCCTTTCCTTAGTCCACAACCTATGATTCCCTCCACCGATGAAAGACTCAACTCCTAGGTCCAAAGGTCTTCCCGAAGGTTGTAACGTAAGGCAAGAAGGGTTAAGGTAGGCTAAAAATTTAAAATTTGGTGGTTATCCTAAAATGTGAAGCAAAGACCGGCCAAATCTCAACACCAAACTTAAGTAATCACCAAACAAAAATGTATTAACACCCCCAAGCTTATTCAAAGAAATACTCTACTAAAATAAGACCAAAAAGCGTGAAGACTTAACGCTTTCCCCCGGCCAAGCTAAAGGAAGCATTGTCCTCAATGCAAAGAGAGGTGAAAGACACTTGGAGTGTATATATATATATATATATATATATATATATATATATATATATATATATATATATATATATATATATATATATATATATTTTATTATTTTTTTCTTTTTTTTTTTTTGAAATTCTCATACACCTTTAAAGCATTAGTCCTTGCCTCTTTCTCAATTCGGACGGCTTTTACAAAAGCATTTACCATTATTCACAAAAACGACTCAAATATGTGTACCAAATCGAACCAAACCCCAACTTCATACACCAAAATCACCAAACATTGACCCTTGCTTCACAAAAACCAAAAAGATAGAGAATGAAACAAAAGGCTCAAAATATCTAATTATGCGGCTTGAAAAGAGGGAAGAAGGCTCAAAGGGGTAACAAGTAGGTAAATGTATCCCAAATCCAAAAAAAAAGAAAAAAAAAGTAAACATAATAGGGACTATCCTAAAAAAAAAAGAAAAATACCTCCCCGAAAAAGCTGCCTTTGTCCTTCCTAGGTAGTTCGGTCACGGTCTTAGGAATCATATGCTAAGATTCTAGATTAGGTTTGCGAAAATCAAGGATCCATGCCGCTCATGCAAGAATTTGATGAAAGCTTGAACAATAATACATCTCACATGGTTGTAGCAAAAACTCACTAAGGTTGTCAAATTAAAGATAGGGAGCAACTACCTACATGCCACAAACGAGTAGAATCCGGCTTCATGATCCCCCTAGTTCTAGACAACTATCTTAGCATGCTTTATCCTAGAATTAACCAAACGTAATCTCAAACCGTGCATACCATAATTACCTAGGAAGACTATTATTCAAAAGCAAGAGTCCATTGCATACAAGTCCGACATTCAAAAAGAGAAATAGTAAAAAGAAAACCTCAAAAAGATATGCACACCAACAAGAACAAAAGATAAGAAAAGAAAAGAAAAGATGGAAAACTAAGATAAAGATAAGAAAGGGAAAGAGGAAAGGGCAAAGATGCAATCATAACACGTTTATCCCAATCGACATACAAGTGGTCTAATGGCCACATCGCCAAAGATCCCAAACACACTAGGTGTTAAATTCATACATCCTCGAACCATTCAACTTCCCCTAAGTCTAATCTTAATCTAAGAAACCAAGAAAACAAAGAAGTGAAAATAAAAAGAAGTAAAATAAGAAAGGCCTCACCAAGCGTCCGTGCTAGACTAAAGTACCCAAAGAGTAAGAACGAGCTTCTCCAAAGGGCTCCGCAATCCAAAGCATGAGCTACGAACAAGGTGAGTAAAAGAAAAGAAAGCTATATATATACAAAATGAAATTGTTAGTAACTTCCAAACAAAAGCAAACAATAAAAAACACTTAAACACTAACTATATACAAAAACCTAGAAGAACCCATCATCATCCAAACCAAAAATTTATTTCTTTGTTTTTTTTAGAAAGTTCCCAAAAACCATCATCCGAAGAAATAATCAACAACAAGCAACAGAACATCGAGACCAATAGCTAAGATCCACCAATAACCTTATCAAAAACTTCCCACCGAGCCCAAGGTGCCGCCCCGATGCTAACACATCCTTTTTGACCCTCCCCCCTCACAAAATGAAAGCATCGACCCCGATGCCGACAAACATGCAAAAATAGGGAAAAGGGTAGAACAAAAAGGGAGATAAATATGCAAAAAGGGGACTATTGGCCACTGGGGCTGGCACCATCATCACCTCCAAAACCATCACCCTCATCCCAACCGCCGGTGAAACCGGGAGGAAATCCATAATGACCCTTAAATAGGTCTTGTTGGGATGGGGTCAATTGGTCAAAGGGCTCTTGTTGAACAAGGGGCTCGGGGTGACGGGGGTCAACATAATAATAAGCGGGGTCACCCCTGTAATCACTCCCCCCCGAGACCCTATAATCATAGGGCGGGAAGTTGCGCCTTGGCACATCGGGGGTCTCAACCCCTTGCCAATAAGGGTACGTAGGGAGGCCGTTACCACCCCGGGAAGGTATCGGCCCTTGTTGGGGCGGCACATAAGGGTAGTTGACCGGGGGTGCGACCTCCCCCCTACGTACACTAGCGTCATACAAGGCGCTAGTTTGATAAGATAAAGTTTGGTGGTCAGAAAACATACCTTGCATGCTCAATTGCATGCGTTCCATGTGGGCTCTCATGGCCTCCATTTCCCGAAGATAAGCATCTCCTTGAAAGTCTTGTTGTTGTTGTTGTCGTTGTTGCCTTCTCTCTCTTCTTCTTCCTTGAGCATCCTCTTGGAAATGCTCATGTTGTTGATGAAACGGTTGTTGTTGTTGTTGCTCCTCTTGTTCTTCTCCTCTTCCTTCCTCCTCCTCCTCATGCACTCCCTCAAACCCGGCTCCCTCAGCAAAATCTGCATCCTCCTCCATCTCATCCTCATCTATCCTACCATTATCCCTAGGGACCATCCAAACATTCCTAGCTTGGCGAAAAATGGAGGTAGCGGCCGGGTTAGGGAGAAGGCAATGGTGGGTATTCCTCACTAGCCAAGAGTAGGTACCGGCTCTCCTAGTACTAGTTATGAAACGGAGGGTGTTAACCTGCCTCAAACTAATCCAAATGTCTTCACTCCCTCCAACTGGAGTGCAAGACTCTAAGAACCGCTCTTGGTTAAAATACCGCACTAAACGGGTCACCATGCCCCCACAATGAATTTCCCCCGTCTTAACCCCATGCATGATCTCCTTGCAACAGTCCATGAAAATGTACCCAAAATTTATCCTAGATCCCAACTCCGGCTTAGTAGCCATCCACAAGACCATGATCTCCTCTCGAGACAACTTTCCAAAATCTTGCTTACTATAAACCGAGTACCCGAGAATTCTATGTAGGATCCTAAGGGCCGGATGAATGATCTCACTAGAAAGGGAAATTTTGGAGTCAAACTGTTTTTTGTGGGCTATGGTTCTCCACCAAGCGACCTCATTGTACTCACTTTGGGCAAGGGAGATTAGGGGCTCGAAGATATCACCATTTGGGTTGAAACCTAGGGCAACATTAAACTCGGCTAGGTTCATGGAGTGCTTAACATTGAAGAGTTGGAAGGAGATGATGTAGTCGGTTTCCCCTACCCTATTGAATTCAAAGGTGGAGAAAAACTCAATTGAAGGCTCCAAGTAGGTTCGGGGGTTAGATTTCAAAAACTCACCCAAGCTTAGGTTCTCGAGGAGTACATCAAGGTCATTATCTATGCCTAGCTTGGCCATGTCATCACGAAAATAATGGCGGGTGGGTCTAAACTTTCGGTCTTTCATTTTGTTATAGATGGGCAATTGTTTAGACCGGTTCCACAATTTTAGAGGTGGTAGAGGAGGAGGGGCGTCATCTTGGTTTGGGGAATGTGTTTGGGATTGAGGGTTTGAGGATTGGCCTTGAGAAGATTGGCCGGGAGATTGGTTCGGGCGCTTTTTGCTACTCTTAACTTTTCTCAACAAATTCATTTTTTTACCACACAAGTTCACAAAAATTCACAAGAAATAATCCAACTCCCTCAAACAAGCAACAAACACCTCAAACACTCACAATCCTCCTTTCAAATCCAACCAAACCCCCAAAAACTACAAGGTACCTGTTTCAATCAACACAACAACCAAAATTCCAACAACAAATACCAATATTAACAATCATCCATCAAATATATGCAAGATTTATCAAGAAAAATCAATCATCACTCAAAAATACCAAATTTCACAAAAATAACCATGAAACACAAAAATCATGCTCAAAATCAAGATAAACCAACCAATGTAAAGAAATCAAGTGAAATTGACAAGAATAATACAAAGGTTAGAAGTATACCAAGATTGGAGACTCAAATCAAGCTTAGAGCACCACACACTACCGAAATTTGCCGAAAAACCACGAGAAACTTGAGTAGAAGTGATGAAAATGAAGAAATAAGGTAGATTTTGTGAAAATTTGATGGAAAATTTGAAGAAAGGAGTAAGGATTTGATGATTTGGGGTTAGGGTTTGAGTGTATGTAGAGAGAGAAAGGGGAAAATTAGAGAGGAGATGAGAAAATAAGAGAGGAGAGAGAGGGAGAAGGGTGCGTCCGGGTTTAAGAAACCCAGATCCCCGCGTCCTCTCCCGAAATTGCCGCGGTCTCGGGAACTCTCCCGCGCCCGCGGAGAGACCGCGGGGAAACCGCGGGGAGTTCTTGTCAAAAATTGAAGGAATTATACCTGATGTTAGCCGCGCCCTCTCCAGATTTGCCACGCCCTCTCCAAAACTTCCCGCGCCCGCGGAGAGACCGCGGGCCAACCGCGGGAAGTTCCTGATCCAAAACTTAGAAATTTGCTGAAATAGGGGCCGCGCCCTCTCCAATTTTCCGAGACCTCTCTAAACTCCCCCGCGCCCGCGGAGAGACCGCGGGGCAACCGCGGGGAGTTCCTGATTGTATTTTCCTTTGAAAGCTGGAGAGGCCCCCGAGGTCTCTCCAAGCCCTCGGGGAGCCCTCTCCCCTACACTCTAAACTCTTCATAAAACCCCTTCTTTCCAACAAGTGATGACAATAGGCAACCTACAAAACAAACATAAAACCAACACAACATAAGATCAAAAACTAATCAAGGAAAATGAAAAGAAAAGAAAAATGAGATGAGAATCCGGGTTGCCTCCCGTAAGCGCTTTTGGTTAACGTCGTTAGCTCGACGCGCATCACCCCACTCAAGAAGGCTTGAAAAGAATCATCTTGTGAACAAGACCAACAAACATTCCATCAAAGTACTTCTTGAGCCGATGACCATTAACCTTAAATGAAGATGAGGAATCCAAAGGAGAAATTTCCACGGCACCATTACCAAAAACATCCTTCACCAAGAACGGACCACTCCATCTTGACATGAGTTTTCCGGGGAACAACTTCATTCTAGAATTGTAGAGGACTTTGTCACCTACACAAAACTCCTTTTTCTCAATCAACTTGTCATGAACCTCTTTGGATCGAGCTTTGTAGGTGCTAGCACAATCGTAAGCATCAAGTCGAAGTTCCTCTAACTCATGAAGATCCAACCACCTCTTCTCTCCCGCACTTGCTAAGTCAAAATTGATCTTCTTGATGGCCCACAAGGCACGATGTTCAAGCTCAACCGGAAGATGGCATGATTTGCCATAGACAAGGCGATATGGAGTGGTACCAATGGGTGTCTTAAAAGCCGTCCTATAAGCCCATAGAGCATCATCCAATTTGTCCGACCAATCCTTTCTATTGCGAGCAACCGTCTTTTCAAGAATAAGCTTGATTTGACGATTTGAAACCTCAACTTGGCCACTCGTTTGAGGATGGTAGGGAAGCCCAAATCGTTGATGCACACCATGTTTCCTCAACATCTTTTGAAAGGCATTATGGACAAAGTGGGATCCATTATCACTTATCACAGCTTTTGGGACACCAAACCTTGGAAAGATGATCTTCTTAAACAACTTCAATACAACCTTGTGATCATTTGTTGGAGAGGCAATGGCCTCAACCCACTTAGAAACATAGTCCACCGCCACAAGAATATATTGATTCCCGTATGAAGAGGGGAATGGTCCCATGAAGTCAATTCCCCACACATCGAACACCTCCAATTCAAGGATAGGTTGTTGAGGCATCTCATTTCGCTTGGAAATGTTCCCAACTCGTTGACATCGGTCACACGACTTAACAAAACCCCATGAGTCCTTGAAGAGATGTGGCCACCAAAAACCACTTTGAAGAACCTTGGTAGCGGTCTTGGAAACACCCATGTGCCCACCACTAGGGTCCGAGTGGCACATTTTTAAAACACTAGGCACCTCTTCATTTGGAACACAACGCCTAAGTAAGCCATCAACCCCACGTTTGTATAAGATAGGATCATCCCACAAATAGTGCCTTGCCTCTCTTTTGATCTTCTTCTTTTGGTTCTTGGAGAAAGGAGGTGGAAACTCACCACATGCTAGAAAATTGACCAAATCGGCATACCATGGGAGGTCCTTCACCTCTATGGCATACAAGAAATCATCAAGCATTCTATCTTCTATTGGTAGACCATCATCATGAATTTGATCCCCTTCAAGGCGAGAAAGATGGTCCGCCACAACATTCTCCGCACCCTTCTTGTCCCTAATCTCAATCTCAAAAGCTTGCAATTCAAGCACCCATCGAATCAACCTTGGCTTGGACTCTTTCTTGGCAAAGAGATACTTGAGGGCCGCATGATCCGTGAAGACTATGGTCTTGGAACCCAACAAGTAACACCGGAATTTATCAAAAGAGTGCACAATTGCCAAAAATTCTTTTTTCGTTGTTGTGTAGTTCTTTTGAGCCCCATTGAGAGTCTTGGACATATAGTAAATCACATGAAGTTTCTTGTCTACCCGTTGTCCCAAAACACCTCCAATCGCCCAATCACTCGCATCACACATCAACTCAAAAGGAAGATCCCACCTTGGGCCTTGAACAATAGGAGTAGAGATTAGGGCCTTCTTTAACCTATCAAATTCCTTCAAGCATTTGTCATCAAAATTGAACTCAACATCTTTTTGAAGAAGATCATTTAGGGGCTTAGCAATGAGTGAAAAATCCTTAATGAATCTTCTATAAAAACCCGCATGACCAAGGAACGATCTCATTCCTTTGACATTCACCGGAGGTGGAAGTTTCTCAATCACATCAATTTTGGCCTTATCCACCTCAATGCCCCTATTTGAAATCTTGTCCCCAAGAACTATACCTTCCTCCACCATGAAGTGGCACTTCTCCCAATTCAAAACAAGATTGACTTTCTCACATCTTCCCAAACACTTCTCAAGATTCACAAGGCACTCCTCGAAAGAAACACCCCCCACCGAAAAATCATCCATAAAGACCTCCATTTCCTCCTCCAACATGTCTCCGAAGATACTCATCATTTGGAAAGTAGCGGGTGCATTGCATAACCCAAAGGGCATTCTCCGGTAGGCAAAGGTCCCATAGGGACAAGTGAATGTGGTCTTTTCTTGATCATTAGGGTGGATGGGGATTTGGAAGAATCCGGAATACCCATCGAGGAAACAATAAAACTTGTGCCTTGTTAATCTCTCAAGCATTTGGTCTATAAACGGAAGAGGGAAGTGATCCTTCTTGGTAGATGTGTTTAGACGTCTATAATCTATACACATCCGCCAACCGGTGACCGTCCTAGTTGGAATGAGCTCACCCTTCTCATTCTCAACCACGGTCATGCCCTCTTTCTTTGGAACGACATGGACGGGGGAGACCCACCTAGAGCTAGAGATGGGGAATATGATTCCCGCATCCAATAGCTTGGTGATCTCCTTCTTAACTACCTCTCCCATTTGGGGATGTAGTTTCCTTTGTCGTTCAATAGAGGGAAGGGCGCCTTCCTCAAGCGTTATGTGGTGTTGGCACAAAGCGGGGCTTATACCTTTAAGGTCATCAATTGTGTACCCCAAAGCACCTTGGTGTTTTCTCAAAACACCACATAACGCTTGAGCTTGGCTCTCACTCAAGGATGCACTAACTATCACGGGGTAAGTGGAATGAGGGCCCAAGAATTCATACCTAAGGTGTGATGGTAGAGGTTTGAGCTCCACCATAGGCACACCATTACCTTCTTGTGATGTGGCCACTTGCAAAGCTTCATGGCTTGAGATTTCCAAACATGTTTGCTCATCCACGTCCTCCACACTTCCATCAAGTAACTCCTCATAGAAAGTCATCTCCTTGCATGAAGCACCTACCTTGTCTTTGTTCAACAAAATATTCTCAAGAGCATCGTTAGAAGTGAGCAAGTGCACATGCATGGAAGACACAACAATATCAAGTGAATCAATCATCATACAATTTTCCAAAGAAGAACATGGATACTTCATGCTCTCATTCAAATCAAATTCTATAACCTCTTCTCCTACCTTAAGGGAGATCTTAGCACTCCTCACATCAATCATGGCTCCCGAGGTAGCAAGAAAGGGTCTACCTAAAATGATCGGAATGGTGGCATCCTCATCCATTTCAAGAACAACAAAATCCACGGGAAACACAAATTTCCCCACCCTCAAAGGGACATCTTCTACCTTACCTTTTGGAAATTTGATAGACCTATCCGCTAATTGCAAGGTAATGTTAGAAGGTAAGAGTTCCCCTAGCTCAAGTCTTTAATAAACCAAATATGGCATTAGGCTCACACTAGCTCCCAAGTCACATAAGGCATTATCAATTTGCATCTTGTTAATGGCACAAGGGATGGAGAAGTTTCCGGGGTCCTTCAACTTGGGTGGCATTTTGTTCATGATGATAGCACTACAATTTTCGGTCAAATTGATGGTCTCCACAACCTCACAAGTTCTTCTCCCACTCAAAATGTCTTTGAGGAATTTGGCATAGTTTGGCATTTGGTTGATCACATCGGTAAAAGGTAGAGAAAGGTGGAGTTGTTTTAGCATCTCAATGAATCTCCCAAATTGTTCATCCAATTTGTGTCTCATGAATTTTTGTGGGTAGGGGATTTTGGGTCTCACAATCTCTTTCTCTACTCTCACCTCTCTAGGTGTCTCAACCACTACCTCATCCAATGATGCCCTATTCCCCTCATCCTCAACAAAACCTCCCTAGGAATCTCCTTATCTACGCCCTTCCTAGGCAATATCTCCTTAAGAACCTTTCCACTCCTAGTAACAATAGCATTCACGGGTTTCTTGGGGTCAAGACCTTGGGAAGGTAAAGAAGAAGGGCTTGCATGATCTTTCAAGGCATTAGCAAGTTGAGAGATTTGGTTTTCAAGCATTTTATTGTGGGTCATCATTTCATTGAATTTTTTATCGCTCACGGCCATGTATGTGTTCAACAACTTGGTTTGATTCTCAATTATCTCCTCCAAATTAGTCCTAGGTGAAGAAGGTTGAGAATAGGAACTTTCACCTTGAGTTTTTGGAACAAACCCGGGTGGGGGACCTCTTTGAGAATTATTTTGAAAATTACCCCGTCCTTGATTGTTCCAATTACTCCTATTTTGACTTTGGCCATAGCCTTGATTATGGTTTCCACCACCTTGATTATGGTTACCACTACCTTGGTTATGATTTCCATAACCTTGGTTTTGGTTACCATAACTTTGGCCTTGATTACCATGATTTTGGCCTTGATTTTGGCCACTATAACCTTGATTATTATAGCTACCACGAGAACCTTGGTTCCCTTGGTTTCTATAACCACCACCTTGGTTATAGTTGTCAAAATTGCCTTGGCCTTGGAAGTTCCTATTCCATTGACCCATTTGATTATCAAACCGTTGACCATTATTATTCGACACATAATTCACATGTTCACTCTCATGGTTATCAAACTCATCAACACATTCATTAGGACAAGCACTAGAGTCATGATCATACGATCCACATGCATCACAAAACAAGCAACCCATAGGCATATTATGTGAAGAGGGAGGGGGTTGAAAGTTAGAAGGAGTACCTCTCCCCTTAAATTGGGAGGGAAGATTCGAAGCTTGAGAAGGGGAAGAAGTGCTCTCCAACTTAGCTTTGATTGCGGTGACCTCCTTTCCTAAGTTTATCATTTGGGAGGAAAGGTTGTTGATTGCATTTAGATGGTCGACCGAGTACAATGAAGATTGCTTGCTTGAAGAGTCCCTCTCCCCATCTTGCCAATCCCTATAGTATGTCACCACGTCCTCAATGATGTCCACAACTTCATCTTCGGTTTTGTTCATGATAGGGCCCCCAGCCCCTCCATCAAGGCATGACTTGCCTTGGGGACTTAAACCGCCATAGAAGATTTGGATCACTTGGTATGTGGGGATTCCGTGGTGAGGGCACTCCCTTTGATACTCTTTGAATCTCTCCCATGCTTCGTAAAGGCTTTCACTTGGCCTTTGCTTGAACCCTTGAATCAAGGCTCTTGCCTCCGCCGTCTTCTTTTGGGGGTAGAAGCGGGACAAGAAAGCCTTTGTGACATCGCCCCAAGTTCTCAAGGAGTTGGGCTTCACCTCTTTGTCTAGCCACTCCAAAGATCTTCCTATTAGAGAGAAAGGGAACAACTTGAGGCGGATGAATTCTTGAGAAACCCCATTGACTTTGATGGTGTTGCAATATTTTTTAAACTCCTTTAGATGGTTCAATGGGCTCTCATTCTTGGCCCCACTATATTGCCTTCTCTCAATCAAGGTGATCATTGCCGGCCGGATTTCGAAGTCATTTGCCGGTGTAGTAGGTGGAGCTATTCCGCTCTCAAACCTATATGCCCCGGGCACTCCAAGCTCCTTCAAGGCCACTCTAGGATTTTCACCCATGCCTTGCTCTTCTTGAATTTCTTCTTCACTTGAAGAGCTATAACCCAAGGATCTATTAGCCACTCTTCTTCTTGAAAGAGTTCTCTCAATTTCCGGATCAAGGGGAACAAAGGAACGATCACGGGTTCTATGCATGCAAAACTCAAAGAAAAATATTAGTAGCACGGCTACAAGTGTAGCCTAAAGAGACAAAATCTTTTTGTATTTGTTTTTATAAAATGAAGTAGACTCAATAACAAAACCTAAGCACCAATAGCTCTCCCCGGCAACGGCGCCATTTTGACAGGAGGAAAATGCATGTCGTTATCTACCCTTTCCCCAAGCCAAACTAAATTTGTAAACACCTAACCAACCTTATATGAGTATAGGGCAAGTTAAGGGTCGATCCCAAGGGAATGCAATGATGAAAACTAAAGTCTTAGTCAAGCTACCTCGGAGTCGAAAATGAGATTATGGTTGGTGATAAAATGAACTAGATCAAATTCAACAAGTAATCAAGGGTCTAAACACTAGGGATATGGGTTCCACATGCAAGATCAATTATAATGCTAGATTAAAGCTCAATCAATTAATTCAAGTATTGCAATGGACAAACAATAGTAGCAATCAAGAGAGTTCAAATGCTATCTCCTATAGGCCAATCTAGTGGTCACTATGAAAGGCAAACCAAGAAGAATCACAAGCAAACTCAATCAATTAGAGCAACCTTTAAATCAATTGGTCATGTCATTAAGAGTTGCAATGCAATCTAGATTAATCTTATAGGGTGATCAATCCTAATCTAATCAATCTCATGCAAAACTATGTCAACCAATTTAATTGCAACAAATAAACCAATCAAAGAGCATCAACTAGCATTTCCATTAATCAAACATGCTTCCCCCTTTCCCTAGCAACTAATCTACTCACTAATCATGGTGAGATTCAAAACCAAATAACTAGATATTGTATTGAGCATCATTCTATATCAAAATCTAATAGAAATCAAAGTATTCAATATTATCAAACTCAAATCCAAGAAAACCAAGCATCAAGCAAAAAGAATCAAATAGCAAGTAAGTAAGACATGAAAGAAGGAAGAGATTCTCACTAATATTGATGATTGAAAATGAAGAAATCCAAACTTGATTGATCAAATGTTGAGTTACAAATCCAAAACCAAGAACTCCTCTCTAACTTCTCTCTAACTTCTCTCTCTAAAACTAAGCTAATGAAATATTATAAAAAAGTTGGATTCAAAAAGGAAATACAATTCTATTTATAAGCTAAGAAGAAATCGGCAGCTCCCGCGCCCTCTCCCGATAGACCCGCGCCCGCGGAAAAATGGGTACGGAACCTTCCGCGGGCTGTCTGGGAAGCACCCGCGCCCGCGGCATCAGGGGCCCGCACCCACGGGGAGATGACCCACGCCCGCGGCAAAATCCCCTGCTCCAAAGGCTGATCAGGGGGCCGCGGTCTCTCTGAGTGGAGAGGCCTCTCCATTTTGCTCGCGCCCGCGGGAAGCCCTCGGGGCAACCGCGGCTAGTTCCTGCCAACTTTTGGCAGTTTTGAGCATCATAGGCCCGCGCCCGCGGCTTGATGACCCGCGCCCGCGGCCTTGTGGAATGCCTTGGAGACCTCTCCGAGGCCTCTCCAAGGCCTCTCTAAGCCCTCTCTAGCCAAATGCTTCTTCCTTGCTTGATCATTGAGGTCCTGAATTGTATCCTTTGCCAAGGTGAATCTCACAATACCTACACAAGTAAACAAAGGAAGGAAATAAAAGGGAAAAAGAGAAAAATAAAGGAAAACACGATAAAAACACGAGAATCATAAAGAAAAGAGGAAAAAGGAGAAACTAAATAAAAAAGGACCAAAACTAAGAGAAGAAAGCAACAAAAAGGGAAAGAAATAACCTAAAAGACTACCCTATGAGTGCCATAAATGACACTCATCAAGAATTCATAAGGGCGACGAAAATCTCCTGAAGGAATGGTTTGAGCAAAGCCATATTGTCTTCTTAGCCTAGAAGGGTAATAAAAAGTTAACTTTGATAAGCTTGGAAGACGGCAAAAGGGTTAAGCATTGACACAAACCATATTCTCAATTCTCACGAACGTGGGCTATTGATTTTTCGCTTATCTCCGAACGTGGGCTGTTAATAGTTTGCTTATCCCCGAACGTGGGCTGTAGATGGGTTGCTTATCCCCGAACGTAGGCTACTGATGGTTCTCGTATCCCCGAACGTGGGCTACCCAAAAGAAACCAAAGGGTATAACCTCTACAATAAATCCTAGAATAAAAGTGTTTGTTGCTCGCGATGGTGTCTTTTTGGAGAAAGAGCACGTTTCCAAAATGACAAGTGGGAGGAAAATCGAACTCGATGAAGTTCGAGAGGACGAGCAACAAAATCAAATTGATAGTCAAAGTGCTCAAACAGCATCTGTTGACGCTGGTCAAAATGTGCAAAGTCAAACCGACAATGCAAATGCTCAATCCGTTACCCTGCGTAGGTCGCAGAGGCCGAGGTCTCAACCTGATAGGTATCTTGGTATTGTATTAACTGAGAATCAGGATATCCAGGTGATGGATGGAGATGAACAGGCAACCTATAAGCGATGGCAAGCACCGACTCTGCTAAATGGCAAAAGGCCATGAAATCTGAAATGGATTCCATGTTTGAAAATCAAGTATGGGACTTGGTTGAGTTACCCAAGGGTTACACACCTATCGGATGTAAGTGGATTTTCAAATTGAAAACCAACAAAGATGGAAATGTATTCATTTACAAAGCTAGATTGGTAGCAAAAGGTTACAAGCAAATTCATGGTATTGATTACGATGAAACATTTTCTCCGGTCGTAATGCTTAAATCCTTTCGGATCCTGCTAGCGATTACTGGATATTACAACTATGAAATATGCCAGATGGACGTCAAAACCGCCTTCTTCAATAGGATTTTGAAGAAACTGTGTACATGACACAGCCTGAAGGTTTTGTCGACCAAAACAATGCTAGGAAAGTGTGTAAACTTAAAAAGTCCATCTACGGGCTAAAGTAAGCTAGCAGAAGTTGGAATCTCCGATTCGACGAAGCCATCAGTAAGTTTGGTTTTATTAAAAATCCAGATGAATCTTGTGTTTACAAGAAGGTCAGTGGGAGTGACATTGCCTTCCTAGTCTTATATGTCGATGACGTATTGCTCATTAGAAATAACATTCCGAGGTTGGAGTCTGTAAAGGCCTGGATTGGAAAATGTTTTTCAATTAAAGAGTTGGGAGAGGCTCAGTACATATTGGGTATCAAGATCTATAGGGATAGATCAAAAAGGGTGATTGTATTGAGCTAGAGTACTTATATTGATAAGGTACTGGCACGGATTCAACATGCACGAGGCCAAGAGAGGTCACCTACCCATGTCACATGGCATAACCCTGAGCAAGAAGCAGTGTCCAGAGACACCTGATGAGCGAGAAAGGATGAATCAGATTCCATATGCTTCACTAATTGGATCGATCATGTATGTCAAGATATGAACTAGGCCAGATGTATCGTATGCCTTAAGTGCTACGAGCCGATACCAATCAGACCCAAGAGAGGCGCATTGGACTGCATCCAAGAATATCCTAAAGTACCTGAAAAGGAACAAGGATAAATTCTTGGTATATGGTGGCTCATAAGAATTAGTTGTTAAAGGTTATACCGGCGCAAGCTTCTAGACAGACAGAGACGATTTCAAATCACAATTTGGATATGTGTTCTGTCTAAATGGAGGAGCGTTTAGTTTGAAGAGTGCCAAGCAGAGTACAACTGCAGATTCTACAACTGAAGCCGAATACTTGGCATCTGCTGAAGCGGCTTAGCAGGCTGTTTGGATTCGTAAGTTTGTTGGTGAACTTGATGTTGTACCCTCTATCAAGGGTCCAATAGCCCTCTATTGTGACAACAATAGAGCTATTGCTCATGCCAGAGAGCCAAGGGAACATCAGAAGGTCAAACATGTCAAGCAGCGATTTCACATGATAAGAGAATGGAAATCAGAGGGTGAAATCAGAATTTGCAAAATTGGAACGGATGATAATGTTGCTGATCCACTTACTAAACCTTTGCCTCAAGTGAAGCACAACAAGCACGTTGAGGCAATGGGATCAGGCACGTTGGATATTGGCTTTGATTTCCCTGTTTAGTGTTTTAATTAATTTTGAACCTTTTAATGTAAGACACTAAGATGAACCATTCAGGCTTTGGAGTAATTTAAATTTCATGCAATTTTATCACTCCGTTTTCTATTTAATTGTGGTTTAGGATTAAATAATGAGTCCATTCGATTCTGACAATATTCAAAATAGGGTCTCAAGACCAGTCTTGGATAAAGAAACACCTATTAAGTGAACATTGAATATTATAATCTAAAATTATCCCTAATCGAGGTAATTTTAATTCATGGACGATTAATGACCGCTTGAGATTAGTGTGTAGTTTGATTTATAGCACCGTTTCTTGTTCTACAATGACATGATTGTCATGAATCATTTGCATAGGTATTGGTTTAGAACCATACTGGATCGACCTATGAGAATACTTTAAGAGATTTAAAAATCGTCATAAGTATACTTCTCATTGTGGCTATCGGAACCTCTTTCCTCGACCATGAGTATTGTGAGTTCTCTTGTTTGAGTACTAGTCCGTTTTGATGTTAGTCAAACGTCTGCCATACATGGAGATTATAACGGCAAAACTTAGGCGGCTAGGTCCTCTCAGTAAGAGAAGCTACATTACAAGACTGGGAATGTCCCCCTACTAATAATAGGGAAGATGTCTTTGTTGTTTATAAGGCTTCTCGAAGAGCGAGACTATGGAAATGCATGGCCGTGCTCGGATGGATTTTAGAAATCATCTGTTTGTTGACAGTCGGACTCGGATATCGAGAAACACTTCTGGACGTAATAAGGATGACAAATAAATCTTACCTTATAGTTCATGAAAAAACATTAAGCGACATAGGAAAAAGGCTATACACTAAAAGCGCACTTGTCCGGAAGGACGAGTGGGAGATTGATAGGAATGGTGTCCTTCGAACAAGTGTATTATTCCGGTAGAGGGTTCGAAATTGTTAGAAAGCTAATTATTCAGTAAGGTCAAGTGATCGGAATTCCAAGGTGGAAGCCGCTTTCGATCAGTAATATTAATATATATAATTAATATTACAGCTTAATCTTGACTGAACGCTTCGGGTCACACCCAAGCAACTAACGATCCGACACGACGAATTAATTCGGAAGGAATTAATGAGTCGCTCGAGTAATTAATATTTAGACATCAGAAATCGAGCTGGGAGCGTCGAAACAGAGCGTCGGAAGTCGAGTCGAAATAATAAAAGACGAGACTGTAAAATTACTAATTTATCAACAATTTACCAAAATACCCCTAGCATCGGAATACCTCGAGCAAACCGGGTGCTAGGGGCATTTGGTATAGCCAAGGTGACTAGCATGCGCACCAAGCCAAGCTAAGGCTGGCTGGTGCATGCTAGCGCACCATTGCTAGCACTGTTACTGGCACATGGCTAGCAAGCATAGCTAGCATGCGCAAGCAGCAACAACATCAAACTTGCAGTGTGCTAGCGTGCTAGCACTGCTAGCAGCGCATGCGTGCTGGCGCGCCATGCCCAGCAGCAAGGAGCAAGCAAGCTTGCTGGGCTGGCGCGCAAGCGTGGCCGTTGCTAGGCCAAGGCAGCAGGCCCAGCCGCAAGCACCAAGCGCCAGCAAGGTAGCTTGGGTGCCACTACTTGGGTTGTTATATGGCGCAAGTTGATTAGGGCAAGTGGTGCAAAGGGTCGATTTTTCCCTAAACCTTGGGGATCAAGTTTGGTCCCCCCTCCTTTCTTGTGGTCCTTACCTAACCCCTCCTTTAAATGTGCCACTTGTTAATTAATTAGTTGTTGGCTATTTTCTTTTGTTTTTGATTTAAAAATAAAAGGAGAATAATAATTTTACCAACTCTCCCACATTGATGGGAGAGAAGATTTCACTCATGAGTTTCCCTATAAATACCCAACTTGGGGTATGGGAAAACTCATTTAAGTAAGAGTTTAAAAAGGCATCTCCACTTGAGAGAAAACCTTTAAACTCATAATTACTCGAGTAGTTTGGTCGGACTTGGCTATCCTCCAAGTAATAGACCTAGTCGGGGTCGTGTTGCGGGTGGATACAGTAGGAGGTTATCTCCCGTTGTAAGACCTTCAAAGGTAATTTCGTCTTTCCTTAATTCTTGTTAATTATGTCTTTTGATTATATTAATTGTGAGTTTGATCTTTGCTCGGTTTTTATTTTCCGCGATGAGTAGGACTCATTAAAACCCACCACTTACATGCCCATGGCCCTTTAAAACCCTAGGACTTTACACTTATTAGTGTGTATTAGGATTTGAAGGGGACCTTGAATTAGAGTTGATTATATCTTTACCCTTTTTTGTAAGAAACAAGTAAGGAGTCGCTAATGAGTTTTAGGAAAACTCATAAACTTCGTTCATGCCTTTCTCCCAAGAAGAGTTCAAGGGATATTTAGCATGAATCATAAATTTACCCCATGCCCAAATTGGTCTACGTGTACCAGAAATGAGTTCGGGAGTGAGGGTACTAAAATAACGTTCCTTTTAGGGAGGAATTGCAATTCTAGCCCTAGTGCGGCCTCTACTAGCTCTTTCTTTTTCACAATTTCATCACTAAACAATATATGCTACGCGATACCTAAAACTAAGTTAGTTGATTTTATTTACAAGCATTAATCACGTAGGAATTACATTGCAAAAGTCGTTATTCTTTTGTTCTTCAAATTCGTGAAAAAGAACAAGAAATAAACAATGTTCGCCTTGACTTAGATGATAAAACAATCAATTAATTATTCAAATTCTAGTCTTGATTAACACAAGAATACTATGTGAATTAAATTAATTAAAAGTTTGTTTAAAGTGATCAAACAACACTATTTATTTAATTAAAGTTATTTAAACAATAAAAGAAAAGTGATTTATCTAAGTGCTCAAGAAATTAATTGTTCTTCTGTTATGTTAAATCTCCGTTTAATGTGTTTTTGGAATTTCTTTCTTCTTTGTACCTTGTGGGACTTTAATGGACAATTAGGGTTGAAAAGTATTTGGGAAGAGAGAATAAAAGTAGTATGATAGTAAGAGGAATTGGGAGATTAGGGATTTAGAATGTTAGGGTTTAGAATTCTGATTTTTTTGTCCCCTTTAGGGTTAAACAAAGACCCCTATTTATAGGCGTAGGAATCTAGGTTTAGGGTTTTAGAGTCGCGCCGTCAAGTGGCGCGCGCAACTCTCAGAGTCGCGCAAGTATGCCCAGTGCAACTCTTTAACTTGCGCTCGGTAGGCGAGCGCAACTCTAACAGTTGCGCGCGGTGCGATTTGCCTTATACGAAAATGCTTTTTCAAAACATCCATAACTTTTTATTACAAAGTTGGATTAAGACATGTGAGATATCATTGGAAAGCTCTGAATGTCTATTTTCTAATGCCGTTAGAATTATATGAAAATATGTTATGGATCAAAAGATATGGTTGTTGGAGTGCAAGGGTGTCGGTTTTAGGGCCCGGTTTAGTGTTTTGATCATAACTTTTTCGTTTTAACTCGGAATTAGCCTTATAATATACCTTGGAAAGCTCTTTGAAAAGGTATATCCATTTGTATTGGCCTTGAATAGAAATTGGATGGGTGATTTATCTGATTGGCTCGGTTTTTAACAATGTAAGATCCATTGGATACAATCATTGCATTTGACGCATTTGGGTCCAGTTATTAATCAAGTTTAAACATGTATGAGCACGTTTTAGGCCTAATTAGTAATTGGACAAGGCTCTAAGATAAAGTGGTCTCAAATATGGGTTTTAACTTACTTCATAATGCATTTCATAGTCCATAAACACTTCAACTTTGATCTAGAATGAAGAACGGATTTTTGTAACATCATCGCACTCCTGTCGGGACAAGAGACCAAACGTAGTTGTCTACTTTTAGCCTCCACTTTGATCGAGTCTAGAATAGATGATGATCAAAGTAGCCAAGAATATAAATCCGAGACTCATTCTGCGAAGTTCCATAAAAATAAAGAATCTTTCAGTAGTGTTGAGAATGTCGAAACTATTCTCGATTCCCTAAATGTTCAAGACAAGTAGCTATAAAGGCTAGGAAAAGTATTTTCTAGACATAGTGCGCTAAATAATTTAGATTGATTCTTTGCAAATTTAGAACGATTTTACAAGTAAAGGCTGTCCTGGGTGATGTCAAGTCATGAGAAGAAATCGGTTTAAAAAGGATTAAAGGGGATGACATCCTCTCAATTATGGCATCGTTGATCTAAAGTCCATAGATATGTCATTGAAACTTTAGTATGATTTTAACAAGTTAAAAGATGATAAAAGGAGGGGTGTTTTGGCCTTCGTAGCCTAACACGTGAATAAAGTTTTTGACACTCGCTTGCCAAAACGGAGTATTCAGTGTCCACAAGATAGAAATACATGTCTCAGGACTGGAGGCATATATACAAATCTAGTGAGAGAGAAGAAAATCGACAACTCTATCAGCAGTTTTGTCCACAAGATGAAAACACGTGTCTCGGGATTGGGGGCACGTGCCTAAATAGATGCGACATTGCACGTCGCTGTTTATACAGGGGGTGGACGGACACCCTAACTGTCTGGTAAGCCAGTAAGCTCACTAACTACCGTATTTTCTTCCAATCGAGAAGTGTATGTTCTCGATTGGTTCGGCGCGCCAGTCGACTCGTTTAGCTAACACCTACAGAAAGACAGAAATTCTACCGTTTTAGTTACGAGAGGTAGATCACGTTGCTGGGAAGAGGTGAAATTTTACGCAACACCTACGCCATACAATTTTATGTTGTATGATAATGCCATCCTTTTTGCTGTGGACGCCAAAAAGAAAGAAAAGAACGTGACATTTCTGAAGTTATTACAGTAAAATGACAAACCTGTTTATGGGGGCTTTTAGGTAAAGCACCACTACGAAACGACTTAAGACATGCTCACAAAAAACGTCCAAAACATATGCTTGGGGCAGGCACATAGCTCGGTGTGCATGCAGGATGATGCAAAAAACTATTAAAGAAGAAAAGAAACTACTGGATGCAAAGCAATTTTAAAAGATTTCGATAATTCGTGCGTTATTACGTCTAACAACGTACAAAATCGTTAGGAAAAAAGTTCAAAACGGATTGAAATTTGAGTACTGGTCTTTTAAGTAACCAGTGTCCGCGCGCAACTTAGTAGGTCGCGCTGGCCAGGCGCGCACAAGAAAGTGGGTTGCGCTGGGATGCCACGCGCAACTTGATGAGTTGCGCGCAACATTTTAATTAGTAAAAAGAGTTGGAGAAGCACGATCTGCAACTCACTCTCTTCTTCTCCTCTTTCTCCAATTTTGATCTCTTTCCATTTTTGGTTGTTGTTTAAAGCTAAGGAAAGTAAATCTTGCTCCAGACTTTGAACTTGGTCAATAAAATGGAGAAAGCCGAATAAATAATCCTTACTAGAAGTTAGAGTTTTTGATTCGACTTGTTTTCATGAATTTGTTTGTTTTGTTGTTGTGACATGTTTAAGCAATATATTGCAACAAATTTCATGTGAAGTGGTAAAGTATTGATCCTATATGAGCATGTACAAGCCTATGTATGTTTTTCTTTTGTTCGTTTAATTTTGAATTTGTGCTTGAACTTTATTTCTTTTTTTTGCTCACATAGACTATACTTGTTAATTTTACTGTAAATTGAAGTGTTTAGAACAATAATTATGCATTAAAATTATAAATGAAATTTTGAACTTCGATAATAGCATGAAATTGTTCATGTTTATTTTTTTTTCATGCGTAAGTTGCAAAATTGGTTTTATCAATGATAAAAATAACTAATGGTTATTATTATTCACTTATAAAAATGTGATTCCAAGATTTGCACAAAACTAGTTAGTTTAGGAAATTCTTTAAGACATCATCGAACTAGAGTAGTCTGGCTATACTTCGGGCTTTTGAGCCCCCATTTTATGTTTTCGAATATTGTAGCCCCCAATGTTGGATGACTTCGATGACTTTTTTGTTTTTAATAATTAGACCCTTTCATGTTGCTTGAAATGGGTCTAGAAATCCTGTGTTTCGTCTTATTATGATAACAACTAGGATCTTGGAAACGATTAAACTAGTGTGTTTAGATCGTTTTTTACCATTCATAGTTTTAACAAAGGAAATTTGCTAAGTCTAGTAATATTGGTCATTCATTAGAAAAGTAAGAGGGAAAATGAATTGTTGTTCAAATTTTTCCTCTATTCTTGCTACTTTCAAATTCTTTCTTTTGAGTTTAAATTTTATTACTGATTTGAAGCTCGAGAAAGTAGATGTTATCCTCCTTGCGAAATTCCAATGTGTGCAACAATGGAGAATAATTTAAAATGAAGACTCCTTAATTTAGCATTTAGGATTCTTTTGTTTTACATTCTAATTCATGAAATTGTTTGTCTTATGATAATAAAGTGTCTTGATACAATTTTCATGATGAATGATTGAGTATTTAACTTTCGTATGAGCAGGCATGTTGTATACGTTTGGACTCTATTTTGATACTCATGATTTTGTTTCTTTCGCTTTATACTAGTCATACTCTCTAATCTCTGGAGTAAATTGAAGTATTGAAACAACAATTATGCACGAAGATTAGTTTTTGAAGTTGAACTTGAAAATTGCTCGAACATGTGATATGTTTGTAGTTTGTTTCTACAAATATTTCACTAATGCCTCTAAGTTATTTTTTTATCCACCAAATACCCATCAAAACTTTCAAATTCATTATATAGACACGAGTTTTACAAAAATATCACCAAATACCCTTAATGACTAACGACGGTTAACTCCGTTAGTCATTAAGACTAATTATGACACATGGCAGCATTTAATTGGGTATTTTTAAAATTATTTATTTAATAATGAATGAATAAAAAAACTTTTTTGAAAAAAATATAAACAAACCACCTCCTCTCCCTCCACCAGCCTATCCATCACCCCGCATCTACCTCTACCTCTACCTCTGCCCAGCCTAGGCCCCACTTCTCCTTCCCCCAACGCGCCCAGACCCCCCCTTCCCCTACGTCGGCATTGCCGCCCCAACCCCTTACCCCCCTGAACCATTATCCCTCTCCCCCGAAACCTTAGAAATCACCATCCCGCCACTCAGTTCGTTCTTCATCTCGCCGATCTCGTCATCGAAGACGATTCCACCTCATTCCTCCGACAAAAACAACAATGGCTACGACACTGGTCCCTCCTCTTTGCTCTTTAATTCGTCCATTACTTTCGACCTGGTAGTTCTCCAGCATTTTGTCAGGTTTAAGTTGGGGTTTTAGAGGATAGGGATAGGCTTCCTAGAGTTTTGAGGTGGGGGAAATGGTGGTTTAGGAGGAAGGAGCGAAGGTAGGGAGAGGTGCGGCGAGGTAGCAAGGGAGTCGTGGGCTAGGGCAGGGAGTTCTAGACGCCGGCGATAGTGGGGCAGGGATCGGACCTGGGCTAATTTTGCTGTGTTTATTTGTTTTTGAATTCGAGGAAGAGGAAGGAGAATGCCGAGGGGAGAGACGGCTAGAGACGCCAACAAAGGGGTAGGGAGGTCTGGGCACCGATGACGATGGGGATAGGGATCGGATCTGGGTGCCGGCAACGGTGGGGATAGGGATCTGATCTAAGTGCCAACAACGGTGGGGGTGAGAAGGGTAGGGTGGCTGGTTTGGGTGGTGTTCTTTTTTTTTTTATTTAATAATTAATTAAAATATTTGAAACAGAGCCAATAATATGTTGCCACGTGGCCAATTTAGCCTTAGTGACTAGCGGAGTTAACATTCGTAAGTCTTTTGGGCATTTGGTGACATTTTTATTAAACTCAAGGTTATATGGTGAATTTGAAAATATTCATGGGTATATGATAAATAAAAAAATAACTCAGGGGCATTTGATGAAAAATCCGTTGTTTCTATGGCAAAGTTTAGTTGCAAACTTAGTTTTCAAAGGAACAAAATGATTATTGAATCATTGTAATGCTTTTGAAAATTGTAAGGCTCGAGATCTAGTAAACCATTTGTAGTTTTAGGCGATTCTCGAAAGTAGCTCGAATGGCATGAATATCTCATTTTGTTTATTGTGGATATTGGAGCCCCCATGTGTCGGGTTATGTGCATTCTTGTCATTTCACAAGTCTTGGAGCCCCCAATTTGGGGTAGTTCTAATGACTCGCTTTTGTTTAGGCCATTCATATCATCATGATGTTGGATTGAGCCTATGTATCCTATGTTTTTGTGTTTTGAGAACATTTTAGGACTACGACATGGTTAACGCCTTTTAGCTAAAGCCATGTTTAAGGAAACAAGTTAGTTCTTTGCTTGTTTATAAACACAAAATAATTAGTTTAAGGTTTAATAATCTTTACCTAATGTCTAAACGTTCGTAAAGATCATTACGGTGATATTATTCTCAAAGTTGATTTAAAACATCAAATGATTTCATCGTTCTTATCAATCTTTGATTTTGGTCTTGTAGGTGGTTCGTTTACCATCCCTAAGCCAATATTCGCAGGATGACTAGGCGAGAACAAGTTCGAGTCAAGAAGAAGTCAAATATTAGTTTGTTCCTTTTGGAAATATTTATGTATATACATGTATTATCCAAACGTTTATTGAAAATCTGAAAATTTATTTATTTGAGAAAATGAAACAAAAATTTAGAAAGGAAATTTTGAAGACTGTTTTTTTTTAGAAACATGTTATTTCGAACTAGAATTCAAAATTTTGAGGGGGTCCATTAAATTTAATGAAAGTTTGTTTTGAAAATAAAATAAAGCAACTCTTCTAGTGGGCAAAATATATAATCATATCATTTTCGAAACTGGACCCAAAATGGAAGAAAACTCTAGCTCGTAATTGAGTGTGACTTTTGTGTCCAAGATTGATGAAGGTAAGCTGGAATTTGAAACTTATTTCAACAAATATATGAAAATGTGAGCAAACTTTCGTATATGTAATCTTGTTATCTCTCCCTTTTTTAGTGTTTGTCATCATTGTCATACTTTGTTAATCGAAAGTGAAGTTCTTCCAATTAAACAGGTACCGTAGTTTGAAAATGAATATTTATCAATCTTAAGTTTGATGGAGTGTTAGAATAATGTATAGAATCATTCGAATCACTTTCCAAAATATGGTCTTAATAAAAATAGAATAGGTCTATATTTTTGTAGACCCCATGTGTGGACTTAGGTGACTTTCAAAATTCATGTATACATATGCTAGAGGATGTTTCTCATGTTTATTTGATGCCCCAAGATTTGTATTTTCAACTTGTGGGATTTTGCACATATTTATCATGAATTGTTTGATCAAGTAGGAAGTAATGTTCTTCCTTTTGTCATTTAAAGTTATTAAGATGATTCATAATAAGCTTTGCGTGACATTGATGTTGTAACATAATTAACGAGTTCAAATCTGTAAATAGAGGGAAGTAGGGATGTCCTGGCTTTTTTGAGCCCCCAAAGAGCAAAAATTTGTTACTATTTTTGGAGTTTTAGTTTGCCAATGGGAGGGATCATCCCGACTTATCCCCCAAAAAAGAAATGAACAAAAAAGACGGATTTGCATAAAAAGGAATGGGAATCCAACTTTCCTATAGAAGAATAAAGAAATAGAATTAGACATGTTTTCAAAAGTAAGGATTATTGACTTAATAGTTGAATCATTGTGATGACTTGGCAGTGAGGTATACGTGTAATAGCGATAACGATCATTTTTTCATGTAATGATCATGTTTAATCAATGTTCCTCGCTTAGAGAGGATGAAGAAATCCCACGCAGGCGGACATATTAGTTGCTCATGATAAGTGAGAAGACCAATGCTCAAGAGTTGTAAAAGACATCGAAAGTTGACGTCGAGGCTGTCAATATATCAAATCAATTTACTGTATTAACTCGTTTTCTTTCCAGACAATGTATATAGAACTTGAATCACCTTGGTAATAAATAGCCTTTTATTAAAAGAAAATAAGATGATTATTTTTTAAAGTGGTAGTCATCTCATTTTTCTTGGCAAAAGATATGGAAAACATCGAATTTAGTTTGATTCGATTGCTTTACTAAAATGGTGTCATCAAGCCAATGGCTATCAAATCATCCAAATCATTTGTTTTTTTATATGATTTTGTAATCATTAATCAACTTCATGCCCTTTATGTATGGGCATAACTACTCAATAGTAGGTCCATGTGTGCAAAGGCCTAAGGTTGGCCATATTTTCGTGGAATGATGATTTTAGTGGTACATGGTTATGGTCTACCTCAAGGATGGCCTTTCCAAGGTTGTAATGTGGCTAGGCTTTGGGGTTATAAAGAATGTTCAGGCTCAAGTATACTCCCATAATCCCTTACTTTTGGTGCATCTCAAATTAAAACCTTTATACTTTGTGTGAGAACTCCTACATTAGGTGCCTTTTCCTTATCTTCCCTCTCTCTTTTTTTTCTTTTTTATTTGACAAGTTTTGTTTTGGGTTCAGAACGATTTTTTTCTTTCTTTTGCATTGGATCTTTCCTTTTGGGTTTAAACTAACTTTGTGTCCCCCTCTTATGTTTCTTTTCCCAAATTTTTCATTTATATCTCTTTGCACCATTCCCATCCCAAGGTTTGGAATAATGTAGATTGAATAACTAAGGCTCAATTGACGAGGCTCAAAAGGGCTGCCAAAAGATGGATTTTCTCAAAGGTTAAGAACATGGTATTATCTTTGTGGAGTTTCGAGTTGCCTACTGTGTTGGTGTAATCATCACATCCTTTCTTTGTGGGCCAAAGATGGGACTATTTTCATTCGATAAATCTAGTAAGCCAAAGCTCATCAAGATTCTTAAAGTGTTGAGTTTTTATGCCTTTTTGATATTGCCTGTTTGTATGTATATGTTTTATTTAATTTGAGCCAATAACAATAAAAAGATTGAAAAGAGAACAAGATAGACATACTTTGATAATATAATTTTTTTTATTCATTAATTAATGAGAGTACAAAATAAGTAGATTCGACAGCATGAATCTCTTAGTCTATCATAAAGAAAAAACAAAAGGAACGAAACAAGACAAGACCTAGGGTGCTACATATTGAATTGTTGACAACTTCTCTAGATTGCGTCTTCGAGCTTTTCCTGTTTTCGTCGTAGGTGAAATCCTCTCTAAAAATCTAGTCCATCTATATGGTTCATGGTTTTATTTATCAAGTCCCTTTCAATTAATGTTCCCATAGTATAGACTTTTTGAAATGTGTCTAAACCAAGGTATTGTAAATGTCACTTGTATGGTGGAGACATATTGTCTATGAACTTTGGGACAAGTTCATGATCTGGAGGTTTTTGTGAAAGAAGAGCAACCTTTGATCGCCACCTGGAAAAGAAGTCAATGAAGCCTTCTTTTTCCCCTTGCTTAAGCAATTCAAGATCGCGCAAGGTAGTTGTGAGCTTGATGTTATCTCCATATTGGGTTAAAAACGTTTATACAACGTCACTCCAAGTGGAAGTTTGTTTTGCATCGAGGTTATAAAACCATGATCTAGTAGTTGGGTCCAATGACAGAGGAAACGTACATGCATATAGACTTTGCTCAACCCCTTTCAATGCCATAATTCCAATAAAGCTCATTAAGTGAGTCCTAGGATTGTCTGTAACCTTAAAGATTGGTAAATTCGTAGTCAAGAACTTTTCTGGGAGAGTCTTACCACTAGGTTATGGTGCAAGCTCATAATTGAAGTACTTAGTCCTTGAGCTAGCTCGAAGGACAAGTTTCTCCACGGCCTCTAGTCTTTTGGCTTTTGCTTTTTCTTGCAGAATGTTTTCTTTTTCTTTCACTGCTTTCATTTTAGCCTTTTCTGCTTTTTTATGAGCCTTTAATTGGGATTCTTCTTCTCGTAGGGCCTTTAGGTTTTGGAGTTCCTGCCTAAATTTCTCCAATGCTGCTTTGTCCCCCATGATTGGACTAGTACGCGAATATGGAATATGACCTAATAATGTGTATCACGAGAAATTGAGCGCGTTCAATTAAACCTTTTCTGCCAAGCATTTAAACAATGAATCAAAGTCAATATAATTGTTTTATTTCTTTTTTTTTATCCTTGTAATACGAATTCACTTTAAGCAAGTTTGTTGATGAAGAATGTCAAAAAATTTCCGAACAATCATTAATTGAACGTCATGATTTGTGTTGACTTTAACAAGGTAATCATCTAAGGATTACTTTAAATGAATTGTTTTTGAAAAAGGTAGAAGAGAAAGAAAAGAAAGTTGGATTGAAAATGCTCATCAAAATTTTAGAAATATTAATTGACCCGAACATACTCCTTAAAATGATCAATATACTATGGTATTTGTTTATCACTTAGATTATAATACAGATCTATATCTTTTTTTATTATTATTATGGTTCTCATATTGCTCATCTTTAAAGGATAATATATTACTATTTGCTTAAAAAGAATGATGGCTCCGAATGTAAAATCCAAGAAATAATTAAATCATTTTCTCAGTTTTATCATTCATTATTTTCTCTCTCTCTCTCTCTTTTTTTTTTTTTTTTTGAGAATAATAATTTTTTTGTATCATTTTGTTTTTAAGAACGATTTTTTTTTTGTTCTATTTTTCTTCTTTTTTTCGTGTGAGGCAATCATCCCAAGTAAGGTTCTCGGGATTTCGTTTTTAAACCATAGAAGAGGTAAATAAATTATACTCTTAAATCAAGGTTGATCAATTACAACTAAAAAAAATGAACACGAAAATAGGCACGTTTAAGAATGGGAATATTGATGACGTCCTATTAAGGGTTGCGAACTTCTAATGACGAACCTTATAAGAAGTAATGTCATTAGTTTGATTATAAAGTACGTAAACGAATCATCATAATCGAAAATAGTATCGCGAGCAATTTTCCGTCTTGTGCTAAGGTGGAAAATGCAACTGCAAGAGTAGCATCTGCCACATGTGATTTTTTTTTTTTTTTTTTTTTTTTTTGCGAAAACGCAAAAAGAACGATAAAAATCTTGTTTTTGGATTTTTGAAAAAAGAAGGAAAAAAAAAAGACGATTAAAGTAAAATTTCCTAAGTTAGACAACGTTGTTAGCCAAAGAGATATTTTTAGCACCTACTTAACGATTAACCTTGAACGGTAATATCGTTTTCTCCATATAACATTGTTCGTAACGAGTCAAAATCAACGTTGAACACTAGGCGTGCGCAAGATACAGAGTTGCGCCGAAGGGCCGCGCGCAACTTCTGAACTTGCGCTTAGAGGGCGCGCGCAACTTTGATAGTTGCGCGTGCCACCTAGTAGGTTCGACTTTTTTTTATTTTTTTTTATTTTTTTATGAAAGCAGTTTTTTTTTTTCCTTTTTTTTTCGAACCACATTTTTTGCGATTTTTTTTTAATATCTCTAGGTAACAAGTTGGAATTAATTAGATTAGACACGAAGCATATAATAAGCACATATTCATGTAGTCACATAAGCACATAAAGGGAACCGTCGAAGCATACAATGTCATTCTAAGGTCAAGGCTTGGTGTCCAAAGGTACCATATCTTAAGAAACAATGCACAAATCAATCACTCAACGTGTTGACCCATGACATAGTCCTCCCAACATTTTGTTGGCGATGGGTGGGATGATTGTTATTGATTTCAGGATAGAAGGCTAGTGTTGGCAACCCCTAGTCAATGAGCCAATCCCCGAGGGTTATAGTGTGCTATGATTATGCATAATGCAATGTTGCTTGTTTGGCTTTTACTTTTGTGAAAAAAGAAGATATTATGCGTTCAAGTCTCGCTCTCTAACTAGAGATTATCCAAGTTAGTTCTCGTTACAACCCATAGGTAACCTAGTGTTGGAAACCTTGAACCATAACTAAGAACTAATCTTGTAATAACCTCTAAGCCCTCAGTGGAGTCGCCACTGTAAGGAGGGTGTGCCCATCGTAGGGGATCCTTCTCCTTATATGCCCATGTCCCTTTAAAAGCCTAGGACTTAATACTTGTTAGGGTGTATTAGGATTTGAATTCCTGACTGTTTGGGGGACCTTGAATTAGAGTTGATCCTATCATTACACTTTTTTGTAAGAAACAAGTAAGGAGTCGCCAATGAGTTTTAGGAAAACTCATAAACCTCGTTCATGCCTTTCTCCCAAGTAGAGTTCAAGGGATATTTAGCATGAATCATAAGTTTACCCCATGCCCAAATTGGTCAACGTGTACCAGAAATGAGTTCGGGAGCGAGGGTACTAAAAAATGTTCCTTTTAGGGAGGAATCGCTATTCTAACCCTAGTGCGGCCTCTACTAACTCTTCCTTTTTCAAAATTTCATCACCAAACAATATATGCAACGCGAAACCTAAAACTAAGTTAGTTGATTTTATTTACAACCATTAATCACGTAGGAATTACATTGAAAAAGTCGTTATTCTTTTGTTATTCAAATTCGTGAAAAAGAACAAGAAATAAACAATATTCGCCTTGACTTAGGTGATAAAAACAATCAATTAATTATTCAAATTCTAGTCTTGATTAACTCAAGAATACTATGTGAATTTAATTAATTAAAAGTTTGTTTAAAGTGATCAAACAACACTATTTATTCAATTAAAGTTATTTAAACAATAAAAGAAAAGTGATGTATCTAAGTGCTCGGGAAACTAACCGTTCTTCTTTTATGTTAAATCTCCATTTAATGTGTCTATGGACTTTCTTTCTTCTTCGTACCACCAAGGACTTCAATGGATTCAATTAGGGTTGGAAAGTATTTGGGAAGAGAGAAGAAAAGTAGTATGATAGTAAAAGGAATTGGGAGATTAGGGATTTAGAATGCTAGGGTTTAGAATTCTGATTTATTCGTCCCCTTTAGGGTTGAACGAAGACCCCTATTTATAGGTGTAGGAATCTAGTTTTAGGGTTTTAGAGCCGCGCCGTCAGGTGGAGCACGCAACTCTGACAGTTACGCGCGATGCGGTTTGCCTTATACGAAAACGCGTTTTTAAAAGTTCCATAACTTTTGATTGCGAAGTCGGATTAAGACGTGTGAGATATCATTAGAAAGCTCTAAATTTCTATTTTCCATTTCCATTGGAATTATTTTAAATATGTTATGGATCAAAAGATATGGATGTTGGAGTTCAAGGGTGTCAGTTTTAGGGCCTGGTTTAGTGTTTTGATCATAACTTCTTTGTTTTAACTCGGAATTGGGCTTATAATATACCGTTGGAAATCTCTTTGAAAGGGCTATCCATCTGTATTGGCCTTGAATAGAAATTGGATGGTTGTTTTATCTGACTTTCTCGGTTTTTAACAATGTAAGATCCATTGGATCCAATCATTGCATTTGACGCATTTGGGTCAGTTATTAATCAAGTTTAAACATGCATGAGCACGTTTTAGGCCTAATTATTAATTGGACAAGTCTCTAAGATAACTTGGTCTCAAATATGAGTTTTAACTTACTTCATAATGCATTTCATAGTCCATAAACACTTTAACTTTGATCTAGCATGAAAACAGATTTTTGTAATATTATCGCACTTCCTATCGGGACAAGAGGCCAAAAGTAGCTGTCTACAACTTCCCAAAAATAAAAATATCGAAAAATAGAAGAAGTTTTGTACTTCCACGTCAAGAAAATTTTGAAAAAGTTTTTGAACTTCCTCAAAAGAAAAGACATGAAAAAAAGAAGTTTGGAACTTCCTCATTGAGCAAAGCGAGATGAATCGCATGGATCAAATTAAATTGCTCGTCTTGAAAATAATGTATGCATGATGAATGTTCGTAGGCTAGGAGGCTAAGGACAATTACATCATGTGACACGATCAATGAATGCAATTAGGTCATGAAGCTAATCACAATAGTTTTTTGTCAATGTATGTTGCTTAGGTCAGGAAGCTAGACAAGTATAAAATGGTGATTGATGAGTATTGCTTAGGTCAGGGAGCTAAGCAAGTGTAAAAACGAATCTTTGATGAATGTACCAAGGTTAAGAAGCTAAGTACATTTGTGATAATGCTATCGAATGATGATGATGATTTTGTTAGATGCTGTCGTGAAGCATGCGTGATATGGGAATAAGATTTCATGATAAGGGGTTCCTAAAGGAAGGAGGATATGGCCATGAATATGTGAATGAAGTGTGTGAAAGTGATACTAAGGCTAGCTGCAAAGGTTACGGTGATGGAAAGAGATTTGAAAAGAGTTTAGATGGTGACTCTTTAGGCTAAGTAGGTTAATGGTGTGGGTTCAAGCCCCCCAAGTCTAGCTCTATATGGATAAGGATAAGCGTTAGGTATTATTTGACTCGATCATGTATGAATATAGTCGCACCTCAATATGAGGTTGCCTACGTAACCGTTAGGAATCAGGTCAAAGTAGCTCTAACCGAACTTTGCACAAGTGTATGCATTCCTCAAAGAGGTCTTTTGAGGGTTGTAATGTGGTTAAGCTAATGGTTTGAAGAAGAAAGGCTAAAAGGCTCAAGACCCTAGAGAAGCCCCCCAAGATATGCAATTGTGTTTTGAAATTTGAATTTTTCAAGTTTACTTATTTTTTCATATCTATTGCTTTGAAATTTTTTTTTTCTTTTTCATTCTTTTGAATCAATGTGGACAATCTCAGATCATGCGGTCCATCACTCACTTAGCATTCATATTTCTCAGGCACGGCAACAAGCACTCGATGAGAGACGCAATTCGAGACGTGTTTATATCAAAGACATTGGAACAATTACCCTATACATTGTTTTATTTTTATTTTTCTCTTTTGAACTTGCTTTTGAACGTTACATAAATCACACACCTTCCCATCCCAAGGTTAGGTGAATATGGGTTGAATAAATGAGGTCAAACATTAGATGAGGCTCAAAATAGTTAATGAAAGAATGGAATATGTGTTTGAATGGTAAAAACGGGAATAATGGGTTGCCAAGGATGACTCTAATCATTGGCGTACCTTGTGTTTGGTTCGACAATTGATTTTTTTTTCTTTGCGAATGATATGAAGGAAAGGAATGCTCATTGATGGAAAAGATAAGAAACATGACACATAGACAGATGGATAAGGGGAACTTATTCTAGACTTATTAGGAGGAAAGAGTTGAAACTAAAGAAAAAGGCATGAAATCTTGTATGGAAAGCTCATCTCGTGCTTCATCTTCATGATTGCTTATGACTTCCTTCTTTCCGCTAGGAGGGACAAAAATTTTCTTATTTTTGATGCTTTGATTGGAAGAAAAGAAGGAAAGAATGACGTTCCCCTAATTCTTCCAACTCTTGCCTAGTGATTCTCGGACTCAAGTACTATGGAACAAAATGAGCTCACTTAATGCACTGATTCAATACTCGGATTGAAAAGGAAGAGTGTATGAAAGAATTTTGAAAACCAATGGGAAATACTCCACTCATTCCTATTACGACGGAAAACGACGCATGTGTGGTCCTAGTATATGATCATAAACAATATAGTGCATTACTCGAAGACAAAGTGCGTGCAATGACTCAACAAGTGTGAATAGGTGAGTTTATTAAGACTTGTGATATGATCGTATGGCTATGCATGAGGACGTTGTGAAAAAATGATGGGCGCAAGTACCAAATAGCACGGATGACTAAAAGACAAACTAACTTGATTAATTTTGTCCAATTTTAATGCTTATGCTATTTACTAAGTGAAAACAGTCCATTGGCAATCATTAGTCATAAATAAGATCAACCACAACCAAATACAAAAAACACACATTAAGGTAAGCACAATAATCACATAAAACTAAAAGAGGACTTGAACTCTAGAAGAGTTATGACTCATGGGAATTAATAAATAAATAAAAATCTACTACCCTATATTATACGAGTTGATACGGATTAGAAGACTAAGAGAAGTAGAAGATTGGCTAAGACTAGCTTGACACGAAAAGATACAAAAAAAATAAAAAATAAATAAAAAATAAAAAAAGAAGGTTGGATGCTAAAAAGACACATAAACTGGACAAGTTATAGTATATCGGTTATAACTTTTGGTCTATCACTCTGATTGGGACGAAACAATGCCAAATGAAAGATAAAACTCGGGGCTACAGATCCATAGGTGGCACGACCTCCAGCTATGACCAAAACAAGTTGACGCTTATGCAAGACACGGGAATAAAAATCCGTCAGGTTGACCCAAAATAAAAAAATAAATAAAGAAATAAAAAAATAAAAAAATAAAAACTATGACTTGACTTTAATTACAAAGAAGGGGATGAGGAAAAAAAAGTCAATAAAAATATGCACACACCAGCACATTATCACGCATGATGTAATGAAGTTCACAACCTAAAGTTCCATGTTCCACTATGGTCAAACTTATCTGGGTGTCAAATGGTACCATGGTTAAAAGTTTGGACGCGTTAGCAAGGCAGCCTCCTTTCACGGTGTATGCCAACGGGCGGCTACGCAAGTTTGTAATGAAATCAAACTCGACTCCATGGTTTGGGTGGATTTAAAAACTTGGATGAACCCTTATTGTCATGACCATTTTCGGGTTGATAGAACTTAAATCCCCCAGGCTAACCACATACGTAGAACACGTACTATTGTTGCAAAATAGGTAAGCTAAAATGCATATGCATATGTGATGATGCCAATTAAATTGCAAGAATACAATTCAAGAATCTTTCAAGTCTCATCCACTCATCTCAATTAAATACCGATCTCTCAAATCGATTAATAACCAAGAATCTTCCCCAGTGGAGTCGCCAAATTGTAGGCGTCATTCAAAGCGCGCATACGTTAGCTTGTGGTGAATATGCTTGGCACTCATAGGAAGAGGGAATTGACATACTATTGGGGACACGATTAGGGACAAAGCAAAGTAGGGAGCCGCCAACAAGTTTTTAAGGAACTTGTAAACCGTTCACGGATCATTTAAGGCAACCACGATTAAGGGACAATGAAGACAACAACGATTAACCAGTGAAGGTTACACCCCATTCATAATCCATGAGATTACTAACTCCATATGGTTCGAAAGGAGGATCGGGGATGATGGTACAAAGTGAGTCATGGAGTCACATTTGCTCGTATTGGCCTCTACTCGATTCTTATTGTAAAAAGTATTTCCTGCGATCTCAATAACATGCAACAAAGATTTAATTTGCTCCAAGCTAATATTAGGCTGAATTGGTTGAATATTAATGCAACACATAATTCAAAATAGTAATGATCACTTCAATTAACAACAAGATTAAAAAAGGAACCTAAACCGGTCGTCCAAATTATCTTATTACGCGTTATATTAAATTACATATTCCCTTTAAACATGAAAAATAGTGATCAATAAATATAATAAAATAAACATTAACAATGGAAGCAATTTAACCAAAATATTGTATGTCAAAATAAATAATAATGAACCTAATTAATCATGATGCTAACAACAAGAATAATAATAAGAGTAATTAAGTGAATTTATTACTCACGTTTTGCGCTTCTTTAAATTGCTACATCATGAATAATTTGTTAGTAACTTCAATAAAAAATATAAATTAAATTGAATTTAAACTAAATAAAAATTAGAGTTGATTTGGTCCAAACCCTCAATCAATTCTACCTTTCACACCTTGGTTTAAGTATGGAATTTCGAGTCAAGTATGGACTCCTTGGAGTGGCTAAGGGATGTATGGTAAAAGAATAGGGAAGGCTAGTGTTTAGGCTAGTGCGCCGTTTAACAAAGTTCCATCTTTTCCTTTAATTCGTACTTGAATTAATACATCAATGAGTTGTACTCACTAGTGTATAAAGAGAAAAGATATGTTGGTTGTCAAGAATTGACAATTTGAGTTTTCAACTTAATACTTCATGTTTATCAAAACTACCTAGTATTTTGAATACATGATGTCCAACCGTCCTTTCGAACTTAGTTATAAAAGTCATTTATGAGAATTGTATTTTAGAAATGCCTTTCCTTTCTTTGAGAACTATTCTCCAAGATTTCCTTTACCAATCATTGAAAACAATATAGTTTGATTTGGAATTCTACAAATATAAGTGCAAAGTATAACCATTTATCAAGAAAATAACATAATAAGTTTGAAATTTAAAAGCATTCATGCAAACTTTCAACCTTATTAAGCGTCTTATCCACGCATTAAATTTGTCCCCATTTAGCGAGAATAAAGCGATTCCAAGATCCAAAGAATCAATGAGTGATTAAGCATGTTTTGGCTTGTCTTAACACTTATTACTCTAAGGTAAGAAACTCTTTGCTAATTTCTCCAAGACACTCTTGGTTAGATAAATCATCGCACCTAGCTCTCTCAACAATTTATCCCTTTTTCCACGACATGTTAGGACTCCATCACCCATATCGTTGAGTATAACCAAAACCAACATGCATACCCAGTATGCCTTACGTATCCAAGGGAAAAATAATGATGCCTCGCTTTGGCATAGCTCATCACTACTCTCAATAGGTTGGTAAGTGTTGATTTAGAATGGCAAATTTTACTCGATATTTTAGAGACCTATGGTTTCTATGTTGGTTGATTTAAGTGAACTTAAATTTATCATCGCAACATTCGAAAAATTCTAAACATGCATCTAATCATATTATTCATATATATATATATATATATATATATATATATATATATATATATATATATATATATATATATAATCATAAATATATATCGAAACATAAATAAATGATGCATTTGGCAACTAGCATGACCCCTTGAGTCTTCAAGGGTCGTCATTTTCAACTTCATGGCTTCGTCTTCCAAACCTCCGTCTTCAAGACATTACCAAAATAATGCAAATACTAGTATCTACGATTAGGACTAATCTAAATTTAAGGTACAAAAGTACTCAACGGTTCGCAGACCGTATTTAGATTTACAAAAATACATGACTGAACGCAGTCCATATTTTCTATCCTAATCGGGCCCCAATAGTTGCCATTTTTTTAAAACCTGTAGGAGAATACACATTCCATTCATCCATTCACTATTTGTGAATGGCCCATGCATTTTACAACGATAAACAAGTAACAATGCACAAACACGCGTAAACTAGTAACTAATTTAGGTGGTTAATCCGATTAACGCGCCTAATTAAAACCAGTCAAATTTGTTTAACCGATTATGTAATTTAGCAAAATTAAAATTGAAGCTCCACCTAAATTCCGCATCCATCTTAATTAATCTAATTAATTAAGCCGATAAACCCAAAATTTGCCAAAATAAAATTTTACAAGTGCCGCTCAAAACCAAGGCCTAGCCTCGAAAATTTTAATTAAAATTAATAAACTTAATTAAAATAATTAAAATGGCCAAAACGCAAAACATAGCCTAATGCTTTCGTGTGCCTAGCATCAAGCAACAATGCTTGGTTTGCTAGGCACCAAGCTCCGGCTAGTCAAGCACTAACCTCCCTTATGCACCAAGCATCACACGCATAAGCTCACGCTTGCACCAGCCGCACACGCCACGCACACCACTCACACGCACAACAGCGTGCATGGCGCGCACAGCTAGCTGCTGCAGCTGCTTGCTTGCTGGCCGTGGCGTGCCATGCTGCTGGTCAGCAGGTAGCAGCCACGCATGGCTGCACGCACCAGGTAGCCACCCCTTGGCAGCCACATGCGGGCTGTTATGCAGCCTGATGAGTGTCATTTATGGCACTCATTTGTTCTCTTTTAGGGTGATTTTTGATTGCTTTTATAACTCTTTTCATTCCTTTTTCCTTAGTTTTGCTCTTTATTTCTTTATTTTGCACTTTCCTTAGTTGATTTTCCATTTTCGTGTATTTCTTGGTTTATTTTGTCTTATTCCCGTTTATTTGTTTGTTTTCTTTCATTTTTAGGGTAAGATCGTTGTCCAAGGATTCCCGAGGTTTCTTCCCGAGTTTTGCATTGATTTGGATGCTTAGTGTCTTCCATTTGAAGCCCAAGTATGGAGATGTGTAAGTTCCAAGTTTCCTTAAGCCGTGAATTCAAGTCGTTGGGGCACCAATTTTGGTGTTGAACCCACCTTTAAGGTGTTTAGAATCTTCCATGCTCCGTGTTCCTCAAGCACACCACGTGGAGCGCAAGAGGAGCGTCAAGTTGAAGGGGAAGAGAGATGCCCTGCTCCCAGGTGCGGGCACGCGTGACAATGGCGCAGCCACACAGTGTGGTGGCGCGGGGGCGCGGTGCTTTGGCGTGGCCGCGCCTGTTGCTCCCCCTGTTCCGTACCCTCTTTTTCGCGGCCACGCATCTTCTTAAAGAAGGTTGCACCTGTACGAGTCTATTTTGGACGATCTAACCAACTTCTCTTTGTTAGCTTTACTATATATAGATTTTTCTTCTATTTTTAGAGAGAGAACGGATTAGGGAATTAATTGTAGAATTTTGGAGATTAGAGATGTTCATTAGAGAAGAATTTTAGAGAGAGAAACTCATGGTTTATGATTGATGATTGATTCTAAGCACATTTCCTTTGATTTCATCACAGTTTGTAAGGATTTCTTTACTTTAATGCAATCTTTAGCTTTTGATTTCAAATATTTTGTTGATTGTTCAAGTTTATTGATTAGTTGATTGAATTTGTTTAATTGAAATGATGATGATGAATTTGTTGATTTGCTTAGTTTTGATTTCGATTTCTTCCATGGATAGTGAGTAGTTTACTTTCTAGGGATGCGGTGAAGCATGTTTGAGTGATGGATCATAGCTAGTTGGGGGTTTTTTTATTGATTTAGCATTGTGATTAAATTGGTTGATTGATTTTGTGCATGTGTGTGATTAGTTAAAGAGTAGCTAACTTTAATTGTCATACTAGATTGCATTGTGTGCCTACATTGATACGGACCATTGATTTGTAGCTCGCATTTGTCGATTGAGCTTGGTGTAGCTCGCATGTTTGAGTGATGGATCATAGAAAATATGTCTAGTTTATGTAGTATTTTACCCCCGTCCCTTGGTCATTATTAGTAGTGTTTTTGGCTCTTTAGAGCCACTTTTATTACTAATATGTGTTTTCTAGTGTTTTCGTTGTTTTGGTTGAGTTTTGTAGGGAATTACACCTTTGGAGTACTTTCCCGGGATTTTATGGAGCAACTAAGAGCATTGGAGGAGCACGGCCATCTTTCGTAGCCCAAGATCGGTTAGGGTAATCAAACCGGTGAATAAGGGCTCGACTTGTGTGAAGACGAGGCATTTGGACCGAATGATTAAAGCCCCAAAGAGGATATTTGGTTTGGGCCAAGTTACGAGCCTAAACGAGGAGTCCAAACGGCCCAAGGGTGTCCGCCCGATGGTCCGCCCGATGGTCCGCCCGATGGTCTGCCCGATGGTCCGCCCGGTGGTCCGCCCGATGGTCCGCCCGATGGTCCGCCCGATGGCGCGCCCGATCGGGCAAAGAAGACTTATATCGCAACAGCCCTTCGCCCGATCAAAAGGCGCGCCCGGTCGAGCGGTGTGGCGCCCGGTCGGGCGCGTGTCTCTGATAGATCTTTTAAGCTTCGTTTAGTTTGTTTTAGTTTAGGATTCTTGTTTATTATAAATATGTTTTTGTTAAGCAAGTTTAGGATTCTTTTACACTTCCTTATTCTCTCTTTACTATTGTAATTCTTTCTCTTAGACTTTCTCTCTTTACTTAAGCTTATTTTCTCTCTCTACACTTTATACTTTGTTCTTTACTCAACTCTTTATTCTGATTACTTTGGTAACGATTTCTTTTCTCTTAATCTCAGATATTTATTTTATTCCTTCTATCATGTTTTATTTTATTGCTTTGATTAGTTTAGATTTAATTATGTGTGAGTAGTTCTTTTTCTAGGGTTTATGGGGATCCATAAATAATATGAAGGGGTAATTTATTGTTGTTAATTATCAATGCTATATTAATTTCCTATTGATTGATTTAATGCTCTGTGACTAGATTAGGCCTGATCTTTTATGCATGAGTTTGACAATATTGATTCGAGATTCGAGAGATGAGAATTGATGTTTAGGTCTAGTTTCAATAGGCAGGTTAATCTATAAATGGTTAAGTCGAGATTCGAGAGATGAGATTTAATACCGGTAGATTAATTCTGTGATTGTAATACGTAGCGAAAGCCCTTTATTATCTGGTTAATTGATGCATTAATGATTGGTTATTATGTTTTACCTTGGAATATTATTTATTGGTGAACCTATGCCCTAGGTCTTTAATTCATTGATTCCTCTTATTTTTTTTTCCCTACTTATATTCTTCGTAGTATAATCTTTAAATCACAACAAATTGTTACTAATAATTTAGATTGCTATTAATTAATTAGGAATAGAAAGACTAGTTTCCCTGTGGATTCGACCCTACTTCCCTATCTACTTTAGTTAGAGGACTTAGGTAATTACTTTTGATTTGGTGATACGACTTTAGCCTGTCAAAATTTGGCGCCGTTGCCGGGGAAACGGTTATATTTTTTATTTCTAATTGTTTTTGTAGTCTAGATTATTTTCCTTCGTCCCGGAGAACATAAGTTCTTTGGGACAGTTCTCATATTTGTTGTTTAGTTCTTTGTTTATGCCCAGGTGTTCCAGATCAGGCTACATTCCATTCGATCCTGAGATCGAGCGCTCTTTCCATAGGCAAAAGAATTTATACAAGCAAATACTGGCGAGTTCTGGTGGTGAAATTCCTAGAGACCCTTCATCTGATTCTAGTGATCCAGACACTTCTTCAGAATCAGAACTTCTTCATCTGATTCATAAAAGAAATATTGACTAGGAAAGGTCTATTAGTGAGGTAGAGACTGTCGCTTTTACTGCTGAATGTAGTGCCGTACTACAAAATAAATCTCCACCCAAACTAAAAGATCCCGGTAGTTTTTCTATCCCTTGTCATATTGGCAATTTAATGATTGATAATGCATTGTGTGATTTGGGCGCTAGTGTTAGTGTCATGCCATTATCTGTGTGTTTAAAGCTAAAAATGGGTAAATTAAAGTCTACTAATATTACTCTGCAAATGGCCGATCGTTCTTCTAAATACCCCATAGGCATATTAGAAGACTTCCTTGTTAGAGTAGGTAAATTTTATATACCTGTGGATTTTGTTGTTCTTGATATGTCTGAGGATTTGCAAACCCCAATCATTTTGGGTAGACCCTTCCTTAATACTGCAGGAGCAATTATTGATGTAAAATGTGGTAAATTGACACTATCAGTAGGGGATGATAAAATTGTTTTTAATTTGAATAATACCCCTAAAAGCCCCATGCTAGAGGAGAAGTGTTATAAAATTGATGTGGTTGGTAATTGTTCTAATAAGTCCCAGGCTTTTGTTAAAGATCCCCTGGAGGCGGTATCGTGTGTTGCATCTTCTACAGGTACAACTAACTGATGGATAGAGGAAGTGGACGCAATAGAGAGAGCCTCATACTGTGAAGGTCTTGGTTTTGAAGATGAGAAGGTGGAAATAAGTACACAAGTTGCGGAAACTGAGCCTATAGTGAGAGTTCCACCAGATCTTGTTGTAATAGCTCAACAAAGTGATAAATCGAGGCAACCAACGGTCAAAAAGGGTTCTCAATCGAACAAAAGTAAAGACCCACCAGTTCAAGCCAATGAGGATCCACCCAATAGGGTGAATTGGCGCCTACAGGGCGTGTTAGGAAGTCGAGTCGTGGTTTAAAAATCGCTCAACCGGGTGAAGAACCACCCGACCAGGCGATAGGCCAAGGGTCTTAACTTCCCGACATGTGGTAAGAGGGTCGTGCGGAACCTAAATAAACCAGCGCTTTGCGGGAGGCAACCCGTATTTTTCTTGTTTTTTTAGTCTTCTTTCTATTTCTTGTGAGAGGAGAGAGGAGAGAGTTTAATGAGTTTATTGAGTTGTACAGGTTAGAAGGAAAAGAGTTAGTCAAATTTGGAAAAAAGAGAAGGAGTCCCTCGTACAAAACATTGCCTCGGGCCCGACCGGGCGAAGGACCGCCCGACCGGGCGCGAGAGCAAGGGTGAAAAATTGACAATTTTTGCCCGACCGGGCGAAGGACTGCCCGACCGGGCGCGAGAGTTGACGAGTACGGACATTTCGACTGCCCGACCGGGCGGTATGGCGCCCGACCGGGCGCGAGAACGAAGAGAATTTAAAGGGTTTATACCGCCCTACCGGGCGGTGTGGCGCCCGATCGGGCGCGAGAGCGGATCAGCAAACTGCTCAACTTCGACAGGCCATAACTTTTGCGTTTCTTATCAGATTTGGGCGTGTGACCTATCGTTGGAAAGCTCTTTAAGTCTACTTTCCAATGCATTATCATCTATATATCAAAAGTTATGATCAGATTAGTGCACCTGACTCAATTTTTATCTTTTTTCCACTAACACTTTGTTTCTTTCTTGCCCAATTTTGTTCCAAAGAATCCTGAGGCTTTGGTGACATTGATGTGGTGATGATGAAGAGTAGTCACCTTGAATACTTGCTTCCCCTTAAGACAATGAGGACATTGTCTGATTTAGCTTGGGGGGAGGTTCTCGTGTTCATATGGTATATCTTTCACTCTCTCTCTTTTTATTGGTATGCTTAGTGTAGTTTTACTGCTTTCCTAGTGTAGTTTCATTGCTTTCTTATAAGAAAAATACAAAACAATTGAAAAATTAAAAAATCCAAAAATACGTTCCAATGAATTGTAAATCATGCTTCTCTATGCCCCATACTTGAGAAAATTTGTTTTGATTCTTGGTTATTGATGATAAGCATTGTGGACTTGTTGGTCATGATTTGAAGTTTAATTGCTTGGATGCCTAAACATGCGTCAATTTTGTCCAACTACTTGTGAATATAGTGCTTGACTAGTTGATTTGGTTAGGAATGTGTTTTTAGTTCCTGGTATGTCAATGAATTTGAGTATTGGTTTGCAACTATGAGTAGTATTTCATGACTCACCTATTATGCACATGAGGAGGACGAAGGCGTTCATTCTTTTAGGTAGCCTTCAGACGATATTAGATACATTTGTTCCCTTCTTGCTACCCATGTTGTTACTTGTGCCCTTTTATTGTTTATTTAGCCACATTATAAGCCTTTTTAGCCCCATTGGTTACTAGTCCCAAGCTTAGCTTGGGGGAGCTATAGTTAGTGAGGTGAGGGAGTTGTAGTGTGAACATTATTTGCACAATGTGGAGGTATAAGAAGAGTAATTTGTTCTTTGATTTTTGTAATTGGAAAAAATAAGAATTTGTGTTTCAAAGTTGAAATTTCCAATGTGGAATAAAAAGAAAAAAAAGCAAAAGAAAAAAATTGTTATATGTTCAAATTATTTATATGAAAGTTGCCCAAGAAAAATTCAAAGAAAAAAAAAGTATCAAGTTTGAAAAAAGAATGAGTTCAAAGTTTGTTTATTCACTCAAGTTCTACATTGTCATATTTTTATGAGTGAAATTGTAAGTGTTGGGATTGTTTATGTTGTTTGGAGTAGTATTTGGTGGATTCTTGTTGGAGTTAGTTATGTTGGAGATGTTGATCATTATTTATTTTGATCATTGGTTTTATTAGGATTTGGCTCCCTTTAAGCATGGCTTTTCTCTCACATGTTCCCAAATATTTCTTACCCTTTATCCTAGCCTTACATTACAAGCTTTAAAGACCTTCCGACCTTGTGCATAGAGTTGTGTAGATGTGAAAGTGTTGTTTATCAATGCAAATTATGAATTGACATATTCCGAGTCGACTATTAGGTTCAGTGCTTATCTTTTTAAACACACGAGTGTGTGAGTTTGGGAGGGCATTGTTCACATAAAAGGGTGGTTGGAGAGCGATCGAGTACATCTTTTACTCGCCACATAAATGAGAGTTGAGTGTGTGAGCACTAGTCTTGAATTCTATATGCTCGTGTGGTTTGCTCTATTTGACAATTGTTGGGGAGGAAGAGTGATTGGATGAATGAGATTGATTGATATTGAAGCATGCTCATTAGATTTGCCTTGAATTGTCTGTGCTTGATTTGATTATTGGGGTGAGGAATGTTTTATATGTTCATTGATGAGCTCTTTGCTTAGGGACAAGCAAAGGTTTGGCTTGGGGGAGTTTGATATGTCTAGTTTATGTAGTATTTTACCCCCGTCCCTTGGTCATTATTAGTAGTGTTTTTGGCTCTTTAGAGCCACTTTTATTACTAATATGTGTTTTCTAGTGTTTTCGTAGTTTTGGTTGAGTTTTGTAGGGAATTACACCTTTGGAGTACTTTCCCGGGATTTTATGGAGCAACTACGAGCATTGGAGGAGCACGGCCATCTTTCGTAGCCCAAGATCGGTTAGGGTAATCAAACCGGTGAATAAGGGCTCGACTTGTGTGAAGACGAGGCATTTGGACCGAATGATTAAAGCCCCAAAGAGGATATTTGGTTTGGGCCAAGTTACGAGCCTAAACGAGGAGTCCAAGCGGCCCAAGGGTGTCCGCCCGATGGTCCGCCCGATGGTCTGCCCGATGGTCTGCCCGATGGTCCGCCCGGTGGTCCGCCCGGTGGTCTGCCCGATGGTCTGCCCGATGGTCCGCCCGATGGTCCGCCCGATGGCGCGCCCGATCGGGCAAAGAAGACTTATATCGCAACAGCCCTTCGCCCGATCAAAAAGGCGCGCCCGGTCGGGCGGTGTGGCGCCCGGTCGGGCGCGTGTCTCTGATAGATCTTTTAAGCTTCGTTTAGTTTGTTTTAGTTTAGGATTCTTGTTTATTATAAATATGTTTTTGTTAAGCAAGTTTAGGATTCTTTTACACTTCCTTATTCTCTCTTTACTATTGTAATTCTTTCTCTTAGACTTTCTCTCTTTACTTAAGCTTATTTTCTCTCTCTACACTTTATACTTTGTTCTTTACTCAACTCTTTATTCTGATTACTTTGGTAACGATTTCTTTTCTCTTAATCTCAGATATTTATTTTATTCCTTCTATCATGTTTTATTTTATTGCTTTGATTAGTTTAGATTTAATTATGTGTGAGTAGTTCTTTTTCTAGGGTTTATGGGGATCCATAAATAATATGAAGGGGTAATTTATTGTTGTTAATTATCAATGCTATATTAATTTCCTATTGATTGATTTAATGCTCTGTGACTAGATTAGGCCTGATCTTTTATGCATGAGTTTGACAATATTGATTCGAGATTCGAGAGATGAGAATTGATGTTTAGGTCTAGTTTCAATAGGCAGGTTAATCTATAAATGGTTAAGTCGAGATTCGAGAGATGAGATTTAATACCGGTAGATTAATTCTGTGATTGTAATACGTAGCGAAAGCCCTTTATTATCTGGTTAATTGATGCATTAATGATTGGTTATTATGTTTTACCTTGGAATATTATTTATTGGTGAACCTATGCCCTAGGTCTTTAATTCATTGATTCCTCTTATTTTTTTTCCCTACTTATATTCTTCGTAGTATAATCTTTAAATCACAACAAATTGTTACTAATAATTTAGATTGATATTAATTAATTAGGAATAGAAAGACTAGTTTCCCTGTGGATTCGACCCTACTTCCCTATCTACTTTAGTTAGAGAACTTAGGTAATTACTTTTGATTTGGTGATACGACTTTAGCCTGTCATATGCATAGGACAAGAGGAAGGACTTTAGTACCTTTTGATCCGGAAATTGAGAGGACAATTGCAAGGATAAGAGTTGCTAGACGTTCTTTGAGTTCTAGCCCTTCAAGTGAAGAAGAACCACAACAAGAAGAACAAGAAAGCATGGGAGAAAATCCAAGGGTTTCTTTGAAGGAGTTGGGAACTCCTGAGCCTATAGATTTGAGAGGGGTATTGCTCCACCTACAACACCGGCAAATGACTTTGAAATAAGGCAAGCAATGATCACTTTGATAGAGAGGCGACAATTTAGTGGGGCCAAGCATGAAAGTCCACTTAATCATCTCAAGGAGTTCGAAAAGTATTGCAACACTATCAAAGTGAATGGTATTTCCCAAGAATTCATCCGCCTCAAGCTTTTTCCCTTTTCCCTCATAAGGCGTGCCTTAGAATGGCTAGACAAGGAGGTCAAGCTGAATTCTCTAAGGACATGGGACGAAGTGACCAAGGAATTTCTATCCCGTTTCTATCCACAAAAGAAAACGGTGGAGGCTAGAGCTTTGATTCAAGGTTTCAGCAAAAGCCTAGTGAAAGTCTCTATGAAGCATGGGAGAGGTACAAGGAGTATCAAAGAGAATGTCCTCACCACAGAATTCCTACTTACCAAATTATTCAAATCTTCTATGGTGGCGTTAGTCCTCAAGGAAAGTCATGTCTAGATGAAGGAGCCGGAGGTCCCATTATGAATAAAACGGAGGAGGAAGTGGTAGACATAATTGAAGACGTAGTGAGGTACTATAGAGATTGGCAATATGGAGAAAGGGAGTCAACTAGCAAGAGTAGCTCTTCGGTGTACTCGGTTGATCATCTAAATGCAATCAACAATCTATCCTCACAAATGACAAACTTGGGGAAGGAAATGTCCGCTATCAAGGCAAAGTTGGAAAGTGCTACCTCCCAAGTTTCAAATCTTCCCTCCCAATCTAAGGGGAGAGGTATGTCTTCTAATTCTCAACCCTCTCCCTCTTCTAGTAACATACCTAGTGGATGCTTGTTTTGTGATGTTTGTGGATCGTATGATCATGATGCTTGTAATTGCCCTCATGCATGTATGGATGTTTGTGATGATCAAGATGGAAATGTGAATGAGCATGTGAATTATGTGTCAAACAATAATGATTCTAGGTTTGAGAATCAAATAGGTCAATGGAATAGGAATTACAACAACCATGAGAATTTTGACAACTACAATCAAGGTGGTGGTAATAGGAACCAAGGGAACTAAAATTCCCTGAGGTAACTATAACAACCAAGGTTATAGTAGCCAAAATCAAAACCAAAATTATGGTAATCATAACCAAGGTTATGGTAACCATAATCAAGGCTATGTCAAAATCAAAATAGGGGTAATTGGAACAACCAAGGTAGGGGAAATTTTCAAAACAATGCTCAAAGGTGTCCCCCACCCGGTTTTGTTCCAAACACCCAAGGTGATAATTCCTATGCTCAACCCTCATCTTCTAGAACTAACTTTGAGGAGATCATTGAAAACCAAACAAAAATTTTGAACACTTACATGGCGGTGAGTGACAAGAAATTCAATGAGATGATAACACACAACAAAATCCTTGAGACCCAAATCACTCAACTAGCCAATATCTTAAAAGATTATGCTAGCCCTTCTTCATTACCTTCTCAAGGAGTTGATCCTAAGAAACCCGTCTATTTTATTATCACAAGGAGTGGAAGAGTGCTTGAAGAGAAAGTTTCTAGGATAAGTGAGGAGGATGAGAAGAGGAGTGACTCAAGTGAGAAAGAAGAGAACGATGTGTCAAAGAATGTGAGCAAAGAGGAAGCTCAAGAGAAAAAGAAGAGTGTTGAGAAAGTGCAAGAGAAAGTGAGAAAATCCGACCTTCCATACCCCCAAAAGTTTTTGAGGAACAAAATTGATGAGCAATTTGGAAGGTTCCTTGATATGTTGAAGGAAGTTCATCTTTCAATCCCTCTCACCGAAGCTATGACCCAAATGCCTAGATACTCCAAATTTCTTAAGGATATCTTGAGTGGCAAGAGAGAGTGCAATGAGATAGATTCGGTAGAGGTTGGGGAGTGTTGTAGTGCTTTGATTCACAATGACTTACCTAAAAAGATGAAAGACCCGGGCAATTTCTCCATTCCTTGCAAAATTAAAGGAAAATTGTTTGAAAATGCATTGTGTGATCTTGGTGCTAGCGTTAGTATCATGCCTTATTCCGTCTTCAAGAAGCTTAAGCTAGGAGAGATTCTTCCTACCAACATGACTTTGCAATTGGCCAATAGATCCATTAAGTTCCCCAAGGGAAGGGTTGAGGATGTTCCCCTTAAGATAGGTGGTTACTATTCCCGTAGATTTTATTGTGCTTGAAATTGAAGAAGATGACCACATACCTATCATTCTAGGGAGACCTTTCTTAGCTACTTCGGGAGTTTTAATTGATGTCAAGGGAGGCCTAATCACTTTAAGAGTTGGTAGCAATAAGGCAAGTTTTGAGCTAAAACCGATGCATGAGTCCTTGTCCTTTGTTAATGGAACCATGTGTGTTAATTCCCCTCGCTCCAGTGATAATGTATGCATGATTGACTCTTCAACTAATGATGTTCTTGAGATTTGTGATGATGTGCTTTTGAGTTTTGAATGCAAGAAGCTTAGTGAAGAGAAAAAGGAGTTTTCCAAGCCCATGGACGAGGAGGAGATTGACATTCCTCATTGGTTTGAGCTTTACCCTCAAGAGGAGGAGGATGATTCCAAGAGTGTGGATGGTGAGAAACCGTCTACTAGAAGGAACAAGGCAAAGAAGAAGGCGAGAGCTTCTAGGAAGAAAAGGATGAAGTTGAAGCAAGAGAGGCTTGCTTTTGAGGTTTCATAAAGTGAAGTTTCATCTAGCAACAATGTGCGGTTGCTAAAAATTGAAGAGGAGTTTGTTCCATCCGCCACTTTAAACAATGTGGTGTTCTTTGACCCTCCATGATTTGGAGGAAGGGTCGAGCTAAGGACCTTAAGCAAGCGCTTCCCGGGAGGCAACCCGGTTTTCTAACCCTTTTCTTTTGATTTCTATTTTTCTTAATTTTCTTTCTTTTGTTTTCCTTTCTTTCACTTGTTTTCTATTTGGATTGATAGGTTAAATTCATGGGAATTGGATTATTTCAAGCAAGCATAAGCAATGGAAAGGTGTTTCGTGTTTTTGATGAGAATATGTTCAATTTTATCGAATTTTGAGGTAAAAGGGTAAGGTACCTCGGGATTGAGTTGATTAAGATTTCTAAAAATTTTGGTGAACATTGAAGGTTTCAAGAGGTTTGAGTTGAAGTAAGGTGAAGGAGAACTTGATGTACAAGTGTGCTCTCGTGCTTACGTACTCGTAAATTTTAATCATGAACAAGTGATTTTTGAAAAAATTCCTATGTGATTTTTATGTGATTTTTGGTCTGCCCCTCTCGCGGGTATCACTTGATCATGACGCTCGTGAGCATCGATGAGAGCGCAAGCACGAGAGTAAGCACAAGAGGGAGCAAGGCCCCCCCTTGGCCTTGGCTGGTGCGCACGCACAGTGTATGTGCGCGCACGCACCAGCAGGGGCAGAGTTTCCTTCTTCTTTTCGAAGAACCAAGCAACAATTTTAATAAAGGAAGCCGCGGTGGCGCGGGCGCGCCAGGAAGGGGCGCGGCCGCGCGAGAAACGGGCGCGGTCGCGCGGCCGCGCACCTGGGCAACGCCGAGCCTCTATTTCTTTTCTTTCTTCTTTTTTTCCCTCATTTCCCCTCAACCTCATTCTTATACGCACGACCCTCATTCTCACTCTAAAGAACCGAGACCCTACCTCCATTTCTCATATATTTCATCATCAATTCATTGAAAATCCATCAAAAATCAACATTTTCCTTCTACAAATTCATCCTCTACAACAATAATCATACTACTTTCTTCCATTTTCAATCTCCAATCTCTCTCCTCCATTGAAGACCAAATTTGGGGATTTTCGGTTTGGTGGGAATTGGTGGCTAATTCTTATTCAATCTTGCTTCTAGTATGGTATAATCATATTCTTAAACTCTTATTTACATTTTTATTATATCATATTGTTGCAAGAATTTGATTGTTTATGGTTGTGAATAGAAGTAGTATGTGATTTGATGAATTTGTTGATTGAATGTGATATTTGGTTGATTATTTGTGTTGATTGTGATTGATTTTTACTCACATTGTGTTGTTTTATGTTTGTGAAGCAAATTTGGTTTAATTGGTGGTGATTGTGAGAAGTTGAGAATTTTGAATATTGGTAGTAAGGTGTTGTTTGTGTAATTGGTGTTATTGGTTAAGGGTTGCGATATTGGTGATTGGAAGTGTTTTGTGGTATTTTTGTGGTGTTTGTGTTGTTGATTGATTGGATTTTGAGTTGATAAATTTGGGGGAAACACAATGTAGAAGCTTGTTTGAGCCTTTTCCTCTAAGAAACGAAAAACCAACATCACAATCAAAGAACCTTCTTCAAACCCCTCTACTTACCAAACACAACAACCTACTCCTTTGCCTAAGATAAAAATCAATGACCCAATCCAAAAAACTCGATATGCCAAGCTAAAAAAGAACCGATCCCTTAAACCCTCTCGGCACTACATTCAACAAGACATGATCAAATTGGGTATTGATGAGGATTTGAGGGAATTGTTTAGCAATCTTCGCATGAGCACCTTTGTGAGCACGTGTTATCGTACCTACCTTGAGCCAACTTTGGAATATTTGGCTACGGCTTCATGTGAGGTGGTAGAGGATGATAACTACCGGATCCATTTTTAACTTTTCAACATTTATCATGATCTTTCCCTTGTCGAGTTCAATGCAGCACTCGATCTTAATCCGGAGGAGGATGTCTTGCACCCCGAATTCTTCTTCAAGAATGAGTATGACCAAAATTCCTAGTGGGATAATATATCGGGGGAAGGCAATTTCATTACTCGGTATGCCGCCATAAGCAAGTTATTCCTACCGTGTCTAAGGGTTCTTCATAGGATTTTGGGATATTCGATAATCCCTAAGAAAGAATTGGAAAAGATGAGTCAATTGGAGCTTTGGATACTTTGGTTGGCTACTAGAGAGGAGTACCGGGGTCATTTGAACTTAGGATACATGTTCTTTAGATATTGCAAGGGGTTGCAAGAAAGGGAGTCCGGGGAGATCCCTTATGGTAGTATGGTTACGAGGCTCGTGACCAACCTTCATCTTGACCACTACTTACCCTCTTGTACTCCGGTGGGTAGTTCGAGCACCCTCTACCTCGACATTGCACAATTGAAGCAAGTGCAATTTTTGGCCAAGAATGAAGATGATGAGGTGTTTGATTGGCTTAGGGAGAACAAACATTGGTGCTATCTCCCTAACCCCTCCTTGACTTCTATCCACTGAGAGGATGTGCCTAATGTGTGGCATGTACCCTTGAGTAACCGCCTCCCCTATGGTGATGATGATGAGGAGATAGGAGAAGAAGAAGATGATGAAGAAGAAGAAGAAGAAGAAGAACTACAACAACAACAACAACGACAACCACGACAATAACATCAAGAACAACAACATCACAAGTTTGCTAACCCCGATATGGATGCTTTAAGTGCACAAAAGAAGGGGATGCAAATTAGATTGGAAGGCATGTACGACCAAGACTTCGAGGAAATTTATCACCAAATAAGAGGCATCTCGGAGATGCAACAAGGTATGTTTCTCTAACAACAACATTTGTATGATACGAGTGTTAACCGTGGGGAGGTCTCCCCCGCGGTTAAATACCCATACTTTCCACCCCAACTTGGTCCTATACCATTAAGTGGGTACCCATATTGGCAAGGACCCCCGGGGTCCAACACCGTGACTCGCTCATTCCCCGATAAGCACGATAACTACGATTACCGTGTTCCCGGTGGGAGCGATTATAGGGGTGATCCTAACTACCCCTATGTTCACCTCGATCATCTGCTACCGCTCGCTTTGCCCGAGCAATATACTCCCTTTTCCCCTTGGCAACAAGACAACTTCAAGGGGCACTATGGTTGGCCACCCAATTACACCGGGGGATAGGATCCTTATGGTCCCCCATCCGAGTTCTCCTATGACGGGGATGACCATGATAGTGCCGGGCCGAGTGGTAGCTAGTTCCCCTATTTCATGCCTTTTTCCTCCATCTCTTATTTTATGTGACGCTTGCTTTGTATTGATGGGATGTTGAGATGTATTCATGTTTAGCTTGGTGGAACTTTATTTTATTAGGGGTTTGTCACGGTGGCCAATATTGTTGTTGTGCATTTCCTTGTCTACTTTTTGCCTTGATGTTGGATAATTGCATACCTTGGTCTATTATTGATGGTGTTTGATTGTTGTTTTTATGAGCTTTCCATGTCTTTTCTTTCTCTCTTGATAATGTTGTTGTTGTGATGATTTCTATGATGATGATGGTGCATGTTGTTTGCTCCCATAAATCCAAAGCCCTATTATCCAAAACCCTTGAATCCAAATCCCTTAAACCCAAATCTTGTAGTTTAAGTGATTAGTTGCTATTTTAGTGTATAGTTCCTTTAGTTTTCTTTGCCTATTCTTACTTTTTGGTAGTTTACCTTGATTTTTGCTTTGTAGTTTCATTTTATTTAGTTTCACTTTCTTTTATTTTGTTTTGAAGGTGCTAACCGTTTTCTTTGTTTATAGCCCTATTTTCTATTTTTCTTCTCTCTTGGCTTTGATGATGATGCTATTGTTTCTTGGAGCTTAATGAAGGTGGTTGATCTTTCACCTTATTTTTTTCGCATTACTTGGAAACCCGGTGAGATCCTTCTTATTTTCTTTCTTTTGTTTCTTTACTTTTCTTGGATGCATAGATTAGGACTAGTTTTAGGAGAAGTTGAAAGGTTCGAGGATGTATGCTTGTAACACCTTAGAGTGTTTGGGATCATTGGCGATGTTGTCAATTGATCACTTGTATAACGATTGGGAATTACGTGTTATACTTGCATCTTTGTTCCTTTCTTTATTTTCCCACTCTTCCTTTATCTTTGCTTTCTTCTTTTCTTTATTTTTCTTTACTTTTCTTTCTTTTCCTTTCTTTTCTTTTCTTCTCTTTCTTTTTGCTTTTGGTTTGTATAAAGTTTTTGAGGCTTTATTTTTCTTTTTGTTATCTTTCTTCTGATTTGGACTATATACCAACGGACTTTTGCTTTTGAATGAACATCTTCCTAATTGGTAGTGGTATACACGGTTTGAGAATATGCTTGGTTGATTATAGGATGGCGTATGCTAAGGTAGCATGTCTAAGAACTAGGGGGATCATGAAACCCGATTCTACTTGTTTGTGGCATGTTTGGTAGTTGCTTCCTATATTCAATTTGACGCCAATAGTGAGTTTTTGCTACATCCATGTGAGACTTACAATTTTTCAAGCCTTCTACACTTACTTGCATGAGCAGCATGGATCCTTGACTATTGCGGACCTAATCTAGAATCTTGACTCATAGTTCTCAAGACCGAGACCAAACCATCTAGGGAGGACAAAGGTATCTTTTCGAGGTGGTAATTTTTCTTTTCTAGGAAAGTCTTCATTATTTTTGATTTTTTGGTGTACATTTGCCTTCTTGCTAACCATTTGAGCCTTTTTTCCCTTCTTTTCAAGCCACATCTTTAGAATTTTGAGCCTTTTGTTTCATTTTTGTTCCATTTTTGGTTTTTGTGAAGCAAATGATCATGTTATTGGAGATTGTGGTATATGAATTTGGGTATTGGTTCTTATTTGTAAGCAAGCTTGTATTTTTTATATTTTGTGAATAATGGCAAGTGAATAAATGGAAAAGCCGTCCAAAGTTAAAAAAGGCAAGGACATTCAAGTGCAAAGTTGAAAAAGTCGTCCATGGTTAAAAGAGGTGAGGACAATTGTTATGAATTTGAAAAATGCAAAAATATAAAAATGAAAAATGAGAAAATGAAAAAAATATTTCGATGTGAATCTTTTCTCCCTTTTAAGCATTGAGGACAATGTTTCATTTACGCTTGGGGGAGAAGCATTTACGCTTTTTGTATATATGATTGTGAGTATAGCTTTGAATAAGCTTGGGGGTGTTAGTTTGTTTTTGTTTGCTGATTACTTAGTTATGAGGAAAAGGTTTGATCACCCTTTTGTTTCACTAATTAGAAATACCACCAAATTCTAAATTTTAAGCTTACCCTCACCCTTTTTGCCCTTACGTTTCAACTTCTGAAAGTCCTTTTGACCTAGAGGTTAAGTCACATATCGGGGGAGGGAATTATGAGTTATAGCCTATGGAGAGGGAATGCTTAGTCAAGACGTTGAGTAGCCTAAAATATGTTCTTTTCCGGTTCCTTCGAGGAACTATTGAGATGCTCACTAGAGGGAGATTTGAGACTAGTAGGGAGAACGTCGTAAGATTGAATGGGATGAAAGTGGATTGTGATTACTAGTTCTCTACGCTTAGCATATTCTATGTTTCAATCAACCTCGGATATTTTGGAACGTGCATACCCCTATTTGCTTAAGAAAGTTGTTTATTCATTTTAAATGTAGTCATTTTGTAAAGTCTAATTCGTAAAGGTTTTGATTTTACTTTTCTTTTAATTTCTTTTACTTTTGTGATTTTCCTCATGTTTGTTTGCTCATGTTTGTTTTTATTGAGAGTTATGGGTTAAGCTCTTAGAAAACCTTTACGAGACCTCACTCGTCCTCATAGGCGACTTTGGGGTTTAAAGGGCTTATTGTAGCTAAAAACAACCGTGATTCCTACGATAGTGAATCTTAGTGTATATTCCCATCTCATGTTTTTCTTTTTCCTTTTTGAATAAGTCTTTCATCCTTTTCTTACTTGCTTGGTTTTGCTTGAGGACGAGCAAAAGTTTAGCTTGGGGGAATTTTGTGAGTGTCATTTGTGGCACTCATTTTTTCTCTTTTAGGGTAATTTTAGATTGCTTTTATAGCTCTTTTCATTCCTTTTTCCTTAGTTTTTCTCTTTATTTCTTTAGTTTGCACTTTCCTTAGTTGATTTTCCATTTTCGTGTATTTCTTGGTTTATTTTGTCTTTTTCCCCTTTATTTGTTTGTTTTCTTTCATTTTCAGGTTAAGATCGTTGTCCAAGGATTCCCGAGGTTTCTTCCCTGGTTTTGCATTGATTGGGATGCTTAGTGTCTTCCATTTGAAGCCCAAGTATGGAGATGTGCAAGTTCCAAGTTTCCTTAGGCCGTGCATTCAAGCCGTGGGGGCACCAATTTTGGTGTTGAACCCACCGTTAAGGTGTTTAGAATCTTCCATGCTCCGTGTTCCTCAAACACACCAAGTGGAGCGCACGAGGAGCGTCTAGTTGAAGGGGAAGAGAGCTACCCTGCTCCTAGGTGCGGGTGCTCACGACAATGGCGCGACCGCGCAGTGTGGTGGCACGGTCGCGCCTGTTGCTCCCCTTGTTTCGTACCCTCTTTTGCGCGGCCGCGCATCTTCTTGAAGAAGGGCGCGCCTGTACGAGTCTATTTTGGATGATCTAACCAACTTCTCTTTGTTAGCTTTACTATATATAGATTTTTCTTCTATTTTTAGAGAGAGAATGGATTAGGGAATTAATTGTAGAATTTTAAAGGTTAGAGATTTTCATTAGAGAAGAATTTTAGAGACAGAAACTCATGGTTGATGATTGATGATTGATTCTAAGCACATTACCTTTGATTTCATCAAAGTTTGTAAGGATTTCTTTTAATTTAATGCAATGTTTAGCTTTTGATTTCAATTGTTTTGTTGATTGTTCAAGTTTATTGATTAGTTGATTGAATTTATTTGATTGAAATGATGATGATGAATTTCTTGATTTGCTTAGTTTTGATTTCGATTTCTTCCATGGATAGTGAGTAGTTTACTTGCTAGGGATGCGGTGAAGCATGTTTGAGTGATGGATCATAGCTAATTGGGGGTTTTTGATTGATATAGCATTGTGATTAAATTGGTTGATTGATTTTGTGCATGTGTGTGATTAGTTAAAGAGTAGCTAACTTTAATTGTCATACTAGATTGCATTGTGTGCCTACATTGATACGGACCATTGATTTGTAGCTCGCATTTGTCAATTGAGCTTGGTTAGTGACGTTTCTAGTTAGAGTCTTTTGTAGTTGGCGCTAGCTAGACCTCTAGGAGATAGCTTGTTGAGCTCTTTTGATTGCATTGTCTATCTTCCCTCGCAACACTCGAATTAATCAATCTCCAACCCGATTAGTGTGTGTCCATTGCAAGTACATGTGGATCTTAAATCCCTAGTGTCTTGATATATTGATTTACTTGATTAGATTAGTTGAATTAGATAACCTACACTACCATCTTACCTTTCGAAGTAGCTTGACATTGGCCGTAGCAAGCTTCCCCCCATTCCAAGTGGTTCGACCCGAACTTGCCCTATTACTAGGTGTAGGTTTGGTTATAAATTTAGTTTGATTGGAGGAATTTTAGTTTCCAACAACCTAGAATCCACCCTCCATCACAGCCCAGCTAGCCAAGGGTGGTTTTGCCTTGGTTTTCGTGCCAAAACCTCGAGATTAAAAATTGAATTTTGCGTGACTTAATTAATCAACTCCAAATTAGTTTTTGAATTAATTTAGTGAGAAAAATGAAAATTATAACAAGTCCAACTTAAATAAATTCATCCAAGTGCACAAAACCAAAATTATTTTCAAGAACTATTCTTTAATAAAATTGGTTCAACTTGATGCAAGGAATAAGGCTATTCTCACTATTAATTTAATTAACTTAAATTAATCATTAGATTTGACAAGTAAAGGGGAGGTTGAATTATGAACACAAAATTCAAATAAAGATTCCAACTTTAACTTGTGAATCCTTGAAAAATTATATCTTCCAATATGAAGATAAATGAAATTTCTATCCCAAGATCGAAACTTGGCTCTGATTACAATGTTGGGTTTCGATGAGTCTGACTCACCGCGGAAAATAAAACCCGAACCCAAGGAAAAACTCACAATTAATATAACAAAATGCATAAATAACAAGATTAGAAAAAGACTAAATTACCCTTGAAGCGTGCTTCGCTCGACCGAATGGAGCTCTTACTTGAGAAAGCCAAGTCTCACAAAGGGTGATAACCTCCGACGGAGTCCACCCATAACGCGACCCGACCGGTCTACTACTTGGAGGTTATCCAAGTCCGACCAAAAAGACTACCCGAGTAATTAATGAGCTTATAGGTTTTCTCTCAAGTGGAGATGCCTAATTGAGCTCTCACTCAAGTGAACAATCCCAAGGTATGCCTTGGCTATTTATAAAGAGTGCTTCCTTGTGAATTCCTCTCATCTTTCAATGTGGGACTTTTCACAAAAAGATCCCACATGGAAAGAATGTTGAATTCAATTCCTAGTTAAATAAACCAAGGAATAACTAAGTAACAAGTGTCACATGGTTAGGTGAGGACCACTTCCTCACTTGCTCCTCAATGCAACTCACATCCATTGTGAGCTAACCATGTGGCACCCAACCTTGAGCCCCAAGATGGGTTCGGTTGGGCCGCCACCTTTCGGCCCGCATCTATGACCACGTGGCGCACTGCCACTTGGTGGCTACCAACGTGTGCTGCCACATGGCGTGCTGCCATGTGCGTTGCCACGTGGCGCACTTCTATTTGGCGCGCTTCCCTAGCCTTTCGCGCGGCTAGGGTTTTTACTTGTTACTTGAAGCATTTTCCCGTCTCGCCAATTCCTAAATTTTGGCTCGACTTTTAAGATTCGGTTCCGACGCTCTAAGCTCGGAATCTGACGTCTTTGTTCACAATACTCGAGTGACTCATTAATTCCTTTCGGATTAATTCGTCGTGTCGGATCGTTAGTTACTTGGGTGTGACCCGAAGGGTTCAATCAAGATTAAGCTGTAATATTAATTATACATTAATATTACTAATCGGAAGCGGCCACCACCTAGGCATTCCGATCACTTGAACTTACTGAATAATTAGCTTTCTAATAGCTCCGAACCCTCTATCGAAATAATACACTTGTTTGAAGGACAACATTCCTATCACTAATTGTCCACATGCATTTGAAAATTGTGATGACGTTGATAATAATGATTGTGAACAAGTGAATTTGTTTCAAATAACAACAATGGGCAAAGATTTGATGGACTAAGGAACTTTGGGAATAGAAATGCTCACCAACAAGGGAACTTTGATAGTTATAACTATGGTGGTTATAGGAACCAAGGAAATCAAAATTTCCGAGGAAACTATAATAATCAAGGATATAATAATCAAAGCCAAGGTCAAGGGTATGGAAATCAAATCCAAGGTCAAGGCTATGGTAACCAATACCAAAACAATGGCCAAAATCAAAACCGGGGTAATTGGAGTAACCAAAACCGGGGAAATTTTCAAAACAACAGTCAAAGGGGACCCCCACCTAGATTTGCTCCAAGAACTCAAGGTAATGGTGAGAATTCCTATGCTCAACCTTCATCTTCTAGAACTACCTTGGAAGAAATCATCGAGAACCAAACTAAAATTTTAAACACTTACATGTCGGTACGTGACAAAAAGTTCAATGAGATGATGACACACAACAAGATGCTTGAAACACAAATCACTCAATTAGCGAATACCTTGAAAGAGAGTGTGAATGCTAGCCCTTCTTCTTTACCCTCACAAGGAGTTGAACCTAAGAAAACAGTGTATTCTATCACCACAAGGAGTGGGAAAGTGCTTGAAGAGAGAGTTTCTAGGAAGAGTGAGGAAGGTGAGAAGGTGAGTGATTCAAGTTAGGAAAAAAAGGTTGATGTGTCAAAGAAAGTGAGAAAAGAAGCTCAAGAGGAAGAGAAGAGTGATGAAAAAGTGCAAGAGGAGGTGATCAAACCCAAAATTTCATATCCCCAAAATATTTGAGAAACAAAATCGATGAACAATTTGGGAAATTTCTTGACATGCTTAGGGAAGTTCATCTTTCAATCCCTTTCACCGAAGCCATGACCCAAATGCCAAGGTATTCTAAGTTCCAAAAAGAAATCTTGAGTGGCAAGAGAAAGTGCAATGAGATTGATTCGATAAAGGTTGGGGAATGTTGTAGCGCTTTGATTCACAATTATTTACCCAAGAAAATGAAAGATCCGGGTAATTTCTCTATCCCTTGGAAAATTAATGGAAAATTGTTTCAAAATGCTCTTTGTGATCTTGGTGCTAGTGTGAGCATCATGCCTTATTCGGTCTTTAGAAAGCTTAAGCTAGGTGAGTTTCTTCCAACCAACACGACCTTGCAATGGGTCGATCGATCTATTAAGTTTCCAAAGGGAAGAGTTGAGGATGTCCCCCTCAAGATAGGAGAGTTCACAATTTCTATTGATTTTATTGTGCTTGAGATAGTAGAAGATGACAACATACCTATCATCTTAGGGAGACCTTTCTTAGCTACTTCGGGAGCTTTGATTGATGGGAAGGGTGGCCTTATTACTTTGAGGGTTGGTAACAATAAGGCTAGTTTTGAGCTTAAATCGATGCATGAATCTTTGTCTTTTGTTAATGGAATTATGTGCATCAATTCACCTCATTCCAATGATAACGTATGCATGATTATTTCTTCGACTGACAATATTCTTAAGGTTTGTGATGATGTGGCTTCAAGTGTTGAAAGCAAGAAGGTTAGTGAAGACAACAAGGAGCCTTTAAAGCTTGTGGATGAGGAGGTGATTGATATTCCTTCATGATTTGAGCTCTACCCGAAAGAGGATGAGGTTGACTCCAACAGTGTTGATGGTGAGAAGCCGTCCACTACAAGGAGCAAGAAGACAAAGAAGAAAAAAAGAGCTTTTATGAAGAAGAAATTGAAGTTAAAGCAAAGTGAACTTGATTCGGAATTTTCAACAAATGAGAATACATCAAACGATGATAAGAAGTTGCCAAGGAATGAGAAGAAGTTTGTTTCCTCTACCACTTTGGACAAGGTGGTGTTCTTTGACCCTTCATGATTTGGAGGAAGGGTCGAGCTCAGGACCTTAAGCAAGCGCTTCTCGAGAGGCAACCCGGTTTTTTAACTTTTTCTTTTGATTCTATCTTTCTTAGTTTTCTTTCAATTGTTTTTCTATCTTTTACTTCTTTTGTGTTTGGATTAATAGGTTGAATTCATGGAAATCGAACCCCTCAAAGGAGCATGAGCACAATGGGAAGGTGTTTCGTGGTAATTGGTGAGAGTATGCTCGATATTATTGAATTTCGAGTTAAATGGGTACGGTAATCAAGGAGGTAAGATTGAAAAAAGTTGTGTTTAATTGAGAAGCAAATTTGTGCTTAGTGGGTTCATTATGGTGCTATCATTAATTTGGGATGTTGAACCAACTATCAAGAGGTTTAGAAACTGATGTGTTTAGTGGGTTGAATAATCCCGAGATGATAAAGATCATTAAGCCCATAAATGAACGCACCAAGAAGAAGAAGCAAGCAAGGAAGAGGAGTAGCAGGGGCGTGGGCGCACACCCCTGCTACGCGGCCGCACAAGTGCCCAGCCGCACCTACTTCTTCTTCTTTCTCCTTTCTTTTCCTAATTTCATTCTTAACCTCACCCTCGTCCGCACTCTCCTCTCTCCCAAATCGAAACCCTAACCCTCAAACAACAAAAATCATCCCTCAAATCCTTCAAATAACTCACAAAATCAACAAATTCCTACTCAAATTTCATCATTTTCATCAAAAATCATACTACCTTCCTCCATTTCTTCTTCTCCAATCTCTTTCCTCCATTGAAGAGCAATTTGGGGATTTTCGGTGTAGTGGATTTTGGTGCTTAAAACTTGATCAAACTTGCTTCTTGTATGGTATAATCATCTTCTCTACCTTTATTTTACATTATTACATCAATTTGTAGCAAGAATTTGATTATGCATACTTGTGAATATTAGTAGTATTATTTTGGTTGAATTTGATGATTGATTGAGTTATTTGGTTGATTATATGAGTTGTTGTTGATTAATATTGCCTTACATTGTGTTGTTGTTGATTGTGTAGCTTAATTGTGATATTTGGTGGATATTTGTGGAAGGTTGAAATTTGGCATTGATGGTAGTAAGTGGTGATTGGAGTTTTGGTTGGTTAAACCAAGGATATTGTGGTAGTGTTATGCTTGTATTGTGCTTGTGGTGGATTGTGGAGTCGTGATTAAATTTTGGTTGTGAAATTTGTAAAGCAAAAATGTCTAAAATCATGAAAGCCCTCATTTCTAAAAAGAGAAAAACAAACATAACAATTGAAAAACCTTCACCATCAAACACACCTACTTCCAAAACACAAAATGAAGACCCTCTACCACTACCCAAAACACGATTCGCCAACCCAATCCATAAACCACTTTGGAATGAATTCAAGAAAAAAACCTAAAGCCCTCACGGCACTATCATCAATCGAGTATGATTAAATTGGGAATCGATTAGGACTTGTGGGTCTTATTTGCAACCTTAGGTTGGGTAGCTTCGTCAACAAACGCTACCGAACCTACCTTGAGCCGACTAGGGAGTTCTTGGCTTCTTTGATTACTACTCCGGTTGGTGACAAGGACTACCAAATTTCCTTCCAACTTTTCAATGTGGAGCATCAAATGTCTTTGGCCGAATTCAATGCGACCCTTGATTTCAATTCGGGGGTGGATATCCTTTTTCCCGAGCATGATTACTTGGATGGGAACGCCCAAAATGCATGGTGGAATGATATCTCGGGGTTAGATGAGTTCATCGCCCGCTATTCTCTTGCTAGCGACATTTTCCAACCGTGCCTTCGAGTGCTTCATCGGTAGTTGGGTTACTCGGTATTCCCAAAGCAAGACTTGGGAAAGATGTCGCAAGCCGAGGTGCGTGTTCTTTGGATGGCAACTAGATAAGAGTTGCGTGGAAGGTTGAACTTTGGGAACATATTTTTGAGAAATTGTATGGATATGCGAGGCAAGAAGTCGGGAGACATTCCTTGTGGTAGCATGGTGACTAGATTGGCTACCAACCTTGGTTATGGTAGATATCTCCTTTCTTCTACTCCGGCAGGGGACGCCGACACCCTCTACCTCGACATTGCTCAACTCAACCAAGTGCAATTCATAGCAAAGGGCAATGATGATGAGGTGTTTGATTGAATAGTGAGGAATGCTCATCGATGTTATCTTCCGAACCCCTCCTTGACCTCCCTCCACTGGCATGCCCCGAATGTGTGGTTTGTTTCCATTAGCAACAGCATACCCGGTGAAGATGAAGACATGCAAGATGTCCTCAACGAAGAGCAACAAATCCAGAAAAATCAAAATCAACGTTAACAACAAAAAGAGCAAAAAGTGCCTCAACCTCAACATCAACAACATCGATTCTCCAACCCCCGACATGGAGGCTTTAAGTGCCTAAATGGCGGGCATGCAAGTTCGATTGGAGGGGATGTATGATCAAGACTTTGAGGCGATCTACAACCAAATGAGAGGCATCTCCGAAATGCAACAAGGTATGTTTCTCCAACAATAACAACTCTATGATGCGAGTGTTAACCGTAGGGAGATCACTCCCCTGGTTAACTACCCGTACTTCCCTCCTCAACTCGGTCCCGTACCGTCCAGAGGAGGTGATGGGAGGCCTACCTACCCATATTGGCAAGGACCTCAAGGGTCCAACTACCCCTATGTCGATCCCACTCATCCGTTGCCACTTGAGTTGCCCGATCAATTTACTCCCTTGGCCCCTTAACAACAAGATAACTTTAGGGGTCACTATGGTTGGCCACCCGACTACACCGGGGGATGGGATCCTTATGGTCCCCCATCTGGCTTCTCATATGATAGGGAGGACAATAATGATGGTGCCGGGTCTAGTGGTAATTAGTTCCCCTCTTTGTGCTTTTACCTCCATCCCTTTCATTATGTGATCTTTGTTTTGTATTAATGAGATGTTGAGATGTATTTTTATTTAGCTTGGGGGGACACTAGTCTTATGGAATGGTCTCGGTGACCAATTTTGTTGTTGGATGTCCTTGATTTTTCATGCCTTCATGGTTTATGATTGCTTGTCTTGATCTATACTTGATGTTGTTGAGTGTTGTTTTTTTCCATGATCATATCATGTTTTTCTTGTTGAAAATCTTTTAATGATTGATTTTGATGATGATTGCTCTTTCATGATGAGTTGATGATTTTGCTCCCTTGAATCCAAATCCCTAAATCCAAAACCCTTGAATCCAAATCCCTTTTATCCAAATAATTGTAATTTAGGTGTACAGTTGATTTTGCTATTTTGAATGTATATTGATTTTAATATTTTGATTGGTTTTTTTTTTATTTGATTTTGTTGATTAGTTTGATTTTGTTTCTTTGTCTTTCTATTTTTGATTTTGCTTTCTCATTATTTTGTTTTGAAGTTGCTAACCGTTTTCTTTGTATATAGTTCCATTTTCTCTTTTTCATTCTCACTCGGTTTTAACAATTCTTGCTATGCTTGATTGGAGCTTCATGGAGGTGGTATTTTCGTTACCCCGCTTTTCTTAGCTTAGCTTGGATTCCCGGTGAGATCTTTCTTATTTACCTCTTTTCTTTCTTTTCTTTCATTGTTTGCATAGAATAGGACTAGTTTAGGAAGAGTTGAATAGTTCGAGGATGTTTGCTTTGTAACACCAAGGGTGTTTGGGGTCATTGGCGATGTTGTCGAATGACCACTTGTTTGACGATTGGGATTTATATGACATGCATGCATCTTTGCACTTTTCTTTTTCTTTTCCTTTCCTTTCCTTTTCTTCTCTTTTATGTTTTCCTTTTTCCTTTTCATTCTTTTCAAAATGCAAAAATACAAAAATATGATTTTGAGGCTTTCTTTTCGTTTTCTTTTCATGTTATGCTTTTGTTATGGACATAATATCATCCGAACTTTTGCTTTTGAATGAATGGTTTCCTATGTGGTATCGGTATGCACGGTTTGAGAGTATCTTTGGTTGACTCTAGGATAGAGTATGCTAAGGTAGTGTCTTTAGAACTTTTGGGACCTTGAAGCCGGATTCTAATTGTTTGTGGAAAGTTGGAGTTGCTCCCTTTGGTGAATTTGAAACTAATAGTGAGTTATTGTTACAACCATGTGAGATTTCATTCTTTTCAAGCCTTCTACATATTTTGCATGAACAGCACATGGATCCTTGACTATTGTATGATTTATCTAGAACTTGACTCTTGTCTCCCGAGATCGCGACCGAGCCATTTAGGAAGGACAAAGGCATCTTTTCGGGGTGGTGATTTTTCTTTTTCTAGGATAATTTTCTATTTCTTTGTTTTGGGTTTTCCTTTGCTTACTTGATAACCATTTGAGCCATAAAACTTCTATTCAAGCCATATATTTAGATTTTGAGCCTTTTATTTCATTCTTGTTTCCATTATTGGTTTTTGTGAAGCAATTGATCATTATTGTTGGAGATTATAGTGGATTAGTTGAATATTGGTTCTTATAATGTATGCAAGTTTGTATTTGTAATTATCTTGTGAATAAAAGGCAAATGCCAAGTTAAAAAAGCCGTCCATAGTCAAAAGAGGCGAGGACAATGGAATAAAGTGAAAATTTTGAAAAAATGAGAAAAAAATCAAAACAAATTCAAAAAGCTTTGACAAAATTGAAAAAAAAATGTGAAAAATGAAAAAGTTCAAAATTATTTTGATGTAAATGTTTTCTCCCTAATTTAAGCATTGAGGACAATGCTTCATTTTAGCTTGGGGGAAGCGTTATTACGCTTTTTGTATATATGTTTGTGATATTTGCTTCGAATAAGCTTGGGGGTGTTGGTGTTTTTGTTTGATGATTGCTTGATTATGGTGTTGAGGATTGATGACCCTTTGCTTCACAATTTAGGTATAACACCAAATTTTAAATTTTAGCCTACCTTCACCTCTTATGCCCTTACATTACAATCCTTCTCAAGACCTTTTGACCTTTGTGGTTGAGTCACAAGTCGGTGGAGGGAGATGTGAGTCAAGCCTATAGAGCGGTGTGCATTAGTCAAAATGTCAAGTAGCCTTAAATCTCTTTCTTTTTTCGGTTCCTTCGAGGAATCATTGAGATGCTCATTAGAGGTAGATTTGAAGCTAATTGGGAGAACATGGTAAGAATGTTTGAGATGAAGGTGATTGTTTTTCATTAGTTCTTTATGCTTAGCATATCATATGTTTCAATCAACCTTAGATATCTTGGAACGTGCATACCTTTATTGTATAGAAAGTTGTTTATTCACTTGCATTTGATCATTTGTAAAAGTCCATTTTAAAAGCTACTTGTTTGAATTTTTTATTTTACTTTCTTTTATTGACTTGCCTCATTTTTACCTTCAAGAGTTATGGGTCAAACTCTTTGGATACCCTTAAGAGACCTCACTCGTCCTCATTGGCGACTTTGGGGTTTAAAGGTCTTGTTGTAGCTAAAAACAACCGTGATTCCTACAAAAGTGAGTCTTAGTGTACATTCTTATCTCTTTCTTTCCTTTTTCTTGTTTGAATAAGTCTTTCATCCTATTTCTTCTTTCTTTTGTTTTGCTCAAGGACGAGCAAAAGTCTAGCTTAGGGGAGTTTGATGAGTGTCATTTATGGTACTCATTTAGCCTCTTTTAGGATGATTTTTCATTACTTTTGTATCTCTTTTATCTCTTTTTCTTTAGTTTTACTTTTAATTTCTCTAGTTTGTGTTTTCCTTAGTTGTTTTCTCATTTTCTTGCATTTCTTAGTTTATTTTGCCTTTTCTCCTTTATTTGTTAGCTTCTCTTTGATTTTAGGAGAATGGTGATGTTCGAGAAGCTCATTGGCTTTTTCTCTGGGTATACAAAGCTTAGGATGCAAGCCGGTTTTTCCTCTTGAAGCTCAAAAGTGAAGGAGTGCAAAAGCTAAGTCTTCAAGGCCGCGCTCTCATGCTGCATGGACATCAAAATCGGTGTTGAACCCACCGTGAAGGTCTCTAGTGACTGCCTCCCCCAACATGTATCAAGTGGAGCGCACGAGAGCATCAACAATCGCACAGAAGAGAACTCCCCTGCTCCCAAGCGCGGGCGCGCACGAGTAAGGAGCGATCGCGCAGGGCAGTGGCGCGGCCACACAGGTGGCAGGAGCGGCCGCGCAGCCTCCTTCCCCCAGTTCCGTACCCATTATGTTGCGGCTGCGCATTAAGAGGAGAGGTCGCGCCATTTGGGGTTCTTTTTGGACGTCTAACTACGCGCCATTTGGGGTTCTTTTTGGACGTCTAACTAACTTCTCCTTAGTAAGTTTTACTATATATAGAATTCCTTCATTTCTAGAGAGAGAATAATTATAGAATTACTTGAGTTTGGATGAGAATTAGATTTTGATTAGAATTTTAGAAAGAGAAGTTCAAGATTTTGGAAACTTTGTTCTTAGATTTTAGAGAGAGGAGCTTGGTAATTGATGACTGCTACATTTTTATCTTCATTCCTCTTTGATATTGATCAAAGTTTTGTAAGAATTCTTTCCTTTTCAATGCAATTCTATGTTTGATTTTTGATATATTGTTGAATTTCTATTGTTTGTTTGATTTGATTGTTGATATTTGGATTACAATGTTGATGATGGAATTGATGATTAGTTTTGTTATGATTTTCAAATTTACAATGTGTAATGAGTATTTTCTTTGCTAGGGAAGTGGTGAAGCATGTATGAGTGATAATCTATAGCTAATTTGGGGTTTTTTATTGATTTGATGATGTGATTAAATTGGTTGATGAAATTTGTGCATGTGTTTGATTTGAAGAGGAGTAGCTAACCTTGATTATCAAGCTAGATTGCATAGTAGTTTTCAATGACACGAAAAATTGATTTGGAAGCTATTATTATCGATTGATCTTATTTTTTGATTTTCCTTTGAAGTCATTTGTAGAGACATCTAGCTTGACCCTAGGAAATAGCTCTTTGAGTGATTTTGATTGCAAATATCGTTTTCCCTCACATTGCTTGATTGATCAAATTCCTGACAAATTAGCAAGTTTATCATGAGTGCATGTGGATCCTAAATTCCCTAGTGCTTTGATAATTGAATTCTATTTGTTAGTTTTGATTGAATTGATTCGACAGCCTAGACCAACCCATTGTTTAAGACTTCGGAATAGCTTAGCTTGAGACCTTAGCAAATACTGCATTCCCTTGGGTTCGACCCGGACTTACCCCTATATTTAGGGCTGGGTTTGGTTTTATAAATTTTGGTTTTGATCGGGGAATCTTAGTAACCAACGACCTAGGTTTCACCCGCGTCAAGCTCGATAATCGACTTAATGAGGTAAGTATGGAGGTACTTTCTTGTATGACTTGCTTGAATCCGGTTGATAACTTCTCTTCTTTTGATAAGTCTAAATTACTAAGACTTGTTACTTTTTATCCTGATGACTTTTCAAATGCTGAATCATCGTATCTTAAAGATGAACTTGACACTTTTATATATGACATGAGAAGTAATGAAAGATTTCAAGATTTGAAGAATATTGGTGAACTTTCTATGAAGCTTGTGAGACATAAAATCATGATACTTATAGGCTAGTTTATTTGCTTATAAAGTTAGTGTTGATTCTTCCTGTGGCAACGACAACTGTAGAAAGAGCATTCTCGGCGATGAGTATTGTAAAGAATAGGTTGCGAAACAGTATTGGGGATCTATTTTAAAATGATTGTTTAGTTACTTATATAGACAAATATGTATTTTTAAAAATAAATGACGAAGACATCCTAAATCGCTTCCAAAGTATGAGAACCCGTCGAGAAAAATTTGTAATTTAAACTTTTTTTACTTTACAATAGACTTAATTTAAATTTGTTGGATTTAATTTCAAAAATTTTGTTTGATTTTATCGTATAAAATTAACTTATAACATTTTATTGCTTTGAATTGTATGAAGATCTATCATGTTTGGATATATTTTAATTGCTATTCAATTGTGCATAGCTTGTTCTGAAATCTTGGATACGCCACTGATTCTGATATAGTACACATTGTCGCAAAGGTTGTAGCTATCCAATGTGATTGCTTAATAATAGAAGTTTAGAGGCAAAAGTAAAGAATAAGATGCGTTTGAAAATATTGTAATCAATAGACTAACATTATTTTGAGTCTGTACAAATTAATTAGTAGTATATAATCACTATATTAAAGTCTTGATTATGTTTAATACATATGTAGCTTTGAATTCAAACTGCATTTTTGTTGTGTATCCAAGCTCGTTGAGGTAAGTTGTCATAGTCTTGTTCATTCCTGGTGGTCCACACCTCAATATCTGATATCGTATACATCACAAACAAAGTCTAGTTAATTAGTGGGTGCAAGATTGATAAAAGTTGAAAAAGTTAACAAAATTTTAAATATTTGTGATATAATAAAAGTAATCCAAATTAGATTCAAGCACGGTTTTTTTTTTCTTTGTATGGTTTATGGTCTCTTGATCTGTATACATAGTTATTCTTTTAATCAAAATATTGTTTTTAATAACTTTTTCTTTTACATAAAGAATAGATTTTATTTTTGGCCTTGATTGGTTGACATGGGATTTAAATTCCCCTAGAAAATTGCATTTCATGAGAAGTTATTTCCCTCATGAAATTCTAGGAATTTCTTAAATTTGTTTAGTTGGCAATGTGGGAAGTTAGTAATCCCATGAATTTTGATTGACCAGGGGGGGTTAGGTAATTACTTCCCTTGTTTTGTGGTAGATTTATGAGGATTAGAGAGATGCAGGTGCTTTTATTTAGAAGACAACACCCTCAACCACCATAAAACAAACCCTAAATCTACCCTCCTCCGCACAACAATATAAGAGAAAAATTGAAGTGCAACTTGATTTCGATGAAAATTTGCAATTTGAACTTGGGGAAGGGGAAAGGTAAGGGGTTCCTAAGCCCGAAAAATGCCACTAACAGGATTTGAACCCCCAACCTTATGGTTGGAAGTTCCTTTCTTTACCACTAGATTAACAATTAATTGATAATGATAGTGTTTTAGAGCGAACCTAGCTGTCAACCATTTGGAATGGCTATTAGGAGAGAAGTGTAAATACATTATATAAAATTTAAGAGATAAAAAGGAGTGAAAAAGTAATACCCGGTTAAAAATATAACCGGTTATTGAATAAAACTAGTTTTTGACTCGGGCAATGCACCGGGTCAATATATGTATATGATAAATAAGCTTTTATAATAGAAATTATGTGACAAGCATAAACATAGATTAAATTAGTTACATTTACTTCACTCGTACTATTTAAATAGATATTTCCAATCATTGTTGAACATCAAAATATATTATCCAATTTCTGGTATCTAATTTAAAATTATTTATTTGTTTCGTTCGACTTCAAATTTATGAATATGATTAACTATTTTTAACAAAACTTTGTTTACGTGATATGTGCCATTGGAATACTGGTTAAAGTTAAAGTATAATAAGCATGAGGCCATAGGTTTTAACTTTAATGCTAACAATTCATTATTTTTGTTTAATAAATTATAGTAATTGTATGACATGACACCCCACATCATATGTATAGTCATGATGACACATGACGAGCTCATGTCTACCCATTGAGTTTTAATAATATAATTATATATAGATATTTCTCTGTACTTTTTTTAAGAATCCTCACCCATTAAATAATACTTGGTGACGTGTCAAAGTGAGGCTTTGATGCACAATGCATTAATGAACGGTCAAGATGTATTCAAAATTAATTACTTAAGCATATTTTTTCAATGCCATTATTTAAAAAATTACAATCCTAAAAGATCTTTTATATATATATATATATATATATATATATATATATATATATATATATATATATATATATATATATATATATATATATATATATAGACACCTGATTGTGTCTCCCAAAAAACCAAACCCAGTGATGAATACCTTTCATGTCATTGATTATTGAACGAAGTGAAAGTGTGAAAAGTCTTGTGATGTGGATGTTTTAAATAAAAAATATCTTTCTTTCTGTTTTTGAAAATGTACTCTATTTATGAAAATATCCAGTCCAGTTTAGTTTGGTTCATAATATGGGTCCAATAATGGTGTAGTTAGATTGGGCTCGAAAAGATCTTTCCAACGATATATTATAAGCCCAATTCTGATGAATAATGAGGAAGTTATGGCCAAAAAACTAAACTAGGCTCAAACCGAATTTTACCTACGGTCCAATAATCATGTGGAGGGTCCAAAGGTTTAATCCCATTCCTAAATCAATTAGGATTTATTAGAGCTTCTACAAGTTTTCAAAAGATCTTAATTATCCTTTTTGAAAAGATAAGATCAAAGAGTTTGAAATTGAATAAAACTTTCCTTTTTTAAGTCCTAATTCTATTCGAAATGAAAGACGTTCAAAGATGATCAGATATTATTTTTTTTGCCTCATAATTTTTATCCAAATATTATATGGTTGGATAGATCTTGAAATTTTCTTTCCAATGATATATTATAATATTAATTCCAAGCTATAACGAAAAAGATATGAAAGCTCTACGACATAACCAATTTTATTCCAATTCGAATTCTGACTCTTTTCTATCGTTTTCGGGCTATTTTCTCTATAAATAGGGTCGATATTCTCTGTTTTTAAATCATCAACAATCATCTAATTCTATTCTCTTCTCTCTCTTAAGCTAGAAGCTTATTCTTTCTCCCTCTTTCTAGCCTTCCCTTTTCAAATAAAAATACCGCATTCATGAGTTCTAGACACACCTAGCCAAGCTCGAAGTTGCCTTCGCCCTAAACGTGAAAGGTTGATAATTTCTGAGGGTTTGGTCCCAAATCCCTATTTCAACTATTTAAATTAATTGTTTGATTTAATATTTTCCTTGAAGTTACTAACGTGTGTATTGTTTTGATAGAAAGAGATACGAGGTAAAAAAGTAAGTTGTTTTAATTGCTCTATATCTTTAGAAAGCATGTTTATATTATATTAATTCCTAGTATCATGTTAGAATGCTTTTATTGCTTTCTAGTATCATGCTTAGGTTGCTTTCTATTTCTTATATCATGTTGGTATCATGTTAGGGATAAAGCTTTGATCTTTAATGTTTAGTGACATGCTAGGATTTGTTATTAATCATGTTAGTATCATGCCTAGGATCTTGCTAATATTATTATTATACTTTGATGAGATTGGGATTATTATTATGATGATGATTGTTATTATGTTGCTTGATATATTATTGTTATTGCTTGATCACGCCCTCTCTTGCAGGTTTAAAGGGAATTTGTACTTGTAATCACGCTTAATAAGATAATTAATAATCTTGTTTAGGCTAATGTGATTTTAATTCAAGTGATGTCAATAATAATTTTGTTTGTGCATTAATATTCAACCAACATAGATAAACAGGTTTAGGATTAATATATTGATTATATGTTAGTCAGAAAGCGCGCATGAATATGAGAAGAAATAAAGTAGAGGCCTATTTTTAGGGCAGGTTCAATCCCTTTTAGGTTGGATTTGTACCTTCATCCCCGAATATCCAGTCATGGTTCATGACCACTATGGAGTTAGCGATCTCATGGATCGTGAAGGGGTGTAACCTTCACCCTGTGAACAGTTTACAAGTTCCTAAAACTTGTTGGCGACTCTTTTGCTCTAACTTCCTTCCCTTTGGACGCTACCATACTTAAATGTATGATCACAGTGGGGCTCAATTGTTGGATGCTTGAATTATTCCATACAATATATATATAGGGTTGAGATCCAATGAGAAGGATCTTATAATGAGAAGGAATCATGACCGTACAAATGAATCCAACGGTTCACATATTACATGAACAAATGCACATCTAGTATAATTATTATGCGCATTTTAATTCAAATATTATGCACATTTAGATAAAAAGTTATGCATATTTATTTTTCACTTTGACTTTCCCATTGTTTATCGTTGACAAACAACTCGTTTTCTTTATCTTCTCCATTAGAACGTATATTTAAAGTTCAACTTTAGAAATGATTGAGAAACTAATTGTAGCCTAAAAGACTTGCAACCCCATTATAAGGATTAATCGAACGAAATTTAAATTATAAAATAGAATCGTTTGGAAAATATTTAACATATGCACATTTAGTACAAAATTTTTGCACATTTAACTTTATAAAGGCAAAAGCTAATGAGCGCCCCCGGGGCGTTAGATAAGAGAATTAAAAGTGGAAATATTAGAGTAAAACTAACATTAATTACACCGAACGACGCGTGATTTTGTCATGCATTCCTAACTTAATACTCTTTCAACCAATAAAATTATTCCTTAACTAACGCCCCGGGGCGCTCGTTAGCAAGATCCCTTTATAAATATGCACATATCATCACAAATATGTGCACAATCTTTACAAGAATAATGCATTTTTAGTTAGATAATTATGCATATGAGATAAGTTGGTTCATTGACGGAAAACACACTAATTTGACTCAGTAATCAAACGCATGTTCATAGATTCGACTTATGTCACCCAAAAACTCCCAAATCACTTTTGATCTAAAATTAAAATAAAATTGATGATTAATTTGATTTTGGAATTTGTGATTGAATTTACCTACTTGAATTTTCCTTCTAGACAGGAGTAAGAAAGACAAGAGAAAGAGATGGTGAGGAAAAGATGACCAGGGATGGAGGAGAGAGAGGTTGGATCTTCATTTGATAAGAGAGAAAAAAAATGGGGAAGTTTGATGAATATGAAGGAAAGAGATAACGACACTTTGCGTTATAACATTTTGCCCAAGTGTCACGCCATGTCGGCGACAATTAATCATCTATATGATATGTAGGATTTCATTTGAATATTTTTTTTTTAGAATAGGATTTTAAAAAAAATTAAAAAAAATTAAAAAATAAAAAATTGGATAGATTTATTAGGATAAAAATGTAATTTTAGTGTTTTATTTTCAATAAAATTTGGATAGGTTTAGTAAGATAAAAAAGTTATTTTAGAGTTTTATTTTCAATAAAATACCGATAATTCTATACAAATGACGGATCTAGAGAGGTACAAAAGGAAAAAAAAAAATCAAAGAAACATGTTATCGTATATAACCGTTCTCTTAAGCCCTTTCCTTAGATGTTCAGATAAAATTAAACGAGATCACAGCTTAAGACAACCGTTCTTTTCGGTTGTACAATATTACTTTTAAATTTTTTTAGATTGTCAAGTGATTATTAATCCATAAAACCCATAAACGGACAAGTTTAATTGTTCTTTTTGATTGTACATTATTAGTTTTAAATTTTTTGAGATTGTCAAGTGATTATTAATCCATGAGTAGAAAATTCAAATAACATATATATATATATATATATATATATATATATATATATATATATATATATATATATATATATATATATATATATATATATATATATATATATATATATATATATATATATATATATATATATATATATATATATAACCAAGTTATAATGAGAACCAAGGCCTCTTAGATCATGTTAATCGGACGTTCAACATGCTTCCCGTAAAATTTTCGTAATGTTTCAACTTTACAAAGTGATTTCCGGTTTCATTTCTAAAAAGTAAATGAAAAGTTAGTAAAAGTAAATGAATTCAGTCATAAAGTAAATGAAATTGCCTTAACAGTTAAAAAACTGGAAAAAAGTTTTAAAAATCGCAAAATTATGAAAATGCCATTAATGAATGCGAGTGAGATGTTAGCCGTCGAATGTAGCGTGATTAAAAACTGAGATTGGTTCCTAGTTCCTATTATTCACCTTGTTCTCACATGATCTCAATTCTCTCTCTCTCTCTCTCTCTCTCTCTCTCTCTCTCTCTCTCTCTCTCTCTCTCTCTCTCTCTCTCTCTCTATATATATATATATATATATATATATATATATATATATATATATATATATATATAACCCGGACATCGCACAGACACAAATCTAGTATGTATATATACACTACAAAAAAAACTGAGAATAGACAACATATAAAATTACAACACTATTAAAATTGTTACCCTTGATAGTGTAGGGCAACAATTTATATATGTTACTTTGATATAAACAAGTAATACTAGATTGCAATGCATCATTTTTGAAAGTGTTGTTGTAGACTGTATAATACAACAATTGCTTAAACTGTTGCCTTTCTATTATCTATGACAACATTTATAAAAATTGTTGCTTGAAAAGATAACAAAACAAAATTATTGTCTAACAATATAGTAACACTTACCATTACGTTGCCTACAATGTGTGGGAGGATTATTATGAATATTTGCAGATAAATTAGTCTTGAAATATATATACACATTTTTTTTAATTGAAATTATGTGTAAATTTTTTTTATTTACAACAAATTTTTATTATAAATTAATTTATAAACTAAAAAATAATAGAGATCACAAGAATTATATATGTGGAAAGATGAGAGCCACATAAGGTACACATAATGATAAAAATAAAGAAAGTGATATTAGAGTGCCAATTAATAACAAAATAAAATTCAAAAAAATCAGCATTTAACATACAAGTATTATTTTATCCCGTCAAAAAAAAAAAAAAAAAAGTATTTTATCAATTGTTAATAAATTTCAAAAAAATATTATAGGAATTTTAATGAAAATTTTAATTTCATCTAGTTATTAAAAATGCTTCGTACTTCTTCATTGCCAACTACAAATGCTAGATAAAAAAATATTGACACTGAGGGTTGAGGACTTGAGGTATTTGGTCAGGATCCTTCTCTTTATCATTAAAAAAATAAATAAATAAATAAAAATGGTGCCATTTGAAATTTTTAATGACCAAATTGTTTCAAAAGTCCCATTACTTCCACGCACTATTGTCGAACCCTAACTTCTCACTCATCAAATTTCCCCAAATTTTGCACCCCATCTTTCAATCCCTAACTACTAATATTCGAGTTTTTGCTAAATTTGCTGAATCAGTTGCTGAATCTGCTGAATCTGCAAACCCTAAACATTGAATATGTTTCAGAATACGCGAAATTTCACATCCTTGGGTAAAGCTTTTCTCATTCTAATTTGTGTTTTGATATTTGCCCTGTTAATTCACCTCATATTTCTATGTTTCAATTCTGATTGTTAATTTCAAACGATTCCGTCAACCCATCTCATTTACTGAATTTCGTTATATTTATTTTTTTGTCAATTGATCATGATTTTGAATTGTATGGTCAGATTCTTGTTAGTTTGTGGCGGCAAAAGTTTGCTGATGTTGATTGATTTTTGTTTTTTACATTGTTTCTAATGTACGAACAGTAATTGCTTGTTAAATTGATTATTTTTCTGGGTTTGATTTTCATGGTTTATGATTGGGTGAATTTGATGTTGGTCCAGCAAGAAATCTTGAAGAATTGTTGATATGGGGTTAAATTTTCAATGTCTACTGTCGGATTTTTTATTTTTTTATTTATTTTTTATTTTTTAAATTTCATTTATTAGTTCACTATTGCAGTTCCAAGATGATTATTGCTTTAGGTGCTCATATTTTTAACAATATTTTTTTTCTTGTTGCTAAGTTAGTGAGGAATGTGAGATTCAAATGATGGCAATAGGGGGATGATCAAATTAGAGCTACGTTATCTGAAGGATATAGTGTAAATGACATTTTAGTCGATTAAACCCATTTTTGGAACCTCAGAGATCTTCAGCCTCAATAATGGTTCCAACTCTTCTCAAACACCAAACCTTTCATCATATTACCAACACAGGTAATCACTTTCCCATTGCTTAATTTGGATTAAGACTTATGAGCACTTTTTAATTAAAACTTCCGGTGTTTGTTTTATGTGAATTGAGATGATTGAGCTTGTGTGATGTGTCTTGTAATATTGGAATATGAGAAAAAATGGAAATTATATGATGAAATCAGTTTCCATGAGCTAGTAATTCATCTAGAAGTTCTTTAAACTCTAGTCAATTTCCCTTTTGTTGCAAAATGTTAGTACTGTAGCTAAAATTTTGTTGTCCGCTTGCTGCTATACTCTGTTTACCTACTGCTGAAATTTTGTCGCTTGTTATAATGCTGCTGCTGCCATGATGTATTGCTACTGCTATTATTCTGTAGTTGTCCTGTAGCTGTAGTTCTGTTCGTCCCAAATTCATAGACCTGCAGTAGTTTTTTGCCCCTAGTCCCTTCTTGGAAGTTGTAGATCTTGAAAAGTTATCCAATCTAGGCTTAAGAATTTCTCGATTTGGAATTGTGTGCTAGGAGTTATGCCTTCTTGAAATTTGTCTTGGTTCTATCGCAGCGGGGTAGTTATTGTTCACTTGATCCATGTGGTGTTGTTGTGTTACGTTGGGTAGCTAGATCGAATGCTTTTATTATTTATTTATTATACATTCCCTCAATTATTTACAAATAAATTAGTTCCTAAATATATATGTGGTTAAATTTGAATAAAGACTAATTGATAATTTTCCAAAATGATAAGGATTAATGTATATTTACCTATTCACTTGATATCTATATTGTGATGTATATAGCTATGATGACACTTGTGATACATTAATATTTTTCATCCTATCGTTCGATGGTGTGTTTTGAGTGAGTTTGGTTGCGGAGGGTTATACACTTTAACAAGTTTTGTTGATTTGTGGTTTGCCATTTCGCTGAACTTGTCGAATCAATATGTACCCTTTCAATTAGCATTGTGCTTTGTTGGAGTCGCTTGTTGCTTTCTGTATTTCTTATATATTTCCCATGTGGTGTATCTAAGATAGTAAGATATTTAGCATGTGGGGTTCAAAGATAAAGCTAATAGTAGAGAATTGATGTTATACTTGAGTCATCCTAGGGTGAAGCAATAAAGTGTGTGGTCTGTAAACATCCGTGTATGTCCTAAATGGTACTGATTAGTTCATCACCTACTGTTAATATAAAAGATTGTTCTTCATGCGTCCTGTTTTGGGTTACATTGGCTATTTTAGTCATGTTAGTGTTGTAGTCAGCTTTCATTACGTGAAGTGAAATTAAGATTAATAAATCAACAACGAATGTCAACTTTGTTCTTGAGTTGAAGGTGGCAGATCAACTCCTAGTTCTAAACACTGTTGTTGACACCTTTCTCGCTGATGTTGATGTCCCTTGTGCCTTTCCCTATCTCCTTTTAATTTTTATTTTTTCAGTTTTGATTATAACTGGTGGTGCAACTCAAGTTCCAAAAGTTGATGTTATAATTCTAACTAGAGGGAAAGTCAAGTCCCTTGATCACCTTCTCTTTTTCTTTGATTATGTGATTGAGGGAAAGTACTGTCTACATACGTTGTGATTTTATTATTACTTGAGATACTTTTTTTGCTGATAATTAATTAAATAATGTTATTCTGTCTAATTTAGTTCTCGTTGGTTGAAGTTTGCTTATTGGAAAAATAAAATTGTTTACATAGCTTAGACACTTGTCTTTTGTGTTGGTATTTGCTTGTTATATGACTCTCATTTTTTTTTGTTATTTAATTGTAGAATGAGAACTGCTGGTGTAATCAGCAAAACAGATCAAATCATCTCAAAACCTAAAGCTATTGCTCTTGCTGCTATCCAAGACCTGTGTTAGTGACCAAGAAGCACTGTTGATATCCCATGAGCTTTAAATTGTTCGTCAATAGATACCACTTTTGGGACTGCTATTTAGAACTTCGTAGAAACTGTTTGGCGAGCTGAAACTAAGAGCCTCAAGTCTATCCTATTTGGGCTCCTCGAGACAAGCTTTGGTACAGAGCTGAATAGCTTAAGTTGAATATCTGGCTGCACAAATACACAATCGTATAACAATCAGGTTCCAAGTCCTTTTTTGGTATACTCTTTCATCCATTGGTTATGTTTTCTCTAGCTACTAAGAAACAAAGATTCTTATTTTGATATTCCCCTACCTTCTGTGGAGAAGTTCTCTATGTTGATGCAGCTGCTCGTGCCCACAATTACTGGTGCTACTACTAATTGTTTTTGTTGCTTGCTATATTTGCTCACTGCTATGTTGATGTTGTAATGTGTATTTACTTTCTTTTAAAAGATGCTACTGTACTAATTATTATTATTATTATTATTATTATTATTATTATTATTGTGATGTAAACATTACAGTCGTTTAATAAATTATATTTTAATATTTTATTTGTATAAGCTAATGTCGCACACAATATGTGCGTGTGCAATATAAGTAATATATCAAGCTCGATTTTTTTTTACAATATTATCTCCTTAATTCTAATTAAAAAACATTAGTGGGTTTAAAAATTGTTAAAAAAATATAATAAAAAAAATGTGTTATTAAAAATATATGATGATGATGATGTTATGTGGGCTAAATGTAAAATTTGACTTTCCTGAAAAAAAATTTAAAAAAGAAAATATGGCAGTTATTTTTTTTTTTTTTAACCGAGATGATGGTTTTTTTATTTTTAAGGATGGTAATTCTTTTTTATTTTTTTCTGAAAAAAAGAAAAAACTGAAAGGGGTATTTTGGGAAGTGAAATTTATCACCCAAAATCCCCTTTCACTTTATATATAAGATATATATAGTGTATATTATTATTACTTACAATAAAAAAAAATAAAAGTAAAAATAGCTGATTCAATTTGGCTTAGCTTGTTCAATTCGTAAGTAACAATTTCAAGGTGTTGCCTTTAAGAAATTTGGCATCATTTTAATATTATTACTAGCAAATACAACAACTGAAAAGGTTGTTGCATATTACTTCCTCCGTTCTTTTTTACTTGACCCGCTTTGACTTTTACACTATTCACCACCCCTCCTTTGACCGTCTTTTATGAATGATATATAACGAAAAATATATTCATGTGAGATCTTTTTGAATTCGTCTCAATAAGTACTATCATAATATACAACTTTTATAATTTTTACTTATGGAGAATTAAAGTTATTGATCGCTAAAATTTTGCATTGGCAAGCGTGATAAAAGAAACAAGTCAAGTAAAAAAGAACAGAGGAAGTATAACATAATGAGACGATTTTGAATTGTTGTTTAAGGTTGCAACAATTGTTATTTGTTGCTTTTGTAAAAGTGTTGTCTTAGGTCTCATTTTACCTTGGCTTTTAAAAGTGTTGTATTTGGATAAAAATGTGTTGCTTTAAGAATAGACAACGGGGGCATAAACTACACCTCATATGTGTTGTCTTAGTTACAAAGCAACACTTTTTTTATATTGGGCAATAGTTTTTCACTATTACCTATGCTTTATTCTGTTGTAGTGATATAAAAGGGAGTTTTTTCCCGAGATTTTAGAAAGCCACATAAGATTTAATTTTCTTAACGCACTATGTAAGATTAAAAATTTTAGTTATAGCCAATCAAATAAGAGATTTTTAAGTGAAATTGACGAATAATATTTTTAAATTTAAATTAATTAAATATAAATTGGTATCTTTTGGATTATAGATTTTAACTAATTATATAACGAAGGTAAGGAAATTCTCAATTTGTTTTAAATAAAAATATTTACTGATATACTATTTACAACGTATAAAATTTATTTTAAAAATTAAAAATAAACCGTGTATCGCACAACCTTCATCTAGTTTATATATACAAATAACTATATAATCTTCTTCTAGAAAACGAGCTCAATATTGGGGTATTTTCTAACTTTCATGATAGTGAATATTAATAGATTTGGATGTCATCGTAACAATATCCTTTTTACACAAAGTCTTATATGTGGCTAGCCACATGGTGTGACCACTTCACATAATCACATATAAGACAATTAATTAAGTAATAGGGGGTTACGGTGATGAGCAAATGTGGTTATCTTTACGCGTATGTAGGTTACTTAAATGAGAAATAGGGGTTTACTTTCTTAAATAAGTGGAATTATTCTTTCATTTTTTTAGAACAAAAGAATAGGGGTTACTCGAATGAACAAACAGAGTTACTTATTTCTAATTATTTGAATTCACTCGTATAATAAATTTGGGTTACTTTTATGGACAACATGAGGTTACTCTTATGAAAAATTAAGGTTACTCATACATATAAATGAAGATTACTCTTATAAACTAATGTGTCCACATCGTGTGGCTAGCCACATACAAGACTAATCCATCTTTTTATTAATTGTCTATTACATTTTTGTTTTAAAGTTAATATTTTTGTTTTAAAGCTATTGATTTATAATGACTAAAATTGAACTTATTTATTTTTATTAAAGTGAACTTATTTCATTAAACCAAAATTATTTTTACTAATTTTTTTTAAAAAGGTGAATAGAACATGATCTAATTTTTATTGAATATCTTATTACTGAAATAAAACTAATTATTTTTGTAAGGTCAAGAGAACAAATCGTTAGCCTATTACTCCCTCCGTTTTTAAATACTTGCTCCATTTCTCCATGTGCGGAATTTTAGGAGAAATTGGAGAAATAATAAAATATAGAGTGGGGTAGGTGGAAGAATAAAAAATTGTAAAAAGCAAAAATAGAAGAGAGAATTGGAGGAGAGAGAATTTGAAAATAATAAAATATGATCATGGTGGGTCCATTAGGTGAGAGAAATTAATTTAATATTATAAAAGCTTTTCAAATAAGGAATGGAGCAAGTATTTAAATTCGGGCAAACAAAAAAAAAAAAAAAAAAAAAAAAAAAAAAAAAAAAAAAAAAAAAAAGTGGAGCAAGTATTTAAAAACAGATGGAGTATATTTTAATTTTTTATTGAACCTTCAATAGTTTGTATAATTAACATTGCAAACCATCAGAAAGCTACAAGCTTAGCTATGTGAGCAACAATATATAATCAACAGACATTTGGAAGAAGAACTGAAAGAATGTACCATCACATCAGTCGCCGGTTTAGGGCAATGCTCCTTGATCATTTCTTTAGATATGTTACCAATACCGGAATCCCAGTTCAGGGGAGGCTAGCAAATCAGATGAATCACAGTCATCATATAAGCACCATTTTGATATAAACTGTATTTAAGATAATCCATTTCAGTTTGTAAAGAAAGAAAATATGTACCTGAGACACTACATAGTAGACCTTAAATTGTTCTGGGTATACATTGGCAAATCTGTCAAGATCGTCCTACAAAAAATTGCAGCACAAACGATATACTCAGTATATTTCAGTTGGATACTTGCAGTGTAGTGAAATTATAATGCAGAAAACAGGGTGAATTTTGCTACCCTGAGAAGAATGTCATCAACTGTATGGTTGGCGAAAATAAGATGGATCTTTGTCTTGTCTTTTGGGTTTTCTAGTATGGCTCTAGTAAGCTGGGATATCAGTAAGTCCAATGATAGAATTAAATGGTAATCAGAGTTCGAGTACTTCTCAAAAAATGACATTAGGGAAATATAATAATGATGTTTAACCTGAAACATAGGAGTGATGCCGGTACCTCCAGCAATCATACCAAATGCTCTGGCTTGGCCCGGTTTGTACCTAAACCGTCCCTTGAAACACAAAAAACATAATCAGTTAAGTACTGTTAAGGAGTAATCCATCGAATAAAGTTATAGAAAGGTACATGAAGTTTGCGAGAGTTTTTATAGTTTTACCACTGGTCCTATCACAGGCAGGAAATCACCCTCGCGCATCTGTCTGAAATGGTGGGACATTCGTCCTTGTGGATACATCTACAATTTAATCGATAACAAACACATATGAACCAAGGACAAAAGTCTTACAGAATAATCAGGTACTATCAAAAGACCAAAAAACAAAGCTAAAAACAAGAATTGCAGTTCTGATTTCGGGTCATTAGTAAAGCTTTTATAAATCAAATACCAAATCTACTATATGTTCCATTTTTGCTAATTTCTTGTGAATGTATACCTTCACAAGTATTTCAAAGTACCCTTTAGTTGAGTCCAGAGTTATCGGAGTATATGGTCTGACAATTTCTTGACCTTGGCTATCTTTTCCCCTGATTTGCAAAAATTCATGACATACTTTTAACTACATATAAGTATTGAAGTAGCTAGTGAATAAGTTACAGGGAAAAAATAAGCTAATCTGCATCTGATGTATTGGCCAACAGGAAGACCCAGCACAGATTCAGGGGTAGGAAGTGCAAAACGGAATTTGTCAGAGTTATGGCTCACCCTTGTTCTTTTAACAAGCTTAAATTCCTTAAATTTCCTGGGGTCTAAGCAGCCTATAAAAAACATATATAGGTAGTTATTGCCAATTTACCATCATAAACTTATGCAATAAAAAAAAAAATATTACTATGATTGTTTTACTAAAAATAATATGTATTATTCTGTGAAAGAATTGAATACCATGTAATGATATATAAATACAAACCTTTTTGTTTCCTTTTGCCTAAAAATGTGATGGTGGCAGCTGTAGCGATGACAACCAAGGCGATAGCAATCCCGAGTGGATAGTCTGTAATTCTATTCAAGGAATCATCTATGTCGAAGTTGGAAATGATTTCCCAGTATGTAGAGTTGAGAAATAACTGTCGAAATTTTGTCAGCATTTTGTCCAAACAATGCAAGCAACAAAGTTTCATGCACCTGAAAAATAGAACATGATTAAGTGATATAGTATGTTAAACAAAGTCTAATTATGAGATTGTGCTTTACTTGTATATGTTACCATAGCTATGTTTGCGAGTGGGATAATTTTCTGTAACAGTATCAAGGAAAGGATCAAGATTGCTAACACTTATTTTATGTTATTATTCTAAATTCTTTTAGTTCTTTACTTTATTATAAATTATGATAAAAGATAGTTTAGTACTTGACACGATTATGTACTGAACTAGCCTATTTGGATAGCTTAACTAAGGTTTACTAGTTCTGATATTCAAAAAAAAAAAAAAAAGATTTTGTACTAACGGCTTGTATAGTACTATGTCATACAGTACACTGAATAAATGTAAAAGGGATTTGTTAGCGTTGTATAAATTGTAACATTAACATACAAATGTATGTCTCATTATACGAATCACTCGTCCCATTATAAGATTGTATTATGGAGTAGTATCTTCTTGATAGATCTTCATTATCTTTCATTACCATCTACATGAGTGATAATAATAATTAAATGTGTAATTCAGTATAGTAACATTGATGGCGAGAGGGTGGGTTGAGGTAGTTACAACACACATACACGACCTGTACTTGATAACGTGAACACTTAGCTTGACACATTCATGAGAGCTCATTTCTCTCAGACTTTGCTGAGTACTTCCGTTATCATAAATATTTTCTGGGAACTCTAAGTATCCTATACTTCGGTTGAAAATATTGTTTCCACATCAAAAGATGGATGTATTTGCAAAACATAAATTTGGAACTCAGTTTCAATTTTATCTAAAGATATGGCATATATAGTGTTGACTGTATGTCTAGATGATGGCATAGACAAACTTACGAAGTTACTAGTGATCTCTTTTTTTTTTTGGGAAGCTTATTGTTTTACAAAAGGAACAAAGCAGGTCATAGGAATTCTAGAGTGGGTATTTACTAGCTGAAGCATTCAAGGAACAAGGACTTACCAAATCAATCTATAGCCAGTCTTACCAAAAAAAGTATAACCTACTTAAGGGCTTGAAGGGTATCTGAAAAGAGGAAAGAAACACTAGTTCAATAGAGTTCTTTAACGTGGCCTCTTATTTCGCCTATTACACCTACTTTTGATAGTGCCTTTTCTCTTATCTGAGATCTATCTTTCTTTCTTAAAACCAGATCTGAGATCAGAAGGCAGAGCAACATAAAAAGAACGAAGAGAAGAAACTACAACTAACACAGGGTTGTAATAGCTAAAGCTATGCTTTTGGACAGCTTGCACTAGGCTAAAGAAAGAGTACTCTGCATCAATAAAGAGTACCTTTGGTAGGAATTGGCGCTTCGGAGTAGAAGTCATAACCAAAGAAGTTCCTCGTTAGGAACAAAAGCTTTAGAGTAGAAGTTTCATTAAGAGAAGCATGAAGGCTAAAGTTTTTTATATGGTGTGTTGACTGTGTTCTTATGCAGAGTAGTAAGATTCATTTTAAGAAATTATATATTCGAAATTAGCAACCCGGTGCCATTGCTTCATATGAAGAATGAGTAGTTTTTGTATTACATTGAGTTCCATTTTAGGGAGAAAAAAAAAAATCTGACCCACAAACGATCGGAACATAAAATTCCCAACCCGAACTTGACCCGGTGCCGACCTGGTTGACATGTATAATCACCATTATATTACGCTGGAATCAATTTCATTGAACAATATACTGGACACTTGATTGGTTTTTTTTTTTTTTTTTTGGATAGTTGAGAAGAATGACCCAACTTGTGCAAGTAAACGTAGCACAGATTTGAAGCCATCCTGGTCGCAAGAGAAGGGATAGATAAGGAAGTCCAAGAACCACAGTTGCATGATTTAAAGTTGTTGCTTCAAGGTAGGAATCCTACCAGCCATGGTAATTATACATCATGTATCCTACTACTGTGAACTGTAGAGCTACATAAAATAATCTACCTCTATACTATTCCTACAAAATTGTCCCAGCTTAAAATGTAGTCAGATCTCTGAAGTTCTTAATGATATTGTTGTGTTGGTTCATATTCCTTGAAGTTTTCATTTTAGTTACTAACCCAAGTGTCCGATGAGTTACCTCATAACAGCTGGACAGTGAAGGAACTCTCAACAATGGTTCCTTGACATTGTGAAATCTTTATCTTTGCCTGGAGATATGGAAGACATCAGTGATCAGCATTCTGCCGTGCTCATAAAACCCTTTTCCCCACACTGTAAAAAATTTATCTTCACAGTTCTGCCTTGGACTCCATGTCAATTTCTTCATCATTTTTCACACTCTCGGACTTAGGAGATGGTGGTGTAGACTCAACAGGATCCAATTCTTCACCTAACACTTTAGCAGTGAATTGCCTTGCCTCTTGGTCAAGATCAACCCACTCGGATAAAATTCTTCTAGCACCCTGAACGTATAAGGAGGTGATATGTGAAAACTGGAATGGATACAAAAATGGAAATTATAACAACAATATCACAAGTATGACACTACCTGAAGCTTGGGCTCTTTAGTCATGGGATTGTTGCACAAGTCAATGGTTTTTGCCTTGGGTTTTGTAGAATTTCCGCACCATGACTCACACCAGAGCCATTCTTGTGGGAGTGAAAAGATTGGCACTGTGTGCTGTGCATAGTTAGGAAGATCCTGAAACATTGGCAGATATTGTCAGCTTAACGCACGCCTGAGTTACCACAATGGATAAATGAGACATCTTTCCCCTAAAGTGTTCATTCACTCCATTCCCTTTTGAATCCCTTAGCTTGTAATGTCACTCATTGACGAGAGAGAAACTTTGACCACAAAAACTCATCGATTTATATAAGGGAGGAAAAAAAAAAACACTAATGTGAGATCCTATTCAATTCGTCTTGACATTTAGTTTCAAAAGATTTACTTTTTACAGTTTTTTATAATACTTTATTGAAGAAATTTTTGTTCAAATATGTACATTGAAGATGGTTATGCTTTTTCTATCAATAGAATATAAAAAGGATACAAATACTGAAAATTCACTCAAAGATAATTGGCATACCTGGTCCAGATTAGCGAGACTATTAGGATCCTTGCTCAAAGTTTCATAAACTACTCTAAGATTATCTCCAGCAGCAGTTTGTCGGAATTTGTCCAGATCTACGACATACAAAGCACTGCAAGAAAAAATTGCACAAGATTATTATTTAAAATACTAAGGAACTAGAAAAATGCAATTAAGTAAAAACTTCACCTTATATGATAGGGTTTTCCTCGTAAGTGCTCTTTCCAGAATCCCTGCACCAAAAAGTTTCATGTTATCAATGTAAATTGATAAATACCATGGTAATAATTGCATAGATCATAAGAGATATTGTACTTGTCTCCAAAATCGATAGCCATCCATATCTTTGTTGTTATCACAGAATGGTGTATATGCTAAAGGTCTTCCTTTTATATCCATATCATAAAGCTCGCCTAAGTCAGCTCGGACAACCTGGTCAGCATCAACGAATATAACCTGCAGATCAATACAGAAATAGTCGATATTCCTTCATATATAAAAAGTGAACAAAATCAGAAATTATAAACCAAGAAAGATGACAACAGGGCAAAGCAAGCTAATTTACCTTATCCAGTGACAGGGGAAAGATAACATCAAGAAACAAGATTTTATAAGCCCAGATAATTCGTTGCTTTTCCGTTTGTTTATGCAACCACGTAGGCCACTTGTAAGTTATTAGTTCATAATCAAAACCATATTCTTGTGCCATAAGTGGAATAACATCCTGAAAATAAAAAGATAAGTACGCATACCAAAATTGTACCTCAACACAAAAAGAAAAACTTTCACCCTTAACAAAAAGAAAAACTTTCAACCTTAACAAAAAAAAAAAAAAAAAAAAAAAAAACAGAAGAAAACTTTCAACCTTGAACTTTGGAGACAAATAATTCTTTATAAACCAAAACTTGACAGGCCGATTAGTGTTCTTCAGAACGCTCAATATCATAATTTTGAGAAATCGTTCATATCTGTAAAATAAAGAATTTTTTAGCAATGTCATGAAATGAAAACAATCTGATTCTTATTTAAAGTGAATGTCAACAACTCAACATAAAATAGAGAAGATAAAATGTATGGTAAGGACAACATAGACACATTGCACATCCAATAAATACTCATTTAAGGCTTCAATGTGGAGTTCAAGTGTTTGATTCATAAGCTGTAGTTTGTGAAAGAACAGCCAACTTCAAGCTCTGCAGCCAACTAAATAACATATTGCTAACTACAGAAACCCAGAAAAAGTACTATCATAAAATAATTTTCTACATGATCTATCAGAAAAATCACATGATTGAGTAAAAAAAGAAAAGGTAGGTGAGTGTAAGCAAAAAGTCGATACTGTGTCCAAGTTTCATACCCATGTCCGATTGTCGAGGGTCCGACATGGGTACTTGAAGTTAAATGAAGAGTCCAAGTAACATAGACCACTTGTCCTTAGGCTATATTGCTCACTTGTTTAATAAAGATTATTTCCATTATAAAAAATAATGAATGAGAATGTAAATAGAAAGAAAACAATGCTTTACTTACAAGTGTCCTGAAGCAACCGAAAATATATTAATAGTTTTCCCATGTCGATCACTTTTATTCTCCTGCAAAATAAAGTTCAAGTATTGTTATCTAAAAAATCAACTAAAACCAATGAAAAAGTCTATATAAGGCTAAAATGTGAATTCAGATAACAATATCAAGCCATAAACAACAAGCCTTAGTACAGAATGTCAAGATGTTGTAATATAGAAATGGCTCTTTGATATCTAATGCTTAAGCATCAACACACAGCTTATAGATTCCAAGTCCCATTTAACTAGCACAGAATTGCAGTGCTAAATTATGCAATAGTATAGGCAGCCAGATCAGACCCATTTAATTCTAGACAGCAAAGTGAAAGGTCAGTACTTCTAGGAAGGGAGTAAGGACAACTTGATAAATCACAACAAAAAAAAAAAAAAATAAATAAATAAATAATAAATAATATATTAAAAAAAAAAAAAAAAAAAAAGGGAGAAACGACAAAACAAACAAACAGAAATCATAGAGTTGCCCAAATAAATTGCTAATATTCTAATGCTTTCTCTGTTTTAATCTAGTCAAATCTTAGGAGGATTAAGGCACATAAGTTTCAGTGCATGAACAAAAAAAGATGAAGAATATCTGGTTCTAAGGAGTTAATTACTTAAGCCATAATTCATTCATAGGAATAAGTATTAAATAAAATTCTACGTTGTAACTTAGCAGCTTATTTGGTGGAAAAGGTTTGTTGATGAGCAAGGAGAAAACTGAATTTTCTGTCCAAGCAAGAAATATGAGGGCCTTTATAAGGTAGCATAAGAAATAATTCCCAAATTATGATAGCCTAGATAATCATTATTAAAGAGTCATACTGAAGTTAATATATATGTGGTTTTTTGGGACAAAAAACAGGTGCTTTCTTGTAATAAGCCTTGCTAAGCTCCTCCATCATTTACTTGTAGACTTGATAATAGTTTCTCATTTTGGATTGTTTACAATGATAGAATCAATGTACAGTTTTTGTCATTACAAACTATCAGTGCAATATTACTATCAACTTGATTATGCACTAACTTTAACTTCAAACTATTTGATAGGTATGCATACTCTTAACACATATTTTGGAATGAGAATGAGATATCGAAAGACAAACTGGCATGCACGAGGTGAACAGACCATGGAACATGACAAGCATTTAGATAAAAACTAGAAATGGGAATTCCAAAGCATTGTCTTTTTCTTCAAGATGATTCGGAAGGATACTTATATTGATATCCTAAATAGACACATAAACCAGTCACTATCTGTATCATCTTCACTTGAAGAAAAAATCATAGAATTATTCTTGGCCCAACTCTTTAGGCTTTGGTGACAAGCATCGTCAAGTATCAAAAAGCAAGATATAACTATTCAAGTAACATAGTTGTGTGCAGGTGTAACACTCACATCTCATCAAGCCGATGCTTCAAGAGTTCTTATGACATATGAATCTAGTTCAGGTGTAATAAAAAAAGATGACATAGAAGGGGAAAAGCAACAGTAGACTACCGGCACTGTGCTATCTCTCTTTTTTGTATTCTGACTTCCACCAATGAGACCAGAAGCCCATTTTAAAATATTTTTGTTCCAACTTCTCTGACTATCCTGCAAAAGCAGCAAACAGAAGCTAATATATTGAGTAAAAAAAATTAAGAAAATATGTAAGATAAAAGGCAATGGTGATTTATTAAGACTGACTTTGATTTTTTCTGGGGATTGACCATCATCATCAGCAGAGGCCAACAACTTCTCATGCTCCTTGCCCTTTTTTTTCACTACTTCCAAGTGCACTACTTTACCACGTAAATCATTTATAATTATACGCGTTGAAAAGGTGGTCTTGTGACTTCCACTATCATCCTCTATCAAATGGTAAAGTTCAGAACTTCGGCCTGGAGCAAGCAACAAATACCACATTCCAGGAGAAACTTTCATTTGCCAGTAGCCTAAATTTGCCATGACAAGAGTATCCACCAGATGGGGAGCGCTCTTGGTCCCGAGAATCAGTTGAAGTCCTCTAGGTGGTTCATGGTCCTTCTCAAAACAATGACCTGATCTCCACATTTAAAAGTAAGACAGCCAACTGTAAGCATCAGATTCGACCATAAACGCAAGTTTTGACTTTGTTCTGCCAAACTTGTTTTCATCAGGAAGCAAAAAGTTAGTTTTCACACATAAAATCGTACCTGTAAGAACAAGCGCTTCAAGTTCAAATACAGCTTGCAGTGTTCTTGTATCTCCCAAATTTTCAAGCAATATATTATCCAAGTCGTGGCTGATGCATGTTAGACAAACGGAAGGGCTTGTATTAGGTTTTGAAATATAAAAAACAGACAATATAATATTAAAAGTGACCTTATGATGAAACTAAAGGCTAGTGCAACAAGCAGCATACACAGCAATGACAGGCTCCACAAGCCATGTCTCAGGTACATCAAGGTTCATAGTCAACGTTTTGGATAATGGCATGTTTGCAAAGAAAGCCTTAGGACCATTTACAGCATAATCAGAGCCACTAAAGTCATCCTGGACAAAATGAGACAGTCAGCATATCAAAGCAGCAATAGTGGTAGGTTTAAATACAGCTCATTCAGGAGAAATACCATTGATGGAACAACATATCTGTAGTAATTCTTCAGTGGGAGATCAACAAGGGAACTCTGCCATAAATTGAACATTTTAGCATAAGATATATAATCTAAAAAAAATTAAGAAATCAACAACAGCATCTCTAATAGTGAGGGAATTTTTTTATAGAATCATGTTTATGAATCATCCAACTCGTACTACATGCTCCAATTTAACACCAGCAGAAAATTAAGAGGAATAATAGTACACCCCAAAATGAACATGTGACAACTACTTGAGGTAGAAGGGAGTATATGATTTTGAGAATATTAGCAAGAGACCCAGTAATCCTCTTTAATATACAGAGTTAACCCTTGTGTGGAACACAGTAGAAGCAACAGCCTAGCATTCAGAACAGAAAAGGATAATAAGTCATCTAGCAACTCATTTTTGATGCTAAAAGCAGAGCTCGCAAGTACCTAAAAAGCTTAGGGACTCAGTTTTTTTTTTTTTTCAGCAACCAGTGAATGTTTTCCAGTAGATAGTGAGACCATCAAGCAACAACGTTCTGCTGAATCAAAGAACTATTTAAAGTCCCCTTCACTAGTCCATTTAATAAGCTTCCCACATGCCTTAACTTTGACTTGCAAGATATTTACTGTTTCTTTCTCTTATAATACTCCGCTTTTAAATTTTCATATTGTAAAGGATTCAGAGTCAGTGTTTAAATCATGTTAACAAGTGGTCACCGGTCTCTTATATATTCATAAGTTCATTTCCAATTTCATTAGAAAGTCAAAAATGCCCTACTACTTCGAGTGACCAACTGTTTTCCAAAAACTATGTATCTAAATAGAACACGTAATCAGAAAATTGCAGGCCTATCATTCATATTTCCTAATACTCCATAATTAGTGGTAGAGGCATGAATTTGACATTTTGACAGTGATTTCTAATGCCTAAAACTTTTTTAGGGACGTATCTCAACTCCTAATGCCATCATATTTGATGCAAACTAGCAGTAAGTGTCCCCGCTCCAGAGATCAAAGGAGACAGTTTTTTAGAACCTCTTTCAAGAATAATTATCCCTTAAAAATAATCCTGGTTTATTGTCCACAGCAAAGTTCTTGTAGCTTCATGAGCAATACTATATACTACAGACAGATAAATTGATTCGTCTTCCAAGATACTACTCTTTGTCACATATTGACATACTAACACAAAATGCAGAGACATAAAACACAATGACATGCAAGATGTCTTTAATCTGTATGTAGAGGAACAAAGAAGAGGGGCAAAGTTAAAGCAAGGCTTCATCCTCCATCACAAAACCTGTTCTGTTAGAAGTACAACATCTCATTTAAAATATAAATTAGATAAACGTTCAAAAAGAAAAAATCCGTATAGTTATCCAAACAAAAGAATTCTAGTCTCCAATGCGAATATAAGTCTACATCCAAGAAAACTTAAACTTCTCAGCATACACCCACTCTTGGAATAAAAATCTTTTCTTTTTACTCTTTGGAAAGAATGACCAGGAAATTTATTTACACAGCTACCAGCTTCAAAAAATAAATCAAGAAAATAACCAAAGACAAACTCACCAATGGGTTAAGTACAATTCTCATGCTTGGCTGAAAATATTTCCCTAAGATTTGAAGAACAGATGTGAGCTTTTGTCCTGATGGACTCAACGGATCAATCACTGCATCAATATGGATAGGGCTTTCACTGGTCAACACAACAGCACTGTAAACAACAAAAGCAAAATAATTTAACAATTATGTCAACCAACAAGGATCCCTCAATAATATAATACAAGCAGCAGGTAATATCTGCATGATCACAGCCCAACACAAGCCAAACTTCTGTACCTACTAGACAAGTAACTTGGACTGAGAATTTGTGGAAGCAAAACTAGTTCAATCACTCACCAGAATTATTCCTAGTACAGCCTCAACATAATTGGAATTTTTCCATAATTTGGAATTTGGAAAGATCACAAATACACAAATACTAAGAAAAACTATATAAAATCCATGAGATTCTTCAGAAAATTTAAGCATCAAGATTACATAATATCTGAAAACTTAATACTTTATAAAAAATGCAACATGATATTAAGATCACTTAACCTGTATGTCGCTTGCAAAATCTCAAAACGAGCACCCTCAGTACTCCGGTCTCGTCTAGCCATTGATGAAGAGACGAGCATAATGACATCACTAATGAACTTGCTGCAAGAAACACAATAAGGGATTTGAGAACCACTAACAGAAGATAATTTGGTTTCAGAGATGATACATAATATAAAGTAAGTCTTTGCAAAAGGACATATGTCTCCAGCTGCATGTGCCACATGAAGAAAGCTAGCAAGTGTGGACTTTGAGAGAAAGTGACTTCAAATTTCAAAGGATCATGTGAAGGAAGAATCGAAATGGGATGAAAAATAGTTAAAAGAAAGGGAGAAATGGGCCTCTGACGAAATTTGTGGACGGATAGGGATAATTAGTAGTGCTTCTCTATTAAAACTTGAAATGTGGTATCTTTCATTTTTGAAAAGAGGGGGAGGGAAGGTGGGGGACGTAAGCCATCTCTAAAAGTTGATATAACTAATTGGTAAGTTGTACACAAAAACCAATTGTTTGTTATCGCATTACCATTTTAAGTAATAAAAATAAATACTCCCTCCGTCCTTTATTGATAGTCCCTTGTGGGAAATTTTCACGGGAATCAATAAACATAAATAAGTAGTAAAAGTACATTGGAAAGATAAATTAACATTCGGTATGCAATAATGTAGAGAGAGAAAGTAATAAAAGTACATGGAAAAGCAAAATTTACATGGGAAAGTTAAATTTGCACAAATATTGTTGCAAATTGGAGAGAATTTTGGTAAAAAAATTAATATTAATGGTACTTGAAAAAAGCAAATGGGACTATCATTTCGGGACTTAAAATTGGCCATAAGGAACTATCAATAAGAGACGGAAGGAGTAGTAAAATACAAAAGGTTGAAAGTTTAAGATATATGGAAAGGAGGCAGAATAATGTAACCAGAACAAGCAGTAAAAGAGTAGAACCTTGTTAGAGAATCAGGATCAATATTTTCCCACTTCAAATCTTCAATAACTTCAGAAATATGCTTTATTCTCTGCTTAAACTCATATGACTCCAATAGATGCAGATCATGAGACAAGAAGGTCTCTTCATCAGAAAGTACTGTTACCTGAAAAGTGAGAGCCGGGCTGTAGATTTAGAAGATTATCCGAACAATCAGAACAACAAATTTGCATAAGTACAGTTTCCCCACCCCTACCCCGCACACCCACTCCCTAAAAAAAATGACGGAGAAATGAAGAAAGGATTATCCCCATACAAATTTTAAGAAAAAAAAAAATTATCATTATCTTTAAATGGAAAAGACATGTTCAGACTTATATGAGATTAGTGCAGGAAAGTTTCTGTCAGACAATGAGGGACAGAAATGATCTGCTAGATCAAGAAGCAATACGTAAGTTTTTGAGGTGAATAAAGATTTCGAAGAGACGTTTAAACAATTTACTAGTTACTTTTTGAGTTTTTGGGATGAGTATCTAGCAATTGACAGAGTCATCATTACAGGTGTCATCTACAGGACACCTTTCCATGACATATGTGCATGTGAAACTTGCTCAAGATAATAATGGTGCATGTTCACTCGCTGAAAGAGCAGAGAAAAACTAAAATCAGAATAGGTAGAGATGTAGGCAGAAAACGCACCCTCCCATTGGTGATGACTGCATTTAAATTAGATTCATGTCCAAGGTGCTTGTGTAGAAACAAACCCACCTGCACACCAGCATAAACTTATAGCTGCATAAAAATATCCTAGTGAACCATAGTAAATAATAGCAATAACAATAATAATAATAATAATAATAATAATAATAATAATAATAATAATAATAATAATAATAATAATAATAATAATAATAATAATAATAATAATAATAATAATAATAATAATAAAATGTTTCAGTAAGCAAATGAAGGTCATAAACCAAAAACAAAATAGGACGTAGACAGCAAAAAAAGAAACAAGACTCTAGTGCACAACAATGTACAGAAATTAACTTTCCAACTAAATAAGAGTTAAATCAAAGAATGGGATGGGATGGAACTGGTACAAGGCATGCATCGGAATGAGCGCACCTACGAATGAAAGAAAAGACCTTTTTTTTATTCTGATATAAATAAATAATCAGATACCTTATTCAATTGTTTTTGCAAATCCTCGATTGCAAATTCTGTAAGAAGAGAGCTATACCCCTTAGATGGCAATCCATTCACATCTGCTAGATCAGAAACCTTTTCAATAAATGTTTTAATGCTTTTTGTGTGCTGAGAAGAATTTTTCATGAAGATACGCTCATATAATGAGCATAACTGATCCAAGAATTGCAAAACCCCTTCCTTATGGCTGCACAATACATGTAAGAAGTAAACAAAAAGATAATGTAATGAAAACAGGAAGACAACTGAAAAATATTCTAGTATATAAAAATTATGTATATGTAAAAAAATAAATAAATAAATAAAAAATAAGGATTTTCAAATTCAACGACCTTAAAATAAAAACTGATATTTTTTTTTTTTTTTTTACCACCTTAATATATAAAAGTTGTACATTACCAACAACTAAACAAATAAAAATTTGGATATTCCAATACTAAACAGATTATATCAATAAATCCATTAAAGTGCCCCACCGTTTTACATTTCCCTCTTATTTCACACTCCTTTCCATGATTTTGTCCTCTTTCACTTCTTTTACCACAATTCACACACCAAAATCAATCTCACTCCTTCCCATTCATAGTGTTTCATACCCATAACAATGGCTGCTTCCTACCAAGGAGATCTTTTTTTTTTTTTTTTCTTTTTTTTTCCTTTTTTTTTGACATCAACAGCAACAAGCAAACAGCTTAGCAACCAAAACTGAAATTGATTTTTTTGTCATTGTTAAGTTAACCAAACAGCTTAACAACCACATTTTTCAACAACAATAATTAATCAATAAAAATAGGATTCATGTTCAATTGGAATTGGGAAAAACTTGATATTAAGCTGTTTGGTCACATTAAGCTTACTATATGCCACTGAAATTGTGAATGAAATATTTTAGTTCTTTAACAAACCCAATTCTCTCACTAAATTAATTCCAAAAAACTAGATTAAAAATACCTTCAGGGAAATCTTCTACTCTTCACATTGCAAAGGAGAGAAAGAAATGAGACGGAGAACTTTTGTGGGTATTTGGTTTTAGTGATTCTGAGTTTTGACAGAAGAAGAGGTTGAAGTAAGAGATGAGAAGAGAAAAAATGAAGTTTCTTACATTTTTTGAAGGAGTGTGTCAAAGAAGGAGAAAGGAGTGAAAGAGCAAAAGGAATTAATAAGAGAATAGGTGGAAATGGAGGTTGAGGAGGTAAGGGGGAGGGAGAATCTTGGAAAACAAAGGGGAATTTAAGAGAAATGTGCCTTACTAACAGATTCAAGGACATAATCAGTTAAGTGGTGGTAAAATCCCAATTTTACTTTTTAGTTGGTGGTAAACATGAAAAAATACAAGTTTTATTGATCAGGGTAGTAAAAACATATTGGGATTATTTTAAGGAGGTGAAATTTAAAAAATCCTGACAATAATAAACATAAAGAAAAATAAAGAATGTGAATCCCGTATGTCTATAATGAACAAGATGTTATACACACCTATATGATGATGAAGTAATGTGAAAGATCTTCACGAAAAGGAGGCTAGGTGAATCAGAAGCAAAATTTGGGACAAATAATACACCAACACGGGCTTTTGTTGACCCATCTTCCTGATATTGAGAAATAAGGGGAAAAAAAAAAAAAAACAGTTAATTAGCTGAGTTAATAGCTAGTCAGCAAACTTACTTCCATTGAATAAGAGACTAACAAGATAACGTATTCCTTCTTGAAGAAACTTCAACCCTTTTGTTGATGTCAAATCTATGGCCAGAAGATGTGTCACTGGTTTCAATTCATCAATAGCTGCAATACAAATGGACCAAATGAGTTTTCAGTTTGAAACAATAAAATATAATTGTAACAGGATAATTCAATAAAATGCAAAACCCACTTACTTTCAGGAGAATGGAGGTAATTTATCTCATGAAGAGCAGATACCTCATCAAGAATTGAATCGGAAAGAGACACAAACTTAGGTTTAACTTTCCCATCAATTATAATCTGCACAGATGCGTTCAGAATGCAGAGCACTTAATTAACAAAAATAACTCATACAGAGATTTCAGGTTTGGTTATATGTACAGAATATGTGAAAAGGAGACACACACACAGAGAGAGAGAGAGAGAGAGAGAGAGAGAGAGCACGTGAAGAATTCCTTGATGCATTACCAGTGGATTGTAGCGCCTTACACCATTCTCAGATAAAAAATTATCTAACACATCAGTGTGAGAGTCAATGTTTCCATAATAGACTTGTTCCTGTATCTTTGGAAGCTCATCATTCATAGCACTTAGCAGAGTTTCCTGAACAATAAAAGTAAATATTGTCATGTTTCACAAGAATGTATGCAAATAACAGTGGATGTAAAAAGCAAACCCAACAACGGCTTAACCAGTTTAAGCTAAGCAATGACAGGTTCTCAAACTAGTCCATAAGCCAATACATGTAACGCTCAACTTTTTTAAATAAAACAATTTCATTTTTTAAAAAAATAAAAAATAAAAGGGGGGGGGGGGGGGGGGGGACTTCTTGCACAAAATATCAAGGAATACAGGAGAAGGATCTCTAATCAGGTTCCAAATAGATAAATACATTCCAAGAAAATCTCCACAAGCATCTATGAAGCAAAACACTATTTCATTCCACATTGCCACATTGATTCTTGACAAGAATTCTGATCTCTGAGGATACTATCATTGTTTTCAATGAAAACGCCCAAGATAGCCATAAGTGCAGAGTGTCATAGTTTCATAGAAGGTACCCACCCAGTTAGTCTGTTCCAAAAACTGCATTTGCTCCTTATCAGTCTATACAAAGAGCTAGATTTTTTGGGTTTTTGCCAAATTTTGCACCAAAGAAATACATTTCGATGCTAAGTTACCAAAATACCAGCCTCCAACCCTTCCAGATTTATTCTTAACAAACACTTACCCAGAATATATAGTGCATATATCTCATCATCATCTTTCCTGACACCAGTGTTTGAAATAAAAAAAAAAAACATAAAGGCAGCAGCCAACACAGAAATTTCAACACAATACTATGTTATGTATCCACCCAAATGTAGTAAGATTCACTAGGAAAAATTATCCAGCAAAACTAAATATAGTTGACATTTCCTGATGCCTGCTCCCAGTCAGTAATTATAGAATACCCCACGCAGGAGTATTGTTTCATTTACTTTTCTAAAATTCGCAACGATGTCAACAAAAATAATGTCATTGGGTTGAAAAGAGCATATGATGCATGATTCTGAATACTGATTAAGTTAAAAATATACAAATAGATTCAAGCAAAGTATTAAAAAGAACAGGAAAACAAAAGCAACGCTAGGACACTTGGGTAAAAATAATTTTAAAGAAAGGATCTAGAAAAGTTTGATTTGTAGAACTTAAAATTATAGATCTATGATAACTGCTATCCCTACTCAGGCTAATGTGCAGATCAGGTTTGATTTGAAGTTGTTCTAAACTAATATCAAAGTTCTAGCAAAAGTTTTTCAGCACGCAAAAGGCTACCTCGTTAGAATTGTACACAAGTCCATTCAATAAGAGGCAACATTTGCGCTTAGAAAATCCGAGCTTGAAAACAAACATAGAACTTTCTTGAGCTACATCTTGAAAATCCTTCTCTTGGTCCAATTTCAGTAGCAGATCCTGGGGAGAAGACTTTGCCTTAGTTCTGCAGGAAAAAAACAAGAGTGCTTCAAAATCAGTTTAGAAAATACAAACAAATTTTTTGATGAAGAAATTTTCTGTATATGTTTACATAAGAAAAGAAGAATATTAAAAATTCATAACAAAACAGCGAAAACACTAAAATGATACGTCAAAATAATGAAGGAAGTAGTCACGCTAACTCAACCAAAATTTCCAGAACTTACAATAGCACATCAATAAATGCTCCTTCCACATGATGCCTCTCAGGAGATTCTTCACCAGAATCACCGAACTCTGAGTGAACCTAAAAGATGAAAGTCAACTTTAAGGACCTTAGTAAAAAAAAACACTCCTTTGTAAGAAAACAAAGACAAGGAGGAAAGTGGGTAGGCTACTTCATCTTTTCTCACAAAAGATTAAGAATGGTAATGTTATGGCCATGTAAATAACATTGAAGTTTGTAATGGTCATGAAATTAACATCATTAAATTAAGTCAGACTTTAGCATTGCTAACTAATAAACATGATGTATAAAAAAGTTCAAGGCGCACTAAAGCGAGAAGGGTTCTGTTGCTCCTAGGCGCGCCTCAGTGCACCTCTTTGAAGTGAGGCGTACTAAATGGGCAGTTAAAAAATTTTGGCTGAAGTGCGCCTCAAGTGCGCCTCAAGCACTTTTTGTGCGCCTAATCCAAAACGCCTCGCTCAGACCAAAATAAGCGCTCACCCCTGATCACCTTGCGCCTCAGCGCCTAGGCGCGCTTTTTTAAACACTGAACATGACAGAGATCAGCTTATTTCATGGAAATCTCAAATTGTCACGGACTATAATTTTGAATTTAATTATTTTATAAAGTTATTCAATTGTTTGAAATTTGAGATAATCAAATTATAATGGGTAAACAAACTAGAGAGCAGACTCTTATCATCAATAAAAAAAAATAAAAAAAAATAGAAAAAAATAAAAAAAAAAAACCAGGATTTGCTCAATCACTAGGAAAAAGGAGTATGTGCTGTATGCATCTTTACGTTAAATTCTTACCCATCCCGTGAAATGCACAGATTTTTTAAAAAGTCAAATTATCATTGTGGTATCATCTTAACCTTTTAGTTAAATTTGGATTAGTTATAGAATCAAATATAAAATATTGGTAACACTCATTTCTATAGAAGATTGTAGCTTTTGTCTTTATGCGTTCTCTTAGCGACAAAGCCGACAATAGGTATTATTATGTGATACATAATATCAATATTAAGAAAACAAAGTCTTAAGAAATTGAGGGTTGTAGAAAAAGTTAAGGATAATGGAATGTTCAATGAGATAAATTTGATCAAACCATCCGCAGTATCACATAAGCAATCACTAAAACCCAAATAATGAGAAGAGAGATTTATTACATATTTTAAAATTAAAAAAATCATGTGTCACCTAAGTCAAACCAACTAATGAGATAAAAATAAGGGTTTTGTCCAAAAATCTAACTAACGAGATTAGTGATGTACAATTTATTTTATAATTATAAAAATTAAGCGCCACATACGTATAACCAACAAATAGATCAAAGATTAAACATAAAGTTAAGAATGAAAAAAAAAAAATTAGATTATGTTATAAGAGATTTAATCCAGATACTTTAGTGGTTCACATTAGCAATATTTTAAGTGGTAAGAAGGGAAATAAAAAATACTACATTCCTTTTGTTTGTGCCATTTTGCTTTCTGAACAATTTCCAATGCATTCATTTGAACACAAATTATAGCACCAACTATAAATTATGAAAAATTATAATAAATAAAAAAAAATAAAAAAGTTAATATTCTAAAACAACACATCAAGACGACTCCTTGTATATGATGCTTGTTACCCATTTTAAGAGGTGAAAGCTCAAGAAAGGTTCTTTTAGAGTCTTAGGCGTTCGAATAATCTTATATATACTCCAATCATAAGATGTCAAAAGACATTTTTTTTTTTTTTTAAATATTGAGGGAACAAACACTACTATCTAAAAAAGTAGCCTCTCAATTAAACTACAACTCCATGGACAACATTTCCTTAACTATAAAGTGCGCGGAGGACAAACTTACATTGCCCAAAAATTTATAAGCTGTCAGCATCCCATGGTGCTCCTTAATGTAAATATAAAGACGAATAATCTGCAAGGGAATAAGAGATAAAAAATAAAATAAAAATAAATAAGGGAATGTATATTCAGTCCAAACACCAGCCAAACATTCACTTAATTGGTAAACATAAAAATGTCACTAAACAGAATATCAACATGTTTTGGCATGTAAAAACAATACCATAACAGAAACATAATGACTTACAAAAAACCTTAAAAACACCTGTGTTATACCATAAATTTTTGGACAATTGCTTCAGGTTAGTAAGATTATACTGTAATATAATAATAGGTGAGACCATATTTTGCACAGCACCTGCAGGTAGTGCTCCCCTACTTCAGCTATAACTCTCAAAGTCGCAATCATTAAAGCATGATAAGTGAAAAGAAATTTATTTAAAATTTATAAGAAAATTGGAAGGAAACAGAACATTAACAATAACAAAAGCAATAGTAATGCAAGAGAAAGCAAGATAGTATTTGTTAGATATCTCCATAGACGGTAAATTGATAAATATCCTAATATAAAGCCTAGCAATCATCTCTCCCACCATCACTGTTCCCGCTCCCAAAGTCCCAAAATATACGCAGCAAAGTACATCAAAACACATAGCTGAATCTGTCTTATATACTAGTAAAAAAAATATTTGTGAGGAAAAAGAGTTATGGTGTGCTTCAAGGGCATCAGGATGCACCTCAGTGCAGTTCTATATGCCTCATTCAAATATCCTGGCCTAGATCGATAGCAGCATGACCCTTGTTGCCCTCCACCTACACACCCTTTCTATACATTGATACCACCTTATGCATATACCATATATGTCAAGCTTTTTAAGTCACTTAGGCGGTTAGGCCAGCTTTGAGTCGACTCGTTCAGGGCACAAGTGAGACATTAATTATAGTAAAAGCATTACTGGCCTAATATTAAAATCTAGTAAAATTTAGCATCATCAACCTTAAACTAGAAAGAAAAAAGTGATTCAAATAGTTCAGTACCAAACTAGAGATGTCTTCATCTGTTGAGTTGACACTGATATCTGCAAGATTTTCCCCACCATTTTTCTCAACCTCCTTAATAAATGTTGTGGAGTATAAAATTACTCCAAATCTCATTGGAAATTGATTTTCATATAGATTGACAATCATTTCAATCACCTGAAGTGTGAAACAAATTGAATGAAGAAATCAGCATGCAACACCCAGAAAACTTGATTAAACAAAACTAAAATGTGGGCTACAAAAATTCTTGCCTCAAGTCCACAAGAGGTGGCAGGATCAATAACATAAACTGCATGGAAGAGGTTTTTGCGAATGTACCGTAGTTGTCCAGGAAATGTTGGCATCAAAATCTACAAATGTTGTGATATCACTTGTCAGAAACTCAAATTTCACCATCTTGCGAAACAATCACAGAACAGGCATATTTAAAATTAAAACAGAACCAGAGGAAAAAAATGAATGCTACCTCATTTACATTGCTACGCCATCGTTTGTACATAGAATCCTCTTCCAAGTTATTGATATAATGAACATGACTTGAGCGAAAATCAATGCGGAACATATTTGATTCTGAAGGCAGCACAGTTGAAAGTAGTTTCCTTATAGCAGGTTCAGGAATCTAGAATTTATCAGGAATGTGCACACAAGTTAGCAAAGTTAATTCTAGAACTGATCAGTATGTAAACAGTTTATGCAAAACATTTTTCAGTGCAATATATGTTAAATGAAATGCTTATTTACAAAGTCATTCAAAAGCACTAAATTCATGCGTACGGAAATGGCGAAAATATGTAATGGAAGTAATAAGGAAAGACTGTTCCAGAGGCTAGATTTTGCTAACTGTATATATCCACTGGCCTACTACAACAATTATAGTTTTACTTCCCAGCACTAAGAATGCGCATATCAATGACAGCATGAACATCAATAGTGATAGTGATGAATATTTATTCTTTTCTGAACTCCTCTATAGTCAGAGCTGTCAAAATGTCATCCACAACATCAAAATCGAATACAATATATATACCAATATCTCATATGCAAGGACACTATGCTACTTCATTAAAAACAAGAAAGGCCAACAGTTTAATGAGTTACTTGAATAGGCCATCATAAATCAAAATCCAAAGATGGTAGCTAATGTGGAACGAAATGAATTACACGTTTGCACTCAATTCTTTTGTTTGGTTTTTCTTGAGAGTGAATCTTATTAGCAGTATCAAAATCCCCTTTCATCACCTCAAATGTCATTTAATACCCCTACGACCCCACCCCAAGATTTATGGCCCAACCACCAAGATTCACAACTTCATTCTTTATTTAAATCAGATGCAGAAAGGGATGAATTCCCATTCCATGCCTCCCTAGTATGGAATTCTCATATTATTCCATTACAAGTAGGTAAACAAGATGACCCCTAACCCTAAAATACTTGAATTAATCCACTCTTTTGATGTTGTGCCTTTTTCTTTGGGACCGTGATATTAAGCAAGACCCACTACAATGACTCAAAAAAATGCCGCTAGCAATAGGATCTTCAAGAATAATGACATTTTCATCCCCAATTTCTAAATGGAAAATTTGTTTGGAATGGACATATATGTTCACTATTTTGTCTAGAAAGACCTTATATGTTTTAAGTGGTCTAAAAGGACCTTATAAATTTATTTTGTTGTTTAGGGGGACCTTGAGGTCAGCATTCGGCAATAATTGACTTTTTTCTCCGACGTTGACCTCTCACATGACCTTAAAAAATTGACCCCCTTTTCTTTTTTTCCACGATCTCCCTCCAATTCCTCCTTCTCTCTCTTCTAATCCCCAAATGACACAAATCAAAATAAGGGAATTTGAGGGAAATCATGGAAAAAAGGAAAAAGGGGTCATTTTTTAAGGTCACATGAGAGGTCGGAGGAAGCGACCCCACATTCCAAGAAGCGACGCGCCATATTGCCCAATTGTGGTGTCAAATAATCAAGGGCTTGGAGTTGGGATCAGGAGGGAGCGTGGGAGAAAAGAATTTAGTTTGCGGATTGGTTCTTGGAATGTGGGGTCTCTTACGGGAAAATCAGCAGAATTGGTAGAAGTAATGAAAAGACGACGCGTGAACATCATGTGCCTCCAAGAGACAAGATGGACAGGAGAAGGAGCTCGAGGCTTGGTTTTGGGGTATAAGGTATGGTATGTTGGGCAAGAAACGAGCCACAGAACAAGGAATGGTGGAGCTAGGAACGGAGTTGGTGTGGTTCTCGATGAGAGGTTGGCAAAAGAGGTGATCGAGGTCTATCGGAAGAACGATAGGTTGATAAGGCTGAAGTTGCTATGTGGCAAGGAGATTGTGAATGTTATCAGTGCTTATGCTCCCCAAGTGGGTTTAGATGCAGAAGAGAAACGACAATTTTGGGAGGACCTAGACGAGGTGGTGCAGGGTGTCCACCACTCAGAGAAGTTATATATTGGAGGGGATCTAAATGGGCACGTTGGGGCGAGCCGAGATGGCTATGAGAGTGTCCATGGAGGCTTTGGGTATGGGCAGAGGGACGCCGGTGGTGAAGCTATTATGGATTTTGCCCAATCATATGATTTAATTTTGGCTAATACTTGGTTTAAGAAGAGGGATTCACACTTGATAACTTTTCGGAATGGAGCAAATGCAACTCAAATAGACTTCCTGCTCACAAGGAGCATAGATAGACAAAGTTGCATAAACTGTAAGGTTATCCCAGGGGAGAGTGTGGTCACCCAACACCGGCTATTGGTAATGACTATTCGTCTGAAAGAGAAGGCGAAGAAAAAAGTTAGACAAGAAGAACCAAGGATAAGATGGTGGACCCTAAGGGATGCAAAAGCTAAGGTTTTTACAGAAAAGGTAATTGAAGAAGCGGATTGGGATGGAGAGGTGGATCCGGACATGACTTGGTTACGAATGAAGAACTGTTTCCTAAGAGTGGCCAAAGAGGTCTTAGGGGAAGTAAGGGGAAGAACTTCGGTACAGAGAGATACTTCGTGGTGGAATGAAGAGGTGAAAGCAGTAATTAAGCAAAAAAGGGAATGCTATCAAGCCTTAGGAAAATGTAGGAGTGATGAAACCTTTGCAGCGTATAAGGAGGCTAAGAGCAAGGCAAAGGCAGCTGTTCGCCAAGCAAAAGAAAAGGCATATCAGGAGGTTTATGAAAAGCTTGATTCCAAGGAGGGAGAAAGGATCATTTATAAGATGGCAAAGAGAAGACAAGAGGCAAGGAAGGATATTGGCATGGTGAAGTGTGTCAAAGATAAGAACCAAATGGTCCTAGTGCAAGAGGAGGGCATCAAGGACAGGTGGAAGGGGTACTTCGATGAATTATTTAATGGAAGTAATGGAGTTGTGATAGGAGATACCTCTATGAGTGATGAAGAAATCAACATGGAGTATGTGCGAAGGATTAGGAGAGTAGAGGTGGAGATTGCACTGAGGAAGATGAAACCTAAGAAGGCGGTTGGCCCTGATGGGGTACCGATAGAGGTGTGGAGGTGTTTGGGTAAGATTGGTATTGATTGGTTAACAAACCTTTTCAACAAGATATGGACGGCTACAAGGATCCCACAAGATTGGAGGAAGAGCACCTTGGTCCCGGTTTATAAAAACAAAGGAGACGCTCAAGATTGTTCTAACTATCGAGGAATTAAGCTTATGAGCCATACTATGAAGTTGTGGGAAAGGGTGATTGAACAAAGGTTGAGGGCATGCACAAGCATTTCAGATAACCAATTTGGTTTTATGCCTGGGAGATCTACTATGGAGGCAATCCATTTGATAAGACAAATGATGGAGTTTTATAGGGTAAAGAAGAAAGATCTTCATATGGTCTTTATTGATTTAGAGAAGGCATATGACAAGGTGCCAAGAGAGATACTTTGGTGGGCAATGTTGAAGAAAGGTATCCCACGAAGGTATGTAGACCTAGTTAAGGATATGTATCGGGATGTGTCAACAAATGTGAGGACATGCGGAGGGTTGACAAAAGATTTCCCTATTACAATCGGATTGCATCAAGGGTCTGCATTAAGCCCTTTTCTTTTTGCAACGGTTCTAGATGAATTAACTAGACCAATTCAAGATGAGGTTCCATGGTGTATGCTGTTCGCAGATGATATCGTTTTGGTGGATGAGACTAAGGATGGGGTTAATGTCAAGTTGGAGCAATGGAGGCAAAGGTTGGAATCTAGAGGGTTTAAGCTAAGTCGGAGTAAGACTGAATATTTGGTATGTCGTTTTGGCACTCAGAGGGGGACAAGCAATGAAGTGGTGAGTTTGGATGGAAAGGATTTGACCATGAGTGAATGTTTTAAGTACCTAGGGTCGATCATCCAGAAGAATGGTGACATTGATCAAGACGTGACCCACAGGATTAAGTCAGGGTGGCTTAAATGGAGAGCGGCCACGGGAGTGTTATGCGACCGCAGCATTCCCTTAAAGTTGAAGGGAAAATTCTACAGGACTGCCATAAGACCAGTGTTGCTCTATGGTACAGAATGTTGGGCTTCTAAGAAAGAGCATATTAAAAAGATGGAGGTTACGGAAATGCGCATGTTAAGGTGGATGTGTGGAAACACTTTAAGAGATAGAATCAGAAATGAGGTTATTCGCAAGAAAGTAGGTGTGGCGGGCATTGTAGATAAATTAAGGGAAAATCGTCTGCGTTGGTTTGGACATGTAAGACGGAGACCCGAGGGTGCACCGGTGCGAAGAGTGGAAGAGTGGGACCATGGAGGGATTAAACGAGGAAGAGGGAGACCAAAGATGACTTGGTTGGAAGGAGTGAGGAAGGATATGAAGTGCATGGATTTACGTGAGGATGAAGTTTTGGATCGTAAGGGATGGAGGAGAAAGATTTATGTTGATGACTACACGGAATAATCAAATTTGGTTCATGTTAGCCGACCCCACTTTTGGGATTAAGGCTTTGATTGATTGATTGATTGATTGATGAGAGGTCGGAGGAAAAAAGTCAATTATTGCCGCCCAAACAACAAAATTAACTTATAAGGTCCTTTTAGACCACTTTAAACAAATAAGGTCCTTCCAGACAAAATAGTAAACATATATGTCCCTTCTAGACAAATTTTCCTTTCTAAATATAATAGTTTGTAGTGGGGTATGCATAACTTGAATGCTACTCGCAAAATAGAAAGTAACTGTAAGTCCCAATATGAATGAAACACTTTATATATTAAGTCCTAATAATCTTATACTTAATCATTACTTCTCTGATAAGGCTGTATGCTTTTTGGCCTATCATTTTCCATACTTGATATCTTTTTCATGTTTTCAACTCTCAATATCATGTTGTTGTGACCTGAACAATTACAAAACTTTCCTGTTGTTCCATCAAACTTAAAGACTATTACCCTCCAAATCTCCCAGGCTTCCTCATTACTGGTTTTCTACTGGTGAAGTTATGGCCAAATTCCAACATATTTTATTGTACTATGAGGAGTTTGAATCCTGTTGAACATTTACTATCACAGTATCATTGTGATCAACATTGTGATGATCCGGTCAAATACCCCCTTGCTCCAGTACTCTGAAGATAGTAAGTTCAATTCAGTTATTTGATGGACTATGGAATTTGATACTTCCTCCATTTCTTTATAGTTGCAACACACACTTTATCACGGTATCTAAGAAAAGTGGACCTTACGTGATATAATACACTTAAAATGGGTTTAATAGGTTGTTAGGAGTATAATCAAGTGGGTCATGAGCATTCTTTAAATAAAGGTAATAGTACAATTTTCACCATAAAAACCTTCCTTTTGTAGTGTGTTGCAACTATTGTGACATTTCTAGTTTAGGAAAATGTTGCAACTATAAAGAAACGGAGGAAGTACATCCATAATATGGTCTTAATAGCACAATTATTTCTTAGATCATAAAAGTGAAGGTCTTTATTTCTGTAATAAAATCTTGAGAAACCTCACTATTCTTATCACTTACACATTATAATATAAGATAATACACTGTTTAAAGTTCTCCATCACAGCCACATCTTGAAACGTGCATGTTACCATAGTAAGGAAATAGGATGAGAAAATAAGGAGAGCTTAAAGCAACCATACCCTTAGCTTTGAAAATTGATCAGCTAATGACAACTCCTGGTGCACCAAATCAATTAACCTGTGATTCAAAATAAGATATATAGAAACACTCATTGAAAATAAAGACAATGTAGTAGAAACAGAATCAATGAACCAGCTGAGAGAGAACTAAAACTTTTCTACAAATGAAGGGACTAACATGAAATGTATTGATAGAAATATTGAACAGTTAAGCAAGGCCAGGAGTCAACACACTGATACAGGATTATAAAACAAGTTACATCCTTCATGTGTAGACAAGGATTATTCAGAGTGCAGTTTAAACCACATGAAAGCACAAACCAAACCATTTTTTGGGGGTTTGTGGTTTGAAAATTGCAGGGTGGTTTGGAATTTGGACCAAAACGTTGTTTGCGGTTTAGATGTGGTTTCAAATATTTCTAAAACCAAACTGCACCGCTAAATGTAATTCAAAGAGGTTTGTGGTTTAGATTGTAAATTATCTCTATCAATTATCTCAATGAATATAAGGAATGGCAATCTTGTTAATAACAAGAATTTCATAGCTCTTTGTAGAAGACTCATAAACATTTTAGAACACAACTTTCTCTCTCCTAAAACACAAACTCACCCCTATATTGTCTCTCCAAAATTCCTCCAATTTTCTTCAAATTTCTTTTAAAATCATCAAATTTCTACCAACCTTACCAAATTTATTCAAAATTTGCAACTAAAGTTAAATTAATCGTTTCATATTTTTGAATTAAAGATGAAGACAACAGAACAAAGTAAGAGCAGTGACGAGTGAACCCTCAAGCGCCTCTTACAACACCAATATTATTGGACACGGTGAGGAAAGACTAAGAGTTTGAAATGCCACATCATTTAACTCACAGGGGAGAAGAAATAAATTAACTCAAGAAGACAGCAAAAAACATACTCTGTGCTAATAAAAAATGGAAGCAGAGAATGATTTAACAAGAGAAATTACAAATAAAGGTCAATATCTTCAATATTGATCAAAGCGCTGTTTAAGGCCATCAAGGACTTGCCAGGAGGGACCATTCGCTGGTTTGCAAGTATCTCATCTTTCACAGAATCATTTAACTGCATGCATACGAGTACCATTAGCTCTGATGCTGAAGAAATAACTTGAGCTATCTTTTCAAGAGATAAGGATATAAGGACATTTATTAATAGCATATATTTGTAAACCATAATGAGCTATACCTTCATCCTTGATAATGATGCAACAACACTAGGGAAATTCTGATTGATTTCTTGCATTTCTTGCAAGGGATCAGAGGCATGGACAATCTTCTGTGCAGTTTGATGTCCCAGATCTGTATTTAATAATCAGGTTCATTTTTTTTCAGTTCAATTACAACTCTAATCAATGAAACTGTAGTCAACCATTGGTTACCTTTCAATTCCCAAACTTCCAGAGTATCTGATACACTGGATGACAAAAGATGATCCCTAAAAGCCATAATCTCAGAGGAGAGCCCAGGTTTACGCTCCTGCATAATGATAAGAAAAGTCATAATAAGCACATTGTTAATATCTTTAGACTCAAGATAACTATTTAGCAAGAATAAAACACCCTGACATCAGGCATCTGTATAGGTACAGGAACAAATAAAACTTCAGATTGAAGATTTAGAGTTTCTTCTACAGCCCTCACACACTTTTTCTTAAAAACTTCTGCTTCAAATGTAAGAAAATGACAGCATAAGTCTACAAATAGAATAAGGATGAAACCAGAGAGTTCAAAAACCCAATAATGGAGTCAATACGCTGACAAATTTTATTTAACAGTTACTGAAAAATCCCTAGAAATAATATATGCATCAAAGTAGCTCATTCGAAAATACAAAGAGCAAAACAAACCAATTTATGGAAAGATAAAGGAATATATTGAGACAGTTTTTAGGCTCACAAACCAGTATTTTGGAAAAAATAAAGCCTCTGACTTCTTGGCTAAGGTCTTCTACATGAGGATCTTCAAGAGTAACACCTGGCAAAAAAAAATTGTCATTCCAATAACAAATAAAAGTAATAAAACTTTTGTTTTAAGATAAATATCAGAGCACTTATGGTGATTGCATGCAAAACACCTACAAAAAAAACTCGATTGGAAAGAAATATACTGTGACTCTGTGAGAAGCTTGGAGAAACAAAGTAAGCAGATATTTTCGTAGATTGCTTAAGTAACAAAGAGAAATTGAAGTAAATACAATCAAGGCTTTATAAATGCAGACATTTACAAGAAAGTTAGAGTGGAAAGCATTATAAGATGCCACAAGTTGCAGAATCAACGACCAAAAGAAGAAGAAAAACAACAGCAACAACAACAACAAAAAAAAATGTTAAATCTACACTTTTGTCATCTATGAGGTTGCATGCACTGCATAGATGTCTAATATGATTACAAACTAGATAGATGGAAGTGCACTACTTGCGTGAATAATAAAAAATTTAAATAACAAATTATTCATATTCAAAAATTTCAGTTGCATTGAATCAAGCCAGACAGCAGGAGATCATTATGGCAATATCCTAGTCATGCTAAACCACTCGTGTGTGCTAATGGAGAAGAATAAAACATACTCACTTTTTTTAATCATGCTATCATCCATAGCTTTATACTCCATGTTTTTCAAGGCAAGCTCCACACCATAGCCACCCAAGTTTACAGGACTTTTGGTACCAAGTGCACCACAATGGCTAGTATTCACTTCACAACCAAGAGGTAATACAAATCTAACAGCATATTTAACCTTTCCCTGAAAATTGCTAACCAGATATCAGCTCATGAAGCATTATATATATTAAGGTGATGTAAACATAAGATAAATAAATAAAAGTAACCAGCAATGACAATTCAAAGATGCATTGCTTGCAAGTGTCCTCTATTTTTCAGACAATCTAGCAAGCGTCTTCTGTTTGGGGTGAATAATTGTGCTTGCTGCAATAGAACTATACAAAAAAAAAGTATATATGACATTTTCAATGGAGATTTAGATGCATTTTCTTTTGATTCTCAAGAACCTGTTTGTCGTTTGACCATCTGTTATTTAATCTGCTAAAGCTGCTGCTTGAGTATTCTCCAATATAGCGAATTTATAAACGCACAAATATCAAACCCACTCATGGAATCCACAAACTACCAATCCTTCAATAAGCCATTGGTGCAATTTGATTGACTCAGTCAATCAGATTATTTGGTCCAATCAGCTTGATTAATAGGGATTTTCCATCTGGTACCACTAAAATTCTGTCTTTTCCATATGGTACCCAAATATGTTTTTTTTTCCCAGCGGTACCACCCAAGTCTATAGTTAATTAATATATTCCGTTAATTAAAAGTTAATTACACAATTAGATTTGAGTTAGATAACTGGACAAAAATTACGTTTTAACCCTTGTCCTTGCCAATTGTCTTCGAAAGGACAAGTGTTACTATCTCTTGGATAATTCAACTCATCCTTTCCTCTTTCTTCCTCTTCTAGCTTTTGTTATGGCAGAATTATGCTCGCCTCTTCCTCTTGCTTTGTTCTTGTCATGACTCACAAGTAACAAAGATGAAATGAAATCGAGCACCGACCTCCTTTTTTCTCATATGTCCTATGCGCTACTCAGGCTGATGACTTTCTTCTCTCTTCTCCTTTTCAAATTCATTTTTTCTCTATCTCCATTGAAAGTTTCTGTAGTTTTATTTTCATGTTTATATTAATGGGCTTTTTATATGCTTTTGTAATTGGTTTTTATTTGAATTCCTTGTCAATTTTATTGTTTTTTGCTGACTTTGCCGGTGAATTTCTTGTTAATTTCATGTGAATTAGCTTTGAAATTGGGGGAAGAGTTAATTAGAGGTCAAATTTTGAATAAATTGGGTTGATTCAAAATTCATGACTTTAATTTTACTTTCAGAATCCTAATTATTGATTTAATTGCAAATCAACAGGTTGTCTAACTTAAATGATCAATCTGAACTTGCCTTTATGAATAACTAGTTAACATCCCACATCGTGGACGCTCAGAACATTTTCCGAAAGCCATTGCTTTTGGCAGAGTTCGGAAAATCAGATAAAGATCCTAGATTCAATACTACTCAGAGGGTCTTGTTATTTGCAAATGTTTACAGCAAGTTATACTCATCGGCTAAGAGAGTAAATGGTCCTCCTTATCTTTTTTTCAAACTGATTGGAGTATATATGGCACAACTGAAAAGACATGGGAGAAGAGAGAAGAAAGATCATTTTTTTTATTTTGAAGAAGGGGAATCTTGAGTGGTAAGTTCAGTGGGTGGGTGGGCTTGATAATTGGGTTATTTAAAGCATCTTTTCTTAAATTTGGTTGTATAACAGTGTAATTAACGTTTTAATTCCTAAAGTATTATGGAATTGATTAACTATAAACTTGGGTGGTACCGCTTGGAAGAGAAAACATATTTGGATACCATATGGAAAAGACAGAAGTTTAGTGGTACCAGATGGAAAATCCCTTAATTAATACAACAGGCTAGATGTTCAGGGAAACACAACACTTTCTCATGGTGGGTTCCCAAACTTAAGATGAAATTATACAAATGACTTCAAATAAGAAATCTTACAGCCCAAAAAGTCATCAAATTACAGCACAAACAAAAGCCACCACATGATGAGCCATGAGCACACTGTGTATGTGACTGAAATTCCTAGCTTATGGTACTAAACTATAAATAATCATCATGACTAGCAAAGAGTAATGTACCCCATGAAACAATAGAGAGAGCATTTCAAGATAGAGAGTACCTCTTTGGCAGCATTAACAAGTGCCCCATGGAACTCCCTAAAGCATACTGTTCCCAAAGCTCCATATAAAATGGCAACTGGACTTGAACTATTAGAAACCGAGTATACATGATCGAATTCGAAAAGTTCAGGCTGCTGAGATGAATCCCCGCCACTGCAACAATCAAACAATGTAAGGTTGTAACATTACAGTAGGAGATATTCAAGCTCAGAACCGCAACTCTTATGTCCTTCGTATTTGTATCCTCCCTTCATCACTATATTAGGCCACACTTCTATATTAGCTCCTCTTTAGATAATAGGAAGCTTCCTACATTTTAGTAGGACTTTAAATTATCAAACTATCCTTATTGATACCCTTAACAAGAACTCCAAAAACTTACTACAATACAATGGTGAATTAATAAACATTTGAATATTAGAGTTTTGTTTTTACTCAATTCTTCATAACTGATCGTCTGATCCTATATCAATGTGGCTTATCATCAAGGGATGGAAGATACTTACTGGATCTGCAGCCATTCTAGAAATTCAACAACATCAAAAAATAATGAAGCACCAACATCAACCCAACAGCATTTTCCTCCTGGACTCTTCGGATTCACCCCTACAAGAAGGAGGTCAGGCTTTCTGTTCCCTGTATTTGTATCATGCAAATCTGAAGCTACATCACCAGCATTCGTAACAGCTTCGTCGGTCAATGGAAAAGAAGATAGAGATTCCTGCGCTAACTGCCTATATAGGACTAATCTAGGTGATGCTGATCGGAGAGTTAGAGAAAATTCAAACATGGAGCCAAGATGTTCACTCAAGAAAGAGCGCCCATATTTAACAATCTTAACCATGCATCCTTTTGCTGTGTTTGAATCAATTGCATCGTTCTCATGTTGAAGCCAGACGTCAATAAAATCCCAGAACAGGTCTTTCCACTCTCTAGACAGCAATTCCCTGTCAAAATGATGATGACCCTTTAATAATTACTCAACAAGATAAAGCAGCTTCTACTCTTACTTGCATATTATGATTGTCAAACGTAAAAAAATGCCATAAAGCAACTACTTGACATCGACACCACGAAAATAAATGCAATTGACCATAAACCACTGAGGCCAGTTGTTCACTTTATAAACAAAACAACCAATCTCGTAAATTCAACTTATTTCCTTGACGCTTTGACAGTATACAGATTTGCAATGCCACAAAAGCACAGAAAGACATCAGTAACATTAAAAAGAGACACCCATATCACTAAATCCCCTTAAAATTGATGGTCCAAATTCTTCAGAATACTTCACTAAACAATAAGCAAAGTCTAAAATCATTGAAACCCGTCATAATTTCCAAGCATTAAACTTTATACATAAACTAAGTTCCACCAATGACATATTATTCATTACAATTCATCAAAACTAAATGCATCATGATTCAAAAAATAACAATCATCAACATAATTACTCATAAAACTTATAAATCAATTAATTTCCATAATAATTTCCATTAAAAAAAAATACCCAAATGAAGAAAAAAAAACATATCAATACATTAAGATTAGAAATTCACAAAAAAAATTAAAAAAATACAAAAGATCATACCCAGCTTCCAGAAGAAGAGGAGTACCCTCCCACTTAGCACGAAGTGCAGTCTGAACATTCTTGGGACGATGAGATTGAGCAGAAACAAAAACCCCGCTAATGCAAATGAAAATCAAAATTATCAAAACCCAAAACTTTGATCCATCATAGTTTCCCATCATCAAATCTAATTTTGAGATTAAGCTTTTTTTTTCCTTGTTTTTTTGGGATCCGTTTAACGAACACACTCACTTGACTGGGATAAATTAGTCATTCGAAATTTGGAAACAATAATTAGACTGGAAATTTCGAGGGTGTAGATTGTAGAACAAAGACTTTTGCGGTGAGGGGTTTAAGAGTCCAATTATAAAATTGACTATTTAAAATAAATTGTAAATTGCAAGTTAAAAGTTCTTTAAATGTAAATTGTAACCTAATTTAACTTTTTTATCGGATTGCATGTTAAAAAATATTCGGTTAAGGTTTTAGGTGTCGTTTTAGTTCTTAAGGAACTGAATTGAGCTCGGAATTAGCAAAAAATAACATCAATGTCTTGTTTTGCATATCCAAAATGTATCGATTTATGGGCAGGACTAAAATGACCGCTAAAAACATAACCGTACATTTTTCGACACGCAAACCAATGAAAAAATTAAATTAGGTTGCAATTTACAATTTATAACAACTTTTGGGCTGCAATTTGCATTTTTTTTTTAATAAATGGCTTCAATTTGCAAATTACCAACTTTAAATGACTGCAATTTGCAAATTTTCCTTTTAATTATCCCAACTTTGGATTATTTCCAACTTTAATGTCCCACTCCCAGCCGATCATCAACCTAATATAACAGGTTATCGAGATCACATGGCAACATATGATTATTCGAAAGAATAAAAAAAAATTTAGAAAATAAATTAAGAAAAATTAAAAAAAAATTACCCGACTATAGCCACCTCCGACAGCACACTCTGCCAAGCCCCAACTCCTCTAGCAGCCCCTTGTCCACCCATAATGGCCCCTTCCCTACCTGACCACCACCGAAAATGGCCTCCATCCCAAGCTGAGCCCCCGAAATTGCCCCTACCTGTAATCCTAACCCTCCCCGAACGCGAAAACTGCCCTCCCTCTGCGAAACCACCCTGGATCCTCGCCCCCAAAACTACCTCCATCGCTTCCCCCACCCTTGAAAACACCGTCCCTCACTTCCTACACCCCGGAAAACACCGTCCCTCACTTTCTACACCCCCGAAAACACCTTCCCTTAACTGAAAAACCACCTCCTTCATCCCGATAAACCACCTCCTTTGACCCCCAAAACCACCCTAATGTACATAAAACAACCGTCGGGGAAGGGATTAGAGTTGTCGGGGGTTAAGGGAGGAGGGAGGTGGGTTTGATGATGTTGTGGTGGGCAATGGAAGGTGACGGCATGGTGGAGGGAGGTGCTGGTCATGTCAAGGGAGGAGAGAGAAAAGGTAAGAGGAAGGGAGGGGAGAGAGAGAGAGAGATTAAACCTATCAGACGACAACACGTGGCAATTTTTAACTTAAAATAAATAAAAAATAAAAAAAATTAACTTGTTTATCAGGTCACCAGTCATTTGGATTCAATGAAAGCAAACAACCCTTAAAGTTGGGAGTATTCAATAATAATAATCCGAAGTTGGGATTATTAAAAGAGAATGGGTTAAAGTTGGGATTATTAAAACCATTTTTTCCAAGATAAAAATCCATGCACGATTGATCTCAAAGCTCTAACCTTTGCTACCTTGTTAAGCACTAGATTGGATTTGTGTCTTTTGTTTGTAAATTGCTTAATATTTTAAACTATACGTTATTTATACATAATTAAATAAGGGGAAAATAATGTTCATCTCCGTGAGAAATGTCTAAAGTTTATCACAAGTCATATATGTCATTTAACATTTATATGGAAGGTTATTTTTGTAATGTGAAATTTTGACACTTAGTAAAATGTCCGTTATATGTGTGACTAACGGTTTCGCAAACGGACCATTAACTAAATCCTATGAGTGAGAAAATAAATTAAGGGTGGTGACAAATATTGAGGTGAATGTTGAGCTACAGGGAATAAGTAGTTCAAGTGTCTTTGTGAGGTTGTTTGGTTGTTGATATCTCGATGAGCGCGCTAATTGTCGAAGTTGTCTGAACGGTGCGCAAGCTATCTGAGTGTTGGAGGTTTGCAAACTATCTAACAGGCGGAGGGATTGAAGCTAGCTATCAGTGGAGGGTGTGCGAGCTATGTAACTGGAATCGTAGTCGCAATTCAATCACTTTCTATAAGGATATTCTTGTAGTTTGATTTTTTTTTTTTTTGGTTATGGAGTTGTTTGATTTACGATTTAGCTTAAATGATACCGTAATTAAAATTGTTTGATTCTCGATTTAGGTTGATTTATATTGTAATTAAACTTGTTTGATTTATGATTAATGTTGATTGAATGTGTAATGGTTTGTGTTCTTATGTTCAGATTCGAGTCTTCATTTTTGTTATTGTAATTATTTGACATCAATAGATTGATTTATACTATAATTAGTTGACATGAGTTGAACAATACTATAAACTATAATTAATTGACAACAGTTATATATGGTGTTGTTAATGCATTGAATCAATTAAGTGCTCCTTTGGCATATTGAAATATACTATTAATGTGTGAGATTATGTTTTATTGTTGTTGAAGTTTAAATTGTAATTGGATTCCTACCTAAACTTGGTCATGTACATCAAATTGACCATATGTATCTTGCTTATATATTAATAATTGTCCATATGCACTTAAGTTTGTAGCTAATAAGCTAGGAAGGATAATTGCTTGTTGGATGAAGGTTATGGATTGGATTCCCATTGGAATTAATGATGATTGTTATTATAAAATGAAGTTCAAGTTTCATTGATAATGTGAAAAGTGTAAGTGTGTGTAGTTGTAATGTTGGGATATTTGTTTTTGGAATTGGCTAAGAATGGGAATATTTAATACTAATAAAAGGAAAGTGTTGAGTAGGAAAGTTTTTATGGTATGATAGTTTTGAACTTTTGTGAAGTCTAATAATGAGGTAAATGTATGTAATTTGCTCAATGTATTACTGCAATGCTTGTTGTCTGCAGGATGATAGTGTTAGTATTGGTGGTAATGTGAAGGGAAAGGGTGAAGTTATAAAGTAACAATATGATTTATTCCGTCAGGTATGTGATGAATTAACTAGCTGTAGTAAAATATCATATTAGGAAACAAGTTAATAAGGAATAAGAACAAGTTAATTGATGTTTTATTATAATTATATGTCGCACATATGTCATTTACTTGCAGCCACCAAATATGAATTGACGTATTGAGACATTTTCTAAGATATGCAATATTTTTTATGAGAGAAGGACATGTTAGGTTAATGAAATGGGCTTAGGTGGGCTGTTGAATGCTCCAACTGACATTTATTTACCCCGACAAATGGGTTATTGGTTAATGAGTTGTATTGATCGGCTGAATAAGTTGCTTGTTGCTCCAGATGAAAAGCAATTTAAGTTATCAGCTAATCAGGTACATTGGGTTTTAGGTACATCCCAAATGGTGAGTTAATTGTTCCTACTGGTAAATCGATGTCATTTGAATTGCAAGGAAAAGTGAATGAAATCCAGCAAAAATATGGTCAATCCTCAAAGACTAGATCAAGCAAGTATGGAGGTCGTGTTTATACCTTTGTTGGAATACCTGTGAATTCAAGGTTGATGGAAAGGTTAAAGGGTGAATGGGAGGTAGATGAGGAAGAGGAGTTTAAGAGTCTCGTTCTATTATTATAACCAGAGATGGTCTTATGTTCGACGTAGTCTCCAAGGCTAGCGTGTGATTTGTTTCTTGCCCTTACATGTGCTATAAATGTCGCCTCGTACAATAGGTGTGAACTTGTTTTGAATAAGTTGATGGCAAGTGTTGCTTGTTTTGCTCATCTTTTTTAATCGATGGGGATAGCAGGAGGCTGTGGTGGTTATACCATTTTGTTGTGGTAGGTTTTTTAAATTCGGGTGTTATTAGTATCTTGACATTCTGTCGTAATGTGACATTGTGTGTATCTATTGAATGTAGGTATTATGTTTGGACAAGCTGGACAAGTTTCCTGTTCACTGGGGAGAATTTCCGAGGATTAAGGTGTAGAACCTAAATAAGATTAGCTTGGCCACTAAAGAGGATCGAATTGCTTGTGGAAATGAACAGGATGTTTTAAGGGTAAGTAATATTACTATTTGAATTACATTGTGTAATGTCATTGATCAGTAACATTTAATAGTATTTTCTTGCTTGCCATTTTTTTATAGACGATGGATGTTGCGTACGGTGAGAACCACCCAAAGGAAGCAAGGGATACTAATGGATCGTCTTTTGTAAACGAGGTAGACCATAGCTGTTTATTTTATGTAAAATAAATGTTAGAGCTAAGTTGTTAATGATTTGTTTGTTTCCCCATTGCTGTTTAAATTTAAAGATTGACATACAACACACTAGTTTTCCATTTTCATTCCTTCCTCTAAATTTCATTAGCACACAATCTATTTCCAACCAATGGGTTTCTGTACCATGTTCTTCTCCAATTCTAGAGCTATATGAATTTCTTCTTTTGTGCACAAGGTGATTCCAAATGGTTAGTTTTGTTTATTCTTAAGCGACTGTAGCAACACTAACATACATGTCTTATTGTTTTTTTTTTTAAAAAATATGGGATGTCTTGAATATACTTGGAGTTGTATGAAATCCATTTTGAATGAGTTTAATACATTGAATTTGATACAAACATAATTACGACTTGCATCGTTAAGTTCAATTCCTTTTTTTTTGCATAGCTATATAAGAACCCAGGTAGTTGATGTTCTGTATGAAGACTGGTCTAAGTTTATTCACATTCAATGTGTCACCACGAATGTCATAGTTCACCCTTAATAAAAAAAATCATATCACTATTGTCACATTTATTTCAAGTTGTATGTCAGTCTGTTGTGTTTTATATAAGAACTAATAATTTCTAATTATTTGTAATAACCAAATTGGGTTTTAAATCCCTTACCACTTAGATGAGTAAATCTATTGCAATAATTCTTTGATGTATCTTACATTTGGGGCAACGAATTAATTATTCTACACATTTTTAGTTCAACAATCCCACTTAAGACTAAACCATTTTTCATCAACCAAAAATTAGTGTATGTTTATTGGGCCTACAGTTGTAGCCCATTAATCACATCATACTCGATATCACTAGAAGTCCTTTTGATATACTATCCATGTCCTCATTATTTTTCCCCAATTGACTTCACGGTGTTTGAGACGCGTGTAAATACGTAAGCATCTCGAGTTGTTTAATCGCAAAAATTATTACAACTTTAATCGCAAAAATTATAACAATTAGAAGAATCAAACTATTATCTATTATGTTCTCCATCTCTTATTAAAATGCAAATTCCCGAAAACCAATTTCATTTGCATATTTTGAAATAGATAAATACACTATACGATAAATAATTATCTACTTGATTCTCAATTTATTCCCTAATTTATTCATGATTTTTGTAAATTACCATTTAACATATCTCAAATCATGCAATGCACGACAAAATTTTGACACTTCAAGATGGTTATAAATATAGTCAATTACTTGAAATTAATAATGGAATTTTTATAAGCGGTAAAAAATAGTCAAATAATTCAAGATCATTTTTTTTATACATTCCATATTAATTTTAGGGTGAATTGGTAGTTTGTCAGAAAATCCGGTGACATGATTTATCGGAAAGATAGGGAAAAAAACGTGTGCGTCGAGATCTACATTAAAGGAAATATGCCAAAAGAAACTTTCTATTCTCGGATTGTTTTTATTCATGTACTATATCCAAAAAGAACAAAATACATGAACATTTTGCAAAGACATTTTATTGTAAAGGCTACACATACACAGGGTGTATGTGGGCTCAACATACACCTGTGATATGTCAAGATTTTATTGATTAACATAAATTTTTTTTTCTTTTTTTTCTTTTTTTTTTACAATAGCTAAACCGCAATTAAGTATTAGCAAAAGAAACTGACAGGATAAAGTCGTATCACCTAATCAAAAGTAATTCCTAAAACCACTAACTAAAATAGATAGGGAAGTAGGGTCGAATTCACAGGGAAACGAGTCTTTTTATTCCTAATTAATTAATATAGTCTAGATTATCAAGTAACTAAATTATAGATGTGATAAATTAAACTAAGGGAGATGAAAGTAGGGAGAAATCAATTAATAAAAGCCTAAGGTATAGGTTCACCAATAAATAATATTTCAGGGTAAAACACAATAATCAATCATCAATGCATCAATTAATCAGATCATAAAGGGCTTTCGCTACGTATTACAATCACATAATTAATCTACCGGTATTAAATTGCATCTGTCGAATCTTGACTTAACCATTTATAAATTAACCTGCCTATTGAAACTAAGCCTAAACATCAATTCTCATATGTCAAATCTCGAATCAATATTGCTAAACTCATACAATTAAACTAGGCTTAATCTAATTGCATAGCATTAAATCAATCAATAGGAAATTAATCAAGCATTGACAATCAACAACAATAAATTACCCCTTCATATTACTTATGGATCCCCACAAACCCTAGAAAGAAAACTACTCATACATAATTAAATCTAAACTAATCAGAGCAAATAAACAAGACATGATGAATTAAAGAAATTAAAATACTGAAAATAATAAAGAAAAAATCGTTACCAAAGTTAACGGAAATTATGAATTGAATTAAAGAACAAAGTTGTAGAGAGAGAAACAAGAGAGAAGTTTAAGCTATAAAACTAATTAGAGAGAGAAAAGCTAAGAGAAGAGGTAATTGTGTCAAAACAACTAAAAACGTATTTATACAAAACATCAAAATCCTAATTAAAATCTAAGTAAAGAAAACGCCGAAAATAATCCTCCAAGACACGCGCCCGGTTGGGCGAGGCACCGCCCGGGCAGGCTTGCCTTTTTCACTCTTGAGGTAACTCTCGCGCCCGGCGGGCGCGAGATAGGGCAAGATATGTTGCAACGTTGGTCTTCTGCCCTGCTTGGTCGGGCGCGCCTAAGGTAAGGTGGTTGACCGAGCCAGACTAACTTGGGCACCGTTGGACTCTCGTTTGGGCTATTAACTTCGGCCCAAACTAAATTTCCTCCTTGGGGCTTTAATCACTCGGCCCAATGCCTCGGTATCTTCAAAGTCGAGCCCTAAATCACCAGTTTGATGACTCTAACCGGCCTTGTGCTACGAAAGATGGTCGTGCTCTTCCAATGCTCGTAGTTGCTCCAAATAATCCCGGAAAAATGCTCCAAGTGCATAATTTCCTACAAAACTCAACCAAAAATACGAAAACACTGGAAAGCACAAATTAGTAATAAAAGTGGCTCTAAAGAGCCAAAAACACTACTAATTATGACCGAGGGATGGGGGTAAATCACTATATAAAATAGACATATCATAAACCAAATTAAGTCTACAGAAGTTAGCTACTTGGTGTGCCCTTTGTACTTGTTGCCTATCTACCTTTCTGATGCAGCATGCCTCAAACTGACCTACTCTTTCCTTGATATTCTGCAAAGTCCATCTATTAGTAACAATGTTCTCTGTATTCGTGTTCAAATTTGTTATCAAGGTAGCACAATCCGTATAAACTTCAATCCTCTTAAAGCCTTTTGCCCAGATAAACGCCCCCAAGCAAGCCCTTACTTCTGCACAAAAGGCTAATTCTGCAATCCCGTAGCTGCCCCCTCCATCATAAACTCTATCCCTGTTGTTTCTAGAAAAAACCCAGCCAATCCCTATTTGCTTTGTCACTACTAGAAAACAGGCAAATAGCGACGGACTGGTTCTGACGGACACATAATTCCGTCGGATATTTCCGACGAATTTAACAATTTCCGACGGAATATAAATTCGTCGGAATATTTGTACTTTATGACGGATTTTCCATCGGAATTTACCTTTTCCGACGGATAATCATTCCATCGGAAATTTTCGACGAAATATAATTTTTTTTAAAAAAAATAAAAAAAACACCTTAAGAAAACCCTAAAATCCTATTCTCATTTCCGCCTCTTTCCCCTTCTCCCTCTGTCTTTCCTCTTTCCCCCTCTCTTTCCTCTCTCCTCTCCTTCTCTCTTCGTTCTCTGCTATCTCATATGTCGTTCTCCTTCTCTTTCATCTTCTGCTCTCTCCTCTTCTTTCTACTTTTCTTTCATCTTGTCTTTCTTCCTCTACATTCTCCTTCTCTCTCCTCTTCGTTCTCCTTCCCCGTTTTCCTTCTCTCTCCTCTTCATAGTCAAAACGAAGATCTAGAGTCTTCATGGTCGAATTTGACCGTTTTAAACCAAATTCGAGGTGAAATTTAAGGGTATTTTTAATTTTCTTTCTTTTTTTTGAATTTTAATAAATTCATTTAAGTGATATGATTTCTGGTAATTTTCGTGCTTGTTTTGGTAAATTTCATTATTTTTGGTAAATTTTGGTGGTGGTGGTGGTTTCGGTTTGGCGTGGGTGGGGTTTGGTTAGGTTGGTTTCAGTTTGGTGTGGGTGGGGTTTGGTTAGGTTGGTTTCAGTTTGGTGTGGGTGGGGTTTGGTTGGGTTGGTTTCGGTTGTGGGTTAAGTTAATGGTGGTGGTGGTGGTGGGTTGTCGGTTTGTTGTGGGTTTGGGTGGTTAATCTGGGTTGGTGGGGGGGGGGGGGTTTGGTGGTAGATCTGGGTTGGTGACGGGTTTTGTGGTGGATTTTTTTGGAGGATCTAGGTTGGAGGGGGTTTTGGTGGTGGTAGAGTGAATTTAAGTGGTGGTGGGTGGTCAATTGCGATGGTGGTGGGGCTTAAGAGAAGAGGAGGTACGGTTTAGGGGTGGGGCTGTTTTTTTTCCTTTACTTTTCCGATGGAAATTCCGTCGAAAATTTTTGACGGAATACTATTCCGTCGGAAATTTCAGACGGATTTTTCTGGGCTGGAAAATTTCTTACGACACGTGAATTCCGACGGAATTTCTGTTGGAAAAGTGTTTCCAACAAAAGACGGAAAAGGTCGATTTTCCTACAAAGGGTTTTCCGACGACTTTCGTTAGAATCACATTTTCCGACAGAAAACAGGTGTTTTTGAGAGATTTTTTCGGTCGAAAAACAACAGTTTTCTAGTAGTGTGCGTTCTTATCCCATGAGCCATCAATTTTTATAAGGCAATCATAAACCCCAAAATTATCCTTTCCCAGATTAGCTACTAGGAACCCAGGAGGGTAAAGAGGGTCATGGCTTCTAATGCAGTCTTCATTTGTTGTCTCAAAACATTGTAGATATTGCCTACCAAGCTGTGTGTTTCTTCTAACCATAGCCACATTCCCTTCTTCCTGTCTAAAAACTCTGCCATTCCTAGTCACCCATAAACCACAAAGTAATCACTAGAGTCTTGATATGCTCACTAAAGATGTCATCCTTTCTATATAACATCAGGATCTGATTTTGAATTCATTCCTTTAAAGGAATATCATCATTAAAATTCACATTTTTAACCATATTACTATTACCCCAAGTTTCCTTTGCAATATCACAAAATCTAAAGATATGTTGTGTTGTTTCTTCCTCCCCACAATAATCACAAGAAGTGTTCGATCAAGTTCACTCCTCTAGATGATAAGTTAAATTTTGCAGCTATTCCACCAGGGTACAATTTCCATAAGAAAATTTTCCATTTTTGAGGTAGATTCAAGCGCCATAGGATTTTGATAAAACGACCGTATTCCTCAGAAGTTATATTATTGTCCTGCTCTCTATCTCTTAGGTATTTGTACCCTGATTTAATTGTAAATTTACCTACCGAGTTGTGCTTATAATACAAATTGTCTTACTACTCCGAGTTTGGTAGCTCCATGGCTACAATTTCTCTAGCATCCCTAGCCTCAAACCACTTTGCGACTTCTACTCTCTTCCAACTTATATTGCTAGGATTAATTAGATCTAAAACTTTTAAGTTCCTCGCACTTGCTAAAGTATAGTGACTTTTAACCTCTGGTGTTTTACCATTCATCCATGCTTCTGTAGCTACTGCAACTTTGTTCCCTCGACCAATTTTCCACGCAAAACCATTTCTAAATATGGTTGCTACTTTATGTAGTCCTCTTCTACCCCACGAGATTGCACCATTGCCTCTAAAGTTTTGCCCATCCAAACTTGAGAGATTAGTGCCCTGCATGTGATTTGTACACCTTTGCTACAATCAATTGCGGGTTGAGTGAATTCTTAGAGCTTGTTTGAAAAGCAGCGTCATATTTAGTTGCTCTGCTCCCCTAATTCCTAAACCCCCTTCTATTTTTGAGGCTTGAACGATGCTTCTTTTAACCCAATGCATTCCCTTATCCTCACCATTTCCCTACCAGAATCTAGCTATCATAGAATCAATTCTATTTGTGATCGAAACTAGGAGTTTAAGGCACTTCATCACATGAGCTGCAATACTCAAAAGAACTGTGTTGATAAGCACCAGTTTTGCCCCTTGAGCCAAGTTCATAGTACTCCAAGACTTGATTTTCTTTGAAATAGTGTCGACTAAGTAAGAAAAAATCATACTTTTTTCCCCACATATCCACAGGGACCCCCAAATGCTTGCCAAAGCACTGAACTTGAGATACTCCTAAAATGTTCTTCACATTATCCGCAATATCATCCCCACTATGTGGTGACAGCTTAACAAACGATTTATGTAGGTTCAGTTGCTGCCTCGAAGCTTCCCTAAACCTCTCAAGTATGTCTTTTACTGTAAGAGTTGACTGTTTAGAGGCTTCGAAGAATATCATTGTGTCATCTGCAAAAAACAAGTGCGTAATTGAGGGAACTCTTCTTGACACCTTAATACCTTTAAGGCAATTTATGTCATATGCAAGTGTGAGAATACGAGATAAGATATCCATACAAATGAGTAAAGATAGGGGGAGAGAGGATCTCCCTGTCTAAGGCCACAATTTGGTTTGAAAGCTTTTGTAGTTTGCCTATTCACCAAAGCCTTATACGAAACTGTAGTTATACATCGTGATATCATTAGTATCTATTTCGATGTAAACCCATAAGCCTCTAGCACCTTCAGCAGAAAGTTCCACTTTACTCTACCGTGATTTTTAATGCTGCTAGCTTTGAAGTCTACCGAGTGTTAATAGTATGCAAGAGCTCATGGCTGAGAAGGATGTTATCTTCCATGTGTCTCCCCAGAATGAAGGCATTTTGATAATCTAAAATCAAATTTGGTAGAAGTCCCTTCACTCTATTCACTAAACACTTCGAAATACATTGTGTTACACAGGTTTATAGGACAGAATTGGGCAGCATATTCTGGTGCCTTAATCTTGGGTATCATGACTACAAGGATTGATTCCATGTCTTAAGTAAGAAACTCGAGTTACAAAAATCTTTTACACTTCTTACCACATCTTCTCCCACCAGTTGCTAATGGTTCTGAAAAAATTCTTCAATTATGCCATCAGGACCTGGTAATTTTGCCGCTTGGAAGGAAAACATGGCTGATTTGATTTCTTCATAAGATAGCGGTGCATCTAAGCTTTGCTTATCAACTGCAGAGAGGGTAGGAAGTTCTAGTTGGTTCAGAATAGAATCCACCTTGCTTTCTCTGTCATCAAGATGGGTAGGTTGTAATACTTCTTTCAGAGAGGAAACAATCTGCTCAGCCACTTGCGCTTGCCCTTCCACCCATACATGTTCATTGTTCTTAATCATAGTTATCTCATTTCTTTTTTTCCTTTGCGGGCTTCACCCTACTATACATCATCTTTGTTGGATAGTCACCAAATTTAATCCAGTTTTGCATCATACGCTGCTGCCAATAACCAAATTGTAAGTCACAGTTCGTCATGACTCCCTTCAACCTATTCATGTATGCATTCCCGTCTTCACTAGTTATAACTAATGCTCCTAGTTGCTGCAACTTATTGGTTATTTGCTTCCAGTTTATGCCCCAAATTTTCTTATGTAGAAGACACCATTTATGCAGTTTTGTTCTGACCATCCTTAGTTTATGAGAAAGGATGTAATTTGCAGACCCTTGTGCACTATGTTCCCAGCATTGCTTGATTATGTCAACTATCTCCGAAATGCAAAGGCACCATTTCTCAATTTGGTAAGGTCTATTCGAGCCTATAAACCCTACCAAAGTGTTGTAAGTTATTGCAGCATAGTTAGAAACTATAATTGGTTCATTTGTTATTCTTCCTTCTAGAAGAACTTCGAACCATTGTCATGAAACATATGCTCGATCCAATCTTTCCATCACCAAATCCTCCCCATCCCTTTTGTTACTCCATGTGAATCTCAGCCTAGAGAATGGGACTTGTAACACATTGCCTTGTAATCTCCAATCTAAGAAATCTTCAGCTCCCCTAATAAAAGGAGTGGTTAGGATAAGTAAGTTGTAAATCGAGCAAAGTATGCCAAACTTCTACTCTATTCTCAATTCTAGGCTCTCCGTAAACGAAAAAGGGTATACTTCATATCATCATTTAATTCAACGATTTTACAAACAATTATATTTTTAGAAGCAAAATCACAAGCAACACTAGCATTAACCCATCCTAGAACTAGCATGCCCACTCTAGCCCCATTCGCATCTACTCCACAACAAAAAGAGGGGTAACAAGATCTAAATTTAGGGAGAAGATCATTCGTACACATTTTAGTCTTTAAAATAAACATAAAAGAAGGAACCTTACTTTTAATGAGCCACACTAGATATGGGAGTTTCGGGGAGTGTGGATTGTTTAAACCTAGAGAATTCCAGGAGATGAACTTCATTTAAGTGTTGGGAGCTGATCTGGTTCAGCCACCTCACCCTTTTGAAAATCTGGGATTGAGTTTAAGATGCCACGTTGGACATCACAATCCATATCATCCGTTGCTTCCACCATTGCCGAGTTGACTTCTTCACTTCTAAGTCTTTTGTTGCCACGATCTTGTGTGTAATACCTTGTATTTTTGAAATGTATTTTCTAATTAATTAATTAATATTTTCTAAAAAGGGTATTTTAACTAATTTATTTTACTATTTGAATTTTTTAGAGCCAAAATGATATTTGAATCTTGGCGCCAAAAGTATTTTAAAACTCAATTATTATTTTGGATTTTGGATAAGATTTATTATCCATTTATTTTATTTAAAAACCGGATTATTTATATATATTCCGGATATTTTAATCAAATAAAATTATATTTTATTATTTATTTAAGATGCCCGAAAATTCCTAATTTAATGACTATATTTTCGGATTTTCTATGTATAGAATATCTGATTTTCTTAGTTATTTTATTTAGTGAATAATTGGTATTTTATTAATTAATTATTTTATACAATAAATATTATTTACACAATTATTTTTAATTCCTTAAAACTAGCAAATTAATTTCCTAAATATCTAAAGGGAGGTCCGAAAATATGAGCTTAGGAAAGCTCAAATTTTCGGCCACCATGATGGATTTTTGGGTGATTTATTTGGTAAATTGAATTTTTAATTATCTCCTTAAAATCTCTTATTTTCCTTAATTTTATTTCTCCATCTCCTAAATATTTTATCATCTTATTTTCCTACCTTATATCTTCCTTAATTATTCCCCAAGTAATCACTTTTGCCATATTATTTTTGTATGACAACACACTTTCCTTAAATAAATTATTCTTAGTTACCTTAATATTAAACTTTCCATAATTCTTTAACTCTCTTCTCCAAGTAATTTTCTTAATTCTTTTTACCATAATTCATCCTACATTTTCCTACCATAATTATTTCATTCATGAGCCTATAAATGCCCCTTCATACCTCTCATATTCTTCACACAAAAACTTAATTCTCTTCTTCTCTCTTATTCTTCTCTACCTTAAACCTTTTCATACTTTTCTTTCTACTCTTTTCTTACATAATCAGCCCGTACACATTGGAAGCCAATTTTCGGGCACTTCTGGTCAGTTTTTGGGGTTTTAATGTTTCACGAAAGATTGTTTCTCTCGAAAAATCCTTGAGGTTAGGCTCAAGAATCACCCAATTCGAAGTTATATTGAAGGAGTTATGGCCTTTGCAAGTTCTGCCTCTTCTTTCCAACGAAAATTCAATTCTCTTTAATCCTATTCTTTTATCTTTTTCATGGTTAGTTTTCTAAAATACAAATACCTATTTTAAAGCTATAATTTTATATTAAAGTATTATTTTAAAAGAGTTTTATAGTCCATGCACATTAGATTTGAATTTATGTTGTGATAACCTTATGGTTATGTTATTTGAAAGGTGTATTCGTGATTGAACTTTGAAAGTGCGAAGTGTTGATTGATATTCGGAATCAAGGTACGTTTAGGTGGTTAGATATCTTTGAAAGTGATTGATTTGAATAACATGTTTTGAATGATTTTATGATGATTGAATTAAATTGATTTGAATTATGATTTATGAAATAAATTATGTTTGGAGGTATTGATTTTAATATTTGTTTTAATAGAAGTATTTTAGAATGATTGAGTTTTAAATTGTGTTTTGAATTACTTATCATGTTTAAATAAAGGAATTGATTTGAAAAGTTTGTTGAATTAAATAAAAGGGTTTTCAGAGGAAGAGTTATTGGTTTTGAAAAGTTATTAATATGAGATTTTATTCTCAAGTATTTATTAAAAGGTTGATTTTGAAAGCATGATTTAATTGGATAAAAAGGAGTTTTGATTTAACCTATTATAAAGGTTTATTTTATTTAAGGAGGAATTATTGAATTAAAGCTTTACAAGTATGTTAGTAATCCCACTATGCGGATTTGGTTGATAAGGCCTTAAACTTTGTATGACCCGGTCTTTCCTCAAGAATAGCCTTGTAATATAAGGAGACCAGCTTGGGGGGTGTGCACACTTGGGTGAGGAATTTGGATATTTAAAGGAATTGGATTTAAAAAGGAATTGGTTCTATTAATGATTATTGAATTATTGGAATGGTTTGAAATATTGGAATTGGTTTTAAATCATGGATTGGAATTATTGGTTTAATTATTGGAATTGGTTTTAAAAGCATTTTTGCGAATAAAATTGAGTTTACATTATCTTGCACTTATCGTACTTAGCATATTTTGCTAATCCGTATTTCTTATTTGTTTTGGTTCGCCCTGTTTATCGTAATGGTAAGCAGTGTTGACTATTTTTAGGTGGAGTCATGAATGAGCATATGGGAGTCCCATGATTTGCTTTACTTAGTTTAGGAATGTTGGTCTTGTCTTTATTTTGAATACTCATAACAATGTTACTATTTTTATAAGTATTAATATAAGAAAGTTGAGTTTTCCGCTGTAAGTTATGTTATTAAGTTAAGTATTTGAGTAGCCTTGCGTAATCACGCGGCGGTAACACTCCTAAGTCTATTTCTACGATATAATTATACGTATTATACTAGTATTTCCGTAGAGGGAGATTTGGGGGTGTTACATTGTGAGTTGGTTTGCATTTCTTCTCGCTTCTTTTTCCCATTTCTGTTTATATCTTCACCCACACAAACACCCCAATCCCTTGCCATATCAACATCAGAAATTGCTTTGGATTTGAATCTTCTAGCTCTAGTTTTATCTTTGAGCTGAAACCCCCCTTTTCGACCCACCCATTCAGTGTCTTCAATCTTTTGCGGCCCACCCAATTAAAATCCGAGTCCCTTTTGAAAGGAATGGTGTCCTTCGAACAAGTGTATTATTCCGATAGAGGGTTCGGAATTATTAGAAAGCTAATTATTCAGTGAGGTCAAGTGATCGGAATGCCTGGGTGGAGGTCGCTTCCGATCAGTAATATTAATGTATAATTAATATTACAGCTTAATCTAGACTGAACCCTTCGGGTCACACCCAAGAAACTAACGAACCGATGCGATGAATTAATTTGGAAGGAATTAATGAGTCGCCCGAGTATTGTGAACAAAGACATCGGATTTTGAGCTTAGAGCGTCGGGATCGGATCTTAAAAGTCAAGCCAAAATTTAAGAATTAGCGAGACGGGAAAATGCTTCAAGTAAAAAGTAAAAACCCTAGTCGCGCGAAAGGCTAGGGAAGCGCGCCAAATAGAAGTGCGCCACGTGGCAGCCACCATGTGGCAGCGGGGCGCGGGCCAAAAGGTGGTGGCCCAACCGAACCTAACTTGGGGCTCAAGGTTGGGTGCCACATGGTTAGATCACAATGCATGTGAGTTACCTCGAGGAGCAAGTGAGGAAGTGGTCCTCACCTAACCATGTGACACTTATTACTTTGTTATTCCTTGGTTTATTTAACTAAGGATTCAATTCAACATTCTTTCCATGTGGGTTCTTTTTGTGAAAAAGTCCCACATTGAAAGATGAGTGGAATTCACAAGGAAGTAATCCTTATAAATAACTAAGGCATACCTTGGGATTGTTCACTTGAGTAAGGTGTTGAAAAAGGTATCTCCATTGAGAAAACCTTTGAACACATATAATTACTCGGGTTTAGGTCGGGCTTAGCTAACTCCTAAGAATTGGACCATTTTTGGTGCTCAGGTTGCGGGTGGACTTCGTTGGAGGTCCTCGTGTGAGCGGGGCTTAGAGCTTTTGAAGTAAGAGCTCTTTAGTGAGCGAAGCATGTACCAAAGGTATTAATCTCTTTCTTAATCTTGTTGTTTAAGTTAATTATGCTTTATGGTTATAATTATTGTGAGTGTGGTCTTGGCTCGGATTTTCTTCCGTGATGAGTCGGACTCATCGAAACCCAACACCTTTCCCTTTCATTAAAATCACTTTCAGAGCAGGTTTTCCTTCCAATACGACTTCTCTTCTTTTTGTACCCTCATTGTATCATAGATGAGTTTGAGAATTCTTGCAGATCAATTGATTTGAAAGGAGAAATTAGAGTGTTCGGAGGTGCACATTCAGTAAGTGGAAAATTATGTAGTTCAAGCTCAAATAGTTTTGGTTTAAAACCTACCAAATCTAGTCTTCTATGACTTTCACAATCCGGATCTCTTAGTGAATCTTTAAATTCCTTTAAGAGGGAGACTGATCGTGCCATTCTTCTTTAGGCTTCTATTGTGTACCTGTCCCTAGATTGTAAGTTCCTTTCTAATTGTTGCACACTTGGATCAGTAGTTATAGAGAATAGAGAATTTCCCCTGTTTTGATCATTCTCGTCCCTGAAGCTCGTGGGTGGTAACATCTTGCAACAGCCTAGACCTTCCATGATTCACCTCAGCCAGTTCTTAGAAAGGTGTGGGCTCCTAATCGACAATACCCAATGACTCAAAGAGAGTAGTTGGTTTTTCTCTAATTCCTCGAGAAGATTCACTAACTTCATATGTAGGCTTATGCACATTAAGGCCCAAAGAAAGATTGGTTCTCTCGTTGCTCATCTGAGCAATTCGATTACCAGAAGGCCTGTTGCTTCTTTCTCTAGTAAGAGTCCCTGTTCTAGCTCCCAACATATAAACAATAACCCCAAATTGTTCTCTATCCGCAATGCTAAAAAAAATTAGATGAGGCTGGCTGCATACCTCGATTCATTAGTCCATCACTAGAGAAACCTGAGTTTGTAGTAGAGTGCATTGGCTGGGACACCTCTTCCATCTCCTGATCCATTGGACTTTTCGATCGTCTTTGTCTTGGTGGATATTACTCAGCATATGGATCCCCTAGTTAGCCTAGTCTTTTACAAGGAGAATGCCTGAGAACCGGAACATAGTTACTTGTGTGAGTTTATTCCTCACTCGTACCACTTATGTATTCATCCATGAATTCCTTTAATCCTCAGAAGAATTGCTCAGAGTCGCTATCTGAAGACATAACATATCCCCTGTCTCTTTCCCACATTTGCCTTTATTCCCACATTGGCATATCTTCAGGTTCGTCATAGATTCTCATTCTCGGGTTAACACCTGAGTTTCTGTACCTATATCTGTTTGGTAACCCTTCTATAAAATTCGTGTAGAAAGGGTAATTCTAGGTCCATAGATGATGCGGGAGCATCCTTGAAACATACAAATTATATGGCTATACGATTCTTTTAGTGGCATTTAAGGCTCAATCAACATTTTGGATGAATTCTTTTTGTTATGATGTGGTTTAGGTGAATAAGAGCAAACTTTGTGTCTTAATTTAAGTGATATGATTTCTTATTTGGAATAAAATATTATTCCAAATAAGAAATCATGTTAGGATACGATTTTATGATAAAGTTTTATTTGGAATAAAATATTATTTTATGAAAAATACGATTTCAGTTTCATACAGACTTTACAAATCGATTTTGATTCATATGTGGACTCTGTGTTGAAAGCACGTGGAAATCCAGGCTGTCGCCACGCGACAAACCCTGTCGCCTGGCGACAAGGTCGTTTTGCAGCGACAGAGTGGAGTTTTATTCCTTATCAAATTCTACCTATTTCCGGACTGTTTTCTTATAAATAGGGTCCTAAACCTCCGTTTTCAGTCATCAACAATCTACAATCAATCATCTCTCTCAAAAGCTAGAAGCTTTCTCTCTCTATTCTTTTTCTAAACCTTCCCTCTCACAAAATTCCGCATTCACAAGATCTAGACACACCTAGCCGAGTTCGAAGTTGCCTTCGCCCTAGACGTGAAAGGTTATAATTTATGAGGGTTTGGTCCCAAATCTCTATTTTAATTATTTAATTTAATTGTTTGATTTTATATTTTCCTTGAAGTTACTAACGCGTGTATTTTGTTATTAGAAATAGGCACGAGGCATCAAAGCATGTAATCTTATTGCTATATTCTTGTAGAAAGCATGTTTAAATTTGTTTAATTCCTAGTATCATGTTAGGATGTCTTTATTGCTTTCTAGTATCATGTTTAGGGTGCCTTTTTACTCTTTTCTAATATCATGTTAGTATCATGTTAGGGCTAAAGCTTTGATCTTTAATGCTTAGTGACATGTTAGGGTTTGTTATTAATCTTGTTAGTATCATGCCTAGGATCTTGCTATTATATTTAAGCTTTATTATTAACATGATTATAATGATTGTTATGATGATTATTATGTTGCTTGATATATATTATTATTGTTATTGCTTGATCACGCCTTTTATGCATGTTTAAAGGGAATTTTTACTTGTAATCACGCTTAATAAGATAATTAATAACTTTGTTTAGGGTTAATTTGATTATAATTCAAGTGATCGCCAATAATAGTTTTATTTGTGCATTAAGTTCAACCAACATAGATAAACAGGTTTAGGGTTAATCTGTTGATTGCATGCTAGTCAGAAAGCGCACATGAATACGAGAAGAATAAAGTAGAGGCCTATTATTAAGGCAGGTTCAATCTCTTTTAGGTTGGATTTGTACCTTCATCCCCGAACCCTATTTGGTTCAAGACCTTTTGGAGTTGACGATCTCCTGATCGTTAAGGGGTGTAATCTTCACCTTGTGAACGGTTTACAAGTTCCTAAAACTTGTTGGCGACTCTTTTGCTTTAGCTTCCTTCCCTTTGGACGCCACCATACTTAAGTGTATGATCACAGTGGGGTTCAAGTCTGGGTTAATGCTTGAAATATTCCCTACAATAGGCGGCTGCCTAGAACTTGGAATGTAGACAACTTGAAAAAGTACTACTTCTGAGACTTGTAAATTTTTGTAAATAAAAAGCCCATCAATTAAAAGTTGCTTTTTGTTTCCAATTGCTTTGTATATACATGCGCAACAATCTACTACCAACTGTGGAAATCACAGATGGTCTATTGATTAAATAAGCTAGGATAAATACCTAGCGGTTAACCTGAAATTGAGGCCAATGGCCGGATGCAAATTTATTTTATAAATTCGTCTGCTCCAATATGAGTATGGCGTCCGGCGACGCCCCTCCGGGTGTTATCGTCGCAGAGGGCATTCTATCGTTTTCTCTACCAGCATATACAAACGGTAAAGATTGAACGACCTAATTGGTTAACTCATAGTTGTCTGACTAAAATAGTCTAAAAGAATTATTAAGCTTAAAACCGGATGTCAAGTGACATCAGCCGGTTTATTACTGAAGTTCTGTGTTAGACTATTCAACGAAGTTGTACCAGTCACCCCAATGGGGCAGGCGAACAAGGTGCAATGGATTGCAGGCACCCCAGACGGCTTTTAAGTCATCTGATGACCATCAAGCAGGCCAACAATATGTTTCCTATTTCATTAACTGCCAGGCGGCAAGTTCCCGTCTGGCTCACAAAGAAATGAAATGCGAATGCAACGAAAAGGGGAAATAAGGCTTTGATCTAGCCTATTCCCCGGTTGGGTAAAACGGCTACTTATTGATTTTGTGGACGGTTGTGTATTTGGTTTAGGGCAATCACTACTGTGATTGATTGACTTAGGAACGTTCCATACTCTTTAAAGTATCAAACATTCCAAATTAAATCAATTAAAGAAGTACTGAAACCAACCACATAGCCGCCAGGGGCAAGAATAGCCGGTACACTATTTGAATTGCTGAATTGCCGCATGCTCTAAAAAGTTGGCAAAAATTCAAAAATAAAAATCAAATTTGCAGAATTTAAGTGCAAAAATTGAAACAAAATCAGCAAATTCAGCAAGCCGACTCAGTCGGCAAACTTCATTCAAGTCGGTAAAAACCGGATAGTAGTGTTAACCGAATAACATCCGGGACAAAGAAAATAAAAATTGTCACCCGACTCCTTAGTCAGAAAAAATATACAAAAACTCGGCACGCAGGCCGGAAAAGCTAAAAATTTGGCATACTGTCGCAGAAAATTCAAGGCCGGGCCGCCTGGTTCTCCTCTTTGGGATTCTCCCCATCAGATTGGAGTTCAATAGCTTCGGGAAGCTCCTTGGCAGGCTCCTCAAGCTCTCTGTTTGCCCAGGCCTCGAAGTACTCGGGCTCCGGCTCTCCTTTCTCTCTTAAACACACTACATTTTCAGCATATTGAAAAGCCAGAGCCCACATACCATAGTCCTTGTTGGGGTAGAGAGCATTCCAGGCGATCTTCATACGGGCGTCAGAGTCCGCTTTATTTTCAGCAATCAGGTGGTCTTGCTCCGCCTCGATTATTGCCTTGATATTCATTTGGACTCGCTCCGCATCCTTCTTCAGCTTCTCAACCTCTGCCTTGAGATTTACATTCTCCCGGGAGGGACCCTACAAGGCCTTGAGGTCTTCCTCCGCCTTCTTGAGGTTGGTTTTAGCCGTGTTGGCCTTCTCCTTGGCCTCATCCAGGGCTTTTTGAAGACCCCTAATCTGATCCGCCTATTGCATCAATTCGGCTTTAGTTTCATGTTCATTAATTGTACATTGATATTCAACAACATTTTAAGAATCCCTAGCTGATCTAGTGGCTCTCTTTACCTCCTCCCTCTTCCGGGCATATGGCCATTTGAGTCCATCAACCCTGAGCATGGCCTGCAGACACAAACGGTGTCAATCATGCGGGATATATTGTACTTAGTTCTAGAAAAGGGGAATTAGGTATATCTCAAACAGAAGTGGAGTGATCCGTTCAACATTGAACGTCTCAATGCCCGGGATGGCATCCTTCTCCTTCTTGGGGACGACCGCCAGCATGGACCGGGCATGCGCTTGGACGTTCGGCCATTGGGGGGATTGATCTGCACCATATGTGAAAGGGGGTGAGTGAGCTATATAGGCGGCACCAGCTTGATGCCGGCTGTCGGACGAAGAAGTCTGTTGAGAGTGAGATTTCACTCGCAACGGCCATCCCAGCTCAGGCGGAGATTCGAAGGGATTGTATTTACCTTCAGGAGCTTGTGGGATTGCACCATCCACAAGCGTAGAGAGGCCAGATGGGACCATATCAAAGCCCACTCCAAAGCCTCTGATGGTAACATTTCTCCCCCCGATGCGGAGGCGGTTCCTCTCAGAAGAGCCTTCGGGGCCCGTCTTACCTGAAGCCGCTTTGGCGGACTTTATAGGCTTGGTTGGGGTGGAGGCGATCTCATCCCGTCCCCGTTTGAATAGGTTCTTAGTAAAGGACCTAGGTGCCTCTCTACCCTGCAATTAAAGAAGTATTAAATATACAACTGGCAATGCATGTTGGAAAAACAGTGCAAGGAGCTAGACGGTTCTTTACCTAAGCCTTCAGCTTGGCGGCCTTAGCCTCCGCTAGGTCACTCCAGATTTGTGCAGAGGACCGCTTGGGATTCTTCTCGTTAGCTACCATGTTCAAAGCTTCTTCTACAAAAATAATGAACACATGATTAGTGCAAAATCATAATTGGCTAACAATAGTACAAGCGGAATTAAACCGGATGTATATCAAACATACGCTTTGGAAACATCGTGCTAAGCCCACAGGCAAATAAGAACGCCTCATCTCTAAACCATGCACACATGGGAATCCAATTATTAGGGACCTTTATTATGTCCCCGGTTGAGAGTGTCTCCGGATGGAGCTCAAAAAATTTGGTTTCCATGATAGCGTCATAGTCATCCCCTGGGATCCGGGGAAGGGCACATTTGCGCCTAGTAGGTCTGGCTTTTTATTGTACCGGCGCAGCTCTCGGTTCTCTCGATGGGTTGGGGCAGACAGCTGGTAGAAACGGGTCTTCCAACCGTCATATTTGGACACCTTGTCCAATGTCATTTGATACTGAGGGAGGGTGGTCAAGGTGTACCACGCCCTCCAACCGCCTGGGTTGCGGTTGAGATAGTGCATGTGTGCAAAAGCCTCCCAGCTGGGATTCAAGTTTTGCATCTCACAGGCAGCAACATACCCCAGAATGTTAGCCCATGAATTTGGGGAGAGTTGCCAGACGCCAAGGCCATAACCCCTGAGTATGGCTCTCACAGCATTGTGAAGCGGGAACCAGAGGTCTGCTAGGAATGCCGCCTCATAGCATCCAAAGTAGGCATCGGCATTCTCCTGGTCATCTTTCCAAGAGATAGTGCCTAGCTTAGGCGGCACCTGGATAGTATATCCATTTCCCAAGGGCCGCTTCTTTACAAAGTTTCAATGCCCTTTAGCATTGTCCGCCTGTCTCTGGCGGAGATATGGATCTGAAAGGGATCATCCTTTACTTCCCATTTTTTCCTCTCTTCAGCCTCACTATCCTCAAGCGGGGAAAGAGGGGCATCACTATCATCCTCGGGGCTAGACCCTGAGGCGGAGCTTTCACCGTCTCCCTCGTCGCTGGCTGACCCCGATGCAGACTCTTCCCCGTCTCTATCTTCGGGGCCAGCTTTATCAAGGTCCATTTGGGAGAACGACTCCCTCTCCGTCTCTACCCTCACCGTATAAGATTGTGTCACTTGGGGTTCTAAGAATCCTAGATGGGGAATATTCTCCTAAGCCTTCATTGCTCTCTGACCCCTCAACCGGGGTTACCTCATCAGTCGACACTTCCAAAGTACTGTCTCTTTGACGCCGTCTGGTGGCTGTCTGTTTAGTTCTAGCCATTGTGTCCTGCACAGACACATAAATGGTCGGTTGAGGAGTACAAAATTGCTCCATGCACCCAGAGCCGGCACTCCCAGTCTTAGACTCAGCCGTACCAGGAGACCGGCTGACTACTGACCTAGGGCGTGCCGTGTGTGTTGGTGATGAGTCCATTTATTGAATGAATTGAAGCAAATGTAAATGAGCTGAAGGGGGGTAGAGGCAGTACCTTACGTTTGTCTCTGAAAGGGGGCAAATGGTGATGACTGACTGAGAAGCTGCTGGAGTTGACTTTGCTTTCTTGGGGCACAGGCGGAAAATGAGCAGAGCTTGTGTTCACACACGGACGGACGACAGACTCTCTCTCTCTAGAATTGGTGATTTTATCTCTCTAAAATGTTTTGGAAACGTCCAAAATGAGGGGGATAAATCGTGTATTTATAGAGGGGTAAAAAATAGGGGCATCTTGGTAATTTCCCCGGAATGTGAAAGGTTAAACTTTCACAGTAAAAAAAAAATTATTACTATTTCCTATGGCTGTGTGACATGTGTCACAGATGCCACGTGGCGCGCCACGTCACATCTGTGAGGGGCAAATGTTTTGGGTAATTTTACCCATGCCACGTGGGCCAATCATGTCCTGACACGTGTCAAATAGTGTCATACTCTGGTTGGTCCGAATTGGACCAATCTCCATTTGACACGTGTCCTTCCTAGAACTTGGGAGAAAAAAGGCAGCCTTCAAGGGCCCAAATCCCTACAAAGCCGTAATACGGCGCAACCTAGCAAAATTAGGTCAGAGTGATCTAATCAGGGGTACGTTTCCCAATGACCCTATAAATAGGGAGATTCCCCCCATTTTCGGGGCATCTACAATTTATTACAGCATACCCTACATTCTCTTACATCAGAGAAACACCTGATCTCGGAATTCGAGAAGATCTCATTTCATTTTCCGCACCTTCTCCTACTCACATTCAAGTACTAACTTGACTGACCGTCGGAGGCGGAGCTCCCATCACCCGGAGTCTCCGTTGTTTTGTAGGTACAGGCCGCGTGCAACTAGTCTTCGAGCCATAACCCTCCCGAGGGACAAAAACACCCAAAACACTAATGAATTTCTTGATTGGGTTAGAACTATGGAGAAAATTTTTGATTGTAAAGGATATAATGATGAAAAATGTTGTAAATTGGCCATCATTAAACTTAAGAAACATGCATCTTTGTGGTATGAGAATTTCAAGAATCGTAGGAAGATTGAGGGAAAAACAAAAATCACATCTTGGGAGAAATTGAAGAAACACATGAGTCGAGCTTTTGTTCCTAGAGATGATTTGCATGATGTTTCTCTAAAGTTGAATGCTCTCAATCAACGATCAATGTTGGTGGAAAAGTATACAAGGGAGTTTGAAAATCTCTCTATTTTGAGTGGGATAAAAGAGGCCCCAAAACATAAGATTGCTAGGAACATTGGTTGTCTTGAGAGGGAGCTAAGGATAAAGGTTTATGTTCATGACCATGGAAGTTTTGATTATGTGGTGCAAAAGGCCTTCAAGCTTGAGAAGTATGACAAGATGAGTAGTGCTAGTGGTTATTCTAAGCCTACTTTCAAAAATGCTTATGCTTCAAAAGGTGAGACACACAAGCCTTTTCCAACTATGAGGGAAGAGGCTATGTGCAAATTTGAAGCTCCTATCTTTGATGAAGAAGTATCTACCCCACATTTTCCACTTGATCATAAGAGAGACTATGGTCCACCTATCTATGATGAAGAGGAAGAGTTTGATGGTGGGTCTACAAATTGCAATGGCGAGCTATCAATTATGACCTTGAATGAAGTCAACATAGAGCCCATATTTCACATTAAAGATTCATTGTTATCGGTTCATGAGAATCTCTTGTGTGAGGTATATAATCCTTCTTCTCTTTTATCTCCTTCTAGTGAGGTTTTTGATGTTCACGTTGTTGAGAGTTGTGATGATTACTCCATTGATCATGAATTGAACGAAGAGTTTAAGTTGGATATTGTGAAAACTTCTTTGAATGAGCATGGTGGTTGTTCAATGACTTCTAATTTTTATGAATGTATTGTGTTTGATTCTTGTTTACCATATTTTCATGTTGGTAAAAGTGTTGTTAGACAACAATTTGAAAGGAATTGTTTGTTCTATGGTCTGCTGATTGGTACATCTTGCATTGGTTCCACATTTAGTGTTTGATTTTTCTTCAATGATGTTTTTCGATGTGATTCTACACTACTTGTTGGGTCGTCATGCGTTGGCCAACCCCCATGGTTATCGTATTGCGCTTGTTGTGGTTGCTTAGGTAAAAGAATCAATAATGTGAATGGTGATATTGTTTTCCTCTTGCTCTACACAATGGATCACTTGATTTTTCTTCTCATTTTGCTCAAGTTCGTCATCTTGGTGTTTGATCCGGGTAGATACATCGGTTGGATGTGTTTTGTGAAGCCAAGTAGGATTTATTGCTTTCAATAATGAAGTCATTATCCAAGGTTTGGTTTGAGTTTTATGTCATCTCTAGGAATTGAGGTCAATTCCTTTTCAAGAGAGAGGGTTTGATGCGGGAGCATCCTTGAAACATACAAATTATATGGCTATACGATTCTTTTAGTGGCATTTAAGGCTCAATCAACATTTTGGATGAATTCTTTTTGTTATGATGTGGTTTAGGTGAGTAAGAGCAAACTTTGTGTCTTAATTTTACAATTTATGGTTGAAGATGAAACATGGAAAAAATGATGAGGAACTTTGCTTAATTTTGAAATCAATGAGATTTTCTCTCTCTACCCATAATCTTTGTGATTATTTGCTTACTTTGTGATTGCTACTTTGTAATCTTTGTGGTTACACCTTAGTCCTAGCTTTAATTTGTGTTAACTTTGATTAAGAACCCCTATTTCATATATCTTGGTGATTGTTGAGATAGGTTTATCTTCTTTTGTTGATTTGAAATTGTTGTTACTTGATTTTTCCCCCTTTTTCTTGGTTATTTCATATCAATAAAGGACTCTCAGACCTTGCTCTTATACTTCTTCCAGCCTACGTCTCAGCCTTCTAACAGCTGTTTCCCTGTTTATATGGCATCTCGACGTGTTGTGGCTGACACACCCACATATCTTGCAGAATCTAAACACCCCTTCATATCTGAAACAGACCCAAGCCACTCTATCACCTTGGATTGGTATGTAACATCCAGGTAGTAGTGGTTGGGAGATGTCAATTAGGAGCTGTGCCCTTAACTCTGAGGAGTTTGGAAGGCTAGGCCCTGTATGTTCCAGCTGACAAATGTAACCCACATGTTGAAAAATTTGGTTTGCCTATGCAGGTGTTAGCATGGCTAAAGGCAAGCTAAAAACCCTAACCCACAGTCTTGTAGTATTAAAGCAGATTTGATTGGGAATGTATGACACATGGTACCTTCTAAAATTAATTATTTGGCCATTAAAGAAAGCAGTATGATTTTTGATAATGCCTTCCAAATCTTGGTCGTTTCTGCACTCAAACAGGAAGTATATACCTGACCTGTGTACTTGGATGTGGTCCCAGATAACCCATCTCGAGTTGAGTATATGTTGTACGTATTCCACAGGTGGTGGGTATGCTCCCACAAACATACCAATAGCAGATCTATTGAAATTAATGATGGTTGCAGCAGGAGAATCTTAGGGAGAATTAATAAGTGCTCATGATCTATAACTAGGAGTATGCCCTCCCTCATTTCTCCTTGGAGAATAATTCTGACCATTTTTATAATTGTTATCTTGCATATTGGGAAGAAATTAATGTACTTAGCAAAGAGAAAGAAGCTAGGAAGCTTGATGAACTGACTATTATATTAGATCTACAGTTAAATAGTAATGGAACCCCTCTGCATGCACTCCACTTGGAACCAAACCTATAATACAAACACTTCTTCTTTCCTCTGAAGTTGGGATATGGATCAATTTGCACTTCTTGAAAAATTCAAGCTATAACAATTAGGTAGTAGCTCTTTAATGCATGCAGTAAGCGTGCTGCAGTAATGAATACATAAACCTTGAAAAAAGGTATGTTCCTTTATGTCCTCGAGGAACTCAAAAGTCTTCTCTAGATAGAAACAACAATCTTTCCCTAACAGGTAAAAGATTATCCAATCTTTTTGAGGACACACGCAATAGTTCCACCAATCACACAAGCACAAAATACTCAAAGCATAGATTGAAGATGAAGATCTTCTACAAAACCTAGTAACCTAAAGCCTCGAGAAGCTAGAAAAGCTCTAGTTTTATGGTTAAAGCTCACTTTGTGAGAGAACGCTCTCAATTTAGAGAGAGAAATTTACCATTGTAAACATTGTGGCTCAAATTATGTAGTTTTAGCACCAAGAATATGCGCAACAAAGAATACTATTGGTTAACATATTAGGTCCCAAAAAACCTATTTTCTGACATTTCAATTCAAAATTCAAATGTAATTTGGGTTTTCAATGCACATTAATGACACCCACTCTCCCCAGCTATCCTCACGCCCTCTCCTCTTATTTCGTCAATTAATTTTGTTTTGTTCTAATTTTCTCTCTTCTCTCCCTCCTATATTGTTCTTCATGTTCATCTCTTTCTTCTTTAATTTTTTTTTTTCAGATTTTTTTGTGAAAATAAACTACATGTATATTATTTCATATATATTGTCCTAGTTTGTGTTTCTTAAATATATTTTGAATATCAATCTTCTACCTATGATTGAAATTCTTGAAATCTGTTTATAAATTTTAATATTAAGCATTTGTATTTTTTTTCTCTTTCCCCTCTTATAATGTTCTCCATCTTGGTCATGTTTTTTAATTTTTTCCCCTTCTAATTACAGCATTTAATTTGTTTTTAATATTGTGTAACAAATCTGATTTTCAAGTTTCTATACTCTTTGCCGACAATTTATGTAAACAATTATTCCTTATTTTTTGAAGGGTTTTTTGTTTGCCGAACAAATATTTTTTAAAAAATGAATGTAAATTTGTAATATTTTTCTGTTTTCTATTAATTTATAATATCTTATATTAGCTTTCCATCTTATTCATCTTTAATATTTTATATTATAGATTTCTAATAATATTTCTTGTTGTTTTCAATTATATGATTTATTTTCTCATCATCCAAATTTGATTGTGATGTAAATTGAAACATAATATTTCATTCATCAAAAATCAAATATCGTTAATTCCAACGTTATTCCGTTTTTTTTCCTTATTTCAACATCAAATTCTGGTAAGTTAGAATTATTTAGTAATACAAGATCGGAGTTGTAGTAATCACAATGATAAACCATTAACCTCTTTGATTTATCCTAGTAACAAGTTTGTAATATGTGTAGTAACAATTATAATTTAAATAGTATTCTAAATCTATAAACGATAGATACGATGGTAAATACTCCCTCTGTCCCGTAATTACAGGCAAATATTTCATTTTGGGTATCCCAAAATGTTTCTCCTATTACTAAAAATAACACACAATCATTACTTAATTTTTAGTTTTTCCATACAAAATACACACATACCTAAAAAAATTATTATTTACTTTCTTTCCTTTTCATATAAAATACACACATAACTAAAAAATCATTACTTACTTTTGAACTTTCCCATACAACTAGTTTTTGGCCCGGGTTTCACGAAGCTATAGCGATGAGACACGCCCTATGCATTACATTGGAGTCGGGTTTCACGAAGATTTGCTTGTCTAAAGCTCTATAGTCACCTGGTGAAAGGCACTGTCAATCCCACTGAATTTGGAAGAATTGTTGCTGACATTCTTACTCTGTCTAGATCGTGCCAGGTTTGCTCCTTTCCATTTGTTAAAAGGACAGGAAACCGTGTTGCTCATGGTTTAGCAAAGGCTTGTAATCAGTTTAATGTTCTAAGAGTTTGGATGGAGGAATATCCAATTGATGTAATGGAGTTTGTTATGGATGATTTAAGCCACTTTGATGATTAATAAATGCCTTTGCTTCCAGTCAAAAAAAAAAAAAAAGTTTTTGACCCGGGCAATGCCTCGAGTCATTATATGTATATTATAAATGAGGTTTTATAATAAAAATTATGAGATAAAATAATATAGATTTAATTAGTTACATTTGTTGTAAATAAAGGAATAGTGTAGTACAAATAGTATAAAAATATTTAAGTAAGATAAAAAGATAATTTCACAAACAATGAAACAATATCAGTGCGTCGTGATGCAAATCACTAACTTGAAAACAAATTTCCGGCGCAACCAAGGTGCTCAATTGTATTCGCCGGCACGAACCCTAAGGCTAACACACTACTTCCACACAAAGACACTTTTAGGTGGAAGGTTTGAGTCAAGTAACTTATGTCCTATAGAGAATGTGTTTATACTATTGTGCTTGATGTATTTTTCAAGTGTAAAAAATCATAAAAAAGGCTCTTTTATTTATAGAGAAATATGAAAGAACATAGAAGAGGAATCCCAAGCATCAAGGGAGGTGAATAATCACCTTAAACATCCTCGAGCCGTGATGAGAGTTACTTATCAAGAGAATAATGGTCGTGATTAATCACTTAAACATCCTCTTAAATTGGGGGTTATAAGAATTACTCAAGAAATGACATGGCAACATCATCTGCCTAGTCATGAACACACGTGGCGAACTCATGTCTTTCCATTGAGTTTTAATATATATATATATATATGGAAAATTGTAATCTAATAATCCCACCTTTAGTCGGTCTTCCATAAACAATCCCACCTTTTGAAATTTCAGAAACAATCCCACCTTTAACATGGATCTTCCATTAACGATCCTTTTGACCCATTACCGGTTAAACCGGTCAAATTTTTTTTATTTTTTTAATTCATCTCCTCCCACCTCCCTCCATGTTTACCACTTGAGCCACCCAAACCACTACCTCCTCAACTCCTCACTCCTTACCAACCACCAGTCAACCAGCACCAGGCACAACCCTCACAAAACCCCACCAGCAACCCCTTACCAGTTACCACCCACGCACTCCTCCACCTGCAACCCTCTTACACCCACGCACTCCTCCACCAGCAACCCCCTAATAACACCGACGCATTCCTCCACCAACCATGAATTCTTTCGCCGCGGCAAGTTCAATCCACCATCCCAACCATTTCCCCTGGCTGCAGCCCCACCCCGCCCTCACCTTAGCTGAAACCCGACCCCATTTGAAACCCTAACCCCCACATGAACTGAACATCATCACCCAAAACCATATTTCACTTGTGAAATTGTACGGTATGGGAATGAAATTGAATCAATCCAACTGCCATGATTGAGCTTAATTAAACCATTGATGAAAGATGTTGATGATGCGTGGTGATGATGAAGTGCACTACCAAGAAGAAACACGTGTGGTGATGATGATGCGTGGTGATGATTGAATCAATCACTCGCCCATTAGGGTTGTCGGGGAAGAGATGATGCCTGAGTTGGGTTGCCGGGGAATTGAAGGAATGCGGCTGCTGCAGTGATATGGAGGGGCGATGATGACGCCTGAGTTTGGTTGCCGAGAAGGGATGTGGCAGTGGTTTTGTTTTTTTCTTTTTTTTTTTATTTTTTTCTCTTTTTTTTAATAATTGGAAAAAAAATAGAATAAACCTATTAAACATCGACACGTGTCATAAAACCTAAGATAACCGGTTACCAAAACGATTCAATCGGTCAGGGATCGTTAATGGAAGATCCATGTTAAAGGTGGGATTATTTCTGGAATTTCAAAAGGTGGGATTGTTTATGGAAGACCGACTAAAGGTGGGATTATTAGATTACATTTTTCCGTATATATATATATATATATATATATATATATATATATATATATATATGACCGAGTTATAATGAGAACCTTTTGTATAATAGGAACTAGGAACTAATTAGGGCCGTTAGATCTAACTTAGATGTGCGCTTGATGAGCGGCCTAGATTAATTCACAATCAAGCGCACTATCTGTCATTTCTCTCTCCTCGAGCGCAGCGATTACCCTACTTCCTAGCTACCTCCATTGAAGCAAATTTCAAGCTTTCTCTACTCCATTGAAGCGGATTTCGAGCTTTTGGTACTCCATTGAAGCGGATTCTGAGGTAAGATGTTTGTTTTCCTCTTTTGAATCACGATTTTCAATTTCACTATCCATGGTTTATCGTTAATTATTTTGTCAATTTAGGATTGTTTATAGTGAAATTCGAGCTTTTGAGGTTATGAATGATTATACGGTTAATTTTGTTGCTAGAATTTCTAAACACCTAGATCTGAAAGTATTGTCATTCAAATTTATATGAATTTTGGTGAGTTTGCAAACAAATCTATGTGAACTGAGTGAATTCGTACTATAATTTTTTAACAATTGAATTTATATAATTTTTTGAATGTGTTTAGCTTATGATTTGGAGCTCGATTCTAAACAATAGTGAGATTTTCATGCCTGAATTTGTCTATTTTTTTTTTCTACTTTACATTATATTAATTTTGATTATTCATTTAATATTGTTAATTTCTTAATGCACACTAAGTGTTCGACAAAATGCCACAATGAATCCTATTATTTAATCAAGGCACTTCATTTACTTATGCAGCACACACGGTGTACAGTCGAGTCTTTCTCATGAAGTGATCTATATTCAGCATAACAATGCGCATGAAGCTTTCATAGTGGATAGTCTAAGGACATTATCTTGATCTATAGAAGTGTGTGGTGTATAAACTCACTACATCAGCTGGAAGGCCGCACGTCAATTTCAGAGTCCTGCACTTTAAACTTACACCTGCCTGTTCCAGCACAGACTGCACATTCCTCTGCTTCTCCAGCTACATGGCTTAAGCAATAGTTAATTCTGTCCTTCACAACATCCTGCAAGATCAAATAACACACATCATACAATCAATACATTATGCCTTCAATGTCTCAGCTTCAAATAACTGAATTCAGCATAATGATCCCAAGGCGTCAGTTCTAGCGTTTTTTTATATCATTGCATATTTTTTTTAAAGATGGTATTGAGAAAGTCACAAATTTCTTCAGATCAGTTCACTATCTGAATAGGGGTGCGCTTGTTTTGGTGGCTGGTTTAAAGGTTCGCAAGCCTAGTTGCTAATTTAAGCTATTTACTTCTTACATCACGTACAATGTTCTTGTGCTAGGTCTCGTACCTATGTCCATGAAAGTATATATCTCATAAAAGTAAACTCTATCTATCTAAAAGTAAACTAATCCTCTCTTAAAGTAAGTATATGCTAGCCTAATTTGGGTGTGAGTCGATTTGCAGAATTGATTACAGAAGCTACCAACTCTTTGTTTCAGAGACTATCAGGGGATGAGATTTCAATGTTTGCAAACTTATGTTGGTCCTCTTGGACTAGCAGGAATAACGCCATTCATGAGCAATCAACACACGATTCTATAATGCTAGCTACAGGTTTCACCAGGTATGTTTATGACTATAATTCATATGCTTCTAGAGTCTTTACTGAGGTGAAAAGAAGTGATGCATAGTCTATATGAATTTGCTTCTATATTTGAAGGATATGATCTTATGCTGATAATAAATGAATATTGCTTCTTGTAATTTTGTATTTCTTAAAGTAGATAGAAGTTGGTTAAAAGTAAATCAGTTAGTCTTAAAAGTTTGTTTTTTCTCTTGATTAAAAAGTAGATTGAAAGTTAATAAAAGTAAACCAGTTAGACTCATAAGTTAATGAAAGTAAACATAGTTGGAAGACTTCAAACTCTATGCATTTGTTGTCTCAGGGGGAGCTGGGTTTGTTCAGGTGAGTACAGGGGAGTGATTTGTTTTATCTCGTGAGAAATGGGTGCACCCGGCTGATGGGAGGGTGAGAGTGAACACATATGCTGCAGTTTTGGAGGGGATTGACGTGGGGCTGGGGTCTGCATTCGGGATTTGGAGGGGAAGCTGCTTGTTGTGGCAGATCTGTTGTTGAATCTGTGAAGCTCGTTGAGGCTCTGGCAGCAAGGATGGGAGTGAGGCTTGCTAAGAGGCTTGGATTTAAACACATTGAGTTAAAATGTGATGCTCTTGAAATTATATGATTGGTGCCCCCTGGCAGAACCCCAACAGACATAGTGATTGAAGATATTAGATATATGTGATTTGTAGAACCCTGGCAGATGCTGCAAATTCCCTCATGAGTCTCTTCCTTCTTGCTTCATTATTTTCATTATTCTTATTAATATCGATCATTATGCTTATGCTTATGTTTATGCTTATGCTATACTTTATGATATGTATATGCATGATTCAAGTATATGAATGGAATTGGACCGAGTTAGTGTGGCTGTTAATAGCTCATCTTGGTTTACATTGGGTATAAAAATACAAAAGATGAATAAGGTTGGAAAATGTAGATTCATATATCAGTTGTCTAAAGTAAATAAAAAAAGTATTGAAAGTGAATAAAAAAGACTCTAAAGTAAACCTATTAGCTCAAGTGGTAGAGCCCTATGCGGATGCATAGAGATGTAGGTTCGATTCCTACATAGGTTACCTCTAAAAGTAAATACAACACATTCTAAAGTAATTCAAAACATCTCAAAAGTATATTATAAAAACTAAAATGTAAATCAAATTAGCTCTAAAATATACAAACAATAAATTGGGTTTGGAGGCCTCGACTTTTCATTAAATCGAAAAACTTCAAAAATGTTGTCATCTTTTCTACCTCAAAATACCTTGAAAAAAAAGTGGAGCAAATTATGTCTAAAGTAAATAAAAAACGCTAAAAAGTAAATCAAAATATCCTTAAAGTACCAATTAGATTGATTAGAGAACCAGCTTCAGCTCTATTACTTCTTCCTCCAACTTAAAGTAAACATGTAACACTTTAAAGTTATTTAAAATGTCACAAAAATAAAGGCCAAAAAATAACTAAAAAATTATTTCAAGTTATGTGGGATCATTAAACCTACGTGGGATTCGAGCCCACATCCTTTGCGCATTTGCACAATGCTCTACCAATTGAGCTAGTAGATTAGTGTTATTAACATGTTTATGTAGTACCAATTCTAATGAAAAAAAAGTCGAGCAAAGTTATTCAACATAATAAATTGAGCTAGTATATAAAACATTTATAGTCAAGAAAAATTACTTAAAGGTAAATCAAAATATCCTTAAAGTAAATAAACTAATCTATCAAAGTAGGCTAGTATATATCAAACATTCGAAGTAAAGGAAAAGTAAATAAAAAAATTTTAAAATTAAATAAAATTATGGCACAAGTAAATAAAAAATTTTCAGCAGCAAGCTGTGTGCAGCAACACCAGGGGTATATGGAAGTATATATATAAGCCAACTTTGCATCACCATCAATCAAGAATCATCATTGTGTACATAACAAGACCTCAGCAACTCCGCACAGAAAAATAAAATAAGAGGGACACAGACACCGTCATGCCTAAAATTGAGCATATATAAGCCAACTTTGCATCACCATCAATCAAGAATCATCATTGTGTACATAACAAGACCTCAGCAACTCCGCACAGAAAAATAAAATAAGAGGGACACAGACACCATCATGCCTAAAATTGGGCATATATAAGCCAACTTTGCATCACCATCAATCAAGAAATCATCATTGTGTACATAACAAGACCTCAGCAACTCCGCCCAGAAAAATAAAATAAGAGGGACACAGACACAGTCATGCCTAAAATTGGGCATTAGTGTGTCTATTGAGCTAGTGAACTTACTCCTCTCTGCTTGTTCTTCTGAGGTTAGACAAGAGTTAATTTTGTACATTATAGTTTTGATTATGCTCTGGATTGTTATTGGGTGTGCCGAAACCTATTAGCTCAAGTGGTAGAGCACTATGCATACATATGCATGGGGATGTAGGTTCGATTCCTACATAGGTTGTCTCTAAACCAAAACCTCAAAATTAAACCAAATCACCTTAAAAGCAAATCATAATAACTTAAAGGTAAATACTACTATACAGAAAAGAAATGTTTATTTCAAGTAGGGATAAAGTGATGAACTTTTTTTAAATTAGGGATCAAACACTCTAAAATTAACCTTAAAAAACACTTTAAAGTTATTCAAATTACCTCAAAAGTAAATCAAGATAACCAAAAAGTAAATCAAATTAGCTTAGATGTATACGAACAATTAATTGGTTTTAATGAGTAATGACACCATGAAAACTTGGAAATAGTACAAATTTTTGGGTCATTGACTTCCATGTCTTTAAAAGATGAGTCAAGTTATAAGAAACAAACATATTGAGTTCAATGTAGAGGCTTTCAAATTAATAGTAAATATATCTATATCAAAAGTAAACAAAAAAAGAAGAAATCTAATAAAACATGTAACTAAATTAGTAACCTTTAATACGAAGTCTAATCTTCAATTTACACTAATAAACTTACAATCTTGATTAATCTAATATTCATTCAAATTAGATTAATCAAGATTGTAAGTTTATTAGTAACATCTTTTGTGCAATTGCACAATGCTCTACCTATTGAGCTAGTAGGCTAGTGTGTATTTAACATTTAATTTTTTTTAAAAAAAAATAAATAAAAATCAAAAAGTAATTCAAAAAATATTAAAAGTAAATCAAAACATCTATACTGTATACGTAGTACAATCACGAGGGGTTTTGAACTTCGGATCATTTCATATCAAACTGCTCAAACAGATAGACTAATAGACCTACATACATAAGATACTTTCCACCAAAAAGAAATTCAAAACTTACAATCTTGATTAATCTAATATTCATTCAAATTAAAGCTAAATAACTCAAAAGTAAATAAAAAATCTCAAGAAAGTAAGTATAAATTTATATAGAGTGCATGTTTTGTTCATTGTTGATGATGTAGCTCCTGCATCTAAAGAAACTTCTGAAAACAACACAGTGATAGTCACGTCACATGAACCATCATATAATTATGAAACAGATGAACAACAGAGTAAAGACGATGCACCATTTCATAATTCTCAGGAACATAAAACTAGTTAAAAGTTAGAACAAGCTAAAACAGTGTCTTGCCTATTAACTAAGTTAATTGCCCTACATACAAAGATCAGGTTGATACCCCCAAATGACTATAAAAAGTTTACTTTCAAGATTAATTATCTCAATTCTAATATATACAAGCTAAAACAGTGTCTTGGCTATTAACAATCTGCACACACCAATATCAAGTAAAAATCCATTAAAATAGAAATAAGGGATCGTTATGCATCATAGGCAGAGGGAACTTATTCTTAACAATAATAATCTAAGGCAACGAATCAATAACAGTGTAAATATTATCCACATAATATAAAAACATAAATGTAATTAAAAGTAATTTACCATACAATCTAACAAAAAAACCAAAATTTTATCCGACAAGCAACAATTTAATAATACCAAATATAAGAATATATCAATAATTCAACCACAAAACCATAATTGCAGCTAATTAAATGAAACCACAATGCGCTAACATATGATTGTAAAAGTTTTATACATCAATCGAAATCAGAAAAAGTGAAACAAATAGTAGTGAAAACCCTAATTTTCGCAATCAAATGAAATCGCTTAACCTTGATTTTAAACAAGACCCTAATTGAATTTAATAAACAACAAAAATATACGAAATCAAAACACTTACCTTTCCAAAAACAACCAGAAATAGCAAATCAAAGAACTTAATAAACCAATTTGAAGAATTCGATGTGCGAAACCGAAGAAATGAAACAGCAAATCAAAGAACTTAAATAAACCAATTTGTATTTGAACTACAAAAGAACATCAAATACAAAACCCCTAAAATCAGTCAAATTTGAAGAAAACCTCAATCGAACAAATAAGAAAAATAAATCAAATTATACAAAATTCAAACTAATTATTATTTCCAAAAGACATAATGTGAAATTATAACAATACCAAATCAAATATCTGATTATAAAAAACGCAGACAAAAATTAATCTAATAAAAATGGCGAAAACCTAACTTCACACTCAAATCGATAAAAAAATTCACAAAATCACAAAAAGTATAATAAATAAAAAAGAATTACCTCAAACAATGACGAAAATCAAATAATCAAAGCAAAAAAATTGATCAGCGAAGAACAAAATCCAGATTTCAATACAAGAGAAACGAAAATCTAATATATAATTGTAGAGTTGTTTTTCCAACACTTAACCACATCACTCCAAAACCCCAATCCAACAATTTGGTGTAATCTTTTTTTTTTTTTTTTTTTTTTTTTTGGTTGTCAATAACTTTTACTTCTCTAAATTTAAGATTAAATAAATAAATCACTTTCACTATTACTATTACTATTTTACAATACAATATATATCTCCATATATAATTGTACATTTTTTAACAACATTCAACTACAAGCATATTTCTTATGTTTTTTCATCTTATAAAAAAGTTAATATATAAACTGGACTTTACTTTTTAATTTTTGAGGGAACTACCCACTTTACTTAATATTACAAATATACACAATAATTTTTTATAACACAATATTGGAAGGAATTTATATTATAATTGCACGTTTCATTTTTTAATTTTGTATTATCCCAACTCTTGAAAACTTCAATCTTAAAATTATAGGCATTCTATTTATTTTTGAAAATAATATAGCCCCCAATAAGTTCACTAACTTTTAACTGGCCACTTTATGAAATTACTCGGTTACTGTTATAATGGTTACTCCGTTACGGATATAGAACTTACTTAGTTAATAATATAGGGGTTATGCTGTTTTCAGGGTTACGCAAAAAGTATAATAAGGGTTTACCATTTCAATATAATACAGGTCACTTCATTTTTCTACCATAACCCTACGTTGTTGCTGCGCACAGAAAACTAACACGCTAGCATAAGATCCATAATTTTCCTTTAAAAAAAACTTTCTATATTGTATTTATTTTAATATCGTACTATGTGATATATATCCCGTGCATTTTGCACGGGTACACTCTATATTATAATTGCAGAGACACTTTTCACCAAAATCCTCCAAAACCCAAATGCTCAACTCTCATGCATTTAAGGGTTTTTTTTTTATATTTTTTTTAATTTTTTTTAAATAAAAATAACTACCTATCCAACAACTTTATTTTTATTTATTTTTAATCATTTTTTTAATTAAAAAAAAACAATAACTACCCATCTAATATTTCCTTTTTGTTTTTTTTTTCAAGAAAGTACTACTAACATTTAACTTTGTGTTTTTTTTTATTTTATTTTTTTATTATGTTTTTTATTTTTTTTTTATTTTTGTACGTAGTATAATATATGACATGCATTAGCACGAGTATACAGTTCCTTTATCAACAATTCACTATAGTACTCTAAATCCCAAACCCTTCAATTATATGCATTTTTTTAGGCACTACCTTCTAAACAATTTCCACTTCTCTTATCATCAAAAAAAAAAAGTGCAACACGTTTTTGCACAACTGGCCTCACCGAATAACTATTTGCAACAGATTAAATTATATAACTCTTAGAGCAAGACATGCACTAACCAATATGACACTAACCGACTAACCCGAGTAACCCCTATAATACTAAATGGGTAACCTCTATAAATTTGACAAAGTAAACCCCATAATATCTAGCTACATTGCGTTGCCACCGACATAAAACAGTAAGACCCTGTTTTTTGAGCTTCTAAGCAAAGCAGGGAATATCATATGCAGAGCAGGTGTCAGCACGACAGAACAAGTGTCAGCACATTGTTAATACAATTATTAATATTCACTAGAGCAAAGCTAAACAAGGTTCAACAGAACCGACCAGTCCAAAAGCGACAATTACAGCTCAAGTCTAAATTACAACATTAAATCCAACTTTCCACATTTTAAATATTTTTTTTTTATACATCCCGTGCATTTTGCACGGGTACACTCTAGTACAGAGAGATTTGAGAGTAGAGAGAGAAAGAGCAAGACAGGAGAGAGAAACAATAGAGTTGCGAAAATAACAGGAGAAAGGTCATTCAACTGGCGAAATTACCAAAATGCCCTTAATGGAAACTGAAAAAGGCGGGTGAAACACAAGCCGTCGGATTGAGAGCAATCAACGATCACGATGAGTTCCTAATTCCTATTATAGGACTTGGTTCTCACATGATCCCAATTATATATATATATATATATATATATATATATATATATATATATATATATATATATTCTCTACTTTTTATTATCCCCATAAAAAGTAGAGGAATATTGTATGAAAAAGATAAAAAGTGATAAATGTTGTATGGGGATAATAAAAAGTAGAGAATATATATATATATATATATATATATATATATATATTAATATTAAAAGTTTAGTGTTTTGCTCATATCTTTTTCGTTTTAAATTGGAATTGGATTTATGATATACCGTTGGAAATCTTATTTCAAGGCTTATCTAACCAAACAATATTTGAATCAAAATTATAGGTCTAAGAAATAAGTTTAGCTCTGTTTTGTGATGTGGACACGAAAAGAGGAAGATAAGTTATGATTTGGGGAAATGGGCTAAGAATTAGGTTTATTTATGAATTTGTATGGGATTGAATGTAGGTTTAAGCACTCCAAAGATTAAATACTCAACCCGACCAATAATGGCGGTGAAAGGTTGTTCATCATCGGGTTTGGTTTTGAGGAGACATTTTTAGGTGTCTACAGAAGCCCCCACTTTGACTGAGTTTGTAGAAACGTAAGTTTCGAAAATGATAGTCAAAGTAGTCGATTGGGACGGAGAATGATTTAAGACGTTCTGCGATCCCTAATCACTCTGTATACGCCGATACCTGCAGAAAAGCGTTAGTTACACAGATAAAAGAGTAAAGAGATAAAATGCGTATCTAACTCTAGTACATGGTAACAAACACGTTTTAATAGTTTTCTACGCCTTGAGAAATCCACCGGATGAAGACTGTTATGATTTTTTCCAGGCCTGGGGAATGCTGTTAGTTGAAATTTTTCCATGCCTCGAGAATTTTGTTAGATGAAATTGTTTCCGCAAAATCGTCGACTTCTACGCCTCGAGAAGTGTTCAACGACCGACAATTTTCCACGCCTCGGGAAAAGCTTGCCTGATAATGAGATAGTTTCCTCGCCTCGGGAACTCTATCGTGAGTTCCTATGCCTTGAGTTACTCACAAGTGAAATTCTATACTTCGGGAATAACACAATTATCCACGCCTTGGGATGAAATCGCCGACTTCTATGCCTCAAAAAGTGTGAAACGATCGACAATTTTCCACGCCTCGGGGAAAGCTTTTATGATATAAGATAGTTTCCTCGCCCCGGGAACTTTTTGGTGAACCACTAAGCTTTGAGCGATCCGCTAGAAGTTGATAAAATCGCTGACTTTTACGCCTCGTAAAGTGAGCAATGACCAACAATTTTCCACGCCTTGGGAAAAGCTTGTTTGATTTGAGGTAGTTTCCTTGCCTCGGGAACCCTATCTTGAGCCACTTCGCCTCGTGTAACACACAAGTGAAATTCCATACTCCGGGAATAACAGTATGTGTCCACGCCTTGGGACAAAATCGCCGACTTCTACACCTCGAGAAGTGTGCAACGACCGACAATTCTCCACGCCTCGGGAAAAGCTTGTCTGATAATGAGAAATTACAAGTTTTTGTGTCTCGAGAATCTTGCAACGTGAATCGTGTGTCCTCTCCTTGAGAGATGATCACTGGTGTTTGAAAAATGATAATGGTTCGATTGTCCCTGAACGTGGGCTGTAGATGATAAGGGTTCGATTGTCCCCGAATGTAGGCTTTAGATGATAATAGTTCGATTGTCCTCGAACGTGGGCTGTTTCTGAGACCTGCAAAATGGAATTTGTCAAAAGACTCGTGAAGGTTGTGATTGATTTGACCAACTAACTTTACCAAACTTGACTTGACACGACAAGACATGTGTATAACTTGTGACTGTGTGTATATGTATAGTTTGAGTGTGTGTGCAGACACAAGCACCTAAAAATGCAAAAGTAAAAAAAAATTCGTCATTTTTTTTGTCATGAGTGGAGGGTATCGACTTTCTCCCAAAAAAGAAAGACGCGAAAAATGATGTTTTGTTTCAAACTTCCCTCTATGAGAAAAAATTTGAAAAAGTTTTTGAACTTCCCTAAAAGAAAAAACATGAAAAAGGAAAGAAGTTTTAAACTTCCTTGTCGAGCAAATAGAGAAAAGCGAGGTAAAGCGCACGGATATTCTGTTTGTCAAATTGAATTGCTCGTCTTGAAAATAATGTATGCATGATGAATGTTCTTAGGCCAAGAGGCCAAGGACAATTACATCATGTGATACGATCAATGCGCTTAGGTCATGAAGCTAAGCACAATAGTTTTTTTTTTTTTTTTTTTTTTTTTTTTTTTTTTTTTTTTTTTTTTTTAAGCATCATATAGTGTATGAAAAACAATCTTGATGAACGCTGCTTGGGTGTGGAAGCTAAGCATGTATATAATGGTGATTGCTAAGTATTGCATGAAATAATGAATGTTGTTTAGGTTAAGGAGCTAAGCACAATATGCTTTGTATGATTAAAGATCTTTGATAAATGTCGCTTAGGTTAGGGAGCTAAGCACATTATGTGATGTATGAAACAATGAATATTACTGAGGTTAGGATTCTAAGCAAGTATGCAATGTTTCTTTCAATGAATGTTGTCTTGAAAGGTGATGAAGCATGCATAGTGTTGAAATGAGATTTCATGACAAAGAGTTCCTAAGGGAAAGAGGAAATGGCCATGTATATGTGAATGAAGTGTGTGAAAGTGATATTAAAGCTGGCTGCAAAGGCTATGTCGAGGAAAATAGATGAGAGAAGAGTAAAAGATGATGACTCTTTAGGCTAGGTAGGCTAAATGATGTGGGTTCAAGCCCCCAAGTCTAGCTCTAGATGGATAGGGATAAGCATTGTATATTCTTTGACTCGATCATGCATATGAATGTGGTCGCACCTCGATGTGAGGTTGCCTACGTATCCATTAGGAATCAGGTCGAACGTAGCTCTAACCTAACTTTGCACAAGTGTATGTATACCTCAAAGAGGTCTTTCAAGGGTTGTAATGTGATTAAGCTAATGGTTTGAAGAAGAAAGGGTAAAAGGCTCAAGACCCGAGAAAAACCCCCCAAGATGTGTGATTGTGTATTTGAAATTGAAATTTTGCTAGTTTTATTTGTTCATCTTTTTTTTTTTCATAATTCTTTTTAATCAAAGTGAGAAATCTCGGATCATGCGGTCCATCACCCACTTAGCATTCATGTTTCTCAAGCACGATACCAAGCACTCGATGAAAGACGCAATTTTAGACGTGTTCATATCATAAACATTGGAACACTTGCGCTGAATAAACATTGTTTTATTATTGCTTTGCTCCTTTTTTTCAACTTGCTTTTGAATATTACAAATTACACATTTTCCCATCCCAAGGTTAAGTGAATGTGGGTTGAAGAAATGAAGGCCAAACGTTAGACGTGGCTAAAGTGGTTAATGAAGAAATGGAAAAGTGTTTGAAATGTTGATGGGAATAATGGGTTGCAAAAATGCCTCAAATCATTGGTGTACCTTGTGTTTGGTTCGACAATCGATAATTTTTTTTTTAATTTTTTTATTTTTTTTGTGAATGACATGATCAATTGCAAAGGAATGGAATGCTAATTCATGGAAAAGGTACATAGACACATGAATAAGGAGAACCTATGCTAGACTTATTAGGGGAAAAGGAAATGAATAAATGAAAACATCATGAAATCGTACAAAGAGGGTTCATTTTGGCCTTGTCTTCATTGTTGTTTATCACTTCTTGCCGCCTGGAAGGACCAGAAGTTTGTTAGCATTCACTAGATCTTGAATAGCGTCCTTCATATTCCAACATCGCTCAGTGGTGTGGCCCCTTCCTTGATGGAACTTGCAGTGGGAATTGGGGTTCCATTTGGCACTCCTTTCTCTATGTTTTGCTCTAGGCTTGGTCTAATGGGTGCAATCATGTCTTGACTGTAGAGGCAATCAAAGGCAACATCATAAGTCATTCACAAAGGAGTATTCTCTTTTTCCTTGAGAGAGAAGTGTTTAGAGCTAATACTTCATTGAGGTCGGACTAGCCTATATTGTAGGTGGCATTGTTAGGCTTGGAAGACGAAGAATAAGGAATGTCGTTCTTCTTGTTTTTCCAAGTGTTGTTTTTATCACCACGCTTGTTCTTCATAGCAAATTCAGTGGAAGGTTGTGCCATGCAAGTGAAACCTTCAGAGATTTTGCTCACTTCTTCTTTCAGCTTGTCAACTATAACAAAAGTGACATTGTTTTGTTCTAGGGTAGTGACCTTAGTGTCAAGGCCTTGTATCATTGTGATGAGTGTCTCGATTGACTTGTTAAGTTGCTCAATATCTTCCTTGCTAGCCATTGGAGTGAAGTGAAAGTGGGCTAGATGTGACGGTGATGGACCTTCACTACCACAAAAATGAGAATAAGCAACACACAATACACAATAGTCAAGTTGGATAGGCGATCTCTAGAATATTACACATCGCCTAAGTAAGATGAGCATTTTGTAAGTTGAAACTTATAGAGCGCCTCCCCTACTTGACCGTTCTATATGATTTATTATTACTTTAATAAAAAGTGACTTTGCAATAAAGAGCGCCTGTTTAGTTAACAACTCTACATGCTTTTAACATAATAATACAAAAATAAAAAAAATGCTTAAAAAGTAATTAAAAAAAACTAAAAAAAACCTTAGGGCCCAATCTGCCGTTGCTCTTTCTCAATCCCCTGAATATCAATCAAGTAAACTCTAGAGAGAGAATTTTGATGAGAGAAAATATGCTCTCAAGTCTCAAATACTGAAACCCTAAGATCTTATGCCTCTTTCTCCTTCCGCCGTTTCCTTCACCTTCATTTATATTTCAAATTATCCCTTGTTTTAATTGCTCTAAAGCAATTGCAACTTGTTTCAATTGTTTTTTACCAATCAATCTTCAGAATAAAGACCCAAATTTCAATTGTTATTAATAATCAATTGCTCTTCACTATTCAGAAAGAACCCAAGTTCTTCCGTCGATTTCCCACTTGTAGGTGGATGAAGTTCCAGATCCCTAAATTGATATAGGTCTTGAACGTTAAAGCTTTGCAAGACCGATATTCTTCTACACTTGATTATTGAACTACTGGTTATCTATGAAGTCTCTGATGTTGGTAAGATGTTTCTCTTTGTAATCATCGAATATCAATTTGGAAGTTTTTTTAGTTTGAATGTGGTAAATGATGATTGTTTGAGTTGATATAACTTTATTTTTTCAAATTTATGTTGTTTTGAGTTCATCTAAGTTTCTGGGTACTAGATTTTTGGGATATTTTGTGCTGAATTTTTGCAGATTCAGGGGTGAATTTTTATCTTTTTTCGATCTAAAGTTTTCGATATTATTCTAATTCTAATTTCGATTTTCATTTTTCGTTTTAAATCTCAATTATTTTACCTCTTTAATTTGAGTAATATCTAATTTTCAACTTCAATTTTGTTTTTAATTTCAATTATGTTAAATATATAATTTCCGATTTTCATTTAAAAATTACTTTAGATCTAAATTTTCTGTTTGATGTGATTTGTTCTAGTTTTGTGCGTTGATGGTGTGGTTGTGGACTTATGGTTGATTGGTGCGGTTACTATGACATTATTAACTGGGTTTGTTTTAGTTTCTTGTGGGATGAGATTTTAATGTTGTAATCAAAATTGTATTAAGATCTACTTCGTATTTTGTTGTGGTGGACTGGTGGATTCTGGGTTTCGAAGTTGTATACAATTCACTTTAAGTTACATTGCAATTCCTGTTCAAAAAAAAAAAAGTTACATTGCATTTATAATCTTATAATTTGTTGTTGCACGTTTTTACAGATATTAGAGGGGAAATTTGCTTGACAACGGCAGACTTGACTCAATCAGCTTAATTAGTTGTATACTTGTATTAGAGAACTTGTAATGTAAATTTCTTGTAAGGAATTTAATTATTGTAATTGAAATATTTGTAAATTTTTTTAATTAATTTATTGTTATTGTTATGGTGTATTATTTATAGTGTACGAATTATTATTATTATTATTATTTAATAATAATATAATATTATAATTTTTTTTAATAAAAAAGTAAGGAAAAGAGATCGCTTATCTGTGATAGGCGCTCTCTTTTCATATTGTTATAGAGCGCCTATCCTAAGATGACAACTCTCTTTTCCTTGTTTTTTATTTACTCTGTACCTAGAATATGAAGCGCCTATCTCAGATAGGTGATCTGTATTGTGTTAGATATAAAACGCCTCAAAGAGGCGTTCTATAGACTTTATAAAGCACCCCACCAGAAGAACGCCTGTGAGGCGTTCTATATTGCTTGTTTTAGGCGTTCTGTATTCCCATTTTTTTAGTAGTGCTTGTAAAGAGAATGGAGGTTACCTTGGATGTCTCGAGCCGTCAAATCGACCCCTACTATTTAACCAAGTGCTGCGATATAAAACAAATTTACTTAATGGTTTGACTCAACATTCCAAAATAGGAAAGAAAGGGGAATAGATAGACATTTGAAAATAGGTGAGAAACTACACTCATTTTTATGACGGAAAGGGACGCATGATATGCATGAACTTAGTATACCATCATAGACATCATGGTGCAGAACTCAAGTCTAAAATAAAGTGTGTGGACTCAACTTGACTCGTGAGTGATTAAGTTATGTTATAAGACTCATGGTATGATTGTATGGCTAGACATGAGGACATTGTGAAAAAACGATGGATGCAAGGACCAAATAGCACGGAAGATTAAAAGACAAACTAACTTTATTAATTTTGTCCAATTTCAATGTTTATGCTATTTACTAGGTGAAAACGGTCCATTGGCAATCGTTAGTCATAAATAAGAACACACGTTAAGGTTAGCACAATAATCACATGAAACTAGGAAGAGGGCTGGAATTCTAGAAGAGTCAGGACTCATGGGTATAAATAAATAAAAATAAAAACCTAAAATCCTATGTTATACGAGTTGACACGGATTAAAGGACTAAGAGAAGTAGAATACTAGCTAAGACTAGCTTGATACGAAAAGATACGAAAAAAAATTAAAAAAAGAAGGTTGGACTCTAAAAAGATACCTAAACTGGATAGGCTGTAGTATTTCGGTTATACCTTTGTATCTGTGACTCTTATTGGGACAAAACCAACGCCAAACAAAATATAAAACTCGGGGCTACAGATCCATAGGTGGCACTATACGTAACTCTCTCTAAAACTCCGACTTTGACCAAAAAAATTTGACTCTTGTGTAGTTTACGGGAAAAAAAATCCAAGTTGACTAAAAAATAAAAATTAAATAATAAAAAAAGGCTATGACTCGACTATAATAAAAACAAATATTAGATAAAAGAGAGAAAAAAACAAAAAATAAAAAAAGTCACAAAAAAATGCACACATAAATACATTGTCACGCATGATGCAATGAAGTTCGCAACCTAGAGTCGAGTTCTATGTTCCACTTTGGTCAACCTTATTTGGGTGTCCAAAGTTACCATGGTTAAGAGTTTGGACGCGTTAGCAAGGTAACCTCCCTTGAGGGTGTATGCCAACCAGCGGCTCTTCGAGTTTGTGATGAAATTGAACTCGACTCCATGGATTTGGTGGATTTAAAAACTCGGATGAACCCTTATTGCCATGAGCGTTTTCGGGTTGATAGAGCTTAAATCCCCCGGGCTAGCCATATACGTAGACCATTTACTATTTTGGAAAAATAGGTAAGCTAAAATTCATATGCATATGTGACAATGCAAATTAAATTATAGGAATATAATTCAAGAATCTTTCAAGTCTCATCCACTCATTTTAATTAAATACCGATCACTCAAATCAATAAATAACCAAGAATCCTCACCAATGGAGTCGCTAAATTGTAGGCGTCGTTCGAAGCACGCCTATGTTAAGCATGTTGTGAATATGCTTGGCACTCGTAGGAAGTGGAAATTAACACACGATTAGGGACACGATTAAGGATAAGGAAAGTAGGGAGCCACCAACAAGTTTTTAAGCAACTTGTAAACCGTTCACGGATCATTATTATAAGGCAACCACGATAAGGGATAACGACAGGCAACAACGATTGACCCATGAAGGTTACACCCCATTCATAATCCATGAGATTACTAACTTCATACGGTTCTAAACCACGATAGGAGGATTGGGGATGATGGTATGAAGTGAGTCATGGAGTCACATTCTCCCGTATTGGCCTCCACTCGATTCTTATTGTGAAAAGTAATTCCTGCGATCTCAAAGGCATACAAACAAAGATTCAATTTGCTCCAAACTATAATTATGCTAAATTGGTTGAATATTAATGCACACATAATTCTTAAATATTCGTGATTTTTGATTAAACAATTAGATTTAAAAAGATCCTAAAAAGGTTGTCCAAGTTATCTTATTAGTCATGATATTCAGTTACATATTCCCTTTAAACATGCAATATGGTGATCAACAATAAACAATATAATAACATCAATATTGGAAGCAATTTAATCATAATAACTTATGCGGGAGCATCCTTGAAACATACAAATTATATTGCTATATGATTCTTTTAGTGGCATTTAAGGCTCAATCAACATTTTGGATGAATTCTCTTTGTTATGATGTGGTTTAGGTGAATAAGAGAAATCTTTGTGTCTTAATTTTACAATTGATGGTTGAAGATGAAACATGGAAAAAATGATGAGGAACTTTGCTTAATTTTGAAATCAATGAGATTTTCTCTCTCTACCCATAATCTTTGTGATTATTTCTTTCTTTGTGATTGCTACTTTGTAACCTTTGTGGTTACATCTTAGTCCTAGCATTACTTTGTGTTAGCTTTGATTAAGAACCCCTATTTCATATATCTTGGTGATTGTTGAGATAGGTTTATCTTCTTTTGTTGATTTGAAATTGTTGTTACTTGATTTTTCCCCCTTTTTCTTGGTTATTTCATATCAATAGAGGACTCTCAGACCTTGCTCTTCCACTTCTTCTAGCCTACGTCTCAGCCTTCTAACAGCTGTTTCCCTATTCATATGGCATCTCGACGTGTTGTGGCTGACACACCCACATATCATAACTTTTGATCCGTAACTTGGAATAAGGCATACAATATATCATTAGAAATATTATCAAGTCTAACTTCCAATCCAATTAAAATCAGGTAAAAATCTTTGTATATTTTAAGATATGGCCGTTTTAGTGACAGGGTATCAATTTTAGGCCGAGTTTAATGTTTTGCTCATATCTTCTTCGTTTTAAATCGAAATTGGGCTTATGTTATACCGTCAGAAATATTATTTCAAGGCCTATCCAAACAAATAATATTTGGATCAAAATTATAGGCCAAGAAATCAGTTTAGCTCTGTTTGTGATGTGGACACGAAAAGAGGAAGATAAGTTATGGTTTGGGGAAATGGGCTAAGAAATTAGGTTTGTATATGAAATATGTGGGATTGAATATTGGATTTAAGAACTCCAAATACTAAATACTCAACCCGACCAATAATGGCGGTGAAATTTTGTTCATCATCGGGTTTGGTTTTGGGGAGACATTTTTAGGTCTCTACACATACTTTTTAGAGATATTTACCTGTAATTATGGGATGGAGGAAATACTTTATAACTTTGTGTCATAATATGTTGTATGACATTTTTAACTTCATATGAAAAGGATATTAGAATAATTTCATATACTATTTTGTGTATTTCAATAAATATTTTTTTAACATTCAACTATTGTTTATATGTTGAATGTACAATATTGGTTACATACAGGAGCGGACTACTATAGGGGCTACACGGGACTTGGCCCCTGATAACTTTTGGAAAAATATTTAAAGGCCCAATTTTTAAAAAAAAAGTCTGATTGCTTTGTTTTCCTAGCATAGTCACCAAACAAAATAAGGAAAAAGATTCTCAATTCTTAACAGTGTATTTAGATTAGGGGTGAAAGTTCGGTTTGCAGTTTGGATTGTGCACCAAATCGAATCCAAACCGAAATAATTTGGTTTTTGCTTTTTTGATCCAAATCCAAACCGAATAAGAATACGGTCCAATCCAAACGGAACTGAATTGTCAACATAGAAACCGAATCCAATCCATACACTAAATCTTATAGTTTGATTTTGCAATTTTTATTTAAAGATTAAATTAAAAAGACTCTGAAAATTGACAATACCCAGAAATTTAATTACAAATTATAAATTATTTGCGAGAATGACAATTGAAATTTAAGTTAGCACGCCTCGATTTCTTCAATAACTCTTGGTGTAGTGCTTGCCGAGTTGCTGACCAAGAGGCAATAAGACTAGCGGTGATCAGTACCCTTCGTCAAAGATGTAGATGAAGAAAACAAAATCAAGGGAAACAAAATAGAAGAAAATCGAGGATTAAATGTTAAAGTTAAGATAATAAGGTTGAAAGATGAATGGAGGCTTAAGAGAAAGAAAGAAGAGAGGAGATAGAAAACCTGATAAAGGCGTTTGAAGAGTTTTGGAATATTAGGGTTTTGCTTTTCTTTAGGTGGGATTGGGGATGACTTAAGTTGGTGGGCTTTTGGGCCTAAATTACAAATTATAGCTATATCCGTACATCACTAAAGCATAATTCGGTTTAGTTTAGGTTGTTCGGACCTTAAAAACGAATCCAATCCATATCCAAATTTTTTTATTTTTCCAATCCAATCCAAACCAAATTGAAAAAAAAATCCAAAGCGAATTAATAATTCGATTCGGTTTTAATCCGTATTACTTTCACCCCTAGTTTTGTTAGAGGGATTTGGGAGGAAAGGAAGAGAAGGAAAAGGGAGAGATACAATTTCCTTTGTTTGGATATTAAATTAAGAAAGGAAAGGAAATAGAAGGAAAGGAAATGGGAGGAAAATAATTCATTAATTACCTAAGAGTAAAATCTTTCCAATTTTGAAAATATTTGGAAGGAAAACTTGGTAAAAACAGATGTATTGTAAAAAGACAAATATACCCTTTATTTTCTAACAAAAATCTGAACGTTATTTTTCATAGGATTTTTTTTCTCTCTCCTCTTCTACTATTTTCTTTCTCCTCACGATTTCCCCAATATTTTAGGATTCCAAAATGCAATTTTTTCACCCAATTTCTTGGGTTTGTGGAGTGCGATTTCATTACTAATCAACTCAGACTTGTCATCTCTCTCACGATTTATCTGATTTTTTCGAGGTAAGTGTCAATTTTTAGTTTGATTTTGTTGATTACATATTGTACTGTGATTTTGTGGAGTGCAATTTAGTTGTTTTTTCTTATTTTAATCATGCTTATTAGACTAAAATCCCTCTAGGTTTTTCGATTGTAGTTTTATTTTGTAGTAATACAGGGTTTCCTCTTTCAAGTTTTGTGCTCTGCTATATCGATTCTAATGCTACTGATTTATGCTATTGATTATTTGTATACATTTGAATTAAACTATTTGAAATAGTAGCTATAGTAATATTGAAGTGGAATGTTTAATTTTGTATTAATGTCATGAAAGATGATGTTTTGTGCTCACTGATATTTGCCTTATAATGCTCATGTATCACACCTTTTAAATATTGAATGGTTGATATAATGCTCTAATTGTTGCTCTTTTTCATCTAAATTGCAAAAGTGTTGTTATAAATATTAGAGCATATGAGATGGTTGATGTAGTATTGTGATGAAAGTCATGAAACAATAGTTTACATTCATCAATTGCTATGTTTTGATAAACTTTTGATTTAAAATTGCTTATATTTATAATTTTTATGTTTTTGTTGTTGATATGTTCAAAAATATTTTTATAATTGTTCACATTGCCTTTATATGGAAGGAGATTTTGAGGTTAGTAGAACGGATGTGGTTTCCAATGAGGAATTAAATGTCGAAAATGGGGAATTGACACGGGAAAGAACAAGACGTGGAGTAGTACTTCATGTTGTTGGTTATATTGTGTATGCCATGTGTCTTATCAAGTCATATTACTAAGTAGGAGCTTGGGAAGATTGACATGAAATCATAGCTTAGAAGCCTATATGGTCAGAGAGAGGAGACGTCATGAACTTATGAATGATTTGAAAGTCACTTGAAATAGTCGACAATTGTTTTTATGAGCCCTGAGGCCTTTGTTAAGTTATGTAAAATTTTAAGGGATGGGAAGTATCTAAAGGGTACAAGTCGGGCTTCGGTGGAGGATTAAGTGGCAATATCTTTGCATATTCTTGGTCATAATGCAAGAAATTGCTCATTGAGTGTATTTTTTATGCGTTCTGGTGAAACGGTAAGCCGACATTTCCATAGATTTCTAAATGCTATAATTAAGACGGAAGATCAATTTCTTAAGAAACCTAATGGATTAGAGGAAGTTTCATCGGAAGTTCGTGATGATAGTTAATTTTTCCCCCTTTTCAAGGATTGCATTAGTGCTCTAGATGGAACTCATATTCGTGTGAAAGTTGTTGGTGCCAATGCTTGTAGATTTCGAGGGAGGCAAGGTTATCCATCAAAAAATGTGTTGGTGGCTTGTACTTTTGACCTCAAATTCACTTATGTTTTAGTAGGTTGGAAGGGTTCAGCTTCTGACTCTAAAGAATTTAAGAATGCTCTAAGTAGGTAAGACAAGTTAATTATTCCTCAAGTTAATGGATTAGTATCTTAGTTACCTATTGTTTTATTATTCATAATATTTAAACTGTTCGTAATTATTTATTTATGTAATTAGGTAAGTATTATCTTGGAGATGCCAGCTATATGTTAAAGACTTCTCTTATTACACCTTATAGAGGTGTAAGATATCATCTTAAGGAATACTCGATTCGGAGTCCTGAGAATGCCCAAGAAATATTCAACCATTGTCATGCCTCCTTACAAAATGCAATTAAGAGAGCTTTTGGAGTTCTAAAAAAATGTTTTGGAATTATTAGTGGAACTAATGAGCCTTAATATTCTCTTAAAACCCAAACTAATATTATTTTAGTATATTGCATATATACTTCACAATTTTCTCATGGGATTTGATCCAGATCAAAGCCTTAGTGATGAAGTGGATCGTGAGTTACTAGATGCCGACAATAAGGAGTGTGAGACTTTTTCAAGAGAAGAAGATTCTATAAAAGGGTCTAAAATTTGATATAGTATAGCTAGACAAATGTGAGATGATTATATATTGTAGGGGAAATAACTATATATATATATATATTTTGTTTTTGTTAATTAATACTAGTATTTTTAATTTTGATTCAATTAATGAAAATTCTAAATTGTAGCAATCTTTTTGCTCTTTACAAAATGTTATGTTTGTCTATTTATTGTGAGCAGAAAGGCATCCACTTCTCTTCGATGGACTTTACACATTGACAAGGTCTTTCTTGATGCTTGGATCGCTAAGGAGATTAATGGAAATAGATTTGATGGTCAGTTCACTTTAAAGGCGTAAGAAAATGTTGTTAAAGAATGTACTGAAAACTTGAATCATCTTTTTACCAAAGAGCATTTGAAGAATCGGCTTAAGACGATAAAAAGTAATTTCAATGATGTTTATGATCTTTTCAATGCTAGTGGTTGGGGTTGGAATAAAGAAACTTAAATGTTTGAGAAAGCAGATGAAGTTTGGGATGACTTGATTGAGGTACTATTTTTGTCCATGCTGTTTTTGTTGCTTTTGTAGTTGTAATGTTGTTGGAATATTGTATTGCTACTGTTTACTGTAATTACAACTGCTTTGCTGAATTTATTGCTGTAACTGCTTCTATTTTGCCATAATTGTTGCTGTAATGCTGCTGTAATACTGTATTTGTTGCTGTAATGCTGGAATAGTAGTTGTAATGCTGCTGTAATGCTGAAATTGTTGTTGTAATGCTGCTGTAATGTTAAAACTGCTGTTTTAATGCTGAAATTGTTGTTGTAATGTTGTTGTAATGCTGAAATTTTTCTGTAATGATGCTATAAACCTAAAATAGATGTTGTAATGCTGAAATTGTTGCTGTCATGTTGCTGTAATGCTGAAATTATTGCTACAATGCAGCTGTAATGCTAAAATTGTTGTAATGCTGAAATTGTTGCTATAATGCTGAAATTGTTGCTGTAATATTGTTGTAATGCTAAAATTGTGGTCGTAATGTTGCTGTAATTTTTTCTATAGCAAAAACCAGATGCTGCTACGTGGAAAACAACTCGATTTCGTCATTATGATGTACTATTGAAGCTTTTTTCCAAGGATAGGGCAACAAGTGAAATTTCTAGAATTATAAAGGAGAAAAAAAAATAAAGGCTATGAATGAATCAAGCTACGAGAAGAAGGATGAAAGCATTGGAGAAGATCAACCAAGCGAATCTGCCGATTCTTCAAATTGAAAAGGGAAGAAAAGAAAATCAGAGGAAGTGTTTCAAAATGAGCTCCTATTCATAAAAGGAGGGTTGGACAATGTGGCTCAAGCTCATTGAGAGGGAAGTGTAATTGTTGAGAGAGCTCGTGCTCAAGTGTATTCACCACAGAGAGTTTTTGAAGCGTTATCAAAGATGGATATTGACTCGTTAACTCGTCGCAAAACCTATAGGTTCTTAATGATAGGAATGATGTCCTTCGAACAAGTGTATTAATTCGATAGGGGGTTTGAAATTATTAGAAAGCTAATTAATCAGTGATGTCAAGTGATTGGAATGCCTAGTTGGAGGCCGAATCCAATCAGTAATATTAATGTATAATTAATATTACAGCTTAATCTTGACTGAACCCTACAGGTTACACCCAATCAAGTAACCGATCCGTGACGACGAATTAATCCGAAAGGAATTAATGAGTCATTAGAGTATTATGAGCAAACACGTCGGATATCGAGCTAGGAGCATCGAAACCAAGCATCTCAAGTCGAGTCGGATTTATGAAACGACGCGACGGTAAAATCAAGCAATCAACAAATAGTAAATACCTCTAACATCTGAAGGCCCCGAGCAAACCGGGTGCTAGGGGCATGGCTGCTAGCATGGACGCCGCTCCAAGTCGAGCCTTGCTAGCTGCTGCTAGCGATACGCGAAGCATCTCGCGCCCAGCAGCCCGCAAGCATGAGGAGCGTGCTGGGATGAGGTAGTAGGCGCGCACCAAGCTTGCAGGCCAAGCCAAGGGGGCCAGGCCGCCAACGAGGCAGCCTTGGCGCCCTAGGCTAGGCGGGCCTGCTGGCGCGCGTGGATAGGGTTGAGCTTTTAGGTGAGGCGGTTTGTGAGTATGCGTGGGGAGGAAGGAAATGGTCCCTTTTCCTTGGTGGTCCTTACCTACTCCTTCTCTCTTGCTATGCCACTTGTTGATTCTTGATTGCTTTGCATTTTTCTTTCGATTTTTGATTTAAGTTAAAATAGAAAAAGGGATTTTACCAACTCTCCCACATTTATGGGAGAGTGGAATGTTCATTGGATTTTCTCTATAAATACCAAGCTTTGGGATTTGAGAAAATTCACTTTGAGTTGTGAGCTTGAAAGTATCACCAAAAGCATGAACACTTTCGCTCAAGCACGCTTCGAGGGTAAAATCGTCTTTCTCTCTCTTTATTAATAATGTAATTAATTATGTCATTAATTAATATGCTTGTTTAAGTTACATTTATTTATGTGCGGGTCTTGGGGTCGGGTTTTGATTCCGCGTGGTGTTGGACATCACGAATGACGCGGGTGAAACCTAGGTCATTGATTACTAAGATTCCCCAATCAAAACCAAATTTATAAATCCAAACCCAACCTTAAGTATAGGGGTAAGTCCGGGTCGAACCCAAGGGAATGTGGTATATGCTAAAGTCTCTAGCTAAGCTATTCCGAAACCTAGGTGAGGGTTGGTCTAGCAAACTAAACAACGCAATTAAATGAATACGAGAATGATATAAAGGATGCTAGGGAATTAGGATCCACATGCACTCATGACAATCACACTAATTGGGCAAGATATCAACCAATCAAACTATGTGAGGGAAAGCAACAAATGCAATCAAAATCACTTAAAGAGCTATTTCCTAGGGTCAAGCTAGATGTCTCTACAAATGACTTCAAAGGAAAATCGCAAAACAAGATCAATCGATAGTTTCTAAATCAATTTTTCGTATCAATGAAAACTATTATGCAATCTAGCTTGATAGTTAAGGTTGATCACTCCTCAAGATATCAAATACATGCAGAAATTTTACCAACCAATTTAATCACAATGATGATCAATCAAAAATCCCCCAATTAGCCATGAATTATCACTCATGCATGCTTCACCATATCCCTAACAAGTAATCTACTCACTGCACATTGCAAATTTGAATAACAAAACTAAACTAATCACAATTTTCATCATCAACATTGTATTCAAAATATGCTCAAACTTATCAAAAATCAAATTAAAAAAACAAGTAATTCAATCAAATCCAAATGAAACATAAAATTGCATTAAAGAGTAAAGACTTCTAACAAAACTTTGATTAAAATCAAAGAGGAAGAAGATTGAAAGTAGCATTCATCAAATTCACCAAGTTTCTCTCTCTAAAATCTAAAAACAAAAGTTTTCCCAATTTGAGCTCCTCTCTCTAAAATTCCAATCAAAATCTAATTCTAAGCTAAATCAAAACTCATTCTCCCTCTAGAAATGAAGAAATTCTATATATAGTAAAACTAACAATGGAAGAGTTGAACGTCCAAAAAGAACCCCAAATGACACGGCCTCTCCTTCACAAGCGCGACCACTCAAAAATGGGTATGGAACAGGATAAGATGAGGTGCGCGGCCACACCTCACACCTATGCGGCCGCGCACAGGGCCTGCGCACCCGCTCTGTACTCGTGCGCGCCCGTGCCTGGGAGCAGGGCACTTCCCTCTCGTGCGGTCGTTGATGCTCCCGTGCGCTCCACTTGATACATGTTGGGGGAGGCAGTCACTAGAGGCCTTCACGGTGGGTTCAACACCGATTTTGATGTCCACGCAGCATGAGAGCGTGGCCTTGAAGACTTGGCTTTTGCACTCCTTCACTTTTGAGCTTCAAGAGGAGGAACTGGCTTACACCTTTAGCTTTGCAAATCCCAAGAGAAGGTCATTTGGATCCTTAGACGTCTCCAATTCCCTGAAATTCAAGAAAGGCATACAAATAAAAGAGAAAAAGCAAAATAAACCAAGAAATGCAAGAAAATGGGAAAACAACTAAAGAAAACACAAAGTAGACGAATATCAAATAAAACTAAAGAAAAGGAGATAAAAGAGACATAAAAACAATGAAAATTTATCCTAAAAGAGGCTAAATGTGTGCCATAAATGACACTCATCAAACTCCCCAAGCTAGACTTTTGCTCGTTCTCGAGAAAAACAAAAGCAAGAAGAAATAGGATGAAAAACTTATTCAAACTAAGAAAAGGGAAGAAAAAGATAAGAATGTACACTTAGACTCACTTTCGTAGGAATCACGGTTGTTTTTAGGTACAACAAGCCCTTTGAACCCCAAAGTCGCCAATGAGGACGAGTGAGGTCTCGTAAGGGTATCCTAAGAGTTTGACCCATAACTCTTGACGGTAAATAAAATGAGGCAAATCATTGAAAGAAAGTAAAATCAAAGATTCTAACAAATAGCTTTTGAAATGGACTTTTACAAATGATCAAATGCAATTGAATAAACAACTTTCTATACAATAAGGGTATACATGTTCCAAGATATCCAAGGCTGATTGAAACATAAGATATGCTAAGCATAGAGAACTAATGAGACACAATTCACTTTCATCCCAAACAATCTTACCACGTTCTCCCAACTAGCTTCAAATCCACCTTTAGTGAGCATCTCATTGGTTCCTCGAAGGAACCGGAAAAGAAAAAGATTTAACGCTACTCGACATTTCGACTATTGCACACCGCTCTATAGGCTTGACCCACATCTCCCTCCACCGACTTGTGACTCAACCACAAAGGTCAAAAGGTCTTGAAAAGGGTTGTAATGTAAGGGCGAAAAGGATGAAGGTAGGCTAAAATTTGAAATTTGGTGGTATACCTAAATTGTGAAGCAAAGATTGGCCAAATCTCAACATCAAAACCAAGTAATCACCAAAAAAAAACACCAACAGCGCCAAGCTTATTCAAAGCCAAAATCACAATCATATATACAAAAAGCGTAAGAACGATTCCCCCCAAGCCAAAATAAAGCATTGTCCTCAATGCTTAGGGAGAAAACACTCACATCAAAATATTTTTGAACTTTTTCATTTTTCACATTTTTTCACTTTTGCCAAAGCTTTTGAATTTGCTTTGCTTTTTTCTCATTTTTTCATTTTTTCACTTTATTACATTGTCCTCGCCACTTTTAACTATGGATGGCTTTTTCAACTTGGCATTTGCCTTTTATTCACAAGATATTTACAATACAAACTTGCTTACATTAAAAGAACCAAATAATTTATTTCATTCACCAAAACTTCAACAATAAAGACCAAATGCTTCACAAAAACCAAAGATGGGAACAAGAATGAAATAAAAGGCTCAAAAGCTAAAGATATGGTTGGAAAAGAAAGGTATAAGGCTCAAATGGTTAGCAAGGAAGCAAATGTAAACCCAAAACAAAGAAAAGAAAACTATCCTAGAAAAGTAAAAATTACCACCCCGAAAAGATGCCTTTGTCCTTTCTAAATGGCTCGGTCGCGATCTTGGGAGATGAAAGTCAAATTCTAGATAAAGCATATAATAGTCAAGGATCCATGTGTCTCTCAATCAAGAATTGTTGAAAGCAAGAAGAATTAAAACCTCACACGGTTGTAGAAAAAACTCACTATTAGCGTCAAATCCACTAAAGGGAGCAACTCCTTCTTACCACAAACCAATGAAATCTGGCTACAAGGCCCCAAAAGGTCTAAACCTCTACCTTAGCAAACCCTATCCTAGAATCAACCAAAGATACTCTCAAAACATGCACATCGATATGACATAGGAAATTATTCATTCAAATGCAAAGGCTCGGATGGATTATGTCCAAATACAAAAGCTAAACAACTAAAAAGATGAAAACAAAGCCTCAAAATCTTTTTGTCTTTTTCATTTTTGGTTGAAAAATAGAAAACAAAAGGGTAAAATAAGAGAAAGAAAAGGGAAGTAAAAGAGAAACAAATGCGAAAGAATGCATGCAAGACATGTAAAACCCAATCGACATACAAGCGGTCATTCGGCAACATCGCCAATGACCCAAAACACTCTATGGTGGTACAAGGAAAGAATCCTCGAACAATAAACTCATCCTAGACTAAACTTAAACTAAGCAAACAAGAAAGTAAAAGTAAAAGGAAAAGAAGAAATATAAAGATCTCACCGGGAACTCCAAGCAATGCTAATGAAGAAAAATAAGAAGAAGCATAAACCGTCACAATACTCCAAAAGCAAAAGCAAGGATAACATTCCAATTGAGAAATAAAATACTATATACAAAGAAAAAATGTTAGTAACTTCCACACAAAAACTCGAAATATCTAAACTGAGACAGAAATGATCATAGAATTAGAGAGACAGTGAAAATAATAGAGAAAAACTCATCCAACCAGAAAACAATCAATCAGCAGGAAAACAACGATCAATCAACAGACCAATATCATATCATCATCATTAGAAAACAGCCTCATCAGAAAGAAATCATCATCATAAATCATCAGCAGAAATGGGATGGAAACTCAAAGACGGAACCGCAGTGAACCATAGAAGCAAAGGGGAGACCAAAGTAGCACAACAAATCATAAGAATACTCCCCCAAGCCTAAAGTGAGCTACCCCCCCCCCCCCCCCCCAAGCTAAAACCTAGCAACAAGCAGGCAAAAGAACAATATCAATGCAAAACAAGCATAAAAGGGAGGGTAGACAATATGGTATCACTCGCCTCTATGGTAAGGGGTAGAATGGGTACTCCCCTCACTAACCTCAGAAAAGACTTGGCTAACAACATCATCGACCACCATCGGGCCTTTACCTCTCAACCTACTTTCTCTCTGAGCCTTATCCCTAGCAAAATAGTAAGACCAATCATCAAGAGTCGGCTTACCCGATAGCCCCCACCGACCAAAGGTTTTGGGATTAGAGAAGGGGTTTGGGTTAGCCGGGTCATAGGTAAAATCACAACCTCCGGGCCTCTTAGTGGTCCCTTTAACTGCATTGGGGGACACATGGGACCCAACCCAATAAGGGTAGCACAAAGAAGGCCCTTGGTCTAGATCATATGGGACTCATTGGGGTACGGGTCCTTGTTGGACCGGGAGGTAGGAGTAATTCAAATAAGGCTCAATCTCCCCTCTCCCCACATGCAAGTCATAGATTTGTTTAGAATGATAGTCATATCCTAGCACAAAGTCATTTCCCAAAGGGGAAGAATTCAACACATTGTCAATGGAATCAATTTTTGCATGCAAAATAGACAAATCACATTGAGATGTAGAAGATGAAGAGGAAGAGATCATAGGAGTACCTCCCTAGGACACCGGGGGAAAATCATGAGAGAGAGTATGAACGGGAACACATGGGTTGATGCAAAAGTTGGGCGGAGAGTCCGCTTGAGAGAAGGATCAATAGGCCATTTGTTGGACCGCCAAGGAAAAGGAGTGCCTAAGCACCGAGTGGTGGCCTCCGGATGAGGGATAGGGCACCAATAGGTAGTCCGAGAAACCTTCCAAATAAACAAATCCTCTTTAGAAGTCTGCTCTAAAAACTTTTGGTTGATCAAAGTGTAGGAGTTTATAGGTACTACGCAGCGGAAAATCATGAATCATATTCATAAAAGTACCTAATCCCAAGAACACATGCATAACACACAAGATACATAATCATACCTTTGAAGCGTGAATTCCACATAGCAATTTGATAGGCAAATTAGGGAGAAAGTAGAGCCCCAAGCGTTGCTCCTCTACTTAGTCCACGAACTTCGAATGAGCCGTCCACCAATACTAGATTGGTCGAGTGATTGAGGAAAACCACGATCACCACCTTTATTGGACTAACCGACCACCACGATCTACCACCACCACGAACCACCACACTGGCGCCAAGGGAGGAGGAGAGAGCTGTGAGATATAGATGAGTATGAGAGGGGTTGGTCTCGTGTTTGCTAATTAGGGTTTGATCACACTGATTAGATAATTGCATACTACTTAGCAAACCCTAGGCACCTAGTCTATTTATAATCCTATTATAATTAGACTAGGGTTAGGAAGCCCAAAACCCTTCAATCCACTCCATGTGGCCGGCCATACTAGAGGATGAGGCCCATCATGGGCCTTGTCCTCTCGTGCCTGATCTAGACCCTTTGTGTGACCTTATAGGATCTGTCCAATTGGGATTTGGGCTATTTTACTAGCCCAAAGATCGTTAGTACCTCTAGCTATGATAAAACGACGACCCAAATGTCCGAACTTAATTATCTCCATAATTTGATCCAATTATGTATCTAGTAATTGCACACGACGAAGACATAAATCCTTCAATCTCCCACTTGTCCGAGACAAGTGTGCAATATTCAAATTCCTTAAGTCAATATGTGTCGATTTGATAATATGATTGCATCACATGTCGAGATCATATTAATCTACAAATCGTTTTTTGAAATCTGAGTTAGAATTACAAAACCAAATGATTACCGAGTAATGCATTTGAACGTGGCCACGTATTTTCTGAATTCTCCCTCTTCAAGCGGCCATGACACATTCCCTAATTTAATAGGTAGGCTCAATCCAATGTTGTGGCAACAAGGCTCCCACTCAACTTTTGAAATAACCGGGAAACACACTTTATAATCTCCAGTTACGGGCAGACGTTTGAGTGTACCACAGTTAAATTAATCATTGAATGGAATCAATGTTCCACTCATGTCAAAGGAATCCACTAATACATCCGAAAGCTCTATACTTGAACTTCAAGGTAGGTCAATAGTTCGATCATGCATCATTCATGCATATCCAAGTGATTGACCGAGCATCACTATGCCCCTATAGCCCATGAAACTGCGCTATCCAATCAATCTTACATGCTAGTCCATTTATTGAAATCATTTATGTCCACTTTAATGATTTCGAACTAGGAACTTAAATAATATATGAATTTTGTTCACCTGTGGGGTTTCATTCACCAGGTCATTTAAATAAACTAACCTGATGAGCCCATCAATCCATAATTATTTTGACATTTTATTTAATTTCCAAAACCATAATTAAATAAGAGAAATGAAATTTCTATTTTAAACATAATTCTGCAAGTATATGCATTCCTTATGTAATATGTTTTCTCAAAACATATACAACTTGAATTACGTAACTTGCTTCAATCCAAGCCTTTAATATGACTCTCATATCTTAGTTTATGGAAGGGGTTTAGTGATTTCTCACTCATAATAAAACTTTGCAGATCACAACATTTCACTTGTCATTGACCTCATAAATGAGGTGATACCTCATATCTATTCGTTTTGGATTTGTGATGTGACCCTGACTCCTTTGTTTTGGCAAAGATGTCCTTTTAGTCACAAGACAATTTGATCCAAACTTCCTCCTTAACTACTCTTACTGTAGCTAAAACACATATTCTGACAATAAGTATGCAACAGTATTCTGCTTTGAACTCTTTAAGCTTACTGTCCTTCTTCATACAGACATAAACATGCATTTAGATCACCATCTAAAGTCATCTTGCCTGTTTGGAAACTTGCATCTGTATAACCTTTTGACAACTTATTCACTTTTAACACCATTAGCTAGAAAAATTCCTTTAGTCCTTCTCAAGTACTCAAGGATTTGCTCTTTGCAACTTTCAGTATGCTTGTTCTAAATTTACTTTAAAAATTGCTACACATGCACAAGTCATATGTAACATTTTTCTTTATACATATCATGGCACATATAATGGACCCTTCTGTAGAAGCATAAGGTACATTATCCATACAACTCAACTCTATTAGCTTTTGAAAGCACTGAGTTTTACTTAGTGTACTACCATGAAACATGGGAAAACATCCTCTCTTAGAGTCTTGCTTCATGAACTTGTTAAGATCCTTATCAACATAAGTCTCTCGATGTTGTCCAATCATTCTTCAAGATTCACTTTATGGATCCTAATTCCCAATATGTACTCAACATCTCTTAGTCTTTCATATAGAAATAACTTTTTAACCACTGCTTGACTGATTCAAGTATTGATATGTCATTTCATATGAACTACATGACCAAGAAGATCAATTGCTCCCACTAAACTTCTTGTCTCTACAAGATTCCTTTTCGTTCTTTGAGGAAATCAAACTGTTTGATTGCCTAATCGAAACGAATGTTTCAACTCCCTTATGCTTACTTCAATCCATTAAATCAATTTCTGAAGTTTGCAAAACTTTCTAGGATTTCTAGATTTCAAAATTCTTAGGTTGTATCATATACATATCCTCCATCAAGAACATTTCAAGAAGGTGATTTTGATCTCCATTGCTAAACTTCGTAATTGAAATCAGCAATCACTAGAAGAATCCGAATAGGCTTACACATCTAATAGGTTTGACCCTATTTGCAAGACTATCATGGACTAATACATCTTTACAGACATGGAGTCCATACTGGATTTCTTGGCTTTAAGCCATTTCTTGAGTTGGCACTTATCCAAAGCTTGCTTGTAGGGCATGGGTTCTAACCATTCCAATAGGAAAATTTTAGAATTCACCTTTTCTCAAGATTTCAACAAACTGTTTGTTTTGATCCTAAGTAACCTACAAAAGGTATGAGCAACAATAGAATTATTCTCTTCAACTCTTTGAAGCCTTTCATTCAAATTGGGACGATAGAAGCCTCGCTAGTGGAATTAGCTTGCTTCGACACATGGTTTATCAAATTAACTGATTTCATATGCCTTCGTCTTTGATGTGGTGTTATCCACATCCATTTGTTGCTCGTCTCAAATCTCATCGAGATCTAACTTTACTCCTACTTGGCTTTGTAAGAAGAGATTTCTTTCTATAAAGACATTATCGCGAGCAACAAACACTTTGTTTCTACGCGATTGCAGGAATAATACCTCTTAGTTTCCATGAGAAAACCCATGAAGAACTATTGTCTGATTTAGAGTGCATTATGTCATCTTTGTAAAAATTTTACATCGACTTCATAAACCTTAATCCTGTTTAGAAAAGATAACTTTTGGAACATTTCCAAATCATAACTCTTATGACATCTTTTCTACTACTTTGGTTTAGTTTTCTATTTAGTATATTCACAATTGTTGTTGTAATGCATATCCTCAAACGATATTTGTAAATCATTAAAGCTAATCTAGGATCAAACCATGGCAAGCAAAGTTTGATTCCTTCTTTTAACATACACTTTAAATGTAATGTTTCCGGATTGTGAACTAATTCAACAATTCCCTTTAGATGATTATTTACATTTTGAGTTAAATATTTATCACAACAATCATATTGTGGTGTTAAATTGCTTATCTCAAACTGATTTTACATTTCATTTTGGAATTCTTGAACTTTTCAATGATTCCAAGCTTTACTTCATTAAGTAATTATCGATATATTTACTTAAATCGTTAGTAAAAGCAATAAAATAGTTAAATCTCTTTGCTAATTCTTGAACTTATGGTCCACACACATCATATGTTTCTGTTCCAAAAGGTCATTAGCTCTTTTACCCTTTCAGCTAAAAGGCAACTTGGTCATCTTACCTTATCAAGCATGGCTTCCAATTCTCAAGTGATTCATAATCATATAAGAATAAGAGTCCACCCAATATAACTTTGGATGTGCAAAATGGTTTATGTGACCTAATCTTACTTTGTTATAAGTAAGTTTACTTTAATCATCTAGAATTGATTTTGTGATCTACTTATATCAATGTCATAAAGCAAAATAACTCATATCTAGCAAAATGAAAACAATTTATTACCTTGGTCATGGATCAACACTTGTCCAAGCCAAGTAAAAACAAATCAGTATTCAAACTAACACTGAAAATTGTCTCATCAAAAACTAGAAATTGTTCTAAAATCATCATAAAAATTCAGAAATTAAAACTATGAAGCTATCTCTGGCCACTCAAACACTTCTAGTGCACCTTCAAGCTCCATTTCCATGCTAGTCTCACTTCTTTGCAACTTCTGCACAACATTAATAATGTTAAGCACTGCAACTTGGTATCATATACCTAAGTGAAAGTTAAAATGTTTATAAAATAATACCTGAGGTTGATGCTCAATTCTTCTTGAGGAAGTCAAGGTATTTCTGGCAATTGCGTTTCCAATGCCCCTTCTTCTTGCAGTAAAAGCATTCACTTTCACTTGCAGCTTTGGGTTTTGGATCGCCTTAGGCTTCTTAGGAGCCTTAGAAACTTGCTTTCCCTTGCTCTTGGCACTAGCCTTTTGCCCCTTCTTCTTGAACCCCTTTCCCTTTTGAATCATAAGAACTTCCTTCTTAGGTTCCTTAGGAATTTGCTTTTCAACACTAACCAGCATTGTGTGCAATTGATTCATGGTCTTTGCAGTCGCAGTCATGTTAAAATTCATGATAAACTGGTTAAAACTTTCTAGAAGTGAGTGGAGAATGATGTCTGTTGCCATCTCATCACTGTATGGGTGCCCCATTTTCTCCATACTCTGAATAAGGCCGATCATTTTGAAAACATGATCATGAACTGTGGCACCCTTCTCCATCCTACAATCCAGAATCTCACGATGGAGCTCGTACCTTTCGACTCTAGCTTGTTTCTTAAACAAAGCTTTGATTTCTTGCATGATTGTGTACGCATCCTGATCCTCAAAACGTTTTTGAAAACTAGGTTCCATGGTAGCAATCATCAAGAAAGTGATACGCACATCTCTATCATGAGCTTCCTTGTGCCTCTTGCCTTCTGCCGTAGTTGTATTTTCTGGCAGAGGTCCTGGTAATGGGGTGTCAATGACATCCTCTCTACCTTCAGATTTCAGAATGATCCTTAGCATTCTTTCCCAAGTGGAAAAGTTTTCTCCTGTCAACCTATTCTTCTCAAGGAATGGTCGAAGATTGTAAATGTTGTTGTCATTGTGATTACGGCTACCCATCTATGTCGAAATAAGGCAAAGTTTAATAATTATGTTTAATTTAACATTAAAGTACCATAAACGATTAAATTGGTAACTTTAAAGCACTTTATTCAATATTTAATTGATCCCAATTGAATTTAAGTGATTCCAAGACCCTTTATTCGTGCAATAATTGACCGGACTTTGACCCTACCATCAACCATTACATTTTCAAGGTGAGCAAACTATTTACTGATTACAACTCTTATAACTCTTGGTTGAATAATTAATCATCACATGTTTAATTATTTCCCTTTGCTTCAAGGTTCTAAACTCTTTAGGTAACCTTGTTGAGCATAACCAATTAAAATTGTAAAATTTGATATACCCCAACTTTCCAAAGATATAATATGACACCCAGCTTTGGCATGACCCATCATAAAAATCGAAGGTTTCATTGGGTTTTTAATTGGAAAAGCAATCTCAATATTTCTGGGACCTAGATTCATTTATGTTGTGATTATATAGTGAACTCTAGCGCATCATCAATCATAAATAAAATCTAACATGCATAATCTACTAATGCAATAAAACATGACATAGTATGGCCCCTTAGTCCTAAGAAATCTAGAAATGAAAAGCTCCCACTTGAATCATCATGGATCTCCATCCACTTTGCTCCTTTGGGCCTTTACTTCATGGGCTTCTTTGGACTAACACTATTTAAATAACTAATCTATTTACTTTAAATAAAATTTACAAAAATACTTAACGGTACGCAGACCGTATTTAGATTACAAAAATACATCACGATGCGCAGATCGTATTTTAGAATCTATGGGTCATACTAGTCTATATACAGCAACATAATATCATATATTATATAAAAGTGCTATATAATAAATCACTCAACATGCTTGTCTAAACTACAACATCGAATGGTTCATAATTAAGGCAACGCATTTCCTAAAATATCATATATTTTAAATCATAATTAAATAATATCATATATTATTCATGACCAAACATAAAATATCATATATTTTAATTTAGGCATGAGATAAAATCAAATCTTATTTTAATCTAGAAAGATAAATCATATTTAATCTTCCATGATTATCCTAACAACTTTAGGAGATTCTATCCTAATTATTAGCCAATCAAATAATTTTAAAATCAATTATCCTAATCTAATTATGGGATAATCACATTATTTAAATCAATTATTATCCTTTTGGAATATGCTCAGAATATCCTAATCAATCTTATCCAAAATTAACAACTTTAATCATGGATAATTACTAATTTAACAACTTTAAATATGGATAATATCAAATATAACAACTTTTGAATATTTGATTTTATCCTAAAACAAAATATTTTTATCCAAAATAAAAGATCATATTTTCAAAATATTTTATTTTATCCCAAAATAAATCATATTTATCTTGAAATATTTTTAAAATAAAATAATAATTTTTTTTTGAAAAACGTGAGTCACCACTGCCGGCCGCCGTGGTTGGCTAGCCGAAGCTGGCCACGATGGCTGACTTCCTTGACGGCAGCCACTGCCACAAGGGCAGCAGCGCGGCAGCAGCACTGGCAGCCGTGGCAGTAGCTGTGCAACGCTTGCACGCTGCTGCCCACAGCCACCACGGACCTCCGCCCTCCCTTCCCCTCCCTCTTGGACCTCCACCAGGTCGGCAGCCGCCGTGGCTGCGCCACCCAGCCGCGGCTGCCGGCCTTAAAACTATTTTTTTTTTGGTTTTTAATTTAATTAAAATAACATTTATCAAAATTATATCAAATCAGTCCAAAAGTTAAAATTAAATCATCATTCAATATTAAAATTAGGGTTCATCATCAAATTAATCCCAATTTAATTCTAACTCTTAAAATTAAATCAATGATCATACACAAAATATTTTTATGCATAAATCAATCCGATTAAAATTCATATTTTAGGGCTATGAATTTTCGAAATAATTCGAATAAGGGTTAGGGTATTTCGAAAATTCAAAACTAGGGTTCTAGGGTTCAAAAATTTCGAAAACTCTAGGGCTTAATTCGTTCCTCTTCATGGCTATTTTGAGCATAATTAAATCACATTTAATCAATTCCAAAAGTTTAATCACATTAATAATAATAATTGAACCATAATTAAATTAATTTCTCCCTCTTAATTGATTATAAAATTAACATGGACATCAAATAATCGTATTATTATGATCTAACGCGTTCATGCAAGAGGCTAACTGATACCACTGTAGGAGTTTATAGGTACTACGCATCGGAAAATCATGAATCATATTCATAAAAGTACCTAATTCCAAGAACACATGCATAACACACAAGACACATAATCATACCTTGGAAGCGTGAATTCCACGTAGCAATTTAACAGGCAAATCAGGGAGAGAATAGAGCCCCAAGCGTTGCTCCTCTACTTAGTCCACGAGCTTCGAATGAGCCGTCCACCAATACTAGATTGGTCGAGTGATTGAGGAAAACCGCGATCACCACCTTTATTGGACTAACCAACCACCACGATCTACCACCACCACGAACCACCACACTGGCACCAAGGGAGGAGGAGAGAGCCGTGAGATAGAGATGAGTATGAGAGGGGTTGGTCTCGTGCTTGCTAATTAGGGTTTGATCACACTGTTTAGATAATTGCATACTAATTAGCAAACCCTAAGCACCTAGTCTATTTATAATCCTATTATAATTAGACTAGGGTTAGGAAGCCCAAAACCCTTCAATCCACTCCATGTGGCCGGCCATACTAGAGGATGAGGCCCATCATGGTAACACCCATGATGATTGAAGACATAAATCCTTCAAAATTTGTTACCAAGATTGTTGGCAAAATAACCTCCATCATATCAAAACTACCTAAAACCATAACAAACAAAGAAAATTGGTTAGTCCATAAGCATCAAGAAGAAAGATAAAATCAAAAGAAAAATGGAAAGAAAGTTACACTACTACAAAAATTGGAAAAAGGACCCCTAATTACAGACCCGTTATCTTAACTAACGGGTATGTTTGATGTAAGAGATCCTTTAATAGAGATATTGGGTCTCTTATAAGCCCTTGGGCCCACAACTTTATTGAGAGGAGCGAGATAAGAAACCCGTTGTAAGAGCAACGGGTCTCTTACCTTCTTTTTAACTTCTCATTATTTACGAGTGTAGTGCCATCCTTTTGGCTCAATCTCTCTCCTCTACATCTCTTTCTATCTCACCGACATTCCTTTGCTGATTTTTTTCCTTAAAAAATCATTCCTCATTTACCTCCAATTTTTTCTTTCTCATCAATGGCTTCTTCTCCATCTTTTTCCACCTTCATCAACGACTTCTTCGAACATATGCATGCTCCTTGTATTTTGAGAAGTCTCTGCCTTCAAGATCCCTCTTTGCTTAGCCTCTGACGACAGTTGCGAAGTGCTTCAATGTAATAAGATCTAGATTTAAACATTCAAGGTAAATTCTCGAAATTTTATAGCCTATTTTCTCCACGTTTTCATAATTCAAGTTTTTGAATTTCTATTTTCACTACAACAAATTGCCCTTTGTGCCATGGGTAAAATCATGGCACAAGTTTAAAATTCACGTGGCTATGTTATTTAGCTACGGGAATTTTGAAACTCCCGTGGCACAAGAGGCCGTGGCCAGGAATTTGCCACGGCAAAATGGATGTCGTGGCAAATTTTATTTTTTATGCCACGGGTATTCTCGTGGCAAACATTCACTTGCCACGAATATAAACATGGCTAACAAATTATTTGCCACAATTTCTGCCGTGGCTAATTATTATTGTTGCCACAAAAATTATCGTGGCTATTAAGCTTGTTGGCCTCAAATATTGCCGTGGCTAATAAAATATGTTGTGTGAAACATTGTCGTGGCTAATAAGCTTATTTTGTCTTGAACTTGCCTTTATTGCTTAAAAAGTTTTTTTTTTTTTTTTTTGGGATTTTTCCACCCAAATTAATCAATAGACATACAAATATACACATAAAACTTAAATATTTTTATTAATAGCTTGTAAATGCACACTTTTCATCCGAAAAAATGAAAAACAACAATACAATTAGTCAATTAGAATACACTACAATTGATGAGCAACAATTAACAAAGAAGAAGCAGGGCAGAAGCAGTGTCCACTAGAGGCTCCAGAGAGAAGCATCAACACCCTACTACAACAATGGCAAACCTTGGAACATCTAAAACACCTTGCTTTCTCCGACCATGCACAACATGAACAACACAATCCAATGCATATCAGATTAATGACTACTAAATCAAATATCTTTCACGAAATAGATCAATGTGAAATATATTTCCCCAATTTACATAACTTATTTTAGTATCACACAAAATTCATTACATTACTACGTCAGCCATTACAATTCGTCACTAAAGCTATAAAATCTAATTACAGTATTCAATTCCAGGCTTCCAGCCTAAAGATAATTGTGAGGTTTTTTTTTTTTTTTTTTAGTTACAACTTATAATGCTGTTTTGGTATTTCAGTGGCAAAGTATTCTCTAACTCTGAATGCATTGCAAACAATTCCAGCAGTGAAAGGGAAAAACGAACTCATGAAACATGGTGAAAAAACACATAAGACAAAAAGACATTCACCAATATATAACATCACCCAAAACTCATTGATCAGATAGATAAGCCCAAAATAGCAAATATTAAATTGAAAAACATAAACAAAAAATTTTAAAAACTAGGTAGAGACATGCATTAGATTTACTTGACTATTGGCAAAAGAAAAGTAAAAGTTAGAGTCTCAGTGACTTCCGCAAGCAGCAGCACAATAGGCAAAAGTGGAAACTGGAAACTACTAAGAGAAGGCTACAGATAACAACAAAAGTAGAATCATCACAAGCCCATTAACTAAACAAAACTCATCAGGTATATATTTTATTCAATCTACTTCAATGTGAAAAAAAAGTCCTCATACTATATCCGGTCAACATTGATTGCTCCAAGACTAGCTATTCACTTAACCAAACAAAATAACACTAAAAAGGAGAAAAACAAACTCATCAATACTGTCAATAAGATAATCTTTCCTCTGTTGATTGCAAACCCCATAATTTGAACCCTAACCTGCATCAATAAAAAAAATATATAATAATGAGTGGTCAATTGATACACCAAAATGGAAAAAAAAAAAAAAACTTGCAGCCATTCACTTCTAAACGAATGGCCTATGCAAATTTACAAATAATACCAAGATGTATCCGCAAAAGTAGAAAAATTAGAGTAAACCAAATCAAAATGTTGCTTTATATATAATGCCTCTAAATAGTCACAAACAGTTGAAGCAATGCAGCAACAAAGTATTTGTTCTTTTTTTTTTTTATTCTTTCAAATAATAATAACTTTGTAATAACTATGTCGAAGTTACATCAAATTTTTTAATCTATTGGCTTTATACTATGTCGAATTTACTCCACCCGCTAGTCCCAAGCCTGGATAAAGGAGGAGAGTTTTAGTAGGCCAGTGACAACTAGTGTAAAATTTTGTCACATCCCATGACATGAGCCAAACTGATAGGCTTTATACTATAATTTCAATCTTTGAACAAGTAGCAAAGTCTAACTAGTTTCCTTTGTCATGTAGTTAATGTTAATAGTTAAGTTGATTTTGCAGGACTGCCAAGTGATATATCGATCTTATGAAGCTAGTCCCCCTCTATAATTATAGTTTAAGGCAAGGTAATTCTACTTGATAATAGTTGTCATCGAAGCATATATGAAAAATGTACACAGTAAAACACAAGTAAATTAGCTACTTTTGGTGGTCGAACTTTGATTATCAGTGGCAATTCCCTTCACAATAAAATGGGTCTGATTATCAAACGTTATTGTAAATTGGCTACTTTTGGTAAACTACATTCAAGATTTATGTATGTCTATACAGGTTAACAAAAGTCCCATCTAGGAAATGGATTTTACATGATTTATTATCTATAATTATGTCTCTAATAAACCTATGTCATATGAGTTGACTTTTACCTTAATATATATTATTATCAGGTTAGCGTATATATGTAGAGTTCTAAAAAAAAAAACATTTGTTAGCTAATGTATTCTAATTTGAGTATTAAGAGGTGGGAAATAACTCGAGGTTGCATTTGACCCTAAGTTTTCTCATAAGAGCAGAAAGAATACACCTAAGTGTTAGCATTCTATCACATTAACATTGTATTACAGCAGCAGGCAGAAGATATTGTTACTTTTGGCAAGGACAATTCCTCGTATTAAATTGCATATATATATTCGCATCTGAAGCAAAATGATTCGAGCCACAAGAAAAACCTTATTTAAAAATCGTGGAACAAATTTAAAATTTGTGCCACGAGAACAACCTTATTTAAAAAATTTGCACCTAAAATCTAAGTCTAAAACTCTAAACTAATGTCATAAGGACCAAATACATACAAACTCGTAGAAAAAAATGACAGCATTTTGATTGCAATATTTATACTTGAATCAACTCCTTCTAACAAATGAAATCAAATGCACCTCTCAATCTTTAAAACAATTACATGACTAATAATTCACTGTCCAAATTAAAGGAGAACCCCAACAGCACCAAATTTATACTACCACACAAAAATCACATAATAAACATGAAAAATAACAATTTACCACCATCATTACATAACTGAGCAATTTAGACCTAAAATTTTTCCCATAATGCATATATATATTTAATAAATATCAATAACTCACCCATAAACACAAGAATTAAGAATCCCCAAACACAAACCTAAACCCAAATTCCACGAAATCAATTGAATACAATACAAATAACAAAAACAATTTAATTAAACTGGAGAAAAACTAGCCATAACAAAAGAGGAGAGAGATAAGTAATTGTAGAAGATTAAAGATACTAATAATTGGTAAAAAGAAAACCCTAACCTTGCTCAAATGTTGAAAATGGATAAAGAAGGAATTGACTTGCTTAGGTGGAAGTCTATGAAGGTGAAGGAGGTAGATACCTCCGGTTGGTGGTGGAAGTCATAGGTCTTCAATGGAGACAAGCGTGGGTAGCGAATTGAGAAAGGCAGGCATCGAATTGAAAGAGGAAGCGTGAGCGAATATGGAGTGCTGGGCGACGAAGTGAGTGGGGGAAGATGAAGGAGGCAGAGTAGTTGGTGGCAGGGAGAAGGCATCGACGAAGTGGGCGACGCGGTGGAGGTGGCGGTTGTACGTGGTGGATGAGAAATTGAGAAGTGAGATGGGAGTGCGGGAATTTGAGGCTTGTCTTCTTTTTGTATAATGAAATCACAAGAAGCCGAGCAGGACACTCTTACTTGGTTGGTCACTTGGTTGGTTTTTTTAGGGAATAATTGGTTTTATTTTATAATTTTGATTAATTTTTTTTGGATTTTTTAGAAAATAACACCACAAAAAAGTCACAATTTTGGTTATAACACCACACACACAAAAAAAAAAAAAAAAAAAAAAAAAAAAAAAAAAGAAAAAAAAAACTTTTATTATAACACCACAAAAAAAAAAAAAAAAAAAAAAAAAACACACAAAATTTTGTTTCACCACCACTTAATGGATTCCATCCAAGAATCCGTTAGTGGGGCCCATAACAGACACATGTCACTAACCTATTAATTTAACAAAAAAATAATTAAAAAAAAGAAACAACCCTAAACAACCAAACACAGCCCAATTACACTACCGCCACCACATGTGCCCCACCTCTGACAAACAATCCCAAGTTGCGGGTACCCCTGCCCACCAAAATCGGCGAAACCCTCCCGTCCCCCTCCCCGAAAACCACCCCCAGCTCCGCCTTGCCTTAGAGCTCCAAAAACATCAACCATGAATTCGCATCGAGCAACCCCCGCAACCACCACCGCCACTACAGACATCGAATTCCCACCCTTTCAAACCCATTCCAACATCTCTCCAGCCACTGAAACCCTCTTCCAACACACCCCCAACCACTGAAAACCTCCTTCAACATACTCAAGCCACCGAAACGCTCCTCCTTTCCCCATTTAAAATCGACAGCCACCACCATATTTCTTCCACTTTAAAACAAAACTAGCTACTCGCAGTTGAGATCGGCCAATTTAGGGTCGAATTTGACCACTCAGGCCCTTAATCGGCTGATTTCAACTGTTAGTGGCCAATTTTGGTGGTGACTAGCTAGGGTTTAGGGGGTTGCGGGTTGGGGTCAATCGCCATGTTTGGTGGTCGATAGGGGTTTTCGGGGTTGGTTAAGGAGGGTGGGGGTGACCTAGTGAACGCTGGTGTTGCTTGGCGGCAGTGGAGGGTCGTGTCGGCCGTGAGATGTAGGGGTTGCTGGTGGTGTGCTTGGTGGCTGACTTAGGATTTAGTTTTTCTTTTCCTTTTTTTTTTTAATTTTTTTTAAACCACTATATAAATGACACGTGTATTTCGTGGGGTCCATAAACGGTTTTTTTTGGATGGCATCCACTAGGTGGTGGTGAAATCAAATTTTTCGATTTTTTGGTGGTGTTATAATCAATTTTTTTTGGTGGTGTTATAATCAAAATCGTGACTTTTTTGTGGTGTTACTTTCTAAAAAATCCTTTTTTTTTAAAATAAAAATGTCATTAATAAAACATTATTGTTTTTAGAAACATTAAAGAACTTTATCACGGTATTTAAGAAATTTAGACCTTAAAAATGGGGTTAACACGCTGTTAGGAGTATAATCAAGTAGACCATGAGGTTTAAATAAAGATAATGATAAAAACCTTCATTTTATAGTGTGTTGTACTCGTAACTATTGTGACATTTTCATTTTAGGAAAATGTTGCAACTATAAAAATACGGAGGAAGTACACTTGTTGGCGTTGTTGTGTGGAAATAAAAAAAAAAGACCATATCTAAAGAAAATTTAATCTAGCTTGTTTTAGAAATATATCATATATATAAATATACTTGACCTCTAATTTGGATTATGTTTAATTTTCTATTTTGTATCAATTAGTGCTTTTGATATTTTAAATACATTCAACTTTAGAAGTAAAGAAAAACGAAGTAACATGCCTACTTCATGATATTCAATTTAATTGTCATGTAAAAATAATTTGTCGTGACATGAGCGAATTAAGCTATAAAATTTCATTGTTGTAGCTAAACCCGTGGCAAAATTGTACGCTTATCACGCAAAAAATATTATATGTGGCAATGGTGTAAAGTTTGCCACAGGAAAATACCACTCGTGGCAAAAATGTCAATTTTGCCACGGGAAAAGAGCTACTTGTGGCACAAGTGATATATTTTCCACGGGAAATAAATACCCATGGCACAAATTATTCTTCTTATTTACGTATTGTAATATAATTCATTTTTCCCGTGGCTAGATAAAATTATGCCACGAATTTTGAATTCCCGTGGCATAATTCGTGGCACAAGTGATGATTTGTTGTAGTTTTTTTTTTTTTGAGAGCTTTTGAATTTCTATTTAAAACCCATTCTTAATTTCATCCTCTAACCTTCTTTTTAATTGCCAAATAATTTTCTTTATTAATCCCATTTTTATTTACTCTAGTTACCCTAAGTTCGAATTCCACATCTGGGCAACATTGAGTTGGCTAAATTGACAATATTTAGTGGGAATTTCGGGTACCTAATTTTAACATAGAGTTGCAATTGAATTGTAAGTGTTTATTTGATGAATTCGTATTTTTCTAATATGATTGTTTGATAAATAATTATTTCTCAATTCAATTTTGTTTTTAAGTCTTATGCTTTATCACTTTTCATTTCATTGTCTGATGAATCCTTCCAGAAATTCCTAAACCCAGTGATTCAAAGAGACCAAGAGTACCAGATCTCGTCGAAATTGCAGAAGATGGAGTAGTACTCAAGCCTTATTCATGTAATTATAGTTGTAAATTTTAGTGACTTTAAATATTTTTGTGTTAATTTTGCTTGAATTTTATGTTGGTTGATATATTTTTTTTCTACTTTTGTTTCTTATCAATTTTTTTTAGCCCAGGCTATTTCATATGGTCTTAAATAAAGTGCTTTTAGGGGAAGTATTGTAACTTACAATTTTTTTAATTTTCCGCCAATTTGTATAGAGCATAAAAATGAAATATTCAAAATTCAAAATTCAAATACAAACCACGTCAAAAGCAAATTTCTATTTTTTTTACAAAAATAAAGAACAAAGAGACCCGTTAATTGACATGACTGGTCTATTTGATTCCACCAAACAGACCCCTTATCTCAAATAACTGGTCTTTTTTCCTTCTAAATTATCAATTTCCTAACGTATGTAACAGACCCGCTAGCACTAACGACGGGTCTCTTTGTCCTTACAAACAAACCCCCTCTAAGGAACGTGTCTCTTTATCAAACAGACCCTTGAGATAGAGACCCGTTGTGGGGTGGTCTCTCGGGCATATTTTAACGGGTCTCTTTGCCATTTTTTGTAGTAGTGTTAGAAAGTCGGGTTGCCTCCCGAGAAGCGCTTGTTTAACGTCATTAGCTTGACGTTCTCCACCCTTTCTCAAGGTGGATCATAAAGAGTCATTCTATGAACTAGGCCAACAAAAACACCATCGAAATACTTCTTGAGCTGGTGATCATTGACTGTGAAAGGAGATGATGAACCCATCGAAGAAATTTCCACAACTCCATTAGGAAAAACATCTTGCACCATGAAAGGACTACTCCATATAGACATGAGTTTTCCGGGAAACAACTTCATCTTGGAATTGTAGAGGAGGACCTTATCACCAACACAAAACTCCTTTTTCTCGATAAGCTTGTCATGAGCTTCCTTAGAACGCGCCTTGTAGGTGCTAGCACAATCATATGCATCAAGTCTAAGCTCCTCTAATTCATTAAGATCTAGCCACCTTTGCTCTCCCGCACTTGCTAAATCAAAATTGATATTCTTGATTTCCCAAAGAGCACGGTGCTCAAGTTCCACCGGAAGATGGCAAGATTTGCCGTAGACAAGACGATATAGAGTGGTGCCGATAGGAGTCTTAAAAGCTGTTTGATATGCCCACAAGGCATCATCCAACTTGTCTGCTCAATCTTTCCTATTTCTAGCAATCGTCTTCTCAAGAATTAACTTGATTTGACGATTTGACACCTCAACTTGTCCACTTGTTTGAGGATGATAAGGAAGGCCAAAACGGTGATGAACCCCATGCTTTTTCAACATCTTCCGAAAAGCATTGTGCACAAAATGTGAGCCGTTGTCACTAATCACCGCCTTGGGAACACCGAACCTTGGGAAAATGATCTTTTTGAACAATTTCATCACCACCTTGTGGTCATTTGTTGGGGAGGCGATGGCCTCAACCCATTTCGACACATAATCTACCGCCACAAGGATGTATTGGTTCCCATAAGAAGAAGGAAACGGTCCCATGAAATCAATTCCCCACACATCAAATACTTCCAACTCAAGGATAGGTTGTTAAGGCATTTCATTGCGCTTTGAGATGTTCTCGGTACGTTGACATCGATCACATGACTTGACAAAACCCCATGTATCCTTGAAAAGATGAGGCCACCACAAACTACTTTGAAGAATCTTAGTAGCGGTTTTAGAAACACCCATGTGACCACCGCTAGGATCTGAGTGGCACATCTTCAAAACACTTGGCACCTCATCATTTGGAACACAACGCCTTAGTAAGCCATCAACTCCTCTTTTGTACAAGATGGGATCATCCCACAAATAGTGTCTAGCCTCTCTCTTGAGCTTCTTTCTTTGATTCTTGGAGAATGAAGGCGGAAACTCCCCACATGCAAGGTAGTTTACCAAATCGGCAAACCATGGAAGCTCCTTCACATTAATGGCATACAAGGAGTAATCAAGAATCCTATCCTCAATTGGAGAACCATCATCTTGGATTTGGGAATCTTCAAGGCGATAAAGATGGTCCGCCACAACATTTTTCGCTCCTTTTTTTTATCTCTAATATCTATATCAAAAGTTTGAAGCTCGAGTACCCAACGGATCAACCTAGGCTTGGATTCCTTTTTGGAAAAGTGATATTTGAGATCTGCATGATCCGTAAAGACAATGGTCTTAGAACCTAACAAGTAACAACGAAACTTTTCAAAAGCATGCACAATTGTTAGGAATTCCTTTTCCGTTGTTGTGTAGTTCCTTTGAGCTCCATTAAGGGTTTTTGACATGTAGTAGATGACATGGAGCTTCTTATCCACCCTTTGATCTAAAACTCCCCCAATGGCCATGTTACTAGCATCGCACATCAATTCAAAAGGCAAATCCCATCTCGGGGCTTGGACAATGGGAGTAGAGATCAAAGCTTTTTTCAACTTGTTAAAAGCCTCCAAGCATCTATCATCAAACACAAATACGATATCTTTTTGAAGAAGATCATTAAGAGGTTTTGCAATAAGAGATAAATCCTTGATAAATCTTCTATAGGACCCGGCATGCCCTAAGAAAGATCTCACTCCTTTCACATTTACCGTAGGTGGAAGCTTTTCAATCACTTTAATCTTTGCCTTGTCCACCTCTATACCCTTGTGAGAGATCTTGTGACCAAGGACAATGACCTCCTCAACCATGAAATGACATTTCTCCCAATTCAAAACCAAATTCACCTTCTCACATCGAGCCAAACATTTCTTAAAATTCTCAAGGCACGCCTCAAATGAAACACCACCTACCGAAAAATCATTCATGAACACCTCCATTTCTTCTTCTAACATATCTCTAAATATGCTCATCATACATCTTTGGAAGGTAGCGAGGGCGTTGCAAAGCCCAAATGGCATTCTCCTATAGGCAAAAGTTCCATATGGACAAGTAAAAGTATTTTTCTCTTGGTCATCCGGGTGAATAGGAATTTGGAAAAACCCGGAATATCCATCAAGAAAACAATAATACTTGTGCCTTGTTAGTCTTTTAAGCATTTGATCAATGAAAGGAAGGGAAAAATGATCCTTTTTGGTGGATGTGTTTAGACGTCGATAGTCTATACACATTCGCCATCCTGTGACCATCCTTGTAGGAATGAGCTCACCTCTCTCGTTCTCTACAACGGTCATACCTCATTTCTTTGGGACAACGTGGACCGGGGAAACCCATCTAAAGCTAGAGATGGGGACTATGATACCCGCATCCAATAGCTTAGTAATTTTCTTCTTAACCACCTCCCCCATTTGAGGGTGTAGCTTTCGTTGCCTTTCAATGCTAGGTAGGGCGCCCTCCTTAAGAGTGATATGGTGTGAACATAAAGCCGGGCTTATACCTTTGAGGTCATCAATTGTATAACCCAAAGCACCTTGGTGCTTTCTTAAAACACCACATAACACTTGAGCTTGACTCTCACTCAAGGAGGAGCTAACAATGACAAAATAAGTAGAATTGGGGCCTAAGAATTCATACCTAAGGTGTGATGGTAGAGGTTTGAGCTCTACAATTGGAACACCTTTACCTTCCTTGGTTGAGGCCACTTGCAATGCATCTTGACATGAAATTCCCATGCAAATGTGATCATCACTCTCTTTCATGCTCTCATCAATGACTCTTTCAAAGAAAGCCATTTCCTTGCCATGCTCACCTATCTTTTCCTTATTCAACAAAACACACTCAAGTGGATCATTAGAAGTGAGCAAGTGCTCATGCATAGAATTCACAATATCATCTAAGATTTCAACTCTCATGCAATTTTCAAGTGAAGAAGAAGGATATTTCATGCTTTCATTCAAATCAAATTCAATGACTTCTTCTCCAACTTTGAGAGAAATCTTAGCACTTTTAACATCAATCATGTCACCCGAGGTATCAAGAAAAGGTCTATGAAGTATAATAGGAATATTGAAATCGTCATCCATTCCAAGAACACAAAAAACAGCCAAAATTACAAACTTTCCTACCCTCAAAGGAACATCTTCTACCTTACCTTTTGGAATCTTAATTGATCTATCGACTAGTTGCAAGGTAATGTTGGTAGGTGAAAGTTCTCCTAACTCAAGTCTTTGATAAAACCGAATATGACATTAGGCTAACACTAGCTCCTAAGTCACACAAGGCATTATCAATTTGCATCTTATAAATAGCACAAGGGATAGAAAAGTTTTCGGGATCCTTCAACTTGGGCGGCATCTTGTTCATAATGATTGCACTACAATTCTCAATCAAGCTAACCGTTTTCGCCATATCACAAGTTCTTTTTCCACTCAAGACGTCCTTAAGGAATTTTGCATAATTTGACATTTGGTCAATGACATTGGTAAATGGAAGGGTGAGATGAAGTTGCCTAAGTATCTCTATGAATTTGCCAAATTGTTCATCTAGTTTGTGCCTATTGAACTTTTGGGGATATAGGAGCTTAGGTTTGATAACTTCTCTTACTTTCTCCTTTTCTTTTTCGATTGGTTTCTCACCTACATCCTCACTCAAAGAGCTTTTTCCTTCCTCATCTTCAACCAAAACTTTCTTAGGACTCTCCTTAGCCTCACTCTTCTTAGGCTCTATATTCTCGAGAATCCTACCACTTCTTGTCACTATGGCATTAATTGGTCTCTTAGGATCTAAACCTTGAGATGGTAGGGAAGAAGGGCTAGCATGCTCTTTCAAAACATTTGCCAATTGAGAAATTTGATTCTCCAACATCTTACTATGAGCCATCATGTCATTAAACTTCTTATCACTAGATGACATGTAAGTGTTCAACACCTTGATTTGGTTTTCAACGACATCCTCCAAACTACCTCTAGAAGGATATGATTGGGCATAAGAGCTATCATTTTGACCTTGAGCCTTAGAAGTGAAACTGGGTGGGGGACCCCTTTGATTGTTATTTTGAAAATTGCCCCGATTTTGGTTACTCCAATTGCCCCGACCTTGATTTTGGCCACTTTGGTTATGATTACCATAATTTTGATTATGGTTCTCATATCCTTGCCCTTGGTTTTGACCACCATAACCATGGTGGTTATAGTTTCCTCAAAAACCTTGGTTTCCTTGGTTTCTATAACCCCCATTGTGGTTATAATTATCAAAATTCCCATTATGATAGTTCCTATTCCTATTATTTCTTTGATTATCAAATCTAGGTCCAACATTGTTATTAGACACATAGTTCACATGTTCAATCTCATTGCCAACATAATCATCACATCCATCAAAAGAAGCATTAGGACAATTTAAAGCATCATGGTCATATGAATCACACAAATCACAAATCATATAACCATTAGACATGTTGCTAGAAGGGAGAAGGGGATTTGAGTTAGGAAATGTACCTCTCCCCTTATTTTGGGAGGGATGAATCGGTGCTTGAGATGAGGCACTCTCAAGTTTGGCTTTGATAGAGGTCATTTCCTTCCCTAATTCCGAAATTTGTGAAGACAAGTTGTTGATGGCATTGATGTGATCAACCGAGTACACCGAACCACCACTTTTGCTTGTTGTTTCACGCTCATCATCTTGCCAATCCATATAATGCCTCACTACATCTTCAATGACGTCCACCACTTCCTCCTCCGTCTTGTTCATTATTAGTCCTCCGGCTCCCGCATCAAGGCAAGATTTTCCTCGAGGGCTTAGACCTCCATAGAATATTTGGATGATTTGATAGGTAGGAATCTCATGGTGTGGACACTCTCTTTGGTATTCCTTATACCTCTCCCATGCCTCATAAAGAAGGTCATTTGGATCCTTACCAATTCCCTGAAATTCAAGAAAGGCAAACAAATAAAAGAGAAAAAGCAAAATAAACCAAGAAATGCAAGAAAATGGGAAAACAACTAAAGAAAACACAAAGTAGAGAAATATCAAATAAAACTTAAGAAAAGGAGATAAAAGAGACATAAAAACTATGAAAATTCATCCTAAAAGAGGCCAAATGAGTGCCATAAATGACATTCATCAACGAAACCCAACAGCGGTATCGGAGCCTCGCTCATTCAAATTTTTGTAACTATTTTTCAAGGTGATTTAAAATGGCTTAAAATTCTGGTTATGCTTGCTAATTAGATTAGAAGCTCGTTTTGTTTATTTTAATCTCGATTTTTAATCGAAGTTTGGCTCTAGAACCCAGATTTCGGCCTAAGACTAGTGAATTTTGGGTGAAACATGATTCTAGAACACTTTTAATTCTTTCAGGGTTATCCAAAAGCCAAATTCTGTTCGGAAACACTGTTTTCGAGGCTTTTTTTGTTTTATTGAAAAATTTTAAATCTTTAAACCTTGTTTGTTTAATGGCATATTAATTGTTTATTATATGTATGGTTATTATAATTAACCTACTGTATATATAAGCCTATTTTGAGCATGTTTATTAAGTTATAATTAGTGCTTAAATGGTTGGTTAATTTTTCACAAATTGCAAATTAATTGCTTTGTGTGTGAAAAAGTTTATGTTTGAAGCTTTCAAGTATTAAAGTTCTAATCATTAATTATTTTAAGTGATGGGAACTTTATATATTACTAGATTCCGTGATTGTTTATTGAAATTTCTTGATTTAATCATTTATCCAAGTTGATTAAAGTCATAAAGTTTCAAATTTGTGAATGAAATATAATTAGTCTTCATATTGGAAGATGTAATTTTTTCAAGTATGCATAAGTTGATGTTGGAATTTTATTGAATGTTTGAATTCATGTTTCCAACTTCTTTTCGTTTTGTCAAAACTCATTGTTAATTTATGTGTGGTTAAATTAATTATGAGGTTAGCTCTTATCAATTTGTGGCATCAAGTTAAACCAAAATTATTTGACAATTGGTTCTTGAAATTAATTTTTGGTTATGCAGTTGAAATTGAATTTATTTAAGTTAGACTTATTTTATTTTTTTCTTTTTTCCCAAAATTAGTTCAAATATTTATTTAGAATTAATCATATATTGTTATTATTTTTTATTATTATTAATTTTTTTTTTGAAATAATTGTTATAATTATTAGAAATTATTAATTAATAATATTATTAAATTTTTATTCTTAATATTTTGAATTATTAATTATTATTATTGATAATTATTATTATTAATTATTATTATGAATGATAAATATTAATTATTATCAATATTAAGAATTATTATAATTATTTTTAATATTAATAATTATTATAATTATTTTTAATATTAATAATTATTATAATTATTTAAAATAATAAATTATTATCACCAAATACAATATTACTTATTGTTATTGAATATTAATTATTATTATTGTTATTATTTAAAAATAGAGTAGAGCAGATTTCTTTTGAGTAGAGCAGAGTAGAGCAGATTTGATCTGAGCAGAGCAGAGTAGATTTGATCTGAGCAGAGCAGGGCTCAGCAGAGTAGAGCAGAGTAGCTCTAAAGAATGGAGCCTAAGTGTTAGGACAAGCTAAAGCATGCCTAATCACTCATTGATTCTTTGGATCTTGGAATCGTTTTATTCTCGCTAAATGGAGACAATTTTAATGTGTGGATAAAAACGCTTAATAAGCTTGAAAATTGCATGAATGTTTTAAATATTCAAACTTAATGTTTCATGAATGGTTTTTCATTTCAAATTCTTTTAATTATAGAACCATGTCTTCAACTAATACCGACAACAACTACATGTGCCCGAACTCCCGGAGAAATTGGCATTTTGTCTAAATTTGACCAATTTCAAGGAATCGGAAGAAGAACTCCGAAAAACTCTTCGAAATTGTTCAATGGAGTGTTGGGTTTCGTGATGTCCAACGCCAAGCGAAAACAAAACCCGACCCAAAGACCCGCACATAAATAAATGCAACTAAACACAAGCATATTAAGTATCATAATTAATAACATAATTAACAAGAGAACAGAAAGACGATGTTACCCTTGTAACGTGCTTCGCTCCTTAAAGAGCACGTACTTGAAAAGCTACTCGAGTTTCGCAAATGCGAGAACCTTGTACGAAGTCCACCAACAAGCATGACTTGTACAACCCCTACCTCGAAGCTTAGCTTGGGCTAGACCTAAAGAACTTATAGTATTATGAGCGAAAGTGTTCACGCTTTTGGTGATCCTTTCAAGCTCACAACTCAAAAGTGGATTTTCCCAAATCGCAAAACTTGGTATTTATAAAGAAAATCCCATGAACATTCCTCTCTCCCATCAACCTAGGAGAGTTGGTAAAATCCCTTTTTCTATTTTAATTTAAATCAAAAATTAAAAGAAAAAGGCAAAACAATCAAGAATCAACAAGTGGCATAACAAGAGTGAAGAGGTAGGTGATTTGACGACCACAAGACCTCCTTGTTCCCCAAGCTTCCCTCAAGGAAACCAGCCCCAACCACAAGCTGCCACGCGGCACCCAGCCTTAGGAATCAAGGTGCGCCATGCTGGCGGCTTGGTGCTTGGCTGGGCCTTCCAGCGTGTGCGAGTGCGGGAACGGCCTAGCGGCAGCGCGCCAGCATGCACAACATGTAGCCCGTACACATTGCGTGCTTGTGATGCTGCTGCTGTGCTTGTGCTAGGCTTGGCCCAACATACCACATCCATGTGCGCAAGGCCCAGCACGCGTTGCGGCTGGCCTTGCCTGCGATGATGCGAGTTGGCTGCTAGCTACCCCTAGCATGTGCGCTTGGCTGCAGTAGCCAAGCCTTGCCTTGCGCACATGTTGAATAATTAACTTTCTAATAATTCTAAACCCTCTATCGGAATAATACACTTGTTCGAAGGATACTATTCCTATCAATCTCCCACTTGCCCTTCCGGACAAGTGCGACTTTTGTGTATAGCTATTTCCTATCACTTAATGTCTCTTCATGAACTATAAGGTAAGATTATTCGTCATCCTTATTACATCCAGAAGTGTTTCTCGATATCCGAGTCCGACTGTCAACAAACAGATGATTTCACAATCTCGTTCATCGAGAGGCCTTGTAAACAACTAAGACATGTTCCATATTTATTCAATAGGGGGACATTCCCAGTCTTGTACTGTAGGCTTCTCTTACTAAGAGGACCTAGTTGCCTGAGTGTTGCCTTTATAATCCCCATGTATAGCAGACGTTTGACAGAGATCAAAACAAACTAGTACTCAAACAAGAGAACTTGCAATACTCATGGTCGAGGAAAAAGGTTCCGATACTCATAATGAGAAATATACTTATGATGATTTTTAATCTCTTAAATTATTATCATAGGTCTATCCAATATGGTTCAAAACCAATACCCGTGCAAATGATTTATGACAATCATGTACTTGTAGCACAAGAAACGGTGCTATAAATCATACTACACACTAATCTCAAGTGGTCATTAATCGTCCAACATTAAATGACCTTGATTATGGATAATTTTCGATTATAATATTCAACGTTCACTTAATAGGTGTTTCTTTATCCAAGACATTATCTTGATACCCTATTTTGAATATTCTTAAAATCGAATGGACTCATTATTTAATTCTAAACCACAATTAAATAGAAATAGAGTGATAAAAATTCCATAAAATTTGAATTACTCCAAAAATTGAATGGTTCAACATAGTGTTTTACATTTAAATATCCAAAATTAATTAAAACACATAACTAGGGAAATAAAAGCCAATCCCAAACATGCCTGATTCCCATTGCCTCAAAATGCTTGTTGTGTTTCACTGGAGGCAAAGGTTTAGTGAGAGGATCGGCTAAATTGTTGTTTGTTCCAATCTTACAAATTCGGATTTCACCTTCGGACTTCCATTCCCTTATCATGTGAAATCGCCTCTTGACATGTGACCTTCTGATGTTCCCTTGGCTCTCTAGCCTGAGCAATAGCTCCATTGTTGTCACAATAGTGGTCTATTGGACCCTTGATGGAGGGTACAACATCAAGTTCACCAACGAACTTTCATGCGAATCCAAACTGCCTCCTTAGCTGCTTAAGAAGCTGCCAAGTATTAGGCTTTAGTTATAAAATCTACAGTCGTGCTTTGCTTAGCACTCTTCCAACTAAATGCTCCTCCATTTAGACAGAATATGTATCCTGAGTGCGACTTGAAGTCGTCTCTGTTTATCTATAAGTTTGCGTCGGTGTAACCTTCAACAACCAATTCATTACTTTGACCATAGACCAGGAATTTATCCTAATTCCTTTTCAAGTACTTTAGGATATTCTTGGTCGCAGTCCAATACACCTCTCTTGGATCTGATTGGTATCGGCTCGTAGCACTTAAAGCATATGATACATATGGCCTAGTACATATCATGCCATACATGATCGATCCAATAAGCGAAGCATATGGAATCTGATTCATCCTTTCTTGCTCATCAGGTGTTTTAGGACACTGCTTCTTGCTTAGGGTTATGCCATGTGACATGGGTAGGTGACCTCTCTTGGCGTCCTGCACATTGAATCGTGCTAGTACCATATCGATATAAGTATTTTGGCTCAATCCAATCATCCTCTTTGATCTATCCCTATATATCTTGATGCCCAATATATACTATGCCTCTCCCAAGTCTTTCATTGAAAACATTTTCCAAGCTAGGCCTTTACAGACTCTAACATTGGAATGTTGTTTCCAATCAGCAATATGTCATTTACATGCAAGACGAGGAAAGCGATGTCACTCCTACTTACCTTCTTGTAAACACAAGACTGATCTTGATTCTTGATAAAACTAAATTTGCTTATGGCTTCATCGAATCGCAGATTCCAACTTTTGCTTGCTTGCTTCAACCCATAAATGGATTTCTTAAGCTTGCATACCTTCCTAGCATTGCTTGGATCAACAAAACCTTCAGACTGTGTCATATACATAGTTTCTTCCAAAATTCCATTTAGGAAGGCGGTTTTGACATCAATCTGCCATATTTCGTAATCATAATAAGCAACAATTTCTTGGATAATCCGGACGGACTTAAGCATTGCAACTGGAGAAAAGGTTTCATCATAATCAACGCCGTGAATTTTCCTGTAACCTTTTTCTATCAGTCTAGCTTTGTATATAAATACATTTCCATCTTTGTCGGTTTTCATCTTGAAAATCCATTTGCAATCGATAGGTGTGTAACCTTCGGGCAAATAAACCAAGTCCCATACTTGATTTTCAAACATGAAGTCCATCTCAAATTTCATGGCTTCTTGCCATTTAGCGTAGTCGGGGCTCGTCATAGCTTGCTTGTAGTTTGCCAGCTCACTCCATCCATGACAAGGATGTCTTGGTTCTCGGTTAATACAACACCGAGATATCTATCTAGTTGAGACCTTGGCCTTTGCAACCTACGTAGGGTAATGGATTAAGCATTTGCATTGTCGGTTTGACTTTGCATGGTTTGAACAATGTTAACAGATGCTGTTTGAGCATTTTGACTGTCAATTTGACTTTGTTGCTCGTCCTCTCGAACTTCATCGAGTTCGATTTTCCTCCCACTTGTCATTATAGAAAGGTGTTCCTTCTCCAAAAAGACACCATCGCGAGCAACTAATAATTTGTTCTCAGATTTTTTGTAGAAGTAATACCCCTTGGTTTTGTTTTGGATATCCTACAAAGAAACACTTGTCAGATTTAGGGTGAAGTTTGTTAGAAATTAATCTTTTGACATATGCTTCGCATCACCAAATCTTTAGAAAAGACAACCGTGGAGGTTTCTTCGTCCATAATTCATATGGAGTTTTTTTGACAGCTTTTGACGGAGCACGGTTTAGTGTTAGTGGTTAGAAGTGCGTGTCCCCAAAAAGAGATAGAAAGATCACTAAGACCGATTGTTGATCGTACCATGTCTAGCAAGGTTCGATTTCTCCTTTCGGATACTCCGTTCCATTGTAGAGTTCCTAGAGGTGTCAATTCTAAAAGAATACCATGTTCTTTCAAGTGGTCATCGAATTCATGGCTCAAATATTCATCACCTCGATCCGATCGAAGTGCTTTGATTTTCTTGCCACGTTGGTTTTCAACTGCACTCTAAAATTCTTTGAATTTATCAAATGATTCAGATTTGTTCGACATAAGGTAGACATATCCATATCTACTATAGTCGTCCGTGAAGGGATGAAATATCGATAACCATTCCTCGCGGGTGTACTCATTGGTTCACATACATCGGTCTGTATTAGGCCTAATAAGTCACTTGCCCTTTCTCCCAACTTGGAGATTGGATGCTTTATCATCTTGCCTAACAAGCATCCTTCGCAAATTATCAAATGATTGTAAATCAAATGAGTCAAGAATACCTCCGTGAAGAAGTTTCTTGATGCGCTTGATGTTAATGTGGCCAAGATGACAATGCCACAAGTATGTCTGATTAGACTCAACGGTCTTAGGTTTTTTTGGTGGTATCATTAACATTATAAACATGTTTGTTTAAAGAAAGCACATAAGGACCATTTTCAGAATGTGCCGTACCATAAAAAACATTATTAAGATAAAATGAACAAACATTGTCCTTTACTCGAAATTCAAATCCTTTGGCATCCAACGCTGAAATTGAAACGATGTTTTTGGTAACGTTTGGAACAAGATAACAGTTTTCAAGTTCTAAAACAGGCCTGGAGGGCAAAGACAAACTGAGAGTTCCCACGGAGACAGCTGCAATTCTGGCTCCATTGCCGACCCGGAGTTTAACCTCTCCTTTCCTTAGCCTTCTAGTTCTCCTTAGTCCCTGAGAATTGGAACAAAGGTGTGAGCCACATCCGATATCTAATACCCATGATTATGTGCTGGCGAAGATTAAGTCTATAACGAAAATACCTGATCCAGAAACAACGGTTCCGTTCTTTTTACCTTCCTTGAATTTAAGGCAATCTCTCTTCCAATGTCCTTTCTTCTTGCAGTAGAAACATCCGGAATTAGATTTATAAGAGGTTACCTTCTTGTCCGAATTGTGGTCCTTGGTAGCTTTTGACTTAGGCGGAAAGGTCTTCTTACCCTTCCCCTTAAAGCCTTTCTTCTTCTTGCCCGAGCACTTGAACGACTTGCCCTTCTTAACTATAAGCATATCATGCTTCCCCTCATCCTTGAGCGTTTGCTAGGCTTGCTTCAACATACCATGAAGCTCGGTGAGAGTTTTCTCCATGTTGTGCATATTATAGTTCATCTTAAACTGATCATAGCCTTTGTGCAGTGAATGGAGAATGATGTCTATTTCCATCTTGGTTAAATACCCCGCATCAAGCTTTTCCATGTTGTTAAATAAACCGATCATTTTAAGTACATGTGGGATGACTGGCTCTCCTTTCTCGAGCTTTCTCTCAAGGATCTGCCTGTGGGGTTCGAACCTCTCAGTTCGGGCCTTCTCTTGGAACATATTCTGAAGTTCATAAATGATCTCAAAGGTTGTCTCCTTCTCAAAGAAAGTCTTTTGAAGGTCGGGAGACATTGTGGCCAACATGACGCATTTGACATCCCGATTGGCAGTTTGCCATCGATTTAGAGCAGCCTGAGTGACTTCCTTATTGAGAGTCTCAGGCATTTCCTCATCAAGGACGTATTCCTTTTGCTCTTGCATGAGAACTATATGCAAGTTCCTTTGCCAATCAAGAAAATTTAGCCCACTACAATTGAAAGAATTTGAAATGAAAAACCATTCAAGAAACAATAAGTTTGAAATTTAAAGCATTCATGCAATTTTCAAGCTTATTAATCGTTTTATCTACACATTAAATTTGTCCCCATTTGGCGATAATAAAACGATTCCAAGATCCAAAGAATCAATGAGTGATTAAGCATGCTTTGGCTTATCTTAACACTTATTATTCTAAGGTAAGCAAAACATTGCTAATAGCTCTAAGCTATTCTTGGTTCAATAATACGTCGCATCTAATGCTTTATGACATTTATCTCCATTGCCACGACATCTAAGGACTCCTTACTGATATCGTTGAGTTTAACCAAAATCAACATGTATACCCTGTATACCTTACGTTCCTAGGAAAGTAGTGATGCCTTGCTTTGGCGTAGCCCATCACTATTCTTATTAGTTCGTAAGTGTTATTTTGGAATGACAAATTTGACTCAATATTTTAGGGACCTAATGTTTCTATGTTGGTTGATTTAATCGAACTTAATTAATCATCAAAACATTCGAAATCCTAAACATGCGTCTAACATATCATTCATATATAATTAAGCATAAATATATATATCGAAAGCATAAGAAAAAGATGCATTTGGCAACTAGAATGACACCTTGAAATCTTCAAGTCTTCAAGGGTCTTCATTGCAACTTTAAGGCTTCGTCTTCAAAGAAATGCCATCTTCAAGACATCACCATCATTATGCAATTACTAGAAACTACCACTAGGATTAATATAAATATTAAGGTACAAAAATACGCAACGGTTTGTAGACCGTATTTAGATTTACAAAAATACATAACGGATCACAGTCCGTATTTTCTATCCTAATCGGGCCCCACTAGTTACCATTTTTATAAAACCAGTGAGAGAATATACATTCCATTCATCCATTTACTATATTTGAATGGCCCACGCATTTTACAACGAAAAACAAGTAACAATGCAACATTACGCGTAAACTAGTAACTAATTTAGGTAGTTAATCCGGTTAACGCGCCTAAATAAAACTAGTCAAAGTTGTTAATCAATTATGTGATTAAACGCAATAAACAATGAATCTCCCACTAAATTCCGCATCCATCTTAATTAATTAGATTAATTAAGCCGGAAAATCCATAATTTTGCCAAATAAAATTTTGTAAATGCCGCTCATAACCCGAGGCCTAGCCTCCATTTTTAATTAAAATAATTTAAACACAATTAAAATAATTAAATCGGCAAAACGCAAAATAAATCAAGAGAATTTAGGTGGTTCGGGTTAGCCAAGGCAAACAGCCCGAGCCCTCGTAGGTAAGCATCTCGCACACCATACGTGTCGAGGCGCTGTTGGGAGTTACTTGGTAGCCTGCACCATGCTGCGCGCCACGGCCCCAGCTGCTACTGCGCCATGGCTATCCCCGCACACCCCTATGCACCAATGCGGCATCAAGCATGCACATGCCCCGCACACAAGGCTCGAGTAGCGCCCAGCCGAGGCACCATCCCACAACCCTTGGCAGCCACATGTGGTCCAGCTGGCCGAGGGATTTGCGTGGGTGGAGTGCTTCGGTTTGCGTGCTCCTGCCTTGGGATTTTTTATCCCAATTTAGTGTAACGTATAAGATTAATTCAAAATTAATTTTAGAACTAATTATGGGAAAAAATTGAAAAATAAAATAAGTCTAACTCAAATAAATTCAATTTCAAGTGCATAACCAAAATCAATTTCAAGAACCAATCTTTAAATTATTTTTGTTTAACTTGATGCCACAAATTTGATAAGGGTGAACCTCGTAATTAATTTAACCATACATAAACTAACAATGAGTTTTGACAAAATTAAAAGAAGTTTGAAATATGAACTAAAACATTCAACAAAAAATTCCAACATCAACTTTTGCATACTTGAAAAAATTACATCTTCCAATATGAAGACTAATTACATTTCATTCACAAGTTTGAAACTTTATGATTTTAATCAACTTGGATAAATGATTAAATCATGAAATTTCAATAAACAATCATGGAATCTAGAGATATATAAAGTTCCCATCACTTATAATAATTAAAAATTAGAACTTTAATACTTGAAAGCTTCAAACACAAACTTTTTCACACACAAAACAATTAATTTGCTATTTGTGAAAAATTAGCCAACCATTTAAGCACTAATTATAACTTAATAAGCATGCTCAAAATAGGCTTATATATGCGGTAGGTTAATAATAATAGCCATGCATATAATGAACAATTAATGTGCCATTAAACAAACAAGGTTAAAAGATTTTAAAAAAATTTCGATATAACGAAAAAAGCCTCGAAATAGTGTTTCCGAGTAGAATTTAGCAGAATTCTATGGCCACTGGAAAGAACATGGTATTCTTTTAGAATTAACACCTCCAGGAACTCCATAATAGAACGGAGTATCCGAAAGGAGAAATTGAACCTTGATAGACATGGTATGATCAACAATGGGTCTTAGTGATCTTCCTATCTCTTTTTGGGGACACGCAGTTCTAATCGCAGCACTAGCATTGAATCGTGCTCCGTCAAAAGCTGTAAAAAAGACTCCATATGAATTATGGACGAAGAAACCTCCAAGGTTAGTTGTCTTTTCTCAAGATTTGGGTTGAGAAGCATATGTAAAAAGATAAATTTCTGACAAACTCCACCCTAAATCTGACAAGTGTTTCTTTGTGGGATATACGAAAGAAACCAAGGGGTATGATTTCCACAACAAATCTGAGAACAAAGTTTTTTTTATCGCGATGGTGTCTTTTTGGAGAAGGAACATCTTTCCAAAATGATAAGTGGGAGGAAAGTCGAACTCGATGAAGTTCGAGAGGACGAGCAACAAAGTCAAATTGACAGTCAACGTGCTGAAATAGCATATGTTGACATAGGTCAAACTGTGTAAAGTGAAACTGACAGTGCAAATGCTCAGTCTATTACCCTACGTAGGTCACAAAGGCCAAGATCTCAACCAGATAGATATCTCGGTGTTGTATTAACCGAGAACCAAGACATCCTTGTCATGGATGGAGTGAGCCGGCAAGCTACAAGCAAGCTATGACGAGCCCCGACTATGCTAAATGGAAAGAAGCCATGAAATCTTAGATGGACTCCATGTTTGAAAATCAAGTATGGGACTTGGTTGATTTGCCCGAAGGTTACACACCTATCGATTGCAAATGGATTTTCAAGATGAAAACCGACAAAGATGGAAATGTATTTATATACAAAGCTAGACTGGTAGAAAAAGGTTACACGCAAATTCACGGCGTTAATTATGATGAAACCTTTTCTCCAGTTGCAATGCTTAAGTCCGTCCGGATTATTCTAGCGATTACTGCCTATTACGATTACGAAATATGGCAGATGGATGTCAAAACCGCCTTCCTAAATGGAATTTTGGAAGAAACTGTGTACATGACATAGGCTGAAGGTTTTGTTGATCCAAGCAATGTTGGGAAGGTATGCAAGCTTAATAAATCCATTTATGGGTTAAAGCAAGCAAGTAGAAGTTGGAATTTGCAATTCGATGAAGCCATAAGCAAGTTTTGTTTTATCAAGAATCGAGATGAGTCTTGTGTTTACAAGAAGGCCAGTGGGAGTGACATCGTTTTCCTCGTCTTATATGTTGATGACATATTGCTCATTGGAAACAACATTCCAATGTTAGAGTCTGTAAAGGCCTTGCTTGGAAAATGTTTTTCAATGAAAGACTTTGGAGAGGCACAAAACATATTGGGCATCAAGATCTATAGGGATAGATCAAAGAGGATGATTGGAATGAGCCAAAGTACTTACATCGATAAGGTATTGGCACGATTCAATATGCAGAGGCCAAGAGAGGTCACCTACCCATGTCACATTGCATAACCCTAAGTAAGAAGCAGTGTCCTAAGACACCTGATGAGTGAGAAAGGATGAATCAGATTCCATATGCTTCGCTAATTAGATCGATCATGTATGCAATGATATGTACTAGGCCGGATGTATCATATGCTTTAAGTGCTACAAGCCGATACCAGCCAAACCCAAAGAGGCGCATTGGAATGTGGCTAAGAATATCCTAAAGTACCTGAAAAGGAACAAGGATAAATTCCTGGTCTACGGTGGATGTAATGATTTGGTTGTTGAAGGTTACACCGACGCAAGTTTCCAGACAAACAAAGACGACTTCAAGTCATAATCTGGATACATATTTTTTCTAAATGGAGTAGCGTTTAGTTGGAAGAGTGTTAAGCAAAGCACGACTGCAGATTCTACAACTAAAGCCGAATACTTGGCAGCTTCTGAAGCAAATAAGGAGGCAGTTTGGATTCATAAGTTCATTGGTGAACTTGATGTTGTACCCTCCATCAAGGAACCAATAAATCTCTATTGTGACAACAATGGAGCTATTTCTCAGGCTAGAGAGCCAAAGGAACATCAGAAGGTCAAACTTTTTAAAAGGCGATTTCACATGATAAAGGAATGGAAATCCGAGGGTGAAATCAGAATTTGTAAGATTGGAACGGACAACAATGTTGCCGATCCACTCACTAAACCGTTGCCTCAAGTGAAAAACAACAAGCACGTTAAGGCGATAGGAAGTATGTTGGAGATTGGCTTTGATTTCCCTAGTTATGTGTTTTAATTAATTTCGGATATTTTAATGTAAAACGCTATGTTGAACCATTTAGTTTTTGGAGTAATTTAAATTTTATGCTATTTTTTAACACTCCATTTCTATTTAGTTGTGGTTTAAAATTAAATAATGAGTCCATTCAATTTTGAGATAATTCAAAATAGGGTATCAAGACAATGTCTTGGATAAAGAAACACCTATTAAGTGAACGTTGAATATTATAATCGAAAATTATCCCTAATCAAGGTTATTTAAATGTTCGATGATTAATAACCACTTGAGATTAGTGTGTAGTGTGATTTATAGCACCGTTTCTTGTACTATGAGGACATGATTGTCATAAATCATTTGCACAGGTATTGGTTTAGAACCATACTGGATAGACCTATGAGAATACTTTCAGAGATTAAAAATCATCATAAGTGCATTTCTCATTATGGATATCTGTAGGGAATATTTCAAGCATCCCACACTTGAGCCCCACTGTGATCATACACTTAAGCATGGTGGCGTCAAAAAGGAAGGAAGCTAGAGCAAAAGAGTCGCCAACAAGTTTTAGGAACTTGTAAACCGTTCCCAGGGTGAAGGTTACACCCCTTCACGATCCATGAGATCGCTAGCTAACTCCATAGTGGTCCTGAACCATGACTGGATATTCGGGGATGAAGGCACAAATCCAACCGAAAAGAGATTGAACCTGCCCTAAAAATAGGCCTATACTTTATTCTTCTCATATTCATGTGCGCTTTCTGACTAATATACAATCATTAGGTTAACCCTAAACCTGTTTATTCTATGTTGGTTGATTATTAATGCACACACAAATCTATTATTGGCGATCACTTGAATAAAAATCATATTAGCCTAAATAAAATTATTAATTATCTTATTAAGCGTGATTTCAAGTACAAATTCCCTTTTATCCTTCAAGAGAGGACGTGATCAAGCAATAACAATAATATCAAGCAACATAGTAGCAACAATCATCATCATCATAATAATATTCTCAATAAAGCATAATAATGTTAGCAAGATCCTAGGCATGATACTAACATGATTAATAACAAATCCTAGCATGTTACTAAGCAATAAAGATCAAAGCTTTAGCCCTAACATGATATTAGCATGATAGAAGAAATAGGAACCAACCTAAATATGATACTAGAAAGCAATAAATAACATCCTAACATGATACTAGGAATTAATATAATCTAAGCATGCTTCCTACAAAATAACAATAAAACTACTTACTTTGTTGTCTCTTATCTCTTTCTATCAAAACAATATACACGTTAGTAACTTCAATAAAAATATTAAATCGAACAATTAATTTAAATTATTGAAATAGGGATTTAGGACCAAACCCTCAAAAATTATCAACCTTTCGCGTCTAGGGCAAAGGCAACTTCGAGCTTGGTTAGGTGCGTCTAAGACTCGTGAATGCGGTATTGTATTTCGAAAAGGGAAGGCTTAGAAAGAGGGAGAAAGAACAAGCTTCTAGCTTTAAGAGAGAAGAAAGAATAGAGTTAGATGATTGTTAATGATTGACTACGGGGAAATAACGCCCTTACTTATAGAGAAAACATCTAGAACGCTTCGAAAAGAGTCAGAATTTGACTCAAAGTAAAACAGACCCTATCGCGATGCGACAGACCCTATCGCGCGCGATAGGCTCTACGCATCGCGATGGCTTGATTAGAATAAATATCTTGTACGGAGTCCTTTTCCCAATATAATTAGGTAATTAGACTCTGTAATTATCTAAATTAAAATCAGTTTTATCTTTTAAAACACTTGTTTTATTCCGAATTAAATTCTTTATCTTTTCTAAATAATATAAAAGTATAATTATTAATCCTAATCCCATTAGAATTTAAAATAACCTTCTAGATATTCTAGAAAATCAAAGTAATTCATAATTACTTTAGGAATGATAATTAATGGGTCCTCCACTTGATCATTGGGCCATATAAAATCGGTTTGGGCCCAATCTAGTATTTTGGCCATAACTTCCTCATTATTTATCGGAATTGGGCTTATAATATATCATTGAAAATCTCTTTTCAAACCCTATCCAACTAAACTATTATTGGACCCATATCATGGACCAAAACAAATTGGAATGAACGTTTTCCTTAAATAAGGTACAAAAAGAAATATTTTCTAAAACAGAAAGAAGTATTTTTATTAAAAATCGGTGCATCACAAGACTCTTTCGCATTTCACCTTGTTCGATAATCAAATGACGTGAAAGATATTCATCACTGGGTTTGGTTCTTGGGGAGACACAATTAGGTGTTTATAGAAGCCCCCACTTTGACTGAGTTTGGAGAAATGTAAAATTCGAAAACAAAAGTCAAAGTAGCGATAGGGACGGAGAATGATTCAGAACGTTCTGCGATCCTAAATCATTCTTGCAACGCCGGTACCTGAAAACTAGAGTTAGTTTAAACAGATAAAAGAGTTAAGAAACGCGTATCTTGCACCGTCGAGTATAGGGGTGTCCATTATTCGGATAAAAACTGAAATCCAATCCAATCCAAACCGAATCATCAATTCGGATCGGATCCAAACTTTAAATCGGATCGATCGGATTGATTTTTTTTGAAAATTCGGATTTTCGGATCGGATCGGATTGACCTTGTTCGGATCCAAAAAACTGAAATAACCAAATTATGAAAGCGTCATTTTACAAAAAAAATATTGTTAATATTAATCATATTAAACTATGTTTATGATTATAATAATATTAATCATGTAAACCTATGTTTTCAATACTTGTATAAATCATGTACTACTATACTTTCAAGAATTGAATTTTATTAATGGAATTTTATTTTTATAATCGCATTAGACCCAAAAAAATTAGCAACGTATTTTAATTCGGATTTTCAGAATGGATCCAAATAACCGAATTATAATTCGGATTGGATCGGATTGGATTGGTAAGTTATTCGGATCGCATTGGATTTGAAAATTAAAAACCGAAATTTATTTCAGATCGGATTGGATTTGGGCTAAATCCAAACCGAAAACCGAATGGACACCCCTAGTTGAGTACACGTATCTAGAGTAACCAGTTTAGTTGCATTTGTGACAACCTTCCTCAAGCTAGGGGATATCGCCGAAGATCGCTCCGCTTGTAGCTGTCTTCAATTTTTTTGCTGTGACAGTCCTCCGTAAGCTAGGGAACACCATCAAAGATTGCTCCGCTTGTAGCGATCTTCTGTTGTTTTGTGACCATCTTCCGCAAGCTAGGGAACATAGTTGAAGATAACTCTGCTTGTAGCCATCTCCCGCATTTTGTGACAATTTTCCACATCCTAGGGAACATTGTCAAAGGTGACTCTGCTTGTAGTCATCTTCAGTTGTTTGTGAAAACCCTCCACATCTTAGGGATGTCGTCAAAGACCATTCTACTTGTAACGATCCTCAGTTATTTGTGACAACCCTCCACATCCTAGGGAACGTCGTCGAAATCTGCTACATCACGAGCTATAAACTTGAATCATGGTGACAACCTTCACAATCATAGTGAACGTCGTTAAAGACCGCCTCATCACGAACCGTTCTTCTCAAATCTGGGTGACGACTTCCACAATCATAGCGAACGTCGTCGAAGACCACTCATCTCGTGCCATCTTCTCAATTCTTAGTGACAACTTCCACAATCTTAGCGAAATCTATCGAAGATCGCCTATCTTGTGCTATCTTCTCAAATCTAAGTGACAACCCCTACAATCTTAGCGAAAGCCGTCGAAGATCGCCCATCTCGTGCCATCTTCAAAAATCAAGTGATAACTTCCACAATCTTAGCGAAAGCTCAACCAGGCTCCCAAGCTGGCCCCCAGGGTGCGCACTCGCCGCTGAAAGAATAGTCAAAGGGGCTCCTCAGCCCGCAGGCTGACCAAGTATGATTCTCCGCAAAGGAGATCGTACGCCTATAAATAGAGGACAAAGTACAACGGAAAAGAGGTTAGACACACAAGTTATTACACGCTCTATATCTCTCTAAGTACACTTTCTCTCTCTAAACACATTCTAACTTAAGCATCAGAGGGGGGTTCCTCGAGCCACCCCCGAGGGTAGTTTACTTGTGTTGCCTTGCGGAGGTCATCAACGAGACCCAGCTCATGCCAGCAGAACCCTTGGATCCACACTTGGAATAGTTTCTTTTTGAAATCAATTAGAAGAGATTAATATAAAAAAAATTATAAAAAATTATAAAAGAAAGATGGTGGGGTTAATAGAATATTGTAAAGTAATGATCGAATGTGAGAGTACATAAATAGGAAAAAGTATAATGGTTTAGGTGGGGATCATGAAAGGAGAGAGATGTAATATTAAGGATTTTTTGACAATTATCAACTACAATTATTGCTATATTAGCAATTACCACCTACGGTTTAGAGTTAAATTACCACCTACAATTATTAAGGATTTTTTTTAATTAATTTTACCACCTACTATTTTTTAAAATATCAAAACTTTCCACCTACTTGGCTCTCAACTCAAATGTGACGTCATGTAGGGCCCACTAACTACCTTCCCACCCCTTTTCCCTCTCTTTCTTTCTTTCTCACTCGATTTCTCATTCCCCTGTATAGTACTCCTCTCAAAATTCAATTCGTGAAATAATTAACATGAATATGTAATTTAATTTGAAGTTTTTCCCCAAATTTAGGGGGAGTTCAATATAGGGGAATGAGAAATCGATATAGAAAGAAATAAAAGGAGGAAAATAGGATGAAAAGGTAGTTAGTGGACCCACATGACATCATAATTCACATTGGAGCCAAGTGTAGCTGGGAATTTTCGATGTTTTAAAAAATTATAGGTGGTAAAATTCAAAAGAAAAAAAAACAAACAAATTGTAGGTGATAATTACTAAAATAGCAACTATTGTAGGTGGTAAATGTCAAAATATCTTAATATTAATTAAAAATTAGTTTTTTTATCAAAAATAGAAGTGTAATACTTATTGAAGACCGCATTTGATAAGTGTAACACTTATTAAAACATGGAGGGAGTATAATTCCATATTTTGTTGGAGAAGAACAGCGAAGAGATTGCAGCCATTAACGCTGGTAAGAAATGCGTTGGATTTTTTTTTTTTTTAAAAATTGACGGAGTTTAGAGTTAAATACCTCATACTCTAATATATTAATACGGTACATAATTAGTCCTATATGTTCGAAAGTTTTGTAATTTTTTTTTGAGGCAACGAAAGTTTTGTACTTAACTCCATAATTACTACATTATAATTTTCTTTTTGAAGAAATTACTACGTTTGCATTGAAGAAGGCATATAGATGTTTTATTGTTTACGTTCTAGTAATAACTGTTAGCGTTTGTTTTTCTGAATGTTATGGGGTTTTTGGATTTTATTCAACTCTGATTGTGTAGATTTTACAGTTCTAGGAATCGGACAAAGAAATTATATTCTGGTTTAAATCCTAAATTCTAGGTTCGACACATATAACAGTTATGGAGTAATGTTACTTTACGTGGTGTTAAAAAGTTTTACATTACTTTAGTAAAACAATTTAATTTTTAGTATTACAACTACTTTTCCAGATAAGAAATATATCCAGTTCTAGTTATTAATATTTTTTTAAAAGAAAATCATTAAGTTTTTAGTATCAAATAAACATAATAATCATTGAAATACTTAATAAACAGTAGTATCATGTATTGATGTTAGTAAGTTCGAATTTTTTATTTTTTTATTTTATTTTATTTTTTATTTTATTTTTTATTTTTTTAATATGTATCAAAAATAATTAATATTTACTGAAAATTAATAATAATTAATAAACTAGTTCTAGTTGTTGACACGATAAGTATTTTGTTCTAGTTCCATAGTTCTTAACACGATAAGAATTCTGTTTACGAATATTTGATGAGTGTCATTTATGGCACCCATTTAGCCTCTTTTAGGATGATTTTTAATCGCTTTTATAGCTCTTTTATCTCTTTTTCTTTAGTTTTATATGTCATTTCTCTAGTTTGTGCTTTTTTTTAGTTGTTTTTCCCGTTTTCTTGAATTTCTTGGTTTATTACGCCTTTTCTCTTTTATTTGTTTGTTTTCCTTTGATTTCAGGCGAAAGGTGATGTCCAAGGATCTCCATGGATTTTTCTCGGGACTTATAAAGCTCAAGATGCGAGCCAGTCTCTCCCTTTTGAAGCTTAAAAGTTGAGGTGTGCAAGCTCCAAGCCTTCTAAGCCGCGCTATCAAGCTTCGTGGGCGTAAAAAGTGGTGTTGAACCCACCGTGGGAGCATTTGGAAACTGCCACCCCCAGTGTTTATCAACTCGTGGGCGCCTTGCTCCAAGGCGTGGACGCATGAGAGAGAGCTTCCCTGCTCCAAGGCGTGGGCGCCCACGAGGCTGGCGCGGGTGCGCAACCCCTGTTCCCCCGTTTCGTACCCATTTCTTCGCGGCCGCGCAATATGAGGAGAGGCCGAGCATGTACATTTTCTTTTTTGACGTCTAACTAACTTATCCTTTGTTAGTTTTACTATATATAGATTTTCTTCCTTTTTAGAGAGTATTGTATTAAGAATAGAAATTGAATTAGATTTTTAGAGTGAGAAGTAAAGCTGGGCGTGGGCCGGGTCAGCACGCGGGCGGCCCGGGCACGGCACGAGGATGGCCCGGCACGGCACGGCCCGCCGGCAGGCCCGGCCCGGCACGATGGCACGCCCCTCGTGCCTCGTGCGGGCTGCGGTTAAAAAAAACCAAAAAACAGCCCGGCACGGCACGAGCCCGGCCAATAGCCCGCAGGCACGGCCCGCAGGCACGGCCCGCAGGCACGGCCCGCAGGCACGGCCCGCAGGCACGGCCCGCAGGCACGGCCCGCGGGCTAACGGCTATAAGGCTGGTTGTGTTTTCCCTCCAACGGCCATAAACGGCCATAAACGGCTATAAACGGCTATATTTTCACCTATAAATACCACCCTAAACTTCCAATTCTTTCCACAACTCAACTTCTCATCTCATTCTCTTACTCTCTTATTCTCATAATCTCATTATTCTCATATATTATAATTTATAAATTATAATCTCTTAATATTTCTTAATCTCTTATTCTCTTATAAATTTTACATTTTTAATATTATTAGTCTACTACCAAAAAAAAAAAAAAATACTTTGTTATATTTACATTCGGGAAATTATAATTTCGGGAAATTATAAATTCGAGAAATTATAAATTTGGGAAAGCGTTGAAGCGTCGTTGTAAGATCTAACTCAACTTTATTTTAATTTGTTATTGTTATTGTTATTATTATTGTTGTTATTATTATTATTATTATTATTATTATTATTATTATTATTATTATTATTATTATTATTATTGTATACTTGGAACTACTTAATTACATAAAAACTAATTTCTATTTTAATTGTGGGTTATTTGGATTGTTGAAATCTGTCTAAGGCGGGATTTGGGCTCTGGACAACGTCGATCCTAACCATAACCTACCTGGGATCTCATTGATTTAGATAATCTACTATTATTATAATTATTTTTGAAAATTTATTAACTTACTAATTAAGTAATAATTAAGAAAAAAAACTTACTTATACTTGTTAATTGTTATAATTTGTTACTTTGTTAGTGTTATAAACTTATAATTGTTAATTTGTTATAATTGTTAATATTGTTGTTAATTATTATTTATTAGTTAATAATCTTAATTAATCATGGCATCAAACCCGAACCAATCCTCCTCTAAAAAAGCCAAATCTAAACGACCATTGGAAGGCTCTTCTATGCCCCCCCCTACAATGCAAATCCCTACTATGCAAATCCCTACAATGGCCACCACCCACCCCGGGTTTTCTACCGGTTTTCCCACCGGATTAGATCAACAAGGGACATTCCAACCATGGCAAAGCACCCAATCTCCACCTTATTATGCCTCCGCACATGATATGCCTTTTGAATTTAACTATCAAACAACTCAAGCAAGCAACACACAACCTGCCGGCTCTAGTGACCCATCCGTCCAAAATACTATTCCCCCATCTGATAACCCATTCATTGAATGGTACACCGAAGAAGAAATGACCCTTTTGAAAAACCGAAAGAGTAAATGTTGGCAATATTTCTTGTTAAGTAGAGATGGTGAAAAAGCCAAGTGTAAAACTTGTGGTAATATTTATTCGGCTCCAGCCAAAGGCGGTACGGGGCACCTAAACCGACACAGTGAAAAATGTGGTGCCCCAAGTACTGACCCAACTCAACCAAAAATTTCTCAATTCCATCCTTATGGCTTCACTTACAATTATGAGAGAGATAGGGATGAACTTGGGAGAATGATAGTCCAAGCCGAACAACCTTTTCTTTTTGCTGAAAGTGATCCGTTTAACAATTACATTAAACGAGCACTACAACCCCAACACAAAAAAATCTCCCGAAAAACCGTTAAAACAGCTGCCATGAAAACTTACTTAGAATACAAAATGAAATTAATTGAAGAACTTAAAACTCTTACTTCAAGAGTTTCTATAACTTCTGATGCATGGGATGGTGGTTATGGTTTACATTATTTGTGTGTTACTTGTCATTGGGTTGATAGTGAATGGTTATTGCAAAAACGTATTATTTATTTCAAATTGCTTGAATACCCCCATACGGCCTTTAATATTTCTAATTGTATTATGAGTGCTCTTGATGAATATTGTCTTAGGGACAAAATCATGTCCATGACGTTTGATAATGCAACATCCATGACAGCTAGTGCTAATCTAATTAAACCAAACTTGCATAATGTCATAATGGATGGAGATGCATTACATATTAGATGCATTTGTCATGTTTTAAACTTGTGTGTTAAGGATGGACAAGAAGCAATTGGTCCATACTATTCCAAAATTCGAAATGCTGTTTTGTCTATTATGTCTTCTAGCAGTAGGTATCAGGAATGGAGGCGATATCTTAAGCAAAATAAGATAAAGCCTATTAGAATTAAAACGGATTGTCCAACTAGGTGGAACTCCACCTATGACATGTTGAGTCAGGCACTTTCGTATAGAGTTCCATTTTCATTGTTTTACAATAATAAGTATCCACAATTCATGATAGCAGACTCCGATTGGGATAATTGTGAAAAATATATGCAATTTTTACAATTATTATATAGTATGACTCACTGTTTTTCTTCTGTTTATGTTCCTTGCATTCATTCTTTCCTTCAAAATGCATGTTTATTTGCTCAACTTCTTTATGAACATCGATCACAACAAGATTACAATGATTATGTTCCACAAATGGAGGCTAAATGGCGTAAATATTACACTAAGCTTCCTATGGTTTATATGTTTGCTTCTATTTTAGATCCTAGATCAAAGTATGATGGCACATTTATGCTAATTGATATTTACTATGAATGCATGCAACTCGGTGATGGTGTCGAACAATATAAAAATCATGTGAAAGATAAATTTTTTGAGTTATATAGAGTTTATGAATCTAAATATGGAACCGTCACTCATTTTGCCCCTTCTCAAACATCCAAAAGCGTAAGTAAAACGGGCAAAAGTTTGGCGGCCCAAGCTGCTAACATGTTATCTAAGTTTTCAGGTAGTGGATCATCATCAAGGCGAACACAAAGCGATGTTTCGGAGTTGCAAATGTACTTAAACTACGACTTCATGAAAGGCTTGGACGAAGATTCGAGGTTGGGGATGGACATCCTAGATTGGTGGAAATCCCAAAGCACAAAGCATCCAATTTTGGCGGCAATGGCACGTGATATTTTCAGCATCCAAGCCTCCTCCGTTGCCTCGGAACGAGCTTTTAGTGCTTCGGGAAGGGTTCTAGACGATAGAAGAACAAGTTTGAAGCCCGAAACACTAGAAATGTGTGTTTGCTTGAAGGATTGGATGGATGCCCAAGAACGCATCCAAGATCGTACTTTTACGGCCAACGACAACATCGATGGTTCCGATCGTTCTGGTTCAACTAGCTCCTCCGCATTAGCTAGTGAACATGAAGCCGAAGATGAAGACGAAGAAGATAATGAAGACCTTGATTGAAGATTACCAACAACTCGAGAATTAATATTAATTAGCGAAAATTCTAGTATTTCCTATGTACTCTATTAATTAGTGAAAATGTTAGTATATCCTATGTTGGCTATGTACTCTATTAACATTAGCCGTATAATAAAATAACAAAATAAGTTATTCATCAATTATTGTTAGTTGTACACTTGTACTTCATATTATCTTTTACTTAATAAATTTTTATGAATGAATTTTTTCAACTTTTAATTTTATGGAATATGTTATATTGTTATTTAATTTTTGTCTAATACTTATATAGTTATATGAATAATATGATATATAGTAAATTATGAATGAACAATAAATATTAATATAATTTAAACAATATTTAATATAACTTAACTCCATAAAAAATTTAATAATTATTATATTCAAATATTAAATTGTATAATTATTCAATTCAATTTTTTCTTTCATAAAAAAAATTCAAGTTTTTTTAAAGTTTTTTTTAATTTTTTTTTTTAAAAAAAAAAAAGAAAAAAGGGTAAGCCGTGGCCCGTGGGCCGGCACGGCCCGCCTCCACCGTGGGCCGGCACGGTGGCCGGCACGACGGGCGGCCCGGCACGGCACGACCGGCACGGTGGGCCGTGCCGTGCCGTGGACAGGGATGCTTGAAGGCAGGCCCGGCACGGCACGGCCCGCCTCCACCGTGGGCCGTGCCAGGCCCGGCACGACACTGTACCAGGCCCGCCTAGGCACGGCCCACGGCAGGCCCGGCACGGCACGTGCCCAGCACTAGTGAGAAGCTCAAATTGGGGAAACTTTGGTTCTTAGATTCTAGAGAGAGAAACTTGGTGATTTGATGATTGCAAACTTCTAATCTTCACCCTCTTTGATTTTGATCAAAGTTTTGTAAGAATTCTTTACTCTGTAATTCAATTTAGTGTTTGATTCTTGATATTTGGTTGGATTTCTTAGTTGAGTGTTTGATTTGATTTTTGATAATTTGAATACAATGTTAATGATTTGATGATTTGTTTATTAGTTTTTCTATCCAATTAATGTGTACTGAGTATATTTCTTGCTAGGGATGTGGTGAAGCATGTATGAATGATAATTCATAGCTAATTGGGGGGATTTTGATTGATTTAATATTGTGATTTAATTGGTTGGTAGAAATTGTGCATATGTTTGACATCTTGAGGAGTGACCAACCTTAATTATCAAGCTAGATTGCATTATAGTTTTCATTGATACGACACATTGATTTGGAAGCTACTCTTATCGATTGAACTTGACTCGTGATGTTCCTATGTTAGTCATTTGTAGAGACCACTAGTTTGACACCTAAGAAATAGCTTTTCGGGTGCTTTTGATTGCAATTACTACTTTCCCTCGCATTATTCGATTGATTGATGTCCTATCCAATAAGAATGTTTATCGTGAATGCATGTGGATCCTAATTCCCTAGTATCTTTGATATTGTTTTTAATATTCAAATTGTAGTGTTATAGTTCTTGCATTAGACCAAACCGATTTGCTTAGACTTTGGAATAGCTTGACTTAAGACCATAGAACTTACCTCCATTCCTTTGGGTTTGACTCGGACTTACCCTAATACTAGGAGCATGTTTGGTTATAAATTTTGTTTGATTGAGGGAGTTTTAGAATCCAACGACCTAGAATTTCCCTTCGTCAAAATGGCGCCGTTGCTGGGGAATGACATGGTTATTTGTTATAGATGATTGATTCTATTCCATCTTACTTGAAAAATACAAAAAGATTTTCTTTCTTTTATGCTACATTTGTAGCCGTGCTACTAACCTTTTCTTTGAGATTGTATGCGTAGATCTTGTGTTCGTTCTCTATTTCCCTTCAATCCTGAAATTGAAAGGACAATCACAAAGTTGAGAGTTGTTAGACGTTCTCCAAGGAAAGAAGAAAAGGAAGTCATCATGGGAGATAACCAAATAGTGGAATTAAAGGATTTGGGAGTTTCGGGAGCCTATAGGTTATGAGAGCGGGATTGCTCCACCTACGACACCGACAAAAGACTTTGAGATTAGACCAGAAATGATTACATTGATTGAAAGGTGTCAATTTAGTGGAGCCAAGCATGAGAGTCCCCTCAACCATCTCAAGGAATTTGAGAAGTATTGCAATACCATAAAGGTGAATGGGGTTTCTCAAGAGTTTATTCGCCTTAAGCTTTTCCCTTTTTCTCTCATTGGACATGTATTGAGTGGTTAGACAAGGAGGTGAAACCAAACTCCTTGAGGACATGGGATGAGGTGACGAAAGAGTTTTTATCTTGGTTGTATTCTTAAAAGAAAACGGCCGAAGCAAGAGCTCTCATTTAAAGCTTCAAGAAAAAATCTAATGCAAGTCTTTATGAGGCATGGGAGAGGTACAAGGAATACCAAAGAGAGTGCCCACACCATGGGATTCCTACCTATCAAGTCATCCAAATCTTCTATTGCGGTCTAAGCCCTCAAGGAAAATCTTGCCTTGATGCGGGAGCCGGAGGACCAATAATGAACAAGATGGAAGAGGAAGTGGTGGATATCATTGAAGATATGGTGAGGCATTATATGGATTGGCAAGATGGTGATCTTGAAAAAACAAGAAAAAGTGGTACTTCGGTGTACTCGATCAATCACATCAATGCCATCAACAACTTGTTCTCACAAATCTCGGAATTAGGGAAGGTAATGACCTCCATCAAAGCCAAACTTGAGAGTCCTTCATTTCAAGCACCTATTCTTCCCTCCAAAAATAAGGGGAGAGGTACATTTCCTAACTCTAATCCCCTTCCCTCTTCTAGCAACATGTCTAGTAGCTATATGTTTTGTCATATATGTGATTCATATGATCATGATGCTTCTAATTGTCCTAATGCTTCTTTTGATGGATGTGATGACTATGTTGGAAATGAGAATGAACATGTGAATTATGTGTCTAATAACAATGTTGGACCTAGATTTGATAGTAAAAGGAATAATGAGAATAGGAACTATCATCATAATGGGAATTTTGATAATTATAACCACAATGGGGGTTATAGAAACAAAGGAAACCAAGGTTTCCGCGGAAACTATAACCACCAAGGTTATGATGGTCAAAACCAAGGCCAAGGATATGGGAACCATAATAAAAAAATATGGTAATCACAACCAAAATAACCAAAATCAAGGTCGGGGCAATTGGGGTAAACAAAATCGGGGCAATTTTCAAAATAACAATCAAAGGGGTCCCCCACCCGGTTTCACTCCAAAGGCTCAAGGCCAAAGTGATAGCTCCTATGCCCAACCATCTTCTTCTAGAGGTAGTTTAGAGGACGTCATTGAAAATCAAATCAAGGTGTTGAACACTTACATGTCATCAAGTGACAAAAAGTTTAATGACATGATGGCTCATAGTAAAATGTTGGAGAATCAAATTTCTCAATTGGTCAATGTTTTAAAAGAGCATGCAAGCCCTTCTTCTCTACCATCTCAAGGTTTAGTTCCTAAGAGACCAATAAATTCCATAGTGACAAGGAGCGGTAGGATTCTTGAGGATAGAGTGCCTAAGAAGAGTGAGGCTAAGGAGAGTCCTAAGGAATTTTTGGTTGAGGATGAGGAAGGAAAAAGTTCTTTGAGTGAGGATTTAGGTGAGAAACTGTAGACACCCAAAAGTGTCTCCCCAAAACCAAAACCAGTGATGAATACCTTTTGCGTCGAATCATAATCGAATTAGGTGAAAGCGTGAAAGGTCAAGTGTTGCGGTTGGTTTTTTATTAAAAATTCTTTCTTTCTGTTTTCAAAACAACTCTATTTTATGAAAATAGCCAATCCAGTTTAGTTTGGTCCACGACAAGGGTCCAATAATAGTGTAGTTGGATGGGGCTTGTAAAGAGCTTTCCAACGATATATAAGCCCAATTCCGATGAATAATGAGGAAGTTATGGCCAAAATACTAAACTGGGTCCGGTTTGATCTTTACATACGGCCCAATGATCTAGGGGAGGTCCCAATGTTAATTATTATTCTTAGAGTTATTAGAATTAATTATAGTCTTCTAGAATTCTTTAGAGGGTTCTCTTTAGTCCTAATAGAATTAGAATTAATAATTATATTTTGATAAGTTTTATTTAGAATAAAATATTATTTTATGAAAAATACGATTTCGGTTTTCATATGGACTTTACAAATCAATTTTGATTTGTAATTGGACTCCGTGTTTGAAAGCGCGTAGGAATCCAGACTGTCGCCAAACGACAGGATTGTCGCCACGCGACAGACCCTGTCGCTTGGCAATAAGGTCAGTTTTGCAGCGACAGAGTGAAGTTTTATTCCTTATCAAATTCTACCTATTTCCGGACTGTTTTCTTATAAATAGGGTCCTGAACCTCCGTTTTTCATCATCTACAATTATCAATTCTCATCATCAGTCATAAATTCTCTCTATGCTCTCATCTCTTTAGCTTTTCACAAACAAAATTCCGCATTCACGAGATCTAGACACACCTAGCCAAGTTCAAAGTTGCCTTCGCCCTAGACGTGAAAGGTTATAATTTCTGAGGGTTTGGTCCCAAATCTCTATTTCAATTATTTGATTTAATTGTTTTGATTTATATTTTCCTTGAAGTTACTAACGCGTGTATTTTGTTATTAGAAAGAGGTACGAGGCATCAAAGTATGTAGTCTTATTGCTCTATTCTTGTAGAAAGCATGTTTATTATTTATTAATTCCTAGCATCATGTTAGGATGTTATTATTGCTTTCTAGTATCATGTTTAGGGTGCTTCCTATGCTTTTTAATATCATATCAATATCATGTTAGTATCATGTTTAGGGTGCTTCCTATGCTTTTTAATATCATATCAATATCATGTTAGTATCATGCTAGGGCTAAAGCTTTGATTTTTATTGCTTAGTGACATGATAGGATTTGTTATTAATCTTGTTAGTATCATGCCTAGGATCTTGCTATTATTATGCTTTAACATGATTATTTTAATTATGATTGTAATTATGATTATAATTATGATTATAATTATGATTATTGTGATTATCATGTTGCTTGATGCTTATTTATTGTTATTGCTTGATCACGCCTTTTATGCATGTTTAAAGGGAATTTGTACTTGTAATCACGCTTAATAAGATAATTAATAATCTTGTTTAGGGCTAATATGATTATAATTCAAGTGATCACCAATAATAGTTTTTTTTGTGCATTAAATTCAACCAACATGAATTAAACAGGTTTAGGGTTAATCTATTGATTGCATGTTAGTCAGAAAGCGCACATGAATACGAGAAGAATGAAGTAGAGGCCTATTTAGGGAAGGTTCAATCTCTTTTAGGTTGGATTTGTACCTTCATCCCCGAACCCTATTTGGTTCAAGACCTTTTGGATTTGATGATCTCATGGATCGTTAAGGGGTGTAATCTTCACCTTGTGAACGGTTTACAAGTTCCTCCTAAAACTTGTTGGCGACTCTTTTTCTCTCTTTTCTTTCCCTTTGGACGCTACCATGCTTAAGTGTATGATCACAGTGGGGTTCAAGTTTGGGATTGATGGCTTGAAATATTCCCTACCGTTTTTGGCGACTCCACTGGGGAGGATTTCTATTTTAATTCCTGAAATTTATTTCGGCAATGATTTAGAATGAGTGGATGAAACTCGAAAAGTTCTAAGTATTTCATGTGCGTAAGTTTGATTAGCATTATTGTCATATGGATAAAAAAGGTCCTCATTGGATAGACCATCCGAAATGAGTCAAAAACATAGGATTTTTACACATAGGAAATTTGAGAAATATCTTTCACAACTAGAATCGAAATAATGCTGCGAAATCTGGAAAATTCTAAGAACGTAGATACCTGCTGAGGCATGTAGGAACTAGCGCCTAGAAAACAGGGCTTGTCGCCTGTAAAGTGCTTCTGTCGCCTGGCGAAAATTCTGTCGCTTGGCAACAGATGTACTTTTGCGGCGACAGTCCCTGTAGTCTGGCGCCAAGTTCTTCCAATACCGAGCCAGAACTTTGCCTTCTTGTTTTAACCATTTCTAGCACTGTTGGCTCGATTCTACTTCCTGATTGAGTTTTTCTCTCTTCTGAAACCCATATGTGTTCTACATATGGACATAACCCTCTAGAGGTTCACGCTCCATCTACCCAATAGAACGCTCCTGGCAACGACGGGTACATCCTAGTTTGTGAATCCACTAAACCGTGGAAGCAAGTTTTTAACTTGCGGGGTCCCATCCATACGAGCCAACCCTTCCAAAGGTAAGGCTTCCGCGCGATGCATTCAGACTCTTAACCATGTACCGTCTTTGTCTAACCCATATCCTGAACTTTAGAGAACTAGAGCCATGGTTAGGTTGCAAACTCATTGCATCATATTGTGAATATTTGAACTATTTGTGCATTCTTTGCTTGTGCATACCCTATATGTGCTAACCGTTTGTTTGACTTGTGTTTAAGTCTAAATAAACTAACCAAAGACTAAAGGACTTTGCTTAATTAATTAGTTAATTAATTTGGCTAATAAATATGTCTAAAATCGAGTCATAGTTCCTTTGAGTCAACTCGGATTTTTATTCACGCATACTGCACAAACGTCAACTTGTTTTGGTCATAGTCAGAGTTCTAGGATAAGTTACGAGTTGTATAACCTATGGATCTGTAGCCCCGAGTTTTATCTTTCATTTGAAGTTGGTTTCGTCCAATTCGGATTCACAGATAAAAAGTTATGACTGAAATACTACAGCCTGTCCAGTTTAGTGCACATATGTGAGGTCTTAACTTAGTCTTTGCTTGAGTCTAGTCACATAGCCTAGACACATGGTCATGAAACGAGTCTTAACATGTCACATACTCTCACTAGTGTTAGCACACACTTTATATAGTCACCATGACCATGTCTTAGGTTCATGCATGAGTCGGTTTTTTCCGTCATTTGAGTTGGGGGTACATTCTATTCCTAATTTTTTTCATATCTCTCCATCTACATCATCTTTCCATTCTCTACATACTTTTCCCATGTCACAATATTCATTCTCCCTACCTTCTTCCATCCATTGCATATTGAATAGAGTTGAGTCAAATAATTAACAACGAATATCCCTTAACTTCCCTTTCCATAGTACCTGGTCAAAGAGAGAAGAGCACTTAACCAAGACAACACTTTTGACAAAGCATCACTTTTTTATAACAAAAGGGTTGTAGTAATGGCCGGCGAAAAGGAAATTTTCTTAAGTAATATTAGTGAAAGCTCATCAAGCCTGGAAGAGGATGTTCAGGAATTACGATATATCGTTGTCACGCTTATGGGTGCAATAGAAGGACTAAGAGATTGGATAATGGTTATCTAACAGCGTTCTCATTATCAACACCATAGAGGCCATGATAACACTACCGAAGTATGTCTCGCTCTCAAAGATTGTGTTCGAGACCTCATTGATTCAAGTTTCCTTCATGTTCCTCCTCGCGACAAGAAGGCTAGGATTAGTAACGATAACAACAGTGGCTGTAAAGGAAAGAAGAACGATTATCCTTCTTCTTCCGAAAACACCTACCCTAGCAACAGTGTTGGTACTTTCGACCTTAATGAAATCTTAGCCATGGATAATCGAGGATTTAGAAAGCAACTAAGAAAGGATTTCACCCCTATTGGAATTAGCTACGATGATGCTTTCGATTGACTCCATGCAAAGAAACTCATTACTCCTATTGGACCCATTCAAGATCCCCCACTTGAGAAGAGATTGCCTAGTTGGAACCCAAATGTACGCTGCAAGTACCATCAAGGTAGGGGTCATACTACTGAGAGCTGTTGGAAGCTAAAGGAAGCAATCCAATATTTGATCGACAATAACAAGCTTCCTATACCTCCAGTCGGCAAGAAGACCGAGTGATGATAAGGCACAAGATAAGAGGCGAGCTTCAACGACAAGATTTCGTGACCTCTTTTTCTATTTCTTTTTTATTCCTTTCCCCATTAAGTCTAGCATAGGCACCGTTTTATTCTCCTTAGATTTATTTTGTAGGATCATTATTTCTTCCCCTTTTAATAAAATGAGCATTTATTTCCTTACATATGATCATCGCATTGCATCGCAAAAAAAAAAAAAAAATCCATGTCAAACTAAGCACAAGATATACCAATGATTTGAGGCACCCCTTGTAGCCACATCATATCACCTTCCACCCTTCAAATATGCAATCCTTTTTTGATAAACCACTTTGAGCCTCGTCTAACGATAGACCTTTCATTTTTCAACCCATATTTACCCAACCTTGGGATGGGATGGTGTGCAAGTTATGCAATTTTCAAAGAACGTAAGCTTGAGTGATTTTACATAAAACTCAAAAATTCAAAAAGCAAAAATGATAAAAGTGTACAAAAGGGCAAATGTTCCAATGTCATTGACATGAACATGTCTTGATATGAACACGTCTCAGATTGCGTCTCTTATCGAGTGCTCGGTACCATGCCTGAGAAACATGAATGCCAAGTGAGTGATAGACCGCATGATCGGGATTGCCCACGCTTATAAAAAAGAGATTTGAATTTGAAAAAATGATAAAGCAAAAAGAGAGAGCAAAATATAAAGAGTTAAAACACTCAAGCATCAAAATACAAAGATTCAAAAGCAAGGTTGTACACCTTGGGAGCTTACCTAGGGTATTGAGCCTTTATCCCTTTCTTCTTCAAACCTTTAGCCTAACCACGTTACAACCCTTCAAAAGACCTTTTTGAGGAATACACACTTGTGCGAGGTTCGGCTAGAGCTACGTTTGGCCTGATTCCTAACGAATACGTAGGCAACCTCACATTGGGGTGCGGCCGTAATAAAAATGCATTCACATTTACGTTCATAATTGATCATATCTAAGAATTTCCAATGCTCATCCTTTTCCACTTAGAGCTAGACTTGGGGGCTTGATCCTTACATTATTAGCCTACCCAGCCTAAGAGTCACCACCATTTGACTCTTTTCAAAATATTTTTTCACACACTTAGCAACTTGCGGCCTAACTTTAGTGTCACTTTCACACACCACACAGATACATGACCAAATAGTCTTTCCCTTAGGAACCATTCGTCATGAAATCTTAACACAACGTTAGAGCATACTTTGTCATAACAAAATCACTCATCACTCATCATTGCATCACAAAGTATGAAGTATTTAGCCTCCGCGCCTAAGATACCTAAATACTTTCATTATCGAGTCAACCAGGATAGTCTAAGATGTTACAATCCTTGTACTGTGAGAGACAACGTTAACGAAATAAGCTCATTCAACATGCACCATCAAAAACTTCGCTTCTTTCTTTTTCGGGAGAAAGTCGGTACTCTCCACAAAAATGACGGAAATTTTTTCTTTTTCGATTCGCATGATCACATTACAATGCACACACGAGTCATGTACACATTGAGTCATGTCGTGTTATCACATCGAGTTATGTTTACGCACACGAGTCGATTTGAGTACATCAAGTTACATGTCGAGTCAAGCAATACTAAGTCTTAGGTCAACCCTAAAGAAAGATAAGCAAAGTCCTATAGTCCAAAATATAAATGCAGGTACATTCCAGTGAGCAAGAACATTCTCGAATTTTTTTAAAAAACCGCAAATGAAAACCTGACTCTAGCGTCAGACGACAAGGCTGTCGCCTGGCGACAGAAGAAAAGCGCGGCGCCAGAGTCTTCCAGCAGGCGCCAGTGTGGCGACGCAATGCATGGCCCCATGTTAAATTATGCGGATCTCATACAACAATTTCGGGTTCCTTGGTATGCTAGTTAGCCCCTATAAGTAAATTGACATGATTAGTAGTCGGCTCGATTACAATCGCAGTAAGTGATTGACCTGACGACGATCATATCACTTAGCTTAAGCGCCTAAGCATTGGCTCATTACAAGCACCAAGGCATCGGTTCAAAAGCAAGCACTTATACGATAATTTTTCCAAGATTGGATTGTCATCCCCAACTGACAATATTTCCAAATATGGATTATCGCGCATCTTCTTATACAACAAATTTTCCAAGATTGGATTGCCATTCCTTCGGCAATGTTTCCAAGCATGGATTGTCGTACTCCTTCTCTATTTGGCGAGTTTTTCCAAGTTCGGATTGTCATACATTCATAAAATCTTCGACAATTTTTTCCAAGATTGGATTGTCATCTCTGGCAAAGTTTCCAAGCGTGGATTGTCGTGCTCCTTCTCTGTTTGGCAATTTTTTCCAAGTTCGGATTGTCATCTCTAGCAAGTTTTTCAAGATTGGATTGTCATACACATAGTTCCCTATGGAAAAATTTCCCAAAGGATTGTCGTAGGTCCCTACTCATCATAAATTTCGGAAAAGGTTCCTCAAACGTGGATTGTCATTCATTTCAGTAAGTGGCAAATTTTCCCGAAGTGGATTGTCGGTCGACTCTTTTTCGCAAATGTTCCAAGACGCGGATTGTCAATTGTGGCAATATTTTCCCAAAAGGATTGTCGCATAATATTGGCAAATTTCCAAGGTAGATTGCTTTCAAGAGTTATATTCCAAGATGTGGATTGTCGATCGTAGCAAAGTTCTTATGACAGATTGTTACGAGGCATTGGCAACTTTTCCCAAAATTGGATTTCGGCAAATTTTCCGAGATACGGATTGTCGCTTCATCATAGCAATATTTCCAAGGATGGATTGTTACGTGGCATTGACAACTTTCCCTAAATCGGATTGTCATACATCATACAAGAGTTGTGTTGACAACTGTTCCTGAAGAAAAGAGGATTGTCATCACCCAAAGCATCAACAGCAAAATTCAAGCAGCAAAAGTGCCGACGTACTGGCATAGCGGAAGCAAAGTTCAAGCAAACTTTAAAGGATCAACAGGCAAGTCTTCGGTGATATTCTTCGGAGTCGCAACAAATGAGGATGGCTACAAGCAGAGTTATCTTCGACAGCGTTCCCTAACTTGTGGAGAGTTGCTACAAACAACTGAAGATGGCTACAAGCAGAGTTATCTTCGATCGTGTTCCCTAGGATGTGGAAGATGGTCACAAGCGGCGGAGAATGGCTACAAGCAGAGTCATCTTCGATGAAATAGGAGGCAGCTACAAGCAGAGCGGTCTTCAACAAAATGCAAAAATCGGTTACTCTAGAGACGTGTGCTCGACGGTGCAAGATACGCGTTTCTTAACTCTTTTATCTGTTTAACTAATGCTAGTTTGCAGGTATCGGCATTACAAGAATGATTTAGGATCGCAGAACGTTCTGAATCATTCTCCGTCCCTTTCGCTACTTTGACTTTCGTTTTCGGAACTTGCGTTTCTCCAAACTCAGTCAAAGAAGTGGGGGCTTCTGTAGACACCCAAAAGTGTCTCCCCAAAACCAAACCCAGTGATGAATACCTTTTGCGTCGAATCATAATCGAATGAGGTGAAAGTGTGAAAGGTCAAGTGTTGCGGTTGGTTTTTTAATAAAAATTCTTTCTTTCTGTTTTCAAAACAACTCTATTTTATGAAACCAACCAATCCAGTTGAGTTTGGTCCACGACAAGGGTCCAATAATAGTGTAGTTGGATGGGGCTTGTAAAGAGCTTTTCAACGATAATATTATAAGCCCAATTCCGATAAATAATGAGGAAATACTAAACTGGGTCCGGTTTGATCTTTACATATGGCCCAATGATCTAGGGGAGGGCCCAATGTTAATTATTATTCCTAGAGTTATTTGAATTAATTATAGTCTTCTAGAATTCTCTAGAGGGTTCTCTTTAGTCCTAATAGAATTAGAATTAATAATTATATTTTGATAAGTTTTATTTAGAATAAAATATTATTTTATGAAAAATACGATTTCGGTTTTCATACGGACTTTACAAATCAATTTTGATTTGTAAGTGGACTCCGTGTTTGAAAGCGCGTAGGAATCCAGGCTGTCGCCACGCGACAGACCCTGTCGCTTGGCGACAAGGTCGGTTTTGCAGCGACAGAGTGGAGTTTTATTCCTTATCAAATTCTACCTATTTCCGGACTGTTTTCTTATAAATAGGGTCCTGAACCTCCGTTTTTCATCATCTACAATTATCAATTCTCATCATCAGTCATAAATTCTCTCTATGCTCTCATCTCTCTAGCTTTTTACCAACAAAATTCAGCATTCACGAGATCTAGACACACCTAACCAAGTTCGAAGTTGCCTTCGCCCTAGACGTGAAAGGTTATAATTTCTGAGGGTTTGGTCCCAAATCTCTATTTCAATTATTTGATTTAATTGTTTTGGTTTATATTTTCCTTGAAGTTACTAACGCGTGTATTTTGTTATTAGAAAGAGGTACGAGTCATCAAAGTATGTAGTCTTATTGCTCTAATCTTTTTAGAAAGCATGTTTATTATTTATTAATTCCTAGCATCATGTTAGGATGTTATTATTGCTTTCTAGTATCATGTTTAGGGTGCTTCCTATGCTTTTTAATATCATATCAATATCCTGTTAGTATCATGCTAGGGCTAAAGCTTTGATTTTTATTGCTTAGTGACATGCTAGGATTTGTTATTAATCTTGTTAGTATCATGCCTAGGATCTTGCTATTATTATGCTTTAACATGATTATTTTAATTATGATTGTAATTATGATTATAATTATGATTATTGTGATTATCATGTTGCTTGATGGTTATTTATTGTTATTGCTTGATCACGCCTTTTATGCATGTTTAAAGGGAATTTGTACTTGTAATCACGCTTAATAAGATAATTAATAATCTTGTTTAGGGCTAATATGATTATAATTCAAGTGATCATTAATAATAGTTTTATTTGTGCATTAAATTCAACCAACATGAATTAAATAGGTTTCGGGTTAATCTATTGATTGCATGTTAGTCAGAAAGCGCACATGAATACGAGAAGAATGAAGTAGAGGCCTATTTAGGGCTGGTTCTATCTCTTTTAGGTTGGATTTGTACCTTAATCCCCGAACCCTATTTGGTTCAAGACCTTTTGGAGTTGACAATCTCATGGATCGTTAAGGGGTGTAATCTTCACCTTGTGAACGGTTTACAAGTTCCTCCTAAAACTTGTTGGCGACTCTTTTGCTCTCTTTTCTTTCCCTTTGGACGCCACCATGCTTAAGTGTATGATCATAGTGGGGTTCAAGCTTGGGGTTAATGGCTTGAAATATTCCCTACAGTTTTTGGCGACTCCCTGGGTGATGTCTAATCATGAGAAGAAATCGGTTTAAAAAGGATTAAAGGGGATGATATCCTCTCAAATATGGCATTGTTGATCTAAAGTCCCTCGATATATCATTGAGACTTTAGTCTGATTTTAACAAGTTAAAAAGATGATAAAAGGGGAGGTGTTTCGACATTCGTAGCCTAACACGTGAATGAAGTTCTTGACACTCGCTTGCCAAAACGCAGTATTTGATGTCCACAAGATAGAAATACATGTCTCAGGACTGGAGGCATATATCAAAATCTAGTGAAAGAGAAGAAAATCGGTAACTCTCTCAGCAGTTTTGTCCACAAGATGAAAACACGTGTCTCTGGACTGGTGGCACGTGCCTAAATAGATGTGACATCGCATGTCTCTCTTTATACAGGGGGTGGACGGACACTCTAACTGTCCGGTAAGCCAGTCAGCTCACTAACTACCGTATTTGCTTCCAATCAAGAAGTGTCTGTTCTCGAATGGTTCGGCGCTCCAGTCGACTCGTTTTAGCTAAAGCCTAAAGAAAGTTAAAAATTCTACCGTTTTAGGTATGGGAGGTAGATCACGTTGCTAGGAAGAGGTGCAATTTTACGCAACACCTACGCCATACAATTTTACGCTGTATGATAATGCCATCCTTTTTGCTGTGGACGCCAAAAAGAAAGAAAAGAACGTGACATTTCTAAAATCAGTACAGTAAAATGACAAACCTGTCTATGGGAGCTTTTACATAAAGCACCACTACGGAACGTCTTAATACACGCTCACGAAAAACGTCCAAAACGTATGCTTAGGGCTGGCACAAAGCACGGTGTGCATGCGGGATGATGCAAAAAACTATCAAAGAAGAAAAGAAACTACTGGATGTAAAGCAATTTTAAAAGATTTTGATAATTCGTGCGTTATTACGTCTAACAACGTACAAAACCGTTAGAAAAAATTCAAAACGGATCGAAATTTGAGTACTGGTCCTTTAGGTGACCAGTGTCCGCGCACAACTCAGTGGGTCGCGCTGGCCAGGCGCGCGCAAGCAACTGGGTTGCGCTGGGATGCCACGCGCAACTTGATTAGTTGCGCGCAACATTTTGAAATAGTAAAAAGAGTTGGAGAAGTGCGATCTGCAGCTCACTCTCTTCTTCTTCTCTTTCGCCATTTTCGATCTCTTTCCATTTTTTTTTGTTGTCGTTTGAAGCTACGGAAAGTAAATCTTGCTCCTTTTATTCTACCAGACTTTGAACTTGGTCAGTAAAATGGAGAAAGCCAAATGAAGAACCCTAACTTTTAGAAGTTGGGGGCTTTCACATCAGCTTGTTTTCATGAATTTGTTTGTTTTGTTGTTGTGACATGCTTAAGCAATATATTGCAACAAATTTCATGTGAAGTGGTAAAGTATTGATCCTGTATGAGCATGTACAAGCATATATGTGTTTTTATTTTGTTTATTTAATTTTGAATTTGTGCTTGAACTTTATTTCTCTTTTTTTCTCACATAGACTATACTTGTTAATTTTAATGTAAATTGAAGTGTTTAGAACAAAAATTATTCATTAAAATTATAAATGAAATTTTCAACTTTGATAATAGCATGAAATTGTTCTTGTGACTCATGTTTATTTTTTCATGCGTAAGTTGCAAATTTGGTTTTATCAATGATAAAAATAACCAATGGTTATTATTATTCACTTATAAAACTATGATTTCAAGATTTGCACAAAACTAGCTACTTTAGGAGATTCTTGAAGACATCATCAAATTGGTGTAATTTGGCTATATCTCGAATTTTTAAGCTCCCATCTTATATTTTCGATTGTTGTAGCCCCCAGTGTTGGGTGACTTCAATGACTTGCTTGTTTTTTAATAATTAGACCCTTTCATGTTGCTTGAAATGGGTTTAGAAATCCTGTGTTTCGTCTTAGTATGATAACAACTAGGATCTTGGAAATGATTAAACTAGTGTGTTTAGATAGTTTTTGACCATTCATAGTTTTAACCAAAGGAAATTTGCTAAGTCTAGTAATATTGGTCATTCATTAGAACAAGTAAGAGGGAAAATGAAATATTGTTTAAATTTTTCCTCTATTCTTGCTACTTTCGAATTCTTTCTTTTGAGTTCAAATTTTGTTACTGATTTGAAGCTCGAGAAAGTAGATGTTATCCTCCTTGCGAAATTCCAATGTGTGCAACAATGGAGAATAATTTAAAATGAAGACTCCTCAATTTAGAATTTAGGAGTCTTTTATTTTACATTCTAATTCATGAAATTGTTTGTCTTATGTTAATGAAGTGTTTTGATACAAATTTCACGATGAATGATTAAGTACTAAACTTTTGTATGGGCAAGTATGTTGTATGCACTCATGATTTTGTTTCTTTTGCTCTATACTAGTCGTACTCTCTAATCTTTAGAGTAAATTGAAGTATTGACACAATAATTATGCACTAAGATTAATTTTTGAAGTTGAACTTGAAAATGGCTCGAATATGTAGCTTGTTCTACGGCCAAGTTCAATTGCAAACTTAGTTTTCAAAGGAACAAAATGGTTATTAAATCATTGTGATGCATTTGAGAATTGTAAGGCTCAAGATCTACGTAAATCATTTGTAGTTTAGGCGATTCTTAAAGATATCTCGAATGGCATGAACATCACATTTTTATATTGGAGCCCCCATGTGTCGGGTTATGCGCATTCTTGTTATTTCACAAGTCTTGGAGCCCCCAATTTGGGGTAGTTCTAATGACTCGCTTTTGTTTAGGCCATTCATATCATCATGATGTTGGAATGAGTCTGTGTATCCTATATTTTGGTGTTTTGAGAACATTTTAGGACAATGACATGGCTAACGGCTTTTAGCTAAAGCCATGTTTAAGGAACAAAGTTAGTTCTTTGCTTGTTTATAAACCCAAAATAATTACGTTTAAGGTTTAGTAATCTTTACTTAATGTCTAAACTTTCGTAAAGATCATTACGGTGATATTATTCTCAAAGTTGATTTAAAACATCAAATGATTTCATCGTTCTTATCAATCTTTGATTTTGGTCTTATAGGTGGTTCGTTTACCATCCCTAAGCCAATATTCGCAGGATGACTAGGCGAGAACAAGTTCGAGTCAAAAAGAAGTCGAGTCTTAGTTCGTTCCTTTTGGAAATATTTATGTATATACATGTATTATCCAAATGGTTATTGAAAATATGAAAATTTAATTATTTGAGAAAATGAAACAAAAATTCAGAAAGGAAATTTAGAAGACTATTTTTTTAGAAACATGTTATTTCGAACTAGAATTCAAAATTTTAAGAGGGTCCATTAAATTTAATGAAAGTTTGTTTTGAAAATAAAATGAAGCAACTCTTCTATTGGGAAAAATACATAATCATATCATTTTCGAAAGTGGACCCAAAATGTAAGAAAAGTCTAGCTCGTAATTGAGTGTGACTTTTTTGTCCAAGATTGATGAAGGTAAATTGGAATTTGCAACTTATTTCAACAAATATACGAAAATGTGAGTAAACTTTCGTATATGTAATCTTGTTATTTCTCCCTTTTTTAGTGTTTGTCATCATTGTCATACTTTGTTAATTGAAAGTGAAGTTCTTCCAATTTAATAAGCACTGTAGTTTGAGAATGAATATTTATCAAACTTAGGTTTGAGGGAGTGTTAGAATAATTTATAAAATCATTCGAATCACTTTCCAAAATATGGTCTCACGATAGTTAAGGTCACGATGGAATTAGTTTTACTCTGAATTAAGTGATGTTATTGACATGAGCGTTTTTGGGTCGATAGAGCTTAAATTCCCCGGGGCTAAGACGTATGTAGAACACACACGTTTTTTTTCCAGAAAAATCGAAGGAAGCTTATTGTGAAAAGAGAAATAAAGCCATTGGAAAGATTTCAGGATTGCCGCGACACGGCAGAATCTACCATGTCACGGTACTAGACACCGCGTCACGGTGCCCTACGCCATGACACGGCAAGCTCTGCCGTGGCGCGGCAGTCAGAAAATCTGACTGGTGCCCCTATTTTCTTCATTCACGACCAGGTTATCCAATTTTTCACTACGAGACCGACCTGAAATATGATGTTAAAACTTCTATGCATATGCAAAAATGCTAATTTAATCACAGGAATATTTTCAAGAATCTTTCAAGTCTCATCCACTCATCCTAATTAAATACCGATCACTCAAATCGATAAATAACCAAGAATCCTCCCCAGTGGAGTCGCCAAATTGTAGGTGTCGTCTGAAGCGGCTACGTTAAGCATGTGTGAATATGCTTGACACTCATAGGAAGTGGGAATTGACATATATGATTAGGGACAAATAAAGTAAGGAGCCGCCAACAAATTTTTAAGGAACTTGTAAACCGTTCACGGATCATAAAAGGCTACCACGATTAAGGGACATCCAAATGCAATAACGATTGACCCGTGAAGGTTACACCCCATTCATAATCCATGAGATTACTAACTCCATATGGTTCGGAACCACAAAAGGAGGATCGGGGATGATGGTACGAAGTGAGTCATGGAGTCACATTCGCCCGTATTGGCCTCTAATCAATTCTTATAGTGAAAAGTATTCCTGCGATCTCAAAGGCATGCAAACAAAGATTCAATTCGCTCCAAACTATTATTATGCTAAATTGGTTGAATATTAATGCAACACATAATTCTAAAATTTGTCACTTGATTAATAACAAGATTAAAGGAATGTAAACCGGTCGTCCAAATTATCTTATTAGTCGTGATTTTCAATTACATATTCCCTTTAAACATGCAATATGGTGATCATAATAACAATAGAATTAACATTACTATTGGAAGTAATTTAACAATAATAAAGTTAGTCCAAGTCAAATAATCCTAATCATGATATGAGACAAGAATAAAAATTAGAGTAATTAAGTGATTAATTACTCACTTTCCGCATTTCCTTGAATTGCTACATCATGAATAAACTGTTAGTAACTTCAATAAAAATATTAATCAAATGAAAATTAAATTAAATTAAATTAAATTAAAAGTAGAGTTGATTTGATCCAAATCCTCAGTTAATTATACCTTTCATGCCTTGGTTTAAGGACGGAACCTCGGGTTAAGTATGGAGTCCTTGGAGTGCTTAGGGATGGAATAATGTAATTAGAAATACAGGTTTAAGGTTTAGAATATGAGAGAGGGAGAAGAAAATGATTTTTGGTGTAGAAAAGAGGAAGAGAGAATGATTTCGTGCCCCGAACTGTAGAAAGGAGGGGTTATTTATAGAGAAAATGAGTTGAGGGAACACACGGAACCCTAAAAAGATAAAACCCTAAAAATAAATGCCACGACACGCCAACAGTATGCCGCGACACGGCAAGAAATGCCGTGACACGGGGGAATTTAGTGTGACGCGGGAAATATCTGTCCTGCAGAGGATAAAACGCGTGTAGGTTTTATGCGGAGAAAACACGGAAACATTCCGTGACACGGCCGAAAATGCCGTGACGCGGCATAGTCCACCATGGCGCGGCATGTGGCGCCGTGTCACAGTGTACTTTTTTATTTGAAATGCGACAGGAACGAAGGAAAAAACACGAAAAAGGCACCATGACAAGGTGCAGAGTACCGTGTCACGGCAATAAGCACCGTGCCACGTCACCCTTTGCCGCGTCGCGACATTTTAGCTGCTGCATTGTAATTCCAGTTTTTTACGCGTTTTTATAACTTTTGATCCTTACCTCGGAATAAGGCATATAATATATAATTGGAAATCTTGTCAAGTGTACTTTCCAACCCAATTAGAGTCAGGTCAAAATCATTTGTAGATTTTAATATATAGCCGTTTTAGTGAAAGTGTGTCGGTTTGGGCCTAGTTTAGTATTTAGCTCATATCTTCTTCGTTTTAAATCAGAATTGAACTTATGATACATTTTTAGAAAGATTATTTCAAGGCCTATCTAATCAAATTATAATTGGATCAAAATTATAAGGCCACAAAATCAGTTTCTCTCGGTTTTGTGATGTGGACACGAAAAGAGGAAAACAAGTTTTGGTTTAGGGACATGAGCTATGAATTGAGTTGGCTTATGAGTATTGAATGAAAACATGGATTTAAGCATTCCAAAGGTTAAATACTCAACTAGACCAATAATGGCGGTGAAAGGTTGTTCATCATCGGGTTTGGTTTTGGGGAGACATTTTTAGGTATCTATAGTCCCAAATCCCTATTTCAATTATTTAAATTAATTGTTTGATTTAATATTTTCCTTGAAGTTACTAACATGTGTATTGTTTTGATAGAAAGAGATACGAGGCAACAAAGTAAGTAGTTTCATTATCATATGTCTTTAGAAAGCATGCTTAGATTAATTTAATTCCTAGTATCATGTTAGGATGTCTTATGATTTCTAGTATCATGTTTAGGGTATTAACTAATATTTCTAATATCATGTATGTTTCTAGTATAAGTTTAGGTTACTTTCTATTTCTTCAATCATACTAGTATCATGTTAAGGCTAAAGATTTAATCTTTATTGTTTAGTGAGATGCTAGGATTTGTTATTAATCTTGTTAGTATCATGCCTAGGATCTTGCTAACATTATTATGCTTTATTGAGATTGAATATTATTATGATGGTTTGTTGTATCAATTATTATGTTGCTTGATATATTATTGTTATTGCTTGATCACGCCCTCTCTTGCAGGTTTAAAGGGAATTTGTACTTGTAATCACACTTAATAAGATAATTAATAATTTGATTTTAGGCTAATGTGAGTTTAATTTAAGTGATCGCCAAAAATAGATTTGTTTGTGCATTAATATTCAACCAACATAGATTAAACAGGTTTAGGTTTAACCTATTGATTGTATGTTAGTCAGAAAGCGCACATGAATATGAGAAGAATAAAGTAGAGGCCTTTTTAGGGCAGCTTAAATCTCTTTTAGGTTTGATTTGTACTTTCATCCCCGAATAACCAGTCATGGTTCCAGACCACTATGGAGTTAGCGATCTCTAGGATCATGAAGGGTGTAACCTTTACCCTGTGAACGGTTTACAAGTTCCTAAAACTTGTTGGCGACTCTTTTGCTCTAGCTTCCTTCCCTTTGGACGCCACCATACTTAAGTGTATGATCACAGTGGGGCTAAAGTGTGGGATGTTTGAAATATTCCCTACACTTTTGTATTTAGAACTTGCATAAGTTGAACACCATCCCATCCCAAGGTTAGGTAGATGTGGGTTGAAAAAAGAAAGGTATATTGTTAGATGAGGCTTAAAGTGGTTTATCAAAAAAGGGATTGTAATTCAAAGGGTGAAAGATGATAAGGTATGACTACAAGGGGTGCCTCGAATCATTAGTATACCTTGTGCTTACTCCGGCATTTTTTTATTATTATGCGATGCAATGATCATATGTAAGGAAAGAAATGCTCGTTTTATTTAAAAAGTGAAGGGTAAAAATCAAACTCTAAGAAATAAATCTAAGGAAAATGAAGGGTGACTATGCTAGACTTAATGGGGAAGGGGAATAAAAAATAAGAAGAAAAACATCATAGAATCTTATCGTTGAAGCCCGCTTTGTGTTTTGCACTTATCATCACTCCGTCTTCTTGCCAGCTGGAGGGAATTGAATGAAAGCTTGTTTGCATCGATAAGGTCTTGAATGAGATTTTGAAACTTGCAACATTGATTTGTATTATGACCGTTGCTTTGATGGTACTTGCAATAGGAGTCTGGGTTCCATTCGGGTGTTCTCCTTTCATGTTTAGGATCTTGCATAAGCCCAATTGGAGTGATGAGTCCCTTAGCAAGGAGTCGATCGAAGGCAATATTGTAGCTCATCCCAATTGGGGTGAACTTTCTTTCTGGTTCTTTGGTCTTTAAGACATTTTTATCAATGTGACTCCTATTTTGATAGGAAGAATCGGAAGAAGGATTGTCGTTCTTCCTGCTCTTGCCATCATTGTTATTGATTTTGACCTTGTTGTTGCTTGGAGGAACACGAAGGCAATTTGAATCAACGAGATCTTGAATGCGATCCTCAAGGGTGAAGCACTTTTCTGTGGTGTGACCATGGCCTCCATGATATCTGCAATAGGAGTTTCGATCCCAGTTGGGAATCCATTTCTCAGGTGGTGGGTCTTGAATTGGACCAATGGGATAGATGAGACCTCGACCATGAAAATAGTCGAAAGCTTCATTATAAGTCATTCCTATTGGTGTGTATTCTTCAACGGTCCGTTTTGTCCGTGGCTTAGGAGCATTGAATTTTTCCTTAAGTTCTTTACGGGAAGAAGAAGAAAGAAGGTGGTCGTTATTTTCATTCTTCCGGTCCTGGTGATGATACCGTTATTCGATAATTGACATCCGATTCGCTAGGCCTTCCACCATATTTGTTTCGGGTGTTTTTGTGTCCCTTGGGAGATTAACAACTTGAAGACTGGATCCAACAAAGTCGGCTGTACCTGCAAAACAACGGAACTCTAGATGTTCGGAGGTCCGCCTCCGAAGGTTAAGTTAGTCAGGTTCAGAGTAAAATGTGCGGAAAGTAAATATCTTCTCGGATTCCAAGATCATGTCTTCTCTGTTTTCAAGAGCAATAAATGATGTAACGATTGCAAGGTGTCTCAATAATTAGGGGAATCTCCCTATTTATAGGGTCCTAGAAAGGTGTGCCCTGCCCTAGGGTTTGATGACCTAGGGATTTGGGCTGCACTATTTTGCAGCTACCTCGAGAATTGGGCCTTGAAGGCCTTTAATTCCCGAGGGTATATCTGCTTGACACGTGTCGGCCCCTGAGAGGTCCATTTGGAGGCCTCCTCAGGTGACACATTGCGAGCTCACATTGTGCCATGTGGCGGGTAGAAATAACCAAATCATTTGCCCCTCATAGGGGTGACGTGGCATGCCACATGGCGCGTGTGACATGTGTTAGCAAGGCAATGGTCCAACATGTTACCATTTACCATGGGTAAAATTTTTAGGATTTTACCCTAAACTTTTCACCCCTTCTATAAATAGGGGTTGACCTCTGCTTTGCATTCACACATTTGAGTTAATTTCAGAGAGAATCTTTTGAATCTTTAACTTTGAGAACTTTGTCTTCTTCTGTGAAAGCATCCAACGCTCAGCGCCTAGTCCGCCTGTAAGCAGACGACCAGACCTTCCAAGCGGCTCTTGTACCTTCAGTCATAAGGTTACTGTGTGATCTTTTATTTTATCTTTGTTTCTTTTTCTTTTTCAACAATGGTTTCCTAAATGCACACGGCACGGCCTAGCTTAGCGATCAGCCGGTCACCGGGGACGGCTGAATCTAGAACTAGGAGTGTCGAATGCTCGTTCTTGGACTTCCCTTTCCGAACTTCTCCGAATCCGACCGTATCTGTGCATGTGCAAGACACCATGGCCAGAACGAAGCAAACAAGTAGAACATATAGGATGGATGGTTAATAGTACCATTCGGAAAGTTCAACCACATATATTCAGAGAGCTCAATTAGGGCGCCTGTTACTGAAGTTTATAAGCATCCGCCCAGTGCTACTAGCACCCCAGGCTCCTCGATGTTGGAGGAGTCGGATGATGAGCAACGAGTTCCCAGGCCGGCTGATCCGGCATCGGATGAAGAAATGGGGGAGGACACTGCTGACACTAGCCAGCAGGCCCCCAACTTGGACGAGATCTCTAACGATGATTCTGAATCGTCATCTTATGATAGCGTCTCCATTGACTCGGAGGAGGCGCGTTCTAAGTTAAATTCTTCAAGAGAGTCCCTGTCAGTTGACAGAGGGGAAGGATAGGCAGAGCCGTTTGCTTCACGCCGGCTGGAACATGCTCCTTATTATTTGCATGTTTCTAAAGGCAGGTGGGAGAAAATGACTGATGACTTTGGGAAGTTCATCTCTAAACATGTCATGGGACATGAATTCTCTCTGTGCTAGACGCTGTGGATACATTCGTCTGGCCAGAGAAGCCAGCTACAATGACCAATGCTTCGGTTGCTATAAGGCGGCCATTCAAGCTGGTCTTCGTTTTCCTCTCCATCCGGCCGTGGAGAGGATTTTAGATGGATACTAACTAGGTATCTGGCAACTAGCCCCCAACTCTTGGGTCAACATCATGGGCTATGTTGCCGCCTATGAAATGCTAGAGGTTGATCCCAATTTTGAGACATTTGCCCAAATGCGCTACCTTAGCAAAGCCCCCCAATCAAGCGGAGCCGGATGGTTCACCCTTACTAGCCATAAGGGATATATGATGGCGGTTGGAAAAGAGTCCTTATGGAAGGAATGGAGGAAGAAATTTTACATAGTCTCCTACCCTGACCGCCAGCGCAACAAGAAGTACAATAGGTGGAACCGAAACCCTCCTCTTCTTGCTGGAAAGAAGGCTCTTCCGCCTGTCCCAAGACAGGCGCAGTAAAAATTGCATCGTGGCTTGTTTACTGTGGCCGTTCGAACAAATGAAAGAACGGGGGAGAAAAAGGTTACCCCTCAAAGCTACATTCCCCGTCATGAATGGCTTTCTGAAGGAACGTATTTGGCCGCTTGCGATCTAAGTACAGAGAGGCCGAGAGGTAGTAGGATGTTTGGTCTTTATTACTTTGCTGAACTTGATTTTTACTTGTCTGTTTCTAACTCTTATTTTCTTGTGCAGACAAAGCAATGGAAAAACTCTCAGCCTCAAAGAAGCCGGCTGCACATTTTGCAGCATATTACTGTTCGTCCCTTCTGGGCAAATAGACCAACGAGGAGCAGCAGTCAAGCGGGACCCCCAAGGTGAGGATCTTTCTTACTTGACTTGAGTGGAGATTTCATGGTACCACTTGCCTACTAACTTGCTCATTTTGTGCAGGGCGGATCGTCCAAAACTTCTCCTTCCAAACAGCCTGACCCAAAGCTTTAGAAGAAGTCGGGTGGCGACGTGAGCGTTTTTGGCAAGCCTAGAAAACATATCGCCCACAAACCCAAGAAAGGAACTGACGGCCCCCACCCTACAACTGGTAGGGTTTCTAGCAAGCCGGATGCCGAAAAGGCATCGAAGAGTGGCAAGCCACTCGAGACTGTTGTCGGCTAAGTAGAGGGTGGGAACAAGGCCGCCAGAGAGGAGGAGGCGGAAGGTATAATCACTTTAACCTTTTTCCCTATGTTGTTGGGTAAAGTAAACAGTCGCCTAGTACCTCAGAAGGCACCAGACCTATTTAGGGGAAAAATTACCCCAATGCGTGGACCAATTCCCTGGTAACACGTGGCCTAATCAAAGGGCTACACGTGTCACTATAGGAAGAAGCCACATATGCAACCCTTTCTAAAGGGCACCTGAATAAGAGAGAAAAAAGGGCCTCCTTACATCAGGAGGCCCAAATCCCGAGAAAGCCGCAAAACGGCACTTCCCAAGGACACAAAACCTTAAAAAAGTCCCTACCTGATTGCGCTGCCAATTAGAAAAAGTATTTTAGGGTACAAAAACTTAAAATTTCAGATCCCCACCCCTATAAATACCCCAATCATTTATGATGGGATGGGTGGATTGAGACAGCATTTAATAGAGCAATAAACAGCTCCAACTTCTCTATACTTTCTAACCTTTCCGATTTCAAGTTACTAACTTAACCGTCGGAGGCGAATATTTCATTGCCGGAATATTCGTGTTTTGCAGGTGTCCAAGTCTACTTATCAGAAGAACGCGACTAGAGTATAAGGAAATCACAAAATTATCCGAAACATTTGGCGCCGTTTGTGGGGACTATAGTCCGTTATGGCAATAGATGGTCAGACACCAAACACAGGACCTGCTCCTGGTGAGGACAGGCATGTAGAGGATATAATTGCAACAATCAATTCTAGTGATCCTCTGACCGCTTCGTTTCATAAGACCGACGATCCTCCAGTTATTGCTGGTTCACTTAAGCTTGCCTTGAGCAAGCTCCGAAAGGAGCTTGAGGGTAAGATGCCTTCTTCCTCTAAGAAGCCGCTCAGGAGAGGAGGAGAGGGCATTCACAAGAAGATCTAGAGCAAGGCAACTAACGCCGAAGATGCTGGAAATATCCCTTTCAAATGACTTGGAAGATCTCCCAAGGTTCCACGAACGAATCTGTCTAGGTTCCTAGAGAAAACACAGTCGGCTGGGGGGCAGACCAGACAGCCTCGAAAGGAAGAGCTTGAGTCGTCTCGACGCTGGAAAGACGCAAGGGAATACCTTCGGCACAAGCAACGGGAACAGGCAGCCTAGTCGGACACTGCCTCAATCCCACAATGTCGGATGAATTCTGAGACCCCTCTCTTTTCAAACATACCAGCTCGGTCCGGGTTTGCAAAAGTCAAGCTCTCCAAACTCAAAATCTTATTCCAATTATTCAACCGTTTCAATATCAGACCCCCCAGAATTTGAATGCATTTCTGCTGCCTAACCCTCCTGTCTTTGGACAATATGGGCAATATGGCCAACCGTTCGACCAGGCAGCTTACCTGGTTAGACTATCTGCACTGCCTCAACCAATTGATTAGCAAATGCGTTTGCTAAATCTCGGTGATAAGCCGCCTCCGTTTTCTCAGGAAATTCTTAACTTCCCTCAACCAGCAAAAGTTAAAAGTGTACTTGTGGGTGCCTATGATGGTACAGGAAATCCGGAGGAACACGTCACTTCGTATAGAAATCTGATGCATTTCAAAGTATGGATGATGCCACATGGTACAAGTGCTTCCCGGCCACCCTTAAGGGCGTGGCGCAGGACTGGTTCAACAATCTGCCGGCCGGGTGCATCAATTATTTTACCACCCTCAATCTAATTTTATTGGAAACTTCTCATATAACATTCCCCCAAGAAAGACCAGCCTGAACCTAGCAACAATCGTTCAAGAGAAGAATGAAGGTTTGCATTCGTATGTCCAGAGGTTCAATCAAGAAAAAGCCCAAATTCATAACCTGCCGGATGAAATGGCCTATTCGGAATTTCTCCGGGGGTTAAGGCATAACGGTTTCAAGTTTGATTTAGTCAGGAAAAAGATTCGGACATACACAGGCGTACTACGGGAGGCCAAAGCCTATAGTGAGACATCTAACTTTTGTTCTCTTACCAAAGCAGAACAACCGGCCAAGTGGGCTGAGAAGAAGCAACCTTCTCAGCAAGACTCGGCCGAAAAGAAAAAAGAAGGAAACAAGCAAAAGGCAGTTTGGGTGGCTGACAACCAGTAACCAAAGTCAAAGAAGGTCAAGACGTACGAACCACAGTATGAGTTCAACAATGATTGTTACTCAATCCTGATGGAAATCAAGGATAAATTTGAGTTCGAGAAGCCCCAACCACTAAGACGTCCGGCCTAGTACCGCAACAAAAATAAATATTGTCATTACCACAAGGATGTGGGACATGACACCAATGAATGCATCAAATTGAAAAGATTGCTGGACAAATTGGCCAAAAAGGGCATGTTGAATTCGTACGTCTTGAAGTCAAAATTCACGTACACTCTGACAGACAACAAATCCAAGAAGAAAAAGCAATTTGACAAGGAAGATGATGGAAATAGCACTGACTCTGGTTTTATGGCCGTTATTTCAGGCGGCTTTGCCGTAGGCAGCCCTACCATGAAGGGAGTCAAGCAGGATGCTTGGAAGTTAGGGAATGTGATGCACATCGAGGGGGTGAAGGACGAGGCAGACCAAGGCAAGATAAGAGCCCCTCACAATGACCCCATGGTGTTCATCATGAAGGTGGCTAACATGATGGTCGGTCGAGTACTAGTTGATACTAGCAGCTCATCCGACAGAGTCAGCCTGGGATGTCTGAAAAATTTGAAGTTTCCAGAAGATGCCCTCCAGGATATCTACCATTCGCTTATCGGATTTTGTGGGAGTATACCCGGTAGGACGGATTGATTTACTCGTCCGATTTGGAAAAAAGGGAGAAGGAGAGGACATGCACGTCCGCTTCCTGGTGGTCAAAGAGCTTACAGGCTACAATGCCATTATCGGCCGTCCGACTTTAACAGCAGCCAAAGCAGTAATTGTACCTCACTTAATGCTGATGAAGTTCGAGAGGACGGATGGAAAAATTGGTACCATTCATGGTAACCAAAAAATGGCTAAGGAATGTAATCAACTGGTTGTGAAGCCAACAGCTAAGGGACGACAACAGTCGTCTAAGCCAAATTCTGAAGAAGGGTTACTCCAAACACAGTAGCTCGGCAAGAAGAGCATCAAGAAAGAGTAGGCATAGCAGTTAATGGTCGTCGGCCGGCTTGAAGAGTTAAGGCCACAGTCGGCTGGCGATCATACAAATATAGTTCTTGTAGAAACCCAAATGTGTCTCTTAAAACCAAACCCAGTGATGAGTACCTTTCACGTCATTTGATTATCGAACGAGGTGAAGGTGTGGAAAGTCTAGTGATGAGGATGTTTTTATTAAAATATTTATCTTCCTGTTTTCTAAAATATTTCTTTTCTTACTATATTTTATGAAAAATAGCCAGTCCAATTTAATTTGGTCCATGATAAGGGTCACATAATAGTGTAGTTGGATTGGGCTTGAAAAGAGTTTTCCAATGATCTATTATAAGCCCAATTCCGATGAATTATGAGGAAGTTATGAATTAAATTAAATTAGGCCCAATGATTTTAAATGTGGCCCAAGGATCTAGAGGAGGGCCTATTAATTATTGTTCCTAAAGTAATTAGGATTAATTTTAGTCTTCTAGGAATATCTAGAAGGTTCTTTTTAATTCTAATAAGATTAGGATTGATAATTATATTTTTAGAAAAAGATTTTTTATTTTAAATAAAATATATTAAATTTGATTTTAAATCTGCTTGGACGCAGAATTACTTGTAACCGGTTTAGAAGGTAATTACGCGTGTAAAAGCGCGTTGACTTTTAAACCAGCGCGAGACGACTGCGTCGTTGCCAAGCGCTGACTTTCATCGGCTAGCGCTGGCCTTCGTCGCCTGGCAACTAGCTCTTCGTCTGACGCTGATTCCTGTCATTTGCGACAGGAGGTATTTTACTTCGAATAGGACTTGATTTGATTCTGTGCTATTTTTTCCTATAAATAGGGGTCGAATTTCCCTGTTTTTCAACATCCACAATCATCTTTCACAACCATCATCTCTCTCTCTCTCTCTCTAAGAGTTAGAAGCTTTCTTTCTCTCTATTCTTTTTCTAAACTTTCCCTCTTACAAAATTCCTCATACACAAGTTCTAGACACACCTAGCCAAGTTCGAAGTTGCCTTCGCCCTAGACGTGAAAGGTTGATAATTTCTGAGGGTTTGGTCCCAAATCCCTACTTCAATTATTTAATTTAATTGTTTGATTTTATTATTTTCCTTGAAGTTACTAACGTGTGTATTTTGTTATTAGAAAGAGGTACGAGGCATCGAAGTAAGTAATTTAATTACTTTATTGATCTTTTGATATAGAAGTCAAGCATAGATTATTTTGTTCCTAGTATCATGTTTAGGTATAACAAAATTTCTAATATCATGTATATTATTATGATGCTTCCCATTTCTTTCCTTCTATCATGTTAGTATCATGTTAGGGATAAAGATTTGATCTTTAATGTTTAGTGACATGCTAGGGTTTGTTATTAATCTTGTTAGTATCATGTCTAGGATCTTGCTAATATTATTATGCTTTATTGAATATTATTATTATGATGATGATGATTGTTATTATGTTGCTTGATATTATTATTATTGTTATTGCTTGATCACGCCTTTTATGCATGTTTAAAGGGAATTTGTACTTGTAATCACGCTTAATAAAATACTAAATAATCTTGTTTAGGCTAATATGATTATAATTCAAGTGATCACCAATAATAGATTTGTTTGTGCATTAAAATTCAACCAACATAGATAAACAGGTTTAGGGCTAACCTAATGATTGCATGTTAGTTAGAAAGCGCACATGAATACGAGAAGAATAAAGTAGAGGCCTTTTTAGGGAAAGTTCAATCTCTTTTAGGTTGTATTTGTACCTTCATCCCCGAACTTCCAGTCATGGTTCCAGACCTATTAGAGTTAACGATCTCCTGGATCGTTAAGGGGTGTAACCTTCACCCTGTGAACGGTTTACAAGTTCCTAAAACTTGTTGGCGACTCTTTTACTCTAGCTTCCTTCCCTTTCGATGCCACCATGATTAAGTGTATGATCACAGTGGGGCTCAAGTGTGGGATGTTTGAAATATTCCCTACAATTTTTTGGCGACTCCATTGGGGATGGATTTCTATTTTAATTCCTAAAATTTATTTTGGCAATGATTTAGAATGAGTGGATGAGACTCGAAAAGTTCTAAGTATTTCATGTGCGTAATTTTGATTGACATTATTGGCATAAGCTTGTCGTCTGGCGACAGTGCTAGCGTCTGGCGACAGACGCTATTGTCTCGCGCCGAATTCTTCCACTACCGAGCTAGAAATCTACCTTCTTGTTTCAACTAGTTTTCTAGTACTGTTTGCTTGGTTTTACTTCCTGATTGAGTTTTTCCCTTTTTTCTGAAACCCATATGTGTTCTACATATGGCCATAACCCTCTGGGAATTCATGCTCCATCTACCCAATCGAATGCTCCTGGCAACGAAGGGTACATCCGAGATTGTTGAATTCACCAAACCATGGAAGCGAGTTTAACTCGCAGGGTCCCATCCACACGCGCCAACCCTTCCAAAGGTAAGGCTTCTGCGCGGTGCATCCAGACTCATAACCATGGACCCTCTTTGACTAACCCATATCCTGAACTTTAGAGAACTAGAGCCATGGTTAGGTTGCAAACTCATTGCATCATATCGTGACTATATGACTACTTGTGCATTATTTGTTGTGCATATTTTATGTGTTTTTCCTAACCGTTTATTTGACTTGTAATGGCTAAAGGACTTTGCTAATTTAATTAATTAATTAATAATTGATTAAAGTCTAATAAATTGATCAAACTTGACTTAGTACGACTTTTAGGCTAGTCCCTTTAGAGCAAAATACTGGAAACAGTCCCAGGTCGATGTTCCATAATGACGCAAAGATTTGGACTGTGGCGCCACGCGCTAGAGATTAGCGCCAGGCAACGATCTCGTCGTCTCGCGCTGACCCTTAGTGTCTGGCGAAGGTACTGTCGTCTGACGACAACCTGTAGTTTTGCTCGAGTCTTCACGACGAGTCAGTCTAATCAATTTGCTAAAACGGTTTAATCGATTTATTAATGACAGTAATCATGTTCAGTCCTTAATCGAGTCTAGGCACATAGTTCCATGGTCTCACACAAGAGTCAAAGTATGTCAGTCACATTCACTACTAAAACACACACATAATATGTCACGTTTTGACCATGTCTAGAGAGTCTTCTATGCGCGTCTTTTCCGTCATTTTTTAGGGGGGTAAGTCGGATATTAATCCTCCAATTAAACCATACTTGTTTAAACCTTTCGAAAACACACCCTATTTTTGCTTTTTTTATTTTTTTAAAATCAATAAAGTCAAAGTCAAATTCGAGTCAAGTAATTAAAACAAATAAATGGTTTAATTTACAGCGTTTGGTCAAGAAAGGAAGGGCGGTTAATCAAAGACAATACTTTCATTCAGATACTCCTTTTTGACAAACCCGTTACTCACAAAAGAAAAGCTAAGAAGATCATGGCGTCTCAAGAAGAAGTTAATGAACTCAAAAAGGATGTAGCCAACCAAACTGAATTTATGAAAAACATAGCTCTTCAAGTCAATGACCCTGTGAGGCAACAACAAGTAGAGATCATCCAAGAAAGCTTGAGCAAAATATCCAATGACTACAGATTCCAAGGCATTAGCTCACAAGGGGTCTTAGTGGACAAGGAACTTCTTCCGCAAAAGTTCAATTCTAGTGACATCCCTAAATTCAAGGCAACAGATAATCCTTACTTTCACTTAAGAGCGTTCGAGACAATAATGAACATTAAAGGGATAGATAAGAAAATTTTTCATACATTGTTTTCTTTATCACTCGAAATTGTTTGCCAACAATGGTTCTTTTCCCTTGACAAAGAGAAAACCTCTACTTGGGATGCCATTGTAAATGCTTTTATTGATAGGTGCAAGTGTAATATTCAAGTTGAAACTGATCACAGGGAACTTGAGATACCTAAACAAAAAGAGAATGAAGGTTTTACTTCTTTCTTTAATAAGTGGAGGGAAACATTTGCTAAGATGATTGAGGTACCGACTGAAAATGAATCTGTGGGATTATTCATAAAGAATCTCCAGGAAAAATATTCTAAACATCTCAAGTATCAAAGCAACTTAAATACCTTTAAGGCCGTCTATGACATTGGGATTAATATTGAAGACGACCTTGCAAAGCAAAAAGCTGCTAACACTAACTCCAACAGTGGCTGGAAAGGAAAGAAGAACGACAATCCTTCTTCTTCCAAAACCACCCATTCAAACAATGTTAGCACCTTTAATCTAAATGAAGTCTTCACTATGAATAATCAAGGACAAAAGAAACCATTTAGGAGAAACTTTACTCCTATTGCTATGAGTTATGACACCGCATTTGACTGTCTTTATGCAAAAGTTCTTATAACTCCTATTGGGCCATTTGGGGATCCACCGGTCGAAAAGAGAACGGCTAATTGGAACCCCAATGCACGCTGCAAATACCATCAAGGCAGGGGCCATCTTATTAAGAATTGCTGGAAGCTAAAGGAAGCTATCCAGGACTTAATCGACAACAATAAACTCCCAGTGCCTCCTGCAAGAAAGAAGCCAAGCATCAACAGTGCACCACAGTCTGACTCCTTGGCTATTTCTAATGAGGAAAATTATGTTGATCCCTCATTTTTTATCAAACCAGTCGAAGAAACTCATGCCCTTGGAGAGGAAGAAGAAGTATTCTTCGACGCCATGAGTGAACCGTCCCCAATGCAACAATCTCCCACTAAGGAAGATATATTACTTCTCGTATATTCGGTAGTGAAATTCGTAGGCATGCGTAGAAGGATTCTTGAACGCACAGAACAAGAACGAAATAAACATGTCAATAAAGAGGTAGCACCAACTACGAAGAAACCATTCTCTCTTCAAGTAGTTGAAACACCCAAAAGAAAATCATAAGTCCTACACTCTAATTGGGACCACCTATGCAAATATGTTCAAAATGCTCTCCGAGAGTGACAAGATTAAACCTCTCGAACCGAGACCATTTGAATCACTAAAGAGGACAGATAGGTTCTACTGTCCATATCATCAGTTAGGGGGACATACAATAGAACACTGTTTTAAATTTCAGGATTTAATTTAGAAACTGATTGATGATAAAAAGATAGTCCAAATTCCACAAGAGAAAGATGCTACCATTAATGGAGTTTGCGACAGTGACGATGAAGACGTCTACCTTAAGGATATGGAAGAGACCTCACTCTCCACAATATATCCAGTGGACAACATTTGGGATGAAGAAGATTCGCCCATAGATGTCCTCACAAGATTCGGGAGATTTCCTACCACTCAGCAAGTTCCCATACCCATTATAGAAGACAACGATGTTGTCAAGTAATTAAAGAAGACTAAAGTTGATATGAGTGTATGAAAACTCTTAGCAACATCCCATCAACATAGATTGGCAGTGATGAATGCTTTGGACAAAATAGGAATAGATTCTGAAACCACTCATGAGGGATTAGCTAACTTTCTTACGAGTGATCTTCCTAGTCCCATTAAATTGATCACTTTTCTGACAAAGACTTACCTCCAGAGGGTGATAAGCATAATAAAGCATTAAATCTCACGGTAATCTGCAAGAGAATGAATGTCCCAATGACTCTTGTAGATAATGGATCAGCAATTAATGTCTGTCCACTCCGAACTGCAAGGATGTTAGGGATAAAAGATGAAGACTTGTCTTCGTCAACACAGGAAATAAGAGCCTATGACAACACTCGCCGCCAAGCTCTTGGGACTATCACCATGAATGTAACGGCAGGAGTCATAGAACATGCCACTACTTTTCAGGTGATAGACATTAAAGCCTCTTTCAACCTATTGTTGGGACGCCCTTAGCTTCACGACCTAAAGGTTGTCCCTACATCCCTTCATTAGCAAGTGAAGGCTGTAGTTGGAGGAATCCCCGTCACAATTGATGCTTCACCAATGAGAATCAAGGCTATCGAGAATCCTATCATAAATGTGGAGCACGATGAAGATGACGAAGACTTGTGGGGCTTTAACGAAGAGGCCTCCTTAATTGAGGAGGATGAAAGGACCCCTCTTCCCTACAACCTCCACTCTAACATGACGGTAAACGCTATCCTCAAGAAACAGGGACAGTTTCTTGGAATGACCCTCGGAAAGAAGAAAGGGATAGCAAAGCAAATAGGACTACCTAGCCTCCCTAAATTGGACACTTTTGGACTTGGTTTTGAACCGACTCCGGAAGATCTTATGAGAGCCCAGGAAAAAGCAAATGCACATAGGAATGCTCGTACCCAAAAGAAAGCAATCCCAATGGATTATTATCCTCTTACCTTAAATGGACAATTCATAAAAGAGGGAGAGGATTATCCATGCCACGAATTCCCTGAACCCTTTGTCAAAAATGGGATAAGACAACCTGGGTTTGAAATATTTTTGGATTGTAATTTTCTAGATGATGTCCCAACTCCCATCCATAAAGAAAAAGCACCCCCATGCTTTGACTTTAATGTTATGGTACTTTCTTTGGGTATGAAAAGAATGAGCCAACGTGTATCGAAGATAACTCTTTGCTCATTCAAACAGTATTTCAGAGTGATAACTTTGATCCTTCCAAACTTATCACTCTGGCACAGGGTCTAGTTCAAGGATGGCGAAAGACTGTGAAGGTGACTACTCCAAGTGGAAGAAAGATCTCCATAACAATCGGATAAGGACCAATGTTCGATGAATCGTCTGAGTCAGAGTCCAAGTCATAGTCTTCCCCTATTGAGTCTTCTAAATCTTTAGTTGTAGCACCCTCTCCTAGTCCTTCTTCTTTAGCGTCTTCCCCTAGGATAGTCCCAATGGACGTCACTCTATTCGATGTAATGATTTCTGAATTCAATAACATGTCTTCTTTTGCTTACTCCTCGTGTCATTCTTTAACTTAAGATGATGAGCATTGCTTAACTAACAATGAAAGTGACAAAGAAATAATTAAAGCAATGGAAACACTTAGAAAATAAAACACCAGTAATTGAGGATACTAAAACGGTTGACATCTCAAAAGATCTAACCATTAAAAGAGAAGTTAAAATCGGACTAACACTTAATAAAGATGAAAGAACCGATTTTATTAATCTATTAAAAGAATTCATCGATGTATTCACTTAGTCATATGAAGATATGCCAGTCATTAATAGAGAAATAGCTCAACACACAATTCCACTAATTCCAGGAATGAAACCTGTAAAACAAAAGTTACGTCGAATGAAACCTGACGTAGCAGATCCTCATGGCAGAAGAAGACATGGAGAAAACAACGTTCATAACACCTTGGGGCACTTACTGTTACACGGTGATGCCATTCGGGTTGAAAAACGCGGGTGCCACTTACCAACGAGCAGCAACTGCTTTACTCCATGACATGATGCACAAGGAAATCGAAGTCTATGTAGATGACATGATTGTGAAATCAAAGGATCGCCCAGGGCATTTGGTAGCCCTAAGAAAATTCTTTGAAAGGTTAAGGAAATACAACATGAGGTTGAACCCATCCAAGTGTGCTTTTGGAGTCATCTCAGGAAAGCTCTAGGGATACGTCATTAGCTCTAGAGGAATAGAGATAGACCCAACCAAGATCAAAGCAATCATGTCAATGCCACCGCCCAAAACCAAGAAGCAAATTCGGGGATTCATTGGTCAGTTGTAATACACAAGTAGGTTCATATCTAAATTGAAAACGATATGTGAACCAATATTCAAAAAACTTAAAAAGAATGTGCTGGTAATATGGGACGATAAGTGTCAAAAAGCCTTTGAGAAGATCAAAGCCTATCTCGCTAACCCTCCTGTATTAGCACCAGTACTCCCAGGGATCCCTCTCAGGTTATACTTAACAGTCACCAAAGAGACAATGGGGGCTATGCTCGCACAAGAAGTAGAAGGAAAGGAGAAAGCCATCTACTATCTAAGCAAAAGGATGCTCGAGTATGAAATACGCTATACACCACTTGAGAAATTGTGCCTCGCATTGGTGTGGGCCACAACCAAGTTAAGACATTACATTCTTGTTCATACAGTCTTCGTAGTATCACGAATGGATCCGCTCAAGTATCGTTTCGTGAAACCTACACTAAATGGGCGAATATCAAGATGGATAGTCAATTTAGCCCAATTCGATGTAAGATTCATGCCCCAAAAGGCTATTAAAGGATCCGTGGTTTCAAATTTCTTGGCAGATTTTCCAATAGAAGATTCCACGCCTATACATGAGAATGATTTTCCAGACAAAGACTTGATGGTCACAGAAGATGATACGTGGACTCTACTTCGACTAAGCCTCAAACCAAAAGGGATGTGGTGTAGGGTTACTATTGGTATCACCTAAAGAAGAACATGTTCCAATCTCCATAAAGCTAGATTTCGACGTTACCAACAACGCTGCAGAATACGAAGCATGCGTGGTAGGCCTCGAAACGGCATTGGCGTTAGGAGTAAAGAAACTTCAAATTTTCGGGGATTCTTCGTTGATCATCAATCAAATTTCCAAAATATGGAAAGTAAGGAGTGAAAGCTTTGTCCATTACCAAACCTACCTGGAAACTCTCACAAACCAATTGGAAAAGGTAGAATACACATATCTACCTAGAGAGGAAAATCAATTTGCTGATGCCTTGGCAAGACTAGCCTCAATGGTTAGGATTCCTACGAAAATTGAGCAAATGCCCTTAACAATAGAAAAGAGGCATAAACTGGCTTATATCCAAGCAATTAGAGGATGATGAGGTAACCCAGGAAGAAGAGGAAGAGGAAAAACCTTGGTATACAGACATCCTCAATTACGTCACCAAAGGTGAACATCCAATCTGTGCTGACAAAAGAGCAAAACGAGCCTTAAGACTTTTAGCTTCCCAATACGTATTTGTTAATGACGAGTTACACAAAAGGGTACCTAAAGGTCGAGCTCTTCTATGTGTAGGCAAAAAGGAAGCCTAAAGAGTTATGAGAATAGTCCACGAAGGGGTATGTGGAACACATGTAAATGGCAAAATGCTAGTCCAAAAGATAATGCGCGAAGGATATTATTGGACCACCATGAATAGGGATTGTAATCAATATGTCAAAAGATGCCCCAAATGCCAAATATATGCTAACTTGCAACATGTTCCTCTGTCCCTCCTCTACACCTATACATCACCATGGCCATTCTCAACATGGGGAATAGATATTATTGGAAGAATTACTCCTCCAGGAACAGGAGGCCATGGATATATATTAGTAGCAATTGATTACTTCACTAAATGGGTTGAAGCAAAATCATATGCTAAACTCACTGCAAAACATGTAGCACTCTTTATCGAAAGAAACATTATTTGTCAATATGGAGTCCCACATGAAATGATAAGTGACAATGGAACTCACTTTCAAGCAGAATGTGAAGAATTGTTACAAAAGTATGGCATTAAACATCATCATTATTCTCCATACAGACCTCGGGCAAATGGTGCAGTTGAGGCAGCTAATAAAACTCTAAAGACAATTATCGAAAAGATGACAGAAAATTACAAAGATTGGCCTGACAAACTTCACTTTCCTCTGTGGGGTTATCGCACGTCAATTCGCTCATCAACAGGAAATACGCCATTTTCCTTAGTCTATGGAATGGATGCCGTACAACCTGTAGAGCTAGAAATACCTTCTCTACGCATCACGCTAGAAAGTAAATTAGATGAAGTAGAATGGACTAGAGCAAGGTATGAAGAGCTAATTCTACTTGATGAAAAGCGACTATAGGCTCTACATCATACCAAATGTTATCAAATTTGTATGGCTAGACATTTCAACAAGAAAGTCAAGACAAGGAATATCAAAGTTGGAGACTTGGTGTTAAAAGCATTAAGGAAAAATGTTTTAGACCCAAGAGGCAAGTTTAGACCCAATTGGTCTGCAAAACTAACTGATATGGATGGCAATCAGTTCTCAAACATGACAAATCTTGACCAACTTAAGAATTACTACCCATAATTACTTGAGTAGGACACTCAAGAGAGCTACGTTTGGCCTGATTCCTTAGGAAAGGATACGTAGGCAACCCTTATAGGGTGCGGCCACTTTAATTTTTATAAACCTCGCATTTCAACAAATCAACTCAGAGAAATTAGCGCGAAAATCTGCAAACGCATCCCAGAAAAGTTGTCGCCTGACGACAAATGTCAGCGTCGGCCGACAACAGCAGCATCTAGCGACAAAGACGGCGCCGGGCGACGAACAACATCGTCTAGCGATGAGGACAGCGCCAGGTGACGAAGACCAGCGTTTGGCGACATACTCAAATTTTTTAGCATTAAACTGGGCGAATTTCGGTGAATTTCGAAAATTTTCGACTTCTATACTCGAATATTTTCAGAAAAATAATTAAGCGTTTTCATTGCTTTAATGGAGATCATAATGTAAATGTTGATGTAATTTAAAAAGCTGAAAATTGCATTAATAAAATAAAGTAAAATTACATTATTGATGGAATTTAAATAAAAGCTTAAAAAAGTAAATTGACTTAAAAAATTAAACTCGTCTAATAAATTGAAAGTTAAGCAATGCTTTAATCTTTCTTCCCTTTCTTTGCTCTCTTCCAATTTTTGTCAGCTTCTTCTTCCTCATCCATTACTTTTGCTAGCAAGCATCCTTTAGAGGATCTGCATTCAATTTTGGTGTAAATACTTTCTCCCTTAGCCAATACACCATGTTTCTTCTCTACCCAAATCTTCTTTTCTGTAGAGTCAGCTTTCCTTTTCTCTTTGCCTTTTAGTAGTGTCTTTCTTTCTAGGCATCATAGGAGTTTTAAATTCAACTTTTTCTCCTAAGCGTTCCTTAACAGGAGCTATCTTTTCTCCCAGACGATTCTTCACATTGGTTTTATTTTGATCTTTTCTCTTGTCCTTGTTAGACCTATCAAGTAGCCAATGCTTCACATCCTTGGATAAAGAAGGAGGAACCTTTTGGGTAACAACTTCCCATAAAGGCCTAGCACTCCAATACGCATCAAATCTCTCTACTTCTTTTGAAACAACAAATTCATAAGGACGACAGGGATCTCCAAAAGGAATAGTTTGAGCAAGGTCGTACTGTCTTTTTACTTTGCAGGGGTAATAAAAAGTCAACTTGGATAGGCTTGGAAGAAGGCAGAAGGGTTGCTTGTTGACACCAACCATCTTCTCAATTTTCCACCAAGGGATGATCCATTTGATAGCAAAATCACGAGAGGCAATATTTTGCTCCACTCCTGGCGACCCATCTTTATAGATTAGCGTTTCTTTCGCCTAACAAAGCAGTTTGGTGTATACTTTTCAAGGTTGTCAGGAGGACTAATTAATTCTAGCCTCTCCATTAGCCACATCTGTAAAATTTCAATGCAAATAATTAGTATTACTATACAAAAATATATATTTTTGATTTTCGTAATTAAGAATATTATTTTTCTACCTGTAATAAAATTGGAGAGCCTCGAAAAGGTGCTTTTGGATTTTTCTTTAATACATCCAAACTAAGCATAGTTTCTCCAACAATCAATGGCATTGGATTCCTCCCTGATTCAATTTGTTCCATGACATACACTAAAATTGCTTGACCCTCACAATTATTACCACTAGTGAGGAGATATTGGCTAAACATGCAAAAGAGAAAAGCTCTTCTTCTATAAACATGAAAAGACTCATAATATGGTCTATCAAAGTAGTGGCGTGCAAATTCTTTAAGATTAACTACAGTACCATCTACAATATTTTCTAGATCTCTGTCTTTAAGATTACAGAAACGCTCAAAATCTTTATAATAGTATTCACTCATATTAGGAATTACTGCAAGATCCATGGAAGGAAAGCCTAGAATGGCACCAAATTCTTCCGGTAAAGGACTAATTTCATCATAGCCTAATCTAAAGCAATGAGTGCCTGGATCCCAATATTCTAAGGCGGTATGAATAAAATCTATATCTATGTCTACCCCCTTAATACCATAAATACCTCCCAAATGAAAGAAATCAAGTTCTTTTCTTTCCTTAGTAGTCAAAGATCGGCACCACTCACGAGTAAAATCACTAAAACTTTCAGACATGATTGCTTAAAGAGAATTAAAGCTATAACTATTATTTTAATCTGTTCGAAATATACAAAATTCGGCAGATTTGGGGGCTATTTATGCACAAAACTGGTACAGTTTGTTTTCCGAAAGGATTCGGAGAAAAAGTGCGTCGCCAGACGACAAGGACAGCACCTGGCAATGAGGACTGTCGCGTGGCGACGAGATCAGTGTTTGGCGACGACGTCAGGGTTTGGCGACGACGTCAGCGTTTGGCGATAGAGAGTCGGTTCGACGACAACTTTCTCGCGTTCTGCAAATCATATGTTTTTCTTGATTACGACTCGATTTTGTTCATTGACTTTACGTCTTTATCCCTTTCAAACGCTTTTCGACTAATTTAAGCTTAATTAATTTTAGGCTTATGGTAGTCAAAATTTTATTTTTCATTTTTCTTTTTGGGGGAGAAAGTCGGATACCCTCCATTAATAATAAAAATGACGGAAATTTTTTGCACAAAAATTAGTCAACATTTTTTCACACACTCACATGCACATAAAATAAAAAATAAACATAATAAATTTGTATATACAATAAGTCTAATATAGAAGTCATATAATACAAATTGGCAAAGTCCTATAAGTCAAATAAAATAAACACATGTACAGCTACGGTGCCGGAGGACGCAAATGGGGAGGAATTCCCAAAGCATCAAAAAACAATGTAGATCGTGGGGTGTGCTCCTCACTAGCTCCAGGCTCACCCTGACGCTGAATCGCCAACGACTGAGGTTGTTGTGGCTGCTGCGACGACGAGCCAACCTTGTATGTCCCACCACTCCCTATAGGAGCCAATGTCACGCCTCCTTGGCCTGCCGGCCTAACGGGTGCACCCTCAGACGAAGAGCCCGAACCCTCCGATCTCTCGGTGGGAGCCGTCTCCGACCGGCCACCCTCGCCCCTAGAGGAGGTACGGCGACGTCTCGAGCCAGACCCGGATCTCTCTCTATTAGCCTCGGGTCTCGTCCGAGTATGTGGCGGAGGAATAGGCTCCCCCTGCAAATAAATCAAGTCAGATGCAAAAATAAACAAATAAAACATGTGATAAGGATAAGAGAAATACCTCTGTAGCATCAACAGTCTAGAGCATGATTTCAATTCAAGCATAAATGGCAATTTTCAGCAGTCAAACAATTTCTTGCAATAATATGACAAATATTGTGACAAATTTTGACGAAAATGTCTAGCAAAAACACGAGAAACAAGTCACATTGTTCTCACAAACTCAAGGGGTTCAACAATGGCAATTTGCTCATTTCTTCACCAAATTGAGTAAAACAAGTCTCAAAATGCTCTAAATATGATATATAAACATAATCAAACAATTTCAAGGCATAAAATTCGACAAACAAAGCAAATTAAGCATAGTTGGGTTTGATTTTTTCAAACACCCGCGCATAAACATCTCCGAATTCAGCAAAAATCGAGTTAAGTTTGAGAAATGCTTACATGGAACCGGAAAATAGATGAGATAAGCTTTGATTTGCAACAAATTTGAGCAAATTTGGTGGACAAACGAGCAAGAACAACCAAATTGAAGCTTCGAGCAAAAACGAATAGCAGCAACAGCAGTCACGGCAAATGAAGAAGAAAGGGGTTTTATTTCGAAAACCCAACATCAGAGCCAAACGACGAGTTCGTCGCCAAGCGCTGATCTTGGTTGCCTAGCAACAGAGTAGAATTGCGCCGAAAGTGCGTTTTGGCGTGCGCTAGTGTGGCGACAGAACACATGACCTCCGTAAATAACTATGTAGACCTTATGCAGCAATTTCGGGTTCCTTGGTACGCCAGTTAGCCCCTATAAGCAATTTGACATGATTAAGTAATCGGCTCGATTACAATCGCAGTAAGTGATCGACCTGATAGAAGATCGTCTCACTTAGCTTAAAGCGCCTAAACATTGGCTCATCGAAAAGGCACCGACATAATGGTACATAAGCAGCAAAAGGCACCGACATAATGGTTCATAAGCAGCAAAAGGCACCGACGTAATGGTTCACAAGCAGCAAAATGCGCCGACGTACTGGCACCGCGGAAATTTCAGCAAATATCACAGTAGCAAAGTTCAAGCGAGCTTTAAGGATCGACAAGCGTTGGTCTTCGGTAATTTTCTTAGGAATGTTATCGCAGAACTGAAGATGGCTGCACGCGGAGTTATCTTCGACGGCGTTCCCTAGCTTGTGGAAAGTTGTCATAAACAATTGAGGATGGCTTCAAGCGAAGTTATCATCGACGGTGTTCCCTAGGATGAGGAAGGTTGTCAGAAAGCAGGAGGTGGCTTCAAGAGAAGTTATCTTCGATCGCGTTCCCTAGCTTGCGGAAGATGGTCACAAAGCGGCAAAAGATCGTTTCAAGCGGAGCAATCTTCGATAGTATTCCCTAGCTTGCGGAAGATTATCACAGCGAAAATTGAAGGCAGCTGCAAGCGTGGTAGTCTTCAGATGATATCCCCTAGCTTGAGGGAGATCGTTAAACAAGATTGGTTACTCCAGACACGTGTGCTCGACGGTGCAAGATACGCGTCTCTTAACTCTTTTATCTGTTTTAACTAACGCTAGTTTGCAGGTATCGGCGTTACAAGAATGATTCAAGATCGCAGAACGTTCTGAATCATTCTCCGTCCCTATTGCTACTTTGACTTTCGTTTTCGAAACTTACGTTTCTCCAAACTCAGTCAAAGTGGGGGTTTCTGTAGACACCCAAATGTGTCTCCCTAAAACCAAACCCAGTGATAAGTACATTTCACGTCATTTGATTATCGAACGAGGTGAAGGTGTAGAAAGTCTAGTGATGAGGATGTTTTTATTAAAAAATTTCTCTTCCTGTTTTCTACAATATTTCTTTTCTTACTCTATTTTATGAAAAATAGCCAGTCCAATTTAGTTTGGTCCATGATAAGGGTCCAATAATAGTGTAGTAGGATTGGGCTTGAAAAGAGCTTTCCAATGATATATTATAAGCCCAATTTCAATGAATTATGAGGAAGTTATGGATTAAATTAAATTAGGCCAATGATTATAAATGTGGCCCAATGATCTAGAAGAGGGCCTATTAATTATTGTTCCTAAAGTAATTAGGATTGATTTTAGTCTTCTAGGAATATCTAGAAGGTTCTTTTTAATTCTAATAAGATTAGGATTGATAATTATATTTTTAGAAAAAGATGTTTTATTTTGAATAAAATATATTAAATCTGATTTTAAATCTGCTTGGACGCAGAATTACTTGTAACCGGTTTTATAGGTAATTACGCGTGTAAAAGCACATTGACTTTTAAACCAGCGTGAGACGACAGCGTCGTCGCCAGGCGCCGACTTTCGTCGCCTGGCACTGGCCTTCGTCGCCTGGCGACGAGCTTGTCGTCTGACGCTGATTCCTGTCGTTTGCGACAGGAGGTATATTATTCCGAATAGGACTTGATTTGATTCCGTGCTATTTTTTCTATAAATAGGGGTCGAATTTCCCTGTTGTTCAACATCCACAATCATCATTCACAACCATCATATCTCTCTCTCTAAGAGATAGAAGCTTTCTTTCTCTCTATTCTTTTTCTAAACTTTCCTTCTTACAAAATTCCTCATACACAAGTTCTAGACACACCTAGCCAAGTTCGAAGTTGCCTTCTCCCTAGACGTGAAAGGTTGATAATTTCTGAGGGTTTGGTCCCAAATCCCTACTTCAATTATTTAATTTAATTGTTTGATTTTATTATTTTCCTTGAAGTTACTAACGTGTGTATCTTGTTATTAGAAAGAGGTACGAGGCATCGAAGTAAGTAATTTAATTGCTTTATTGATCTTTTGATATAGAAGTCATGTTTAGATTATTTTGTTCATAGTATCATGTTTAGGGATAACAAAATTTTTAATATCATGTATATTATTATGATGCTTCCTATTTTTTTCCTTCTATCATGTTAGTATCATGTTAGGGATAAAGATTTGATCTTTAATGTTTAGTGACATGCTAGGGTTTGTTATTAATCTTTTTAGTATCATGCCTAGGATTTTGCTAATATTATTATGCTTTATTGAATATTATTATTATGATGATGATGATTGTTATTATGTTGCTTGATATTATTATTATTGTTATTGCTTGATCACGCCTTTTATGCATGTTTAAAGGGAATTTGTACTTGTAATCACGCTTAATAAAATACTAAATAATCTTGTTTAGGCTAATATGATTATAATTCAAGTGATCACCAATAATAGATTTGTTTGTGCATTAAAATTCAACCAACATAGATAAACAGGTTTAGGGCTAACCTAATGATTACATGTTAGTCAGAAAGCGCACATGAATACAAGAAGAATAAAGTAGAGGCCTTTTTAGGGCAAGTTCAATCTCTTTTAGGTTGTATTTGTACCTTCATCCCCGAACTTCCAGTCATAGTTCTAGACCTATTGGAGTTAACGATCTCCTGGATCGTTAAGGGGTGTAACCTTCACCCTGTGAACGGTTTACAAGTTCCTAAAACTTGTTGGAGACTCTTTTACTCTAGCTTCCTTTCCTTTGGACGCCACCATACTTAAGTGTATGATCACAGTGGGGCTCAAGTGTGTGATGCTTGAAATATTCCCTACAGTGCTTGACCTCAATCAGCCTGATCGGACGGTCAAGGTAGGCACTATAGCTGTGGGTCTGCTTGGAGACGATCTAGTCAAGCTACTGAGATAATTTAAAGATGTGTTTGCATTTGAAGTAAGTGAGATTCCTGGTATTAGCCTAGACCTGGCCGTGCATAAGCTGGCCATGAGTCCAGTGATTAAACCTGTTCGACAGAAGAAAAAAACAACGGAGAAGAAAGGAATCAGGTAGCCGCAGCAGAAGTAAGAAAGCTGTTGGACGCTGGCTTCATTCGGCAATGTTACTACCCTGACTGGGTAGCCAATGTAGTTCTTGTGAAAAAGCCGAATGGAACTTGGAGAATGTGCGTAGATTACACTGATCTGAACAAGGCATGCCCCAAGGATAGCTTTCCCTTGCCCAAGATCGACCGCTTGGTTGATTCTACGGCCGGGCATGCCCTTATGAGCTTCATGGACGCATACTCCGGATTCCATCATATCCCTTTACGGGAAGAAGATCAACAAAAAACCGCATTTGTGATCGAGCAGGGGTTGTACTGCTACAAAGTCATGTCGTTCGGCTTAAAGAATACCCCTGCCACTTTCCAAAGATTGGCCAATACGGTCTTTAGAGATCAAATCGGCCGGAACATTGAAGCGTACATTGATGACATGATTGTCAAATCAAAAGAGCCAGCCGATGATAAGTGACTTTTATGTCACTTTTAGGGTATTTTTATGCCTATTTTTCGGTTTAGTTTCTAATAATTTCCCTTAGTTTTAGGCTTTATTTCTCTCTTTTTCTTATTTTACTTATTTGATTTTTATTTTGTGTATTTTAGTAGTTTTTAATAGTTTTTATTTTATTTTCATAATTTATTTTATAATTCTTATTTTATATTGTTTTAAGTCGTAGTTTTAGTTAATATTTTTCTTCTCGCTTTCCCCCTTTAATTTTCTTTTATTTTTATGTTTGTTTCTTTATTTTATTGAATTTCATTTGACTTTATTATTTCTTTTAGTTTTAATATTTCATTTTACTTTAATTTTATCCTTATTTTATTTTAATTTAACCTTTTATTTTACTTTGTTTTATTTTATTACTAGATGAAGCCCGTGCGATGCACGGTTTGTTTTTTTTTTTTTTTTTGTATTAATGTGCTAAAATTTGTTATATATTTGGATAAAATTCCTAATATCAAAAGATAATATATAATATTTAATTAGTTTAAACTTAAAAATTTCATTCGTCAATTTAGCTTGTGTGGCATTTGAATTATTTAATTATAAAAAAATTAATAATCTCTTATTTGATTAGCTACAACAAAAATTTATAATCCTACGTGACGCTCTAAGAAAATTAAATCCTACGTGGCTCTCTAAAAACTCGGGAAAAAACTCCCCTTTATATATATATATTAGATTTTAGTTTTTGTCCCATTTTTCTCTCGATTTTCTTGGTTTGTACAGCTATGTGTTCGGGTCAAGGTTCGGTCCCCTAGTTCATGTCAAATGAGCTTAACAATTCAAGACCTTCCAAGCCCCTCATGCTGCCCATTAACCATCACCACCACCTTTCACTATCCTACACCACCCCAAGCCTCAATTCCCCTGCTTCTCCTTCCTTTCCAATCAGCCAACAACAACAGCAACGCAACAAATCAGCCTTCCAGCCAACTCCCACGCAAATCACAGCCACCACTACCCCCTATTCTCACACCAACTCGCACTCACAGCCACCTCGCACAACCACCAAACCACCTCCAATCATCACCAGCCCATTTCCACCGTCACCCACCATCTCCAACCTCCCAAACCGAAAACCACCTGCGACCTCCATCTCACCACAATCAATTACAACAGCAATGCAACAAACCACCTCCAATCTGCCGCACCTAAACGTCAGCTGCCAAAACCGTCACCACAGCCCTTGAATTCACCAGCACCGTCAGCCGCCAAAATCGCCACCATAGCCCCCTGTTTCACCTCGCCCGGCCAACTCGCAAAACAAAGCCAACAACAGCAAACCGCAACCCAGAACACCGCGGGCTCGGCTTCTGCTGCCGCGGGCGCGGCCAAGAGCCCTTCCAACCTTGTTTAATTTTCGGTAGATGGCTGGGAGATGCCTAGCCGTGGCCGCTCCGATCTTTCACGTGAAGCCGTACGGATTAATGAAGTTCAACGGCCACGATTGTTTCAATTAATCTAACGGCTATGATTTGATGATGCTGTTGATGATGTTGCTGATTGAAGGTGATCGACGGTGATGATGCATGGTGATGGAAGATCAGAGAATCAGAGCATCCACGAAAAAGGGAATGGGGGGTCTGATTCTTTGTGGGTTCTGCTTTGTTTTTCTTTTTAATTTCTTTTTCCTTTTTACTTTCTTTATTTTATTTTAGTTTTGTTATTTAATTAATTTGATTAGTTTTATATCTTTTATTTTATTTTATTTTATTTTATTTTATTTTATTTTAGCTTGTATATAAATACCCCTTTTGGGGTTATTTCTCTCTCAACTTTTAATCAACTATTATTCTAATTAGATTAGATTATATTAGTTTAGTCTCTCTCTTATTTTCTCTCTCTTAGGGTTAGATTGTGAGTTCCTCCATTGTAGAATTTGGATCTTCTTTAAGCTTTGTCAATTCAAGTCTTCCTTTAGTAACCTCTTTTTCCCTATCTCTTTACTTTAGTTTATTGCTTTCATTTGGTTTGCTTATTGTTTTGTTGATTCATTACATGCTTATTTGTTCTTGCTTGTTTGATTTTCATGTTCAACCTTGTTAATTATACTTTCTTACATTGTTTAGTTTTCATGGTTAGTTTCTCTTCCCTAGGCTAAGTTTTTAGCTAGGGGAAGGGGATGAATAATATGGATTATTATTGATGATTAATGATGATTTGATTGAACTCATGCCATAAATTGATGAAAGATATGCTTTTTGATAGCTTGAGATTATTGGTAGCACATTATTTGATGTTCCCTAATTTAAATGTATGAGAATGATTTGAATTAGATTAAGATCACCTTTACTTTGATGATTGCATGAAAATGAATTATTTAAGCAGAGTTTTATGTATTGTGCACTCTTAATCTCTCGATTTTCTTAGAGTCTAATTGGCTGCGCGAAAGTGATCTCGATTAGGCCAAGACCTCATTCATTGATTTGCTTAGACAATTGCATGAGAGTGAGTTGTTTAGGTAGAATTTAGTATTCTATGGCATGTTCTTCATGATAATCATCATTATTCACCTTTGTTTAATCGTGTTTGACACCCCCGTACCCCCTAGCGTCATTTCCCTTTGGTTTAATCCTTCTTTATCTTTCTTTCTTTATTGTTTTAGAATCTTTAATCAAAGAAAACCAACAAAAATTTACTCTCCTTTGACTCTTGCATTAGTGAATTTGGTATTTAAACTAGTATGCTTCCTTTTGGGTTTGACCCTTTACTTTCCACTAGCTAGTTTAGTGAAGGTCTAGGTTTATAAATATTTAATTTGATTAGGATAGTAGATTCAACGACTTACTCCACCTCAATCAGCCGACTACCTAAATGATCTCCGAGAAACATTCACCGAACTCAGGCGACATAAGATGATGTTAAATCCAAAGAAGTGTGTCTTTGGTGTTGCGTTCGGTAAGTTTCTCGGATTTCTAATTGATCAACAAGGCATTGAGTCCAACCCTGAAAAAATCCAAGCAGTCCTAGATATGATGTCGCCGAGTACAATCAAAGAAGTGCAAAGACTGACCGGCTGCTTAGCAGCGCTCAGCCGATTTCTGTCAAGGTCGGGGGATAAGTGCCGATATTTCTTTCAAACAATCAAGAAAAAAGCTATGTTCGAGTGGACCGAAGAGGCCGAGGAAGCCTTTGTGCAATTAAATAACCATCTGCATACACTTCCTCGGCTCATCAGCCTGCTCAAAGATAAGAAGCTATGTATCTTTAAGTGTCGTCCTCCTATTAGAAAGGGACGGCCATCAGATCCCTATGTATTTCATCAGACATGTCTTGCACAATGTCGAGCTGAGGTATCCACCCATTGAAAAATTTGGGCTGGCATTGTTCATGGCATCAAAAAATCTAAGGCCATACTTTCTTGTTCATTCAGTAGTGGTCTACACGGACCAACAATTGAAGAAGGCGTTCATAACATGGGAGGCCAGTGGCCGAATGCTTAAATGGGCCTTGGAACTAAGAGGTTTTGATAAAACGTTCGAGCCTAGGAAAGCAATCAAAGGGCAGGTCTTTGCTGATTTCTTAGATTAAATGACACGGCCGGATTTACAGCTGGTAGGGGATCAGATTTGAAAGGTTTTTGTGGATGGAAGTGCAACAACAACTGGATGTGGTGCTGGTATCATATGTCAATCTCCTGAGGGAGATAAGTTTGAATATGCAATGAGATTTCAGTTTCAAACCTCGAACAATGAGGCCGAGTATGAAGCCCTTCTGGCCGACCTTATAATGTGTAAGGCGGTCGGGGCAACAAAAATTGATGCTAGTTCGGACTCCCAACTGATAGTCATCCAGGTGAATGGTGACTACGAGGCTAGGGAACCGGCCATGATGAAATATCTCCAGATGGTGAAAGATGAGGCCAACGATCTAAAAAATTTCACCCTACAACAAGTTCCTCGTTCAGAAAATCATCAAGCGGATAAACTTTCCAAGTTAGCATCCTCGGCATCATAAGGGCTGGCAAAAGCTGACCCAACCCGACAACACGACTCGAATCCAACCCGAAATAAATGGGTTTTGAGTGAGATTTTCAACCCGTTTATGTAATTGGGTTAACCCGAACCCGACCTGAAGTTAAACAAGTTGGGTTCAGGTTGGAAATCCCAACCCGAAACCAACCCGCCTAAACCCGTTTAATTAATTGGGTCGGTTTCAGGTAAGGTCAACTCAAACCCAACCCACATAACTTAAATTAGACCCTAATTTTTAAATATGGGCCAAGCCCAAACTATCTAGTCTAACGGCTAAAAGCCTAACATGTTGAACCCTAAAACAAAACTCCATTCACCTACATACCTTAGTGCACGCCACTTTATTTCATTCTCAATTTCTCATATTCTTTCACTCCTTCTCTCTCCTCTCTCTTCTCACTTTTGTTTTCAATTATTCCATTAAAATTGCTAATTTAAACTCATTAATCTTCATATCAAGGTAATTTACTTATAAATCTCATTCTCTTTACTTAATTTTGTTGTGTGTTAATCTGATTTAATTATGTACTTAATATTTATGTTGCTCTAATGTTTCTTCAATCATTGCATGTGTTTTGTTTCAGCTTGTTTATGAGTTTATTTCATTCTCTGATCTTTACTTAATTTTGTTGTGTTTTATGCGTTTTGTTTAGTTTCTGCATTTAGAAGATCTATGTGGAAAAATTATGGGGATGAAGGTGAATATTTAAGTTGCCAATACACTGGAGAGTGCACCTCAAGTCCAGCAACACTGCAGCAGCCATGGGCAATCAAACCTGTTTTGAGTTTATCCTAGCTTAATTCTTTATTTGCCACCTATTTAGAACTATTGGAAGTATTTTGGACATTTTCCTACTTTTTATTGTTGTATGAACAGATGAACTATGCAGCAGCATTCTACCTTGAATATGCTTTGATATTGAAGTGGAAATATGTTTGCTAATGTTGATTACGCTTAAATATTCACAAGATTTAAATGTATGCAGAGTTTAACAAATTACAAGTTTATTTTTTTTTTTTAAAGAAAGGTCAAGTCAGGTCGGGTTTAGGTCGACCCGTTTAAGAACGGGTCGGGTTCAGGTTGAATTTTTTGTCCTGTTTAAGTAAACAGGTCGAGTTCAAGTTGGGGGGTCCTGACCTATTTAAGTAAACAGGTCGGGTTCAGGTTGGGGGGTCCTGACCTAAACCCGACCCGACCTGACATGTTTCCCAGCCCTAGGCATCATGTGATAATCCCAGATCGGTATTTTGGGAAGTAAAAGAAAAGAGGAGTATTGATGTTGAGCTTGTATAGATCATAGACAGAAGCTCCACTTGGATGGACAGGGTGATATCCTATCTGAGGGATGGAACACTCCCGGACGATCCCAAGGAGAGCTGGTTGATGAAAAGGAGAGTGGCCTGGTTCGAAATGAATAATGGGGAGCTATTCAAAAAAACATTTATTAAGCCGTACCTAAAGTGTATCACCCTAGAGAGAGGGCATGATGTATTGGACGACCTCCACCAAGGGCAATGTGGATCCCACATAGGCGGACAGGCCTTAGCGGAAAAGGCTACCTATCTTGGGTACTACTGGCCGAGCATGAATTCGGACGCCATAAAATGGTGAAAAAATGTGACAAGTGCCAGAGGTTTGCTACCCTTATTCACCGACCTGCAAATAGCTTGTCGTCCATAAGAAGTCCACTCCCCTTTGCAAAATGGGGCATGGACATCTTGGGGCCGTATACTCCTACGTCCGGGCAGAGGCGGTATATGTTAGTAGCAGTAGACTACGTCACCAAATGGGTGGAAGCGGAGGCCGTCCGAGGGATCAAGTGGACGGATGTATCGCCTTTATCTGGAAAAATATTATCACTCGTTATGGTGTGCCACATTCAATGGTGTTCGACAATGGACCCCAATTCGAAATGCCCCAACTTAAAAATTGGCTAAATGACTAAGGCATCACTCATTGTTTTGCCTCGGTCAGACGCCCGCAAGCTACCAGCCATGTTGAGGCTTACAACTAGTTGATCTCCAACGGTATCAAGCGTAAGCTTGAGAAAGCAGGCGGCCTTTGGGCAGATGAGTTGGTGAACGTATTATGGTCTATTCGAACCACAGCTAAGAGTTCGACAGGAGAGACCCCATTCTTTCTAGTCTACGGTGCTGAAGCCGTGCTCCTAATTAAGATTTACGAACCTACCCTTCGGATATTGCTATATGACGAGTCGGCCAATTGGGAGGCTATGAAAACGGCCCTGGACTTTCTTCTAGAAGCCAGGGGCAATGCGGCACTTAGACAGAAATTTACCACCTTAAAATGACGAGGGCATACAACCGCAAGGTTTCTAAGGGGATCTTGTTCTAAGGAAAATGGAAGCGGTTGGCCAAGCTAATGAAGATGGAAAGTTAACCCCTAACTGGGAAGGGCCATACCGAATCAAAGAAGAAGTAAGGGATGGTACATACCGCCTTGAAGCCTTAGATGGCCGTCCTATTCCTCGTACTTAGAACACGGATAATTTGAAGAAATACTATGTTTAAAGTTCTCTTAGCCAAAAAAGCTGCACATACAGCTAGGTTTAGATGACCGAGCAATGTAATTAAAGTCGTACGACCCCAACAATGTAATTTTGACAAATTAATGAAAAAGTCAAGCATTGTTATCTTATTTGTTTATGTCTATTTATTATTTAGCAGAAATGCCGAGTGAAAGTAATAACGATGCTGCTTGCAACATAGCAACTCGGCCGCAAAGGGTTGACAAGGGAATAAACACGTCGTCAATTGTCTATCCCTAGATGAAATACAATTTATGCAACCTAAACAAACCTAATACGAGTATAAGGCAACCATAGGGGTCGAACCACAAAGAACGGATAAACACCACCAAATGTTATCGACAATTAAGCTAGTCCGGAATAGGAGATAAATAAACTAAAGTCTAAATATGCTAAAACAAGAAATAAAACATTAAGGGAAATGGTTTAGGAATAGCATTCACTTGAACATAAACGAAGGCATAGAAATTGAATTAATTATGAACTAAACATGCTCAAATATCGAAATAAAGGATCCAATCTAGCCGCCTTTCGGGGTCAATTGGCTTCTCCTAACATAGCCTCTATGCTTCCACATTAGAACCATATACTAGGAGGTACTATTAAATAACAATCGATAATAATGAACCTTAGCTAAGTCAACTTCCGTTCCTTGTTAGCAAAGATTCACCTTTAATCAACCAACAATGTGCACTTGCAAGAAGATTGAAGAATATCAAGCATATAAAGACTTTAATCACAAATAAATCAATTCTAACCTAGAACATGCTTAAGATCCAACTACACCACAACCATCCCCTCAATGGGGAAATTACTCACTAATCATGATAATAACAAGATTAATCAACAAATAATCAAGAATCAACATGATTAACAAACAATACCAACAACAAAAACAATAGTCAAGAGAAAGCAAATAAAAAAGAGGAGAGAGAGTTAGAGATTCTCATTGATTGAAGATGAAAGTCTACAAACAAGATGATCAATCTTCTTCTTCAAAATCCAAGCTCAACAATGGTGAAACCCTCAATTTCTCTCTCTAAACTACTCTAATCCTAAGCTAAACCTAGAGAGAGAATCTCTCCTAAAATAAGGAGAAAAGATCTAAAGGAATGAAGTTCTCCCGTACAAAACAAGCCCCGCAATATATAAAGAATCGCGCAAAAACGCTGAACGGGACCCGCTGTGCGCCCGCGCAAGGATCTGTGCGCCCGCGCATGGTAGTTATGCGCCCGCGCGTGCGCCCTCGCAGCGGCATGCGCTCCCTCTCAGCGGCCTGCGCGCCCGCGCATTTGTGGGTTGCGCGGCTTGTGCTTGGGTGTGCGCGCCCGTGCTGCTGGATGCGCGCCCGCGCGGTGTGGGTGTGCGCCCGCGCACATGTAGCGCACAGGCCGCGCAAAACTTTCTGCCTCGATTTTGCAATTTCGCCAATTTTGCGCGGGTTCTCACAGGGCTGCGCGCCCGCACATTATTCACGCCCTTGCACCTTGCTTTCTTCGATTCTTCTCTCATGCTTCCTTGGCTTTTTCTTTGCAATCCAAGACTTCAAATACCTAAGCACAAACACCATGGGAAGCAATAAGGTATAGGGAACGGTGCAAACACGCAATAAAGGCAAGCGTTCAACAATATACGCGATTTCATTAAAAATACATCGAGACATGTATGCACGCATTATTTGAACAAAACAACTGCAGAACACCCTAAGACAAGCTAAAACAAGGCATAAACACTATCCTAGGAGTGACATAAAATGTCACTCATCAAATTCCCCCAAGCTAAACCTTTGCTCGTCCTCGAGCAAAGCTAAAGCAAAAGATAACAAGACGAAATTATTGAAAGCAAAAGAAACAAAATAGAAACAAGGAGAGAGAATGTACACTAACTCACTGTTGTAGGAATCACGGTTGTTTTTAGCTACAACAAGCCCTTAAAACCCCAAAGTCGCCTATGAGGACGAGTGAGGTCTCGTGAGGGTTTCCTAAGAGCTTAACCCACAACTCTTGACAAAAACCAAGGCAAGGCAACAAAAGGAAAAGAAAAAGAAACATGAAAAGGAAGAGCAAAACACAAGTTCATATATGGACAAGAGATAGGGACAAGTACTAGTGAATGCAAACCTTTCTAAATAGACAAATGTATGCACGTTCCAAGATGTCAATGGTTGATTGAAACATAAGACATGCTAAGCATAGAGAACTACTTAGGACTCAATCCACCCTAGCCCCAACCAATCGGGCCACGTTCTCTCCACTAGCTTCAAATCAACCCTTAAGCTAGCTTCTCAAGATTCCACGAAGGAACCGGAAAAAGATAAAGAAATGAAAAACTTTGAGAAGGTAATCCCGTCGTCTCAGCTATGCATACTCTTTCCATAGGTTTGAAGTCTATCTCCCTCCACCGTTCTTTTGACCTAACCCACTAGAGTCTAAGGGTCTTTTTATTGGTTGTAACGTAAGGCTAAGGGTTAAGGCGGGGTAAAAATTTTAAATTTGGTGATAATTCCTAAGTGAAGCAAAAAGTGCGGCCGACACTCAAAAACAACTCAAGAAGTCTCTAAATATCAAGCAAAAATACCACTAATGCCATTCCCCCAAGCTTATTCAACACAAACACACAATATTCCCCCCAAGCTTGTTCAAAGCATTGTCCTCAATGCTTAAACTAAGGAAGAAAATGAATCCATCTAAAATATTTTTGTTGTTTTGCTTTTTTTTTTTTCAAATTTTTTTTCTTTTCTTTTTTTTTTTTTACTTTATTCATTGTCCTTGCCTTTTTTAATTTTGGACGGCTTTTTCTTGAAACTTCACTTGATTTTCATAAATTTGCATATTTCTTTACAAGCTCAACTCTAACCAAATCTCAAAATGCATCTTGTTTATGATCAACAACTCTAAACTCAAACCTCACATGTCAATGCTTCACTAACTAAAAGGGTTGGTAAACATAGGCCATTAGGTTTGTAACATGGTTTAAACAGGAGCAGGAAACATAGGCTCAAATTGGTTAGCAAGTAGGTTTATGCACAATAGAAAATCAAATTTGTAACAAAACAAAAAGAAAATAAAGAAAAATGAGAAAAGGGAGCCCTTTTCCTCCCCTAGAGTGCTTTGGTCACGATCTTGGGAGCTATAAGTCAAAACAAGGATCAAGATATGCATAGCTAAGGATCCAAATGCGCCACACAACAAAGTGATGAAGGCTAGAACAATGTTACCTCACACGGGATTATAACTAAGAAAATACCAACTAAGGGTGCCAAATCCACTATAGAGAGCAATACCATCTTACCACATACCACGTGAACTAGGGCTTCATGGATTCCTAAAAGTTCTTAACCCGGCTACCTTAGCATGTAATATCCTAGAGTCAACCAATGACACTCTCAAACCGTGCACACATTAACCACTTAGGAAGAAAGGCATTCAAGAGTAAACAAATCCAAAAGATATAATGTCCAATTAAGAACAAACAAAACACAATTTTGCTAAACTTGCCTTGAAGTAAACCAAAAATCTTTTAGGATTTTCCAAAAGCATGAAAAACATGGAAATGCATATACTCAAGTGCATGACATATATGAATCAACATCCCACCAAACATGGTAGAATACCCTCCCCCAAGCTTGAATGAAACCAAGCTCTCAAATCATAAATGATGAAACCAAGGAGGGGAAAACAAGGAAAAATTAATCCAACATTACCAACACATGATCTTCAAGTCACAATAAGTAAGAGAGAGAGGGAAAAGAAGGATATTACCGGATATGGGATAAATGCTAAATCACACCAAAAAAAAAACCCGAAATAACCTCATATGAGCCACAATCTCTACAAATAAGGCTTGAATTCCACATGATAGGTAAGTTGAGGCACATTTCCTTGATTCTTGATCATCACCAATGCGCAAGAGTATATTAAGTTGTGTACCTAGCAAGGAACACAAACACGTTCATGAGAGAAAATCTAATCTAAAAACAAAAGAAAATGAAAGCAATAAAACACGGGTTACTTCCCGCAAAGGCTTGCTTAACGTCCAAGCAAGACCGCTCTAGGAAATAATAATTCAACGCACGCAAGAGCTTGTCAAATGCACTACTACACATTTCATGGGGGTGTAAATAGGCAAATGACGGAATAAGAACGTGCAATAAAATCATTGCACGTAAGTGAAGAGGGAGATGCCAAAAGAAAGAAGAAGGATTGAAAGGAAACTCAAGAAAGTAAGAAGTAGAATAAGGAAAAGAAGAATGGAAAGAAAAGGAAAAAGGCAAATCCTCATCACAAAATTTTTTGTTGGCAAAATTCCTCTTATCCTCAACAATGATGGAAGGAGGGACATGAAAATCATCCATAGAGGGCGGCTCCCCAATAGGCTCTTTGAGATAGGAAGGGAGAGAAATAGGGTAAGGAAGGATGTGGTCAAACCTTAGAGAAAAAGGGGTATGAGAAACGGGAAAAGTGGTAGCTATTCCCTCACCACAAGGCCTCACATCGCCAATGAGGGCATGAAAATCAATCATAGAGTCCTCAAACGAAGGGCACTCACGATCTACACCTCCCTCAAGCTCAAAAACTCCAAGGGAATCAACCTTATCCTCCTTTTCACCACAATAGATAACCTTTCCTTCAACTATCTCAAAACCCAAGGTCCCAAAATCGTGCATGAATGGAGGTAGATTCATCTCAAACTCATCTAAGTCCCAAGAAGCGTTCTCGATGAAATCATCCAATAATCTATAAGTCCTCATATGACTCTCGAAAAATATGTGGGACATTATCTCAAAAGAGTCTATATACTCGTAGATTGAAGGATCACAAACATACTCTTGAGACTCATCAAGATGGGAAAGAGGATTAGGATTTTCAAAATCAACACTCTCTTCATTCTCTACTCCTTCACCATCACTCGAATGCTCTCTAATGGGATCCTCACTCATATGGGGAAGAGAAGAAAAAGGAAGGGCATTTTCTTGAGAGTTGGCTAATTGGAGAATTTGGCTCTCAAGCATCTTCATTCTAGCTTCCACCTCCCTATTCTCAACTTCCCTCATCTCGTTATACCTCTCCATCATCTCCATTATCTTCATTATCTTCTCTTCCTTCAAATTTTCCATAGAATTACCCTCATAAAAGGATTCATTAGAAGCATAAGGGAAATCATTTGGAGCCATGTAAGAACAAGAAGATGAGGAGGGAGGATCATTCACATTATATACATGAGCATCATCATATTAGGGAAAGGGGCCATAATCAAGCAAATGAGATTCATTATCAACAATACGAGAAAAAGAGTTGAAATCACTTGTACTAGGTTCACATATAGGATCACAAGACAAATCATGGGGATTCATGCCACCAATAAAACTATTATCACATTGAGAATCAAAATTAGCAACATTACATGCCCTATTGCGTACATCCTTAGCGAACCGTACAAAAAGCTCCAAGCACTATGAACCGTTAATGCTTGAAATTCACCATTAAACCTACTTTCAACTTCATATCTCGTTTGTTCATTCATGCCATAATAACAAATCTCACAAGCTTCACAAGGATTACAACCATTATAGTTCAAAAACTCTACAAGTCTATGGAAATAGACATAAAAAGGCTCACCATCATATTGAGGAAAAGAAAAACGTGCCATTTTCAACAACAAAAATAAACAAAGAGAACAAAAATAAATCAAAGGAAAAATATATACAATGGACTAGTCTCAATAAGATAACACAACGGTAATGGAATCCGTTCCCCGGCAACGGCGCCAATTTGACAAGGGAATAAACGCGTCGTCAATTGTCTATCCCTAGATGAAATACAATTTATACAACCTAAACAAACCTAATACGAGTATAAGGCAAGCATAGGGGTCGAACCACAGAGAACGGATAAACACCACCAAATGTTATCGACAATTAAGCTAGTCTGGAATAGGGGATAAATAAACTAAAGTCTAAATATGCTAAAACAAGAAATAAAACATTAAGGGAAATGGTTTAGGAATAGCATTCACTTGAACATAAACGAAGGCATAGAAATTGAATTAATTATGAACTAAACATGCTCAAATATCGAAATAAAGGATCCAATCTAGCCGCCTTTCGGGGTCAATTGGCTTCTCCTAACATAGCCTCTATGCTTCCACATTAGAACCATATACTAGGAGGTACTATTAAATAACAATCGATAATAATGAACCTTAGCTAAGTCAACTTCCGTTCCTTGTTAGCAAAGATTCACCTTTAATCAACCAACAATGTGCACTTGCAAGAAGATTGAAGAATATCAAGCATATAAAGACTTTAATCACAAATAAATCAATTCTAACCTAGAACATGCTTAAGATCCAACTACACCACAACCATCCCCTCAATGGGGAAATTACTCACTAATCATGATAATAACAAGATTAATCAACAAATAATCAAGAATCAACATGATTAACAAACAATACCAACAACAAAAACAATAGTCAAGAGAAAGCAAATAAAAAAGAGGAGAGAGAGTTAGAGATTCTCATTGATTGAAGATGAAAGTCTACAAACAAGATGATCAATCTTCTTCTTCAAAATCCAAGCTCAACAATGGTGAAACCCTCAATTTCTCTCTCTAAACTACTCTAATCCTAAGCTAAACCTAGAGAGAGAATCTCTCCTAAAATAAGGAGAAAAGATCTAAAGGAATGAAGTTCTCCCGTACAAAACAAGCCCCGCAATATATAAAGAATCGCGCAAAAACGCTGAACAGGACCCGCTGTGCGCCCGCTCAAGGATCTAAGCGCCCGCGCATGGTAGTTATGCACCCGCGCGTGTGTCCTCGCAGCGGCATGCGCTCCCTCTCAGCGGCCTGCGCGCCCGCGCAATGTAGCAACTCTTATAAAGCCAGCCAATCGGCCGTATACATAATGTTGATTCGACGATTCACCTAGTCCAAGGGCAATCATTACTGAGATTTAATTAACTTACTAGTCGTCATACCCTTCTAGGTATAAAAGCTACTAAGTTAATCAAACCACTTAGAATATGGACTAGGCAAACACCGAATAAAGTGGCATACCCCCAGTGTTCGTATGAAAGCAATAAAAAGCATAACACATATGCAAAATTTGCTAAGTACGGAAATTCATAAGAACTGCTCAGAAGGCGAAAAAATTAAAATAAATAAAAACCGCTCGGAAGGCGGCAAAATATCTTACAAAATCACTCAAAACAGGCGGCGAATAAAATTGTTCAACAGAAAACTAAAAATAAACTAAGTGCAGAAAACAGAAGACTAAAGCTTGATAGCTGCTGTTAGAAGACCTGAGCTCTATTCAACCCGTTTTTCTTCATTGGCAGGCTCCTCAAAGGCCGGTTCCCCGTCAGCGGCCGCAGCACTGGCAGACGGCTTCTCAGCTAGCACATCCTCGCCAATCGGCTCCACCTCCTCCTCCTCTATTTCGTCATCTTCCTCATCTTCCCCGGATTCGGGCGAAGTGACAACAAGTTCGGGAAGGGGCTGCGCCGCTTTCTTTGCCTCCTCCCCGAGGCAGATATAGCTGAGGCGCTTGGTGAAGCGCTCCTGGTAGTAGGCGGCCTCCTCTTCATCGACCATCAATTCGAAAGCCTCAAAGAAGTGGCTTTTCTGCCTTTCCTCGGCAGCATGCTCGATGCGAACGACTTCTGTGGGGTTGGGCGGCCGAGGTGCCTTCAGCTGCTCAGTCAAGTCCAAAACGGACTGCTTCAATTGATCCACCTCAAGCTTGAGGGAGTCTGCCTGGTCCAAGGTCGTCTTGAGGGCCTGCTGGGCTGAGGATAGCTTCTCCTTCAGCTTCTCGGAGGTCTCAAAACCCTCCTTCCATTGTTAGGCGTTCAAGACCGCCTCGTCTTTTTCTTGTTGATGAGCCTCCCTGGCCAGCGTCTCCCTTTCAAGGGCCTTGCCCAGCTTGACGAGGTCTTCGGTCTGTCGAGCCTCCTTGTCGATAAGCGCATGTATGGCCATCTCAAAATGGATGCGCTGAAGGGCAAGGTTCCCAATGTTGGCGTCTTTAGCCTTCCGCAGCAGCTCCCAGCCTTCCCTCAGCTTCTCGTTCTCTTTATCCTTCCAATCCTAGAAGGCGTTGAGCTTGAGAAAAATCTGCATATGGACGTAAAGAGTCAGTAAAATCCAAATTGTGAAAAATATTCTAAGTATGGAATTCAAGTTGGTAGAAACTACTGGTGGTTACCTCGACGCTGCAGTTAATCATAGGGCCAAGGAAGCCCTCATTGATTCCCCTCAGCTTACCGCGTTGTGCTTGGGTAACGGCCCAAACCATGGCCTCCCTCATGGCCTTTCGGTCAACGCCAGTAAGTGACTGGCCGGGCAGCTTGATGTTCATCTCCTCTACAATATCTACACACGGCCATGAATGGTGTTAAGTTGAGCAAAATGGGCTTATAAAACCAAGTATGATGGCAAGACAACAAAACTCTAAATAACCGTCCAAGAAGCTTGGAGAAGAATAAAAGATAAATGGAGGGGGCGGTAGCGGCTCGTCACCCCCTTCGTTGATGCGGCTGGGTTGCTCCTCAGCCGACTGACAGGCAGCTGCCTGCCAATTAGATTTTTGAACTCTCTCGACAAGCGGAGTCGGGACGGGGCCGGTCGGTTTTGCCGGGGACGACTTACCCTTATCGTCCGCTTTCACGGACTCATCATGGACCAATTCAGTTGTCGGATCCATGGACTTGGAGTCCTCGCTTGGTGACAGCTGGGGGTGGCTCTCCTTTAGACTGCTTGGGAGCAGTCCGCGACTTTATCTTGGCCGCCGGGTCGGAAGGGGTCTTTAATTTCCTGATCTTGGACGCCTGACCGTCCTTGGAAGCAGTGGCCGATTTCTTTCATTTTGCCCTGGGAGTAGAAGTGGCCAAATGAAAAAGACAATTAAAAAGTTAGTATGGAATCAATGATGAAAAAATGACTCAGCGTCCGTGCAAAAACAGGAAGGAGTCTCTTCCCCACATACCAACACGGACGAAAAACTAAATCAACGTTCGTGCAAAAACAGGAAAGAGCCACTTCCCAACATACCAACACGGACGAAATGTGACTGGCTTGAGTTAATCGACCGTACCTCCTTGATTTCCTCGTACAGCCGTTGTCGTGCCTTGTATCGAGCCAAGTCTAGCTCAGACATGTCAATCTCTCCCTTTTGCTCCTTATCCAGCATGGCGAAGGCTTTTTCAGCACATGGAATAAAGAAAGAGTTAGAGAAATTTCCAATAAAAGTCAGTAGGCGAATGATAAAAGTTTCAAAGCCCCACCTTGGGGAATGTTCCGGTAAAGGCTGCCGACATAAATACCGGGTCCCGCAGCTAGCCGGCCAAAGGAATCTAGTTCTTAGGAACGGCCACCATTTTTCCGTCCCTTTGTACCTTCTTGACACCAAAGTAGTCAATTTGGTTCGCTTAGCTAGGGTGGACGAGTGGCTTGTATGGCTTGTGTTGCCCCCGGCCGAGCTGGATCGGCTTAGCATTAAATCGATTCATCCACAAGTTAAATTCAACGTCCTTTGTTTTGATGCGATAGAATCGGTTCTTCTAGTCTCGCTATTTTGACACACAGTCTATCACCACCTAATAATCTTGAGTAGTGCTAAGGATGAACCAGCCATCCGTGTGCTTCTCCAGGCAAGTCATGGAGTGCATCTCACAAAACACCAGGAAGTCAGACTTGAAGCCCTTCCGGATGCACGTCACCAAGTAACCAAAGATGTTCAACCAGCTGTTCGGCATCAGCTGGAAGAGAGTAATTTAATACTCGTCCAGGACGGTTCGGACGAAGGGATAGAGGGGGAAGCAAAGTCCAACATCAACAGCAGCGCGATAGACTTGAAAGACCTTCGGCGCGGCCGCTCTTCTTCCCAGGCGGCCACAGAAAGAGAGCGTTTGGGCGCTATCAACTCAAAAGCCTCTCCCAGTTAGAGGAATTCCCTATAATCCTCCAACCCGTCATTAAAGTAGCCCAAGGCCGTGCTACCAACCGTACAGACGTACGGGTCCTTGAAATTGTCAATATTGGCGATGGTCTCCTCCACCGCCGCCTCATTTTCAGCCTCCTCTTCATTAGGGTGAGGGGTGTCCCCAAACTCAGAGGACAAGACATTGTCCAATTTAGCGGCCTCGGCCGAGCTCCTGCTCCTAAAGCCCTGGCCGCCTCTATAGACCACAACACCCTCAGGCGCCAAGGGACCTTTGCCCTTATCTTTACTTGCGCCCGTCTGATTTCCCAAAGGAAGAGCGCTACGAGGGAGCAAGTCGGACGGTTCAGCAATTACAATGTCAAGTCTAGGTCTGTCCGAATTGCTATGTTGGAGATGGGGTTGTTCAGGAATTGGGACAGACGGTCCAGCGTCTTCCTGAGAAGAGGTAGGAGACCTCTCCTGAGATAGCAACTCGGCCGGATTCATGACCGAGTTGGCATATTGGGGGAACCTTAATTCTGGAGTTTTCCTGGACGCCCCCCTAGTAGAAGAGACGCCCTGTGATCTTTGGCACTCTTCAAAAGAAGTGGTCACTTCGACCACAGAACATTCAGTGCCACTAGTTATGGCCGTATTGGTGGTTGACTTACTCTCTACGTTCGTGTTGTTTGGGTCATAAGGGACCCTTGGGTTTACCACACCGCCGTCTGGATTTCTATCAGCGTGCCTGTCATATGTTTGCCTCGTCCGGGCCACTTGCGACTACAGGGACAGAGAAGAATAGGTGGATGAGAGTCGGTACACACTAGAAATGGACCCACTCCATGAAGGAGACAACTCGTCTCCGTCCACTCTAGACTCCTCAGTCCCAGGTGAACAGCCGACCTCATGAGGAGAAACGGACGAAGCCGAGTGTCGAGCCAGGTTTAAGCAAAAAGAAAAAACTAAGGCAAATAAAAAGAGAAGTAAGAAGAGCAGGTGGCTTACCTTTATACGTGTAGAAAACTTTGGGAATTCTTGAAAGTCTTGGAGGTTGACCGGAAAACTAAAAAAATGTGACCAGAAAATCCAATCACACGGCGGAGCTCTTGAAGATTTAGGGAAGATCACTTTCTCTCTCTAAAAAGCTCTGACTTCTCTCTAGAATTCTCATAGTTCCAATGTAAGAAAATGAGGTCAAACCTCTTCTGTTTATAGGCTGAATTTATGAGGGAAAAACGGTAAATTGACCTTTCCCGCCCAAGAATCCAAACGGTTACTTTTTGAAAAAGTTAACCTAGAATTAGAAAAGGTTAAGAGCTGATTCTGTTATTTTGGACGGAAAAAGAGAATGAACGGGTTAACAGTATATCCAAATAAACGGCCACGTCAACCGAATTTAAACCGTTGTCCCAAAATCTCAAGCCACAAGTGTCCTCTCTAAACAAAGATAGTCGGCTTGCTGCGTTCGACTAACCTCAGGACCCAAGAAGTGTCCAAGTAGAGAATTTACAAGCGGACAGGACCAAGCGTTCGGCCCAAGGGAGAAATCCCCCAAAGGGACGAATAGTACTGTCCTCATACCAAAGCAATGCTCGAAATTCTACAAACACTCGGACATGACTGGACGAGCAGAATATCAGAGGAGGCGGCCCATAAAGTACGAGCCACCCCCTTTAAGGAAGAAATGTTTTGGGAAAAATTACCCCAATGCGTGGACCAATCCCCTGGTAACACGTGGCCCAATTAAAGGGCGACACGTGTCGCTATAGGAAGAAGCCACATATGCAACCCTTTCTAAAGGGCACCTAAATAAGAGAGAAAAATGGGCCTCCTTACATCAGGAGGCCCAAATCCCGTGAAAGCCGCAAAACGGCGCTTCCCAGGCGAACGGCAGTGTTTATTTTTGTTCTGATTTTCAGCGGAACCTTTCATTGGATTCGGCTTCTCTAAAGTCAACCGGTCCTTTATCTCCATGAGGATGGAGTAGTTGTCCTTGTTAAACTCGTACCTTGGAACGTATGGTTTAAATTCTTTCTTCTTTTTCTAGGACGGCTGATCAGATTCATCAACTGCCAGATTTCTTTTTTACTTTTGTTCTCTTCAGACTTCTGAGCCGACTGAGCAGGCCGACTCTCCTTCTGCTTATCAGACTTTTTAGAGTCTGACTACTTATTGGAGGAGTAGAGTTCGGTCGCCTGTATATAGGCTTCCGCCTCCATCAGGGCTACTTAGAGGGTAAAAATTTTCTTGCGGACGAGGTCGAACTTGAAAGTCAACCCATCCTTCAGACACATGAAGAAGTCTGTATAGGCTACCTCGTAAGATAAACCTTGAATCTGGATTCTCACCATATTAAACCGCCTGACATAGGAGCGCAATCCTTCTCTATCTCCCTACTGTGCATTGCTCAGATCGAGGCTTGTTTTCTTTGTAGGGATATTCATAGAGAAGTTCGAAGCAAACAAGAACGCAAACATCTTGAAGCTGTTTATGCATCCAACTGGCAGGTTGCCGAACCACTGTTGGGCTATGCCCTTCAGGGTAGCTGGGAAGCAACGACACCAAGCGGCATCATCCAACCCCTGTAAATACATGAGGTGAGTGTATGCTAGAAGGTGATCTTCTGGGTTGGAGGTAGCATCATAGGTGCCTACCAACACATTCTTAACCTTAGCCGGTTGTTCGGCCTTGGCTATATCCCTGGTGAACGCAGAGGGTTGTTCTCTAAGGTTTTGTAGCCAGAGCTACCAGTCCACTAGCTGGAAGTTTTATGCCGCCCGTCCTCCGAAGAAGGCAGGCTGAATGTAGGGCAGAGCAGGCGGCCTGTATAATGGCTGGGCCACATACTGTGCCGAATTAATTATATGGGGACCCGTGTGGACGGAGGAACCGCCTGACGGAGTTCGATGTACAGATTGTGAATTCCTCACTGAGGTATTCTTGAAACTATCTGGGTAAGTCGATGTGGAAGCCGACTCAGACAGCTCCTGATTCTTCTTTTGCTTAATGCAATGTCGAGCATCAGAAAAGGTCTTCTTGCTGCCGTCCGGCTGCACATGCCGGATGGCCTTTCTTTTTACCGTATTTGGGAAACAGATTTTAGAAAGATCGATCAAGGGCCGAGCCTTCTCCTTCATAGTAGGATGAGGAGTAGGTTATTGGTCCTTGACTGACTTAGCTTTCTCAACTTGAGCGGGTTTTTTGGCCGACTGCTCCTTTCTAGGAGCAGCCGTCCTTTTTATGATCAATTCCTTAATTTCATCCTTGAAACTTGTCATGAATTTCATGAGCTTGTCTAGGGTGACTAGGGCTGATCCTGCCGCCTGCGTCTGATCAGACAGCTGCCCAGGGGGCTTGCTTATACCCGCCTGGTCATTGTTCCTCTTCCGTCTGTCTTTGGGACGGATGCGTTTAGAAATGAGTAACCCATCAGGGGCCACATAGGTTCCACTTTGCAGTCGTCGCTAGAGTCACTATCCTTATGGACTTCTCCATCAACTGGAGATCGGTTAGTCTCTGGAGGCTGTACAGGTTCTTGTGAAACCATCTTTGAGGTACTCTCCCCACAGACAACGCTAAATGTTTCGGGTGTTTTGTGTCCCTTGGGAGAGTTATAACTCGAAGAATGGATCCAACGAAGCTGCCTGTACCTGCAAAACAACGGAACTACGGATGTTCGGAGGTACGCCTCCGATGGTTAAGTTAGTACAGGTTCGGAGTAAAACGTGTCGAAAGTAAATATCTTCTCGGATTCCGAGATCAGGTTTTCTCTATTTTCGAGAGCAATAAATGATGTAATGATTGCAAGGTGTCCCAATAATTGGGGGAATCTCCCTATTTATAGGGTCCTAGAAAGGTGTGCCCTGCCCCAAGGTTTGATGACGGATTTAGGCTGCGCCGTGTTGCGGCTACCTCGGGAATTGGGCCTTGAAGACCGCCAATTCCTGAGGGTATATCTGCTTGACACGTGTCGGCCCTTGAGAGGTCCATTTGGAGGCCTCCTCAGGTGACACATGGCGAGCTCACATTGTGCCATGTAGTGGGGTAGAAATACCCAAATCAATATTCAAGAGCATGGCAATGACATTCTGCAGTTTATGATCGTCTTCTTTTAGACTCGTCGAGTTTTCCTTGGTATCATCTAAGAAAACTCCTTCATCCTCCTCAATCATGGTCACTTCATCGATAGAGGTTATATAGACTGCCTCGATCATGGGCTCACCTACAGGTGTAATAAGGAGAGAAGGATCGAAGGATATTTGATCTTCTACGATGGCTAGAATCTCGAAAGTTTTATTGTCATCGATCAGGTCTTAAATATCTTCTTTAAGTTTCCGACACTCCTCAGTATCGTGACCCTTTCCCTAGTGGTATTTACAGTGTTTATTAGGATCCCACTTAGGTGGCCTGGCTTCTGGAACTGGGTCTTTGATAGGTTATATGGGCATGACTAGTCCTTTGTGGTGTAGCTTTTCGAAGGCTATCTCGTAACTCATACCAAGTGGAGTGAACACTCTTTTCGACCTTCGGATTCGCTATTTAGAGGTGTTTGTAGCATGTACTTCATTAATGGGAGAGGAAGAAAAAGGATGGTCGTTCATCTTTCCTTTCGCATTATCAAATCTCAAAAGGTCGTCTTGATGCGGGTGAAACCTAGGTTGTTGATTTCTAAGTATCCCCGATCAAAACAAAATTTATAAAACCAAACCCAACCCTAATTATAGGGGTAAGTCCGGGTCGAACCCAAGGGAATGTGGTATATGCTAAAGTCTCTAGTCAAGCTATTCCGAAATCTTAAACAATAGGGTTGGTCTAAGCTAGCAAATCAACTAAATCAAACCTAACAAATAGAATTCAATATCAAGCACTAGGGAATTTAGGATCCACATGCACTCACGATAAACATGTTAATTTGTTGGGAATTTGATAAATCAAGCAATGCGAGGGAAAATGATATTTGCAATCAAAATCACTTAAAGAGCTATTTCCTAGGGTCAAGCTAGATATCCCTACAAATGACTTCAAAGGAAAATCGCAAAACAAGATTAATCGATAGTAATAGCTTCCAAATTAATTTTTCGTGTCATTAAAAACTACTATGCAATCTAGCTTGATAATCAAGGTTAGCTACTCCTCTTCAAATCAAACACATGCACAAATTTCATCAACCAATTTAATCACATCATCAAATCAATCAAAAACCCCAAATTAGCTATGGCTTATCATTCATACATGCTTCACCACTTCCCTAGCAAAGGAACTACTCACTATACAATGTAAAATTGAAAAGCATAACAAAACTAATCATCAATTTCATCATCAACATTACAATCCAAATATCAACAATCAAATCAAACAAACTATAGAAATTCAACAATATATCAAGAATCAAACAGAAAATTGCATTAAAGAGGAAAGAATTCTTACAAAACTTTGATCAATATTAAAGTGAATGAAGATCAAAATGTAGCAATCATCAAATACCAAGTTTCTCTCTCTAAAATCTAAGAACAAAGTTTCCCAAAATCTCAAGCTTCTCTCTTTAAAATTCCAATAAAAAAATCTAATTCTAATCTAATCCAAGCTTATTCTCCCTCTAAAAATGATGAAATTCTATATATATATATATATAGTAAAACTAACAATGGAGAAGTTAGTTAGACGTCCAAAAACAACCCTAAATGGCGCGGTCTCCCCTCTCAATGCGCAACCGCAAAGAAATAGGTACGGAACAGGGGGAGAGGAGGTGCGCAGCCGCACCTCCCACATGCGCGGCCGCGCTGAAGTCGCGTGCGCCCACGCCTGGTAATAGAGGAGAGGTCCTCGTGCGGTCGTTATTGCTCCCATGCGCTCCACTTGATACATGTTGGGGGAGGCAGTCTCTAAAGGTCTTCACGGTGGGTTCAACACCGATTTTGATGTCCACGCAACATGAGAGCGCGGCCTTGAAGACTTGGCTTTTGCACTCCTTCACTTTTTGAGCTTCAAGGGGAGAAACCGTCTTGCATCTTGAGCTTTGTAAACCCCGAGAAAACGTTATTGATTCTCTTGAGTATCACCAATCTCCTAAAATCAAAGAGAAGCAAACAAGTAGAGGAGAAAAGGCAAAATAAACTAAAAAATGCAAAAAAATGAGAAAACAACTAAGGAAAACACAAACTAGAGAAATTGCAAGTAAAACTAAAGAAAAAGAGATATAAAAGCAATCAAAATTCATCCTAAAAGAGGCTAAATGAGTGCCATAAATGACACTCATCAAACTCCCCCAAGCTAGACTTTTGCTCTTTCTCGAGCAAAACAAAAGCAAGAAGAAATAGGATGAAAATTTATTCAAACAAGAAAAAGGGAAGAAGAAGATAAAAATGTACACTAAGACTCACTTTCGTAGGAATCATGGTTGTTTTTAGCTAGAACAAGCCCTTTAAACCCCAAATTCGCCAATGAGGACGAGTAAGGTCTCGTAAGGGTATCCAAAGGAGTTTGACCCATAACTCTTGAAGTTAAAAATGAGGCAAATCAATAAAAGAAAGTAAAATAAAAAATTCAAACAAATAGCTTTTGAAATGGACTTTTACAAATGATCAAATGCAAGTGAATAAACAACTTTCTATACAATAAGGGTATGCACGTTCCAAGATATCTAAGGTTGATTGAAACATAGGATATGCTTAGCATAGAGAACTAATGAAACACAATTCACCTTCATCTAAAACATTCTTACCACGTTCTCCCAACTAGCTTCAAATCCACCTCTAGAGAGCATCTCAATGATTCCTCGAAGGAACCGGAAAAGAAAGAGATTTAGGGCTACTCGACATCTTGACAAATGCACACCGCTCCATAGGCTTGACTCACATCTCCCTCCATTGACTTGTGACTCAACCACAAAGGTCAAAAGGTCTTGAGAAGGGTTGTAATGTAAGGGCGAAAAGGATGAAGGTAGGCTAGAATTTAAAATTTGGTGGTATACCTAAATTGTGAAGCAAAGTGCGATCAATCCTCAACACCATAATCAAGCAATCACCAAACAAAAACACCAACACCCCCAAGCTTATACAAAGCCAAAATTACACACATATATACAAAAAGCGTAAGAACGCTTCCCCCCCCCCCCTAAGCTAAAACGAAACATTGTCCTCAATGCTTAGAAAAAGGAGAAATATACTTACATCAAAATATTTTTTGAACTCTTTCATTTTTCACAATTTTTTCACTTTTTCCAAAGCATTTGAATTTGCTTTGCTTTTTCTAAATTTTTCATTTTTCAATTTTTTCACTCTATTTCATTGTCCTCGCCTCTTTTAACTATGGACGGCTTTTTCAACTTGGCATTTGCCTTTTATTCATAAGATATATATAACACAAACTTGCTTACATTATAAGAATCAATACTCAAACTCATCCACCATAAACTCCAACAATAATGATCAATTGCTTCACAAAAACCAAGAATGAAACAAAAGGCTCAAAATCTAAAGATATGGCTTAAAAAGAACGTTTATGGCTCAAATGGTAGCAAGTAGGCAAATGAAAACCCAAAATAAAGAAATAGAAAACTATCCTAGAAAAGGAAAAATCACCACTTCGAAAAGATGTCTTTGTCCTTCCTAAATGGCTCGGTCGCGATCTCAGGAGACAAGAGTCAAGTTCTAGATAAAGCATACAATAGTCAAGGATCCATGTACCGCTCATGAAAAATATGTAGAAGGCTTGAAAAAAATGAAACCTCACATGGTTGTAGCAATAACTCACTAATAGTTTCAAATTCACTAAAGGGAGCAAGTCCAACTTTCCACAAACAATTAGAATCCGGCTAGAAGGTCCCAAAAGTTCTAAAGACACTACCTTAGCATACTCTATCCTAGAATCAACCAAAAATACTCTCAAACCGTGCACACCGATACCACATAGGAAACCATTCATTCAAAAGCAAAAGTTCGGATGATATTTTGTCCAAAACATAAGCATAACATGAAAAGAAAATGAAAATAAAGCCTCAAAATCATATTTTTGTGTTTTTACATTTTTGAAAAGAATGAAAAGAAAAAGGAAATAAGAAAAGGAAAAGAAAGGAAAAGATAAAGAAAAGTGCAAAGATGCATGCATGTCATATAAATCCCAATCGTCATACAAGCGATCATTCGACAACATTGCCAATGACCCCAAACACCTTTAGTGTTACAAAGCAAACATCCTCGAACCATTCAACTCTTCCTAAACTAATCCTATTCTATGCAAACAATGAAAGAAAAGAGAGAAATAAGAAAGATCTCACCGGGAATCTAAGCTAAGCTAAGAAAAGCGGGGTAAAGAAAATACCACCTCCATGAAGCTCCAATCAAGCATTAGCATGAATTGTCAAAACCATGTGAGAATGAAAAAGAGAAAATGGAACTATATACAAAGAAAACGGTTAGTAACTTCAAAACAAAATAATAAGAAAGCAAAATAAAAAATAAAAGACAAACTAACAAAATCAAACTAATCTACAAAATCAAAATCAAAACAAATCAATCAAAATATCAAAATCAACTATACACTAAAGCTACAATCATTTGGATCGAAAGGATTTGGATTCAATAGTTTTGGATTTAGGGATTTGGATTTAAGGGAGCAAAATCATCAACTCATCATTAAAGAGCAAACATCATCAAAATCAACATCAAAAGAATCCCAACAAGAAAGACATGATATAATCATGGAAAGCAACAACACTCAATAACATCAAACATAGACCAAGACAAGCAATCATATATAAAACATCAAGGCATGAAAAATCAAGGACATCCAACAACAACTAAATTGGCCTCCGATACCCTTCCATAAGACTAGTGTCCCCCCAAGCTAAACAAAAATACATCTCAACATCCCATCAATACAAAACAAAAGATCACATAACAAAAGGGATGGAGGTAAAAGCACAAAGAGGGGGAACTAGTTACCACTAGGCCGGGCACCATCATCATTATCCTCCCTATCATATGAGAAGCCGGATGGGGGACCATAAGGATCCCATCCCCCGGTGTAACCGGGTGGCCAACCATAGTGACCTCTAAAGTTATCTTGTTGCTAAGGGGCCAAGGGAGCGAATTGCTCGGGCAACTCTAGTGGCAACGGATGGATGGGATCGACATAAGGGTAATTAGGATCATCCCTATAGTCGCTCTCACCGGGCACACGGTAATCATAGTTATCGTGCTCATCCGGAAAGGAGCGAGTCTCGGTGTTGGACCTTTGAGGTCCTTGCCAATATGGGTAGGTTGCCCTCCCATCATCTCCCCAAGAAGGTACGAGACCGAGTTGAGGAGGGAAATACGAGTAGTTAACCGCGGGGGTGATCTCCCCACGGTTAACACTCGCATCATAGAGTTGTTGTTGTTGGAGAAACATACCTTGTTGCATTTCGGAGATGTCTCTCATTTGGTGTAGATCGCCTCAAAGTCTTGATCATACATCCCCTTCATTCGAACTTGCATGCCCTTCATTTGGGCACTCAAAGCCTCCATGTCGAGGATGGAGAATTGATGTTGTTGATGTTGAGGGTGAGGCACTTCTTACTCTTGTTCTTGTTGTTATTGTTGATGTTATTGTTGTTGACGTTGACGTTGATTTTGTTTGATTTGTTGCTCTTCATTGAGAACATCTTGCATGTCTTCATCTTCACCGAGGATGTGGTTGCTAAGGGGAACAAACCAAACATTCGGAACATGGCGGTGGAGGGAGGCCAGTCAAAGAGGGGTTGGGAAGGTAACATCGATGAACATTCCTTAATAACCAATAAAAAACCTTGTCGTCATTGCTCTTTGCTATGAATTGCACTTGCTTAAGTTGATTAATGTCGAGGAAGAGAGTGTCGGCATCCCCCACCAGAGTACAAGAAGGGAGATATCAACCATAATCAAGCTTGGTAGCCAATCTAGTCACCATGTACCACATGGAATGTCCCCCAACTTCTTGCCACGCATGTCCATGCAATTTCTCAAAAAGATGTTCCCAAAGTTCACCCATCCACGCAACTCTTCTCTAGTTGCAATCCAAAGAACATGCAACTCGGCCTGCGACATCTTTCCCAAGTCTTGCTTTGAGAATATCGAGTAACCCAATAACCGATGAAGCACTCGAAGGCACGGTTGAATAATTTCACTAGCAAGAGAGTAACGGGCGGTGAACTCATCCAACCCCAAGATATCACGCGACCATGTATTTTAGGCGAACCAATCAAAATATTCATGCTCGGGAAAATAGGATATTCGCCCCCGAATGGAAATCAAGGGCCGCATTGAATTCGGCCAAAGACATGGTCATCACCACATTGAAGAGCTGGAAGGAAATTTGGTAGTCCTTGTCGCCAACCGGAATGGAAGTCAATGAAGCTAAGAACTCCCTAGTCGGCTCAAGGTAGGTTCGGTAGCATTTGTTAACAAAGCTACCCAACCGAAGGTTGTCGAACAAAACCCACATGTCCTCATCGATTCCCAATTTAATCATACTCTCTTGATGATAGTGCCATGAGGGCTTTATGGTTCGTTTTATGAATTCGGTCCAAAGAGGTTTATGGCTTGGGTAGGCGAATCGTGTTTTTGGCAATGGTAGAGGGTCGTTATTTTGTTGTGTTTGGGATGAAGGTGTGTTTGAGGGTGAAGGCTCTTCAATTGTTATTTGAGTTTTTCTCTTTTTGGAAGTGAGGGCTTTCATGATTTTTGACATGTTTGCTTCACAAATTTCACAACCAAAATTCAATCACAACTCCACAATCCACCACAACCACAATACAACCACAACACTAACACACCACTTGGTTCAAACAAACCACCACTTCAACCATCACTTACTACCAAAAATACCAAATTTCAATCTTTTACAAGTAGCCACCAAATTTCACAGTAAATCTATACAATCAACAACAACACAATGTAAGGCAATTTTAATCAACAAACAACACATATAAGCAACCAAATTACTCAATCAATCATCAAATTCAACCAAAACAATACTATTACTATTCACAAGTACGCATAATCATATTCTTGCTACAAATTGATGTAATAATGCAAAATAAAGGTAGAGAAAATGATTATACCATACAAGAAGCAAATTTAATCAAGTTTCAAGCTCCAAAATCCAAAATCCACCAAAACGAAAATCCCCAAATTGTTCTTCAATGGAGGAAAGAGAATGGAGAAGGTGAAATGGAGGATAATAGAATGATTTTTGATGAAAATGATGAAAATTGAGTAAGAATTTGTTGATTTTGTGAGTTGTTTGGAGGATTTGAAGGATGAAATTTGTAGTTTGAGGGTTTAGGGTTTTGGTTTGGGAGAAGGGAGAGTGCAGACGAGGGTGGGGGTAAGAAAGAAATGAGGGAAAGAAAGGAGAAAGAAGAAGAAATAGGTGCGGCCTGAGCACCTGCGCGGCCGCGCAGCAGGGGCTGCTGCGCCCGCGCCCCTGCTGCTCCTCTTCTTTGCTTGAATCTTGTCTTGGTGCGTTCATTTGTGGGCTCTATGATCTTTATCATCCCGGGATTATTGAACCCACTAAACACATCAGTTTCTAAACGCCTGGCAGTGGTTTCAACATCCCAAATTAATGAGAGCACCATAATGGACCCACCAAGCACAATTTTACTTCTCATTTAAGCACAACTTTTCCAATCTTACCTCCTTGATTACCTTACGCATTTAACTCGAAATTCAATAATATCGAGCATACTCTCACCAATTACCATGAAACATCCTTCCTATTATGCTCATGCTCGTTTGAGGGGTCTGATTCCCATGACACAACAAGAAAATAGCATTTTATCGACCGAAAAAATCAGTCGGTAAAATTTCAAAACCGGTCGCTAGAGTAGTTATCGACTGAAATTGGTCGGTTAACATTGACCAGTAAAGGCTTGTCGCTAAATAAAGATTTACCGACTAAAATTCAGTTGCTAAATATTTAGCGATCGATTTTTAAGAATTACCGACTAAATTTTAATCTGTTGGTAAATACCGACCAAATCCAAAGCAGTCGATATTTACCGACCGAAATTAAAACAATCGGTGTTTAGTGACCGCTTATCAGTCGCTAAATAGCGACTGATATCAGTACAGTCGGCAGATAGCGACGGATAGTCAGTCGGTAAAACATTTAGGACTATTAAAAAAAATAAAAGCCTGCATATTGACACATGTCTGTAACTCCGTATTTTTTTTATAAGGTACTTAATTTATATGTTTTGTACTTTATATAACAGCTTCACTAATTACTCAATAATTTTTACAATTTTTAAATAGTTCTAAATAAATTGTACATTATTACACTTAAATTTACAAATTACAACAATATCTAATTCACTAATATTCTAAAGCATAATCCAATTTTGTTGATGTTGAACATTATTGACTATAACCTGCAAAAACACAAATTTTAGTGAATAAATTTAACAAAAATCATGAAAAATGAAAAGACAATATATAGTAATAAAATTAAAAAGAAATTAATTCTGAAATTTGGGCAGTCAAGAAAATCCAAAACAAAAAATCAAACAAAGATCAAACCGATTTACACATGCAAAAACTAACTGTGCTAAATGAAAAAAAAAAATAAAAAATAAAAAATCGAAAGAAAAAAATAGAAAATAATAGATCGAAAAATGCAAAAGTTGAAAATTTTATCAACTCGGTTTTAAAAATTGAATTATGTAAAAAATAAAAAAAAAATAAAATAAAGGGTGAAAATAATATCAACCCATAATTACAAAACTCAGATCTGAATGATCAAACATATATAGATCTATATCAAAAAAAAATCAACAACATTAAAAAAATAATCAAAAACAAAAATCAATTTTTTGTTTCTCTGAAATACGAAATTTAACTTTAAAAAATTGAAAAAATAATACAGATCTATGTCAAAATATAGAACAAATAACAATTAAATCACTCAAAATGAAATCCCAAATCAAAAACGAAAAATTAAAAAAAATAACATTATTAAAAAAAATTACGAGATAAAATTGTAAACGTAGTAAAGAAAGATCTGATATTATTTCAATTAAAAGTTATATAAAAAAAACTAAAAACGAAACACGAAATAAAAAAATAAAACAAATAAATAAATAAAAAATCTGATTCCATACAAAAGTTGAAAACGAAACAAGGAATAAAAATAAAAACCAAAAAATAAACAAAAAAAATATAAAAAATTAGAATTAGATCCAAAAATTTGCGAAAAAAGTTGCAATATTGAAAAAAATATATATAACTCACCCAGAAATTAGGTCTTGAATCTTTCACATGATTGGGTAAAGATTATGTCTTGAAATAGAGAAAGACTTGAAGATTGTTTGGAAAATATGAGAAGGAAGACAAACAATGATGAGAGAGAAAGAATAAAGAAATGAGAGCACTGACAGAAGAAACAAGGGGAAATAGAGAGAAAGAAAGAGTAAGGGGGCGTGAAGGTTAAAGGGTGACTTTTATATTAGGGTTGTGAGACTACTCAAATGGGCCGGATTTTGAAGTTAGGCCAATTTATTATAAATTCATATACAATGGTTTATCGACCGAAAATCAGTCGGTAATTACCAAGCAACTTGAAAAACAGTCGGTATTTACCGACTATTTAGTAAATCGATCAGTAATTACCGACTGTTTTAATAAATCAGTCGGTAATTACCGTCCGATTTACAAAATAGTCGGTAATTGCCAACCGTTCAAGAAATCAGTCGGTAAATGCTATTTTATCGACTAAAATTTTACCCGTCGGTAAAATCAGTCGGTATAAGCGCGTTTTTTTGTAGAATGAATTATACCTATTAATCCAAATACAAAACAAGTGAAAGAAAGAAAAACAATTTAAAGAAAACTAAGAAAGATAGAATCAAAAGAAAAAGTTAGAAACTCGGGTTGCCTCCCAGGAAGCGCTTGCTTTAGGTCCTAAACTCGACCCTTTCTCCAAATCATGGAGGGTCAAAGAAAGCCACCTTGTCCAAAGTGGTAGAGGAAACAAACTTCTTGTCATTCCTTGGCAACTTCTCATCATTGTTAGATGTACTCTCATTTGTTGAAAAATTCCGAATCAAGTTTACTTTGCTTCAACTGCATTTTCTTCATCATAAAAGCTCTCTTTTTCTTCTTTGTCTTCTAGCTCCTTGTAGTGGACGACTTCTCTCCATCAACACTCTTGGAGTCAATCTCATCCTCTTTTGGGTAGAGCTCAAACCATGAAGATATATGAATCACCTCCTCATCCACAAGCCTTGAAGGTTCCATGTTGTCTTCACTAACCTTCTTACTTTCAACACTTGAAGGCACATTATCACAAGCTTCAAGAACATTGTTAGTCGAAGAAACAATCACGCATACATTATCATTGGAGTGAGGTGAATTGATGCACATAATTCCCTTTACAAAAGACAAAGATTCATGCATCGATTTAAGCTCAAAACTAGCCTTATTGTTACCAACCCTCAAAGTAATAAGGCCACCCTTCACATCAATCAAAGCTCCCGAAGTAGCTAAGAAAGGTCTCCCTAAGATGATAGGTATGTTGTCATCTTCCGCTATCTCAAGCACAATAAATTCAACTGGAATTGTAAACTAACCTATTTTGAGGGGGACATCCTCAACTCTTCCCTTTGGAAACTTAATAGATCAATCGGCCAATTGTATGGTCATGTTGGTTGGAAGAAGCTCACCTAGCTTAAGCTTTCTAAAGATCGAATAAGGCATTATGCTCACACTATCACCAAGATCGCAAAGAGCATTTTGAAACAATTTTCCATTGATTTTGCAAGGGATAGAAAAATTACCCGGATCTTTCATTTTCTTGGGTAAATCATTGTGAATCAAAGCACTACAACACTCCCAAACCTTTACCGAGTCAATCTCATTGCACTCTATCTTGCCACTCAAGATTTCCTTAAAGAACTTAGAATACCTTGGCATTTGTGTCATGGCTTTGGTGAAAGGGATTGAAAGATAAACTTCCCTAAGCCTATCAAGAAATCTCCCAAATTGTTCATCAATTTTGTTTCTCAAAAACTTTTGGGGATATGGAAGTTTGGGTTTGATCACATCCTCTTGCACTTTTTCATCATTCTTCTCTTCTTCTTGGGCTTCTTTGCTCACCTTCTTTGACACATCAAGCTCTTTTTCCTCACTTGAATCACTCACCTTCTCACCTTCCTCACTCTTCTTAGAAACTCTCTCTTTAAGCACTTTACCACTCCTTGTGATGATAGAATACATGGGTTTCTTAGGATCAACTCCTTGTGAGGGTAAAGAAGAAGGGCTAGCATTCACACTCTCTTTCAAGGTGTTCTCTAATTGGGTGATTTGTGTTTCAAGCATCTTGTTGTGTGTCATCATCTCATTGAACTTTTTGTCACTTACCGACATATAAGCGTTTAGAAACTTAGTTTGGTTCTCAATGATTTCTTCCAAGGTGGTTCTAGAAGATGAAGGTTGAGTATAGGAATTCTCACCAATACCTTGAGTTCCTGGAGCAAATCCGGGTGGGGGTCCCCTTTGATTGTTGTTTTGGAAAATTCCCCGGTTTCAGTTGCTCCAATTACCCCGGTTTTGATTTTCGCCATTGTTTTGGTAATGGTTACCATAGCCTTGGTTTTGGCTTTGGTTTCCATACCCTTGACCTTGACTTTGATTATTATAGCCTTGATTATTATAGTTACCTCGAAAATTTTGATTCCCTTGGTTCCTATAACCACCATTGTTATAATTATCAAAGTTCCCTTGTTTGTGAGAATTTATATTCCCTAAGTTCCTTGGTCCATTAAATCTTTGTCCATTGTTGTTATTTGAAACAAAGTTCACTTGCTCACAATCGTTATTATCAACATCATCACAATTATCAAATGCATGTGGAAAATTAAAAGCATCATGGTCATAAGACCCACATACATCACAAAATACACATCCATTTGGCATATTATTCGAAGTATAAGGAGGAGTAGAGTTAGAAGATGTACCTCTCCCCTTATTATGGGAGGGAAGAGTTGGTGCTTGTGAAGAAGCACTCTCAAGTTTTGCTTTAATTGAGGTCATCTCCTTTCCCAAGTTTGAGATTTGTGAGGACAAATTGTTGATGGCATTGAGATGGTCGATTGAATATACCGTAGAACCGCTTTTGCTTGTCGAATCTCTCTCACCTTCTTGCCAATCCATGTGATACCTTACCACATTTTCAATTAGGTCCACCACTTCATCCTCCGTTTTGTTCATGATAGGGCCTCCGACAGCGGCATCTAAGCAAGACTTTCCTTGGGGGCTTATACCTCCATAGAAGATTTAGATGATTTAATAGGTGGGAATCCCATAGTTTGGGCACTCTCTTTGGTATTCCTTATACCTCTCCCATGCCTTATAAAGAGTTTCATTTGGCTTTTGCTTGAAGCTTTGAATGAGAGCTCTTGCTTCGGCCGTCTTCTTTTGTGGATAGAATCGAGATAGAAACTCCTTAGTCACTTCATCCCATGTTCTCAAAGAGTTTGGCTTCACCTCTTTGTCCAACCACTCTAGAGCACGTCTAATAAAGGAGAAAGAGAAAATTTTAAGTCGGATGAACTCTTGAGAAACCCCATTCACCTTGATTGTATTGCAATACTTCTCAAACTCCTTAAGATGGTTGAGGGGACTCTCATGCTTGGCTCCACTATATTGATGCCTCTCTATCAAAGTAATCATCGCCGGTCTTATCTCAAAGTCATTTTCCGGTGTCGTGGGAGGAGTAATTCTGCTTTCAAACCTATAAGCTCCCGGAGTTCCCAACTCATTCAATGCTACTCTCGGATTAGCACCCATGCTTTCTCGTTCTTCTTCTTCTTCTTGATGGATTTCCTCTCTTGTGGGACTTGAGCTTGAGGAACAATTAGCAACCCTTATCCTTGTTGTGGTCCTCTCAATTTCTGGATCAAATGGCACTAAATTTCGATATCGTGCCCTTCGCTACAAATCTCAAAGGAAAATATCAATAACACGGCTACAAATGTAGCCTAAAAGAAAGAAAATCTTTTTGTAGTTTTCAAATTAAATGGAATAAACTCAATCAACAATAGCAAATAACCATGTCATTCCTTGGTAACGGCGCCATTTTTTGACGCGAGTGAAACCTAGGTCGTTGATTTCTAAGTATCTCCGATCAAAACCAAATTTATAAAACCAAACCCAACCCTAAGTATAGGGGTAAGTCCGAGTCGAACCCAAGGGAATGTGGTATATGCTAAAGTCTCTAGTCAAGCTATTTCAAAATCTTAAACGATAGGGTTGGTCTAAGCTAGCAAATAAACTCAATCAAAGCTAACAAATAGAATTCAATATCAAGCACTAGGGAATTTAGGATCCACATGCACTCGCGATAAACTTGCTAATTTGTCGGGAATTTGATCAATCAAGCAATGCGAGGGAAAACGATATTTGCAATCAAAATCACTCAAAGAGCTATTTCCTAGGGTTAAGCTAGATGTCTCTACAAATGACTTCAAAGGAAAATCGCAAAACAAGATCAATCGATAATAATAGCTTCCAAATCAATTTTTCATGTCATTAAAAACTACTATGCAATCTAGCTTGATAATCAAGGTTAGCTACTGATGAGTGTCATTTATGGCACTCATTTGATCCCTTTTAGGGTGAATTTCATTCTCTTTTGTACCTTTTTATTCCCTTTTCCTTAATTTTGCTCTTTATTTCTTTAGTTTGCATTTTCCTTAGTTAATTTTCCTTTTTCTTGCAATTCTTGGTTTATTTCGCCTTTTTCCCTTTTTATTTGTTTGTTTTCTTTTATTTTCAGGAGAAGATCGTTCCCGAGGTTTCTTCTTGGGTTTTGCATTGATTGGGATGCTTAGTGTCTTCCATTTGAAGCCCAAGTATGGAGTTGTGCAAGTTTCAAGTTTCCTTAGGGCGTGCATTCAAGCCGTGGGGGCACCAATTTTGGTGTTGAACCCACCGTCAAGGTGTTTAGAATCTGTCATGTTCCGTGTTCATCAAGCACACCAAGTGGAGCGCACGAGGAGCGTCAAGTTGAAGTGGAAGAAAGCTGCCTTGCTCCCAGGCGCGGCCGCGCAGTGTGGTGACGCGGCCGCGCGGTGCTCTGGCGCGGCCGCGCGGTGCTCTGGCGCGGCCGCGCCTGTTGCTCCCACTATTCCGTACCCTCTTCTTCGCGGCCGCGCACCTCTTAAGTGAAGGTCGCGCCTGTACGGGTTCTTTTAGGACGATTAACTACTTTCTCCTTTATTACTTTTACTATTTATAGTTTTCTCTTCATTTGGGAGAGAGAGAGAGCTTAGAATTAGAATTAGGTTTTGATTTTCTTACAGAGAGAAACTCTAGGTTTTAGGTTTGTAGAGAGAGAAAATTGAAGATTGGTGATTGATGATTGATGATGGTACAATTGGTTTGATTTCAAGCTCATTTCCTTTGATTTGATCAAGTTTGTAAGAATCTTCTTTACATCAATTCAATCTTTAGCTTTTGATTTCAATAACTTTGTTGATTGTTCAAGTTTATTGATTGTTTGATTTAATTGGTTTGATTGGAATGATGATGATGAATTTGATGAATTGCATAGCTTTGTTCTTGATTTCTCTAATGGATTGTGAGTAGTTTGCTTGCTAGGGATGTGGTGAAGCATGTATTAGTGATGGACCATAGCTAATTGGGGGGGGGGGGGTTTGATTGATTTAGCATTGTGATTAAATTGGTTGATTGATTTTGTGCATGTGTATGGATTGTAAGGAGTGATCAACCTTGTTCTTCATGCTAGATTGCATTGTGTGTCTACATTGATACGGACCATTGATTTGTAGCTCGCATTTGTTTATTGAGCTTGGTTTGTGACGTTCCTAGTTAGAGTATTTCGTAGTTGGCGCTAGTTACACCTCTAGGAGATAACTTGTCGAGCTCTTTTGATTGCATTGTCTATCTTCCCTCGCAATACTCGAATTAATCAATCTCCAACCCGATTAGTGTGTGTTCATTGCAAGTACGTGTGGATCCTAAATCCCTAGTGTTTTGATATATTGGTTTACTTTGTTTGTTTAGTTGAATTTAGATAACCTACACTACCTCTTACACTTCGAAGTAGCTTGACATTGACCGTAGCAAACATCCTCCCCCCCCCCCCCATTCCTAGTGGTTCGACCCGAACTTGCCCTATTACTAGGTGTTGGTTTGGTTATATTTTTAGTTTGATTGGAGGAATTTTAGTTTCCAACGACCTAGAATTCACCTTCCATCAGCTAAACCTCTTCAAATCAAACACATGCACAAATTTCATCAATCAATTTAATCACATCATCAAATCAATAAAAAACCACAAATTAGCTATAGCTTATCATTCATACATGCTTCACCACTTCCCTAGCAAAGGAACTACTCACTACACATTGTTAAATTGAAAAGCATAACAAAACTAATCATCAATTTCATATCAAAATTGCAATCCAAATATCAACAATCAAACAAACTATAGAAATTCAACAATATATCAAGAATCAAACATAAAATTGCATTAAAGAGGAAAGAATTCTTACAAAACTTTGATCAATATCAAAGTGAATGAAGATCAAAATGTAGCAATCATCAAATACCAAGTTTCTCTCTAAAATCTAAGAACAAAGTTTCCCAAAATCTTGAGCTTCTCTCTATAAAATTCCAATCAAAAATCTATTTCTAATCTAATCCAAGCTTATTCTCCCTCTAAAAATGAAGAAATTCTATATATAGTAAAACTAACAATGGATAAGTTAGTTAGACATCCAAAAAGAACCCCAAATGGTGCGGCCTCTCCTCTCAATGCGCGGCCGCAAAGAAATGGGTACGGAACAAGGGGAGAGAAGGTGCGCGGCCGCACCTCCCACCTGCGCGGTCACGCACAGGGTCTGCGCGCCCGCAGCTGGGAATAGAGGAGAGGTCCTCGTGCAGTCGTTGATGCTCCCGTGCGCTCCACTTGATACATGTTGGGGGAGGCAGTCTCTAGAGGTCTTCACGGTGGGTTCAACACCGATTTTGATGTCCACGCAGCATGAAAGCGCGGCCTTGAAGACTTGGCATTTGCACTCTTTCACTTTTGAGCTTTAAGGGGAGAAACCGGCTTACATCTTGAGCTTTGTAAACCTCGAGAAAACGCCATTGAGTTCCTTGAGCATCACTAATCTCCTAAAATCAAAGAGAAGCAAACAAGTAAAGGAAAAAAGGCAAAATAAACTAAGAAATGCAAGAAAATGAGAAAACAACTAAGAAAAACACAAACTAGAAAAATTGCAAGTAAAACTAATGAAAAAGAGATATAAAAGCAATAAAAATTCATCCTAAAAGAGGCTAAATGAGTGCCATAAATGACACTCATCACGTCTTCAATATCAATGCCTATGTTGTAAACAGCTTTGAAGGTATTTAAATTGCATTGATATTTCAAGTGCTTTTGGTATTTGTCTTGGAGATTCTTAATGAACATCCTTACGGACTCTTTTTCGATAGGAATCTCTATCATCTTAGCGGAAGTTTCCCTCCACTTGTTGAAAAAAGAGGTGAACCCTTCGTTTTCCTTTTGTTTCAACATCTCAAGTTATCTGTAGTCGGATTCAACTTGAATGTTGCATTTGTACCTATCAATGAAAGCGTTTGTAACGGTTTCCCAAAAGAAGAGAAAAACCATTGTTGACAAACAGTTTCAAGGGATAGTGAGAATAGCAAAGGAAATGCCTTCTTATCAACTGCCTTAATGTTAAATATAGTCTCAAAAGCTCTAAAATGGAAGTAAGGATTATCAGTTGGCTTAAACTTAGGGATGTCATTGGTATTGAACTTTTGCGGAAGAAGTTCCTTGTCCACTGAAACCCCTTGTGAGCTAATTCCTTGATACTTATAATCATTGGAAATATTGCTAAGGCTCTCTTCTATGCGCTCAAGCTGTCGTTGTTTACTAGGATCATTGACTTAAAGAGTGAGAGTTTTGAACATCTCGGTCAAGTTAGTCATGTTTTGTCTCAACTCATCAACTTCTTGTTGGGTTGCCATTTTCTTAGTTTTCCTTCTTTGACGGATTGGTTTATCGAAGAGTAGTACTTGAATGAAGGTGTTGTCTTTGATTAAATACCCTTCTCTCCTTGACCAAGTGTTGTGGAAAGGGAAGTATGAATACTTTTTGTTAATTATTTGACTTAAACTTGATTCAACATGCAATAGATGGGAACAGATCATGGAAGAATGAGGGGAATGATATGGAAGAAATTAGGAATAAAGTGGACCCCCAAATCAAATGACGGAAAGGACGACTCGTGCATGGATCTAAGACATGATTATGGTGACACATACACAAAGTGTGTGCTAAGACTTTTAAGTGAAAGTGACATGTTCAAGACTGATGTTATGACCATGTGACTAGACATATGATTAGACTCAAACAAAGACTAAGTTAAGACCTCATGTATATGCACTAAACTGGACAGGCTGTAATATTTTAGTCATAACTTTTGATCTATGACTCCGAATCGGACGAAACCAACGTCAAATTAAAGATAAAATCCGGGGCTATAGATCCATATGTTGTAAGACTCGTAATTCTTTTTAGAACTCTGGTTATGACCAAAACAAGTTGACGCTTGTGTAGTATACGAGAATAATAAAAATCCGGTTGACTCAAAGGGACTATGACTCGTTTTTAGGCATATTTATTAGTTTGAATTAATTAATCAATTAATTAAGCAAAGTCCTTAAGTCATTGGTTAGTTCATTTAAGCATATTTATAATCACAATTCAAACAAACGGTTAGCTTAATCACACAAAGATTATGCACAAGCAAGAGATGCACAAGTAGTCAAGTAGTCACAATATGATGCAATGAGTTTTCAACCTAACCATGGCTCTATTTCTCTAAAGTTCAAGGGTTATAGTAGTCAAAAGAAGGTCCATGGTTATGAGTCCGGATGCATCACGCGGAAGCCTTACCTTTGGAAGGGTTGGCGTGTATGGATGGGACCCCGCAAGTTAGACTTGCTTCCATGGTTTGGTGAATTCACAAACTCGGATGTACCCTTCGTTGCAATGAGCGTTCAATTGGGTAGATGGAGCGTGAATTCCCAGAGGGTTATGGCCATATGTAGAACACATATGGGTTTCATAAAAGAAGGAAAAACTCAATCAGGAAGTAAAATCGGCCAAACAGTACTAGAACCAGTCAAAGCAAGAAGGCAGACGTCTGGCTCGGTATTGGAAGAACTTGTCACGAGAAAACAAGGACCATCGTAAGGAGATGGCCTTGTCGCGCCGCGATATTGCTATCGCGTCGCGACAGAGCCATCGCACTGCGATGGGCTATGTTCTCTCAGCGACAGTTCCTACATGCCTCAGCAGTTTTCTATGTTCTTTGAATTTTCTGATTTTCGCAACGTTTTTTCAATTCTAGTTGTGAAAGATATTTCCCAAATTTCCTACGTGTAAAAAAAAGCCTATGTTTTTTACGCATTACAGATGGTCTTTTCAATGCGGACCTTTTTATGCTTATGCCAATAATATCAATCAAAATTACGCACATGAATACTTAGAACTTTTCGAGTCTCATCCACTCATTCTAAATTATTGCCAAAATAAATTTTAGTAATTAAAATAGAAATCCTCCCCAGTGGAGTCGCCAAAAACTGTAGGGAATATTTCAAGCATCCCACACTTGAGCCCCACTATGACCATACACTTAAGCATGGTGGCGTCCAAAGGGAAGGAAGCTAGAGCAAAAGAGTCACCAACAAGTTTTAGGAACTTGTAAACCGTTCACAGGGTGAAGGTTACACCCTTCACGATCCATGAGATCGCTAACTCCATAGTGGTCCTTAACCATGACTGGATATTCAGGGATGAAGTTACAAATCCAACCTAAAAGAGATTGAATCTGCTTTAAAAATAGGCCTCTACTTTATTCTTCTCATATTCATGTGCGCTTTCTGACTAACATACAATTACAATCAATATATTAATCCTAAGCATATTTAATCTATGTTGGTTGAATATTAATGCACAAATGTCGCTATTATTTGCGATCACTTGAATTAAAATTATATTAGCCTAAATAAAATTATTAATTATCTTATTAAGCGTGATTTCAAGTACAAATTCTCTTTAAATCTGCAAGAGATGGCGTGATCAAGCAACAACAATAATATCAAGCAACATAACAATATTGATACAACAAATCATCATCATCATGATAATATTCAATCTCAAAGCATAATATTAGCAAGATCCTACGCATGATACTAACATGATTAATAACAAATTTTAGCATGTCGCTAAACAATAAAAATTAAAGCTTTAGCCCTAACATGATACTAACATGATAGAAGAAATAGGAAGCAACCTAATCTGATACTAGGAATTAATAAAATAATCTAAGCATGATTTCTATATCAAATTACTTACTTTGATGCCTTGTATCTATTTTTATCAAAACAATACACACGTTAGTAAGTTCAAGGAAAATATTAAATCAAACAATTAATTTATATAATTGAAATAAGGATTTGGGACCAAACCCTCAAAAATTATCAACCTTTCACATCTAGGGCAAAAGCAACTTCGAGCTTGGATAGATGTGTCTAAGTCTCGTGATGGACGTAAGGTGTTTTTGAAAAGGCAAGGCTTAGAAAGAGGGAGAAAGAATAATAGCTTCTAGCTTAGAGAGAGAATAGAATAGAAAGATGATTATTGATTGTTTAAAACGGAGAAAATTGTTCCTATTTATAAGGAAAAATGACCGAAAACGATTAGAAAAGAGTTAGACTTTTGAATTGGATTAAAATTCCTTTTGACGCGGCAAGATAAAAAGTATCGCGGAGCGATAGGATTATCGCGGCGCGATAAAAAAAACAGTTTTTTTTACGGATTTTGTTTTTATCATAACTTTTGATCCTGAAGTCCAAATAAGGCATATAATATGTCGTTAGAAAGATCTTGAAGTATACTTTCCAACCCAATTAGAATAAAATTAAAATATTTTGTAAAATAAAATATATGGGCGAAATATTGGAAGAGTGTCAGTTTTGGATAGAGTTTCGTATTTCTTTCATATCTTTTTCGTTATAGCTCAGAATTAATATTATAATATATCACTGGAAAGATAATTTCAAGAGATATCCAACCATTTAAGATTTGGATAAAAATTATGAGGCACAAAGATAATATCTGCTTGTCTTTGAACGCCTTTCATTTCCAATAGAATTAGGACTTTCAAAAAGTGTAGTTTTATTCAATTTCAAACTCTTTAATCTTATCTTTTCAAAAAAAGATAATTATGATCTTTTAGAAACTTATATAAGCTTCTAATTAATCCTAATTTTTTTAGGAATATACTTAATATTAATGGACCCTCCACATGATCATTGGGTCGCACATCAAACGCGTTTAGACTCAGTTAAGTATTTTGACCATAACTTCCTCGTTATAACTTAGAATTGGGCTTATAATATATCGTTGGAAAAGTCTTTTCAAGCCCCATCCAAATACACAATTATTGGACCCTGATTATGGACTATACTAAACTGTATTGGACGTTTTTCATAAATAGGATACGAAATGAATGATTTTCGAAAACAGAAATGAATTATTTTTATTAAAACATTTTGAAAAATAGAAGAATTCACAAGACTATTCACATTTCACCTTGCTCGATATTCAATGACGTGAAAGGTACTCATCACTGGGTTTGGTTTTGGGGAGACACTATTTGGTGTCTACAAATACCATCCACTTAGTATAGGATATCATCCAGCCAATAGAGGATATCATCTAGCCAATAGAGGATACCATCCCGCCAATTGAGAATATCAAAAATCCGCATTTTGTCAGTCCCGATTGACGAAACATTTCGTCAGTCTGGACTGACACAATACCTTCTCTACGAAAAATCCTATTTTAATATACTAGTATAGATATAGATTTATAACAAAGAAAATTTTATTTTTATCATCACATTTTGATTGATTCAATATATGTCCACTTAGTCAAAATCTTATTAACGATATCTTAGACTAGAGAATGTACCTCGCATTACATTATTATCCTTACAACTTTCGACTACTTCGTTCTATATTATTTGGAATGATTAAACATTTTTTAGTTACACTATATGTCAAATCATTCCAAATAATATGAAACGGAGGTTTATTGGTTCGATCAAAATCACAACCCAAATCATCAGCCCATATGCTATGATCACGAAAATACGAAATCCTTCTTAGCCCATTTTCATCTTCTATATGTGTAATTTTTCTTAGTCTTACCATGTCCAATTTTAACTAGACACACCATTTTGGACCTAATAAATACTTCGTAATAATTTTGCTACCAATATCCCGAAAAACTTGTCCTTTATCTTCCAAAACCCATAAAAAAGTTAATATGATGCTGTGTTTGTTGAACTAGTTGAAGTTCATTGAATAGCTTATTGTGTGTGGGGGAAGTCACTGATCCACTTCAACTCTCATTCCCCCTCTCTCTTTCTACCCTTTTTATTAGCGCGTGGTCAAACTCCTCTGCCTCTTTGCATTTCCAACTGATATAACATCTGTTTCAATGGAGAGATTGGTCATTTGGTATGTTTTACAGTTTAAAAAAAATGGAGGAATTATGCAATCAACAATTTGAGTTTTTGCACTAGTGTGAATATTAATTAATTGTACAACATATCAATCTCTCTATACACTCTGTATATTTCTTTCATTCATTATTAATTACAACATTTAACTTTTTACGTTATTCACACATATGTCTTTAACCGTATTTTACACTTTATATGTCAGAGGAAAAGTATAACGTGAGTTTTTTTTTAGATTCGTCTTTGTTCAAAATTACACTCCTTTGTATTTTGGGTGTTTTTGTCCCTCGGGAGAGTTACATCACCAAGACTGGTCCGGCGCAGTCTGTACCTGCAAAACACAGAGACTCCGGTTGGTTGGAGCTCCGCCTCCGACGATCAAGTTAAAACGCGTTGGAGAAAGTAAAAAAGTGCGAAAAAGTAAAGTGAGATCTTCTCGGATTCCGAAATCAGGTGTTTTCTTTGATATAAGAGAATGTTGGGTAGGTTATAATGAATGAATTGTAGATGCCCCAAAATGGGGAGAATCTCCCTATTTATAGAGGCATTGGTAAATGTGCCTCTGATTAGGTCACTCTAACCTATGATGGGCTACGCCGAATTACGACTTTTTCGGGATTTGGGCCATGAAGGCCACCTTTTCTCCTGAATTCTGGGAACGCCACGTGTCAAGCGGGGATAGGTCCAGTTTGGACTAATCATGGGGCTGACATGTGTCGCCATCTGGGTGGTCCACGTGGCTTAGGTAAAAATTACCCAAAACACTTTGGTTTTAAAAATTTTGTCCCATTTGGTATCAACATGGTTTTCAATACAGTATTGTATTTAAAATAGGAAAAATAGAAATAAATAATCCCACCTTTGCGTGGTATGACAATAACAATCTCATCTTTTGATTATTACGAGACAATCCCACCTTTGCATGTTATCTTCTTTTAACAGACCCTGACTTGTTAGTGACTGGTTTTTGTAGGTTATGTGCCACGTGTCAAAATTTAATAGGTTTATTTCATTCTTTTAATTAAAAAATAAGCAAAAAAAATAAAAAATAAAAAATTACAGCAAAGAACAAAATAAAATAAAAATAAAAAAGAAAAGAAAAAAGCCCAACCACCAACCCCCACCGTGAAACCCTAGCCCCTACCCCAACCACCACTAAAACCGGCTGGCCACCCTCCTTTACCTCCGAAAATGGCTGGCGGGAAACAAGGATGCGTTTATAGGGTGTTTAAGGGGGTTTTTCGGGGCTAGGGTGGGGATTTTCGTGGTGGTTAAGGGGGTTGGGATGGAGTTTTCGGCGGTTGGGTGGGATTCTCAGCGGGTTTTCGACGGTTGGATGGGGTTCTCGGCGAGGTTTCGACATCTAGGTGGGGTTTTCGGCGGGTTTTCAGGGTGGTGGCTTTGGTTGATTTGTGGTGGTTATGGTGGTTTCGGGGATTGATTTGGGTTAGGGGGTTGATTTGGGTTAGGGGGTGATTTTTGGTATTGGGGGGTACAAGCCGGCCATTTTCAAGGGTTTAGGGTGGTGGCCGGCCGGTTTATGGTGGGTTTAGGGTGTCACGGTGGCTGAGGGTGGTTGGTGGTGGTGGATTTTTTTCTTTTAAATTTTTTTTACCTGTTTTTGTTTTTGTTTTAAACTTATTTTTTATTTTGACCAATTATTGAGTGATGCATGGATTAAAAAAAAACATTTTAATCTGTTTAACAAGTTGTAGGTAAAAAAGTTTGTTAAAAGAAAATGACACTCAAAAGTGGGATTGCCTCGTAATAATCAAAAGGTGGGATTGTTATTATCAGACTACGCAAATGTGGAATTATTTATTTTCATTTTTCCATTAAAATATCTTAAGCTATGTATTATTTTAATAAAAATTGTGGAAAAAGTATATTTAGAAACTAAATATCAAGACAAATCTAATATAATAAAATCTCACGTAACTATATTTTGAAGTATAGAAAAACTACTTAATTACTAAATTCCTTCTCCAGTAGAATCTTTCAAGATTCCAAGTATGACAAACAAAAGAAAACGAATGGAGTACCTTTTTATAATTTTACTAAAGTGTAATTAAATATAATTTTGGTGTAAAATCGTAAATATACACTGACAAGCATGAGAATGTCCAACGTTACAATTTTAAAAATTGAAGGGCTTTATTTTCCTAAAACTCAACACAAAAACTAGAAGTAAAGTAATTGCACAACTTTGTATTTGAATGGTGCAAACAAAAATAGACAAACAACGATGCAAGTTCGAGTCACCGAATCAAGTTCTTCGGTGTCTAATCAAGTCGAGTGTATTTCAAGCTTGAGTCATGTTTAAATCATTACAAAAAAGTATCTCAAATTAGAATTATTTTTTAACACTGAGTTAATTGATCGGGTCTAGTCCGGATGAATCAGCTTTTAACACACTTAGTGTATAATCAAGTTGAGTGTATTTCAAGTTTAAATCATACTTAAATCATTACAAAAAAGTATCTCAAATCGAATTATTTTTAACAATATGTTAATTAATCTGACTTAATCAGAAGTTCAGAACGAGTCAGATTTTAACACCCCTAGTAACCAAATCAATGAAGTGCAACAAAATTAAATTTAAAAAAAGGTTGGATATCTGTCTATTACATTATGTATCGCACCCATCCATCCATCAAAACATGATGAATTCCCTCTCTCGTCCAGCCTAACAGTAACTACCCCTTTTCTTTCTTCATTCACTCTCTCTTCACACTTTCTTTCTGCTTTGCTTTCACAATCAATGCTCACCACCTTCCTCCACCTCTCTCTCTTTATTACCTCCCAACCTTCTCCTTCTTCTTCCTCTCTTATCTCCTCCATTTATTATTTATTTCTTAAACTGTTGAATTTCTCTGAATATTCACATTTTTTGACTCCTTTTACATCTTCTCAACTTTTCTGGGTGTTTGTTTTTCAAATGGTGGATCTCATGTGTCTTTTCTCCTATTTTTTATTTAATTATTTTTTATTTTTTCTCGGTTTTAGTGGTTTTTGTTTGACAATAAATCCCAACTTTATTCGTCTTTTTCTTACTTTTATTTTTTCATTTTTTGCGCCTTTTTTCTCTCTCTAACTTTTCAATTTTTCTTATCTTCAGTTTCCAATTTTGAATCTACCCTTCTTAGGGTTCTGAATATCCTGCACTATTTAACTGGTATGATATCTTATCAATTTCTTATTTATTATTATTATTTGCTTAATTTCTTTGCTATGAGTATATAATTATAATTTTTTGGACTAGGAGTTGAAGAACATTAGCAAGTTAGTTGATTTCCCTAGATTTATTGTAATTTGAACCAATTTTACTTGTCTAATTATTTATGGAATTATCCGTTGAATCTTTGCTGGCATTAGTACGGAATAGTATATAATTGTATTTTTGTTTAAATTTCCAACTTTTGGGGTTTTGGGTTTGCTTAAAATTAGGAATTTTGACTGCTACTTGTTGGCAAAAACAATTGGGGAAAATTTTATTCGTATCGAATTAGCGAATTGCATGAAGGACAAGATGATGAGGACACTCTGGTTGATATTCTAAATGCTTGGTCACATGGCTGAGTAATATAATACTGATACTGTTGTTTAATTAGTAGGGGAGATTTGTTTATATTTACTTGATTGTATGTGTCGTTATTGTTATATTGAATAAATTATTCGGGTTTTATTTTTTTAATGCTGGCATTGTGATCGATGTTTGTTTGGTTGGTATGGTCACCAGTGAACGTATCGTCCAATTGATCAACAAATTTTACTTAAGATTGAATAGTGAGAAGTCGTAGTTTTTCTATTAGTGTACATGGTTTGACGCGTGGTGTGTTGTTAGTTCCGTATTCGAGGATTTGGTAAAATGTGGGTACTCTTTATGTTGGAGTAATCTTGAACTTGAGTTTTTATGTTAATATACTTATTTGTGTTTAGATCCGTTGTAGGAGGAAATTAAAGGAGGATTCTTCCTTGGTTGGACTTGATCCAATGTGTTGGGTTTCTGGGGCTTGAGCAAATGGGTGGTTGTGTTTCAACTAGTAGTCAGAGCACTTGTAGTAGTGGGAGCAATGGAGAAGCAGTGTCATCATCTTCTTGCTTAGGGATGGGATTGTGTGGCCGGAAGAGGAATAAGAGAACTTTCTCTGACCATGTTGCCACACTGCAACATCTGTCATCAATACCTAATAGGATTTTTATGAATGGGAAGAGTCGTAGTTCATGTATATTCACTCAGCAGGGTCGCAAGGGGATAAACCAGGATGCCATGATAGTGTGGGAAGTGAGTATACTTTCAACTTTTTCTTTTTTCTCTTGTTATACACATGGAGCTTTATTCAATAGCTAACACTTGAATTATTTGTGTTGCAGGATTTCATGGCAGATGATGTGACATTTTGTGGTGTATTTGATGGGCATGGGCCTCATGGCCATCTTGTTGCTCGTAGAGTGAGGGATGCTTTGCCGTTAAAGTTGTTGTCATTTATAAACGCTTGCCAGACAAAGGAAGTTGGGCCAAGTGGTGCTTGTTGTAATGGCGATATTAAATCTGAGGGTGTAGAAGCTGAGAAAGATGGTTCAATTGAAGATAGTATTAGCTCAGTGTGGAGGGATGTTTTTCTTAAGTCATACAAGGCTATGGATAAAGAGTTGAGATCGCATCCTAATGTGGATTGCTTTTGCAGTGGTAGCACAGCTGTAACTATTGTGAAACAAGTGCGTCATTGTCTATAATCTTCTATTTTATTGATACTTTTGGATTTTATCCCCAAATTTAAATCTTTTTGAGGTTGCAGGGTTCAAATCTGTTCATGGGAAACATTGGTGATTCACGAGCAATCATGGGGTCTAAGGACAGCAATGATGCTTTGATAGCAGTCCAATTAACTGTTGATCTGAAGCCAGATTTACCGAGTAAGTGTGTATTAGTGTAAAATTCTGGTTTTGTCCTCCTGGAGCAAATCTAATTTGTTGTGAAAGCTTCATTGTAGGGGAAGCCGAAAGGATAAAACGGTGCAAGGGTAGGGTGTTTGCATTGCAAGATGAACCTGAAGTTCCTAGAGTTTGGTTGCCATTTGATGATGCTCCTGGGCTAGCAATGGCACGAGCATTTGGTGACTTCTGTCTAAAGGAATACGGGGTTATCTCTGTACCAGAATTTTCTCATGTAACTTTGACAGATAAAGATCAGTTCATCGTAATGGCCTCTGATGGGGTAAGTGTGGTTTTGTCTTGTTTCCTGGCATTCACAATACGACTAATGTACTACCTGTTAAATCACTTCAATGGCACTGATTTGATGAACTATTGTCTACTTTCTGTTGTCCCATCTTTAGAATAGATGTTGAGACTTGTTTTTGGAAATAGTAATTGGCATCTTGTCAATTTAAACAAATATTTGGGTGAATTTTAATGCGCTACTGATGGATTTTGAACTATAGTTGTGCTGGTCCTCAAGTTCATTCCTATTTATCTTTTATATTTAGTATACATCGTCACTTGCTCAATGAAATCAAGTTTATAATCTTATTGCCCTGACAGTGAGTATTGAGTAAGGGAATTCAGACTAAGGATCTAATTTGCAACTCTGAACTGAGTTTATGAAAATTTGTGGAAAATGGTTTCGATCTAGCAGTTGCAGGTTGGGATCTCTTTTTAGAAAGCAAGATTCTCACTACGTTCATTCCAAACTTAGGTTTGTTGAAAGTCATGAATATGCCTTCTATTTTGTAAAGTTCATCACAAATCATATTTTTCTAAGCTTAATCCTTCCTTGGTTGGTCTGAAGTTTTCTTTAGAGCTATCTTGAAATCACTTTGGAGAGCCATTCCAAGCCTTGGACGGATATTTTAAGGGATAACTTATTTCAATTCATTCTGTCTACAGTAAACTAGGAAAGTTTGATCTGTTTTGCTCCTTTTAATGTGTAATCACAATATAATGCACTTTTTTACATAGATGAAATTACTAAAAATAGGTTTAATATCGTAGATTGGTTTGGTTTCCAATCTGCTTTTGTGCAATTCTCTTGTAACTTGTAACTAATAGAAGACTGTACAACTTGGATATGATTGGAACGAAGATGGGATTGATGATTATTTAGTTTCTCAGAAAGTGATCAAACCTACATTTTGTGGTTGCATGCCCTTGCTGTGCTGTACCAAGTTGGTGGCATTTGTATAATTTAAGACTGTTTTGTCATGGAAATAAGCCCAATCTTCCTAAAAATTTGATATGATTGAATCAAAGCCAAATTCCCAAGATCCAAAATATTAATAAATGGGGACTGGTGATGTGTTGTATGTTTGCCTTTTGGCTCTACTGTGATACAATGAAAATGTGGATGGAAGTGGTGGTCTATTTCATCCTGCGGAGACCAGATTAACACATATTATGCTGATTGTGTAAGCTTGTAGTTTAAGAGTAGTGCTGAATGTGTACTTTGTGGATTATGAGGTTGAGTATCAGCCTTGGTTTTGGAAGCCCCACAAAGACCGGTGCATTTATATAGCTGTTCTCTGTCTTCTTTTGTTTTTGTTGTTTTTTTTCCTCTCTTATACGAGTGTATCACTTAGACAGTTAGACTACCTTGTTTGTGGGTATTTCTATACTTGATGCTGGTCCCTTCATATATAGCAAGTTGAAGAACTGATTGGTTGTAGTCCTTGTAAGTTAGCCATATGGTGGTACATGGTTCAACTGTTCAAGACCCAACTCCTTTTCAAACACGAGCACAATTATATTTTTGTGAGCTTGGAGTCCTAGAGAAGTGTGCTACGACCCTTTTTCTTTTCTTCTAAGGTTTAGTATTGGCCATTGGGTTTGTAATTTCTTAAAATACAGATGCTTTCAGATAGCTGTTTTCTCACTTATCTTCACCTATATGATGTAGCTCAAAATAACTTTTTTACATTGTTATTTCCATTTCAATTGTTGAAGCTGATCCCATTGTTGTTTCAATTGTTATCAATTATTACTCTTGTTGGAAAGTCTTCTAGTGGTACATGCTTTAAATCGTAATTCTTTTTCTTGCATGAGCACAAATTTGCTAGAAATATTCTACTTTAGCATCATACGCAACAATTTTGGGAGGTAAACAGGAAAAGGGGGCTTGGGCCTTTGGTGTGCAAATATTTGGCATGATCACCTTTGGTATAAGTGGATAAAATAAGCTTTGGTTTTTCATCGAAGTAGACTCGTATTAAAGTTGTTGATTGCTCAGCCCTTTCATTAACTGTACCCACTTGGTAATTACTTCCTTCCAACTTGAATGAGGACAGTTTTTTTTCTTCTAACCAAACACTGGCACAGTTGACCTACATACAGTGAAATTGTATGATACCTAAGATTTCTTACCCGTATGTAATCCTATATTTTACTGTTGCTCGAGGCAATGGGGAACTTCATTTAAAGAAGAGAGTTTTTGTAGTTTTTGACATGTATTCAACTCTTGTTTGATTGCCAGATATAAATTCTGTTGTTTCTTTGTATCTAGTTGTCTGGAAGAAGAGATAAGTGATGTTTATCTGATCTTTTTGGGAAAAATACATACGGGTAACTTGCTTGCAACATGCCATGACATGTTTTGGTCTCCTGAAAATAGGTTTACTTATATCGTTTCTTCTGTCTTTTTTTTTCCAGGTTTGGGATGTATTGAGTAATGAGGAAGTGGTAGAAATAGTATCCACAGCTCCCTCCAGAGCATCAGCAGCACGTGTACTGGTTGAAGCCGCTGCTCGTGAATGGAAACTCAAATACCCCACCTCAAAGATGGATGACTGTGCTGTTGTTTGTTTATTTTTGGATGGTAAAATGGATACAGAATCAGATTATGATGAACAAGGCTTTTCTTCTGTGACAATCCAAAGCATCCATTCTGGTGCAGCAATGGAATCTGATGATGGTCAGAATTCTGAACCATCTTTCCAAAGAAACATGACTGTCAGATCATCAGAAGAGAATGATTCTTTCCGAAGATTGCCTGTTGATGTAGTACCTACTGTGGGATCTGTTTTAAATGAAGATCAGAATTGGTCTGGTTTGGAAGGGGTAACTCGTGTCAATTCTCTTGTTCAGCTTCCTAGATTTTCAGAAGAAAAGCCTAATTCATGATTCATATTAATTATTAAAATTATGGCATAGAGTCTGGTTTCTACATGATTCTGGGCTGATTACTGGAGAAAGTTACATGCTTTAGAAGGTTTGTGCTGGTTCCTGTTTTGCTGTGAAATAGTTGTGTTGTACACCAAATGAAATGTAAAGGACATGAGTAGATATATGGCTAACATTCATCCTTCTCATTTCCGGTGAAATGTATCAATCTTTTTGCAGCCATCTTAATGTTATAGTGTCAGCTAGTCTGCTGTCCTTTTGGGTCTTGTTTTCGGTATAAAGCTCATGTACAGATGACCTTGTTTGTTTTGCATATGTTTTCCAGTTAGAAGACCTTATTTGTTTTGCTCATGTACAGGCTTAACTTTGTCTTAACTGCTCTTCAATCTTCACTGGTTCCTTGATCAAATATTTCAGCTGTCCAAAAATTTGAACAGAGCACCAAGAAATTTTTTGTTAGTTGTTATGCTGGTTGCCTTGATCGGTCTCTTTAAGATCTATTTGTCGTGTTCACAGATAAAACTTTTTCATTCAAATCAACCAGAATCTCACACGGTTGTATAACTAAGAGTATTTGACAAATTACTAGCAAGGATATTTTTTTTTTCTGCATACAAAGTTGACAAATTTCATATATCAACTAAATCAATTACAGTACAACAGATCCATAAATTACAATCAATTACAATGTTGAAGAGCCTTGTACAAATTCTTAAGAGCCTGATCATATGAAATAAACCCCATAAACCAAAACTCATGTCCATCTTTAGTCAAGATCTCAATATACTTCTCAGCCGGCTTATTCGGATTCGATGACGGGTTCACAGCCAACACCTGATCCAACATCACCATCACCTTGTAATAAACCCACTGACCCGGCCTGCCAACTGGTCCACTCCAAACCTGCGAATCACTCCGAAACCCTATTCGCTTATTCGATATATAAAGTGTACCCATCACCGGCCCGGTAGTGGTGGACAGATAACAAGCGTAAGTCTTCTTAAGCTTCTCACCATTGACACCCCCAAATTCTCGCTGGAAAACATTGTGGCAACCGCCATCGGCGATGACACGACCTGCATGCTCGATCCGTGTCATGGCAACATCGACTAACCCGGGTCCGGTTCTGAGGTGGTTGTAGAGGTTACCAGCGAAGGTTTCAGCTTTTTTGGTGGCGGTTTCGAGTTTACGTCCAAGATTGTTAAACGTGTCGGAAGATGATGATGGCGGTGGTGCGGGGGAAGCGTGGAGGTAGGGGTTACCGGGGACGGTCATGGTAGTGGTGTTGTTCATGATTGTTTGAAAGAGTTGATCGTTGACGTTGAACGTTTAAACAAGGCTTGAATTAGTGGAGTAAGAATCAAGAATGTTGTGTGCTATATAAATGGGAAAAAGATGTGTGGAATCGTGTACTTGAATAGGTGGACCAGAAGGGGCTCACTTTCATGTTGCTATTTGAAAGTTATGAGTGCATTTTACCGTTGCTATTTATCACTTGTGACTTTGTGCATTGTGAGTTGTGATTCGTGAAGTATCTAGATCATTAACATCAATTTCATAGTGAGTCATTAAGAGGCTAATAGACCAAGTTATAGGAAGTTTTGCTAAATTGGTGTTTTAAATAAAAAGTTCTTAAAATTACGTTGAATTGTGTTAAAGGACCATCTCAACCAAAAGCTTAAGCTGATGGTTGAGGCCCAGGAATATGTTTTATATTCTATCACTCCCCCTCACATGAAAGGCCCTTTGGGCTTGAAATGTGGATGCAACACAAGCCCACCCAAACCTGGTGTGAATTAATTCCACTTTAAAGGAGGGGTGGATGAGATTCGAATCCGTGACCTTTGTGTCACGTTGGCTCTTGATATCATGTTAGAGGACCAACTCAACCAAAAGCTTAAGCTGATGGTTGAGGCCCAGGAATATGTTTTATATTCTATGAATTTGTTCTTTGCCTTGGGAGGACTTCTTCACAAAAAAAAAAAAAAAAAAAAAAAAAAAAAAAAAAAAAAAAAAAATTATGAATTTGTTCTCTTCACTTGAATGGAGGTGCTATAGATATAGTCTAGTATTGTCTGATATGATTTGAATTGTTCTAGTTTGGCCTAGTCGATTTAATGGTATTAATTTGGCTAAACATTGACTTTTTATTTATTTTTTATTTAGTTATAATTTTAATGTAGCTTCTAAGTGTATATATATATATATATATATATATATATATATATATATATATATATATATATATATATATATATATCAAATTGAATCTTAGTAGAATTGTCTTTTCGTGTACTTTTCAAATTTGTACTCCCTCCGTGTTTTAATAAGTGTTACACTTTGACTGGCACATAGTTTTTGTTTCGGGGTTTTTTGTGATTCCCTTGGCAGATACTGCCTGGAGCGCTTCACCAGGCGACTGGACTTCGTCACTATGAGGGATGAATGGAAGGCTGTTGGGTTGCTGGTCTCTCCCTTTGTCGAGACTCCTGGTCAAAGTGAGTCGGAGGACTAGGACGGGGAGGAAGAGGAAGAGGTGGCCGATGGTGATGAGCCGTCCAAGGAGGAGGAGCCGGCCAAAAGGGATGCGGCCACTGAGCAGTTGGCCGATGGCAAAGATGGTACTGAGGCGGCTTCCTAAAGAGCTCTTCCCTTCCGCAGCTATTTTTCAAGCTTCATGTCTTTTATGTTTGTCTCTGTTTTTGCTGAACAATTTTTATTTTTGCCGCCTGTTTGAGCGGTCTTTGTAAGATATTTAATTTCGCCGCCTGTTTGAGCGGTTTTAATTGATGCATTTTTTTGCTTTTCATACTTAGCATTTTCAGCAACTTTCAAACCTTATTCATGCTTGTTCGTACGAATACTAGGGGTATGCCCCTTTATTCGACGTTCGTGTAGTCCATATTCCAAGAGGTTTGATTAATTTAGTAGACTTCATGCCTTTAAGGGTATGGCGGCTAGTAAGTTAATCAAATCATAATAATGATTGCCCTTGGACTAGGTGAATGCCGAATCAAAACTAGATATACGACCGTACGTTTACTTGGCTTTGATTGAGTTGTCCGTTGAAGCTATTGCTCGGACGAACTCAAGAAATTTCAAGTATTCTCTCAACTTGGAAAATTCCGTTTGTTGGGTTCGTATGCCTAGGGATGTCCTTGCCCTATTTGGGTAGCAAATACCTTAAGAAATTCCCATTCTTCTTCCCTTCGACCTTTTTGAGGCCGAATGGTAAGATTAGCTCTTTAGGCTATTTGGCCAAACGGCTGGAATAGAGATGCCCTTGCCAAACTTTGTAGTCGACACTTTTAGGGACTTTCCTAATGATGATCCGTCCGTCCAGTATAGGGCCAGATGGATTCATTGTCCGTTTGGACTCCATGGCCAAATAGTTTAGCTAGGGGATGCCCCTGCTTGACATTCTACTCGAGGTCTCTCGTGCCCCCTTTTTGGATAAGGTACTTGACAGGATTAAGTCGTATCACCTAGTCAAAAATAATTCCTAAGTCCTCTAACTATGCAGATAGGGAAGAAGGGTCGAACCACAGGGAAACGAGTCAATTTACTCCTAATTAAATTAAATAATCTAAATTATTAAGTAACCAAATAGTTGTTATTAAGGGAAACTAAACTACAAGAATTAAGATTAGGGAGAATCAATGAATAAAATACCTAGGGCATAGGTTCACCAATAAATAATACTCCACGGTAAAACATAACAATCAATCATCAATGCATCAATTAATCAGATCATAAAGGGCTTTCGCTACGTATTACAATCACAGAGTTAACCTACCGGTATTAAATCACATCTCTCGAATCTTGACTTAACCATTTATAAATTAATCTGCCTATTGAAACTAAGCCTAAACATCAATTCTCATCTCTCGAATCTCGAATCAATATTGCTTAACTCATACAATTAAACCAGGCCTAATCTAATTGCATAGCATTAAAACAATCAATAGGAATTTAATCAAGCATTGACAATCAACAACAATAAATTACCCCTTCATATTATTTATGGATCCCCACAACCCTAGAATAAAAATCTACTCACACATAATTAAATCTAAACTAATCAAAGCAATTAAGCAAAACATGATGAACAAAACAAATAAATTATTGAAATAAAAAGGGAAGAAATTGTTACCAAAGTTAACGAAAATAATGAATTGAATTAAATCAAGAGTTGTAGAGAGAGAGAGAAACAAGAGAGAAAGTAATACTAAGAGTTTAATTAAGGGGGGAGAGAGAAAAGTTAAAGAGAGAAAGAGAGTGAGAAATCGTCCTCAACTCGCTTAACAAAAACGTACTTATACTAAGCTAGAAAATCCTAAGCTAAAACAAAGTAAACCGATACTTAATCTTCCTCCAGAAACACGCGCCCGATCGGGCGAGGCACCGCCTGATCGGGCCCACCTTTTTCATCAGGGACGCTTCTCTCGCGCCCGGTCGGGCGTGAGATAGGGTGAAGCATGCCCTTTTTCCTCTTCCGTCCCGCTCGGTCGGGCGCGCCTTCGGGCGAGGCCCTATCCGGACGGGCGAATGCCTTGGGCTTCAAATGGACTAATGATTGGGCCGTGATACGTAATCCAATCCAAATTTCCTCTGCGGGGCTTGAATACTCAGCCTATAGCCTCGTCTTCTCATATGTCGAGCCCTTAATCACCGGTTTGATGACTCCAATCGGCCTTGGGCTACAAGAGATGGTCGTAGTCCTCTAATGCTCATAGATGCTCCAAATAATCTTGGGAAAATGCTCCAAAGGTGCAACTTCCTACAAAATGCTACCAAAACTACGAAAACACTAGAAATTACACATTAGCAATAAAAGTGGATTTAAAGAGCCAAAAATACTCCTAAATATGACCAAAGGACGGGGGTAAATCACTATATAAAATAGACATATCAAACTCCCCCAAGCCAAACCTTTGCTTTTCCCAAAGAAAAGAGCTCATCAATGAACAAATAAAACATACTTCACCCCAAATCGATAAAAAACAAGTATAACCAATTCAAGGCAAATCCAACAAGTATGCATCAAAACCAACCAATCAAATCCATCCAATCACTCATCCTCCCTAACAATTGTCAAATAGATCAAACCACAAGAGCATATAAAATTCAAGACTAGTGCCCACATACTCAACTCTCATTTATGTGGCGGATATAAAATGTATCCGATCACTCTCCATCCCAACCCCTTTATGTGAAGAATGCCCTCCCAACTCACAACACTCTTGTGTTTAAAAGACATGCGCTCAACCTAAATAGTCGACTCGAAATATGTCAAATCATCCTTTGCATTGATTAACAACTAATTTCACATTCACACAACTCTATGCACAAAGGCCGGAAGGTCTTTAAAGCTTGTAATGTAAGGCTAGGGTAGAGGGTAGGATACATTTGGGAAAATGTGAGAGAAAAGCAATGCTTAAGGGGAGTCAAAACCTAATATAACCAAGGTCAAAAATAAATAATGACCAATCACCTCCAACATAACTCAACTCCACCAAAAATTCACCAAACAATAATCCAATCTTAACAAACGTTCCCAACACTTACAATTTCACTCATAAAAATATAATAATGTAACACTTGAGTGAATAAACAAACTTTAAACTATCAAACTTGATCTTTTTCTTCATTAAAACACATCATTTTTTTTTCTTTTGATCAACCTTTACTTAGAACATTTGAATATTAAACGCTTTTTTTTTTTTTTTTTTTTTTTTTTTTTTTCTACTATCATGCTTTATTTTTTTCACAAGGAATTCAACTTTCATAATGATGGAGGGTGGATTCTAGGTCATTGGAAACTAAAATTCCTCCAATAAAACTAAATTTATAACCAAACCTACACCTAGTAATAGGGCAAGTTCGATCGAACCACTAGGAATGGGGGGAAATTTGCTACGGCCAATGTCAAGCTACTTCAAAAGGTAAGATGGTGGTGTAGGTAATCTAATTCAACTAATCAAACCAAGTAAATCAATATATCAAGACACTAGGGATTTAGGATCCACATGAACTTGCAATGGACACACACTAATCGGGTTGGAGATTGATTAATTCGAGTATTGCGAGGGAAGATAGACAATGCAATCAAAAGGGCTCAACAAGCTATCTCCTAGAGGTCTAGCTAGAGCCAACTACGAAAGATTCTAACTAGGAACGTCACTAACCAAGCTCAATCGACAAATGCGAGCTACAAATCAATGGCCCGTATCAATGTAGGCACACAATGCAATCTAGTATGCCGATTAAAGTTAGCAACTCTTTAACTACACACATGCACAAAATCAGTCAACCAATTTAATCACAATGCTAAATCAATCAAAAACCCCAATTAGCTATGATCCATCACTCAAACATGCTTCATCGCATCCCTAGCAAGTAAACTACTCACTATCCATGGAAGAAATCAAAATCAAAACTAAGAAAATCAACAAATTCATCATCATCATTTCAATTAAACAAATTCAATCAACTAATCAATAAACTTGAACAATCAACAAAACAATTGAAATCAAAAGCTAAAGATTGCATTAAAGTAAAAGAAATCCTTACAAACTTTGATGAAACCGAAGGAAATGTGCTTAGAATCAATCATCAACCAAAATTCTTCTCTAATGAATTCCTTAATCCATTCTCTCTCTAAAAATAGAAGAAAAATCTATATATAGTAAATCTAACAAAGCGAAGTTGGTTAGATCGTCCAAAATAGACCCGTACAGGCTCGACCTTCTTCAAGAAGATGCGCGGCTGCGCAAAAGAGGGTACGGAACAGGGGGAGCAACAGGTGCGACCGCGCCATAGCACCACACACCCGCGCCATTACACTGCGCGGCCGCGCCATTGTCGCGCGCGCCGCACCTGGGAGCAGGGAAGCTCTCTTCCCCTTCAACTTGACGGTCCTCGTGCGCTCCACTTAGTGTGCTTGATGAACACGGAGCATAGCAGATTCTAAACACCTTGACGGTGGGTTCAACACCAAAATTAATTCCCCCACGGCTTGAATGCACGGCCTAAGGAAACTTGGAACTTGCACATCTCCATATTTGGGTTACCAATGGAAGACACTAAGCATCCCAATCAATGCAAAACCCGGGAAGAAACCTCGGGAATCCTTGGACAACGATCTTAACCGTAAAATAAAAGAAAACAAAAAAATAAAAGGGAAAAAGACAAAATAAACCAAAAAATACACGAAAATAGAAAATCAACTAAGGAAAGTGCAAACTAAAGAAATAAAGAGCAAAACTAAGGAAAAAGGAATGAAAAGAGCTATAAAAGCAATCTAAAATCACCTTAAAAGAGAACAAATGAGTGCCATAAATGACACTCATCAAATTCCCCCAAGCTAAAATTTTGCTTGTCCTCGAGCAAAACCAAGCAAGCAAGAAAGAGATGAAAGACTTAATCAAAGGGGAAAAAGAAAGACATGAGATGAGAATGTACACTAAGACTCACTATCATAGGAATCACGATTGTTTTTAGCTACAACAAGCCCTTTAAACCCCAAAGTCACCTATGAGGACGAGTGAGGTCTCGTAAAAGTTTCCTAAATGCTTAACCCATAACTCTCAACAAACAAACATGAGGCAAATCACAAAAGTAAAAGAAATTAAAAGAAAAGTAAAATCAAAACCTTTACGAATTGGACTTTACAAAATGACTACACTTCAAATGAATAAACAACTTTATTAAGCAAATAGGGTATGCACGTTCCAAGATATCCGAGGTTGATTGAAACATAGAATATGCTAAGCATAGAGAACTAGTAATCACAATCCACCTTCATCCCATTCAATCTTATCGTGTTCTCCCTACTAGCTCAAATCTCCCTCTAGTGAGCATCTCAAATCTCCCTCTAGTGAGCATCTCAATAGTTCCTCGAAGGAACCGGAAAAGAACATTTTTTAGGCTACTCGACGTCTTGACTACGCATTCCCTCTCCATAGGCTATAACTCATAATTCCTTCCCCCGATATGTGACTCAACCTCTAGGTCAAAAGGACTTTCAAAGGTTGTAACATAAGGGCAAAAAGGGTGAGGGTAGGCTTAAAATTTAGAATTTGGTGGTATTCCTAATTAGTGAAGCAAAAGGGTGATCAAACCTTCTCCTCATAACTAAGTAATCACCAAACAAAAACAAACTAACACCCCCAAGCTTATTCAAAGCTATACTCACAATCATATATAGAAAAGGCGTAAACGCTTCTCCCCCAAGCTTAAATGAAGCATTGTCCTCAATGCTTAAAAGGGAGAAAATATTCACATCAAAATATTTTTTGCATTTTCTCATTTTTTACTTTTATATTTTTTGCATTTTTCAAAGTCATAACAATTGTCCTCGCCTTTTTTAACTATGGACGGCTTTTTCAACTTTGTACTTGAATGTCCTTGCCTTTTTTAACTTTGGACGGCTTTTCCATTTATTCACTTGCCATTATTCACAAAATATACAAAATATAAGCTTGCTTACAAATAAGAACCAATACCCAAACTCATATACCACAATCTCCAATAACATGATCATTTGCTTCACAAAAACCAAAAATGGAACAAAAATGAAACAAAAGGCACAAGATTCTAAAGATGTGGCTTGAAAAGAAGGGAAAAAAAAGGCTCAAATGGTTATCAAGAAGGTAAATGTAAACCCAAAAACCAAAAATAATGAAGACTTTCCTAGAAAAGAAAAATTACCACCCCGAAAAGATGTCTTTGTCCTCCCTAGATGGTTCGGTCTCGGTCTTGAGAACTATGAGTAAAGATTCTAGATTAGATCCGCAATAGTCAAGGATCCATGCCGCTCATGCAAGTAAGTGTAGAAGGCTTGAAAAATTGTAAATCTCACATGGATGTAGCAAAAACTCACTATTGGCGTCAAATCGACTATAGGAAGCAACTACCAAACATGCCACAAACAAGTAGAATCGGGTTTCATGATCTCCCTAGTTCTTAGACATGCTACCTTAGCATACGCCATCCTAGAATCAACCACGCATATTCTCAAACCGTGTATACCACTACCAATTAGGAAGATGTTCATTCAAAAGCAAAAGTCCGTTGGTATATAGTCCAATTCACAAGAAAGATAACAAAAAGAAAAATAAAGCCTCAAAAACTTTATACAAACCAAAAGCATAAAGAAAGAGAAGAAAAGAAAAGAAAAGAAAAGAAAGAAAAGTAAAGAAAAATAAAGAAAAGAGGAAAACAAAGATAAAGGAAGAGTAGGAAAATAAAGAAAGGAACAAAGATGCAAGTATAACACGTAATTCCCAATCGTCATACAAGTGATCAATTGGCAACATCGCCAATGATTCCAAACACTCTAAGGTGTTACAAGCATACATCCTCGAACCGTTCAACTTCTCCTAAAACTAATCCTAATCTATGCATCCAAGAAAAGTAAAGAAATAAAAGAAAGAAAATAAGAAAGATCTCACCGGGCTTCCAAGCAATGCGAAAAAAAAATAAGGTGAAAGATCAACCACCTTCATTAAGATCTAAGAAACAATAGCATCATCATATCATTAAAGTCAAGAGAGAAGAAAAATAGAAAATAGAGCTATAAACAAAGAAAACGGTTAGTAACTTCAAAACAAAATAAAAGAAAGCGAAACTAAATAAAAAGAAACTACAAAGCAAAAAATCAAGGTAAACTACCAAAAAGTAAGAATAAGCAAAGAAAACTAAAGGAACTATACACTAAACTAGCAACTAATCACTTAAACTACAAGATTTGGATTTAAGGTATTTGGATTCAAGGGTTTTGGATAAAAGGGCTTTGGATTCATGGGAGCAAACAATATGCATCATCATCATAGAAATCATCACAACAACAACATTATCAAGAGAGAAAGAAAAGACATGGAAGGGATTTGAGATTGAAAATGGAAGAAAGTAGTATGATTATTGTTGTAAAGGATGAATTTATAGAAGGAAAATGTTGATTTTTAATGGATTTTCAATGAATTGATGATGAAATATGTGAGAAATATAGGTAGGGTTTCGGTTCTTTAGAGTGAGAATGAGGGTCGTGCGTGCAAGAATGAGGTTGAGGGGAAATGAGGGAAAGAAAGAAGAAAGAAAGGAAATAGAAGCTCGCCGCTGCCCAGGTGCGCGGCCACGCGACCTGGCTACGCGTTCGCGCCCGTGTCTCGCGCGACTGCGCCTCTGCCTGGCGCGCCCGCGCCACTGCGGCTTCCTTTCTTGAAATTGTTGCTTGGTTCTTCGAAAAGAAGAAGGCAACTCTGCCCTGCTGGTGCGTGCGCGCACATACACTACTAGGGGGGGGGGGGGCTTGCTCCCTCTTGTGCTTACTCTCGTGCTCGCGCTCTCATCGACGCTCACGAGCGTCTTGATCAAGTGATACCCACGAGGGGGGCAGACCAAAAATCACCAAAAATCACATAATTTTTTTTTTTCTAAAATCACTTGTTCATGATTAAAATTCACGAGAACGCAAGCACGAGAGCGCACTTGCACATCAATTTCTCCTTTACCTTAATTCAACTCAAACCTCTTGAAACCTTCAATATTCACCAAAATTGTCGGAAATCTTAATCAACTCAATCTCGAGGTATCTTACCCTTTCACCTCAAAATTCGATAAAATCGAACATATTCTCATCAAAAACACGAAACACCTTTCCATTGCTCATGCTCGCTTGAAATAATCCAATTCCCATGAATTTAACCTATCAATCCAAATAGAATACAAGTGAAAGAAAGGAAAACAAAAGAAAGAAAATTAAGAAAAATAGAAATAAAAAGAAAAGGGTTAGAAAAACCGGGTTGCCTCCCGGGAAGCGCTTGCTTAAGGTCCTTAGCTCGACCCTTCTTCCAAATCATGGAGGGTCAAAGAACACCACCTTGTCCAAAGTGGTGGAGAGGGTAAAATCATTGCAAAGCTTGGGAAAAATCACATCATGAGCCATGTCATCTTGAATCATAGAAACCGGATCAAACCTTTTAGGCTTCAACTTCCTTTTATATTTCTTGGAAAATCTCTTTTTCTTCCTTGATTTCTTCTTCCTTGGAGCTTTGAGATCCACACGTTCACCACTTGAAGAACTATTTTCGTCATCCTTTATAGAAAGCTCAAACCAAGAAGGCATTTCAAACTCATTCTCAAGCTTTGAGGGGTCCTTGTCTTCTTCACTAACAACCTTGCTTTCAATACTTTTAGGAACATCATCACAAGCTACAAGCATATCATTAGTAGAAGACTCAAACATGGAATCATTAACATTCGAAGGCAATGAATTTATGCACATAATTCCTTGCACATATGATAGAGACTCATGCATCGACTTGAGCTTAAAACTTTCCTTATCATTACCAACACACAAAGTAATCATACCACCTTTCACATCTATCAAAGCACCCGAAGTTTCTAAGAATGGCCTCCCTAGAATGCTAGGAATGTTGTCATCTTCCGCAATCTCTAGCACAATGAAGTCAACGGGGATAGTGAACTCTCCTATCTTGAGGGGGACATCCTCAACTCTACCCTTTGGGAACTTAATAGAACGGTCGGCTAATTGAAAGGTCATGTTGGTTGGAAGGAGCTCACCTAACTTAAGTTTCTTGAAGATGGAATAAGGCATGATGCTAACACTATCACCAAGATCACAAGGGCATTTTGGAACAATTTACCATTAATATTGCAAGGGATGGAGAAATTCTCGGGGTCTTTCAACTTTTGGGGTAAGTCACTATGGATAAGGGCACTACAACATTCCCCCAAACTCACCGGTTCAACCACATTGCAATCTCTCTTACCGCTCAAGATTTCCTTAAGAAATTTAGAATAGTTTGGCATTTGTTCCAAAACATCGGTGAAAGGAATAGAAGATGAATTTTCCTAAGCATCTCGATAAATTTCCCAAATTGTTCATCCAATTTGTGCCTATTGAACTTTTGGGGGTAGGGAAGTTTCGGTTTGAAAACCTCATCTTGCTTCCTCTCTTTCTCCTTTGTCTCCTCATTAGAACTCTTACTCATCTTGCTAGACTCATCATGCTTATTCCCCTCGCTCGAATCACTCTCCTTTTCACCCTCCTTACTCTTCTTAGAAGCACTTTCATCAAGGACCTTACCACTTCAGTGGTGATAGAATAGACCAGTTCCTTAGGATCAATCCCTTGTGAGGGTAAAGGAGAGGGGCTAGCATGCTCTATCAAAATATTGGCCAATCAAGAAATTTGGTTCTCTAACATCTTACTATGAGTCATCATGTCATTAAACCTTTTGTCACTAGACGATATGTGAGCATTCAACACCTTGATTTGATTTTCCATGACATTCTCTAAACTACTCATAGAATAAGATAGTTGAACATAGGAATTATCACCTTGGCCTTGGGTCTTTGGAGTAAATCCGGGTGGGGGACCTCTTTGAGCATTGTTTTGAAAATTTCCCCCACTTTGGATACTCAAATTACCCCTACCTTGATTTTGGCCATAACTTTGATTATGGTTACCATAACCTTGGTTATGATTCCCATATCCTTGGCCGTGATTTTGACCACTATAACCTTGGTTGTTATAGTTACCACAGAAACCTTGGTTTCCTTGGTTCCTATAACCACTCCCTTGATTATAGTTGTCAAAATTTCCTTGGTGATGATAGTTCCTATTCCCATCATAGTCATCACATCCATCATAAGAAGCATTAGGGCAAATACAAGCGTCATGATCATTCAATCCACATAAATCACAAACCTAACATTCACTAATCATGCAACAAGAAGAGGTAAGAGAGTTAGGGTAAGGAGGTGTACCTCTCCCCTTAATTTGGGAGGGAAGAATTGGTGCTTGTGAAGAAGCATTCTCAAGCTTAGTCTTGATAGAAGTCACCTCTTTCCCTAGGTCCAAAATTTGTGTGGATAATTTATTGATGGCACTAAGTTGATCAACCGAGCTACTCTTGCTTGTTGACTCTTTCTCACCCTCTTTCCAATTCATGTAATGCCTTACTACATCGTCTATCACGTCCACAACTTCTTCCTCCGTCTTGTTCATGATTGGGCCTCCGGCATCAAGGCTGGACTTCCCTTAAGGAATCAAACCACAATTAAAGATTTAAATGATTTGGTAAGTCGGAATTCCATGGTGAGGACATTCTCTTTGATACTCTTTGTACCTCTCCTATGCTTCATAGAGGCTTTCACTAGTCCTTTGCTTAAAACTTTGAATCAAAACTCTAGCCTCCGCCGTTTTCTTTTGAGGAAAGAAACGGGATAGAAATTCCTTGGTCACTTCGTCCCATGTCCTTAGAGAATTCGGCTTGACCTCCTTATCTAGCCATTCCAAGGCACGCCCTATGAGGGAAAAGGGAAAAAGCTTGAGGCGGATGAATTCTTGGGAAATTCCATTCACTTTGATAGTGTTGCAATACTTTTCGAACTCCTTGAGATGATTTAGTGGGCTTTCATGCTTGGCCCCACTAAATTATCGCCTCTCTATCAAAGTGATCATTGCTGGCCTTATTTCAAAGTCACTCTCTGGAGTTGTTGATGGAGTAATACCGCTCTCATACCTATTTGCACCGAGAGTTCCCAACTCCTTCAAAGCAACCCTTGGAACTTCTCCCATGTTCACTTGCACACAATCTCAAAGGAAAAAATTAGTAGCACGGCCACAAGTGCAGCCTAAAAGAGAAAAATCTTTTTGTATTTTGAGATAAAATGAAATAAACTCAACAACAATAGCAAACAACTACACCGTTCCCCGGCAACGGTGCCATTTTGATGGAGGGTGGATTCTAGGTCGTTGGAAACTAAAATTCCTCCAATCAAACTAAATTTATAACCAAACCTACACCTAGTAATAGGGCAAGTTCGATCGAACCACTAGGAATGGGGGGAAATTTGCTACGGCCAATGTCAAGCTACTTCAAAAGGTAAGATGGTGGTGTAGGTAATCTAATTCAACTAATCAAACCAAGTAAATCAATATATCAAGACACTAGGGATTTAGGATCCACATGTACTTGCAATGGACACACACTAATCGGGTTGGAGATAAATTAATTCGAGAATTGCGAGGGAAGATAGACAATGCAATCAAAAAATCTCAACAAGCTATCTCCTAGAGGTCTAGCTAGCGCCAACTACGAAAGACTCTAACTAGGAACGTCACTAACCAAGATCAATCGACAAATGCGAGCTACAAATCAATGGTCCGTATCAATGTAGGCACACAATGCAATCTAGTATGACAATTAAAGTTAGCTACTCTTTAACTAATCACACACATGCACAAAATCAATCAACCAATTTAATCACAATGCTAAATCAATTAAAAACCCCCAATTAGCTATGATCCATCACTCAAACATGCTTCACCGCATCCCTAGCAAGTAAAATACTCACTATCCATGGAAGAAATCGAAATCAAAACTAAGTAAATCAACAAATTCATCATCATCATCATCATTTCAATCAAATAAATTCAATCAACTAATCAATAAACTTGAACAATCAACAAAACAATTGAAATCAAAAGCTAAAGATTGCATTAAAGTAAAAGAAATCCTTACAAACTTTGATGAAATCAAAGGAAATGTGGTTAGAATCAATCATCAATCATCAACCATGAGTTTCTCTCTCTAAAATTCTTCTCTAATGAATTCCTTAATCCATTCTCTCTTTAAAAATAGAAGAAAAATCTATATATAGTAAAGCTAACAAAGAGAAGTTGGTTAGATCGTCCAAAATAGACTCGTACAGGCACGGCCTTCTTCAAGAAGATGCGCGGCCGCGCAAAAGAGGGTATGGAACAGGGGGAGCAACAGGAGCGGCCGCGCCATAGCACCGCGCGGCCGCGCCATTACACTGCGCGGCCGCGCCATTATCGCGCGCGCCCGCACCTGGGAGCAGGACAACTCTCTTCCCCTTCAATTTGACGGTCCTCGTGCGCTCCACTTGGTGTGCTTGATGAACACGGAGCATGGAAGATTCTAAACACCTTGACGGTGGGTTCAACACCAAAATTGATTCCCCCACGGATTGAATGCACGGCCTAAGGAAACTTGGAACTTGCACATCTCCATACTTGGGTTTCAAATGGAAGACACTAAGCATCCCAATCAATGCAAAACCCGGGAAGAAACCTCGGGAATCCTTGGACAACGATCTTAACCTGAAAATGAAAGAAAACAAATAAATAAAAGGGAAAAAGACAAAATAAACCAAGAAATACACGAAAATAGAAAATCAACTAAGGAAAGTACAAACTAAAGAAATAAAGAACAAAACTAAGGAAAAAGGAATGAAAAGAGCTATAAAAGCAATCTAAAATCACCCTAAAAGAGAACAAATGAGTGCCATAAATGACACTCATCACATAATCGTAAAAAATAAACCACAATCAAGAACAAACAACTTCTCATAACCACCCAAATTGTGCAAATAATAAGCACACTACAAACTCCCTCACGTCACTCACTAATAGCTCCCCCAAGCCAAGCTTGGGACTAGTAACCAATGGGGCAAAAATCGGCTTGTAATGTGGCTAATAAACAACAAATAGTCAAGGTAACAACATGGGTAGCAAGAAGGGAACAAATGTATCTAAATTATTCTGAATGCTACCTAAAAGAACAAATGCCTTCGTCCTCCTCAATGTGCATAATAATGAGTCATACAAATATTACTCAAAGTTGCAAATCAATACTCAAATTCAATGACATACCAGGAACTAACACACAATTCCTTACCAAATCAACTAGTCAAGCACTATATTCACAAGTAGTTGGACAAAATTGACTTATGTTAAGGCGTCCAATGCAATCAAACATCAAATCATAGCTAACCTATCCACAATACTCATCATAATATACCAAGAATAAAAACAATTTTTAAGTATGGGGCTCAGGGAAGCATGATTTATCATTCGTTGGAATGTATCTTTGTATTTTATTTTTTCAATTTTTTTGTATTTTTTCAATTTTTTCAAAGTAATAAAATCTATACTAAAAAGAAATATAAACTATAATAAGCACACAAAAAAAAAACCAATAAAAGAAAAAGAAGAAGAAAGATACCAATATCCAAAAATCTCCCCCTAGCCAAGATCAGACAATGTCCTCATTGACTCAGGGATTAGCCTAGTATGGCTAAGCGCCACCTGTTTTAGAAAGAGAAAAGGTGAAGAGGGAAAAAGATAAAAAGAAAAGAAAAAAAAGAAAGAAAAAGGAAAAGAAAGAAGAAAAACAGAACGGGAGGAAAGGAGGGGTGCGCCCGGTCCGGCGGCCCTTCGCCTGTTCGGGCGAAAAACAGGGACAAAGTTGCTAACCTCGCGCCCGATCAGGTGGTTCCTCGCCCGATCGGGCGATTTTGTGTCCTCGATTAGCTCCTTCACGCACCCGGTTGTGCGCCATATCGCCCGGTCGGGAAAAATTTGTCGTATACGGACCTCTCCTTGCGCCCGGTCGGGCGGATGGTCGCCTGGTCGGGCGGAATTTAGGCCACAATTTTTCTTCCCCTCGCGCTCGGTCGGGTGATGCGTCCATGGTTTGAACTGGGGATTCTTCAATACTACTTGCAAGGGACACCTCTTTGGCCTTAATTTGCCTTGGTTCTTCACTTCACTTAGCTATTGTCACTCGATCAGGTAGGACTCTCATTACGAGCTCTGTTGTCACAACCTGCTCACTTTTCTCCACTTTCTCATCTTCAAAACCAAGCCCTTCACAATATAGAGCTCTTTCTATTGCATCCACTTCCTCTTTCCATGTATTAGTTTTTCCTGTAGAAGATGCAACACAAGATACCGCCTCCAAGGGATCTTTATCAAGAGCTTGGGGCTTATTAGAACAATTATTATCAACCACATTAATGCTAAAACACTTCTCCTCTATCATGGGGCATTTAGGGGCATTATTCAAATTAAAAATAATATTATCATCCCCTACTGATAGTGTCATTTTACCACTTTTCACATCTATAATTGCTCTTGCAGTATGAAGGAATGGTCTACCCAGAATAATTGGAGTTTACAAATCTTCCTCCATATCAAGAACAACAAAATCAACAGGTATATAAAATTTACCTACTCTAACAGGAACATGTTCTAAAACACCTAAAGGGTATTTAAAAGAACGGTCGGCCATATGTAGAGTAATATTGGTAGCTTTTATATTACCCATATTTAGCTTAGAGCACACAGACGATGGAATAACACTAACACTAGCACCCAAATCACATAATGCATTATCAATCATTAGATTGCCAATATGACAAGGAGTAGAGAAACTACCCAGATCTTTTAGTTTAGGTGGAGATTTATTTTGTAGTATGGCACTACATTCCGCAGTAAAAGCGACTGTCTCTACCTCATTAATATTTCTTTCATGAACTTAGCATACGCAGGAATTTGTGTAATTAACTCTGTGAAAGGAACTGTTACATGTAAATTTTTCACCATCTCCAGAAACTTACCAATCTGCTTATCCAATTTAATCTTCAGTTGTCTATTGTGGAATAGTAGTTTGATAACTAGTTTTTGAACATCGCCACTCTTTTCTTGAGTTGCAACCTTCCCTGGAGTTGTACCCTCCAATGTAGCATCAGAAATATTAGTACTACCCTGGAGCCCTACAGGGCTAGCGTTAAAATCATTAGATATAACAAAATCAGTATTAACAATTTTCATTAAAACAGGTTCATCATCTCTGGGCATAGGAGGCTCATCATAGTGTAAACCACTCCTCAGGGTAATTGCAAAATCTTGATCTGTAGGTTTTACTGGCTGCGATGGTAGGGCTCCCTGTTGACGAGCTTGTAGAGTAGAGGAAATCTGCGCAATTTGATTATCCTTGATTTTATTATGAGCTAAGATCGAGTCAATTTGAGCATCCCTACTCTCCATGTGCTTTTGCATATTTCCTAGCATCGCTCTAATTTCTGACAAGGCAGGGTCAGTAGGTGGAGGAGTATTTTTCTGGCTAGAGTTGGGGTGGTAATATTTCTGCCGTGGTTGTTGTGGTGCTTGTTGTTGTGATTTTTGTGGGGGTAGAGGGTTTTGCACATTGGTACTCCGGTAAGAAAGATAAGGATGGTTCCAGAGCCCAAGATTATATGTGTTGGAGTATGGGTCATTCTGCCTATAGGCTTGAAAGGCATTAACTTGCTCCACGGAACTCCTACAATCTTATTCCCAATGACCTACAATTCCACACTTTTCACAAAAAGCATTATTAGAATTATTATTAATAGCAGAAACATTAGCTACATTATCAGTACTAAGATTATCTAATTTCTAACAAATAGAGGTTAATTGAGCCTGCACAAAGGATACAGAATCAACTCTATGTTTCCCCTTGTTAGAAAAACCTCTTGGATTCCCATATTGGGAATTGTGAATTGCCATATCTTTGATAACATGACCTGCATCGTCAACATTAAGATTCATAAATTTCCCACTAGTTGCGGAATCTAAAATTGTTTTAGATGAATTTCCAATCCCATTGTATAAAGCTTGGATCAACTGCCACTGTGCTAAATTATGGTGGGGGCACTCTCTCTGCAGATCCTTGAACCTTTCCCAAGCCTCATATAGAGTTTCATCTGGATCTTGGGCAAAGTTTTGAATTAAACTCCTTAGTAAAGCTGTTCTTTCTGCAGGGTAATATTTATTATATAAATTTAAAGCAAGAGTTTCCAGTCAGTAATACCAAGTGCAGTTCTATTCAAACCATTAAACCACAGTTTAGCTTTTCCACATAAAGAAATGGGAAAAAGAATCTCCCTGATTTGGTCCTGTGTAACCCAGTTTGTTTAATAGTGTTGCAATATTGACAGAAATCGGCAATATGAAGATTTGGGTCTTCACCCTTAGCTCCACTAAACTGCTTCCTTTCAATCATCGTTATGAACTGGGGTTTGATCTCGAATTGTCTTCCCTCAAGATCTGGAGCTGGAGAAAGGTGGGGAAAATCCGTCAGGGACGGCTGTGAATAATCGCTGAGCTTTTTAGGTGGATTTCCTGTCATCTTTGATTCTAGTTCTGAAGAAACTTCCGAATCACTAAAATTAGATGGAGGGTCTTTAGGAATATCACCCCTAGAACCTGCCTGTATTTGCTTGTTCAAATTCTTTTGTCTATGAAAAGAACGCTCAATCTCAGGATCGAATGAGATATAACCTAATCTGAAACACCTGGGCATAAACAAAGAACTAGACGACAAATATGAGAACTGTCCCAAAGAACTCACGTTCTCTGGGATGAAAGAGGATAATCTAGACTACAAAAACAATCAGAAATAAAAATAAAATCGTTTCCCCGGCAATGACGCCAATTTTGACAGGATAAAGTCGTATCACGTAGTAAAAAATAATTCCTAAGTCTTCTAACTATGCAGATAGGGAAGAAGGGTCGAACCACAGGGAAACGAGTCAATTTATTCCTAATTAAATTAAATAATCTAAATTATTGAGTAACCAAATAGTTGTTATTAACGGAAACTAAAAGAATTAAGAATAGGGAGAATCAATGAATAAAAGACCTAGGGCATAGGTTCATCAATAAATAATACTCCAGGGTAAAACATAACAATCAATCATCAATGCATCAATTAATCAAATCATAAAGGGCTTTCGCTACGTATTACAATCACAGAGTTAACCTACCGGTATTAAATCACATCTCTCGAATCTTGACTTAACCATTTATAAATTAATCTGCCTATTGAAACTAAGCCTAAACATCAATTCTCATCTCTTGAATCTCGAATCAATATTGCTTAACTCATACAATTAAACCAGGCCTAATCTAATTGCATAACATTAAAACAATCAATAGGAATTTAATCAAGCATTGACAATCAATAACAATAAATTACCCCTTCATATTATTTATGGATCCCCACAACCCTAGAATAAAAATCTACTCACACATAATTAAATCTAAACTAATCAAAGCAATTAAGCAAAACATGATGAAAAAAACAAATAAATTATTGAAATAAAAAGGGAAGAAATTGTTACCAAAGTTAACGGAAATAATGAATTGAATTAAATCAAGAGTTGTAGAGAGAGAGAAACAAGAGAGAAAGTAATACTAAGAGTTTTATAAAGGGGGGAGAGAGAAAAGTTAGAGAGAGAAAGAGAGTGAGAAGTCGTCCTCAACTCACTTAACAAAAACTTACTTATACTAAGCTAGAAAATCTTAAGCTAAAACAAAGTAAACCGATACTTAATCTTCCTGCAGAAACACGCGCCCGATTGGGCCTGCCTTTTTCATCAGGGACGCTTCTCTCGCGCCTGGTCTGGCGCGAGACAGGGTGAAGCATGCCCTTTTTCCTCTTTTGCCCCACCTGGTCGGGCGCGCCTTCGGGCGAGGCCCTACTCGGACGGGCGAATGCTTTGGGCTTCAAATAGACTAATGATTGGGCCGTGATACTTAACCCAATCCAAATTTCCTCTAAGGGGCTTGAATACTCAATCTATAACCTCGTCTTCTCATATGCCGAGCCCTTAATCACAGGTTTGATGACTCTAACCGGCCTTGGGCTACAAGAGATGGTCGTACTCCTCTAATGCTCGTAGATGCTCCAGATAATCCCGGGAAAATGCTCCAAAGGTGCAACTTCCTAAAAAATGCTACCAAAACTACGAAAACACTATAAAGCGCACATTAGCAATAAAAGTGGCTTTAAAGAGCCAAAAATACTCCTAAATATGACCAAAGGACGGGGGTAAATTACTATATAAAATAGACATATCAGTACTTAGGCATTCGAGTGGGTGTGACGAGTGGGTGTGACCGAGTTGTTCAACTTTGGTATGCTTTTGGTGAATTTTTACTCGGCCACCCCCTTATGCCCCTTTATTTTTAGAGGCAACCGAGCTGCTATGTTGCAAGTAGCACTAGTTTCTCTTTTCGGGCGGCTGTTATGTTTAATTTTGGTGGCCGAGCAGCATTGCTGCAAGCCAGCTTATTGTTATTTGCATTCGGCTTTTCAGCTTAACAATGTAAACGTACTCAATAAATGGCAAGAATTTAAATATCAATGCTTGACTTTTCATTAATAATGTCAAATTTTACATTGCTTGTGGCCATACGACTTAATTACATTGCTCGGCCATTAAGGCCTAGTGTTAGATTCCGCCTCTTTCTCTATGTATCCTCTTCCCTTTCCTTGTATTTTCCTTATGTTTTACCTTCTAAGTCCTTTCTTTTTAATTTCTAGACTCTAGGGAGAATTATTGTGTTACTTTAGTTTTAGTGTTCACTTGTATGTCTCTATGAAATCAATATAAAGCTCTTTAAGGAGTGAATGGTTGAATCAATCTAAGCTCCTTACCCAGTTGCATCTTGCTTTAAGACTTGTGTGTTGTTTTAATCCTTTATAGATATTGTGCTTACCTTGTTTTAAAGCATCCCCTCCAAACCAAGAACCTCAAAAGTCGCCCGGCCTTGTCGATTCCGCTTGTGCTTGCTTCGAAATATCGGCCGTCACAAGCCCCGACCTCGCACCCGTTGTAGACGTGTGCCTTATCGAAATACCCTTGGTCCGTGTTGCCGTATGCCCACGTTCCCGTTCCGCTCTAGGCTTGCGTTCTTGTCACTATCCGACTTGAGCGCGTCGCACGATTTGGTGTCAAAACACCCGGACCGTGATAGTTGGTATCAGAGCCAAGGCTCATCTTAGAGACGCCAAGCATGATGATGCCTGAACATGCTGATACGTGGGAAGAAAGAATTGACTGTCTTGAATGCAAGTCAGAAAATTAGGCTATACTCGAAGAATGAGTACCTAAGCTCAAAGATATAGAGATACAACAAGCTGAGCAATTGGAGAGAGTTGCGTTAACGGTGGATGGGTTGACGGAGCAACTCAATTTCGTTCAAGGAGTAGCGGACGAAGCTTAGGACAAACGTGCTACCTTGATGCGTGCTCAAAGAGGACTCGGGGGGAGTGGAAGTAAAATAAAACCTCCTAAACCTCGGACCTTTAATGGCACGAGAGACTCAAAAGAAGTCGATAATTTCATCTTCGATATGGAACAATACTTCCGCATATGCCAATTAGAAGATGATCTTAAGGTCGACACGGCCACAATGTACTTGGTGGACGACGCAAAACTCTGGTGGCGAACCAAGTATGCCGACATACAAGCAAAGAGGATGTCGGTAGATACTTGGGAGGATCTAAAGAAGGAACTCATAGCCCAATTTTACTCGGAGAACACTGAATTCGTGGCCCATACCAAGTTGGCAACCTTGCAACACAAAAACTCTATTCAGGAGTATGTGAAGGAATATTCTGCATGCATGTTGGAGATCCACGACATATCCGAGACGAACCGGTTGTTTAACTTTGTTCGGGGATTGAAGGATTGGGCCCAGAGAGAGATTTGGCGCCAGAAGATAGACACCTTGTCGGGGACATAGCCGCAGTTGAAAGGTTGATGGACTACTCGTCGGATAAGGGATTAAACTAGAAAAAAGGAGCTAACGGGTCAGCATCAAGTACCCCAAAGAGCAGCACCGAGAACTCTTAAGTAAGTTCTAACAGTGTGGGAAGCAGATACAAAAGTGGGGGAGATAACTCTCGAAGAAATGGAGCGTTCGCGTCGGCCATCAAAGGTGCAACCTCCAACTCCACCTCGTGGAATAAGCCCCTCACTTGTATACTTTGTCGCGGGCCTCACAAATGGTTTGAGTGCCGCCACAAAGGAGAAATCGACAAACTTCAGAAGAAACTCTCCTCGATGTCATGCGATCATGAGAAAGTAGGAAGTAAGGAGGAAGATGAGAATGAAGAAGAGGAACCCTCAAGACTGAGTTCAGTCACGTCAGAAGCTAAGCACCCCCCGAATGAATTGATGTACGTAGAAGTGTTGATTAATGGAAAAAAAGTTCAAGCTATGGTCGACACTAGAGCCACCCACAACTTTGTCACCAAAGACATTGCTAGCTGGCTGGGATTGAAAGTAGTACACGGCGGGGGTCGTATGAAAACAATCACTGCGGAAGCTCGCTCGATCTACGGTACCTAACGAACGTGAAAGCCAAAATTGGAGACTAGAGTGGTTTACTCGACTTCATCGTGGCGGCAATGGATGATTTCAAGATGGTGTTAGGAATGGATTTCCTCCATGCTAGCAAAGCTGTTCCGATGCTCCACCTGGGCTCCTTACTTGTTGCCGGCACCCATCCTTGTCTCTTACGAACATGCTCACAAGTTGAAGCGGGGAAAGGTCAGAAAGGACCCCTCTTGTCAGCGATGCAACCCAAGAAGGGAATGAAGAGGAATGAGCCAACATTCCTTGCAACTCTCTCGATGAAGGAAGATGAGATGGCGACAGAACTTCCTCTTTCCATGGAAAGGTTACTCGAAGAGTTTGCCGACCTCCTCCCTAAAGAGCTCCCGAAAACACTCCCTCCTCGGAGAACCATCGATCATACCATAGAGTTGGTGCTCGAAGCTAGACCTCCTACGCGGAGCCCTTACCGAATCGCACCTCCCGAATTAGCGGAACTGCGTAGACAGTTGGATGAGTTACTCGAATCTGGGTTCATCCGACCCTTTAGAGCCCCCTTTGGTGCACCAGTTCTATTCTAGAAGAAACAAGATAGGAGCTTGAGATTATGCATCGACTAACGGGCTTTAAACAAGCTGACGGTGAGGAATCATTACCCCATACCTTTGGTGGCCGATCTATTCGACCAACTGGGTAATGCTATCTATTTCACCAAACTAGATCTTTGGTCGGGTTATCATCAAGTTCGAATTCCCCAAGGAGACGAATAGAAGACGACCTGCTTCACCAGATATGGAGCTTTTGAACGGTTGGTTATGCCGTTTGGGTTGACTAACGCTCCAGCAACATTCTGCACGTTGATGAACCAAGTCTTCCATGAGTACCGTGATAAATTTGTAGTGGTATACTTGGATGACATTGTGATCTTTAGCCGCACCCTTGAAGACCACCTGGATCACTTGAGGAAAGTATTTTTGAAATTAAGAGAACATCATTTATTCGTGAAGCGGGAGAAATGCGCGTTTGCGCAAAAAGAAGTGAGCTTCCTTGGACATTTTGTCGGCTGAGGGCGTATCAGAATGGATTTGAAGAAAATCAAAGCTATCAGCGATTGACAAGCACTAAAGAATGTTTCAGAGTTAAGATCTTTCTTGGGACTAGCTAATTACTATCATCGTTTCATATAGGGATATTTGACAATCGCAAGTCCCCTCACAGATTTGTTGAAGAAGGACAGAAAATGGAGTTGGGCAGACGAGCAGCATGGAGCTTTTCTCAAGCTTAAGGATGACGAAGGAGCCTATCCTAACTCTTCCAAACACCAACAAACCATTTGAAGTTGAGACTGATGCATCAAATTTTGCGCTAGGTGGGGTCCTTCTACAGGAAGGCCACTCGGTCGCTTATGAGAGCCGAAAGCTAAGCGGAGCCGAGAAAAGATATGCTGCTCAAGAAAAGGAACTTCTTTCTATTGTCCACTACTTGAGAGGGTGGAGGCACTATCTGCTAGGAGCCAAGTTTCTTGTTCGAACAGACAATACTGCAGCAAACCACTTCCTTACCCAACCAAAGCTAACAGGGAAGCAAGCACGATGGCAGGAAGTGCTCGCTGATTTAAATGGAGTTTAACTAAGGAACAGGAGCCAGTAATCGAGTAGCGGATGCTTTGAGTCGGCGGGCTGACTTGGCTTCAGTGTAGAAGTTGTCCCCTCTGGCCGCCAGCAATGTTTCGACATCAGTAAAGGAACAGGTTAAACAACACCTCCCCGAAGATCCCATAACGAGCACCATCAATGGGTTGATTGAAGAAGGGAAGACAAGATGCTTCTGGATGGACGGTGACCTCATCTACACCAAAGGCAACAAGCTATTCATACCAAAGACGGGAGGCCTGCGGAGGATGCTTTTGAAAGAATGCCACGATACCTTATGGGCCGGACACCCCGGTTGACAGAGGACATTAAGCTTGCTGTCCATGGGGTATTATTGGCCAGCAATGAAGGAAGACGTCATCAACTACACCCGAACCTACTTGGTTTGTCAACAGGACAAAGTTGATCGCCAGAAGCCTGGAGGCCTTTTAGACCCTCTACCCGTTCCGACGCGTTCGTGGGAGAGTTTATCTATGGATTTTATAAGTGGTCTACCTAAGGTGGATCAATATTCGGTTATAATGGTGGTGATCGTCAGGTTTTCAAAGTATGCTACCTTCACCCCCGTGTAAAAGGCTTGCGGTGCTGAAGAGACAGCGGCGCTATTTTTCAAACACATTGTGAAGTATTGGGGTTTGCCTTAAAGCATCGTCAGCGATAGAGATACAAGATTCACGAGCATATTTTGGACAAAGTTATTCAAGCTAATGGGGTCGAACTTAAACATGTCATCAAGTCACCACCCCCAATCTGATGGGCAAACAGAGAGATTCAACGGGCTCTTAGAAGAATACTTGAGGCATTTCGTCAGCGCCAATCAGAAAGACTGGGTGAAACTTCTTGACATTGCTCAACTCTGCTTCAACGCCAAAAAGAGCTCCGCATTCAACAGAAGTCCGTTTGAGTTGGTGATGAGCCAACAACCTCTCTTACCTTACACCATAACAACATTAGAAGAAGGGAGAAGTCGGGAAGCCCAAGAGTTTAAGAAAGAGTGGCAACAAAACATGGAAGTTGCTCGCGCTTACCTGGAGCGGGCAGCAAGAAGAATGAAGAAGTGGGCTGATCAAAACAGAAGGCCACAAGAGTTTGATGTAGGGGACATGGTAATGGTGAAGGTCCTACCGGAGCAGCTGAAGTTCCTCAGAGGGAGAGATCGTAGATTAATCAGGAAATATGAAGGCCCCATCTGCATTACTAAACGGATTGGGAAGAATGCTTACAAGGTTGAACCCCCAGCGTGGATGAAGATACACCCTGTCTTCCACGTTAGTCGTCTCAAGCCCTATCCCCCAGATCAAGAGGACAGCAACCGCAACACCAGAAACCACGCCAACATCAGAACCAGGACAAGGACCACTCCAACAACAGAGGATTGATATTGCATGTTTTTGCTTTGTAAGTCGACGAGGTCGTCGACAGCTTAAGTGGGGGAGGATGTTAGAATCCGCCTCTTTCTCTATGTATCCCCTTCCCTTTTCCTTGTTTTACCTTCTAAGTCCTTTCTTTTTAATTTCTAGACTCTAGGGAGAATTATTCTGTTATTGTAGTTTTAGTGTTCACTTGTATTTCTCTATGCAATAAATATAAAGCTCTTTAAGGAGTGAATGGTTGAATCAATCTAAGCTCCTTACCCAGTTGCATCTTGCTTTAAGACTTGTTTGTTGTTTTAAGACTTTATAAATATTGTGCTTACCTTGTTTTAAAGTATTTCCTCCAAACCAAGAACCACAAAAGACGCCCCGTCTTATCGGTCCCATTTGTGCCCGCTTCGAAATATCGGCCGTCACAAGCCCCGACCTCGCACCCGTTGTAGACGCGTGCCTTATTGAAATACCCTTGGCCCGTGTTGCTGTGTGCCCACGTACCCGTTCCGCTCTAGCCTTGCGTTCTTGTCACTATCCGACTCGAGAGCGCCGCACAATTCGGTGTCAAAACACCCGGACCGTGACACCTAGTTACATTGCTCGGCCGTTAAGGCCTAGTTGAATATACAACTTTTGGCTAGGAAATTCAAAACATGATATTTTTTCAGGTTGTCCGTATTCCATGTACGAGTAATAGGACGACCATCTAAGGCTTCGAGACGGTAAGTACCATCCCGCACTTCTTCTTTGATTCGGTAGGGCCCTTTCCATTTTGGAGTTAGTTTTCCGTCTTCGTTGGCTCGATTTACCGCTTCCATCTTTCTCAAGACCAAAACCCCCATCTTCAACGGCCGCTTAAACACTTTGCGATTATATGCCCTCGTCATTCTTAGACGATAATTTTGTGCCTAATCGCCGCATTTCCCTTAAAGCTTATGGAAGAAAGTCCAGGGCGGTATTTAAGGCCTCCCACTTGGCCGATTCATCATATAACATTACTCGGAAAGTAGGCTCGTACATCTCAATTGGGAGCACGGCTTCAGCACAATAAACCAGAAAAAATGGGGTTTCCCCTGTTGAACTTTTCGCAGTGGTACGAATGGACCATAACACATTGACCAACTCATCAGCCCATAGGCCACCTGCTTTCTCAAGCTTGCGCTTGATGCTGTTGGAGATCATCTTGTTATAAGCTTCAACCTGGCCGTTGGCCTGTGGGCGTCCGACTAAGGCAAACAATGTGTGAAACCTGGTAACTTAACCAGTTTTTGAGTTGGTCGGTTTCAAATTATGGTCCATTGTCGAACACCATTAACTGTTGCACACCAAAACAAGTGATGATATTTGATTCCACGGACGACCTCAGATTCGACCCTTTTCGTGAAGTAGTCCGCAGCTACTAACACACACTGACTCTGTCCAGTTGCAGGGGTATACGACCCCAAGATATCAATTCCCCATTTTGCAAAGGGAAGTGGACTGCTTATGGACGATAAGCTATTTTCCAAGCGCTGGATGAAGGTTGCGAATCTCTGGCACTTGTCCCATCTTTTCACCATTTCCATGGCGTCCGAATTTATACTCGGCCAGTAATACCCCAGATGGGTCACTTTCTCAGCTAAGGCTTATCCTCCAATGTGCGAACCGCATTGTCCTTGATGGAGGTCGTCCAGCACATCATGCCCCCTTTCTGACGTGATCCATTTCAAGTATGGTTTCATAAAAGCTTTTTTGAACAATTCCCTGTCCATCATTTCGAACCAGGCCGCTTTCCTCTTCATCAGCCAACTCTCTTTTGGGTCGTCCGAGAGTGTTCCATCCTTCAAATAGGAGATCACCCCATCCAACCAGGTAGAGCTTCTGTAAATGATTCGCATAGGCTCAACATCAATACTCCTCTTTTCTTTGACTTCCCAAAACATTGATCTGGGAGTATCACATGATGCTAAGGAAGCCAGTTTGAAGAATGCGTCGGCCTGGTGATTCTCCGACCGGGGAACTTATTGTAGCGTGAAATGTTCTAGGCTCTTGGCCTCTTCTTTCACCATCTGAAGATACTTCATCATAGCCGGATCCCTGGCTTCGTAATCGCCATTTACTTGGCTGACTATCAGCTGGGAGTCTGAACTAGCATCAATTTTTGTTGCCTCGGCCGCCTTACACATTCTAAGGCCGCCAAGAAGGGCTTCATACTCGGCCTCGTTATTGGAGGATTGAAACTGAAATCTCAATGAGTACTCAATTTTATCTCCTTCTGGAGATTGACAAATGATACCAGCGACACATCCTGTTGCTGTTGCACTTCCATCCACAAAAACTTTCCATATCTGATCCCCTGCCGGCTGTAGGTCCGGCCGTGTCATTTCAGCCAAAAAATCAGCAAAGATTTGTCCCTTGGTTGTTTTTCTAGGATCGAACGTGTTGTCAAAACCTCTCAATTCTATGGCCCATTTAAGCATCCGGCCACTAGCCTCCAATGTCGTGAACGGCTTCTTCAGTTGTTGGTCTGTGTAGACCACAATTGAATGAGCAAGGAAGTATGGCCATAGATTTTTCGATGCCATAAACATTGCCAGCCCAAATTTTTCAATGGGTGGGTACCTCAACTCAGCATTATACAAGACATGGCTTATGAAAAACACGGGAATCTGATGGTCGTCTCTCTCAACAAGTAGGAAAGCACTTAAAGAGTGATATGAAATTACAAGGTACATGTATAGTTTCTCGTCCTTGAGTGGACTGACAAGCCGAGGAAGGGTATGCAGATGATTCTTTAATTGTACGAAGGCTTCCTTGGCCTCCTCTGTCCACTCGGCATGTCTGGCCGTTAAATCAACTAGTCGGTCGATTTTAGGCAAGGGAAAGCTATCCTTAGGACATGCCTTATTGAGGTCAGTATAATCCACGCACATTCTCACATTTGCTACCCAATAAGGGTAGAAACATTGCCAAATGAAACCTACGTCCAGCAGCTTCTTTACTTCTGCTGCAGCTACCTGATTCCTCTTTTCTCCATGATTTCTCTTTTCTACCGGACAGGCTTAAAAGTCGGGTTCACGGCCAACTTGTGAACGGCCAGATCTGGACTGATGCCTGACATTTATTAGACTTCGAACACAAACACATCTTTGAATTCTCTCAACAATTTTACTAAGTCATCTCCAAGCAAACCCATAGCCATAATGCCCACTTTGACCGTCCGATCAAGCTGGTTGGGGTCAAGCACTACGTCATTATGATCGCCGGCCGGTTGTGGCCTCAACTCTTCTAGCCGGCTGACGGTCATTAACTGCTATGCATGCTCTCTTTTGATCGACTTGCGTTTCTGGCCGACCTGGTATGGTTGGAGTGACCCTTCTTCTGAGTTTGGCTTGGACGATTTTCCTCATCCACAAGCAGTTGGATTCACGGCTAGTTGATCACATTCCTTTGCCATTTTTTGGTTTGCATGAATGGAACCAATCTTCTCGTCAGTCCGCTTAAACTTCATCAGGATCAGATGGGGGATAATTACTGCCTTAGCTGTTGTTAAAGTGGGGCGACTGAGGATAACATTGTAGCCTGAAGGCTCTTTGACCACTAGGAAGCGGACAACCACATCCCTTCCTTCTCTCTTCTTCCCGAATTGGACAGGAACGTCAATTCGTCCGACCCGGTGGATAATACTCCCCCCAAATCCAACAAGCGAATGAGGAATATCCTAGAGGGCGTCTTCTGGAAATTTCAAGTTTTTCAAACATCCCAGACTGATTATGTCGGACGAGCTGCCAGTATCTACTAGCACTCGGCCGACCTTCAGGTTGGCAACCTTCATGATGAATACCATAAGATCATTATGAGGGGCTTTAATCTTGCCTCGGTATGACTCGCAAACCGTCAATTCCGGGAAAGGTTCCTCCTTCACCCCTTCAGTATGCATCACATTCTCAAACTTCTAAACATCTTGCTTAATTACTTTCATGGTCAGGCCGCCTGCGGCAAAGCCGCCTGATATAACGGCCACGAACCCTAAATTAGTGCTATTTCCATCATCTTTTTCTTTATCATTCTTCTTAGACTTCATGACGTACGAGTTGATCATGCCCTTCTCGGCCAGCTTATGTAGCAACCTTTTCAAGTTGTTACAGTCGTTCGTGCCATGCCCCACATCTTTGTGGTATTGACAGTACTTGTTCTTGTTTCTGTACTTGGCCGATCCTCTCAATGGCCGAGTCTTCTCAAACTCGAACTTGTCTTTGATTTCCATCAAAATTGAATAATAGTCTTTGTTAAAATCGTACTGGGGTTCGTACGTCTTAACTTTCTTCGATTTCCTCTGTCGGCAGTCGCCCACCCAGACCTCTTTTCTTTTGTTGTTTCCTTCTTTCTTTTTACCGGCCGAGTCTTGCTGAGTAGATTGCTTCTTCTCAGCCTCCTTGGCCGGTACTTCTGCTTTTGTAAGTGAACAAAAATCAGCCGCCTTATTATAGGCTTCGGCTTCCCGTAGAACACCTACATATGTCCGAACCTTTTTTCTGACAAAGTCAAACTTAAAACCATTATGCCTTAATCCCCGAAGAAACTCTGAGTAGGCCATTTCATCCGACAAATTATGAATTTGGGCTTTCTCTTAATTGAACCTCTGGACGTACGAACATAACCCCTCGTACTTTCCTTGGACGATAGTTGCCAAGTTAAGACTAGTCTTCCGGGGAGGTATGTTGTAGGAGAAGTTTCCAACAAACAACAAACTAAGAGTTGTAAAGCAATTGATCCATCCGGCTGACAGACTATTAAAATCCTACGCCACGCCCTTAAGGGTGACTGGGAAGCATCTGCACCAAGTGACATCATCCACAATTTTTAAATACATCAGATTTCTGTACGAGGTGACATGCTCTTCTGAGTACCCCGTACCATCATAGGCACCCACAATTACACTCTTCGCCTTCGCTGGTTGAGGAGAGTTGAGAATTTCTTGAGAAAAACAGAGGTGGCTTATCACCAAGATTTAACAAGCACATTTGCCAATCAATGGGCTGAGGTTATGCGGCCGGTCCGGCCAGGTATGCTGCCTGGTCGTACGGCTGGCCATATTGCCCGTACTATCCGTAGACAAGGGGATTAGGTGGCAGAATTGCATTAAAATTCTAGGGCATTTGATACTGAAGCGATTGAACAACTGGAATTGGAGTTTGGGTACAATGAGCTTGACTTCTGCTGGTCCTGGCCGAGTTGGTATGCTTGGAAAAGGTGTGGTTTGAGAAATCATCCGGCATGGTTGGAGTGGAAGCGGTGTTCGAATAGGCTTCTTGCTTACGCTGCTTGTGCCGAATGTAATCTCTCGCATCTTTCCAACGCCGAGACGGCTTAGTTACATCCTTCTAAGGCTGTCTGGTCTGCCCCCAGCCGACTTTGTTTTCTCAAGGAGCGTAGACACATTCGTCCGTGGCACCCTCGGTGACCGTCTAGGTCGGCGAAATGGGGATCTTCGGCATTGGCCGCCTTGCTCTAAGCTTTCCTCTAAGGGCCTTCTCCTTCTCTCCTGGGCTGTTGCCTAGAAGTAGAAGGCATCTTACTCTCAAGCTCTCTTCGGAGTTTGCTAAAGGAAACCTGGAGAGAACCAGCAGTCATTAGAGGATCCTCGGCCTCATGGAAAGAGGCAGTCAGAGGATCACTGGTATTGATTGTTGTAATCAAATTCTTTACATGTCCGTCTAGACATGGCAGGAGTTAGGTGTCTGACCATCTAATTCCATAACGGACGAGTATCCCCACAAACGGCGCCAAATGTTTCGGGATTTTTTGTGATTCCCTGGGATACTAGTCACGCTTCGGACAAATAGACTCGGACACCTGCAAAATAACGAATATTCCGTTTACCGGAATATTCCCCTCCAACGACCAAGTTAGTAACCGGAAAACGGAAAAGCTAGAGAGAGAAAGTAGAGAGAAGTTGGAGCTCTTAATGCTCTTTTTAATGTTATGTCACAATCCACCCCCCATCATAAATGATCAGGGTATTTATAGAGGTGGGGAATTGTGCCCCCTTAGGGTTACTACCTTAGAATTCTGTGCTTTGATTGGCGGCACAATCAGGAGAAGGCACGTGTCATAGGGGGCGCCGTTTTGCGGCTTTCTCGGGTTTGGGCCTACTGATCAGGAGGCCCTTTACTCTCTTTTTCAGGTGCTCCTTTTAGGGTTTCCACGTGTCATCTTTTCATAAGGACACATATTTCCTTTTAATTTGGGCCACGTGTCTCTATGGGATTGGACCACGTATTAGGGGTATACCCTAAACAATTTTAGGCAATTTAATTGACTTAAATAAAATAAAAGGTAAGTGGGGTAGTTAGAGAATTAAAAATTGTAAAACAAAGATAGTGGGGCTAATAATGTACGAAAAGAAATGAATGTGAGAGAAAAGAAATAATAAAAAGGTATTAGTGGTTTTGAGTGGGGACCATGAGAGGGGAGAGATATAATACTCCCTCCGTTTCACTTTGTTAGTCCCATATACTATTTTAGGCATTTCAAAATGATATACCCATATGGAATAAATTATTTTTATAGGGTGAATTATTTTTATAATATGTGAATAATAAGTAATCTAATTGGGTGTTTAAAGAGTCAAATGATTTTAATTGGTTAATATATGTGCTAATGGATTGATAACATGGCAAATTATTCTAATCAAGATTTATTATAGGCTTAATTACAACCAATTTCCATATATAAAACAAATAAAATAGGAAAAAGACAAAACATTAATTACAAATATGTAATCAAATTCCAAATTACTAAGATTCCTCCTCTTCTTATTTTAAGTGAATGATTCCAAAGGGGACTAACAAAGTGAAATGGAGGGAGTATTAAAGTTTAGCTTTTATCCAAATAAGGAAGTGTAACACTTTTTAAATACGGTCGCATTTGATAAGTGTAACACTTATTAAAACATAAAGGGAGTAATATTCTTATATTGTTTAAGACGTAATTAAAGATATATATCAATAACAAATGATAATTAAATGCTTTGATATCTAATCTCAATTTTTGACAATTATGAGTAACAAGTAATTAAAAATAAGTTAAAAGTGAACAAGGTCATAAATATTTCAAAACTGGTGTTCATGTAGAATTAGATATTACAAAGCTAAATTATTTTCTTAGCTTCAATTTAGTATACAAAAAAAATGAATAAATAAATGTTTGTTGATGCAATGATGCTACTCAAAAGCGAAGTCTCAGTCAACCTCTTTCTCAAAGATCACAAAATGAGATGGATGAGGGTAATCGAGCAAAGGTTACAATATGAAACGGGTAAAATTGACTTTTTTGCTGCAATAGACAGAAATAATAGTTCTTATTTATAAAGCATAATAAGCATCGGTTGGGATGCATGAATATCGCAAAAGTCAAAATTAAGAACTTTTTAAAAGGAAAATAGTTTCATGTATTCATAAGGTTTAGAAAAATACACCGTGTCTACTGAAAACTTTCAAATGCATCATGTATCCTTGATATTCGTAAAAAAAATGCACCAAATACCCTAATCATTTAACAAATGCACATATCATTGACTTATCAGACTAAAACCATGCCCACACATCAACTCCCTATTAATACATTGTATATATGCTATAAAACTTCTTGAAAACATAAATTACACCAAAATTTGAACTCTATTGATCATTCTAAATCCTAAAATTCGGGGTTTTAGAATTTACTTTATTAATAGTTTACTTGATAAATAAATGTTTTAGTATTACAGTATTATTATACCATAATAATTAATAGAATTTGATGCTTAGGGAATTTCAATCTAACAAAATTAACAATTGTTACGAATCTAGGGGTATTTGATGCATATATTTTACAAACCTCCGAAGTACACGGTGTATGAAAGTTTTAAAGGGTATATATATGGTGCATTTTTTAAACATCAGGGAGTATTTTCCTTAAACTATGTGTTAAAGTGGTGTGTTTTGATCAAACAATAACTAAGGATTTTATATAAACAGTGTGATGCAGAAGAAAAGTTACTAAAATGATCATTGTACTATAAATACACTATGAAGTAAACTTACAATGATAATAGTGTGAGCTGATTTGAATATAAATCAAATGTTAAAATTTTTGATAGATACAGAACATAGAGATTATATTATATGAACTGCTTAGTAGTTTTCCTCTTCAAACTGCAACAATCATTCAACAAACTCTAACAAATTCATTGTTACAGTTGTGTAAGACCTCGTTCAAATTGCTAATAGCCTTCTCATACAAAATAAATCCCATGAACCAAAACTCATGCCCATCTTTTGTAACAATTTCAATATATTTCTCGATCGTGTTTGTATGGTTTGTAACCGAATTAACAGCCTCAATTTGATTGACAAATATGACAATTTTATAGTACACCCACTGGCCCGGTCCACAACCCGGGCCAGTCCAAACCGGACCGTCACTCTTGAATCCGACTCGTATATTTGACACGAATAGAGTCCCCAATATGGGTCCTCCCGTTATGGACAAATAACAGGCGTGTGACTTTTTAAGATTTTCACCAGGAATATGTCCGAATTCCTTTTGAAAAACATGCTCAGACCCGCCCCTGACTACGAACCATGCTGCATGATCTAACCGGGATGCAGCGACGGTTGTAATACCAGGCCCGGTTCGAAAGTGGTTGAATAGGTTACCAGCGAAACTCTCGACCTTTTTGGTTCCAGACTCGAGCATTTGGCCTAGGGAGGTCAGGGTGTTTGCAGCTGTTATAGGCGGCGAGGCCGGACTGCTTTTGATGTAGGGATTGCCGGAGTTTGTAGGAGTTGAGTGAATCTTCATGATTTTCTTCCTAGAAACTATACGTGTTTAGTTTGGGTGAGAGGGTCATAACATATAAGAGAGTATTTGACTATTTGTAGATTGAAAAAAGAGAAAAAAAAAAAAAAGCAAAATAAAAAGGTAGGGAATTGTTAAAAGATGAAGAATATCAATTAATGGTTACAATCGATCTCAATGTCAAAGGGAATATATGCTGTTTGTACAAAGATTGATATACTTTATGCATTGATAATGATTAGCATATGTCTTATATATGGTTCATGCATTTATAGTGCCAACCAATAAGTTATCCCCTATGTCATTTTTAATTTTTACACTGATCATTTTTCGCCCAAAAAAAATTTCAAATTTAGAGATAATCAAAAAATAATAGATAAAGTACTTTATTGTGCCATGTTAATTATGCTATTGATGCCTGTGGTGCACATATCCATAAGCAATGAAACATAAATAAAAATTTGGTATATCTTGTTCTTGAGAAAGGATACACGTGGACTTAGTTTATGTGGTGTCCGGATAAGCAGATACAATTCAGCCAAATTAAATTGATACATCAATAGTATGTTATAGATGAAAAATAAGAGCATTAAAAAGAGCATTGCAATTTCGTTGTTTTTGGCGGGAAACGTTTGTTAAGCTTGTTAATTTTGCAATTTTGTCGTTTTTTCAGTTTGTTAGAGAGGGAGTCTTTCCTGTTAGAGCTTGTGTGGCAGTAATGAAGTGTGATCAAGCATATTAATACTGCTTAAGCTGTAATTGAAGATTAAGAAATTAATTACATTGAACCTATCTCTATATCTCTCTCTATCTTCTCTCTTCTTTCTCTCTCTAATCTGTTACTCTTCTTCTTCCGGTCTCTCTTCTTCTCCTCTATCATCATTTCTCTAGGTTTCTATAATCAGAAACGAGATAATGAAAGCAACCTTATCAGTGGTATCACAGTCACCGTTGCTCAACTCTGCTACAACACATTCTGGCTTCTACCGTCACTACCCGAGTAAATAAGAAGGAAGCTAGGTTAGCAGGGAACAAAAATTCGAAGCTCATAATACTACATCATCTAACCAAAAGTTTGAGGATCTCATGAGGATGACGCAGCTAATGAAGGATTGTGTGCCTACACTTAGATCTGATGAACGAGTATTTCGGCCTTAATTGGGGTATAATCCTGAACTTTGATGGTGGTAACCCTAGAGTGTGGATTAAGAAGTGCTTTAAATATTTTGATTTAATTATATATGTAAAAATCTAGATGATCAAAATCATGATTTAGCTTCTCTAAACACGACTGAAAATTGGGTGTCTAACTATCTGGCCACTAGAACTACAGTAGATTGGAATGAATTTGTGACTGATGTGAGTTCTAGATTCAAGGATCAGAGTTGATACCACTTTATATGGCAAAGGAGTTATCTTTTGGGCTTAATTTGTGGGCCAAAATTATCCTCTTCGCTGTTTGGGTTTCCTAAACTCGTTTCATATTACTCCCTTCGTTTTTGTATGTTACTCTTATTTAGAATCTTTTGATTATTAAAAATTAGAGGAAATCTTCTAAATTTCTCTATATATATATGAACAAACGTAGTCATATAAGATCTAGTTTTATTCATTTCGATGAGTACATTATTAATATCTAAATTTTATAATTTTTGCGAGGGTAAGATTAAAGATATTTGCGATCAAAAATTTGCATCGATATACGTAAATGGGACTAGCATTATCAAAATATATGAATTATATTATACTGCTTACAAAACTCATTATGATAGAGTGGTCGAGTTTGTTTCCCACTTAATTTACAAAAAAATTTAATTCTGATAGTTCAAGACCTAGTGCAAGTTCGGATTTAATTTCATCATTAATTCATGAAGATGAGTAAATGGAATTACACCAATCATTAAGTCAAGTGAAACACTGTATTTTACAGCAAGGCTTGAAATTTAGTAAGTACAACTTTGTATTCCTTACATTCTGACCATTTTTTTATCACAAATATATTTAAAAAAAACAAATTGTTCACATCCAAATAATTTATGTTTTGAACTTGATGACACAAAATTTTTATTTTTTTTTTAAATATTGGTTTCTCAATAAGGTAAAGATTGATTAATGTATTGACTTTAACCTCTAATTAATATTATAAATATCTAACTACTGAGAGAATACCATAGGCAAAGCCAAAATTACATAGATAATGTTTATTAATCCCACTTAATTCTCGTAAGTACTTTTTACGTAATATTGAAAGGAGAGATGCTATACATAAACTTGGTTTATGTGGGGTAAACATAAACTTCCAATAAGAAGCTAAGTCGCCATCACTGCTAACCAAAAAACAGAGAAGGAAAATTGGGGGGGGGGGGGGGGGGTGGGGGGGGGGGGCTATTTGAGCTTTGGCGCCTAGGGCTATACAGAGTTTGGTCTAAACCATAACCAAACCAGACCAAACCATATTTTAGCGGTTTAGTTTGGTTTACGGTTTATAAAAATATGGTTTGGTTTGGAATTTTTTGTAAATACAGTTTACGGTTTGGTTTGGTTTTCAAAAATTATAAACCAAACCAATCCGTAAACCAATAAACCGCATTTTAATATTAATATAATTTTTAAATAAATAAAAATAATTATTATATATTAAAAAAATAAAAAATAAATTATAATCGTTATTTCTATTGTAAATTTTAATACAGTTTAATCCATTTGGCTAATTATTTAAACTTTAGTATAAGTTAATGAAGTATTATTAAGCAATTTTATAAGAAAAAAATGTCATCTCAACATAAACCGCAAACCAAACCGCACCAAACTGTATTATTACGGTTTGGTTTGATCCGGTTTCAATACTACTGTGGTTTGATTTGAAAATTTGACAAAACCATATTTTGTAGTTTGGTTTGGTTTGGACTCAAACAGCACCAAACTAGACCATGTTCACCCCTATTAGCGCCATTAAGAAAAGCTTAGCGGGAGATATAAGTTAGGCGCCAAACACCCATTTAATGCATATTAATCTCACTATTGTGTTACCAAGAGCATGCACAATGGCTAGCTATATGTGTTTGTAGCTAGCAATTGCCACATCATTATTTTCTTACTTAAAATAAGCTACAACATCTATGCTACGTACAACCTTCACAATGGTTAGCAGCTATTTATTTTTGTAATTAGAAATAATAACAATAAATCAAAAATTAAAAAATAAACATAAAACAAATGTGATTTGGGTATCTCTACCCCGCCACATGGCATAATGAGAGCTCGCCACGTGTCACCTGGGAGGGCCTCCAAATGGACCTCTCAGGAGCCGACACGTGGCAAGCAGATATGGCCTATGGAATTAGCAGCCTTCTAGGCCCAAATCCCAAGGCTGCTGGAAAACGGCACTGCCTTAAATCCTAGGTCATCAAACCCTAGGACAGGGCAAACCTTTCTAGGTTATAAATAGGGAGATTTCCCCATTTATTGGGGCACATCTTAGTCATTACATCATTTATTACTCTCGAAAACAGAGAACACCTGATCTCGGAATCCGAGAAGATATTTACTTTCCGCACGTTTTACTCCGAATCCGTACTAACTTAACCTTCAGAGGCGGACCTCCGAAAATCCGGAGCTTCGTGGTTTTGCAGGTACAGGCGGCTTCGTTGGATCCAGTCTTCGAGTAGTAACTCTCCCAAGGGACACAAAAGCACCTGAAACATTTAGCGCCGTATGTGGAGAGAGTACCTCGAAGATGGTTTTACAAGAACTTGTATCGCCTCTAGAGACCAACAGACCTCCAGTTGATGGAGAGGTCCGTGCGGACCATGACTCTGATGGCAACTATGAAGTCAAAACCTATATGGCCCCTGATTTCACTAAACGCATCGGCCCCAATGACACACGCGAGTAGAACAGTGACCAGGCGGGTACAAGCAAGCCCCCTGGACAGCCGTCTGATCAGACGCAGGCGGCAAGATCAGCCCCAGTCACCCGAGACGAGCTCATGAAATTCATGACAAGTTTCAAGGGTGAAATCAAGGAATTGATCACTAAGAGGATGGCTGCTCCTAGAAAGGAGCAGTCGACCAAAAAGCCAGCTTAAGCTGAGAAAGCAAAGTCAGTCAAGGACCGACAACCTACCCCTCACCCTGCTACGAAGGAGAAGGCTCGGCCCCTGGTTGATCTCTCCAAACTCCTTTTTCCAGAAGCGGAAAAGAAAAAGGCCATCCGGTATGTGCAGCTAGACGGCAGCAAAAAGACCTATTCTGATGCTCGACATTGCATTGAGCAAAAGAAGAACCAGCAACTATCTGAGTCGGCATCCACGTCGACTCACCCAGATAGCTTCAAGAATACCTCGGTGAGGAATTCACAATCTGTACGTGGGACTTCATTAGGCGGCCTCTCCGTCCACACGGGTCCCCATGTAATCAATTCAGCACAGTATGTGTCCTAGCCATTATACAGGCCGCCTATTTTGCCCTACATCCAGCCTGCCTTCTTCGGAGGACAGGTGGCATACAATTACCTGCCTATGGACTGGCAGCTTCGGCTGCAAAGCCTTGGAGAACAACCCTCTGCGCTTCTCTAGGGAGATAGCCGAGGCCGAACAACCGGCCAAGGTTAAGAATGTGTTAGTAGGAACCTATGATGGTACCTCCAACCTAGAAGATCATCTTCTGGCATACACCCACCTTATGTATCTACAGGGGTTGGATGATGCCACTTGGTGTCGCTGCTTCCCAGCTACCCTAAAGGGCATAGCCCAACAGTGGTTCGACAACCTGCTAGCTAGATGCATAAATAGCTTTATGACGCTTGCGTTCTTGTTTGCTTTGAAATTCTCTATGAATATCCCTTCAAAGAAGACAAGCCTCGACTTGAGCAATGTGCAGCAGGGAGATAGAGAAGGATTGCGCTCCTACGTCAAGCGGTTCAATCTGGTGAGAATCTAGATTCAAGGGTTGTCTGACGAGGTAGCCTATACAGGCTTCTTCAAGGAATCTGAAGGATGGATCGACTTTTAAGTTCGACCTCGTCCGCAAAAAAATCTTTACCCTTCAAGGAGCCCTGATGGAGGCGGAAGCCTATATACAGGCGACCGAACTCTGCTCCTCAAATAAGCAGTCGGACTCTAAAAGTTCTAACAAGGAGAAGGAGAGTCGGCTTGCTACACCGACTCAAAAGCCTGAAGAGAGAAAAAGGAAAAAAGAGATTTGGGCGGTTGATAACCCTGGTAAGCCAGCCCAGAAAAAGAAGAAAGAATTTAAACCGTACGTTCCAAGGTACGAGTTTAACAAGGACAACTAGTCCATCCACATGGAGATAAAGGATCGGTTGACCTTAGAGAAGCCGAATCCAATGAAAGGTTCCTCTGAAAATTGGAACAAAAATAAACACTACTACTACCATGAGGATGTCGGCCATGACACTAACAACTGTTATAGCCTCAAGCGGACGCTTGACCGTCTAGCCGACAAAGGAGTGTTGAAGTCCTATGTGAAATCCAAAGTGACTTCCAAAGTGAATCCGGGGCAGTCCTCTAAAAAGAATCCCCAGTCTGCTGGTAGTTCTGACACCGATGAGGAGCTGGTCTACTCTATAGCAGGCGGATTCGCTGGAGGTGTCCCGACCATGCGGGGCACCAAGGACCATTTGAGAAAGACGGTCAATTCTGTTAAAGAGGGACAGGCGTCTGGCACCACCGCCTTCCCAAAAGTTGTCATCACTAAGAAGGACCAGGGCAAAGTCCGCCGGCCGCATGATGACCTTGTGGTTATTGAGTGCAAAGTGGCCAAATAAAAAAGAACACCTTTCCCACCCAAAATTCACTATTTTTGGCGTAAATCTAGGTTCTGGGCTGAAGACAACTTTAATACGAGGTTAAAATTAATAAAACCGAGCTACTAATCTAATTATCAACATAAAACTAGAAAAATTAAGCAATAAAAATACCTTGAAAAATGTGATAATAAAAATAAATGAGCAAGGCTCTGATACCACTGCTGGGTTTTGATGAGTCCGACTCATCGCGGAAGAAAATCTGAGCTAAGACCACACTCGCAATTGTTTTGTGGAAATTTACCCCGCCACGTGGTCAAGTTAAAACAGGACACGTGTCCACCCAGAATTGGTCCAAATGGGGCCAATAGCAGAATGACACGTGGAATCCACTGTCAAGAGAAGGAATGACGACCTTCAAGGGGCCAATTCCCAAAAAGCCGCCAAAACGGGGGCAACCCACAAAATCTAGGTCATATGACCTACGTAAGGGCACACTTTTCCCAATGACCCTATAAATAGGGAGATTTCCCCCATTTATGGAACATATACATTTATTACAATATTCCTAACATTCTCTTACATCAGAGAAATCACCTGATCTCGAAAACCACACTTTTTACTCTCTCCTGCACGTTCTAACTTGATCGTCAGAGGTGGAGCTCCAACCCCCCGGAGTCTCCGTTATTTTGCAGGTACAGGCGCTACCAGACAAGTCTTCGAGTCGTAACTCTCCCGAGGGACAAAAACACCCAAAACATTTGGCGCCGTCTATGGGGAGAGTACCTCAAAGATGGTTCTAGAGTCTATACCACCTCCTGACTTCAAGGATCATCAGCCGGAGGTCTTTACTGACCAGGAGGATGATGATCCTCCAGTCGAAACGTATGTGGCCAAAGATGGGTCACTCATTACTAGGCGCCTCCGTCCTAGAGATAACCTGGAACGAGGTGACATCCAGGCGGGTACAAGCAGGCCCCCTGGGCAGCCGGAAGGGGAAACCCAGATGGGAAGAGGATCAGCTCCAGTCTCCCGGGACGAACTCATGAAATTCATGACTTTCAAGGGTGAAATCAAGGATCTGATCAATAAAAACAAGGCTGGCTCTAGCAAGGGTCAATCGGCAAAGAAGACTCCTCATGTTGAGAGGAGGAGGCTAGTCAAGGACAGGCAGCCAACTCTACATCCAAAGGAGAAGGCAGCCGTAACACTTGATTGGTCTAAGATCCTTCTGCCCCAAAAGGGTCCCAAGAGACACCCCCAGCAGGATCAACCGAGTGGTAGCAAAAAATCAATCCCTAACGGTCGGGAAATAATCGAGCGTAGGAGAAGCCAGCAGCTGTCTGAGTCGGCCTCTACTTCGAGCTTCCCAAACAGCTTTAATGCAACCTCAGCAAGGAATACTCAATCCTTTCATGAGACTCATACAGGCAGCCAGTCCGTCCATACTGGCCCTCAAATGATCGGGTCAGCCCCGTATGTGCCCCTAATGCCATACGGGCAATATGACCTGTAATATATGCAGCCGGCCCTCTATGGAGGTCAGGCGGCATACAACCATGTCCAGCCCTTGGACTGGCAGCTCCGTCTGCTCAGACTTGGTGAACAACCTTCTGCGTTCACTAGGGAGATAACCGAGGCGGCACAACCGGCCAAGGTAAAAAATGTGTTGGTTGGTACCTATGATGGTACATCCAACCCTGAAGACCACCTCATGGCATACACCAACCTCATGTATTTACAGGGGTTGGATGATGCTGCGTGGTGCCGCTGTTTCTCGGCCACATTGAAGGGCATAGCCCAACAATGGTTTGGCAACTTGCCGGCTGGGTGTATAGACAGCTTCAAGAAGCTTGCCTACTTGTTTGCGTCCAACTTCTCCATGAACATCCCTGCGAAGAAGACAAGTTTAGACTTGAGCACCATTAAGCAGGGGGAAGGAAGGACTCCGCTCTTACGTCTGACGGTTCAACCTGACCAGAATCCAAATTCAGGGGTTGTCTGACGAAGTTGCCTTTACAGACTTCTTAAAGGGTCTGAAGGACGGGTCAACTTTCAAGTTTGACCTCGTCAGAAAGCGGGTTTTCACCCTTCAGCAGTGCTGATGGAGGCAGAAAGCTTTATACAAGCAACCGACCTCTGCTCGCCCAGCAACCAGTCGAACTCCAAAAAGCCTGATAAACAAAAAGGTAGTCGATCTGCTCAGCCGGCTAGGAAACGAGAAGAGAGCAAAAAGAGAAAAGATGTCTGGGTGGTTAATGAATCTGACCAACCATCCCAGAAGAAAAAGAAGGAACTAAAACCGTACTCCCCAAGGTACGAGTTTAACAAGGACTGTAACTCTATCCTCATGGAGATTAAGGACCGGCTGACTCTTGAGAAGCCGAATCCTATGAAGAGTTCCGTTCAGTCACGGAACAAAAATAAATTCTGCCAGTACCATGAGGCAGTTGGCTATGACACCAACTATTGCTTCAGTCTTCAGCGGGCGTTGGATTGTCTGGCTGACAAGGGGATGTTGAAGTCCTATATCTCCAAGTCCAAAAGGACTAATAAGAAGAACCCGGGACAGTCGTCCAAGACTGCCCAGCCTACTAGTAGCTTGGACACTGACAGAGAGCCGGTCTACACCATAGCAGGCGGGTTCTCAGGTGGTGGCCCGACCATCCGGGGCACGAAGGACCATCTGAAGAAGATGACTAAGGCTGCTGATGAAGAGCAGGTGTCTGCTAGCAGAACCATCCCATACGTCCTTATTACTGAGAAGGACCGGGCAGTGTCCGTCGTCTGCATGATGACCCGGTTATCATTGAATGTAAGGACGCTAACCAACTGGTTGGACGGGTCCTTATAGTTACCGGTAGCTCCTCGGACATCATCAGCTACAAGTGTTTGCAAAAGCTCAAGTATAAGCCCAGCAGCATGCACCCAGTGACCCACCCCCTAGTTGGTTTTGGTGGCGGAATGGTGTACCCAGTCGGCAGGATTGACTTACCTATCCAGCTGGGAGACCAAGGAGAAGGGTGGCACCTAGTTGTCAAGTTCTTGGTAGTTAAGGAGTTGACCGCCTATAACATCATATTGGGTCATCCAACTCTGAACGAATCCAAGGCTGTCTTTATCCCTTCCCTCATGCTGCTGAAGTATGAGAGGGATGATGGTTCTGTTGGCTCCCTGAATGGGGATAAGAAGACGGCTCGAGAATGTTATCTCTTAGTCGTCAAGCCCACTGTGGCCTTATCCAGCCAAGGGCAGGAGCACCGTCCCCAGCCGGCTGGTGAGCACATGGATCTCATTCTGGATGACAGCCGTCCAAAGCGTATTGTTAAGGTGGGGACAGCTGCCTTTGCTAATTTGGGTGCAGACTTGCTGTAACACCTCGACCCCAAACAAATTAGGGAAGGGCCTATTGCCACGAAATGCGCATCAAGGGCCAACAACTATCCTCACAAACCAACATGAGTCCTTTCGGCACATTTTGTCCTCACTCATGCGCGCCCTAGGAAAACTTCCCAGGAGGTTACCCATCTCAAGACTACTCCCAGCCAAGCACACTTAACTGTGGAGTATCTTAGCAAATGAGCTCCCTAAAAGGAAGATGCACCTTGTTTATATGAGTAGTATATCAAATCCTTTGAAAACAATCATGAGGGGTGTTACATTTGCACCTCTTGCTGAGAGAATTCAAAGACATTTTTGCCTTTGAAGTGGAAGAGATGCTAGGCATCATCCCGGATCTTGCTGTCCACAAACTCGTCGTGGATCCGAAAAAGAATCCCATTCGGCAAAAGAAAAGAAACCACGGTGAGGAAAGAAGTTAGGCGGCAGCTGCTAAAGTTAAAAAGCTGTTAGACGCTGGGTTCATTCAGCTATGTAACTTCCCGGATTGAGTTGCGAACGTTGTGCTAGTAAAAAAGCCGAATGGTACCTAGCGTATGTGTGTTGACTACATAGACCTCAACAAGGCATGTCCAAAGGACAGTTACTCGCTCCCAAAGATCGACACCCTACTCGATTCCACAGCCGGTCATGCCCTGATGAGTTTTATGGATGCCTATTCTGGCTTCCATCAGATACCCTTGTGGAAAAAAGATCAAGAAAAGATGGCCTTCGTCACTGATCAGGGGTTATTCTGCTATATTGTGATGTCGTTTGGCTTGAAGAATGCGCCTGCTACATTCCAACGTATGATTAATTTAGTCTTCATTAATCAAATTGGGAGGAATGTAGAAGCTTACATTGATGATATGATAGTCAAATCCAAGCTACAGACTTCATTGTCGAAATGACAAGGCTAGTTCCACCGGATAATCCTGATTAGGTTTGGAAAGTGTATGTGGACGGGAGCTCCACTATGAACGGCTGTGGTGTAGGAATTATCTATGAGTCTCTTGAGGGGACAAATTTGAGTATGCACTACGGTTCAAGTTCCAAGCCTCAAACAATGAGGAAGAATATGAAGCCCTGCTAGCCGGCATCCGCATGTGCAAGGCGGCAGGGGCAACCAAAATTGGCGCCTTCTCTTGGTTGTTAGCTAGTACCAAGGTGAGTATGAAGCCACCCATTCGGCTATGATCAAATACCTTCAGGCGGTCAAGATTGAAGCTGGGACGCTAGAAGAGTTCCATCTAAATCAGGTGCCCAGATTTGATAACAATCACGCGGATGCATTGTCCAAACTTGCATCCTCCGCCTGCTGCGATACGCCTCGATCAATCTTTTTGGAAGTTTTGGAAAAACGAAGTATACATGAGGAACCCATTGGAATTCTTGACCGAAGCTCCACTTGGATAGATGGCATCCGGGCATATCTAATAGACGGCATGCTTCCTGATTCACCACAAGAGGCATCCGTCATGAAGAAGCGAGCAACAAACTTCGAGATGAGAAAAGGAGAACTCTTCAAAGCAGGATTTTTGAAGCCCCTACTGAAGTGTGTTACCCCTGAGAAGGGGAGGGAAGTTCTCGAAGAATTGCAAGCGAGATACTGCGCCTCTCATGCAGGTGGCAGATCCTTAGCTGTCAGAGTCAGGCGGCATTACTTCTGGCCTACTCTCGAGTCAGACGCCATGGAGATGGTTAAAAAATGTGACAAGTGCCAAAAATTTGGCAAGCTAATCCATCGTCCGGCCACTGATTTGACGGTAATCCACAGTCCGGTCCCCATTTGCAAAATGGGGCATGGACATTTTAGGTCCTTACACGCCTGCACCAGGCGGAAAACGCTACATATTGGTGGCTGTGGATTACTTTACCAAGTGGGTAGAGGCGGAGGCGGTCAAAAATATCAAGACAAAGGATGTCATCTCTTTCATCTGGAAGAACATTATCACCCAGTTTTGGGTACCTATGTCTATGGTGTTTGATAATGGCCCTTAGTTTGAGACGCCTCAGCTCAAAACTTGGTTGGGAGATCAAGGGATCTCGAATTGTTTTGCATCAGTTGGCCGACCCCAAGCAAACGACCAAGTTGAAGCCTTCAACAAACTTATCTCAGACGGCATTAAAAAGAAAATTAAGAGACCCGGTGGTTTATGGGAAGAAGAGCTAATTCATGTCCTATGGGCCATTCGGACCACTGCAAAAAGGGCAACTGGAGAAACCCCATTTCTCATGGTATACGGAGCCGAAGTCGTCTTGCCTATTGAGCATTATGAGACGACTCTACGAGTCATGCTTTACGATGAAAAGGCAAACTGGGAAGCCATGCGGCTAGCATTGGACTCACACCCGGAATGCAGGGGCAATGCCGCCTTGCGTCACAAAATTTACACAAGCGTCCTTTGAAAGTTGGGGACTTTGTGCTACGTAAAATGGGTAGGGGAAATGAGCTTGGAAAGCTAACTCCTAATTGGGAAGGCCCCTACCGGATTTATGAGGAAGTAAGAGACGGTACCTACTGCCTGGAAACACCAGACGATAGGCGGCTGCCAAGAACTTAGAATGCAGACAATCTCAAAAATTACTACTTCTAAGAGTAGTAAATTTTTCATAGAAAGCCTATCAATGAAGAGCTGCTTTTTATTTTCAAATTATGTTATCAATTCCTTTATATACTTGCGTCCTATCTTGTGTGTCGCCTGCTCAATGCACAGATGGTACACATCCACCTGATAAATTAATATTAAAATTGGAAGTTAAAGCACTAACATCCAAGTAATGTGAGGCCAATGGCCAGATAATAAACTAAGCACAAAAAGGTTTAGTGGCTATGCAACCTTCTTTTGAAAAAGACACAAGGCCTGTGGACCGGATGGTTGTATATCTAACAAATTCGCCTGCTCCAATGAGAAATATGGCGTTCGACGACGCCCCTCCAGGTGTTATCGTCGCATAGGGCATTCTATCGTTTGCTCTACAAATACATACAGACGAAAAAAATTGAACGACCTAATTAGTCAACTTATAGCCGTCTGACCAGGGTAATCTAAAGAACGACTAAGACAACGAAAGCCGGATGTTTGATACATCAGTCGGTAATCGGCCGAAGTTCTAACTTAGGTTATTTCCCGAAATTGTACAAGTCCTCCCAATAGGGGCAAATAGACATAGAGTATAATTGGATAATTACAGTGTGGCTATTAACTTACACAGACAACCAAGTTCAAGTTGGCCAAAGTAGGTTAATTATGACACCGGAACCCTTTTGAAATAGGGCAGGCACCTTAGGTCTCCTGGTGAATGAAGTTCCGGCTGCTAGTGCCACAAAACACAGCAGACGGACAAGTGTAATATTGCATCCTAGTTCACACTAGTGCTTCTAACATGAATAGCCATTTGGCTAAGTATGAAACGGTCATTAACCGCCTGCATTAACCACAAGCTGCTCAGGTGGCCGGCTGCGTGCTTGGCTTGGGGCAATCAACTTAGTGATTGATTGACTTAAAAATCAGTCATACCCCCATCAGGTATCGCAAATTTCCAAGTCAATCAACCAACTTGTAAACCCAAGCGCACAGCCGTCCAGGGGCAAAAACATCTAGTATACCATACACAACTCAAATTTAATTTTTAAATTTAGAACACAAGTATCAAATTTAAAACACAAGTATTGAAAACCGACCTAACGGCCGGATGATTCATCATAAATAAAGCTGATCCCTTGATCAGCCAAAATAAGTCAAATTGTTAACCGGTTTCACAACCGGTGAGAAAAGAAATTGTTAAGAAACCCGACCCCACGGTCGGTAAATAAACAAGCATACACGGCACGCAGGGCGAAAAGTGTATTTAAAAGGCCATCCGGATACAGAAAAACTAAGATTAATCAGCAATGGGGGAGGACTGTGCTTCATTCTCATCCGCCATATCTTCGTCATTTGTCGGATGGTCCCTAGCCGGTTCATTGTCCTGGCCCCCAGTCTCTTCATCCAAGACTCCTTCCTCCGCCTGATGTTGCTCTTGATCCAAGGCTTCAGTCGCCTGCTCATAACGATACTCCTAAATAGAGTAATCGTCCTTAGGAAAGAGAGCCTTCCACGCCATCTTCATTCGAGTGACACAGTCGGCCTCATTCTCCTGAATGAGCAGGCACTTCTCTTCTTTAGCACGAGCCTTTTACTTGGACTTAAGCTGCTCCTCCTGGTTGGAAAGTTTTTTCTGTAAATTCTCAACCTGGCGGCGGAGACTGTCAATGTCCCTGTCAATGTCTTGCAGCTTGCCAAGCTCCGCCTGAGTGGTCTTCAGCTCCCCCCTTCAGCTCGCTCACCTTCTTTTGGGCCGCCTCTAAATCTTTCTTGACTTGCAAGTTGGCAGCCGCCTGCGAATACAGGATATCCTGAGTTAGTAACTCAGTTTTATTTACATCATACAGTGCTCGGTCAAGATTGGAAGCGGCCCTACGAGTTGCAGCTCTTACCTCTCTGGTTTTCTCATTAAAGGGCTTTTTAAGCCCATCCACTCGCAACATAGCCTGCATCCGGCCAAAACAATTAAGGCCGTTAGTAAACAGACGACAGGAAAGAAAAGTCTCATATTTCTAAGTATAACTTGAAAGCATCCTCACATCAGCAAGGATAGCCAATATGGAATCAAAGTTCATGGTGCCAACTCCCTTTATGGAGTCCCGTTGCTGAGTAGAGACGTTCCAAAGCATGTCCTTGGCAATTTTCCGGACATCCGGCACCTGGGGAGACTCCGCATGATCAACAAATTGAGTGTAAGAGTGTATATACATCCGGCATGAGCAAACAAAAGTTTCTTAACTTATTAGGAGGCCGGATGAAGAATTATACTTGGAAGAAAAAATACTTGAGATTACAACTAGGTCCTGGACCTGCTTGTCCTTGCAGTTTCTTGGGTGTCGGCCCCAACAACAGGCTTCTCCTTTGAAGATTTGGACTCGGCCGCCTGTTTCAAGGCAGCCATAGCAACCGGCGATTTCCCGCCTGTAGAAGGATGGGACTCGGAGTTGCTCGCAGACGGCTTGTGAGCGATAGTCTTCCGAGGTTGCTTGGGTGTTTGCCCCTCGTCGGCAGCAGGCCGCTTCGGGGGCCTTTCATTCAAACCAGGAAGGACCGAGGGCTTGATCGAACCCTCCTGAAAGGAAATCAATGGCACTTAGTAAAAATTAACTGGTTTTGAATTCAAAGGCAAAGAGACGGATGTATAAGGCTTACATGCTCGAGCTGATCCTTTTTGAAGAGTTGACCTTTCTTGTTAATCATTTGGCGGTAAGCGGATGCTTAGCCGCTTGGTTTCTTGCTTGGAGTGAGCTGAGACATAGCTTCCTCTGAAAAAAATGGCCGAATGCGTGGGTAAAGTAGCATAAAGCAAAAAACAAACAAATGCAAAACGAGTTACTCATCCGGCTACACACCTCTACTTCTCTCTAAAATAAGGCCACAGGCGGCTAGGAAGAATGGGTCCTTAAGCCATTCAAATCTAGGGATATAACTGTTGCAAATTATTTCTTTCTCAGCACTCCCCTTTATGGTTTTGACGTCAATTTTGAACAACCTAGGCGTCAAAATTTGATCCCATCCCTCTTCAGATGCAGGCGGGAAGAGTGCCTTTTGGCCTAGAAGATAGAGATTTCTGTTCCAAGAATTAAATTTTTTTGTTCCGGATGGTGTCCGGAGAAGATATTATGTAAAATCTATTTCTCCAATCTTTCCACTTGGATTCCTTTCCAAGAGTCATCATGAACCCCTTGCTGCTTGTAAGGGTATACCAGTCGAGACCGGCTGATTTGAGGGCCTTACTCAAGTAATTCATAGACGCAAATGCCTGCCTCAAAGCTTAGTTCAACGCCTTGCATCCTACAGCCGGCCACAAATCCTAGAATATTAACCCAAGAATTGGGGGTAAGTTGCTGTACCCCCAGGCGGTAGCCGCCTAGGATCGCCTTAATGGCCGAATCCAAAGGAAACCGGAGGCCCACCTGTATAGTAGCCGCATAACTCCCAAAGCTGGAATCCTCATAACTTTTGTTAGGAGGCCAGACGACTATATCCTCAAAGGCCAGAACATTGATTTCATATCCGGCCCCCGTCACATAAGTGTCCCTAGTTTCACTTAAACCTTTCCGTGTGAGTTTCTGGGTGGCAAGTGATATGTGTGTGAAATATGAGGTGAATTCGTTTTGCAGAGAGGAGGACGCCTCTTCCTGACCCCTCTCGAAAGAGGTGGACTCCTCATCAAACTCATTAGGCGGCCCTTCCCCAGTCTCAGGGCCGCCTGATGAAGCGCTTGTACGGGAGGATCCTTGCTCAGACTCAGATCCCCATCCAAGTCATCCGACTCGTTCAGAATGGAGTCACCTGGGGTACTTGGGGCACCAGGCGCATCATAATGAATTTCACTCCTGGGCACCCTTATAGAACCCTCATCGTCCTCATCACTAGGAAACCGTGCTGTTCTTTTCGTCCTGGCCATAGTGTCCTGCACAAACACAGACACAGAGACGGTCGGATTGGGGGACGAAGGAATGGAGCAGACGTCACCCCTAGTCCTAGATTCAGCCGTCCTAGGTGACCGCTCACAGCTATCCTAGGCCGTGCCGTGCGTGTTTGTGAAGCCATTTATGAAAACAACGAAAAAGCAAACACAGGCGGAGATTCAAAATTTTAAAGAGAAAAGAGTCGGGCAGTTACCTAGTAGAAGGTACTGAACGAAATTAAATTGAGTCGGTTGTAGCAGGCAGACTGTAGCAAACGGCAGATAACAAAACTTTTCTCTGAAAAATCTCAAATTCTCTCAAAGTTGTTTTTGTGAATATGCGAAAAATGAGGGGTAAACTTTATATATATAGAAGGTTAATTCCAGGGATACCTTGGTAATTTTCCCAAAAGGTGAACAGTAAAATCTGTTCCACCAATTGTTGAGGGACAAATGTCACAGATGCCACGTGGCACGCCACATCACATCTGTGAGGGGTAAATGTTTTAGGGAAAATTACCCCGCCACGTAGTCTAGTTAGAACAGGACACGTGACCACCCAAAATTGGTCCAAAAGGGGCCAATAGCAGAATGACACGTGGAACCCACTGTCAAGAGAAGGAACGACGGCCTTCAAGGGCCCAATTCCCAAATAGCCGCCAAAATGGGGGCAGCCCACCAAATCTAAGTCATACGACCTACGTAAAGGCACACTTTTCCCAATGACCCTATAAATAGGGAGATTTCCCCCATTTTTGGGGCAGATACATTTATTACAGTATTCCTGACATTCTCTTACATCAGAGAAATCACCTGATCTCGGAATCCGAGAAGATCTCACTTTTACCTTTTTCCGCACTTTTTACTTTCTCCTGCACGTTCTAACTTGATCATCGGAGGCAGAGCTCCAACCACCCGGAGTCAACGTTATTTTGCAGGTACAGGCGCTACCAGAGCAGTCTTTGAGTCGTAACTCTCCTGAGGGACAAAAACACCCAAAACAACAATAATTATTTCCATAAAGCATAATTAACTTAAACAACAAGATTAAGAAAGAGATTAATACCTTTAGCGCGTGCTTCGCTCACTAAAAGAGCTCAGACTTCAAAAGCTCTAAGCCCCGCTCACACGAGGACCTCCAATGAAGTCCACCCGCAAGCCGAGCACAGAAAATGGTCCAATGCTTAGGAGTTAGCTAAGCCCGACCTAAAACCCGAGTAATTAATTGTGTTCAAAGTTTTTCACTGGTGATGCCTTTTTAACACTTACTCAAGCAATTTTCCCAATACCCCAACTTGGGTATTTATAGGGAAAATAAGAGTGATAATTGCTCTTCCATAAATGTGGGAGAATTGATTTTTCCATTTTATTTTTAAATAAAAAAAATTAATAATCAAGCTACTAATAAATCAACAAGTGGCATGCTCACAACAGAGGTTAGGTAAGGACCATTTGGAGAAGGGGGGACCAAACTTGCTCCCCACTCTTCTCCCATAGCCGGCCAACACACCACCCTCAAGCCAATTACTTCGGGCCACATGGCACCCCACCACTTGGGCACCAAGGCACCCAAGGTGGGCTGCCAACAGTTGTTTTACCCTTCGGCCCAGCAGGCCATGCACCAAGTGTGCGGGCTGCTTTGGCCGAGGCCTGCTGCTAGTATACCACACACCTTGTACGGGCTGCTAGCCGCAGCTTGCTGGCATGCCACGCACCTTGTACGGGCTGCTAGCTGCAGCCTGCTAGCATGCCTCGCACTTGGTGCGGGCTGCTAGCCGCAGCTTGCTGGCATGCCACGCACCTTGTGCGGGCTGCTAGCCTCAGCTAGCTGCTAGCATGCCTTGCACATGGTGCGGGCTGCTAGCTGGCCTTGCTAGCCAAGGTGCGCTAGCATGCATTGCTAGCCACCTTGCTAGGCCATATGCCTGTAGCACTCGGTTTGCTCGGGGCATTCCGATGCTAGGGTTATTTTGGTAATTTTGTTGATTTATTAGTAATTTTCTCGTCTCGTCTTTTATTATTTTCAACTCGACTTGCGACGCTTGGTTTCGACGCTCCAAGCTCGAATTCCCGACGTCTAAATATTAATTACCCGGCGACTCATTAATTCCTTTCAAATCAATTCATCACATAGATTCGTTAGTTGATTGGGTGTGACCCGAAGGGTTCAATCAAGATTAAGCTATAATATTAATTAGACATTTATATTACTGATCGGAAGCGGCCTCCACCCAAGCATTCCGATCACTTGACCTCACTTAATAATTAGCTTTCTAATAATTCCGAACCCTCTATCGGAATAATACACTTGTTCGAAGGACACCATTCCTTTCAAGAAGAGTTAAGGCCACAGCCGGTTGGCGATCATACGAACATAGTGCTTGATCCAGACCAACCTGATCGAATGGTCAAGGTAGTACTATGGTCGTGGGCTTTCTAGGAGACGACCTGATAAAGTTGCTAAGAGAATTCAAGGATTTTGCATTTGAAGTTCATGAGATGCTGGGCGTAAATCTAGGTCTGACCGTCCACAAATTGGCGGTAAATCCAATGATAAAGCCTGTCCGGCAGAAAAAAGAGAAATCATGGAGAAGAAAGGAATCAGGCGGTAACAACAGAGGTTAAAAAGCTGCTGGACGCCAGTTTCATTCGGCAATGTTACTACCTGATTAGGTAGCAAATGTAGTTTTGGTAAAAAAAGCAGAATGGAACATGGAGAATGTGCGTGGACTACACTAACCTCAACAAGGCATGTCCTAAGGATAGCTTTCCCTTGCCTAAAATCGACAGGCTGGTTGATTCAACGGCCAGACACGCCCTAATGAGTTTTATGGACGCATACTCTAGATTCCACCAGATCCCCTTGTGGGAAGAAGTTCAAGAGAAAACCACGTTTGTGACCGAGCAGGGTCTGTACTGCTATAAAGTCATGTCGTTCGGCCTTAAGAATGCCCCTGCTACATTTCAAAGACTTGTTAACACTATTTTTAGAGATCAAATCAGCGGAAACATGGAGGCGTACATTGATGACATGATTGTCAAATCAAAGCAGCCAGTCGACCATCTGAATGACCTTCGAGAAACATTCATCGAACTGAGGTGGCATAAGATGATGTTCAAAGGAATGGTGTCATTCAAATAAGTGTATTATTCCGAAAGAGGGTTCGGAGCTATTGGAAAGCTATTTATTCAGTAAGTTCAAGTGATCGGAATGCCTAGATGGAGGTCGCTTTCGATCAGTAATATTAATGTATAATTAATATTACAGCTTAATCTTGACTGAACCCTTATGGTCACACCCCAGCAACTAACGATCCGACACGACGAATTATTTCGGAAGTTAAATGAGTCGCTCGAGTAATAAATATTTAGATGTCAAAAATCGAGCTAGGAGCGTCGAAATTCGAGCGTCGCAAGTCGAGTCAAATTAATAAAAGACGAGATGGTAAAATCACTACTTAATCAACAATTTACCGGAATACACCTAGCATTAGAATGCCCCGAGAAAACTGAGTGCTAGGGGCATTTGGTATAGCAAAGGTTGCTAGCATGCGCACCAAGCCAAGCCTAGCATGGCTGGCTAGGTGGTGCGGCATGCTAGCGCACCATCGCTAGCATGCGCAAGCAAGCAGCAGCGACCTAGCAGCACCAACTAGCTAGCAGCACGCTAGCGTGCTGGCACTGCTAGCTGTGCTTGCTGGCTGGTGTGGGGAAGGCAAACAGCAGGGCACAGCAGCCCACAGCAATGCGTGGCGTGCAGGCGCTTGCTGCTGGGCTATGCGAGCAACTAGCGTGCCTAGACAAGAGGCCAGGCAGCCACCTGGGTAGCCTTGGCGTCCAAGGCTCGCAGCGCTTGCTGGCGCGCGTTGGTTGAGCCATGTGGGGAGTGTTGGCTGGTTCTCTTGGGAGCCTTGGGGATCAAGTATTGGTCCCTCCCCCCCCCCCTTCCCTTGTGGTCCTTACCTAACCCCTCCTCTTAGAATGGCACTAGTTAATTACTCCGTAAAAGGAGAAAATTGATTTTACCAACTCTCCCACCTTGATGGGAGAGTGGATTTCTCACTTGAGTTTCCATATGAATATCCCACTTGGGAATTGGGAAAACTCACTTGAGTAAGAGCTCAATTAGGCATCTCCACTTGAGAGAAAACCTTTAAGCTCATTAATTACTCGAGTAGTCTGTTTGGTCGGACTTGGCTAACCTCCAAGTAGTAGACCGGGCAGATCGCGTTGTGGATGGACTTCGTCGGAGGTCATCGCCCTTTGTGAGACTTGGCTTTCTCAAGTAAGAGCTCCATCCAATTGAGCGAAGCATGCTACAAGGGTTATCTAGTCTTTTCTCTAATCTTGTTATTTATGCATTTTGTTTTATTAATTGTGAGTTTTTCCTTGGGCTCGGGTTTTACTTTCCGCGGTGAGTCGGACTCATCGAAACCCAACAGCGGTATCGGAGCCTTGCTCATTTATTTTTATAACAAAAATTTTCAAGTTGTTTTTTATGATTTTATTTTTCTGGTTTATGTTATTCATTAGATTAGTAGCTCGGTTTTATTAATTTTAATCCCGTTTTAATGTGATTTTTAGCCCCAAACCCAGATTTTCGCCCAAAAATAGTTAATTTTGGGTGGAAACACCGTTCTGGAAAGTTTTCAATCCTTAAAGGACTATGGAAAAGCCAAAATCCGACTAGAAATGCCTTTTTTCGAGGGTATTTCGTTTTTGACGAAAATTTTTAATCTTTTAACCTTGAATCTTAATGGCATATTTATGGTGATTATGTATTTGGTTCTTTCTTTAATGTTTTTGCATTTTTTGACCTCTTTAAGCATGGTTACTTTGTAGTAATTAGTGCTTGAAAGATTGGTTAAATTTTCACATAATTGCAAATCCATTTCATTAAGAGTGAAAAATTTATTATTTGAGGCTTCTAAGTACTAAAGATCCAATCTTTAATTGTTTTAAGTGATTGGAACTTTGAGTTACTAAATTCCATGAATTTTTGTTGAACCTTTTGATTTAATCATTTATTGAGTTGATTGGAATCATAAAGTTTCAATCTTGTGATATAAATTTCATTTATCTTCATATTGGAAGATATAATTTTTAAGGATTCACAAGTTAAAGTTGGAATCTTTATTTAAATTTTATGTTCATAATTCCAATTCCCCTTTATTTTTTGTCAAATCTCATGATAGTGAGAATAGCCTTATTCATTTTATTGCATCAAGTTGAACCAATTTTATTAAAGAATAGTTCTTGGGAATAATTTTGGTTTTGTGCACTTGGATGAATTTATTTAAGTTGGACTTGTTATAATTTTCATATTTCACATTAAATTAATTCTAAAATTAATTTGGAATTAATTAATTAAGCTACGCAATATTCGGAATTAATCCCGAGAGTGTGGCACGCAAACCAAGGGCGCACAACCCTCAGCCAGCCGGGTTACTAAGCAGCCCACATGCGGCTGCCAAGGCTAGGTGCGTTTGGTGCACGCCACACAAGCTGCGTGTCTGGTGTGCCCAACAGCAGCAGCAGCAGCAGCAGCCAGTCGCATGCTGCGGCTGTGCGGTTGTGTACGCATGCTACTGCCTTGGTGCGGGATGTGTGCGTGCAGTGCTTGGTGCAACCTTAGGCTATGCGTGTGGGTGTGTTGCGTGCTTGCGGCACGATGCGCACAACCCCTACATTTGGCACTTAAGCCCTGGTTTTAAGGCTATATTAATTTTTCGTTTTTGGCCGCTTTTATTTATTTTAATTGTTTTAATTATAATTATTAATTTTGATTAAAATTTTGGAGGCCAGGCCTCGATTTTGAGTGGCATTTACAAAATTTTATTTTGGCAAAATTTTGGGTTTACAGGCTTTATTAATTGGATTAATTAAGATGGATGCGGAATTTAGTGGGAGCCTCAATTTTAATTGCCCTAAATTACATAATGGGTTAAACAACTTTGACTAGTTTTAATTAGGCTCGTTAATCAGATTAACCACCTAAATTAGCCACTAGTTTACCCGTGTTTGTGCATTGTTACTTGTTTATCGGTGTAAAATGCATGAGTTATTCACAAATAGTGAATGGATGAATGGAATGTATATTCTCCTACAGGTTTTATAAAATTGGCAACTAGTGGGGCCTGATTAGGATAGAAAACACGGACTGCGTTCCGTCATGTATTTTTGTAAATCTAAATATGGGCTGCGAATCGTTAAGTATTTTTGTACCTTAATATTTAGATTAGTCCTAATCGTAGATACTAGTATTTGCATTATTTTTGTTATGTCTCGAAAATGGAGGTTCTTTGAAGACGAAACCATGACGTTGCAAATGACGACCCTTGAAGACTTAAAGACTCAAGGGGTCATGCTAGTTGCCAAATGCATCATTTATTTATTTTTTCGATATATATTTATGATTATATATGAATTATATGTTAGATGCATGTTTAGGATTTCAAATGTTGCGATGATTAATTAAATTCACTTAAATCAACCAACATTGAAACCCTAGGTCCCTAAAATTTTGAGTAAAATTTGCCATTCCAAAACAAAACTTACCAACCTATTGAGAGTAGTGATGGGAAACGCCAAAGCGAGGCATCACTATTTCTCCCTTGGATACGTAAGGCATACTGGGTATGCATGTTGGTTTTTGTGATACTCAACAATATGAGTGATGGAGTCCTAACTTGTCGTGGCAAAGTGGATAAGTTGTTGAGAGAGCATTAGATGCGACGATTTATCTAACCAAGAGTGGCTTGGAGCCATTAGTAAAGAGTTGCTTACCTTAGAATATCGAGTGTTAAGACAAGCCAAAGCATGCTTAACTACTCATTGATTCTTTGGATCTTGGAATCGACTTATTCTCACCAAATGGGGACAATTTAATGTGTGAATAAGACGTTTAAATAAGTTTGATTAATATGCATGATTTCAATATTATTTAAATATTATGAATGGTTTTTCATTTGAAATTCTTTCAATTGTAGAATCATGTCTTCAACTAACAATGACAACACCCTAATGTGCCCGGAACTTCCCAAAAAGTTACCATTTTGCTTGAACTTGGTGAACTTTAAGGAGTGGGAAGAAGAACTCCGAAAGACCCTCCGAAATTGCTACCTAGAGCACATTCTTGACATACCCATCCCAAGTGTCTACTCAAAAGGGGTAATGAGCGATAAGGCTCATGAGGATTGGAGTTGGGATTGCAAAAGAGTCTCCAACTATTTTCCGGACATGCTCCTTAAAGCTCTAGAGGATATAGTCAATTTGAGGGTCAGCAAGAGCATCAAAGGCAACATGAAGGTCACTCTCCAACATGAAGATCAAGCCACCGCAAGAGGGGTGCCTAGCTAAGGAGAGGCAAGAGTGAAAGGCATAATGTCCTTCGAACAAGTGTATTATTCCGATAGGGGGTTCAGAATTATTAGAAAGCTAATTTTTCAGTGAGGTCAAGTGATCGGAATGCCTGGGTGGAGGCCACTTCTGATCAGTAATATTAATGCATAATTAATATTAAAGCTTAATCTTGACTGAACCCTAAGGGTCACACCCAAGCAACTAACGAACCGAAGCGACAAATTAATTCGGAAGGAATTAATGAGTCGACTGAGTAATAAATATTTAGACGTCGGAAATTCGATCTTAGAGCGTCGGAAGTTGAGTCGAAAATAGTAAAAGACGAGACGTGCAAATAGTAATAAATCAACGTATTTCCCAAAATACCCCTAGCATCGGAGTGCCCCGAGAAAACTGAATGCTAGGGGCACAATGCGTAGCATGGTGGCTAGCATGCGCACCAAGCCGAGCCTTGGCTGGCTGGTGCGTGCTAGGGCACCAATGCTAGCATGGGTGCCGCAGCCAAGTGCACGCACGAGAGCAGCAGCAGCCCGCACATAGCATGCGCGGTTTGCTGGCCGAGAGCAACAGCAGCCCGCACGCTTGTGCTGGGCCTGCTGTGCGTGGCAGCCGCAAGCATGGCAGCCCACTTGGCTGCCTTGGTGCCCAAGTGGGGCTGCCATGTGGCGCGACATGATTGGAGGACTTTTGATGTGTTAGCCGGTTTTGGGGAGAGGGAATTGGGAGCATGTTTGGTCCCCCCCTCTCCAAGTGGTCCTTACTTACTCTCTTATGTATGGTTGACACTTGTTGATTTATTACTAGTTTGTTTAAATAATTTTATTTTAGCTTTAAAATAAAATGTTAAAATCCCATTGTCCCACATTAATGGGAGAGATTATCATACTCTCATCATTCCCTATAAATACCCAACTTGGAGCTTTGGGAATGATGCTTAAGTAAGAGTTGGAAAAGGGATCACTAGTAGTGAAAACCTTTGAACTCAAGAGTTGAAAAAGGCATCACCTTTGTGAAAACCTTTGAAATCAATTACTCGAGTTTTTTGGTCGGGCCTTGCTAACTCCAAGGCATTTTAACCTTGTCGGTGTTCGTGTTGTGGGTGGACTTCCGTTGGAGGTCGTCGTAATTTCGAGGCTAGCTTTCGAAGTAAGAGCCCCTCGAGGTCGGGTGAAGCACGCGTCAAAGGTATATTTATTATCTTAATCTTGTCATTAAGTTAATTATGTTTATGGTTTTATTTATTGCGAGTGCGGTCTTATTTTCGGGTTTGTTTCCGCGGTGAGTCGGACTCACCAAACCCCAACAGCGGTATCGGAGCCTCGCTCGTTTATTTTTAAAATCATATTATTTTTTAAGGTGTTTTATGGCTTAATTTTTCTGGTTTTAAGTTGCTAATTAGATTAGTAGCTCGGTTTATGATTTTTAATCCCGTATTAGAGCTGACTTCAGCTCCTGAACCCAGATTTCGACCCAAAATAGTGAATTTTGGGTGGAAAAGGCGTTTTGGAAATGGTTTTTCCCTTTTAGGACTTTGTTTTTAGCCAAAAAACGACCAGAAATGACTTTTCGAGGGATTTTTCGTTTTGACGAAAAATTTTAAGTCTTTCTAACCTTGAAAATTGATTGCATATTTATGGTGGTTATATAATTGGTTCAATCCTTATTTATGCAATTTTAAACCTCTTTAGACATGATTACTTGGTACTCCCTCCGTTTCCTAATTTTTTTACGTTTGGAATTATGCGCGGTTATTAAGAAATTGTGTAAAGTTGAGGTATATTGAAATATTTCAATGATTGAAAGTACAATTTTATTAAAAAATACAATGTTGAGCATGTGGGGTGAAGAAATTAGAGGAGAGAGGAGAGAGAAAGTAATAATAAGTGTTGAAAAAATATTAAAATAGTACAAAAAGTACAATAGCACATGGAAAAGTAAGGAATTTTGAGTAAAAAAAACTTGTAAAACAAGGGTAATTTTGTCCAAAATTTATGACCAAAATAGGAAAGATACTAAATGTAAAGAATAAAAAGGAACACCCTAAATGGAAATGTAAAACACATTTAGGAACGGAGGGAGTAGTAATTTGTATTTGAAAGTTTGGTTTTATTTTTTCACATAATTGCAAATTAATTGCATTAAGTATGAAATTGTTGTTCTTTGAGGCTTCTAAGTACTAAAGATTCAATCTTTAATTATGTTAAGAGATTGAAACTTTAAAGTTACTAAATCTTGGAAATAATTTTGGTTAAATGCAATTGGATGGATTTTATTTGAGTTAGACTTGTTGAATTTTCATTTTGCTCATTAAAATTAGTTCTAAAATTAATTTAGAATTAATAAATTGTCACGCGAAATTTGGGATTGAAATCCCGAGGCTATGGCACGCAAATCGAGGCAAAGCCTCCCTTGGCAAGTCGGGATGCATAGTAGCCCGCATGTGGCTGCTCGATGGTTACGTGCAACCTTGTGCGTGGCATGCGCGCCCAGCTACAGCAGCAACGCAGCAGCACCAGCCAAGCAGCAGCATGCTGCGGCTGTGCTACGTGCGTGCGTGCTGCTGCCGCAGCGCAGGACATGGCTGCTGTGGTGCGGTAGGGTGTGCGAGCTTATGAGTGCGTGGCTTAGTGCGGCAGGGGTGTGCGTGCGGGCCGTGCTGCGAGTTTGCGACATGATGCGCACAACTAGCAAGCTTGTGCGGCCCCGTGACTTGTGTTCTTGCACGCCTCGTAGAAGAGTCGACGCGTATGCGGTATTCTAAGCTATGGGTGTGATGCTTAGCATGAGTCACGGCTGTTTGCACCTCCCCTTAATTAGCACATATACCCCGGTTTTAAGGCATATTATTTTGCATTTTAGCCGTTTTATTTATTTTAAATAATCTTGTTTATTTTAATTAAAATTTTGGAGGCTAGGCCTCGGTTTTGAGCGGTGTTGGAAAAATTTAATTTTGGCAAATTTTGGGCTTAATTAATTGGATTAATTAAGTTGGATGCGGAATTTAGTGGGATCTTCAATTATTAATTGCGGTTATTTACATAATTGGTTAAAACAAGTTTGACTAGTTTTAATTAGGCCTGTTAATTGGATTAACCACCTAGATTAGTTACTAGTTATCGCGTGTTTATGCATTGTTACTTGTTTTATCGTTGTAAATTGCATGGGCCATTCACAAATAGTGAATGGATGAATGGAATGTATATTCTCTCACAAGTTTAATAAAATGGCAACTAGTGGAGCCCGATTAGGATAGAAAATACGGACTGCGATCCGTGATGTAATTTTGTAAATCTAAATACGGTATGCGCACTGTTGAGTATTTTTGTACCTTAATATTTAGATTAGTCCTAATCGTGGATACTAGTAATTGTATAATTTTGGTCAAGTCTTGAAGACGGAAGCTCTTGGAAGACAAAGCCATGAAGTTGCAAAAGAAGACCTTTTGAAGATTTGAAGAATTCAAGGGGTCATGCTAGTTGCCAAATATGCATCAAAATGCTTATGCTTTACATATTTATGATCATTTATATATGAATTATATGTTAGATGCATGTTTAGGATTTCGAATGTTGTGATGATTAATTAAGTTCACTTAAATCAACCAACATAGAAACCCTAGGTCCCTAAATATTGAGTAAAATTGCCATTCCAAAACAACACTTATCGACCTATTGAGAGTAGTGATGGGCTACGCCAAAGCGAGGCATCACTTCTACTCCCTAAACTCATAAGGCATACCAGGTATGCAAGTTGGTTTTGGTTGTACTCAACGATATGAGTGATGGAGTCCTAACATGTCGTGGCAAAGTGAATAAATTGTTGAGAGAGCATTAGATGCGACGATTTATTCAACCAATAGTGGCTTGGAGCCATTAGCAAAGCGTTGCTTAACTTGGGAGATTGAGTGCTAAGACAAGCCAAAGCATGCTTAGTCAATCTTTGTTTTCTTGGATCTTGGAATCGACTTATTTTCACAAATAGGGACAATTTTATGTGTAAATAAGACGTTAAATAAGTTTGAAATATGCATGAATTAAAATTCAATCTTATTTAGCATCATGAAGGGTTTTTCATTAAAATTCTTTCAATTGTAGAATCATGTCTTCAAGTAACTCAAACAACCAGTTTTCATTACGCTCAATTCTCGACAAGGAGAAGTTGAGTGGGCTAAACTTTCTTGATTGGCAAAGAAATTTGCGAATTGTTCTCATGCAAGAGCAAAAGGAATATGTCCTTGATGAGGAAATGCCCGACGCTCCTAATGAGGAGGTGACTCAGGCTGCCCTAAACCGATGGCAAAGTGCCAATCGGGATGTCAAATGCATCATGTTGGCCACAATGTCTCTCGAGCTTCAAAAGACCTTCTTTAAGAAGGAGACAGCTTTTGAGATCATTTCTGAGCTGCAGAATATGTTCCAAGAGCAGGCCCGAACTGAGAGGTTTGAAACCCACAGACAGATCCTTGAGAGCAAGCTCAAGAGAGGAGAGTCAGTCAGCCCACATGTACTCAAGATGATAGGATTATTTGAGAACATGGAAAGGCTTAATGCAGGGTATTCAACCGATATGGCAATTGACATCATTCTCCACTCACTGCACAAAGGCTATGATCAGTTCAAGATGAACTATAATATGCACAGCATGGAGAAAACCCTCACCGAGCTTCATGGTATGTTTAAGCAAGCTGAGCAAACGCTCAAGGATGAGGGAAAACATGATATGCTCATGGTCAAAAAGGGCAAGCCGTTCAAACGCACGGGCAAAAAGAAGAAAGGCTTTAAGGGGAAAGGTAAGAAGAACTTTCCGCCTTAGCCGAAAGCTACCAAGGACAACAAGGAAAAGAAGGTAGCATCTTCTAAATCTGATTCCGAATGCTTCTATTGTAAGAAGAAGGGACATTGGAAGAGAGATTGCCTCAAATTCAAGGAAGATAAGAAGAACGGAACCGTTGCTTCTGAATCAAGTATATTCGTTATAGACTTAAACTTCACTAGCCCAACATCATGGGTATTAGATACCGGATGTGGCTCACACCTTTGTTCTAATTCTCAAGGTTTAAGGAATGCTAGGAAGCTAGCGAAAGGAGAGGTTGAACTCCGGGTCGGCAATGGAGCCAGAATTGCAGTTGTATCCGTAGGAACTCTCAGTTTGTCTTTTCCCTCTAGGCTTGTTTTGGAAATTGAAAGTTGTTACTATGTTCCCAACATTACCAAAAACATTATTTCAATTTCGGCGTTGGACACAAAAGGTCTTGAATTTCGAGTAAAAGACAATGAATGTTCGTTTTATCTCGATAATGTTTTATATGGTATTGCACATTCTGAAAATGGTCTTTATGTGCTTTCTTTAGACAAACAAGTTTATAATGTGAATAATACTACCAAAAGAGCTAAGACCATGGAGTCAAATCAAACTTATGGCATTGTCGTCTTGGCCACATTAACATCAAACGCATCAAGAAGCTTCTACAAGAAGGCGTTCTTGACTCTTTCGATTTAGAATCTTTTGAGAATTGCGATGGATGTTTATTAGGTAAGAATAAAGAAACCATTCTCCAAGTTGGGAGAAAGAGCAGGTGACTTATTGGGTCTAATACATACCGATATATGTGGACCAATGAGCTCCGCCACAAGAAATGGACATCGATATTTCATCACCTTTCACAGATTATTATAGTAGATATGGCTATGTCTACCTCATGTCTCATAAATTTGAATCGTTTGACAAGTTCAAAGAATTTCAGAGTGAAGTTGAAAATCAGCTTGGCAAGAAAATCAAAGCCCTTCGATCAGATCGAGGTGGTGAATACTTGAGCCAAGAATTCGATGACCACCTGAAAGATCATGGCATACTTTCAGAACTGAAACCTCCGGGAACTCCATAATGGAACGGAGTATCAAAACGGAGAAATCGAACCTTGTTAGACATGGTACGATCAACCATGGGTCTTAGTGATCTTCCTATCTCTTTCTGGGGACACGCACTTTTAACTACGACACTAACACTGAACCGTGCTCCATCGAAAGCTGTAGAAAAGACTCCATACGAGTTATGGACGAAGAAACCTCCTAGGTTGTCTTTTCTAAAGATATGGGGATGTGAAGCATATGTCAAGAAATTGATTTCTGACAAACTTCATCCCAAATCTGATAAGGTTTACTTTGTGGGCTACCCAAAAGAAACCAAAGGGTATTACTTCTACAACAAATCGGAGAACAAAGTGTTTGTTACTAGCGATGGTGTCTTTTTGGAGAAGGACCACCTCTCCAAAATGATAAGTGGGAGGAAAATCGAACTTGACGAAGTTCGTGAGGATCAGCAACAAAGTCAGAATGACAGTCAAAGTGCTCAAACAACAACTATTGACAAAAGTCAAAGTGATCAAAATATGCAAAGTCGAACCGACAATGCAAATGCTCAGTCCATTACCCTACGTAGGTCTCAAAGGCCGAGATCTCAACCTGATAGATATCTTGGTTAAGTATTAACCGAGAATCAGGACATCCTGATCATGGATGGAGATGAACCGGCAACCTACAAGCAAGCGATGGCAAGCACTGACTCTACTAAATGGCAAGAGGCCATGACATCTGAAATGGATTCCATGTTTGAAAATCAAGTCTGGGACTTGGTTGACTTACCCGTGGGTTATACACCTATCGGATGTAAGTGGATTTTCAAGTTGAAAACCTACAAAGATAGAAATGTATTCATTTACAAAGCTAGATTGGTAGCAAAAGGTTATAGACAAGTTCATGGTATTGATTACGATGAAACCTTTTCTCCAATCGCAATGCTTAAATCCGTTCGGATTCTCTTAGCGATTGCTGCAGATTAAAATTATGAAATATGGCAGATGGACGTCAAAATCGCCTTCCTATATTGATAAGGTACTAGCTCGTTTCCAAATGGAAGGGGCCAAGAGAGGTCACCTACCCATGTCTCATGGCATAACCCTAAGCAAGAAGCAGTGTCCAAAGATACTTGATGAGCGAGAAAGGATGAATCAGATTCCATATGCTTCGCTTATTGGATCGATCATGTATGTCATGATATGTACTAGGCTAGATGTATCGTATGCCTTGAGCGCTACGAGCCGATACCAATCAGACCCAGGAGAGGCACATTGGACTGCGGCCAAGAATATCCTAAAGTACCTGAAAAGGAACAAGGATAAATTTCTGGTCTATGGTGGCAGAGATGAATTAGTTGTTGAGGGTTATACCGACGTAAGCTTCTAGACAAACTGAGACGACTTCAAGTCACAGTCTGGTACATATTTTATCTCAATGGAGGAGCGTTTAGTTGGAAGAGTGCTAAGAAAAGCACAACTGCAGATTCTACAACTGAAGTCGAATACTTAGCAGCATCTGAGGCAGATAAGGAGGCAGTTTGGATTTGCAAGTACATTGGTGAACTTGGTGTTGTGCCCTCCATCAAAGGTCCAATAGACCTCTATTGTGACAACAATGGAGCTATTGCTCAGGCTAGAGAGCTAAGAGAACGTCAGGAGGTCAAACATGTCAAGCGGCGGTTTCACATGATTCGAGAATGGAAATCAGAAGGTGAAATCAGAATTTGTAAAGTTTGAACGGATGACAATGTAGCCGATCCACTGACTAAACCTTTGCCTCAAGTGAAGCACAACAAGCACGTTGAGGCAATGGGAATCAGGCAAATCAGAGATTGGCTTTGATTTCCTTATTTTAGTGTTTTAATTAATTTTGGACAATTTTAATGTAAAGCACTATGATGAACCATTCAGTTTTGGAGTAATTAAATTTTTCATGCGATTTAAATCACTCCATTGGCTATTTAATTGTGGTTTAGAATAATGAGTCCATTCGATTCTTGGAATATTCAAAATAGGGTATCAAGACCAGTCTTGGTAAGGAAACACCTATTAAGTGAACATTGAATATTATAAAAAAAAATTATCCCTAATTGAGGTCATTTAAACGATGGACGATTAATGACCATTTGAGATTAGTGTGTAGTTTGACTTATATCACCTTTTCTTGTGCTACAAGGACATGATCGTCATGAATCATTTGCACAGGTATTGGTTTAGAAACATACTTGATCGACCTATGAGAATACTTTAAGATATTAAAAATCGTCATGAGTATTCTTCTCATTATTGCTATCAGAACCTTTTTCCTCAACCATGAGTATTGTGAGTTTTCTTGTTTGAGTACTAGTCCGCTTTGATGATTGTCAAACGTCTGCCGTAATAGGGGATTATAACGGAATCACTCGGGCGGCTAGGTCCTCTTAGTAAGAGAAGCTACATTACAAGACTGGAAATGTCCCCCTACTAAAAATTAGGAAGATGTCTTTGTGGTTTATAAGGCCTCTCGTAGAGCGAGACTGTAAAATGCATGGCCGTGCTCAGATGGATTTTAGAAATCATCTGTTTATTGACAGTCGGACTCGGAATGGAGAAACACTTCTGGACGTAATAAGGATGACAAATTAATCTTTCCTTATAGTTCATGAAGAGGCATTAAGCGACATAGGAAAAGGGCTATACATGAAAAGCACACTTGTCCGGAAGGACAACTGGGAGATTGAAAGGAATAGTGTCCTTCGAACAAGTGTATTATTCCGATAGGGGGTTCGGAATTATTAGAAAGCTAATTTTTTCAGTAAGGTCAAGTGATCGGGATTCCTGGGTAGAGGCCGCTTCCGATCAGTAATATTAATGTATAATTAGTATTACAGCTTAATCTTGATTGAACCCTTTGGGTCAGACCCAAGCAACTAACGATCCGACACGACGGGAAGGAATTAATGAGTCGCTCGAGTAATAAATATTTAGATGTCGGAAATCGATCTAGGAGCGTCGAAATTCGAGCGTCGCAAGTCAAGTCGAATTAATAAAATACGAGACGGTAAAATCACTAATTAATCAACAATTTACCGGAATACCCCTAGCATCGGAATGCCCCGAGAAAATCGAGTGCTAGGGGCATTTGGTATAGCAAAGGTGGCTAGCATGCGCACCAAGCCAAGCCTAGCATGGCTGGCTAGGTGGTGCAACGTGCTAGCGCACCATCGCTAGCATGCGCAAGCAAGCTGCAGCGAGCTAGCAGCGCACTAGCGTGCTGGCACTGCTAGCTGTGCTTGCTGGCTAGTGTAGGGAAGGCAGGCAGTAGCGCACAGTAGCCCGCAGTAATGCATGGCATGCTGGCGCTTGTTGCTGGACTGTGCAACCAGCTGGCGTGCCTAGCCAAGGGGCCAAGCAGCCAGCTGGACAACCTCAGTGCCCATTACTTACAGCGCCAGCTGGCGCGCGTTTGTTGCGCCATGCGGGGGGTGTTGGGCGGTTCTCTTAGGAGCCTTGGGGATCAAGTATTGGTCCCCCCCCTTCCCTTGTGGTCCTTACCTAACCCCTCCTCTTTGAATGCCACTTGTTGATTAATTAGTTGTTAGTTATTTTCTTTTGTTTTTTATTTTAAAATAAAAGGAGTAAATTGATTTTACCAAATCTCCCACATTGATGGGAGAGTGGATTTCTCACTTGAGTTTCCCAATAAATATCCCATTTGGGTATTGGGAAAACTCACTTGAGTAAGAGCTCAATTAGGCATCTCCACTTAAGAGAAAATCTATAAGATCATTAATTACTCGGGTAGTCTTTTTGGTCGGACTTGGCTAACCTCCAAGTAGTAGACCGGCGGGTCGCGTTGTGGGTGGACTTCGTCGGAGGTCATCGCCCTTTGTGAGACTTGGCTTTCTTAAGTAAGAGCTCCATCCGGTTGAGCGAAGCACGCTACAATGGTAATTTAGTCTTTTCTCTAATCTTTTTATTTATGCATTTTGTTCTATTAATTGTGAGTTTTTCCTTGAGCTCGGGTTTTATTTTCCGCGGTGTGTCTTTGGTGTTGAGTCCGGCAAGTTTCTCGGATTTCTAATCGATCAACGCATCATTGAGGCCAACTCTGAAAAAATCCATGCGGTCTTGGACATGAAGTTACCGAGAACAATCAAAGAATTGCAAAGAGTGACCGGCTGCCTAGCTGCACTCGGCCGATTTCTGTCAAGGTTAGGAGACAAGTGCCGATATTTTTTTCAAACAATTAAGAAAAAAATTATGTTTGAGTGGACTGAAGAGGCCGAAGAAGCCTTTGTATAATTAAAGAACTATCTGCATACACTTCCTTGGCTCGTCAATTCGCTCAAAGATGAGAAGCTATTCATGTATCTTGTTATTTCAGATCACTCTTTAAGCGTCATCCTCCTTGTTGAGAGGGACGGCCATTAGATCCCCGTGTACTTCATAAGCCATGTCCATTCAATAGCTAAGGCCACCCACCCACTGAAAAATTCGGGCTGGCATTGTTCATGGCTTCGAAAAAGCTAAGGCCATACTTTTTTGCCCATTCAATAGTGGTCTACATGGACCAACAGCTGAAAAAGCCGTTTACAACATTGGAGGCCATTGGCCGAATGCTTAAATGGGCCTTGGATTTGAGAGGTTTTGATATAACGTTCGAGCCTAGAAAAGCAATCAAGGGGCAGGCCTTTGCTGATTTTCTAGCTGAAATGACACGGCCGGACTTACAGCTGGCAGGGGATCAAATTTAGAAGGTTTTTGTGGATGGAAGTGCTACAGCAACTGGATGTGGTGCTGGTATCATTTGTCAGTCTCCTAAGGGAGAAAAATTTGAATATGCGATGAGATTTCAGTTTCAAGCCTCTAACAATGAGGCCGAGTATGAAGCCCTTCTGGCCGGCCTTAGAATGTGTAAGGCGGCCGGAGCAACAAAAATTGATGCTAGTTTGGACTCCCAACTGATAGTCAGCCAGGTTAATGGTAATTATGAGGCTAGGGAGCCGACCATGATGAAATATCTTCCGATGGTGAAAGATGAAGCCGATGGTCTAGAGAATTTCACCCTAAAACAACTTCCTCGTTCGGAAAATCATCAAGCGGACGCGCTCTCCAAGTTGGCATCCTCGAGATCATGTGATACTCCCAGATCAGTATTTTGGGAAGTAAAATAGAAGAGGAGTATTGATGCTGAGCCCATACAGATCATAGACAGAATCTCCACTTGGATGGACGGGGTGGTCTCCTATCTGAGGGATAGGGCACTCCCGGACAATCCCAAGGAGAGTTGGCTGATAAAGAGGAGTGCAGCCTGGTTCGAATTGAAGAATGGGGAATTATTCAATAAAGCGATTGTTAAGCCATACTTGAAGTGCATCACCCCAGAAAGGGGGCATGACGTGTTAGACGACCATTAACAAGGGCAATGTGGTTCGCACATAGGCGGGCGGGCCTTAGTAGAAAAGGCTACCCATTTGGGGTATTACTGGCCAAGCATGAATTCGGACGCCATTAAAATGGTGAAGAAATGTAACAAGTGCCAGAGGTTTGCCACCCTTATTCACCGACCTGCAAATAGTTTGTCGGCCATAAGTAGTCCGCTCCCCTTTGCAAAATGGGGCATGGACATCTTGGGGCCGTATACTCCTGCGTTTGGGCAGAGGCGGTATGTGTTAGTAGCAGTAGACTACTTTACCAAATGAGTTGAAGCTAAGGCCATCCGAGGAATCAAGGGGACGGATGTGTTCTCTTTTATCTGGAAAAGTATCATCACCCGCTATGGTGTGCCACATTTAATGGTGTTCAACAATGGGCCCCAATTGAAAACACGCCAACTCAAAGGCTAAGTGACCAGGGCATCACTAATTGTTTTGCCTCGATTGGACACTCGCAAGCTAACTGCCAAGTTGAGGCTTAGAACAAGTTGATCTCCAACGGTATCAAGCGCAAGCTTGGAAAAGTAGGCGGGATTCGGGCAGATGAGTTGGTGAACGTGTTATGGTCTATTCGAACCAAAGTTAAGAGTTCAACAAGAGAGACCCCATTCATTCTAGTGTACGGCGCTGAAGCCGTACTCCTAATTGAGATGTACAAACCCTTCGGGTAATGTTATATGATGAGTCAGCTAATTAAGAGGCTTTGAAGACGGCCCTGGACTTTCTTCCAGAAGCTAGGGGCAATGCGGTACTTAGACATGAAATCTATCGTCTCAAAATGACGAGGGCATGCAATTGTAAGGTGTCTAAGCGGCCGCTAAAGATGGGGGATCTTTTTTTGAGAAAAATGGAAACGGTTGGTCGAGCTAATAAAGATGGAAAGTTAATTCCTAACTGGGAAGGGCCATACCGAATCAGAGAAGAAGTGCGGAATGGTAAATACCGTCTCGAAGCCTTATATGGCCTTCCTATTCCTCGTACTTGGAATACGGATAAACTAAGAAACTATTATGTTTAAATCTAGTACTTAACCAGAAAGTTGTATGTACAACTAGGTCTAGACGACCGAGCCTTGTAATTAAAGCCGTACGACCCCCCAACAATGTAATTTTGACAAAATTAATGAAAAGTCGAACAGTTGTTTAAATTTTTTCAAATTTATTTATGATTAGTTAAGCAGAAATATCGGATAGAAATAATAATGATGTTGTTTGCAACATAGTAGCTCGGCCCCTATGAAGGTGCTACAGAGCGGCCGAGTAGGTGTGTAGCAAGGGCACCCCTTTCGCTATACAACTCGACCACAATGACTGAAAGGTCAACCAGCCTGTCCGACCTCAACATGGTCGGACGATTGAGCATTAGGATGCCACAAAAATTGCCCAAGGTATTCTCACCTAAATAGGGCATGGGCATACCTAGGCGTACAAGCCCAGCCAATATTCAGAAATTTCTAATTTGAGATATTACTTGAAATTTCTTGAGTTGCGTCCAAACAATAGTGTCAAAGGACAACTCAAACAAAGCGAATAAACCGGCCATATATGATGTTGATTCGGCATTCACCTAGTCCAAGGGCAATCATTATCATGATTTTATTAACTTATTAGTCGTCATAACCTTTGAGGTATAAAACCTACTAAGTTAATAAAACCACCAGAAATATGGACTTCGCGAATGCCGAACAAAAGGGCATACCCCAAGTACTCGTACAGGCATATATAAAGCATAAAATTGCTAAAAAATGCTAAGTATAAAGAAACAAAAGTTGCGTTAATTAAAACCAAGCCGCTCAAAACAAGGCGGCCGAAATCAAACTTATACAAGACTGCTCAAACAAGCGGCCAAATGTGAAATTGTTCGATGAAAAAAAAAATTAATCTATGTACTAAAAGCTTAAAAATTTGCTGCTGAAGGACCTGAGCTCTTTACTCAGCCGGGTCATCACTTTTAGCAGGCTCCTCCAAGGCCGATTTCTTCTAGGCCGCAGCATCAGTTGGCTCCCCCTTGGTCGCCTCTCCTTCGCCAGTTGGCTCAGCCTCATTCTCCTCAGCATCATCGTCTTCCTCGTCTTCAGACTCAAACGAGGTAACTTCAAGTTCTGGAGGAGGTTGTTCGGCCTTCTCGACTTCTTCTTTGAGGCAGACGTACTCAAGGCGCTTGGTGAAGCGCTCTTAGTGGTAGGTAGTCGTTCCTTCCTCGCTCATAAGCTGGAAGGCCTCAAAGAAATGGCTTTTAAGTCTCTGCTCGGTCTTGTTCTCGATATGGACGATCTCCATTACACTAGGCGGCCGAGGGGCCTTCAGCTTCTCAGTCAAGTCAGTCACGGACTTGTTCAGCTCGTCCACTTGGAGCTTGAGGGAGGCCGCCTCGTCTTGGGCGGACTTGAGGGATGTCTGGGATAAGGATAATTCGGCCCTCAGTTTCTCGGAGGCCTCGAGCCCTCCTTCTATTGAGAGGCATTTAAGACCGCCTCATCCCACTCCACCTGGAGCACCTGCCTTGCTAGCACTTCTCTCTCAAGGGCCTTCCCTATTTTGACGATGTCCTCTGTCTGCCAAGCTGCCTTGTCGGACAAGGCCTTCAGGGTCGTCTCATAATGAAGCTTCAGGAGGGCGACGTTGCTTGTGTTCACGTCCTCTGCCCTCCTGATTTGGGCCCAGGCCTTCTTGATTTTTCGTTCTCTTTGTCCTTCCACTCTTGGAAGGCGCAGAGACGAAGGAAGAGCTACATTCAGACTAGTAAGAGTTAGCAAGCATGAAAGAGAAAAATATTCTAAGTAACAATCAAAGGAGGACGCAAAAGTGGAAAATTAGACTACCTCGACAGTACAGTTGACCATGGGGCCGAGGAAGCCCTCGTTAATTTTGCGAAACTTGTGCCGCTGCTCTTGAGGAACCGCCGTTGCATGGCCTCCCTCATTGCCTTTCGGACCGCATCTGTAAGCGACTGGCCAGGCAGTTTCATGTTCATCTCCTCGAAAATATCTGCACACGGCCAAGAGAAAGGTTAGAATGAACAAAATGAGTTCGCAAAAAACACAACTTAAAGACTATGACAAGAACCTTACCGTCCGAGAAAGATGTGGGGTGGGAAGGCTGAAAGGATGAGGTACAGGTTCGGCCCCATCTCCGTCTTGGGGACTGAGCTAATCCTCGGCCAACTGAGAGGCAACCATATGCCAATCAGTTTTTTTAACTAACTCGACATGCAGAGTCGAGATTGGGCCGGTCAGTTTTGCCGGGGTCGACTTTCCGCCTCCCCTTCATCAGGGTGGGGGGTGGCCCCAAACTCTGAGGACAACACAATGTCCAATTCTGCAGCCTCGGCCGAGCTCCTAGTCTTAGAGCCTCGGCTGCCCTCGAAGATAGAAACTCCCTCCGGAACTAAGGGTCCTTTGCCTTTATCCATCCTCCTAGCGTCTGCCTAATTTCCAGGAGGAGGAGCGTTGCGAGATGGCAGGTCGGCTAGTTCAACAATCACTATGCCAGTCCTAGGCTTGGCCGGCCTGGTAGTTTGCAAAAGGGGAAGTTCAGAAATTTTACCAGACGCCCCAACGTTCGTCTGAGAAGAAGATGGAGGCTCTTTTAAAGACTGTAACTCGGCCGGATCTATGACCGATTTGGAAAATTGGGGAAAGCGAAGGCCCCGAGTCTGCTCGGACGCTTCCCTACCAGAAGAGACACCTTGCCTCTCATGCTCTTCGAATGAGGCGGTCACCTAGACTGCCGAACATTCGCTGCCACTAACTGTGGCGGTGTTTGTGGTGGTAGCTGTCTCCCCGTCCGTGTTATTCGGATCATAGGGGACCCTTGGGGTTACCAGACCGCCGTCTGGATTTCTAGCGGCGTACTTGTCGTACGTCTTCATGGTTCGAGCCATTTGCGACTGCGAGGATGGAGAAGAATAGGTGGATGTGAGTTGGTACACACTAGAAATGGACCCACTCCACAATGGAGACGACTCGTCCCCGTCCACTCTAGACTCCTCAGTCACAAGAGAACGGCCGGCCTCATGAGGAGAAACGAACGAAGCCGAGTGTTGAGCTAGATTTAAAATCAAAAAAGAAATGGAAAGCAAAGTAAAAGAGGAAGAAAAAGGGGCAGGCGTTTACCTTCGACCATGTAGAAAACTTGGGAAAATCTCGAAGGTTGACCGGAAAATTCAAATACTCTGACTGGAAACCTCAAACGTACGGTGGAGATCTCGAAGATTTAGGGAACAAATCACTTTCTCTCTCTAAAAGCACTGACTTCTCTCTAGAGTTCTCAAAGTTCCAAAGTAACAAAATGAAGTCAAACATCCTATATTTATAGGCAAAATTTATTGGGGCAAAACGGTAATCCGTCTTTCCCGCCCAAGAATTCAAACGGTTACTTTCTGAAAAAGTTAACCTAGAATTCAAATGGTTAAAACCCATTCCGTCACTTTACACGAAAGGGAAGGCAAACGGGCTGACGGCACGTCAAAATAAACGGCCAAGTCAGTAGAAGCCAAACTGTTGTCCCGAAATCCCAAGCAACAGGTGTCCTCCCTAAAAAGATAGTTGGCCTGCTGCGTCCGACTAACCGCAAGACCCAAAAGTGTCCATATAGAGGAATTACAGGCGAACTAGACCAAGCGTCCGACCCAAGGGTGAAATCTACAGATAAGACGAACGATACTGTTCGCATACCAAAGCAATGCTCAAATTCTACAAATACTCGTACATGTTCGGACGAGTAGAAAATAAGAGGAGGCAGCCCATAGAGTACGAGCCACCCCCTCAGAGGGGAAAATGTTTGGGGCAAAATTACCCCAAAACGTGGACCAATCCCCCTAGTGACACGTGGCTCAATCAAAGGGCCACACGTGTCACTATAGGAAGATACCACGTATGAAAACCCTACCAAGAGCACCTTAAAAATAGAGAAAAAGGGCCTCCTTACATCAGGAAGCCCAAATCCCGAGAAAGCCGCAAAACGGTGTACCCCAAGGACACGTGTCCATGCCTGATTGCGCCGCCAATCAGAAAACGTCATTCTAGGGAAGGCAAAAATCCCCACCTCTATAAATACCCCTATAATTTATGATGGGAGGGGGATTATAACATAACATTCAATAGAGCATTAAAAATAGCTCCAACTTCTCTCTATTTTATGTCTCTAGCCTTTCCGATTTCAGGTTACTAACTTAACCGTCAGAGGCGAATATTCCGTCAGTGGAATATTCGTGTTTTGTAGGTGTTCGGGTCGTCTGTCAGAAGAACATGACTAGTGTCCCAGGGGAAATCACAAAATCACCCGAAACAATAACTATAATCAATAAACCATCATTTATTATTGTGTCCAATACTAATATGATCTTATTCCTTAATATTAAGTAATTGATTATTCCAAGGAAAAAAAACTTATTAAACTTGTAATGTACATTGTATACATACTAACTCTCAATCAATAATTGCTATTTTTAAAAATGAAATGAAGCTGATTCATAACAACACAACTACTAAATCTCGATCAATTGTTTTACCAAAAGTGAAATTACACTTCTTAATTATAATATTAGATAATAATTGATTATTAAATGGCATAGCAGTTATTAATATTGTAATATACAAATACTAATACTAGATCCATTGTTATACAAAAAAGTTAGATTATGAAAAAATAATCACTTATAAGTTAAGTATATTTATCGAAATATTGATGTTTGCTTGAAACACCCAATACTAATGATAGCACTTGAGTTGATGGGTTAAAACAAAATAGTGAAGGGTTAAAATAAAATGGTAGAGGGTTAAAATAAAATAAAATTAGAATACAGGTAATAGTTATTTGTTATATATATATATATATATATATATATATATATATATATATATATATATATATATATCATCTTGTCAAAAAAATATAAAAATGCAAATAAGTAAAAGTTTTAAAACATATTAATAATAAAACTTAAAATTTTCGAAACTTTGTTTACTTCTTGTAAGAAAATATTCAAAACTTAAGAGGTTTTAAAACATATCAACAAAAATTATTGGATATCCACCATGTTAACATATTGATACTCTATATTTTATAGTATATACACTGCCATTATATACAAACTATAATATAGATTTTGAATACTATTTAAATAATTATGTTAATGCAATATAGTTATTGAATACTATTTAAATAATTGTTGTTACTAAATAAATTACCAACTTACAATCGTCATAAATCGTTTTATTTTTAAGACTTGGCCCATTTTTATCCTTTGTTTTAATCAATATTTTAATTATCATTTAATTGACTCCAAATGTTTCATGGATTGAAAAACTTGATATTTGGTTATAAAATTTCTTATTAATTTGTCACCGAGATAATTCAAGGAGTTATTGTGTTGCCATTGTGAATAACCCAGTGTCCATATTCTGTTACTGATCAATAGTCTAACTTGAACAAATTTTATACTTTGATGTTTAAAACTTGGGAAAATTGAAAAACATTGGAAATAACGATATTTCATTCACATGATATAATACGTTTTTGACAGGGAGAAAACTAGGTCGTTGACTAATCTTCCCCAAATCCAAACAAAATTTATTATCACTCAACAAACCTAGGATCATCATTTAATCAACAAGCAACTAAAAAATCAAGGATCAACAAAATATCAAGAACAATTACACTAATCAAGATCAAATATCCAACTCAAAACAAACAAATATGAATCTAAACAAAACAATAAGATGAGATAGAGTTAGAAATGCTCATTGATAATAGAGAAGATCTTCAATACAATTGTCACCCTTGTATCATCAATCTCTCAAATCACCATTTAAATCTCTCACTTTCTCTCTCTAAATCTACTCCTAAACTAACCCTAAAAATAGAGAGAGAAACTCTCAACTAAGCTAAAATTATCATCAAAATTATGTCTAAAACTTCTTCTCAAAAATCAGGTTGAAAAAGCATTTATAAGAGGCGCGAGAACGAAATCGAGCAAGACCGAAAACCCGAAGTGGCGTGCCCTCGCACGGGGTTTGCGCGCCCGCGCAAAGGAGCTACGCGCCAACGCAGATAGGCTACGCGCCCGCGCATCTCTGGGTTTCTTCGACTTCTTTGCTGCTTCGTGCGCTTACAAATGGGTCTTCGTGTGTGCACGCAATATGTTCATGATAGACACTAAGCATGGTAGATTCAAATGGACTTGATAGTGGGTTCAACACCACATCTTCATGAGAGCGCGACTTGAGAGCGCAAGAGCTAGAACTTGGAGCATCCACTTCCTTGCATCAGGAGCTTTCCCAATGCTATAAGTTTTCACCAAATGCATCTTCCAACTTAGTATGCCACCAATATCAAGACCTGAACCTCGTACATTACCTACAACCACGAAAAGAGAGGAAATAAAGGAGAAAACAACTACACTAACCAAGATTCAATCATCAAAATCAAATCAAATAAACATGAATTTACAAAACAATAAAATAAGATAGAGTTAGAAATCGTCACTGATTGATTATGGAGATCTTCAATACAATTGTCACCTTGAATCTTCAATCTCTCAAATCACCAATGAAATCCCTCACTTTCTCCCTCTAAATATACTCCTAAACTAACCCTAAAACTAGAGAGGGAAACTCTCAATTAAACTAAAATTATGATGAAAATAATGTCTAAAAGCTCCCCCGAAAAATCAGTTAAAAATAAGCATTTATAAAAGGCAGGAATTCAAAGTCGAGGAAAATCCAGAAACTTGGGAGACGCGCCCGCTGTGCAGGGCTGCGCGCCCGCGCATAGGGCTGTGCGCCCTCGCACGTGGGCTGCGCGTCCGCGCTCTTCTAGGATCCTTCAAGTCTTCGTAGCTTCGTGCGCTCGCAAATGAGTCTTCGATTGCGCTCGCAAGGTCTTCATGATAGTCACTAAGCATGGCCGATTCATATGGACTTGACGGTGGGTTCAACATCACATCTTCATGAGAGCGCGGCTTGAGAGCGCAAGAGCTAGAACTTGGAGCATGCCACTTTCTTACATCTGAAGCTTTCCTAATGCTATAAGCTTACTCCAAAGGCATCTTCCAACCTAGTAGACCACCAATATCAAAACCCGAACCTCGTACAATACCTACAACCACAAAAAGAGAGCAAATAAAGGAGAAAACACTAGAAAAACCATAAAAACACAAAATAAGAGAGAAAAAGGAAATTAAAGAGAAAATTCTTAAAACTAAGCTTTTATTAAGAAAGAAAGCTATGAAAAGAAGGTAAAAACAACCTAAAAACTCATCAAATGACACTCATTAGTTTCGATTGAAAAACTATATGGTTGGGATGAAAATACAACATTATTTGTCTTCAAATCAATTTATAATCTGGAAATCAATAAAATGAAGCTGATATATGAATAATCTAGGAAAAAAAATTGAAAAAAACAGATCTAAAACAACAAGGATAAAGAACAACTAATTTTAAAAAATGTATAACAAAACATGTAAATTCATATTAATATTTGAAATTAACAAATAAATTTTAAGCAAAAGGTGAAGAATTAATTTTTTTTCAGATTATATAGAAGAATATGAAGAACATTAGAGGAAAGAGAAAAATGGATCACAAAAAAATTTCACCCAAAAAAATGAAAGGGGGATTTTTCCCTAATTATATAGATATCCTATGTCTAATTCGTGAAACTTTATATTAAAAAAAATTATAGAAAAGATTAGATGAAAAAAAATAATAACTCAAGAATATGAAAAACATTAGAAGGAAGAGAATAGAGAAAAAAAAAAAAAAATCAAACCACATAAAATTTCATCCAAAAAAATTAGAGGGGAATTATTCACTAATTAGATAAGTAAGTAAAATTTAATATGTGAAACATTATATAAAAAATGAAATTATAGTAAAAATCCGAAGAAAAAAAAATAGAACTCAAGAACATTGGAAGAGAGAGAAGAGAGAAAAACCAAACAAAAAAATGAGAGGAGAGAGAATGGGATGGTTGAGAATTTGGTACCTTAAATGTGTATTGAAAATAGAAGTCTAATTTAAAATTTGATTTGAAATTTGAATGCAAATGTTTTAAAATAATATTTTTTGGGCCCCAAGGCAAACAACAATTACATTATGCCATAGAATTGGTTTATATGTGGCCCACATAAACTTGGTTTATGTGGGTAAAAGCTAGGGGTACACATAGTGTATAAAAGCATATTGTACACCACTAATAAGGAATCCCCAACTCAGCATAGAAGTTAGGGAAACTAAAAAAATAAGAGGGAAGCAGGGGTGGCAAAAATTTCACTCTAAGCGCCATTGGGAGGAAGCTAAGAGGAAAAAAATTTCACTGGGCGCCAACTATTAATGCATCATTTAATGGATAATACATTATTAAGTTTTCAATTAAGTGTCGAAATTTCCCATCTTCTCCCCCAAAATTCCTTGGCGAAGAACAACCAATTTGAATAAGGGAACGAATTGTGAAGAAATAATTCAAGTGTGGATATCAATTTTGTCAATTGGTTACAAGTATTCACATGTAATCTTGTTTGTTGTTGAATTATTTCGTTTAAATCTCCTAATTTGATGATTTTGATAATTTAGGGTTTTCATTGTTTGATTTTGAAGAAATTGATTTTTGGGTAAAAAAAATAGAATTATTATAAAGATTGATTTGAAAGGATAAATCTTTTAGATTAATAAATTGATTTGTATGTTGTCTTTGGTTTTGTTTATTTTATAATTGTTTCTTGTGAAATGTTATTTAATTGAAGGAGTGTTTCTGGATTCCATTGTAATAGAAGCAATTGTTAAATGGAATCAAGGTTTATTGGTTGTCAATAATAAATTATTTTATAGGATTTGTTTGTTATACTTAGGATCATTTTTTCAATACTAAATTAAAATATTATTTCATAGTATCTTTTTTTATTTTTTAGCATCTGAAATAAAATACAGTAGTGTGTTTTACATTGTGGCAGTGAAATGAAAAGCGAAATTTGTTAGATTGATAGAACTATAATTATTTTGGTTTTATGTTGTTTAATTCTTGATATCATTAAGACTTTTTTTTTTACTGTTTTATGTTTAGGAACCCGAGGATGAAGGTGAGGAAGATGATACTTCTGACAATGGTATGTTTGGTGATGCAAACCAGTTTTATGGAGTGAATCCGCATCACCATACTAGTAATTTCAGCTCTGTTTACGGTGGTCCTATTGACGTAGGGAAAATGTAGGTCGTTATCTAATCTTCCCTAGAGTCAAACAAATTTATAAACACTTAACAAACCTAAATACGAGTATAGAGATAAGTCAAGGGTCAAACCCAAAGGAACGGTAATGTTCAAGCACTCTCACTTATGCGCCTAAGCTAGGTCGAAGTCAAAGGTAAGAGGTAACACTAACAACTAACAAAACCAACAACCAAACAAATAAAACACTAGGAATGGGGATCAACAAGTAATCATGACAATTGCAACAACTTGGGAAAATCATGCTAATCGAAGGTTGTGAAGACTAATGATAAGAGCTATCAATTGGAATCAAAGAGCTATCTCCTAATTGTTAAGCTAGGGTTCACTATGAATAACAAATTAAGAGAATCACAATCTAAACCAATCGATAATTGCAATTCCTAAATCAATTGGTCGTGTCATTAGCAATTACAATGCAATATAGCATAATTCTCAAGGCCTAATCGAATTACACACATGCAAACCTTCATTAATCACTTTAATCTCAACAATCAATCAACACAATTCCCAAATTAATCACAATCAATCAATCATACAAGTTTCACTCAATTCCTAGCCAAATAACTACTCAAGAATCATCATCTATCAACAAGCAACTAAAGAAATCAAGAATCAACAAAATATGGAGAACAATTACACTAATCCAGAATCAAACATCAAAATTAAACCAAACAATCATGAAATTAAACAAAGCAATAAAGAGGTTAGAGAGTGAGACATGCTCATTGATTGATAATGGAGATATTCAATACAATTGTCACCTTGAATCTTCAATCTCTCAAATCCCCAATGAAATCCCTCACTTTCTCTCTCTAAAACTACTTCTACACTAACCTTATTCTAGAGAGAGAAGCTCTCAACCAAAGCTAAAAATATGAGATCTAAAATTTGATTCTAATTGTCCTAAAATTGTCCTTCTAATTTTACCCCAAAAAAGGGTATTTATATTTACAAAGTAAAAAGGGAATAAATGAGAAAAGGAAAATAAAAGAAAAGGAAAAGGAAAAGGAAATAAAATAAATAATAATAGAAAAGGAAAGTAAAAGGAAATTAAAAAGAAGATTAAAAGAAAGAATCTAAAATAACGAAGTCAGTGGAATTGAAGGTAATTGCTCTTCATTTGGGAATTATCTCCTGCTTCTCACATCACTAAAATTACGCACCATCACAACCCCTTTGATCATGAAGCTCCATCAAAATCAACGGCTCAAATTAAACCCATTGATGCGTGCGCACAGCTGGGTTTTCACGCACGCACCATATATATGGTTGCTAGCTCTAGCTGCGGGATGTTGGGGTGTGCACGTATAAAAGGGTCTTCGCGTTCGCACCATTTTCATGGCTGCTAGCTGCGGGATGTGGAGGTAGAAGGTGGTGCAAAGGTGGCGATTATAAGGGGCAGCAGCTCAGTGATGCAGGGGTTGCGTTTGGAGGTGAAATGCGGCTGGTAGTGGAAGCAATTGGTGGTCGTGGCTGGAACAGGGGATGCAGCAGATTATGGCGGTTGTTGCGGGCTGATGACGGTGGTTGGTGAGTGACTGGAGGCGGAACTGCGGTGGTCAGGTGCGGCTGCTAGGAGTTATAATTGTTGTTGCTTAATTGGGGGAGGAAAGGAAGTGTGTGAGTGGTGGAACTGCCGTGGTGGAGGAGGGCGATTGGTGGCCGATTTTGGGAGCTTCGGGGGCTGCTGGTTGCTTGTAGAGGTGACAGAATAGGAGGTCTGCTGACTGGCGATTGCAGAGGTTGCCATGAGTTGTTGTTGGTGCGGCTCGTCTGCGCTCCTGAGCATCCCTATCATCATTGCACTCGAGGTGATGCCTGCGAGGAGGGCAGACTTCTAAATGTGCAACTTGACTTGATTATTCACCTACAAAACACAATTAAAACCAAGGAGAAAATGAAGTAAAATGAACTCAAAATTAATAAACAAAATTAAAAGAAATAAAATGAAAATGAAAAGAATAAAAGAATAAAAGAAATCAAAATAAAATAAAATAAAGGAAAGGAAAATGAAATGAATTATGAAAATAAAATAAAAACTAAATCTATAAAATCTATAATAAAAGAAAAGCAAAAAAGAGAACAAATAAAAGAGAAAATACTAGAAAAACCATTAAAACAAAAAAACAAGATAGAAAAGCGAAATAAAGAGAAAATGCATAAAACTAAGCGTTTATTTAGAAAGAAAGCTATGAAAATAAGGTAAAAACAAGCTAAATACTCATCAAATGAGTGCCATAAATGACACTCATCACCTATCCACTATGGATCAGTTGACCCTTGAGGCATTTACCAGCACAACCCATATGAAGGATTAAATCAAAGCCTCGATGGTCAAGTATATCAACAGTCTGCAACAACTTTAAACCTACGTAGTTTTGACAGAGGCGTTCCTAGATAAGTCGTCATGAGTTCTCAGAATAGTTCTCAACAATCGAATGTTAATCGATCCCCACATCCATCCAATGTTTATGAGTTGAATGACTAAGTATTATGTTAGATATGAATAACTAAGAAATTTTTTTTTTTTGATCCTGTAAATACCATTTTGATATTTTTTTTAAACCTAGAAAGATATTGTTTTATATAATTTGATATTCTGAAATTCCGAAAGATTTTGATTTCGTAGTGGGAGTCTCATAATTTTGGATTTAAAGAAATCAGAGCTCAAACTGTTTTATTGACGATTGGTGACATTAGTATTTAAAAGGACTAAATAAAAATAAAACCAAAACAAAGTAAAATTGGTGTAGTTAGGATTCGAACACGAATCACTTATGTACAATAGGAAAGCATTGACCAACTACACCAGGGGTATCAGCACGTATGTTATTGTATTATTTATTAATTTGTACCATTTATATTTATGTCAAATGAATTGTATGATTCTATTAAAGACAATATGATTCTTTAAATGTTAATAGGACGCTTATTAATATATAATGATAATTACTATTGCATATAAATGTTGTTAGGGTTGGGTTTAGGGTTAAAATTTTATTGAGCTATAAATGTTAAGATAATGGTATTGTATGTTGTTGTTTGGTTTAATAATGTATTTTAACAAGAATATGTATTAATAAAACGTATTAACAAGAAGTTTTGTACAATACTTGTTCTATTATGTGTATCACTTTTCTAAATGGATTAGTTTACTGATGTATCAATTGCTTTTATAGATTGTAATGATTTCTTCTATTTGATATGTTAAACTAGTCTATTGTTTATATTTAGAAAAAAAAAGTAGGTTATTCGTTTTTGTAAATTAAAGTTGTACATTTTATATATTACCACGGAGTTTAAATTGTAAGTTTTTTAATAATATGTATTAACAGAGAGGTAAATTGTAAGTATTCCTTACATAAATTCTATGTTATCCATTACTAAGTTAGTTTTCATTTATTTAAGTTTGGTTTGAAATCATACATGTATTAAATTCATCATATTCAAAAACATCCACTAAAATGAACTATTTATATTAATCATTTGAGAATTCATACAATCGTTTTTTTAATTTCTGGAATCATATCCATAAACATGGGTATACATTTATTGTGAGTCGGGTACACCTTATATTTGAATATATAAGTATTAAGCTTTTGTTTTTATATAAATATTTATAGAAATATTCAGATAACACAGATTCAGGTAAATTTAAGGGTTATATAAGGTTAAATTTTTTTTTTAAAAAAAATATGGTATAGTAAGGTTTCGAACACGGATCACTTTTGTACAATAGGAAAGCATTGACCAACCAAGCCAAGGGGTATCAGCACGTACATTTTTAAATATTTAGTATTTTGTACCATTTTATTGTGATGTCAAATGAATTCCATTATTCTTCTAAAGACAAAATGATCTCTCAAATTGTTATTTTGACCGTTTTTTTTTCTTTTTTTTTCTTTTTTTTGTAAACCATCAAATTGTATTATTTAGGCGAATCTATGGCTAATTGTTTTATTTTGACCTTTTTTTTTGCAAACCCTTTAATTGGTATTTAAAAGTCTAATTTAAATTGGATACATAAAAAGGAATATTCAGATAGAGCAGTTGTTTATTCAGGCGAATCTATGGCTAATATGAGATTTTACGTAAAAATTTAAAAAAAAATAAGAAAAATGGGTGTAGTTAGGTATCGAACACGGATCAGTTGTATATAATAGGAAAGCATTGACCAACAAAACCAGGGGTATCAACACATTGGTGAACAAAATTTTTATTATTTTCTACATTTGATGTTGATGTCATTATGTCAAGTGAATTCCATGATTCTGTAAACAACAATATGATTCCTTAAATATTAAAATGACGCTTAGTAATACATAATGATAATTAGTGCTTCTTATCATTGTATTTAGAGTTTAAGGTTTAGGGTTTCTAGGGATTCAAATGTAAGTATAATTGTATTGAATGTCGTTCTGTGGTTTATGAGCAAGAATTTGTATTAATAACATGTATTAACAAGAATATGTAACCATAATTTATGTACATTTCTTGTTCTGTTATGTGCATCACTTTCTGAATGGATTAGTTTACAGATGTATTAGTTGCTTTTATAGATTGTAATGATTTCTTTTATTTAACATGGTAACACTATATTAATGTTTATATTTCAAAAAGAAATGTGTTTCATTCATTTTGTAACTTAAAATTGTATGTTTTATGTGTTTTGGGTGTTTTTGTCCCTCGGGAGAGTTGCAGCTCGAGGATTGATCTGACTACGCCAGTACCGGCAAAATAACGGAGACTCCAGGTGGTAGGAGCTCCGTCTCCGACGATCAAGTTAGTATTTGAATGTGGGTAGGAGAAGATGCGGACAATGAAAATGAGATTTTCTCGGATTCCGAGATCAGGTGCTTCTCTAATGTAAGAGAATGTAGGGTCTGCTGTAATAATTAATTCTTGTCCCGAAAATGGGGGAATCTCCCTATTTATAGGGTCATGGGGAAACGTGCCCCAGATTAGGTCACTCTGACCTAGCTCTGCTACGCTACACCGTATTACGGCTTTCTCGGAATTTGGGCCCTTGAAGGCCGCTTTTTTCTCCCAAGCTCTAGGAGGGACATGTGTAAAATGAAGACTGGTCAAATTCGGACCAACCAGAGTATGACACATGTCAAGACTTGATTGGCCCATGTGGCATGGGTAAAATTACCCAAAACATTTGCCCCTCACAGATGTGACGTGGCGTGCCATGTGGCATCTGTGACACATGTCACTCAACCATAGGAAATAGTTTTTTTTTCTTTTTTTTTACTGTGAAAATTTAACCTTTCACATTCCGGGGAAATTACCTGGATGCCCCTGTTTTTTACCCCTCTATAAATACACAATTTACCCCCTCATTTTGGACGTTTCCAAAACATTCTAGAGAGAGAAAATCACCAATCCTAGAAAGAGAAAATTTGTCGTATGTCCGCGTGCACACAAGCGTTGTTCATTTTCTGCCTGCCACAGCCAGTTTACAACCGCCTGTGCCCCAAGCAAGCAAAGTCGACTTCAGCAGCATCTTAGTCGGTCATCACCGTTTGCCCCCCTTTTAGAGACAAACGTAAGGTACCACCTCTACTCCCTTCAACTCATTTACATTTTCTTCAATTCATTCAATAAATGGACTCATCACATACACACACAGCACGGCCTAGGTCAGTAGTCAGCCGGTCTCCTGGTACGGCTAAGTCTAGGACTGGGAGTGGCGGCTCTGGGTGCATGGATTTTATACTCCTCAACCGACCATCTATGTGTCTGTGCAGAACACGATGGCTAGAACTAAACAGACAGCCACCAAACGCCATCGAAGAGACGGTACTTTGGAAGTGCCGTCGAATGAGGTAACCCCGATTGAGGGGTTAGAGAGCAATGAAAGATCAGGGGAATATTTCCCGTCTGGGATTCCTAGAACCCCAAGTGACACAATCCTATACGATGAGGGTAGAGATGGGGAGGGAGCCGTCTCCCAGATGGACCTTGATGAAGCTGGCCCCGAAGATAGAGACGGGGAAGAGTCTGCATCGGGGTCAGCCGGCGACAAGGGAGACGGTGAAAGCTCCGCCTCAGGGTCTAGCTCTGAGGATGATAGTGATGCCCCTCTTTCCCTGCTTGAGGATAGTGAGGCCGAAGAGAGGAAAAAAATGGGAAGAAAAGGATGATCCCTTTCAGATCCATATCTCCGTGAAAGACAAGCGTGCAATGCTAAAAGGCATTGAAAGCTTTGTACAGAAACGGCCTTTGGGAAATGGATATACTATCCAGGTGCCGCCTGAGCTAGGCACCATCTCCTGGAAAGATGACTAGGAGAACGCCAATGCCTACTTTGGATGCTATGAGGCGGCATTCCTGGCAAGCCTTTAGCTCCCGCTTCACCATGCTGTGAGAGCCATACTCAAGGGTTATGGCCTGGGCGTCTGGTAGCTCTCCCCAAATTCATGGGCTAACATTCTAGGGTATGTTGCCGCCTGTGAGATGCAAGACTTGAATCCTAGCTAGGAGGATTTTGCTCACATGCACTATCTCAGCCGCAACCCAGGCGGTTGGAGGGTGTGGTACACCTTGACCACTCTACCTTAGTACCAAATAACATTGGACAAAAGTGTAAAAATATGACGGTTGGAAAACCCGTTTCTACCTACTATCTGCCCCAACCCGTCGAGAGAATCGGGAGCTGCGCCGGTATGTGGGTTTGGCTTTTCAATATGCTTAAAATGTAGTGTATTTAAGAGAGAAGGGGGAGCCGGAGCCCGAGTCCTTCGAGGCCTGGGCAAACGCTGAGCTTGAGGAACCTGCCAAGGAGCTCCCCTAAGAAGGAGAAGCCATTGAGCTTCAATCTGATGGGGAGAATCCCAAAGAGGAGAATCAGGCGGCCCAGCCTTGAATTTTCTGCGGCAGTATGCCAAATTTAAGCTTTTTCGGCCTGCGTGTTGAGTATTTGTGTATTTTTACCGACTGAGGAGTCGGGAGACAATTTTTATTTTGTCCTGGATGTTATCCGGTAAACACTAATATCCGGTTTTTACCGGCTTGAATGAAATTTGTCGACTGAGTCGGTTTGATGAATTAACTATTTTGTTTCAATTTTCGAATTTTTGCCTAACTTTTTAAAGCATGCGGCAATTCAGATAGTATACCGGCTACTCTTGCCCCTGGCGGCTGTGTGGTTGGTTTCAGTACTTTGATTGATTGACTTTGGAATGCTTGATACTTTAAAGAGTATGGAATATTCCTAAGTCAATCAATCACAGTAGTGATTGCCCCAAACCAAGTACACAGCCGTCAACGACAACCGTTTTACCCAACCGGGTATTCGTATATAACTTATTTGTAAGCTAGACAGGAAATTGCCGCCTGATAGTTAATGGAACAAGGAACATATAGTCCGCCTGTCTAATGGACCCCAGACAGCTTGAAGGCCGTCTAGGATGCCTGCAATCCATTGCACCTAGTTCGTCTGCCCCATTGGGGTGACTGGTACAATTTGGCTGAACAGCCTAACAGAGAACTCCAGTAATTAACCAGCTGATGTCACTTGACATCCGGCGATAAGCTTAATAATTCTTTTAGACTATTTTGGTCAGACAGCTATGAGTTGACCAATTTGGTCGTTCAGTCTTTGCCATCTTCATATGCTGGTAGGGGAAACGATAGGATACCCTCTGCGACGATAACACCCGGAGGGGTGTCGTCGGCCGCCATACTCAAATAGGAGTAGACGAATTTATAAAATAATTTTGCATCCGTCCATTGGCCTCGGTTTGAATATCATTTTAGCCACTAAGTCCTTTAACTTAGCTTGGTTTTATTCATTATCGGGGCCGTTTGTGCATTGCACTAACGATGGTCCACCAATTTTAAATATTAGGTTAGCTACTAAGTTTTTACCCTAGCTTATTTATTCAATAGACCGTCTGTGTTTTCAACAGGCGGTAGTATATTGTTGCGCATGTATATATACAAAGCAATTAACATTGAAAACAAAAAGCAACTTTGCATTGATAGGCTTTTTATTTACAAAAATTTACAAGTCTTAGAAGTAGTACTTTTTCAAGTTATCTACATTCCAAGTTCTAGGCAGCCTCCTGCCGTCTGGAGTTTCCAGGCGGTAGGTGCCGTTTCTTACTTCTTCATAGATCCGGTAGGGCCCTTCCCAATTAGGAGTTAGCTTTCCTGGCTCATTGGCCCTACCGGTTGCCTCCATCTTTCGTAACACACGGTCCCTAACTTTTAAGGGCCGTTTGTGCACTCTCTTGTTGTAGGCACGAGTCATTCTTAGACGGTAAATCTCATGACGCAAGGCGGCATTGCCTCTGCGCTCCAGGAGTGAGTCCAATGCTAGCTGCATGGCCTCCCAGTTTACCCCTTCATCGTATAGCATGACTCGTAGAGTCGGCTCATAATGCTCGATGGGTAAGACGACTTTAGCACCGTAAACCATGAGAAATGGGGTTTCACCGGTTGCCCCCTTTTCAGTTGTCTGGATGGCCCATAGGACATGAATTAACTCTTCAGCCCATAAACCACCGGCTCTTTCAATTTTCTTTGTAATACCGTCTGAGGTGAGTTTGTTGAAGGCTTCAACTTGGCCGTTTTCTTGGGGTCGGCCGACTGATGCAAAACAATGCGAGATCCCTTGATCTCCTAGCCAAGTTTTAAGCTAAGGCGTCTCGAATTGAGGTCCATTATCAAACACCATAGACATGGGTACCCTAAACCGGGTGATAATGTTCTTCCATATGAAGGAGGTGACATCCTTTGTCTTGATGCCTTTGACTGCCTCTACTTCCACCCACTTGGTGAAATAATCCACAGCCACAAGAATATAGCGCTTTCCGCCTGGTGCAGGCGTATACGGGCCCAGAATGTCCATGCCCCATTTAGCAAACGGGATTGAGCTGTGGATTGTCGTTAGGTCAGTAGCCGGTCGATGGATTAGCTTGCCAAATCTTTAACACTTATCACATTTTCTTACAAATTCCATGGCATCTGACTCAAGAGTGGCCCAGAAGTAATGCCGCCTTACCCTGACGGCTAAGGATCTACCGCCTGCATGAGAGGCACAGTATCTCGCATGTAACTCTTCGAGAACTTCTTTCCCCTTTTTCGGGGTAATACACTTCAATAGAGGCTTCAGAAACCCCGCCTTAAAGAGTTCTCCTTCTCTCATCTCGAAGTTTGCTGCACGCTTCTTCAGCACGGCTGCCTCCTGAGGTGAATCAGGGAGAGTGCCGTATGTCAGATACGCTCGGATGTCATCCATCCAAGTAGAACTTCGGTCCAGCTCTCCAATGGGTTCATCATCAGATATGCTTCATTTCTCCATTACTTCCCAAAAGACTGACCGAGGCGTATCACAGGAGGCGGAGGATGCCAACTTAGACAGAGCATCCGCCTGGTTGTTTTCAGACTTGGGCACTTGAGTTAGATGAAATTGTTCAAGTGTCCCGGCTTCAGCCTTGACCGCCTGCAAATATTTGATCATAGCCGAATGGGTGGCTTCATACTCACCATGGCATTGGCTAACGACCAATTGAGAATCAGAGCAGGCGTCAATTTTTGTTGCCCCTGCCGCCTTCCACATGCGGATGCCGGCTAGCAGGGCTTCATATTCCGCCTTGTTGTTTGAGGCATGAAATTTCAACCGAAGTGCATACTCATATTTATCTCCTTTCGGAGATTGAGAGATAATGCCTGCACCACAGCCGTTCATAGTAGAGCTCCTGTCTACATGCACCTTCCAAACCTGATTAAGGTTGTCCGGAGCGACCGGTCTTGTCATTTCGACAATGAAGTCGGCAAACACCTGACCCTTCATTGCCTTCCTTGGTTCATAAGTGATTTCAAGACTTTGCATTTCAATAGCCCATTTGAGCATTCTGCCGGATGAGTTCAAGGTTGTCATTGGCCGCTTGAGGGGTTGATCTGTGTAGATCACCATCGGATGTGCCAGGAAGTATGGTTTCAACTTCTTGATAGCCATGTAAAGAGCAAGGCCAAATTTTTCAACCATGGGGTACCGGAGTTCAACATTTCTAAGCACATGGCTAATGAAATAGACCGGGAGCTGATTGCCGCCTCTCTCAGCAAGGAGAACAGCACTAAGGGCATGATCTAAGACGGCTAGGTACATATAGAGAATCTCCTTTGGCAGAGGGCTAACAAGCCTTGGCAAGGTGTGTAAGTGTTCTTTCAGCTTTTGAAACGCTTCCTCGGCATCATCCCCCCATTCAAATCTAGTCTTCTTCCTGATTACTTGGAAGAAATAAAGGCACTTGTCACTTGACCGGCTGAGACAACCGGTAAGCCTCTAAGCTTCCTTGACAGAGCGGGGTGACTTCGTGTCAATCACCGCCTGTATCTTCTCGGGGTTAGCCTCTATCCCCCTTTGGTCAATCAGGAATCCGAGAAACTTCCCAGACTCAACACCAAAAACACACTTTTTGGGATTTAACATGACCTTATGCCGCCTGAGTGTGGTGAAGGTTTCTCGGAGATCAGCAAGGTGATCCATCTGTAGCTTGGATTTGACTATCATGTCATCAATGTACGCCTCTACATTCCTTCCAATCTGATTAATGAAAATTGTATTAATCATCCGTTGAAAAGTAGCCGGCGCGTTCTTCAAGCCAAACGGCATTACTGTATAACAGAATAATCCCTGATCAGTGACGAAGGCCGTCTTCTCTTGATCTTTTTTCCACAGGGGTATCTAGTGGAAGCCGGAGTAGGCATCCATAAAACTCATCAAGGCATGCCCGGCTGTAGAGTCGACAAGGTTGTCGATCTTTGGAAGCGGGTAACTGTCCTTTGGACATGCCTTGTTATAGTCAGTGTAGTCAATACACATGTGCCAAGTTCTATTCGGCTTCTTAACAAGCACCACGTTTGCAACCCAATCAGGGAAGTTACATGGTCGAATGAACCCGGCGTCTAACAGCTGCTTGACCTCGGCAGCTGCCGCCTGACTCCTTTCCTCGCTGTGATTTTTTTTCTTTTGCCGGATGGGCTTCTTTTTTGGATCCACGGCGAGTTTGTGGACAGCAAGATCCGGGCTAATGCTTGACATCTCTTCCACTTCAAAGGCAAAAATGTCTTTTAATTCCTTCAGCAGAAGGTGCAAGTCTGCACCACGCCTTTCAAAGGCAACCGTCCCCACCTTAATAGTTCACTCTGGACAGCTATCATCCAGAGGAATATCAATGTGCTCACCAGCCGGCTGGGGACGGAGATCATGGCCCACCCGGTCAGTGATTGTTATTTCTTCTCCTTCTTCACCTCCACAAGCTGTTTAATATTTCTTTTCTTTGCGGCTGCTGGAGGGGGTGAATCAGGGTCCTTGACATCGTCAAGGTCTATTGGCTCCTTCGGTTGACCGGCTGCAGCAGCAGTCGGCTTGACGTCTGAGAGGTAGCACTCCATTTCCGTCTTCTGATCCCCGTTGAGGGAGCCAACAGAGCCATCATCCTTTTCATACTTGAGGAGCATGAGAGTTGGGATGATGACGGCCTTGCACTCGTTTAGAGTGGGTCGACCAAGAATTATGTTGTAGGCGGTCAGCTTTTTAACCACCAGGAACCGGACGACCATGTGCCGCCCCTTTCCCTTTTCCCCCAGCCGGATGGGTATGTCAATTTGTTCGACTGGGTGCACAACCCCTCCGCCAAAGCTAACTAGTGGATGGGAGACGTCGCGCAGGCTATCCCGCTTGTAATTAAGCCGGGACTGACACTTGTAGCTGATGAGATCAGAGGAGCTACCCGTGTCTATGAGGATTCGGCCAACCAGCTGGTTGGCGACCTTGCATTCAATGACGACTGGATCGTCATGCGGTCGGCGAACTTTGCCCCGGTCCTTCTCAGTGATGAGGACGTCTGGGAATGTTCCACTTGAGGACGCCTGTCCATCATCAACCGAGTGAATCATCCTTTTCAGATGATCCTTGGTGCCCCAGATGGTCAGGCCACCGCATGCGAATCCGCCTGCTATAGTATAGACCGGATCCTTGTCGGTATCCGAGCTACTAGTAGGCTGGACAGTTTTTTACAAATGTCCCGGATTCGTCTTAGAAGTCACTTTGGACTTCAAGACATAGTTCTTCAGCAAGCCCTTGTCAGCCAGACGGTCCAACGTCCGCTTGTGGCTATAGCAGTCGTTGCTGTCATGGCCCACCTCCTGATGGAAGTGACAGAATTTATTCTTGTTCCGCGAATGAACGGAACTCTTCATAGGATTCGGCTTCTCAATGGTCAACCAGTCCTTCACCTCTGTAAAGATGGTGTAACAGTCTTTTTTGAATTCATACCGTGAGACATACGGTTTGAATTCCTTCTTCTTCTTTTTGGACGGCTGATCAGGTTCCTCAACCGCTCAGACTTCTTTTCTCTTTTTTCTCTTTGCAGCTTTCTGAGCCAGCTGAGCAGACCGACTTTCCTTTTGCATGTCGGCCTTCTTAGAGTCCGACTGGTTGCTGGACGAGCAGAGGTCGGTGGCTTGAATAAAGCTCTCCGCCTCTATCAACGCCTCTAGAAGGGTGAAGACCCTCTTTCGGACAAGGTCGAACTTAAAGGTCGACCCGTCCTTCGGAACCTTGAAGAAGTCTGTATAGGCTACCTCGTCAGACAGCCCCTGGATTTGAATTCTCACCAGGTTGAACCGCCTGACATAGGAGCGAAGTCCTTCTTTATCTCCCTGCCGGATGGTACTCAAGTCAAGACTTGTTTTCTTGGCAGGGATGTTCATTGAGAAGTTGGAGGCAAACAGGAAGGCAAGCTTCCTGAAGCTTTCGATACATCCGGCTGGCAGGTTGCCAAACCATTTTTGGGAAATGCCCTTCAAAGTAGCCGGGAAGCACCGGCACCACATAGCATCCTCCAGCCCCTGCATGTGCATGAGGTTAGAGTAGGCCATGAGGTGGTCCTCCGGGTTGGTGGTACCATCATAAGCACCAACAAACACATTCTTAACCTTGGCCGGCTGTGCCGCCTCGGTTATCTCCTTGGTGAACGCATAAGTCTGTTCACCAAGTTTGTGCAGACGGAGCTGCCAGTCCAAAGGCTGGACATTATATGCCGCCTAACCCCCAAAGAGGGCCGGCTGCATGAAGTGAGGAGAATACGGACCGTAGACCATAGGGGGTACATACGGTGCATTCCCAATCATTTGAGGGCAAGAATGGACGGTATTACCGCCTGTATGGCTCTCATGCAAGGATTGAATATTCCCTGCAGATGTGTTTTTGAAGCTGTATGGAAAGCTCGAAGTAGAGGCTGACTCAGACAGCTGCTGACTTCTTCTGCGCTCGATGATTTACCGAGCATCAGGGATAGATTTTTTACTACCTACCGGTTAATTCTCCCGACGGGGACTCCTTGGACCCTTCTAGGGCAGAAGGATCTTAGACCAGTCAAGGGTTGCGGCTGCCTTGTCCTTTGGATGCGGAGTTGGCTGCCTGTCTCTGACTGGCTTCTTCCTCGCAGTTCGAGGAGACTTCTTGGTCGGCTGACTCTTGCTAGAGCCAGTCGTTTTCTTTTCGATCAGATCCTTGATTTCACCCTTGAAACTCGTCATGAATTTCATGAGCTCGTCTCTAGTGACTAGAGCCTGACCTCTTGCCGACTTGGTTTCCCCTTCCGGCTGAGCAGGGGGCCTACTGGTACTTCACCGCATTCTAGAGTGTCTCTGGGACGGATGCTCTTAATGATGAGAGAGCCATCTTTGGCTATGTACGTTTCAACCTGAGGATCATCATCCTCATCATCTGTAAAGACCTCTGACTGGTTAGCCTTGGGGTCAGGAGGCGGTACAGACTCTTAAACCATCCTTGAGGTACTCTCCCCACAGGCGACGCCAAATGTTTTGGGTGTTTTTGTCCCTTGGGAGAGTTACAGCTCGAGGATTGATCCGACTGCACCTGTACCTGTAAAATAACGGAGACTTCCGGTGGTAGGAGCTCCGCCTCCAACGATCAAGTTAGTACTTGAATGTGGGTAGGAGAAGGTGCGGAAAATGAAAATGAGTTCTTCTCGGATTCCAAGATCAGGTGCTTCTTTGATGTAAGAGAATGTAGGGTCTGCTGTAATAATTAATTCTTGTCCCGAAAATGGGGGAATCTCCCTATTTATAGGGTCATGGGGAAACGTGCCCCTGATTAGGTCACTCTGACCTAGCTCTACTGGGCTACGCCGTATTACGGCTTTCTCGGGATTTGGGCCCTTGAAGGCCGCTTTTTTCTCCCAAGCTCTAGGAGGGACACGTGTTAAATGGAGACTGGTCCAATTCGGACCAACCATAGTATGACACGTGTTAGGACTTGATTGGCCCACATGGCATGGGTAAAATTACCCAAAACATTATGTATTACCATGGAGTTCAAATTGTAAGTAAGTTAATAATACTTATTAACGGAGAGGTAAATTGTAAGTATTGATACAAATCCTTATATACACTCTTTGTTATCCATTACTAAGTTAGTTTTACTTTATTTAAGTTTTATTTGAAATCTAATACATGTATTATAGTGAACATATTCATAAATATCCACTAAAATGAACTATTTATGGTAATTATTTAATAATTCTTATAATCTTAATTTTTTTTAATTATCATATCAATAAACATGGATTACATTTAATATTAGCTCGAAATATTATTATTAATAAAAGGGGTATCAGTAGAATTTGTTATATACACCTGTGTATATTGTACACCCCGGTAATTTGCTCATTATTAAATGAGAAAAAATTAATGAGCAAATAACCCGGGTGTACGGTACACCCGGGTGTATAGAACAGACTCTCGAGTATCAGCACATTCATTAGTTCTAAACATTATTTTTTAATATTAAATATGGTTGTATCACATAAAAATTAATAAAATATTTTTATTAAAGATTATTTATAGTTACTTTTTTATTAAATAAAAAAGTGTTACACATCTAAAAGTATAACTTTGTTCCCTTAAAAAAAATAACTTTGTTATTTTGATATTTAAAAAAAAAATGATTCCGCAAAACAAAAACGTTATCAAACCAAAAAAATTAAAAAAAATTTACGCATTGTCTCAGGATTCGAACTCAAGTAAACTATACAAATTGCACACGTAACTTGTATACTAGACCATTGGATTAAGGGGTATTAGCACATTGATTAGGTGAAAAGAAATTTATTTATTAAAATATTTTTGTGACTATTACAATTCCGGTGAAACTTTAGTGTCCAATTACAATTTCGGCGAACTTTGGTGTCCATTAAAATTCCGGCAAAATTTTGTGTGTCCAATTATAATTTCGGATGCAACATTAAACCAATTTTGTATTCAAATTAATCCGTATCAACCAAACCAATTTTGTATTCAAATTAATCCGTATCAACCAAATTTGTATTCAAATATTTTTATTCTTCAAAATTAATCTTAATAGTTATAAACCGGCGAACGACCGGTAACCACACCGAGGACAAAAAAATCAATGGCGAAGTAATCCGGAACAATCGCAGCAGGGAAAACGATCTCATGATATACTTCGTAGTTATTAAACATGAAAGAGGTATGCAGACCTGAAAGTATTACTTTTATTCATTTAGATTTTATAAAAAGAAGAATGATTCTTTAAAATAAAAAATGTTTGAAAGAAAAACTAAAAATAGGTTTTTTTAAGGTCGCAAGGTTCAAACAATGAATGACTTTGCCCTCTAATTTAATTTAATTTCCTTCGAACAAGTGTATTATTTTGATAGAGGCTTCGGAATTATTAGAAAGCTAATTATTCAGTGAGGTCAAATGATTGAAAAGCCTAGCTGGAGGTAGGCCCGCTTTCGATCAATAATATTAATGCATAATTAATACTCCCTCCGTTTTTAAATACTTGATTCATTTCTCCATTCGCGGAGTTTTAGGAGAAATTGGATAAAGTAATAAAATATGGAGGTAGTGGGGTAGGTGGAAGAATAAAATTGTTAAAAGCAAAAGTAGTGGAAAGAATTGGAGGAGAGAGAATATGAAATAAATAAAAAAAAACGATTTATGTTGGATCCATTAGGTGAGAGAAATGAATTAAATATTGTAAAAACTTTCCAAATAAGGAAATTGAGCAAGTATTTAAAAACGGTCGAAAAAGGAAAGTGGAGCAAGTATTTAAAAACGGATGGAGTATTACAGCTTAATCTTGACTAAACCCTTCGGGTCACACCCAATTGAGTAACCGAACCAAAAAGACGAATTAATCCGAAGGATTAAATGAGTCAATAGAGTTATTACAAATTAAGACGTCGGATTTCGAGCTTAGAGCGTCAAAACCGAGCGTTGAGTGTCGAGTCGTTTCAAGGAATCGACGAGACGAGAAAATAAGTCAAATGACAAGTCATCAATCTTAACCTCAAATTGGCCGAGCCAATCGAGGACTAGGATGCACTAGCTAGCATGGCTACTAGCCATGGACTAGCCTCGGCAGCAGGCCTAGCAGCCACGCATGTGTGCTAGCCGATAGCAAGGCCATGCGAGCTTTTCTTTCTAGTCGAGCTAGCAACACTAGCATCAGCCCGCAAGCACGTGAGTAGGCCTAGCACCTGCCCGCTAGCTCGCGTGGACTTGCGGCATGCTATAGGCCCAATCGAGGGCAAAGCCGCCAGCTAGGCGAGCCTTGAGCCCCAAGGCATGTGCCCGGTCGTCCTTTTGTTTACCAAGTGTGCCATGCATATGGGGTTGGTGGGTTTATACTTGCTCTCCAAGGATGAGTTTGTGGTCCTTACCTACTCCCTCCCATATGTTGACACTTGTAATTTGACTATTACATAGCTAATTTGGAAATAATTAATTGCTTGGTTTTCTCACTCTATCATTTCTCCTACATAGAAAGATGATTGAAGTTTTTGGGAGCCTTTACCTATAAATACCAACTCTAGGAGTTGAGATTATTCATTTGAGTTGAACTCAATAAGGCATCTCCCAATAGGTGAGAAAACCTTTAAGTTCGTAACACTCTAGTATTATTTTGATCTAGCCCCAACTAAGCTTCGGGGTAGGGGCCGTTCAGGTTGGGTCTCGAGGGTGTGAGACGTTGGAGGTGAAGGAGTTATGTCTTCGATAAGTGCAATTACTAGATATATCAAGGATCACGATTATGGAGATAATTAGTTCATTTTATAAGGTCGTCAATGTTTGGTGCTAGATATGACAATTGATCTTTGGGCTAGCTTAATGGCCCAAAGCCTTATAGAGTGGATCCTACAAGGTCACACATAAGAGTATTGGGTTAAACAAGTTAGAGGCCCATTATTAGGCCTCATGAGTTCATGACATACCATGTTGATGATTGGGCTTGGATAGTTAGAAGAGTCTAGTGGGTTTTGGACTTGACATGCTTTTATTTCTAGATATGATCTATAAATATAAACCATGCCTAGGGTTGCATGACATAACAATTGACATACAGTGAATTGTCACACAAGCAACCAAGCATCCCAAAACCCTAACTCTCTCTCTCTCTACTCGGCCCTCTCTCTCTCCTCCCTGTCCGTACGGCCCTCCTCCCCGGGTGGCGCGTGTGGTGGCGCGTGGGTGGTGTTGTGGTGTGTTCGTGGCTCAAATCTCCGTTGAAGGTTGATTGAAGTGTTCGGTCACAACTAACTAGCATTAGTGGAGGTTTAATCCGTGCTCGTGGATTAAGTAGAGGAATCACACGTGGGGTTCTTGTTCTCCTTATTGTTTTTGTTCGATCACTTGTGGAATCACGCTTCAAAGGTATAATTCTTACTTCTTTATGTGTTATGCATGAGATCCTTGGTTTAGGTGCTTTATGAATATGATTCATATATTTTCCGCAATTAGTACCTATAATCTCCTACAGTGGTATCAGTTAGCCTCTTCCAATTACATATATTGAGTATTAACTCTTTGATAATCCACAATTTTAATTCAATTAGGAGAGAGAATAATTTAATTATGGGTCAATTATTATATTAAATGTGATTTAACAATATAGAATCATTAAAATTTGTTTGATTTGCTCCATATTAGCCTTAATTTGATCCAAAAATTGCCCTAATTAATTCGAAAAAAAATTCGAACCCCCCACCCTATTTTTTCGAAAATTTCGAAATCATAAACCCTAATTTGTGAAATTTGTGTGTTTTTATTTTGATTTAATTCGATAGTTATGTGTTTAAAGAATTTAATCTATTTGATTTCATGTTAAATTATGAATTTTTCATGATCAAATTATTTAATTTAAAAGTTAAATTGAATTGGGATTAAATTTATGAAGAACCCTAATTTTGAAATTGAATATGATTTAATTTTAAAATTAGAAGGACCACACTAATTTAATTTTAATAAAAATGTTTTGTTTTAAATTAAAATAAAAAAAGGGAATTTTAGGTGCTGCAGTCGCGGCTGGGTGGCGCAGCCACGGCGACTGCCGCTACAACGGTGGTCCAGGAGGGAGGGCGGGCTGGGCAGGGGTCAAACAAGGGCAGCGCAGCAGTGCACCACCTTGTTGCATGTGCTGCTGTTGCTGTCCTTGCGTCGCTGCAGGGCAGCGTACACCGCAAGGTGTACAGCCACCGTGGCCGGCTTCGGCTAGCCATACCACGGTGGCTGGCGCGTTTTTCAAAAAAAAATTATTTTAATAAAAATCAGATTTTAAAATTAAAAATTAAAAGATAAGATTTGATTTTGAAAAGATAATTAACAAAATTAAAGTTGTTATTTTTGTTAAGATTGGATAATTATGGAGCAAAAGATTCTATTTGGATAATAATTGATTAAATAATGTGATTGTCCCATAATTATTTTAGGATATTAATTGATTTAAAATATGTGATTGGCAAGTAATTAGGATAGAATCTCCTAAATTAGTTAGGATAATCATGGAAAATAAATATGATTTATCTTCCATAATTAAAATAAGATTTGATTCTATCTCATACCTAAGTTAAAATATATGATATTTTATAATTGGTCATGAATAATATATGATATTATCTAATTACAGTAATTAATTAAAATATGAGATATTTAGGAGCCATGTTTCCTTAATTGTGAATATTCGATGTTGTAGTTTAGGAAAGCATGATGAGTGATTTATTATATGGCATTCTATAATATATGATGTTATTTATTGCTATATAGACTAGTATTTCCCATAGATTCTAAATACGATTTGCGCATCGTGATGTATTTTTGTAATCTAAATACGGTCTGCGTACCGTTAAGTATTTTTGTAATTTATTTTATTTTATTTAAGTAGTAGATAGAATAGAATAGTATTACAGGTTGCAGTTAATCCAAGAAATCCATGAAGTGAAGGCCCAAAGGAGCAAGATGGATGAGATCCATGAAGGTTCAAGTGGGAGCTTTTTGCTTTATTAGTTTTCTTAAGATTAAGGGGCCATACTATGTCATATTTATGCATTAGTAGATTATGCATGTTAGATTTTATTTATTTTGCTTGATGATGCGCTAGAGTTCACTAAATAATCACAACATAATAAATCTAGGTCCCGGTAATATTGAGGTAGCTTTTCCAATCAAAAACCCAATGAAACCTTCGATTTTTATGATGGGTCATGCCAAAGCAGGGTGTCATATTATATCTTAGGGGAGTGGGGGTAAAACAAATTTTACATTTTTGATTGGTTATACTCAACAAGGTTACCTAAAGAGTTTAGAACCTTGAAGCTAAGGGTAATAATTAAACATGTGATGGGTAATTATTCAACCAATAATTACAAAGAGTTATAATCAGTAAAGAGTTTATTCACCTTGAAAATGTAATAGTTGATGGTAGGGCCAAAGTCCGGTCAATTATTGCACAAATAAAGGGTCTTGGAATCATTTTATTCAATAGGGATCAATTAAAATTGAATAAATGCTTTAAAGTTACCAGTTTTAAAATCGCTTACGGTACTTTAAATTTATTAAACATAGTTATTGAATTTTTCCTCGTTTTGTTTTTGTTTGTAGATGAATAACTATAATGACAACACTATTTTGCCAACGAAACTAAATTTAAGGCTGAATCTCAGAAACTTCAGGGAATGGGAGAACGAGTTGAGAAATGTTCTCATAAGCCAAAAGCTTGAATCTCGTTTATACATACCTGTTGAGGGCAAGTATACTGAAGGTTATGATCATGAAAGGCATGTGAAAATTGTTTCAGATGCAGAGAAAATCAGGAATCTCATTTTAGAATCTATTCCAAATTGTTGGAAAAGAAGGTTCAGGCAATATGAGTTAACCAACTTGTGTGAATGTCTTCGTGCCATCTGTCGAGGTGGCATTGGGGCATTAGGAAGTGGAGGAGGAAACTTCAACGACTACAATGTAAGAGAGGTCGTTAATTCGATCCCTCAGATTTACTATTCCTGGACTGACAGCATAAGGTATGAGGCTTACAATGTTCATTGTAAGATAGTGGCTAAGAAGCTCATGCCTGGTCAGTCAGTAAGGACCCATGTCAATGAACTGATTAATTTATTTAATCAGATGGACGTCCTTGGGAAACCATTTGATGATGACTCCGCACATGACATAATCTTGTTCACACTCCACGATGGTTTTGATATAGTCAGGCTTACTCATAATGATGAGGGCTCGACTGTGACATTAGTCAACCTTTTACTCAACCATGTTGAGGAGTACCTGAAAAGGAGACAAAGCGAATGCTTCTATTGTGGTGATTGGCTTTGCCATACACCAGGGTGTCCCCATTATACACCAGTGAAAACAGAAGGTAAGGAGTTACTTGATGTTTTTGTTGTAGAAATTAATCTTACCTCTTCTTCAACTTGGGTATTCGATACCGGTTGTGGTGCTCACATCGTTAATAACGTGCAAGGCTTAAGAGAAAGTAGGAAGTTAGCAAAAGGGGAAGTAACACTTCGAGTAGGAAATGGAACAAAAGTTGTTGCACTTGCTATTGGAATTTATCACTTGAGACTTCCCACTAGACTTATTTTGGTGCTTAATAACTGTTATTATTTACCAACAATTACTAAAAACATTATTTCAGTTCCTGTTTTAGATTCTGAAGGATTTTCATTTGAAATAAGAGACAAATGTTGTTTTATTTCTAAAGAAAACATGTTATATGCTAACGCAAAGTTAATTAATGGTTTGTATGTCTTAGAATATACAACTCATGTCTACAACATTGATCATAAAAAGCAAAGAACATATGGTTCAAACCCAACTTACCTATGGCATTATAGACTTGGTCACATTAACCAAAAGCGCATCCAGAAATTACATAAGGATAGACTCCTCTCTTCTTTTGATTATGAATCATTTGAAAATTGTGAGTCATGCTTGCTTGGGAAAATGACTAAGTCACCCTTCACGGGTATAGGTGAAAGAGCTAGTGACCTTTTGGGACTCATACATACAAATGTGTGTGGACCAATGAGTTCAAAAGCAAGGGGTGGATTTAATTACTTCATTACTTTTACTGATGATTTAAGTAGATATGGTTATATTTACTTAATGAAGAATAAGTCGGAAGCCTTTGAAAAGTTCAAAGAATTCCAGAATGAAGTACAAAATGACGTGGGGAAAACTATGTCGTTGAACTAATCCTCCCTACGGTCAAACAAATTTATAATCACTCAACTACCTAAATACAAGTATAGAGGTAAGTCAAGGGTCGAACCACTAGGAACGGTTATGTTCAAGTATTTCTAATTTGCGCCTAAGCTAGGTCGAAGTCTAAGGTGAAAGGTAACGCTATTCTACTTCCTAAATCAAAAACCAAACAAATGAAATACTAGGGAATGGGGATCAACATGCATTCATGATAACCAAGCTAATTAGGGAGTCAAGCAATCCAAGCAATGCAAAGACAAATAGTAGGAGCAATTAGGGGCATTCAACTAATCATCCTCACACTCTCTAACATAAATTTCTCTAATGCTAAACAATATGAAGAAACATAATCAAATACTCAACTAATTATGATCAAATTGATATCAAGTGGTCATGTCAATCAATTCAATCATGCAATAAATGCTAGCAATCATGGTTAGCTACTCCAATCAAACTTATGCAACATGCAAACCTCTAAGAATCAATTTAATCACAATACAAGAACTACTCAAATTCCCAAATCAATCTCAATCCATCAATCACACATGTTTACCCAAACCCTAACAAGTAAACTACTCAAGAAACATGATTAAATCTACTATCAACTATAGAGAACAAGAATCAACAAAATATCAAGAACAATTACTATAATCAAACATCAAATATCAAAATCAAACCAAACAAACATCAAATTAAACAAAACAATTGAATGAGATAGAGTTTAGAAATGCTCATTGATAATTAGGAAGATCTCCAACACAATTGTCACACTTGCATCTTCAATCTCTCAATCACCATTGAAATTCCTCACTTTCTCTCTCTAAAACTACTCCTAATCTAGAGAGAGAAGCTCTCAACCTAAGAGAGAGAAAACTATTCTAAAAACTAAGGAATTACATCTATCAAGAATAAAGGAAACCAAAAACTATATAAACAAAAGGAGAAAAGAAGCTTAAAATCGTAAAAGACCCAGAAACCCGCGCCCGCGGAGAAATCGGCCGCGCCCGCGGAGAAGAACGGACACCCCGATAGACGCGCCCGCGGCCCAAGCCCGCGCCCTCGGGACAGCCGCGGGTGCTTACTGCCCAAAAACGGCAGTTTTGGAGCTGCAGCAACCCCGCGCCCGCGGGTACTGTAGCCCGCGCCCGCGGCAGAATTTCAGGGCTAACTTCGGAAGGCTGTAACTCTCAATCTATGAATCGTATGAGGGCGTGCGACCTATTATTGGAAAGCTCTTTAAGTCTAGTTTCCAACCCAACTTGAACCACATCAATCCAATCTGTAGAACTTGAGATATGGCTGAAACAATGCACAAAGGTCATATTTGATACTTTGCAATCCTTCGTTTTCCTTTGTTTCAAACTCAAATTCAATTCCGAAAAGTGCATATTGATGCTAGTGGGTGCTATTTTCAATTTCCATGCATATAGCCCGCGACGTACCTACAAACTACACAAAGAAACGGAGAAGCGAGAGAAATAGCCAAGAAATGAATAAAATGATAAGAAAACCATTAAAAGCATGCATTTCTCTAAACTAACACAAAATAACCCAAATCGAGCATTATTCTCTATAAACACGACACAAACGACTAAAAACGAGCATAGAAATATAAAGAAAACATAGCCTAAAGGTGCCATAAATGGCACGGATCAAATTCCCCCAAGCTAAACTTTTGCTCGTCCTCGAGCAAAACAAAATCCAACCCAAGGGAAAAATGATGACATTATTCAAGCAAAGAAAGAAACGAGAAAACTAGTGAAGATGGGAATATATACTAACTCACTTTCGTAGGAATCACGGTCAATTTTAGCAACTAAAGACAAGCCATTTAAACCCCTAGATCGCTCTAGAGGACGAGTGATGCTCTCGTAAGGGTATCCTAAGAGTTTACCCATAACTCTCATAATAATACAAACAAGGCAAAGCATGAAAAAGAAAACAAAATAAAAGAAAAGCAAACAAATGTTCATGAGAGGACTTTTGCAAATGTACCACCACAAGTGAATGCAAATTTTTCTAAACAAGTAAGGGAGTGCACGCTATAAGATACCTAAGGTTGATTGAAACATAAATATGCTAAGCATATGAACTAGTTATCACACTCCACTTTCATCCCAAACGGTCTTACCGCGTTCCCCCTACTAATCTCATATCTCCCCTTAGTGAGCATCTCATAGATTCCGCGAAGGAACCGGAAAAAGATCAAAATTTTAGGCTACTCGACATCTTGACTTCGCATCCCCTTTCCTTAGGCAATGACCCATGATTCCCTCCCCCGAATAGTGACTCAACTTTCTTGGTCGAAAGGTCTTTCCCCAAGGTTGTAATGTAAGGCATAAAGGGTGAAGGTAGGCTAAAATTTTTAAAATTTGGCGGTTTTCCTAAAAAGTGAAGCAAAAGGGTGATAAATCCTTATCAACACGATCAAGAAATCACCAAACAAAAGCAACACCCCCAAACTTATTTGAAGCTATACTCACAAGAAATATATACAAAAAGCGTAAACGCTTCTCCCCCAAGCTTAAATGAAGCATTGTCCTCAATGCTTAGAAGGAGAAAAGAATACATCAAAATATTTTTGAATTTTTACTTTTTTCAATTTTTTTTTTCTTTTTTTTTTACTTAAACTTGCAATGTCCTCGCCTTTTGCTAAATTCGGACGGCTTTTTCTATAATGCAATTTATTAGTCCATGCCTTTTATGATTAAGGACGGCTTTTACTCAAACACTTGCCATTATTCACAAAGAAGACTTTATCACAAACTAGCACTCATAAAAACCAAATTTCCAACTTATCCACCACAAACTCCATCATACATGATCAATTTGCTTCACAAAAAACCAAGAATAGAAAGAAAATGAAACAAAAGGCCAAAGAACTAAAGATGTGGCTTGAAAAGACGGAAATAGGCTCAAATGGTTGCAAGAAGGAAAATGGAAACTCAAAAACAAATATAAAACAAACTAACCTAAAAATGAAAAATACCACCCCGAAAAAGGTGCCTTTGTCCTCCCTAGATAGCTCGGTCTCGGGTTTGAGAATCATACATCAAGCTTTATAGATTAGGCTTGCAAAGTCAAGGATCCATGCCGCTCATGCAAGAATATGATGAAAGCTTGAACAAATATAAATCTCACATGGTTGTAGCAAAAACTCACTAAGGTTGTCAAATCAAAGATAGGGAGCAACTACCAAACATGCCACAAACAAGTAGAATCCGGCTTCATGATCCCCCTAGTTCTAGACAACTACCTTAGCATGCTTTATCCTAGAATCAACCAAACGTAATCTCAAACCGTGCACACCACTACCATTTAGGAAGAAAAGCATTCAATTATACAAGTCCAAATGTTATTATGTCCAAAGAAAGAACAAAACAAAACACATTGCAAATTTGCCTTGATAGAAACAAAAATCTTTTTGGAGTTTTTCAAAATAAGAGAAACATGGAAAAGCATATACAAAGGTGCATAACACATATGGATCAACATCCCACCAAACATGATAGAATACCCTCCCCCAAGCTTGAATGAGACAATACACTCAAACGTAAATCATATAATCCATGGGAGGGGAAAACAAGGCGATCAATCCAACAATCCAACATATGTCCAACATGGCATCAACAATTAGAGAAAGAGCAAGGAAAGATATTACCGGATTTGAGGTGGGTGTAAATACCCGCAAATGACCCAATTAAACCTTTCATAGCTTATTTCTCAAGAATTGAACCTTGTCTCCATATGCTCGCAAAGATAGGAGTCAACCTTCCTTGATTCTTGATCCAAATTGAAGCACCAAAGTATATCAAGTCATGTACCTAGCAAAAGGCACATAAAATTTCCATGAGAGAAAATCTATTCTAAAAAGAAAAGAAAAATCTAATCTAAAACACGGGTTACTTCCCGAGAAAGGCTTGCTTAAGGTCCAAGCTTGACCGCTCTAGTAAAATAATATTGCAACGATCGCAAGAGCTTGTCAAATGCACTACTACACATTTCATAAGATAGAATGTAGGCAAATGACGGAAGAAAAACGTGCAACAAGATCATTGCACGCAAGTGAGAAGGGAGGTGCCAAAAGAAAGAAGAAGAAGGATCAAAAGGAAAAATAAGAAAATAAGAAGAAGAAGGGGGAAAAGAAAAAGAAAAAGGCAAATCCTCCTCACTAGGATATTTTTGGGTGGCAACATCACCCTCTTCCTCAATTTGAGACAAATGAGCCACATGCAAATCCTCATAGACAAAAGGGTCCCCAATAGGCTTACCAGCAAAGGAAGGGAGAAAAATAGGGCAATAGGGGATGTGGTCAAACTTTTGAGAGAAAGGGGTATAAGAAATAGGTAAAGGGTTCGCGACTCCCTCAACACAAGGTCTCACATTGCCAATGAGGGCATGAAAATCAATCATAGAATCCTTAAAAGAAGAACACTCATGATCACCATCTCCCTCAAACATCCAACTCCCAAGAGGAACCACATAATCTCCTCCACTACCTTCATCAACAATAGCTCCCTCAACTTCCTTAAAGCCTAGAGTCTCAAAACCATGCATGAATGGAGGCAAATATAACTCAAAATCATCTCTCTCCCATGAAGCATCATCAATGTACTTGCTTAAAAGGCTATGGCTATTCCTTATGCACTCAATGAACACATTTGACATAACCTCAAACGAGTCCAAATACTCATGGATAGAAGAGTCACATTCACACACTTGAGACTCATCACAATGGGTGGGTGGGTTGGGATTTACAAATTTAACACTCTCTTCTCTCTCAACTCCTTCACCATCACTCATATGCTCACCAAAGGTATCCTTACACACTCTTGGTTGCTCAAAATCACCAACATCATCCTCAACACACACATTGGATTTGTTATTTTCACACACAAGCATCAAAGATGACAATTGGCTTTCTAGCTCTTCATTTCTCTTTCTTCCCTCCTCAAAACGCTCCTCACTCTTTTTCATCATCTCCAATTGACTTCTCAAACGATTAAGAGTAGACTTCATTTTAGGCCCAAGATTATCACTAAGCTCAACATGCCTAATTTGAGATTCAAATATATCAACAAAAGATTCAAAAGATGTAGAAGGTTGAGGCTCAACAAGAGGAGAAGAAATACAACCAAGATTGGAAGAATCAACATTAAGATCATGAGCATATACATCACATTGGGGAGTGGGGGAAAAATCAAGAACATGAGATTCATCATTAAGGGAATGAAGCACATCACAAGAAGGCATAGTAAATAATGAAGAATATTGAAACACACCATTAGCATCAACTTGAGCATGTACTTCATCATTATGAACAAAAGGGGAAATAGAGTTGAAATCATGTGTTCTAGGTTCACTAATGGGATCATGTGACAAATCATGGGAAATCATGCTAATATTAGAAGAATCAACACATTGCATATCAATATTAGGATCATGATTACCCCTATTATAAACATCCCTAGCAAACCAAACATAGAAATCCCAAGCATCATCAATTGACAATGCTCTAAATTCACCATTATACATGCATTCAACTTCTTCCCTAGTTTGCTCATTCAAACCAAAATAACAAATCTCACAAGCTTCCCAAAGGCTACAACAATTACAATCAAGAAATCCCTCTAGTCTATTAAAATATTCACAAAAGGGCTCATTGTCAAATTAAGGAAATGAGGGACATGCCATTTTTATAAAGCAAACAAAAAGAAATAAAAGAAAAGTATACACAAAGACCTAGACTCAAGCAATTAAAAGCACTCAAACATAGACACCGTTCCCCGACAACGGCGCCATTTTGACGTGGGGAAAACTATGTCGTTGAACTAATCCTCCCTACGGTCAAACAAATTTATAATCACTCAACTACCTAAATACAAGTATAGAGGTAAGTCAAGGGTCGAACCACTAGAAACGGTTATGTTCAAGTATTTCTAATTTGCGCCTAAGCTAGGTCGAAGTCTAAGGTGAAAGGTAACGCTATTCTACTTCCTAAATCAAAAACCAAACAAATGAAATACTAGGGAATGGGGATCAACATGCATTCATGATAACCAAGCTAATTAGGGAGTCAAGCAATCCAAGCAATGCAAAGACAAATAGTAGGAGCAATTAGGGGCATTCAACTAATCATCCTCACACTCTCTAACATAAATTTCTCTAATGCTAAACAATATGAAGAAACATAATCAAATACTCAACTAATTATGATCAAATTGATATCAAGTGGTCATGTCAATCAATTCAATCATGCAATAAATGCTAGCAATCATGGTTAGCTACTCCAATCAAACTTATGCAACATGCAAACCTCTAAGAATCAATTTAATCACAATACAAGAACTACTCAAATTCCCAAATCAATCTCAATCCATCAATCACACATGTTTACCCAAACCCTAACAAGTAAACTACTCAAGAAACATGATTAAATCTACTATCAACTATAGAGAACAAGAATCAACAAAATATCAAGAACAATTACTATAATCAAACATCAAATATCAAAATCAAACCAAACAAACATCAAATTAAACAAAACAATTGAATGAGATAGAGTTTAGAAATGCTCATTGATAATTAGGAAGATCTCCAACACAATTGTCACACTTGCATCTTCAATCTCTCAATCACCATTGAAATTCCTCACTTTCTCTCTCTAAAACTACTCCTAATCTAGAGAGAGAAGCTCTCAACCTAAGAGAGAGAAAACTATTCTAAAAACTAAGGAATTACATCTATCAAGAATAAAGGAAACCAAAAACTATATAAACAAAAGGAGAAAAGAAGCTTAAAATCGTAAAAGACCCAGAAACCCGCGCCCGCGGAGAAATCGGCCGCGCCCGCGGAGAAGAACGGACACCCCGATAGACGCGCCCGCGGCCCAAGCCCGCGCCCTCGGGACAGCCGCGGGTGCTTACTGCCCAAAAACGGCAGTTTTGGAGCTGCAGCAACCCCGCGCCCGCGGGTACTGTAGCCCGCGCCCGCGGCAGAATTTCAGGGCTAACTTCGGAAGGCTGTAACTCTCAATCTATGAATCGTATGAGGGCGTGCGACCTATTATTGGAAAGCTCTTTAAGTCTAGTTTCCAACCCAACTTGAACCACATCAATCCAATCTGTAGAACTTGAGATATGGCTGAAACAATGCACAAAGGTCATATTTGATACTTTGCAATCCTTCGTTTTCCTTTGTTTCAAACTCAAATTCAATTCCGAAAAGTGCATATTGATGCTAGTGGGTGCTATTTTCAATTTCCATGCATATATCCCGCGACGTACCTACAAACAACACAAAGAAACGGAGAAGCGAGAGAAATAGCCAAGAAATGAATAAAATGATAAGAAAACCATTAAAAGCATGCATTTCTCTAAACTAACACAAAATAACCCAAATCGTGCATTATTCTCTATAAACACGACACAAACGACTAAAAACGAGCATAGAAATATAAGGAAAACATAGCCTAAAGGTGCCATAAATGGCACGGATCACAAAATCAACTTGGGAAGACAATTAAAGCACTGCGATCTGATCGTGGTGGTGAATATTTGACCCAAGAATTTGATGAACATCTAATAAATTGTGGGATACTTTCACAGTTAACTCCTCCAGGAACGCCACAGTTGAATGGTGTGTCAGAAAGGAGGAATAGGACCTTACTAGATATGGTTCGGTCCATGATGAGCTTTACTGATCTTCACATATCATTTTGGGGATATGCATTAGAAGCAGCTGCTAGAGTACTAAACAGAAGCCCGTCCAAAGCAGTTGAGAGGACACCATATGAGTTATGGACTGGAAGAGTTCCAAAGTTGTCTTATCTCAAGATTTGGGGATGTTAAGCTTATGTAAAACGTTTACAAGGCGATAAACTATACCCTAAATCAGACAAATGTTTCTTTGTGGGCTATCCAAAAGAAACAAAGGGGTATTACTTCTACAATCGCGAAGATAACAAAGTGTTTGTTGCTCGCGATGGTGTCTTTCTAGAAAAGGAATTCCTCTCTAGAAAGCCAAGTGGGAATAAAGTGGTTCTCGAAGAAATTCGAGACGAGCAACAAATGGATGTGGATAACACCACATCAGAGGCGAGGGCGCATGAGTCGATTAATCATGCGTCGTAGCAAGCTAATTCGACTAGCGAGACTCCTATCATCCCACTTGAATCTAATTCATGCGAAAATCTTCAAGGAGTTGGAAAGAATATTTCTATTGTTGCTCCTACCCCACGTAGGTCTGCCAGAATCAGAAACAAACAGTTTGTTGAGGTTCTGATAACTGAGGATTCTGAAATATTCTTACTGGAGAATGAGAAACCTACAACCTACAAACAAGCTTTGGCGAGCCCCAACTCAGATAATTGGCTTGAGGCCATGAAGTCCGAAATGGAATCGATGTCTGAAAATGAAGTGTGGACCCTAATTGACTTGCCTAATGGGGTAAAACCTCTTAGTTGCAAATGGGTTTACAAGATTAAAACAGACAAGGATGGAAATGCTTACATCTATAAAGCAAGACTGGTTGCAAAAGGGTATAGACAGATTCATGGTATTGACTATGATGAAACCTTTTCCCCAGTAGCTATGCTTAAGTCATTCGGATCCTTCTAGCGATTGTTGCATTTTTCGATTACGAAATTTGGCAAATAGATGTCAAAACCGCCTTCTTGAATGGGTTCTTGACGGAGGAAGTGTATATGATACAACCTGAGGGTTTTGAAGATCCAAAAAATCCTAGAAAGGTATGCAAACTTCAGAAATCCATTTATGGATTGAAGCAAGCGTCCAGGAGTTGGAATCTTCGTTTTGATAAAGCAATCAAACAGTTTGATTTTGTCAAAAGTGAAGAGGAACCTTGTGTATACAAGAAGTCTAGTGGGAGCAGCATTGTTTTCTTAGTCTTGTATGTAGATGACATACTACTCATGGGAAATGACATACCAATGCTTGAGTCGGTCAAGGAATGGTTGAAGAGTTGTTTTCTTATGAAGGACTTAGGTGAGGCTGAATACATATTGGGGATCAAGATCCATCGAGACAGATCTCGAAGGATGATTGGATTGAGTCAAGAGACTTATATTGATAAGGTTCTTGATAGGTATTCCATGAAACACTCTAAGAGAGGATTTCTCCCCATGTCTCATGGCACTACACTCAGTAAATCTCAATGCCCTAACACGCCAGAAGAGATGAGACGTATTGTTGATAAACCTTATGCTTCGGCAATAGGGTCAATCATGTATGCCATGATATGTACAAGGTCGGATGTTGCATATGCTCTAAGTATGTGTAGCAGGTTTCAGGCAAATCCAGGAGAAGCAAACTGGACAGCTGCCAAGAACATCCTTAAGTACTTGAGAAGGACTAAAGGAATGTTTCTAGTATATGGTGGCGAAGATAAGTTGGTTGTCAAAGGTTATACAGATGCGAGTTTCCAAATAGATAGAGATGATTTCAGATCACAATCTGGATACATTTTCTGTCTGAATGGAGGAGCAGTGAGCTGGAAGAGTTCGAAGCAAAGCACTGTCGCAGACTCTACGACAGAATCAGAATATTTAGCTGATGTTGAAGCAGCTAAGGAAGCAGTTTGGATTAAGAAGTTCCTAACTGAGCTGGATATCATACCAAGTGCTCAAAAGGGAATCGAGTTGTATTATGATAACAATGGCACCATTGCTCAATCAAAGGAGCCTAGGTCACACTTCAAATCCAAACATGTAGAGAGGAAGTATCACCTCATTCGAGAGATCGTTGACAGAGGAGAATATTGCTGATCCACTTACTAAACCCCTTCCACTTCCAAAGCATGAGAAACATGCTAATGAATCCGGATTGAGGCAAATGATGTAATTAGAAGTTGTATTTATTTTTGGAGAAAAATAAGTGTAGGGAATATTTCAAGCATTACCCCAAACTTGAACCCTACTGTGATCATACACTTAAGCATGGTGGCGTCCAAAGGGAAGGAAGCTAGAGCAAAAGAGTTGCCAACAAGTTTTAGGAACTTGTAAACCGTTCACAAGGTGAAGATTACACCCCTTAACGATCCATGAGACCGTCAACTCCAAAAGTTCTTGAACCAAATAGGGTTCGAGGATGAAAGTAAAAATCCAACCTAAAAGAGATTGAACCTGCCCTAAATAAAATAAGCCTCTACTTTATTCTTCTCGTATTCATGTGCGCTTTCTGACTAACATGCAAACAATAGGTTAACCCTAACCTGTTTATCTATGTTGGTTGAATTTAATGCACAAATAAACTATTATTGGCGATCACTTGAATTAAAATCATATTAGCCCTAAACAAGATTATTAATTATCTTATTAAGCGTGATTACAAGTATAAATTCCCTTTAAACACGCATAAAAGGCGTGATCAAGCAATAACAATAATATATATCAAGCAACATAATAATCATCATAATAATAACCATAACAATTACAATCATGTTAATAATAAAGCTTAAATATAATAGCAAGATCCTAGGCATGATACTAACAAGATTAATAACAAATCCTAGCATGTCACTAAGCATTAAAGATCAAAGTTTTAGCTCTAACATGATATTAGAAAAGAAAATAGAAAGCATCCTAGAAATCATAATTAATATAAGCAAATCACCCTAAATATCATACTAATGAAAGCTTCCTAACATGATACTAGGAACCAAAATAACAATCTTAACATGATTTCTATATCATAAGATCAATTAAACAATTAAAGCACTTACTTGGATGCCTCGTACCTCTTTGTAATAACAAAATACACACGTTAGTAACTTCAAGGAAAATATAAAATCAAACAATCAAATCAAATAATTGAAATAGAGATTAGGGACCAAACCCTCAGAAATTATAACATTTCACGTCTAGGGCGAAGGCAACTTTAGGTGTATCTAGATCTCGTGAATGCGGAATTTGTTTATGAAAAGCTAGAGAGATGAGAGCATAGAGAAGTAGACAATTATTGATGATGATTGAGAATTGATGATTGTAGATCGTTGATGAAAACGGAGGTTTAGGACCCTATTTATAAGAAAACAGTCCGGAAATAGGTAGAATTTGATAAGGAATAAAACTCCACGCTGTCGCTCCAAAACCGACCTTGTCGCAAGGCGACAAAGTCTATCGCGTGGCGACAGGCCTGTCGTCTAGAGACAGCCTGGATTTCTACGCGCTTTCAAACACGAAGTCCACATATGAATCAAAATCGATTTGTAAAGTCCGTATGAAAACTGAAATCGTGTTTTTCATAAAATAATATTTTATTCCAAATATAACTTTATCAAAATCTAATTATTATTTCTAATCTTATTAAGACTAAAGAGAACCTTCTAGAGAATTCTAGAAGACTATAATTAATTCTAATAACTTTAGGAATAATAATTAACATTGGGCCCTCCCCTAGATCATTGGGCCGCATGTAAAGATCAAACCGGGCCCAGTTTAGTATTTTGGCCACAACTTCCTCATTATTCATCGGAATTGGGCTTATAATATATCTTTGGAAAGCTCTTTGCAAACCCCATCCAACTACACTATTATTGGACCCTTGTCGTGGACCAAACTAAACTGGATTGGCTGTTTTCATAAAATAGAGTTGTTTTCGAAAACAGAAAGAAAGAATTTAATAAAAACTAACTGCAACACTTGACCTTTCACACTTTCACCTCGTTCGATAATCATTCGACGCAAAAGGTATTCATCACTAGGTTTGGTTTTGGGGAGACACATTTGGGTGTCTATAAAAGCCCCCACTTTGACTGAGTTTGGAGAAACGCAAGTTTCAAAAACGAAAGTCAAAGTATCGATAGGGACGAAGAATGATTTAGAACGTTCTGCGATCCCAAATCATTCTTATAATGCCGATACCTGCAAACTAGCGTTAGTTAAAACAGATAAAAGAGTTAAGAAACACGTATCTTGCACCGTCAAGCACATGTCTCTGAAAGTAACCGTTTTTTTGCATTTGTTGAAGACCGCTCTACTTGTAGCTGCCTCCTATTTCATCGAAGATGACTCGGCTTGTAGCCATTCTCCGCTGTTTGTGACCATCTTCCACATCCTAGGGAACACGATCGAAGATAACTCTGCTTGTAGCCATCTTCAGTTTTTTGTGACCATCTTCCACATCCTAGGGAACACGATCGAAGATAACTCTGCTTGTAGCCATCTTCGGTTGTTTGTGACCATCTTCCACATCTTAGGGAACACGATCGAAGACAACTCTGCTTGTAGCCATCTTCAGTTGTGTGACAACTCCCCACATCCTAGGGAACGTCGTCTATCATTGCTGCTACATCTCGAGCTTTTTTCTTGAATCATAGTGACAACCTTCCCAATCATAGTAAAATCCGTCGAAGACTGCCTCATCACGAACCGCTCTTCTCAAATCTTGGTGACAACCTCCACAATCTTAGCGAATGCTATTGAAGACCGCCCATCTCGTGCTATCTTCTCAAATCTTGGTGACAACCTCCACAATCTTAGCGAACGCTGTCTAAGACCGCCCATCTCGTGCTATCTTCTCAAATTTTGGTGACAACCTCTACAATCTTAGCGAACGCTGTCGAAGACGGACCATCTCGTGCTATCTTCTCAAATCTTGGTGATAACCTCCACAATCTTAGCAAACGCTGTCGAAGACCGCCCATCTCGTGCTATCTTCTCAAATCTTTTGTGACAACCTCCACAATCTTAGCGAACGCTGTCAAAGACGTCCCATCTCATGCTATATTCTCAAATCTTGGTGACAACCTCCACAATCTTAGCGAACGCTGTTGAAGACCGCCCATCTCGTGCTATCTTCTCAAATCTTTTATGACAACCTCCACAATCTTAGCGAACGCTGTCTAAGACCGCCCATCTCGTGCTATCTTCTCAAATATTTTGTAAATTAAAGCTCCTCATTTCTAATTTACTAATCTATGTAACTCCTCTCATCTTGGAAGAATCTCATGTGTCATATTCGCGGTTTTTCAAAAAAATCCGAGAATGTTCTTGCTTGCTGGGATGCTCCTGCATTTATATTTGACTATAGGACTTTGCTTATCTTTCTTTAGGGTTGACCTAAGACTTAGTGTTTTTTGACTCATTGACTTGACACGACTCAAGGTATAAACTTGACTCGCTGTGATTGACTCGAGGTTGATTCGACTCGAAGTGAAATGACATGTGTGACTCATGACCCGTGTGTGCATAGTGTTGACTCATGAAGCTTGATATGTGCATGACTCAAAATGCAGAAAAATAAAAATTTCCGTCATTTTTGTGGAGGGTACCGACTTTCTCCCGAAAAAGAAAGACGCAAAAAGGAAGAAGTTTTGATGGTGCATGTTGAATGAGCTTAGTCAAACGTTGTTTGATACTATCTCTCAAGGTGCAAGGATTTAACTCATCCTAGGCTATCTCAATTGTTGGCTCAATGATGAAAGTATTTGGGTAACTTAGGCGCGGAGGCTAAGCACTTCATACTTTGTGATGCAATGATGAGTGATGAGTGATTTTGACATGACAAGGCATGCTCCAATGTTGTGTTAAGATTTCGTGACAAAAGGTTCCTAAGGGAAGGATTATTTGTCTATGTGTCTGTGTAGTGTGTGAAAGTGACACTAAAGTTAGGCCGCAAGGGCTAAGTGTGTGGAAAAATATATTGAAAAGAGTCAAATGGTGGTGACTCTTAGGCTGGGTAGACTAATAATGTAGGGATCAAGCCCCCAAGTCTAGCTCTAAGTGGAAAAGGATGAGCATTGGAAATCCTTTGATATGATCATGGTGTGAGTGTGTGAATGTGAATATGAATGCATGTTTATTACGGCCGCACCTCGATGTGAGGTTGCCTACGTATCCGTTGGGAATCAAGCCAAACGTAGCTCTAGCCGAACCTTGCACAAGTGTGTATACCTCAAAAAGGTCTTTTAAGGGTTGTAACGTGGTTAGGCTAGACGAATTAACTAGACCAATTCAAGATGAGGTTCCATGGTGTATGCTGTTCGCAGATGATATCGTTTTGGTGGATGAGACTAAGGATGGGGTTAATGTCAAGTTGGAGCAATGGAGGCAAAGGTTGGAATCTAGAGGGTTTAAGCTAAGTCGGAGTAAGACTGAATATTTGGTATGTCGTTTTGGCACTCAGAGGGGGACAAGCAATGAAGTGGTGAGTTTGGATGGAAAGGATTTGACCATGAGTGAATGTTTTAAGTACCTAGGGTCGATCATCCAGAAGAATGGTGACATTGATCAAGACGTGACCCACAGGATTAAGTCAGGGTGGCTTAAATGGAGAGCGGCCACGGGAGTGCTATGCGACCGCAGCATTCCCTTAAAGTTGAAGGGAAAATTCTACAGGACTGCCATAAGACCAGTGTTGCTCTATGGTACAGAATGTTGGGCTTCTAAGAAAGAGCATATTAAAAAGATGGAGGTTACGGAAATGCGCATGTTAAGGTGGATGTGTGGAAACACTTTAAGAGATAGAATCAGAAATGAGGTTATTCGCAAGAAAGTAGGTGTGGCGGGCATTGTAGATAAATTAAGGGAAAATCGTCTGCGTTGGTTTGGACATGTAAGACGGAGACCCGAGGGTGCACCGGTGCGAAGAGTGGAAGAGTGGGACCATGGAGGGATTAAACGAGGAAGAGGGAGACCAAAGATGACTTGGTTGGAAGGAGTGAGGAAGGATATGAAGTGCATGGATTTACGTGAGGATGAAGTTTTGGATCGTAAGGGATGGAGGAGAAAGATTTATGTTGATGACTACACGGAATAATCAAATTTGGTTCATGTTAGCCGACCCCACTTTTGGGATTAAGGCTTTGATTGATTGATTGATTGATTGAACGTGGTTAGGCTAAAGGTTAGAAGAAGAAGGGGATAAAGGCTCAAGACCCTAGATAACCCCCCAAGTTGTGCAACCTTGTTTTTGAATCTTTGTATTTTTATGCTTGAGTGTTTCTCACTTTTTATATTTTGCTCTCTCTTTTTGCTTTATCATTTTTTTTCAAATTCAAACTCTTTTTATAAGCGTGGGCAATCTCGATCATGCGGTCTATCACTCACTTGGCATTCATGTTTCTCAGGCACGGTACCGAGCACTCGATAAGAGACGCAATCTGAGACGTGTTCATATCAAAGACATTTTCATGTCAATGACATTGGAACACTTACCCTTTTGTACACTTTTATCATTTTTGCTTTTTGAATTTTTGAGTTTTATGTAAGATTACTCAAGCTTTCATTCTTAAAATTGCATAAGTTGCACACCATCCCGTCCCAAGGTTAGGTAGATATAGGTTGAAAAATGAAAGGTCTATCATTAGATGATGCTCAAAGTAGTTTATCAAAAAAAGATTGCATATTTGAAGGGTGAAAGGTGATATGATGTGGTTGTAAGGGGTGCCTCAAATCATTGGTATACCTTATGCTTAGTTTGACATGGATTTTTTTTTTTTTTTGATGCAATGTAATGCGATGATCACATGTAAGAAATAAAATGCTCATTTTATTGGAAGGGAGATAGAAAAAATCTACAAAGTAAATCTAAAGAAAAGAGAAGAAAAGTGCCTATGCTAGACTTATTGGGGGAAGGAAAAAATGAAAAAAGAAAAAAAGGTCATGAAATCTTGTCGTTGAAGCTCGCCTCTTGTCTTGTGTCGTTTGCTTTATCATCACTCGCTCTTCTTGCTAGCTGGAGGTATGGGAAGCTTGTTATTATCGATCAAATGTTGGATAGTCTCTTTTAGCTTCCAACAGCTCTCAGTAGTATGACCCCTACCTTGATGGTACTTGCAATGTGAATCTGGGTTCCAACTAGGCAATCTTTTCTCGGGTGCGAGATCTTGAATAGGTCCAATGGGAGTAATGAGTCCCTTGGCATGGAGTCGGTCGAAAGCGGCATCATAGCTCATCCCAATGGGGGTGAAGTCTTTCCTTAGTTGTTTCTTAGATCCTTGGTTATCCATGGCTAAGACTTCACTGAGATCAAAGGTACTAACATTGTTACTAGAGTGGGCATTTTCGGAAGAAGAAAGATTGTCGTTCTTCTTTCCTTTCCAGCCACTGTGGTTACTATTGTTAGCAGCTTTTTGCTTTGCGAGGTCATCTTCGATCTCGATGTCTATATTATACACAGCCCTGAAAGTATTCAAGTCGTGTTGGTATTTTAAGTGCTTTGAATACTTTTCTTGTAAATTTTTGATGAACATCCTCACGGATTCTCTTTCAATAGGGACTTCAACCATCTTTGCAGAAGTTTCCCTCCATTTATTAAAGAAAGAAGTAAAGCCTTCATCCTCTTTCTGCTTGAGTATTTCAAGTTCCCTATGATCAGTTACAACTTGAATATTGCGTTTATATCTATCAATGAAAGCGTTTACAATTGACTCCCAACTAGAGGTTTTCTCTTTATCAAGAGAAAAGTACCATTGCTGACAAACGGTTTCTAAAGATAGAGAAAACACAGAATGAAAAGCTTTCTTGTCTATTCCCTTAATATTCATTACAGTTTCAAAAGCTCTTAAATGAAAATAAGGGTTATCCATTGCCTTGAATTTCGGGATGTCGTTGGCATTGAACTTCTGCAGAAGAAGATCCTTGTCCACCGACACCCCTTGTGAGCTAATGCCCTGCAATCTATAGTCATTGGACAATTTGCTCAAATTTTCATGGATGAGCTCCATTTGCTGTTGTCTCACAGGGTCATTGATTTGGAGAGTCAGATTCTTCAACATTTCAGCAATGTTAGCCACTTGTCGCTTGAGTTCGTTGACTTCTTCCTGACTTGCCATTATCTTCTTAGCTTTCCTTTTTCGACCGATTGGCTTATCAAAAAGTTGAATTTGAATAAAGGTGTTGTCTTTGATTAATCGTCATTCTCTCATTGACCAAGTACTGTGGAAAGGGAAATTAAGGGATATTCATTGTCAATTATTCGACTCAACTCTATTCAACATGCAGTAGATGGAAGGAGGTAGGAAGAATGAATATTGTGATATGGGGAAAGCATGTAGAGAATGGAAAGATGATGTGGATGGAGAGATATGAAAAAATTAGGAATACAATGTACCCCCAACTCAAACGACGGAAAAAACCGACTCATGCATGAACCTAAGACACGGTCATGGTGACTATATAAAGTGTGTGTTAACACTAGTGAGAGTATGTGACATGCTTTGAATCTTGTGTATGACCATGGGACTAAGTGCCTAGACTCAATTAAGGACTTAAACATGGCCAAAGTCATTAACAAATTGATTAAACTGATTAGCAGACTGCTAATTAGACTCTTCATGATGACTCGAGTAAGAATCTGGACTGTCGCCGAAACAACAGAACTGTCGCCAAAGTTTAAAGCTTGTCGCTAGACGACAAATCTGTCGCCAGGCGACAGGCAGTAAAATGTGGTGCCACAGCCCAAACTCCTACACCATTGCTGGAACATTAATCTAGGACTGTTTCCAGTAAGCTTACTTTAAGGGGACATGCCTAAAGTCGTACTAAGTCAGATTAAAAAAATTAATTAATTCATTAATTAGACAAAGTCCTTTTTAGTCATTGATTGGTTTATTTAGACTTAAACACAAGTCAAACAAACGGTTAGTACATATAAGGTATGCACAAGTAGTTCAAATAGTCACAATATGATGCAATGAGTTTGCAACCTAACCATGGCTCTAGTTCTCTAAAGTTCGGGATATAGGTTAGTCAAAGAGGGTCCATGGTTATGAGTCCGGACGCACGGTGCGGAAGCCTTACCTTTGGAAGGGTTGGCGCGAGTGGATGGGACCCCGCAAGTTAAAAACTTGCTTCCACGGTTTGGTGGATTCACAAACTCGGATGTTCCCGTCGTTGCCAGGAGCGTTCGATTGGGTAGATGGAGCGTGAACCCCTAGAGGGTTATGTCCATATGTAGAACACATATGGGTTTCAGAAAAGTGAGAAAAACTCAATCAGGAAGTAGAATCAAGCCAACAGTGCTAGAAATGGTCAAAACAAGAAGGCAGAGTTCTGGCTCGGTATTGGAAGAACTTGGCGCCAGACTACAGGGACTGTCGCCGCAAAAGTACCCCTGTCTCCAAGCGACAGAACTGTCTCTAGGCGACAGAAGCACTTTACAGGTGACAGGCCCTGTTTTCTAAGCGCTAGTTCCTACATGCCTCAGCAGGTATCTACGTTCTCATAATTTTCCAGATTTCGCAGCATTATTTCAATTTTAGTTGTGAAAGATATTTCTCAAATTTCCTACGTGTAAAAATCCTATGTTTTTTACTCATTTCGGATGGTCTATCCAATGAGGACCTTTTTTATGCATATGACAATAATGCTAATCAAAATTACGCACATGAAATACTTAGAACTTTTCAAGTCTCATCCACTCATTCTAAATCATTGCCGAAATATATTTCAGGAATTAAAATAGAAATCCTCCCCAGTGGAGTCGCCAAAAACTGTAGGGAATATTTCAAGCCATTAACCCCAAACTTGAACCCCACTGTGATCATACACTTAAGCATGGTGGCGTCCAAAGGGAAGGAAGCTAGAGCAAAAGAGTCGTCAACAAGTTTTAGGAACTTGTAAACCGTTCACAAGGTGAAGATTACACCCCTTAACGATCCATGAGACCGTCAACTCCAAAAGGTCTTGAACCAAATAGGGTTCGAGGATGAAAGTACAAATCCAACCTAAAAGAGATTGAACCTGCCCTAAATAATAGGCCTCTACTTTATTCTTCTCGTATTCATGTGCGCTTTCTGACTAACATGCAAACAATAGGTTAACCCTAACCTGTTTATCTATGTTGGTTGAATTTAATGCACAAATAAACTATTATTGGCAATCACTTGAATTATAATCATATTAGCCCTAAACAAGATTATTAATTATCTTATTAAGCGTGATTACAAGTACAAATTCCCTTTAAACATGCATAAAAGGCGTGATCAAGCAATAACAATAATATATATCAAGCAACATAATAATCATCATAATAATAACAATAACAATTATAATCATGTTAATAATAAAGCTTAAATATAATAGCAAGATCCTAGGCATGATACTAACAAGATTAATAACAAATCCTAGCATGTCACTAAGCATTAAAGATCAAAGCTTTAGCTCTAACATGATACTAACATGATATTAGAAAAGAAAATAGGAAGTATCCTAGAAATCATAATTAATATAAGCAAATCACCCTAAATATCATACTAATGAAAGCATCCTAACATGATACTAGGAACCAAAATAACAATCTTAACATGATTTCTATATCATTAGATTAATTAAACAATTAAAGCACTTACTTGGATGCCTTGTACCTCTTTCTAATAACAAAATACACACGTTAGTAACTTCAAGGAAAATATAAAATCAAACAATCAAATCAAATAATTGAAATAGAGATTAGGGACCAAACCCTCAGAAATTATAACCTTTCACGTCTAGGGCAAAGGCAACTTCGAACTTGGCTAGGTATATCTAGATCTCGTGAATGCGGAATTTTGTTTATGAAAAGCTAAAGAGATGAGAGCATAGAGAAGTAGACAATTGTTGAAGATGATTGAGAATTGATGATTGTAGATCGTTGATGAAAACGGAGGTTCAGGACCCTATTTATAAGAAAACAGTCCGAAAATAGGTAGAATTTGACAAGGAATAAAACTCCACGTTGTCGCTGCAAAACTGACCTTGTCGCCAGGTGTAGGGAATATTTCAAGCATTATGATAACCCCAAACTTGAACCCCACTGTGATCATACACTAAAGTACGGTGGCGTTCCAAAGGGAAAGACAAAGAGCAAAAAGAGTCGCCAACAAGTTTTAGGAACTTGTAAACCCAAAAGACAATCCAAAAGGACCATCAACTACTCCATAAGGTCTTGAACCAAATAGGGTCCGAGGATGAGGGTACGAATCCAATCTACAAAAGAAAGGACCCGCCCTATAAAATAGGCCTCTACTTTGTTCTGCTCGTACTCATGTGCGCTTTTCGAATAACATACAAACATTATATTAAACCTACCCTGTTTAATCTATGTTGGTTGAATATTAATGCACAAATAAGACTATTATTGGCGATCACTTGAATTAAAATCACATTAGCCTAAACCAAATTAATAATTATCTTATTAAGCGTGATTTCAAGTACAAATTCCCTTTAACAATCATAAAAGGTGTGATCAAGCAATAACAATAAAATATATCAAGCAACATAATAATAAATCAAAAAACATGATAACGATGATAATAACATGATAAGGCATAATAAAGCTTAATAATAATAGCAAGATCCTAGGCATGATACTAACAAGATTAATAACAAACCCTAGCATGTCACTAAACAATAAAGATCAAAGCTTTAAACCTAACATGGTACTAACATGATATTAGAAAGGGTAAAGGCACCCTAAACATGATACTAGAAAGCATTAAAAACATCCTAACATGATACTAGGAATTAATCAAATCTAAACATGCTTTCTACATTGAAAGAGAGTAATAAGATTACATACTTTGAAGCCTCGTACCTCTTTCTAATAACAAAATACACAAGTTAGTAACTTCAATGAAAATAATAAAGAATAATTAAAGAATTAAAGAATTAAATTGAAATCAAATTAAATAAAGTTTAGACTAGTTTTGGACCAAACCCTCAGAAATTATCAACCTTTCACGTCTAGGGCGAAGGCAACTTCGAACTTGGATAAGTGTTTCAAGATCTTGTGAATGCGGAATATTGTCTGCAAAAAAGGAGAGAAAAGAAAAGAATTAAGGAAGAATTGAGAGGGAATAGAGAGAATTAAGGAAGAATTGACGATTGTGAATGATTTTTGAAAACAGGAATTCGAACCCTATTTATAAGAAAAATAGTCCGGAAAAACATAGAATTTGATAAAGAATAAAACTACACGCTGTCGCCAGGAATCGACTCTATCGCGACGCGACAATGTCTGTCGCGAGGCGACAGGGTCTGTCGCCCGGCGACAGACTTGTCGTTTGGCGACAACCTGTATTAGCGCGTTTTCTAGAAACTTCCAGAAACTTCCAGAAAAAACTGTAATTAATCCTAATAATTTTAGGAATAATAATTAACATTGGGCCCTCCTCTAGATCATTGGGCCGTATTTAAATAATTAACCAGGCCTAGTTTAGTATATTGGTCATAACTTCCTCATTATTCATCGGAATTGGGCTTATAATATGTCGTTGGAAAGGTCTTTTAAAGCCCCATCCAACTACACAATTATTGGACCTTAATTATGGACCAAACTAAACTGGTTTGGCTATTTTCAAATAAATAAAGTCATTTTCAAAAACAGAGAGAAGAGAATTTAATAAAAACTAAACCGCAACACTTGACTTTCAACCACTTTCACCTCATTCGATTATGGTTCAACGTGAAAGGCATTCATCACCGGGTTTGGTTTTGGGGAGACACAAATGGGTGTCTACACCAGGCGACAGGGTCTGTCGCGTGGCGACAGGCCTGTCGTTTAGAGACAGCCTGGATTTCTACGCGCTTTCAAACACGGAGTCCACATATGAATCAAAATCGATTTGTAAAGTCCGTATGAAAACTGAAATCGTGTTTTTCATAAAATAATATTTTATTCCAAATAAAACTTTATCAAAATCTAATTATTAATTCTAATCTTATTAGGACTAAAGAGAACCTTCTAGAGAATTCTAGAAGACTATAATTAATTCTAATAACTTTAGGAATAATAATTAACATTGGGCCCTCCCCTAGATCATTGGGCCGCATGTAAAGATCAAACCGGGCCCAGTTTAGTATTTTGGCCACAACTTCCTCATTATTCATCGGAATTGGGCTTATAATATATCTTTGGAAAGCTCTTTGCAAGCCCTATCCAACTACACTATTATTGGACCCTTGTCGTGGACCAAACTAAACTGGATTGGCTGTTTTCATAAAATAGAGTTGTTTTCGAAAACAGAAAGAAAGAATTTAATAAAAACTAACCGCAACACTTGACCTTTCACACTTTCACCTCGTTCGATAATCATTCGACGCAAAAGGTATTCATCACTGGGTTTGGTTTTGGGGAGACACATTTGGGTGTCTACAGAAGCCCCCACTTTGACTGAGTTTGGAGAAACACAAGTTTCGAAAACGAAAGTCAAAGTATCAATAGGGACGGAGAATGATTCAGAACGTTCTGCGATCCCAAATCATTCTTATAATGCCGATACCTGCAAACTAGCGTCAATTAAAACAGATAAAAAAGTTAAGAAACGCGTATATTGCACCGTCGAGCACATGTGTCTGAAAGTAACCGTTTTTTTGCATTTGTTGAAGACCGCTCTATTTGTAGCTGCCTCCTATTTCATAGAAGATGACTCTGCTTGTAGCCATTCTCCGCCGTTTGTGACCATCTTCCACATCCTAGGGAACACGATCGAAGATAACTCTACTTGTAGCCATCTTTAGTTTTTTGTGACCATCTTCCACATCCTAGGGAACACGATCGAAGATAACTCTGCTTGTAGCCATCTTCAGTTGTTTGTGACCATCTTCCACATCCTAGGGAACACGATCGAAGACAACTCTGATTGTAGCCATCTTCAGTTGTGTGACAACTCCCCACATCCTAGGGAACGTCGTCTATCATTGCTGCTACATCTCGAGCTTTTATCTTGAATTATAGTGACAACCTTCCCAATCATAGCAAAATCCGTCGAAGACCGCCTCATCACGAACCGCTCTTCTCAAATCTTGGTGACAACCTCCACAATCTTAGCGAATGCTGTTGAAGACCGCCCATCTCGTGCTATTTTCTCAAATCTGGGTGACAACCTCCACAATCTTAGCGAACGTTGTCGAAGACCGCCCATCTCGTGCTATCTTCTCAAATCTTGATGACAACCTCCACAATCTTGGTGAATGAAACCCCACAGGTGACCATTGGTGAATCTTGATCTGTATGTTCAACATTCGTTGCAAATTATTGCGATATATGATCATGAATGTTGTGTAGTGTAATCAAATTTCAATTGTTGAGGTTTTTAATCGATCATATGTTTGAGTTAATTCTTGTAGAATTGCTTATGATTGAGTGTGTGTGATTTTGGAATGATTTTAGGTGAAATTCTTTTTGTTATACTTTCACAAAGTTTGTTTAATTTTGTGTACAATTTGAGTGAAATTTTAGTACAAAAGAAGGTTCGTATTTTGTTACTTTGCATATCAACTGTTCGATGAAATTCCTATGAGAAATCCGTATATATGTTGTTTGTTTATGGTTGTCAAATGTAGATATAAACCAAGTAAAAGTAAACCAATTACATTTTAAAGTAATTATTTTAAAACATTATGTATTTTCGAGGTTTGGGCCGTATGGGAACTTCGAGTTGGAACGAAGAGTTTGAGTGAGATTGGAGTTAGTCTTTTGGAGGTATTATTGGACGCAGCTTAGAGTGATGTATCATTTCTTTTGCTAATCAGCTTTGTTCATTAGTCCTTTACTAGTTGTTTGTTTTAAATACACATGTTTCAAAACTTTTGTTAATTAGCTTCATTCGTTACCTTGTATCTGAATGCAATATACGATGCCACATTTTCAATATCAAGAGTTCCCTACTTCCCTGATCTTCTTTTCGATTTTTTCCCTATTTGAGAAGCTATGGCACTTAGCCCATTTCCCCCGCTGGATGCAGGGAAGTTGGTGGGGGTATCTGGCTGTTTGTGTGATTACTCTGGGGGTAAGGGTGAGGAGGAAATGTTCTCTTGTAGAATCACCAAAATGTATTGGCAACTTTTACATTGTCACTACTCCTATCATTTATTTTCTTTAGGTGATGATTGGTTTTACTGTGTTGGTTTTACTGACAAAGTAATTTATTCACTTCAGGAGCTACAGCCCAAAACAAGTGCTCACCGTGTAATTTCAAGTCCATGGTCTATAAGAGCATGTAAGTTTCATTTTGTGCCATTAAGGTTTACACTACAAATTTCTTTACATGGTTTCAAATCTATGGTCTACAAGAGAGCATGTAAGCCAAGGCGCTTGACTTGATCCACCTTTGCTTCTTATATCAACTTTCAAATATCTCTTCTGTACTGTCATGTTCATCTTGATCTTAATTTGCTTCTTATGGAGCTGGTGGCATGAGACTGTTGGATCTTCAAAATTGCTATATTGCTCCCCCCTAGCTGACTATCCGTGTCATTATGGTTGTAGTCTTGTAGCTCATTTTTACTAATTATTTGGTGGGACTTCCCAAGTTACCATAACTAAGGCTACACAAGAACATTTAAGCAATTCCTGTGAAGCTCCTGACTCTGATGAGATTGATCAATGGGTTAGGTTTGGATTGTTGATGTATGTTTGGAATCAAATGTCTTATAAGAATCTCTGGTTTGGAGTAGGAATAATAGGAAGCCTAGAAAAAATAGTACCATCATATATATGAGAAACTGATTTCTGATGTTATACTTGTGATCTTGGCTGCTTGGTAATTTGGTATAGATCATAGTTTTAACAACTAGGATTCACGTACTCTCTTTCTTTTTGACCTTTCTTACCTGCATTTTTTGGTTACTCCATATAAGGAAGGTGTCAGCTTGATGAAAATAAATACTAGTAAAAATAATATAAAGTAAATTAAATCTAATCTAAAGCAAATAAAAAAGACTTTAAAGTAAACTTATTAGCTCAAATGGTAGAGCACTATGCGGATGCATAGAGGTGTAGGTTCAATTAGCTAAGTTATACAAACAAAAGAGGTTTTTTTATTATCTTTGTAACATGAGGTTAACTCGATCCTATAGTGGACACACCTGTCACTTAGTTTGATAGATCAATATTCAATAATGATGAAGGAAAAGATTCACTAAAGTATTAAAAAAAAAAAAAAAAAAAAAACTCAAAAGTAAATAGAAAATCTGAAAAAGTAAATTAATATATCTCTAAAGTAAATCAAAATAACTATGATAAGAAGTCAAAAGTAGAGCAACATATGTCAAAAGTAAATCATAATTAATCTAAAGTAAATACAAAATGCTAAAAAGTAAATCAAAATATCAAAAAAGTAAATACAAGTGAATAATATCAACATTAAAGTAAATAATATTTACTCAAAAGTAAATTAGAAAAACTCAAAATTAAATATAAAAATAAGTTATATAATTCAATTATTCGAAGTGTAAGTAGAACCTACGTGTGATTCGAATCCACATCTTTTGTGCACTGCCACAATTAGGGCTGGCAAAAGCTGACCCGACCCGAAAACACGACCCGAACCCGACCTGAAAATAGCGGGTTAGGGTTGAGGTTTTCGACCCGAAAACTTAAATGGGTCGACACGAACCCGACCTGAAATTTAAATGGGTTAGGTTAAGGTTGGAAATCCTAACCCGAAATTGACCCATATAGCCCGAAAACAGATCATTATTAAAAAAAATAACCAAAAAAAAAAAAAAACCCCAAAGAAAACCTTTAGCCCAACCCAAATCAAAATGAGCCATCCTAATAAAACCAAAAACCCTAAACTCCTCCTTTCTTTTTTCCTTCACTCAGTCGCTTCTCACCATTTCTCTCTTTTAAAATTTCCCCCCTCTTAAAATTTCTCTCTCTTTAATCCCTAAACTCCTCTCTAATCTTTTTCAACCCCTAAATTCCTCTCTAATCCTTGGATTTTCATCAATCTATGTTTCCTGCTAAACACTTCACCTTCTTCTCAACATCTACTTCATCATTCCAAGGTATTTTTTGTTTTATATGTATTTGTTTTATGAGAAATACGGTTTGGTCATGCTAAAGTATAGTTTTATATGCTAATAATAGTTGTTATTTTCTGTTAAATTGTTGTTGATTTGTTATGATTTCTGTTGTTAATTGTTGTTTTGCATGTTTTTATACGAATTTATCATGCTAATTAATATTAATAGTTGTTGTGTTTATACGGTTTTACAAACTGAAATTTTGTTCTTAATTATTGTTTGTGTTATTTTTAATGGCAGCGAGTTGCGGCCACTCAAATCCATCTTTCTTTCAGAGAGGAGAAGATTCATTCCACTATGGAGGGTGGGCATAATCAAGAGAATTGAAGATTTTATTTAAATCGCTATAGCTTTTGAAATTCAATTTGTAATTTGTTAAGTAGACTACTTGGTTTGTAATCTATTAAGTAGTTTTGTTAGACAATTTTGTTTGGGTTTGAATAGCTGTTTTGCTTGAGAATTTAAAATGCAATTGAATGAACTGCAAAAAAAAAAAAAAAAAAAAAAAAAAAAAAAAAACCTTTTGAATGAATAAAAATCAGATTAGCTGGGTGACCCAACCCAAATAAAATCAACCTTTTTTAAGTTCTTAAAAAAGTTTTGGGTCAAATCAGGTCATTTTCGGGTTGACCCGAACCCGAAAAAACCAGGTTCAGGTTGAGGTTTTCAACCCGAAATGTTAAATGGATCAGGTTCAGGTCAGGGGGTAGCTGACCCGAAATCAACTGACCCGAACACGAACCCGACCCGACCTGATCCGATTGCCAGCCCTAGCCACAATGCTCTACCTATTAAGCTAGTAGGCTAGTGTATATTAAAGCACTTGATATAAGGAAAAATTAAATAAAAGTAAATAAAAATTATTCAAAAGTAAAAAAGAGTATATCAAAAGTAATAAATAAAAAAAAATACAGAGTATATGCTCAAATCCTAGTCAAAGTAAGCAACTACCATTGCAAATATTCCCACACAAAGTAGATTGAACTAAACATTGCAGGGCTAGGGTCAAATGATATTCATACTATGGAGTATTTTTCAGAGCTAAACTTGAAATTTATGTGGCAAATGTCAAAAGTAAAGTTAAATAAGTCAAAAGTAAATAAAAAATCTCAAAAAGTAGTAAAAAAAAATCACCTAATTGCCTCGACCACCCCCCCGCAACACACTACTTGGCCAACCCTCTCCTCACCCACGCTACAATAGCTAGCAACACCAGACCATACCTTTGCTCAATCAATTAAAATCAACAAAACTAAACATAATCATACTGTACATTAGCTAACTTTGACATACTCGAAAAACAAAGAAAACTAAACATAATCACACTGTAGATTAACTAACTTTGACATACTCGAAAAACAAAGAAAACTAAACATAATCACAAATCATCCACTCAAAGAAAACTGGAACAAGATGTTGAAATCATACACCTAGAAAAGTAAATCAAAATCATTCAAAAGTAAGTAGAAAAACTAGAAAATTAAATGAATATATCTCTAGAGTAAATCAAAATAACTCCATAAAGATATTAAAAGTAAAGCATAATAAATTATCTTGAAACTTTGTTATAGCACAAAAACTCTGAGTCATTGACTTTCATATCCTTACAAGATAAGTCAAATTATGAGTTCGATATGATGTAGAGGTTTTCAAATTAAAAGTAGATAAAACTATATCCAAAGTTGCTTCCAAAAAAAAAAAAAAAAAAAAAAATCTATATCAAAAGTAAACAAAAAAAAAGAAGAAATTTAATATAACATACGACTTCTGATCTACAGATTACACACATAAACCTACGTGGGATTCGAACCCACATCTTTTATGCACTTGCACAATGCTCTACCTATAAAGCTAGTAGGCTATTACAGAGTATATTAACACAATCAATAGATTTTAGTTTCTTTACAGCAGCCCACAAATCATACGTAGAGTAGAATAGGCTTATTAGACTTACTCATAGAAAAGGCTATGCATTTTCGTACGTAATTATTAAGCATAAATAAATTGAGCCCTTATTCATCATGCTGATAGATTGCACCAGCTTAACCTTTGGGTACCCCCTTCTCGCAGACTGCACCAATAGCCTCAGCAAGCTCAGGAGGCCATCTGCACCAGCGTCTTTTCACAGCAGTCAGCAGCAGCTTCCCTGCTTTATCTCTGATCACCACCCCTAGGCTCACACCATTCTCACCAAGCACATGCGCATCTACATTGATCTTTACATGATTATGGGGTAGAGGGAGCCACTTACACAAAGCAGGACTCGCCCCATTGACAATGCACCCTCCTACTTTAGCATTATACACCGCATAATCCTCAGAGAAGGACACAAAACCATCAGCCATAGCCACCCCATTAACAGCAGCGTTGTCATAAAAAAAAAAATTTGCAATGTCAAGCTGCCAAGCAAGTAAAGCACACACCCTAAAAGTTTTCTATTTACATACAATCAAATACTCAACTCGATAACTCGATTACTACAATCAACTTAAAAGTAAATAACATAAACTCCAAAGTAAATTAAATACCAAAAATATCATGACCAGGTTTGGATTTAATTATAAGCTAAAATAACCAATAGAAACATATAGCTTTGAAATTATTGTAAAATTGTGAAAACCTTAATTTCCCCAATCAAAAAAGTAAAACCTTGATTCAAAAATCAAATTAAGTCAAAAACAACAAAAATTCAGCAAACTATACAACAATATAAATGGATTCAAGTGTGAATAATCTCACAATAGTTCACTTACAGAATTATTAATCAAGTTAACACAAAATCAAGTTATGTCGAAATTCACTCCAAAAAAAAAAAAAAAAAAAAAAAAAAAAAAAAAAACTGCAAACCAAAATCAAAAAATTATTATGGCAGTCCAAACAACAAATCCAAATTCAAACTTCTCTAAATTCTCACATGATTTACCGAATAATATTAAACTAAATTGAAAAAACCCAAAAAAAAAAATCAGATTGATATGATTTCAACCGAAAACCTAGTTACAGAAAATCGATAATAAAATTGAAATTAAATTCTCTACCTCGAACTAAAAAAAACACAAGAAAAATCAACAAGAATTGCAACAAAATCTCAGCAAAAATAACCAAAATAGCAATTGCACAAACTGAAAGTAACGAAAACCCTAATTTAAGACTTGAAATCATAAAAAAAAACCAAACAATTATACAACAATTGAATTAAACACAAGAACATCAAAATCAAATAACTTACTTGTCCCGTATCAATTTGCAATGAAAAAATGTGTAGAAGAAAAGCAAATCCAACGACAGCAAGAGCGCAGAAAAATTCGAAGGAAGAGAGAGAATTAGAGAGAATTCAGAGGAAGAGAGAGAAAATGAAATGAAGAGAGAGAAAGTAAAAATGAAAATCAGATCAATTGAAGCTAGTCATTCAAAGCGCGAATTTACCATTTTGACCTTAATGAGGTGGGTGGAATATGAGCCGTTAGATTGAGTGCGATCAACGCTCCACATTAGTTCCTAGTTCCTATTCTAGACTTAGGTTCTCACATGATCCCATTTCTATATATATATATATATATATATATATATATATATATATATATATATATATATATATTAAGTACTAAAAGGTTGTTTACTTTTTGGATGACCACTCAAAGGTTATAATATTCTTGATAATTTTTCCTTAATAAAATGTATACTAACAAATGCATGTCTTAGGGCATGTTGAGTTCACCTTCAAAAATAATATTTTGTAAAAATAATTTTAGTTCAATAAAAATAATTTCAGTTTAATCTAATTAATTTTAGTTCAGTAAAAATAATTGGAGTTCAGTAAAAATCATTAACTCTAAATAAGAAATATAATAGAGAATTAGTATAGATAATTTCAATTCAGTAAAAATAATTTCAGTTCAGTAAAAATAATTTGAGATCAGTAATAATAATATATTGGAATGATGATGCCAAGAGTTCTCTGCCTCTATCAATTGTTATTTTATTTTTTTTTTCTTTTTGGAAAACTCTATCCAAATTTAAAGACATACACTTCAATTTTTACGACAGAAACGAGCTTCCATATAGCCAATACTAATCTATCTCTGATCATTGTCAAAGTTCTACCTCAAATTTATGGTGATGAAAGATTAAAAATCAAATTTTGATCAACATAAATTATATTTTAAATTTTAATTACTTTTTTAAACTATGGTTTAAATATTACATGTTAGTATTAGGATGTAATATTAAACTTTGCTTTGACAAACATTAGTGATTTATAAATACGAAAAACCGTAGTCATGTGGGATCTTGTTAGCATAGATTCGTTACAATGTTTACTAATTTAGAATTAATGTTTGTACTTTTTATATTAGTGTAATATTAAAATAATTTCGATTGAATTTTGGCATTGACAAACGTGATAAAAGATTCGTGACATCTAATTTTGAATGGAGGATGTACTATATATTTCAAAGGTAGTTGTGTAATATTTAATTTTTTGTTTATCATAGTAAAATGTAATCACTGTATCAAATCCAACATTTTTTTTCTCATGCAAATCTATAGTTTGATACTCCCTCCAAATTTGAATAAATTATAAATTGACACATATGTCAATGCACTAGTTTAACCTTAGATATGTATGATTAAATATTAGTAAAAGAATTTTAAAAATTTAAACAATGACACTTTATATTAATACCTATTAATAATACATTTTATGATAAAAAATTTGAATTTTATACATTACTAAAAAAAGCGATGGTCAAAGTTCGTATATGAATAATGAAAAAAAGTCAAACATGTCATTTAATTAGGAACAAAGGGGATAATCATTTTTCCTTTTTCTTTTTTAAAAAATTGCAACAATTCTTATAATAAACCTTCTTTTTAATCCGTAAATAAAATTTTCTTATACGAAAACAATCTAGCTTATGTTATTATATTTCTCTCCTTACATGTTTCTTAGTCCTATCCACACTCATACTTTTTAAATATTATTATTCAATAGTCACATTCATTACTTTTTTACATAAACTAATCAATCACTATCGCTTTTTTTTTCTTATCAATTAAATTTCCTTTTTAGCAAGCCTTACACAATATTTCCGTCCTTTCTTACTGATCATAAAATTTTTCTTTAGTTCTATTTCATAATAATATAATTGCTATATTTCCCTAATTAGTAAAGATGCACTATTATTTTATTATTTTTCACTCTCTCATTAAGCTCACATTCACAATTATATTATTATTTCTCTTTCCTATCAACCTCACTTACACTACATTTTTAAAATTTCTCTATCAATGCAACAAGTACTAACTATATTTTGTATCAGCGTCGGTTATCAGAGTGAGTAGGTTGAGCGACAATTCAGGACTCCTGTGTGAGGCACCAAGGCCCACAACCTCAAAAAAAAAAAAAAAAAAACAGAAGATGACGAGTTCAATTATGAACTTTTTAATAAAATGAAATATTGTCAATGTCATAATTATGAAATAAACCTATATTTTTAAAGACCCGTTTTTCTTTATTCGCTTTGGGGCACAAATATGTCCAAAACGGCATTGCTACTTTGTATTATATAAAAAAAAAAATTTAAAAATAAATCCTCTTTTAGTCCTCACTTTATAATATTCCTAATGTTACAAAGTATATTCAATGTGGATGTTCATTATCATTTGTAACTCCCTAGTATTATGTCACCCATTGTAACCCCCATGTAAACCCCATATGTGATTACCTCTATTGTAACCCCCACTTAAATGGAATCTTAATTTTCCATGAAGATTACATACTTACTTTATATATATATATATATATATATATATATATATATATATATATATATATATATATATATATATATATATATATATATATATATATAGTAATACAAATTCTTACATGGACCTAGTTCACACTAATTTATTGTGGCCACCAACGTTAGAAACAATATGATTGTTTTATTAATTAAAAAAAAGGTCACTATATTAAAATAAAGGTTATTATGTTGAAATAAAAGTTACTATGACATTATAAATGTTATAAGAGGTTAACTTTTTTAATGAAATTTTTAATAATGGTCAATATGAATAATAAAGATCACTATGCTAAAATTAGGTCACTATTCAACATAATGTCATACTTTAAATTTATAATAACATTAAAGGTCACACGTTTTAAAAAAGGTTACTATATTAAAAATAAAGTTACTATATTAAAATTATGGGTCACTATGTTGAATATAATATCAGTTACGTGTGTATAAATCTAAGGTCCACAATAATATTATTGTGGACCAGATCCACGCAAGATTTTCTGTATATAGTATGGGCTAATCAAAGGATGACAACACAATTACCATCTACATCTCTCTCTCTAATATTCTCCCTTTTCCTTTATTTTATAATACGTTATCAGCACTCATCACTGTAGGTTTGTATGTATCAGGTTTATTTATGCATGATTATAATGTATCACGGAGGTTTGTATCATGTCCTTTATGCATGATTGTAATGCATTATATATTATTGCTACAATTTTACGTAATCATGTTCACCGTAGGTTTGTACCATGTTATTTGGCCAATAACGTTTATATTTTTGGATACTATTTTGGAAAAATATACTTTAATAATCCCAACTTTACCCAATTTATTTTAAATAATCCCAACTTTCGATTATTCTGCAGTGATCCCAACTTTCACATGCGTTTTCTTTCTTCAATCCCAAACCGGTTAACAACCCATTATTTTAGGTTACCCAACACGTGTTAACACATGATTGGTTTATAATAAATTAAAAAAAAAAAGAAAAAAAAGAAAAAGAAACAAAAAAAATAAAATTAAATTAAAAATCCAAAGCAACCAGCCACCACGCCCACCAGCCACCACATCCACCAGCCACCAACGGTGGCCCTTCTCCCCGGCATACCCCCGAACCACCACCTCCCAGTCCCTAGCAACCGATTTGCGCCGCCCAACCACTATAACACCGAAAATCGACACCTTCACCCCAAACCCACCGCGGAAAACGGCGCCCCCTCCCTCCCACACCACCGAATCTGGACGTTCCTCCCTTCCCTAAACTCAAAACCGAACTTCTCCCTTCCCTACACTCAGAACACCGACCTTCTTCCTTCCCACGCAGTCGAAATCGGCGCAGCCCCCTCAATTCCCACACCACCGAAACCGACCTTCTCCCTTCCCTCAACCCAGAAACCGACCTTCTTCATTCCCCATCTTCAAATTTGTCCAAAGCTCCCAAGTCCCAACGTTGCTTACGGTTTCAGCATTATGTTAATCGGGGTGGAGGTATCGAAATTTGGTGGGGGTGCCGGAAAACAAAAATCAGAGTCGGAAATAGGGCTGGGTGGGGAGGCCGTGGCCACCGGCGGTGGTCATGGCAGGCTTGGGCTTTGATTTTTTTTTGGTTTTTGTTTTTTTTTTAATTTTCTCTTTTAAAAAAACTTATTAATTTTTTTATGAACCAATAAACAAGTGACACGTGGCAATTATATTTTTTTAACGAAAAATTAACCTTTTCTCCAGGTTACCGATAAATGGGATTGAAGAAAGAAAACTGTAGACACCTAATTGTGTCTCCCAAAAACCAAACTCACTGATGAATATCTTTCACGTCATTGATTATCAAACAAGGTGAAATGTGAAAAAGTCTCGTGAATTCCTTTTTTAATAAAAATACTTCTTTCTGTTTTCAAAAATATTTCTTTTCATATCCTATTTATGAAAACGTTCAGTCCAGTTTAGTTTGGTCTATAATATGGCTCCAATAATTTTTTATTTCGATGGGGTTCAAAAAGAACTTTCCAACGATATATTATAAGCCTAATTCCGATGAATAATAAGGAAGTTATGGCCAAAATACTAAATTGGGCCTAAACCGGATTTTACCTATGACCTAATGATCATGTGGAGGGTGCAAAGGTTTAATCTCATTCCTAAACTAATTAAGATTAATTAGAAGCTTCTATTAGTTTCTAAAAGATCTTAATTATCCTTTTTTGAAAAGATAAGATCAAATAATTTGAAATTGAATAAAACTCCTCTTCTTGAGAATCCTTGTTCTGTGCGAAATGGAATATGTTAGGATATTATTTTTATGCCTCATAATTTTTATCCAAATCTTATATGTTTGGATAGCTCTTGAAATTATCTTTCCAATGATATATTATAATATTAATTCCGAGCTACAACGAAAAAAATATGAAAGAAATACGAAACTCTATCCAAAACTGACACCCTTCTACTATTTCGGCCATATATTTTATTGTATAAAAGATTTTAATCCGAATCTAATTGGGCTGGAAAGTAGACATCAAGAGCTTTCCAACGACATATATATGCCTTATTTGGACTTCTGGATCAAAATTTATGATAAAAACAAAATCTGCAAAAAAACTATTTTTATCGCGACGCGATAATTCTATCTCTTTTCTAACTCTTTTCTAATTGTTTACGGTCGTTTTTCTCTATAAATAGGGTTTTTTCCTCCGTTTTCAATCACCAACAATAATCAACAATCATCTAATTATATTCTCTTCTCCCTTAAAGTTAGAAGCTTATTTTTTCTCCCTCTTTCTAAGCCTTCCCTTTTCAAAAATACAATACTGCATCACGAGACTTAGACACACATAACAAAGCTCGAAGTTGTCTTTGCCCTCGACGTGAAAGGTTGATAATTTATGAGGGTTTGGTCCCAAATCTCTATTTCAATTATTTAAATTAATTGTTTGATTTGATATTATTCTTGAAGTTACTAACATGTGTATTATTTTGATAGAAAGAGATACGAGGCAACAAAGTAAGTAGTTTTATTGCTCTATATCTTTATAAAGCATGCTTAAATTGTATTAATTCCTAGTATCATGATAGGATTTTATTTATTGCTTTATAGTATCATTCTTAGGTTGCTTCCTATTTCTTCTATCATGTTAGTATCATGTTAGGGCTAAAGCTTTGATGTTTATCGTTTAGGGACATGCTGGGATTTGTTATTAATGATGTTAGTATCATGCCTAGTATATTGCTAATTTTATGCTTTGATGAGATTGAGATTATTATGATGATGATTTGTTGTGTCAATAATATTATGTTGCTTGATATTATATTATTGTTATTGCTTGATCACGCCCTCTCTTACAGGTTTAAAGGGAATTTGTACTTGAAATCACACTTCATAAGATAATTAATAATTTTATTTAGGCTAATATGATTTTGATTCAAGTGATCGCCAATTATAGATTTGTTTGTCTATTAATATTCAACCAACATAGATTAAACAGGTTTAGGATTAATATATTAATTGTATGTTAGTTAAAAGCGCACATGAATATGAGAAGAATTAAGTAGAGACCTATTTTTATGGCAGGTTCAATCTCTTTTAGGTTAGATTTGTACCTTTATCCCCGAATATCCATTCATGGTTCCAAACCACTATGGAGTTAGCGATCTTATGGATCGTGAAGGGGTGTAACCTTCACCCTGTGGATGGTTTACATGTTCCTAAAACTTGATGGCGACTCTTTTGCTCTAGCTTCCTTCCCTTTGGACACCTCCACACTTAAGTGTATGATCAAAGTGGGGCTCAAGTGTGGGATGCTTGAAATATTCCCTACAGTTTTTTGGCGACTCCAATGGGGAGGATTCCAATTTTAATTCCTAAAATTTATTTTGGGCAATAATTTAGAATGAGTGGATGAGACTCGAAAAGTTCTAAGTATTCATGTGCGTAATTTTGATTGATATTATTGGCATAAACATAAAAAGGTCCGCATTGGATAGACCATCCGTAATGCGTCAATAACATAGGATTTTTACACGTAGGATATTTGGGAAATATCTTTCACAGCTAGAATCGAAAAAATGCTGCGAAAACTGGAAAATTCTAAGAAAACAGAGAGCTGCTGAGGCATGTAGGAACTGACGCTGAGAAAACGGTGCCCATCGCAGTGCGATGGCACTGTCGCAGTGAAATAGCAATATCGCGGCTCGACAGGGCTATCGTCTCGCGATGAACCTTGTTGTCTAGCGCCAAGTTCTTACAATACCGAGCCAGAACTCTGCCTTCTTTCTTTGATCGGTTCTAGTACTGTTTGCTCGATTTTACTTCCTGATTGTGTTTTTCCCTCTTTTCTGAACTCATATGTGTTCTACATATGTCCATAACCCTCTGCAAATTCACGCTCAATCTACCCAATCGAACGCTCATTGCAACGAAGGGTACATTCGAGTTTGTGAATTCACCAAACCATGGAAACAAGTTTAACTTGTGGGGTCCCATCCATATGCGCCAACCCTTCCAAAGGTAAGGCTTTCGCGCGATGCATCCAGACTCATAACCATGGACCCTCTTTTGACTACCATAATCCTTGAACTTTAGAGAACTAGAGCCATGGTTAGGTTGCAAACTCATTGCATCATGTTGTGAGTATTTGATTACTTGTGCATCATTTACTTGTGCATATTTATATGTGATTAAACTAACCGTTTAGTTTGACTTGTGATTATAAATATTCTTAATTAATTGATTAGTTAATTTGGGCTAATGAATATGTCTAAAATTGAGTCATAGTTCCTTTGAGTCAACCCGGATTTTTATTCCCGTATACTGCACAAATATCAACTTGTTTTGGTCATAATCGGAGTCTTAGAAAGAATTACGAGTCTTACAACCTATGAATCTGTAGCCCCGAGTTTTATCTTTCATTTGGCATTGATTTCGTCTAATTCGGAGTCACAGATCAAAAGTTATGACTAAAATACTATAACATGTCCAATTTAGTGCACATACGTGAGGTCTTAACTTAGTCTTTGTTTGAGTCTAGTCACATAGTCTAGTCACATGGTCATGACACGAGTCTTGAATATATCACTTACACTCACAAGTATTCACACACTTTGTATATGTGTTTCACCATGACCATGTCTTAAGTTTATGCATGAGTCGCTCTTTCCGTCATTTAAGTTGGGGGTCCACTCTATTCCTAATTTTTCCATATCTCTCCATCTACATCATCTTCCCACTTTCTACATGCTTTCTTCATACATATCATTTCCCTCATACTCCATGATCTTCCCATCTACGCATGTTGAATCAAGTTTGAGTCAAACAATTAACAATAAGTATCCATGACTTCCCTTTTCACAGCACTTGGTCAAGGAGAGAAGGGTGCTTAATCAAAGACAACACCTTCGTTCAAGTACTACTCTTCAACAAACCCATCAAACACTGGAAAAAGTTTGTACTAATGGCTTCCCAACAAGAAGTTGATGAGTTGAAGCAAAACATGAATAACCTAATTGAGATGATGAAAGCCCTCGTTCTTCAAGTTAATGATCCTAGCAAGCAACGACAGCTTGGGCGCATGGAAGAAAGCCTTAAGAAAGTTTCCAACAATTATAAGTATCAAGGAATTAGCTCACAAGGGGTCTCGGTGGATAAGGAACTTCTTCCGCAGAAGTTCAATGCCAATGACATCCCTAAGTTCAAGCCAACAGATAACCCTTACTTCCATTTGAGAGCTTTCGAAACTGTAATGAATATTAAGGGAATTGATAGGAAAGCTTTCCACTCGTTGTTTTCACTATCTCCAGAAACCGTTTGTCAACAATGGTTCTTTTCCCTAGAGAAAGAGAAGATCTCACTACTAAAATTCGGTCAAATTATGACCGTCATTAAAACGGTCGCAAAATATAATATTTGCAACCGTTTTTAAAGCGGTCGCAGATTTGCGACCGTTTTTAGGCTATTTAACGGTCGCAAAAGTATTTAAAAATTTTTTTAAAATAATATACACGTTAAAAATAATTCTAAATTTAAACAATTTTATTGTGACTGTCAAAAACGGTCGCAAATTGCGACATTTACGACCGTTACATAAACGGTCGCAATTTGCGACCATTTGCGACCGCCAAAACCAGTCGCAAATTGCAACCATTACGACCGTTATAGAAACGGTCGCAATTTGCGACCAATTGCGACCGCTAAGAGCGGTCGTAATAAAATAATGTTTTTTTTTAATAAAATGCAGTATAAAAGTGCTGCCAACCCACCCTAACCCTAATTTTTGTTGAAGCAGCCGTTTTTCTCATCATTTTCTCTCTCCTCATTTTCTCCATCTTCTCCTTCCTTCTCCCTTCTCACGCCCTCCTTTCTCTTCATCTCCTCTTTCTCATCTCCTCTTTCTTTCTTTCTCTTCATCTCCTTTCTTCATTAAATCACATCAGATCAAGCCCCACAGTCACAGCAAGCAACGAATGAACGAGATCGACGCGTCGTCACCATCCTTTTCAAGAATTTCGGTTTTCATGGTCAAATTCGACCATGAAAACTCCAGATCTGGAGTTTTCATGGTCGAATTTGACCACATAAACCCCATGAGGAAGAAATATTAGGAAAGGTATGTTGATTTTCTGATTTTTTTTAAAATAATTTTGTTTTATTTTCGATTTTTGTTGTTTTATTTCAGTTTTTGTTCGAATTTTTGTTTGAATGTTGGTTCGAAGTTTTTTTCAAATTTTGTTGATTTGTTTTTCGAGTTTTGTTCGTAATTTTTTGTGATTTCTGTTCGTTGTGGGTTTCAATTTTGCTGGGTTTAATTTTTTTTTAATTTTTGTTCAAATTTTAATTAGTTTTTGTGGGTTATATTTTGTTCGAATTTTGATTTAATTTTTGTTACATTTTCGGTTTGATTTGTGTAATTTTGTTCGAAATTTTGTGGGTTTTTTTTTTTTGGGGTTGAATTTTTTTTTATAAATTTATACAATTTTTGGGTTGAATATGGGTGGTGGTTAAAGGTGGTTGAGGCTGGGCGGTGGTGTTTTAGGATGGCCAGTGGTGGTGAGTAAAGAGGGTTTGGGTGGGAAGTGGTGGTGGGGTAGGCTGCGAAGTTCAGGAGGTGGCTGCGTTTTTTTTCTTTTTTTTTGTTTTTTTAATTTTTTTTGCGACCGCCTAGGACCGTCGCTAAATCCATATTTGCGACTGCTTTTGTAACCGGTCGCAATTTGTAAAATTTGCGGCCGTTGTCTGACCGGTCGTTGAAATTAATAAAAACGGTCGCAAAAAATCTGCGACCGCCAAACGGTCGCAATAATGATTTTTTGCGACCACGTGAATAACGACCACCACCTTACGACCGTTGACGGTCGCAATTACTAATTGCGACCGTTTTTACTATAATCTGCGACCGTCAGAGACGGTCGCAATTTGGCCGAATTTTAGTAGTGTCTCTTCTTGGGACTATATAACAAACGCTTTCATTGATAGATACAAGTGAAACATCCAAGTTGAAACTGAACATAGGGAGCTTGAGAAGTTAAAACAAAAAGAAAACGAAGGATTTACTTCCTTCTTCAACAAGTTGAGGGAAACTTCTGCTAGGATGGTAGAAGTTCCTAATGAAAAGGAATCTGTGAGGATGTTCATCAAGAACCTCCAAAACAAGTACCAAAGGCACCTGAAATATCAATGCAATTTAAACACTTTCAAAGTTGTCTATGACATAGGTATTGATATTGAAGACGATCTTGCAAAATAGAAAGCTACTAACCATAACAACACCAGTGGCTGGAAAGGAAAAAAGCCTACTCTAGTAACAATGCTAGTACCTTTGACCTTAACAAAGTCTTAGCCATGGATAACCAAAGACCTAAGAAGCAACTAAGGAAAGAGTTCACCCCTATTGGGATGAACTATGATATCGCTTTTTATTGACTCCATGCCAAAGGACTCATCACTCCTATTGGACCTCTTCAAGATCCAGCACCCGAAAACAGGTCAATTAACTGGGATTCTAACGCTCATTGCAAGTACCATGAAGGTAGAGGGCATACTACCGAGAGTTGTTGGAAGCTAAAGGAGGCCATCCAATATTTGATCGATAATAACAAGCTTCCCATACCTCCAGCTGGCAAGAAGGCGGAATGATGATAGAGCACAAGACACTAGGCAAGCTTCAACAACAAGATTTCGTGACCTCTTTTTCTATTTTTTTTTTATTTTATTCTTCCTTTCCCAAATAAGTCTAGCATAGGCATTCCTCATCTATCTCATTAGATTTATTAAGAGTTTGTTGTTTATCCTTTTCCATTTTAATAAAATGAGCTTTTATTTCTTTGCATATGATCATTGCATTACATCATAAATATATATATATATATACAAGTAAAAAAAACGCCGAGCTAAGCATAAGGTATACCAGTGATTTGAGGCACCCCTTGTAGCCATATCATATCACTTTCCCCTTTCGAATATACAATCCTTTCTTGATGAAACACTTTGAGCCTCGTCTAATGATAGACCTTTCTTTCTTCAACCTACATATACCTAACCTTGGGATGGGATGGTTTACAACTTATGTAATTTCAAAAGCTTGAGGGATTTCAAAAGATTAAAATAGCAAAAAGCAATAACAATATAAAAGTGTGCAAAAGGGCAAGTGTTCCTATGTCATTGATATGAACATATCTTTGATAAGAACACGTCTCAGATTGCGTCTCTTATCGAGTGCTCGGTACCGTGCCTAAGAAACATGAATGCCAAGTGAGTGATAGATCGCATGATCGGGATTGCCCACACTTATCAAAATAAAAAAAAATGGAAAAGCAAAAAAGAGAGAGAAAAAATATAAACAAAAGAGAGTTCAAAAAGTGAGGAAACCTCAAGCATACAAATACTAAGATTCAAAAGCAAGGTTGCACACCTTGGGGGCTTATCTAGGGTCTTAAGCCTTTATCCCCTTCTTCTTCGACCTTTAGCCTAACCACGTTACAACCCTTAAAAGACCTCTTTGAGGTATACACACACTTGTGCGTGGTTCGGCTAGAGCTACGTTCGATCTGATTCTTAACGGATACGTAGGCAACCTCATATTGAGGTGCGGCCATATTAAAAATGCATTTACATTCATATTTACACTCACATCATGATTATATCAAGGGATTTCCGATGCTCATCCCTATCCACTTAGAGTTAGACTTAGGGGCTTGATCCCTACTTCATTAGCCTACCCAGCCTAAGAGTCACCATTATTTGACTCTTTTCAAAATACTTTTCCACACACTTAGCCTTTGCGGCCTAACTTTAGTTTCACTTTCACACACATTACAGATACATGACCAAATAATCCTTCCTTTAGGAACCCTTTGTCATGAAATCTTAACACAACGTTGAAGCATGCACGCCTTGTCATATCAAAATCACTCATCACTTGTAATCATCATTGCATCACAAAGTATGAAGTGCTTAGCCTTCGTGCCTAAGTTACCTAAATACGTTCATCATCGAGCCAACAATTGAGATAGCCTAGGATGTTACAATTCTTGTACCATGAAATATAACATCAGCACATACATTTGACTAAGCTCATTCAACATGCACTCTCAAACACTTCACTTCTTCCTGTTCGCGTCTTTCTTTTTCGGGAGAAAGTCGGTACCCTTCACAAAAATGATGGAAAAATTTTGCTTTTCTGCATTTTGAGTCAAACACATCACAATACAATGCACACACGAGTCATGCACATTGAGTCATGTTGTGTCATATCACATCGAGTTGAGTCTAACACATGTGTCAAAACACATTAAGTCACACAAGAGTCAAACACAACACACCTTAGGTCAACCCTAAGAAAAACATAAGAAAAGTCCTATAGTCCAAAACATAGATGCAGGTGCACTAAATCCCAGATGGACAAGTGATCTTTACAAAGGTCTAAGGCAAAAAGGCGCAAGTTTTTTCAAAACATGAGAAGCTATCACTTCTAAGGCGTGAAGATGAGAGAATTTGACAAGACGGCTCAAGGCGTAGTGGTCTTCGACAATATCCCCTAAAGATATGGAAGATGTCACCTTAATTTGAGAAGATGGCTCAAGGCGTAGTGATCTTCGACAACATTCCCTAGGAGGAGAAAGTTGTCACCCAATTTGAGAACATAGCTCAAGGCGAAGCAATCTTGGACGGTGTTCCCTAAGATGCGGAGGTTGTCGAAGAAAACAACTTTGATTCAACAAAAATTGATTGTGTCCTAAGCATGGACGACTCACACAGCAAGTTTCTCAAGGCGAAGAGACTCATAATTATCGGACAAGTTTTCCCAAGACGAAGAGAAATTGTCGATTGATTCACACTTCCCAAGGCGTAGAAGTTGGCGATTGCATCCCAAGGTGTGGGTACTTAGTGGAATTTCACTTGCGAGCTACTCAAGTCGTAGGAGCTCACGACAGGACTCTCAAGGCGTGGAAACTGTTAAACTATTAGACTTCCTAAGGCGTGGAAAATCATCATTCAGAAGACTGCTCAAGACGAAGGAGTCTACGACTTGTTTCCCGAAGCGAGGAAATTTGTCATCATTCATTTGTGAGTTGCTCAAGGAACAGAAGCTCATGATAAGAATTCCCAAGGCGTGGAAAACCATCATCCAATGGATCACTCGAGACGTAGTGGTTCACAATAAGAATTCCCAAGGCGTGGAAAACCGTCATTCAGTGGATTGCTCAAGGCGTGGTGGTTCGCGATAAAATTCCTGAGGCGTGGAAGATTGTCACAAACAACTGAAGATGACTACAAGCAGAGTTATCTTCAACTATGTTCCCTAGCTTGCGGAAGATGGTCATAAAACAGCAGAAGATCGCTACAAGCGGAGAAATCTTCGATGGTGTTCCCTAGCTTGCAGAGGACTGTCACAGCAAAAAATTGAAGACACCTACAAGTGGAACGGTCTTCAGCGATATCCCTGGCTTGAGGAAGATCGTCACAAATGCAGCAAACAAAATCGGTTACCCTAGAGACGTGTGCTCGACGGTGCAAGATATGCATTTTTAACTCTTTTATCTGTTAAACTAATGTTAGTTTGCAGGTATCGGCGTTACAAGAATGATTTAGGATCGCAGAACGTTCTAAATCACTCTCCGTCCCTATCTCTATTTTGACTTTTGTTTTCGAAACTTACGTTTCTCCAAACTCAGTCAAAGTGGGGGCTTCTGTAGACACCTGATTGTGTCTCCCAAAAAACCAAACCCAGTGATGAATACCTTTCACTTCATTGATTATCGAACAAGGTGAAATGTGAAAATATTTCGTGAATTCCTTTTGTAATAAAAATAATTCTTTCTGTTTTCAAAAATATTTCTTTTTGTACCCTGTTTATGAAAACGTCCAGTCCAGTTTAGTTTGGTCCATAATATGGGTCCAATAATTGTGTATTTGGATGGGGCTCGAAAAGATCTTTCCAACGACCCGTAAAAAAAGATATATTATAAGCCCAGTTCCGATGAATAATGAGGAAGTTATGGCCAAAATACTAAATTGGGCCCAAACCGGATTTTACCTACGACCCAATGATCATGTGGAGGGTGCAAAGGTTTAATCCCATTCCTAAACTAATTAGGATTAATTAGAAGCTTCTATTAGTTTCTAAAAGATCTTAATTATCCTTTTTTGAAAAGATAAGATCAAATAATTTGAAATTGAATAAAACTCCTCTTCTTGAGAATCCTTGTTCTGTGCGAAATGGAATATGCTAGGATATTATTTTTATGCCTCATAATTTTTATCCAAATCTTATATGTTTGGATAGCTCTTGAAATTATCTTTCCAATGATATATTATAATATTAATTCCGAGCTATAACGAAAAAGATATGAAAGAAATACGAAACTCTATCCAAAACTGACACCCTTCTACTATTTCGGCCATATATTTTATTATATAAAAGATTTTAATCCGAATCAAATTGGGCTGGAAAGTAGACATCAAGAGCTTTCCAACGACATATATATGCCTTATTTGGACTTCTGGATCAAAATTTATGATAAAAACAAAATCTGCAAAAAAACTATTTTTATCGCGACGCGATAATTCTATCGCTCCGCGATAGTCCTTATCTTGCCGCGTCAAAAGGAATTTTATTCCGATTAGAATTCTAACTCTTTTCTAATTGTTTACGGTTGTTTTTCTCTATAAATAGGGTTTTTTTCCTCCGTTTTCAATCACCAACAATAATCAACAATCATCTAATTATATTCTCTTCTCCCTTAAAGCTAGAAGCTTATTCTTTCTCCCTCTTTCTAAGCCTTCCCTTTTCAAAAATACAATACCGCATCACAAGACTTAGACACACATAGCCAAGCTCGAAGTTGCCTTTGCCCTCGACGTGAAAGGTTGATAATTTCTGAGGGTTTGGTCCCAAATCTCTATTTCAATTATTTAATTTATTGTTTGATTTAATATTTTTCTTGAAGTTACTAACGTGTGTATTCTTTTGATAGAAAGAGATACGAGGCAACAAAGTAAGTAGTTTTATTGCTCTATATCTTTAGAAAGCATGCTTAAATTGTATTAATTCCTAGTATCATGATAGGATGTTATTTATTGCTTTCTAGTATTATTCTTAGGTTGCCTCCTATTTCTTCTATCATGTTAGTATCATGTTAGGGCTAAAGCTTTGATGTTTATCGTTTAGTGACATGCTAGGATTTGTTATTAATGATGTTAGTATCATGCCTAGTATCTTGCTAATTTTATGCTTTGATGAGATTGAGATTATTATGATGATGATTTATTGTGTCAATAATATTATGTTGCTTGATATTATATTATTGTTATTGCTTGATCACGCCCTCTCTTACAGGTTTAAAGGGAATTTTTACTTGAAATCACGCTTCATAAGATAATTAATAATTTTATTTAGGCTAATATGATTTTAATTCAAGTGATCGCCAATTATAGATTCGTTTGTCCATTAATATTCAAGCAACATAGATTAAACAGGTTTAGGATTAATATATTGATTGTATGTTAGTTAGAAAGCGCACATGAATATGAGAAGAATAAAGTAGAGGCCTATTTTTATGGCAGGTTTAATCTCTTTTAGGTTGGATTTGTACCTTCATCCCCGAATATCCAGTCATAGTTGCAGACCACTATGGAGTTAGCAATCTCATGGATCGTGAAGGGGTGTAACCTTCACCCTGTGGACGGTTTACAAGTTCCTAAAACTTGTAGGCGACTCTTTTGCTCTAGCTTCCTTCTCTTTGGACGCCACCATACTTAAGTGTATGATCACATTGGGGATCAAGTGTGGGATGCATGAAATATTCCCCACAAAAACGCATATGAAAGTTGTAATCATTGCAGAATAATCGAAAGTTGGGATTATTTAAAGTAAATTGGGCAAAGTTGGGATTATTAAAGTGTATTTTTCCTACTATTTTATATACTTATCTTTAATATTATTTTGCATAGTGAAAAATGTCGAACCTTGCTAAGCTTGAATTTGTGGCCCTTGATATCACTGAAAAGAATTATTTATTATGGGTGTTAGATGCTGAAATATACCTAGTTGCTAAAGGGCTTGGTGAAACCATTAAGGAGGGTAATAAAGCAACACCTCAAGATAAGGCAAATGCCATGATATTCCTTCGCCATCACCTCCATGAAGGGATCAAAAATGAATATTTAACTGTAAAAGACCCACAAATCCTTTAGAGTAATCTAATGGAAAGGTATGACCACCAAAAAACAGTGATACTTCCTAGAGCTCGTTATGAATGGCTTAATTTGAGATTGCAAGATTTTAAATCTATTAGTGAATATAACTCAGCTATGTTTAAAATAACTTCTCAATTGAAATTATGTGGAGAAAATATTACTGATGCAGAAATGCTTGAAAAGATATACTCCACTTTTCATGCTAATAATATTGTCCTGCAGACACAATATAGAGAAAAAGGATTTAAAAATATTCTAAATTATTATCTTGTCTTCTTGTGGTTGAGAAAAATAACAAGCTATTAATGAAAAATCATGAATCACGTCCTACTGGCTCTACTCCATTCCCTGAAGCGAATGTGACAACCCATAACGGGGATGAAACCAAAAACAAAGACCATTCCAGCAATAGTGGTCGAGGTAGAGGTCGCGGTCGTGGCCAATGGTGCGGCCGAGGTCGTGGACGTGGATATGGTAGAGATCGTGGAGGTTATTTCACAAATTCACATTCCCACCAGAAGTGGGAACGTAGGGATGATAATGAGAAAAGTGAGACCAATATACGTTATCGTTGTGGAGGAAAAGGCCATTGGTCTCGAGTTTGTAAAACTCCAAAGCATCTTGTTGAACTTTACCAAGAATCATTGAAGAAAGGAAATAAAGTTGAGGCAAATCTTGTTCTTGAAGATGGTGAAGGTGATTTTGATTTTGGCAATGCAAATCATTTCGAAGTTGCTGATTTCCTTACTTCCCCGGAAGGGAATAATTTTGATTTTGGTAATACAACTCATTTAGAAGTTGTTGATTTCTTCACTGCCCCGGAAGGGAATAATTAAATTTAAATTATTTTGTGTCAGCTTTAAGTATTAGACTTTATCTAGTAATTTACTTATGTTAATTTCTATGGTACTAATAAGGACTTTATATGTTATATGAATTTATGAACTATTTGGAGGGTTTTTCTGATTTATTATTTTATCATCATTATTTTTTTTATGCTTAATATTTTGACATATTTTTTATTTCATGAAGAACATGGATATTCATGAATGGTGAAAAATTATGTCTTGTTGACAGTGCAACTAATCATACAATACTTAAAAATAAAAAATATTTCTCTCATTTGATGATGAAAATGATTAATGTGAGTACCATATCTGGTAGTACAAATATTATTGAAGGCTCCGGAAGAGCCACCATAAAATTTCTTTGAGGAACTGAAATTAAAATAATTGATGCTTCATACTCCCCATTGTCTCAAAGAAATTTATTAAGTTTTAAGGTTATTCGCAACAATGGTTATCATATTGAGACAATCAATGAAGAAAATAACGAATTCCTTCAAATCACGAATATAACTCAAGGCACAAAATATGTTGTGGAGAAACTTCCTACATTCTCCACTGGTTTGTACTACACAAAAATCAATGCTATTGAAACTCATGCTATAGTAAACCAGAAGTTTACTGATAATTTTGTTGTTTGGCATGACTGGTTAGGCCACCCCGGTTCAATAATGATGCGAAAAATAATTACAAATTCATGTGGACATTCTTTGAAGAGCCAATAGATTCTTCATAATAATTTTTCATGTGCTGCTTGCTCAGAAGGCAAGTTAATAATTCTCCCATCACCAGCTAAAATTAATTTTGAATCAATTAGTTTTCTAGAATGTATACAAGGAGATATTTGTGGGCCCATAGGCCCCATACATCCTCCATGTGGACCATTTAGATATTTTATGGTTTTAATTGATGCATCAACTAGATAGTCACATGTGTCCTTGTTATCAACTCGTAAACTGGCGTTTGCGAGATTACTTGCCCAATTAATTAAGTTACAAGCATATTTTCCAGATACTTCTATTAAGACTATTTAACTTGATAATGCTGGTGAATTTACATCTCAAGCTTTCAATGATTATTGCATGTCCATTGGGATAAATGTTGAACATCCTATAGCACACGTTCATACACAAAACAGTCTGGCAGAGTCATTAATTAAACATCTTCAGTTAATTGCTAGACCATTGCTTATGAAATCCAATCTCCCAATTTCTGCTTGGGGACATGCTATATTACATGCAGTAGCACTAATTTGCATTAGGCCAACAAGTTATCACAAGTTCTCCCCATTACAATTGGTTTATGGTCAGGAACCAAATATTTCCCATCTAAGAATTTTTGGATGTGCGGTTTATGTTCCAATAGCTCCACCACAACGCTCTAAGATGGGTCCTCAAAGGAGGTTGGGAATATATGTTGGATTTGAATCCCCATCAATAATTAAATATCTTGAGCCTACAACAGAGGATTTATTTACGGCTCGTTTTGCAGATTGTCAGTTTAATAAGTCACTTTTCCCAACATTAGGGGGAGAAAAAAGAGAGCTGGAAAAGGAAATTAAATGGAATGAATTATCATTATCCTATCTTGATCCTCGAACTAAACAATGTGAACTGGAAGTTCAAAAGATAATTCATTTACAAAGTTTAGCAAATCAATTGCCAGACTCGTTTGCTGACCCAAAAAGAGTGACCAAGTCACATATTCTAGCTGTAAATGCTCCATTTAATATAGATGTCCCGGAAGGAAAAAATAAATTTTCTAATGAGTCTAAACCACGTCAGAAACGTGGAAGACCAATAGGTTCCAAAGATAAGAATCCCGGAAAAGAAAAGGAGCAATGATTGATGATGGTCAAGTTGAGGAAACAATTTCTGATGGAACTCCAGAAGAGACTTTGGACATGATACAAGAAGAAATTCAGGTGCCTGATAATGAAGAAATTTCAACAAATTATATCATGTCTGGAATTACATGAAACCGAAATCAAATCGATGTCGATGATGTTTTTGCATGCAATGTAGCATTAAATGTTATGGATAATAATGAGGATCATGAACCAAAATCAACTAAAGAATGCAGCCAAAGAAATGATTGGCCAAAATGGAAAGAAGCAATTGAAGCAGAATTAAAATCTCTTGGAAAAAGAGAAGTATTCGGACCTATAGTCTGTACGCCTGAAGGTGTAAAGCCATTGGGATATAAATGGGTCTTTGTGCGAAAGAGAAATGAAAAGGTTGAATTTGTAAGATATAAGGCACAATTAGTTGCACAAGGATTCTCACAAAGACCCGGTATTGATTATGAGGAGACATATTCTCCTGTGGTGGATGCAACCACTTTTAGATTTTTTTATTAGTCTGGCAATAAGAGAAGGACTTGACTTACGCTTGATGAATGCAGTCACAACTTATTTATATGGCCCACTGGATAATGACATTTATATGAAGCTCCTAGAAGGTTTTAAGCTACAAGAAGCAGCAAAGTCTAGTTCTCGAGAACATTTATGTATTAAATTGAACAAATATCTTTATGGATTGAAACAATCTGGGCGTATGTGGTATAACCGTCTAAGCGAGTATTTATTAAAAGAAGGTTATAAGAATGATCCTATTAGCCCATGTATTTTTATAAAGAAATTTGGATCAGGATTTGTTATAATTGAGGTGTATGTTGATGATTTGAATATCATTGGAACTCCTGAAGAGATTTTAGTGACTGTTAACTATTTAAAGAAAGCGTTCTAAATGAAAGATCTTAGAAAGACAAAAATTTTCTTGGGGTTACAAATAAAGCACCTAGAGAATGGAATCCTAATGCATTAATCAACATACATAGGAAAAGTTCTTAAAAGATTTTCTATGGATACATCACATCCATTGAGAAGCCTTGTGGTTGTAAGATCCCTTGATGTAGAGAAGGATCCTTTCCGACCACGGGAAAAAGATGAATAATTTCTTGGTCCTGAAGTACCATACCTTAGTGCAATTGGAGCACTAATGTACCTTGCAAATCATACACGACCCGACATATCATTTTCAGTTAATTTATTAGCAAGGTTTAGTTCATGTCCAATCCGAAGGCATTGGAATGGGATTAAATATATACTTTGTTATCTTCAAGGTACGAAGGATATTTATTTTTCCTAAAGTTGTCCAAAGAAAATTTGATTGGTTTTGTGAATATAGGTTATTTATTTGATCCTCATAATGGTCGATCATAAACTGGATGTGTGTTCACATATGGTGATACTGCCATTTCTTGGCGTTCCATGAAACAACCCATTGCAGCTACTTCTTCCAATCATTATGAGATTTTAGCAATTCACGAGGCTAGTCGTGAATGTGTATGGTTAAGGTCGGTAATTCAACATATAAAAGAAGTTTGTTGTTTATCATCTGGGAAAGAGGCACCGATAACTCTATATGAGGATAATGTTGGGGTTTGGTGAGTCCGACTCACCGCGGAAACAAATCCAAAACCAAGATCGCACTCGCAATAAATAAAACCATAAACATAATTAACTTAATGACAAGATTATGATAATAATTATACCTTTGACGCATACTTCGCCCGACCTCGAGGGGCTCTTACTTCGAAAGCTAGCCTCGAAAATACGACGACCTCCAACGGAAGTCCACCCACAACTCGAACACCAACTAGGTCCAATGTCTTGGAGTTAGCAAGGCCCAACCGAAACCCGAGTAATTGAGTTCAAAGGTTTTCACAAAGGTGATGCCTTTTTCAACTCTTGACTTCAAAGGTTTTCACTACTAGTGATGCCTTTTCCAACTCTTACTCAAGTGCTTTTCCCAATACCCCAAGTTGGGTATTTATAGGGAAATGCAAGAGTGTGAAAAGCTCTCCCATCAATGTGGGAGAATTTGATTTTCCCATTTTATTTTAAAGCTAAAATAAAATTAATAATCAAACTAGTAATAAATTAACAAGTGGCAAGCTCACAAGGAAGAGTAGGTGAGGACCATTTGGAGGGGGGGGGGGACCAAACTTGCCCCTCACTCTCACTCCCATAACCGGCCACCTCAACCCCATAGCCCCCAATTAAATTGCGCCACGTGGCACCCACACTTGGGCACCAAGGCACCCAAGGTGGGCTGCCATGTGCTACGGCCCAACAGGCCACGCACCAAGTGCGGGCTGCTTAGCCGAGGCTAGCTGTCAGCACGCCGCGCACAATGTGTGGGATGCTAGCTACTGCCTGCTAGCATGCCTTGCACATTGGTGCGGGCTACTAGCTGCGGCCTGCTAGCATGCCTCGCACATTGGTGCGGGCTACTAACTGCCACGGCCTAGCAAACCACGCACCAAATGTGCAGGCTGCTAGCAGCCGTATGCTAGCACAGCCACACACACTAGTGCGGGCTGCTAGCTGCGGTATGCTAGCCTAGCCCCGCACTTGGTGCGTGCTGCTAGCATTTGCCGCGCCCCTAGCACTCGGTTTTTCGATGCTAGGGGTATTTTGGTCATTGTTGATTTATTATTATTTTCACGTCTTGTCTTCTTACTATTTTCGACTCGACTTCCGACGCTCAGTTTCGAAGCTCCAAGCTCGAATTTCCGACGTCTAAATATTAATTATTCGGTCGACTTATTAACTAATTCCTAATTAATTCGTCACTTCGCCTCGTTAGTTGCTTGGGTGTGACACGAAGGGTTCAGTCAAGATTAAGCTTTAATATTAATTATGCATTAATATTACTGATCAGAAGTGGCCTCCACCCAGGCATTCCGATCACTTGACCTCACTGAAAAATTAGCTTTCTAATAATTCCGAACCCCCTATCGGAATAATACACTTGTTCGAAGGACACTATTCCTTTTAGATAATGCATCTTGTATTGCTCAACTTAAGGAAGGATACATCAAAGGTGACAGAACAAATCACATCTTACCCAAATTATTCTTCACTCATGATCTTCAAAAGAATGGAGATATATAAGTTTTGCAGATTTGTTCAAGTGAGAATTTAGCAGACCTGTTCACAAAGGCTCTTCCAACCGCAACATTTAAAAAGTTAATTTATCGTATTGGATTGCGTCGTCTCAAATACCTTCAGTGATATAATAATGAGGGGGAGTAATTGTGCGTTGCACTCTTTTTCCCTTATCCATGGTTTTTTTCCCACAGGGTTTTTCCCTGAAAGGTTTTTAATGAGGCAGCATATATGCGCATTAAATCTATTTTAGATAATGTCCATCTAAGGGGGAGTGTTACAAAATATATTCAATGTGGATGTTCATTATCATTTGTAACTCCCTAGTATTATGCCACCCATTGTAACCCCCATGTAAGCCCCATATGTAATTACCTCTATTGTAACCCCCACTTAAATGGAATCTTATTTTTCCATGAAGGTTATATACTTACATTATGTATATATATATAGTATGGGATATACTTACATTATGTATATATATATAGTATGGGCTAATCAAAGGATGACAACACAATTACCATCTACATCTCTCTCTCTCTAATATTCTCCCTTTTCCCTTATTTTATAATACCTAAAACTTTAATTTGTGAACAGTCCAGCGATGCAATTATTAGGAAATGGGGGAAGCATTTCGACAATCTTAACTAAACTGCATTTAATTTAACGAAGGGAGTAGTATCTATTTGGTGTATTTAGATTTATCATTTTACGTAGAAGGGGATTTTGGTCAATATAATGCTAACTTAGAAAAACTGGAAATTTAAAAGAACTAGGTACTTGATTCTGGAACCGGTTCCCACTAGTTTTACGATCGATCCTACAAATCTTAGACCCAATTTAACTAAATTTGCGACCTATTCCAAAATCTTGGATTCGATTTTAACTAGTTTGAAGACATGTTCCCTGGTTTTCGATAGGGTACCCAATTTTGTTCATCCCTACATATATCACCTGATCAAGATAATAATTTATTATCTATTAAAACTAAGGAAAATTTGAAAAATACCACCAACTATTGTTCACATTTTGCACAATACCACCTCATGTTTTTTTTTTTTTTTTAATTTTTTTAATTGTATATTACCACTTAGTTTTCTCAAAAACCAAAAATAATTCCCATCACTTTTGCCTGACTATTCCCCTATATAACGTCACAGTGGGTCCCATTACCAATTGTACCTCTCTTTTCCCTCGATTCCTCTGTTCTTCCTCTCACTTCCTCTTTGATTAATTTTAAAATCAATTTGCGAATCAATTAGGTGTTATTTAGGGTTTTAATTTGCTAATTTGTCAAGCCACACAGTACAATAATGCAAAATCGAGGCCGTAATCATGTTATAAATAGTTTTGTTAAATTAGGGTTTATAAAATCAATTTTGGGGTTTTTCAATTGAAATTAGGGTTTATAAATTAAATTTGAGGAGTTGATTCTAGGGTTAATTAGTTGCGAAATTGGTTAATTAGGAAGAAGAGGGAAGAAGAAAGGTGAAATTCGAAGGAAGAGAGAAGAAAAATTGGTAGTGGGACCCACCATGACGTCATTTATATAGGGGTGTTAGGCAAACGTAGGATTTTTTATTTTTGAGAAAATTAGGTGATAATATACAATAAAAAAAACTTGAGGTGGTATTGTACAAAACGTAAACAATAGTTGGTGGTATTTTTCAAAATTTTACAAAACTAATTATATTACTAGATGAAAGCCCGATGCACAGGTTTTTTCATCTAAAGTTTTTAATTATTTGATTTATTGTATTTAATGATTTCAGACAAAATTAAAAAAGTTTAATTTTAATTTTTTTTTACTGTATGTAATTCATAATGAATTTATTGGATATAAATAAATTATAAATATGATATTTTATCCGTTATATAAAATCTTTAATGTGAAAAGATAAATTTTTAATATCTTTAATAATTTAAATCCTAAATCATTATTCTTTGTTTTACCATATCTTTTATATCGATAAAATTACCAACTTTGTTCACAACCAACCTACTACATCTATTGATACATTGAATTGTGAAATGTGAGCAAAACTGAAATTGATATAAATTAAATCGTTACTTGTAGATAAAATAAATCAATATATTTACCAATAAATAAAAAATTATTGCGATATAAAATCAAATCTATGAATTGGAATTTTTTCATCATCTCCAATAGTAACCAAAGCCATCCATATTGCATCCCACAGGCTTACATCTTACATCAGTATAAATTAAATCCGATATTTATATAGATTAATTTTTATGACAATTGTATATTAAAATTTAATTTTTTTTAATTAGAGCGTCTTTTATTTTTATTATTTTTCAATCTTTTTAATATATATAGAACTTAAATGATTATTTTATGGTTATTAATAAATTTGTATAAATTTTAATGTCAATTTTTTAATATTTATGTTTCACAATTTTCCTTTTAATTTTTTTTAAATAAAAAATTTTAACATACTTTTTGTTGATTCTTTTTCAATATCTCACATGTGGATAAATTTTAAAAGATAATTGTGTGGTGATTGATAATTTTGTTTATATAAGTGTTAATTATATTATATAGATAAATTTTAATCTTAAATTACTAATCTTTTGTTTAGTACATAAAATGTATTTAAATGAAATGAGAATTAGTATTTAATTTGAATTTATTAGATAATTATTTGTTTCAAAAATATTGAAATCCTTTTTTTTTTAATTTATGTGCATATAAATATCTCAAATCTCATTCGTCAATACATAAACAGATAATCGTTAAGTATCCCAAATAAATACAATGTAAGTAACAATTACAAATATAAATTTAAACATAAGATTTTAAAAATTACCCGGACATTGATAACCTAATATTAATAAAAAAAATTACTAACACAAAATTTGCTTAATGCAGTTTTGTATTGATATGAAATTTGTTTGTGTCGTATGATGCATTAGATCTGCAGGTAAAAAAATTTAGTAAAATAAACGTTAAGTATCCCAAATTAATACAATGTAAGTAATAATTACACATACAAATTTAAACATAGGATTTTTAAAATTAAGCTAAAAATTACCTGGCCATTGATGACCAAAAATAAACACAAAATTACTAACAGAAAATTCGCTTGTTTGTGTCGTATGGTGTGTCAATTTATAATGGTAGGTATAATAAATTTTAATTTAATGAAAATTAACAAACAATTTTTATTTCTTATCATAAATACTATCAAAAATTTTCTTATAATGGTAGGTATCAAGCTTTATTATAAGCGTTTATCATTTGAATATTTTTTTATTATTGGAGATTTATCTTTTCTTATACTACCTCCGTTTTTTTAGTTGACACGTATTCCTTTTCAGGAAATTTTTTTAGTTGACACGTTTCTATTTTATGTAATATTTGTGTTGTAAAATGTCCGTTTTAACCTCAACTTTTCCTACTAATATTCTCTCTCCTCCCTTCACATGTCATCATCTTCTCCACAAACACTCAAACAGCCAACTTCATTCTCTTCACCAAACCAACACCAGTCATTCCACCATCACCATTTCAACCACCCATCAACTCCCTTGTTATCATACTAACCAATTCCACCACCCGGAAATCTAACACTACCTATTCCATGGTTCCATCGTCAACCTCTCACCACCGATTCCACCGTCAACCCAAGTGTTTGAAGAAACATCTCTTCCTCTCCGTTGAGCAAAATGGGTCTTGGATTATTCTTCATTGGAAACTTCAAGGATCTCAAAGGATTTCGGTTGTTTTTAATTTTTTAGACCATGGATTTGTGTTGTTTTGGGTTGTAATTACATGTAATTAAAGTTGTTTTCCACCGTTGTGGTTAGTTTTTTTTCCATCGAAGGTGGTTATTTTGGACTCGAATTTAAGTCAGATGGTATTTAATTGCGTAGTTATGACTGATGAGCTTGAAAGGAGACGGTTGCATTGGATAGCGGCGGCTAAGCTTAGACATGGTGGGGGTGGGGGTGGCGGCAACTTAGGTACAAACAAAGGCCAAGGTGGTGGTGGCTTGGTGGGCCTTAGCTTAGTTATTGCCTTGCTGGATGTTGGTTCGGTTCACTGAAAAAGGAAAAGGAGAAGGAGAAGGAGAAGGGTAGGTGGGAAAAGGGAAAGTAAGGGTATATTTGTCTTTTGATTTTCTCTTTCACTCATCCTTAATATGTGTGCCAAAATGAAACGTGTCATTTAATAAGAAACGGAGGAAGTATTTTTTTTTTTTGGATTTTTTATACTCGTAGTATTGATTTAATAATTTTATCTATTCATATATTTTTACTTTATTATTTTTCATTCAAATAATTTAATTCGTTCATTATAATCACGTGGGATTAAAATTTTAGATATATCAAATTTAATTCGCTACTTTTATCTACGTGGCGATATAGTTTTTTAATTCAAAAATAAAATATAAATCTTTTTTCTTATTGGTCGAAATAAGTATATTTCTTACCTGGCGCTCCGAATGCTCTCCAAAAATGCCTACTTTATTTATACATATTAGATTTACTACAGACATTGTTTTGGATTGACCAATGTATGGATCAAAACATCTATAAATACATATTTTCATCTTAGGTCAATTGAATTCACATAATTGTCTCCCGGCCTACTCTCCCCTACTTCACAAAAATAGTCTTCACATTAATTTTTAGGGCATGCTTGAAATGCCGGTAATAGGGGAGGAAAAGTTAGTGGAGAAAAAATTCTGATATTTTTTAAGTGTGTGCATTGAAGGTAATGTTGTATATATAGGGGTAATACTTTCCCCTTAAAATAAGGGTAATAGTTACTCTAACCCTCCCTAGGGCCGCAACTTTTTTCCCTTGATCAAATTATCTTGTTTCCTTCTCTATCGGCACGTCATTCATCTCACTATCACCGTACCATCACCACATCCGTCACCGTCACCCTCACCACCACCGCACCTCTATCTCCTCAACCTTTGTCTTCCTCTACCTTAATCTCTTTCCTTGTTCTCTCAATTTCAAATGAGCTTGCCGTTGGAATGACTCAAATAGGTAATATCTTACTCTATATCGGTCGAAATTGATCAAAGATTTCAGTTCAAAACCTACAATTAAAGTTGGATTTATCCCATAAAAGAATCTCAATTGCAAATTTGGTATCTCTCTCTCTCCTCTCTATTTCCTGGTGGTTTGTGAAATTGTGAAGTTGGATTATTTTGGAAAGTTGTTGCGGTGATGATGACTAGTGTCGCCGGTAATAATGGTCGGTGGTTGCATCTGTCATGTCCCTCAACTTTGTTCATTAACCCTGCGATAATGCTAAACTTGAGCAAATGAAAATATTACCCCATTAATTGACCCTCCTCTAAGATTTACCGAGTAATAATAGCTAGGGGTGAAAGTTCGGTGTTCGGTTTGGATTTTGACCCAAACCGAATCCGAACCGAATTAATTCGGTTTTGAGTTTTCCAACCAAAACCGAACTGAATTAGATCTGAAACCGAACCAATCCAAACCAAAATTTAAAAATCTAATTCGGTTTCAAACCGAAAATCGAAATTTGGATTTTTTTTCAGATTGAAAATTTAATATTAAAAAAAAGCCAAATTTATAATAGATCTACAATAATACAGTAAAAAAGAAGCAATACAACAATGATAATTAATAAATATATGGATTACAACGCTAAAATCTACAAGAATACTACAATTTTAGTGAGAGAACATGCAAAAACACAGTTAGTTCTTCCCAATCGACCGTAGTCCAATTTCCTCCTCGTTCTTGAGCTGTAACTATAATTCACTTAAAAAATCCAAAAATTTTCTTCTTCAAAATTGGGTGTGAATTCCAGAATATGAAAATTTTAAATTTGAGACTTTGAGAGGACATAAAACTAGAGGAGGGAGGAAGGAAAAAAAGGGAGGCGTGAAAGAAAGAGATGAAGGAGAGAGGAGGGAAGCGTGAAGGACATAAGGAGGCGTGAAGGTCTGAAGGATTGAAGAGGAGAGAGGAAGGAAAGAGGGAATGGGAAAAGGGGGGAAAAATAGGGTTTAGGGGTATATATATAGGGGAAATGGGCTGGGATATTTGGGCTTTGTGAATTCAGTTCTGAATTTCGGTGTTCGGTTTTTTGAAGCCTCAAACCGAATTATTTCGGTTTTGGAATTTTGGAACCGATCAAAATCGAAAATCGAAACTGAAAAAAACCAAACCGAATTGTTAATTCGGTTTGGTTTGGTTCGGTTTTCGATTTTAAACCGTATTAGTTTCACCCCTAATATTAGCCCCTTAATTATTTAAGAGAATCCAGGCAAGGCCTTAGGGTGTAAATGAGTTGATACATTCACAGACTAAAACCAATTCTTGATAATATAAGAGGAGTAACTCCTCTTGTGAGGTGGTATCTTTTAGATCTCTTCTTTTTCAAATGTGGGACAATCAACAAATGTATTACAATGGGGTTTCAACAAAGCTTGAACAAAAATTGTAAACTCGTGAAATTCTACCTTCGTTAATTTTTTAGTTGCAACAAAATGTTATTATTTGTGAGACATAAAAAATTCTTTTGTTTAAACGATATTATTTATCGCTCAATAATATTCATGACCTCATTTAAGTTCATTTATGAGGTTGGCCATTCGTCTATAACTCGGGCATAGCTCGTTCAAGCTCAAAAAAGTATTTTAAACTTTTATAGTATCTTTTTATACCCTATACTTGATACATGTTTGTAAAAAGTACAAATTATTTCATCACATATCGACATGAAAACTATGCCAATCATTTTATTCTACAAAAATATCGACAAAATCTTGAATAAAAATAAATTGATGCATAGAAACACAAACAAAATCATTCTATAGGCAAATTTAATTAAAGCTCCTCTATTCAATTAATTTCAAATAAACTCATTCAACCTTGAATTTAAACTTGAATTGCAAATAAACATGTTCGTGAATAAAGCTCAAATAAGTCAAACTCTTAGCCATCTAAGGTTGAATAAGATTTTTGAAAACTCGTTTAAACTTGGGATATCTTAAACGCTAATACCAAGCTTAAATCAATCACAATAAAACTTAGCTTGCCTCATATCGTTTGCAACCTTATTAATATTCCTATCTTGTAAAGTTGTGATGCACAAAACATTCAAAACTAACCCAACAAACTTTATCATCAAGTCTATATATACTTTATCTTCATTGAATCTCATTATTCCCAATCCATGACTAGTTAGAGCCCAAACCCACTCCTTAATTTTTGTAGATGATTTTTTTAGAAAAACACAATATATGATCCTAAAGTGGAACAAGTGTAATGTCATGTGTATGAGATTAACTGTGTCGTAGGCTCGTAGCATACCTGCATAAAGTTTCAAAAGCAAGCTATTATGAACAACTTACATTTAAATAGTTGTAATACTTTTAATTAAGTGCTTTAAAGTGGGCCACTATCGTATTGGGCTGACATAGTCATAAGTTAAGATGGAATGAGAGGTGGGCATGGTGGTGGCCTGGTGGGCTAAGAGGTATTGGACTTTAGGGCACCTATGACTATATGGTCTTCTCTGGCCTATGGGGGAAGTAATAGGTATACCATACACATTATTTTTAGAGCTTTTTTTTTTTTTTTTTTTTTTTTGACAATGGTTTTTTTTTTTTTTCAGAGCTACTTACCCCCTACAATATCACTGAAAAATTTATACTACCTCCCCTTTTATATTTTTTGTAACAGAATAATATTTTATGTCCCACAAATAATATACTTTTGTTGTAATTAATATGAAACGGAGGTATTATATACTCAGGTGCAAGATGCAATTAATGGTATTTTTTGCTTATAATTTAATATCTTACGCTCATTCTAAAATTTTAAAAATAAGTGAAAAATATCAAATGAGTAAAAAAAAACCATCCTTAAATGCACATATTTTATGTGTACGTGGGTGTATATAAGAAATGTTGTTGCTTCACGAACTGCTTTTATTTTTTGTCCTTATTTGTGTATTTCATTTTATTTTGTAAAATTTTAAAAACTTTTATCATAAATTAACACTATTTTTTTTTCTTTTTGAAAAAAACACTATATAGTCACCAGCACATGGAGTATTACTAGATTTATTTCAATGTCTTTATTTTATACATTTTACAATTTTTTTTAAATCATAAAACAAGCAAAAGAAATATTAAATGTGCTAAAAAAAATCACCTTTGGGCGCTCGACCTCTATATGCACCCAGCTGTATAAAAAAAAGTATTGGTCCTGGACTATTTTTTGTTTGTCCCTATTTGTTTATTTCATTTCATTTTGTGAGTCAAATTGTAAATACTTTGACCATAATTTAACACTATTTTTTTTTTAAAAAAAAAAAAAAAAAAACAATGTAGTAACTATCACGTGGGACATTATTATTATTATTATTATTATTATTATTATTATTATTATTATTTTTTAATGTCACATTCTTACAAATTTTGTTTAGACAAAGCTAGATATAGGAACAAAAAATACTTTTTACTAACTGTATATGCACATATTGTGTGTATTAACCTCAAGATGTATCAACATGCCAACAAATCAAATAAATAAAAAGAGATGTAATTTTTTGTCACCACAAAAGATAAAAGACCATCTTACAACTTACAAGTTAGCATAGGCTATTGTAAAAACCCCAAATTTGCATTACTTAAAAAAAAAACACATAATTTTTTTTAATATTATGTAAATGAGCCACAAACGCATTACAAATTACAAATAGAGAAGCAGAATTTGAATCTATAACCTAACCTATCTTCTGCCACTGACCTTCTATCACTACAATTTAATAAAAATATTCACACATATAACATTTAGCAATTTCTAGTGTGTTCTTTTTTGTTATTATTTTTTTATCCTATATATCCTATCTATAAAATGAAAGGGGGTTTTTAGAAAATTGACCTTGATAGATTATTGATTTGCATACACACGAATTTTCGTGCGTCTCTTAGCTTGTATATATAATGCATACCTAACTACCTAAGGACTTTATTATTTTTCATGATTTTTTTTGGCATTTCACCCGGTTTATCCTTTGGGCTTATCCGGATTCGGAGATCAGTTTTATGTGGTTAGATTCCAGTCTCATCCTTATTGTTGCCGAGGGGGATCGAACACATATTCTCCTTACCAAGTATAGTTCCAATCACCACTACACCATCAACTAATTGATTATCATTTTCCATGATGATGTGAGTATGTGACATATTATAATTAGAGGTGTACAAGATTTTTTTTGGTGTAACTCTATTAGCTTCCCTCGTTATTATGTGCCGGTGCACAAATAATCAAAATGGTGACATCTAACGGTTCTGAGCATAGGAGGACGCGTGATAGATTTTTTCCGTCTAAGTAATAATTTGCATTTGTTTTTTTTAAAAAAAAGGTGAGCCCAACCCATTGAATAAATCCAAAACTTTTACTTGCTCCTAAGACAGCTAATCCATGGACCTAGTCTTGTCCTCCACAAAGCTTTAATTTTCTACCCCACAAGCTAAACTAAAGTGGGTCTAATTGGTTTAAACATTATGACATTTTCAAATCATTGACAAAAACGTATTACTCCGTACTTGAGCTACAACGCATTTCACTTACTACCTTCCCCCTTTTATTTTATTTTATTTTTATTTTATATATATATATATTTTTTTTTAAAATACAACCTTAGGATTATACATTAATTAGTTTTGTGTTCCGTGCGATGCCCGGGTTATTTATTACTCCGTAATTTTTAAGATAAATTTTAAATCTATATGTAAAATTTTAAAATATATTGATATAAATTAGTTACCAATTGATTTGATTTTATGACGATTTGTTATGTAGTAGGCATGTAATGACATAAAAAAAAATTAAAAATTAGCAAAAAATAAATTAAATGAAAAAAAATGTTCAAAGCCTGTTGGGTTGACCCGAACTCAAAACTTTGAGCAAGGGTTGAACATTTTTTGGCCGTAACCAGAAGTGACCCGATCCGAGATGATTCATGACCCGACCCTGATTGATAGGTCTACATAGTAATAAATATTAGATTGTGAAGTATATTATTTTAACCGATTAATATATATACTACCTCCATTTCATATTATTTGCAACGATTTGACATAAAGTAGAGACAAAAAATGTCTAATCGTTGCAAATAATATGAAATAGCGGTAGTATTAGAAATGAATGTTTTACGTTTTGAACTAGTTCTTATGCTCCAAAAAATATTATGATATTAAAAATAAATTTATATAATAATTTCTGACAATTACAATCTAAAATATTTTTTTGAATAAGATTATAATTCAATTTGTACCTCTGAAATATTGGTCTTTTATCGAAAATAAAACTCTAAATTAACAATTTTATCTCAAAACTCTATCCAAATTTGATTGAAAATAAAATTCTAAACTAATTTTTTTTTTATCCTATGAAGTCTATCTAAAACTATCCAACGTGGCTCGATATTTGGCGAAAAGTTAGAACGCCTAGTGTCACTATCTCGTGGTCTGGCTAAAAGATTAGCTTTATATATTAGTTGTATCATATGATATTATAATCTTTAGGGAGTGTTTATTTTAAATAGGTAAAAATCGATTGGTGATCTTGCCTGTTTTTACAAGTTATCATATGAAGTGTCGTCATGCAATTGGTTAGCATGACACGTGTTGTCATAAAACGATGACACGTGTCATGCTAACCTGTAAAAACAAGTTATCAATCGGTATTTGCCTGTTTAAAATGACACCCCCCAAAAAGTTGTAATATTAATGTATAATCCAAAGATTGTATTATTAAAAAAGAACGGACGAAAGGTGGAGTTATATTATTTTTTGCAATTTTCCTACTACTTTATATACAAATAATTGATTACATATATTATCAGTATATTTTGCGTGCGGCTAGTCATACAATGATGCCGCTTGTAAAAGAACAAATTAATCTATTTTATGTTGAGCGAGTGACCCATGTAATACTGATGGAGTAATCCTTATAACACCGACGAAATAACCTTTGTAATAATAACCGTGTAATCCCTATAACACTAACGAAGTAATCACAATAATAATTTGTCATACGGTATGACCAACCATATATAAAACTTTTTGTATATTAATGGTAAAATGTTACATTAAATTAAGAAAAATACTAACGAGCATATGTGGGGCGTTATATAAGAAAATTAAAAAAAGAAAAATAATTATTAATTATACCGATTAACATATGATTTTGGCACGTATTTCGAACTTAAAACTCTATCTATTTCATAAAGTTAGACCTATATACTATTTTGGGCGTTTCAAAGGATCTACCTATATTGAATATGTTCCATTTTTAACTTAATTTTTTTCGGAATTAATTGATTTTGGATTGATGACATAACTCTAACTAAAGAAATCTCTACCTTGAATTATGCATTATGACTTATGCTTTCCCTAAAGAAAAAAAAAAATCAAAAAACTTAAATAAGGTAAATTAATTATGAATTATTTTGAACTTTAATTTTAGATTCCAAATATTCTTCTTCTCTTATTTTATGTGATTGATTTCATATGGGACTAATATTATGAAACGAAAATTAGTTATTTTATGCCTTAGACGCTCATTAGCAAGATTGATGAATTAAATTTTTTGAAATATGACAAGGTAAATCGCAAATAATGTAAACAATAGAAAGCACCAGTAATTATGTAGTATGACTTGAGTGACATTGTACATTGGTACATGGATAGCGAGGCATTTGTTTTCTTTCTAAAAAGATGCATATGACAAATTACATTGAAAATATTTTATTTATATACGAGGCCCTCCATATTCTTTTATTTACTTTATTTTGTTTGGGATCTATAGAATTCAAATTGCAAAAGAAGTCTAATACAAAGTACATTGTAGTTCTACCAATCCAGGTATCTCTTGCTCTCGGCCTAGGGTAGTCACGATTTTACTGGAAGGTGGTTCGTTTTTCTCCAAGGGCACTGCTTGGAAGGTTGGTCGGGAGATAAGGTTAGTAATCTAAATGACTGCTGGGTGCCTAACATTGATATTATTTTTAAGCAAGGAGTATGTTCATCATGAGGCTGATAGACCTACAACTGTTTTTGAGTTGTTGATGCCTTGTTCTTCTACCTGGAATTCTTCTCTGGTTCGGTATCTTTACCCTCAGCCCGTCGCTTTGGATATTCTTGGTTTAGAACATCCTAAGCAGAAGATTGATGACTTTGTTTACTGGAAATACACTCGGGATGGTTCTTTCACCACTAAATCAGCTTACTCCAGTTTACTTTCTCAGCATTTATCCACTGGGGTTAGTTCGCTTTTTGCTACATGGTGGAAACGACGTGCGGTTTGCTAATTCTTTCGAAATGGAAGTTGTTTGCTTGGAAACTTTTACATAATGCCATTCCAACGGTTGCTTTGCTTGTGCGTAAGGGCCTTCCTATTGATCCGACTTGTGTTTTTTGTTGCCTGGCCTCAAAGTCAGTAGAGCATTTGTTTCGGGATTGTTAGTTCACTAGTATGCTTTGGGGCACTGATTCTTGGATCTCCGTAGTCTTTCTTCTTCTTCGGCTCCTTTTCATTTGTGGGTTTTGGAACTTGTGTCTTGTTATGATGCTACTAAGGACTGATCTCATTTGGAGTATTTCTTCGAGTTATGTTGGGCTATTTGGTTGACAAGGAATAATGTTAGATTTCGCTCAGAGGTTTATTGCCCCTAGTCTGTTCTTGATTTGGCTTCAAGTTGGAGTGATAGAAATAAGGAGGCTCACAAGTTGGCGGATGTCTCAATCTCTACTCCTCCGTGGTTTCCTTCACCTCCCTCTATTCATGTTCTTTAAGGTGGTTTCCTTAAAAACTTGTTGGTGGCTCCCTACTTTCCTTGTCCCCAATCGTGTCCCTAATCGTATATGTCGATTCCCACATCCCATGAGCGCCAAGCATATTCACAACATGCTTAACGTAGGCACACTTCGAACAACGCCTACAGCCAGGGAGTCATAACGCTGGGGCAGGTTGGTATTTTTGGGGCTCCGTTCCTTCTCAATGTTTAGGTGGTGGTGCTCGGGCTTGTCTGCCCAGTTTTACGCTTCATTCTGAGTTATTATCTTATCTTTTAGGCCTCAAGCATGCTTCCCAATAGGGGATTACTCGGATTATGCTGCTTACTGACTGTATAGTTATTCCCCAGTTGCTTATGGATCTTGGTCCTAAGGATATTTTGGTGGTTTGGATTGTAGATGAGATTCGAAATATCCTGTCCTCTTTTGTTACTTGTCATATTTGGAAGGTTTCCAGGTCTTCAGTTGTTTCTGCTCACTTCTTAGCTGGTGCTGCTCATCGTAAGGATTTGCTTCGTTTTCTTTTTTAGTTGTTTTTTTGTTCCCTTTGTAAAAAAAAAAAGTACATTGTAGAATGTACTCTATGTCGATAGATACAAGTATAATCATGTCTTAGTTATCGAAAATTTTGATAATTTTTTGCTCAATTTTTATTTTACAACTATACAATTTATAGAATTGTTAATCACTTAGAAATATTGTTACGGAGTAATACAATATTGCCTAAGAAAAGTAGAAAACTATGTAAAAATCAAGTTGAACAAACAAAGAAAATTGTGATAGTAACTAAGTGCCACATCTATACTATATATTAAAAGACGTTCATAAATTGTATATGTGCCACATGTATCCCTTTTTACACTAGTATTATGCCACATCATCATTCAAAAACCTTTACTATCATGCAACATTATCATTCAATGATTTATTAAATTAAAAATGCATACAAAGAGATTTGAACCCCAAACCTCATTGAATGAAAACAATATGTATAACCGTCTTAGCTAGAATTAAATTATGCTCTATAATCCACATTTATGTATAAATACATACAAAGTTCAAGTATTAAAAAAATAAAAATTAAAAAAAAAACCAAAATAAGCTATTGTTGTTTTGGGTAATTTTACCCATGCCACGTGGGCCAATCAAATCCTGACACGTGTCATACTCTGGTTGGTCCGAATTGGACCAGTCTCCATTTGACACGTGTCCCTCCTAGAGCTTGAGGGGAAAAAAGCGGCCTTCAAGGGCCCAGATTGAAGGGCATTGCCTAACAATGGTTTGGCAACCTGCCAGCCAGATGTATCGACAGCTTCAGGAAGCTTGCCTTCCTGTTTGCCTCAAACTTCTCAATGAACACCCTACTAAGAAAACAAGTCTTGACTTGAGTACCATCCGGGAGGGAGATAGAGAAGGGCTTCGCTCCTATGTTAGGTGGTTCAACCTGGTGAGAATTCAAATCCAGGGGCTGTTTGACGAGGTAGCCTATACAAACTTTTTCAAGGGTCTAAAGGACGGGTCGACCTTTAAGTTCAACCTTGTCCGAAAGAGGGTCTTCACCCTTCAAGAGGCGTTGATAGAGGCGGAGAGCTTTATTTAAGCCACCGACCTCTGCTCGTCCAACAACCAGTCGGACTCAAAGAAGTCCAACAGGCAAAAGGAGAGTCGGTCTGCTCAGCCGGCTCAGAAAGCTGCAGAGAGCAAAAGGAGAAAAGAAGTCTGGGCGGTTGAGGAACCTGATCAGCCGTCCAAAAAGAAGAAGAAGGAATTCAAACCGTATGTCTCACGGTATGAATTCAATAAAGATTGTTACACCATCTTTACATAGGTGAAGGACCGGCTGACAATTGAGAAGCCGAATTCCATGAAGAGTTCCGTTCAGTCGCGGAACAAGAATAAATACTGTCACTTCCATCAGGAGGTGGGCCATGACACCAACGACTGCTATAGCCTCAAGCGGACGTTGGATCGTCTGGCTGACAAGGGCTTGCTAAAATCCTATGTCTTGAAGTCCAAAGCGGCTTTTAAGACGAATCCGGGGCAGTCGTCAAAAACTGTCCAGCCTACTAGTAGCTCGGATACCGACAAGGATCCGGTCTACACTATAGTAGGCGGATTCGCATGCGGTGGCCCGACCATCCGGGGCACCAAGGATCATCTGAAGAGGATGATTCACTCGGTTAATGATGGACAGGCGTCCTCAAGTGGAACATTCCCAGACGTCCTCATAACTGAGAAGGACCGGGGCAAAATTCGCCGACCGCATAACGACCCAGTCGTCATTGAATGAAAGGTCGCCAACCAGCTGGTTGGCCGGATCCTCATATACACGGGTAGCTCCTTTGATCTCATCAGCTATAAGTGTCTGTCCCGGCTTAACTACAAGCGGGACGGTCTACGCGGTGTCCCCCACCCACTAGTTGGCTTTGGGGGAGTCGTGCACCCAATCGGACAAATTGACATTCCCATCCGGCTGGTTGTCCGGTTCCTGGTGGTTAAAGAGCTGACCGCCTACAACATCATTCTTGGCCGACCCACTCTGAACGAGTGCAAGGCCGTCATCATCCCAGCCCTCATGCTCCTCAAGTATGAAAAGGATGATGGATCTGTTGGCTCCCTCAACGGGGATCAGAAGACGGCAAGGGAGTGCTATCTCTCAGACGTCAAGCCGACTGATGCTGTAGCCGATCAACCGAAGGAGCCAATAGACCTTAACGACGTCAAGGACCCTGATTCACCCCTTCCAGCAGCCGTAAAGAAAAGAAAAACTGAACAGCTGGTGGAGGTGAAGAAGGAGAAGAAATAACAATCACTGACCGGGGAACGATCAGATGATCTCCGTCCCCAGCCGGCTGGTGAGCACATTGATATTCCTCTGGACCACAGCCGTTCAGAGCAAATTGTTAAGGTGGGGACGGCTGCCTTTGAAAGGCTTGGTGTAGACTTGCACCTTTTGCTTAAGGAATTCAAAGACATTTTTGCCTTTGAAATGGAAGAGATGCTAGGCATCAGCCCGGATCTCGCTGTCCACAGACTCGCCGTGGATCCAAAAAAGAAGCCCATCTAGCAAAAGAAAATAAATCACGGCGAGGAAAGGAGTCAGACGGAAGCTGTCGAGGTCAAGAAGCTGTTAGACGCCGGGTTCATTCGGCCATGTAACTTCCCTGACTGGGTTGCGAACGTGGTGCTTGTTAAGAAGCCGAATGGAACTCGGCGCATGTGTGTTGACTACACTGACTTGAACAAGGCATGTTCAAAGGACAGTTACCCGCTTCCAAAGATCGATAGCCTTGTCGACTCTACAGCCGGGCATGCCTTGATGAGTTTTATGGATGCCTACTCCGGCTTCCATCAGATACCCCTATGGAAAAAAGATCAAGAGAAGACGACCTTCTTCACTTATCAGGGGTTATTTTGTTATACTGTGATGCCGTTTGACTTGAAGAACGCGCCAGCTACTTTCCAACGGATGATTAATACAGTCTTCATTAATCAGATTGGAAGGAATGTAGAGGCGTACATTGATGACATGATAGTCAAATCCAAGCTACAGACGGATCACCTTACTGATCTCCGAGAAACCTTCACCACACTCAGGCGGCATAAGGTCATGTTAAATCCCAAAAAGTGTGTTTTTGGCGTTGAGTTTGGGAAGTTTCTCGGATTCCTGATTGACCAAAGGGGGATAGAGGCTAACCCCAAGAAGATACAGGCGGTGATTGACATGAAGTCACCTCGCTCTGTCAAGGAAGCTCTGCGCTTGGGAGATTCCTCAGCCGATCAGGTGACAAATGTCTTTACTTACTTCTTCAAGGAAATCAGGAAGAAGACTAGATTTGAATGGGGAGATGACGCTGAGGCGGCCTTTTAGAAATTGAAAGAACATTTACACTCCTTGCCAAGGCTTGTTAGCCCTCTGCCAAAGGAGACGCTCTTCATGTACCTAGCAATCTCAGATCATGCCCTCAGTGTTGTTCTCCTTGCTGAGAGGGATGGCAATCAGCTCCCGGTCTATTTCATTAGCCATGTGCTCAGAAATGCCGAACTCCGGTACCCCATGGTTGAAAAATTTGGCCTTGTTCTTTACATGGGTGTTAAGAAGTTAAAACCATACTTCTTAGCACATTCGGTGGTGATCTACATAGATCAGCCCCTCAAACGGCCAATGACAACCCTGGATTCATCCGGAAGAATGCTCAAATGGGCTATTGAAATGCAAAGTCTTGAAATCACCTACGAACCAATAAAGGCAGTGAAGGGTCAAGTGTTTGCCGACTTCAATGTCGAAATGACAAGGCCGGTTGCTCCGGATAAACTTGATCAGGTTTGGAAGGTGCATGTAGACTGGAGCTCTACTATGAACGGATGTGGTGCAGGCATAATCTGTGAATCCCCGGAAGGGGATAAATATGAGTATGCACTACGGTTCAAGTTCCAGGCCTCAAACAATGAGGCGGAATATGAAGCCCTGCTAGCTGGTATCCGCATGTGTAAGGCGGCAGGGGCAAGAAAAATTGACGCCTGCTCTGATTTTCAGTTGGTCGTTAGCCAATACCATGGTGAGTATGAAGCCACCCATCCGGCTATGATCAAATATTTGCAGGCGGTCAAGGTTGAAGTAGGGACACTTGAACAATTTCATTTAAGTCAAGTGCCGCGGTCCGAAAATAACTAGGCGAATGCTCTGTCAAAGTTGGCATCCTCCGCCTTCTACGATACGCCTCGGTCAGACTTTTGGGAAGTAATGGAAAAGCGAAGCATAGCTGATGACGAGCCCATTGGAATTCTGGACTGAAGTTCTACTTGGATGGATGGCATCCGGGTGTATCTCGAAGACGGAACGCTCCCTGATTCACCCCAGGAGGCAGCCGTGATGAAAAAGCGTGCAGCAAACTTCGAGATAAGAGAAGGAGAGCTCTTGAAGGTGGGTTTTCTAAAGCCCTTACTGAAGTGTGTTACCCCGAAAAAGGGGAAAGAAGTTCTCGAAGAGTTGCATGGGGGATACTGTGCCTCTCCCTCAGGCGGCAGATCCCTAACCGTCAGAGCCAGGGGGCATTATTTCTGGCCCACTCTGGAGTCAGATGCCATGGAATTTGTTAAAAAGTGTGACAAGTGTCAAAGATTTGGCAAGCTCATCCATCGCTCGGCTACTGATCTGACGGCAATCCACAACCCAGTCCCTTTTGCTAAATGGGGCATGGACATTCTAGGTCCGTATACGCCTGCACCAGGCGGAAAAAGTTATATTCTTGTGGCTGTGGACTATTTCACCAAGTGGGTGGAAGCAGAGGCGGTCAAAGGCATCAAGACAAAGGATGTCATCTCTTTCATATGGAAGAACTTATCACCCGGTTTGGGGTACCTATGTCTATGGTATTTGATAATGGACCTCAATTTGAGACGCCTCAACTCAAAACTTGGTTGGAAGATCAAGGGATCTCACATTATTTTGCATCAGTCGGCCGACCCCAAGCAAACGGCCAAGTTGAAGCCTTCAACAAACTCATCTCAAACGGTATTAAGAAGAAATTGAAAGAGTTGGTGGTTTGTGGGCTGAAGAGTTGATTCGTGTCTTATGGGCCATTCGGACAACTGAAAAAGGGGCAACTGGTGAAACCCCATTTTCTCATGGTTTACGGTGCTGAAGCCGTCTTGCCCATTGAGCATTATGAGCCGACTCTACGAGTCATGCTATATGATGAAGAGGCAAACTGGGAGGCCATGCGGCTAGCATTGGACTCACTCCCGGAGCGCAGGGGCAATGCTGCCTTGCGTCATGAGATTTACCGTCTGAGAATGACTCGTGTCTACAACAAGAAAGAGCACAAACGGCCCTTGAAAGTTGGGGACTTTATGTTACGGAAAATGGAGGCAACCGGTACGGCCAATGAGCAAGAAAAACTAACTCCTAATTGGGAAGGCCCCTACCGAATCTATGAAGAAGTAAGAAAAGGCACCTATAGCCTGGAAACTCCAGACGGAAGGGGGCTGCATAGAACTTGGAATGTAGATAACTTGAAAAAGTACTACTTCTAAGACTTATAAATTTTTGTAAATAAAAAGCCTATCAATGCAAAGTTGCCTTTTGTTTTCAATGTTAATTGCTTTGTATATATACATGCACGACCATAATGCTACCGCCTGTCGAAAACACATACGGTCTATTGAATAAATAAGCTAGGTTAAAAACCAAGCTAAGTTAAGAGACTTAGTGGCTAAAATAACATTCAAACCGAGGCCAATGGCCGGATGCAAACTTATTTTATAAATTCATCTGCTCCTATTTGAGTATGGCGTCCGGCGACGCCCCTTTGGGTGTTATCGTCGCAGAGGGCATCCTATCGTTTGCTCTACAAGCATATACAGACGGCAAAGATTGAACGACCAAATTGGTCAACTCATAGCTGTCTACCAAAACAGTCTAAAAGAATGATTAGGCTTAACACCGGATGTCAAGTGACATCAGCCGGTTAATTACTGAAGTTCTCTGTTAGGCTGTTCAACGAAATTGTACCAGTCACCCCAATGGGGCAGACGAATTGGGTGCGATGGATTGCATGTATCCCAGACGGTTAATAACTTGTCCGAGGTCCATCAGGCAGGCGGACAATATGTTCCTTGCTCCACTAACTATCAGGCGGCAATTTCCCGTATGGCTCATAAAGAGGTTATATACGAATACCTGGTTGGGTAAAACAGCTGTCGTTGACGGCTGTGTACTTGGTTTGGGGCAATCACTACTGTGATTGATTAACTTAGGAATATTCCATACTCTTTAAAGTATCAAAGTACTGAAACCAACCACACAGCCGCCAGGGGCAAGAGTAGCCGGTATACTATCTGAATTGCCGCATGCTTTAAAAAGTTAGGCAAAAATTCGAAAATTGAAACGAAATAGCAAATTCATCAAACCAACTCAGTCAGCAAATTTCATTCAAGCCGGTAAAAATCGGATATTAATGTTTACCGGATAACATCCGGGACAAAATAAAAATTGTCACCCGACTCCTCAGTCGGTAAAAATACACAAGTACTCGACATGCAGGCCAGAAAAACATAAATTTAGCATACTGCCGCAGATTCAAGGTTGGGCCGCCTGGTTCTCCTCTTTGGGATTCTCCCCATCAGATTGAAACTCAATGGCTTCTCCTTCTTCGGGGAGCTCCTTGGCAGGTTCTTCAAGCTCAGCGTTTGCCCAGGCCTTGAAGGACTCGGGCTCCGGCTCCCCCTTCTCTCTTAAGTACACTACATTTTTAGCATATTGAAAAGCCAGAGCCCACAAACCATAGTCCTTATTGGGGTAGAGAGCTTTCCAGGCGATCTTCATCCGGGCGTCAGAGTCCGCCTCATTTTAAGCAATCAGGCGGTCTTACTTCGCATCGATTGTTGCCTTAATATTCATTTGGACACGCTCCGCATCCTTCTTCAGCCACTCAACCTCCGCCTTGAGCTTTACATTCTACTGGGAGGCACCCTGCAAGGCCTTGAGGTTTTCCTCCGCCTTCTTGAGGCTGGTTTCAGCCGTGTTGGCCTTCTCCTTAGCCTCATCCAGGGCTTTTTGAAGACCCTTGATCTGTTTCGCCTGTTGCATCAATTTGGCTTTAGTTTCAAGTTCATTAATTGTACATTGATATTCAGCAACATCTTGAGAATCCCTAGCTGATCTAGTGGCTCTCTTTACCTCCTCCCTCTTCCGAGCATATGGCCGTTTGAGTCCATCAACCTTGAGCATGGCCTGTAGACACAAACGGTGTCATTCATGCGGGAGAAATTATACTTAGTTCCAACAAAGGGGAATAAGGTATACCTCAGACAGGAGTGCAGTAATACGTTCAACATTGAACGTCTCAATGCCCGGTATGGCATCCTTCTCCTTTTTGGGAACGGCTGCCAGCATGGACCGGGGATGCTCCTGGACATCCGACCATCGGGGGGATTGATCTGCACCATATGTGAAAGGGGGTGAGTGAGCTATATAGGCGGCACCAGCTTGATGCCGGCTGTCGAACGAAGAATTCTGTTGGGAGTGAGATTTCACTCATAATGGCCATCCCAGCTCAAGCTAGAAGCTTTCACTCTCTAAACCTTCCCCTCATACAAAATTCCGCATTCACGAGTTTTAGACACACCTAGCCAAGTTCGAAGTTGCCTTCGCCCTAGACGTGAAAGGTTGATAATTTCTGAGGGTTTGGTCCCAAATCTCTATTTCAATTATTTAATTTAATTGTTCGTTTTATTATTTTCCTTGAAGTTACTAACGCGTGTATTTTGTTATTAGAAAAAGCTACGAGGCATCCAAGTAAGTGATTTAATTTTTATTATTTTGATATAAAAATCATGCTTTAATTATTTTGATTCCTAGTATCATGTTAAAATGTCTTTATGATTCCTAGTATCATGTTTAGGGTAATAACTAATATTTCTAATATCATGTATGTTTATATGATGCTTCCTATTCTTTCCTTCTATCATGTTAGTATCATGTTAGGGATAAAGATTTGATCTTTATGTTTAGTTACAAGTTAGGGTTTGTTATTAATCTTGTTAGTATCATGCCTAGGATCTTGCTAATAATATTATTATGCTTTATTGAGATTGAGGTTATTATGATGATGATTGTGATGGTGCTTGATATGTTATTATTGTTATTGCTTGATCACGCCCTCTCTTGCAGGATTAAAGGGAATTTGTACTTGTAATCACGCTTAATAAGATAATTAATAATCTTGTTTAGGTTAATATGATTATAATTCTAGTGATCGCCAATAATAGTTTTGTTTGTGCATTAATATTCAACCAACATAGATTAAACAGGTTTAGGGTTAATTTATTGATTGTATGTTAGTCAGAAAGCGCACATGAATACGAGAAGAATAAAATAGAGGCCTATTTTTGGGGCAGGTTCAATCTCTTTTAGGTTGGATTTGTATCTTCATCCCCGAATATCCAGTCATGGTTCCAGACCACTATGGGGTTAGCGATCTCATGGATCGTGAAGGGGTGTAACCTTCCCCTGTGAACGGTTTACAAGTTCCTAAAACTTGTTGGCGACTCTTTTGCTCTAGCTTCCTTCCCTTTGGACGCCACCATACTTAAGTGTATGATCACAGTGGGGCTCAAGTGTGGGATGCTTGAAATATTCCCTACAATAAGTCTTTTAAAGCATCTAATATAAAAATGAAAATATTCAAAGTATCACCTAGGACATTGCCCGCGTCACACACTAGTTAGCTTTAATATCATGTTAATATACCAATTTAACCAAAAATTAGGTTGGGTCCTGTGCCATGCATGGTAATGTTTAATAATTGTTTAATTAACATTAATTATAAAATATAAATTTGTCTAAAATATTATGATGAACTTATTTTAATTCTTTTTTGCTCATTTTTTAACTCTTAAAATGAGAAGAAAAGCAAATATATTAAATAAGCAAAATAAACTACCTTTGGGCCAGGTACACCTACCTTTATGTACACCCGATTGTATATAAAAGGCCAGGTAATACTCAACCATATAGGTATTTCAAACTACGTATTTATTGATATGCATTATATATATATTTGATTTCACTAGCACAATGCATTGGTGTCATTTATTAACCAAATGAATTTCTTAAAACGTAAGATATTACACTATGTACGTCTCAAATTGAAGATGTTATTATTATTATTATTATATTTTATTTTATTATTTTATTTTATTTTGTTTTTTATTTTTATTTATTTTTTTTTTTTTGCGGAAGGATACATCAAATCCTTTATTTTAAGAAATTTTTTTAATAATTGATATTCGAATTACTTTCTCGGAGCTTCAAATATATAATTAAATAAAAATATTTTTTAAAAAATAGAATCCTTGTAACTTTTGACACAAATTCTATAACACTCTGATTTATGTTTTACTTATGTTTATATAGTTGGCAATATATTATGGAAATATACGTCAAATCTTTTATATATGTATAAATTTATTATCTTTTATTTATGTACTGTATAAGATTTATTTCCAAAATAATTCTTTTTAAATAAAGAAACTATGGACACAACAGATTATAACACGTGTCATTGTTGGTGTGTCTTTTATTATATAGTTATTTATTGATTGATTGATTAAGCTCATGGTTGTAATCCAAAATTGATTTATATACTCTATATATCATTAGCTAGACTAGATCACATCAAACCTGATAATAAATAGACAATTAAAAAAATATAAAATAGGATATTGTTATCGAACGAATTGGGGTGTTGGATAAGATAATCAAAAATAGAAATATTAACTTGAAATAAACATTAATTACATTGATTGACGCGTGATTTTGGCATGCATTCCCAAATTAGTACTATATCATATAACTAATATATAAAGCTAAACTTTTAGCCAGACCACGAGACAACGACACTTGACATTATTCTAACTTTTCTCCAAGTGTAAAGCTATGTTGGCGACAAATAAGGATTATTTTGACATGTAAGTTTTTTTGAATAAAAATTTGAATATATTTAGATAGACTTTGTAGGATAAAAAAGTTAATTTAGAATTTTATTTTCAATAAAATTCAAATAGATTTTAAAAGGGTAAAATTGTTAGTTTAGAGTATTATTTTCGATTAAAAATCATTATTTCATGTGTACAAATTAAGTTATAATTATATTCAAAGAAAATATTAGATTATAACTCACAATAATAATCATATATATATTTATCTTTTATATCATAGTTTTTATTGGAGTGAATGAAGTTGTTCAAAATTTACAACATCTATTAACTATTAATAAAACAAAACATGCTAACATCATTAAGAGACACATGTCAACTTTTTATGAAATTTTTTCCCTCCAAAACTATTTTTGACATCATCATTTGTTTTCTCTTTCTCTTTCTTTTTTTTTTTTTTTTTTTTTTTTTTTGAAGAATTCTTCCTAAGTTGTAAGACTACAGAAATACAATACTTCTTTCAAAATTAATTAAAGAGATTATAATAACACTTTTTTAAATTAAAACATATTGACAACTATTTTAAATAGGTGGATTTGAAGCTAATTCGGAGATTGTGTTAAAATGTTTTGAGATGAAGATGAATTGTGTCTTATTAGTTCTCTATGCTTAGCATATTCTACGATTCAATCAACCTTGGATATCTTGAAACTTGCACTCCCTTACTTATTTAGGAAGGATTGCATCCATTTGTGCTCGTTCATTTGCAAAAGTCCTTTCAAGAACATGTGTTTTCTTTACTTTTCTTTTGATTTCCTTTTTATGCTTTGCCTTATTTGCTTGGTTTGTGAGAGTTATGGGTTAATCTCTTAGGAAACCCTTACGAGAGCATCACTTGTCCTCTAGAGCGATCTAGGGGTTTAAATGGCTTGTCTTTAGTTGCTAAAATTGACCGTGATTCCTACGAAAGTGAGTTAGTGGATATTACCATCCTCTCTAATTTTCTTGTTTCTTTCTTCGCTTGAATAATGTCATCATTTTCCCTTGGGTTTGATTTTGTTTTGTTCGAGGACGAGTAAAAGTTTAGCTTGGGGGAATTTGATGAGTGCCATTTATGGCACTCATATAGTAGCATTTTAGGACGTTTCTCTTATATTTTATAGCTTTTATTTTCAAATAATGCTTTAGTTTTGGTCTTTTATGATTTAGTTCTTTCATTCCCTTTACTTTGCAATTTCTTGCATTTTAAGGGTATTTTTGTCTTTTCTACTTTACTCGCTTTACTTTCTTTTATTGTAGGCTTTGTTCAGGTCTTGGGATCTACTTTGGAAGGTTCTCGTTTTTTGGATTCTCGGGACAAGATCTCATATCATTCGGTTGGCTAGAGTTCAAGATAAGAAGCAAGCTCCTATTCTTGGCATTAGTGCTCTCGTGCATCACCATCATCGCATGTCTTGATCATGAACACGCAAAAATGAAGTTTTCAAGGCTACCCTCCTCGCGAGCATCACATGAGAGCGTCGACTATAGGGATGCATGAGAGCGCTAGGATCGAAGCTTCACACAAAGAGGCCACAAGCAAGCAACAAGTGGAGCCGCGCCACATGCTTGCAGCAGGGGTGCGTGCGCGCAGACCCCCCTGTGCGTGCGCGCAGGCCCCTCTGTGCGCGCGCACGGGCCTCTTGAGCGTGCGCACCGTGGCTCTTCGTCTCTTTTGTTTTTCTTTGTTATATATACTTGAGACCTTTCTATTTTTGAAAAACTTTAGACTAGCTTAGAATTTCTTTCTCATATTTTAGCTTAGGTTGAGAACTTCTCTCTTTAGTTTTAGGGTTAGTTTAGGAGTAGATTTAGAGAGAGAAAGTGAGGAATTTCATTGCGGATTTGAGAGATTGAAGATTCAAGGTGACAATTGTATTGAAGATCTCCTTAATCAATCAATGAGGATTTCTAACTCCATCTCATTTTATTGCTTTGTTTAATTTCATGTTTGTTTGATTTGATTTTGATGTTTGATCTTCATGAGTGTAATTGTTCTTCATATTTTGTTGATTCTTGATTTCTTGGTTGTTTGTTAATTAGACGATGATTCTTGAGTAGTTGTTTGGCTAGGGATTGGGTGAAACTTGTATGATTGATTTATTGTGATTGATTTGGGAATTGTGTTGATTGATTGTTGAGATTAAAGTGATTAATGAAAGTTTGCATGTGTGTAGTTTGATTAGGCCTTGAGAATTATGCTAGATTGCATTGCGATTGCTAATGACACGACCCATTGATTTAATAATTGCAATTATCGATTGGTTTGGATTGTAATTCTCCTTGTTGGTCATTCATAGTGAACCCTAGCTTAACTTATAGGAGATAGCTCTTTGATTCCAATTGATAGCTCTTATCATTAGTCTTCACAACCATTAATTGGCATTTTCTTCCCTAGTTTTGCAATTGTCATGATTACTTGTTGATCCCCATTCCCTAGTGTTTCATTTGTTTGTTTACTTGTTTAGTAGTTGTTTAGTGTTACCTCTTTACCCTTGGCTTCGACCTAGCTTAGGCATAGATTGGAAATACTTGAACATAACCGTTCCTAGTGGTTCGACCCTTGACTTACCTCTATACTCGTATTTAGGTTTTTTAAGTGATTCTAAATTTGTTTGGCTTTAGGGAAGATTAGATAACGACCTTCTTTTCCCTAAGTCAAAAATACACTTTAATAATCCCAACTATTGCTGATTTACCTACAATAATCCCAACTAAAGTTTATTTTTTAATAATCCTAACTATGCACCCACTTTTTCTCCAATAGACCCAAAAACCGGTTACCCGGTAAAAGGGTAAACTCTTTTTAAAAAAAAAAAAAAACAGCCGCATGTCAACACATGATTGGCTTATTTTACAAAAAATAAAAAAAAAAGAAATAAAATATCAAAAATGATCCCAACTGCCACCTCTTCCCTTCAGCCACCTTACATCCACCATGAAACCCTAGGTCATGGCAGCTCCACCCTTTTTCTTCGCCCAACACCACGGTTCCGCCGCCGCCACCATCGCCTCGATCACCTGCCCCTTCCTACCAATCACAGCCCCACGCTGCTGTTCACAACAACCCACGAAACTCCCTTCTTTCTCTTTCCCTTTCGTGCCTCTTTCTCTCTCCTCCGCATTGACGATCTGAACTACCACTAGCGCCACCCACCTGAACCGCCACCGCTCCCTGCCTCTACCGTTCCCCTTCCTTCTTCCTCCTCCAACCCCAAAAACCACCAGTCACCCAAAACCACCAATCGACAGGCCTCTTAACCCCCAAAACCACCGGCCACGGACATAAAAAACTATTGCTACTCCCGCAAACCCGCCCCACCGACGACCCTCCCAACCCCAAAACCACCAACCAAGATCCACCCCACACCAACCCCTAATTGATCGCCTCTTGATCGCAGCAAATCGACCTCCATTAACCACCCCTCCTTTCCCTCCCTCGTCGAAAAATCGAAAAAAAAACCTTAGTTGGGAAGTTTTGCTAGCGGATTTGGGCGGAAAAGAGGATAAGAAGGGAGGTTGGGATGGTTTCGTGAGCGAGGTGGCTGTTTTCGGTGGAGTGGAAGGGGAAAGGGGAGGTTTCCGGTGATGTGGTGGTGAAATTCGACTGACCTAGGGGGATGGGGGTGGCTGGTAGGGAGGAGAGGTTTTTTTTTTGTTTTTTGTTTTTTCTTCAGTTTTTTAATTTTAATTTTTTTAATTTTTAATTTTTTTTAACCACTTACTTGATGCCACGTGTCAAATCAACATGTTATATTAGGTTGATGACCGACTAGGTCTCTGTGCAACGCACGGGAATAAACTAGTTCATTTATAAAATATACTAATCGATTGAAATAAATTACTTTACAATCTAATATGATTATATTACCGTGTGTAAACCTGTGAATTGGGTCAGGTCACAGGGTCATTTCGGGTCGGGTCATTTCAGGTTAGGAGTTAAGAAGTGTTCAACCTTGGCCCAACGTTTCGGGTTTGGGTCAACCCAAAGAGCTTAGAATAAATTTTTTATATTATTATTTTTAGCTAATTTTTAGTCAAAAATAATTTTTAAGTAAACTTTTCTATTTTTTTTTTTTAATTTTTAAGTAAACTTTCTCACTAATATTATTATTAGTCATTACATATATGCCTATTAAATAATTTAAATCGTCACAAAAACATATCAATTCCTAATTAATTTTGTATGAATGACATATTTTTAAAATATGACGCATAGATAAAAAATTTATCTTAAAATTCAATAAACAACCCGGGCATCGCACGAGTACAAAACTAGTTTAAAAATATTTTAAAGCGTTATCCAACACCCCGGGAGCGTCTGTTAGCAAGATCCTATACCTTTGTTTTAAACAAGATTTTATTAGAATTAATTAGATAAATTTACTTTAGAATATAATTGACCACAAATAAATTTCTAAAATAAACAACTTATATAAATCAAGATAACATGACCAACATTGGGATCAAGGCCTCAAGGGTGTAACCAAGAAAAGTGGTGAATATAATATAATTTGCATAAAATCTTTGGAGTAGGACAGATAAAACTAATTAATGACTTAAATCTACTCCTCCGTTACTTGATATCTTTATTTAATCATACTGGAGGACTTATTCTACTATCTTTCTCCTACCTCCACCATTCAACTTCATCAATTTTCTTTATCTTATTTTTAAGCAAATAAAATAATAAATAACCAACTTTCATTTTCAATTTATAAACCCCCCCTTTCCCTTATTGAATTTGATCATCATATCCGTACTTTTCCTCCTCCTTTCCTTCCTTCTCTCTCTTGTTTCCATCATCAATTTGTTAAAGGGCTCTGAAAACCTGGATTTTCTGTTCAATTCTTTTTTCTTTTTATTTTTGCTTAAATTTTACGTGTTCTTGGTCCTCCTGTCATCCTTTTAACTATATTCGGTCGACATAATTTCCCAATTCAATTTTCATCTCATATAAAACAATATTTGATTGCGGAGAATATTGAATATCATGGAAATGTTGTATGACTTTTCTTTATAAACTCGCAGAAATTGATCAATACATTACGAAACAGAAGATGGTTTACTTTGAGTTAGCTTAAAGATTTTCAATTCCCTATATTTTACTTCTTCTGCTTTGGTCTCCCCGAATTTTCGTGGAAATAATAAGCAAGTTCTCGCTGTTTTAATACAACTCCTCTTTGTGTCAGCAATTAATTTTTTGCGTCTTTAATACTCCGTAATCTAATATATATATATATATATATATATATATATATATATATATATATATATATATATATATATATATAATATATGGAAGTTTTTTTCGGAATTTTTAGAGCGCTAGGATTTAATTTTTTCAGCACGCCACGTAGGATATTAAATTATAATAGTAGCCAATTAAATACGAGATTATTAATTTCTTTTAGAATTAAATAATTTAAATGATACTTAAGTAAAATTGACAAATGAGAATTTTCGGTTTAAATTAGTTAAATATAAAATATTATCTTTTGATATCAGAAATTTTATCTAAATATATAACAAATTTTAGCATATATATAAAAATTATTTTAAAAAGTTCAAACAAACCGACTTCATCTAGTATATTAATATAATAACGGAGTATTATTTACTTTTATAAAGTAAGATAAAGAAAAAACATTAGAAATCCTCCGGAAAAAAAAATACTGTACTCCGTTATATGGAGTAATATTTCCGCTGTCTAAACCGTCAAATACTTAAAAAAAAAAAATTCTAACCCCGTTTACATCTTCCTTCTCTCTCTATCTATCCTAAGAAAAGAAGTATCCTCCGACAATCTTTCTTCCCTTTTTTTTCTCCTCTGTTTTCTTTTTTCCATTATTACACTCTATTTTCCCTTTTTTTTTTTCCTAAGAGTTTAGGGAGATAGACTCCCTTTCTCCCTACCCTAGATTAATTTTCTCCCTTTAAATCAATATTAATCAGTCAATCATGGTTGTTGTAGAATCTGGATCAATGCATTCCAACCTCGATTGCTTCTTCCATTGCACTACCCCTGTTGCTCCTTCCCAATTCCTCCCCAAGGTTCGTTTTGTGATTCTTATAATGATTGAATTTTGCAGGGATCACATCGATCTTTTACAATTGGGTTCAAAATCAATTTTAATGATATAATTTATATTCTGTGTGCATGTTGTTTGTTTGCAGTCAGAGATGAGGAACTTGAATAGGTTATGGCATCCGTGGGAAAGAGAAAATGTGGAATATTTCAGGTTAAGTGATCTTTGGAACTGTTACGATGAATGGAGTGCTTATGGTGCGGGTGTTCCCATTGTTCTTGATTCGGGTGATACTCTTGTACAATACTATGTTCCTTATCTCTCCGCAATCCAAATCTTTACCAGCACTCCTTCCCCACCTATTTTCAGGTAGGTTTTATATGTCAATTGATTTATTTAACATTAAATTATTTCTTGATAATATTTTTCCATTAATAATGTTAAGGTTACTTGGCTATGATTAAACCAATGGATTGTTGTTGTTATAGGGAGGATACGGATTCGGCCGACGGCGAAACGAGGGATTCGTATAGCGAGTCGTGTAGTGATGAAAGTGAATTGTCGAGATGGGATGGATGTTCATCCGAAGAAGGTGGGTTTGAACAAGAAAACTTATGGCAATTGAATGATAGGTTGGGTTACCTTTATTGTCAATACTTTGAGAGATCAACTCCGTATGGTAGAGTTCCTCTTATGGACAAGGTAACTCTTCTCGTCTTTCGAATCACTTGCCTCTGTTCAACAAATTCCCCTTTAACAAGAAATTATTATATACACCTTAGCGCAAAATACACTTAAAGATATTTTTTATTACTTAATTAATTATCAAATAAATAGAATTAAAAATAACCTTTCAACTTACTTAATAGTTTACATTTTTTAACATAAGATTAAACAAATTTACTCCTTAACAAATTTGATTGAAATTGAAAAGTTTTGATAGGTTTATGCTCTGACATTATCTTACATTTTACTCGCGAATATTTTATGTGCATACTTTGGTGTTACCGACTCACCGTTATGAGTTTTAACCAATCCAATATAATTTGCCAGGCAGTGCCATTTATTCGTCATCTTGTATTATGATTATTAATGGCCTAAAACAAAAAGTTGTTTGTTGAAAAATTGGTTTATAGTAAAAAAGAGGGCCAAATTTAAAAATGTTGACTCAATGAGAAATTTATAATATCCATTGTTTTTGATTCTTATCTTGTACTCCGTATAGTTTTTTCCATTTTGACTAAGTTGGATTTTGTATTTATAACACTCATCACGTCTTAATGAGTGATAATTTCAAAGAAGGGAGAGGAGGTGGGGCCCGAGTCATCAAGTAGGAAATATCGTTTAATGACTTTGGTATTGTTTTTAGGGAAAGATTGGGTTGAGCTTGTTATAAAATTTAACTAGTGTGTGGCCCGTGTGTTACATCGGGTTGCCATTTTAATTAAATTGTTTCTTTATGAAATATATTATCATCTATTATGTATGTTACGCATAAATGTTAAACATAATGTTACTAATTAACAAAGAGTATAGAAAGCAATTTTTAATACTCTATTGTTTGAGAAATGTTGATTTTATTCCTCTTAATTTTTTTTCAAACTGCTTATCTCGTTTTCTTTTTAATTGGTGCGTGTCATTTATAGTTATATTTATTATTTGTATAGATGACATGAATTATTATTAGCTAAGATAATAAAGAGTTAGATCATAATGACATGGCACATAAACAATTTTAGGAACACATAGAATTTAAGCTATTCTTCTTTGTAGTTAATCTTAACGATTAGTAAGTCTATTACGAGTACAGAATAATTTGTTACTTTCATTGTCTCTAATTATTTAATTCAACTATGAATTGAATGGATAAGAATATTAAGTGGTGGGACTTAAAGTTATTTTCGTAACTTTTGATTCTTCATAGACATTATGGTAAGAAGATACTTTGTAGGGACTTACAAACAGAATAATGGGGTAAACTTTAGGTAGCTTAAGAGTATTCAATGGATTATATTTGTGAATGGTTAGCTAATATTCTTCCCCTTTTATTTTGCCAACTTTATGTCTTCCCAATGTTCTCACTGCAAGTAAGTTTCTATTTGCATGTTTGCACCCAGTGAAAATATATTGAGAGATTCAAAAAGTTTAAGTTTATTATCTCATGTTTTAAGAACATTACATTCATAAGTGATTCTATTTATTATTACCGTCTAGATACATTTCATAATATACTACTCCCTCCGTCTCCAAAACTTCGACCCTTTTGGGTTGATTTTGCGGTTATTAAGAAAGTTAAATAAAAAGAAATAAAAACATATTGGAAAGATAAATTTACATGGGGTTTGTAAAAAAGTAGAGAGATAAAGTATTAAAAATACATAAACAAACAAAATTTTATATGAGGAAGCTAATTTTGCACAAATATTGTTGTAAATTGGTGGGTATTTTAATGCAAATAGGTTGATCATTTTGGGACTAAAATTAAGCTAAAAGGGTCGAAGTTTTGAAAACAGAGGGAGTAGAAAACATATTGAACTATTATGGAATATAATATATTAGAATTATAATAATACTACCATTTTCTTATAAGATATGTAAGGCAATAATAGCCATTTAAACAAAATGATGTATTTTACTTTTAGAATGAAATATAATGAATACAATTTGATCAAGGTAAAATCAACAATATTATAATTTTACATTTGTCAAATAAGATATTTCAAAACCAAAAAGTTTAATGTTTAAATAATATAGAATATGGTTATAATGTTTTAACCTTCAAAGATTTCAGCGTTAAATATTTTAACGATAAAATGACATGTGTTGTTTCTGATTATTTCTCTTGATTATATTTGTATTAGATTGGGGGTAAGCCACGATGGGGTAGTTGTAGACACTTTTCCATACTTTGTATCAGGTCAGAAATTTTCATATGTGGTTGACTACATCGTATGACCAAAATTACTTATTTAGGGGTTTTTTGGTCGGTCAGGGGCTACTCGGTCGATCAAAAGTTACTTGATCGGTCTGCAGTTACCCGATCGGGAGTTACTCAATCAGTTAAGAGATATCTGATCAATGTTTGATGTGTATCAGCTGATCACATGGTGTGGCCAGCCACACAGAAAACGCACAGTTGTATATATGGATAGATAAATTCTCGACAAAGATTAAGATATAGAAAAATTCTCATGTATACACCTGTTACTAGTGACCATATTGATATTTTTTTTTGTTGCCCCAACTATTTAAGACTTTGTAGCTTAGTGGGTGATTATGGTATAGCATTATATCAAGCGTGCGTGTCATTGGTGTCAAATTGTAATTGTAATAACCACTTATTGGCTCAGTGTTACTAGTGACCATATTTGACAATCTTGTATAATGCTATCATCTTCAAGTCCATTTACATTTTCTTTTTTTATATACTTTTGCTGGAAAAAGTAAAAGAATTTTGTTACATCTCTTGAGCATAAAAGGTTAAATTTTTGTATTTTGATTGTGACACATGAATGTGCAAACAAAGTTTGTTGAATGTTTCACAATATTTGGCTCTAGTGAACAAAGAATATTCATTCTTTTATGCTCATAATTTTGTCTATTTTTGGTTGTTCAGATTAGTGAATTAGCTCGGAGATACCCTGGATTAATGTCATTAAAGAGTGTTGATCTCTCTCCCGCTAGTTGGATGGCTGTTGCCTGGTAAATACATTCTTCATTATATCATTAAATATTATGAACTCCCTTCGTTTTTTAAGTTGACGTATTCTTTTAGGCACATTTACACATATTTTCTTAAAATAAAAGTTGGCGAGTGTGAGTGGGTGTACAAATAACTGAATAAGGTGGTTTAAAGTATAAGATACAGATAATATACTATAATAAAAACATTGAATGGATAAGATAGTAGTTTTTTGTACAAAAAGAGTATTTTTGGTAGACTAAGTAAAGAGTATTTTTGGTAGACTAAGTAAAAAGTAAGGATACTTTTGTCCAAAAAATGAATGATGAATTACACCAGATTAAAAACATAGAAGTAGTGGGCAACAAAAAAAAGCATAGAAGTAGTGGAATACCTAACATTTATGACATTCAAAATGGAATATACAAAGTATCATATGGAGTGTTATATTATTATGGAACAGATAGAGTATTATAATTTAACTTTTAATTTAAAAAGTTAATTCAAAGAAAGTACAATACTTATATTACGAGACGGATAGAGTATTATGGCTCAAATCTTGACTTAAATACTCATACAAAATTAGTTTGAGAATTTTACATCAAAATATTATACAGGAAGAAGTAATTTTCAGAGTGAACATCATTTTTCAACGCAATTAGTGTAGTGATGCTAACCAATGTGATATTGTGATTATGCCAACATTGGTGCAGGTATCCAATATATCACATTCCAATGGGCAAAACCATAAAGGACTTGTCTACATGCTTCTTGACTTACCACACCCTTTCATCCTCGTTTCAAGGTATTCTGTTAAATCACTTGACTTGATTTGTTATTGTCAAATCTTAATTGATTTTTGTTACGGAGTACTGATTGCCATGTTTGAAAATGCACCCTCCAAAATTGGTTGTTTATTTTCTCACCGAGGTGTTAATCTGTGTTGTCGGTCGAGTTTGGATTGGGTCTAGGTTGATCCGATCATTTTGGATTTAAATAATCATGCTAAATTATTGGGCTCTTTTAGATTAAGTATTGGATTGACTCACATCGTGCTGGGTCTAATTGTTTCATGTCGGGCCAGTTTTTGATACTCTAGTCTCAATCATTATGAATTAAATATGTGACATATTGCCTCCGTTTTTTTTAATTGACACCATTTGACTTTTATACTATTCACACACTACACTTTAACTCGATTTCGTGATTTATAGATACGATAAAATATAATCATGTGGGATCTTGTTTGAATCGTCTCGATATATATTTTATTAATATTCACTTTTTATAATTTTATAATGTTGATAGTTAGAGATATTAATCGTTAAAAACATGTGTTGGCAAATATGATAATAGAAAGATGTCAACTAAAAAAAAACGGAGGTAGTATTACTTATATTATCTCTAACCAAGTCTATTTCCTGCCATCATTTCAGTTAGGATAAAGAAGAAACGATGACAAATTTTGTATACATTGTATAGTTTGGACTATTAATTTGTACGGTTTTGTGATATTAACATTAATGTCAAGCAGTCTAAATAATTTCTCAATTCCAACGTGTTTCTTACCGAATATGTTGCTGTCATGAAACTAGATATGGACCACGACGACGACATGGAGGCCCCAGAATGGATAAGGAAGAGACAGGAAGGAGAAGGCATCCCTCTCCCAGCTTTTGGTCTTGCCACTTACAAAATGCAAGGCAGCGTGTGGGTTTCGGGGAGGGGCGGTCGGGACCAGGATCGAGTTGTGTCACTCTTGAGTGTTGCTGATTCTTGGCTTAAACAACTTAGAGTTCAACACCATGACTTTAACTATTTCACCGGGATTAGGCGTGGCTGAAACGTGTTTCAATCCTTCATTGATCTCTTAACACAAATCTTCTCCTTTAACCCACTGTAAAGGAAACTGACCCAAGAGTTCTCCCATTTTTCTTGTAGTTTCTCTCTTTCTTTTCTTGGTTTTCTGTTAAAAAAAATGTATCTAATTTTGTCTGTCTGTCGAGAACACCTAAATTAGCAAAAATATAAAAGGTCGAAAAACCCCCTCAGTGTCTCCCTGTAATGCACATCCAAGCATTCATCTAAGTACTGTACCTTTTCGATCCGGTTTTTTTTTGGAGTCTAAGTAGAATTTGGGATAGGTGAACCCAAAACTTTGCTTAAGCAACGGCTGATAAGTGATGAGTTTAATTTAGAGCCTGAATACGAGTTCGTGACAACAGTGGATATGGTAGTAGATACCTTCTGGGGCTGAAAAGAGTAGTAGTTGGTTGATTTCGTGGCGTTGATAGTGGAGGCTTATCTAGAGCTTTAGTTCCCCCTCACCAATCTTTGGTGGTACTCAATATGGATTTACTTTATCATGAGCAAAAGAAGATGGTTATCTTGCTTTTTTCAAGTCATGGGGGGATTGGTCCATAGAATAATGTGTATAAAATGTAGAGAAAAGGCAGAACATGTACTACTTTGTTCAAATTGTTAGTTTTTCAAGGGGTTGTGGTGTATATTCTTCTCTATTTCAATGTAATGAATCCATGAAAGATGCTTGAAAAAACGCTTTGTAAAAAGCTCTTACTGCATCACATAATCACATCTATCTTTATGTATGTATGTGTTATTGTTCTGTATATAAAATATCTCAATGATTCCCATAATAAGTGTTGGTGTTTATGTGAATAAACCATGACACCAATTTTAGGAAGAAGAAACCAAGTATATTTAAGAGCAAACACAATGGTTGTCCACATTCATTGTGGTTATCACTTATTTTATTAATTTTTCTATCTTCTACCTTACGTATAACCATTCTTATACCAATTTAATAACCAATGTATCTCAATGGTTAACCACAAATTTTTTGGTTATATGTTTTTTCTCTTCTACTTTTACCCAACTCCACCATACAATCTCTCTCTTTCACTCAATGACCAAACAAGTTGACACTACTATTTCACTCAATGACCAAGCTTCATAACCATGCCACAACCAAGTTATTGCTTTTTTCCCCAAAAATTTCTCTCTATATTTTTTAATTATTTTTCACATTCTCTCTTCTAATAATCACCCTTAATGGTTAATGGCTGGCTATGTTTGTTTAAAGTTACTTTACAATAGCAAGAGTTTTTGATCAAGTTTAGTGGGGATTTTGGCCATTGGAATAATCCACTTAGGTGGCGTTAGTTTGGTATGGAGAATGGAAATGGAGAGGAAATGAAACAAATAAGAGGGAGGAAAATAATCATGTAACACTTTCTTTGTCATTTGTTTGGTTTAATTATGGAAAGGAATCACTTTAACCTATCTTCTTTATTTTATTAGAGAATAAGGATAATTGACTAATTGTTGGGTGTTGTTAAACGTCGCTCGCAAATTATATACTAACGCTCCCATTTTTATAAGGAATTTCCTTTTCTACCCCTAGCATATAATTATGGAGTTTCTACTCAACGAGTCACATATTTCACTCTCTAACCTCATTCACTCTCATTTTATCTCTCTAAAAATTTAAATCTGAAATTTTTTTAAAAAATCTGAAATTTAAATCTTAAAAAAAAAAAAAAAAAAAAAAAAAACCATCACCAACAACCATCTTACAACCACCACTTGAAGAACAAGGCAAAGGGATGGCTGATCCGAGGCGAATTAGGGTGACTTACAGTGGTCGTGGGTTAGGCGGCGGCGACGAACAGGTAAAAGCTTTTAAAAAAAATGGAAGTCTTGACTTCCGCCCAGAAATTCCGGAACTCCTTTGGAGGATCCGCCTGAAATTTCCGGATCCTCCAAGGTTTTTCCAGAATTTCTGGGCGGAAGTCAAGATCCGCTTGAAATTTCCGGAAAACCTTGGAGGATCTGGCAATTTCAGGCAGATCCTCCAAGGGAGTTCCGGAAATTCTGGGCGGAAGTCCCAATTTTTGAATTTTTTTTTTTCGTGAATAAATCTTATTATTATTATTATTATTATTATGATTATTGTTATTATTAGTAGTAGTAGTATGTTATTGTTAGCATGATTTTTGTGATTATGATTATTGTTGTTGTAATTATGATTGTTGTTGTTGTTGTTATTGTGATTATTATGTTATTAGTACATTATTTGTAATGTTATTGTTATATTTAGTAATATTATTATTATTATTGTTATTATTATGATTGTTGTTATTTTTATGATTTTTATTATGATTATTTATATTATTATTTTTTTTTTTTTGTTCAAAACCTTATTATTTTTATTATTATTAGTAGTAGTACGTTGTTGTTAGTTTATATTTGTGATTATGATTATTGATTTTGCTATTGTGATTATTATGATAATGATTATATTTTAAAATTTGTGGTTGGTATGATTATTTTTGTGAGTATGATTATTATTATTATTATTGTTGTTGTTGTTGTTGTTGTTGTTGTTGTTAATGGTGTGTTGGTATGAAAGTCCCAATTTTCGATTTTTTTTTTTGAATAAATCTTATTATCATCATCATTATTATTATTATTATTATTATTATTATTATTGTTATTTTTATGATTTATATTATGATTATTGTTATTATTATTATTATTATTATTATTATTATTATTAGTAGTAGTAGTAGTAGTAGTAGTAGTATGTTATTGTTAGCATGATTTTTGTGATTATGATTATTGTTGTTGTGATTATGATTGTTGTTGTTATTGTTATTGTAATTATTATGTTATTAGTACATTATTTGTAATGTTATTGTTATATTTAGTAATAGTATTATTATTATTGTTATTATTATGATTGTTGTTATTTTTATGATTTTTATTATAATTATTTATATTATTATTCTTTTTTTTTTGTTGAAACCTTATTATTCTTATTATTATTAGTAGTAGTATGTTACTGTTAGTTTATTTTTGTGATTATGATTATTGTTTTTGCTATTGTGATTATTATGATTATGATTATATTTTCAAATTTGTGGTTGGTATGATTATTTTTGTGAGTATGATTTTTATTATTATTATTATTGTTGTTGTTGTTGTTGTTGTTGTTGTTGTTGTTGTTGTTGTTGTTGTTGTTAATGGTGTGTTGGTATGAAATTAATTAATTTGAATAGTATTTTTTGTAGTCCAACTTTAAACAAGTAGTATTTTTTTGTAATTATTACTGAAATTGGATTTTGTACTTATTTTATGTAGATCGAGGGTTCTGGTGCTCGACATGCAATATCATGACGTTTGAATGCGTCTGTTAGGAGACAATCATCTCGTTCAGCACCGTTTCAGCCCGAGCAGCAATACGGGTCTACTAGTGGTTGGTCGGGAGACCAACAGTCAGGAAGTAGTCGTCCCATGTATTCCCCAAGTGGAGTACCTACATCTGACGAGGAGGAAGTCTCGGCTAGTTATGCTGGTGACCGGGATGAAGAATCGAGCCCCCCCTCAGGATTATCATATGGTATATAGGGGTCAGTATGGGAGATTTGTTGGTAGTGGATCGAGTCAGCCTACCACCAGCTCTGCAGAGGCATGGTCAGTGCAGGAGCCGATGCCGGGTGGTCCTGAGGATGGGACTATTATCCCTAGTTTTGGTGGTCACATGGCACGATATATATGGATCGAGCAGGAGCGAGGTGTTTTGCGGTGTTTGAGTAGGTCAAAGCTGTGTTCTGACTTGGTTACGTGGCGAGGTCATCAATCAGTGGAGAACCTCCAGTTGATTGATGGTAGTTGGTTGTCTCACTTGCCCGGGCTGATGTTTGAAAAACTTGATTGGCCGTTGATTTCTGCTTTTGTTGAGAGATGGCAGCCAGATACAAACACTTTTCATATGCCATTTGGGGAGATCACGATCATGTTGTACGATGTGTACAACATTCTTGGGCTACGTGTACATGGCAAGATGGTCACCACTACACCTAGCACGGACTACTTACGGGATGCGTGCTCGATTACCATGGATATGACTCCAAATGATTTGTCTGAGATTTGCGGCACAAAGATGATTTGGCAGGGTAGTGGGGTGTTGACTGATATGATTTTGAGTCGACATTGGAGGTTGAGAGGCAGTTTAGTGCTCAGTATACTGCGTACTTGTGGTTAGTGCTTGGAGGTTCACTGTTTATAGACAAGAGTGGTAACCGTACGCATCCTTCCTTCCTCCGCGAGCTATGTTATATGGATGTCCCTATTAACGAGTACGCTTGGGGCACAGCTGCACTGGCTTACTTGTTTAGGCAATTGGGCACGGCATCACGGAAAGGTGCTGATTCGATCGCGGGTTGTCTCACGCTTCTACAAGCGTGGATTTACGAGTACTTTCCGTGCTTTCGGCCTCAGCAGGGTACCTTGAAGAGGGACCTTAATATCCCTCGTGCGTTTGCTTGGGATGTTGGAGCGGGATGTCCTAGCAAGAACTTGGAGCGCCTGATATCTTTTCATACTAGAATTGATGCGATGACTGACCGTGAGGTGAACTGGCTACCGTACGGAGTTGATCCTGGACTTGGAGTGCCCCCCACTTTTATTCATTGGCTGCATCCAGTACCGTAACATCATAGAGTCGTACATGCCTGATAGAGTGGTTCGACAGCTTGGTTTCGTGCAAGGCATTCCACGTGAAATTATCAGGCCAGAGAAGGCCAAGAGGCCGACTAACTTGAAGATGTACCAGGTAGACTTCCCAACCGAGATGACAGATGTGATGTGGAGGAGATTTGTCCCTGGTGTTTTGGGTAATTTTACACATGCCACGTGGGCCAATCAAATCCTGACACGTGTCATACTCTGGTTAGTCCGAATTGGACCAGTCTCCATTTGACACGTGTCCCCCCTAAAGCTTGGGGGAAAAAAGCGAACTTTAAGGGCCCAAATCCCGAGAAAGCCGTAATACAGCGCAGCCCAGCAGAGCTAGGTCAGAGTGACCTAATCAGGGGCATGTTTCCCCATTACCCTACAAATAGGGAGATTTTCCCATTTTCGGGACAGGAATGAATTACTACAGCAGACCCTACATTCTCTTACATTAGAGAAGCACCTAATCTCGGAATCTGGGAAGATCTCACTTTTCATTTTTCCGCATCTTCTCCTACATACATTCAAGTACTAACTTGACCGTCGGAGGCGGAGCTTCTACCACCCGGAATCTCCGTTGTTTTGCAGGTACAGGCACAGTCGGATCAGTCCTTGAGCTGTAACTCTTCCGAGGGAGAAAAACACCCAAAACATTTGGCGCCGTCTGTGGGGAGAGTACCTCAAGGATGGTTCAAGAGTCTGTACCGCAACCTGACCCCAAGGCTGTCTAGGCGGAGGTCTTTACAGATGATGAGGATGATGACCCTCAGGTTGAAACGTACATAGCCAAAGATGGCTCTCTCATCACTAAGTGCATCCGTCCCAGAGAGAAACTAGAACGAGGCGAAAGCCAGGCGGGTACTAGTAGGCCCTCAGGTCAGCCGGAAGGGGAAACCCAGTCGGCAAGAGGTCAGGCTCCAGTCACTAGAGACGAGCTCATGAAATTCATGACGAGTTTCAAGAGTGAGATCAAGGATCTGATCGAAAAGAAAATGGCTGGCTCTAGCAAGAGTCAGCCGCCCAAGAAATCTCCTCGAACTGCGAGGAAGAAGCCAGTCAGGGACAGGCAGCCAACACCGCATCCAAAGGACAAGGCAGCCGCAACCCTTGACTGGTCTAAGATCCTTCTGCCCCAAAAGGGTCCAAGAAAGCCCAGCCGGGAGCAACAACCGGTGGGTAACAAAAATTCTACCCCTGACGCTCGACAAATCATCGAGCACAGGAGAAGTCAGCAGCTGTCTGAGTCAGCCTCTACTTCGAGTTTTCCAGACAGCTTCAAAAACACATATGCAGGGAATATTCAATCCTTGTATGAGAGTCATACAGGCGGTAATACTGTCCATTTTGGCCCTCAAATGATTGGGAATGCATCGTATGTACCCCCAATGGTCTACGGTCCGTATTCTCCTCACTTCATGCAGCCGACCCTCTTTGGGGGTCAGGCGGCATATAACGTCCAGCCTTTAGACTGGCAGCTCCGTCTGCTCAAACTTGGTGAACAAACTTCTGCGTTCACCAAGGAGATAACCGAGGCGGCACAGCCGGCTAAGGTTAAGAATGTGTTGGTTTGTGCTTATGATGGTACCACCAACTCAGAGGACCACCTCATGGCCTACTCTAACCTCATGCACATGCAGGGGCTGGAGGATGCTATGTGGTGCCGGTGCTTCCCGGCTACATTGAAGGGCATTTCCCAACAATGGTTTAGCAACCTGCTAGCCGGATGTATCGACAGCTTCAGGAAGCTTGCCTTCCTGTTTGCCTCAAACTTCTCAATGAACATCCCTGCCAAGAAAACAAGTCTTGACTTAAGTACCATCCGGCAGGGAGATAGAGAAGGGCTTCGCTCCTATGTCAGGCGGTTCAACCTGGTGAGAATTGAAATCCAGGGGTTGTCTGACGAGGTAGCCTACATAGACTTTTTCAAGGGTCTGAAGGACGGGTCGACCTTTAAGTTCGACCTTGTCCGAAAGAGGGTCTTCACCTTTCAATAGGCGTTGATAGAGGCGGAGAGCTTTATTCAAGCCACCGACCTCTACTCGTCCAGTAACCAGTCGGACTCAAAGAAGTCCAACAGGCAAAAGGAGAGTCGGTCTGCTCAGCCAGCTCAGAAAGCTGCAGAGAGCAAAAAGAGAAAAGAAGTCTAGGCGGTTGAGGAACCTGATCAGCCGTCCAAAAAGAAGAAGAAGGAATTCAAACCGTATGTCTCACGGTTTGAATTCAATAAAGACTGTTACACCATCTTTACAGAGGTGAAGGACCGGCTGACCATTGAGAAGCCAAATCCCATGAAGAATTCCGTTCAGTCGCGAAACAAGAATAAATACTGTCACTTCCATCAGGAGGTGGGCCATGACACCAACAACTGCTATAGCCTCAAGTGGACGTTGGACCGTCTGGCTGACAAGGGCTTGCTGAAGTCCTGGACTTCTAAGACGAATCCGGGGCAGTCATCAAAAACTGTCCAGCCTACTAGTAGCTCGGATACCGACAAGGATCCGGTCTACACTATAGCAGGCGGATTCGCATGCGGTGGCCCGACCATCCGAGGCACCAAGGATCATCTGAAGAGGATGATTCACTCGGTTGATGATGGACAAGCATCCTCAAGTGGAACATTCCCAGACGTCCTTATCACTGAGAAGGATCGGGGCAAAGTTCGCCGACCGCATGACGACTCGGTTGTCATTGAATGCAAGGTCGCCAACCAGCTGGTTGGCCGGATCCTCATAGACACGTGTAGCTCCTCTGATCTCATCAGCTACAAGTGTCTGTTCCGTATTAACTATAAGCGGGACGGTCTGCGCGACGTCTCCCACCCACTAGTTGGCTTTGGGGGAGGAGTCGTGCACCCAGTCGGACAAATTGACATTCCCATCCGGTTGGGGGAGAAGGGACAAGGGCGGCACATGGTTGTTCGATTCCTGGTGGTTAAAGAGCTGACCGCCTACAACATCATTCTTGGCCGACCCACTCTGAACGAGTGCAGGGCCGTCATCATCCCAGCCCTCATGCTCCTCAAGTATGAAAAGGATGATGGCTTTGTTGGCTCCCTCAACGGGGATCAGAAGACGGCAAAGGAGTGCTATCTCTCAGACGTCAAGCCGACTGCTGCTGCAGCCGGTCAACCGAAGGAGCCAATAGACCTTTATGACGTCAATGACCCTGATTCACTTCCTCAAGCAGCCGCAGAGAAAAGAAAAACTGAACAGCTGGTGGAGGTGAAGAAGGAGAAGAAATATCAATCACTGACCGGGGAACAGTCAGATGATCTCCATCCCCAGCCGGCTAGTGAGCACATTGATATTCCTCTAGACGACAGCCATCCAGAGCGGACTGTTAAGGTGGGGACGCCTGCCTTTGAAAGGCTTGGTGCAGACTTACACCTTCTGCTGAAGATATTCAAAGACATTTTTTCCTTTGAAGAGGAAGAGATGCCAGGCATCAGCCCGGATCTCCGTGTCCACAGACTCGCCGTGGATCCAAAAAAGAAGCCCATCCGGCAAAAGAAAAGAAATCACAGCGAGGAAAGGAGTCAGGCGGCAGCTGCCGAGGTCAAGAAGCTGTTAGACGCCGGGTTCATTCGGCCATGTAACTACTCTAATTAGGTTGCAAACGTGGTGCTTGTTAAGAAGCTGAATAGAACTTGGCGCATGTGTGTTGACTACACTGACTTGAACAAGGCATGTCCAAAGGACAGTTACCCGCTTCTAAAGATCGACAGCCTTGTCAACTCTACAGCCGGGCATGCCTTGATGAGTTTTATAGATGCCTACTCCGACTTCCATCAGATACCCTTGTGGAAAAAAGATCAAGAGAAGACGGCCTTCGTCACTGATCAGGGGTTATTCTATTATACTGTGATGCCGTTTGGCTTGAAGAACGTGCCGGCTACTTTCCAATGGATGATTAATACAGTCTTCATTAATCAGATTGGAAGGAATGTAGAGGCGTACATTGATGACATGATAGTCAAATCCAAGCTACAGACGGATCACCTTGCTGATCTCCGAGAAACCTTCACCACACTCAGGTGGCATAAGTCATGTTAAATCCCAAAAAGTGTGTTTTTGGCATTGAGTCTTGGAAGTTTCTCGAATTCCTGATTGACCAAAGGGGGATAGAGGCTAACCCCGAGAAGATACAGGCGGTGATTGACATGAAGTCACCTCGCTCTGTCAAGGAAGCTCAAAGGCTCACAGGTTGCCTGGCTGCGCTTGGGAGATTCCTCAGCCGATCAGGTGACAAATTTCTTTACTTACTTCTTCCAGGCAATCAGGAAGAAGACTAGATTTGAATGGGGAGATGATGCTGAGGCGGCCTTTCAGAAATTGAAAGAACATTTACTCTCCTTGCCAAGGCTTGTTAGCCCTCTGCCAAAGGAGATGCTCTTCATGTACCTAGCCGTCTCAGATCATGCCCTCAGTGTTGTTCTCCTTGCTGAGAGGGATGACATTTAGCTCCCGGTCTATTTCATTAGCCATGTGCTCAGAAATGCCGAACTCCGGTACCCCATGGTTGAAAATTTTGGCCTCGCTCTTTACATGGCTGTTAAGAAGTTGAAACCATACTTCTTAGCACATCCGGTGGTGATCTACACAGATCAGCCCCTCAAATGGCCAATGGCAACCCTGGATTCATCCGGAAGAATGCTCAAATGGGCCATTGAAATGCAAAGTCTTGAAATCACCTACGAACCAAGAAAGGAAGTGAAGGGTCAGGCGTTTGCCGACTTTATTGTCAAAATGACAAGGCCGGTTGCTCCGGATAAACTTGATCGGGGTTGGAAGGTGCATGTAGACGGGAGCTCTACTATGAACGGCTATGGTGCAGGCATAATCTGTGAATCCCCGGAAGGGGATAAATATGAGTATGCACTACGGTTCAAGTTCCAGGCCTCAAACAATGAGGCGGAATATGAAGCCCTGCTAGCCGGTATTCGCATGTGTAAGGCGGCAGGGGCAACAAAAATTGACGCCTGCTCTGATTTTCAGTTGGTCGTTAGCCAATACCATGGTGAGTATGAAGCCACCCATCCAGCTATGATCAAATATTTGCAGGCGGTCAAGGTTGAAGTAGGGACACTTGAACAATTTCATTTAAGTCAAGTGCCGCGGTCCGAAAATAACCAGGCGGATGCTCTGTCTAAGTTGGCATCCTCCAACTCCTGCGATACGGCTTGGTCAGTAATGGAAAAGCGAAGCACATATGATGACGAGCCCATTGGAATTCTGGACCGAATTTCTACTTGGATGGATGGCATCCGGGCGTATCTCGCAGACGGCACGCTCCCTGATTCACCCCTAGAGGCAGCCGTGCTGAAAAAGCGTGCAGCAAACTTCGAGATAAGAGAAGGAGAGCTCTTGAAGGCGGGTTTTCCAAAGCCCTTACTGAAGTGTGTTACCTCGGAAAAGGGGAAAGAAGTTCTCGAAGAGTTGCATGCGGGATACTGCGCCTCTCACTCAAGCGGCAAATCCCTAGCCGTTAGAGCCAGGCGGCATTATTTCTGGCCCACTCTGGAGTCAGATGCCATGGAATTTGTTAAAAAGTGGGACAAGTTTCAAAGATTTGGCAAGCTTATCCATCGCCCGGCTACTGATCTGACGGCAATCCACAACTAGTCCCGTTTGCTAAATGGGGCATGGACATTCTAGGTCCGTACACGCCTGCGCCAGGCGGAAAACGCTATATTCTTGTGGCTGTGGACTATTTCACCAAGTGTGTGGAAGTAGAGGCGGTCAAAGGCATCAAGACAAAGGATGTCATCTCCTTCATATGGAAGAACATTATCACCCGGTTCGGGGTACCTATGTCTATGGTATTTGATAATGGACCTCAATTTGAGACGCCTCAGCTTAAAACTTGGTTGGAAGATCAAGGGATCTCACATTGTTTTGCATCAGTCGGCCGACCCCAAGCAAACGACCAAGTTGAAGCCTTCAACAAACTCATCTCAGACGGTATTAAGAAGAAAATTGAAAGAGCCGGTGGTTTGTGGGCTGAAGAGTTGATTCATGTCCTATGGGCCATTCGGAGAACTAAAAAAGGGGCAATCGGTGAAACCCCATTTCTCATGGTTTACGGTGCTGAAGCCGTCTTGCCCATCGAGCATTATGAGCCGACTCTGCGACTCATGCTATATGATGAAGAGGTAAACTGGGAGGCCATGCGGCTAGCATTGGACTCACTCCCGGAGCGCAGGGGCAATGCTGCCTTGCGTCATGAGATTTACCATCTGAGAATGACTCATGCCTACAACAAGAGAGTGCACAAATGACCCTTGAAAGTTGGGGACTTTGTGTTACGGAAAATGGAGGCAACCGGTAGGGCCAATGAGCAAAGAAAGCTAACTCCTAATTGGGAAGGCCCCTACCGAATCTATGAAGAATTAAGAAACGACACCTACCACCTAGAAACTCCAGACGGCAGGCGACTGCCTAAAACTTGGAATGTAGATAACTTGAAAAAGTACTACTTCTAAGACTTGTAAATTTTTGTAAATAAAAAGCCTATCAATGCAAAGTTGCTTTTTGTTTTCAATGTTAATTGCTTTGTATATATACATGCACGACCATAATGCTACCGCCTGTCGAAAACACAGACGGTCTATTGAATAAATAAGCTAGGTTAAAAACCAAGCTAAGTTAAGAGACTTAGTGGCTAAAATAACATTCAAACCGAGGCCAATGGCCGGATGCAAACTTATTTTATAAATTCATCTGCTCCTATTTGAGTATGGCGTCCGGCGACGCCCCTTTGGGTGTTATCGTCGCAGAGGGCATCCTATCCTTTGCTCTACAAGCATATGCAGACGGCAAATATTGAACGACCAAATTGGTCAACTCATAGCTGTCTGACCAAAACAGTCTAAAAGAATGATTAGGCTTAACACCGGATGTCAAGTGACATCAGCCGGTTAATTACTGAAGTTCTCTGTTAGGCTGTTCAACAAAATTGTACCAGTCACCCCAATAGGGCAGACGAATCCGGTGCAATGGATTGTAGGAAACCCAGACGGTTATTAAGCTGTTCGGGGTCCATCAGGCAGGCGGACAATATGTTCCTTGCTCCCCTAACTGTCAGGCGGCAATTTCCCGTCTGGCTCACAAAGAGGTTATATACGAATACCTGGTTGGGTAAAACGGTTGTACGTGGTTTGGGGCAATCACTATTGTGATTGATTGACTTAGGAATATTCCCTACTCTTTAAAGTATCAAGCATTCCAAAGTCAATCAAAGTACTGAAACCAACCACACAGCCGCCAGGGGAAAGAGTAGCCGGTATACTATCTGAATTGCCGCATGCTTTAAAAAGTTAGGCAAAAATTCGTAAATGGAAACGAAATCACAAATTCATCAAACCGACTCAGTCGGCAAATTTCATTCAAGCCGGTAAAAACCGGATATTAATGTTTACCGGATAACCCGGGACAAAATAAAAAGTGTCACCTGACTCCTTAGTCGGTAAAAATACACAAGTACTCGGCACGCAGGCCAGAAAAGCATAAATTTGGCATACTGCCACAGATTCAAGGCTGGGCCGCCTGGTTCTCCTCTTTGGGACTCTTCCCATCAGATTGAAGCTCAATGGCTTCTCCTTCTTCGGGGAGCTCCTTGGAAGGTTCTTCAAGCTCAGCGTTTGCCCAGGTCTCGAAGGACTCGGGCTCTGGCTCCCCCTTCTCTCTTAAATACACTACATTTTCAACATATTAAAAAGCCAGAGCCCACAAACCATAGTCCTTGTTGGGGTAGAGAGCTTCCTAAGCGATCTTCATCCGGGCGTCGGAGTCCGCCTTATTTTCAGCAATCAGGCGGTCTTGCTCCGCCTCGATTGTTGCCTTGATATTCATTTGGACTCGCTCCGCATCCTTCTTTAGCCTCTCAACCTCCGCTTTGAGCTTTACATTCTCCTGGGAGGCACCCTGCAAGGCCTTAAGGTCTTCCTCCGCCTTCTTGAGGCTGGTTTCAGCTGTGTTAGCCTTTTCCTTAGCCTCATCTAGGGCTTTTTGAAGACCCTTGATCTGTTCCACCTGTTGCATCAATTCGGCTTTAGTTTCAAGTTCATTAATTGTACATTGATATTCAGCAACATCTTGAGAATCCCTATCTAATCTAGTGGCTCTCTTTACCTCCTCCCTCTTCCGGGCATATGGCCGTTTGAGTCCATCAACCCTGAGCATGGTCTGTACATACAAACGGTGTCATTCATGCGGGAGAAATTATACTTAGTTCCAGCAAAGGGGAATAAGGTATACCTTAGACAGGAGTGCAGTAATACGTTCAACATTGAACGTCTCAATGCCCGGGATGGCATCCTTCTCCTTTTTGGGAACGGCTGCCAGCATGGACCGGGCATGCGCCTGGACATTCGGCCATTGGGGGATTGATCTGCACCATATGTGAAAGGGGGTGAGTGAGCTATATAGGCAGCACCAGCTTGATGCCGGCTGTCGGACAAAGAAGTCTGTTGGGAGTGAGATTTCACTCATAACGGCCATCCCAGCTCAAGCGGGGATTCGAAGGGATTGTATTTACCTTCAGGAGCTTGGGGGATTGCACCACCCCCAGGCATAGAGAGGCCGGATGGGACCATATCAAAGCCCACTCCAAAGCCTCCAATGGTGACATTTCTCCCCCCGAGGCGGAGGCGGGTCCTCTTAGAAGAGCCTTCAGGGCCTGTCTTACCTGAAGCCGCTTTGGCGGATTTTGAAGGCTTGGTTTGGGTGGAGGCGGTCTCATCCCATCCCTGTTTGGCTAAGTTCTTAGTAAAGGACCTAGGTGCCTCTCCATCCTGCAATTAGCGAAGTATTAAATATACAACCGGCAATGTTTGTTGGAAACAATAGTCCAAGGAGTTAGACGGTTCTTACCTCAGCCTTCAGCTTGGCGGCCTTAGCCTCCGCCAGGTCCCTCCGGATTTGTGCAGAGGAACGCTTGGGAGTCTTTTCGTCAGCCACCATGTTCAAAGCTTCTTCTACAAAAATAATGAACGCATGATTAGTGCAAAATCATAATTGGCTAACAATAGTATAAGCGGAGTTAAACCAGATGTATATCAAACATACGCTTTGGAAACATCGTGCTAAGCCCACAAGCGGATAAAAACCACGCGCACATGGGAATCCAATTATTAGGGACCTTTATTACGTCCCCGGTTGAGAGTGTCTCCGTATGGAGCTCAAAAAACTTGGTTTCCATGATAGCGTCATAGTCGTCCCCAGGGATCCGGGGAAGGGCACATTTGCGACCTAGTAGGTCGGGCTTTTTATTATACCGGCGTAGCTTCCGGTTCTCTCGATGGGTTGGGGCAGATAGCAAGTAGAAACGGGTTTTCCAACCGTCGTATTTGGACACTTTGTCCAATGTCATTTGGTACTAAGGGAGAGTGGTCAAGGTGTACCACGCCCTCCAACGGCCTGGGTTACGGCTTAGATAGTGCATGTGAGCAAAAGCCTCCCAGCCGGGATTCAAGTCTTGCATCTCACAGGCGGCTACATACCCCAGAATATTAGCCCATGAATTCGGGGAGAGCTGCCAGACGCCCAGGCCATAACCCCTGAGTATGGCTCTCATAACATGGTGAAGCGAGAACCGGAGGCCTGCTAGGAATGCCGCCTCATAGCATCCAAAGTAGGCGTTGGTGTTCTCCTGGTCATCTTTCCAGGAGATGGTGCCTAGCTCAGGCGACACCTGGATAGTATATCCATTTCCCAGAGGCCGTTTCTGTACAAAGCTTTCAATGCCTATTAGCATTGCCCGCCTGTCTTTAGCGGAGATATGGATCTGAAAGGGATCATCCTTTGCTTCCCATTTTATCCTCTCTTCAGCCTCACTATCCTCAAGCGGGGAAAGAGGGGCATTACTATCATCCTCAGAGCTAGACCCTGAGGCGGAGCTTTCGCCATCTCCCGTGTCGCCGGCTGACCCCGATGCAGACTCTTCCCCGTCTCTATCTTCGGGGCCAGCTTCATCAAGGTCCATCTGGGAGATGGCTCCCTCCCCATCTCTACCCTCATCGTATAGGATTGTGTCACTTGGGGTTCTAGGAATCCCAGACGGGGAATATTCCCCTGAGCTTTCATTGCTCTCTGACCCCTCAACCGGGGTTACCTCATCAGACGGCACTTCCAAAGTACCGTCTCTTCGACGCCGTCTAGTGGCTGTCAATTTAGTTCTAGCCATCGTGTCCTGCACAGACACATAGATGGTCGGCTGAGGAGTATAAAATTGCTCCATGCACCCAGAGCCGGCACTCCCAGTCCTAGACTCAGTCGTACCAGGAGACCGGCTGACTACTGACCTAGGCCGTGCCGTGTGTTTTGGTGATGAGCCTATTTATTGAATGAATTGAAGCAAATGTAAATGAGCTGAAGGGAGTAGAGGCGGTACCTTACGTTTGTCTTTGAAAGGCGGGCAAACGGTGATGACCGACTGAGACGCTGCTGAAGTTGACTTTGCTTGCTTGGGGCACAGGCGGTTGTAAACCGGCTGATGCAAGTGGAAAATGAACAACGCTTGCGCACGCGGGCAGACGACAAATTTTCTCTCTCTAGGATTGGTGATTTTCTCTCTCTAGAATGTTTTGGAAACGTCCAAAATGAGGGGGGTAAATTGCTTATTTATAGAGGGATAAAAAACAGGGGCATCCTAATAATTTCTCCGGAATGTGAAAGGTTAAATTTTCACAGTAAAAAAAAAACTATTTCCTATGGCTGAGTGACATGTGTCACAGATGCCACGTGGCACGCCACGTCACATTTGTGAGGGGCAAATGTTTTGGGTAATTTTACCCATGCCACGTGGGCCAATCAAATCCTGACACGTGTCACACTCTGGTTGGTCCGAATTGGACCAGTCTCCATTTGACACGTGTCCCTCCTAGAGCTTGGGGGAAAAAATCGGCGTTCAAGGGCCCAAATCCCGAGAAAGCCATAATACGGCGCAGCCCAGCAGAGCTAGGTCAGAGTGACCTAGTCAGGGGCACGTTTCCCCATTACCCTACAAATAGGGAAATTCCCCATTTTCGGGACAGGAATGAATTACTACAGCAGACCCTACATTCTCTTACATCAGAGAAGCACTTGATCTCGGAATCCGGGAAGATCTCACTTTTTATTTTTCCGCAATTACTAACTTGACCGTCGGAGGCGGAGCTCCTACCACCTAGAGTCTCCGTTGTTTTGTAGGTACAGGCGTAGTCGGATCAGTCCTCGAGCTGTAACTCTCCCGAGGGACAAAAACACCCAAAACACCTGGGGTATCTCAGAGTTTAGTTTTAGGTGCCCTCACCAGACTTAGTGCTGGAGCTCCTTCTATTACGCCTGGTTACATGCAGTGGTTGTACAGGTTTTCTCACCCTCGGGTATCTCCAAGTCCAGCAGTTACAAGCAATCTAAAGAGCGGACTAACACTGATTATGTAAGTTTTTGTGTTTATTTTACTATTTAGAATGACTTATAATAATTGTTGTTTATATAATATGTTATTGTGTGATTTGCAGTGGATGAGTCGGTCCATGGAGATTCACCAAAGAGCATTGGCTGAGTATCCTCACATGTCTAGTGAGACTAGGACAATGACGGAGCAGCTTGTATTTGATTGGAAGTCAAAAATGGGACTCTAGATTGCTTTTTTGGTCGTGTTAGTGGTTTTTATGTGAACTTGTTTGAATTGCTTTATATTTCTTTTTTATTAGTCATGTACTATAAGAATTGGATAGTGTATATTTCTTAGTTTTTGTTGCACATACTATCTAACTAATGCATCCCACATGTTCCTTCTAGCTTCATATTGTTGATCCCATCCATTAACACTAGCCTCGTGGTGCTCAGTCCACCAACCGGCGATCGACGGGAGAGGTGAATCAGGTGCAAGGTCAAGACGGATGAAATGTGATCCACCAACTGTAGCAATCACGAACTCCCGACTCGATGACAGGACCCTGTTTCGTGCCCTCAGCGGTAACACTGTGATGCATGGGTAGTAGCAAGTTGGTACTAGGCCTACCCCGAGACAAACCACCCTTGCGTTGAACCACGTAGAAATAGGAAATAAATCTTGAATAGTTACCATCCAATGCCGCTCCCCAACAACCCCACCATCCCATCAAATACGCTCTATGTTCATCCATAGTTGTCCAAGCCCGTAAATCCGTTCGTACAAATCAGGATGACCGGCGATCTCGTTCGCTATTGTTTCCCGAGCGTCAAACCATAGTGCCTGATCACCAAAGAAGAAGTCGGCGACACAACGAAAGCCACAGTTCCCACCACCAATGACATCCTTCCAAGACGTAATGTACGGCAACATCGGGCCCGAAAGCTGGTTCAAATACTTGCACTGACTAATGTCACACGGATCTGCTGCACATAATTACAAAGATTAATTATTAGTAAAGCTACAAGATGAAATACATATAATTTTTAAAATCACTAGACTTTTAATATTACTTGTTTCTTAGTCACGACCACGTTGACTGTATTGACGGTTCACATGCTCGAAATAACTTCGATCACGCCTGGTGTCATTGTTCCTCCGTCGACCACGAACGTTGAGGTTCACATGTGGTTCTTCAAGTTGTGTATGATCCGGGTGCAGCTCCTCTTCAATGATGCGCGATAAATTTCGACGTACAGCATGATCACTTTCCATGACTTCATCAACAAGGGAACGAAAATGTGCAGCCTCCTCGGTCAAATCGTTAACCAATTCTGGAATGTTAACACCATCACCAATAACCAAAGTCTTCCAAAAAGAATGAATTTGGCTGCTATATAAGCCTGTCTGTGCAACTAGCGAATCATGTATATGGCAGGCACACGGTACACCATGAGTCACACGCATAGCACATCCACAACGTTCATAAACCTAGTAACTCAAATCCCGCATCCTTTTGGTCTCCGCATGAAGTACTTTCAAGCAATGTTGAGACACTTTGCCATTTATACGTGGCAGTGGCAATTGTCTGTACATCTCCCTAATTTTAGACCTTGATGACTCCAAACTATTACGAATTTCAATAATTAAATTACCGATATGACAATGGACTCGGGCCCATACGGTATCCAAAGAACCTACCATTGATTCCAATTAGTAAAAACATTTTGCTATTATTTATTATAATTACAGTTACAAAATAAAGACAATAACTAATATAGTAAAACAACTAACCTGTGGATGATTCAAACCACGTTTTCACTGCTGAATGTTGGCTCTCAACTCTACAGTTGGTGGTGTTACCAAAGTGAAGAATTTGGTTCGTCCAATACGTCACAAATTTGGTTTTATGACACAGCCATGTTCCCTCAATGTACTCAATCACTGCCGGAAAACTTGCCCACCTTGCTTTCATGGTAGCCAGAGCATGATCATACTCCGCCTCAGTTGATGCATCCATAATACGTTTCCATTTGCCATTTTAAAAACTGGCACCAATCTTCTTGTTTTTGAACATCTTTGTCACCGTAGCCTCCACATCTTTGTTAATGTGCCATCGACAGAGTAAATGCGACGTCCCTGGAAACACTTCTCTCAAAGCCGCACATGGCCCAAGTTCACGGTCTGACAAAAATACTGATAGCTCTTTATCAAACCCAATCAATTCCCTTAATATCTGCAACACCCACCGATAGCTAGCCGTGCACTCGTTGCGCATGAAAACATAACCAACTAGAAAATTCTGGTTTGTCGGTGTCACGCCTACTATCTCAAAGAACGACATGCCATATCATTGGTCTTGTAAGTAGAATCCATCCCTATGACGTGTGGGTATGTGCGGAGTATGTTGACCGTGATCGGGTGCACCATAAATGCATGTTGCAAGACGTCGAGATCATCAGACATGACCCATTAAATGTACTTACTCTCTCTTGCCAAATGAAGAAATTGCTGAACAACTCCTCTTCCTTCGGACATCTCCATCCTGAAGTCATTTCGGCAATTGTAAATGTGCCTGATGTTTGGATGATCATCAGGAAATTGCTCTGCAATAGTTGCCATGATGTTACGGGGCGCAACCTTGGACTTTGTCATGTCACGCACAACCTGTTTTGCACCCGGGCTCAATCCGCTCACTTTACGATGACCCTCTTCATACACAATCATTAGGTGGTTATGTGTCCCATGTGATCATTTTTCGCACGGATCTTTCAACTATTAGTGCTGACTTCATAATATATCTTGATGTAGAAAGGACAACCATCAGCTTTGGTTTTTGTGTCCTTCCGTATCGCGTTCTCCAAATCTCTCGACTTGCTCCTCCGTGACCGATCACATCTCAAATATCGATACGGCCAACCATCTCTGGTTTTGTTATAAGACGATTTCACCAAAATAAATCTCAGATTTATGGAAACAGCATCCGTCCATGTAACCGCATCCTCAAACGTTGGAAATAACGTATCCGTAACGAAATTCCCACTATAATCCACACCGTCACCGCCGTCTTCAGATTCCATATCTTATACAAATTAAACAAAACAACGGTTTATGTCATTATGTTCTTTTTTATAATATTAATAATAATATTTATAAACTAATAATATTATTAACATTAATAACTAATACTAATAACAACAATCATAATAGCAACAACAATAATCATAAACACCACCAACAACAATAACAATATTAATAATATAAATAACAAAACAATTAATACCCTAACATAATTACTAATTAATATAATAATAATAATAAGGTTTCAAAAAATAAAATTACTACTAATAATAATAATAATAATAATAATATTACTACTAATAACAACAACAATTACAAAACAATAATAACATTATTACTAATTACTCAAATTATCAAAAACTAAATCACAACAACAATTAAAAAAAAATTAATTAACTTAAACAATATTTCAACTAATAATATTTATAAAACAATATTACAACTAATAATATTATTAACATTAATAACTAATACTAATAACAACAATCATAATAGCAACAACAATAATCATAAACACCACCAAAAACAATAACAATATTAATAATTTAAATAACAAAACAGTAATACCCTAACATAATTACTAATTAATATAATAATAATAATAATAATAATAAGGTTTCAAAAAATAAAATTACTACTACTAATAACAACAACAATTACAAAACAATAATAACATTATTACTAATTACTCAAATTATCAAAAACTAAATCACAACAACAATTAAAAAAAAACTGAATAATGGGACATCCGCCCAAAATTTCCAGATGTCCCATGGTGGATCCGCCTAAAATTTCCGGATCCACCATGGAACATCCGGAAATTTTGGGCGGATCTATACTTCCGCCTAAAATTTCCGGATGTTCCATGGTGGATCCGGAAATTTCAGGCGGATCCACCATGGGACATTCAGAAATTTTGGGCGGATGTCCCATTATCAGAAAATAAAAAAATAAAAAAAAAACTTACAGAATGTTCCGACGCATTCTCCGGCGTACGAATGTTCCAATCGTCCATCATCCAAGACTCGTCGGAAAAAACTTGATGATTAATTTTTTTTTAAAAAAAAACGATTTAAGGTGGTCGTGGGGACCGATGTGGTGGGCTCGGGATTCACGGTGTACTAGTTTGAGGGGACCGTTAGTATGTAAAATGTGCATGAAAGGAACAAAGTCCATTTTAAATATTACAACTTGCATAGAGGGCATATTTGTCCATTGAAATCAAAATGGGAGCGTTACTATGTAAAATGGGAGCGATGAATAACAATTCACCTAATTGTTACCTAGATTTTAGAGAGATAACAAATGAGTGGATGGGTAATGGTAATGGTAATGTTTACATAAATCTTCCAATCAAACACTTAATACCAGTAATGGTTTAATTAAATTTGTTTCCAATCCAAAAAGAACTCCTACCAATCATGCTTTTAGATCACTCTCATATCATTGACACATGAAATTTTTTGGGGAAAAAAAAATCATGAATTCATGAGAAAATTTTCATTACCAGCTTAGGAAAATTAGTTATCGACTTATCTTCACATGGTGAGGACTTCTTTGCATTGGAACATGTACTACAAATAGCTAGTCAGAAAAAAAAAAAAAAAAAAAAAAAAAAAAAAAAAAAAAAAGCGAAAAAGAGCAAGCCCAAGTTAATCTTTTTTATTAACAAAATTTGTATTCTTTGTAGTTTGAGTTGTCTATTCTCATATGAAAGATTTTTGAATGGGACAAATCCAAAAGAAAAGGGAGTAAATAAAATATTCCCAACAGTTTCTGATCTTAACCCAAAAACTATATAAAAAGCCTTTAAATTGCCGTGTTTACTGGAGGATTTTTTTTCCCCTTAGTTGAGTCCTTTAGGACCCAACTTAGTAGAGGATAAGAAATCCTGTACTGGCCCATTTATTTTTTTTTTTTGTTATTCTTTCTATCGTTCGTGATTCTAGTAGTTCATATTCAATGGTCAGTCTTGTCACCTTATGTCCTAGGTTCTTACCACATCTTATATTATAAAATAAAAAGGTTCTGCATTGTGTAGGAATAGCATGTGCGTGTTTGTAAATATTATAATAAAATAAAAGTGTCTTAGAAAAGGACATAATTGACCAACACAAATTCTTGACAAAGGGTCTGTTCTTTTCATATTATTTTCAGTTCAGTTTAGTTCATCTCTAATAATTTCAGTTCAATTCAATCCAGTTTAGTTCAGTTTAGTTCTTAATTTCCTTCTCTCATAAAATATTCAGTTCAGTTCAGTCAATTAGAACAGGCCCGAACTTTCATTAATTTATTGTAAGACGGATTGTTTTGTTCAGTTGAAAATTAGAACTTCCCATAATTTGCAAAATTATGGGAATTAAATTCCTATAATCATATTCATGGGAATGTTAAGTTATCCTTATAAACTACAAAAGTTATCGTTTTTCGAACATATTTTCCCTTAAACAACACTTATAATGTTTTAATCACATTAGTTATCATATTATGTATCCATTAGAAATAATTACATATTAAAATACAATCCAACTCATTACAAATTAAAAATTACCCTTAAATGGATTAAAACTAGTATAAAAATTGTTAAAGCTAACTTCAAATTGACTATCATACAATAAAGTTAACGTAAACACGCCTTAAACAAGACTTATTGACTTATCATTTGCCAGTATATATGTAACTGTTAAGGAGATTCATTGTAAAAAAAGTAACTTTGCAAATTTGATAAATGTCAGTTTTGTAACATGCAAAACCTATCAATTTGATGCATCAATCAAAATTAAATGTTATACCTATCAAATGAGCTAAGACCTTTCAAACTTTAATTTTATTAGATAAATGTAATGTTTAGTGTAATATTTAAATAAAAAGGTCAAATTTGATAAATGTAACATTAATCAACTCTGAACAATGAATCTCCGTATTTTAGTCAATCTGGTGCCCAATCTAACTACAATAAATTAAAAAGCTTTGTTTGTTATACTTACATCAAACCCTATATATCTCATATTCTGAACCTTGCATTTTTTATTGGTTATGCACCCACACAAATTGCCCACTGTTCCACGAGGAAGTAGAAATGGAGCAATATTATATATTTGTTGGTACATAACATGATAATTCGTAAATATTTTAAAAATTAACATTAGTACCACTGAAATGTAAAATGTATCATTGTTATTACAATAATACAGTAAATTGTTAAAATTACACTAAAGATTGTTACAATGGTATACTTTTGAAGCTAATATACATACCACTAGGTTGTGAAATTATGCCATTGGAGTGTAATGGTATAATAGCAGTTGTAATGGTATTTAAATGATTATAGTGGTACAATAAAAACCTGAAAAATTAAAGTGATATTATGTAATCTCGTCACCTTTTTGTTGTACTAAGTTATCATTATGCCCCCTATTATGTACCAATAGGACAATAAGTACATAACTTTCCGCCCTTTAAAATGTCTCACTATTCCACTATGAAACTTGACACACATCGTATATACATCTCTCGCCACGTTAAACTCCTTGAACACATCTTTCCTTCTTCAAATAAAAGGCCTCCCTCTCTCTTCCAATTCTTGAAGAATGGGCACCTTTATAAGTTTCCATTCTCATCGTTACACAAAATCACTCATTCTGTTGCTCACTTAAACTTAGCCCAAACCACCTTCAAACAAAGGCCCAACATTACAATCCAAAACAAACCTAACTCCACACTCCAACACAAGCCTAACACCGTACACTCTTCTCCATCCTCATTAGTCATTTTTTAATTCTACTCCCTCTCCACCTCTAGCCTAAACAAATTAGAGGTAATCTTGGGCAAGCCCAGCCGAAAGGAAAAAATAAGCCTAATATGTTGGGCTGGGCTAAAAATGCTTGTCTAAAACCTATAAAATAACGTAATGCCTTTGTTTTACGTTTTTTTGGCTAATTTAGGGGTGCTAATTGAGTTGAGCAGCTCGCGAGCAACTCGTACTCGACTCGGTCAAACTCGACTCGAGTTAGCCCGACTCGAATTCGACTCGACTCGAGATGTTAACGAACACGAGTTGAGCAAGCTCTAACTCAACTCGATAAGCTCGTGAGCAACTCGATAATATAATATTAATATAGAATTTACAAACAAAGTTACTATCTTTAAACAAACTTGACACTTATTAAGCCTTAATTTATATCATAAAAAAATAAAGAGTAAATTTTTAATAAAATCTATATATAATAAGGAAAATAATATAAATTGAACAAAAACTAAATAAAGGCATATAATAATAGAAGGACCAAAATTTTAACGAGCAGATTGTGAGCTACTCGACTCGACTCGAAACTTTAACGAGCACGAGTCGAGCAGGTTTTATTTGCTCGAAACTTTAGCGAGCACGAGTTGAGCACATGTAAAAAGTTTTCGAGTTGAGTCGAGCACCCCTCACCTCGTGATCGACTCGCTCGATAAGCACCCCTAGGCTAATTTATAGCTCAATTTGTACTCTTAACTTCTTAAGAACTAAAATCACCTTCAAAATTTCACTTGAGCAATTTTCGCGGCTAAAAAATAACTATATGCAAATTGAGATCTTTCTTAACATATAAGACGAGCATTTATGTTATTATTTTTGCCAAATTCAAGTGCAATTCGGTTTCTTAAGATTTAAAATGACCCCAAAACTTTAACAGAAATATTTTTAGCATCTAAATAATAGAGAAATAAAATTTTATAGTTGACCACTAATGAAACCTAACGAAAGAAGTTTACTATTAAAAAAATCTTTTTTTTTTCTTTTTTTTTCGATAATAGTAAAATAAAATAAAATAGAATTTTATATTGCAAACGTTCTTCAATATTATTGTAATAATCAATTATAACATACACTTGCTTTTCATGCGTACAACAAATCTGAGTTAAAAAGAAATCTTATATTTCATGTAACATTATATAGTTACATTAACACACAACACTGCTTATCTAATACATAGTAATTATTAATTCAATTCGACACTCAACCCCACCCCCATCCCTAAATGAGAGGGGTAGGGTTAGGGTTAGAGTAATACAAGAGAACATAATCAATAATTAATTAATTTTCTGTAGGAAATGCCTCAATAATTGAAACAAACGCAGAAATTGTGATGATGTTGTAACGAGCAAAGCCAGCTTCCTTTAACAGTTTGTTCCACTCATGTTGCGTCCTCTCTTTGCCACCAACACAAAGTGCCATCATCAATAAATCACAACCTAACTTTGTTTCATCAAAAAGGCCTCTACCTTCCGGATTTAGAACTATGTCTACTATAATCACCTTTCCTTTGTTTTTGGATACCGCCTTTTGGCAGTTCTTCAAAATCTTGATGCAATCATCATCTCCCCAATCATGCAAAACGGACTGCATTAATTAAGAAAGAAATAAGTTATACAATATTTTAATGAAATAACAATATCACTCGAACTAAAATACAAATATGATTGGAAGGCTTAGGTCCGTCCTCCATATTTATTAAGTTATAAGTTGTTAAATACGAGTCTAGCTCACACTCTTTTTTAAAAGAGAAAGTACCGCTTTATCTATCCAAAGAAGTATCATCTAACTAGAAACTTAATGGTAATTAGTCGAAAGATCAAAATAGCCTTTTAGCTTTATAAAGTGTGTTACCCTTTCCTCTGTTATCAATAAGGGACATTCATAGCTATGCTTCAACAAACTAGGATTTGCGACTAATATAGGCTAGTGTATCACAATGAGTTTTGAGAGTGTACCTTGATAAAGACGGTGTCGGCCGAAGGGATCTCCTTGAACATGTCACCACCAACATGGGTGATACCTTGAAATCGAGGGGCGGACTCAACAACATGAGGCTGATCAAAATTGATTCCTTTAATATGTGGGTGAGCCTCGACAATCTTTGCCATAGCTTTCCCAATACCACCACCAACATCAACTAGGGTTCCTTCAAGTTTACTAAACCCTTCCTTATACCCACATAAAATAGCGTCCAATATAGTCTTAGTAACGGATGCCATTCCTGTATTAAAAAGCTTATTGAACTCATCATCCTTGGATCCCTTCTCCCAAATACTTTCACCATAGGCTTTCTCAAAAGCGGTCCCACCTTCCTTGATCGAACGACCTATCTCTTGCCACGGGGCCATCATCGACGGGTGGGTGAAGGTGAGAAACATAGGAGCAAGGCTCAACTCATTATCATGTAAAAGCCATCTAGATGTAGGTGTAAGACCATACAAAGCCTCTCCTTCATCTTTTGATGTCGATTTTCGATTATAATCAACGGTGAAGATTTTGTTCCATGCTAGTAGTTGCATGAGACGTGCAAGACATGGTACATCAGGAGATGCAGACTCTAGCTTCGAAGCTATGTGTGACAAGCTCATTGGTAGGCCATGGGAGTGTATGATATCGGCTATTCGGAGCTCCACGGCCGATTTTATCGCTAGCGAATGGACGAAGCCAAACAAGTGATTGAACACTTGAGCTTGGCCTTGAAGGAGCTCATTAGCATCCTCGTTAACAATGTTTGTGTTTAAGTTGCTCATCTCTCTCTTTTTCTACTCTTATTATTCTTTAACTTGGCTTTTTTTAGTAGATGTGTATAAATTATGGAGAAGTTTGTACGTTATTTATAGGACAATCTTGCTAACAAACACATTAGACGTAAGGTATGATGAGTTCAAGCTAGATACATCATTATAGTAATAATAAAATCAATATGAAGAATTGCGTGGATGAAGTTGATAATTAAATAATTCAGTATAATGATTTGGTTAGAATTTTATAAACTAATACTGCTACGAAAATATAAAACTAATCATTCACCTTTAATGTTGCATATATTAATAATATGATAATAGTGCAATTATAATGTGATAGTACTGTACAAATCAGTATTCTAGAATGGAAAGGATAATACATGCATAATTGCATAAATTGATGTCAAATCAAGATTGGAGTGCGCCTTGTACAATAACGTCTTGGTACAAAGATTTTATAATATTAAACAACAAATTATTGTTTTCTTTTGTTTTTGAAGAACAAATTATTGTTTTCTAATACGGCTGCTTGTTAAACGAGGCAACGTTTAATTGTTAATTTTATTTTTATTACTGTTTATTGATTTATGTTTTTGTAATGAGACGTCTAATTGAATTCACTAACTTTTATATGTGACTGGTCACACCGTGTGGTCAACTATTATGTGGTTACTGTAGGCATCGTTTGAAGTGCGCCTACGTTAAGCATATGTGAATATGCTTGGCCCTCTTAGGAAATGGAAATTGACATATATGATTAGGCACAACGATTAGGGACAAGGAAAATAGGGAGCCGCCAACAAGTTTTTAAGGAACTTGTAAACCATTCACTTATCAATAAAGGCAACCACGAATAAAGGACAACGATAAGCAACAACGATTGACCCGTGAAGGTTACACCCCATTCATAATCCATGAGATTACTAACTCCATTTGGTTCGGAACCACGAAAGGAGGATCGGGGATGATGGTACGAAGTGAGTCATAGAACCACATTTGCCCGTATTGGCCTCTACTCGATTCTTATAGTGAAAAATATTCCCTATAATCTCAAAGGCATGCAAACAAAGATTCAATTTGCTCCAAACTATTATTATGCTAAATTGGTTGAATATTAATGCAACATATAATTCTAAAATATTTGTGATCACTTGATTAAATAACAAGATTAAAAAAGATCCTAAACCGGTTGTCCAAATTATCTTATTAGACGTGATTTTCAATTACATATTCCCTTTAAACATGCAATATGGTGATCAATAAATATATAATAGAATAAACATTAATATTAGAAGCAATTTAACAATAAATTGTAAGTCAAATTAAATATAAATTAACCTAATCAGCATGATACTAGCAATATAAAAATAAAATAAGTAATTATAATAATTAATTACTCACATTACGCGCGTTCCTTAAAATTGCTGCACCATGAATAAATTGTTAGTAACTTCAATAAAAATATAAATCAAATTGAAATTAAATTAAACTAAAAGTAGAGTTGATTTGATCCAAAACCTCAATTAAATATACCTTTCACGCCTTGGTTTATGGACGAAACCTCAGGTTAAGTATGGACTCCTTGGAGTGCTTAAGGAAGGACTGATGTAGATAGGAATATAAGTTTAAAGCTTATAGTATGAGAGAGAGAGAAGAGAATGATTTTTTTGGTGTAGAAGAGAGGAAGAGAGAATGATTTGGTGCCCCGAACTGTAAACAGGAAGGGGGTATTTATAGAGGAAATGAGTACGGGATCACACAAAACCCTAGAAAAGATAAAAACCCTAATTTGAGGCGTGACATGGCAAAGAATGTCGCGACACGACAATGTTCACCGTGGCACGACACGTGGCGCGGTGTCACGGTGTACGGGTTTTTCAGATTTGCGTCCAACTTCATAAACGCGTGAGAAAACTCAGAAAATACACAAAAAAATCACCGTGACATGGTGAAGAATACCGTGTCACGGTAATAGGCACCGTGCCACGTAAGCTTTTGTCGTGACGCGGCATTTTAGTTGTTGCGCGGTAATTCCAGTTTTTTATGCGTTTTTAAAAATATGATAACGTTTGATCCGTAACTCGGAATAAGGCATATAATATATCATTGGAAATATTATCAGGTCTACTTTCCAACCCAATTGGAATCAGGTCAAAATCATTTGTAGATTTTAAGATATGGCCGTTTTAGTGAAAGGGTGTCGATTTTGGGCCGAGTTTAGTATTTTGCTCATATCTTCTTCGTTTAAAATCGGAATTGGGCTTATGATATATTGTTGGAAAGCTTATTGAAATGCCTATCCAACCAAATAATAATTGGAATAAAATTATAGTGCCACAAAATCAGTTTCTCTCGGTTTTGTGATGTGGACACGGAAAATGAAAAGTAAGTTATGATTTAGGAAAATGAGCTAGGAATTGGATTGGTTTATGAAATGTATTGGGAATGAATATGTATTTAAGCACTCCAAAGGTTAAATACTCAACCCGGTCAATAATGACGGTGAAAGGTTGTTCGTCATCGGGTTTGGTCTTGGGGAGACATTTTTAGCTGTTTACAGTTACCTGATTAGTTTTATAGGAATTACTCTTTTAGGGTAATAGACTTATAAGAGTTACTTAGTAATAGAAGGATTACTTTTTTTTTGACAAATAAAAAGGTTTGTTTGTAAGTATTGTAAGTGTTACTTTGTTATTTTGTTATTTAAGGGTTATTTAATAAGTTTATTAAGGAGTTACTCTGTTAGTATAATTGGGGATACTACGTACTCCCTTTTTTTACAAGCTACACAGAGTGGTCGCATAAAGAATGCGCTGCTAATTAATATTTTTTTTTGCACAATCAGCGTGTTTTGTGTGTGGATGATCACATTATGTGGCTGCTTAGAACAAAGTAACCTATATAACACTGATCGAGTAACCCCTATAATACTAACTGGGTAATCCCTGTAACATGCACTAATTGGGTAACTGTGTAACACTGACTAAATATTTGTTAGTAACCCCTGTAATACTAACTATACTTAATTTTTTTTAATTATTTATGATTAATGTTATGGTTAACTTAATATAAAAATAATCATGATTATCAATGATAATAAGTTTTGTTTTGCAATTCACCAAAGAGAAAAATTAAAAACAAAGAGAATTTCCTTTTTTTTCTAGGAAAACAGAGAGTATATTTTTATTTTTTTAAAAAACTACCGAGAGTATATTTTATTGATACTTAATAGAGTTACCCCGATTAAATAAAGTAAATTAAAGAAAATATCTCATCGTGTGAAGTTAAATATATCACTCTTATAAAACTTACCTTAAAGACAAATTTAGGAGGTCCTATGGTAATTTTTTTTTTCTTTTAAGACATGAATGTAAGTTTTTAAATATAAACAAATTACACTATTAAAGTTTTAATTGCAAAAATGAGACTTACCAAAAATGATTTATTTTAAACTATCTTGCTAAAAAAAAAAGTTGAACTCTCTTACTATCAAAATAAGATATAAAGACATAATAATGGGAGAAACTATAAAATGATCTTATTACCGAAAATAAAATCTCCTGTGAAGTACTCCCTCCGTTTCAGAATGATGTTTCTGTTTATGTAAATCGATGCACGTTTTTACCAATCTTTGACCGCAAATATTTCTTAATCTCACACTAACAAAAATAATAAAAGTTAGATATTAATAATGTACTCATCAAGATGAATCAAACGAGATCCCACATGATTATATTTGTTCTTATAGAATGAGAGAAATTTAGGGCTGGCCAAATCGGATATCCGATCCGAAATATCGGATATCCGAAAATTTCGGATCGGCTAAAATTTGATCCAAATCCAATCCGAAAAACACTGGATATCCTATTTTTGGATATCCGAAAAATATCGGATCGGATCATTGGATATCCGACCCAAATATTGAAATTAAAGTTACAGTAATTGAAATTATTTTTAGAGTTTAAATTAAATAAATAAAAAAAAAGACAAAAGGACAAAAAAATCAAATCAGAGTATCAAACCCTCATCTTCACCGTGAAACATCAAACCCATCATTCTTATTGTTACTTCTCAGGTCCCTTTTCTTGCTCAAATTCTATCAAGAGAGATAATTTATCATCATTTTTACCTTCTATAAAGTTATAATAATGAGTACTTGATCTACTGCTCAACATCATGTTAATGTTGTTCAATCAACTCAAGTATGTGGGTTATAGTGGACCTGGTGGCCGACTGCCCGAAGAGTGAGGCGACGATGTAATGGCGAGCCCTCATGTGGTGGTGGATCTTCCTTGTTGTGGTGTTCACTGTCGCTCGAGAAGGCCTAGAGACGTTCTAGAGACTAGAATATGGAGATATAAAGGAGAGAGAAAACCCAAGAGAAGCATAGAGATGAAGAGAGATTGTATGTTGTGGGTTTGTGGCTGTGTGAAGTTAGATATGCAAGACACTGAGTTGTGTATCACTTAGGGTTTATATTTTTTAAATAACAAAAAAAATCACATATTTCGGTTATTCGAAATTTTAAAAATGTGATCCGGATCCGATCCAAAAATTTTCGGATATCCGATCCAAAATATCCGAAACTTGAAAATTCGGATCGGATATCCAATTGTTCGGATCGGATTGACCGGATCACGGATCAGATCAATCGGATCGGATTTTTTGCCCACCCCTAGAGAAATATAGAAGATTCTATCATATTTTTAAAAGTCAAAAATTCCAAATAATAACATCATTGTGGAATGGAGGGAATATCTTAAGACCCTATAGCACTAAGCTTCATTGATATTAAAGTAGTTCAATAGAAGTTATATACGTAGTATAATGTTTTTACTCATTTTGAGGCCTAAATATTTGGCCTGTGCAGTACCGGGTAAGGGCTGGCCATGGACAAGTTTACATTTAAAACATATTAGATTAAATTTCATAAAAGATATCTATACTTATATATTAAAAAGCGTTTCTAAAACAGAATATGTTTTACGTGTCACCTTTTTCAAGTTCGACAGGTCAGCAATATGCGCCACATGTCATTATAAACATGACATGTCATTTTTACATGTATTAGGTTTGCATCTAAAAAATTCTTATAACAAGACTTGAACTCAAGACCAACAAGTCTTAAGTTAAAAGTCTTACCATCTAAGCCATTTATTAAATGTGTTTTTTTATCCAACAAAATTATAGTTAACTTACATAAGTTAATTTGTGTCTTATTACACTATTTGTTTCCATTATGTAATGATTGAGTTTGACAAATAAAAAATGTTTATAGCAAGACTTAAATTCAAAACCAACAAGTCTTACTATCTAAACAGACGAATTTAATTAACAAATAAAACAAGTACAAACTGGCAACTTGGGGCATCGCCAAGGCCACACACTAGTTACTTCTTAAAAGTTATCTTTCAACTGTTTTATCTACGCTAACATTATTGTAAAAGAAAGTTTTGGAAATAAATTCTCGAGCTAGCTGAGCTTTGTTGTGTTCATCCAAGTATCCAAAAAATAAAAATTTCTAACACTAACAGTAGCAGGAATAATTTATTATTCTCTCCAAGTCCTGATATCTATAATCTCTAACCTATAAAAGCCGAGGATCACAAATAAAAATGTGCCCAAATCTCTTGATTGCTATGAACAATGTCCTGCCCATTTCACCCTTGAATTTTGCCTTTGATTTCCTTATCTACAGTGAACTTCCTATTTTGCCCTTCATTCTATTTGCATGTGCACATGGCCACATGGGTATACACTTTCGCCACTTTCGTTACTCAGTCTCAGAGTATACCCCCCCTTTTCTCCATTTTCGTCTTTTTCCATTTTCTCTCTCCTCCATTACCGTTCACCATTTGTGATTCATTCAATCTACAAATTCGTGCTTAATTTCAAACTAATTCTATGCCTCCACAACCTTGATGATGTTGCTTGTCAGAAAAAATAGGGTTTTTGATTGTTTCAACAATCTTCATTAACTAATTTAGCAAATTATTCGTTAAGGTTTGTAATTTCAATGGGGAAAAGGCGTAATACTGTTGTTGTTTTATTAGACGACGACAATGAATTCACCACTGGTAGAAGGGTGGTCACGGCGAGGGTAAAGTAGGTTGATTTTTCAAGAGACAATTACACCCTAACATCGCATTCGATTGAGCGGGTTGATTCCGTTACCGGAGAAATCGAGTGTGGCGGTGGCGCTTGAGGAGGAATCACCGGTAAGATTATCGCCCCTACATTTGGTTGATTGGATTTGTTTTATATTTTGTAAAATTAGAATTGTTTTTGAACATGTTAGGTTGCTTTAAGGTCATTAATTAGCTTTTGATGACAGTGAAAATTATACATATTGGTGATTGTTGGTGGAGTGGGCTGGTTAGCGAGGTTTGATTTTGCAATACTCTATTTTTAATTCATTTGATGCATCATGTTGGGTTTGGCACGATGTTCATTAAGTAATATGTTTATGAATATTGTGGTTTTGAATTGTGCAATAATTCTTCTTTTTGGTCTAGGCTTACAAGAGAAGATATAAATGAAGAAATTTCTCCACGGATGGAAGAAAAAGAAGCTCTTGGGGGTTTCAAATATTGAATCAAAGGAAGCTAATGCTGAACAATCAGCTAAATTGCATAGTAGTGTGAATCATTCTTACACATGACGATCCCAAATGGACCTGTTTTAAGGTTAAGTTTTCTTTTTAATCATTCAAAATTTGTATATGAACAGATTAACAGGGAAGATGGAGAACTTGAATTAGAACTGGAGTGATAAGTAAAGTGACAATTTCCACTCTTAACGACCTATGAAAGAGCAGCATCAAGTGAGTTTCACGCTCCTTCAAGGCCTTTAGTTTCCGATATCTTTCTTGTTTATCTATGTTTAATCCATTTCTTATGTTTAATTTGGTGAATTTGAATTTTGGGTTTTGTTTATTTATGCAATTAGATTGAAATTGTGTTTATGGATGGGTATTGTTGGATTTCCGTTTAGAGTAGCTTAAAAATTTGAAGTTAGTTAGGTTATTATATCCAAATGATGTTGTATCAGATTGAAAAATAAGCTGCAGATTATGTCACCTATGTGAAAATTTTAACAATGGCTTAACTTTAGTAAGCAATTAGCTTAGGTTGTTTGTCAGCTTGCAATTCAGTCAATTTTCGTAGATAAGCATTATTAGAAGTAAAATTTGATTAAAATGCTTATAATTTGGATTATTATCGACCCTTTAAGTATGTAGTTGCTAGTGAAAAAAAATTAATGATGCTTATACGCTAGCATAAACAAGCCTTAACTGAGATGCACTTTAAGATAATAACTTTTTAGATGTTAGCTATAGAGATTATTGAGATGTGATGCGTGGGAAAGCTATATAGCCATATGGGTTACAATGTATGTCAGTGGCTATAAAGCTCTCATCATTGGTCTTGAATGGAAGAACTTGTATGATATTTGGTTTCGTGTGGGGAGCTTGTATTATATTTGTTTGAGCTAACTAATATTTCAATTATGTTAAGCTTTATACTATTTGTTTCTCACCCTTTGTGTACCTCTCAGGTAATTAGTAGCTTGTTTTGTGTGCTTCTGGACAACTGTTTTTGTGTAGAATTATCTACTAATTTTTACTTGTTCAAGTATATTTCTTGGCTACTCTGTGTAATGTATCTGAGTTAAGATAATTTGTGCGACAACTTTTCTTGGCTGTTATAACCTTTTGTACTTCTGAATTTGTGATTTTGAGCTCATATGTGCAAATGAGGGCCAATGTGGCAACTATTATTCTCAAAGTGTCTGATTATCATGTCCTGTGAATCATGTTAACTCAACAATCTCCTAAAAAAGTCGCACTCTTAACCTATAAATATTTAACATCTTACACATTAAGTTTTCCATCTTATGTGTTCAAAAGTCCATGGTCTCTTTCTGAATGGATTCTGACTGCTGTCTATACCATAATAAGCAATATGGGAACTATTTTTGACTTTGTTTTTACTGGATTCATTGTGTTGCCCCAGGAACCATCAAACTAAATTAATAGGCAACCTTGTTATTATACCTAAGATGTTGATTTGGACTTGTTTAAATACTTGATGATATTATTGTACCAAATATAGGGTCATTGATATCTTAGTTTTTGCCCTTGGGTCTGCAATATTTCAAGAAGACTGTCAAATAGTTTCAGATTCTCATCCGCAAGTTAGTATTAATATCAGGTCTTGTTTCTACTCTTGTTGTAACTTATACGAGTATAAATGTAGCTCTCTTCAGTAGTCATTTCTACATACGTTTATATTTAGATCTTTCTTAATCTGAATTGGATGTAATTTTCGCAATTAAACCCTGAAATTCTTCTTAGAATTTAGCTATGATTTTCCAAGAGCATGCATTTATGAAATTGTGTGATTTGTTAGAAAAATTTGTTTTGATTTTGGAAATTATTTACTTATTAAATTATTCTAATTCTTCAATATGTAAGCCGCATTTTCCTCTAATTTTTTCTGGGTTTCATTAGTTTAAGTTTATAATTATTTGAATTTTTCTTGGATTTTGTTTGATTTTTTTTTTTTTTTTTTTTTTTTTTTTTTGTTGAGCTTACTAATTTGGGTGCTTGAACTTTAAATTGAGTAACTTTCTTGTGAATGAATTGAAACTATATTAATTGTTTGTATATAATTGAACTGTCAAATGTTAGACTGTTAATATATTGAGTAGAAATTTTCTGGGTTATAGAGTTTTTTTCAATTTGATGCAATTGAGCTATAAAATGTCAAATTTCACTCGAAATTTCTAGGGTTTTAAGTTCAATCAACTAAGTCCTTTGTTCATATTAGGGATTGTGATTTTTTTTTGTGGTTTAAGAATGTTAACTATGATGGGGTTTGCTAATAAACTTGGGATTTTGTTAAATTATACTCCGTATGATTTTCTTCGTGTATCATGTTTGGCAGTCTTGTTTCGACTTAACATTGGGGGTAAAATTATAAATATGTTTGGGTTTTGCTAATTGATGTGGGTGAAATTAGATGTGCCATACAATGATGTTGCTCTAATATGCTTGGTTTTATATACTTATGTTACATGGAGCTTATAAAGAAAAGCTTTTTTGATTAGTTCTGTTTCAGACAACAGCCAGGGAGTGATAACGCAGTGTTGGATGCTAAAGTTAGAGCTTGAAACTTTGCAAAAAGGTAGCTCTTACACTCAAATTCCTTTATGTTGCTGAAATTCTTCTTTGCATGGTTCTGTACATTTCTCTTTCAATCTCTTTTCTTTCATGTATTAATGTCTCCAATCTCCCTTCTTCCCCTTTCTCCATCCTTCCCTATTTTTTAAAAAATGCGAATTTAGATTTTAGTATGATCAATGGTTTCTGATAGGTTTTGTTTTGGGTTTGCAGCTAGAAGACGAGAGATGCTTATGCCCCATGGTGATGTCGCAGCATTACTTCTACTAGGTCGGGTTTGATTGGGTTGGCCAACTAGCTCCAGTTGCGAAGCTTGACTAAAGATGGGTTGTCTTATTTGGAGAAATTTATTGTGGAGTTATTAAGTTGGGATTAGTAAAACTGCTAAATTCTTATGTGAGTGTTTAATTTGGTTGTTTTGTTTAATTTTAATTTTTGAGTGGCATGATTATCAAAGAGTTACAATATAGCTACAGATTATATCTTCAATATGAAAATTTTAAAAATGGCTAAACTTTAGTAAGCAATTAGCTTAGGTTGTTTGTTGACTTCAGCTTGCATATTTGCAATTAAGGCAATTTTCGTTGATAACTAAGCCTTTATTTTACCAATCTGACCTATGTTTTCTATTTGTCAAACATTAGTCTTTAGAATGTGTTAGGTTTGAGGTAATATTCCAGAAATCAATTCAAGGAATAAATTTATAATTTAAGGCTTTGTTTTTATCAAATAACTAAGTATTGAGTTCCTTAAGCTCAATATAGGTTTCCACGATTATTTTTGCACAATTTAATTCCTTAATAATTACTCCCTCCGTCCTCAAATGATAGTCCCTTATGGGCAAATTTTAATCCCAAAATGTTCACTCCATTTGCTTTTTCCAACAACCAATAATATTAATTTTTTACCAAAATTCCCTCCAATTTGCAACAATATTTGTGCAAATTTAACTTTCCCATGTAAATTTTGTTTTCCTATGTACTTTTATTACTTTCTCTCTCTACTTTTTTGCATACCCAATGTCAATTTACTTTTTCAATGTACTTTTACTATTCTTATCTGTGTTTATTAATTCCCGTGAAAATGCCCATAAAGGACTATCAAAAGGGGATGCAGGGAGTACTATTTTTAAATGTCCATTTTATTAAGTTTCTAAGTTCATTATTAAATCACTTGGATCAACTAAAGGGCCAAAAATATAGCCCAAAAAAGTACACACAATACTACACATACTTCTTATTTATATATATATAGGCTGCCAAAATAAAATGCTAAACGCTATATAACATATTATGCATGAGAAATGCAACCATTCAAGATGACTTACTAATATAGTATTCCCTTTGGAAAACACAATTAGATTAGGAAAATGCCTAATTTTTCAAATGAGAGAGAGAGAGAGAGAGAGTACTTAAGAATTAGAGAATTAGAGCAATTAACTTAGGAAGAAGCTTACTAATGAAATGATGGACCATTATAGCTAATTACATTTTCTTAAGCTAATTGCTTAAGAAATAGTCACTTGATACTAGCTTAAGAAATAGTCACTTGAGAGAGAGAGAGAGAGAGAGATCATTTGATGTCAAGATCACTTAATAAAGTAAGAAAAATTAGCTTAGGTTAAAGAGTTACTAATTAAATGCTAGAGAGAAAGAGCCCACTTAAGAGAAATCAATTAAGAAGAAAGACCATTCTAGAAGAAAGACCACTCATTTAAGAAAAGAAAGATTACTTAAGAAGAAAGGTCACTTAAGAAAAGAAAGATCACTTAAGAAAATCAAGAGAACAAATCACTTAAGAAAAATTAGGGTAATTAGGGAAATTCGCTTAAGAAAGAAAATTGAGGCAATTATCTTAGGATAAGGAGAGTTATAGAGAAACCACTTAGTCTTTTATACCAAGATGCTTAGATACTAAATATTGTGTCATGAAAATTACTAATAGATAAAATGTGTTACTGCTACAAAATTCTTAAAATAATTAAATAAGTCAGATTTCAACTAAAAGAACAAGGAAAAATTGACACATAAGAGTATGATTGAGAAGGATCATAAGGATGGGAAAACTCGTGTAACTCTACCTAACAACAGCTCGATCGATGACTCAACTTCGATCTCCAGATACTGTGTATGAATCAGTATGTGTATTTCTAAATTACATAGTAGATAATTTCTTATTAATTTCTCGATTATCCATTTCTTTGATTATAAATTTATTTGCTAAGTGCTCTTATTTAATGGTTAATTACTTGTCAGTATAATCAAATTGTGATTCTTTTAAGGTAGATTATTAAACTATTGGTTATACTTAAGTTCTGAAATTTTATAATGAGAGGTTTTTTTTGCTAAATTACTCTCTTGAACTCTTGATATCAATTGATTGTTTTTGGCTAATTACTCTCTTGAAGTCTTGATATTAATTGATTGTTTTTTGTCAACTTTTTAATTGAAAACAGAGAAGAGTCATGGATTACTCAACATGTTTAAGGGTTATCACTTTTCTTAAAATAGAAAAACACTATGCCACTTAGTTTTACAGGAACAGTATATCAATATATACTCATACGCAAAAAATACACGACAAATAATACATAATCATTTTAAAGTCAACCATATATATAACACACATTTTTTGTTTTTGGATTAAAAAAACACACCCAAATAACACCAAAATAAATTAACTTAAAAAATGTCATTTACTTTTCACCAAAATAACCTCTTTACTATTACGCCACAGTTATCATTTTTAAAGTATAGGTTAAATATTACAATTTACCATAAACAAAATATACAACAAACTATTTATCTTATCTCCCAAAAATCATCATATAATAAGTGCCCAATAAGTATAAAATTACTTTAAGATAATCATGTTAACATAACCAATACTCATTTTATTAGCCAATTAGCCAAAAACAAGCCCATTGAAGCTGACACAACTACAATTGCCCAATGGGTCCATTAAGAACATGGACCATCTCATTTTCTAAACATGAACAACACTTTATTTACCCTTATTATCACCCTAATAAACAAATACCTTATGTATTGAACTCAAAGAAATTCACATGAGATCACCTAAAGCCAGTAAGAAAGAACATAATCAATTAACAAAATTGATCGTAATTATTTACACAAAATTCATCATAAATATCCTTCGTTGTACAAAACTTGTATCTCAGTACAACGTATTAAAATTGCAATCATTTATGATTTTCCATTACTCCTTTTCCATAGAACAATATTAGCAAAAACTTAAAGTTTTGATAACCTAAATACATAACCTTTATATGATTGATAACCGAGTAAAAAGAAAAGAAGTTACGACACTAAGCTAGCATTTGGGCTTACAAAAAAGGTCCATATATTGTTTAGTAAATGGGCCAAGACTACAGGTTTGCTAGCAAAATTTAGATTGCCAAACAAACTTATACATTTGGGCTTACATGCAAATTGAACGCATTTCTACATTCTTTTCTTTTTTTAAAAAAAGTATTATTCCTTAATAGAATGCACTTCATTTTCCTTGCTTTACAAAAACATCATTTTACTGTACTTGGACTTCAATCGGGTTTATACATTTAGGCTTACATGCAAATTGAAAGCATCTCGAAATACCTATTGTTAACACAAAAATAACGTAACTAAAGTGATCATTTTTTAACACTCTTTTCTTTTTTTTAAAAAATAATTTCTTAATAGATTACCCTTCATTTTTTTCCGTTACCAAAAACATTGTTATCAATTTTTTAAAACTATAACCATGCTCAATTCTAATTTAGACACATATGTAACAAGCACCTGAACATAATTTTTTTTTTAAACTCATCACGTATTTGAAAAAAAAAAAGAGCCCCCACATTGCCACACCTCAATACAACAATTACATGTACAACGATGTTCTAGACTTTGGAGAACATACTATTCAGTGTATAAATTTATATATCTAATATAAATTCAACGTCATTGACTCTTTAACTATAAAGCTTACAAATAACAATATATAAACATTGCAACAAAAAATACCATTGCCTATAATTAAATTTAAATTATTCTTTTTATAATTGTCAATGATTCTTGACACATATCAACTAATTAGGCAAACACTTGATGATGAACCCATCCATGAACATATTGTTAAGTCAGGCCCAATTCACATTACAATTCAACAATTTAATAAATGACCCATAAGAAATTATCTTTTCTAGCTTTGGTCCAAGTACAAAAACCAATCCATATTAATTGGTTTACAAACCTATACCCTTCCATAAAAAACAATCAAAAAAACCTCTTAAAATGTTACAACAAACTATAAACTTATTTGAAATTATTTAATTTCTATGTTTTCAAATATAATCAAGATTATTCATTTAGACTTACACGCAAATCAAAGACCGACTCTAAACACCTATAGTTACCACCAAAATAGCATAACTAAATGAACAAATTGTTACACTTTGTTAATAGAACACACTTTATTTTTTCACCTTACAAACAACATCATTATCATTTTTTATTTAAAATACCTATGAAAAATTTATTTTCGAACTCTTAACCTACTTGAATAACCAAAAAGAAAACCCCCTATATTGCCACACCTCAAAGCAAGAAATACAAGCCATATTTCAAACTAGCAACACGTATCGTGCGCGAACCACCCTAGCAATAATAATAATCTATAACTTTTAAAAGTGGGAAGTTGGCAAGTTGAAATGCTCTTAGTAATAGTGTGATGACAGGTTTGACCTTCAAAATGTTCAAATACCGTTTTGCCCTTTTAAAAGTGGGAAGTTGGCAAGTTAAAATGCTCCTTAGTGTGATGACAAGTTTGTCCTGATGCTAGCTGTTGATTTCTTTGGTTGCTGACTTGGTATTCTTGGCTGTGGACAGGTGGCGGTTGGATCGCATAGCTATTACTTGCCAGGTTGCTTATGGTGACCTGCACATATAGAGGAATGCAAGTGTTTATGTATTAGGAATTTGTGTTTAGGAATACAGATGTAATACAAATGTATTAGGAATTTGTGTTTATCTATGGTGTTGTATTTTGTTTAACATGGGATTATTTTATTGATTTGTTTAGATTTCGGATTAGTTTGGTTTGGTTTATTTAGATTGTGCTGATAATTAATGCTTATGATTAAGCTTATTTGTTGTTTAGCTTAATCAATTATTTTGGTTTGGGGTGATATGAATTGGACACTGTGCTTAATTTAAAGTTGCATTTGTGTTTGTAATTAGTGAGCATTTCGGTTGTTCGCTTAATTAGCTGATTGAGGTTAATAGTGATTGGTTGCTGCTGTTTTGGACGGTGCTGCTATGCTCAGATTATGTTCAGGCGTGCTAGCAGTTACCAATGCTTTTTGTATCACTTTTTGTCTTGGGTTTGACATTCAAATTCTGGGGATGTGGTTTGGCCGGTTTGACGTGCTGGAGTCAGCTTAAAATCCAGCGGTAAGTTGCTTTGTCCATTGGTTCTGTGGGTGTTTTTGTATTCGTAAACATATACTATCCCTTTATTTTTTTGTAGTTAGCAGAGAGCTTTTGGTATGTAGAGCCTTTTAGATTTTTTCTTTTTTGATAATTTGAAATCCAAAAATAAAAATTAGTGGACCAAAAAATTGGGGTTTATAAATAGGGCGTGCATATAGTGAGTTAGGGTAGGAAGATAGGAAGTAAGGAACAGTTTTAAAGGTGTAGGATACATTGAGGTTGAGGTATAGTTCTAAGCTTAATTGCTTTTGAGTTTAAACTATATGATCAACAAATTCTATTATTTTGTGGTGTATGTGTAATTTTATTATCCTATATGATCAAACTTGTTACATTGAGGTAGTGACACTTTATGGTTAACAAAGTTGTTTATTTTACATGCTCATTGTCTAATTTTACACTTCAGCTGAACCGCTGAAATGGAAATTGCTTTCAGGTGTTTTGCTGGTATGATGTGCAAGTTATGCTACCTTTGTTTGCTGGTCAATAATCGCGGGTTTCTTTTCCTTGGCTGCTGGAGCGAGTTTCCTGAGTTTCGGTTTCATTCATTTTGAGTTTCCTATACGCTCAAAAAATGCTCTGCTGGATTGCTACTATTCTGGTTTGGTGGTCATCTATGTGGATTGTGGGGTTTATTTTGCGTGTTGTGTATGTTGTACCTGTTCAGAAATCAGCCTATGAATGCTCACTTTGCTCTTTTGTTTTCTTTTCATCAGATTCAGTTGTTTCAGCCTTCATAGAAGAAGGATTGTTATAAGTATCGCTTTGGTCCTTTTTATCAGATTCAGTTGTTTCAGCTTTCGGTTTGTGTGCAACATGTTTTCTACGTTTTCATTTTCATGGCATTTTGCTGTGGTAGAATATTGTGATTATTGGGCCAAATTGTACTTCATGTTGGGTATTAAAATGTTGTTAATTAGGTAATATTATATTATTTTGATGAATATGTTGAGTTTTGCTTTTTTTATATTTTAGTGTTTGTGTTCTGCTGGAGTGAGCTGTAACAGTTACATAGGTTGTGTGATTATGTTTCCATTATGTTGTTATATTATGTTTCCATTTGGTTTGCAGTATGGGTTTATGTTGCGGAATTCTTGTAGATGTTCAGTCGATTTAGGTAGGGGTTTTGGATTTGGCTATTTGTAGTTTAGATCTTGGTTTCTCCGCTGTGTTATGTGTGCTTGTTAGTAATTGTGATTGGTTTTTTAAGGTATGCATGTGGTTGGGTTCACCGTTCCTTCGGATTTTGAGTTGCCTTGGGTAGGGATGTTAATTTTGTATACCTGTGGCTTATGGCTCGAGTGATCTGCTTTTCTTATACGTAGTTGTTGCTGTTAGATGTGCGTTAGAGGCATGAACGATTTATTGTGTTGTTTATTCATCTGGAGAGGTGATGAAAAACTGCCCTCGGGATGTACCCATTTCCTATCAGTGTCTGCTGAATCAGGTTGTGGCATGTTTGGAATTGCCAACTCCTCTTTACACTCTGTCTGTGAATGGTGAGAATGCTGTTGAGCTGCACCTTGATACGGGTGACGTGTTAGGGCCGTATGTGTACAATGGTGGTGCAGCTGATACCCTCAAAGCCTCAATTGAAAGGGCGTCTGAACAGGTTGTGAGGGGGCTGAGGGCTGAATTTGGTGTCCAAGTTGATGACTTTTCGAGTGAAAGGATTAGCAGGCTAGAGCGCTGTTCATTCTTGTATGAGATGAAGCATTTGGGGTTAGAATCTATTGAAAGTCCTAATGGGAAGACACTTGTGAGGTGGTCTGCTGTCCCAGTACAAAAGCGTGCTGTTAAGTATGTTTGCATTGATTACCTAGATGTTTTGCGTACTTTAGGTGCTGAAACTGGGGCCCGTGTCTCATTAGTTGAGGTTCTTGAGATAGCTGATAAGAAATGGATTGCTTGGCTTACAATATGCACTCCATTTACTTCTGCTGGGTTAGAATGTGTATACAGTTCGTTGAGTGGGAAATGCAAGACTGCTGCCCAGGATGCAGCGAAGAAAGGAGTCAACTTTTTATGCTCAAGCTACAATCTGAACATTATTGATTTGAATCACTCAAATGTAGTTTATGCTGAGATTAAGTATGCTCTTGCAAAGGAAAGTTTTATGGCAGTTAAGGAGCGTGTGCTGGGTGTTCAACAGCCACTACATTTGCCTCCTTTCATTATTGCAGCTGAATGCAGCACGCAAAAGTCTGCTGAACACCAGTTAAAGTCCGCTGATTGTCCTCCAACTGCACCGCGGAAGCCTAAAGCACGTTCCATCACTGCCTCTCGGCCTACTATTGTTCCTGTTACAGTTCCTGAAGACTTAGAACTGGTGTTTAAGCCCAGAAAGCTAGAGTAGACTGTAGGGATATTATGGGGGCTGTTTTGTGAAAATGCTACTGTTTACAGCCATAGCTAGAATTGTTACTGTAGGAAATATTTCAAGCATTAACCCCAAGCTTGAACCCCACTGTGATCATACACTAAAGTATGGTGGCGTCCAAAGGAAAGGAAGCTAGAGCAAAAGAGTCGCCAACAAGTTTTAGGAACTTGTAAACCGTTCACAAGGTGAAGATTACACCCCTTAACGATCCATGAGATCGTCAACTCCAAAAGGTCTTAAACCAAATAGGGTTCGGGGATGAAGGTACAAATCCAACCTAAAAGAGATTGAACCTGCCCTAAAAATAGGCCTCTACTTCATTCTTCTCGTATTCATGTGCGCTTTCTGACTAACATGCAATCATTAGGTTTACCCTAAACCTGTTTAATCTATGTTGGTTGAATATTAATGCACAAACAAAACTATTATTGGCGATCACTTGAATTATAATCAAATTAGCCCTAAACAAGATTATTAATTATCTTATTAAGCGTGATTACAAGTACAAATTCTCTTTAAACATGCATAAAAGGTGTGATCAAGCAATAACAATAAATAAGCATCAAGCAACATAATAATTAATCATAACAATAATAATCATGTTAATAATAAAGCTTAAATATAATAGCAAGATCCTAGGCATGATACTAACAAGATTAATAACAAATCCTAGCATGTCACTAAGCATTAAAGATCAAAGCTTTAGCCCTAACATGATACTAACATGATATTGATATGATATTAGAAAGCATAGGAAGCACCCTAAACATGATACTAGAAAGAAATATTAACACCCTAACATGATGCTAGGAATTAATAAATAATAAACATGCTTTCTACAAGAATAGATCAATAAGACTACATACTTAAATGCCTCGTACCTCTTTCTAATAACAAAATACACGCGTTAGTAACTTTAAGGAAAAGTATAAAACAAACAATTAAATTAAATAATTGAAATAGAGATTTGGACCAAACCCTCAGAAATTATAACCTTTCACGTCTAGGGCGAAGGCAACTTCGAACTTGGCTAGGTGTTTCTATATCTCGTGTATGCGGAATTGTGTTTGTGAAAAGCTAGAGAGAGATGATGATTGTAGATAAGAATTGATGATTGTAGATTGTAGATTGTAGATTGTAGATTGTAGATGATTAAAAACGGAGGTTCAGGACCCTATTTATAAGAAAACAGTCCGGAAATAGGTAGAATTTGATAAGAAATAAAACTCCACGCTGTCGCCGCAAAACCACACGCGACAGCCTAGATTCCTACGCGCTTTCAAACACGGAGTCCACTTATCAATCAAAATTGACTTGTAAAGTCCGTATGCAAACCGAAATCGTATTTTTCATAAAATAATATTTTATTCCAAGTAAAACTTATCAAAATATAATTATTAATTCTAATTTTATTAGGATTTAAGAGAACCTTCTAGAGAATTCTAGAAGACTATAATTAATTCTAATAAATTTAGGAATAATAATTAATATTAGGCCCTCCCCTAGATCATCGGGCTGCATGTAAAGATCAAACCGGGCCCAGTTTAGTATTTTGGCCATAACTTCATCATTATTCATCGGAATTGGGCTTATAATATATCGTTGGAAAACTCTTTGCAAGCCCCATCCAACTATACTATTATTGGACCCTTGTCATGGACCAAACTAAACTGGATTGGCTGTTTTCATAAAATAAAGTTATTTTTCGAAAACAGAAAGAAAGAGTTTTTAAAGCTAACCGCAACACCTGACCTTTCACACTTTCACCTCGTTCGATTATCATTCGACGCAAAAGGTATTCATCACTGGGTTTGGTTTTGGGGAGACACAAATGGGTGTCTACAGTTACTTTCATGAATTATGTGATATTTTCTATATGCTGTTTTTAGGACTGCTTGTGTTTATTATTCCTAAATGGCTGTACTTTTTTGGATATGTGAGAAACCAGTGGCTAATTTATGTAGACTTATGGTTTATGTGTTTTGGTGATAATGATACATTTCCTTATTTATAATTCTGAGTCTTTGACTACAATTGTTTGTGTCCTGAGTTTACTTATCATTTTTGTTCTGGTTTTTGTTTTTGTTTGGCTGTTCATAAAATTTATGAGGCCAACGTTTTGCGGCACTTATACTTGGCTACAGTTATAGTGTTACCGCTATGAGTAAGGAGTGTTGCCTTCTTGTCTATCTAGATAGCTGTTGTTGGATATATTTGCTAAATGTGGTTCTTTTAAATTTCATGTAATGTAGACCGTTATCTCAATTATAAGACACCTGGGAATGCTCGTGCTAGCAAGCACACACGAGCTTTGGATGTAATGGTCCAGCTGGTATCAATACGACATACATTGTATATGTAGTGTTGTTGGCATGTTCAGTGCAATGTGGTGTACAGTGGCGCTTTGCCTGAAATTGTTTTGCAATTGCAGTGAAGTGGGTGAAACAAGTGCTCAGGGTGCACAGTGGCACGTGGCTAAAAAACCAAAGAAACAACCCAAGCTTAACCCGAAGCCAAAGACGGATTCTAAGGCAAAACAAAAGATGCGCCTAAGCCAAAGAGTAAGTAGCTTTTAATGCATGATGTATTGTGTAGAATATTGGGGCCTTCGACAAAGTCCTGTGCAATGGGCTAAAAAACGAACTTGGTCCAAGTACTGTTGGGCCGAGGGTTATCCTGCACAGCAAGCACATAACTTGCCTCAAGCAATTAATACAAATAGCCTTGGGCAATTAATGCTTTTGTATAGCACTTTTCTTCTTTACATTGCACTGACTTCGGCATTCGAAGACTAAACAAAGTTTTGGCTGATATTGTTTGACTAAGAGTACACGCTTTAATGCACAATGCTTCGGATAAACATTAGGCACCTTCGGATAACGTTAGGGGCCTTCGGATACACACTAGGAACCTTCGGATAAACGAATCCTAAGTTAAAGTAAAAGCCAGCACCTAAGTGAAAGAGTGAGTAGGTTTAATGCAGGATTTTCCGTGTAGAATAATGGAACCTTCGGCATGTTTCTTTTAAACGGGCAAAGACCGTGCTTGGTTCAAGTACTGCTGGGTCGAGGGTTCGAAGCAATTAATACAAATAGCACTTTTCTTCACCTTAGTCTAGGACTTTCGGCAAGCTCTAATCCGAATCCGAAGTCAAATCTTATTCGAATTAAAAGCCAAAATCTAAGCCAAATAATGAATAGCTTTTACTGCACATTCTTTTCAACGGGTTGAAGACCGTACTTGGCCAAGTACTGCTGGGCTGAGGGTTTCATGCACAGCAAACACACAAATAGCCTCAAGCAATTAATACAAATAGCTTTAGGCGAAGTCATGGCTGATATTGTTTGACTAAGACTACATAACTTTTAATTCACAATGCTTCGGATCAACCTTAGGCACCTTCGGATACATATCGGGAACCTTCGGATACTATTAGGAACTTTCGGATAAACATTAGGAATCTTCGGATAAACGAATCCTAGGTTGAAGCAAAAGCCACCAACTAAGCCAAAGAGTGAGTAAGTTTAATGCATGATTTTTCCTGTAGCATAATGGAAACTTCGGCATGTTTCTTTTAAACGGCCTGAAGACCGTATTTGATGCAAGTACTGCTGGGCCGAGGGTTCCAAGCAATTAATACAAATAGCACTTTTCTTCACCTTAGTTTAAAAATTAACAGCTCTTAATTCACAAGTCTAATCTGAATCCGAAGTCAAATCTTATCCGAGTTAAAAGCCAAGACCTAAGCCAAATAGTGATTAGCTCTTAATGCATATTCTTTTAAACGGGCTGAAGATCGTGCTTGGTCAAGTACTGCTGAGCTGTGGGTTTCATGCACAACAAACACACAAATACCCTCTTTTAGGCGATTAGTGTTGTTGCATAGCATTGCCGTTGGCATCTGAAGCTTAAACAAAGTCTTCACTAACACCTTAGACTAAGAGTGAACAGTTCTTAGTTTAAAATATCTCGGATAAACATTAGTTTACAATGCCTCGAATATCATTGCCGAGGGTCTCATTTTTGTAGCCGAAACACATAATATTATGCTATTAGTTTGACTCATAGACTAATTTCTTGTGTTGTTCTGCAATCAACCCTGCTGCTATTATTGGTCAGCCACTGCCAGTTAGTGCTTTGCAATTAAAGCCCTCACCTTCTTGTTTGAAGTGTGGTGCTAAAAAATTTGAACACGAGACATTGCATTTTTGTTGTGGAGATGGGGATATCAGAATTGCTTCGAATGAATATCCTCCTGAATTGGAACGGTTATTTACTTCTGCTGATGAAGATGCGGTGCATTTTAGGAAGTATGCTCGGCTGTATAATGAATATCCACTGGTTAATAAATGGATTCAGCTATAACCTGCTTAAAGGCTATTATACAGAAAACAGCTACTTAGCTCAATTTTTGCATGATGCACTAAATAGACATTGCTAGGAAATCTCTTTTTTCTAATATAAAGTTCTTTACTATAATAACTTAACTTTTAAAATCGATCAAGCTAGGCTTTATATCTTGAAAATCAGAAACAAAGTAGCAACACTTGTTTAACTGCTGGTCATTGGATAGCTCTCATAATTGCCACTTTGTGCACATGAGTTATTAGATAGCACTCTTGTTCAGCCACTTACAACTTTTCAAAACATATCTTTATTGGTAAGCTTCAATGCAGCACAAACCAATAAAGCAATTCAGCTTTTTCTGCTGCTAAAACGTTGTAACAGTCCTTGATCTGCTGGTCACTAGACTGCTCTCATCATTACTTATTTTTGCACACAAGTTATTAAGCAGTAGCCAACTATCTGGCTATATATTTTTGAAACAATAAATGAATAATACTATTGTTAGAGCTATTCTAAAGTGGTTTCATTAAGCTTTGAATATTGAATACTGGTTCGGGTTTCTCTTCTCAACCAACTGCAAATCAAGGTAGGTTCATTAATGAATTCTGTTATTTATTCTTACTTGTACAATTAATAATATATGATTAATGATAGTAGTATTTATGCATGGTAACTATTTTGATTCATGTACATGGCATTAAATAGAAATCATTATTGTCTTTATCATATAGCCACCTGGATATATCATATTTGTTTACTGTTATTGTTTGAATTGTTGCTTGTATCACTTGCATTTAGTGTTTGTATAGTACTATTTCCCTAAATCTACTTCGTCTTACATACTTATCATTAATGATAATAGTATTATGCATGATATGACTATTTTGATTCTTCCTTATATTGAAATATTCATGTACTTGGCATTTAATAGGAATCATTACTGTCTGTATGCATGATATGACTATTTTCATTCTTCATTATATTGAAATATTCATGTACACAGATATTTCCCTAAATCTGCTTTGTCTTGCATACTTATCATTGTTAGCCACATTTCTGTACACCATTAAATATTTTGTTACTGTGTTAAGATTTTATTTCCAGTTAAAAAACACCTATAGCATGCACATAACACATTTGTTTTGGTTTTATGCCTGCTGATACTAGCTGTTTGCTTTATTTCAAATTTAGAATTAAACTAAATTATTGTTGGTTGGCATGTTAATTAAGGACATGTTCTCATTGACTGAACTCAGCTGAACTGAACTGAACTGAACTGAAATGAAATGAAAATTTTATAAGAGAAGGCAATTAGGAGCTGAACTGAACTGAAGTGAACTATGCTGAACTGAAATGAATATTTTATAAGAGAAGGCAATAAGGAGCTGAACTGAACTAAACTGAACTGAACTGAACTAAGCTGAACTGAACTGAACTGAACTGAACTGAATTGAACTGAACTGAAAATAAACGTATGAGGACAGGCCCTAGGACTTGATATGTACATGCATATATGCTTTGTGAGACAATAAACTGATCTGTAGTGTATTATTAGATGAAACCTGAATATGTGCCGATTAGCAAGCTCACTCCAAAGAGCAAATCATACAAAATCAAGGTTGCTGTAAAGGAAAAGTCTCCAGTGAGGACTCCTCCTAACAAAAGGAGGTTCCAAAAGCTTGTCTTTGCAGATGATGAGGTACCATCTAATGGTGTAGATATCTTATTTTGCATACAGTGCTTACTATTTTGTATCACTAACACTTGTAATTGTCTTCTTATGTATACAGGGCAATGAGATCAGAGGAACTTTGTTTAGAGATGAGATTGATCACTTCAAGAAAGTGCTTGAACATCAAAAGGAATACATAATATCAGATGCTCCTATCAAACCTATTGACCCCAAATTCGTCAACAGAGAAGGGCCGTACCAGATAAGCTTTGGAGGAAAAATTGCGATCCAGCCTGTAGTTCCAGATTCTAGACCTGTTCTTCCAAGATATACTCCTGTTACTGAGGTTCCCCCGACAAGCAATGACGATGACCGCTTCGGTAATGTTGTTCAATTTTATTACTAGATATACAAATGCTTTTCAGGAATCGCTCTTACCATATATCTAATGCATTTACTGCTTATCATAATTCAGACATACTCAGTGTTGTTGTTCACATGGAAGATGTTCGACAGAAGACTTCACTCAATGGATTTCCATTTGATGTCCGCGACATTGGTGTCGTTGATCACATTGTCCAAAGGTTCTGTTATTTCATATACCAGTAATCACTGCACTGCTTATAGCCTGCTACTAAAGCTAGACATACAATTGTGCATGCAGGCCTGATCAAGCTCTTATTATTTCTGTGTATGGAGAATTAGCTACTGTTGACTGTGAATAATTTAGTAACTGGTTAGATTCTTTCAAAATAGTAAGCTTAGGCATTTAAAGCCAGCTATACACAGAGGTAATTATATTTTAACATCTTATTATATAGTCCATTTGTTTTCTGTATTAGCTAACTGTAAACAATTGTTTCTAGGTTTTTCCCTAGCTTCTTCTATGTCAAAAACTATTGATCCAAATCCAACTTCTCCTGAGACAGTAGTACTGCGAGACTGGTACATTTAACTCATACACTACCAATTAAGCGTACTTCACATAATATGCGTATTTGAAAGCCTAGGTTACCTTTTGCTAATACAGTATAAACATACAGGGTTCAAGGAAATACTGACAGACTAAGTGATTGTGTTTCTCACCAACTTAGGCGAATTGAATCTCTTAGCAGCAAGAATGTCACACCAATTGCTGAGATTGATGCTAAGAAAGTATGCTTTACAACTTGCCCTTACAGCATAATCTTAAAAATTCTTTTCATTTTCTAACAAACTTAATTTTACAGTCTACAGATGTTACTCCTGATACACTCTTCTGGGCCAAGATAATAATTCCCAACCCTCAGGAAGAAGATGTTGTTGCATATATTGGATAAGTAACTTGTAGCAAGCGTTGTGACTATTTTCAGGGCTCTAAGTTTATGTGCACGTTTTGTGGAGAAGAGAAAATCGCTGAATTAAAGTAAAATTTGACTCATTAAATTAATTATATATACATATACAATAGCTAATATGCATTCAATAAATGCAGGAATAACTTCACTTTTATTGCAACAGATGGGACTGGCAGCATCCGGTTCACTGCTTTCGGCGAAGAATGTGCAAAGCTACTACACTCTACGACCACTAAACTTCTTAAAAAGAAGAAACGGGTAATTAGAAATACAAGTATTCACTAAATGAGTTTTATGCACCATACTAACTACACCCGTGCACTGTATAGGAGACCTGGCCAGAATTTAGTGCTCTAGCTGCTGAACTACAATCTAAGGCATCGCTTCTTCAAGTAGGCCCTGCAGGCACCATCAAGAGGTCTGGCGTGCTGAAGTGGTACGTCAAGGCTGTTTCAGTGGACTAAGAACTTCTACAAATCAGACTAATTGGGCTTCTAATAGGAACACATTCTCCTAAGATATGCTATGCTTATCCTTTTGCTTATGTTCCTATTCGACACCTTTTAAACAATGCATGATTAGTTAGCCCATTTAATTTCCTTTGTCTGATTTGCATTTTATGCACGCTATAGTTTATGCCAAGCACACATGTTTATATACTTGGCTTTTGAAAACTTTTATCTATTATGGCAATCTGTGCCTTTATTTCTTCTAACAATGCACTGAATTAGTTTAAACACTTGTGATTTATGCTTTAATTATTGTACTTCTCTATTGAAGTATATTTCTATGCATGCTATTTCTGTTTACGTACATTGTTGTTGGCGCGCTATTTATGCTCCCTATTTCACTGATTATTCTTTTTACATCACAAAATTGTAATAGCTTCAAAATATTACCGAGTTTTTGGAAAATCAAAGAATGTTCTTTATTTCCTTTCGATCTTTAGTTTTAGAACAGAACATTTAATTTGTGTTCAGCTAAACTTAAAAAATAGTCAGAATACCTGTTGGTCAAAATCTAAAACAGAAGCATGATTAGTAAAAAAAACATTTAAAAACAAGTGTCATAAATATTATATTGTAATTCTATGACATGCTAATCTAAATTTTCAGCCAGGATGCACTTTATGATAAAAATGATAGTTGAACTAAGCATATACTTTCTGCTGCCAAATTGCACTACAAATAGCCAACCTGAAAGAGTGGCATATATCATAACAAAAAATTAGTACAACCTACAAGCATCCATGTTAACAGCAACAATTTCAGATTAATCGAAAAAGCTATTTCTATACACTATTAAAGCAAATTTGACAGTTTGCACAATACGACAAGCTGAAGCAAAAAAAAAACACATCTAAGGCAACAAAGGCTGAAATAATATCGCGGCAAGTCTGAAGTTAAGCACACGTTGATTTGCAAGACTTGGAGACGGCTACTTGAGTTCCTATGTCTCAAGAAGATTTGGCTGTGCTGAGATGGAATCAATGGGGTCACCAGTACCAGCTGAGGACGAGGCAACTTAAGCAGAAGTCATCTCAGCTTCTTTCTTCTTCTGAGCTTCGGCCTGTTTCTTCTTCTCAGCAGCTTCAGCCGCCATCTTCGCTAATTTGGCATCCCAGTGAGCTAAGAATTCGCTTTCGGCTGGATGGGCATTATCCAAATAGTATTTATCGCCAATCCATGCCCATTCCTCAGCATGATCCCAATTTATCTCAGGGTTGACATGAATAGCAAGGCGCCGAGCCACCTGGTAACCATTGTTGTAGCCCGACTCGTATTCTTCATGAGTATAAATTTTGACCTTCAGCTCTTCCTTAGCATCAGCAAGCTGCTTCTTAATTGCATCGAGCTGGAGCTGAACCCTGGCAGTCTCATCTGTCTGATTCTTCAATTGATTTCGAACAAGATTTGTTGCAGTCTGAGCCTGAGACAGTTATGTTTCTTTCTCTTTCAGCTTATCTTCCAGCTTTTTCACCTTCTTATCTTTAGCCTCAGCAGCAAGCTGAATCTCTGAAAGCTGGTTATCTTTGTTTACAACAGCCTGAATCAAACGAGATGTATCATCCTCCAGCATTTTGATTCTTTGATTAAACTCTGCCTCTCGGCTGACCACCCGAGAATTAACTTCAGCCTCAATCTTCTGCTCAAGCCGAGCTCGGAAAGTTGCAACATCAACTACCCCATTCTCATTCAGCAGTTTTTCTCCTTCAACAAAGCTAGGGAGAAGATCTTTCTCTATCTCTTGGCAGAAAGTGTTAAGGGCAGTGACAATCCCCTTGGCTTGAACTTCAGCCTCTGTCTTGTTCTTTTCAGCCGCTTCCAACTTAGCCTCTAGCTCATCACGCATAGCCATGGATACTAAGTGGTTATGAAACAGCTGTAAAAAAATTAGGAAAGTGAACCAAAAAAAAACAACCCTTAGTTAAGACTCAATTTGAAAGGCTGAAAAGATTACCTGCATCATGAGTCGTTGACTGTCAACAAAAGGGTCAGGAACCCTATCTAAAACTTCAGGAGCCTCAGCAGCAGCTCCATAAGTCCAGAACTTCATCTTGTCTAACTCAGAAATGCTGGCAGGGTTGCCAAAATAATCAAAAGCATGGGGGCGCCACTCATCCAGAACGAGCCAAGCCTTCAAAGGTAGAGGCACCGATGGAACAGATCCAGACCCCATCTCCGAAAACTGGAAAGCCTCGAAGAAGCCGGCTGCCGAGGAAGAGGGCATAAATGTCCTGCACTATTCAGCAGCCCTGAGTTCCTCGGCAGCATCCCGAAACTCCTTATCTTTATCAGCAAAAACGCGTGGAGCCTCGTGCAAGATCTCCACGTCTTCATCATCCTTCTCTCCCTCAGCTAAAAATTCTAATTTCTCAGACTCAGTGCTAATTTGAGTTGAGTGAGAAGTTGCTGCATGCTGAGAGGAAAGCACAATTCCTAACTCCTGCTGAGCTTCATCAATATGCTCAGGGGTCTGCTGGGTAACCTCCTCCACCCGATGAACTTTGCTCTGGGGAGGAGTCTTCTCAGCATCGCTCCCTTCGGTGTTGGGAGTCTTCGGAGAATGAACAGTAGTCTCCTAGGGGTCAGTGGCTGTCGCATCCTCTATCCGAGGTCTCTTTGGAAGAGGCGTTTCCCTGTAACGACCAAGGTTTATGACCATTCTCTTGCGGTTCAGCGTCAATCCCTCTTCGTCTGAATGAACCTCTCCTCCTGAATGATTGTCTTCCTCTTCTTCCTCGTCTTGCTTCAAGAGAGGACAGTTGAGTAAAATGCTAGGCAAGCCCAAAAAAAATAAAATCAAAGCAAAATCAGAAGCTAAAAAGCTTACCGTGGTATCCAACAACTTCAAGTCCTCCTCTATCTCTTTTGTAGCAGGAGAAATCCCCCCTCCGCTTTCAAAAAGTTCTTCAACCCTTGCTACCTCAGAGGCGGTAGCAGCAGCTTCTTCCTCTTCGGGAGGTAAGCGGCGGAGAGGGTCCCTCTTCTCCCACCAAGGCTTCTGCTGCAGATACTCGGAAGCCAGAGTGATAGTGAATCTTTTGGAATGCAGGTGGAAATGCCGTTCCTTGGAATCAGTAATGGAGGGCTGATTGTTGGTTACAGTCCTCTGAGCATTTATTCGGAGTCGCTCATAGTCGACAGCGACATTGTTCTCATCAAATACTGAAAAGGGAATAAAAATTAGCGCAAGTTAAGGCAAAACATCTGAAGTACTACAACATGAAATCAAAGGAAGAAAAATGATTCATCGGTCCTAGCCGAAGGAACTTATTGCCTCTATATTTACGGCTGAGGCCGACAACAGCGAGCATGCGCTCCTGAAAGACATAGTGGGAATCCGGCAGCCAAGTCTCCGGCACGACCTTCAATCGGCCTGTTCCTCCAGGATTATCCACCTTCCCGAAGTAATTCAGCTGATCATCATTTTGTGCCCCAGCTGGTTCAGGCCTCAAGTTTCGCATCCTCAGATCAGGCCGAGATAGGTATCGAGGAGCACCGAAGAAGTTCGGATGTTCAGGGTCTGAAGGTGCCCTAATCCAAATCCACTGGCCTCGCCATTCCTTATCCGAACTATCGTTCGACCACACTGTTAGGTACCCTGTCAAGCTTTCAATGCGCCACCAGCCAGGACCATGTTCGCCATATCTACTCTGGGTGTTCGACACCAGCCGATGCAGCTTCTTGAAGCAGTGAACGCTCGGCTGCTGATGGTAGAATAAGAACACCCACAGATAGGTCATTATTCTTCGGATACTAACGGGCGTCAGCTGGCAAAGAGAGATATTATAATTACTCAGCACTTGCGTAACAAAGGGGTGTAATGGGAACCGAAGCCCGTACTGCAGTTGTCGAGTATAAACCCCCACATAGCCTGTGGACGATGTATTCTATCAGTTTTGGCAGGCATTCGGCACCAATACCCGTCCTCCTCCAAGATGCCGTAAAAAAGTTCGATTTGTACGGCAAAGCGATAAGCTTCACCGTTATTCGTCCACCAATGATAGGGTGGGCATTGCATCAGTCCCCAGTTGTCTTCGTGCCCCCCCCCCCCCCATTCAGCAACTCTAGGGGGCAAATCCCAGACTGCACCGACCACCTCCTCCTGTTGACCGGAGGTGCTAGTTTCGGCCACCTCTCGTTGAGGCACTGTATTCAACGGGATGGCGCCGATTCCTCGCTCTTCGGAAGAGCGGGAACCTTCTCCGGTTTGCCTAATTCTGTCCCTTGGATGTATCTGTCGGCGCCGTGCCATGGTTTAGGTTGCCAGAAATTTGAAATGAAAATTGGAAAACGAACGGGTGCTTCGAATATGAAAGAAAACCAATTCAACTTCGCAGAAAATTACCTTAATGTAAACCGCAATTCGCCGATCTGAAAATTCGAAGTGTCAAAATTCAATTTCAAAGCCTTAATCTCGGAGAATCAGTCTAGTTTGTAGTCGCAATCAAGGAATTGAATGAAGTTAAATTGCGGTTAAGTGAAGAAATGAAGAGAGAGAGCGCGTACCCTAACTTAAATCATTCCAGAAAAGCGGATTCTAGGATTTCGCGCCTTTAATCTCTCATTAATTGGTCATTAAGTAACCGTGAAAGGCACTTTTTCCAATTAACTGTCCATTTTCCGTCCAACTCCCTCAATCATTAACGACCGTTATCTCATTAATAACTATTCAATTTTTAAATTTTGATTTAATTAAGGAAAATGCCATACATAGCCCTTAGGGCTACATATAGCATTACCCTTAATTAAATTATATACTACCCTTCATTTTTTGTTAATTGAAACATGAACTGTCATTATTCCAAATCGGATCTGCGGAGCAAATTGTTTGAATCCAATCGATGTCAATTAAACCTGTTCCATAAATAATTTAATTTAAAACCCATGGTTAAAGGTTCAGCACTCTAAACCATGCCAGGTGAGGTCAAGGGTCCAGTCGACGTGACAAGTCACGTTAACTGGATTTGGCATAGATTGGAGAGTAATAACCGTCATTTGGATGGTGATTAAGGAAGTGGGGCAAATAATGGATAGTTAATTGCAAGAAGATTGTTTAACAGTTACTTAATAAAAAAATTAAAGCGCAAACTCCCAAAATTCCAATTTCTCGAAAACATAAAGCAACCGTACGCTCTCTCTCCTCATTTTTTTTTACACATTCGCATTCTAAACTAACTCAAAACTCTTGATTCCGACTTCAAACTCCACCGATTCCCTAAGATTAGGCTTCAAAACTGAAATTCGATACTGTGAACACAAAAATTGGTGATTTACACTTGGGATTAAGGTATGTATCTCTGAATTTAATTCGCTTTTCTTTAATTTCGAAGCACCCTTTCTTTTTCCAATTTTTTCAAATATCTGGGCAATTTAAGCCATGGCACCACGTCGAATTCCACATCCTATAAATAGAATTTCTCGCTCTTCTGAAAATAGGGGAAAGGCTAGCACCTCTAAAACCACGCTGCCCCATGGAACAAGGGAGGTGAGCACCTCAGGTCAAAACGAGACTGTGGCCGCTGTACTGTGGGATTTGCCGCCTGGGGCTGCTGAATGGGGGAACGCCGATGAAAACTCGGGACCGAGAAGAAAAACTTGAGCAGAAAATTAAAAGTTTGGAGGCAGATTTGGCGCGTCTGGACAAGACTGTTGCAAGTATGGATGATCAACTTTCAAATGCTCAGCTTGCTGCTAAAGCCAAGGACAAGAAGCTGCAAGATTTGGAAAATCAGCTAAAAGAAAAAGAGACAGAACTGTCTCAAGCTGCGACTACAGTAAGCTTTGTCCAACATCAATTGAAGAATCTAAGGGACGAAGCTGCTAAGATTCATCCCCAGCTCGATGAAGCAAAAAAGCAGCTTGCTGATGCTTAGCAAAAGCTACAGGTCAAAATTTATACTCAGGAGGAATACAACCAAGGCTATAACACTGGCTACCAAGTGGCTCGGCGCCTTGCTTTTCATGTCAACCCTGAGATAAATTGGGACCAAGCTGAGGAATGGGCCATCGCAGAAGATGATTACTGTAGACACCCAAATGTGTCTCCCCAAAACCAAACCCAGTGATGAATACCTTTTGCGTCGAATGATTATCGAACAAAGTGAAAATGTGAAAAATCAAGTGTTGCGGTTGGTTTTTGTTAAAATTCTTTCTTTCTGTTTTCGAAAATAACTCTATTTTCTGAAAAATAGTCAATCCAGTTTAGTTTGGTCCACGACAAGGGTCCAATAATAGTTTAGTTGGATGGGGCTTGCAAAGACCTTTTCAACGATATATTATAAGCCCAATTCGGATGAATAATGAGGAAGTTATGGCCAAAATACTAAACTGGGCCCGGTTTGGTCTTTACATGCGGCCCGATGATCTAGGGGAGGGCCCAATGTTAATTATTATTCCTAAAGTTATTGGAATTAATTGTAGAATTCTTTAGAGGGTTCTTTTTAATCCTAATAGAATTAGAATTAATAATTATATTTTGATAAAGTTTATTTGGAATAAAATATTATTTTATGAAAGATACGATTTCAGTTTTCATACAGACTTTACAAATTGATTTTGATTCATATGTGGACACCGTGTTGAAAGCGCGTAGAAATCCAGGCTGTCGCCACGCGACAGACCCTGTCGCCTGGCGACAAGGTCGGTTTTGCAGCGATAGAGTGGAGTTTTATTCCTTATCAAATTCTACCTATTTCCGGACTGTTTTCTTATAAATAGGGTCCTAAACCTCCGTTTTTATGGACCAATTCATCTACCAATTCTCATCATCAATTCTGAATTATCATCATCTACAATCAAGAATCATCATCAACAATCATCTTTCTCTCTCTAAAGCTAGAAGCTTTCCTTCTCTCTATTCTTTTTCTAAACCTTCCCTCTTACAGAATTCCTCATTCATTAGATCTAGACACACCTAGCTAAGTTCGAAGTTGCCTTCTCCCTAGACGTGAAAGGTTGTAATTTCTGAGGGTTTGGTCCCTAATCTCTATTTCAATTATTTAATTTGATTTTTTGATTTTATTTTCCTTGAAGTTACTAACGCGTGTATTTTGTTATTAGAAAGAGATACGAGGCATCAAAGTATGTAGTCTTATTGCTCTATTCTTGTAGAAAGCATGTTTAAATTTGTTTAATTCCTAGTATCATGCGTAGGATGTTATTATTGCTTTCTAGTATCATGTTTAGGGTGCCTTTTACTCTTTTCTAATAGCATGTTAGTATCATGTTAGGTTTAAAGCTTTGATTTTTATTGTTTAGTGACATGCTAGGGTTTGTTATTAATCTTGTTAGTATCATGCCTAGAATCTTGCTAATAATATTATGCTTTAACATGATTATTTTTGTTATAATTATTATTTTTATAATTATGATTTATGATTATCATGTTGCTTGATGCTTATTTATTGTTATTGCTTGATCATGCCTTTTATGCATGTTTAAAGGGAATTTGTACTTGTAATCACGCTTAATAAGATAATTAATAATCTTGTTTAGGCTAATATGGTTATAATTCAAGTGATCGCCAATAATAGTTTTATTTGTGCATTAAATTCAACCAACATAGATAAACAGGTTTAGGGTTAACCTATTAATTAAATGTTAATCAGAAAGCGCACATGAATACGAGAAGAATGAAGTAGAGACCTATTTTATAGGGCAGGTTCAATCTCTTTTAGGTTGGATTTGTACCTTCATCCCCGAACCCTATTTGGTTCAAGACCTTTTGGAGTTGACGATCTCCTGGATCGTTAAGGGGTGTAATCTTCACCTTGTGAACGGTTTACAAGTTCCTAAAACTTGTTGGCGACTCTTTTGCTCTAGCTTCCTTCCCTTTGGACGCCACCATGCTTAAGTGTATGATCACAGTGGGGTTCAAGCTTGGGGTTAATGTCTTGAAATATTCCCTACAGTTTTTGGCGACTCCATTGGGGAGGATTTCTATTTTAATTCCTGAAATCTATTTTGGCAATTATTTAGAATGAGTGGATGAGACTCGAAAAGTTCTAAGTATTTCATGTGCGTAATTTTGATTAGCATTATTGTCATATGCATAAAAAAGGTCCTCATTGGATAGACCATCCGAAATGAGTCAAAAACATAGGATTTTTACACGTAGGAAATTTGAGAAATATCTTTCACAACTAAAATTGAAATAATACTGCGAAATCTGGAAAATTCTAAGAATGTAGATACCTGCTGAGGCATGAAGGAACTAGCGTCTAGAAAAGAGGATTGTCTCCTGTAAAGTGCTTCTGTCGCCTGGCGACAGTTCTGTCACTTGGCGATAGGGGCACTTTTGCGGCGAGAGTCCCTGTAGTCTGGCGCCAAGTTCTTCCAATACCGAGCCAGAACTCTGCCTTCTTGTTTTGACCATTTCTAGCACTGTTGGCTCGATTCTACTTCCTGATTGAGTTTTTCTCTCTTTTCTAAAACCCATATGTGTTCTACATATGGACATAACCCTCTGGGGTTCACGCTCTATCTACCCAATCGAACGCTCCTGGCAACGACGGGTACATCCGAGTCTGTGAATCCACCAAACCGTGGAAGCAAGTTTTTAACTTGCGGGGTCCCATCCACTCGCGCCAACCCTTCCAAAGGTAAGGCTTCCGCGCGGTGCATCCGGCCTCATAACCATGGACCCTTTTTGACTAACCCATATCCTAAACTTTAGAGAATTAGAGCCATGGTTAGGTTGCAAACTCATTGCATCATATTGTGACTATTTGTGCATTCTTTGCTTGTGCATACTTTACATGTGCTAACCGTTTGTTTGACTTGTGCATAAGCCTAAATAAACCAATTAATGACTAAAAAGGACTTTTTCTAATTAATTAATTAATTAGATTAGATTAATTAAAGACTAATCAAATAATTAATCTGACTTAGTACGACTTCAGGCTTGTCCCCTTAGAGTAAAATTACTGGAAATAGTCCCACATTAATGTTCCAGAAATGGCGCAGGAGTTTGGGCTGTGGCGCCGCAGTTTATTGCTTGTCGCCTGGCGACAGGCCTGTCGTCTGGCGACAAGCTTTAAATTGTGGCGACAGTTCTGTTGTTTCGGCGAGAGTCCAGATTCTTACTCGAGTCATCACGACGATTCAAATCAAACAGTCTGCTAATCAGTTTAACCAATTTGTTAATGGCTTTAGCCATGTCTAAGTCCTTAATTGAGTCTAGGCACTTAGTCCCATGGTCATACACAAGAGTCAAAGTATGTCACGTACACTCACTAGTGTTAGCACTCACTTTACATAGTCACCTTGACCATGTCTTAGGTTCATGCATGAGTCGGTTTTTATTTCCGTCATTTGAGTTGGGGGTACATTCTATTCCTAATTTTTTCATATCTCTCCATCTACATCATCTCTCCATTCTCTACATGCTTTTCCCATATCACAATATTTATTCTTCCTACCTTCTTCCATCTATTGCATGTTGAATAGAGTTGAGTCTAATAATTAACAACGAATATCCCTTAATTTCCCTTTCCACAGTACTTGGTCAAGGAGAGAAGGACGATTAATCAAAGACAACACCTTTATTCAAGTTCAACTTTTTGATAAGCCAATCAGTCGAAAAAGGAAAGCTAAGAAGATAATGGCAAGTCAGGAAGAAGTCAACGAACTCAAGGGACAAGTGGCTAACATGGCTGAAATGTTGAAGAATCTGACTCTCCAAATCAATGACCCTATGAGACAACAGCAAATGGAGCTCATCCAGGAAAATTTGAGCAAATTGTCCAATGACTATAGATTGCAGGGCATTATCTCACAAGGGGACTTGGTGGACAAGGATCTTCTTCCGCAGAAGTTTAATGCCAATAACATCCCGAAGTTCAAGGCAATGGATAACCCTTATTTTCATTTAAGAGCCTTTGAAACTGTAATGAATATTAAGGGAATAGACAAGAAGGCTTTTCATTCTGTGTTTTCTCTATCATTAGAAACCGTTTGTCAGCAATGGTACTTTTCTCTTGATAAAGAGAAAACCTCTAGTTGGGAGTCAATTGTAAACGCTTTCATTGATAGATATAAATGCAATATTCAAGTTGAAACTAATCATAGGGAACTTGAAATACTCAAGCAGAAAGAGAATGAAGGCTTTACTTCTTTCTTTAATAAATGGAGGGAAACTTCTGCAAATATGGTTGAAGTCCCTACTGAAAGAGAATCCGTGAGGATGTTCATCAAAAATTTACAAGAAAAGTATTCAAAGCACTTAAAATACCAACACAACATGAATACTTTCAAGGCTGTGTATAATATAGGCATTGACATTGAAGATGACCTTCTGAAAGATAATAGTGCGAGAGGAAAGAAGAACGACCATCCTTCTTCTTCCTCTCCTATTAATGAAGTACATGCTACGATCACCTCCAAACCACGAATCCAAAGGTCGAAAAGAGTGTTCACTCCACTTGGTATGAGTTATGAAACAGCTTTCGAAAAATTACACCACAAAGGACTAGTCATGCCCATAGGGCCTATCAAAAGATCTAGTTCTAGAAGCCAGGCCACCCAAGTGGGATCCTAATAAGCACTGCAAATATCACCAAGGAAAGGGTCACGACACTGAGGAGTGTTGGAAACTCAAAGAAGCTATTCAAGATCTGATCGATGACAATATAAATTCCGAGATTCTAGCCATCGCAGAAGATCAAACATCCTTCGATCCTTCACTCCTCATCACACCTGTAGGTAAGCCCATGATCGAGACAGCATATATAACCTCTCTTGATGAAGTGGTCGTGATTGAGGAGGATGAAAGTATTATCTTAGATAATATCAGGGAAGACTTGTCAAGTCTAAAAGAAGACGTTCGAAAACTGCAAGATGTCATTGCCATGCTCTTGAATGTGGTAGAAGGATTAGCAAATCGGATGATAGTTGTTGAACAAAATTCTCACCAAGGATCTAATGAAGAACTCAACGCTCCTAAGCCACGGACAAAACGCACCATTGAAGAATACACACCAATAGGAATGACTTACAATGAAGCTTTTGACTGTCTCCAAGATCAAGGTCTCATTCGGCCCATTGATCCCAGTCAAGACCCTCCGCCTGAAAAACAGTATCCCAATTGGGACCCAAACCTTATTGCCGATACCATAGAGGTTGTGGTCACACCACCGAAGTATGTCTCGCTCTCAAAGATTGTATTCAAGACCTCATTGATTCAAGTTTCCTTCATGTTCCTCCGCGCGACAAGAAGGCCAGGATTAGTAACAATAATAACAGTGGCTGGAAAGGAAAGAGGAACGACAATCCTTCTTCTTCCAAAGCTACCCACTCGAACAACGTTAGCATGCTTAACTTGGATGAGGTCCTTGCCTTGAACAAACGAGAGCAAAAGAGAACCTTTACACCTATTGGCATAAGTTATGACACAGCATTCGATCGCCTTCATACAAAAGGTTTTATAACTCCCATAGGACCGTTTGGGGACCCACCTATCGAGAAGAGAACGACTAGCTGGAACCCCAATGCACATTGCAAATATCATCAAGGTAGGGGTCATACTACCGAGAGCTGTTGGAAGCTAAAGGAAGCAATTCAATATTTGATCGACAATAACAAGCTTCCTATACCTCCAGTCGGCAAGAAGACCGAGTGATGATAAGACACAAGACAAGAGGCGAGCTTCAACGACAAGATTTCGTGACCTCTTTTTCTATTTCTTTTTTATTCCTTTCCCCAATAAGTCTAGCATATGCACCATTTTATTCTCCTTAGATCTATTTTGTAGGATCATTATTTCTTCCCCTTTTAATAAAATGAGCATTTATTTTCTTGCATATGATCATCACATTGCATTGCATTCATAAAAAAAAATAAAAAAAAAATAATAATCCATGTCGAACTAAGCATAAGGTATACCAATGATTTGAGGCACCCCTTGTGGCCACATCATATCACCTTTCACCTTTTAAAAAATATGCAATCCTTTTTTGATAAACCACTTTGAGCCTCGTCTAACGATAGACCTTTCATTTTTCAACCCATATCTACCTAACCTTGGGATGGGATGGTGTGTAACTTATGCAATTTTCAATTTCATAAAAAGCTTGAGTGACTTCAAAAGATTAAAATAGCAAAATAGAAACAATAAAAGTGTACAAAAGGGCAAGTGTTCCAATGTCTTTGACATGAACATGTCTTTGATATGAACACGTCTCAGATTGCGTTTCTTATCGAGTGCTCGGTACCGTGCCTGAGAAACATGAATGCCAAGTGAGTGATAGACCGCATGATCGGGATTGCCCACACTTATCAAAAAAGGTTCAAAATAAAAAAAAATGCAAAAGCAAGAAAAGAGAGCAAAAAAAAAAAAAAAAAGAAAGAGCTCAAAAGTGAGAAACCTCAAGCATAATTATACAAAGATTCAAAAGCAAGGTTGCACACCTTGGGGGCTTATCTAGGGTCTTGAGCCTTTATCCCTTTCTTCTTCAAGCCTTTAGCCTAACCACGTTACAACCCTTAAAAGACCTTTTTGAGGTATACATACTTGTGCGAGGTTCGGCTAGAGCTACGTTTGGCCTAATTCCTAAAGGATACGTAGGCAACCTCACATTGGGGTGCGGCCGTAATAAACATGCATTCATATTCACATTCACACACTCACACCATGATCATATCAAAGGATCTCCAACGCTCATCCATAACCATTTAGAGCTAGACTTGGGGGCTTGATCCTTACATTATTAGCCTACCCAGCCTAAGAGTCACCACCATTTGACTCTTTTCAATATATTTTTCCACACACTTAGCTCTTGCGGCCTAACTTTAGTGTCACTTTCACACAATACACTGATACATGACCAAATAATCCTACCTTTAGGAACCATTTGTCATGAAATCATAACACAACGCTGAAGCATGCCTTGTCATGTCAAAATCAAGATCACTCATCATTGCATCACAAAGTATGAAGTACTTAGCCTCCGCGCCTAAGCTACCTAAATACTTTCATCTTCAAGTCAACTAGGATAGTCTAAGATGTTACAATCCTTATACTGTGAGAGACAACATTAACGGATTAAGCTCATTCAACATGCACCTTCAAAAACTTCACTTCGATTTTTTTTTGCGCCTTTCTTTTTCGGGAGATAGTCGGTACCCTCCACAAAAAATGACGGAAAATTTTTGCCTTTTTGAATTTTTCGAGTCACACAATCACATTATAATGCACACACGAGTCATGTACGTTGAGTCATGTCACCTCGAATTGAGTCTAACACATGTGTTAAAACACATTAAATCACATAAGAGTCACACACGTGTCAAAACACATTGAGTCAACCTCAAGTCAGTCAATCACCTTAGGCCAACCCTAAGAAAAACACCACCAAAGTCTTTTAGAAATCTTTTGATTTTTACAGGATACAACCATTCAGCAAAGCTCCTGTTCGCAGCCAACCGAACGATCTCAACAAACATTCAAGTATCATCAAAGTTCTTTGTTCAGGGACGCGTGGACATATCATCAAAGCTCTTTTGTTTAGAGACGCGTGGACATTTCTTTTCAAAGCTCTTTTGTTCAGAGACGCGTGGACATTTCTTTTCAAGCTCTTTTGTTCAGAGACGCGTGGACATTTCTTTTCAAGCTCTTTTTCTCAGAGACGTGTAGGCATCCTAAAAAAGAAGCTCTATTGTTCAGAGACGTGTGGACATTTCATTCAAAGCTCTTTTGTTCAGAGACGCGTGGACATTTCATTCAAAGCTCTTTTGTTCAAAGACGCGTGGACATTTCTTTTCAAGCTCTTTTGTTCAGAGACGCGTGGACATTTATTTTCAAGCTCTTCTGTTTAGAGACGCGTGGACATTTCTTTTCAAGCTCTTTTACTCAGAGACGCGTGGGCATCCTATTCAAGCTCTTTTGCTCAGAGATGCGTGGGCATCCTATCAAAGATCTTTGTTCAGAGACGCGTGGACATATAAAAAGAAACTCTTTTGTTCATAGACGAGTGAACATCAAAACAGCACGATGGTGTTCCATTGATTGTGGAAAGTTGCCACAACAGCAATGCAGCAACAAATCGGTTACTTTAGAGGCGTGTGCTCGACGGTGCAAGATACACGTTTCTTAACTCTTTTATCTGTTTAACTAACGCTAGTTTGCAGGTATCGGCGTTACAAGAATGATTTAGGATCGCAGAACGTTCTGAATCATTCTCCGTCCCTATCCTACTTTGACTTTCGTTTTCGAAGCTTGTGTTTCTCAAACTCAGTCAAAGTGGGGGCTTCTGTAGACACCCAAATGTGTCTCCCCAAAACCAAACCCAGTGATTAATACCTTTTGTGTCGAATGATTATCGAACAAAGTGAAAATGTGAAAAGTCAATTGTTGCGGTTGGTTTTTGTTAAAATTCTTTCTTTCTGTTTTCGAAAACAACTCTATTTTATGAAAATAGCCAATCCATTTTAGTTTGGTCCACAACAAGGGTCCAATAATAGTGTAGTTGGATGGGGCTTGCAAAGACCTTTTCAACGATATATTATAAGCCCAATTCCGATAAATAATGAGGAGATTGTGGCCAAAATACTAAACTAGGCCCGGTTTGGTCTTTACATGCGGGCCGATGATCTAGGGGAGGGCCCAATGTTAATTATTATTCCTAAAGTTACTGGAATTAATTGTAGAATTCTCTAGAGAGTTCTTTTTAATCCTAATAGAATTAGAATTAATAATTATATTTTGATAAAGTTTATTTGGAATAAAATAATATTTTATAAAAGATACGATTTCAGTTTTCATACGGACTTTACAAATTGATTTTGATTCATATGTGGACTCCGTGTTGAAAGCGCGTAGAAATCCAGGTTGTCGCCAGACGATAGGCCTGTCGCCACGCGACAGACCCTGTCGCCTAGCGACAAGGTCGGTTTTGCAGCGACAGAGTGGAGTTTTATTCCTTATCAAATTCTACCTATTTCCGGACTGTTTTCTTATAAATAGGGTCCTAAACCTCCGTTTTTATGGACCAATTCATCTACCAATTCTCATCATCAATTCTGAATTATCATCATCTACAATCAAGAATCATCATCAACAATCATCTTTCTCTCTCTAAAGCTAGAAGCTTTCCTTCTCTCTATTCTTTTTCTAAACCTTCCCTCTTACAAAATTCCTCATTCATTAGATCTAGACACACCTAGCTAAGTTCGAAGTTGCCTACGCCCTAGACGTGAAAGGTTATAATTTCTGAGGGTTTGGTCCCTAATCTCTATTTCAATTATTTAATTTGATTTTTTGATTTTATTTTCCTTGAAGTTACTAACGCGTGTATTTTGTTATTAGAAAGAGATACGAGGCATCAAAGTATGTAGTCTTATTGCTCTATTCTTGTAGAAAGCATGTTTAAATTTGTTTAATTCCTAGTATCATGCTTAGGATGTTATGATTGCTTTCTAGTATCATGTTTAGGGTGCCTTTTACTCTTTTCTAATAGCATGTTAGTATCATGTTAGGTTTGAAGCTTTGATTTTTATTGTTTAGTGACATGCTAGGGTTTGTTATTAATCTTGTTAGTTTCATGCCTAGGATCTTGCTAATAATATTATGCTTTAACATGATTATTATTGTTATAATTATTGTTTTTATAATTATGATTTATGATTATCATGTTGCTTGATGCTTATTTATTGTTATTGCTTGATCATGCCTTTTATGCATGTTTAAAGGGAATTTGTACTTGTAATCACGCTTAACAAGATAATTAATAATCTTGTTTAGGCTAATATGGTTATAATTCAAGTGATCGCCAATAATAGTTTTATTTGTGCATTAAATTCAACCAACATAGATAAACAGGTTTAGGGTTAACCTATTGATTGCATGTTAGTCAGAAAGCGCACATGAATACGAGAAGAATGAAGTAGAGGCCTATTTTATAGGGCAGGTTCAATCTCTTTTAGGTTGGATTTGTACCTTCATCCCCGAACCCTATTTGGTTCAAGACCTTTTAGATTTGACGATCTCCTGGATCGTTAAGGGGTGTAATCTTCACCTTGTGAACGGTTTACAAGTTCCTAAAACTTGTTGGCGACTCTTTTGCTCTAGCTTCCTTCCCTTTGGACGCCACCATGCTTAAGTGTATGATCACAGTGGGGTTCAAGCTTGGGGTTGATGGCTTGAAATATTCCCTACAATTACTATATAAGGACTGCCCATCCTGTTGAGAGCGAATTTCTGGTCCGCTGGGATGCAAAGTTGGCTAAAATGAAGGCTAAAGATGCTGAGAAGGAGAGAGAAGCTGAGGCCCAGAAAAAGAAAGAGGCTGAGAAAGCTCCAGCTGAAGCTACCTCGTCCTCAGTTGACACAAAGGACCCCATTGGTTCCAGCTCAGCACAGAGTGATCTTCCTAAAGAATAGGAACTCGGACAGCAGTCCTCAGAGTCTTTCGGATCAACGTGCACTTAACTTTAGACTTGCCGCAATCTCACTTCAGCATTTTGTTGCTTTGGATGTTTTTTTTCAGCTTGCCTCACTAAACAAACTTTTAGTCTTGTTTTTGCTTATGGGTATACTTTGTTCAACGGCTGTAATTTTTGCTTCTGGGCAGCTGCCAACATTATTTCTGTGTTCTAAAACAGTTAATTTATTTGCAGCTCGAAATCTGAGCACACTTTTCACGCATCTACTATTATTCACTCAATTGCCTTACTTTAAACTTTAATCATTTAGCTTTTCTGCTTTTTCAAAAAAAAAATTACAAAAATATGAGTGTAGGGAATATTTCAAGCATTACCCCAAACTTGAACCCCACTGTGATCATACACTTAAGTATGGTGGTGTCCAAAGGGAAGGAAGCTAGAGCAAAAGAGTCGCCAACAAGTTTTAGGAACTTGTAAACCGTTCACAAGGTGAAGATTACACCCCTTAACGATCCATGAGACCGTCAACTCCAAAAGGTCTTGAACCAAATAGGGTTCGGAGATGAAGGTACAAATCCAACCTAAAAAATATTGAACCTGCCCTAATAATAGGCCTCTACTTTATTCTTCTCGTATTCATGTGCGCTTTCTGACTAACATGCAATCAACAGATTAACCCTAAACCTATTTATCTATGTTGGTTGAACTTAATGCACAAATAAAACTATTATTGGTGATCACTTGAATTATAATCATATTAGCCTAAACAAGATTATTAATTATCTTATTAAGCGTGATTACAAGTACAAATTCCCCTTAGGCATGCATAAAAGGCGTGATCAAGCAATAACAATAAATAAGCATCAAGCAACATGATAATCATAAATCATAATTATAAAAACAATAATTATAACAATAATAATCATGTTAAAGCATAATATTATTAGCAAGATCCTAGGCATGATACTAACAAGATTAATAACAAACCCTAGCATGTCACTAAACAATAAAAATCAAAGCTTTAAACCTAACATGCTATTAGAAAAGAGTAAAAGGCACCCTAAACATGATACTAGAAAGCAATCATAACATCCTAAGCATGATACTAGGAATTAAACAAATTTAAACATACTTTCTACAAGAATAGAGCAATAAGACTACATACTTTGATGCCTCGTATCTCTTTCTAATAACAAAATACACGCGTTAGTAACTTCAAGGAAAATAAAATCAAACAATCAAATTAAATAATTGAAATAGAGATTAGGGACCAAACCCTCAGAAATTATAACCTTTCACGTCTAGGGCGAAGGCAACTTCGAACTTGGCTAGGTGTGTCTAGATCTAATGAATGAGGAATTTTGTGAGAGGGAAGGTTTAGAAAAAGAATAGAGAGAGAGAAAGCTTCTAGCTTTTAGAGAGAGAAAGAGAGAGATGATGATTGTTGATTGTAGATGATTGTTGATGATTGTAGATTATTAAAAACGGAGGTTCAGGACCTATTTATAAGAAAACAGTCCGAAAATAGGTAGAATTTGATAAGGAATAAAACTCCACTCTGTCGCTGCAAAACCGACCTTGTCGCCAGGCGACAGGGTCTGTCGCGTGGCGACAGGCCTGTCGTCTAGCGACAGCCTGGATTTCTACGCGCTTTCAACACGGAGTCCACATATGAATCAAAATCGATTTGTAAAGTCCGTATGAAAACTGAAATCGTATCTTTCATAAATTAATATTTTAATCAAAATAAAACTTTATCAAAATATAATTATTAATTCTAATTCTATTAGGATTAAAGAGAACCCTCTAGAGAATTCTAGAAGACTACAATTAATTCTAATAACTTTAGGAATAATAATTAGTATTGGGCCCTCCCCTAGATCATTGGGCCGCATGTAAAGATCAAACCGGGCCCAGTTTAGTATTTTGGCCATAACTTCCTCATTATTCATCGGAATTGGGCTTATAATATATCGTTGGAAAGCTCTTTTCAAGCCCCATCCAACTACACTATTATTGGACCCTTGTCGTGAACCAAACTAAACTGGATTGGTTGTTTTCATAAAATAGAGTTGTTTTCGAAAACAAAAAGAAAGAATTTTTAATAAAATTCAACCGCAACACTTGACCTTTCACACTTTCACCTTATTCGATTATCATTCGACGCAAAAGGTATTCATCACCGGGTTTGGTTTTGGGGAGACACATTTGGGTGTCTACAATGAGCTTCCTGCATCACTCCCTCCTTTCTCAGCTTCCTACTTTCCTCTTTGGCTCTCTCCTCTCTCAGCTTTTTCTATCTTGCAAGAGCTTACACTTCGATATACTTTGTGCATGTACTCTTATTGCCCCCCAAAAATCTGAAAAAGCTATATTCAACTTTCTAAAATAATATCATGTACAATATTTTTAATACATGTGCAAATTTTTTATATGTTTGTCTATCCAAGAGAATAAATAGCTGAGACACAATGCTAATTTAAAGCACACTCTAATTTATGCCAAGCATACATGTATATATAATTAACTTTTGAAAACTTTTAGCCATTGTGGCAATCTGGGCCTTAATCTCCTCTATTCTTTACTGAATCCAATATTATCAAGATAAAAAATTCAGACATTCATATTTTTATAAATCAGCAACATCTCAAAAGATTTTCAAAATAACAATCAAAAACTAAAATTGAAACCACACTATTTACTACCAACATCAGAAACATTACAGCCAAATTTCATAATCAAATCATTAACATCATCCTCATCGGAATCTTTTTCTGTGTATTATCACCAAAACCAGTAGCCAATTACTGCATCATTCTCTACTTTCTTGTCTTCAACAATGTCAATTTTCACATCTTCCTGTTAAAATATAAAACAAAAATATTAAGAATAAAATCAATTGTTTAAAGTATAAAACAAAAATATTAAGAAGAGATCCATATTAATATTGACAAATTATCAAATGCTAATACAAATAATAATGAATATAGCCCGGTATAACCTTGTAAAACTGATCTCTCAACTAAGTATCACTGAGATCAATCAACCAAAGTAGGACTGACATGCATTATAATGACCTCCCTAATTCAATGAAACACATGCATACAAGGCAACATTCATCATTCATCAACCACCTTCTCCAAATTTGTTAACTAAGGGACTCTGTGACATTCAACATATCAACCAGAAAAGGCGACCATATCCACAATATCACCAGAAAAGCCAACAATATTCACAATAAAAACCAGAAAAGGCAACCATATTCACAATGTCAAACAGAAAAGCCAACCATAGACACAATATCAAACAGAATAGCCAACCATATTCACAATATCAACAAGAATAGCCAACCATATCCACAATATCAACCAGAAAAGCCAACCATATTTACAATATCAACCAGAATAGCCAACCATATACAAAATAGGAGCAACATCAAAAATCATCACAATTGGGACTCATAGCAAGATGATCTCATTGTAGCAATAGCAATAACAATAAAGCAAAACATGTATTGAAGAATATAGCAACCAGAGCATAGATTTCAAGCAACAAAGGGACTCATATAATCAGAAACAGAAATTAAATTAGGGTGAAGAAAATTATACGCTGCCCATTCACTGAGAAGGGTGAAATTTTCGATCAAGATACTTCAGAAAATCGAGGAATGCTGGATCAAATTGGTCCTCATCAACCACAATCCCAGATCTGATCCTTTTGTTGCCATCTTTTGCTTCTTCAGAAGGGAAGATCATTTTGGTTGGGGGATTTTTCATTGTAAAACCATAGTAATCCTCCTCTTCAACACACTCATTCTGCTTGTTTTCCACCCCTTTCCCTTTTCTTTTGCCCCACCCTTTCCCCCTTTCTTTATCTCCTTCCCCTTTCCCCCGTGTTTTCCCCTTCCCTTTCCATCTGAACCTCCCTCCTTCCCGTTTTCCCTTTCTGCATCAGAAATTTTCACCCCCTTCCCACTTATCCTCCGCATAATTGTAGATCTAATCGGAAAAGCAACTTAGGAAAACCGAATGGAAGAGAGAGAAAGAGGGGCATATGGTTGTGGTTAGGGTTTCTGGGTTTTGAAGATGAATGATGATGAATAATGAAGGTGGGAGTTGTTTTAATGTGAATTGATTAAATTAAATGTGGGTAGGTGGAAGGGTTGTGTTTTGATTTTGGTGGGAGCCATTTGATAAATTAACTAAGGAATGGATTCTAATCAAATCTGTGAATATGTGTTAATTGTGTTTTAAAAAAATTAAGTAAGGGCAGAATTGTAATTTCACCAGAAAATTTTTAATATATTAGGAAATTTTCACTTTGTTGCACTTAATGTGTAGCATCCTTATTTGGCAAATGTTGCACTTAATCCTCTAAGAACTATTTTACAACTCTTCCTTGCTTGATATTAAATCCTATCTTCTACAATCTACAACTCATAATGTAATAAATTAAACAAAATAATTTTAAATTAAAGTAGTGATTTGCATACCGTACTCCATTTTGTTCTATCAATTAGGTAGCACTGAGATAGTGCAATGCAGGGAGACTAAAGCATGGTAATTTAAATCAAAACTTTTATAAAACTTGCAGCATCAGAAAATTCATAACAATATATATAGAAATAGAGATAATTCCAAAACAACAATTTCAGTTCCTTAAATATTAAAACATTATAGACTCCCATACTTCATCTAAAATCCAACCTAAATTCAAAATATTACATCCAACTTCAGCATAAACATCAGTTAATTACAAAAACAGAAACAACTACTAATAATTCAAATAACTTAAAACCCCTAGATTGCTATACTACTTAGATACTTAAAAGCTGAATTGATTGCCTAATTAGAATCATACCCAAAGTCTTCTTCAGACTACTCATACCATGAATCGTACTCCTGATCTTCTCCCTCTTCATTTTCTTCCTCCTCCTCTAAGTCCCTATCTTAATTAGGCTGAGGTTGCTGTAGGCCTTGCTCTACCAACACAACATTCTCTTCAGCAGCTGCAGGCTGCTGCTGCCCTTGTTCAGCATGACGAACAATCGTTACCTCAATAACCCCTTTCACTACATCATCCTCATCGCTGATTTCCATATCAGCCTCCCCACCTTCAGCACCTACGTCTTCAGCTCTCTTACCATGACTACAATGACCCTTGCTTTTAGAAGCTTCGCCTTTAAAGCCAGCAATTTTCCTCATTCTGACAGATTCTTCGTCGGTATCACTATCAATTGGAATTGGAGAATCAGAAGTGATGCCGATTCTAAGCCTCTTGGCCTTACTCCTGTTCTTTGCAGTCTCATCACACCTTGCTATCTGTGCATCTATATCTTCCATATCCTTAGTCAATTCTTGAAGGTTCTTTATCACAGTTTGACGAGCTTCACAGGCTGCAAAAAACTGACCACGTAAGTTATCCTTTCTCCTTACTAAGAAATTCCCATACCAGGCTGAAAAGGGAGTATTTTCATCATCTCCGGCCATAGTAATTTTTAGGTTTTAAAGTTTGAACGAGTCAGAAAACAGTGAAACAAAAAACTTTTCCAATTTTCCAAAGAAATACAGAAAACTTATGGGGAGATGTGTAATAACTTTCAATTTCTACCTTTTTAATCAAAATTAAGCCGTCAATTTCCCCTTTCATGTCTTTTCGAATTTCTGTCATAATTGCAGAATAAGAAGAGATGCACAGTTTTATACAACGCACATTGTACGAAGACATCCTTCAGGTTGGGAAATCTAATTATATACTTTTTGTTACATATAAATAGTACGAGTACATATGAATATTTTACTCCAAAAACAAAGGAACTAAAATATGGCCTAATCCTCTAGGAACTATTTTACAACTCTTATAATGTATGGCCAAAAACAAGACTAACACTTGGACCTTCTTAACTACATTTTCATAAAAATAATTTCAATAGTTGAAAACAATTTTCATTTAATTTTTAAAATACATCAACATATTTTTATTTAAAATAAAAAAGACTAAATTTCTTTAATTTGATATCGTTACAATATCCCTATTTACATAATTAACACACACATTGTAAATTTGTTCTACATAATAAACTGACAAAAATACACAATAATTATACTACGCATTATAAATTATTGCTACATATAATAATAACATTATTTATTTATATAATGCAACAAACACTATGTCAAAATACAACAACTCAAGTACACATTAACGTTAAACGCCAAACTATACTTTTCCGATTTACCATACGAAGCGCGCGCATCGCGCACGCGAAGGCTCGATAACTAGTACTCCCTCCGTCCCTTTATTACATGCCTATTTCTCATTTTACACGGGAATTAAGAAAGTTAAAGAGGAGTACAAATATGCATGTGGGGTTAGAGAGAGATAGAGAGAAAGAAAAAGGTGGTTGAGAATTAGGAGAGAGAAAGTATTGGAAATTGATGTAAAGTACAAAAAAGAAAAGGAAAAATGATGACAAATCATCAAAACAAGAATAATATTGGCAAAAAGTACAACCTATAAATAGAAACAGACATTTAATTTTGATCACCCAAAAAAGAAATACAGACATGTAATAAAGGAACGGAGGGAGTAACTATTAAAAGTGAGAGCTTGCCATATGAAATTCCCTTAGTAATAGTGTAGTGACTTTTTTGCCCCTCAAAAAGTCAAGTACCATTTTGCCCTTAAATTACAATTGGCATACTCCTTTGATTATGGTATTCTTCCCATTATTGAGCTTTCTTCTGCTTCACTTTTCCTCACAGATCAACATTTTTCCTCTCTCCTCATCACTTTTCAATCTCTCTCCTCAGTCTTTACTTCAAATTTCAATCTGTTTGCAATTTGGTTCTTCTCTCTCCTCAAGGTGAGTTCTTTGATTTTCTCTTAATTAACGAATTGTATTTCTTGTTAAATTTTGATCTGTTTCAATAATTTTCGCTTTTGATTTTCTGCTCGCTTTTGCTTTTGTTAAATCCGTTGTTTCTTCCAATTTTCATTTTCGATTTTCATGTTTGAATAATGAATTCACTGAATTGTAGCTACGTGACTTCTCTAATGGAAGCGGCTTCTGACCCCTGTTCTTCACTCTATTGGTTAGTTTTTGGTTTCAATTTCGTCGATTTATGTGAAATTTAAGCGACTTCTAGGTTTTCACTCCTCCATTGAAATAGCTTTTAAGGTTAAATTATTTTCTTTTTCTTATTAAATCAGCTAATATGCGACTTTCTTATCTTTTTTCTCCATTGAAGCAGCTTCCGAGCCTTTTCCGTTCCTCCATTAAAGCAAATTCTGAGCTTTCCCCTTTACTGAAGCAGCTTACAAGGTAATGTGTTTTTCAATCATGAAGTTTCCATTTTATAATCGGATTTACTCTTTGTGAATTATTATCAGATTTACTTCGATCTAATTTGAGAAAAAAATGGAAACCAATTTTATTAATTTTTGTGGGTTGAATATTTTAGGGTTCAATCTGATCGAAAATTAATGTCGGGATCTCTTGATCGATTTGCTCGCTTGCATTCTGGGTATGTCAAATTCTGATTTTATATACTCCATTGAAGCATACTCTCAGTTTTCCAAGCGGCTAATGTTCTTTCTCCTCCATTGAAGCAAATTCAGAGGTGATGTTAATTGCGGCTTTTGGCCTTTCTCTCCTCCAGTGAAGCAAATTCAGAGGTAAGATTTTCTTTTTTGTAATAAATCATCGAATATCAATTTTTAAATTTAGGGTTAGGGTTTGTTGAAGCTCACTTGTCAGTATAATCAATTCAGGGTTCTTCTAAGGTAGACTATTAAACTATTGGTTACAATAACGACCGATTTTTCTTCTTGTACAATCTTCTTCTTACTTTATTTGGTGATGGCAATTAAACTCTTTTAGAGTTTTGAGGAAGCAAAAGATCTTGTTGTTTGTGGTACTGCAGATGCTTAGAAAGTTCTTTCTTCTCAATCTAATTCACTTATATGTTGGAATCAAGGTAGAGGAGATGGCAGAGGAGAAAGAGAAGGAGGGTGAAGTGACGTTGGTAGGGGGTTTTGGTGCTTGGTGGTCGGGGTTTGGATCAGGGTTGGGTCTGGTGGTGGCTAGGTGAGGGTGGATGTTGTGGAGGTGTTGGGTAGGTCGGTGGTTGACTGGTTGTGTGTGTGTGTGTGTTTTTTTTAAGCTAACCATAGTTAATTGTAACTAAGCATTTATTAAAATAAGGTTATTTATGGGAATAAATTCTTAATTAATGTCATTTTGTTTAATTATATAAAAAAAGGGTTTCCATTAACAGTCACACCTTGTGAACTTGAATCCTCCGAGTCACAAGGTAAGCAAATTGCATATGCTTTATGATTTCCATTGTGAACACACATACCTAGCCTACACATGCCATATGCTTCAAATGTTGCATCTCTTTTAATGAGGGGTATAGGATTTTTTAATTTTTTAATTTTTTTAATTTTTTTGTCAATGAGGGGTATAGGTTGTAGCACAAATTAGTACTGTTAATATGCATTATCAATTACAAAACCAAATTTTAGAAGTTAATATGCATTATCAATTACAAAATCAAAGAAGTAAGATTGATGCACTCACTACCTTCCAATTTAAATCCTAAATTAGAGGTCAAACTAGATTAACAATGCCTTCTTTCTGCAGTGAGAGCTAACTTCAAGTTCATTAATAAGCTAGGAGTTGAGTTTTGGTGCTTCCATGATAGAGATATAGCTCCAGATGGTAAAACTTTGGAGGTACGCTGACTTTCTTAGACCTGGATATGAAGTTGAATTATGGCTTGATACTAAATAGGGTTGTAAAAAGTGATGGGCCTGAAGTGAAACAGCCCAAGTTTGATGTGCAATTTTCTAATATCAATAATAAAAACCTATATGCTAGCTAATTTGGAGTTGCTGTATGTTTTTTCTTCTATATTTTTTTTTTCTGTTTTATTTAAAGACTACAGTTGTCTGTTGTAGGAAACTAACAAAAATATGGATAGAGTGGTAGCTTTAGCTAAGGAATTGCAGGTATGTTGTATTGAGTCTTTGGCTCTCTTTTTTTGTATGCTAATTCATATGAGTAGTATATGAATCAGGGATAATTAATGTTATGCAAATTGGTATTGAGGGTATCATGAGAAACATAAATTTTTTGTAGCTCATGCTGTTATGTTTTCATTAGTTTATATATCTTGCCTATGCAGAGGTACATTTAAGTTTTCTAATGGCTTCAATTTGCATTCCCAGGAAGAGATAATTTGTGGGGTGTTCAGAAGTGTGAATGGGATTTGGATCACGCCATTTGGGATTTGGTAGGAGGTAATTGGGTTTGACATGTTCATTGTAGAGAATGAACAAGTAAAGGTTGTAGGATAATCACAATTAATACCATATAGAATAATGATACAAGTGATGATATTAGTACCTTACTTAGTGATCATGAAGTGCCTCTCTTTAGATATTCTTTTTTATATTGATATAGTACATTAGCAATTAATAATGAATCTTATAGTACATTAGCTATAATAAGTAGTTTATAATAATCGTTTGATGTGAGTATTACCGAGAAATTGGGGAAACGATTACTCATACTTTATCGATCGATAACGTAAAGTAGCTTTACATTGACTTCAGAATTTATGTATGTATATGCTGACAACATGGCTGATAATAGTTATTTATGAGCTATAATAAGTGAATATTAAGTGTTAGTTTCTACTATTTTTTGTGGATGTGGTTGATGATCTTCATGGCTGATAATAGTTATTTAAGTGAAGTTTCTACTATTTTTTTGGATGTGGTTGATGATCTTCATGTTTAAAAAATCCACAAATTTCTGAGATGAATATTTCTTCTCCATTGTAGTTTCTGCTTAGACATATTTTTAGTTGAAGAGTTGAAGGCGTGAAAGTTACGTGTTTTTAGTTGGTCTTTCTTTTGAGCTTCTCAGGCTGATTCATTTTATACCTGGGGACTGAGAAATAGGATAGAAAAGATTAGGCTTCTCTCATGGCTGTAAAAGGGTTTTAATTTTTGGTTGATGAATAACACTTTCTTGGTTTCTGATGAATTTCATTTTGGGTTTGTAGCTTATCCGGAGCAATTGAACTCTTTGTCTCTCTACATGGTTGCTAAGAAGTTGGGTTTCGTCGATTTATGTGAAATTTTTGTGGGTGCTGCTTGTTCTTGTTGATTGAATCTGGTCCTGAAGCGGCTTCTAGGTTTTCACTCCTCCATTGAAATAGCTTTTGAGGTAAGATTATTTTCTTTTTCTTATTAAATAATATATGCGACTTTCTTATCTTATTTTGTCCTTTGAAGCAGCTTCCGAGCTTTTTTCGTTCTTCCATTAAAGCAAATTCTGAACTTTCCCCTTTATTTAAGCACCTTACAAGGTAATGTGTTTTTAATAGGTCCCAAGGTCTCTTAGTAGCATCTTCTTAATGTTTAGGGAATGATAGGTTTAGGATGCTACTCTTTGACATTCTTATATGGGTAATTTGTTCAGATTTATATGGGTAATCTGTTTCGAGGACAGTATGAGCGTGCTCCAATGCTTGATTCATATGACTTTGAATCTTTAATCGAGGATTGCTATACAGGTTGTAACCGAGGAAAAGTTTTTGCTGCTCTTATTCATAATGTTTTATTACCTATTTTGACTCAAATAAGTAATGTTTTATTTACTGCAGCGATGGGTTGAGCATTTGGTAGGTGGGAAATGCAAACGAGATGCAACTGCGGATTGATCCAATGCATGCCGACTTAAGTGATGAAATTAGCAGTCTATATTTCAGCTTGATGAATACGCGGAAATCAAGTTCTTATGTGAATTGAGAAAGAAGTAATTCAATAGAATAAAGTAGTTATTTGGTGTTGTTAGGTTATAAAAATTTTAGAGAGGTGTAATTTTAGAATAGATTTTTTTCTTCTCTAAGGGAAGAATAGATTAGTTGTTTGGTGTTGATTTTGATATCCTATAAGCTCTTTTTAATCAATAAAATTGTAAAATTTATAGATAGTGTTTTATTGATATTCTCTTATTTACTTGAGGTTCCATATCACACTTACAATTTTACTAAATCATATCTAATATATACACAATTGTATGATTTGTATCCTATGAACACCTATCTTCATTTAATTTCATTATACACACTTATCTGTTTCTTTTTACTTGTAACACACCTTAGAGATGATTAGGTATTATGTGTAAAAATTATTTTGAATAATTTATTCAATTACGTTATATAATCTCGACTTCAAAATACGTGTTACAAGGCTTTGTTGCCGGTAAATAGAAATGGAGGAGTATAACATAATTCTAAATTAATTTAGCTTAGAATGATAGTTTATTTTTTTTTTGATTCATATGAGCCACAAGGGCGGGTACAACGGGGGGCGGGGGAAATTCCAGCATATGCTGGAGGCAAGGATCGATCCCGTAACCTCGAGGTTACGAGATGGGAGTGCTATCATCAAGCCAACTCCACATCCTTTAGAATGATAGTTTATGGTGGATAACTATTTAATATTCCTATATTGAAGTTCCACTATAATATCTGCAAGCTTTATTTTATGTTGTAGACCTTTTGTGACAAGGACTATAGTACAAATTTTTTTTCATTCTAGTTTTTTTTTTTTTTTTTTTTTTCCTTTTTTCTTTTTGGGACGGAATACAGTAGGGAAATGGATGATGGATATATAGACCAACAAAATATGTAACGACAATTTTATTATTTCTTAAGTATTAGATTAGCCTTGTTACAATTATTATATTATGCTCTAATAATACTGCATGATTATTGTCTTCTCTAACTGAAAATTTCAACCTTAAAGCATAATCTTTAAAACACTTAGATGATTTAGAAATCTTTTCGTGTAATTATTTGATTTTAATTATGTAAAGGCTAATTGAAGCGTAAGTGTAACTCTAAGAAAATATTTTTAAATTGGAAATGATTATGGTCAACTAAGATAACCCTTCAATTGGGCTTCCATCGGTTTTAACCGGTGGAAAGCCCCAATTCTTGTTTCTTTAAAGTTTTTTTAGGTTTAGATTATAATAACGCTTTCTCCTTTTGAGAGAAACTTTTCTCCCTCTAAAGAAAAGGTTTTCGATCTCTTTCGAATTTCGAAAGACAAGGGTTTTTCGACCTCCTTCGAAAAACAAGGTCTATCTCCTCTTTTCAGGGGAGAAATTTCTTAGTTAATAATGTGCAAACTATTAAGAGATGGACAATTTATTAGGGATGAGTTAATTTGCATATGGTTTTTAAGGGTAAACAAATTATTTAAGAGTGAGGTAATTGTATATGTTTATTAGAGGTGAGCCAATTATGTAGGGGTGAACAATTTATTTAGGGATGAGCAAATTCTTTAAGGGTAATCAAACTATTTAGGGGTGAATAATTGATTTAGGGGTGAGGTAATTATTATTTTTAGACTTTAGTAAATTATTTAGAGGTGAGCAAATTTTTAGAGATAATTGTATGTGATTTTTTAAGAGTTTTGAAGAAAGTCCACTTACTATGTCCAAATGTAATAGATTTTACGTGCCTAATATTATTTCAAACATTCGCTTAAATTGTTGTTGCACAAATCAAATATATACACTCACAATTTTGATATGTCCAACGAAAAAACATCGGAACTCTAACATTATTGTTAACAAGCATGGCTTCCATCACGTTTTGCCAATTGGAGTGCGCGCGGGGTCTAAAACTAGTAAGTTATAAGTATGACTAGCTCTTATACCGGCCACCAGTCACCATCGCAATTGCTTTAATTGGACTATATTGTGTTTTAAAAATTTCAGAAATGGCTGCTCTAAAAATCCTTTTTGCTGTTTTTCATTCAAAGCCAGAGCAAAAGGAAGGGAAAAGGAGATTGTTGGAGCAGACCGTCAGGTATATATATACTAGTATATAGGTGGATTAGGTGGGTTAAATTTCAAATTACTATGTAGAGGTGAAAAAAAAAAATGAAAAAAAACATTCCAAACTCTAAAGATGAAAAGTACTTATAAGAAGTATTTAAAGTGTGAGGAAAATGTAATTTCAAAAGAGAGAGAGTCGAGAGCGTGTACTTTCTAGAGATAGAAAATAGAGTGAGAAAGTAGAGAAAAAAGGAGAGAGATTTTGAAAATTTTACGTCATTAATCATTGATGAGCTATTTATAGATGTATTTCAAGTGACAAAGCTGTACTTTAGTGAACAAATTAGGAGTAAATCTATGATTTGTGGTAATTAATGATGGGTTGGATCATAGAGGGGTATTTTGCCATTTCAGATACATTGGGCTTAAGCATTGACTAGGCCGAAACAACGACATTGCTTCAATTCATACACCCTCTATTTCATAATAAAACTAGTATTTAGCCCGGATAATGCCCCGAGTCGATACACCCTAGCCCCAATCTGCAGCCCCACCGTAAACCGGCCAACCGTCCCCTCCTAACCCTAAAAATTGGCCGGCCGACCCACCCTAAAACCACCCCTCTCCATACCCCCACCATTTCTAATATACATATTTCTTCAACGGTTATGGAGGCTAGTAGTAAACATTTTACTACTATTGTTGCGTTTTTCAAATACGAGAATACTCCCTCCGTGTTTTATTAAGTGCTACACTTTCCTTTTTGGCAAATTACTACATTTTAATATTATATATTTCTCTTTTATAGTCCCCACCCAAACCCATTACTACTTTTTTAATTATTTTTTTCCTTTCACATTTATTACTTTTCAATAAATTTTAAACCTACTATATTTTCTTTACGACTTTTTAATACTCTAACTACCCCACTTACCTCTTATTATATTTAAGTCAATTAAATTGTCTAAAATTATGTGTCGATCAAAGTGTAACACTTATTAAAACATGGAGGGAGTACATATGGCTTTATATTAATATGTACACTAATTATTCACTTTGTTCCAAACAACTAGAATGATTATTTGAGAATCACTTCATCATATCCTAAATGTATAGCGAAAATACTTGTCTTCTATTCTAAGGATTTTTTGGATTAACAGTTTGAAATTTTTTTCCCTGGAGGCGGATGCACCATGCTCTGTGCATCCGGTTTTCTTTAAAAAGAAAAGGCATAATGAACATACAATTGTTCAGTAAAGAACATATATTTATTTTTTAAAGAACATATATCTATTTTATGAAGAACATCATATATAGTTGTTTTGTAATGAACATATAGTTATTTTATAAAGAACATATAGCTATTTTGTAAAAAAAAAAAAATCCAACTTTATGTTCTTTATATATATCTAAAGAACATCCGTAATATTAATAAAGAATATGATAATATAATGTAATGAATATTATTTTTATTAAAAAAACAAAAACAGAAAGAACACTATAGTATTTTTTAAAAAGTATCTAGCTTTTCAATCTTTAAATGAATTATTTATTTTATAATTGAAGAGTTTTGGTAATTATTTCCCAATCTCAATGTAGAAATTTGTATATTTCTTCATATTTTTATTTCACTTGTTTGAATTTTTTAGAGAGAGGAATAAAAATCTTAGTTTATAGAGAAAATAAATTCTACTGATAAAAGACGATGGCTGCGCATTTTTTCGTGGTGCTTTTGATCATTGTTTTGTTAATGGAGTGATTGTTAATGAAGGTGAATATGTGGATTTGTTAATCAGGGGATCGAAGGTAATTTTGAATGAAATTTTGTATTTATTTTTCATTAATTGTGTTATTTTAGATTTGAATTAGAATATTTTGTAATCGTCAAATTCATTGTCTATTTTTCTTTTTGAAGTTTGATGAATCAGAATGTTGAATTTGAGAATAATGTGACAAAGGTTGAAGATGATGTTCTTTATAAGATAGTGTTATGTTCATTGGTATTAATAACTCTATGTTTTTATTTTTTTATTTTATTTTTATTTTTAATTTTATTCTTCATGTTCTTTTAAAATAGACGCTTAGAAATTATCACGTTAATTACATTTTAACAATATTTTCTTTTCACTTTTAATATATATATGTTCTTTAATCTTTACAATTCTATAACATGTTCTTTTCACTTTAACTAAACTTCTTTTCATTTTAGCTAAATGTTCTTTACATCTTTATACAATGTTCTTTCTATTTTTTTTTTTTTTTTTTTAACAGATGTACCATGACTCCACGAACCACTAATTATTAACCTTTGCCACAAAGAATGTAAGAAAATCAAGAGTAATCATTTGTACAGAACAATATACAACCTGTTCTGCATTCTGACCGATTAAAGGTAATACGTGACATGGTTTCTCAACAAAAGGAATTGAAGTATTCAAGTAGTGAATGTATCTTGAAAAAACTTCCCCTGTGATCTTAGCTTTACCAGCATGCCATACAGCACGCACAATCACACATTGCTTTAAGACTAACAGATCGATTTCCCATTCACTTATACGTCATAAATTTTCGACACCACCCTAGTCAGAAAGAGATCCAAATTCAAAAATTGACAAGTGATTATTTGTATAGGAGATTGTAAGCTGGAAGATCTTGTACTCTTTGCATATCATCCAAAGACAACTCTCTCTCCAATTGTGTTCGTGTTGCTTGTAAAACATCCTGCAAAAATGGGCAACAATTAATTAATTTGAAGGAAGCTCAAAAATGGTGATAGATTATATAAACTGATCTTGGGCTTCAACCATCAATTTAAACTTTTGATTGAGTTGGCTCTTTAACATGGTATCAGAGCCAACGTGACATAAAGATCACGTGTTCGAATGTCATCCACCTGTTCTTTTAAAGTAAAATATTAAACGCTGATTGGGCCCATGTAACATCCATACTTTAAGCCCAATAGGCACTCATGTGAGAAGGCGTGATAAATTAAATAATCCGATCCTGGCCTTCAACTATTAAGTTAAGCTTTTGGTTAAATTGGTCTTGTAACAAATGGAGCCAAGAACAAGAAGTCAACAACAAGAGGGAATAAAGGAACCAATACATTGAATTGCATGTACGAGGCATTCATCGCAAGCCATTGGCCGTCCATCATTTCAAAAGCAATGCAAAATAGAACATCAAAGGCCTCTTCATCTTCTGCAACCAAGAGATATAGATTTATAACGGAAAAATTAAAAAAAGATACACAACAAAATTATGATAAAATGGATTTTTTTTTAAAATACAAAAAATTGATCCAACAATTTCAACATTAAACGGTTCGCAAATAGTAATCCTAATTTTTTATTATTATTTAATAATCCGAAATATCATATTCATTTTTAATGGCTATGGGCTTATTTTAATTTACTGAAAACAATTTAATTGAACTGAACTAAACTAAACTAAATAGAGTTAAAATGAATTGTTTATGAGACAACTGAACTGAACTGAATTAATTGAAGTTGAACTGAATTGGACTGAAATTAAGCTAAACAGAATCAACCCTTAGGTTGGGTAAAAAGCTCATTATTGATCAATGTTAGGTTGGGTCGTTGGATTGGTCTACAATTGGAATAGGTTGGGTTATTATCAAGTTCGAATTAGGTTCTACATCTACTCGTTGTAGGTACAGACGATTAGATATGGGTCTAGTCAAGTCCATGTCAGACCAATATCATGTTCAAGGTTTGTATAAATCGAGAAATCATAGGGTCAATTTCAAAAAGGTTCTGGTCATTATGGTGTTGCAGTCGAGTTTGGCTTAAGACAAATATTAAGTTAGTTCTAGTACCAATCAATAAAAGTTGATTTCTTATTTAGAATGTACATACGTAATGTAACGGGGTGTTTGGTACGTGGGATAGGGGTAAGAAAGATAAGAGAATAGGATAAGGATAGAGAATTTTGGGTAGGATAGGAATTAAATAAAGTGTTATTATCCTTTGTTTGGTATAAGTAAGGAATAAAAGTAGAATATGTAATAAAGTTACGAATATACCCTTACCAACCCTATCTTTCTCCTTTAGTTTTGTCTCTTCATTATGGTATAAATGTCATTTTAATTATAATCCATATCCCTCATTCTTATTCCAACCCCCCTAGGTATAGAAATTGAGGGATAAGATGTGATTTAATCCTTGTCCCATCCCTCTATCTAATCCCAATCCCTAGAAACAAACATAGGATTTTAATATCCTTTTCCTCAAATCCCTATCCCTATTCATTTATCCCCCTAAACAAACATGTTGTAATTTTATAAGGTCAAGGATCTCTATGTTGAATTGGAGTCAAGTTGTATACTAGTCTAGTTAGAAACTGCCTGGTCAAGTTAAATTGAAGACGAGTACGTATCACGTTAAGTAAGTCGGGGTTAATTATTATTAGAGGTTAGGATGATGTTCAAGGAGTTTAATCGAGTTTTCTCATAATCAAGTTCAGGTCAATAATTATTGGGTAATATTCGGTTCAAGTCACCTCAAGTTAAATCATGTTCGGTTTGGGTCTTGAATTCTCAAGTTAATTTAAGTCTTCGACTAATTTCAGATTAGGTCAAATAAAGTTCGAGTCACTATTTTCTTGGTTTCAAGCAAGTCGGATTATGGTCATGCCCGAGTTAATTTTTCTTTTGGGTTGTGTCAGCTTTTGACAACCTATTCATGAAGAATATATGAAACTTAACTTTTAATCATGCTTAAATGTCGAGATTAATGAAATAAACTAGTGTGCGGACCTGGCCGTTGCTTCGGGTGTTATTTTGGTATTTTTTTGGTTCTAATATGTATTTATATGTTTATGATGATGAATGAACCTGATTTATTTGTAGCTAAGATAGTAATAAGTGTTGTCTTTATTTAAGGAGGTTTAGTGTTCAAACCTCTTTGCATGTATTTTTGTCTTTTTTGGTTAATTATGACGTGAAGCAAAGATTCTGAATGATGATGTAGCAGATTATAGTGCGAGAATGGGTACATATGACACATTGACATTTTTAGGAACGCTTTTTAATATAGAAAACTAGTGTTTGGCCCGGGCGTTGCTCCGGGTGTTACTTTGAGTATTTTTATCATTATTATTATTAAAGAGCTTGAAAGAATTTTTTTATTGTCGAAAATTATAATATTACAATAACAATAATAAATAGTTTTGAATAATTTTGCTTTTATTTCTAATATGTATTTATATATTTATGTGCATAGATAGAACAACATTAGCTTATAGCTTGGATGGTAATAAGTTGGTCTTCGTTCAATGAGGTCTTGTGTTCAAACCTTATTGGGTACATTTTTGGTTAACCATGACATGAAACAAAAATGTGCTAGAAGTACACGTGGCATATTGAATGATGACGTGTCATTAAGCTGGTGCAAGAATGAGATACACGTGACACATTGACATTTTTAGGAACGCTTTTTAATATATAATAAAGTATAGATATAGATTGTTTTTGTGAATAATTAATGATGCAGACAATGTTTGGATTTAGTGTTATGAGGGTAGTTTGTTATATATATTTGAAAAAACAAATTTTTATTTTGTTTGTAAAAATAACATTTTAGGACAATGCACTTAAAAACTAATAAGTGCACTATATTATGGGATTGAGGTGTAAATAAAAATAAATGCAAGTATGACCCGTTCAAATAAGTTATATGAATTTCACCAAAATTTGACATTAATTAATATACCTATCCAATTAACTAGTTTGGCACTCTAAAAAATAACTCACCTCCAAGCATCTTAACAAAATTCACTCCTGAAATGCATCTTGGTTTATCTGCAATGAGTAATGACATGCATCAAACATATCACAATGACACATGATTTAGGACTAACATAATTACATATGCACATGTTAAATATATAAAATCTTATTTAATGAGATGATGAAATAAGAGTTCGCACATTATTTATAAAGAAATATATATAGAACTTGTTTAATGGACTAAGAACTTGCATTCAATTACTAAAAAAGTACTTTCTCTGTTTTTTTTTACTTGACCCGCTTTGAATTTTACACTATTCACCACCTCTCTTTTGACCGTCTTTTGTTTTAACAACAATGATTGTATTGTAGCTAAAGAGGAAGTGATGTATTTCCAAGGGCAAAACATCTACTTCCTCCGTTTTTTGTATTTTTTTTTATTTGCATCACTTTGTAAACTGTGTACTCTTACACAATTTTTGGAGATGAGAGAGATAGAGATTAGAGAATAAAAAAAATGGACACTTAATGTGATAGGATAGAGAAGACAAAGTTTATTTCCTTAATAAGAAATTGATGCAACTAATTTGAAATTTTCGTTTTAAGAAAGTGATGCAACTAAAAAGAAACGAAGGAAATAGAAAGCTAGCATAAAACATTAGGTATCAAAGCTCACAGGCAAACCTGAGAAAAGATCCAACATCTGAATAAGCGTATAAGTCACATTAATCCCAGCCACAGCAAAGGGATATTCTCACATTGCTTGTGCAATAGCTTGTGAAAAGAGACCTGCATTTGTAAGTGCATGAAGTTTGCAATAATCATACTCAAGTTGCCTAGAAAGGAAACCAATGAATAACAGGAAACAATCTAGAAATTAGTGATGAAATCATATGAACCGATTAATCATACTATAGTAACTTTATATAGTACTAGTGGAGTAGAGAGAGAATTTACCGGATATGTTCGGGCAAAAAAGAGCAAATTCTCCAGTGATATGAATCCACAACCCCTGTTTTGATAATCATTACCACTTAGAGTTTAATGTTTGATGCATAACGTAGGAAAATGATGATCATAACAAGATCAATGAATTTCACAAATTTCTTTCGATACAACAACAAAAACAACAAATCCTTAGTCCCAAAATTATTTGGGACTGGCTAATATGAATGACATAAGAAATCGTAGGATATTAAAGAAAAGAACGTACGATATAAAGAAAAGGACATAACAAAATTATCATTAAAAAGAGTTTGAATAAAGTAAATATAATGAGCAAACGACAAGACATTTAAGAAAAATTAGTGGAGTTTTAAAAGAGAATCTAAGATAAAATTCAAGAAAGTTTTATAGGATTGGTTAAAATGTTGAAATAAAAAACATAAAGGTTTGAGTAAACTTTAGCACATGATAACTATATTACAGCTCATAAATTTCTTTTGATAATTTAATATATTATTCCTATTAAAAAATATAGCCAACATTAGCTTAGTGTTAAAAAATTATTACTACCTCCGGTTCTTATTACTTGCAACTTTTGCCATTTTTGGATGGTTCACATTACTTGCAACCTTTTTTTTTTCTTTCCTTTATTAGTAAGTTTTTAGGGTTAAAATTACTATTTTACCCTTACTTTGTTTTTAAATCAACTTACTTAAACTACTAACCTTATCTAATTAAACTAACCTATTGATTAATTAAAATAACCATTCCCACCAAAATCACCCCATCTCTTTAAATTCCCCATCACTCCAACCAACAGAATTGAATGCTTTCATTCAATTCATCATATCAATATGGTTGAGTTCATTTATTCTGTAGATTTCTCCAGAATAAATCCCTCCCCCCAAACCCTAGTTCATCATTTCTCACTCCTCCCTCTCTGCTGAATTCCCCCTCTCTCTCTTTCTCTCTCTGTTCAATTTCTTGGTTCTCACCTTTCTCCCTTCTTTATTACTCTATTTTCTCTGGTAAGAGTACCACCATGACAACCCCAAATGACAAAGATGCATATCTTTTTTTTTTGTTATGAATCACTTGGTTCTAGCATATCTAAGAGGGGATCTGAGATCGCTTCCTGTAAGCCACAGCGAGGAACGGGAAACATGAAACCTATTCATCGGGCTTCTCTCATTGCTCGGAGGAGAATTCGTTGTACTAAGCTTGCTGAATACATCAGCGATGAGGAAGAGAAGTCTAAGGAAGTGGTCCATGAGGCTAAGGTTGATGATGAACCACCAAAAGAACAGGCTGTGGTGGTTTCTACTGAGGTGGCCAACCCTGTGACTCGTGGTGGAGCTCCTGATGCTGTCGTTGTAGTTTCTGGTGGTGGATCTGAAATTGGGGACTCTAACCCAGTAGATCTGGAGGTTGGTGAAGTAGCTCAACCTTCCGAGTCCCCCAATAGCGGCGAAGGTCCTTCCTCTGGCGTTAAACGCATCAGATCAGGCCTCCTAGAAGGAATGTCGCGTCGTGAGGTGATTGAGGCTTATCTGCAGATCTACTACCCTCAGTTCAACCCTCCTTCTAATTGAATGCGCAGCGTAAATTCTAAAACCCTAATTTTTTATGAATATCTTCGTATTGCGTGTTTTGTGTTTTAGTTGTTGAAATGTGAGTTGGTTGCTGTGTATATTGAGTCCCTACACTTACAGAATTTGTGGTGGTATTTTACTGGTGGTTGATGTTTGTTGATTCATGGTTAATTTCTGGTTTGTTGGAATGTGAGTTGTGTGTTGTTGGTAAAATACAGAACGTGCCTTGTTCGATTGTTATATGTGTCTATGTTTGAGCCTCATGGGCTGTTGTTGTTTTTGTGGAAATGGAATACCTTGTGAATTGAGTCCCTTTTTTCATAAATGTATCACCTTGTGAATATGTATGTTATGTCTGAGATGCATTGAGTCCCTTTTTCCATAAATGCATCACCTTCTTTGATTTCCATATGATGATGGGACTCATCTAATAGCTACTTGGGTGGTCTAGATGCTCCATAAACCTCTGTTAGAAGTTTCCGTTAAGGTACCAACACTCAAAAGCTTTGACTGAAAAAAAACTTAATCTGATGGAAATAGTGTTCAAAAGTATTTAGTAGTCCATTGTTTTCAAATGTATTTGACTACTTAAACCAACTAAGCTGGATTTAGTACATGACTGCCTAACAATATATGCTTAATATTTACCAAAATTACACATAACCAGACATAATCACATTCAAAAAGTTAGTAGAATATTAAATGGTTATGTGTGGTAGTCTATGTTTCCCAAAAAACTTGTTGAAGCTGCTGATTTGCATCAGTCTGCATCCACTTCCATATTGCCTTCCCCTTCACCTGTAATTGGAACAGAAATTGTGTCCAAATAGTGAACAACTTGTGCTATGAGTCCTCTGTCCACTTCTAACAGCTCTGGTAGAATTCCTTTCTTCTCCAGGCTTGTCTTCTTCATGTGTGGGGGAGTGAAGTTGTTTCCACCTTGCTTCTCTAGAATTTAATCATGCATGATTGTAGTGTGATCCATGTGTACTTGTTCAAAAGGGGATCAAACTCTTCAAAAGCTTTGTCAAATTCCTTTATAAGATCATCTAGGTTCTTTGGAAATGATTGGTATTGAAGTAACTGAATCACACTAAACAATCCTAAGTCTAACACATTAGTGTCTGGTGAGTGTCTGGTGATTATGCTGGTTGAAATATGAATTGAATGTTGAAACCATTTGCTTGACATGAAGCTTGAAATTCTACATCCTTTGGAACCTGATGTGGCATAGCATTATCCCATTGAATAATGATGTCTTTTGGTAATTGTTGAGGCCACTTCTCATGAATTGTTGGGATTACATGTATGAGTAACATGTCTCTGATTGCTTTTTTTTGTCACACTTTGGATAGCTTTTTGAAGGATTTATGTCTTCATCGTGTTCAATTACTAGATATATAAATGGATCAAATTATGGAGATAATTAAGTTCGGACATTTGGGTCGTCGTTTTATCATAGCTAGAGGTACTAACGATCTTTGGGCTAGTAAAATAGCCTAAAGCCCAATTGGACGGATCCTATAAGGTCACACAAAGGGTCTAGATCGGGCACGAGAGGACAAGGCCCATGATGGGCCTCATCCTCTAGTATGGCCGGCCATATGGAGTAAGATTGAAGGGTTTTGGGCTTCCTAACCCTATTCTAATTATAATGTGATTATAAATAGACTAGGTGCCTAGGGTTTGCAAAGGTATGCAATTATCTGATCAGTGAGATCAAACCCTAATTAGCAAACACAAGACCAACCCCTCTCAAACTCTCCTCTCTCTCACGGCTCTCTTTCTCCTCCTAGGCGCCAATGTGGTGGTTTGTGGTGGTGGTGGATCGTGGTGGTCGGCTTAGTCCATTAAAGGTGGTGATTGCGGTTTTCCTCAATCACTCGACCAATCTAGTATTGGTGGACGGCTCGTTCGAAGCTCGTGAACTAAGTAGAGGAACAATGCTTGGGGCTCTATTCTCTCCCTGATTTGTCAATCAATTGCTACGTGGAATTCACGCTTCAAAGGTATGATTATGTGTCTTGTGTGTTATGCATGCGTTCTTGGGATTAGGTACTTTTATGAATATGATTCATAATTTTCTGCTGCGTATTACCTATAAACTCCTACACTTTTATCTCAAGAGTCCCTTTATCTCTATTTTTGCTTTTCTTTTTGGCCATTTCATAATTAACAAAAGGAAAAAGACCATATTTTCCATCATGCAACATGTTCTTGTTTTCATCATACAAGGGCTTCCCTATCATTCCCATAAACATTGCTTTGATCTTGAACCTCCTTGACTGTTGTGCTCTATAGGGATCTTCTTCTTTAGGGAGAAGGTAGAATGTTCTTGTTTCTAGATTTATGTAAAACCATTTCTCATCTATGTGTATCCATTGTTGCATATCAGTCAATGTTGGGTCCTCTTGTTTTGGTATTGGATTGATGTGACTAAGAACCCACTTAACTCTTGACACTTTGTGGTTGTCAGTTAAAGCAGGGTGATTTGTGCTTGTGTGTGTTCTAAGTTTGCCTTTTTTCCTTAGCCTATGTAAGGTGGATTTAGAAAAGTGGAGTGCAGCAGCATATCCCCTCTCTATAGTTCTCTTGTACAAAGGAACAGATGTAAGAAACACATCAGTGTATTCCCTAAGTTTTGGTCTTGTCTTGCCTAGTTTTTTGGCTCTTACATCTACTACAGTATCATCAGCTAAGGATTGTTTAATTACCTGAAACCACAATGTTGTAGATTTGTGCACTGAATATTTTCTTGCCAAGTTGGCTAAGAATCCTCTTGGCAGTGAGTCGCCCTCCATGTGCAGCAAAATCTTATTAACTGTTGCTCTTTTCTCTTCAACATTTATTTCTCTGCTTGATCTCCCATTATGTTGTGGTTGCTCATTATGTGCATCATCATCTGCATCATTTTCATGGTTTACTTGCTGCTGTTCCTCATCTGATTCATACCACCATTGAACTTCTTCGTGGATGAATTCTTCATCCATTGCTTGCTTTACATCATAAAGGTCATCCAAAAGTTCATTTATGAATTCTACCAAGAGTCCCTTGGCTTTTTTTTTTTTTTTTTTTTTTTAGGTTGGCTTTTGGTGATGAAGTGGTGGCTGGTTTTTTTTGGACGGTCTTCAACGGAGCCTAATTTCTGTAATTAAAGATGCTGCATCTACTAACACAGCTCTTAGGAATTAGAATTATGCTAATTGTTAATTTAGAATGATGTAATTTATAGAGCTGTTTGTTTTTGAATTTATTAACTTGTGGTGTAACTATACTTAAATTGTGGTTTCCCTCCCCCTCCCCAATCCCTATTTAAACTGAATTCTGAAATGGGGGCTGAGTATGGGTTGTCCTGCTTTTATAGAGGACCTTTTGTTTGAATGAAATGAACAATACTTTGTTGGGGGAATTTGGTTTCGGATTTAAAATTTGGTGAAAAAAGGGAGGGAAACTAAGTGGGTGAAAAATTTCCCACTTGTTTCAAAAGTCAAAAAAAAAAAAAAAAACAAAAAAAAGAGTGGGAACTTCCCACTTAAAAACAAAAAGCACATGTACTTCCTTAAAGTGAATAGGGGACCATAACAATTCCCTCCAATTTATCTCTCCTAACTATATACCCATACAATTCATTAACAACCTTTAAAAGTTTTGTCTAGGAGTTCGTAATACCTCCCAAAGTTGCAAGTAACAAGAACCGAAGGTAGTATATGACATACATCAAAGCATGTATGAAGCAGACATGATGATATCCTAATTAAGTTCTACTTAGTACAACATTCTCATAAAAGATCTATACTAATCTACAATAGATAAGTAAATTTCATCATTATCTAAATATTTAACATCAAAGACACATATAATCAAGGCTAGGGATTAGGTTTATGAACATCAAAAAATTTATAATGACAAAAATATGAGATTACTTTATTAATAGTGAAGTGACACCAAATGAATCTGAATATTATCTACTTGTTAGATTGCTAGTGTTGAAACAAGGTTTGGTTCCCACTGAATCCTCATAAATCCATATGAAACGCAATGGAAACATCTTCAATGCTAATTAAGTTAAACTTAAAAATAATTTAATCAAAATTTTAACTTAGAACTTAACGTCATGTTTTATGCATAGTGATTTATGGATTAGAAACCCTACAACTTAAATGTACCTAAAATCTGTTGATGGATTTGAGCCTTGCCAACCCATATCTTTCCATTGTTCTGAAACCAAACCAGTAAGACGATCATTTAGAAAGGCAGCATACCACAATGCTTTTAGCGATTCCTGTTCATTTATACAAATTATTGTCGATTTGCTAGTGTGGTATTGCAAAAAATACCATAATGGTTGGAAGATTACAATTTGTATTATATAGAACAAAAATAGGCTGACAATGGCACGTCTAAATAATTTATCAAAAATTTAGACAATTTCTACAATTATTGATGATTCGTATCCAGTGTATAAAAACGACATTCAAGTGCTATGAAATTAGGGTTTTTTTTTTTTTTTTTTTTTTTTTTTGGTTCTTTTGATAAGTAAGATGCATTTAAAGATATTTATCTAACACACATGAGGTGCACCAGGCACTTTAGGGGTTTTTAATTTTAAAATATATGCACCTAAAGACACATCGATTGAAGCACATTGGCCTAGGTATATTAGGACCTTTATCGCTTTAGGTGCATGCAACATGCGTCTTGAGATTTTTTTTTTAGGAAAAATACACTTTATTAATTCCAACTATTGTCGATTCACTTCTAATAATCCAATCTAAGGTTTATATTTTAATAATCCTAACTATGACTTGACTTTGCCTCCAATAGACCCACAAACCGATTACCTGCTGAAATGATAAACTTTTTTTTTTTTTTGGTTTTTAAAAGCCACATGTCAGCACATGATTGACCTAATATTTAAAAAATAAATAACAAAAATTAAAAACTAATAATAAAAAAAAAAGTTGCACCATTGTGGTCGCTTTTGCTTCTTTGGTTGCTCCATTAAAGTGCATAGTTAAAGTGTATAACTGGGTCTATTGGAAGCAAACTCAGGGCATAATTAGGATTATTAAAAAATAAACCTTAGTTGGAATTATTAGAACTAAATCGTCAATAGTTGGGATTATTATAGTGTATTTTTACATTTTTTATACATTGTTCATACCAATGCATCATTATAGATAAATTTTAAATGTCCAAGATAACAACACTTGATGAAGTTATAAGATTTAAAAAATGGAAAATTGTCAAAGATAAAACAACCTTTAAGCGGTCCGCTAAAAACAAGTCAACCTTTTGATTATTTCTAAATAATACAACCTTTATAGGGTTTCCGCTTTAAAGAAGATAGTTACCTGGAACCTTCATGATAGGTTAACCTTTTATATGTTTTTAATAAATTTGTCTAATTGTTTGATTAACTTTAAATTAAAACTTTAATTATGATATTAACAATTAAAATAAGTTTTTTTTTTTTTTTTTTTTTTTTTTTTTTTTTTTTTTTTTTTTTGAAAAAAGGCATCCCCCACCAACCACCGCTTCCATCCCCTTGCCCCTTCCCCATCCCCATCCCCGGCAATCTACCAGCAGCCCCACTCCCTGCTCACCGGCGTCAGCCGCGCCCAAATCCTCCCTCTCCGGTGCCTGCCGTGCCCAAAACCTCCCTCATCTGGCGCCGGTGCCGACCACCTCTTACCTTTCCTTCTTCCCCTTTACCACCAATCTCCTACCTGAAACCCCTCTCCCTAACCCACGAAACTCTCTAAAACCATCCCCCACCCTCAAAAAAACATAACTGAACCTTCCCAATTGTTGGCAACGGTTTCAGTTAGGGTTTTTGATAGTGGGGGATGGATTTTAGGGGTTTTTGTCGGGGTAGGAAAGGGGAATGAAGGGGGTGCTGGTTTGGGGGGAAGAGGGAAACACACAAGGGGAGCGGGTAAGCGCCGGTGCTGGAGTTTGGGGAAGGGGGTATGGGCGCGACCGGTACCGGAGGCCGGGAGGGTGCTGGCAAAGCGCCAGTTTGGTGGCAGCGTGGCTGGTGGGGGCGATGTGTGGAGGATGGGTTTATTTAAAAAAATAATAATTAAATAAATAAATATAATAATCTTTCAAAAATTGAAAACATTAAATAAATAAAATTGTTAAACCAATAAGATTATGACACGTGTTCCATCTAACCTGTTAATTAGGTTACTAACCGATAATAACGTGTTTTCAGCGGGTACCCTCAAAAGGTTGTATTATTCAGAAATAATTAAAAGGTTGATTTGTTTTTAGCAGATCACTCAAAGTTTGTACTACCTCCAGTTCGCATTACTCGAAACATAAGAATATTTAATGTCCCATAAATAATACTCCTTTGTTGCGAGTAATGCGAACCGGAGGTAGTATTATTTTTGACAATTTTTTCTTAAAAATTTTTATTGTTAAAAGTAATTGAAGGTAGTGGCTAAAGCACAACAAGCCTTTAAGTAATAAATGAAATTTCAAGTTAATTAATTTCAGTTAAAATGTTAGAGATTACTAATAAGGTGAAAAGAACAACAAGAATTATATGATGACCACTACCTAATGTTTAGCTATGATCCTTTGCATGTTTCAATAGCTAATTGTAACACCTATAATATTATATTCTTTCATCGATTGCTCTCTTTCTTATGTTCATTTTCTTTTTCGATTTGGGGCACTAGTAATGGATTCAAAGTGGATAGAGAAGTACATAACAAATAAAGGTTTCATATGAAATTATTAATGTAACAACTAATTGGAACATAGATTTAACAAGAACAAAATAAAGTGCAATAAAGCTTACTTGATGATCAGGGCGAGTTTCATCAAAAGGAACTTGACGTCTGTCTCGCAACCTTTGTAGCCTTTGCTCCTGGAAAGATGTCAAAGAACAAAAAAGAAGCATCTATTAAGAATGATATAGTACAAAATTCTTCCCAAACTAGATATTCCCAATAATTCAAAAGAAGAATAAGCCCTACGAAATAGGTCCAAATAGAATTAAAAGTTGAGTACATATCACAAATTAAGTCATAAACAAGTTATTATTGCTACTTACAATAACCTTGGCCTCCAAGGCATGAAAACCCTTGGCCTTCAAGGTTATAATACTTGTTGTCCAAGGTCAAGGCTTACATTTGTAGTATAAATATCCATCATATTTCTCTTGTTTTGTGGACATGACACAAGACATACAACTACTAGCTCATAAGTGAGTTTCTTAATCAACTATGTTTGAGAATTAGATCCAATATAATCTAGAGAGTCATACCGTACTCTTGTACCCTTCGGGGTCGTATTCTCATACCCTTTTTCAGATATTGGATAATTAGTACTTGTTGTTGGTGGGTTGTTTACCTCATTTGAGAGTTTTTCCCACGTTAAATTTGTGTGTCTCTTATTATTTTTCTTGTCCATCTTTTTTCTATTTATTTCTCTACATCATTTTGTGCTTCTACTTGTGCTTCTAATCCCAACTGTGGTATCAGAGTCAAAGGTTTTTTGAGCGTTTTATGTTTAAAATCTTTCTAAGATGTCTTTAATGCTGACAAAATTTGATATAGAGAAGTTTGATGGCAAAATTAGTTTCATCATTTGGAAAGTCCAAATGAAGGCTATTCTTACCCATAGTGGTTTTAAATTCTACTATGACTTATGAGCAATGGGAGGAGTTAGCTAGATGAGAAAGCCTTATCAATTCCTCAACTCTGTCAATCCAAGGAAGTGCTTCGTGAAATCATTCACGAAACTTCGGCTACAAGCCTATGGTTGAAACTGGAGTCATTATACATGATCAAGAGTCTTGCCAACAAATTGCGCCTCAAAGAGCGATTGTACACAATTCTCATGACGGAAGGTACTCCCATCCAAACTCATCTTGATGAGTTTACCTCTATTTAAATTAATCTTGAAAATTTAGATGTTAAAATTCATGATGAAGATATAAAGCAATTTTATTGGTTTTCTCAGTACCCAAATCTTTTTAAACACTTCAAGGAAATCATGCTTTATGGCATTAAAGAAACTTTGTCATATAAGGATGTTAAATATAATCTTTTTTCCAAAGAGAAATACGGTCTTCGACAAATATTCTGAAGGTTTGTATGTTGTGGGTAGTAATTCAAGTACTAAAAAGCAGTCCAGCTCGACAGGACATAATTCCCACATATCCTACAAATATTGCAAGATGCATGGGCATGATGTTTCCGATTGTTATAAACTTCAGAGAAAGCTCGAAAGAGAAGAAAATAAAAAGAAGTAGAAAACATTTGAAGTTTATTAATGTCGTTGATTCAGATTCTAAAGTTGTTCTTTTGGCTACTTCTCATCCAAGAAGTAGAAATTCTAATTGGGTTCTTCATTCTGGTTGTGCTTACCATGTTTGTTTTCAGTAGGATCTATTTGTTGATTATCAATCAATAAAGAATGGTTCCATTATTATGGGCAACGGTTCTCATTGCAAAATTCATGGAGTAGGCTCTCTTCGAATCAAGATTATTGATGGGAATAGTAGAACATTACCTAATGATTGATATGTTCCTGCCATGAAGCAGAATCTAATCTCAATGGGTACTCTTGATTCTAATTAAGGGGTGCACGTTTTTAGCTCAAGGTGGAGTTCTCAAAGTCTCCAAAGGTGCTCATAAAATTATGAAGGCCGTTAAAAGTGAAAATCTTTATGTACTTCAAGGTTAGTTCTTCAATTTTGGCTTCATCTATCATACCAAGCTTCAATTTGGTGTTGGCTTCCACGTCAAGCTAGTTCAAACATGTCACTTTCTATTTCTAAGCTTGAAGATAGATCATTCGGGTTTAGCATGTGACAGCCTAATACCCTTCAGGGTTCATACAACGGTACACACTATTATGGAATTTGTGCCAAGGTGGAGAATGTTGAGTACATGTCACAAATTAAGTCACAAACAAGTTATTATTGCCACTTACATATCCTTGGTCTCAAGGCATGAAAACTCTTAGTCTCCAAGACATGAAAACCCTTGGCCTCCTAGGTTATAATACTAGCTCTCTGAGGTTGTAAATTTGTAGTATAAACATCCATCATATTCCTCTTATTTTGTGGACATGACACAAGACACACAACTACTAGTTCATTAGTGAGTTTCTTAGCTTTCTTTGAGAATTAGATCTAATATAATCTAGAGAGTCATACCATACTTTTGTGCCCTTTGGAATTGTACTCTCATACCCTTTTTCATATATTAGATAATTAGTACTCGTTGTTGGTGGCCGGGTTGCTTATCTCATTTGAGGGTTTTTCCCACGTTAAATATGTGTGTATCTTATTATTCTTCTTAGCTTGTCCATCTTTTATCTATTTATTTCTCTATATCATTTTGTGCTTCCGCTTGCGCTCCTAATCCCAACAATAAAAGCATATTAATCCCAACAACGGTGCCGGCTATTAGCATGAGCTGGTTGAGTGACAGCTCAGGGCCCCCCTTTTGTGGGGCCCCCAACTTTTAAAAAAATCTATTTTTAAAAAAAAAAAAAATTAAAGAAAGCATAAAGCTGTTTGTCGGTCAATAGACTAAAAATTGAACCCATCCATCTTCTCTTCTAAGGAAAGCAAGATTATCTTCATTCTCCAAGAAGAAACTCTTACTTATTTTTTCCTATTAATCCTCTCCCTTCATTTATTTCTTAAAATTGCAACTCTTAGAATTCTTCACTCAACGTTCATAATTTTTTTCCCAATTAAACCATATTCATGGCCTTTAGCAGTGGTATATATACAATGTCCAGAAAAAATTATTTGCAATTCAAGCTTGCAATTGAAATTAAACACCAATTTTCAATAATATCAACATTATCAAGAGCATATTTCCGCAATCTAGGGTTCAATTGGTCGAATTGGAGCAAAATAAATCAGGTTTTATTGCTCCTACTCATCTTTTCTATAATTGAATTCATACTTTGTATGTTTTATAATTGTTTTTTAATTTTGTTTGATTGAATTTTAATTATTTATATTTTGTTATTCTGTATTATTGATTGTTTTTTTTATAATTATGAAGCATAAAAGAAAATATGAATCGGGTTGTGAAAAGCGTAAAAAGAAGAAACAGAAAGAAGAGTTAGCTCGATCTCAAAGAGGATCAATTGATAAATTCTTTTCTAAAAAATCAGATTTTTCTACTACTAGTAATGAAAATGTTGTTGATGTCAATGATGTGGTTGATGAAAATGCTACTTTGCCCACTGATGTCGATATATCTGATCATATTGCTACTAGTAATGATGATAATGTTCACTTAGATGATGAAATTAGAAACGATGATGTGGATATGAATGTTAAAAATGTTTGCTGTGATAATGATGAGAATGGTGATTGTGCTATTAATAGTATTTCAATTGATGCTCAAAATGATGATGATGTTTGTGATGATGTCGGCAATCAAATGCCATCAAATGTTTTTCATATGCCTGATATATTTGATCCTAGAACATGGGATGGCTTAGATCGTCACATGGTTGATATTTTGGCAGTAAAAGGGCCTAAAAGAGACTTATCTTTTGAGAAAGGTCATCTTGATAAAACAGGGAGACATTTTTCTACTTCATTCTACAGTAGAGTTTTACCAAATGGGGAGAAATGTGATAGAGATTGGCTTGTATATTCAAAAGAACTTGATAAAGTTTTTTGTTTTCGTTGTAAACTATTTAAGAAAGGGGTTGGTAGAGGTCGAATAGCAAATGAGGGTTTTAACGATTGGACACATCTTTGTGTTAGAATTAGAGAGCATGAAACTAGCATGGAACATATCCAAAATATGACCACTTGGTATGAGCTACGACTAAGGCTTGAAAAGGTAGAAGGTATTGACAAAATAGCTCAAAAGCAGCTAGAGAAAGAGAAAGTGCATTGGAAAAATGTCTTGTTGAGAATTATTTCAATTGTGAAGTTTCTTGGCAAACATAGTTTAGCATTTCGTGGTACTAATGAGAAATTGTATCAAAGTAGTAATGGGAATTTTTTGGGATTGATTGAAATGCTAGCTGAATTTGATCCTATTATGCAAGAGCATGTTAGACGCATTACTAATGATGAGATTCATATTCATTACCTTGGCCACAACATTCAAAATGAGCTGATTCTTTTGCTTGCTAATGCTATTAAGTCTAAAATTGTTATGAAAATAAAAGAGGCTAAATATTTTTCTGTTATACTTGATTGTACTCCTGACATTAGCCACCAAGAGCAAATGTCTATAATTTTAAGATATGTGGATGTTTCTTCTAATTGTGTTAGCATAGAGGAGTCCTTTTTAGGATTTCTGAATGTGAATGACACCACTGGACAGGGACTTTTTGATGTTTTATTAAATGAGCTAAAGGTTCTTGATCTTAATGTAGATGATGTGCGTGGTCAAAGTTATGATAATGGATCAAATATGAAAGGGAAAAAACAAGGAGTGCAAAGAAAACTCTTAGATATCAATCCTAGAGCGTTTTACACTCCTTGTGGTGCCCATAGCCTTAATTTGATGTTGTGTGATATGGCCACTAATTCTAGAAAAGCTAGGGACTTTTTTGGTATAATACAACGAATTTACACCATATTTGCTAAATCAACAAAGAGATGGGAGATTTTACAAAAGAATGTGAAAGAGTATACTCCTAAATCAATGTCTTCTACTCGTTGGGAGAGTCATGTTGAGAGTGTGAAAGCAATAAGATTGCAAATTTCAGATTTTAGAGAAGCTTTGCTTGAAGTTTCCGAAAATGACAATGATTTATCTATTCAAAGTGAAGCTAAATCTTTAGCTAATAATGAGCTTGGTGATTTTGAGTTTATAGTTGCTATTGTTATTTGGTATGAATTGTTATGCACTGTAAATTCATTTAGCAAAAAATTGCAATCAAAAGACATGCTTGTTGGTGTTGCCATTGAAAATGTGAAGAAGTTGATTGCATTTTTTAAAGAGTATAGAGAAAATGGTTTTTGTAATGCTCTTGAAGTTGCTAAGGAAATTGCAATTGATATGGATGTTGATCCAACATTTCCTCAAAAGCGTCAAATTAAAAGAAAAAAACAATTTGATGAGAGTTTAGAAGATGATGCTGTACAATCTGCAGAGGAGTCTTTTAGAATTAATTTTTTTAATTGCATCATTGATCAAGCTATTGTATCTCTTGATAGGAGGTTTGAACAATACGAACAATATGAAACGTTGTTTGGTTTTCTGTTTTGTTCTGACAAGTTGCATTCATTAGATGATTTGAGCTTAAAATCTTCTTGTTGTTGTTTGGCAGAAGCACTTAAGAATGGTGATAATTGTGATATAGATGAGAGTGACTTATATGTGGAGTTGAAGTTGCTTAAACAATTTTTGCCAAACGAAAAGTTAGGGGCACTTGATATATTAAAACTTATAAAACGTGTTGATTGTTTTCCCAATGCTATAATTGCTTACAGGATATTATTGACCATCCCCGTGACCGTAGCAAGTGCCGAAAGAAGCTTTTCAAAGTTGAAGTTGATCAAAACTTATTTGCGTAATTCTATGTCTCAAGATAGGCTCAATGGACTAACTATGGTGGCAATTGAGAATGAGTTATTGGATAATATAGATTGTGAGGATTTGATCGATGAATTTGCTTCTAAAAATGCCCGGAGAACAAGATTTTTTAAATGATTCTTATGTAAATCATAATTTTGGTGAACTTTTTTAATATGAAATTTATATAATATTGGCGATATATTATTTATGAATTACATTTACATTGTTTAGGGCCCCACTTTTATATTTCGCACCGGGCCCCAAAAAAGTCCGAGACGGCACTGCCCAACAATAAAAGCATATTAATGTTAATGCAAGGCATATTATAACAAACATAGTTTTCGTTTAGAAGTTGTTTAAATAAAAGGCATTATGCTATCTATTTTACTGTTATAATGAAGGTCATTACATTATATGTAGAATGTATAAGTAGACGAGGTATTTAATAATGAGTTAAGATCGATATGAAATTGTTAATGTGCAACGGTAATAAGGAGACACTATACAGTTGTTCATAAATCATGTTGTGATGATTGTATGAAGGCACTGTGTATAGTTCTAGTCCTAGATGTTGTAATATTATTCTTTAAAAAGTAAATTACTTGCCCAAGTTTGGAAGTTAAACTTCTAGCACTTTAATTGGCGTTGGTCAATTGGGTTGACCTACTAATAGTTTAATTGTGTGCATGTGCTAGACGTCAAAATTCATGCCAAGACCAATTTTTTTTCCTAAACTTGGGTTGGCCTAAAAAATATACTCCGTCAGTCCCATAATATAGATTTTGATTGTGTTTTTTCACGGTACTTAAGAAATAAGAAAAAAAAGTGGATAAAGTACATTAATAAATGTGAAAAGTACAATCGTAGACAGATGTTAGAGAGAGAAAGTAAAAAAAAAAAAGTACAAGACATGTGCAAAATTCAAGGGTAAATTAGGAAATACAATGAATAAAGTTAAAAAAATGAGGGTATAATAGTCTTTACATACTATCCAAAAATAGAAAAAGAGACAATATTTTGATTCTTCAAAATATGAAAACATGAACTATATTATGAGACAAAGGGAGTATGAGTCAAGAGTAGTTTTGTAATTACTTGGGTTGGCCATACACAAAGACACATAAATTCATGTTAAACATGAGACCTTTTTTTTTCTTCTTCTTTTTTTTTTTTTTTTTTTTTTTTTTTTTTTTTTTTTGGTGGGTAGTATGTTAAAATGAGACTAGGTACAAAACCTATTATGTGTAAAATATAAAAATGCAATGATTGAGCCAACCCCAAAAAATAGGCACCATTGTAAGGATCAACATGTATTATAGATTTTGCTTAGCTAATCCATCATCATGGCTGATTTGCCAAATGCAATATCCCATAAAATAATTGCATTCATTGAAAGGATACAAGATCACCAAAAAAATAATTTAGTCAAATTGATATAATATTAAATTAGAAAAGAAAAAAAAAAATTGGGTGCAAACACAAAGAAAATAAAAGAAAGAACAATACATGAAAATTAATAAGGTTTACCAGATGGGATGTTAATTGGAATTCAAGAAGCTTTTCATTTCCATGACGCCTAAGACCTGAACGATAGAGAATTCCACCAAACCATGTTCGGGATCCAACCATAGCACTGTTAGTATATAAGCAAATTAAACGGAAAAACTTATCTCAATGTTATGTAGACCAATTGACAATTGCCGCGTCGTGGTAAACCACTAACCTAAAAGACGATTCCGCGCTACTCCGGTGCAGTAGACATCAAGCGGTCGCCCTCCAGGATAAGCACAGTGCCTTGTGTGCACTCACAAACCCGACTGGAACCAGAATACTTGCCCAAAAACCAAGGGGATAAATTTAGAGAGGGTAAAAGATAGCTGATTTTTGTATGTCTTATGGAAGCAAAAAAACATGAATATATGTATGTATGTTTTAAGAGGTTGGAGCATAGCTTATAAAGCATAGGAAGGTGTGAAACGGAAGCAAGCAATAATGGGTAAAACCATCGGCCATTAAAGGCATAAATGCCATACTTAATCAACATTAACTAACCATTAAAAGAGCTAATAAAAGGGTAATTCAAGGGAGCATAATTACCGGCTATTAAGAGCAATCTCAACAGCCACACACAATTAATCATTAATGTGACTTTCTTTGTTTAACATCAAGAACTTCCAACAAGCACTAGCTAGAACCACTATATATAGACATTAATAACAAATCTGTGTATAGTCATTCCGGGTCCACGCATGTTGAAGATAGTTGTTATAAAATTGATAGAACCTAAAATGGATGTAAAAAAAAAAAAAATGTTATAATATAATTAAAGCCAAAAAAATTGTATCAATACAATTTGGACACAAGAATAATAACACATTAACACCATTAAATTGTTTGTCATTAAAATACTATGTACCTCTTTCTCATCAATTTCGAGATGATATCACGTTCTTCCTTTATTTTCTTTTAAAAGCAATACACTTTTTTGATACACTTTTTAGAAGTTGATTAAATTAGATAAATGAGCAAGAAAGATGAAAATTCAGTCCTACACCAAAAATAGGCAACAAAAGTGAGTGCACAACACAAAGGCTAAATATTTAGTTAATATATTAATTAATAAAAGAATAATCATGGACAACAATGGTTAATTTAAAATAAAATTCTACACAAAAATGTTACAAAAAAAAAAAAAAAAAATTACATATAATGTTTTGACTGGGTATAATTAATCTTATGAATATGGGTATGATATACCTTAATTTGTAAATTGAAAAGCAAGAAGGAATGCATTGAGAGTTTATTAGAATTTTTATCCCAAATGAAAAGGTAAGAAGGTAATTCAAATTAACATGGTAAATATGTACTACGTTTTTATGAATACATTTTTTTTTTTTTGACAAAGATATATAACTACATTCTTAGTTATAAAGATTTCAAAGTATATAATCATTTGCAAAATTACGTCTCATTCTTATTTCAATGTCTTATTTACCCACCAAATAACGGTGAGAGACAAAACAATGAAGAGTTTTGAAGAGAAGATTGTCTATCTACTTTTTGATAGAAATTTTAGAAACATTCTTCAATTTGAACATAAAGTTTGTGAAGAGAGATGCCAAATTTTACAACTTATATAAAATAAATAAATGAAAGCTGCATTTGTATAAACGAAAAACTTAATTACCTTTTATTGTAGAATTTTTGTAGTAATTGAATAAAGGGAAAAAAAAAATATTGAAAATGGAGGTGGTGAAAAATTTGAAATGGTTAAGGGAAAGAAAAAGATGAAACGCGTTGTGGAAGGTTGTGAAGGTGAATTTAGAGGAACTTAAAATTGGCATTTTTGATTAGTGGTGGTGAGGAAAAAGGAAAGAGAGGAAGGCAACGCAGACTATTATCAACAATATTAGGAAAATCTATTAAACAAGTATATTAATCACTTGGTAATTTTTTTTTCCTTTCTTTGTGAAAACTATGAGCGTAGAGCATTTTTAATCAATCAACTAGTGTTTGGCCCGGACGTTGCTCCGGGTGTTACTTTGAGTAATTTTATCATTATTATTATTAAAGAGCTAGAAAGAATTTTTTTATTGTTGAAAATTATAATATTACAATAACAATAATAAATAGTTTTGAATAATTTTGCTTTTATTTCTAATATGTATTTATATATTTATGTGGGCAACATTAGCTTATAGCTTGGATGGTAATAAGTTGGTCTTCATTTAATGAGGTCTTGTGTTCAAACCTTATTAGATGCATTTTTGGTTAACCATCACATGAAACAAAAATGTGCTAAAAGTACACGTGGCATATTGAATGATGACGTGACATTATGCTGGTGCAAGAATGAGATACACGTGGCACATTGACATTTTTAGGAACGCTTTTTAATATTTAAATATAGATAATCAACAATCTATCTATATATCTATCTATATCAATAATCAATAACATAGTTCTAAAACAGACACCAAGAATGACACGTGTCACTTCTTGGTGTTGTTTTTTTCCCTCCAAAACTGTTTTTCTTTATTTTTATTTTTAATTCACTTCCCTTAAAAAAAAAAAATCACTTTTTATATACCTGTGATTCACTCCTTTAAAAAATATTTACCAAATTATATAATTGTAATATTCACTTCCTAAAAAAATATTCACATGTTTTTCGTATCTTTTATTTTATAAAATATTATTTTATATTTTTTACTTTTTGATTCAAAACTCAATTCTGGATATAAATTAAGATTCAAACTTTTTCAATTTCATTTAAAAATACGAGGATTATTTTTTGGTAGATTTTGAATAAACATTATAGTTCGTTATAAAATTTTGTAAAAACCGTGTGTGGCATGGGACTTAATCTAGTACTATACTAAAACAGAGTACACTAGCTCCAAAGTTGACACGTGTCCCTGTTTTAGTTTTCTGTTTTTTTATATTTTATTTTTTTAATTTATTTTTTAATTTTTTTTATTGAGTTGTCTATTGTTAGAATGTATATCATTGTCAAGATTCTATTGATTGCATATTATAAAATAATTTCATAATATATAAAATCTGATATATTTTACACATGAATATTGAATAGTTTAATTAAGTTTCTATTATAGTTTATTAAAGATATAATTGACTATATATTAAAGGTAGATTATCACTTAAATACACTAATTTTATAAATTATTTTATTTATAAAATATACTACGTAATATACTACCTTCACTTTAACCTTAGGAATTGTAAATGCATAGAACCCGGGAAAGCGAGGGTAGTATTAAGTAGCAAATTAATTTTGTAGAAGATGTTGAATAATATTTTTATAATTTAATTATAGTAAATAATTTTTTATACTACATACATAATCCTAAGAAATAAATTTTTTGTTTTTATTCTTGTATAGAACATAATATAATGTATACGTATTGAATATGTATATTATCACTCATCTATCACTCAAGTATACTATTCCTATATACTACCTCCGAATTGTATTATATGCAACTTTGGAAATTTTTATATCTCACAAATAATCACAAACTATTGGGTGCGGGTACCCGCACCCAAGTGTTTATGCGGCCAGAAGGTAGCGACATAGAGGAATTGTTCCTCCATTTCAGATTCAACCTTAAACCTCCATTCCCTGCTAACTCCAACACCAGAAACTAACAATTTCAACCCCCATTTCAGATTCAAAATCCCAAAAAAATAAAAATAAAAATCAAATAAATTAAATTGAAGGTCGGCCTTTTTTGAGGAAACGATTGATTCGATTGACGGGAAATTGAATGTCGGCTTTGACGGACGACCTTCTTACGGTCATCGTCGCGACGACCACCGACACCTAGAGGTGCTGCGATTTTGTGAACGTTGTTGGTCGTGGGTTGGGCGACAATTGAGAATCAGCGGTGGTGGTTTGATGGTGGTGGCTTAATTGAGGTGGCTTGGTGGGAGCTAGTTGTATTGTGGTTGTTTTCAGGGAGGGGGCTCTTGTTTTCGCTGCTGGTGGCTGGGTGAGGGTGGTTAAGGCTGCTTTGGTGGGTTTGATGGTTCGATGAACGGCAGCTGGTGTTCCGTGGTTGGTGGTGCGGTAGGTGTGGTGGAGGAGAGGGAAGATGAGAAGGAGATGGAAAGAGAAGTGATATATCCAATTTATATAGTGTTTTACCCCCGTCCCATGGTCATAATTAGTGGTGTTTTTGGCTCTTTAGAGCCATTTTTATTACTAATTTGTGTTTTCTAGTGTTTGCGTAGTTTTAGTTGTATTTTACAGGAAATTGCACTTTTGGAGCATTTTCCCGGGTTTTTATGGATCAACTACGGAAGCTAGAAGGACACGGCCACTCTTGAAGCCCAGGATCGGTGAGAGCCGATGATTAAGGGCTCGGTATGAGATACCGGGGCTATTGGATCGATTAATCAAGACCCGATGAGGAAACTTAGATTGCGCCGAGGAATTTAGCCCAATTGAAATCCAAGCCTCGAAGAAGAAGACCGGGCCCGATCGGGCAAGCATACGCCCGATCGGGCGGCTGCGTGCATAAAGACCCTCAAGGAAGAGGTGCGCCCGACCGGGTGAGCGTAAGCTCGATCGGGCGCGGCACACCAGCAGTGGGAAAGGCAAAAAAGGCGGTCCCGATCGGGCGCGTGTTTTTCTCAGAGCTGATTAGATTAGTTTTAATTTTTGTTTTGAGGAATGTTTAAGTACGAATTATGTACGTAATTTTGGATTACCTTCTTCTTTAGATTTTCTCTCTCTACTTAGGATATCTCTCTCTCTTAAATTCTCTCTCAACTTTTGTTCTTAATTACTTTCATTAATCTAGATTTCTTTTGGTAACAATTTCTTCTCTTTTAATTTCAGCTATTTTATTTATTTCTTTGATTATGCTTTGCTTTATTTATTTGATTAGTTTGGTTATGATGATTCTTGAGTAGTTTTATTTCTAGGGTTTATGGGGATCTAATAAATGATATGAAGGAGTAATTTTGTGATTGTTAATTATCAATGCTTGGTTAATTTCCTATTGATTGATTTAATGCTATGCAATTAGGTTTGACCAGATTTAATTGTATGAGTTTAGCAATATTAATTCGAGATTCGACAGATGAGAATTGATGTTTAGGCTTAGTTTCAATAAGCGGACTAATTTATAAATGGTTAAGTCGAGATTCGACAGATGAGATTTAATACTAGTAAATTAACTCTGTGATTATAATACGTAGCGAAAGTCCTTTATAATCTGATTGATCAATGCTTGATGATTGCTTATTATGATTTGCCCTGGAATATTGTTTATTAGTGAACCTATGCCCTAGGTCTTTTAATATTTGATTTTTCCCCTACTTTATTTCTTTCGACCTTATTCTTCATAGTATAGAATTTATTCCCAAAAATATTGGTTACTTAGATAATTTAGATTATAATAATTAATTAGGAGTAGAAAGACTTGTTTCCCTGTGGAGTTCGACCCTACTTCCTTATCTACTTTAGTTAGAGGACTTAAGTATTTACTTTTGATTAGGGAATACGACTTTACCCTGTCAAGAAGCCATTGAAGGAACGAAGCAGGAAGTTTGGAGGAGAGAGAAAAAGAGGAAAATGGGGAGAATGATGAATGAGAATCTTTAATATCATGATTTTGCCATTTTTTGATAGTTGGTTAATATCTTTAAAGTGTTTGGATGATATGATTTTATAAAGAAGAGTGAGAAGTAGAGAAAAAGTGAGAAGGAAATAAAAATATATTGTATATTTTAATAATATTAGCCAACAAAGGATACATATCAGCTAATTAATGTCTGATATCAGTCAACATGACACGAGGAAAATGTAGGTCGTTCTCTACCCTTTCCTTGAGCCAAAGAAAATTTATAAACACTCGACCAACCTAATATGAGTATATGGTAAGTCAAGGGTCGAACCCAAGGGAATGAGTAGGTGCAAGCTATAGCCTAGGTCAAGCTACTTCGAAGATCGTGGGAAGATGCGGTTGGTAACTAAGGTATCGAGAAAACTAGATAAATCAAGAAATTCAATATACTAAACACTAGGGATATAGGTTCCACATGCAAGCTCAATGATTATGCTAGTTGAAGGATCACTCAATCAATTCAAACATTGCAAAGGACAAATAATAGTTGCAATCAAAGGAATTCAAGAGCTATCTCCTATAAGCCAAGCTAGGGTTCACTATGAATGGCTAACTAGGAAAATCACAATCAAATTCAATCAATTAAAGCAATTCTCAAATCAAGGGTTCATGTCATTGAAATTTGCAATGCAATCTAGATTAATCTTATAGGTTGATCACTCCTAGTCTAATTAATCACATGCACAACTATGTCAACCAATTTAATTGCACCATTCAAATCAATTTAGCATCATCAACTAGCAAAAATCATCAATCAAGCATGCTTCCCCTTCTCCCTAGCAACTAATCTACTCACTAAACATGGTGAAGTTAAGAAACAAAACAAATTCAATCAAATTCATATTCATTTAAAGCTTAATCAAAAGAAAATCAATCAATCAACAAATTCTAAAGCAAGGAATGTAATCTCAATCAAAATCCAAGAAACTAGAAGGAATTGCATTAAAAGTAAATCAAGGGAAAGAAATCTTACAAACATTCATTGAATTGAAGAAGGAATTTCAAGATCAAATTGAAATCTAAGATCAAATTCAAGTATAAACAACTAAATCTTAAGCTTCTCTCTCTACTATTTCTGGAAAAATTCTCTCTCTAGTACAAAGTTAAGTTGTCCTAAAAAAAAAGACAAAAGCTATAAATAAGAAAAATCGAGCAAAGGGGCCGCATAGGCCGTGCTCACGCACAGACTAGCCGCGCGCGCATACAGCTGGGTCTGCGCGCACGCACCCCTGTGCCGCGCGCGCGCACGCACCCCTATGCCGCGGGCGCCACCCTCTGCGGTGCACTAGGCCTTGGCTCCTTCGCTTTCTTGATCAAATTCCGCGCTCCCGAGCATCCCCATCATCAGTGCACTCGAGATGATGCCCGCGAACAAGGCAGTCCCAAAATGAGCAAATTGACTTGATTATTCACCTACAAAACACAAATAAAACAAAGAGAGAAAACATAACAAAGTAAAACTAAAACTAAAATTATGAATTATCAACTAAAAATATGAAAAACTCGTAAAAACCAACCGAGAACTAAAGTGAATTATAAAAAATGGAAAATCAAATAAAACTAAGAGAATTATATGAAAATGATGAAAGAAAATAAAGAAAATGAACCTAAATCTTATTCTTTTGAGCGCCATAAACGACGCTCATCAAATTCCCCTAAGCTAAAATTTTGCTCATCCTCGAGCAAAACAAAATCAAACCCAAGGGAATATGATGACACTACTCAAGTAAAGCAAGAAACAAGAAAATTAGAGAAGATGAGAATATACACTAACTCACTTTCGTAGGAATCACGGTCAATTTTAGCAACTAAAGATAAGCCATTTAAACCTCTAGATCTCTCTAGAGGACGAGTGATGCTCTCGTAAAGGTTTCCAAAGAGGTTAACCTATAACTCTTTTTATTAAAAAGGAGGCAAAGTAAAAAGAAAAGAAAAGAAAAAGTTTAAAACCTTGAAAGAAAAGAAATACTTATACAAAGGCCTTTTGCACATGATCAAGGCACGAAGGATATCAAGCTTTCTAAAACAACAATGGTAAGCACGTTCTAAGATATCGAGGGTTGATTGAAACATAGGGTATGCTAAGCGTAGAGAACTAATGAGGCGCAATCCACTTTCATCCCAACCAATCTAACCGCGTTCTCCCTAATGGCTTCAAATCTTCCCTTAGTAAGCGTCTCTATGGTTCCACGAAGGAATCGGAAAAGAATAGAATTTGAGGGTTCTCGACATCTCGACCTTGCATCCTTTTTCTTTAGGCTTTAACTCATATGCCCTCCCTTGGTGAATGGCTCAACCACTAGGTCGAAAGGACTTTCCCAAAGGTTGTAACGTAAGGGCAAAAGGTTAGGGGTAGGCTTAAAATTTAGAATTTGGAGGTACACTTAAATTATGAAGCAAAGGTTAGCCACACCTTGACACCAAAACCAAGAAGTCACCAAACAAAAACATACTAATACCCCCAAGCTTATTCAAAGCTATATCCACAAACATATATACACAAAGCGTAAACGCTTCTCCCCCAAGCTAAAAGGAAGCATTGTCCTCAATGCGAGAAAAGGGAAAAGAATCACATCAAACTGTTTTTTTTGAATTTTTTCATTTTCTCTCTTTTTTATGTAATTTTCATTATATCAAAGCAATTGTCCTCGCCTCTTTTAACTTTGGACGACTTTTTCGATTTTGCATTTATTATGTCCTTGCCTTTTCTAACTTTGGATGGCTTTTTCGATTTTATTCATTTGCCATTATTCAGAATATATACAAAAGACGAGTTTGCATACAAATAAAACCAATTTTCACCTCTATTGACCACAAACCCCAAAAGCATGACCATTTGCTTCACAAAAAGCAATAATGGAACAAAAAGAAACAAAAGGTTCAAAGTTCTAAAGATGTGGCTTGAAAAGAAGGGGAATGGCTCAAATGGTTAGCAAGATGGCAAATGTAAACCCAATGAACTAAAAAGAAAGAAGAAAATCCTAGAAATGAAAAATTACCACCCCGAAAAATGGCCTTTGTCCTTCCTAGTTGGTTCGGTCTCGTGTTTGAGAATTATGAGTCAAGATTCAAGATTAGGGATGCAAAAGTAGAGGATCCATGCCGCACAAACAAAAATGATGAAGGCTTGAAAAAGAGAAATCCTCACACAGTTGTAGCAAAAACTTACTAAAGGTTTCAAATCCACCAAAGGAAGCAACTCCGTCTTACCACAAACCAAAAGAATCCGGCTTCAAGGCCGCAAAAGGTCTAAACCGCTACCTTAGCATACCTTATCCTAGAGTCAACCAAAGATACTCTCAAACCGTGCAAACCATTGTATTTAGGAAGAAAAGTAGCCAATGTGCAAGTTCAGGTGGTACTAAGTCCAAAGTAAAAGCAAAAAGATGAAGAAATAAAAGCAATGCCTAAAAAAAACATTTTATTCATATTCACAAAAACAAGTTTTGTTTTGTTGGTTTTTTTTTTTTAATTTTATTTTTTTATTTATAATATTTTTTTTTACAAGAAAAGAAAGGGACTAAAAACAAAATAAAGAGAACAAGGGATAAAAAGAAAATAAAAGAATAAGAAAAAGAGAAAAGGAAAACATGAAGGAAGAAGAAAACAAAAGAAAAAGAAAAAGAAAAAGAAAAAGAAGAAAAGTAAAATGAAATGAAAAATAGAAATGTAAAGGAGAAGTAGAAAGCAATAAGGAAGTAATGCTAACACACATAAATCCCAATCAACAAACAAGTGAACATTCAGCCATAACGCCAATGTTCCCAAACACACTAGGGTGTTAAAAAGCAAACAACCTAGAACCATTCAACTTCTCCTAGAACTAATCCTAGACTAAACAACGAAGAAAAGAAAAAGAAAAGAAATAGAAAGATCTCACCGGGCGCCAAAGCTATTGCACATTAAACAAGGCGAAAGAGCACCTTTATGAATCCTCGAAATCCAAAACATAAGCAATAGAGCAAGGTGAGAAATAAAAAAAAAAGCTATATACAAAGAAAATTGTTAGTAACTTCAATACAAAAGAAAAGAAGAAAATAGAAAACTAAATGTAGGAAAATAAAGAAAAAGCAAGTAATAGTAGCAGCAAGGGTCAAAATCATCAAATTAAAATAGTATCAGGAGATAAGAAATCAGACAGTCAGCAGCAGGAATCATCATAACAAAGACACAGAGAAACTCAGCGGACAGTGATCAGAAAAACAAGCAACAAACCAAAAACCGGGCAGAGAAATCAGCAGAAATACAGCAGCATCATCATAAAACCAAACAACACAGAGATCAATACCAGAAGCATAGGAGACCAGGAATGAACTACAAAAGCAGGGGGGGATATGGTGAAGCACAGAAACAAATGCAGAAAGCACCCCCAAGCTTAGACTGGACTACCCCCCTAACTCTAAACCTGAAGACATATAGGCAACCGAGAAACATCATATAAAGCACATAAGAAGGGGGCGGGGGGGGGGGGGGGAGCCATGGTAGTATCACTCCGCACTATGATAAGGGGTAGAATGAGAACTCCCCTCAACGGTCTTCATCACATGACTAGAGCTAGCCATCTCGCTCACGTCCATGGGAGCCTTACCCCTTAACCTACCATTCCTCCTAGCTCTATCATCCTCAAAATAATGAGACCAATCATCTAAGACCGGCTCACCTGACCTACCCCACAACCCAAAAGTCTCAGGGTCCGGAAAGGGAGAAGGATTAGCCGGATCATATGCATAATCACAACCACCGGGCCGCCGATAGTCGTAAGTGGCCGGGGTGGTGCCCATGATAGAACTAGGGTGAACATGAGGGCCCTCCTAATAAGGGTAGCAAGGCCGAGGACCAATGGTAGGATCAAAAGGTTCCCACTGAGGAATAGGTCCTTGTTGGACAGGGAGATACGGGTAATTCACATAGGGCTCGATTTTCCCCCTCCGAACATGCAAATCGTACAATTGATTTGTATGATAGTCATAACTAAGATTAGGGGTTTGCATAGAAGGCATAGAATATAACACATTAGCTATAGAATCAAGCCTAGCATGAATGGTTGACAAATCAAAAGTAGAAAGAGTAGGAGAAGGGGAAGGAATAGGTGTACCTTCCGGTTCAACTGTGGGAATAGTTTGAACATTCGATGAGAAAGCATTGGTCGAGCGGCCTCTTGTATGATTCGTCCTACGTCGAATAGAAGGGTCAATATCTCGCATCGGAGGCCTCCAAGATAAGGAATCTTTCTCTCTTGGTCGGGTAGTTGCCTCTTTGCATGGGATTAAGAACCATTCTTTAACCCGAGAAACTTTCCAAATGAAGACATCATCCTTTCTAGTACGATCGAGGAACTTTTGGTTCACAAGGGCGGAGATGTTGAGGAAATGAGAAGAAGATTTTTCTCGAGGATCAATAATTGGGGGAAGCTCATTTAACAAAGTCTTATAGTCGTCATTGATGCAAAGAGCTAGGATAGAAATCATCCCTCCCAATTGGATGCTCCTCGATAGGCTAACTCCATCACGGATATCCAAGAGTCGATTGATAAAGTGCTCTGTGAAATCTACTAACTCAATCTCAAAGTCATTTTGGTCGGCTATCCACAACCAACAAAGCTCCTCTCGAGAGATAGCTCCCAAAGATTCCTTGGAGAAAAGAGCGTAAGTGAGGAGACGGTTGAAATACCGCATAGCCGGATGAATCATGGAGGCGGTCTTGGAATTTTGAGGCTCATACTTGCCTTCCTCCGAGATACTTCTCCACCAACGTTGCTCATTATATCCATGATCATCTGCCATTCTACCATGCGCCGGATAGATACAATGATCCGCGTCCTCGGCCATGGAAACTTGAAGTATGAACATAGTTGAGAATTCGTCAATGAGTGATCATGATTGAAAAGTTGGAAAGTCAAAATTCTTGAGGAATCGTCACCCGGTTCTCGGACTACTTCAAGAGAGGAAAGAAATTCATAGGTCACCCTATCATAAGTAGGGGCGCTCAAATCCAAGAACTCTAAAAGATCAAGGCCCTTTTCAAGAAGCCGAACGTCCTCATCTATGCCAAGAAACTTGGTTGTTGCTTGATCGTAAAATCTTGTTGGTCTTAGCTTTCTCTTGGATAGACTCTTGAAACGATCCCAATGTAATTCTTTAGAAAATTCAATGCTGTATGTGTCTTCTACCTCGGGTGGAGGAGGAACAACATGCCTAGGCTTGCTTGAACTTGATCTTGCCCGCTTCTTGTGACGGATTGGAGCCATCTACAAGAAGGAAAACAACTCGTGAGAAAATCTTACATTTGTCATATTTCAATAATAAGCATAAGTAATTGCTCAAGAATCAAGCACAAAAGCAATTATCTCAAAATAGAAACAAGTAAGAGACCAAATCATGAGATGGCTACATATGAACAAAATGCCATTAATATAGAATCATGAATTTGAAGCAAGTAAGCATGGATTAAAGGCAAAAATGAACATAAGAGACCAAATCATGAATCAAATTGAGCAAAATAACTCAAACATTGAATTATCAAAGCAATAAAACCATCATAAAGAATACCCATGAGAGGGAAAATGACCAACAATGGTGAATCAAGAAATCAAGCAAGGTATACAAAATCATCATGAAAAAGCTTCAATTTATCATCCAATAACATCATTCAACACAAATTACAAGCTAAAAGGACCAACAGTGGAGTTCTACCATGAAAGCAAAAACATGGTTTCAAGCTTGAACAACGAGGAGAAGATGACTATAAAATAAGAAATTATACCTCAATGAAGCCTTGAATTACTTGTAAATTGCCAAAAATGAAGATTTAAGAACAAATAGAACATCCAAAGACAAGTCCCAAACCTCAACACAAATCCTCAAAATTTCAAAAAAGAAACCCCAAAATTTTCGAAATTTGGGTTCGAAAACTGGAATTTTTTTTGTTAAAATTCGAAAATGAGATGAGATTTAATGTAATTTGATGTTCAAATGAAAATATAAGAGGAGAAATTGATATGATTTTGCAAGAGAAATAATAGGGTTTGATGAGAGAATGAAGGAGGGAAAAATGGGCAAAAGTCGGGGAGAGAGAAAGGAGAAATAAGGTTGGTGCACTTTGGGGTAATAAGGGGGGTGCTGAATGCACTGGCGGCTGGCGATGCTGCGTGCGCGCAGGCGACAGTGCGTGCACACCTGGCGACAGCAGGGGGGTTAAAAAACAGGCCAAAAATTGCTGCCTACCTGGTGCGTGCGCGCAGCCAGGAGGTGCGTGCGCACGAGGTAGGGGCTGGGGTTATTCAAAAAACAGGCCAAAATGCTGACCCTTGTGGTGCGCGCGCGCAGGGGTGGGGTGCGTGCGCACCAAGGGGGTACGGGGATGGTTCAAAAATCGTCAAATTTTGTCAAAGTTAGTGAAAATTTTCTGACCCCTTTGGTGCGCGCGCGCAACCTATGGTGCGCGTGCACCAAGCAAGAATATTTCGGCCTTGAATATACTCTCGTGTTTGCATAATGAGATATTTGAAAGTGCATTCGAAAAAGAGTAGAAAATCAATAAAAATGCAAACATGAGAGTATATGACCCCAACAAGCTTTCCACCTAAACTTAACCAAACCTCGAGAAAGCTTGAAATAACACCAAAATTGTTGGAAATTTTTCTCCGAACCAATCTCATGGTACCTAAAATCAAGAAAAAAAACAAAAATAAAGAGAAATAAGAAAAATCTCAAGGATAAAAGAAATATAGAAAAATGTAAAATCAAAAGAAAAAGGTTAGAAAACCGGGTTGCCTCCCGGGTAGCGCTTGTTTAACGTCATAGCTCGACGTCCTCCACCAATTAAGGTGGTTGTCGGAAAAGCAATGAGTGAACAAGGCCAACAAAAGCACTGTCGAAATACTTCTTGAGACGATGGCCATTGACCTTAAATGGAGACGAAGAATCCATCATTGAGACCTCTACAACACCACTTGGAAAAACATTCTTGACCAAATAGGGACTGCTCCATCTTGACATGAGCTTTCCGGGAAACAACTTCATTTTTGAATTGTAGAGAAGAACCTTATCGCCAACACAAAAATCTTTCTTCTCAATAAGCTTGTCATGTGTTTCCTTGGAACGAGCTTTATACACACTAGAACAATCATAAGCATCAAACCGAAGCTCCTCTATCTCATGAAGATCTAACAACCTTTTCTCCCCCGCACTTGCCAAGTCAAAATTTATCTTCTTGATTGCCCACAAAGCACGGTGTTCAATTTCAACCGAGAGATGGCATGACTTGCCGTAGACTAGGCGATATGGAGTGGTACCTATGGGGGTCTTAAAAGCCGTTCGATAGGCCCAAAGAGCATCATCCAACTTATCCGACCAATCCTTTCGATTTCTCGCAACCGTCTTTTCAAGGATAAGTTTGATTTGACGGTTAGAGACTTCCACTTGGCCGCTCGATTGGGGATGATATGGGAGGCCGAATCTTTGATGGACCCCATGCTTTCTCAACATCTTTTGAAAGGCATGGTGAATAAAATGAGAACCGTTGTCGCTTATCACCGCCTTTGGTACCCCAAATCTGGGAAAGATTATCTTCTTAAACAACTTCATAACCACCTTGTGGTCATTAGTTGGGGAGGCAATGGCCTCAACCCACTTAGACACGTAATCGACCGCCACAAGAATATATTGATTTCCGAAAGATGAGGGGAATGGTCCCATAAAATCAATACCCCACACATCAAACACTTCCAAGTCAAGTATGGGTTGTTGAGGCATTTCATTTCTCTTGGAGATGTTCCCAACTCTTTGACATCGGTCACATGTCTTGACAAAGCCCCATGAGTCCTTAAAGAGATGTGGCCACCATAATCCGCGTTGAAAGACCTTAGTCGCAGTCTTAGAGACACCCATATGGCCCCCGCTTGGATCCGAATGGCACATTTTCAAAACACTAGGCACTTATTCGTTTGGCACACAACGTCTAAGTAAGCCATCGACCCCACACTTGTATAAGATGGGATCATCCCACACATAATGCCTTGCCTCTCTCTTAAGCTTCTTTCTTTGATTCTTAGAAAAGGAAGGAGGAAACTCCCCACAAGCAAGAAAGTTGACTAAATTGGCAAACCATGGGAGCTCCTTTGCTTCAATACCATACAAGAAATCATCAAGCATCCTATCCTCAATTGGAGAACCATCATCATGAGTTTGAGAATCTTCTAAACGAGAAAGATGATCCGCCACAACATTTTCCGCTCCTCTTTTATCCCTAATCTCAATGTCAAAGGTTTGGAGCTCAAGAACCCACCGAATCAACCTTGGCTTGGACTCTTTCTTGGCAAAAAGATGCTTGAGAGCCGCATGATCCGTGAAGACAATGGTTTTGGAACCCAATAGATAACAAAAGAACTTCTCAAAAGCATGAACTATAGGCAAGAATTCCTTCTCCGTTGTAGTGTAATTCCATTGAGCTCCATTTAGAGTCTTTGACATATAATAGATCACATGAAGTTTCTTGTCCACTCTTTGACCCAAGACACCTCCTATTACCGAATCACTTGCATCACACATCAACTCAAATGGTAAATCCCATCTTGGAGCTTGAACAATAGGAGTAGAGATTAGAGCTTTCTTCAACTTATTGAATGCCTCCAAACACTTATCATCAAACACAAACTCAACATCTTTTTGAAGAAGATCATGAAGGGGCTTTGCAATGAGCGAGAAATCCTTGATGAATCTTCTATAAAACCCGGCATGCCCTAAGAAAGATCTCACTCCCTTTACGTTCACTGGAGGTGGAAGCTTTTCAATGACTTCAATTTTAGCTTTATCCACCTCTATCCCCTTGTGAGAGATCTTGTGGCCAAGGACTATGCCTTCCTCCACCATGAAGTGACATTTCTCTTAATTTAAGACCAAGTTCACCTTCTCACACCTTGCAAGACATTTTTCAAGGTTTTCAAGGCATGCCTCAAATAAAACACCTCCTACGAAGAAGTCGTCCATAAAAACCTCCATCTCCTCTTCCAACATATCTCCAAATATACTCATCATGCATCTTTGAAATGTCGCGGGAGCATTGCAAAGGCCGAATGACATTCTCCTATAAGCAAATGTACCATATGGACAAGTGAAGGTTGTTTTCTCTTGGTCATCCGGGTGGATAGGGATTTGGAAAAATCCCGAATAACCATCAAGAAAACAATAGAACTTGTGCCTTGTTAGTCTTTCAAGCATTTGATCAATAAAAGGAAGGGCGAAATGATCTTTCTTTGTTGATGTGTTTAGACGTCTATAGTCTATACACATCCTCCATCCCGTGACCGTCCTCGTCGGAATGAGCTCACCTTTCTCATTCTCAATGACGGTCATACCTCCATTCTTTGGGACAACGTGAACGGGAGAAACCCACCTAGAACTAGAAATGGGGAATATGATTCCCGCATCCAAAAGTTTGGTGATCTCCTTTTTCACTACCTCTCCTATTTGGGAGTGTAGCTTTCGTTTCCTTTCAATAGAAGGTAAAGCACCCTCCTTAAGAGTTATGTGATGTGTACATAAAACGGGGCTTATACCTTTGAGGTCATCAATGGTATAACCCAAAGCACTTCGGTGCTTTTTCAAAACAGCACACAACTTTTGAGCTTGATGCTCACTCAAAGAAGAGCTAACAAGCACGGGAAAAGTGGAGTTGGGTCCCAAAAATTCATACCTAAGGTGTGATGGAAGAGCTTTGAGCTCAACCATTGGAGCACCTGTACCTTCCTTTGATGTTGCCACTTGCAACGCTTCTTGGCTATAAATGCTCAAACACATTTTCTCTTCAACATCCTCAAAGCTTCCATTGAGCAAATCTTCATACAAACCCATCTCCTTGTTTGGAGTACCTATCTTTTCCTTATTCAACAAAACATTCTCAAGAGCATCGTTAGAAGTGAGCAATTGCTCATGCATAGAAGACACAACATGATCGAGAGAATCAATTAACATACAATTTTCTAAAGAAGAACTTGGATACTGCATGCTATCATTCAAATCAAATTCTATCACTTCATCCCCTACTTTGAGCAAAATTTTAGCACTTTTCACATCTATCAAAGCACCCGAGTAGCAGGAATGGTCTCCCTAGTATGATGGGAATATTAGCATCTTCATCCATCTCAAGCACAACAAAATCCACCTGAATAACAAATTTCCCAACCCTCAAAGGAACATCCTCTACCTTACCCTTAGGAAACTTAATTGACCTATCGGCCAATTGCAAAGTGATGTTAGTAGGTAAGAGTTCCCCTAGCTCAAGTCTTTGGTACACCGAGTATGGCATAAGGCTAACACTAGCTCCTAGGTCACACAAGGCATTCTCAATTTGCATTTTATAAATGGCACAAGGGATGGAAAAGTTTCCGGGGTCTTTTAGCTTAGGTGACATCTTGTTCATTATGATAGCACTACAATTCTCAGTCAAGTTCACCGTCTCTACACCATCACATGTCCTCCTACCACTCAAAATGTCTTTGAGGAATTTTGCGTAGTTGGGCATTTGGGTGACAACTTCGGTAAATGATAGAGAAAGGTGAAGTTGCTTAAGCATGTCAATAAATCTTCCAAATTGTTCATCTAACTTGTGTCTCATGAATTTTTGTGGATAAGGAAGCTTGGGTTTCACAATCTCTTTCTCCACTCTCACCTCACTAGGCTTCTTAATCTCAATCTCACTCAAAGATGCACCATCTCTCTCATCTTCAACCAAAACCCCTTTTGTGCTCTCTTTGGTCTCACTCTTCCTAGGCAAACTCTCCTTAAGAATCCTACCACTCCTTGTGACAATAGCATTAACCAGTCTCTTAGGATCTAGGCCTTGGGAAGGTAAAGAAGGACTAGCATGGTCTTTAAAAGCATTAGCAAGTTGAGAAATTTGATTTTCAAGCATCTTATTATGAGTCATCATTTCATTAAATTTCTTATCACTTACGGTCATGTAATTGTTCAACAACTTTGTTTGATTTCCAATGATTTCTTCCGAATTTGTTCTATGTGAAGAAGAAGAGGATTGAAGATAGGAATTATCATTTTGGGCCTTTGGAGCAAATCCGGGTGGAGGGCCTCTTTGGGCATTGTTTTGAAAATTGCCTCTACCTTGATTGTTCCAATTACCCCTACTTTGATTTTGACCATAACCTTGATTATGGTTACCACTACCTTGATTATGATTCCCATAACCTTGGTTTGGATTACCATAATTTTGGTTTTGATTTTGGCTACTATAACCTTGATTGTTATAGTTACCTCGAGAACCTTGGTTCCTATAACCACCACCTTGGTTCCTATAACCACCACCTTGGTTATAGTTGTCAAAATTGCCATGATTGTTGTAATTCCTATTCCATTGGCCTCTTTAATTCTCAAACCTAGAATCATGATTATTTGACACATAGTTCACATGTTCATTCACATTTTCATCTTGATCATCACAAACATCCATACATGCATGAGGGCAACTAGAAACATCATGATTATATGACCCACAATCATCACAAAACAAGCATCCACTAGGCATGTTACTAGAAGAAGGAAGGGGTTGAGAATTAGAAGACGTACCTCTCCCCTTATATTGGGAGGGAAGACTTGAAACTTGCATTGGTAGGTAGCACTTTCCAACTTTGCCTTGATAGCAGACATCTCCTTCCCCAAGTTTGTCATTTGAGAGGATAGATTGTTGATTGCATTTAGATGATCAACTGAGTACACCAAAGAGCTACTCTTGCTAGTTGACTCTCTTTCTCCATCTTACCAATATCTATAATACCTCACTACGTCTTCAATTATGTCCACCACTTCCTCTTCCGTTTTGTTCATGATAGGACCTCTGGCTCCTCCATCTAAGCATGATTTTCCTTGAGGGCTAAGGCATCCATAGAAGATTTGAATGATTTGATAGGTTGGAATTCCGTGATGAGGACATTCTCTTTGATACTCCTTGTATCTCTCCCATGCTTCATAGAGGCTCTCACTTGGCTTTTACTTGAAACCTTGAATCAAAGCTCTAGCCTCCACCGTTTTCTTTTGAGGATAGAAACGGGATAGAAATTCCTTGGTGACTTCGTCCCATGTCCTTAGAGAATTCGGCTTAACATCCTTGTCTAGCCATTCCAAAGCACGCCCTATGAGAGAAAAGGGAAAGAGCTTGAGGAAGATGAATTCTTGGGAAATTCCGTTCACCTTGATATTATTGCAATATTTCTCGAACTCCTTGAGATGGTTTAGTGGGATTTCATGCTTGGCCCCACTAAATTGTCGCCTCTCTATCAAAGTGATCATTGCCGGTCTTATTTCAAAATCATTTGCCGGTGTTGTAGGCGGAGCAATCCCACTCTCAAATCTATATGCACCGGGAATCCCCAATTCTTTTAATGCCACTCTCGGATTTTCTCCCATTCTTGCTTGTTCTTCTTGTTGTGGCTCTTCTTCACTTGAAATGCTAGGGCTCAAAGATCGTCTAGCACCCCTCAACCTTGCAATAGTTCTCTCAATTTCCGGATCAAATGACACTAGTGAATGATCACGTGCTCTATGCATAAAATCTCAAAAGAAATGGTTAGTAGCACGGCTACAAATGTAGCCTAAAAGAAAATCTTTTTGTATTTTCAATTAATGGTGAAATAGACTCAACAACTATAACAAAGCACCAATATCATTCCCCGGCAACGGCGCCATTTTTGACACGAGGAAAATGTAGGTCGTTCTCTACCTTTTCCTAGAGCCAAAGAAAATTTATAAACACTCGACCAACCTAATACGAGTATATGGTAAGTCAAGGGTCGAACCCTAGGGAATGAGTAGGTGTAAGCTATAGCCTAGGTCAAGCTACTTCGAAGATCGTGGGAAGATGCGGTTGGTAACTAAGGCATCGAGAAAACTAGATAAATCAAGAAATTCAATATACTAAACACTAGGGATACAGGTTCCACATACAAGATCAATGATTATGCTAGTTGAAGGATCACTCAATCAATTCAAACATTGCAAAGGACAAAAAATAGTTGCAATCAAAGGAATTCAAGGGCTATCTCCTATAAGCCAAGCTAGGGTTCACTATGAATGGCTAACTAGGAAAATCACAATCAAATTCAATCAATTAAAGCAATTCTCAAATCAAGGGTTCATGTCATTGAAATTTGCAATGCAATCTAGATTAATCTTATAGGTTGATCACTCCTAGTCTAATTAATCACATGCACAACTATGTCAACCAATTTAATTGCACCATTCAAATCAATTTAGCATCATCAACTAGCAAAAATCATCAATCAAGCATGCTTCCCCTTCTCCCTAGCAACTAATCTACTCACTAAACATGGTGAAGTTAAGAAACAAAACAATTCAATCAAATTCATATTCATTTAAAGCTTAATCAAAAGAAAATCAATCATTCAACAAATTCTAAAGCAAGGAATGTAATCTCAATCAAAATCCAAGAAACTAGAAGGAATTGCATTAAAAGTAAATCAAGGGAAAGAAATCTTACAAACATTCATTGAATTGAAGAAGGAATTTCAAGATCAAATTGAAATCTAAGATCAAATTCAAGTACAAACAAGTAAATCTTAAGCTTCTCTCTCTACTATTTCTGGAAAAATTCTCTCTCTAGTACAAAGTTAAGTTGTCCTAAAAAAAAAAGTCAAAAGCTATAAATAAGAAAAATCGAGCGAAGGGGCCGCACAGGCCGTGCACACGCATAGACCAGCCGCACATGCGTACAGTTGGGTCTGCGCACACGCACTCCTGTGCCGTGCGCGCACCCCTGTGCGGTGCACTAGGCCTTGGCTCCTTCGCTTGCTTGATCAAATTCCGCGCTCCCGAGCATCCTAATCATCAGTGCACTCGAGATGATGCCCGCGAACAAGGTAGTCCCAAAATGAGCAAGTTGATTTGATTATTCACCTACAAAACACAAATAAAACAAAGAGAGAAAGCAAAACAAAGTAAAACTAAAACTAAAATTATGAATTATCAACTAAAAATATGAAAAACTCGTAAAAACCAATCGAGAACTAAAGTGAATTATAAATAATGAAAAATCAAATAAAACTAAGAGAATTATATGAAAATGATGAAAGAAAATAAATAAAATGAATGTAAATCTTATTCTTTTGAGCGCCATAAACGACGCTCATCACAAGATTAGGGACATATCAGTCATTAATAAAAATGTATCAGCCAAAAAAAGATAAATATCCGCCAACAAGAGGAATATATGAGCCAATGAAAGGTATGTATCAGCCAAGAGACAGAACATGTCAACCAACTAAGGAAGCATATCAGCCAACAAAAGGATGATATCAGCAAACAAAAGCAACATGTAAGCCAACAAAATAAACATATCAGCCAACAAAATAAAATATATAAGCCAACAATTAAAATATACATATAAGCCAACAGAATAAATATATCAGTCAACTAAAGATATATATAAGCCAAGTGATGTCAATCAACAAAAATAATATATTAGCCAACACAAAAATAATATATTAGTCAACACAAAAATTATATCAGCGAACACATGAAACATATAAGCAAACAAAAATTAAAACAAAAAATATATATCAGCTAACAAAATTAATATATTAGCCAACAAAAAAATCATATCAGCCAACAAATAAAACATATCAGCTAACACATGAAACATATAAGCCAATAAGTAAAACATATCAGCCAAACTATCCACACGCAATACGCTCTCCACAAATAATACCCCAAATTTGCATATAATGCGATCAAGAGGTAGTATTTTATAATATTTGATATTCTATCTTTTTCATAAAATATAATATATTATTAAGTAAAATATTATTAATAGATATGGAGTGATTAATGTAATTTATAGAAAATATATATTTATCCTATATTTTACCTCTCTCTATATAAAATCTATTTATTAAAAATCTCTTACAGTTTGGTAAAAGATTAACAAGTGATATTTTTTCCTATAATGATAGTCAATAATATATTATGAATAGCTATTAACTTTGGCGGAAATTGATCTCCTTTAATAATATTCCATGTTGGTTCTAAAAATAACAAAAAAATTATGGATAGCTACTGTAGACACTTGATTGTGTCTCCCCAAAAACCAAACCCAGTGATGAGTACCTTTCACATCATTGTTATCGAGTAAAGTGAAATGTCGATGAGCCTCGTGAATTTCTCTTTTTCTAATCGTTTTAAAAATGTTTTAAACCAAAATATTCATTTCGTGTCTTTAAAAATCATTCATTACGGGTCCTTTTTTATGAAAACGTCTAATCCAGTTAACATGGTCCGTAATCTGGGTCCAATAATTGTATAGATGGATAGGGCTTGAAAAGAGCTTTCCAACGATATATTAATAGCCCAAATCCGAGTTATAACGAGTAATAGTTAATGCCTACACCCCATTGTAGGTAGGGATACCTACACCCCCGTCCTTACTCAACTCCCAATTAAAGTACTACGTAATCTTTGTTTTACAAAAAATTATACTCATCATCACAATTGTTATCCTCTAAAAAACTTCATCCTATCATTTCTCTCTCCAAAAACTTTTATCATTTTCATTTTCTCTCTCAAAAACTTTCAACCTTCATTTTCTCTCTTTAAAAATCTCCATGTTTTCCCTCATAAGAGTTTCATGATCATCTATTCAAATCACCCCTTGCCGGAGCTTCATCGTTGACGCAAATTGATTGACAAGGTACTATTTTCTCTCTCCTTTTCCATTTCAACAATTTGGTATAATTGTTGATTGTTGATTTTATATATTTATCCTGATTTTTTTCCTCAATTTAATCATCAAATCATAGAGAAGGAAATATTAAAATATTGGTTGAATCATAAACCATGAAAACGTGTAATATACTATAGTATTTTTCAATAGATCTAAAACAAAAATAGGTAGGAGTTTGTGATTTCACTATTTTTTTGGGGATAGACTTTGGATTTTTTTAGTTTTGTACTAAATTTATTAGATTATCATTGTTGAACAAAAATTTAAAAACAATAATGCATGTACGTTTGCTGTAGTTTTTTGGATTAATTAATCTATTTCGTATAATTGCTAAGAATTTTCCTTTTTAATAAAATGATAGATGTTCATTCTCGTTTTAATAGATGTTCATTCTTCTTTTAATAGATGTTCATTTATATATATATGAAATCAAATGTGCATTGTAATATAATATGATGTTTAATTATTTCAAGATTATTTTTTTGTTCCTTTGTATTTTTATTTGGCGTTAAATACATACTAATATAAAAGATGCATATTTGAGTTCTAATAGTTATTCATTTTCATATTAAAATATGATCATTTCAATAGCGTTGTGTGCATGTTCATCTAGATATTGATATATACTTTGTGTATTACATATTAACAAATATACACTTGGTTATTGATACTCCTTCATTTCAATAACCTAAAATGTTCATTTAATTTTGATACATGTTCATTCTCAGTTGGGTACATGGTCAATCATCACACATATTGGCAACTATTCATTTCAATTTGGAATTTTAATATATGCTCAATCTCATATGGATATATGGTCAATCACATGTTGATAGTTGTTCATATGGTAACCTTATGAACATGTATAAATGTGCATGTGCATGTGCAAATATATTAATGTGATCTTTTTTCCATTTAAGTGCAAATCATTATAATTAAGGATAATAAACATTTATATTTTGTAAAATTATCATCACAATTTGAGAGAAGATTATCCTAGTTTTGTATTAAATTAATATATGCTTATGATCATCATTTGAATATTATACCACATACATTTTAACTCTAATATTGATAGATGTTTATTCGAATTTGATATATAGATGTTCATTTGAATATGTGTATATTCACACATATATTAATGTATGTTCAATCACATGTTAAAAAGTGTTCAACAATAAATCACATATTTTTCATTCATTATAGACCTTTGATGATTCTATTTTAAATTATAATATAATCTTATGGTATTTCATCCACATATAATATCAATGTATATTAAGTTGTATTTTGACATATTGAATTATTATTAATGGTGATCTACATATTAATAGATATTCATATAGATTTTGATACATGTTCTTTTTCATATTAATAAATGCTCATTTAGAATTTAATATATGTTCATTTAGATTTTATACGTTTTCATTCTCATATTAAAAGATTTTTATATCTTTATAGTGTGTTCATTTCTGAATTTGTAATTGTTATTCATGCATAAATGTTCAATTTTGAATCCTTAGATTTCATGTACTTTGTTTGGAATGTGTTGTTGTTATTATTTTTTTTGGAAAATTTGATTGATCTCTTATTGTATAGGATGATCAAGTAAGGAACTTGAAGGCGGCATATATATTGTGCTCAGATTATATTTTTCATGGAAAACACACAAATATATAATTAGAAGTGCAACAACAAGGATTATATATATACACACTTTATTATACCAAATATAACTAAGAATGTTCATTTAACAAGGCACATATGTACATTTGGTCCACTTTCATGTATATGAAACAATTACATGTAATAGTATAGCTGTATATAAATTCATTACTATTGTAATTAAATTAAATTTATTTTATATTGGGAATTATTTTTTAACGTTTTATTTAAATAAATAGAACTTAAAACGTACGTATTTGCATACATCTTACTATGAAACTTACACATAACTTTTGAAATGAACATTTGATGGTACAAAAATGAACATATGTTGAAACAAGAATAAGCAAAAATGAACATTGGATGATTCAATACTTTTTATAAGTAAAATAGTATGAACGCAGTAATCGTTATAAATAAATTTGCTCTATCATTTTATTTATAGAAAATTCTTAAAATTCAATTCAGAAAAATTATTAATTTGAACAAAAACTCCTTATTATAAAAATGAACATTTAATAATACACAAATGAACATTTACCAATACAGAAATGAACATGTATAAAAATTACAAGAAATTCACAAATGAAAAGGAGCGGGGGCGGGGCACGCGCGGAGGGTGTGTGTGTGTGGGGGGGGGGTGTAAGTAGTGTTCCCTGCCATGGGGTGTAGGTAAAAATTTGTATATAACGAGGAAGTTATGGTCAAAATACTGGACTGGACCCAAACCGAGCTTTATGTGCGGACCCAATGATCATGTGGAAGGTCCATTAATCTTAATTATATTCCTAAACCAATTGGGATTTATTACAAGATTCTAGAAGTCTCTAGAAGGTTCTAATTTATCCTATCAGGTTTAATTTATTTGTTTATTCGTCTGCCAAAGATTGAAGATTTAGGGTTTCACAATCTCCAAAAGAATCTAGAAGGTTATATGAGTTTTTTCACCCAAACAAATATTCATCCGTGGATCTCAAGCTGAATCAGTGCTAACTCATAGATTGTATTTCTTCGTATGAAGATTTTTATAAAGGCGATCGTTGATCGAATTTGCGATGTAACTAGTTCTAAGGTGAGTTGTATTAGTGTTGGAATTTTAGATTGATGCGAGGAAAACCTAGGTCGTTGATTTCTAAGTATCCCCGATCAAAACCAAATTTTATAACCAAACCCAACCCTAAGTATAGGGGTAAGTCCGGGTCGAACCCAAGGGAATGTGGTACAAGCTAAAGTCTCAAGTTAAGCTATTTCGAAGCCTAGGTAAGGGTTGGTCTAAGCAAACTAAACAACACTATTAAATGAACATAAGAACGATATTAAGGATGCTAGGGAATTAGGATCCACTTGCACTCATGACAATCATACTAATTAGGCAAGAATTCAACCAATCGAACAATGTGAGGGAAGGTAACAAATGCAATCAAAATCACTTAAAAATGCTATTTTCTAGGGTCAAGCTAGATGTCTCTACAAATGACTTCAAAGGAAAATCGCAAACAAGATCAATCGATAATAATAGCTTCCAAATCAATTTTTCGTATCAACGAAAACTATTATGCAATCTAGCTTGATAGTTAAGGTTAATCTGATAGGAATGGTATCCATCGAACAAGTGTATTATTTCGATAGAGGGTTCGAAATTATTAGAAAGCTAATTATTCAGTGAGTTCAAGTGATTGGAATGCCTAGTTAGAGGCCGCTTCCAATCAGTAACATTAATCCATAATTAATATTACATCTTAATCTTGACTGAACCCTTCGGGTCACAACCAAGCAATTAACAATCCGACACGACGAATTAATTCAGAAGGAATTAATGAGTCGCTCGAGTATTAAATATTTAGACGTCGGAAATCGAGCTAGGAACGTCGAAACCGAGTGTCGCAAGTCGAGTAGAATTAATAAAAGACGAGATGGTACATAATTTATCAACAATTACAGAAATACCCCTAGCATCGGAATGCCTTGAGAAAACAGAGTGCTATGGGCAAGAGGTGCTAGCATGCGCACCGCACCAAGCCAAGGGTGTGCATGGCTAGGCAGCCGAAGCATCGCTAGCTAGGCTAGCAGCACCAGCCGCACACAAGTGCACCAGCAGCCCGCATAGCATGCGCGGCTTGCTGTGCATGTGTGCGTGCTGGCGTGTATGCCAGCTAGCATCAGAGCAACACCATAGCGCGCCACGCCCAGTAGCAAGTTGCAAGCAGCAAGCAGCAAGCAATGCTGGCTGAGTTGGCGCGCAAGTATGCTGGCAGCAGCGCCTAGCAGCCCGCATCAATGCGAGGCTTGCTGGCGCTCGCTGCTGGGCCGCGCGACCAGCTGGTAGGCCCAGCCAAAGGGCCAGGAAGCCAGCTAGGCTTGCTTGGCGCCCAAGGTTGGCAATGGCAGCTGGCGCGGGCTGGTTGGCTCAATTTGCTTATGGGAGGCGGTTTTGGAATCATAAAGTTTCAATCTTGTGATAGAATTTTAATTTATCTTTATATTGGAAGATATAATTTTCAAGGATTCACAAGTTAAAGTTGGAATATTTATTTGAATATTTGTGTTCATAATTCCAACTCTCCTTTATTTTTGTCGAATCTCATGATTAATTTAAGTTAATTAAATTAATAGTGAGAATAGCCCTATTCATTTTATTGCATCAAGTTGAACCAATTTTATTAAAGAATAGTTCTTGGAAATAATTTTGGTTTTGTGCACTTGAATGAATTTATTAAGTTGGACTTGTTATATTTTTTCATTTTGCACATTAAATTAATTCTAAAATTAATTTGGAATTAATTAATTAAGTGAAGCAAAAATTCGGAATTAATCCCGAGAGTATGGCACACAAACCAAGGCAAAACCACCCTTGGCCAGCCGCGCTGCACAGCAGCACGCATGTGGCTGCTAAGGTTTGGCTGTGCTTGGTGCGTGCGCCACTCAAGTGCGTGGCTGGTACGCAGCAAGGCAACAGCAGCATGCGTGGCTGTGTGCCCCATGCGTGCTGCGGCTGTGCGTGCGTTGCTTGCTGCGGCTGCGCGTGTGTGTGCGCTGCTTGGTGCGTGTGGGTGGTTGTGTGTGTGCGGGTGTGCTGCTTGCTTGCGGCAAGGTGCACGCACAGAAACAAGCTCGAGTAGCCTTTATGGCCACGAGTCGCAAGCACGCCCCGTAAGGAGGACTACGCTTATGCGATGCTTTAGGCTATGGGTGTGGCGCTTGGCTCGGGGCACGACTGTGCGCACGACCCCTCACTAGGCACCCATTCCCCGGTGTCTAGCACACCTAGCCGAATGGCTTGATGTTAGGGACTTTGGGGTTTTAAGGCTATGTTAATTTTGCGTTTTGCCAATTTTAATTATTTTAATTATGTTTAAATTATTTTAATTAAATTTTGGAGGCTAGGCCTCGGTTTTGAGCGGCACTTGCAAAATTTTATTTTGGCAAAATTTTGGGTTTACCGACTTAATTAATTGGATTAATTAAGATGGATGTGAAATTTAGTGGGAGCTTCAATTTTAATTGCGCTTAATCACATAATTGGTTAAACAACTTTGACTAGTTTTAATTAGGCGCGGTAATCGGACTAACCACCTAAATTAGTTACTAGTTTACGCATGTTTGTGCATTGTTACTTGTTTATCGTTGTAAAATGCATGGGCCATACACATATAGTGCATGGATGAATGGAATGTATATTTTCTCATAGGTTTTATAAAATGGCAACTAGTGGGGCCCGATTAGGATAGAAAATACGGACTGCGTTCCGTCATGTATTTTTGTAAATCTAAATACGGTCTGCGAAACGTTGAGTATTTTTGTACCTTAATATTTAGATTAGTCCTTATCGTAGATACTAGTATTTGCATTATTTTGGTTATGTCTTGAAGACGGAGGTTCTTGGAAGACGAAGCCATGAAGTTGCAAAAGAAGACCCTTGAAGACTCAAGGGGTCATGCTAGTTGCCAAATGCATCATTTACTTATGTTTTCCATATATATTTATGCTTATATATAAGAGTAATATGTTAGATGCATGTTTAGGATTTCGAATATTGTGATGATTAATTAAGTTCACTTAAATCAACCAACATAGAAACCCTAGGTTCCTAAAATATTAAGTAAAATTTGCCATTTCAAAACAACACTTACCGACCTATTGAGAGTAGTGATGGGCTACAACAAAGCGAGGCATCACTATTACTCCTAGGAAACATAAGGCGTACCGGGTATGCACGTTGGTTTTTGTTATACTCAACGATATGAGTGATGGAGTCCTAACATGTCATGGAAAAGTGGATAAGTTGTTGAGAGAGCATTAGATGCGACGATTTATTTAACCAAGAGTGGCTTAGAGCCATTAGCAAAGAGTTGCTTACCTTAGAATATTAAGTGTTAAGACAAGCCAAAGCATGCTTAACTACTCATTGATTCTTTGGATCTTGGAATCGACTTATTCTCACCAAATGGGGACAATTTAATGTGTGAATAAGACGTTTAAATAAGTTTGATAAATATGCATGAATTCAATCTTATTTAACTATTATGAATGGTTTTTTATTTCAAATTCTTTAAAATGTAGGAGAATTTCAGTGGGCCAAATTTTCTTGATTGGCAAAGGAACTTGCGTATATTTCTCATGCAAGAGCAAGAGGAATATGTCCTTGATGAGGAAATGCCCGAGACTCCCAATGAGGAAGTGACTCAGGCTGCCCTAAACCGATGGCAAACTGCCAATCGGGATGTCAAATGCATCACGTTGGCCACCATGTCTCCCGACCTTCAGAAGACTTTCTTTGAGAAGGAGACAACTTTTGAGATCATTTCTGAGCTTCAGAACATGTTCCAAGAGCAGGCTAGAATTGAAAGGTTTGAAACCTACAGGAAGATCCTTGAGAGTAAGCTCAAGAAAGGAGAGCCAGTCAGCCCATATGTACTAAAAATGATAGGATTATTTGAGAACATGGAAAGGCTTGACGCAGGGTATTAAACCGAGATGGCAATTGACATCATTCTTCACTCGCTGCACAAAGGCTATGATCAGTTCAAGATGAACTATAACATGAACATCATGGGGAAAACCCCCACCGAGCTTCATGGTATGTTGAAGTAAGCCGAGAAAATGCTCAAGTATGAGGGGAAGCATGATATGCTCATAATCAAAAAGGGAAAACCGTTCAAACACTCAAGCAAGAAGAAGAAAGGCTTCAAGGGGAAGGGTAAGAAGACCTTTCCGCCTAAGCCAAAAGCTACCAAAGGTAACAAGGACAAGAAGGTAGCATCTTCTAAATCTAATTCCAAATGCTTTTACTGCAAGAAGAAGGGACATTGGAAGAAAGATTGCCACAAATTCAAGGATGATAAGAAGAACGAAACCGTTGCTTTTGGATCAGGTATATTCATTATAGACTTAAACTTCACTAGCTCAGCATCATGGGTATTAGATACCGGATGTGGCTCTCACCTCTGTTCCAATTCTCAAGGACTAAGGAACACTAGGAGGCTAGCGAAGGGAGAGGTTGAACTCCGGGTCGGCTATAGAGCCAGAATTGCGGCCGTATTCGTAGGAACTCTCAGTTGGTCTTTTCCCTCTGGACTAGTTTTGGAACTTGAAAACTGTTATTATGTTCCTTGAAAGGAATGGTGTCCTTTGAACAAGTGTATTATTCCGATAGAGGGTTCGGAGCTATTAGAAAGCTAATTATTCAGTAAGTCAAGTGATTAGAATGCCTAGGTGGAGGCCGCTTCCGATTAGTAATATTAATGTATAATTAATATTACAGCATAATCTTGACTGAACCCTTCGAGTCACACCCAAGAAACTAAAGATCCGACACGATGAATTCATCCGAAAGGAATTAATGAGTCACTCGAGTATTGTGAACAAAAACGTCGGATTCCGAGCATAGAACGTCAGAACCGAATCTTAAAAGTCGAGCTAAAATTTAGGAATTGGCGAGAAGGGAAAATGCTTCAAGTAACAAGTAAAAACCCTAGCCGCGCAAAAGGCTAGGGAACCACGCCAAATAGAAGTGCGCCATGTGGCAGCACACGTTGGTAGCCACCAAGTGGCAGCGCGCCATATGGCAGCGTGCCACGGTGGCAGCGCCCCAAGGGCAGCGCACCACGTTAGCAGCGCCCCAAGGGCAGCGCACCACGTTAGCAGCGCCATATGGAAAGGGTCGCGGACCTGGGGGACGGGTCATGAACGCGGGCCGAAAGGTGGCGGCGCAACCGAACCTATCTTGGGGCTCAAGGTTGGGTGCCACATGGTTAGCTCACAATGGATGTGAGTTGCCTTAGGGAGCAAGTAGGAAGTGGTCCTCACCTAACCATGTGACACTTGTTACTTAGTTATTCTTTGGTTTATTTAACTAGGAATTGAATTCAACATTCTTTTCATGAGGGATCTTTTGTTGAAAAGTCCCACATTGAAGGATGAAAGGAATTCACAAGGAAGAACTCCTTATAAATAGCCAAGGCATACCTTGGGATTGTTCACTTGAGTAAGAGCTTAATTAGGCATCTCCACTTGAGAGAAAAACTATAAGCTCATTAATTACTCAAGTAGTAGACCGGTCAGGTCGAGTTGTGGGTGGATACCGTCGGAGGTCATTGCCCTTTGTGAGACTTGGCTTTCTCAAGTAAGAGCTCTGGTGGTCGAGCGAAGCACGCTTCAAGGGTAATTATTCTTTTCCGTAATCTTGTTATTTATGTCTTTAGTTATATTAATTGCGAGTTTTTCCTTGGGCTCGAGTTTTATTTTCCGCGGTGAGTCGGACTCATCGATACCCAACAGCGGTATCGAAGCCTTGCTCATTTATTTTTATAACTAAAAATTTTCAATGTGTTTTTATGATTTTAATTTTCTTGTTTATGTTACTAATTAGATTAGTAGCTCGGTTTTATTAATTTTAATTCCGTTTTAATCTGATTTTTGGCCCCGAACCCAGATTTTCGCCCAAAATAGTGAATTTTGGGTGGAAACAACATTCTGGAAAGTTTTCTGTCCTTTAGGACTGTGAAAAAGCCAAAATCCGACCAGAAATGCCTTTTTTCGAGGGTTTTTTGTTTTTGATTTTTTTTAAAAATCTTTTAATCTTGAATCATTATGGCGTATTTGTGGTGATCATGTACTTGGTTGTTTCCTTAATGTTTCTGCATTTTTGGACCTCTTTAAGCATGGTTACTTTTGTAGTAATTAGTGCTTAAAAGATTGGTTAAATTTTCACATAAGTGTGAAAAAATTTATTATTTGAGGCTTCTAAGTACTAAAGATCCAATCTTTAATTGTTTTAAGTGGTTGAAACTTTGAGTTACTAATCCATGAATTTTTGTTGAACTTTTAATTTAATCATTTATTAAGTTGATTGGAATCATAAAGTTTCAATCTTGTGAAAGAATTTTAATTTATCTTCATATTGGAAGATATAATTTTCAAGGATTCACAAGTTAAAATTGGAATCTTTATTTGAATATTTGTGTTCATAATTCCAACTCTCCTTTATTTTTGTCGAATCTCATGATTAATTTAAGTTAATTAAATTAATAGTGAGAATAGCCCTATTTATTTTATTGCATCAAGTTGAATCAATTTTATTAAAGAATAGTTCTTGGAAATAATTTTTGTTATGTACACTTGGATGAATTTATTTAAGTTGGATTTGTTATTTTTCATTTTGCTCACTAAATTAATTGTAAAACTTATTTGGAATTAATTAATTAAGTCACGCAAAATTTGGTTTTAAATCCCGAGGTTTTGGCAAGAAAACCAAGGCAAAACCACCCTTGGCTAGCTGGGCTGCACAGCAGCCCGCATGTGGCTGCCTGGTGCGTGCAACCGTGCGTGGCTGCTGCCTACTGACCAGCAGCATGGCCCGCCACTGCTGCAAGCAAGCAGCAGCAGCTAGCTGTGCGCGCCATGCACGCTGTTGTGCGTGTGTGTGGTGTGCGTGGCGTGTGCGGCTGGTGTAAGCGTGAGCTTGTGCGTGTGATGCTTGGTGCATAAGGGAGGTTAGTGCTTGACTAGCCGAAGCTTGGTGCCTAGAAAACCAAGCATTGTTGCTTGGTGCTAGGCACATGAAAGCGTTGGGCTATATTTTGCGTTTTGGCGTTTTAATTATTTTAATTAAGTTTATTAATTTTAATTAAAATTTCCGAGGCTAGGCCTCGGTTTTGACCGGCACTTGCAAAATTTTATTTTGGCAAAATTTTGGGTTTATCGGCTTAATTAATTGGATTAATTAAGATGCATGTGGAATTTAGTGGGAGCTTCAATTTTAATTGCGCTTAATTACATAATTGGTTAAACAACTTTGACTAGTTTTAATTAGGCGCGTTAATTTGATTAACCACCTAAGTTAGTTACTAGTTTATGCGTGTTTATGCATTGTTACTTATTTATCGTTGTAACATTCATGGGCCATTCACAAATAGTGAATGGATGAATGAAATGTATATTCTCTCACAGGTTTTATAAAATGGCAACTAGTGGGGCCTGATTAGGATAGAACCGCGTTCCGTCATGTATTTTTGTAAATCTAAATGCGGTCTGCGAACCGTTGAGTATTTTTATACCTTAATATTTACATTAGTCTTAATCGTAGATACTAGTATTTGCATTATTTTGGTCATGTCTTGAAGACGGAGGTTCTTGGAAGACGAAGCCATGAAGTTGCAAAAGAAGACCCTTGAAGACTTGAAAACTCAAGAGGTCATGCTAGTTGCCAAATGCATCATTTATTTATGTTTTCGATATATATTTATGATTATATATATATATATATGAATAATATGATTAGATGCATGTTTAGGATTTCAAATGTTGCGATGATTAATTAAGTTCAGTTAAATCAACCAACATAGAAACCCTAGGTCTCTAAAATATTGAGTAAAATTAGCCATTCCAAAACAACACTTACCGACCTATTGAGAGTAGTGATGGGCTACGCCAAAGTGAGGCATCACTATTTTTCCCTAGGATACGTAAGGCATACCAGGTATGAATGTTGGTTTTGGTTATACTCAACGATATGAGTGATGGAGTCCTAACATGTCGCGGAAAAGGGGATAAATTGTTGAGAGAGCATTAGATGCAACGATTTATCTAACCAAGAGTGGCTTGGAGCCATTAGCAAAGAGTTGCTTACCTTAGGGTAATAAGTGATAAAACAAGCCAAAGCATGCTTAATCACTCATTGATTCTTTAGATCTTGGAATTGCCTTATTCTCGCCAAATGGGGACAAATTTAATGCGTGGATAAGACGCTTAATAAGGTTGAAAGTTTGCATGAATGCTTTTAGATTTCAAACTTATTATGCTATTTTCTTGATAAATGGTTATACTTTGCACTTATTTTTGTAGAATTCTAAATCAAACTATATTGTTTTCAATGATTGATAAAGGTAATCTTGGAGAATAGTTCTCAAATAAAGGAAAGGCATTTCTAAAATACAATTCTCATAAATGACTTTTATAACTAAGTCCGAAAGGACGGTTGGACATCGTGTATTCAAAATACTAGGTAGTTTTGATAAACATGAAGTATTTAGTTAAAAACTCAAATTGTCAATGCTTGACAACCAACATATCTTTTCTTTTTATACACTAGTGAGTACAACTCATTGATGTATTAATTTAAGTATGAATTAAAGGAAAAGATGGAACTTTGTTATACGGCACACTAGATGCTTAATTATGCCTAGCAAAGTACAAAAGTCAAAACTCTTAAAGAAATGATTCTGAAAGATTATGAGATAAAGTATGATAAGAAATATAGGAAACAAGGAACAATGAAAAGGAATAAAATTCCATTTCTACTAAATAGTTCATGTTATTTTAATTATCTTTGCAAGTTATTATCTTCACAAGTATCAGATACTGCTTGAGTGTTCCACTTTAAAAGTGACCTCAAAATATTGAAGTAAAGCTAAGTTATTGACTTACAAATGAAGCAAATGGTGCTACATCAGTTGTAAAGTTGTATGCTTTGTTTAAAGACTTTTTAAAGCTAAGGCTGGAATATATAATGGTTATTATTATGTTCCATAATCAACAAATAATCCGTTTACACACGGAAAGGCTTACATTTGAAGTTAAGAGCAAAAGCTGTGAATTTATTTGAATGGCATGGTTATCTAAACCATGAGTCAAGAATGCTTGATTATAAACAAATATTTCCCTAGAATGACAACTCACAAAGTTTAAATCATAGGCACGATTTGTGTTCCGAACATCTTTAGCAATGTCACATTAAACAAGAAAGTACTCAAGGCTATATAGGCTCTTGATAGTTGATCGATTCGGAATCGATAAAAGACAAGCAAGTCTTAATTGTTAAAAACCGACAAAGTAAAGAGCTATTGTTCTTGGTATAGACAATTGACTCCAAAAGCTAAAGAGGATTTAATTACTTCAACGTTTCACGAAGAATTTGAAAGAATATGGCTATATTCATCAAATGTGAACAAACTTGACCTTGAATAGCTCAAGAGTTCAATGAAATATAGAATCGACTTGGCAAGATATCAAAATGTCTAGATTAGATCGAGATATGTTTGCTTGAGCCAAGCGTGGCCATCTCAAAGTTATGAAATTGAAATTTTCATAATTAACTCCATAAAGAACATAGTGTGTCTTCACAGAGACCTTGATGCCATTTGAAAATGACTCGAACAATGATGGATCACATCCCTTCCTATAAAACACTTAAAGATTTTCACAAATGACTAATGTTACACTAAACAAAATGTCGAAGCTAAGAAAGGACACCATATTCAGTTATTGATAGAAATAACTACTAAATGTCTTTTCAAGTATATGTCTAAAATTCTTAGCCGTAGTGGAAGCTCACTGGCTCAGTTGGAGCTATGTGACTCAGTGGGAGCTCACCGGCTTAGCAAGAGCTAGGTGGCTCAATGGGAGGTTAATGGCTCGTTAAAGGCTAAGATAGCTCAAGTGGGAGCTAACTGTTTGTTTCAAAACGAACTTTTACCTAAAGACAATACACATGTCTCTTTGTAAGCATTCAAGTGAGACTACGAGCATTACCTCCACAAATTAATTAAGAGCATAATGTTTGTTTCTCTAAGTAGTGTCTTTCAGGAAAGTAACACATTTCCAAAACGACAAGTGGGAGGAAAATGAACTCGATGACCATCGAGCTTAGCAACAAACTAGAACTGAGAATCTCGGTAGACTCAAAAGGGATTCATGAGAATGATTGATCAAGAATACTCAAAAGGACTTTACAAGTGCCTTCAAAGAGAATTCATTACTCATAAAGTTTTTGAAAAGTTGGAGTAAGATCAACATAATAAAAGGGCTTTGAAAGCGCCTTGAAACTCAGTGTTTGATGCAATTACCCCGTGTAGGTATAGAATTCACCAAAGGTTTGGGTTGAATTCTATAAATTTTCTATTAAGTTAGAAATAAACCTAACACTTACAAGCATACTATTTACTAATAATTCCTTGTAAGATAGCTATGACAAATCCAAATTCCAAATAATGGTTAGAGGCCATAAAATCCGAAATAGACTCCATGTTTGAAAATCATGTTTAAAACTTGATTAATTTGCATAAAGGGTAAAAGACCCATCGATCGCAAATAAGTTTTCAAGGAGAAAACTAACAAATGTGGAAATGTATATGCATACATAGCTAGATTGGTTGAAAAGGATATAATTAAATTCATGGAGTTGATTTTAATAAAACCTATTCACCAATTGGAATACTTAAGTCTTTTCGTGATTATTCTAGCAAAATTGAATATATGAAATATGGCAAAATAGATACCAAAACCGCCTTCCTAAAATAGAATTTTGGAAGTGACTATGAAAATAGTCTAAGGGTTTCGAAAATATAAATAATGCTAGTTTTGAAAGCAAGCTCAAGAAATCAATTATGGGATTGAAGGTAGCATTGCATACAGGAATTGGAACATTTTTTCTCATAAAGTTAATAATAGGATTGACTTATGGAGAAAACATAGAAATTCTAGTGGATAAGAAGTTTAGTGGGAGCAAGAGTCAATCTTGTAAGGTGCAACAAGAAGCTTATGAACTATATTGTAAATTAACTATCAAATGCTAAATGCTTAGATTTGAAAGTATTTTCGACAATGGACCAAGAAAAAGACGATACTTAGTACATATTGGGAATTAAGATCTATTGTATAGACTTAATAAAATGTTTAAACGAGTCAAGGAATTTACCGTGTTAAACATGAATTGAAGGACTTTGAAAGGCTTTCGACCCATATGTATAAAACTATGTAAATGTTTGAACTAAGTATAAGCTAGGCTAAATACTAAGTCAAACAAGAAAGACTCTAGTAGAGACTTTCATCCGTATCACATAGCAAACAGTTTAGCAAGACTCAGTGAAATTGGATGAGCTAAAATGTAACATGGATGGAATAAGATTGAGAATCATTCTACAATTAAATCCATCATGTGCGCTAAAACTTGGAATAGTCACACGACTTACTTGCTTGGAGCATTAGAAGAATAAAGTACCAATCAAAATAAATCTAAGTCATGGTTCGTTAGATTATGATCAAGAACATCTAAAGTACTTGGATAAGTAAAAGGGATGGATTCTTGATGCATGGAAACAAATGTAATTTGAGAATTGATGTTGCAAGCACAAACCTTAACAAGGATCAGATCCTTAACAAGGATGCCATTTATAAGCACGAGCTAAGAAGCGTCATGGCTTGAGAATGGTAACATGGATATGTATCCATGTGTAATGTGTGGAAATTCAAGGTAAATTTCCACGATCACAAGTGATTAGGGTATCCCAAATCATTGTGAACCATTTGGTGTGAAACCCAAGCAAAGCATCATCAGGAAGTCTACTAAAATATATGTTGAGAATATTGTTGCCTTAAAGGCAATAATAAGGAAGATGTTAAATGGAAAGTTCGTTGTTGAACGTTGATGATTATAGGTTGTCAAGTTGAAGATCTCAATCATGAAAAATGAGTGGGAGCCATCACTTGGACAATAAATCCTAAATCACAGATAATCTATAACACTCTAAAATCTTGTCATCTTATTATGAAAGTGATCAATAATGAAGATGCTAAGATTTGCAAAGTAATTATAACTAAACCTATGCAATAAGTGAACGACAACATTCACAATTCACGAAAGAAATCATGCATATTAAATATGAATGTGATTTCTATAAATGTTTTATAAAGAATATTACTCTTAAATCATTTGGAAAAACCATTTATCATAAGATGAAACGTTGAAAGGTTTCATAGTGGAATAAAAATTATTACTAATTATTCCACAAAACTATTTAATTGTGGTTTAGAATTAAATATTGATTCCATTCAATTTTGAGAATATTCAAAATTGGGTATCAAGACCAGTCTTGGATAAAGCAAAACCTATTAAGTGAACATTAAATATTATAATCGAAAATTATCCCTAATCGAGGTCATTTAAATGATGGACGATTAATTACCGCTTGAGATTAGTGTGTAGTTTGATTTATAGCACCGTTTCTTGTGCTACAAGGACATGATTGTCATAAATCATTTGCATAGGTATTGGTTTAGAACCATACTAGATCGACCTATGAGAATACTTTAAGAGATTTAAAAATCGTCATAAGTATACTTCTCATTATGGCTATCGGAACCTCTTTCCTTGACCATGAGTATTGTTAGTTCTCTTTTTTGAGTACTAGTCCGTTTTGATGTTAGTCAAACGTCTGCCATACATGGAGATTATAACGGCAACACTCAGGCGACTAGGTCCTTTGAGTAAGAGAAGCTGACATTACAAGACTGGGAATGTCCCCCTACTAACAATAGGGAACATGTCTTTTTGTTTACAAGTCCTCTCGAAGAGCGAGACTGTGAAAATGCATGGCCGTGCTCGGATGGATTTTAGAAATCATCTTTTTGTTGACAGTCAAACTTGGATTTCGAGAAACACTTCCGAACGTAATAAGGATGAAGAATAATCATACCTTATAGTTCACGAACAGACATTAAGTGACATAAGAAAAAGGCTATACACTAAAAGCACAATTGTTCGGAAGGACAAGTGGGAGATTGAAAGGAATGGTGTCCTTCGAACAAGTGTATTATTCCGATAGAGGGTTCGGAGCTATTAGAAAGCTAATTATTCAGTAAGTTCAAGTGATCGGAATGCCTAGGTGGAGGCCGCTTCCGATCAGTAATATTAATGTATAATTAATATTACAGCTTAATCTTGACTGAAACCTTCGGGTTACACCCAAGCAACTAACGATCTGACACGATGAATTAATCCGAAAGGAATTAGTGAGTCACTCGAGTATTGTGAACAAAGACGTCGGATTCCGAGCTTAGAGCGTCGGAACTGAATCTTAAAAGTCGAGCCAAAATTTAGGAATTCGCGAGACGGGAAAATGCTTCAAGTAACAAGTAAAAACCCTAGCCGTGCGAAAGGCTAGGGAAGCGGGCCAAATAGAAGTACGCAATGTGGTAGCGCACATGGCAGCACGCCATGTCGCTGCACACGTTGGCAGCCACCAAGTGGCAGCGTGCCACGGTGGCAGCGCGCTACGTTGGCAGCGCCATGTGGCAAGGACCGTGGACCCGTGTGACGGGTCATGGACGTGGGCTGAAAAGTGGTGGCCCAACCGAACACATCTCGGGGCTCAAGGTTGGGTGCCACATGGTTAGCTCAAAGTGGATATGAGTTGCCTTAGGGAGTAAGTGAGGATGTGGTCCTCACCTAACCATGTGACACTTGTTACTTAGTTATTCCTTGGTTTATTTAATTAGGAAATGAATTCAACATTCTTTCCATGTGGGATCTTTTTGTGAAAAGTCCCACATTGAAAGATGAGAGGAATTCACAAGGAAGCACTCCTTATAAATAGCCAAGGTATACCTTGGGATTGTTCACTTAAGTAAGAGCTCAATTAGGCATCTCCACTTGGGAGAAAACTTATAAGCTCATTAATTACTCGGGTAGTGTTTTTGGTCGGACTTGGATAACCTCCAAGTAGTAGACCAGTCAGGTCGCGTTGTGGGTGGATACCGTCGGAGGTCATCGCCCTTTGTGGAACTTGGCTTTCTCAAGTAAGAGCTCCGGTGGTCGAGCGAAGCACTCTTCAAGGGTAAATTAGTCCTTTCCCTAATCTTGTTATTTATGTCTTTAGTTATATTAATTGTGAGTTTTTCCTTGGGCTCGGGTTTTATTTTTCGCGGTGAGTCGGACTCATCGAAACCCAACATTCCTAACATTACCAAAAACATTATTTCAATTTCGGCGTTGGACGCAAAAGGTTTTGAATTTCGAGTAAAGGACAATGAATGTTCGTTAGACAAACAAGTTTATAATGTTAATAATACCACCAAGAAAGCTAAGACCATTAAGTCAAATGAGATGTACTTGTGGTATTGTCGTCTTGGCCACATTAACATCAAATGCATCAAGAAACTTGTACAGGAAGGTGTTCTTGACTAATTCAATTTACAATCATTTGAGAATTGCAAAGGATGTTTATTAGGCAAGATGATAAAGCAGTCATTCTCTAAGTTGGGAGAAAGGGCAGGTGACTTGTTGGGCCTAATACACACCGATATATGTGGACTAATGAGCACAACCACAAGAAACGGCCATTGATATTTTATCACCTTCACAGACGACTATAGTAGATATGGATATGTATACCTTATGTCGCACAAATCTGAATCGTTTGAAAAGTTCAAAGAATTTCTAAGTGAAGTTGAAAATCAGCTTGGCAAGAAAATCAAAGCCCTTCGATCGGATCCAGGTGATAATACTTGATCCAAGAATTCGATGACCATCTGAAAGAAAATGGTATACTTTCAGAATTGACACCTCTAGGAACTCCACAATGGAATGGGGTATCCGAAAGGAGAAATCGAACCTTGCTGGACATGGTATGATCAACAATGGGTCTTAGTGATCTTCGTATCTCTTTCTGGGGACACGCACTTCTAACCGCGAAACTAACACTGAATCGTGCTCCATCAAAAGCTGTGGAAAAGATTCCATATGAGCTATGGACGAAGAAACCTCCAAGGTTATCTTTTCTAAAGATTTGGGGATGCGAAGCATATGTCAAGAAATTAATTTCTGACAAACTTCACCCCAAATTTGACAAGGTTTTCTTTGTGGGCTACCCAAAAGAAACCAAAGGGTATTATTTCTACAACAAATCTGAGAACAAAGTGTTTTTTGCTCGCGATGGTGTCTTTTTAGAGAAGGAACACCTTTCCAAAACGACAAGTGGGAGGAAAATCGAACTCGATGAAGTTCGAGAGGACGAGCAATAAAATCAGATTGACAGTCAAAGTGCTTAAACAGCATCTGTTGATGCTGGTCAAAATGTCCAAAGTCAAACCGACAATGCAAATGCTTAGTCTGTTACCCTATGTAGGTTGCAAAGTCGAAGGTCTCAACCTAATAGGTATCTTGGTGTTGTATTAACCGAGAATCAGGACGTCCTGGTAGTGGATGGAGAAGAATCGACAACCTACAAGCAAGCGATGGCGAGCACCAACTCTGCTAAATGGCAACGGGCCATGAGATCTGAAATGGTTTCCATATTTGGAAATGAAGTATGGGACTTGGTTGACTTACCCGAAGGTTACACACCTATCGGATTTAAGTGGATTTTCAAATTGAAAACCGACAAAGATGGAAATTTATTCTTTTACAAAGCTAGACTGGTAGCAAAAGGTTACAGGAAAATTCATGGTATTGATTATGATGAAACCTTTTCCTCGATTGCTGCATATTACAACTATGAAATATGGAAGATGGACGTCCAAACCACCTTCCTCAATGGAATTTTGGAAGAAACTGTGTATATGACACAGCCTGAAGGTTTTGTCGACCAAAACAATGCTGGGAAAGTATGTAAGCTTAAAAAGTCTATTTATAGGCTAAAGCAAGCTAGCAGAAGTTGGAATATGCGATTCGATGAAGCCATCAGTAAGTTTGGTTTTATCAAGAATCCAGATGAATCTTGTGTTTACAAGAAGGTCAGTGGGAGTGACATTGCCTTCCTAGTCTTATATGTCGAAGACATGTTGCTCATTGGAAATAGTATTCCGATGTTAGAGTCTGTAAAGGCCTGGCTTGGAAAATGTTTTTCAATGAAAGACTTGGGAGAGGCTCAATACATATTGGGCATCGAGATCTATAGGGATAGATCTAAAAGGATGATTGGATTAAGCAATAGAGGTCATCTACCCATGTCACATGGCATAACCCTAAGCAAGAAGTAGTGTCCACAGACACCTGATGAGCGGGAAAAAATGAATCAGATTCCATTTGCTTCACTTATTGGATCGATCATGTATGCCATGATATGTACTAGGCCAGATGTATCGTATGCCTTGAGTGTTACGAGCCGATACCAATCTGACCCAGGAGAGGCGCATTAGACTGCGGCCAAGAATATCCTAAAGTACCTGAAAAGGAACAAGGATAAATTCCTGGTATATGGTGGCTAAGAAGAATTAGTTGTTGAAGGTTATACCGACGCAAGCTTCCAAACAGACAGAGACGATTTCAAATCACAGTCTGGATATGTGTTTTGTCTGAATGGAGGAGCGTTTAGTTGGATGAGTGCCAAGCAGAGCACAACTGCAGATTCTACAACTGAAGCCGAATACTTGGCAGCTGCTAAAGCGGCTAAGGAGGCAGTTTGGATTCATAGGTTCGTTGGTGAAATTGATGTTGTACCCTCCATCAAGGGTCCAATAGACCTCTATTGTGACAACAATGGAGCTATTGCTCAGGCTAGAGAGCCATGGGAACATCAGAAGGTCAAACATGTCAAGCGGCGATTTCACATGATAAGGGAATGGAAATAAGAGGGTGAAATAAGAATTTGTAAAGTTGGAACGAACGACAATGTAGCCGATCCACTTACTAAACCTGACGCGGTATAAACCTAGGTCGTTGAAAACTAGATTCCCCGATCAAAACAAAATTTGTAAACCAAACCCAACCTTAGGTATAGGGGCAAGTTCGGGTCGAACCCAAGGGAAGTGTGTATTGCTAAGGTTTAAGCTATGCTATTCTGAAATCTTAAAACGATGGGTTGGTCTATGCTATTGAAATCAATTCAATCAAACAAATAAAAATCAATTATCAAAACACTAGGGAATTTAGGATCCACATGCAGTAATGATAAACTTGCTAATTTGACGGGAATTTGATCAATTAAGCAATGTGAGGGAAAACGATATTTGCAATCAAAATAACTAAAAAAGCTATTTCCTAGGGTTAAGCTAGATGTCTCTACAAATGACTTCAATAGAAAATCGCAAATCATGATTAATCGATAATAATAGAATTCAAATCAATTGTTCGTGTCATTGCAAACTATTATGCAATCTAGCATGATTATCAAGGTTAGCTACTCCTCTTCAAATCAAACATATGCATAAATTTCATCAACCAATTTAATCACATCAACAAATCAATAAAAAACCCCAAATTAGCTATAGATTATCACTAATACATGCTTCACCACATCCCTAGCAAAGGAACTACTCACTACTCATGGTAAAGTTGAAAAGCATAACAAAGGTAATCATCAATCTCATCATCAATATTGTAATCCAAATATGAACAATCAAAATCAAGCAAAATAATAGAAATTCAACATTATATCAAAATCAAACATAAAACTGCATTGAAAAGGAAAGAATTCTTATAAAACTTTGATCAATATCAAAGAGGAATGGAGATCACAATATCACAATCATCAAACACCAAGTTTCTCTCTCTAAAATCTAAGAAAAAAATTCTCCAAAATCAAGAGCTTCTCTCTCTAAAATTCTAATCAAAGTCTAATTCTAATGTAAGCTACTATCTCTCCCTCTCTAAAAATGAAGGAAATCCATATATTGTAAAACTAACTAAATAAAAGTTAGTTAGACATCCAAAAGAGACCTCAAAAGGCGCGGCCTCTCACCCCTAACCGTGGCCGCAAAAAAAATGGGTACAGAAACAAGGGGAGGAGAGACGCGCGGCCGCTCCTCCCTCACGAGCGGTCGCGCCCTGGGAATAGGGGATACTGCTTGGTGCGCAAGAAGATGCCCCCGTGCGCTCCATATGATGCATGTTAGTGAGGCAGTCACTTGAAGCCCTTACGGTGGGTTCAACATCGTCTTTTCATGTCCACACGGCATGAGAGCGCGGCCTTGAAGACTTGACTCTTGTACTCCTTCCTTTCGAGCTTCAAGAGGGGGAATCGGGACGCATCTTTGGCTTTGAATACCCCGAGAGAATGCCAATGAGCTTCTCGAATATCACCAACTTCCTAAAATCAAAGAAAAGCAAACAAGTAAAGAAGAAAATGCAAAATAAACTAAGAAATGCAAGAAAGTAAGAAAGCAACTAAGGAAAATGCAAAATAGAGATAATACAAGTAAAGCTAAAGAAAAAGAGGTAAAAGAGATGTAAAAACAATGAAACATCCTAAAAGAAGCTAAACGAGTGCCATAAATGACATTGATCAAACTCCCCCAAGGTAGACTTTTGCTCGACCTCGAGCAAAACAAAGCAAGAAGAAATAGGATGAAAGATTTATTCAAATAAGAAAAAGGAAAGAAAAAGATAAGAATATAAACTAAGACTCACTTTCGTAGAAATCACGGTTGTTTTTAGCTACAACAAGCCCTTTAAACCCCAAATTGCCAATGAGGACGAGTGAGGTCTCGTAAGGGTATCCAAAGAGTTTGACCCATAACTCTTGATGGTAAAAATAGGCAAAATCATTAAAAGAAGGTAAAATAAAAAATTCAAACAAGTAGCTAATGAAATGGACTTTTACAAATGACCAAATGCAAGTGAATAAACAACTTTCTATATAATAAGGGTATGCACGTTCCAAGATATCTAAGGTTGATTGAAACATAGGATATGCGAAGCATAGAGAACTAATGAAACACAATTCACCATCATCTCAAAACTTTTTTAACACATTCTCCCAATTAGCTTCAAATCCACCTTTAGTGAGCATCTCAATGATTCCTCGAAGGAACCAGAAAAAGAAAGAGATAAAAGGCTACTCGAGATCTTGACTAATGCACACCGCTCTATAAGCTTGACCCAATCTCCCTCCACCGACTTGTGACTCAACCACAAAGGTCAAAAGGTCTTGAAAAGAGTTGTAATGTAAGGGCGAAAAGGGTGAAGGTAGGCTAAAATTCAAAATTTGGTGGTATACCTAAATTGTGAAGTAAAGGGTGATCAATCCTCAACACCATAATCAAGCAATCAAGAAACAAAAACACCAACACCCCCAAGCTTATTCAAAGCCAAAATCACAATCATATATACAAAAAGCATAAGAACGCTTCCCCCCCAAGCTAAAATGAAGCATTGTCCTCAATGCTTAATATAGGGAGAAACTTCTACATTAAAATATTTTTTTTTAACTTTTCATTTTTCACTTTTTATCACTTTTGCCAAAGCTTTTTGAATTTGATTTGTTTTTTCTCATTTTTTCAAATTCTTTTTCATTTTTCACTTTATTTCATTGTCCTCGCCTCTTTTAACTATGGACGGCTTTTTTAACTTGGCACTTGCCTTTTATTAACAAGATATTTACAATACAAACTTGCATTCATTATAAGAACCAATATACAACTCATCCAACATATACTCCAACAAATTGATCAATTGCTTCACAAAAACCAATAATGGAAACAAAAATGAAACAAAAGGCTCAGAATCTAAAGATATGGCTTGAAAAGAAGATTTATGGCTCAAATTGTTAGCATGTAGGCAAATGAAAACCCAAAATAAAGAAATAGAAAACTATCCTAGAAAAAGAAAAATCACCACCCCAAAAAGATGCCTTTGTTCTTCCTAAATGGCTCGGTCGTGATCTCGGGAGACAATAGTCAAATTCTAGATAAAGCATACAATAGTCAAGGATCCATGTGCCGCTCATGCAAAATATGTAGAAGGCTTGAAATGAATTAATATTTACATAATTATAGCAATAACTCACTATTAGTTTCAAATTCACCAAAAGGGAGCAATTTCAAATTTTTAAAAATAATTAGAATCCGGCTTCAAGGTCCCAAAAGTTCTAAACACACTACCTTAGCATACTCTATCCTAGAATCAACTAAAGATACTCTCAAACCGTGCATACCGATACCAAATAGGGAACCATTCATTTAAAAGCAAAAGTTCGGATGATATTATGTCCATAACAAAAGCATAATATGAAAGGAAAACTAAAAGAAAGCCTCAAAATCGTATTTTTTGGATATTTTCATTTATGAATAGAATGAAATGAAAAAGGAAAGTAGAAAAGAGAAGAAAAGGAAAAGAAAGGAAAAGATAAAGAAAAGTGCAAAGATGCATGCATATCATATAAATCCCAATTGACAAACAACTGGTTATTCGACAACATCGCCAATGACCCCAAACACCCGTGGTGTTACAACGCAAACATCCTCGAACCGTTCAGCTCTTCCTAAACTAATTGTGTTCTATGCAAACAATGAAAGAAAATAAGGAAAAGAGGGAAATAAGAAAGATCTCACCAGGAATCCAAGCTAAGCAAAGAAAAGCGTGGTATAGAAAGTACCACCTCCATGAAGCTCCACAAGCATAGCATGAATTTGCAAAACCGAGTGAGAATGAAAAAGAGAAAATGAACTATATACAAAGAAAACAGTTAGTAACTTCAAAACAAAATAATAAGAAAGCAAAATCAAAAATAAAAAACAAAGAAACAAAAAAAACTAATCTACAAAATCAAATCAAAACAAATCAAACAAACTAACAAAATCAACTATACACTTAAAACAACAAAAACAACTAACACCTAAGCAAAAATCATTTGGATTAGAGGGATTTGGATTCAAGGGTTTTGGATTTAGAGAATTGGATTAATGGGGGCAAAAATCAATAACACATCATGAAATAATAATCATTATCAAAATCAATCAACAAAAGATTTTTAACAAGAATAACATGATATGATCATGGATAATAACAACACTCAACAACATCAAATATGATCAAGACAAGCAATCATACACCATCAAGACATGAAAAATCAAGGATATCCAACAACAACAATTTGGCCACCGAGACTCGTCATAAGATTAGTGTACCCCCAAGCTAAACAAAAATACATCTCAACATCCCATCAGTACAAAACAAAGATCACATGATAAAAGGGATGGAGGTAAAAGCACAAAGAAGGGGGAACTAGTTACCACTAGGCCCGGCATTGTCATTGTCATTATCCCTATTATATGAAAAGCCGGATGGGGGTCCATAAGGATCCCATCCCCCGGTGTATCCGGGTGCCCAACCATAATGGCCCCTAAAGTTATCTTGTTGCAAATGGGCCAAGGGAGTAAATTGCTCAGGCAACACAAGAGGCAACGGATGGGTTTGATCGACATAGGGGTAGTTAGGATCACCCCTGTAGTCGCTCCCACCGGGAACACGATAATCATAGTTACCGTGCTCATCCAGAATTGATCTAGTCTCGGTGTTGGACCCTTGAGGTCCTTGCCAATATGGGTAGGTAGCCCTCCTTTCATCTCCCCAAGAAGGTACGGGACCGAGTTGAGGAGGAAAATACGGGTAGTTAATCGGGGGAGTGATCCCCATGGTTAACACTCGCATCATATAGTTGTTGTTGTTGGAGAAACATACCTTGTTGCATTTCGGAGATGTCTCTCATTTGGTTGTATATGGCCTCGAAATCTTGGTCATACATCCCCTCCATTCAGACTTGCATGCCCGCCATTTGGGCACTCAAAGCCTCCATGTCGGGGTTGGCAAATCAATGTTGTCGATGTTGAGGTTGAGGCACTTCTTGCTCTTGTTATTGTTGCTGCTGTTGTTGTTGTTGTTGTTGTTGTTGTTTCTCTCTTTGAATTTGTTGCTCTTCATTGAGCACATCTTCCATATCTTCATCCTCACCGGGGATGCGGTTGCTCACGGGCACAAACCATGCATTCGGGGCATGCCGGTGAAGGGAGATCAAGGAGGGGTTCGGAAGATAGCACCGATGAGAATTGCTCACAAGCCTATCAAACACCTCCTCATCATCGCTCTTTGCTATAAATTGCACTTGTTTGAGCTGAGCGGTGTCGAGGTAAAGGGTGTTGAGATCCCCCACCGGAGTGCAAGAAAGAAGATACCTTCCATAGCCAAGGCTAGTAACTAACCTAGTGATCATTCTACCACAAGGGATGTCACCCAACCTACTGCCCCTCATGTCCATGCAATTCCTCAAGAATATATGCCCGAAGTTGCCATCCATAGAACTCGCAACTCATCTTGCGACATTTTACCCAAATCTTTCTTAGGGAACACCGAGTACCCCAACAACGGATGAAGCACTCGTAGCCAAGCTGGAAAATGTCTCTTGCAAGGAATAGCGTGCGGAGAACTCATTCTTCCCCGAGATTGCTTGCCACCAAGCATTTTGGGAATACCCATCCAAATAGTCATGCTCGGAGAAGAGAATATCCGCCCCCGTGTTGAATTCAAGGGCCGCATTGAATTCGGCCAAGGACATGAAATGCTCAACATTGAAAAGCCGGAAGGTGATTTGGAAGTCCTTGGTACCGATCGGAGTAGTAGTCAAAGAGGCCAAAAACTCCATAGTTGGCTCAAGGTAGGTTCGGTAGCGCTTGTTAACGAAGCTACCCAACCTAAGGTTGTCGTGAAGGATTTATGTCTTCGTCGTGTGCAATTACTAGATATATAAATGGATCAAATTATGGAGATAATTAAGTTCGTGCATTTGGGTCGTCGTTTTATCATAGCTAGAGGTACTAACGATCTTTGGGCTAGTACAATAGCCTAAAGCCCAATTGGACGGATCCTATAAGGTCACACAAAGGGTCTAGATCGGGCACGAGAGCACAAGGCCCATGATGGGCCTCATCCTCTAGTATGGCCGGCCACATGGAGTGGATTGAAGGGTTTTGGGCTTCCTAACCCTAGTCTAATTATAATATGATTATAAATAGACTAGATGTTTAGGGTTTGCAAGTAGTATGCAATTATCTGATTAGTGTGATCAAACCCTAATTAGCAAACACGAGACCAACCCCTCTCATACTCCTCTCTATCTCACGGCTCTCTCCTCCTCCCTTGGCGCCAGTGTGGTGGTTCGTGGTGGTGGTAGATCGTGGTGGTCGGTTAGTCCATTAAAGGTGGTGATCGCGATTTTCCTCAATCACTCGACCAATCTAGTATTGGTGGACGGCTCGTTCGAAGCTCGTGGACTAAGTAGAGGAGCAACGCTTGGGGCTCTATTCTCTCCCTGATTTGTCAATCAAATTGCTACGTGGAATTCACGCTTCAAAGGTATGATTATGTGTCTTGTGTGTTATGCATGTGTTCTTGAGATTAGGTACTTTTATGAATATGATTCATGATTTTCCGCTGCGTAGTACCTATAAACTCCTACATGTCGAACAAGACCCATAAGTCCTCATTAATGCCCAATTTGATCATGCTTGATTGATGATAATGTCGTGAGGGCTTTATTGTTCTTTTCTTAAAATTATTTCAAAGCGGCTTATGGTTTGGATTGGCGAATCGGGTTTTTGTTAGAGGAAGAGGCTCTTCATTTTGTGTTAAGGAAGAGGGTGTGTTTGATGGAGAAGGTTCTTCAATGGTTATGTTTGTCTTTCTCTTTCTAGAAGTGAAGGCTTTCATGATTTTAGACATTTTTGCTTCACCAAATTCACAACCAAAAATACAATTACAACTCCACAAATCACGACAATCACAACACTACCACAAGACTTGGTTAACCTAACCAAATATACAAATCACCACTTACTACCAATACTACCAAAAATCAACCTTCCACAAATTGCAATCAAATTTCACAAATGAGCTACACAATCAACAACAACACATATAATCAACCCAATTACTCAATCAATCAACATATTCAACAAAAATGATACTACTACTACTCACAATCACCAAATTAATCAAATTCTTGCTACAAATTGATATAAAAATGTAAAATAGAGGTAAAGAAGATGATTATACCATACTAGAAGCAAGATTGATCAAGAATTAGGCACCAAAATCCACCACGCCAAAAAACCCTTATTTGCTCTTCAATGGAGGAGAGAGATTGGAGAAGAAGAAATGTAAGAAGGTAGTATAATTTTTGATAAAAATGATGAATTTTGAGTAGAAAATTGTTGAATTGTGAGTTGTTTTGATGATTTGAGGGATGATTTTTGGTTGTTAGAAGGTTAGGGTTTCGTGCTTAGAGTGAGAAAGGGTGCGGACGAGTGTGGGTTTGGGATGAAATGAAGAAAAGAAAGGAGAAAGAAAGAAGAAGTAGTGCGGGCTAGGCAGTGGCACAGCCGCGCAGCAGGGATGTGTGCCCGTGCACGCGGCCTGCGCGCCCGCGTACGAGGTTCGCGCGCCTGCGCACCTCCTCTTGCTTGCTTCTTGATCTTGGTGCGTTCATACGTGGGCTTAATAATCTTTATCATCTTGGGATTATTGAACCCACTTTATACTTCAGTTTCTAAACCCCTTTTTGATAGGTTTAACATCCCAAATTAATGAGAGCACCATAATGAACCCACCAAGCACAAACTTGCTTCACATTTTAGCACAACTTTTCCTAACTTACCTCCTAAATTAACTTACCCATTCAACTCGAAATTCAATAATATCGAGCATACTCTCACCAATTACCACGAAACACCTTCCCATTATGCTCATGCTCGTTTGAGGTAGTCCAATTTCCAAGAATTCAACCTATTAATCCAAATACAAAACAAGTGAAAGAAAGAAAAACAATGGAAAGAAAATCAAGAAAGATATAATAAAAAATAAAGTTAGAAAACCGGATTGCCTCCCGGGAAACGACCCTTACTCCAAATCATGGAGGGTCAAAGAACACCACCTTGTTCAAAGTGGTAGAGGGGACAAAATCTTTCTCATTCCTTAGCAACTTCACATCGTTGCTTGATGTATTCTCATTTGTTGACACTTCCAAAACAAGCTCATTTTGCTTCAACTTCATTTTCTTCTTCATAAAAGCTCTCTTTTTCTTCTTTGTCTTCTTACTCCTTTTAGTGGATGGCTTCTCCTCATCAACACTCTTGGAGTCAACCTCGTCTTCTTGAGGTTAGAGCTCAAACCATGGAGGAATATCAATCACCTCCTCATCCACAAGCTTCAAAGACTCCTTGTTGTCTTCATTAACCTTCTTGCATTCAACACTCAAATGCACATTATCATAAACCTTAAGAACTTTGTTAGTAGAAGAAACAATCATGCATACATTATTATTGGAATGAGGGGAATTTATGCACATAATTCCATTTACAAGAGACAAAGATTCATGCATCGGTTTAAGCTCAAAACTAGGCTTATTGTTACCAACTCTCAAAGTAATAAGACCTCCCTTCACATCTATCAAAGCTCACGAAGTAGCTAAGAAAGGTCTCCCTAAAATGATAGGTATGTTATCATCTTTCGCTTTCTCAAACACAATAAAATCAACCGAAATTGTGAACTCTCCTATCTTGAAGGGAACATCCTCAACTCTTCCCTTTGGAAACTTAATAGATCGATAGGCCAATTACAAAGTCATGTTGTTTGGAAGAAGCTCACCTAGCTTAAGCTTACTAAAGACCGAATAAGGCATGATACTCACACTAGCACCAAGATCAAATAGCGCATTTTGAAACAATTTTCCATTGATTTTGCAAGGGATAGAGAAGTTAACCGGATCTTTCATTTTCTTGGGTAAATCATTATGAATCAAAGCTCTACAACATTTCCCAACCTCTACCGAATCAATCTTATTGCACTTTCTCTTGCCACTCAAGATTTACTAAAGGAACTTAGAATATCTTGGCATTTGAGTCATGGCTTCGGTTAAAGGGATTGAAAGATGAAATTCCCTAAGCATGTCAAGAAATCTCCTAAATTGTTCATCAATTTTGTTTCTCAAAAACTTTTGGGGATATGGAAGTTTTGGCTTGATCACCTCCTCTTGCACTTTTTCATCACTCTTCTCTTCCTCTTGAGCTTCATTACTCACCTTCTTTGACACATTGATCTCTTTTTCCTCACTTGAATCACTCATCTTCTCATCTTCCTCACTCTTCCTAGAAAGTCTCTCTTTAAGCACTTTCCCACTCCTTATGGTGATAGAATACACGGGTTTCTTAGGTTCAACTTCTTGTGAGGGTAAAAAAGAAGGGCTAGCATTAACACTCTCTTTCAAGGTATTAGACAATGGGTGATTTGAGTTTCAAGCATCTTGTTGTGTGTCATCATCTTATTGAACTTTTTATCACTTACCGACATGTAAGTGTTCAAAATTTTAGTTTGGTTCTCGATGATTTCTTCCAAGGTAGTTCTAGAAGATGAAGGTTGAGAATAGAAATTCTCACCATTGCCTTGAGTTCTTGGAACAAATCCAGGTGGGGGTCCCCTTTGGTTGTTGTTTTGAAAATTCCCTCGATTTTGGTTGCACCAATTACCCCGGTTTTGATTTTGGCCATTGTTTTGGTATTGGTTACCATAGCCTTGACCTTGGCTTTGGTTTCCATACCCTTGGCCTTTGTTTTGATTATTATAGCCTTGATTACTATAGTTCCCTACGAAATTTTGATTTCCTTGGTTTCTATAACCACCATTGTTATAATTATCAAGTTCCCTTGTTGATGAGCATTTCTATTCCCAAAGTTTCTTGATCCATCGAATCTTTTTCCATTGTTGTTATTTGAAACAAAATTCACTTGCTCACAATCATTATTATCAACATCATCACAACTCTCAAATGTATGTGGACAATTAGAAGAATCATGGTCACATGACCCACATACATCACAAAACACACATCCATTTGGCATATTATTCGAAGTTGAAGAAGGAGTAGAGTTAGAAGATGTACCTTTCCCCTTATTGTGGGAGGGAAGAATTGGTGCTTGTGAAGAAGCACTCAAAAGCTTTGCCTTAATTTAGGTCATCTCCTTTCCCAAGTTTGAGATTTGTGAGGACAAATTGTTGATGACATTGAGATGGTCGATTGAATAAACCGTTGAACCGCTTTTGCTTATCGACTCTCTCTCACCTTCTTGCCAATCCATGTGATATCTCACCACATCTTCAATTAAGTCCACCACTTCATCCTCTGTTTTGTTCATGATAGGGCCTCCGGCACTGGCATCCAAGCAAAACTTGCCTTGGGGGCTTAAGCCTCCATAGAAGATTAGGATTATTTGATAGGTAGGAATTCCATGGTGTGGGCACTCTCTTTGGTACTCCTTATACCTTTCCCATGCCTCATAAAGACTTTCATTCGGCTTTTGCTTAAAACTTTGAATGAGAGCTCTTGCTTCGGCCGTCTTCTTTCGTGGAAAGAACCGAGATAGAACTCCTTAGTCACTTTATCCCATGTTCTCAAAGAGTTTGGCTTCACCTCCATGTCTAACCACTCTAAGGCACGTCCAATAAGAAAGAAAGGGAAAAGTTTAAGTTGAATAAACTCTTTAGAAACCCCATTCACCTTGATTGTGTTGCAATACTTCTCAAATTCCTTAAGATGGTTGAGGGGACTCTCATGCTTTGCACCACTATATTGACGCCTCTCTATCAAAGTGATCATTGCTGGTATTATCTCAAAGTCATTTTCCGGTGTCGTAGGAGGAGCAATCCCACTTTCAAACCTATAAGCTCTCGGAGTTCCCAACTCCTTCAATGCTACTTTCGGATTAGCACCCATGTTTTCTCGTTCTTCTTCTTCTTCTTAATGGATTTCCTCTCTTGGGGGACTTGAACTTGAGGAACGATTGGCAACCCCTATTCTTGTTATGGTCCTTTGAATTTCCGGATCAAATGGCACTAAATTTTGATCTCGTGCCCTACGCATACAAAACTCAAAGCAAAATATCAATAGCATGGCTACAAATGTAGCCTAAAAGAAGAAAATCTTTTTGTATTTTTCAAATAAATGGAATAGACTGAATTAACAATAAAATTTACCATGCCATCCCCAGCAACGGTGCCATTTTTTGACGCGGGATAAACCTAGGTCGTTGGTAACTAGATTCCCGGTCAAAACAAAATTTGTAAACCAAACCCAACCTTAGGTATAGGGGCAAGTCCGGGTCGAACCCAAGGGAAGGAGGTATTACTAAGGTCTAAGCTAAGCTATTCCGAAATCTTAAAATGATGGGTTTGTCTATGCTATCGAAATCAATTCAATCAAACAAATGAAAATTAATTATCAAAACACTAGAGAATTTAGGATCCACATGCACCAATGATAAACTTGCTAATTTGACGGGAATTTGATCAATTAAGCAACGCGAGGGAAAACGATATTTGTAATAAAAATAACTTAAAAAGCTATTTCCTAGGGTCAAGCTAGATGTCTCTACAAATGATTTCAAAGGAAAATCCCAAATCAAGATTAATCGATAGTAATAGCAATCAAATCAATTGTTCGTGTCATTGAAAACTATTATGCAATCTAGCATGATCATCAAGGTTAGCTACTCCCCTTCAAATCAAACACATGCATAAATTTCATCAACCAATTTAATCACATCAAAAAATCAATTAAAAACCCCAAATTAGCTATAGATTATCACTAATACATGCTTCACGACATCCCTAGCAAAGGAACTACTCACTACTCATGGTAATGTTGAAAAGCATAACAAAGGTAATCCAAATATCAACAATCAAAATCAAAATCGAGCAAAACAATAGAAATTCAACAATATATCAAAATCAAACATAAAACTGCATTGAAAAGGAAAGAGTTCTTACAAAAATTTGATCAATATCAAAGAGGAATGAAGATCACAATATCACATTCATCAAACACCAAGTTTCTTTCTCTAAAATCTAAGAACAAATTCTCCAAAATCAAGAGCTTCTCTCTATAAAATTCTAATCAAAGTCTAATTCTAATGTAAGCTAATGTCTCTCCCTCTCCGAAAATGAAGGAAATCTATATATTGTAAAACTAACTAAGGAGAAGTTAGTTAGACGTCCAAAAGAGACCTCAAAAGGCGCGACCTCTCACCCTTAAGTGTGGCCGTAACAAAATGGGTACGAAAACAGGGAGGGGAGAGACGCGTAGCCGCTCTAGGCACCTGCGCGGCCGCGCCAGCAACCTTCACGACCGCTCCTCCCTCGCGCGCGGCTGTGCCCTGAGAACAGGGGATATTGCTTGGTGCGCTCGAAGATGCCCCCGTGCGCTCCATATGATGCATGTTAGTGAGGCATTCACTTGAAGCCCTTACGGTGGGTTTAACACCGTATTTTAATGTCCACGCGACTTGAGAGCGCGGCCTTGAAGACTTGACTCTTGCACTCCTTTGCTATTAAGTATGCTGGCAGTAGCGTGCAGCAGCCTGCATCAATGCGAGGCTTGCCGAGGCTCGCTGCTGGGCCGTGCGACCAGCTGGCAGGCCCAGCCAAGAGGCCAGGTAGCCAGCTAAAATGGCAGCGCCAGTTGGCGCGGGCTAGTTGGCTCGGTTGGCTTGTGGGAGGCTGTTTTTGGGATCCTTGGGGAGCAAGGATTTTGGCCCCCCCCCCCCCCTTGTGGTCCTCACCTAACCTCTCCTTGCGTAATTTCCACTTGTTGATTAATAAGTTGTTTGCTATTTTATTTTATTTTGGATTTAAAAATAAAAAAGGGAAAATTTATTTTGCCAACTCTCCCACATTGATGGGAGAGTGGAATTCTTTCATGAAATTGTCTATAAATACCCACCTTGGGATCTGGAGAAAGTCACTTACGTAGGAACTCAATAAGGTATCTCCACTTGAGAGAAAACCTTTAAGTTCATATAATACTGGTCCGACATGGCTAAAATCCAAGTGAGAGACCGGTCGGGGTCGAGTTGCGGGTGGATAGCGTAGGAGGTTTATGCGCTAACAAGACTTGGCTTTGAAGTAAGAGCTCCGAGTGAGAGCGAAGCACGCGGCAAGGGTAAGATCGTTTTTTCTCTTTCTTGTAATTTTTGTCGTTTTAGTTATATTAATTGTGAGTAGGTCTTGGGGTCGGGCTTTGTTCCGCGGTGAGTTGGGCTCATTGAAACCCAACATGATCACTCCTCAAGATATCAAACATATGCACAAATTTCACCAACCAATTAGCTATGATTTCATACATGCTTCACCATATCCCTAATAAGTAATCTACTAACTAAACATTGCAAAATTGAATACCAAAACTAAACAAATCACCAATTTCATCATCAACATTGTATTCAAAATATACTCAAACTTATCAAAAATCAAATCAAACAAACAACAAGTAATTCAATCAAATATCAAGAACCAAAAGCTAAAATTGCATTCATCAAATTCACCAAATTTCTATCTCTAAAATCTAAGAACAAAAGTTTCCCCAATTTGAGCTTCTCTCTCTAAAAATTTAATCTATTACAAATAATTATAATTTAATTCTTAGCTAATTCTCTCTTTAAAAATGAAGAAATTCTATATATAGTAAAACTAACAAAGGAGGAGTTAGTTAAATGTCCAAAAAGAACCCCAATAGGTGCGCCCTCTCCTTTACATGCGCGGCAGCAATGAAATGGGTACAAAACAGGGGGAGGAAGGCTGCGCAGCCGCACCCTCCACCTACGCGGCCGTGCTACAGCCCTGCGCGCCCGCGCCTGGGAGCAGGGCACCTCCTTCTCGTGTGTCTGTTGATGCTTCCGTGCACTCCACTTGATGCATGTTGGGGGTGGCAGTCTCCAAAGGTTTTCACGGTGGATTCAACACCGATTTTGATGCCCACGCAGCATGAGAGCGTGGCCTTGAAGACTTGGCTTTTGCACTCCTTCACTTTTGAGCTTCAAGGGGAGGAACGGGCTTGCACCTTTAAGTTTTGCAAATCCCGAGAGAAGGTCATTTGGTTCCTTAGACGTCACCAATCTCCAGAAATCAAAGAAAAACAAACAAATAAAAGAGATAAAGCAAAATAAACCAAGAAATGCAAGAAAATGGGAAAACTACTAAAGAAAACACAAAGTAGAGAAATATCAAGTAAAACTAAAGAAAAAGAGATAAAAGAGACATAAAACAATGAAAATTCATCCTAAAAGAGGCTAAATGAGTGCCATGAATGAAACTCGTCAAACTCCCCAAAGCTAGAATTTTGCTCGTCCTCGAGTAAAACAAAAGCAAGAAGAAATAGGATGAAAAATTTATTCAAACCAAGAAAAGGAAAGAAAAAGATAAGAATGTACACTAAAACTTACTTTCGTAGGAATCACGGTTGTTTTTAGCTACAACAAGCCCTTTAAACCCCAAAATCGCCAATGAGGATGAGTAAAGTCTCGTAAGGGTATCCAAAGAGTTTGACCCATATCTCTTAAAGGTAAAAATGAGGCAAATCATTTAAAAGATAGTAAAATCAAAAAGGAAAAATTCAAACAAATAGCTTTTGAAATGGACTTTTACAAATGATCAAATGTAAGTGAATAAACAACTTTCTATACAATAAGGGTATGCATGTTCCAAGAAATCCAATGTTGATTGAAACATAAGATATGCTAAGCATAGAGAACTAATGAGACACAATTCACATTCATCCCAAACAATCTTACCACATTCTCCCAACTAGTTTCAAATCCACCTCTAGTGAGCATCTCAATGATTCCTCGAAAGAACCGGAAAAGAAGAGATTTTTAGGGCTACTCGACATCTTGACTATTGCACACCGCTCCATAGGCTTGACTCACACCTCCCTCCACCGACTTGTGACTCAACCACAAAGGTACAAAGGTCTTGAAAAGGGTTGTAATGTAAGGGCAAAAAGGGTGAAGGTAGGCTAAAATTTGAAATTTGGTGGTATACCTAAATTGTGAAGTAAAGATTGGCCAAATCTCAACACCAAAACCAGGTAATCACCAAATAAAAACACTGACACTTCCAAGCTTATTCAAAGCCAAAATCACAATCATATATACAAAAAGCGTAAGAACGCTTCCCCCCAAGCCAAAATGAAGCATTGTCCTCAATGCTTAAAATAGGGAGAAACACTTACATCAAAATTGTTGTGAACTTTTTCATTTTTCACAAATTATTCACTTTTGCCAAAGCGTTTGAATCTGCTTTGCTTTTACTCAACATTTCATTTTTTCAATTTTAACTTTTTTTTTGGTAAATAGAGAGAATTTTATTACCAAAATAAAAGGTTACAACTCACAAGAAAGCTAAGTTGAAACCAACCCAAATTTCACAAGAGCCTTAGGCCACACAAACACCCAAAAAAAAAAAAGCCTAACAAGGTTAGAAACCTAAAGGCGACAAAAAGAAACAGGCCACCTTGTAGGAAGGGTTCCTGAAACCTTAAGCTACCAGCCCGAACTGTACTAGCAGTCACTGCATCCACCTTCTAGGAAGGGTGCTACAACAAAAACCAGGATAGAAGGAGCAAACAACAAACTAGGCAACAGAAAAACAGAAAAAATAGGCCTAGACTGAGCAAAAACAGGCAAAAAATACAGATTACACAATCAAATATTTCTTGCTAGCCTCAAGACATCTACAAGCTGTGATGAAGACAACATCTCTAACTAAACTATCAGCATTTTTGCAGCTCCCTATAAACAAGACAGAGTTCCTTTGAGTCTAGATGCTGTATACAGTCTCAATGAAAGCAATCAGAAGTAATTGGCTCTTAGTGTTGGACTTCCTGCATTACTTTTTTATCTAGTCAATTTTTACATCAAATCTCTACACAGATTTAGGCACCTGTAAAATGCTTAAAATTTTGCCTCAAACCTGTCTTGAAAAATCACAATCAAAGAACAAATGCTGCATACTCTCATTCTCTTTCAAGCAGAAGAAACATTTAGGATCACAGGAGATATACCATTGCAACAATTTATCCTTAGTGACTAGCCTATTCCACAAAGCTAGCCAAAGGATAAAAACACTTTTAGGAGTTGCCAAATTATTACAGACAACCCTTTTCGAAGGCACCTTAGGGACTTGAGGTCTAATGGCAGTATAAATCTTCTTAATCTTCATTTTATTGCCTTGAGTAATGCCACCCCATCCCCCTAAATCATTCACAATTTCTCTGCAGCTTAGAATTATCTTCAAAAACCAGGGACATTTAGCAGGAATAGGGGCAGTCCAGCAGTCTCTATGCTTGAAATAATAAATATGCACCCATTTTATCCATAAGTTGTCAGCTTTTTGAGCAATATCCCAAAGAAGCTTTGTGACAACAGCTTTATTCCACTCAGGGAGAGACAATAAATTCTAGCCACCACAAACATTAGGGAGACAAACACTGTTCTAAGCAACCAAAGATTTCCTGGCAGGAGCAGAAGAGCTAGTGTAAAGAAAACACCTGAATCTAGCTTCAATCTCCTTTAGAATTTTCTTAGGTAAAATGAGAATTTAAGCCCAGTAAGTCTGAACACCAAAGAGAACACTCTTAACTAATTAAAGTCTCCCAGCATAAGAAAGGTGTTTAGCCATCCACCCCTGAATTCTTGCAGTTACCTTTTCAACAAGGGGCTTACATTGTGCAATGGTAAGCTTCTTAGAGGAAAGGGGCACCCCAAGATATTTGAAAGGGATAGTACCCTAAGAAACCCCAAGAAGATCTCTAAGCTCAGTCTGAAAATCAGCAGGAATACCACCAAAATAGACTTCACTTTCATCAAGATTACCAAAGAGGCTTGAAGTTCTATAGAACTTTGAGAAAGCTTGGAAAAGAAGCTTAACAAACTCACTTTCAGCTCTGGAAAACATGAGCAAATCATCAGCAAACATCATATAAGTTAGACAGAGTTTTTCACACCTAGGGTGAAAATTAAAATCGGGTTTCAAGCTAAGCTCATAGAGGCATTTGGACAGGTATTCCATACCAATAGCAAAGACAAAGGGAGACATAGGATCACCTTGTCTCAAACCTTTCTTTTCTTCAAAAGGAGGAGCTGGAATCCCATTAATGAGAATAGAATAGGAGACTGAAGTCAGACATTTCCAGATCCAAGCAATTAAAATCTAAGGGAAGCCTAACTCTTGCAGAACAGACTTCAAAAAGCCCCATTCAACTAAGTCATAGGCTTTCATCAAGTCAACTTTAATCATACATCTAGGGGTAATAAACTTATGATTATACCCCTTAATAAGCTCAGTTGCAAGTAAGATGTTATCACCAATATGCTTCCCTGAAATGAAACATGCTTGAGCATCATCAATGATATCACCAATAACAAAAGCAAGTCTAGCAGTAATAATCTTGGAAATAAGCTTATAAATCACAGTACAACAAGCAATGGGCCTAAAATCCTTAATATGAGAGGCATTAGGGACTTTAGGAACAAGAGTTATAGAAGTACAGTTACACTGCTTTTGCAACACACCATTCTTAAAGAAATCAATAACACTAGCATTAATATCATGTTTCACAACATGCCAAGCCCTCTTAAAAAAGAAAAAGTTGAAGCCATCAATATTAGGGGCCTTAGTGTTATCAATACTTTTAAGAGCATTATCAATCTCAGAATGAGAAACAGACTGAATAAGATACTGCTGAGCAATTGAGCTGAGTTGCTTACCCCTTCTCATAGTAACAAGGTCAATAGCAGGGAGACAAGGAGCACTAGTCCCTAAAAGAGACTTATTAAAAGAGAGAATTTCATTTGAAACAGCATTAGGATCCTTGAGCAACACCTGGTTAGAGTTATAAATAGAATCAATCCTGTTCCTGGCTTGCCTAGTCTTCATCACTGAAAAGAAATAGTGAGAATTACCATCTCCAAGCTTGATCAAGTTAATTCTAGACTTGTGCCTGAAAATGCTTTCTTGTATATCAGTCCAGTGCTTAACAACTGTAATAGCATCAACTTCCTTTGCATAAAGCTCACTGTCTTCTGGATTCTAAATAATAAGATTTTGAATATCTGAAAGATGATTGTGAGCCTGATCAATATTCTCTGTAATATCACCAAAATGCTTGAAGTTCAAAGATTTTATACCAGCTTTAACAACTTTAAGTCTCTGCCAAATTCCAAGATTACCAGAATTCCAAAAGTGAGAGATAGTGTCTAAGAACTTAAGATGATCAGCAATGCAGTTCAAAAACCTAAAAGGCCTACCCTTCCCTGCAGGAGCAAGACAAATGTCAAGCAATAAAGGACTGTGATCAGATAGGGAAGGAGCAAGGTAGACAGTCTCTACATGCCCATGAGCATCAAGCCAACTTTGGTTACCAAAGACCCTGTCAATCCTAGAAAGGGTCCTAGGACCAAAATAAGCCTTATTAGACCAAGAATAAAAAGCCCCTTTACTCTTAAGCTCAGTAAGATCCAAATCATCAACCAAATTCTAGAAATCCCTTGTTTCATAATCATAAACAGTGTTTCCATTGAGTCTGTCTTGAGAACTGAGGACAGAATTAAAATCTCCAGCACACAACCAAGGAACCTGCTGAATAGAGTGATTTCTTATGCCCTCCCAAAGAGGGAGCCTATTATGAATAGAATGAAGTCCATATACAAAAGTGAGCTGAATCTGAGAAGATAAATCCTTATTACAGACAATAAAGTGAATGAACTGCTCATGAATTTGCACAATGTTGACAGTAACACTATCAGCATTCCACCCAACCCAAATCCTGCCCTTAGGAGAGCAGAAGTAGTTAAGAACCCAAGACTAGGCAGGGCCAAATTTCTTTTGAAAACTAGCACTATTTTTAACTTTCACCTTTGTTTCAAGAATACCAATAACATCAACTGAATGAGAGTAAAGAAGCGTCTTTACAGAAGCAACTTTGTCAGGGTCATTCAAACCCTTGACATTCCAAATAGAGAAAATCATGGAACCAAAGGGGGATTATCCTCACCCCCGATTGGATTGATAGTAAAGCCACCAGCACCCTCTGTCTCATCTTCAATTACCGCCACAAAAGCATTGGAGGTAGCAGTTGATTGATTAACTATAGTGTGTTGGCTCTTTATTTTCCTTCTATTTATTCTCCACCCTTCATCTAAGTTGTTCTAGACAGTAGAGACATTTAGAGTGACAACAGACTGCCCATGGACAGAAATGTCAGAAGTAGTAGCAGCAGCAGGAGCAACAGGTTTGGTTTTAGGAACCCAAACTTGCTGCTGTTTTGAAGATGTAGGAACAGATGGCTGCTTACGCTGGTTCTGCTTAGTAGCAGCAGGCACAGGTTTGGCAAAGCAATCATGGCCAACCTTGTTGCATTTAGAGCAAAAGGGTGGGGTTCACTAATACACTATCTTAAGTTCCATCATTTCCCTTGAGAGGCTCTCAACAAACACAGATTTAGGCATGGGTTTAGTAACATCAATCTCAATAAGGACCCTAGCAAATGACACTCTTAGCTGTCTAGATGTGCATTCATCAGTAGAAATTGGCACTCCAAGCAGTTGTAGCAAAAACTCACTATTAGCTTCAAATCCACTAAAGGGAGCAACTTCTTCTTACCACAAACCAATAGAATCCAGCTACAAGGTCCCAAAGGGTCTAAACCGCTACCTTAGCATACCCTATCCTAGAATCAACCAAAGATACTCTCAAAAACAGCACACCAATACGACATAGGAAATTATTCATTCAAAAGCAAAAGCTCGGATGCTATTATGTCCAAATGCAAAAGCAATACAACTAAAAAGACGAAAACAAAGCCTTAAAATCTTTTTGTCGTTTTCATTTTTGATTAAAAAATAGAAAATAAAAGGGAAAAATAAGAAAAGGAAAAGAAAAGAGAAAGAAATGCGAAAGAATGCATACAAGACATGTAAAACCCAATCGACATACAAGCGGTCATTCGGCAACAAGAAAGAAAAAGGGCAAAGAAGAAATAGAAAGATCTCACCGGGAACTCCAAGCAATGCTAATGAAGAGAAATAAGAAGAAGTATAAACCATCACGATGCTCCAACAGCAAAAGCAAGGATAATATGCCAAATGAGAAATAAAATACTATGTATAAAGAAAAATTGTTAGTAACTTCCACGTAAAAACACGAAATATCTAAGCCGAGACAGAAATGTTCATAGAATCAGAGAAACGGAATTAAATGGCAGAGGAAAACTCATCCAACCAGAAAACCAATCAATTAGCAGGAAAACAACGATCAACAACAGACTAATATCATATCATCATCAGAAAACATCATCATAAAAAATGGGACAAAAACTCAAAGACAGACCGTAGTGAACCATAGAAGCAAAGGGGAGACCAAAGCAGCACAACAAATCATATGATTACTCCCCCAAGCCTAAAGTGAGCTACCCCCCCAAAGCTAAAACCTAGCAATAACCAGGCAAAAGAACAACATCAATGCAAAGAAAGCATAAAAGGAAGGGTAGCTAATATGGTATCACTCGGCGCTATGGTAAGGGGTAGAATGGGTACTCCCCTCACCGACCTCAGAAAAGACTTGGCTAACAACATCATCCACCACCATCGTGCCTTTACATCTCAACCTACTCTCCCTCCGAGCCTTATCCCTAGCAAAATAGTAAGACCAATCATCAAGAGTCGGCTCACCTGATAGCCCCCATCGACCAAAGGTTTCGGGATTAGTGAGGGGGTTAAGGTTAGCCGGGTCATAGGTAAAATCACAACCTCTGAGCCTCTTATAGTCATAGGATATTGGAGTGGTCCCTCTAATTGCATTGGGGGGCACATAGGGCCCCTCCCAATAAGGGTAGCACAAAGATGGTCCTTTGTTCGGATCGTATGGGACCCATTGGGTTACGGGTCCTTGTTTGACCGAGAGGTAGGGGTAATTCAAATATGGCTTAATCTCTCCTCTCCTCACATGCAGGTCATAGATTTGTCTAGCATGATAGTCATATCCTAGCACAAAGTCATTTTCCAAAGGGAAAGCATTCAACACATTGGCAATGGAATCAATTTTTGCATGCAAACTAGAAAAATCACATTGAGAAGTAGAAGATGAAGAGGAAGAGATCATAGGAGTACCTCCCCGAGATACCTTGGGCAAATTATAAGAGAGAGTACAAACGGGAGCAAGCGGGTTGATGCGAAGGTTGGGTGGAGGAGTCATCTTGAGAGAAGGGTCGATAGGCCATTTGTTGGGTCGCCAAGGGAGAGGAGTGCCCAAGCACCGAGCGGTGGCCTCCGGATGAGGGATAGGGCACCAATCGATAGTTCGAGAAACTTTCCAAATTAATAATTCCTCTATAGAAGTCGGCTCCAAAAACTTTTGGTTGATCAAAGCATATGTGTTGAGGAGATAGGACGGAGACTTCTATCGACTGTCCCAGATGGGCTCAAGATGGAAGATCATCTTCTCATACTTCTTATTGAGAGAATGAGCAATGATGGTGATCAAACCTCCCAATTGGATGCTTTTGGAAAGAAAGACACCATCACGAATATCAACAAATCGATCAAGGAATTGAATCCCAAAATCAATAATCCTGATCTCTTTAAATGGTTGATCCGCCAACCATAACCAACTAAGCTCCTCCCCTAGAGATGGCACCGAGGGATTCCTTCGAGAAGAAAGCATAGGTAAGTAACCTATTGAAATACCTCAAAGCCGGATGAGTGATTGAAGCCGCTTTGGAATATTGAGGTTGATATGACCCTTCGACCGAGATATGCCTCCACCAATGACCCTCGTTATACCCATGATTGTTTTACAATTCCTCAAAGGCCGGGTAGATATACTCGGATTCTTCTAATGGTATGGGGAATTTGAATATCTCATTAGGTAAGAAGCGGGATGGAGTGGTCATTGTTCAACATTTAGAACTTCAAGGTACGAAAAAACTCACCACCCTCTTTCTCGTCATGCACCTCGAGGGAAGAGAGGAACTCAAAATTGATACGGGAATAAGTTGGAGCACTTAAGCTAATGAAATCCTCCAAATCAAGATTCCGGGCCAAACGCCTCACATCATCATCTATTCCAAGCATTGTAGTCGTTGATTGATTGTAAAACCTTGTTGATAGAAGTTTTCGGGAGGAAAGCCGGATAAAGTTCTCCCAATGCTCGCTGTTTGTAAACTCTATTCTGTAAGTTTCACTCACATTTGGTGGGGGTGGCACCACCTCACGGGAACTAGAACCGCGAGCTTGTTTAGGACGTCGGAGTGGATCCATCTACACAAACAAGCCAAGACAATATTTCAAAACCAAGAAAGATATGGTGCTCACAACAAGTTGCATAACCAAATGGATGAATCCACAACCAATCATTGAAGTAGAATGAAGAAATTGGCACATAACAAATATGTAAGCACATTCAAACCACAATATAAGCAATGACTCATAAGCCATTTGAGAATAAAGAGTGAGCAACAACATTCTTACAAGCATCTATGACCATTTCGAAGAGGGTGAAGACCAACAATGGTGGTAACAAAATTGTAATACAATCAAGAAAAACCATAGCATTACAAGTTCATATATTCACCAATAATCATCATGAATACAAAATTTGGGGACATGAAATAGGCAAAGTAGAGACACCATTAGAACATAGACTATAACATTCAAATCCAACAAAACAATACAAGGTGAGAAATTTATCATGAAAATCAAATAAAATAGAGAATTCATACCTTGAATGAGTGTTTAATTCAAATGAAATGGAGTATAAAGAACAACTACTAGCTAACAATCCCAAACTTGCAAGTTCCAAAACCCCAATTAATAATACCAAAATTCCCAACTTTTGGAGAGAGAAAATCAATTAAAAAGCATAAAATTGGGTATTTGACATGATTATCAACAAAGGAAAATGAACAATGACGATCTTGTGATGAAATACAGGAGCAAAAATAAGGAAAATGCTTGAATATTACAATGAAAAATGAAGCAAAATGAATGAAGAGAGAGAGAGAGAAAAGAGGGGGGGTGCATTTAAGGGGGGCACGCAGCAGACCAGCGCGCCCGCAGCACCCCCCTGTGCACCCGTACAGGCCTCGCGCGCGACCACACAACTTGAGGTTGCTCATGCCCTTTGCAATTTTCGTGTGCACACCAGTGCGCACAACACCTATGATGATGATAAACACAAACATGGGAAGTTTCTAAACCCCTTGGCAATGGGTTCAACATCCATAATTCATGAACCCACCATCTTGCTCCCACTAAAGTTCAAATCTTACTCTAAACTTCCAATAAGCACAAGAACACTTCATCTTCAAAATTTGTTACCAAGATTGTTGGCAAACTGACCTCCATCATATTAGAACTACCTAAAATCACAACAAACAAAGAAAATTGATTAGTCTATAAGCATCAAGAAGAAAGATAAAATCAAAAGAAAAATGGAAAGAAGGTTAGAAAGTCGGGTTGCCTCCCGAGAAGCGCTTGTTTAACGTCATTTGCTTGACGTTCTCCACCCTTTCTCAAGGTGGATCATAAAGATACATTCTGTGAATAAGGCCAACAAAAACACCATTAAAATACTTCTTGAGCCGATGACCATTTACTGTGAAAGAAGATGATGAATCCATCGAAGAAATTTCCACAACTCCATTAGGAAAAACACCTTGCACCATGAAAGGACCATTCCATCTAGGCATGAGTTTTCCGGGGAACAACTTCATCTTGGAATTGTAGAGAAGGACCTTATCACCAAAACAAAACTCCTTTTTCTCGATAAGCTTGTCATGAGCTTCCTCAGAACGCGCCTTGTAAGTGTTAGCACAATCATATGCATCAAGTCTAAGCTCTTCTAAATCATTAAGATCTAGCCACCTTTGCACTCGCTAAATCAAAATTGATCTTCTTGATCGTCCAAAGAGCACGATGCTCAAGTTCCACCAGAAGATGGCAAGATTTGCCATAGACAAGACGATATGGAGTGGTGCCGATAGGAGTCTTAAAAGCCGTCCGATATGACCACAAGGCATCATCAAGCTTGTCCGCCCAATCTTTCCTATTTCTAATAACTGTCTTCTCAAGAATTAACTCGATTTGACTATTTGACACCTCAACTTGACCAATTGTTTGAGGATGATAAGGAAGGCCAAAAACGTTGATGAACCCCATGCTTTTTCAACATCTTTCACAAGGCATTGTACACAAAATGTGAGCTATTGTCATTAATCACCGCCTTGGGAACACCGAGTCTTGGGAAAATGATCTTTTTGAACAATTTCATAACTACCTTGTGGTCATTTGTTGGGGAGGCAATGACCTTAACCTATTTCGACACATAATACACCGCCACAAGAATGTATTGGTTCCCAGAAGAATAAGGAAACGATCCCATGAAATCCATTCCCCACACATCAAATACTTCCAACTCAAGGATAGGTTGTTGAGGCATTTCATTGCGCTTTGAGATGTTCCTGGTGCGTTGACATCGATCACATGATTTGACAAAACCCCATGTATCCTTGAAGAGATGAGGCCACCATAAACCACTTTGAAGAATCTTAGTAGCAGTCTTAGAAACACCCATATGACCACCACTAGGATCCGAGTGGCACATCTTCAAAACATTTGGCACCTCCTCATTAGGAACACAGTGCCTTAACAAGCCATCAACTCCTCGTTTGTATAAGGTGGGATCATCCCACAAATAGTGCCTAGCCTTTCTCTTGAGCTTCTTTCTTTGATTTTTGGTGAATGAGGGCAGAAACTTCCTACATGCAAGGTAATTTACCAAATTGGCAAACCATGGGAGCTCTTTCACATCAATGGCATACAAGGAGTCATCAAGCATCCTATCCTCAATTGGAGAACCATCATCATGGATATGGGAATCTTCAAGGCGAGAAAGATGGTCTGCCACAACATTTTTCGCTCCTTTTTTTATCTCTAATCTCTATATCAAAGGTTTGGAGCTCGAGCACCCAACGGATCAACCTAGGCTTGGATTCCTTTTTGGCAAAAAGGTATTTGAGAGTCGCATGATCCGTAAAGACAATGGTCTTAGAACCTAACAAGTAACAACGGAACTTTTCAAATCCATGCACAATTGCCAAGAATTCCTCTTCCGTTGTTGTGTAGTTCCTTTGAGCTCTATTAAGGGTCTTTTACATGTAGTAGACGACATGGAGCTTCTTATCCACCCTTTAACCTAGAACTCCCCTGTAGGGAATATTTCAAGCATCCCACACTTAAGCCCCACTGTGATCATACACTTAAGCATGGGGGCGTCCAAAGGGAAGGAAGCTAGAGTAAAAGAGTCGCCAACAAGTTTTAGGAACTTGTAAACCGTCCACAGGGTGAAGGTTACACCCCTTAACGATCCAGGAGATCGCTAACTCCAATAGGTCTGGAACCATGACTGGAAGTTCGGGGACGAAGGTACATATCCAACCAAAAAGAGATTGAACCTGCCCTAAAAATAGGCTTCTACTTCATTCTTCTCGTATTTATGTGCGCTTTCTGACTAACATGCAATCGTTAGGTTAATCCTAAACCTGTTTAATCCATGTTGGTTGAATTTAATGCACAAGCAAAAACTATTATTGTTGATCACTTAAGTTATAATCACATTAGCCTAAACAAGATTATTAATTATCTTATTAAGCGTGATTACAAGTATAAATTCCTTTTAAACCTGTAAGAGAGGGCGTGATCAAGCAATAACAACAATATATATAAAGCAACATAATAATCACAATCATAATCATAATCTCAATCTCAAAGCAGAATAATATTAGCAAGATCCTAGGCATAATACTAACAAGATTAATAACAAAATCCTAGCATGTCACTAAACATTAAAGATCAAAGCTTTATTCCTAGCATGATACTAACATGATATTAGGGAAGAAATAGGAAGCATCATAATAATATACATAATATCAGAAATATTAGTTAACCCTAAACATGATACTAGGAAGTAATTAAACATCCTAACATGATACTAGGAATCAATAAAATAATTTAAGCATGATTTCTATATCAAAAGATCAATAAAACAATTAAAGTACTTACTTCGATGCCTCATACCTCTTTCTAATAACAAAATACACGCGTTAGTAAATTCAAGGAAAATAATAAATCAAACAATTAATTTAAATAATTGAAATAGGGATTTGGGACCAAACCCTTAGAAATATTAAACATTTCACGTCTTGGGCGAAGGCAACTTCGAACTTGGTTAAGTGTGTCTAGAACTTGTGAATGCGGAATTTTGTAAGAGGGAAGGTTTAGAAAAAGAATATAGAGAGAGAAAGCTTCTAGCTTTTAGAGAGAATAGAGAGAGATGATGGTTGTGAATTCTTGATAATTGTTGATAATTGATTCCTCCAAACGGGAAGATACGACCCCTATTTATATAGAAAAAATATCTCGAAATCAAATCAAGTCCTAAACGGAATAAAATACCTCCTATCGCCAATGATAGGAGTTAGCGCCAAACGACAAGAGCAGCGCCAGGCGACAGCTGTCAGCGCCAGGCGACAGCTGTGAGCGCCAGGCGACAGATTTGTCGTCTCGCGCTAAGTCAAAATTAAAACGCGCTTTGTACACGGAATCATCTTCTTAATACGACTAAGCAGCTAATTCCGTGTAAAGTAGATTAAAATCATATTTGTGCCAAATAACATATTTTATTAAAAATAAAACTCTTTAAAATATAATTATCACTCTTAATCTCATTAGAATTAAAAAGAACCTTCTAGATATTTCTAGAAGATTAAAATCAATACTAATAACTTTAGGAATAATAATTAATAGGCCTTCCTCTAGATCATTGGGCCACATGTAAAATCATTTCGGGCCAAATTTAGTTTAATCCATAACTTCCTCTTTATTCATCGGAATTGGGCTTATAATATTTCGTTGGAAAGCTCTTTTCGAGCCCAATCCAACTACACTATTATTGAACCCTTATCATGGACCAAACTAAAATTGCACCGGTTATTTTTATAAATGGAGTATAAGAAAATAAATGTTTTCAAAAAGAGAGATATTAAAAAAAAAAATCCACATCTCTAGACTTTTCACACTTTCACCTCGTTCGATAATCAAATGACGTGAAAGATATTCATCACTAGGTTTGGTTTTGGGGAGACACATTTGGGTGTCTACAGAAACCCCCACTTTGACTGAGTTTGGGGAAACGCAAGTTTCAAAAACAAAAGTCAAAGTAGCGATACGGACGGAGAATGATTCAGAACGTTCTGCGATCCTAAATCATTCTTGTAACGCCGATACCTGAAAACTAGCGTTAGTTAAACATATAAAAGAGTTAAGAAATGCGTATCTTGCACCGTCGAGCACACGCCTCTAAAGTAACTGATTTTGTTGCTTTTGTTGGTGACAACCTCCACAGTGCCTCGTGAACGCCATCTGAAGGTAACAATGCCTCGCTATCTTCATTCGTTTGTGACAATCCTCTACAGTGTCTCGGGAACATCATCAAAGGTGACTGTGCCTCGCCATCTTCAGAGTTTTGGCAGTACCTCGCCATGGCTGTGCTTCGCCGCTATAGACAATCTCCTCTCTGCTTTGGGACATCGTCGAAGACCGCTGCTTGTAGCCATCTTCAGTTGTGGTCGTACCTCGCCACGGTTGTACCTTGTCGCTGTAGACAATCTCCTCTTTGTTTCGGGTTATCGTCGAAGACCGCTGCTTGTAGCCATCTTCATTTGTTGATGATAACCTTCCTAGGAAAGTTATCGAAGACCACCGCTTGTTGATCCTCAGTGCTTTGCTTTATAGATGCTGATTTCACTGCTGTGCCAGTACCTTGGCGCATGTGCTTCTTTGTGAACCATTACTTCGGTACTTGCGATGAGCCAATGCTTAGGCGCTTTAAGCTAAGTAAGACGATCATTTGTCTTGTCGATCACTTACTGCGATTGTAATCGAGCCGACTACTAATCATGTCAAATTGCTTATAGGGGCTAACTAGCGTACCAAGGAACCCGAAATTGCTGTATAAGGTCCGCATAATCATTTATGGGGGCCACGCATCCTGTCGCCGTACCAGCGCACGCTGCTACGATCTGTCGCTAGGATTCAGCTCTGTCGCCAGGCGACAGGCATTAGTTCCTGGCGACAAACTTGTCGTCTGGCGTTGATGTCGGGTTTTTCGAATAAAACCCCTTTCTTCTTCATTTTGCCGGTGCTGTTGCTGTTTGCTCGCGATTTCGCTCGGAAGTTCAACTTCTCGTTCTCCTCCGTTTCTCAACTAAATTCGCTCAAATTTGTTGTAAATCAAAGCTTATTTCATCTAGTTTCCCGATCCATGTAAGTTGTCTTCTAACTCACTTCGGTTTTGCTGAATTTTGCATGCATTGTTCACGAATTTTTGGGAAATTCGAAACTTATATTGCTTAATTTGCTTTGTTCGTTAAATCTTATGCCACGAAATTGCTTGATTATGTTTATACATTGCCTTGGGAGTATTTTGGGACTCGTTTGACTCAATTTTGTGAAGAAATGAGCAAATTGCCATTGCTGAGCCTCTTGAGTTCGTGAGAACAATGTGACTTGTTCTTCGCATTTTCGCTAGCTATTCTTGTCCAATTTGTCACAATATTTGTCATAGTGTTGCAAGAAATTGTTTGATTGCCGAAAAAATGTTATTTCTACATGTAATGAAATTGTGCTCTGTTTTAGTACCACGTACTCTGTTTTTGGCGAACATAGTATCATGCGACTAGGCAAACCTTAGATACTATAGAACTCTTAATTTACTGTTGTTTTGCATAATATAGCATGACTAGACGACGCGGCTCTAGCTCTCGATCTAGGGAGGCTCATCGGGAGGACGATCCCGTCGATGCCGGCGTAGGGACCTCTTATTCTTTAGGGGAGTTCCCAGAGTGGGACGAGCGCACTCCGTACTTTGCGCTCGAGTTTCACATCTCGGAGCGCGTTCAGCGTGGGATTCATAGTGGGAGAGTTCGTAGCCATGGTTCTGGTAACGACGCTATCGGTTCCTTGTACGATACTTATTTCCGCGACCATGACGGTTTGCGTCGCCTGTGGGAGTTTTGTGGCTTGACTCCTCTACTCCGAGCCACTCGAGCTTTGTATTCCTTCGGTTGAGCCGTTACGTGGTTCGAGTTTGGTGGAGTTCTTTTGGGACACCACCAACACCTTCCATTTTCCCTGGGGTAAGATGACTGTTACCCCTACCGACTTCAGTCTCATCACGGGGTTGGAGTTTCGTTCGGATGTGCTTCCGTTTGATAGCGAGATCACAGTCTTTTCTCAAGTGGTACTGGAGCTGTTGGGCCCTATCACTGTTCAGGCTCGTAGTGAGGCTGAGCCGACACATCTCAGCTCGCGATGTATCCGCCGGTCCATGCTCGTGGCGGCTTTTCAGGATGGTGGGACCACCCCAGAGCAGCGGGTGCGCATCTTTGCTCTTATCTTGCTATCAGGGACCTTTTCACCTGACAGAGGTAGTTGAGTCTTACTCTACTACTTGCCTGCTGACAAGGGGAAAACTAGGTCATTTACTAATCCTCCCTAAGTCAAACTAAATTTATAAACATATAACAAACCTAAATACGAGTATAGAGGTAAGTCAAGGGTCGAACCCAAAGGAACGGTAATGTTCAAGCACTCTCAATTATGCGCCTAAGTTAGGTTGAAGTCGAAGGTGAAGAAGGAATAGTAACAACTAACAAACTAACAATCAAACAAATAAAACACTAGGAATGGAGATCAACAAGCAATCATGATAATTGCAACAATTTGGGAAGATCATGCCAATCAAAGGTTGTGAAGACTAATGATAAGAGCTATGAATTGGAATCAAAGAGCTATCTCCTAATCGTTAAGTTAGGGTTCACTATGAATAAAAAACTAAGAGAATCACAATTCAAACCAATCGATAATTGCAATTCCTAAATCAATTGGTCGTGTCATTAGCAATTACAATGCAATCTAGCATAATTTTCAAGGCCTAATCGAATTACACACATGCAAACCTTCATTAATCACTTTAATCTCAACAATTAATCAACACAATTCCCAAATTAATCACAATCAATCAATCATACAAGTTTCACCCAATTCCTAGCCAAACAACTACTTAAGAATCATTATCTATCAACAAACAACTAAGGAAATCAAGAATCAACAAAATATCAAGAACAATTAAACTATCAAGAATCAAACATCAAGATTAAACCAAACAAACATGAAATTGACCAAATAAATAAGGATGGGATAGAGTGAGAAATGCTCATTGATTGATTAAGAAGATCTTTAATACAATTGTCACCATTGGATCTTCAATCTCTTAAACCACCATTGAAATCCCTCACTTTCTCTTTCTAAAACTACTCTTAAACTATCCATCAAAACTAGAGAGAGAAGCTCTCAACCTAACCTAAGATATGAGAGAGAAAGTCACTAAAACTAATCTAAAAAATCGTCCCCTCAAATAGAAATGACAAGGCTAATTTATAATAAAACGAGCAAAGGGAAACAGGGCAAACCGTGCGCACGCACCACCTTTCTGTGCGCACACACAGCAGGCCACAGAACATCTGTGCGCTCACACCACCCAGGCCACGTGCGCGAACAGCAGGGTCTGCGCGCACGCACCACTATGCTGCACGCGCGCACCACCATCCACGCGCGCGCACCCCTTCTTGCTGCTCGTGGCCTTGCTTCCTTCGCTTGCTCGATCAATCTCTGTGCTCCCGAGCATCCCTATCCTTGGTGCACTCGAGGCGATGCCCGCGAGGAGGGCAGCCTTTTATTCCTCAAGCACTTGCACACTCCGGACCAAAACATTGCTTCCAAGGTGCTTGTGCTTGCGGAGCTAGCTTGGTTTGCTTGAGTTGCATGCTTGAATTCTCGAACTTAGATCCATTGTTTTCCTTGAATGCGCTTGAGCCTCCTCCTCGATAATTAAATCCTGGGAAACTCGGCACACCTACAAAACAAGTCAAAGAAACGGAGAAGTGAGAGAAATAGCCGAGAAATGAATAAAATAATAAGAAAACCATTAAAAGCGCGCATTTCTCTAAACTAACACACAAACACACAAATCAAGCATTATTCCCTAAAAACACAACATAAAAGACTAAAAACGAGTATAAAAATAAGAAGAAAACCTAGCCTAAGAGTGCCATAAATGGCACGCATCAAATTCCCCCAAGCTAAACTTTTGCTCGTCCTCAAGCAAAACAAAATCCAACCCAAGGAAAAATGATGAAATTATTCAAGCAAAGAAAGAAACAAGAAAGAGAGAGGATGGGAATATACACTAACTCACTTTTTTAGGAATCATGGTCAATTTTAGCAACTAAAGACAAGCCATTTAAACCCTTAGATCGCCCTAGAGGACGAGTAATGCTCTCGTAAGGGTTTCCTAAGAGATTAACCCATAACTCTCACAAACCAAACAAACAAGGCAAAGAACGAAAAGGAAGCAAAAAGAAAAGGAAAGAAAACAAATGTTCATGAGAGGACTTTTGTAAATGAAAAAGAATAAATGGATGCAATTCTTCCTAAACAAGTAAGGAAATGCACATTTCAAGATATCCAAGGTTGATAGAAACATAGGATATGCTAAGTATAGAGAACTACCAAAACGCAATTCACTTTCATCTAAAAACAATTTTAGCACATTTTCCCAATTAGCTTCAAATCTTCCATTAGCAAGCATCTCTATAGTTCCTCGAAGGAACCGGAAAAATAATAGATTTGAGGTTTTCTCGACATCTTGACTTTGCATCCCCTCTCCTTAGGCTCTAACTCATAATTCCCTCCCTCGGTATATGACTCAACCACTAGGTCAAGAGGTCTTTCCCAAAGGTTGTAATGTAAGGGCAAAAGGGTGAGGGTAGGCTAAAAATTTAGAATTTGGTGGTACACCTAAGTTGTGAAGCAAAGATTGGCCAAATCTTAACATCAAAACAAAGAGATCACCAAACAAAAACAAACTAACACCCCCAAGCTTATTCAAAGCTATAACCACAATCATATATACAAAAAGCGTAAGACGCTTCCCCCAAAGCTTGAACGAAGCATTGTCCTCAATGCTTAAAATAGGGAGAAACGTTTACATCAAAATGTTTTTGAACTTTTTCATTTTTACTTCTTCTTTTTTTTTTAATTTTGCCAAAGCTCTTTGAATTTCTTTGCTTATTCTCATTGATTCAAATATTATTATTCACCATATTTAATGTCCTTGCCTCTTTTAACTATGGACGGCTTTTGCTTTCATTTATTCATGTGTCATTATTCACAAGATATACAAAACACAAGCTTGCTTACAAATAAGAAACAATATCCAAACTCATATATTACAATCTCCAAGAACAAGAGCATTTGCTTCACAAAAACCAAAAATGGAACAAAAAGAAACAAAAGGCCCAAAGTTCTAAAGATGTGGCTTGAAAGGAAGGGAAAAAGGGTCAAATGGTTAGCAAGTAGGCAAATGTGAACCCAAGAACTAAAAATAAAGAAAATTAACCTAGAAAAGAAAAATTACCTCCCCGAAAAGATGCCTTTGTCCTCCCTAGATGTTTCGGTCTCGTGTTTGAGAATTATGAGTTAAGATTCAAGATTAGGTCCGCAATAGTCAAGGATCCATGCCGCTCATGCAAGAAATTGAAGAAGGCTTGAAAAACAATGAAACCTCACAAGGATGTGGCAAAAACTCACTAAAAGCTTCAAATTCACCAAAGGGGAACGATTGTGAGTTTTTAAAAACAAAAGAATCCGGCGTCAAGGTCCCAATAGTTCTTTAAACGACTACCTTAGCATACACTATCCTAAAATCAACCAAAGATACTCTCAAACCGTGCATACCGTTACCATTTAAGAAGAGAAGCATTCAAATATACAAGTCCAAACGTATTATGTCTAAAGCAAGAACAAAACAAAGACACATTGCAAATTGCCTTGATAGAAACAAAAATCTTTTTGGAGTTTTTCAGAATAAAAGAACATGGAAATGCATATACAATTGTGCATGGCATATATGAATCAAAATCCCACCAAACATGATAGAATACCCTCCCCCAAGCTTGAATGAGACAACATGCTCAAACATAAATCATAGATAACATGGGAGGGGAGAATAAAGAGATCAATCCAACAATACCAACACATGTCCAACAAAGCATCAACCGTTAGAGAAATAGCAAGGAAAGATATTACCGGATGTTAGGTGGGTGTAAATACCCGAAAATGACCCAATTGAACCTTTCAAACTCGATTTTCTCTTTAATTGAATCTTGTCTTCCTTATGCTAGCAAATGTTGAATCATAGTTCCTTGAATCTTGATCCAAACCAATGCACTAAAGTATATCAAGTCGTGTACCTAGCAAAAGGCACACAAACATTTTCATGAGAGAAAATCTATTCTAAAAAGAAAAGAAAATGAAAGCAATAAAACACGGGTTACTTCCCGAGAAAGGCTTGCTTAAGGTCCAAGCTTGACCGCTCTAGAAAATAATATTGTAACGTACGCAAGAGCATGTCAAATGCACTACTACACATTTCATAAGATAGAAGGTAGGCAAATGACGGAAAGAGGATGTGCAACAAGCTTAGTGCACACCCATGAGGAGAGAGATGCCAAGAAAAAGAAGAAAAATCAAAAGCAAATTCGACAAAATAAGAAGAAGAAGAAGAAGGCAAACTCTCCTCAAAATGTTTTTGGGTGGCAAAATCACCCTTTTCCTTAAAAGGGGACGAATGAGGGACATGTAAAACATCATAGACAAGAGGGTCCCCAATAGGCTTATTGACAAAAGAAGGGAGGGATATAGCAGTGTAAGGGATATGGTTAAATTTCCTTGAAAAAGGGATATGAGAAGAGGAAATAGGGGCAATGGTCTCACAAATGAACTCTTTCTCATCACCATGCCTCAAATCACCAATAAAAGCATGAAAATCAATCATAGAATCCTCAAAAGAAGAACACTCATGATCTCCATCTCCCTCAAACATCCAACTTCCAATAGGAACTACATAATCCCCTCCATCACAACTATAAACAACAACTCCCTCAATATCCTCAAAGCCTAAAGTCTCAAAACCATGCATAAATGGATGCAAATTCATTTCAAACTCATCTCTCTCCCATGAAGCATTCTAAATGAACTCACTCAAAAGGCTATGAGTTTTCATTTGAAACTCAAAGAACTCTTTGGTCATAACCTCAAATGAATCCAAATACTCATGGATAGAAGAATCACAATCATGCACAAGAGACTCTTCAAGATGGGAAAGAGGGTTGGGTTTTCAAAATCAACATTATCTTCACCCTCAACACCTTTACCATCACTCAAATGTTCACTAATAGGATCCTCACACTCTCTTGGTTGCTCAAAATCATCATCATCATCCTCAACACACACATTAGATTGGAGTTTTTCACATACAAGCATCAAGTATAACAATTGGCTTTCTAACTCATCACCTCTCCTTTTTTCCTCCTCAATACGCTACTCAATCTTTTTCATTATCTCTAATTGACCTCTCATAGATGTAAGAATCATCTCCTTACTAGGCCCAAGATCATTATCAAGATCAATGTGCCTAATTTGAGACTCAAATATATCAACAAGAGATTAAAAAGGTGTAGAAGGTTGAGGTTCAAAAAAAGAAGAAGATGTACAACCAAGATTGGAAGAAACAACATGAAAATCATGAGCATATACATCACATTGGTGAGTGGGGGCACAATCAAGCATATAAGATTCATTATTAAGGGAACAAAGCACATCACAAGAAGGCATAGTAAATAATGAAGAATATTGAAACACACCATTAGCATCAACTTGAGTATGTACCTCATCATCATGAGTAAAAGAGGGAATAGAATTGAAATCATTTGTTCTAGGTTCACTAATGGGATCATGTGACAAATCATGGGAATTCATGTTAATATTAGAAGATTCAACGCATTGCACATCAACATTAGAATCATGATTACCCCTATTATAGATATCCCTATCAAACCAAACATAGAAATCCCAAGCATCATTTATTGACAATGCTCTAAATTCACCATTATGCATGCTTTCAATTTCATCCATAGTTTTCTCATTCAAACCAAAATAACAAATCTCACAAGCCTCACAAAGACTACAACAATTATAGTTCAAAAACCCTATAAGTCTATGGAAGTAGACATTAAAATACTCACCATCATATTGAGGAAAAAAAAACATGCCATTTTTTTTACAAAACAAACAAAAATCAAATAAAAGAAAAGTATATACAAAGACCTAGACTCAAGCAATCAAAAACACTCAAAGATAGACACCGTTCCCTGACAACGGCGCCAATTTGACTACGGGAAAACTAGGTCGTTTACTAATCCTCCCTAAGTCAAACTAAATTTATAAACACTTAACAAACCTAAATACGAGTATAGAGTTTAGTCAAGGGTCGAACCCAAAGGAACGGTAATGTTCAAGCACTCTCAAATATGTGCCTAAGCTAGGTCGAAGTCGAAGGTGAAGAAGGAATAGTAACAACTAACAAACTAACAATCAAACAAATAAAACACTAGGAATGGGGATCAACAAGAAATCATGATAATTGCAACAACTTGGGAAGATCATGCCAATCAAAGGTTGTGAAGACAAATGATAAGAGCTATCAATTGGAATCAAAGAGCTATCTCCTAATCGTTAAGTTAGGGTTCACTATGAATAACAAACTAAGAGAATCACAATCCAAACAAATCGATAATTGCAATTTCTAAATCAATTGCTCGTGTCATTAGCAATTACAATGCAATCTAGCATAATTCTCAAGGCCTAATCAACTTACACACATGCAAACCTTCATTAATCACTTTAATCTCAACAATATATCAACAAAATTCCCAAATTAATCACAATCAATTAATCATACAAGTTTCACCCAATTCCTAGCCAAACAACTACTCAAGAATCATTATCTATCAACAAACAACTAAGGAAATCAAGAATCAACAAAATATCAAGAACAATTACACTATCAAGAATCAAACATCAAGAATAAACCAAACAAACATGAAATTGACCAAAGCAATAAGGATGAGATAAAGTGAGAAATGCTCATTGATTCATTAAGAAGATCTTCAATACAATTGTCACCATTGGATCTTCAATCTCTTAAACCACCATTGAAATCCCTTACTTTCTCTCTCTAAAACTACTCCTAAACTATCCTTCAAAACTAGAGAGAGTAGCTCTCAACCTAACCTAAGATATGAGAGAGAAAGTTACTAAAACTAATCTAAAAAATTGTCCCCTCAAATAGAAATGACAAGGAAAATTTATAATAAAACGAGCAAAGGGAAACGGGGCAAACCGTGCGCACGCACCACCTTTCTGTGTGCACGCACACCAGGCCACAGAAGATCTGTGTGCTCACACCACCCAGGCCGCGCGCGCGAACAGCAGGGTATGCGCGCACGCACCACTATGCTGCACGTGCGCACTGCTGGGTCTGCGCCCGCGCACCATCATCCACACGCGCGCACCCCTGCTTGGTGCTCGTGGCCTTGCTTCTTTTTCTTGCTCAATCAATCTCTGTGCTCCCGAGCATCCATATCATTGGTGCACTCGAGGCGATGCCCGCGAGGAGGGTAGCCTTTTATTCCTCAAGCACTTGCACACTCCGAACCAAAACATTGCTTCCAAGGTGCTTGTGCTTGCAGAGCTAGCTTGGTTTACTTGAGTTACATGCTTGGATTCTCGAACTTAGCTCCATTGACTTCCTTGAAAGCGCTTGAGCCTCTTCCTCAATAATTAAATCCCAAGAAACTCGGCACACCTACAAAACAAGTCAAAGAAACGGAGAAGCGAGAGAAATAGCCGAGAAATGAATAAAATAATAAGAAAACCATTAAAAGCACGCATTTCTCTAAACTAACACACAAACACATAAATCAAGCATTATTCCCTAAAAACACGACATAAAAGACTAAAAACGAGTATAAAAATAAGAAGAAAACCTAGCCTAAGAGTGCCATAAATGGCACGCATCACCTGCTCTTCGCGACCTCCATATGGTCGGTTCATATGATTAGGTCAGCTTGGTCTACGCAGACTTCCTAGTAGGATTGCGACTTTTCAGTCGTCATGGTTCCTTCGAGGGAGATATCGCGCTCTCCAGCTTTTGGAGGCTCGTAGAGGTATACTTTATTTCCTTTATCAAAGTTAGCTCTAGATCTGCATTAGCGTTTATTAACACTTCTTTATCCTTGTAAATCTGAATCTACGAGTATTTTCCGTCTCTTGCGCCGGCGATACCTTCACCTCGCAAGCTCCCCGTTGCTGCCTGTTGGGGAGGCCGTCTCAATGGCCAGGCTACTACTACTCGTGTTCGAGATTTTATCCTCTCGGTATGTTCCTTGAATAATTTCCTTTTAGTACCTTTTTGTAGGATTTTATCTTATGAATATGCGTTTTGTAGTAGCCTGCTGTAGAGTTTTGTTCGTGGGCCGATTTGGACATTCCTGCACTCGCCGCGCAGTATACTGCTAAGCGTCAGTACTTTCAAGGGACGTACGATGATGTAGTGTACTTAGGTGAGAGAGTGGCTATTCAACACTCCTCGGAGGCTTTTGTCCTCGGCACATGTTTGATCATACTAGATTGAGGACTTTAGCGAGTAGGTCACCAGCGGGTACTCCGTGGCGGACTCACGCCTGAGTGGAGCAGTGTTATGGAGAGGTGTTGTTACAACTTCTGGCTCCACCACCTGTTTTGCCAGAGGGAGGAGAGGTATTCCTCGTTTTCTGTGTTTGTCCTTTAGATAGCCCCTAAGTAGATGCTAATAATTTAAATTTGTCTTGCTAGGATACGCGTACAGAGTTTGTTCCTCCACCGGTATCTATCACCTATCAGGGGTTGTATGGCCCGGTTGAGGAGATGATTCCACTGGCTCCTCCAGAACATCGTTGCATTGAGCAGTCGATACCTCGGTATCAGACTTGGGTGAGTCATTTATTCATTGTGTACTTATATATCTTTGATTGTTACCGACTTTGTCTCTTGATAGTTTACTTGCGAGGTGGTAACGAGGATGGCAAGGGGTATGGACGCCTTTCGCTACCAGCTGGTGAGATTGAGGGATCGAGCCTCCTGCCGTCGTGATGACACTGCTACAGAGGTATTTCTCTTATCCTTATCACATGTTTTATCTGTTTATTTTTTGCATATGACTTGATTTATTTTTGCGGGGGCAGCCTATTCCTCCGCCACATACTCGGACGAGACCCGAGGCTAGTAGAGAGAGATCCGGGTCTTGCTCGAGATGTCGTCGTACCTCTTCCAGGGCCGAGGGTAGCCGGTCGGAGACGACTTCTACTGAGGGATCGGAGGGTTCGGGCTCTTCGTTTGAGGGTGCACATGTTAGGCCGACAGGCCAAGGAGGTGTTACATCGGCTCCTATAGGGGGTGGTGGGACGTACGAGGTTGGCTCGTCATCACAGCAGCCACAACAGCCTCAGTCGTCAGCGATTCAGCGTCAGGGCGATCCTGGAGCTAGTGAGGAGCATACCCCATGATCTACATTGTTCTTCGACACTTTGGGAGTTCCTCCCCATTTGCGTCCTCCGGCACCGTAGCTGTACCTGTATTTATTTTTATTTGACTTTGTAGGACTTTGCTAGTTTGTATCATATGGTTGTATGTTAGACGCGTTGTATATACAGTCTTTTATCTGTTTGCGCTTATTTTATCTCTGCATTTTTTATGCATGTGAGTGTGAAAAATTGTGACTAATTTTGACAATTTTGCGCAAAAATTTCCTTCATTTTTATTATCAATGGAGGGTATCCGACTTTCTCCTCCAAAAGAAAAAATGAAAAAGAAAATAAACTTTGACTAAAATAAGCCTAAAATTAATTAAGCTCAATTTAATCGAAAAGAAAGTGTTTGAGATAATGTTGGATAAGGCTTTGAAATAAGAGGTCAAAAAAACCATAAAGTCAATGTACAAAATCGAGTCATAGTTGGAAAAAAATGATTTGCATAGCGCGTCAAGCTGGCGTCGTGCCGGCTTTCTGTCGCCAGACGCTGACTTATGTCGCCAGGCGACAGGCCTTGTCGCCAGGTGCTGCTACTATCGCCTGGCGCTGATCCCTTTTTCTCCGAATCCTTTCGGGATTTGAATTGTACCAGTTTTGTGTATAAATAGCCCCCAAATCCGTCGATTTTGTATATTTTAAACATATTAAAAGTTATAGTTTTAATTCTCATCAAGCAATCATGTCTAAGAGTTTTAGTGATTTTACTCGTGAGTGGTGCTGGTCTTTGACTGCTAAGGAGAGAAAAGAGCTTGACTTTTTTCACTTGGGAGGTATTTATGGTATTAAGGGGGTAGACATAGATATATATTTCATTCATACCGCCTTAGAATATTAGGATCTAGACACCCATTTCTTAAGATTTGGCTATGATGAAATTAGTCCTTTATCGGAAGAATTTGGTTCCATTCTAGGCTTCCCCTCTTTAGATCTTGCGGTAATTCCTAATGTGAGTGAGTATTATTATAAAGACTTTGAGCGTTTCTTTAATCTTAAGGATAGGGAACTAACAAATGTCGTAGAGGGGAATGTAGTTAATTTAAAAGAATTTGCACGCCATTATTTTTATAGACCGCATTCCGAATCTTTTCATGTTTATAGGAGAAGAGTTTTCCTCTTTTGTATGTTTAGACAATATCTCCTCACTAGTGGTAATATACGTGAGGGTCAAGCAATTTTAGTATCTGTCATGGAACAAATTGAATCAAGGAGGAATCCAATGCCTTTAATCGTTAGAGAAACTATGCTTAGTTTAGATGAATTAAGGAAATCCAAAAGCACCTCTTCGAGGTTCTCCAATTTTATTATAGGTAGAAAAATAATATCTTTAATTACAGAAATGAAAAATATATATTTTTGTATAGTAATACTAATTATCTACATCGAATTTTTGCAGGTGTGGCTAATGGAAAGGCTAGAATTAATTAGTCCTCCTGATAATATTAACGCTTTTCCATAAGATGGGCCGCCGGGAGTAGAGAAAAATATTTGCCTCTTGTGATTTTTCCATCAAGTGGGTCATTCCTTGGTGGAAAATTGAGAAGATGGTTGGTGTCAACAAGCAACCCTTTTGTCGTTTTCCTAGCTTATCAAAGTTGACCTTTTATTACCCCTGCAGGGTAAAAAGGCAGTATGGCCTTGCTCAAACCATTCCTTCTGGTGATCTTCGTCGTCCTTATGAATTTCCTGTTTCACAAGACATGGAGAGGTTTGATAATTATTGGAGTGCTAGGCCTTTATGGGAAGTTGTTACCCAAAAGGTCCCTCCTACTTTGTCTAAAGATGTGAAGCAATGGATACTTGGTAGATCTAAAAAGGACCAGAACAAAGTTCAAAATAAGACCAATGTGAAGAATCGTCTTGGAGACAAGAAAGCTCCCGTAAAGGAACGCCTAGGTGAAAAGGTTGAATTCAAGACTCCTGTTATGCCTAAGAAGAAAAATACTGCTATGAGTAAGGAGAAAAGAAAAGTTGACTCTGCAGAAAAGAGAGTGATGGCTAAAGGGGAAACTATCGACTCCAAAATTGAATGTAGATCCTCTAAGGGATGTTTGCTAGCAAAAGTGATAGATGACGAAGAAAATGCTGACAAGAATTGGAAGAGGGCTAGAAAATAGAAGACAGATTAGAGCATTGCTTTACTTCCAATTTATTAGACATTTTTAAGTTAAATTATTTTTAAACTTTATTTAAATTCCATTAATAATGTAACTTTTACTTTATTTTATTAATGCAATTTTTAGCTTTTAAAATTAATTCAACATTTACATTTAATTTCTATTAAAGCAATGAAAACACTTTAATAATTTTCAGAAAATTATTCGAGTACGAAAGTCGAAAATTTCCGGAATACACCGAACTTTGCCCATATTATTGCGGAAAAATTGGTGTCGCAGTTTTGAGTCTGTCACCAGACGCTACTTCTTGTCGCCTAGCGCTATATTTTGTCGCCAGACGCTGCGGTTGTCGGTCGACACTGATGTCTGTCGTCAGGCGACAGATATTCTGGGATGCGTTGGTCTTGAATTTTCCGCGACGATTGTACAGAGTTTACTTGTCGATGCTGGGATGCGAAATTTATAAAAATTAAAGTGGTCGCACCCTATAAGGGTTGCCTACGTATCCTTTCCTAAGGAATCAGGCGAAACGTAGCTCTCTTGAGTTATCCTACTCAAGTAATTATGGGTAGTACTTCTTAAGTTGGTCAAGATTTGTCATGTTTGAGAATTCATTGACATCCATATTAGTTAGTTTTGTAGCACCTCTTGATAGAATAGTTTTGACAATTATGGTCCAGATCAATTAGGCCTAAACTTGCCTCTTGGATCCAAAACATTTTTCCTTAATGCCTTTAACACTAAATCTCCTACTTTGATGTTTCTTGTCTTGACTTTCTTGTTGAAGTGTCTAGCCATATGAGTTTGATAGCATTGAGTATTATGTAGAGCTTCTAATCGCTTTTCATCGAGTAGAATTAGCTCCTCATATCTTGCTCTAGTCCATTCAACTTCATCAAGTTTACTTTCCCACGCAATGCGTAAGGAATGTATTTCTAGCTCTACAGGTTGTACGACATCCATTCCATAGACTAAGGAAAATGGCGTATTTCCTGTTGATGAGCGAATTGACGTGCGATAACCCCAAAGAGCAAAGTGGAGTTTGTTATGCCAATCCTTGTAATTTTCTATCATTTTCTCAATGATAGTCTTTAAATTTTTATTAGCTGCCTCAACTACACCATTTGGTTGAGGTCTGTATGGGGAGGAATGATGTTAAATGCCATACTTTTGTAGCAATTCTTCACATTCTGCTTGAAAGTGAGTTCCATTGTCACTTATCATTTCATGTGGGACTCCATATCGACAAATAATGTTTCTTTCGATAAAGAGTGCTACATGCTTTGCAGTGAGCTTTACGTATGATTTTTCTTCAACCCATTTAGTGAAGTAGTCAATTGCTACTAAAATGTATTCATGACCTCCTGTTCCTGGAGGAGTAATTTTTCCAATGATGTCTATCCCCCATGTTAAGAATGGCTATGGTTATGTATAGGTGTAGAGAAGAGATGGAGGAACATGTTATAAGTTAGCGTATATTTGGCATTTAGGGCATCTTTTGACATATTGATGACAGTCCCTATTCATGGTAGTCCAATAGTACCCTTCGCGCATTATCTTTTGGACTAGCATTTTTCCATTTACATGTGTTCCACATACTCATTCATGGACTATTCTCATAGCCCTTTGGGATTCCTTTTTCCCTACACATAGGAGAGCTCGACCTTTAGGTACCGTTTTGTGTAACTCGTCGTTTATGAGCACATATTGGGAAGCTAAAAGTCTTAAGGCTCGTCTTGCTCTTTTGTCAGTATGGAGTGGATACTCTACTTTTATGACATAGTTGAGAATGTTTGTATACCAAGGCTCTTCTTCTTCTTCTTCTTCTTGGACCACTACATCGTCCTCTATAGTTTGAATATTAGTCGGTTTATGCCTTTTTTCTATCGTTAGAGGCATTTGCTCAATTTCCTTAGGAATCCTAACCATTGAGGCTAGTTTGCTAAGGCATCAGCAAATTGATTTTCCTCTCTAGGTAGATATGTGTACTCTACCTTTTCTAGTTGATTTCTGAGAGTTTCCAAGTAGGTTTGGTAAGGGGCCAAGCTTTCACTCCTTACTTTCCATCTTTTGGAAATTTAGTTGATGATCAAGGAAGAATATCCGAATATTCGAAGTTTCTTTACTCCTAATGCTAATGCTGTTTCAAGGCCTACCACACATGCTTCATATTCCTGCAGCGTTGTTGGTAACGTCGAAATCTAGCTCTATGGAGATTGGAATATGTTCTTCTTTAGGTGATACCAATAACACCCCTACGCCACATCCCTTTTGGTTTGAGGCTCCGTCGAAGTATATAGTCTAAGTATCATCTTCTGTGACCATCAAGTCTTTGTCTGGAAAGTCATTCTCATGTATTGGTGTCGAATCTTCTATTAGGAAGTCTACTAAGAAGTCCGAGACCATGGATCCTTTAATAGCCTTTTGAGGCATGAACCTTACATCAAATTGGGCTAAGTTGACTATCCATCTTGATATTCGCCCATTTAGTGTAGATTTCTCGAAAAGATACTTAAGTGGATCCATCCGAGATACTATAAAGATTGTGTGAATGAGAATGTAATGTCTTAACTTGGTTGTGGCCCACACTAATGCGAGACACAATTTCTCAAGTGGTGTATAGCGTATTTCATACTCGAGCATCTTTTTAATTAGATAGTAGATGGCATTCTCTTTTCCTTCTACTTCTTGTGCGAGCATAGCCCCCATTGTCTCCTTGGTGACTGTTAGGTACAACCTAAGAGGGATTCCTGGAAGTGCTGGTGCTAATACAGGAGGATTAGCGAGATAGGCTTTGTTTCAAAGGCTTTTTGGCACTCGTCGTCCCATATTATTGGCACATTTTTTTGAGCTTCTTGAATATTGGTTCACATATTTTTGTTAATTTGGTTATGAACCTAATTATGTATAACAACCGGCCAATGAATCCCCTAATTTGCTTTTCGGTTTTGGGCGGTGGCATTGACATGATTGCCTTGATCTTGGTTGGGTCTATCTCTATTCCTCTAGAGCTAATGACGTATTCCAAGAGTTTTCCTGAGGTGACTCCGGTTCAACCTCATGTTGTATTTTCTTAGCCTTTCAAAGAATTTCCTTAAGGCTACCAAATTTACTGGGCGATCCTTTGATTTTACAATCATGTCATCTACATAGACTTCAACTTCCTTGTGCATCATGTCATGGAGTAGAGCAGTCGCTGCTCGTTGGTAAGTGGCATCCGCATTTTTCAACCCGAATAGCATCACTGTGTAGCAGTAAGTGCCCCAATGTGTTATGAATGTTGTTTTCTCCATGTCTTCTTCTGCCATGAGAATCTGGTTATACCCCGCGTATCCGTCCATAAACGAGAGAAGTGCGTGATTCGCTATATTATCTACTAGAATATCAATGTGTGGTAAAGGGAAGTCGTCCTTTGGACTTGCCTTATTTAGATCTCGATAGTAGACAAACATTCTTACCGTTCCATCCTTTTTTGGAACTGGGAACATTTACGACCCATTCGGGGTATTTGGACACCCTAATAAAACCTGCAGTTATCTGTTTTTGTACTTCTTCTTTTATTTTAAGAGCTACGTCGGGTTTCATTCGATGTAACTTTTGTTTTACAGGTTTCATTCCTGGAATTAATGGTATTGTGTGTTGAGCTATTTCTCTATTTATTCCTGGCATATCTTCATATAACCAAGCGAATACATCGATAAACTCTCTTAGTAGATTAATTTAATCGGTTCTTTCGTCTTTACTAAGTGTTAGTCCAATTTTAACTTCTTTTTTAATTGTTGGATCTTTTGAGATGTCAACCGTTTCAGTATCTTCAATTACCAGTGTTCTATTTTCAAGTGTTTCCATTGCTTTAATTATTTCTTTGTCATTTTCATTGTTAGTTAAGCAATGCTCGTCATCTTGGGTTAAAGAGTGACACGAGGAGTAAGCAAATGAAGACATATTATTAAACTCGGAAACCATTACATCAAATAAAGATATGTCCGATATGACTTAACTACTGACTATTATAGGAGAGGGTACTAAAATAGAAGAATTGGGGGAAGGTGCTATAGCTAAAGACTTAGAAGACTCAATAGGGGAAGACTCTAACTCGGACTCTGACTTAGACGATTCTTCGAACATTGGTCCTTGTCCTGTTATTATGAAGATCTTTCTTCCACTTGGAGTAGTCACCTTCACGGTCTTTCGCCATCCTTGAACTAGCCCTTCTCTGGAGTGATAAGCTTTAGAAGGATCAAAGTTATCACTTTGTAGTATCGTTTGAATGAGCAAGGAGTTATCTTCAATGTATGTTGGCTCATTCTTCTCATGCCCAAAGAGAAGTCCCATGACATTAAAGTCAAAGCATGGAGGTGCTTTCTCCTTATGGATAGGAGTTGGGATATCATCCATAAAGTTGCAATCTAAGAAGATTTCGAACCCAGGTTGTCTTATCCCATTCTTGACAAAGGGTTTAGGAAATTCATAACATGGATAATGATCCATTGGGATTGCTTTCTTTTGGGTACGAGCGTTCCTACGTGCATTTGCTTTTTCCCGGGCTCGCTTAAGGTCTTCTAGAGTCGATTCAAAACCAAGTCAAAAGGTGTCCAATTTAAGGAGGCCAGGTAGTCCCATTTACTTTGCTATCTATTTCTTCTTTCCAAGAGTCATTCCAAGAAAGTGTCCTTGTTTTCTAAGGATAACATTTACTGTCATATTGGAGTGGAGGTCATAGTGAAGAGGGGTCCTTTCATCTTCCTCGATTAAGGAGACCCCTTCGTTAAAGCCCCATAAATCTTCGTCATCTTCATCATGCTCCACATTTATGATCGGATTCTCGATGGCTTTGATTCTCATTGGTAAAGCATCGATCGTAATAGGGATTCCTCCTACTATAGCCTTCACTTGTTGATGAAGGGATGAAGGGACGGCCATTAGGTCATGAAGCCAAGGACGTCCCAACAACAAGTTGAAGGATGCTTTAATGTCTACCACTTGAAATGTAGTAGCATGTTCAATGACTCCTGCCATTACATTCATCGTAATAGTTCCAAGAGCTTGGCGGTGAGTGTTGTCATAGGCTCTTATTCCCTATGTAGATGGGGACAAGTCTTCATCCCTTATTCCCAACATTCTCGCAGTTCAAAGTGGACAGATATTAATTGCTGATCCATTATCTACAAGAGTTGTTAGGACATTCATTCTCTTGCAGATTACTGTGAGATTTTAAGGCTTTGTTGTGTTTGTCGCCTTCTAGGGGTAGATCCTTGTCAGAAAAGGTGATCAAATTAATGGGACTAGGGAGATCACTCGTGAGAAAGTTAGCCAACCCCTCAGGAGTGGTTTCGGAATCTATTCCTATTTTATCTAAAGCATTCATCACTACAACTTTATGTTGATGGGATGTGGCTAAAAGTTTCCATACATTCATCTCGACCTTAGTCTTCTTTAGTTGTTTGACAATATCGTTGTCTTCTATAATAGGTATGGGAACTTGCTGAGTAGTAGGAATAGGTTGTTTCACGGTAATGGGAGGTTGCATTCTCCTGGATCTTGTGAGAACGTCTATGGGTGAATCTTCTTCATCCCAACTGTCGTCCACTGGATATATTGCGGAGAGTGGGGTTTCTTCCATATCCTTAAGGTAGACGTCCTCATCATCACTGTCCCAAACTCCATTGATGGTAGCATCTTTCTCTCAAGGAATTTGGACTAACTTTTTATTATCGATCAGTTTTTGAATTAAATCCTTGAACTTAAAACAATGCTCTATAGTGTGTCCCCCTGATTGATTGTATGGACAGTAGAATCTGTCTGTCCTTTTAGTGATTCAAATGGTCTCGGTTCGAGAGGTTTGATCTTTCCACTCTTGGAGAGCATTTTGAACATATTTGCATATGTGGTCCCAGTTAGAGTGAAGGACTTATTGCTCCTTTTGGGTGTTTCGACTACTTGAAGAGAAAATGGCTTCTTCTTAGTAGTCTTTATAGGTTTCGCCTCATCATTGACATGTTTACTTTGTTCTTGCTTTGTGCATTCAAGAACTTCTCTACACATGCCTATTGTTTTCTCCATTGTATATATGAAGAGCAACACATCTTCTTTAGTGGCCGGTTGTTGAATTGGGGCCCAATCACTCATGGCATCGAAAAAGATTTCCTCTTCTTCTTCAAGGGCATGAGTTTCTTCGACTGGCTTGATTAAAGATGAGGGATCAACACAATTTTCCTCATCAGAAATAACCAAGGAGTTAGAAAGTGGTGCACTGTTGATACTTGGCTTCTTGCTTGTAGGAGGCACTGGGAATTTATTGCTTTCAATCAAGTCTTGGATAGCTTCCTTTAATTTCCAGTAATTCTCAGTAAGATGGCCCCTTCCTTGATGGTATTTGCAGTGTGCATTGGGGTTCCAATTAGCCGTTCTCCTTTCGACTAGTGGATCCTCAAATGGTCCAATAGGAGTTATAAGACCTTTTGCATGAAGACGGTCAAATGCGGTGTCATAACTCATACCAATAGGAGTAAAGTTTCTCCTAAATGGTTTCTTTTGTCCTTGATTGTTCATAGTGAGGACTTCATTCAGATTAAAGGTGCTAACATTATTTGAGTGGCTGTTTTTGGAAGAAGAAGGATTGTCATTGTTCTTTCCTTTCCAGCCACTGTTGGAGTTAGTGTTAGCAGCTTTTTTCTTTGCAAGGTCATCTTCAATATTAATTCCAATGTCATAAACGACCTTGGAAGTATTCAAGTTGCTTTGGTACTTGAGATGTTTGGAATATTTTTCCTTAAGATTCTTTGTGAATAACCTCATAGACTCTTTTTCGGTAGGCACCTCAATCATCTTAGCGGAGGTTTCCTTCCACTTATTAAAGACAGAAGTAAAACCTTCATTCTCTTTTGCTTAAGTATCTCAAGTTCCCTATGATCAGTTTCAACTTGAATATTACATTTATATCTATCAATAAAAGCGTTTACAATAGCATCCTAAGTAGAGGTTTTCTCTTTGTCAAGGGAAAAGAAGCATTGTTGACAAACGGTTTCAAGAGATAGAGAAAACAATGAATGAAAGACTTTCCTATCAATCCCCTTGATATTCATTATGGTCTCCAAAGCCCTTAGGTGGAAATAACGATTGTCTGTTGCTTTGAACCTAGGGATGTCATTGGCATTGAACTTCTGCGGAAGAAGCTCCTTGTCCATTGGAACCCCTTGTGAGCTAATGCCCTGGACTCTATAGTCATTGGAGATTTTGCCCAAACTTTCTTGGATGAGCTCCATTTGTTGTTGCTTCACAGGGTCATTGATTTGAAGAGCCATGGTCTTTATGAATTCAGTTAAGTTGGCCACGTCCTTCCTAAGTTCGTTAACTTCTTTATGAGACGCCATTATCTTCTTAGCTTTTCTTTTCCAACTAACTAGTTTGTCAAAAAGTAGCATTTGAACAAAGGTGTTGTCCATGATTAACCGCCCCTCCTTTCTTAACCAAGCGCTGTAAATTAAACCATTTATTTATTTTAATCACTTGACTCAAATTGACTTTGACTTTATTGGTTTTTAAAAACAAAAAAGCAAAAATAGGGTCAAAAAAGCAAAAATAGGGTGTATTTTTGAGGATCAAGAAGTAAGGGTTCAAACAAGTATGGTTTAATTGGAGGATTAATATCCGACTTACCCCCTTAAAAAAATGACGGAAAATACGCACATACAAGACTCTCTAGACATGGTCAGAATGTGACATATTATGTGTATGCTTTAATAGTGAATGTGACTGACATACTTTGACTCTTGTGTGAGACCATGAGACTATGTGCCTAGACTTCAACTAAGGACTGAGCATGATTAATGTCATTAATTAACAGATTAAACCGTTTAAGCAAATTGATTAATTAGACTCATCATGAAGACTCGAGCAAAGACACGGACTGTCGCTGGACGACAAGACTGTCGCCAAACGCTAAGGATCAGCGTCAGACGACAACATTGTCCCTGGCGCTAATCACTAGCGCGTGGAGCTACAGTCCAGACCTCTGAGCCATTGCTGGAACATTGATCTAGGACTGTTTCCAGTATTTTACTCTAAAGAGACAAGCCTAAAAAGTCGTACTAAGTCAAGTTTGATCAATTTATTTAGACATTAATCATTTATTAATTAATTAATTAATTTAGCAAAGTCTTTTAGTCATTAATTAGTTCATTTAAACTCATTCACAAGTCAAACAAACGGTTAGTGTAAACACATATAGGTTATGCACAAACAAATGATGCACAAGTAGTCAAATAGTCACAATATGATGCAATGAGTTTGCAACCTAACCATGGCTCTAGTTCTCTAAAGTTCGGGATATGGGTTAGTAAAAGAGGGTCCATGGTTATGAGTCCGAATGCACCGCGCGGAAGCCCTACCTTTGGAAGGGTTGGCGCGAGTGGATGGGACCCCACGAGTTAAACTCGCTTCCACGGTTTAGTGAAATCAACAAACTCGGATGTACCCTTTGTTGCCAGGAGCGTTCGATTGGGCAGATAGAGCGTGAATCCCAAGAGGGTTAAGGCCATATGTAGAACACATATGGATTTTAGAAAAAAGGGAAAAACTCAATCAGGAAGTAAAATCGAGCAAACAATACTAGAAACTAGTTGAAACAAGAAGGTATATTTCTGGCTTGGTATTGGAAGAATTTAGCGTGAGAAAATAGCATATATCGCCAGACGATGCCTTTATCTACAGACGACAAGTACTGTCGCCAGGCGACAGAGCCATCGCTCGGCGATGACGCTGTTTTCTCAACGCTAATTTCTACATGCCTCGGCAGTTTTCTGTTCTTGGATTTTCCAGCTTTTTCGTAGCATTATTTCCATTTTAGTTGTGAAAGATATTTCCCTAATTTCCTACGTGCAAAAATCCTATGCTTTTGACGCATTTCGGATGGTCTTCCAATGCGGACCTTTTTTATGCTTATGCCAATAATGTTAATCAAAATTACGCACATGAAATACTTAGAACTTTTCAAGTCTCATCCACTCATTCTAAATCATTGCCAAAATAAATTTTAGGAATTAAAATAGAAATCCTTTCCCAGTGGAGTCGCCAAAAAACTATAGGGAATATTTCAAGCATCCCACACTTGAGCCCCACTATGCTCATACACTTAAGCATGGTGGCGTCCAAAGGGAAGGAAGCTAGAGTAAAAGAGTCGCCAACAAGTTTTAGGAACTTTTATACCGTCCACAGGGTGAAGGTTACAACCCTGATTGAAAGTTCGGGGATGAAGGTACAAATCCAACCTAAAAGAGATTGAACCTGCCCTAAAAATAGGCCTCTACTTCATTCTTCTCGTATTCATGTGCGCTTTCTGACTAACATGCAATCATTAGGTTAACCCTAAACCCGTTTAATCTATGTTGGTTGAATTTAATGCACAAGCAAAAACTATTATTGGTGATCACTTGATTTATTATCACATTAGCCTAAATAAGATTATTAATTATCTCATTAAGCGTGATTACAAGTACAAATTCCCTTAAAACCTGTAAGAGAGGGCGTGATCAAACAATAACAACAATATATATCAAGCAACATAATAATCACAATCATAATCATAAAATCAATCTCAAAGCATAATAATATTAGCAAGATCCTAGGTATGATACTAACAAGATTAATAACAAATCCTAACATGTCACTAAACATTAAAGATCAAAGCTTTATTCCTAGCATGATACTAACATGATATTAGGAAAGAAATAGGAAGCATCATAATAATATACATAATATCAGAAATATTAGTTAACCCTAAACATGATACTAGGAAGCAATTAAACATCCTAACATGATACTAGGAATCAACAAAATAATTTAAACATGATTTTTATATCAAAAGATCAATAAAACAATTGAAGTACTTACTTCGATGCCTCGTACCTCTTTCTAATAACAAAATACTCGTGTTAGTAACTTCAAGGAAAATAATAAATTAAACAATTAATTTAAATAATTGAAATAAGGATTTGGGACCAAACCCTCAAAAATATTAAACCTTTCACGTCTAGGGCGAAGGCAACTTCGAACTTGGCTAGGTGTGTCTAGAACTTGTGAATACAGAATTTTGTAAGAGGGAAGGTTTAGAAAAAGAATAGAGAGAGAGAAAGCTTCTAGCTTTTAGAGAGAATAGAGAGAGATGATGGTTGTGAATTCTTGATTCTTGATGATTGTTGATGATTGATTCCTCCAAACGGGAAGATACGACCCCTATATATATAGAAAAAATAGCTCGGAATCAAATCAAGTCCTAAACGGAATAAAATACCTCCTGTCGCCAACGACAAGAGTTAGCTCCAGACAACAAGAGCAGCGTAAGGCGACAGCTGTCAGCGCCAGGCGACGGATTTGTCGTCTCGCGCTAAGTCAAAATTAAAACGCGCTTTGTACGCGGAATCATCTTCTTAATACGATTAAGCAGCTAATTTCGCGTTAAGCAGATTAAAATCATATTTGTGCCACATCACATATTTTATTCAAAATAAAACTCTTTAAAATATAATTATCACTCCTAATCTCATTAAAATTAAAAAGAACCTTCTAGATATTTTTTAGAAGATTAAAATCAATCCTAATAACTTTGGGAATAATAATTAATAGGCCCTCCTCTAGATCATTGGGCCACATGTAAAATCATTTCGGGCCAAATTTAGTTTAATCCATAACTTCCTCTTTATTCATCGGAATTTGGCTATAATAAATCGTTGGAAAGCTCTTTTCGAGCCCAATCCAACTACACTATTATTGAACCCTTATCGTAGACCAAACTAAAATTGGACCGGCTATTTTTATAAATGGAGTATAAGAAAATAAATTTTTTCAAAAAGAGAGATATAAAAAAAAATCCACATCACTAGACTTTTCACAGTTTCACCTCGTTCGATAATCAAATGACGTGAAAGATATTCATCACTGGGTTTGGTTTTGGGGAGACACATTTGGGTGTCTACATCCCCCAATGACCGTGTCACTAGCGTCGTACATCTACTTAAAAGGCAAATCCCATCTCGGAGCTTGGACAATGGGAGTAGAGATCCAAGATTTTTTCAACTTGTTAAAAGCCTCCAAGCATCTATCATCAAATACAAATACGACATCTTTTTTAAGAAGATCATTGAGAGGTTTTGCAATAAGAGAGAAATCCTTGATAAATCTTCTATAGAACCTGGCACGCCCTAAGAAAGATCTCACTCCTTTCACATTAACCGGAGGTGGAAGCTTTTCAATCACTTCAATTTTTGCCTTGTCGACCTCTATGCCTTTGTGAGAGATCTTGTGACCAAGGATAATGCCTTTCTCAACCATGAAATGACATTTCTCCCAATTCAAAACAAAATCCACTTTCTCACATCGAGCCAAACATTTCTCAAAATTCTCAAGGCACGCCTCAAATGAAACACCACCTACTGAAAAATCATCCATAAATACCTCCATTTCTTCTTCCAACATATCTCCAAATATGCTTATCATACATCTTTGGAAAGTGGTGGGGGCATTTCAAAGCCCAAATGGCATTCTCCTATAGGCAAAAGTTCCACATTAACCAGCAAAAGTTGTTTTCTCTTGTCATCCGGGTGAATAGGAATTTGGAAAAACCTGGAATATCCATCAAGAAAACAATAATACTTGTTCCTTGTTAGTCTTTCAAGCATTTGATTAATGATGGGAAGGGGAAAATGATCCTTTTTGGTGGATGTGTTTAGACGTCAATAGTCTATACACATTCGCCATCCCGTGACCGTCATTGTAGGAATGAGCTCACCTCTCTCATTCTCTACAATGGTCATGCCTCCTTTCTTTGGGACAACGTGGACCGTGGAAACCCATCGAGAGCTAGAAATGGGGAATATGATTCCCGCATCCAATAGTTTAGTGATTTCCTTCTTAACTACCTCTCCCATTTTAGGGTGTAGCTTTCATTGCCTTTCAATGCTACGTGAGGCGCCCTCCTCAAGAATGATAAGGTGTGAACATAAAGCCGGGCTTATACCTTTGAGGTCATCAATTGTGTAACCCAAAGCACCTTAGTGCCTTCTCAAAACATTACATAATTCTTGAGCTTGACTCTCACTCAAGGAGGAGCTAACAATAACGGGATAAGTAGGATTGGGGCCCAAGAATTCATACCTAAGGTGTGATGGTAGAGGTTTGAGCTCTACAATTGGAACACCTTTACCTTCCTTAGTTGAGGCCACTTACAATGCATCTTGACTTGAAATTCCCATGCAAATATGATCATCACTATCTTCCATGCTCTCATCAATGACTCTTTCAAAGAAAGCCATTTCCTTGCCATGCTCACCTATCTTCTCCTTATTCAACAAAACACACTCGAGTGGATCATTAGAAGTGAGCAAGTGCTCATGCATAGAATTCACAATATCATCCAAGATTTCAACTCTCATGCAATTTTTAAGTGAAGAAGAAGGATATTTCATGCTTTCATTCAAATCAAATTCAATGACTTCTTCTCCAACTTTGAGAGAAATCTTAGCAGTTTTAACATCAATCATGGCACCCGAGGTAGCAAGAAAAGGTCTACCAAGTATGATAGGAATATTGGCATCCTCATCCATTTCAAGAACAACAAAGTCAACCGGAATTACAAACTTTCCTACCCTTATAGGAACATCTTCTACCTTACGTTTTGGAATCTTAATTGATCTATCGGCTAGTTGCAAGGTAATATTGGTAGGAGAAAGTTCTCCTAACTCAAGTCTTTGATAAACTGAATATGGCATAAGGCTAACACTAGCTCCTAAGTCACACAAGGCATTATCAATTTGTATCTTATAGATAGCACAAGGGATAGAAAAGTTTCCAGGAACCTTCAACTTAGGCGGCATCTTGTTCATAATTATTGCACTACAATTCTTAGTCAAGTTAACCGTTTCCTCCATATCACAAGTTCTTTTTCCACTCAAGATGTCCTTAACTAATTTTGCATAATTCGGCATTTGGTCAATGACATCGGTAAATGGAAGGGTAAGATGAAGTTGCCTAAGCATCTCCTATAAATTTGCTAAATTGTTCATCTAGTTTGTGCCTATTGAACTTTTGGGGATATGGGAGCTTCGGTTTGATAACTGCTCTTACTTTCTCTTTTTCTTTTCCAATTGGTTTCTCACTTACATCCTCACTCAAAGTGCTTTTTTCCTTCCTCATCCTCAGCCAAAACTTCCTTACGCCTCTCCTTAGCCTCACTCTTCTTAGGCTCTACATTCTAAAGAATCTTACCATTTCTTGTCACTATGGCATTAATTGGTCTCTTAGGATCTATACCTTGAGATGGTAGGGAAGAAGGGCTAGCATGCTCTTTCAAGACTTGCCAATTGAGAAATTTGATTCTCCAACATCTTACTATGACCCATCATGTCATTAAACTTCTTATCACTAGATGACACGTAAGTGTTCAACAACTTGATTTGATTTTCAATTACATCCTCCAAACTACCTCTAGAAGAAGATGATTGGGCATAAGAGCTATCATTTTGACCTTGAGCCTTTGGAGTGAAATCGGGTGGGGGAACCCTTTGATTGTTGTTTTGAAAATTGCCCCGATTTTGGTTACTCTAATCGCCCCAACCTTGATTTTGGCCACTTCGGTTATGATTACCATAATTTTGATTGGTTCCCATATCCTTGGCCTTGGTTTTGACCACCATAACCTTGGTGGTTATCATTTCCTTGGAAACTTTGGTTTCCTTGGTTTCTATAACCCACGTTATGGTTATAATTATCAAAATTCCCATTATGATAGTTCCTAATCCCATTATTTCTTTGATTATCAAATCTAGGTCCAACGTTGTTATTAGACACATAATTCACATGTTCATTTTCATTCCCAACATAATCATCACACGCATCCATCAAAAGAAGCATTAGGACAATTTGAAGCATCATGGTCGTATGAATCACACAAATCACAAAACATATAACCACTAGATATGTTGCTAGAAGGGGGAAGGGGATTTGAGTTAGGAAATGTACCTCTCCCCTTATTTTGGGAGGGAATAATTGGTGCTTGAGATGAAGCATTCTCAAGTTTGGCTTTAATAGAGGTCATTTCCTTCCCTAATTTCGAAATTTGTGTTGACAAGTTGTTGATGGCATCGATGTGATCAACCGAGTACACTGAAGCACCACTTTTGCTTGTTGTTTCACGCTCATCATCTTGCTAATCCATATAATACCTCACTACATCTTCAATGACGTCCACCACTTCCTCCTCCGTCTTTTTCATTATTGGTTCTCCGGCTTCCACATCAAGGCAAGATTTTCCTCGAGGGTTTAGACCTCCATTGAAAATTTGGATGATTTGATAGGTAGGAATCCCAAGGTGTGGGCACTCTCTTTAATATTCCTTATACCTCTCCTATACCTCATAAAGACTTTTATTGGGTTTTTTCTTGAAGTTTTGAATGAGAGCTCTTGCTTCGACCGTCTTCTTTTGTGGGTAGAACCGAGATAAAAACTCCTTAGTCACTTCATCCTATGTTCTCATAGAGTTTGGCTTTAACTCTTTATCCAACCACTCTAGAGCATGTCCAATGAGAGAGAAAGGGAAAAGTTTAAGTCGAATAAACTCTTGAGAAACCCCATTCACCTTGATGGTATTGCAATACTTCTCAAACTCCTTAATATGGTTGAGGGGACTCTCATGCTTGGTCCACTAAATTGATGCCTTTATATCAAAGTAATCATCACCGGTCTTATCTCAAAATCATTTGCCGGTGTCGTAGGTAGAGTAATCCCACTCTCATACCTATAGGCTCCTGGAACTCCCAACTCCTTTAATTCCACTCTTTGGTTATCTCCCATGATGACTTGCTCTTCTTCTTGCCTTGGAGAACGTCTAGCAACTCTTAACTTTGTAATGGTCCTTTCAATTTCTGGATCGAAAGGCAATAGAGAACGAACACAAGATCTACGCATACAATCTCAAAGAAAAGATTAGTAGCACGGCTACAAATGTAGCCTAAAAGAAAGAAAATCTTTTTGTATTTTTCAAATAAAATGGAATAGACTCAATAAAAAATAGCAAATAACCATGCCACTCCCCGAAAACGTCGCCATTTTTTACGCGAGGAAAACCTAGGTCGTTGATTTCTAAGTATCCCCGATCAAAACCAAATTTTATAACCAAACCCGACCAAATTGAATAGCAAAACTAAACTAATCACCAATTTCATCATCAACATTGTATTCAAAATATACTCAAACTTATCAAAAATAAAATCAAACAAACAACAAGTAATTCAATCAAATATCAAGAATCAAAAGCTAAAATTGCATTAAAAAGTAAAGAATTCTTACAAAACTTTGATCAAAATCAAAGAGGAAGAAGATTGAAAGTAGCATTCATCAAATTCACCAAGTTTCTCTCTTTAAAATCTAAGAACAAAAGTTTCCCCAATTTGAGCTTCCCTTTCTAAAAATCCAATTTATTACAAATTTTAATTCAATTCTAAGCTAATTCTCCCTCTAAAAATGAAGAAATTATATATATAATAAAACTAACAAAGGAGGAGTTAGTTAAACGTCCAAAAAGAACCCCAATAGGTGCGCCCTTTCCTCTACATGCGTGGCCGCAATGAAATGGGTACGGAACAGGGGAAGGAAGGTTGCGCGGCCGCACCTCCCACCTACTCTAGGACACTCTTTCTATGAATTAATGCATCGACAGTTTTTCTTTAAAATTCTTTCTTTAATTTACTTTTTTTTTTTTTGAATGGTCTTTCATCGTCATCCATCTCTTTAGAAAATGAAAAAAAATTAAATTCATGTATATTATACATATTCATCCCTTATTTTGTGAAAATTAAATAAAACTATTTGGCATGAATCATTTAACTATAACATACCAACACGGGTTTTTCCCATTTTTTTAGTCTTCTTTATCCTTCATTAGTCATATTGAATAAATTTAATTTAAAACAAAATTAATTGGTTACAAGTTACCTCAAAATAGTTTAATGGAAAAATTAAAACAAATGATTGACAAATTAGACTTAAATGGGTTTGAAGGGTAGTATTTCTATGTCGACGCATGAATATTAATATTGAAAGATATATACACAATATTCTCAAACTATATCCTTCTATAACATATTATATATCTAGAATATCTATCATATATTCTATCAACATAGAATAGTTTACTACTAATATATTATTTAAGCATAATATTAGTTAATAATTTATGGAAGAAATGACATTTTTCTCTCTTTATATTTTACTGTATTTTGTTATACGGAGTAGTTAATTTAATAAAAAAAGTAAGTTTTAGTAATAACTATGCATGGCATGGATCCTAAACTAGTAGAAAGTTAATTGTAACATTTCCACATAATATTTTATCTTTCTAATTTAATGGAGTGTAGAGCATTTCTAATGGAAACTAATTTCATTTCTAGCAATTTTGTTTCCCAATGATTAGTTACCTTATCTTTCTATATATGAACAATAAGTAGTTGATTACATACAATTCTTCAAACTTTTGTTGAGCAAATTGTCTTTGCCAAATTGTACTCCAAAACCAAGTTAGTATTTGAGTTTTTAAAAATTGAAATATGTCTTGGGCTATAAAGATTAGATATACTTTAAAATTTAAGTTGTTTAAAAAAATTAGGTGACTGGCACTACGTACTCTATTTATAGTGATGGTGCATTCTTTTCACCTTAAAGATTACACAAATACTCAAAAAAAGGAGGGTATATGTTAATTTATTGTAAAACAGATTAAAGTTATCTTAAAAGTACTTAAAGTTACACTTTATATTGCAAAAGTTATTATATTTCTATTAATAAATTTTATCTTATAAAAAACTTATAAATGTATTAGATAAATCATATTAGTCTTTATAATATGTAATTACGTATATCCATAAGAAATTGTACATTAAAAAAAATTCAAACCAACGACAAATTAAAAGTTACCCTTTAAGGGTTAAAGTTACTATAAAATTAAAATTAATATACACCCGTTGTACACAAGACTTAACTTAAAAGATTAAAAGATCAAATTAGTTCAATTATTGTTGATTGGTTCAAATTGATCTGTTAATTGGGTCGGGTTTGGGTTAAGTCACTTCAAATCACGGGTCATGTCCTATTTAGGTCAAGCCAATGTGTTTGAATTTTTTTTATTTTTTTTGTTTATTATTAGAATAATATAATATTGATGCTTTTTTAGCTTTTTATTTTTCATTTGTGTTAATTGAACATTCTCCCTAACATTAGCTTTAGCCGTTACATTTTTACTACATAATTTAAATCGTCACCAAAGCAAATCCTGATACTATTTCATCAAAAGGATAATAAATTTTAAAATACAACTTGCTAAAACTCTAATCTAATACATACAAATAAAATAGGCATTTTTCGGGAGCATTCGGCACACCACGTAAGCAAATAATATTTTATTTTGACCAATTAAAATCTAATATATATAAATAAAATAGGCTTTTTTCAGGAGCATTCGGCGTGCCACATAAGCACATGTATTATTTAGACCAATTAAAAATTAGATTTGTATTTTATTTTAGAATAAAAAAATTCACTCACCATATAAGAAAAAGTTACAAAATAGATTAAAAAATTCTTCCACGTAGATAGAAATCACGTATAATGATTTATTAGGATTTAAATTATTTAAAAATTAAAAATTATCTTTTTTAGGAGCTAAAAATTATCTTTAGATATTAAAATTTAAATTATTTTTAAAAAATTATACATAATGATTTAAAAAAAACCGTATATATAGAGGAGTTTTTTTCCAAGTTTTTAGAACACTATATAGATTTTCATGTCACTATTTATTTTATTTTTGAAAAAAAAAATTATTAAATTGAACATTTTCAACTTTTAATTGAAAGTGTTTTTTATTATTTTTATTTTAATAGCATAGGAAAAAGGGTTAACTTTAAACATTAAATTACGTTCAATTTCAGTTAATAAAATTTTCACTTGGATTAGATAAAAATATATATTAAAATTATTTTGTTTTCAACTAAAACCACATTCTTTTTAAAAAATAAAAAAAATAAAAAAATAAAAAAAAAACTAAATTTTTGATTATTTAAAAAATTATATAAAAATATAAAACTAACAAATATCCTTTATTTTTATCTTGCCAAAAAAAAAAAAAAAAATACCGTCCACTCATCATTTATCATCTATCCCATCAAAAGATTAAATTGTCATATTGAATTTTATTATATCTAATGATTAAATTTTATCACCATTTTAAATTTAACATATTTTCTATCCTATATAAACCCATCTAATATAAAATTGTAGGCTACACAACGTATTTTATGAGTTCAACATCCTCAAATTCTTGAATGTGATAAATGGTGATCAAGTCACTCATAAATATTAATTTTGCAAGGGGAAACACAATTAGCCTTTGATTAACAAAGGATGGTGGAAGATCATTCATCATTCTCAATGTGTACACAATTTTAACAAAGTTAAATTCACATAGTTTATTTTCATTATTTTTTTTTCTTCAAGAATTGGTTAGTTTGTTGTTTAAACGAAAATTTTACAAAATATGTAGTGTTTATATATGTGTGAATTTTAATTAGTTTACAAAAATTAGTAATACTTTGTATTAATATTTGTTATTACGATTGAATATTAAATGTTAAATTTAAATTATTAATAGAGACCTGTAAATATAATTTAGAAACTATAAATTTAAATAAAACAAATCTTTATTTCCCAGATTTTGTTATAAAAAGGTTAGAATAGGATTTTTTTTTTTTTTTTTATAGAGATCAATAGATAAAAAAAAATGAATTAAAAAAGAAGTGCATGACACAAACACATAAAAAAATGCATTATATAAAGTTATCAAACAATGAAAAAAGAGAAATTTTGGAATTAAAAAAAAAAATCAATCGCCTTATCAGAAAAATTAACAAATAAGATTTAAGTTGATTTTATGTGCGTTGGTAAAATAACTACAAATTGTAAAAAAATATTACATATTATTTTAGAATTAAAAAGAAAAATTAACAAACGAGATTTGAGAGTTTTATTTTATGTCCTACGTAAAAAAAAAATAAATAATAATAATAATAATAATAATAATAATAATAATAATTATATCCAAATATCTGAATGAGATAATATATACAATAAAGAAAAATTTATAATTTATTTTAGAATTAAAAAATAAAGTCACATAAGAATTAATGAATGATATTTGGTGAGTCAACTAATAAAATAAAAACTCACATTTAAATTTAGAATTTAAAAAATATACTACGTCTGTTCCTAAAAGTTCAACTCACTTACTATTCATATGGTCAAAATAAGATAACTTTGACCATATTTTATAATTTATACAATCAAAATAAAATACAAAGTTAGAACTTATTAGATTCCCCTTATAATTAAATTTTTAAATATCAAATTTTTAAATTTTTTATTTATACATAGCCAAAGTTATTAATGGTCAAACTTGTTCATTGAAAATCGTGCAAATACAAAATGAGTCGAACTTTCACGAATGAAGGGAGTATATCATTTAGGATTACATTATCAAAAATAAAAGATTGTCTCTTCATATGAAAAATTTTATTCGACACATTTGGTGAATGATCATAAATTGTGAGCTTTTCGGTATAAAAACTAAAAATTATAATTAAGATATTAATCCTTTTATTAGATTTATGTTAAAAAAAATCATAAAAAAAAAATCGTGCATTGCACGAGCTTTCATCTAGTATATATTTATAAACAGGCATTTTTTGAGAACCTTCAGCACACCACATAAGCAAAACTATAATTTCGACCAATGAAAAATTAGATTTATAATTTATTTTAGAATTAAAAAATTCATTCGCCACCTCAGTAAAATTATCAAATGAGAATTAAAAATTTATATTCAATTTCCACGTAGCTAAAAGTTGCCGAATACTGATTGAGGATTCAAATAATTATAAAAAAATAAAACAAAAAATTATCTTTTGATATTAGAGACTTTATCCAGATAACTAATATATAATTAAAAAAAAAAAAAACCTTATTTTAAGTAAAAACAATATCTTTATTTCCTTTATTTCTGTAAAAAATAAGAATAAGAGAAAAGTATATTATAGACATTGATCATTAGATCAAAATAAATATATATAAAAAGTGCATGGCACTGGTACATGAACATAGGCATTATAACAACTAATAAAAAAAGAAATTCACATTTTATTTTGTAATATAAAAAAAATTAACTGCCACATAAGAAGAATTAATGAATGAGATTCGAGATAATTTATTGTGCATAGGTGAAATAACTCTGAATAGTGATTTGTGATTTAAATAATATAAAAAAATTATCTTTTCATATTAAAAATATCCTAAGTTAAATTGTCATTTTATTATAAAATTAAAAAAAATCAATCACCACATGGGCAAAATTAATGAATGAGATTTGAAAGTGTAATTTCAAGTATTATACTTGTTTAAAAAAAAAAAAAAAAAAAAAAAAAATCAGATTTAGGATTTAGAGTACTTTTAAAAAATATCTTTGAAAATTAAATATTATATTCTAACATCGACGAATTATATATCATATTTATAATTTATTAATCTTAAATTCAATTTCCATATAAAAAAAATTGCCGCATTATAAATTATAGATATATTAAAATAGTACACATTATCCTTTTCTAATAAGAAATATAAAATTAATCAAAATATTATATGGTGTAATTAAGATAACTACCTTATATAAGAAAATTATCAGATATAAAAGAACCGTGCATCTCATATGCTTTCATCTAGTTAAATTTAAAGGAAGAAGCTAACAATAAACATGGAGGACATTCAAAATTTATCTCCACGATAAACTTGAGCTGTTTATTGAGGGCTTTTTTCGTAACTTCGCTGTAGTTAGTAAGGGTATTCACGTAAATTTTCCATTACTACAGTTGACAGCCGTTTACTTCTGTTAACCATAGATAACACAAGGTAAACCAAAGCACTACTAGAAAATATTCCATCGGAAAATATAAGTAGTAAGAGTGAAAATTGACCTTTTCCGACGGAACCAAGGCGTCAGAAGAGATTTTCCGGCCTAGAAAAGTCCGTCAGAAATTTCGGGCGGAAAACAATTCCGTCGGAAAAGTCAATAAAAAAAAAGCCCCACTCCTAAACCGTACCTCTTCTCCTCCTAAGCCACCATCAATAATCACCCCACTACCACCGCAATTCACCCGCACACCACCACCTAAATTCACCCACAACCCAGATCCACCATCGAAACCACCCCTGCCCACACAACCGAAACGTAAACCCACCACTACCGAAACCACCACCACCGATAACCTTAACCCATAACCAAAACCACCCCAACCAAACCCCACTACACTACACCGAAACCACCAACACCAGAATTTAACCAAAAATAATTAAATTAACCAAAACTTACACAAAAATTACTTGAAAAAATTAGCAACTATAACTAGCCAAAAAAAATCAAAAATCACCAAAACAAAACAACAAAATTACCCAATAAATTTAAAGAAGTAAACAAATATACAATTATTTAACAAAATTTATAAAGTAACATCACATTGACATCAAAAATTAACTATTTTCAAACTTTAAAAAAATAAAACTAGATCTGGATCTTGTTGAGTCGTTGTTGTTATTGCGGATGTGTTGTTGTTGTTGTTGTTGTTGCCGCCAGTAGTGTTGTTGTTGTCACCGGTATTGGTGTTGTTGTCACCGATATTGTTGTTGTTGTTGCGTCGGTGTTGTGGGCAGTGGTGGTTTGAGATAGGAGGGGAAGGAAGAAAGATGCGGTGGTGGTGGTTTAAGATCGAAGGGGAAAGAAGAATAAAAGATAGGAGAGATGGAAGAGGCCAGAAAGAGAAGAGGAAAGATGGAGAAAAGAGGAAAGAGAAAGAGAAGATCGAAAAGGAGGAAAGAGAAAGGAGGACGAGGCGGAAAGAGAAACTGAGAAAGAGGGTGAGGATGCATTTGGATTTTATTATTTTAAAAGAGTTTTGTTTTTAAAATACAGGCCGTCGGAAATTTCGTAATGTTTGACGAAAATATCTGTCGGAAAGTCCATATATTCCGATAGATTTGTATTCCGACGGACTTCCAACATAAATGTTGAATTCGTTAGAAATATCCGACAGAATAAAAATCCGTCGAAAATTTTGATTTTTCCGACGGAATTAATGTCCGTCGGAAATAGCCTGTTTTGTTGTACTGAAGGTTAGTTATATAGGAGAGAGAAGCTTAATTAGAGAGGAGAGAGAAGCTCATTTAGAGAGGAGATAGAGTGAAACAAACTTCAGCAACCTTAGTAAAAACCACGGCGGCGATTGGGATGGTGGACACTGGCGACTTTTACGATTTAGGCGGCGGCGATTTGGGTGGTGGCCATTGGCGACTTCAACGACTTAGGTGGCGACGATTTGGGGCGGTTGCGACTGGTGACTTCAACGACACAGGCGGCGGCTGATGGGACGGTGATTGGGGCGGTGCGTGGTCGTGGTTACAAGTGTTATTTGAAGTTTTTTTTTTTTATAGATTTGATCTTGTTTTAGCATTTTTTTTTTATTTTATAATTTTGATTTATAGAATGTTGCAAGCTCATTTACTTTTTCAATGAGTAAACAACCTAAAATTTTGAATTTGAAATTGAGATTAACATTGGAATTTGATAAGATAATAATAGTTGTATATAATGATGATTGCAACTATGAGTTTGCACTTTGTTGATTGGTGTTACATTAGTTTATTGGTTTAGAGGTTGAAATACAGTGATGATGTGGCATTGTTATCAAAATTAAAATTTTGGTTTACAGTTTGAACTAAGGGGGCAATGTTATGGAGATTGCTATTTTGATCAGGGTCGTCTAAAGCAATTTCGGGGCCCTATGCTTTTAATGTTTATAGGCCTTCCAAATTAAAAACCACACAAATTAAAATAGGAAATTATGTTATCTGGTTTTCTTTTTATGAACATATTATTGTTATTTTTCTTCATTTATATGTTAAAATATAAATACTTATACTCATAATAATAAGTTTACAATGTTGATAGTATATTATTTTTTTCAAGGTTAACTAAATTATTAACATGCACTTGTACTTCGTAAAACTTATAATCATATTACTCCATATTAAGTTTATGAATTGATAGAATTCATACTCAAAATACTCCGTATTAAGTTTATGAATTTATAGGATTTAGTTTTCTTTTAACATACAAAAGCAAAAAGAAAAAAAAAATTAAAAAAGAAAAACTGCAGATACAAAGGCTTGTTCCGCTGACCTAAGTTATTATTAGATTGTTGATCTAATCTTGCCGCTTAAACCAATTTGACAGATTTTGTTTTGTTAACTTCTAAACTTAGGCCCTGTTCTCTTCACCTTAAAAAATAATATTAAGTAAAATAATTTCAGTTCAGTAAAAATAAATTCAGTTCAGTAAAATTAATTTCAGTTAAGTAAAAATAATTTCACTTCAGTAAATATAAGTTCGGTTCAGTAAAATTCAGTTTTCTTAAAGAAGAATTATAATAAAAAAATCAGTAAAAATAATTTCAGTTCAGCAAAAATAATTTCAGTTCAGTAAAATTAATTTAAGTTCAGTAAAAATAATTTAAGTTCAGCAAATATAATTTTGTTTCAGTAAAAATAACTTCATTTCAGCAAAAATAAGGTGAAGAGAACGGAGCCTTATCAGAATTTTATATACTTTCTTTGTAAATGACTTTGCAGTTTGAGGCCTTCTTATTTGCGGGGCCTTGTGCAGTAGTGTAATACTCCGTATTATTATTATATTTTTATATATATCAATTAATTATTTTATTTATTTTATTCATTAAAATGATTTGTTTCATTTTAAAAAGAATTTTTTTTTTAAATAAATAGTAAGCGTGTATAAATTAGAATCATGAATTGAGGCAATGACGTAGGGAAAAAGTAGGTCGTTATCTAATCCTCCCTAGGGCCAAACAAATTTATAATCACTTAACAAACCTAAATACGACGTCAAGGGTTGAACCACTAGGAACGGTTATGTTCAAGTATTTCCAATTAACGCCTAAGCTAGGTCGAAGTCGAAGGTGAAAACTAACACTAATCAACTACCTAAACCAAGAACCAAACAAAAGAAACACTAGGAAATGGGGATCAACATGCATTCATGATAATCAAGCTAATTAGGGAGTTAAGCAATGCAAGTAATGTAAAGACCAATAGTAGGAGAAATTAGGAGCATTCAATTAATCATCCTCATACTATCTAACCTAGATTTCTCTAGTGCTAAACAATAAGAAGAAACATAATCAAATAATCAACTAATTATGATCAAATCAATATCAAGTGGCCATGTCAATAAATTCAATCATGCAATCAAGTTTAGCATCATGGTTAGCTACTCCAATCAAACTAGACAATAAGCAAACCTCTATTAATCAATTTAATTGAAACACACACTACTAAAATTTGGCTAAATTGCGACCGTTTTTTTACGACCGTCAGAAAAACGGTCGCAAAATTCATATTTTGCGACCGTTTTTTATGCGGTCGCAATATTACGACTGCTTTGAACACGGTCGCAAATTTGCGACCGTTTTACGACCGTTTTTAGCCTTTTAGACGGTCGCTAGGATGTTTGAACAATTAAAAATAATTCCAAATTAAAATAAACCGTTTGCGACCGTCAAAGACGGTCGTAAAATGTCATAATCTGCGACCGTCAAAGAGACGGTCGTAAATGTCAAAATCTGCGACCGTCTTTGACGGTCGTAACCGTCATAATCTGCGACCGTCAAAGAGACGGTCGTAAATGTCAAAATCTGCGACCGTCTCTGACGGTCGTAAACGTCATAATCTGCGACCGTCATAGAGACGGTCGTAAATGTCAAAATCTGCGACCGTCTCTGAGACGGTCGTAAATGTCAAAGAGACGATCGTAATTGTGTTTTTTTTTATTTTTTTTATTTTTAAAAAAAGGGTATAAAAGAGATTAAAACTCACCCTAACCCTAATATTTTCACAGCCGCTACTCCTTCATTTTCGTATCTCCTCTCTTTCCTTCTCACGTTCTTCCTCTCTCTAATTCTCTTTCTCTAAATTTCCTCCCGTACTATTTCCTCTTCTCCTTCTCGTTCTCTTTCCTCACCTTCCTCCATCTTTGTTTCTTCTTCATTTTATCTTTTTCTTAGTATTTATGTCAACTAATGAATTGTAGTGTTGTATTTTCGTCAAAGTTTGGTATTAATGGTCAAATTCGACCATAAAAATTCCAGATCTTGAGTTTTTATGGTCGAATTTGACCATATAAACCTAAAGAGGAAGAAATTTTGTGAAAGGTATGTATTACTTCTCTGAATTTTTATTATATTTTTGTTGTTTTATTTTGTTCTCTAATTTCCATGATTGTTCAAATTTTTTCCGATTTTTGTTTGTGTTTTTGTTTGAGTTTTGGTTCGATTTTTGCGTGTTTTTGTTTGAGTTTTGGTTCGAATTTTTGTTGATTTTGTTCAAATAGTGGTTCAATTTTTGTCGAAGTTGTGTGATTGTTCGAATTGTTGTGGGTTTTTTTGAGTTGAATTTTTGTTCGAATTTTGCTTAGTGTTTGTGGGTTTGATTTGTGTTCGTCTTTTTTGCTGATTTTTATTTAATTTTTGTGCATTTTATTTCGATTTTTTGTTTGATTTTTGTAAATTTGTTCGAAATTATATGGGTTGTTTTTGTTGGTTTAATTGGATGTTTTTGTTGGTTCAATTTCTGGGTTGATTTTTTTGATAAATTTATGTTTTTTTTGGGTTAAGGGTGGGTGGGTGGTGGTGGGTATTCATGGTTGAAGGTGGGCGAAGGTGGTGGTGGGTAGAGGGCGGCGAATAGTAGTTGTTTAAGGTGGGCAGTGGTGGTGGCTTGGGTAGGTGGGATCTAGTTTCGGTGGGGTCAAGGGTGAGTGGGTGGTGGTTGAGGTGGTTACAGGTGATTTTTCTTTTTTTTTTTGTTTTTTTTTTAAATTTTAGCGACGGCTTATGGCGGTCGCTAATTCCAAAATTGCGACCGCTGATATTACCTGTCGCAATTTTTATTTTTGCGACCCTTTTCTAAACAGTCGCTGAAAATAATAAAAACGGTCGCAAAAAATCTGCGACCGTCAAACGGTCGCAAAAAATCTGCGACCGTCAAACGGTCGCAAAAATGATTTTTTGCGACCACGTGAATAACGACCACCACCTTACGACCGTTGACGGTCGCAATTGCTAATTGCGACCGTTTTTACTATAATCTGCGACCGTCAGAGACGGTCGCAATTTGGCCGAATTTTAGTAGTGACAAGAACCACTCAAATTCCCAAATCAATCTCAATCCATCAATCATACATGTTTTACCCAACCCTAGCAAATAACTACTCAAGATTCATCACCTAATCAACAAGTAAGTTAAAGGAATTCATGAATCAACAAATATAGAAGAACAACTACACTAATCATGATTCAAACATCAAACCAAATCAAACAAATATGAAATCAAACAAAACAATAAAGAGGAGAAAGAGTGAGAAATTCTCATTAATTGATAATGGAGATCTTCAATACAATTGTCACCTTGAATCTTCAATCTCTCAAGCAACCATTGAAATCCCTAACTTTCTCTCTCTAAAACTACTCCTAAACTAACCCTAAAACTAGAGAGAGAAGCTCTTAACTAAGCTAAGAATATTAGAGAGAAATCATAAGCTAGTCTCAAAGTTCTCCTTTCAAAAGGAAATACAAGAGTATAAATAAGCAAAGAAGAGAAAACAGACGGCTGCGCCCTCTCCTTAAACTTGCGCGGGGCGCGAAAAAATGGGTGCCGAAGGAATAAACGGACGCCGCGGGCTATCTAGGCAGGTGCCACGCCCGCGAGAACTATAGTACGCGCCCGCGGAATCATCAGCTGCACTCGTGGAGGAAGACGGCTGGAACAGGGGAGCACGAAGGCCAAGCCCGCGGGTAAGGGGCCGCACCTACGGCCTGATTGCGGTGGCCTACTACCCGAAATCAGCCGTTTAGAGTAGCTGAGCCTGCCCCCCATAGCAAGCAAGCTCGTGCCCGCGACTTGCTTGCTACGCCGCTTAGGGCTACTGCGGTGCGCGTGGTGCTGCCTTGGCTGCTCGCGCTAGTTGCAGTTTTAGGAGATGCTCAAAGTACTCAGGCTGCTTGTGGTTGCTTGTGCTTGGCCGAGCTTGCTTACTTGCTTTGCTTCCAAGACTTTACTCCGTTGATTTCCTTGGTTGTGCTTGAGCTTCCTCCTCTATATTTGAATCGCAGCAAACCCGACACACCTACAAAACAAGTCAAAGAAATGGAGAAGCGAGAGAATAGTCGAGAAATGAGTAAAATAATAAGAAAAACAGTAAAAGCACGCATTTTTCTTAACTTACACACAAGCACGCAAATCAAGCATTATTACCTAAAAACAAGAAATAAAAGACTAAAACCAAGCGTAAAACTACGAAGAAAACCTATCCTAAGAGTGCCATAAATGGCACTCATCAAATTCCCCCAAGATAAACTTTTGCTCGTCCTCGAGCAAAACAAAATCAAACCCAAGGGAAAAAGATGAATTTATTCAAAACAAGAAAAGAAGAGGGGAGATGACAATATACACTAACTCACTTTTGTAGGAATCACGGTCAATTTTAGCAACTAAAGACTAGTCATTTTAACCCCTAGATTGCCCTAGAGGACGAGTGATGCCCTCGTAAGGGTTTCCTAAGAGATTAACCCATAACTCTCATAAACCAAACAAATAAGGCAAAGCATAAAAAGAAAATTAAAAGAAAAGTAAAGAAGACATATGTTCTTGAAAGGACTTTTGCAAATAAACAATCTCACATGGATGCAATTCTTTCTAAACAAGTAAGGGAGTGCACATTTCAAGATATCCAAGGTTAATTGAAACATAAAATATGCTAAGCATAGAGAACTAATAATACACAATTAACCTTTATCCCAAACAATCTTACTGCGTTCTCCCTACTAGCTTCAAATACACCTCTAGTGAGCATCTTAATGATTCCTCGAAGGAACCAGAAAAGAAGAGATTTTCAAGGCTACTCGACATCTTGACTATGCAAACCGCTCCATAGGCTTGACTCACATCTCCCTCCACCGATTTGTGACTCAACCAAGAAGGTCAAAAGGTCTTGAAAAGGGGTGTAATGTAAGAGCGAAAAGGGTGAAGGTAGGCTAAAATTTGAAATTTGGTGGTATACCTAAATTATGAAGCAAAGGGTGATCAAACCTCAACACCATAATCAAGTTAACACCAAACCAAGACACCAACACCCCCTATCTTATTCAAAGAAAAAATTACAAACATATATACAAAAAGCGTAAGAACGCTTTCCCCCCAAGCTTGAACAAAATATTGTCCTCAATGCTTCAAATAGGGAGAAAGACACTTACATCAAAATATATTTGAGCTTTTCATTTTTCACATTTTTTTTTTACTTTTTCCAAAGCATTTGAATGTGCTTTGCTTTTACTCATTTTTTCATTTTTTCTATTTTTCACTTTATTGCATTGTTCTCGCCTCTTTTAACTATGGACGGCTTTTTCAACTTGACATTTTCCTTTATTCACAAAATATACACAAAACAAACTTGCTTACATTATAAGAACCAATATTCAAACTCATACACCACAATCTCTAACAATAATGATCAATTGCTTCACAAAAACCAAGAATGGAAACAAGAATGAAACAAATGGCTCAAAAGCTAAAGATATGGCTTGAAAAGAAGGTATATGGCTCAAAAGGTTATCAAGGAAGCAAGTGTAAACCCAAAACAAAGAATTGAAATCTATCCTAGAAAAGTAAAAATCCCCACCCTAAAAAGATGCCTTTGTCCTTCCTAAATAGTTCGATCGCGATCTCGGGAGATAAGAGTCAAGTTCTAGATAAAGCATGCAATAGTCAAGGATCCATGTGCCGCTCATGCAAAATATGTAGAAGGTTAGAAAAGAATGAAACCTCACATGGTTGTAGCAATAACTCACTATTAGTTTCAAATCCACCAAAGGGAGCAGCACCTTCTTACCACAAACAATTAGAATACGGCTTCAATGTCCCAAAAGTTCTAAAGACACTACCTTAGCATACTCTATCCTAGAATCAACCAAACATACTCTCAAACCGTGCACACCGTTACCATTTAAAGAAGAAAAGCATTCAACTACACAAGTCCAAAAGTATTATGTCCAAAGCAAGAACAAAACAAAACACAATGCAAATTTTCCTTAAAAGAAACAAAAATCTTTTTAGAGTTTTTCAAAATAAAGAACATGGAAATGCATATACAAATGTGCATGGCATATATGAATCAACATCCCACCAAACATGATTAAACACCCTCCTCCAAGCTTGAATGAGACAACATGCTCAAACATAAATCAAATAATCCATGGGAGGGGAAAAGAAAGAAATCAATCCAACAAACCAACACATGTACAACAAGTCATCAACCATTAGAGAAAGAGTAAGGAAAGATATTGCCGGATTTAGGTGGGTGTAAATACCCGCAAATGACCTAATTTAGCCTTTCAAAGCCAATTTCCTCTATAATTGAATCTTATTTTCCATATGCTAGCAAAAATAGGAGTCAAACTTCCTTGATTCTTGATCCAAACCAATGCACCAAAGTATATCAAGTTATGTACCTAGCAAAAGGCATACAAACATTTCCATGAGAGAGAATCTATTCTAAAAAGAAAAGAAAATGAAAGCAATAAAACACGGGTTACTTCCTAAGAAAGGCTTGCTTAAGGTCCAAGCTTGTCCGCACTAGTAAATATTATTGCAATGATCGCAAGAGCTTGTCAAATGCACTACTACACATTTCATAGGATAACAAGTAGGCAAATGAGAGAAAGAGGACGTGCAACAAGGATAATGCACACAAATGAGGAGAGAGATGCCAAGAAAAGGAAGAAGAATTAAAAACAAGTTCAACAAAATAAGAAGAAGAAGAAGAAGAAGGGCAAACTCTCCTCAAAACGTTTTTGGGTGGCAAAATAACCCTTTTCCTCAATAGGGGACGAATGAGGGATACATAAATCATCATAGACAAGAGGGTCCCCAATAGGCTCTTTGACAAAGGAAGGGAGGGATATAGGAGTATAGGGGATGCGGTTGAAATTCCTTGAAAAAGGGACATGAGAGGAGGGAATAGGAGCTATGGTCTCATTAATGAACTCTTCCCCACCATCGTGCCTCAAATCACCAATAAGGGCATGAAAATGAATTATAGAATCCTTAAAAAACGAACACTCATGATCCACATCTCCCTCAAACATACGTCCAAGGGAAACTACATCATCCCCTCCATTACAACTGTGAATAATAACTCCCTCAACATCCTTAAAGCGCAAAGTCTCAAAACCATGCATGAATGGATGCAAATTCATTTCAAACTCATCTCTCCCCAATGAAGATTCTCAATGAAATCACTCAAAAGGTTTTGAGTTTTCATTTGACACTAAAAAAAACACATTGGACATAGCCTCAAATGAGTCCAAATACTCATGGATAGAAGAATAACAATCATGCACTTGAGACTCATCAAGATAGGAAAAAGGGTTAGGATTTTCAAAATCAACACTCTCTTCATTCTCAACTCCTTCTCCATCACTTAAATGCTCACCAATGGGATCCTCATACTCTCTTGGTTGTTCAAAATCATCATCATCATCATCCTCAACACACACATTAGATTGGGATTTTTCACAAACAAGCATCAAGGATGACAATAGGCTTTCTAACTCATCTTTTCTTCTCCTTCCCCCCTCAAGACGCCCCTCATTCTTTTTCATTATCTCTAATTGACTTCTCATAGAATTAAGAATTATCTCCTTACTAGGCTTAAAATCATTATCAAGCTCAATGCGCCTAATTTGAGATTGAAAAATATCAACAAGAGATTCAAAAGGTGTGTTGTGGCTCAACAAGAGAAGAAGAAGTACAACCAAGATTGGAAGATTCAACATTAAGATCATGAGCATAAACATCACATTGGGGAGTGGGGGCACAATCAAATACATGAGATTCGTCATTAAGGGAACAAAGCACATCACAAGAAGGCTTGGTAAATAATGAAGAATATTGAAACACACCATTAGCATCAACTTGAGCATGTACCTCATCATCATGAGAAAAAAAGGAAATAGAGTTGAAATCGTTCGTTCTAGGTTCACTAATGGGATCATGCGACAAATCAAGGGCATTCATGCTAATAGTAGAAGAATCAAGACATTGCACATCAATATTAAGATCATGATTACCCCTGTTATAGACAACCTATGCAAAGCAAACATAAAAATCCCAAGCATCATCAATTGATAATGCTCTAAATTCACCATTATGCATGCATTCAACTTCATCCCTTGTTTTCTCATTCAAACCAAAATAACAAATCTCACAAGCCTCCCAAAGACCACAACCATTATAGTCAAGAAATCCCTCAAGTCTATTGTAATATTCACAAAAAGGCTCATCGTCATATTGAGGAAATGAGAGACATGCCATTTTTTTTTTTACAAAACAAAGAAAAATCAAATAAAAGAAAAGTATATACAAAGACCTAGACTCAAGAAATCAAAAACACTCAAACATAGACACTGTTACCCGGCAATGGCGCCATTTTGACATAGGGAAAAGTAGGTCGTTATCTAATCCTCCCTAGGGCAAAACAAATTTATAATCACTTAACAAACCTAAATACGAGTATAGAGGTAAGTCAAGGGTCGAACCACTAGGAACGGTTATGTTCAAGTATTTCCAATTAACGCCTAAGCTAGGTCAAAGTTGAAGGTGAAAACTAACACTAATTAACTACCTAAATCAAGAACCAAACAAAAGAAAGACTAGTGAATGGGGATCAACATGCATTCATGATAATCAAGCTAATTAGGGAGTCAAGCAATGTAAAGACAAACAGTAGGAGAAATTAGGAACATTCAATTAGTCATCCTCATACTATCTAACCTAGATTTCTCTAGTGCTAAACAATAAGAAGAAACATAATCAAATACTCAACTAATTATGATCAAATCAATAGTAAGTGGTCATGTAAATCAATTCAATCATTCAATTAAGTTTAGCAACATGGTTAGCTACTCCAATCAAACTAGATAATATGCAAACCTCTATTAATCAATTTCATTACAACACAAGAACTACTCAAATTCCCAAATCAATCTCAATCCATCAATCATACATGTTTTACCCAACCCTAGCAAATAACTACTCAAGATTCATCACCTAATCAACAAGCAAGTAAAAGGAATTCATGAATCAACAAATATAGAAGAACAACTACACTAATCATGATTCAAACATCAAACCAAATCAAACAAATATGAAATCAAACAACACAATAAAGAGGAGAGAGAGTGAGAAATGCTCATTGATTGATAAAGGAGATCTTCGATACAATTGTCACCTTGAATCTTTAATCTCTCAAGCAACCATTGAAATCTCTCACTTTCTCACTCTAAAACTACTTTTAAACTAACCCTAAAACTAGAGAGAGAAGCTCTCAACTAAGCTAAGAATATTAGAGAGAAATCATAAACTAGTCTTAAAGTTCTCCTTTCAAAAGGAAATACAAGAGTATAAATAAGCAAAGAAAAGAAAACAGACGGCCACGCCCTCTCCTTAAACTTTCGCGGGCGCAAAAAATTGGGTACGGAAGGAATAACGGAGGCCGCGGTTTATTTGGTCAGGTGTCGCGCCCGCGGAATCATCGGCTGCACCTGCGGAGGAAGACGCCTAGAATAGGGGAGTAAGAAGGTCGCGCACGCGGCTGGACCCGCGCCAGTGGGGAAGGGGCCGCGTCTGCGGGGTGCCCGCTGCCAGACCGGGTGGCCTACTGCCCGGAATCAACCCTTTGGAGCAGCCAAGCCCGCTCCCGCGACTTGCAGGCCGCATCGCTTGGGGCTCCTGCAGTGCGCGTGGTGCTGCCTTGGCTGCTCGCGTTAGCTGTAGTTTTAGGAGATGCTCAAAGTGCTCGGGCTGATTGTGGTTTCTCGGGTTGTAGTTTTGGGAGATGCTCTAATCTCGGGAAACCCGACACACCTACAAAACAAGTCAAAGAAATGGAGAAGCGAGAGAATAGCCGAGAAATGAGTAAAATAATAAGAAAACCAGTAAAACCACGCATTTCTCTAAACTCACACACAAGCACGCAAATTAAGCATTATTACCTAAAATCAAGAAATAAAAGACTAAAACCGAGCATAAAACTACTAAGAAAACGTACCCTAAGAGTGCCATAAATGGCACTTATAAGGACACAAAAGTATTTTCAATTGGATTAATCCTATATAATTAAGTGGAACCAACTTAGTGGGAATTTAAAGGACCAATAAGTTGGCCCAAGTGAAAAGTTGAGGGGGAGTAGGAATTAGTAATGTCAATGTTGTAATTATGAGTTTTTGTTTTAAAAGGGGAGTATAAATACCTTAAAATCTCAAGATTTTTCCACTTAACATTCATAATTGTTGGATTTCACAAAAAGTTTTAAAGGTTTTTCTCTTTATTTTCTCTCTCCTTTTTCTCCTTATATATCTTCTTTTTTCTTTTTTTTTTCTCCTTCCCACGCCACTCTCTCTTTCTCCTTCTCCCCTCACGTCGGCAACCACCGGAGCCACCACCACCACCGGCGGTAGCAGCACCACCACTAGCCACCACCGTCGACCATCTCTCTTCTTCTCTCTCCTCTTTGCGGTTTGGTTTTTTTAAAAAAACTTTTTTTCTCTTCCTAATTTTATTCTATTGTTTTATTGATTTTAAAGAATGATTTTAATTATGTTTTGTTATTAATTTTGGGATTTTGATGTTATTATTGATATAAATTTCAGATTTTTATTTAATCAAGAACCCTAAATTATGAACCCTAGAAATTGGGAATTTCGTATAATTGGTTAGGGATTGATGGTAGGTTGTTATTATTGATTAATCCATGGTTTAAACACGTTTTTAATGAGTTTAAAGCCCTCAATTTAATGCTGTAATTTAATTATGCACACTATTTTTTAATTATTGAGTTAGGGTTTAATTACCTATAAAAAGGAATAAGGTTTTAATGATTTAAATATGATTCCTAGTCTAAAAGTGGTGTTTTATATTAAATAAGTATGCTAGAATTTTATTTAAGTCATGAAAATTAAATCTTTTTGAAAGGATTTGAAGTACCCACTTAAAGAAACGGTTTTATGGCTTTTATGCCATTAAATTGGGTTGATTAGTAGGGTTTAAAGAGTATTATAGTTGCTGGAAATTTATGAGAGTAGTGAATTAATTATAGATATGTATTTTTAATTGTAGGAAGTTTCGAGCTAAGTGATTTCGAGCGAGTGTGGCCTGTTTTAGGCAATATTCAAGGTTTGTATGTGCACAAGAATATTTGTGTATGCTTAGTATCATGTTAGGATTGTGAATTATGATTCAAGTGATGAATTAGTAGCATGTTGGTTGATTATATGCTTGGAATTGATGTTGGATGAACATGAATTATTATGCAATTCAAGCATGTGAATATGATATTTGAAGCATGTTACAAGATGAATATATGTGAATCACGGAAGTATGTTTTATTTTCAAGTATCAAGGAAGCATGAAATTAATAAACAAGGCTTATGTATGTTTAAAAAATCTATATTAGAATTATTGAGCATGATTCATGAATTTAATTCTCACTCATTTATTATTGAAGTTGATTCAAGAAAGTTAGTTTATTTTTTTGCTCACCCACTAAAGTTGAGGTCGAGCCAAGAAGTTAGTTTATAACTCACTCACATAAGTTGAGGTTGAGTCAAGGAAGTTATTAGTGCGTTCTATGCACCAAGGTAGTAATCGTGTAATTTTGTGCACAAAATTAGGCAAGCAACCTTAATTAAAATAAATTGTATGTGCTCATGTAACACCCCCAAATTACTCCCCAATAATAATTATATACAAAACGTGATTAAGAGAGTAACTTAGGAGCATTACCCCCATGTGATAACATAAGGCTTTCAAAAACAGAGACTTGCAACGGATGAAATACATCTTAGCTTCCATTAATTAATTGAAAATAGAAATAGTTTTTGAAACATAAATCAAAATGGTACTCATACTAATTCATAGTAGTGAACCTAGACTAATTAAGTGATTTTGCCCTTCATCCCTGATGCAACATTTAGCTCACGTTGAGTCATCGTCATCACCTATCTACTCATCATAAATGATAAGTAGGGCCAAGCCAAAACAAAAGAGAAATACGCGTTAGCAAAACGCTAAGTACATATAAGTGCTAAACACGTAAATTAGTTTTAGTTGATTAAACATTCTTTTAAAATATATAATTCTCATAAAACATGGTTATTCGAATTTTCCATAGGCAAGATTTCATATTTTGGAAAACATTCCAAAATTTATAATTCTCTAAACTATTTTTCAATAAAGGTAGGATAATCATCCATTTCATAAACAATTTTCCCAACCTAAGTGTGCACACCCCTCAAGCTAGTAACTCATTTATATAGTCTATACTCAAGAAAATACTAGATCATACAAAATTCATAGTCTTATCATTTATCTCCGCGTAGTGGGAGTCAAGAAAAATCCAATAAACATCTTTGATAAATCAATCTTCCAATTCCCATGTATGGGATGATTAAAATGGTAACATTTCCCCTTTTAAACGATTTTGTAAACAAAGTAAGTTTACAAACAAGCTCATAAAGCATTTAAATATTTAAGATCAAACAGTCGTTTTCATTGAAACATGCTTATAGAATTTATATTATAAAAATTTATAAATTATTATTCAATGTTCAAACATAGTTCATCATTCAAAACATAAAACACATTTGTATATAAAATCACATGGTTAAAGATCTAGCCACGAATACGTACCTTGATCTTTGCACACAAGTATGGAACTCCTAATTACGAACTTGAATTCCCCCTTCACATAGTTAAAGATCTAGCAACGAATACGTACCTTGATCTTTGCACAAAGTACGAAACTCCAAATTACGAACTTGAAATTTCCCCTACAATAATCAATAACTCTTATTCAATAACTCTTCAACAATAAACCCAATGACATAGAATACAAATTCTAATCTAGTTTTGCATGAACAACTTAAATATTACATCCTTTTTATATAATTAATACTTACTTTTATAAACTAATCTATAGTAATCAATAATAACAATAATAATAATAATAATAATAATATAAGTAAGAAGTAGTAGTAGTGCATATGTAGTAGCATATAATTAATAGTTGTAATTTAAACTAAAAATAATATTAAGTAAAGCTAATCATAATTATTTCATAATAAGTAGTCCAAAATAGAAGTATACAAGTAGAAAAAGAAAGCCCACTTACTTTTAAGTATTTTTGATGGGTTTTTATCAAGTAAATTAAAAGAACAAACTTAATATATTTTTTGCTTTTTTTTTTTGTTTTGTACAGGAAGTACGAAGGGTGAGTTTGGGTTGGGTGGTGTGGCTGGCTGGGCAGCAGGTGGTGGCGGTGGTGAGCCGGCCAGGTAGTGGTCGGAAGGTGGCGCGTGGGCAGGTGATGATGGTGCGATTGGTGGTGGCGCGGAGGAGAGACAAAGAGGGGGAAAATGGGTTTTGGGGTCTTTTAATTTGCTGGAATTTGTGGGTAATTTGCAAATGAATTGTGAGGAAATTTTTCAAAATCCTTGCTTTATTTATAGGGAAAATTAGGGAGATTAAAATAAGATTAAAGATTGAAACTTTGAATTACAATTGGTTATTTTGGAGGTGAAACTTTGAATTGCAATTGGTTATTTTGGAGGTGAAATATAATGGTTGGGAGCAAGTTTGATAATGGTGATGGAGTAGATGAGTTACATGTGGATAGTGAGGGTGAATGTAGTCAAAAATTATAGTTGGGAAAGTTAAATTGATGAAGATTTCATGGAGGAGTAGAGAAGATGAATGTAGTTTGCGGTGATTGGGGATGAAATTTGTTTTCTTTTTCCTTTTTTTTGGCTAAAAGTATGAGTTGGGTTGTAAATATCAATCGGGCTTGTAAGTACTCATATGGGTTAGAATAAATGTCTTACTCACCTAAAACTACGTTCATGAAATAAGGCTCATATTAAAAATAATAGCTTTACAACTAGAGTTTAGGAAATTATATACAATTTTCTTATTAAAAATCCACTTGAAAGTTGTAATATATTTAAAGGAAAACTAATAATTTAATAATATGAATATCTTTAGAAAATATTATATAAGCATATGGAAAATTAATCGTCCATTTTTATAAACGGGTTTATAAGATCCGAAATAAGACATACTTAAGCTTAATATTATAATTAATAATAATTATATTGGTTTAAAAATTAGGGGTATTAAAGTCTACCCTCCTTAAGAGAAGTTTCGACCTCGATACTCTTTGCTAAAAATTTATATAACGATTTAAATTAGTTCAAATTAACTCATACACCACCTAAAATGGGCGAATAAACGACTTTAAACTGCATAAAGGGCAAAAAGTGCGAAACTCTATCGCATTCTATCCCCCTTAGAAGGAGTTACGCCCCCGTAACTCGACTACCAACCTCTAGAAACAACTCAGGGTACCACTTCCTCTTGTTAGCTTCTGCTTCCCAAGTAGCTACTTTCGTCTTATGGTTTGACCATAATACCTTGACTATCTTAATATCTTTGTTTCTTGTGCTCCTCACCTTGATATCTAAAATCTTTACAGGCCTTTTTTCGTAGGTTAAGTTTTCATCCATTTCAATGGTTTTGGGTTATAAGATGCATGAAATATCCGGTATATACTTCTAGATTTGGCTTACATGGAATACATTGTGGACTCTTTCTAACTCATTAGGTAATTCCAAGTTATAAGCTACCCTTCCTATCTTTTGGATGATTTTGTATGGGCCAATGTGTTTAGGGCTTAATTTCCCTTTTTTCCCAAACCTCATTACGCCCTTCATTGGACATATCTTTAACAAGACTTTCTCACCTACTTCATATTGCTCATCTCTCATTTTCAAGTCTGCATAACTTTTCTGGCGATCTTGTGCGGCCTTGATATTCTCTCGGATCATTTTTACTTGTTTTACTATTTCCTCGATCAATTCTGCCCCAAGCACAACAGTTTCACTTATATCATTCCAACATATGGGGCTCCTACATTTTCGCCCATACAACGCTTCAAAAGGATAGCAAAACCGGGTTAAAATCACCACAGTAAGTTGTCAAATAAACCACTTATCAAATCCCCCCAAGCTAGCCAAATGCTTGTCCTCAAGCAATTCACATTGTCCAAAAATAAACCAAGAGATCAATTTTACTCAAAGAAAAGCACATGCGTAGATACAAGAACCTTTAAGTAATAAAACTCGAGCATGAGGTATATGCTTAAGATTAACCACGGTCATGACTAGCCAAGGCCTAGCTAAACTTCCCGAAAATGCTTAACTTAGGCCTATTCAACACATCTTACCGCGTCCCCATCACAAATTTCAAATCCCCCCTAATGGTAGTGTCTTGTGACTCCTCGAAGGAGTCGAAAAATCATAGGTAAAGCAGGTTTTAAAACACTCGACATCTCAATGAAAAAGTACCCTCTCCATACGCTTGTGAATCAACTCCCTCCACCGACAATGACTTCTACTACTCTACTAACATTAAAAGATTCAAGGATTTCGGCACCAAGTTAAGGTATAGAGAAAACTAGAAGTGTTTTGCAATTAAAGCCAAACTAAGATGTATAGCATTAAGAACAAACCTAAAGAGGTTTCTAACTTTGACCCAAATTACAAACCATGAATAAACTTGAAACAAAAACACACCCCCAAGCTTGTTTAATTGCTAAGGTGGTGGCTATTCATCACTTCTTCTTTCTTTCTTTCTTTTTTTTTTTTAAATTTTTTTTAGACATTTACATTACAAACTACTAATTATAATAGACTAAAAATTGAACTAAGGAAACAAAAATGATATGCCTTAGCTTTTTGTGAATAACCAATACATAACAACCTTCATCAACACTAAGAGTAGTTTAGGCTGCGATCTTGGGAGTTGAGACTCAAATTCTCGATATAGGTACTAAATCAAAGAGGATCCTTGCCACTTATTCAAAATGTAGTTGGCTTGAAAAATATAAAAACCTCACTTTTGGGGACAATGTTGGATCAAATATTACCTTTTGGGGTTCAAATTCCTTTAAGATAGGCGGTACCATCTTGCCACAAACCTAGACTTTAAGTCTCGTACATTCGGTAAGGTTATTCTCACACTAGCCTAAACTAGCAAAAAATTCTATGTTCAACCAAAGACAGCTAAACCATGCTCGAAATTTTATTACAAAAAGAAAACCAGTATCTACCACATACAATCCAATATCATCATCGCAAACCGATCAAAGGCAAAACAAACACCAATTTTTTTGTTTTTTCAAAACTCATATTTTCGTTTTTTTTTAATTTTTTTTATTTTGAAAAAGCTGAAAATCACTACTATATTATTGGCCAAAGAGACCATATCAAAATAGCCAAAGAGACTACCTTAGGGGTGGTCTCTAGCTCACAGGTCTCTTTAGCCTAAGAGACCACTTCATCAAAAGTGATCTCTCATTTTAAAAAGAGAAACCACTTCATCAAAAGTGATCTCTCATTTTAAAAAGAGAGACCACTTGTTTAGAATAAATGGTCTCCGTTTTTTCAAAAACTGAGACCACCTATTTCAAATGGATGATCTCAGTTTTTGTTGAACTGAGACCACCTATTTTAAATAGATGGTCTCTTTTTCTTTTTTTTTTTAAAAAAAAATATTCGTATTTTATATATATACTTTCAGTTAAACAAATATACAATTCCTCTACTTGTAACATTTATAACAAAATATGAGTACTGGTATACTTACAAGAAATTTATACAAAATACATACTTACAAGTATTACAATCAATATCATTATAATAAAATTATACAAAAACCCACCTAAATCTACACAACTCCCAGTCTCCCCTCACCTAATTTTACACCACGCCACTATCACCACCGCAAGCCCCCACCTCACACCACGCCACCACCTTGAAATCAATGAAAGCGTAGCCTGGAGATCTCCGAGCAACCCATGCCAAATAATGCAAATAAACCCAATTTTCAAGGAATTAGAAAACAACTAGCCGGTATCACTCAAGTTTAACAAAAGAAATCCGAATAAAAAGCTGAATCAGAATTAAAGATCCGGCTAACCTTCGAATAACTCCGAAAACGCAAAACTCTTCTTCGAGTTCTCGCTCACTGACCCGTGGATCCAAGTATCCATCATATACACGCGACATTATGCAGAATTTAACACCTAAAAACAATATATACGATACTTTCGGATCAATTCAATTGCAAAGATTAAGACATTTATCCAAATTAAGAGAAAACGATTAATTAGGGTTTGAGAAAACACCGAAGGAAATCATAGAATTGGATCTGGCAGAAAGATGAAATTAAACGAATAAAATTAACGATAGTGACTGAGGCGAAATCAAAGGTCTTGTATTCTACGAAGAAAATTTAAAACCCAAGGGAGTCGAGAAATGACCGGACGGCGGACGCACAACAGAGGCGTGAAGTGAGGCTTGAACTCTTGAGAAGAGAAAGAGAGGAGAGAGAAAGAGGCTGAGAGGAGAGTGTGAAAGAGGGAAAGAAGGAGATCAGAGGGGCATTAGATAGATACATATAGAAGGGAAACACCGAGAGAAGATGGGAGAGAAAGAGGTGGAGATCTAGGAGAGTTTGAAAGAGGGAAAAATGGTGATATGAAGGAGGTGGCGGTCGGGCTTACTAACTTAGGGTTTAGCTTAGGTTTAAATAAAAAAAAAGATAAACAATTTATGTAACAAAAACGGTCTCTCTTTTTTTTTTTTTTTAAAGTTAAATAAAAAAATAAAGACCATGTATGTAAGAGAAGTGGTCTATCTTTTTTATTAATTAAATAAATAAATAAAAGAGAGACCATGTATTTAAGAGAAGTGGTCTCTCTTTTTTATTAAATAAATCTATAAATAAACAAAAGAAATAACCGCTGACATCTTATTTTTTCTAAACTGTGCACATGTCGGACTATGGTGCAATATTTTCCCGCCTAAATTGATCCCTGACATCATCTTTTTTTCATCTTTGATTTTATAGTTGAATGAATGAGGTAGAATATTCTGGTTTTAGTAACAATAATTCCGTATTGTGCAACCTAAGCCAACATCTTCTCCAATATCAAACTACAGTACTTCGTAACAAACGAAGCATAATTTACTCTCTCTATTATAAAAAATTAATCTCATCATCAAATACGGTCTGCTATTTAATCCATGATTTTCGTGGCTCTTCTTCTCTCTCCATTATTGAAATCAATCTTTTTTGTCCAGCATCTTATGGCTTACCCCTTTCTCTTCCATCTTCTCATTGCAAAAATGGAAACATGATTTATTTTTTATTTTCTATAAATTCATTCTTATTAGTTTTTAATCTTTTGATGATTTTCTTTTACAGAGTACAAAGTATATTACACATTTTGTAGGTTGTTCATTTAGTTTATAGCTTCAAGAAAATTAGTTTTGCCATTTTTATGGGTTAAACTGTTAAAGTGATGGAACGACTTTAACGACGATGATTGTTGTTGAAGGTACGGTGGATCCATGAAGGCAATAAAAATGTTTTGTATTAGTTACAAGTAAAGAAATTGTATTTTATAGATGATAATGATAATTGTAGATTATAGAGGAGATGAACCTTGGCCTGACCTTGAAATTGGTATCTTTCTCTTTCCATTTTATTTTTTTCTTCTTTGCTTATTTGAATTTATCTATTTTTTTATGAATCAACATTTTATGTTGAGATTCACAACTATTTCTCAACTGGGTTTATTGAAATTTTGGAAAGTAGTTATTTACATTGCCTATTTTTTTATACTATAATTGTTTTTTTTATACGGAAAAAAATAATGAATGAAATCATTTTAGCCATCCTGAGATGGAAAAAGTGGCAAGTAAATGAAATTTGAGATGGGGAACTAGGGGAGGGTAACCATTGGTGTATTGTGTATATGATGTTTTTAAAGCTCTAATATATTTTTAAAGCTCTATCTATTACAGAAATAAACAACATAATGAGTTGTTATACGAGTTGATTTTACGGGTTTTTTTTAATAATAAAACATATAATCATTTTTATTTGTAGACATATCAATATATCATCAATTTTTTGGGGGGAATAATACGAAATATTTTAATACGATTAACATTTGATATGATGATTTACTTTGTAACGAAGATAAGTAATTTTTTTCGGAATAATTGATTGTTGGGTTTATTTCCTCAAATTGGAATTTGTTTATTCCATTTTTTATAAAGGTTTTATATATTGCATTAATTGTCGGTTGTGTGTAAAAATCTTAAAATTTTGGAGGTTTGAAGTTTGCATCACATGGATAGTTTCACAATTTAAAGTCGGCACTATTTTGGATTGGATTTAATACTTCACAATAATTTTTTTTTTTTTTTTATGTATAAGCTTATGAATTTTGTATATTATGATCTTTAAATATGTATATTTTTTATACGAAAATCTTTAAATATGTATTTAAAATCCTTCATTTTGGTCCATACTTAATCCAATGATATTGCAATCATATCTATTGTTATTACCGTGCATCGCACGGGGATAATCTAGTAAATAAATAAAAGAGAGACCATGTATGTAAGAGAAGTGGTCTCTCTTTTTTATTAATTAAATAAATAAATAAAAGAGAGACCATGTATGTAAGTGAAGTGGTCTCTCCTTTTTTACTAATTAAATAAATAAATAAAAGAGAGACCGTTTATTTAAAAGAAGTGATCTCTTTTTTTTTTTTTTTTTTAGATTAAATAAATAAAAAAACAAAGACCATTTATTTAAGAAAATGGTCTCTCTTTTATTTTCATCTCCCTAAGATTGTACCTAAGAGACCATTTATTTAAAATATTAGGTCTCTTGAAACAAAGAGACCATTTATTTAATTAATTGGTCTCTTATTTAAGGTTTCTTTGGCTAATTTTGTAGTAGTGAATGGGGGATAAGAAAACTGATTAAAGAATTTGGATATTAGGGGTTTGGATGTTAGGGAATTTGGATATTAGAGAGGTAAGAAGATAAGAAGAAGATAAGAAGAAATTTGGTATTAGGGAAGAACCAACATCATTAATCATCATCAAAGAGACAAAGAGAAAACCAACCAAACCATGTATTCAACCATCACACCAGCCAACCAATAAATATATACCAAATCTAATCATAGAAACAAGATACTCCAAAGCACACATATAATGGAGAAGTAAGACAAAAACATTAATATGCAATCGTTGTAGCCTAGGCATGCCATATCATCGTTTATTGAACAACAACCAACCTAAAATAGGCATGCAATCTAGAACATAATTCAACATGAGTCCTACCACAAGTCCCAAAGGCTAAGCTAAGCCTTTCATGCCAAACATTCCATATCCAAACTCAAACTTCTCCATACATTGCACAAAAGCATCACAAGAAAGCACATATCCTATCAAAACCAAAAACTACCCTAAACACGAGGACCTCAAGACCTCCCCCAAGCTAGACATTTGATTACCGCTCCCACAAAAAAAATGAATACAATGAGAAACATCTCCCCCTCCCCCCAAGCTAAAACTCGAGGCCGGCCTTGGTGTTACAAATGACGGGAAGGAGAGAAGGGAACGGTAAAAACAAATGTCTAATGGCTACACCCAATCATCCCCCCTAGGCGGCGATGGCATGTAATTGTAGTTTGGGTCTACATCGTCGGAATAGGAGGGTTGATCCACGTATAGAGGAAGATCATAGTTAGGTCTACTTTGGTAGTGACCGAAGTCCGGTGCACTACTTGTACCCCAACCACCATCATACCCGGGTGGAAACCCGAATTATTCCTTTAAGGGGTGGTTATTGATCTCCTCGGGAGTTATACTACCACATGTCTCGGGGACGTGGTAATAAGAAGGGTTCCCCCTAAAATCACAACCCCCGAGTTGTGTATAATCATAGGGAAGGAAGGATCGTAGCTCCAAAATGGAGCTACGAGGTCCTTGCCAATAGGATTAGGTGGGTTGGTTGTTATTCCAACCCGCAACCGGTCCCTTTTGGACGGGGCATGTGAGGATAATTGACATAAAGGAGAAAGTCTCCCCTCTCAACTTGGTTTTGATAGGACATTTAGAGACATAGCTTTGGTATTCATTTTCTTGAAGAATTCTTTAGTTGGTTAGGTTTAGATGGTGAAAAGCCGATTCAAGATTGAAGGAGGAAGAAGGGAGGAGGGGCCTCCCATAAAGCTAAGAACGGTGGAGATGTTGTGGCGGCAGGGTTGAGATGGTTGGTCAAGGTTGGGAACATTCCCGGGGAGTGGCTCAATTGGCACTTGCCAAGTGGTCCCCACGGTGTTCATTACCGCCGCATTTGGGAGAATGCAACGGTGCTTACCCTTGACCAACCAAGAGTAGGTGGTCACATTACCCCGAAGTTCCACAAGCATGTGCATTGAGGAAAATCTGGGAATGTCAAGGACATTGTAACCGTTCACCGGGGTCAATTGATCAACCCAATTGGTGAAGCCCAAAGCCTTGGCAATTATTGTGATCATCCCACCACATTTTATTTCCCCTTTCAACTCCATAATCCTCGGTGCATGGTAAGGGTGGAAAGGAACTCAAGAGTGAACGATTAGTAGATTAGCTCCCTCTTTTTGAGGAAGTTTAACCATCCAAAATTATCGGCCACTCGTCGAATTCTGTCATCTAAACCTAAGAGTTGGCAAGCTTCTTAGTCGTAGAATCTTGTTGGAAGGATTTTTCATATAGAAAGCTCTTTATGATACCCTTTGAATTCCTCAGGAATTTTTATTGAAGGAGGAAAATTATTTTGATTTTGTGTTTGGCTTGGGTTTTGGTTTTCGGTGGAACGGTTTTTGGTTATTTGGATGCCGGAAGTCTTTCTCTTCCTTCCTCCCGCACCTCCAAATAATCGAAGAACCATTTTGACAAATGTGAGAATAGGCTTACAAGGGTCACTCAATACACCTCACACAAACACCAAATCACACCACAAACAAACTCCTTCACTTTGAACCCCCGATTAAAACCAAGTACCTGTTTAAGCAATTCCAAATATATATTCCAACACAACCAACAAATAATTCCAACACAAAATTCACAACCAACAATAATTCAAATCCGCTCACAATAATCTTTAATCACAACAATCACAATTTTCAATTTATTTTACCACAAGCTCAAACTAATTTCAAACACAATAATTCTCAAATTCCCAACAAGTCATGAATCATAGCACACAATTTATCAAAAATAATCAAGAAAGGTAAACCTAGAAGTAAAATCATAAGAATTAAAAACAAGAGTGAAGAAGTGAGGGAATTTATACCCAGATGAGCATAAAAATACTCTTAAACCTCCAAGTCTTGCTCAATTCCTCCATTCTTAGCTCTAATTTTGTTGAAAAATCCAAGCTTTTCTTCAATTATTAATGGTGGTTTTCTAGGGTTTGGAATTTATGTGCTTGAAATTGGGTAAATTTTGTGTTGTTGGAAAGAGAATTTAGAGGAGAAAAGGATTTTGTGAATTTTTTGTGAAAAATGTTGAGATTTGATGATGATTTTGTAGAGAGAAGTTTGAGTTTTTGGGGGTTTTTTTAGAGAGAGAATGAGATGGGTAAAAGGAGAGAAAATGTAATTGATGAATGAATGGTGAGAAATGGGGGAAGAAAGGTAAAAAGAGATAAGAGAATCACTTTTTTTTTACCCAAATAGCTAGGAGCGGGCGTGCAGTGGGGTAGGAGCGAGCGCTCCGAATAAGAATTTAGCTACAACATTTGTCAGAGCAGGCGTGCCGTGGTTATGGAGCGCCCGCTCCAATAGTTGAACTTGTCTTCTGTTTTTCTTGCCCAGGTTAGAGCGGGCGTGCGGATCGCTTGGAGCGCCCGCCCCAACTCATGCTGAAAGTTTTTTACTTCCAACCCCATAGCTTGAAGCGAGCGTGTAGAGGCGTTGGAGCGCCCGCTCCGTTTCTTCACCTTGTTTCTGTTTCACAAGCCTAGGGTGAAGCGGGCGTGCTGATGCTTTGGAGCGCCCGCTCCAAGTCTTCTCAAAAGTTTCTGATTCGTTTTTTATCATTTGGAGCAGGCGTGCTGGTTAGTAGGAGCGCCCGCTCCTAAGGTGAGAATAGCTCCTGATTTCCTTAGTTAAATTGGAGCGGGCGTGCATGCCACCTAGAGCGCCCACTCCAAACAACAAGTTTAGCTACGACATTGGTTGGAGCGGGCGTGCTCAAATGTTAGAGCGCCCGCTCAATCTTTGGTTCTTGGCTTTTGTTTGGGAGCCTAGAATGGAGCGGGCGTGCAACTCTTATGGAGTGCCCGCTCCTTCCAGGGTTGAAGCCCTCTGTTTTGTACGGAGCAACAAGGAGCGGGCGTGCAGGTTACTTGGAGCGCCCCGCTCCTGCCTGGTCTGAAGCTTAATGATTCTCCTGTTGAGCTTGGAGCGGGCGTGCAGTGAATAGGAGTGCCTGATCCAAGCTGTTGACAGATTCTTTTGCTCCTTTTGCTTGCTTCTTTTTGCTCTAAATGCCTATAACAAACCACAAGAACATAAATTCAACCAAATTATTAGCCAAATCAGAAGTAAAATACTCTCCTCTCCATATTCTCACTCACTCAATTTTTTTATTTCTCTCTCTCTTTTTTTTTTCTTTTCTTCTCTCTCTCTCTTTTTTTTTTTTTTTTTTTTTTTTACTCAGGTTGCCTCCTGGAAGCGCTTCTTTAACGTCAATAGCTTGACGACCTCCACACTCAAGAGGTAAGATTACACTATATTGATTCAACCAAACTGACATGAGCACCCTCATAGTAAAGCTTGAGGCGATGCCCATTGACCTTAAAAGATCTCATTCCGTCCAAATTTGTGATTTCCACAGCTCCATGAGAAAACACTTCCTTAACAACAAAAGGACCACTCCACATTGATAGAAGTTTTTCGGGGAATAAATTTATCCTAGAATTGTAGAGAAGTACCTTATCGCCTACAAGAAATGTTTTCTTTTCAATATTGCGACCGTGGCAATCTTTTGTGCGATTCTTGTACTTGTTAGCACACTCGTAGGCCTCCAATCTTAGCTCTTCAAGCTCATGTAAATCAAGCCATATTTGCTCTCCCGCACTACCCAAATCGAAGTTAATCTTCTTAATGGCCCATTGAGTTCCTTGTTCAAGCTCTACCGGAAAATGACAAGATTTTTCATACACTAGATGATATGGAGTTATGCTTATTGGAGTTTAGTATGCCGTTCTATATTCCCATAGAGCATCATCAAGCTTTTTCGACCAATCTTTTCTATTCCTTGCAACCGTTTTCTCAAGGATTAACTTGATTTGACGGTTGAACACTTCCGCTTGTCCACTAGTTTGTGGATGGTAGGTAAGACCGAACCTTTGATGAAATCCATGTTTTCTTAGCATCTTTTGAAAAGCACTATGAACGAAATGTGACCCATTGTCACTTACCACAACTCTAGGAATTCCAAATGTTAGAAATATGACTTTCTTGAACAACTTCATGACTACCTTGTGGTCATTAGTTAGGGAGGCAGTGGCCTTAACCCATTTTGAAACGTAATCGACCGCCACAAGGATGTATTGATTTCCATATGAAGAAGGGAATGGTCCCATAAAATCAACACCCCATATATCAAATACCTCTAGCTCAAGTATCGGTTGTTGAGGCATCTCATTTCACTTAGATATGTTGCCGGTTCGTTGACACCGGTCACAAGACTTTACAAACCCCCAAGCATCCTTAAAGATGTGAGGCCACCACAAAATGCTATGCAAGACTTTCAACGCTATTTTGTCTGCTTTCATTTGCCCTCCACAAGGATCGGAATGGCACATCTTGAGCACATTTTGCATTTCCTCATCCGGAACACACCTTCGGATCAAACCATCTACTCCTCTTTTGTAGAGAATGGGGTCATCCCACACATAGTGCCTTGCTTCCCTTTTTAGCTTCTTCCTTTGGTTCTTGGAGAAATCGGGAGGAAATTCCCCACATGCCAAGTAGTTCACCAAGTCGGCAAACCAAGGAAGTTCTTTCTCATTCAAGATATAGAGCACATCATCTCTCAATTCATCACATATGGGAATATCATCATCATTAGCTTGCACATTCTCTAAACGGGAAAGATGATCCGTGACTACATTCTCGGCCCCTTTCTTATCACGAATTTCAACATGAAATTATTGAAGAGAAAGGACCCAACAAAGAAGACGAGGCTTGGACTCTTTCTTTTCCACAAGGTAACTAATAGCCGTATGGTCGGTGTAAACAATAGTTTTGGAACCAATGAGGTAGTTCCAAAACTTATCAAAAGCATGTACCACGGCAAGAAACTCTTTCCCCGTTGTAGTGTAGTTCTGTTGAGCTTCATTCAAGGTTTTAGACATGTAATAGATCATGTGAAGCTTCTTCTCTATTCTTTGCCCCAACACCCCTCCGATCGCAACATCACTAGCATCGTACATAAGTTCAAATAGCAAATCCCATCTTGGCCCTTGCACAATTGGAGTAGAGATCAAAGCCACTTTTAATTTGTTGAAAGCTTGAAGACACTTTTCATCAAAAATAAAGATGGCATCTTTTTGAAGAAGAGCATTTAGGGGTTTAGCAATGAGTGAGAAATCCTTGATAAATCTCATATAGAACCCGGCATGCCCTAAAAAGGATCTTACTCCTCTTACATTTATTAGAGGTGGCAATTTTTCAATCACTTCAACTTTTGCTTTATCAACCTCAATCCCCTTGCTTGAAATCTTGCGACCAAGGACGATTCCCTCTTTAACCATGAAGTGGAATTTCTCCCAATGTAGAACCAAGTTGACCTTCTCACATCTTTCTAAGCATTTGCCCAAATTGGACAAACAATCTTCAAATGAGAGGCCTCCTACTGAGAAATCATCCATGAACACTTCCATCACGGCTTCAAGCATGTCTCCAAAGATACTCATCATGCACCTTTGAAAGGTTGCCGGTGCATTGCAATGTCCGAACGGCATCCTCCTAAATGAAAAAGTACTATGGGGACAAGTAAAAGTTGTCTTCTCTTGGTCATTCGGGTTTATGGGGATTTGAAATAAACCGGAATAACCATCAAGAAAGAAATAATACTTGTGCTTGGTTAGTCTCTCAAGCATTTGGTTGATAAAAGGGAGGGGAAAATGATCCTTGTTAGTGGATGCATTTAGACGTTTATATTCTATGCAAATCCTCCAACCGGTCACCGTTCTATTTGAAATGAGATCACCATTCTCATTTTCAAATACGGTCATTCCTCCCTTTTTAGGGACCACATGAATGGGGGAAACTCATCTAGAACTCGAAATGGGGAAGATGATGCCGGCATCAAGGAGTTTGGTGATTTCTTCCTTCACCACCTCCCCCTTTTGAGGATTAAGTTTCCTTTGCATCTCAATGGAAGGCTTAGTACCCTCCTCAAGTGTTATGTGGTGCATACATAAAGCGGGGCTAGTACCTTTGAGGTTGTCAATGGTATAACATAAAGCACCTTGGTGGTTTCTCAAAACACCACATAACATTTGAGTTTGGCACTCGTTCAAAGAGGAATTCACAATTACGGGAAAACTTAAATTAGGACCCAAAACACATACCTTAAGTGTGATGGTAGAGGTTTTAGTTCTACCATTGGAACACCCTTACCTTCAGTTGTAGTAGCTATCTCCAATGCATCATGACTTGTGATTCCCATGCATACTTGTTCAATGCTTCCTTTCGTACTTCCTTCAAGCATCTCATCATACAATGCCATCTCTTTGCTTTGCACACCTATCTTTTCCTTGTTCAATAGGAAATTCTCAACGGCATCGTTATGCTTAGATACTTCATGCTCTCATTCAAATCAAATTCTATCACCTCATCTCCTACTTTTAGTGAACTTTTAGCACTTTTAACATCTATTAAAGCACCCAAAAGTAGCAAGAAATGGTCTTCCTAGAATTATTGGAATGTTAATATCTTCATTCATTTCTAACACAACAAAATCCACCAAGATTACAAACTTTCCCACCCTTAGAGGAACATCCTCTACCTTACCCTTTGGAAATTTGATAGAACGATCGGCCAATTGTAGGGTAATGTTGGTGGGTAGAAGTTCCCCTATCTCAAGTCTCTGATATACCGAATATGGCATAAGGCTAACACTAGCCCCAAGGTCACATAAAGCATTATCAATTTTCATTTTATATATTACGCAAGTTACCGGGGTCTTTCAATTTCGGTGGCATTTTGTTCATGATGATTGCACTACAATTCTCGGTGAGATTCACTGTTTCCACCATTTCACACTTTCTCCTTCCACTCAAAATGTCTTTTAAAAACCTAGCATAGTTAGGCATTTACTTAATAGCATCGATAAAAGGAATTGAAAGGTGAATTTGCTTCAATGTTTCAAGAAACTTTCCAAATTGCACATCTAATTTGTTTCCAACAAATTTGTGGGGATATGGTAGTTTTTGCAATTGTTTTGTCTCTCTCTCTTTTTCTTTTTTCTCTTCACTCTGTTTTTCTCTTTTCTTTTCACTCTCTTTTTCCCTTTTCTCTTCACTCTCTTTTTCACAATCTTTTTCTTTTTCACATTCTCTTTCTTTTTCTTTCTCATGATTTTTCTCCCTTTCTTGCTCAAAATCACTCTCAAGGGGTGTCTCACTCAAGTTCACTTTCTCATTGCTTCTTTTAGGGACACTCTCTTCCAACACCTTCCCGCTTCTAGTCGATATAGCATTGACGAGTCTCTTAGGATCTAGTCCTTGGGGTGGGAGTTTGGAATTGCTAGTCCCTTCCTTTAAAGCATTGGCCAACTGAGAAATTTGTGTTTCAAGCATTTTATTATGGGTCATGACTTCTCTAAATTTCTTATCACTAGATGTCATGAAAGTATTGAACATTTTGGTTTGACTTTCCATCATTTCCTCTAAGTTAGACCTATAAGGTGGTGCTTGTGCATAGTAGTTATCTTTGGGAGCTCTATTACCTCTCACATTCGAATTGGAAGCATTTTGATTAGAAGAACCTCTATTATTATTATTGTTTCAATTATTCCTAATATTAGAGTTTTCCCCTTGGTGATATTGACCTTGATTCCCATAGTTTCCTTGGTTATTCTGGTTATGGTTACCATAACCACCTTGTTGGTTGTAGTTACCTTGGGGATTTTAGTCCCTTGGGTTCCTATTCCCCCATTGGTTTTGGTTATGGCCTGGTAATCATAATCATTTCCTCTTTGGTTATAGGAATTTCCCCCTTGTTCTCTTCGATTAGGTGGTAAGTATCTTTGATTGTCATTCCTAAGTCTATTATCATAAGACAAAGCATTGACATGTTCATTTTCATTCTCATTACCATCTTCATATTAGGGTTGGGGCAGGGAATCATAATTACATGAAGAGGTGTCATGGTCATATGACCCACAATTTTCACAAAATAAGCACCCCTTTTGCATGTTATTTGATGTAGAAGGAGAAGTGTTAGAATTCATATCTCTCCCCTTAGATTGGGAGGGATGCTCTTGGTGCGAAGTGGAGGTCTCAAGTTTCGCCTTGATGGATGTCATCTCCTTGCTAAGGTTGGAAATTTGAGATGTCAAATTATTAATGGCGTTGAGGTGATTGACGGAGTAACCGCACTTTTTCCTTTGCTTAGAGACTCCCTCTCTCCTCCTTGCCAATCCATGTGGTGCCTCACCACATCCTCAATTATTTTAATAACTTTCTCCTCCGTCTTGTTCATAATCGGGGCACCTGCTCCTGCATCCAAGCTAGTCTTTCCTTGTTGGCTCAAGCCTCCATAGAAAATTTGAATCACTTGGTATGTGGGAATGCCATGATAAGGACACTCCGTTTGATATTCTTTATATCTTTCCTATGCCTCATATATGGTTTCACTAGCCTTGTCTCGGCCGTCTTCTTTTGAGAGTAAAATCTCCCTATGAAAGCCATGGTGACCTCGTCTGAAGTTCTCAAGGAGTTAGGTCTCAGCTCTTTCTTAAGCCATTCAAGATCCCTCTTATCAAGGAGAAAGAAAATAGCTTTAGTTTCACAAATTCTTGAGTAACCCCATTTACCTTGATCGTGTTCCAATACTTTTCGAACTCGTTCAAGTGTGCAAGAGGGCTCTCATGTTTCGCTCCACTAAATTGCTCCTTTCAATCAAATTTATCATTGCGAGCCGAATCTCGAAATCATTGGCTTGAGTAACGGGGAGAGCAATGCGACTTAAAGCTCTATAAGCTCCCGGAGTTCCCAACTCCTTCAAAGGTCTTTGAGGTGGTGGATCCGCATCACCCATTTGATCTTGTTGCTCCTCGGAATTGAACTCTCTAGTTGGGGAAGTAGTTAACGACCTAAAACCGGCTCTCCTTCTCCTTCTATAAGTTTTCTCAATCTCGGGATCTAAGGCACCAAAATCCTGTTATGAGTTCTGCACATACACTCTCAACAATTGCAATTAGTAACAAGGCTATAAGTGTAGCCAAAAAGAAACACACTCTTTTTTTTTTTAATTTTGTTGTTTTATGGTGAACTAGACTCAAGTAATCAATTAGCAATCAACAACGCCGTTCCCCGGCAATGACGCCATTTTGAACGGGCGCTAGAACGGTTGCACATTCCACACTCAATCAAACACATTTATAAAAAACATCCTACAAACCAAGCATAATGATAAATAAGAGTTCGGTTCACAAGGAACGGGATATGGTTGCTAAAGTTCTTAACACTTAAAGCTAATTCGAAGTCTTTCGTGATTTGGGGTTCGTCAAGTAGGCAAACAAACTATGGTTCTAATTCAATGGATTAAAAACACTAGGGAATGAGATCCACTCAACCAATGTAATTAGGTAAATAGGGAGTAAAATAGACAAGTTATAGCAAGGACTATATGTAAGATCAACCTCATGGAATTAGGAAACAACTCACACTACTAAAGTTAGATTCCTCATTAGTTTAGCAATAGAAGATACATAATCAAATTGCAATAAGTAATGACATACTCATTTCACGTTTCCATGTCAAACTAAGCATACCCTGCTATTAAGCTCCTAAATCAAGGACAGCTAATCCTATCATGAAGAACTAACAAGCAATCTCATACGATCAATTTAATTGCAACACAAACATCAATGCCTCTCCCACATTTACATAACTAACCAATAGGTTGAGATTCACCCAACCCCTAGCAAGAAGACTACTCACAACTCATCTTAGGTGACATGCAAACAAAGGTTAGGGTTCTAATTACTTCAATAATTGGGGAAAAGTGATTAACTATTGAATAAACTATCATCCAACAACAAATTATAAAGAACTAAAGAGATTCAAGTAACATGCAAATACCAAATAAAATCAGAAATTAAGTAGATGAAGGTGGAAGAAATTACTAATTGAAGCTTCAAATGTTGAATACAAAGTTCCAAAACTTGAGAATAATCCTTGAAACTCACTATTACAATGATTAATTTGATGAAAACTAAGCTAAATTGCCAAAGTGGATTGTTTCAAACTAAGAGGAGATGCTAATTACTATGCCACTGCTGTCTATCTTACAAATGAACTAAAGGGGAAGTATTTATACTCCTCGAATTACCTAAGTTAATCCGTCAAAATAAAACGGATTTCCAGTGAGGAGTGCCTGCTCCTAAATGCTGCATACCCACTCCTAACATCAACAGAAGGAGGCAAAATTCAAAGAATTAGGGAGGAGCGCCCGCTCTTGATAATGTGCGCGCCCGCTCCCCTATTCCTCAGCATAAGTCAAATTCAACCTTAAAGGAGGAAGAGCGCCCGCTCCTAGCAGGCTCAGTACTTGGGCAGAATGTTGATACAATGGCAGGAGCGCCCGCTCCTGGAGAGGTGCACGCCCACTCCACCAGGAGCAGGCTCTCCTTTCTTTGTTTTCAAGCCATGAATGTCATGCCAATCTTTTGATTGCTTGCCAAATTGAGTCTAACACCTGCAAAACATGGGTAAATACATACAAAGAGGGGCAAGGCCGAGACACAACTTTATATACAGAAACGGGTTAGAAAGAGGGGAAAGGATTGCAAAACCGGGTTAAAATCACCATAGTAAGTGGTCAAATAAACCACTTATCAGCCACCAAAATGTTTTCTTCATGTCCTTAAACAACTTATCCTCTCCTGAATGCATTGAATAAGGAGAATTATGTGCCTCTTCCATTAACCTTTGCTTCAAATCACTCGGAATATGTGGTACACACCATCTTCCTTTAAATTTCATACTCCCATCGTCAGCTATTGAAAAATCCATTATTTACCCTCCCTCGATCTTTTCTCTAATATTTTTCAACTTCTCATCCCCTGGTTGGCTATTCCGAATCTCATCATAAATTGATGGTTTAACAATTAAGGCACACAACAATTTCTCTACTTCTCCTAGCTCTATTACATCCAAATTCATCTTTTGAAACCCCACACATAATTGATCCGGAAGAATCATTACATTGACTCCATGACTAGACTTCCTACTCAAAGCATCGGCCACCACGTCAGTCTTTCTCTCATGATATTGGATGTTTAATTCATAATCCTTAATAAACTCCAACCATCGTTTTTGTATCATGTTTAGCTCATTTTGAAATTTTATGGTTGGTAAAAATTTTACATGTCACGCCATATAAATTGTGTCTCTAAATTTTCAAGGCAAACACAATTACATCTAACTCTAAGTCATGGGGGGATAATTCACTTCATGGGGCTTTAACTATCTCGAGGAATAAGCAATTACTTTTCGATTTTGCATCAACACACAACCTAGCCCAAACTTTGATGCATCACTATATACTTCATATTGCTCACTTCCATCCGGTAGGGCTAACACGAGAGTTGTAGTCAACTTTTCTTTTACTAACTGAAAGGATTTCTCACATTCCGGAGTCCACTCATACTTACATTCCTTCTTCATCAAACTCGTCATAGGCCTTGCGATTTTGGAAAAATCTTTAACAAATCTCCTATAATAACCTGCTAACCCAATTAAACTCCGAACATCTAACACACTCCTCAAGGTTGGCCATTCTCTTACACCCTTTACCTTTGCTAGATCAATTAACACCCCTTCCTTAGAGATCACATGACCTAAGAAGGCCACCTCCTCCAACCAAAACTCACATTTTGAGAGTTTAGCATAGAATTGGTGCTCCCTCAGACTTAACAATACTCCCCTCAAATGATCCTCATGTTCATCCCAATTCTTCGAATACACCAAAATGTCATCGATAAATACCATAACAAACTTGTCTATGTATGGCCTGAAAATTCGGTGCATTAAATCCATGAAAACCGCAGGCGCATTGGTTAACCCAAATGGCATTACAGTAAATTTAAAGTGACCATAACGAGTTCTAAAAACACTCTTTGGGATGTCTGAGTCTACTATTCTTAACTGATGATACCCTGACCTCAAATCAATCTTCAAAAATATCCCTGCTCCCTTCAATTGGTCGAACAAGTCATCGATCCTAGGCAGCGGGTACTTGTTCTTGACTGTCACATTGTTCAATTCTGGATAATCTATATATAACCTCAAACTTCCATCCTTCTGCTTTACAAACAAAACAAGTGCACCCCATGGTGATGAGCTAGGCGGAATGTATCCATTCTCTAACAAATCATCTAACTAAGTCTTCAACTCTTTCATCTCTGCCGGGGCCATTCTATATGGAGCCTTTGAAATGGGTCCTATCCATGGTACTAAATCTATGGTAAATTCAACATCCCTCACTAGTGGCATCCTTGGAATTTCCTCAGGAAAAACATCAAGGAATTCATTCACTATTGGAATGTTCTTTTCCATCCCCTTTATCCCCCTATTCTATCTCCTAAACACTACACATATACAATGGATACCCTTTTGCCACACACTTCTTAAGTTGCAAAGAAGATATGATCTTCAACCCTAATTTCTTCTCTTCCCTTCGGTAAGTTACCCTAACTTTATTTGGGCCAAACAACGTGACCTTTTGGGCATCACAATCGATTTGGGCCTTGTATTTGCCCAACCAGTCCATCCCTAAATTGAGATCGAGATCTTGTAAGTCAAGCTTAATTAAGTCTGACGGAAATTCTACCTTTGAAATGACAAGAGGTACACCCTAATACATCTTAGTGTAACTCATTACTTCCCCTAATGGATAGAAATATCTAAGTAAATTGACACCGGACTTTCTAACTTGAGTTTATCTACTAAAGTTCTAGAAATAAAAGAGTAAGACGCCCCCGAATCAAACAAGACTTTAGTAGACATAGAACAAATAAAGAAAGTGCTAATTACCACATCAGAAGTATTTGTGGCCTCACGGCTATTCATCTTGAACACGCGACCTTTAGAAGCAGATCCACCAATGTTACTAGGTCCAGACTTAGAAGTGAAATCGGGGTTTTGAGTTGGCTTAGGTTGGCTTCTCACATATGGGGTCTTACCGGACAGCACATCAGAGGCTTTCTTGAAATATTCATACTCATGGTGACCTAGTTTTTGACAATAACAACAACTCATTGGGTTCCCTTCACAATCTTTCTTGGGATGGTCTTTCCTACACCTTTTACAAAAATAGGACCTTTTGGGTTTGTCTCCAATCCCTTAATTCCCATTTCTTTTTTCAAAGATACCCCTATTATCCCTCCTTCCACTAAAACCCCCATTGAAATTCCCATTGGCCTTAGGCTTTTTCTTATTCCCATGGGAGCTCCCACTAACCTTCCTTTTCTCACTAGAATAGTTCCCCACCAACTCTCTTCCCTTAATCTCATAAAGGTGAGTTGCTCTCCTATAAACTTCATCAAAGGTTTCAAAGGTTACTCCCCCCAATTTCCCTTGGAGAGTTAAAGTCAAACCCTGTTCAAACATTTGGGCCTTAAGGGCTTCAATTGGTACTACTTCACGTGCAAACCTCATTAATTCAATGAATTTACTATAGTACTCACTTATGGTCATATTCCCCATTCTAAGGTTAGTAAACTCCATACACTTTTGTTTCCTTAAATAGGAAGGATAAAATTTTGCTCTCAAGGATTCCTTAAGCTCAATCCACCCAAAGTCGGGTCTACTCATCAAGTCATTTTTCCTTTGACTCCACGATAAATCGGCTTCTTCTCTAAGGTAATAGACAAAATTGTTAACTCTTAATTCCTTGGGGCAATTGATAGAACTGAAAAGTTTATCGAATTCTCTTACCTAATTTTCTAGGCTAGCCGGGTCTACTTGGCCAAGGTAGGTGGGTGGTTTGGCTGGAGCAACTCTTTTGAAAATTTCCCCAAAACTATCTAGATCATTGTGGGTTTTTCTTTGGTTTGAAACAACATTGGATATGTTTTCAGGTATTTTAGTTAGCCTTTGGATGACCGAGTTCACTTTGGATCTACTTCCTCTCTTGTTTCCTTGCCTTAGCGACATTGTCCTGAATAATGTGGTAATTAAGCACAATGAATTTACAAACAAATTATTCATCCATTCAACAAAGACTCAAAGTTGTGATAACTTTACTGTTCACAAAATATCTTAAGTACTAAACGTTCTTCAGGCCTAAAATTGCCATTAAAAAGCAACAATGGGTAACTTCATGAAATAAATTTGTCACAAGTTTCATCATAATTTTCATACAATTATAACACACTAATTGATAAACACTTAACCATATAATTCACATAAGTGTGTAATTCACCTTTCAATCAATTTCCAATTTAGGAATAATTATCGTATAATTTATGAACTTTTGATTTACCTTGGAATATAAAAATTCCCAAAAGACCATCAATCTTGCTGTATTTTGAAATTTTATTTGATTCTTATACTCTAAAAATATAGTTTGGACTCCATATGCACATAATTTTCTTAAGGATTAAAATCATTTTTGAATACGTTTCAAACATTTTAATTTCAAAAGTATTAAATAGTTATAAGTTGAATAATTGATTCATAATGTGGATTAATTGGACCAATGAGATCCCATGTAGAAGAGGTTAGGGTCGATGTCGCTGTGAGCCCAAGTCCTGCCTAGCTAGAGCTCATTGTCAATCCTACATTCCCCACTATTAATCTTTCTTCAAATGAAAATAAAAAAATAGCTTTTTACTTAAATACTTATTATGTAATTACAGAAAACAATGCGAAACTCTATCTTATATGCCCTTCTTAGGTTTACCCATTAGTTTTATTTTTCCATTTAAATCTTTTTAAGACCCAAAAACTGATACCACTTTGTAAACCCCCAAATTACTCTCCAATAATATTGATTACAAAACGTGATAAAAAGAGTAACTTAGGAGCATTACTGCCACGTGATAATGTAATGCTTTTAAAAACAGAGCCTTGCAACGAAAGAAATACATCTTAGCTTTCATTAATTAATTGAAAATAGAAATAGTTTTTGAAACATAAATCTAAATGGTACTCATACTAATTCATTATAGTGAACCTAGACTAATTAAGTGATTTTGCCCTTCGTCCCTAATGCAACATTTAGCTCATGTTGAGTCATCGTCATCACCTATCAACTCATCATAAATGATAAGTAGGGCCAAGCCAAAACAAAAGAGAAATATGCGTTAGCAAAACGCTAAGTATATATAAGTGCTAAACACGTAAATTAGTTTTAGTTGATTAAACAATCTTTCGAAATTTATAATTCTCATAAAACATGGTTATTCCAATTTTCCATAGGTAAGATTTCATTTTTGGAAAACATTCCAAAATTTATAATTCTCTAAACTATTTTTCAATAAAGGTAGAATAATCAACCATTTCATAAACAATTTTCCCAACCTAAGTGTGCACACCCCTCAAGCTAGTAACTCATTTACATAATCTATACTCAAGGAAAGACTAGATCATACAAAACTCATACTCTTATCATTTATCTCCGCGTAGTGGGAGTCAAGAAAAATCCAATAAACATCAAATCAATCTTTCAATTCCCATGTATGGGATGATTAAAATGGTAACATTTCCCCTTTTAAACGATTTTGTAAACAAAGTAAGTTTACAAACAAGCTCATAAAGCATTTAAATATTAAGATCAAACGATCATTTTCATTGAAACATGATTATAGAATTTATACTATAAACATTTATAAATCATTGTTAAACATTCAAACATAGTTCATCATTCAAAACATAAAACACATTTGTATATAAAATCACATAGTTAAAGATCTAGTCACGAATACGTACCTTGATCTTTGCACACAAGTACGGAACTCCTAATTACGAACTTGAAATTTCCCCTACAATAATCAATAACTCTTATTCGATAACTATTCAACAATAAGCCAAAAGACATAGAATAAAAACTCTAATCTAGTTGTGCATGAACAACTTAAATATTACTACCTCCATTTCATATTTTTTGCAACTTTTGCCAAAAATTGATGCTACACATTATTTGCAACTAATGTTTTCTTTCCTTTTTAGGTTGTCATTTCTCTCTATCTCTCTCCTCATCACATGCTTTCCTATTTTTCTCTCTCTATCATACACTCACAAACAAATTTTGCTTAGGAGTCTGTGCACCCTTCGAACTTGCAAAAAATGTGAAACAGAGGTAGTACATCCTTTTTTATAAAATTAATACTTACTTTTATAAACTAATTTATAGTAATTCATTAATAATAATAATAATAATAATAATAATAATAATAATAATAGTAACAACAACAACAACAATAATAAGAATAATAATAATAATAATTTTTCAGTAGTAATAATAATAATAATAATAATAATAATAATAATAATAATATAAGTAAGAAGTAGTAGTAGTAGTGCATATGTAGTAGCATATAATTAATAGTTGTAATTTAAACTAAAAATATTAAGTAAAGCTAATCATAATTATTTCAAAACAAGTAGTCCAAATTAGAAGTATACAAGTAGAAAAAGAAAGCCCACTTACTTTTTTTTTTGACACAAAGCCCACTTACTTTTAAGTATTTTTGGTGAATTTTTATCAAGTTAATTAAAAGAACAAACTTAAAACTTCTTTTTTTTTTTTTTTTTTTTTTTTTGTTTTTGTTTTTGTTTTGTACAAGAAGTACGAAGGGTAAGTTTGGGTTGGGTGATGTGGCAAGTTTTATAGTGTGAAGGAGTAGATGAGTTACATGTGGATGGTGAGGATGAATGTAGTCAGAAATTATAGTTAGGAAAATTAATTTGAAGAAGCTTTCATGGAGGAGTAGAGAAGATGAACGTAGTTTGTGGTGATTGGGGATAAAATGTTATTTTCTTTTACTTTTTTTTGGCTAAAAGTATGAGTTGGGTTGTAAATATCAATTGGTCTTGTAAGTACTCATATGGGTTAGAATAAATGGCTTAATCACCTAAAACTATGTTCAAGAAATAAAGCTCATATTAAAAATAATAACTTTATAACTAGAGTTTAGGAAATTATATACAATTTTCTTATTAAAAATTCACTTGAAAGTTGTAATATATTTATAGAAAAAATAATTATTTAATACTTTGAATATCTTAAAAAAATATTTTATAAGCATATGGGAAAATTATTCGTCCATTTTTATAAACGGGTTTATAAGATCCGAAATAGGACATACTTAAGCTTAATAATTATAATTAATAATAATTAAATTGGTGGTTTAAAAATTAAGGGTATTACAGCTCACTAATTAATTCAAGAATGAATTGGAAGTATATATTGAATGTTGTTATGTTTATTCTTGATTTATTGGTTGGAGTCATCACATGTTAAATTGGTAAATCACGTAAAGTGTAAGAGAATACGAACCAAAACTCTTGAAACATATATACCTTGAGTATGAACATATGGGGGGAGTTATGGGGTTTTATATTTAACCATAGCTTCTACAGGGGTATAGGACGTTGTACTTTCTTTTATTATTAATGCACTGGAATTCCGTCACCAAGTTTGACATAATAGGTGCCAATTGGGGGTGGCTCCTTGATTGGAAGATCTATTTTTAATGGGCTATTTTTAAGGAAGGAAACCTGTTCGATGCGTAATCCAAAGCTATTATTTAATAAATAATATTGTTAATTACGAGTTAAAGGTAAGTTGACTTGTGTTGTATGGCAAGCATGTTTTTTCATTTATCTATTTATTTATTTATTGTCTATTGCTAGGATATTCATGTTAGTGTGATTATTCTTATTGGTGCATATGTACTCAGCTTTTGCGGATTCGTACTTTGTTGTTTGTATTTGGTTTTTCTTTGTATTGGCCCTACTATGACCCATTTTATTTGGCGAGTAATGAGGTTGAAATAAAGAGAAGTACATGTAAATGGATCATATCAAGCACGATGAGATTGAGCGAAGAAGGATAGATGATTCTTTGTTTATTATTTATTGTGTTTGATTATTTATGTGATTGTGACACTAACGTTAACTATTGTTTATATTTTAGTTTTGTTTTTTTATTTTTAAAAGGGCCTTTAATGGTTCCAATTTATTTTTAAAAGGGCCTTTAATGGTTTCAATTTATTTTTAAAAGGGCCTTTAATGGTTCTAACTCTTAAATAATATATATTACAAAGATAATCAATGAATATAACATGATGATATAAGTTAGACAAGGAAGATAATAACAAGCTCTTTAAGGATAGGTTGTTGGTGGTTTGTATGCGCTATGTGCGTGGTTTGTATTGTGGCATGTTATGTCAATCCAATTGGTGCAGTTGGTAGGTTATTAGTATGGGTGGCGCACGTTGATACGCATTTGGAGAGATAGACTTAGTCTATGTGTATCCCCACATAGACGTCCAATATCTTTTTGACAACTCATCCTTCATGAAAAACATAACAGCGGGAGTTAAGAGCGGTAAATTTTTTATAAAGTCCGCATTATTGTAGAAAAAAGAGGGAAATTTATCCCTCAAATTCACTGAAAATTTTTGACCGCTGCACTTTCATAAAAATTTCATCTCAACTTTTCAATTTAGTTTGTTAAATTTTGAGCAACCATTAATGGCTAATGAAGTTGAAGATATTCTCAAAGTTGTTGAAATAGGAGCCAATCAGCATTCATCTTCTTGTTGCCATGGTTAATATAAATTTGAGGTAATTTAAAAATAAAAAAGCAAATTATCAACTTAAATTACTAATTAAACCATAACATCCTTTATTTAAATGGTTGTAAGTCAGTTTTGATAGAGTTTGATGTTATTGAAGAACTAGATTTTGCAATGAATTGTAATTAATTGATGGTGATTATTGTAAATTAGTGATTAAATACACCGTAGTTGAAGGTAAGGATGAGTGTTGATTTAATTATAATGGTTGGTTAAATCTAGATTAATATATTTTAGATTAGCAAATTGTGTATTTATAAAACCTGTTGCAATTATGTTAGTGTCACAGGAATTTTTTTAGTATCAATTTGATTAATTTTGGTATAATTGTATGAAATATGGTATCATTAAGAAATATACTACCTCTGTTACATATTAGTTGCAACTTTGGAATATTTTATCTCTTACAAATAATCCCTAAAGTTGCAACTAATATGTAACGGTGGTATTATTTATATAAGTCGAGTAAGCTATCAAGTGTTTTGTGAAAATTTTAAGGGCAATTTGTATTGAAAAGGGCTAAGAGTTATTATTATATTGATCTTAATGAAATTTTTAATGGAGAGTGAGGAGGAAGAGGAAGATTTTCAAATAGCACACGCCCCCACAAGTTGTAATGGAGTGTGAGGAGGAGAGGGGTCGGCCGGTGGTGAAGATGGGTCGCTAGGGGTGGGGAATTTTGAGCGGCAACTCAGGTGGGGGAGAAGTGATAGATGCTGGCAAGGAGGTAATGACTGGCTAGTGGACGTGGTAGTGATTTTTTTATATTTATAAATTAATTTAATTGTTAAATAATTTATTATGTTAAAGGTAATTAGAAGAAATGGGGGGAATTAAAGAGTAATTAAGTGAATTAGACGCTTTTTGTTGTCTTTAAAAAAATAATAATTTACAATTAGGTTTTAATAAATTTATTTGAACTAAATAGATCTAAAACGTTTTTAGTGAACATAACACATCGTAAATAGATAAATTACTTTTATAACTCATAGTTGTCCAATATTGTAATTACTGCTCGGTTTTTGTGCTCGAAATCTTCTCTATTTGTGTACAATAATTGCTTAGATTAACAACATAAAGTTTTATATGTGGCTGGCCACACTAAATAGCCAGAGTTACTTGATTAGGGGTTACTCGGTCTATCATGGGTTACTTGGTCAGTTAGGGGTTACTCAATCATGTTAGCTTGACCAGGGGGTTCCCTGATCGGTTTTTTGGTGTATGTCAGCTAACCACATAAGAAACAAGTTCTTTTTTATTTGTAGTTGTGTAAAAAATTATATTCATTTTGAGAGGAAAAGATATTTTCATATTAATATTAATTTTTTAACATAAAAGATATGAAACATTTGGAATGATATATAACTTAAATTATTATGGACCTGGTTCACAATAATATTATTAAAACTTATTTTTATAATATTATTGTGGACTAAAGTCCATAAGTGCACAATTTGATGGGTTTCGTGATGTCTAACATTACGTGGAACAAAAGCACATCCCATTACCGCACATAAATTGAAGCTACTAAATATGTATATTAATTAACTACATAATTAATCAACGAGAGAGAGAGAGGGAGAGAGAGAGAGAGAGAGAGAGAGGGAGAAAACATTCATACCCTTGACACGTGAATTCCACTAGCACGAACACGGATTCAAGAACGGCAAAAGAGCTCCAAGCGTGACCCTTCCCACGAAGTCCACCCGCGTGCCCAAACTTGGCTAATATTACTGGCTAGGGAAATATTAACACTACTAAAAATATGATCTCTTTTTAAGGTTTTCTCAATGGAGATGCCTTTTATAGAGTTCAACTCTTGTAAAGAATTCCTAAGGGAGGCCTTGGGTATTTATAGGAGAAGCATCACCATCCCCTTTGATTTCCAATCAATGTGGGACTCTTGCAAAGTTGAGAAAATCTAGTATTTAATTTAATTCTAAAACAAATTAAATAGCTAAAACAAATAGTCAAGTAACAAGTGGCAATCACATGAGAGTGGATAGGTGAGGACCACATGCTCCCTTTGCTCCCCAAGCCACCTAACCCACCATTCACCATACCCTATGGTTGGTCAACATTCTTGGGCACCAAGTAATGGTCAGGTAAAGGCGATGTTGACTCAGCTTAGGCTCGCCAGCCGCACCGTAAGCCCATAGCGCTAGCTGGGTTGATGTGCCCTGCCTGAATGCTATGCCGCAAGCCCACGAGTCTTGCCCGCAAGCACCAACAAGCCTCGCTTGTTAGCAGGCTGCTGCATGCTTTTTAGCAAGCCATGCGGGCGTGTGCTAGTAGCTGCTAGCGAGGCCCAACTCTTGCTAGCAGCCGGCCTTGCTACCGCTGGTAGCTTGCGAGCCATGCCACGCTCGCCCAGCTAGCACGCGTGTGCCAGTGCTAGGTTTGCGGCAAAGTGTACGCACGCTAGCATGCTTGCTAGCTATACTACCCTAGCCCTCACATGGCTAGGCTAGAGCGAGGCTATGGCTTCATATGTTGACTTGGTTATTTGTTGTTTAACTTATTTATACGTCTTGTTAATTCCTATAATTTAACTCGACGTTCGACGTTCGGCTTCGACGCTCTAAGCTTGGAATCCGACGTCGAAATACAAATTCTCTTGTCTAACGTATTAAAGCCTTTGGCTTAATTTGTCGCCATAGTTTGGTTGCACGCTTGGGTGTGACCCGAAGGGTTTAGTTTGGTAAAGCTGTGAGATTAATATAATTTATTTCACTGATCAGAGATGGCCTCTAGCCCGACTTTTCGATCACTTGACATCACTAAATAATCAACTCCGTAATTGGTTCCGAACCCTCTATCGGAATAATACACTTATTCGAAGGACACCATTTTTTCAATCTCACTCTTGTCCTTCCGGACAAGTGCACTATTAGTGTATAGCATGTTTGCTATATCACTTAATGTCTCTTAATGAACTATAAGGTAAGATTCTTCGTCATCCTTATTACGTCCATAAGTGTTTATCGATTTTCGAGTTCGACTTTTAATAAGCAGGTGATTTCTAAAATCCTTATGAGCACGACCATGCATTTTCACAGCCTTGCTCTTTAACGGGGTAAAAACTAGGTCGTAGACTAATCCTCCCTAAGCCAAACAAAATTTATAATCACTTAACAAACCTAAATACAAGTATAGTGGTAAGTCAAGGGTTGAACCCAATGGAACGGTTATGTTCAAGTACTTTTAATTGGGCGCCTAAGCTAGGTCGAAGTCAAGGTGAAGAGGTAACACTAGACAACTAATAAAACAAATAACCAACAAATGAAACACTAGAGAATGGGGATCAACAAGTAATCATAATAATTGCAACAACATGGGAAGAACATGCCAATCAATGGTTGTGAAGACTAATGATAAGAGCTATCAATTGGAATCAAAGAGCTATCTCCTAATCATTAAGCTAGTGGTCTCTACGAATAACATACAAGGAGAATCACAATCCAAACCAATCGATAATTGCAATTCCTAAATCAATGGTCCGTATCATTAGAAATCACAATGCAATCTAGCATAATTCTCAAGGCTTAATCAAACTACACACATGCAAACTTCCATTAATCACTTTAATCTCAACAATCAATCATCAACATAATTCCCAAATTAATCACAATCAATCAATCATACAAGTTTCACCCAATCCCTAGCAAGGCAACTACTCAAGGATCATCATCTAATCGACAAGAAAATAAAAAAATCAAGAATCAACAAAATATGAAGAACAATTACACTAATCAAGAACCAAACAACAAAATCAAATTAAACAAAGCAATAAAATGAGATACAATTAGAAATCCTCATTGATTGATCATGGAGATCTTCAATACAATTGTCACCTTTAATCTTCAATCTCTCGAACCCTTAATGAAGTCTCTCACTTCCTCTCTTTACAACTACTCCTAAACTATCCATAAAACTAGGGAGATAAACTCTCAACTAAGCTTAAATTATGATCAAAATTATGTCTAAAACTTCATAAAAAAATCGGGTTAAAAAGGCATTTATAAGAGGGGCGAGAACGAAATCGAGCAAAATCGAAAACCCGAAATGGAGCGCCCTCGCACGAAGCTATGCACCCGCGAAAGGGGGCTGCATGCCCGTGCGTGAGGGCTGCGCGCCCGCGCGCTTCTGGTTTTCTTCGACTTCTTCATAGCCTCGTGCGCTCGCAAATGGGTCTTCATTAGTGCACGCAATATGTTCATGATAGTCACTAAGAATGGCAGATTCAAATTGACTTGACGGCGGGTTCAACACCGTGGTTTCATGAGAGCGCGGCTTGAGAGCGAAAGAGCTTGAACTTGGAGCATCCATTTCCTTGCATCTTAAGCTTTCCTAATGCTATAAGCTTGCTCCAAAAGAATCTTCCAACTTAGAAAACCACCAATATAAGGACCAGAACCTCGTACAATACCTACAACCATAAAAAGAGGAGAAATAAAGGAGAAAATGCTAGAAAAACCATAAAAACACAAAATAAGAGGGAAAAGGGAAATAAAGAGAAAAACGCATAAAACTAAGCTTTTATTAAGAAAGAATGCTATGAAAAGAAGGTAAAAAAAACCTAAATACTCCTCAAATGAGTACCATAAATGGCACTCATCACTCTTTGAGAGGCCTTGTAAACAAAGACATGTTCCCTATTGTTAATAGGGGGACATTCCCTAATAGGAATGGTATCCTTAGAACAAGTGTATTCCGATAGAGGGTTCGGAAATATTAGAAAGCTAATTATTCAGTGAGGTCAAGTGATCAGAATGCCTAGTTGGAGGCCACTTCCTATCAGTAATATTAATGTATAATTAATATTACAGCTTAATCTCGATTGAACCCTTCGGGTCACACCCAAGCAAGTCCGACACGACGAATTAATGAGTCGCTCGATAATTATGAACATTGACGTCGGAAATCGAGCTAGGAACTTCGAGACCGAGTGTCGCAAGTCGAGTCGAATTAATAGTACGACGAGACGGTAAAAATCAATTAATAAACAAAAATACCAAAATACCCCTAGCATCGAAATGCCCCGAGCAAACCGAATGCTAGGGGCATGGTGTGATAGAAAACTAGCATAGCTAGCAGCACCAACCGCATAAAGGCGCACCAGCAGCCCGCACCATGTGTGTGGCTTGCTGCGCGCATGTGCGGGCTGGTGCATTGGCCAGCAGGGCGTGGCGCGCAAGAGCCTGCAAAGTCGCACCCAGCAACCCACACAAAAGGCGTGGCTTACTTGGTAGGCTGGCAGGCCTTCCAGCCAGTAGCCCGCACACAGACAGGCTCAGCCGCACACCAGGCCGCCAGCTGGGAGTGCCTAACGTGTCCAAGGCAAGGCGCCATGTGGCGCTGTGTGATTTGGCCGAGAGAGAGTGTGAGGGGCGGTTCGTGGGAAGCTTAGGGAGGAAGGAAATGGTCCCCTCCCCTTGTAGTCCTCACCTACCTTCTTGAATTGTTTTTTCTTGGAATTCTCTATAAATACCCATGTACTGGGACTTGAGAATTCCACTTGAGTTGGAACTCAAAAAGGCATCTCCATAATAGTGTGAGAACCTTAAGTTCACATAAAACTCGAGTAGGTGTTTTTGGTCCGAACTCGGCTAAACTCCGAGTTAGAGACAGTTTGGGTCGTTGTTGCTGGTGGACTATCGTTTGAGGTCTACGTGCTTGCGAGACTCGGCTTTCGAAGTAAGAGCTCGTTGGAACGAGCGAAACACGCATCAAGGGTAAGATGGTCTTTTCACTTTATCTTGTTATTTATGTATTTTTTTATATTAATTGTGAGCAGGTCTTGGGGTTGGGTTTTGTTCCGCATATAGTTGGACTTTCCGAAACCTAACAGCGGTATCGGAGCCTTGCTCATTTGTTTTTGTAACTAATATTTTCAACGTGGTTAAAATTGGATTTAATATCTGGTTGTTGTTGCTAATTAGATTAGTAGGTCGATTTTATTATTTTTAATCTCGTTTTATTTAGAATTTTGGCTCCAGAACCCAGATTTTCACCCAAAACTAGTGAATTTTGGGTGGAATAGAAATTCTGGATTTATCGTTTTGACGAAAAATTTTAAATCTCTTAAACCATGAATGTTAATGACATATTATTTGTGATTATGCATTTGGTTCTTTCCTTTATGCTTCTGCAATTTTAGATCACTTTTGAGCATGATTACTATGCAGTAATTGGTGCTTAATGGTTGGCTCAAATTTTCATGTAATTGCAAATAAATTGCTTTAAGTGTGTAAAGTTTGTGTTTTGAGGTTCTTAAGTACTAAAGATCCAATCTTTAATTATTTTAAGTGATTTGAACTTTGTGTTACTAAATTCCATGTATGTTTATTAAACTTGATTTAATCATTTATTAAGTTGATTGGAATCATAAAGTTTCAAACTTGTGATTGAATATTAATTAATCTTCATATTGGATGTTGTAATTTTTCAATGATTCATAAGTCAAAGTTGGAATTTTTCATCGAATATTCATGTTCATGATTAATTTATGTTGGTTAAATTAATAGTGAGAGTAGCCCTTCATTTTGTTGCACCACGTTAAACCAAAATTTTATTTAAAGATTGGTTCTTATGCGTGCGCTGTGTGTGCCAGAGAGTGGCTGTGTGTGCAGCCTTGGTATGGTGCGAAGGGAGGTAGCTAAGTACGTGTTGCCTCGCACCTTGCAACCCATAGCAAACGCTGCTTGGCTGCCACGGGAGCACCTAGAAGTGCTACGTTGGTGTGGTGCGGGCGCACACACTACGCCACATTGCCCTGAGCTGCTAGGCAGCCAAGGCTAGCATTGGCGCGTGCCACTTGCGTGCGGTCGACTTTGTAATTTTACGTTTTTGCCTTTTTAATTATTTTAAATATTTTATTTAATTTAATTAAATTTTGGAGGCTAGGCCTCGGGTTTTGAGCGGCACTTGCAAATTTCTAATTTGGTAAAATATTGGGTTTACTGGCTTAATTAATCGGATTAATTAAGTTGGATGCGGAATTTAGTGGGAGCTTCTTTTTTAAGTGCGCTTCATCACATAATCGATTAACAACTTTGATTAGTTTTAATTAGATGCGTTAATCGGATTAACTACCTAAGTTAGTCACTAGTTTACATGTATAGATGCATTGTTACTTGTTTTTCGTTGTAAAATGCATGGGTCATTCACATATAGTGAATGGAATGTATATTCTCTCATAGGTTTTAAGAAATGGCAACTAGTGGGGCCCGATTGGGATAGAAAATATAGACTGCGTTCCGTCATGCATTTTTGTAAATCTAAATACAGTCTGCAAATCGTTATGTATTTTTGTACCTTAATATTTAGATTAGTCCTAATCGTAGATACTAATAGTTGCATTATTTTGGTTATGTCTTGAAGATGGTGTTTCTTGGAAGACAAAGTAATGAAGTTGCAAATCAAGACCCTTGAAGACTTGAAGACTCAAGGGGTCATGCTAGTTGCCAAATGCATCAGTTACTTATGATTTTAATATATATTTATGCTTATATATATGAATGATATGTTAGATGCATGTTTAGGATTTCGAATGTTGTGATGATTAATTAAGTTCACTTAAATCAACCAACATAGAAACCCTAGGTCCCTAAAATATTAAGTAAAACTTTCCATTCCAAAACAACACTTACCGAATTATTAAGAATAGTGATAGGCTACGCCGAAGCGAGGCATTACTACTTTCCTAGGAATGTAAGGTATATTGATGGGTTTACCAAAGCAAGACATCATAATACAAGTTGGTTTTGGTTATACTCAACGATATAAGTGATGGGGTCCTAACATCTTGTGGCAAAGGAGATACATTGTTGAGAGAGCATTAGATGCAACGATTTATCTAACCAAGAGTGGCTTGGAGGCATTAGTAAAGAGTTTCTTACCTTGGAGTAATAAGTGTTAAGACAAGCCAAAGCATGCTTAACTACTCATTGACTCTTTGGATCTTGGAATCGACTTGTTCTAACAAAATAGGAACAAATTTAATGTGAGAATAAGACGTTTAAATAAGTTTGATATATATGCATGAATTCAATCTTAGTTAAGTGTTATGAATGGTTTTTCATTTCAAATTCTTTCAATTGTAGAAACATGTCTATAAATAACTCTAACAACCGATTCTTGCTATGCTAAATTCTCGACAAGGAAAAACTAAGTGGGACAAATTTTCTTAATTGGCAAAGAAACTTGCGTATAGTTCTCATGCAAGAGAAAAAGGAATACGTCCTTGATGAGGAAATGCCCGAGACTCCCAATGAGGAAGTGACTCAGGCTGCCCTAAACCAATGGCAAATTGCCAATCGGGATGTCAAATGCATCATGTTGGCCACAATGTCTCCCGACCTTCAGAAGACTTTCTTTGAGAAGGAGAAAGCTTTTGAGAAAGCTTTTGAGATCATTTCTTAGCTTCAGAATATGTTCCAAGAGTAGGCCCGAGCGGAAAGGTTCGAAACCCATAGGAAGATCCTTGAGAGCAAGCTCAAGAAAGGAGAGCCAGTCAGCCCACATGTACTCAAAATGATTGGTTTATTTGAGAAAATGGAAAGGCTTAATGTAGGGTATTCGACCGAGATGACAATTGACATTATTCTCCACTCGCTGCACAAAGGCTATGATCAGTTCTAGATGAACTATAACATGCACAACATGGAGAAAACCCTTACTAGGCTTCAAGGATGAGGGAAAGCAAGACATGCTTATGGTCAATAAGGGCAAGCCATTCAAGCGCTCAGACAAGTAGAAGAAAGGCTTTAAGGGGAAGGGTAAGAAGACCTTTCCGCCTAAGTAAAAAACTACCAAAGACAACAAGGAGAAAAAGGTAGCCTCTTCTAAATCTGATTCCGAAAGTTTCTACTACAAGAAGAAGGGACATTTGAAGAGAGATTTCCCCATATTCAAGGAAGATAAGAAGAACGACACTGTTGCTTCTACATCAGTTCTTTTCGTTTTAGACTTAAACTTTTCTAGCACAACATCATGGTTATTAGATACCGGATGTGGCTCACACCTTTGTTCCAATTCACTAGGACTAAGGAGAACTAGAAGGTTAGAGAAGGGAGAGGTTGAACTCTGGGTCGGCAATGGAGTCGGAATTCCAGCCGTATCCGTGGGAACTCTCAGTTTGTCTTTAACCTCCAGGATTTTATTAAAACTGATATTACCAAAAACATCATTTCAATTTCGGCGTTGGACGCCAAAGTATTTGAATTTTGAGTAAAAGACAATGAATGTTCGTTTTATCTCAATAATGTTTTATATGGTACTACACATTGTGAAAATTTCCTTTATATGCTTTTGTTAAAGAAAGAAGTTTATCATGTTAATAATACCAATAAAAAGGCTAAGACCATTAGTTCAAATGAAACATATTTGTGGCATTGTCATGTTAGCCACATTAACCTCAAACACATCAAGAAACTTCTACGGGAAGATGTTCTTAACTCATTCGATTTACAACCGTTTGAAAATTGCGAAGGATGTTTATTAGTCATGATGATAAAGCAACCATTCTCCATGTTGGGAGAAAGGGCAAGTGACTTATTGGGCCTAATACACACCGATGTATGTGGACCAATGAGCACAACCACAAGGAACGACCATCGATATTTTATCACTGTCACAGACGACTATAGTAGATATGGATATGTCTACCTTATGTCGCAAAAATCTGAATCGTTTGAGAAATTCAAAGAATTTCACAGTGAAGTTGAAAATCAGCTTGGCAAAAAAATCAAAGCCCTTCGTTCAGATCGAGGTGGTGAATACTTGAGCCAAGAATTCGATGACCATTTGAAAAAACATGGTATACTTTCAGAATTGACACCTCCAGGAATTCCACAATGGAACGGAGTATCCGAAAGGAGAAATCAAACCTTACTAGACATGGTACAATCAACAATGGGTCTTAGTAATCTTCCTATCTCTTTCTGGGACATGCACTTCTAACTGCGACACTAACACTGAATCGTGCTCCATCAAAAGTGATGAGTGTCATTTATGGCCCTCATTTAGCTTCTTTTAGGATGATTTTTCATTGCTTTTACATCACTTTTACCTATTTTTCTTTAGCTTTACTTGTATTTTCTCTATTTTGCATTTTCCTTAGTTGCTTTCTTACTTTCTTGCATTTCTTAGTTTATTTTGCATTTTCTTCTTTACTTGTTTTCTTTTCTTTGATTGGCATTCTGTCGGGGTATTCAAGGCCAAAGATGCGTCCCGGTTCCCTCTCTTGAAGCTCGAAAGAAAAGGAGTGCAAGAGTCAAGTCTTCAAGGCCGAGCTCTCATGCCGCGTGGACATTAAAAGACGTTGTGAACCCACCGTAAGGGCTTCAAGTGACTGCCTCACCAACATGCATCATATGGAGCACACAGGGGCATCTTCGAGCACACCAAGCAATATCCCCTATTCCCAGAGCACGGACGCGCGTGAGGGAGGAGCGGCCACGCAGGTGGCTAGCGCGGCCGCGCAGGTGCCAGGAGCGGCCACGCGTCTCTCCTCCCCCTGTTTTCGTACCCATTTTGTTGCGGCAGCTTAGGGGTGAGAGGTCGTGCCTTTTGAGGTCTCTTTTGAACGTCTAACTAACTTCTCCTTAGTTAGTTTTACTATATATATATTTCCTTCATTTTTTGGAGAGAGAAAAACATTAGTTTACATTAGATTTGATTTTGATTAGAATTTTAGAGAGAGAAGCTCTAGATTTTGAAGAATTTGTTCTTAGATTTTAGAGAGAGAAACTTGGTATTTGATGATTGTGATATTGTGATCTTCATTCCTCTTTGATATTAATCAAAGTTTTGTAAGAATCCTTTCCTTTTCAATGCAATTTTATGTTTGATTTTGATATATTGTTGAATTTCTATTGTTTAGCTTGATTTTGATTGTTGATATTTGGATTACAATGTTGATGATGAGATTGATGATTACTTTTGTTATGCTTTTCAATTTTACCATGAGTAGTGAGTAGTTCCTTTGCTAGGGATGTGGTGAAGCATGTGTTAGTGATAATCTATAGCTAATTTCGGGTTTTTGATTTATTTGTTGATGTGATTAAATTGGTTGATGAAATTTGTGCATGTGTTTGATTTGAAGAGGAGTAGCTAACCTTGATGATCATGCTAGATTGCATAATAGTTTTCAATGACACAAACAATTGATTTGAATGCTATTAGTATCGATTAATCTTGATTTGCGATTTTCCTTTGAAGTCATTTGTAGAGACATCTAGCTTGACCCTAGGAAATAACTTTTTGAGTGATTTTGATTGCAAATATCGTTTTCCCTCGCATTGCTTGATGGATCAAATTCCTGTCAAATCAGCAAGTTTATCATTGGTGCATGTGGATCCTAAATTCCCTAGTTTTTTGATAATTGATTTTCATTTGTTTGATTGAATTGATTTCGATAGCATAGTACAATCCATCGTTTTAAGATTTCGGAATAGCTTAGCTTAGAGCTTAGCAATATCGCCTTCCCTTGGGTTTGACTCGAACTTACCCCTATACCTAAGTTGGGTTTGGTTTTACAAATTTAGTTTTGACCAGGGAATCTAATTACCAACGACCTAGGTTTATCTGCCATAAAAAATGGCACCGTTGCCGAAGATGGCATGGTGATTGCTATTTTTGATTGAGTTTATTCCATTTTATTTGAAAAATACAAAAAGATTTTCCTTTTTTAGGCTACATTTGTAGCCGTGCTATTGTTATTTTGCTTTGAGTTTTGTATACGTAGGGCACAAGATCGAAATTTAGTGCCATTTGATCTTGAAATTGAGAGGACCATAACAAGGATAAGGATTCCCAATCGTTCCTCAACTTCAAGTCCCCCAAGAGAGGAAATCCATTAAGAAAAAGAAGAAGAACGAGAAAACATGGGTGCTAATATGAGAGTAGCATTGAAGGAGTTGGGAACTCCGGGAGCTTATAGGTTTGAAAGCGAGATTGCTCCTCCTACGACACTGGCAAATGAGTTTGAGATAAGACCGTCGATGATCACTTTGGTAGAGAGGCGTCAATATAGTGGTGCAAAGCATGAGAGTCCCCTCAACCATCTTAAGGAATTTGAGAAGTATTGCAACACAATCAAGGTGAATGGGGTTTCTCAAGAGTTTATTCGACTTAAACTTTTCCCTTTCTCTCTTATTGGACGTGCCTTAGAGTGGTTAGACAAGGATGTGAAGCCAAACTCTTTGAGAACATAGGATGAAGTGACTAAGGAGTTTCTATCTCGGTTCTATCCACAAAAGAAGACGGTCGAAGCAAGAGTTCTCATTCAAAGTTTTAAGCAAAAGCCGAATTAAAGTCTTTATGAGGCATGGGAAAGGTATAAGGAGTACCAAAGAGAGTGCCCACACCATGTGATTCCTACCTATCAAATCATCCAAATCTTCTATGGAGGTTTAAGCCCCCAAGGCAAGTCTGGCTTTAATACCGGTGCCGGAGGCCCTATCATGAACAAAACGGAGGATGAAGTGGTGGACTTAATTGATGATGTGGTGAGATATCACATGGATTGGCAAGAAGGTGAGAGAGAGTCAACAAGAAAAAGCGGTTCAACGGTTTATTCAATCGACCATCTTTATGCCATCAACAATTTGTCCTCACAAATCTCAAACTTGGGAAAGGAGATGACCTCAATTAAGGCAAAGCTTGAGAGTGCTTCCTCACAAGCACCAATTCTTCCCTCCCACAATAAGGGGAAAGGTACATCTTTTAACTCTACTCCTCCTTCAACTTCGAATAATATGCCAAATGGATGTGTGTTTTGTGATGTATGTGGGTTATATGACCATGATTCTTCTAATTGTCCACATGCATTTGAGAGTTGTGATGATGTTGATAATAATGATTGTGAGCAAGTGAATTTTGTTTCAAATAACAACAATGGACAAAGATTCGATGGACCAAGAAACTTTGGGAATCTAAAGGCTCACCAACAAAACAACTTTGATAATTATAACAATGGTGGTTATAGAAACCAAGGAAATCAAAATTTCCGAGGGAACTATAATAATCAAGGCTATAATAATCAAAACCAAGGTCGAGGGTATGGAAACCAAAGCCAAGGTCAAGGCTATGGTAACCAATACTAAAACAATGGCCAAAATCAAAACCGGGGTAATTGGAGCAACCAAAACCGGGGGAATTTTCAAAACACTAACCAAATGGGGCCTCCACCCGGATTTGCTCCAAGAACTTAAGGCAATGGTGAGAATTTCTTTGCTTAACCTTCATCTTCTAGAACTACCTTGGAAGAAATCATCGAGAACCAAACTAAAATTTTGAACACTTACATGTCGGTAAGTGATAAAAAGTTCAATAAGATGATGACACACAACAAGACGCTTGAAACTCAAATCACTCATTTGGCTAATACCTTGAAAGAGAGTATGAATGCTAGCCCTTCATCTTTACCCTCACAACGAGTTGAACCTAAGAAATCCGTATATTCTATCACTACAAGGAGTGGGAAAGTGCTTGAAGAGAGAGTTTCTAGGAAGAGTGAGGAAGATGAGAAGATGAGTGATTCAAGTGAGGAAAAAGAGATCAATGTGTCAAATAAGGTGATTAAAGAAGCCCAAGAGGAAGAGAACAGTGATGAAAAAGTCCAAGAGGAGGTGATTAAGCCAAAACTTCCATATCCCCAAAAGTTTTTGAGAAACAAAATTGATGAACAATTTGGGAGATTTCTTGACATGCTTTGGGAAGTTCGTCTTTCATTCCCTTTCACCGAAGCCATGACTCAAATGCCAAGATATTCTAAGTTCCTTAGGGAAATCTTGTGTGGCAAGAGAGAGTGCAATGAGATTGATTCGGTAGAGGTTGGGGAATGTTGTAGCGCTTTGATTCATAATGATTTACCCAAGAAAATGAAATATCCGGGTAACTTCTATACCCCTTGCAAAATCAATGGAAATTTTTTTGAAAATGCTCTATGTGATCTTGGTGCTAGTGTGAGTATCATGCCTTATCCGGGTAACTCCCAACTGGAGGTTTTCTCTTTATCAAGAGAGAAGTACCATTGCTGACAAACGGTTTCTAAAGATAGAGAAAATACAGAATCAAAAGCTTTTTTGTTTATTCCCTTAATATTCATTACAGTTTCAAAAGCTCTTAAATGAAAATAAGGGTTATCCATTGCTTTGAATTTCGGGATGTTGTTGGCATTGAACTTCTGTGGAAGAAGATCCTTGTCCACCGAGACCCCTTGTGAGCTAATGCCTTGCAATCTATAGTCATTAGATAATCTGCTCAAGCTTTCCTGGATGAGCTCCATCTGTTGTTGTCTTGCAGGGTCATTGATTTGAAGAGTCAGACTCTTCAACATTTCAGCCATGTTAGCTACCTGTCCCCTGAGTTTGTTGAGTTCTTCCTAACTTGCCATTGTCTTCATCCTTGATTAAACGCCCTTCCTTTCTTAACCACGCGCTATAGATTAATCCATATTTGTTTTAATGACTTGACTCAAATTGACTTTGATTTTATAGTTTTAAAAAGAAAAATAGATAGGGTGTATACTTTTGGGAATGGGTTAAAACAGGTGGTTTAATTGGAGGATTAATATCCGACTTACCCCCCTAAAAAAAAAAACACGGAAAACGCGCATTCAAGGCTCTCTAGACATGGTCAAGGTGTGACATACATGTTAAGTGTGTGTTTTATAAGTGAGTGCAAGTGACATGCTTTGACTCTTGTGTATGACCATGGGACTAGGTGCCTAGACTCAATTAAGGACTTAACAAATTGATTAAACTGATTAGCAGACTGGTTAATTAGACTCGTCGTGATGACTCGAGTAAGAATTTAGACTGTCGCTGGAACAACAGAACTGTCGCCACAATTTAAAGCTTGTCGCCAGGCGACAAGCAGTAAACTGCGGCGCCACAGCCCAAACTCCTGAGCCACTTTTGGAACATTAATCTGGGACTGTTTCCAGTAATTTTATTCTAAGGGGACATGCCTAAAGTCGTACTAAGTAAGATTAATTACTTTAATAGTCTTTAATTAGTCAAATTAATTAATTAATTCATGAATTAGACAAAGTCCTTTTTAGTCATTAATTGGTTTATTTGGACTTAAACACAAGTCAAACAAACGGTTAGCACATATAAGGTATGCACAAGCAAAGAATGCACAAGTAGTTCAAATAGTCACGATATGATGCAATGAGTTTGCAACCTAACCATGGCTCTAGTTCTCTAAAGTTTAGGATATGGGTTAGTCAAAGAGGTTCCATGGTTATGAGTTCGGATGTACCGCGCGGAAGCCTTACCTTTGGAAGGGTTGGCGCGAGTGGATGGGACCCTGCAAGTTAAAAACTTGTTTCCACTGTTTAGTGGATTCACAAACTCGGATGTACCCGTCGTTGTCAGGAGTGTTCGATTGGGTAGATGGAGCGTGAACCCCCAGAGGGTTATGTCCATATGTAGAACACATGGGTTTCAGAAAAGTGAGAAAAACTCAATCAGGAAGTAGAATCGAGCCAACAGTGCTAGAAATGGTCAAACCAAGAAGGCAGAGTTCTGGCTCGGTATTGGAAGAACTTGGCGCCAGATTACAGGGACTGTCGCCAGGCGACAGAAGCACTTTACAGGCGACAAGCCCTATTTTCTAGGCGCTAGTTCCTACATGCCTCAGCAGGTATCTACGTTCTTAGAATTTTCCAGATTTTGCAGCGTTATTTCAATTCTAGTTGTGAAAGATATTTCTCAAATTTCCTACGTGTAAAAATCCTATGTTTTTAACTCATTTCGGATGGTCTATCCAATGAGGACCTTTTTTATGCATATGACAATAATGCTAATCAAAATTACGCACATGAAATACTTAGAACTTTTCGAGTCTCATCCACTCATTCTAAATCATTGCTGAAATAAATTTCAGGAATTAAAATAGAAATCCTCCCCAGTGGAGTCGCCAAAAACTGTAGGGAATATTTCAAGCCATTAACCCCAAGCTTGAACCCCACTGTGATCATACACTTAAGCATGGTGGCGTCCAAAGGGAAAGAAACTAGAGCAAAAGAGTCGCCAACAAGTTTTAGGAACTGTAAACCGTTCACAAGGTGAAGATTACACCCCTTAACGATCTAGGAGATCGTCAACTCCAAAAGGTCTTGAACCAAATAGGGTTCGGGGATGAAGATACAAATTCAACCTAAAAGAGATTGAACCCGCCCTAAATAGGCCTCTACTTTATTCTGCTCGTATTCATGTGCGCTTTTTGACTAACATGCAAACAATAGGTTAACCCTAAATCTGTTTATCTTTGTTGGTTGAATTTAATGCACAAGCAAAACTATTATTGGTGATCACTTGAATTATAATCATATTAGCCTAAACAAGATTATTAATTATCTTATTAAGCGTGATTACAAGTAAATTCCCTTCAAACATGCATAAAAGGTGTGATCAAGCAATAACAATAAATAAACATCAAGCAACATAATAATCATAATAATAATCATAATCATGTTAAAGCATAATAATAAAGCTTAAATATAATAGCAAGATCCTAGTCATGATACTAACAAGATTAATAACAAATCCTAGCATGTCACTAACAATAAAGATCAACGCTTTAAACCTAACATGGTACTAACATGCTATTAGAAAAGAGTAAAAGGCACCCTAAACATGATACTAGAAAGCAATAATAACATCCTAACATGATACTAGGAATTAAACCAAATTTAAACATGCTTTCTACAAGAATAGAGCAATAAAATTACATACTTTGATGCCTCGTACCTCTTTCTAATAACAAAATACACGCGTTAGTAACTTCAAGGAAAATATGAAATCAAACAATTAAATTAAATAATGGAAATAGTGATTAGGGACCAAACCCTCAGAAATTATAACCTTTCACGTCTAGGGCGAAGGCAACTTCGAACTCGGCTAGGTGTTTCTAGATCTCGTGTATGAGGAATTTTGTAAGAGGGAAGGTTTAGAAAAAGAATAGAGAGAGAAAGCTTCTAGCTTTTAGAGAGAGAGATGATGATTGTTGTAGATGAATATGATTGTTGATTGTGAATCCATAAAAACGGAGGTTTAGGACCCTATTTATATGAAAACAGTCCGAAAATAGGTAGAATTTAATAAGGAATAAAACTCCACTCTGTCGCTGCAAAACCGACCTTATCGCCAGGCGACAGGGTCTGTCGCGTGGCGACAGGGTCTGTCGCGTGGCGACAGGCCTGTCGTTTGGAGACAGCCTGGACTCCTACGTGTACGAATCAAAATTGATTTGTAATGTCCGTATGAAAACTGAAATCGTATTTTTCATAAAATAATATTTTATTCCAAATAAAACTTTATCAAAATATAATTATTAATTCTAATTTTATTAGGACTAAAGAGAACCTTCTAGAGAATTCTAGAAGACTATAATTAATTCTAATAATTTTAGGAATAATAATTATCATTGGGCCCTCCCCTAGATCATTGGGCTGCATGTAAAGATCAAACCGAGCCCAGTTTAGTATTTTGGCCATAACTTCCTCATTATTCATCGGAATTGGGCTTATAATATATCGTTGGAAATCTCTTTGCAAGCCCCATCCAACTACACTATTATTATACCCTTGTGGTGGACCAAACTAAACTGGATCGGTTGTTTTCATAAAACAGAAAGAAAGAATTTTTAATAAAAACTAACCGCAACACTTGACCTTTCACACTTTCACCTCGTTCGATAATCATTCGACATAATAGGTATTCATCACTGGGTTTGGTTTTGGGGAGACACATTTGGGTGTCTACAGTAACAATAAGGGTAGTTTTGAGCTTAAACCGATGCATGAATCTTTGTCTCTTTTGAATGGAATTATGTGCATATATTCCCCTCATTCCAATGATAATGTATGCATGATTGTTTCTTCTAATAACAAAGTTCTTGAGGTTTGTGATAATGTGCCTTTGAGTGTTGAATGCAAGAAGGTTAGTGAAGACAACAAGGAGTCTTTGACGCTTGTGGATAAAGAGGTGATTGATATTCCTCCATGGTTTGAGCTCTACCCTCAAGAAGACGAGGTTGAATCCAAGAGTGTTGATGGAGAGAAGCCATCCACTAAAAGGAGTAAGAAGAAAAAGAAGAGAAAGAAAGCTTTTATGAATAAAAAAATGAAGTTGAAGCAAAATGAGCTTGTCTCGAAAGTTTCATCAAATGAGAATATATCAAGCAACGATGTGAAGTTACCAAGGAATGAGAAAAAGTTTGTTCCCTCTACCACTTTGAACAAGGTGGTGTTCTTTGACCCTCCGTGATTTGGAGGAAGATTCGAGCTAAGCACCTTAAGAAAGCGTTTCCTGGGAGGCAACCCGTTTTTCTAACTTTTTCTTTTGATTCTATCTTTCTTAGTAATTTTTTTTCAATTGTTTTTCTTTCTTTCACTTGTTTTGTATTTGGATTAATAGGTTGAATTCTTGGAAATTAGACTACCTCGAATGAGCATGAGCATAATGGTAAGGTGTTTCGTGGTAATTGGTGAGAGTATGCTCGATATTATTGAATTTCGAGTTGAATGGGTAAGGTAATTTAAGAGGTAAGTTAGGAAAAGTTGTGCTAAAATGTGAAGCAAGTTTGTGCTTGGTAGGTTCATTATGGTGCTTTCATTAATTTGGGATGTCGAACCCACTAAAAAAGGGTTTAGAAACTGATGTGTTTAGTAGGTTCAATAATTACGGGATGATAAGATCATTATGCCCATATATGAACGCACTAACAACAAGAAGCAAGCAAGAAGAGGAGCAGCAAGGGCGCGAGGGCCTCGTTTCAACCTAAACCCACACTCGTCCATACCCTTTCTCACTCTAAGCAAGAAACCCTAAACTTCTAACAACCAAAAATCATCCCTTAAATCATCAAAATAACTCACAAATTTAACAATTTCCTACTCAAAATTCATCATTTTAATCAAAAATTATACTACCTTCCTCCTTTTCTTCTTCTCCAATCTTTCTCCTCCATTGAAGAGCAAATAGGTGTTTTTGGTGTGGTTGATTTTGGTGCCTAATTCTTGATCAATCTTGCTTCTAGTATGGTATAATCATCTTCTTTACCAATATTTTACATTTTTATATTAATTTGTAGCAAGAATTTGATTAATTTGGTGATTGTGAATAAAAGTAGTATCATTTTGGTGGAAATTGATGATTGATTAAGTAATTGTGTTGATTATATGTGTTGTTGTTGATTAATTATGCCTTACATTGTGTTGTTGTTGATTGTGTAGCTCATTTGTGCAATTTGGTTGCAATTGTGGAAGGTTGATTTTTGGTAGTGTTGGTAGTAAGTGATGATTGGTATATTTGGTTGGGTGAACCAAGTCTTGTGGTAATGTTGTGATTGTTGTGATTTGTGGTGATTTGTGGAGTTATGATTGTACTTTTGGTTGTGAATTTGGTGAAGTAAAAAATGTCTAAACTAATGAAAGCCCTCACTTCCAAAAAGAGAAAGATAAACATAACCATTGAAGAACCTTCTCTATCAAACACTCCCTTTTCCCAAACACAAAATGAAGAGCCTCTTCCTCTACCAAAAACCGATTTTCCAATACAAATTATAAGCTGCTTTGGAATAATTTCAAGAAAAGAACCATAAAGCCCTCACAGCATTACCATCAATCGAGCATGATCAAATTGGGCATTGATGAGGACTTATGGGTCTTTTTCGACAACCTTAGGTTGGGTAGCTTCGTTAACAAGCGCTACCGAACCTACCTTGAGCCAACTAGGGAGTTTTTGGCCTCTTTGACTACTCCTTCGGTTGGTACCAAGGACTTCCAAATCACTTTCTAGCTTTTCAATGTTGAGCATGTCATATCCTTGGCCGAGTTAAATGCGGCCCTTGACTTCCACCCGAGGCAGATATTCTCTTCTCCGAGCACGACTATTTAGATGGGTATTCCCAAAATTCTTGGTGGCAGGCAATCTCGGGGAGGAATGAGTTCTCCGCTCGCTATTCCCTTTCAAGCGACATTTTCTAGCCATGTCTACGAGTGCTTCATTGGTTGTTGGGGTACTCGGTGTTCCCTAAGCAAGATTTGGGTAAGATGTCGCAAGTTGAGTTGTGACTTCTATGGATGGTAACTAGGGAAGAGTTGCGTGGGTGGTTGAACTTCGAGAATTTATTCTAGAGGAATTGCATGGACATGAGGGGCAGTAGATTAGGAGACATCCCTTGTGGTAGCATGATCACTAGGTTTGCTACTAGCCTTGGCTATGGGAGGTATTTTCTTTCTTGCACTCTGGTGGGGGATCTCAACACCCTTTACCTCGACATCGCTCAGCTCAAACAAGTGCAATTTATAGCAAAGAGCGATGACAAAGAGGTGTTTGATTAGCTTATGAGGAGTTTTCATCGGTGCTATCTTCTGAACCCCTCCTTGACCTCCCTTCACCGGCATGCCCCGAATGTTTGGTTTGTGCCCGTGAGCAACCGCATCTCCGGTGAGGATGAAGACATAGAAGATATGCTCAATGAAGAGCAACAAGTTCAAAGAGATCATCATCATCAACAACAACAAAAACAACAACAACAAGAGCAAGAAGTGCCTCAACCTCAACATCGACAACATCGATTCGCCAACCCTGACATGAAGGTATGTTTTTCCAACAACAACAACTATATGATGCGAGTGCCCAAATGGCGGGCATGCAAGTCCGAATGGAGGGGATGTATGACCAAGAATTCGAGGCCATATACAACAAAATGATAGGCATCTCCAAAATGCAACAAGGTATGTTTTTCCAACAACAACAACTATATGATGCGAGTGTTAACCGTGGGGAGATCACTCCCCCGGTTAACTGCCCGTACTTTCCTCCTCAACTCGGTCCCGTACCTTCTTGGGTAGATGATGGGAGGGATAGCTACCCATATTGGCAAGGACCTCAAGGGTCCAACACCGAGACTAGGTCATTTCCGGATGAGCACGGTAACTATGATTACCGTGTGCCCGGTGGGAGCGACTATAGGGGTGACCCTAACTATCCCTATGTCGATCCCACCCATCTGTTGCCTCTAGAGTTACCCGAGCAATTTATTCCTTTGGACCCTTGGCAACAAGATAACTTTAGTGGCTATTTGGCCACCTGGCTACACCGGGGGATGGGATCCTTATGGTCCCGCATCTGGCTTTTCATATGATAGGGATAATGATAATGATAATGCCGGGCCTAGCGGTAACTAGTTCCCCCTTCTTTGAGCTTTTACCTCCATCCCTTTTATCTTGTGATCTTTGTTTTATATTGATAGGATGGTGAGATGTATTTTTGTTAAGCTTGGGGGGACAATAGTCTTATGAAGAGTCTCGGTGGCCAATTTTGTTGTGGTTGGATATCCTTGATTTTTCATGTCTTGATGGTGTATGATTGCTTATCTTGATCATACATGATGTTGTTGAGTGTTGTTGTTATCCATGATCATATCATGTTATTCTTGTTGAAATCTTTTGTTTATTGATTTTGATGATGATTGCTATTCCATGATGTGTTGGTGATTTTTGCTCCCATGAATCCAAATCCCTAAATCCAAAACCCTTGAATCCAAATCCCTCTAATCCAAATGATATTTTCTTAGGTGTTAGTTATTTTTGTTATTTTAAGTGTATGGTTGATTTTGTTAGTTTGTTTGATTTGTTTTGATTTGACTTTGTAGAGTAGTTTGTTTTTGTTTCTTTGTTTTTCATTTTTTATTTTGTTTTCTTATTATTTTGTTTTGAAGTTACTAACCGTTTTCTTTATATATAGTTCATTTTCTCTTTTTCATTCTCACTCGGTTTTGCAAATTCATGCTATGCCTGTGGAGCTTCATGAAGGTGGTACTTTCTTTACCACGCTTTTCTTTGCTTAGCTTGGATTCCTGGTGAGATATTTCTTATTTCCCTCTTTTCTTTGTTTTCTTTATTTCTTTACATAGAATATGACTAGTTTAGGAAGAGTTGAACGGTTCAAGGATGTTTGCTTTGTAACACCACGGGTGTTTGGGGTCATTGGCGATGTTGTCGAATAACCACTTGTTTGTCGATTGGGATTTATATGATATGCATGCATCTTTGCACTTTTCTTTATCTTTTTCTTTCTTTTCCTTTTCTTCTCTTTTCTACTTTCCTTTTTCATTTCATTCTTTTCATAAATGCAAATATCCAAAAATTACGATTTTGAGGCTTTTTTTTAGTTTTCCGTTCATGTTATGATTTTGTTACGGACATGATATCATCCGAACTTTTGCTTTTGAATGAATGGTTTCCTATGTAGTATCGGTATGCACGGTTTGAGAGTATCTTTGGTTGAATCTAGGATAGAGTATGCTAAGGTAGCGCCTTTAGAACTTTTGGGACCTTGAAGCCGAATTCTAATTGTTTTTGAAAATTTGAAATTGCTCCCTTTTGGTGAATTTGAAACTAATAGTGAGTTATTGCTACAATCATGTGAGGATTAATTCATTTCAAAATTTTCAAAATTGGTCATTTTCTACCCTTTCCTAGAGCCAAACAAAATTTGTAAACACTCGACCAACCTAATACGAGTATATGGTAAGTCAAGGGTTGAACCCAAAGGAATGAGTAGGTGCAAGCTATAGCATAGGTCAAGCTACTTCGAAGATTGTAGAGAGATAGGGTTGGTAACTAAGGTATCGAGAAAGCTAGATAAATCGAGAAGTTCAATATACTAAACACTAGGGATATAGGTTCCACATGCAAGTTCAATGATTATGCTAATTGAAGGATCACTCAATCAATTCAAACATTACAAAGGACAAACAATAGTTGCAACCAAGGAATTCAAGAGCTATATCCTATAAGCCAAACTAGGGTTCACTACGGATGGCTAACTAGGAAAATCACAATCAAATTCAATCAATTAAAGCAATTCTCAAATCAAGGGTTCATGTCATTGAAATTTGCAATGCAATCTAGACTAATCTTATAGGCTGATCACTCTTAGTCTAATTAATCACATGCACAACTATGTCAACCAATTTAATTGCAACAATTCAATCAATCAAGGATCATCAACTAGCAAAAATCATTAATCAAGCATGCTTCCCCTTCTCCCTAGCAACTAATCTACTCACTAATCATGGTGAAATTGAAAAACAAAACAAATTCAATCACAATCATATTCATTTCAAGTTTAATCAAGAAGGAATTCAATCACTCAACAAATTCTAAAGCAAAGAATGAAATTCAAATCAAACATTCAAGAATTAAAGGAAATTGCAATAAAAGTAAATTCAAAGGAAAGAAATCTCACAAACTTTCATTGATGTGAAGAAGAAATCCAAGATCAATTTGAAATTAAAGATCAAATACAAGTACAATCAAGTAATCTTAAGCTTCTCTCTCTACTTTCTCTCTCTACTATTTCTTGAAAATAAGAGTTAAGTACGAAAAAATCGTCCCCCAAAAAAGGAAAAGTCTAAGGATATAAATAGAAGAATCGAGCGAAGGGGTCGGGATAGGCAGTGCGTGCGCACCACCCAAGTCGCGCGCGCGCACAGCAGGGTATGCGAGCACGCACTCCCTGTGCCGCGCGTGCGCACCGGTGCTCATGGCCTTGGCTCCTTCACTTGCTCGATCAATCTCCGCGCTCCCGAGCATCCCTATCATTGGTGCACTCGAGGCGATGCTTGTAAGAAGGGCAGCTCCTTTATCTTCCAAGCACTTGAACGCCTCAAGCCAGAGCATTGCTTCCAAGGCCCTCGAGCTTGCGGAGTTAGCTTGAATTGCATATTTGGAATCCCGAACTTAGCTCCATGAACTTTCTTGAATGTGCTCGAGCTTTCTCCTTTGTGATCGAACCTCGGGAAACTCAACACACCTACAAAACAAGTCAAGGAAACAAAGAAGCGAGAGAAATAGTCGAGAAATGAACAAAATGACAAGAAAACCATTAAAAGCATGCATTTCTCTAGACTTACACACAAACACGCAAAACAAGCATTATTATATAAAAACACGGCAAAAAGGACTATAAACGAGAGTAAAACTATAAAGGAAACCTAGCCTAAGAGTGCCATAAATGACACTCATCAGATTCCCCCAAGCAAGACTTTTACACGTCCTCGAGCAAAACAAAAATCAAACTTAAAGGAAAATGATGACATTATTTAGGTAAACAAGAAACAAGAAAGACTAGAGAATAGAAGAATGTAAACTAACTCACTTTCGTAGGAATCACGGTCAATTTTAGCAACTAAAGATAAGCCATTTAAACCCCTAGATCGCCCAAGAGGACGAGTGATGCTCTCGTAAAGGTTTTCTAAGAGATTAACCCATAACTCTTTATTAAAAGGAGGTAAAGCATAAGAGGAGAAAAGAGAAAATTAAAACTTTGAAAAGAAAAGAGGTGCTTATACAATAGACTTTTGCACATGAACAAAACACGAGAGGGTATCAAACTTTCTAAAACAACAATGGTAAGCACGTTCTAAGATATCGAGGGTTGATTGAAACATAGGACATGCTAAGTATAGAGAACTACCAAAACGCAATTCACCTTCATCTAAAAACAATTTTAGCACATTTTCCCAATTGGCTTCAAATCTTCTTTTAGCAAGCATCTCTATAGTTCCTCGAAGGGACTGGAAAAACAATAGATTTGAAGTTTCTCGACATCTTGACTTTGCATCCCCTCTCCTTAGGCTTTAACTCATAATGCCCTCCCTCGGTATATGACTCAACCACTAGGTCAAAAGGGCTTTCCCAAAGGTTGTAACATAATGGCAAAAGGTTGGGGGTAGGCTTAAAATTTAGAATTTAGTGGTACACCAAAGTTGTGAAGAAAAGATTAGCTAAATCTCAACACCAAAACCAAGTAATCACCAAACAAAAACAAAATAACACCCCCAAGCTTATTCAAAGCTATAACCACAATCATATACACAAAAAGCGTAAAACTCTTCCCCCCAAGCTTGAGTAAAGCATTGTCCTCAATGCGTAAGATAGGAAGAAGCATTTACTTCAAAATGTTTTTGAACTTTTTAATTTTTCACTTTATTCAACAATTTTGCCAAAGCGTTTTGAAGTTGCTTTGCTTTTTCTCATTTTTTCAATTTTTTATTTTAACTTTATTCATTGTCCTCGCCTCTTTTAACTATGGACGACTTTTTCATTTATTCACTTGCCATTATTCACAAGAAATACAAAACACAAGCTTGCTTACAAATAAGAACCAATATCCAAACTCATATACCACAATCTCCAAGAATATGATCATTTGCTTTACAAAAACCAATAATGGATCAAAAAGAAACAAAAGGCTCAAAGTTCTACAGATGTGGCTTGAAAAGAAGGGAAAATGGTCAAATGGTTAGCAAGTAGGCAAATGGAAAACCAAGAACTAAAAATAAAGAAGATTAACCTAGAAAAGAAAAATTACCACCTCGAAAAGATGCCTTTGTCCTACCTAGATGGTTCGGTCTCTTGTTTGAGAATTATGAGTCAAGATTCAAGATTAGGTCCGCAATAGTCAAGGATCCATGCCGCTCATGCAAGTGACTATAGAAGGCTTGAAAACTATGAAACCTCGCAAGGACGTGGCAAAAACTCACTAAAAGCTTCAAATTCACCAAAGGGGAACGATTGCGAGTTTTCAAAGACAAAAGAATCCGGCTTCAAGGTCCCAATAGTTCTTTAAACGACTACCTTAGCATACTCTATCCTATAATCAACAAAAGATACTCTCAAACCGTGCAAACCATTGTTTTTAGGAAGAATGATAGCCAATGTGCAAGTCCAAGTGGTACTAAGTTCAAAGCAAAAGCAAAACATGAAGAAAGAAAAGCAATGCCTCAAAAACATTTTATTTTTATTTACAAAACCTTTTTTCTTTATATTTATTTATTTTTTATTTTTTATTTTAGTTTTTTATTTTTTTATATATTTATTTTTTATTTTTTATTTTTTTTTTGTTTTTCACAGGAAAGATTTAAAAGTAAAACATAAGAAAGCATAATGCAAAGAGAAATGTAAGAGAAAAGAGATAAAGAAGCAAAAAGAAAAAGGAAAACAAAAAGGAGATATTTATTGGAAGAAAAAATAAATGGAAAAGAAATAAAGAAGAAAGATAGAAAAGCAAAAGAGAAATAGAAAGTATCAAGGAAGTAAGCTAACACATATATCCCAATCAACAAACAAGTGAACATTCGGCTACAACGCCAATGTTCCCAAACACACTAAGGTGTTAGAAAGAAAACATCCTCGAACCGTTCAATTTTCTCCTAATCTAAACCTAAACTAAGTATCCAAGAAAAGAAAATAAAAAGAATAAGATTAGAAGGATCTCACCAGGAGTCGAAGCTAAGTTACATCAAACAAAGTGAAAGAGCATCTTAATGAAGCATCAATATCCAAAGCATAAGTGGCGAAGCAAGGTGAGAAAGAAAATAGACTATATACAAAGAAAATTGTTAGTAACTTCAATACAAAAGAAAAGAAAGATATAAAAGAGAAACTATATGCAAATAAGGAAAAAGCAATGTACGGTAGCATCAGGAAAAGGGTCAAGTAACAAAATTAGGAAACAGAATCATCAGATGGAAACAGAGTCAGGAAACAAGATATCAAACAATCATAATCAGGAAGCACAATCATAAAGAAGCAGAGATACACAGCAGAAAGCGATCAGCGAAACAAACAGCAATACCAAGAACTGGACAGAGAAAACAGCAAAAGTACATCATCATCATTATCAGAGAAGCAAGAGATACACAGTGACCAATACCAGAAGCAAAAGAGGCCAAGAGTGAACTACAAAAGCGAGGAGGGAAATAGTGAAGCACACAAACAACATAAATCACCCCCAATCTCAGAATGAACTACCCCCCAAAACTCTAAACCTAATAACATATAGGCAAAATAGAACATCATATAAAGCACATAAGAAAAGGGGGGTAGCCACAATAATCTCACTCCGCACTATGGTAAGGGGTAGAATGTGTACTCCCCTCACCGGTCTCCAAGACATGAACCGAGCTACCCATCTCACTCACCTCTATAGGAGCTTTCCCCTTTAACCTCCCCTCCCTCCTAGCACGGTCTATTACGAAGAAATGAGACCAATCATCTAAAACCGGCTCTCCCGATAATCCCCACCTACCAAAAGTCTCGGGGTTTGGGAAAGGCATAGGGTTCGCGGGATCATATGTATAATCGCATCCACCGGGCCGCTTATAGTCGTAAGTGGCCTGGGTGGTGCCCATGATAGCACTTGGAGGAATATGAGGACCCTTCTTAATAGGGGTAACAAGGTCTAGGACCCACGGTAGGGTCAAAGGGTTCCCATTGAGGGATAGGTCCTTGTTGGACCGAGAGGTATGGGTAGTTCAAGTAAGGTACAATCTCCCCCCTCCTCACATGGTAGTCATACAATTGATTAGCATGAAAATCATTGCCAAGAGAAGAATCACGCCCCAAAGGCATGGAAAACAAGACATTAGTGACGGAATCTAACTTGGCATGAATAGTAGATAAATCAAATGTAAAAGAAGAAGTTGAAGGAGGGATAGGAGTACCTCCCTGTTCAATCGGGGGTAAAGCTTGGAAGTCCGTCGAGAGGGCATCATTGGACGCGGTTCTTGTATGATTAGTCTTCTTTCGAAGAGAGGGATCGATGTTGCATCTTTGAGGTCTCCAACTCAAAGAATCCGTCTTTGTCTTACGGTTTGTAGCCTCCTTACTCGGAATCAAGAACCAATCCTTCACTCGGGACACCTTCCATATGAAAATATTATGCTTCTTGGTACGATCAAGGAACTTTTTGTTTACTTGGGCATAAACATTGAGGAAATGAGAAGGTGTCCTCTCCCGAGGGTCGATTATCAGAAGGAGCTCGCATAACAAATCTTTATATGAGTCATTGAGGCAAAGTGCGAGGATAGAGATCATGCCTCCAATTTGGATGCTCCCTGAAAGCGAAACACCATCTCGAATGTCTAGAAATCGGTTGATCAAATGTTGAGTGAAATCTACAAGCTCGATCTCATGCGACTCTTGGTCGGCAATCCATAGCTAACAAAGTTCCTCACAGGAAATAGCTCCCAAAGAGTCCTTAGAACATAGGGCATAGGTGAGAATACCATTAAAGTATCTCAAAGCCAAATGAACGATCGATGCGGACTTGGAAGTTTGAGGCTCATATTTCCTTTCATCGGAGATACGCCGCCACCACTTGAGTTCATCATATCCATGGTCGCTAGTCATTTTACCATTGGCCGGATAGACAAGATGTTCTTCATCGGCGGCCCAAGGAAACCGGAAGTAGGAACAAAGTTGTGACTCCGATAACCGATGATCATTGTTGAAAATTTGAAAGGTCAAAGTTCTTGAAGAGTAACCACTTGACTCTCGGACCACTTCAAGGGATGATAGAAACTGATACGTCACCCTAGCATAAGTAGGGGCGCTCAAATCCAAGAACTCTAAGAGACCGAGGTTCTTGGCTAGGTAGCGAACGTCATCGTCAATTCCAAGTAGCTTGGTTGTTGTTTGATCGTAGAATCTTGTTGACTTGAGCTTTCTCTTGGATAGTTGCTGGAACCGATCCCAATGTAATTCCTTAGAGAATTCAATGCTGTATGTTTCTACCACCTCGGGAGGAGGTGGAACAACGTGCCTAACTTTGCTTGAACTTGTTCTAGCACGCTTCCTATGATGGATAGGGGCCATCTACAAGAAGCAAAGCAATTCATGAGCAATTCATTTACAATTATCAGTGTTCAAGAAGATTCAAAAGAAATTGCTCTAAAGTCAAGCACAAACATCATTTATTTAAAAATGAAACAAGAAATGGTCACACATGAACTATGCCACGAATATTGAGACATAAGCTTGAAGCAACTAGTCATGAAATAAAGGCAAAATTGGACACAAGAGACTAAATCATGAGTCATTATGAGCAAATTAATCCCAAAACATTGAATTATCAAAGAAATGAAACTATCATATAGAATACCCATGAGAGAGAAAATGACCAACAATGGTGATTCAAGGATTCAAGGAAGGTATACAAATTCATCATGAAAAAGCTTCAATTTAACATCCAATAACATCAATCAAAACAAATTATAAGCTAAAAGAACCAACAATGGAGTTCTACCATGAAAGCAAAAACAAGGGTTTCAAGCTTCAAAAATGAGGAAAAAGATTACTAGAAAATGAGAAATTATACCTCAATGAAGCTTTGAATTACTTGCAAATTGCACAATTGAAGAATATAGAATAATTAGAACACTCAAAGACAAGTTCCAAGTACCAACACAAACCCTCAAATATTCGAATATAGCCCCAAATTTTCGAAAATTCAATTTATTTTTTTTTTTATAAAATTTTTTGAAAGATTTGAATATGGTTAATGTAATTTTGTGATGAATTGAAAATAAAAGGATGAATTTGCTTGAATTTGCAAAGGAATTGAAAGGGTTTGATGAGAAATAAGAGAGTAGATGAATGAAGGGGAAGTCGGGGAGAGAGAAAGGACTGAATAATGGGGGTTTGGGAATGAAAGGGGCACGAAAAAGGTTGGGGATAGCTGCTGCGGCTGAGGGGTGCGTGCGCACCTGCTACGGCAAGGGCTGGGTTTGCTTGCTCGGAATTACGTAACAAAAGCCACAAACGCTGACCTACCTGGTGCGTGCGCGTAGCCAGGTGGTGCGTGCGCACCAGGTAGCGTCTTGGGGGGGCTTAGTTAGCTTGAGACACACCAAAACAAGGCCAAAAACTCTGACCCTCTTGGTGCACGCGCGCACCTATGATGCGTGGGCGCTAAACAAGACTAAAGGGAGAAAAATTCCGCTTTTGAACATACTCTCGTGCTTGCGCTCTCATCGGCACTAACAAGCGTCGTGATCGAGTGTTTAAAAATCACACAAAAAATAATTCAAAAATCACTCGATCATAAATAAAAATCCATGGAAGCCCAAACACGAGAGCATGTATCCCCAATCAAACTCCTTCACCTAAGTTTAACAAAACTTCAAGAAACCTTGAATTAATCACCGAAATAGTTGGAAATCATCATTGATCAAACCTCATGGTACCTAAAATCAAGAAAACAAAGAAAAATAAGAATTGTTTTTAAAACTAAAAGAAATATAGAGAATTGAAAAACCAAAAGAAAAGGGTTAGAAAACCGGGTTGCCTCCCGGGAAGCGCTTGTTTAACGTCATAGCTCGACGTTCTCCACCTATTAAGGTGGTTGTCGGAGAAGCAATATGTGAATAAGGCCAACAAAAGCACCATCGAAATACTTCTTGAGTCGATGGCCATTGACCTTAAACGGAGACGAAGAATCCATCATTGAAACCTCTACAACACCACTAGGAAAGACATTCTTAACCAAGTAAGGACCGCTCCATCTTGACATGAGCTTTCCGGGAAACAACTTCATTTTTGAATTGTAAAGAAGAACTTTATCACCAACACAAAACTCTTTCTTCTCGATAAGCTTATCATGAGTTTCCTTGGAACGAGCTATGTAAATACTAGCACAATCATAAGCATCAAATTGAAGCTCCTCTAGCTCATGAAGATCTAACCACCTTTTCTCCCCCGCACTTGCCAAATCAAAGTTTATCTTCATAATTGCCCACAAAGCACGGTGTTAGAGCTCTACCGGAGATGGCATGATTTGTCATAGACTAGGCGGTATGGAGTGGTACCTATAGGTGTCTTGAAAGCCGTTCTATAGGCCCAAAGAGCATCATCCAACTTGTCCGACCAATCCTTTCTATTTCTTGCAACCGTCTTTTCAAGGATTAACTTGATTTGACGATTGGAAACCTCAACCTGGCCGCTTGTTTGAGGATGATATGGAAGACCAAATAATTGATGAACTCCATGCTTTCGCAACATCTTTTGAAAGGCATTGTGAATAAAATGAGAACCATTATCGCTTATCACCGCCTTTGGTACACCAAACCTTGGAAAAATGACCTTCTTGAACAACTTCATTACCACCTTGTGGTCATTAGTTGGGGAAGCAATGGCCTCAAACCATTAAGACACGTAATCCACCGCCACAAGAATATATTGATTTCCAAAAGATGAGGGAAACGGTCCCATAAAATCAATTCCCCACACATCAAATACCTCCAATTCAAGAATGGGTTGTTGAGGCATCTCATTTCGCTTGGATATATTCCCAACTCATTGGCAACGGTCGCATGTCTTAACAAAACCCCATGAATCCTTGAAGAGATATGGCCACCATAAACCGCTTTGAAGAATCTTGGTGGCGGTTTTAGAAGCACCCATATGGCCACCACTCGGATCCGAGTGGCACATCTTCAAAACACTAGGAACCTCTTCATTTAGAACACAACGCCTAAGTAAGCCATCGACTCCTCGCTTGTACAAAATGGGATCATCCCGCACATACTGTCTTGCCTCTCTCTTGAGCTTCTTTCGTTGATTCTTAGAAAAGGAAGGTGGAAACTCTCCACATGCAAGAAAGTTCACTAAGTCGGCGAACCATGGGAGCTCCTTTGCAACTATAGCATATAAGAAGTCATCAAGCATCCTATCCTCAATTGGAGAACCATCATCATGAATTTGAGAATCCTCTAGGCCAGAGAGATGGTCTGCCACAACATTTTCCGCTCATCTCTTATCCCTAATCTCAATATCAAAAGTTTGAACTTCGAGCACCCACCGGATCAACCTAGGCTTGGATTCTTTCTTGGAAAAAAGGTACTTCAGAGCTGCATGATCCATGAAGACAATGGTCTTAGAACCCAACAAATAACAACGGAACTTTTCAAAAGCATGAACAATAGCTAAAAACTCCTTTTCCGTTGTGGTGTAGTTTCTTTGAGCACCATTTAGTGTCTTAGACATATAATAGATCACATGTAGCTTCTTTTCCACTCTTTGACCCAGGACACCTCCAATTGCCGAATCACTCGCATCGCACATCAACTCAAAATGTAAATCCCATCTTGGGGCTTGAACAATAGGAGTAGAGATTAGAGCCTTCTTCAAATTATTGAATGCCTCCAAACACTTATCATCAAATACAAACTCGGCATCCTGTTAAAGAAGATCATTGAGGGGCTTTGCAATGAGCGAGAAATCCTTGATGAATCTTCTATAAAACCCGGCATGTCCTAAGAAAGATCTCACTCCTTTCACATTGACTGGAGGTGGAAGCTTCTCAATAACCTCAATTTTTACCTTTTTCACCTCTATCCCCTTGTGAGAAATCTTATGGCCAAGGACTATGCCTTCCTCCACCATGAAGTAACACTTCTCCCAATTCAAAACCAAGTTCACCTTCTCACACCTTGCACAACATTTCTCAAGGTTTTCAAGACATGCCTCAAATGAAACACCGCGTACGGAGAAGTCATCCATAAACACTTCCATTTCCTCCTTCAACATATCTCAAAATATACTCATCATGCATCTTTGAAATGTTGCGGGAGCATTACAAAGGCAAACGACTTTCTCCTATAAGCAAATTTTCCATTGGGACAAATGAAGGTTGTTTTCTCTTGGTCATCCGAGTGGATAGGGATTTGGAAAAATCCCGAATGACCGTCAAGAAAACAATAGAAATTGTGCCTCGTTAGTCTCTCAAGCATTTGATCAATGAAAGGAAGGGGGAAGTGATCTTTCTTGGTGGACGTGTTTAGACGTCTATAGTCTATACACTTCCTCCATCCCGTGACCGTCCTCATCAGAATGAGCTCACCTCTATCATTCTCGATGATGGTCATGCCTCCCTTCTTTGGGACAATATGAACGGGGGAGACCCACCTAGAACTCGAGATGGGGAATATAATTCCTGCATCCAAAAGTTTGGTGATCTCCTTCTTCACTACCTCTCCTATTTGGGTATGTATCATTCGTTGTCTCTCAATAGAAGGTAGAGAACCCTCCTCAAGGGTTTTGTGATGTGTACATAAAGCGGGGCTTATAACTTTGTGGTCATCAATGGTATAACCCAAAGCACCTTGGTGCTTTCTCAAAACATCACACAACTCTTGAACTTGGTGCTCACTTAAAGAAGAGCTAACAATCATGGGATAGGTGGAGTTGGGTCCCAAGAATTCATACCTAAGGTGTGATGGAAGAGGTTTGAGCTCAACCATTGGCACACCTTTACCTTCCTTTTATGTAGCCACTTGCAACGCTTCTTGGCTAGAAATCTCATACCCGTTTGCTCTTCAATATCCTCAAGGCTTCCATTGAGCACATCATCATACAAAACCATCTCTTTGCTAGGAGTACCTATCTTTTTGTTATTCAACAAAACATTCTCAAGAGCATCGTTAGAAGTGAGCAATTGCTTATGCATGGAAGGCACAACATGATCAAGAGAATCAATCAACATGCAATTTTCTAAAGAAGAACTTGGATACTTCATACTATCATTCAAGCCAAATTCTATCACCTCATCACCTAGTTTGAGTGAAATTTTAGCACTTTTCACATCTATCATAGCACCCAAAGTAGCAAGGAATGGTCTCCCTAAAATGATAGGAATATTAGCATCTTTGTCCATCTCAAGCACCACAAAGTCCACCGGAATAACAAATTTCCCAACCCTCAAAGGAACATCCTCTACCTTACCCTTAGGAAACTTAATTGACCTATCGGCCAATTACAAAGTGATGTTAGTAGGTAAAAGTTCCCCTAACTCAAGTCTTTGGTACACCGAATATGGCATAAGGCTAACACTAGCTCCTAGGTCACACAAGGCATTCTTAATTTGCATTTTGTAAATGGCATAAGTGAAAAAAAAGTTTCTAGGGTCTTTTAGCTTAGGTGGCATCTTGTTCATTATGATTGCACTACAATTCTCGGTCAAGTTCACCGTTCGGTAAATGGTAGAGAAAGGTGAAGTTGCTTGAGCATGTCAATAAATCTTCCAAATTGTTCATCTAACTTGTGTCTCGTAAATTTTTGTGGATAAGGAAGCTTGGGTTTCACAATTTCTTTCTCCACTCTCACCTCACTAGGCTTCTCAATCTCAACCTCACTCAAAGATGCACCATCTCTCTCATCTTCTACCAAAACCTCTTTTGTGGCCTCCTTGGTCTCACTGTTCCTAGGCAAACTCTCCTCAAGAACCTTACCACTCCTTGTGACAATAGCATTGACCGGTCTCTTGGGACCTAGGCCTTGGGAAGGTAAAGAAGAAGGACTAGCATGGTCTTTCAAAGCATTAGCAAGTTGAGAAATTTGGTTTTCAAGCATTTTATCATCATTTCATTAAATTTCTTGTCAGTTACGGCCATGTAAGTGTTCAACAACTTTGTTTGGTTTTTAATGATTTCTTCCAAATTGGTTCTATGAGAAGAAGAAGAGGTTTGAACATAGGAATTATCATTTTGGGTCTTTGGAGCAAAACCGGGTAAGGGACCCCTTTGAGTGTTATTTTGAAAATTTCCCCTATTTTAAATGTTCCAATTCCCTCTACCTTGATTATGGTTACCATAACCTTGGTTATGATTACCATAATTTTTGTTATGATTTTGGCTACTATAACCTTGGTTGTAATAGTTACCTCGGGAATTTTGGTTCCCATGGTTCCTATTACCACCACCTTGGTTGTAGTTGTCAAAATAGACATGGTTGTTGTAATTCCTATTCCATTGACCTCTTTAATTCTCAAACCTAGAATCATTATTGTTTGACACATAGTTCACATGCTCATTCACATTTCCAATTTGATCATCACAAACATCTATACATGCATGAGGGCAATTAGAAACATCATGATCGTACGATTCACAATCATCACAAAACAAGCATCCACTAGGCATGTTATTAGAAGAGGGAGGGAGTTGAGAATTAGAAGACATACCTCTCCCCTTAGATTGGGAGGGAAGACTTGAAACTTGGTAGGTAGCACTTTCCAACATCGCCTTGATAGCGGACATCTCCTTTCCCAAGTTTTTCATTTGTGAGGATAGATTGTTGATGCATTTAGATGATCAACCGAGTACACTAAAGAGCTACTTTTGCTAGTTGACTCTCTTTCTCCATCTTGCCAATCTCTATAATACCTCACTACGTCTTCAATTATGTCTACCACTTCCTCTTCCGTTTTATTCATGATAGGACCTCCAACTCCTCCATCTAAACATGATTTTCCTTGAAAACTAAGGCCTCCATAGAAATTTTGAATAATTTGGTAAGTAGGAATTCCGTGGTGAGGACATTCTCTTTGATACTTTTTGTATCTCTCCCATGCTTCATAGAGGCACTCACTAGGCTTTTGCTTGAAACCTTGAATCAAAACTCTAGCCTCCGCCGTTTTCTTTTGTGGATAGAAACGGGATAGAAACTCCTTGGCCACTTCATCCCATGTCCTTAGAGAATTCGGCTTGACCTCCTTGTCTAGCCATTTCAAGCCACGCCCTATGAGTGAAAAGGGAAAAAGCTTGAGGCGGATGAATTCTTGGGAAATTCCATTCACCTTGATAGTATTGCAATATTTTTCAAACTCCTTGAGATGATTTAGCGGGCTTTCATGCTTGGCCCCGCTAAATTGTCGCCTCTCTATCAAAGTGACCATTGGCGGTCTTATTTCAAAGTCATTTGCCGGCGTTGTAGGTGGAGCAATTCCACTCTCAAATATATATGCACCGGGAATCCCCAATTCTTTCAACTCCACCCTTGGATTTTCTCCCATTCTTGCTTGTTCCTCTTGTTGTGGTTCTTCTTCACTTGAACTGCTAGGGCTCAAAGATCATCTAGCACCCCTTAACCTTGCAATAGTTCTCTCAATTTTCCGGATCAAATGGCACTGGTGAACGACCACGCGCACTATGCATAAAATCTCAAAAGAAATGGTTAGTAGCACGGCTGCAAGTGTAGCCTAAAAGAAAATCTTTTTGTATTTTCAATTAAAGATGAAATAGACTTAACAACTATAACAAAGCACCAATATCATTCCCCAGCAACGGCGCCATTTTTGACGTAGGGAAAAGTAGGTCGTTTTCTACCCTTTTCTAGAGCCAAACAAAATTTAAAAACACTCGACCAACCTAATAGGAGTATATGGTAATTCAAGGGTCGAACGCAAAGGAATGAGTAGGTGCAAGCTACAGCCTAGGTCAAGCTACTTTGAAGATTGTAGAAAGATATGGTTGGTAACTAAGGTATCGAGAAAAATAGATAAATCGAGAAATTCAATATACTAAACACTAAGGATATAGGTTCCACATGCAAGCTCAGTGATTATACTAATTGAAGGATTACTCAATCAATTCAAACATTGCAAAGGACAAGCAATAGTTGCAATCAATGGAATTCAAGAGCTATCCCCTATAAATAAAGCTAGGGTTCACTATGAATGGTTAACTAGGAAAAATCACAATCGAATTTAATTAATTAAAGCAATTCTCAAATCAAGGGTTCATGTCATTGAAATTTGCAATGCAATCTAGATTAATCTTATAGGTTGATCACTCCTAGTCTAATTAATCACATGCACAACTATGTCAACCAATTTAATTGCAAAAATTCAATCAATCATGGATCATCAGCTAGCCAAAATCATCAATCAAGCATGCTTCCCCTTCTGCCTAGCAACTAGTCTACTAACTAATCATGGTGAAATTGAAAAACAAAACAAATTCAATCACAATCATATTCATTTCATGTTTAATCAAGAAGAAAATCAATCAATCAACAAATTCTAAAGACAAAAATGGAATTTAAATCAAACATTCAAGAATTTAAGGGAAATGGAAAATAAAGTAATTTCAAAGGAAAGAAATCTCACAAACTTTCATTGATGTGAAGAAGAAATCCATGATAAGTTGAAATCAAAGATCAAATTCAAGTACAATCAAGTAATCTTAAGCTTCTCTCTCTACTATTTCTGGAAAATAAGAGTCAAGTACAAAATAAGTCATCCTCCCGAAAAAGGAAAAGTCTAAGGGTATAAATAGAAATAGAGCGAAGGAGAGCGGGGCGCCTGGTGCGTGCGCACCACTAGGCCGCGCGCGCACAGGTGGGTCTGCGCGCACACACCACGTATGCTGCGCGCGCGCACCCCTACTTGATGCTCGTGGCCTTGCCTCGTTCGCTTGCTCGATCGATCTCTGCGCTCCCGATCATCCCTATTATTTGTGCACTCGAGGCGATACTCGTGAGAAGGGAAGCTCTTTTATCTTCCAAGCATTTTAACACTTCGAGCCAAAGCATTGCTTCCAAGGTTCTCGTGCTCGCGGTGCTAGCTTGAATTGCATGCTTGGATTCCCGAACTTATCTTCATCAACTTCCTTGAACGCGCTCGAGCTTCCTTCTTGATAATTAAACCTCAGGAAACTCAACACACCTACAAAACAAGTCAAAGAAACGAAGAAGAGAGAAAAGATAACCGAGAAATGAATAAAATAGAAAGAAAACCATAAAAAACACACATTTCTCTAAACTTACGCACAAACATGCAAAACAAGCATTATTATGCAAAACCAGGACATAGAAGACTAAAAACGAGCATAAAACTACAAAGAAAACCTAGCCTAAGAGTGCCATAAATGACACTCATCAATTTTGTAGAAATTATGTTTAGATTATTTTAATTCCTAGTATCATGATAGGATGTCTTTTATTACTTTCTAATATCATGTATGTTTCTAGTATTATGTTTAGGTTGCTTCCTATTTCTTCTATCTTTTCTATCGTGTTAGTATCATGTTAGGGATAAAGCTTTGATTCTTATTGTTTAATGACATGCTAGGATTTGTTATTAACCTTGTTAGTATCATGCCTAGGGTCTTATATGATTATTATGATGAGGATTTGTTTTGTCAATATTATTATGTTGCTTGATATTATTGTTATTGCTTAATCATGCCCTTTTATTCAGGTTTGAAGGGAATTTGTACTTGAAATCACGCTTTTAAGCTAATGTGATTTTAATTCAAGTGATCGCCAATAATAGATTTATTTGTGCATTAATAATCAACCAACATAGATTAAACAGGTGTAGGGTTAATATATTTATTAAACGGTTTATAAGTTCCTAAAACTTGTTGGCGACTCTTTTTGCTCTAGCTTCATTCCCTTTAGACGCCACCATGCTTAAGTGTATGTTCATAGTGGGGCTCAAGTGTGGGATGCTTAAAATTATTCCCTACAATTTTTTGGTGACTCCACTGGGGAGGATTTCTATTTTAATTCCTAAAATTTATTTTTGCAATGATTTAGAATGAGTGGATGAGACTTGAAAAGTTCTAAGTATTCATGTGTGTAATTTTGATTGACATTATTGGCATAAGCATAAAAAGGTCCGCATTGGAAAGACCATCCGTAATGCGCCAAAAACATAGGCTTTTTACACGTAGGAAACATAGGCTTTTTACACATAAAATGGAAAAAATGCTGCGAAAACTGGAAAATTCTAAGAACACAGAAAGCTGCTAAGGCATTAGGAACTAGCGCTAGAGAAATAGTGCCCATCGTAGAGCGATGGCTCTATCACGATGCGATAGCAATATCGCGACGCGACAGGGCCATCTCTTCGCGATGGTCTCTGTTGTCTTATGCCATGTTCTTCCAATACCGAGCCATAAGTCTGCCTTCTTGCTTTGACCGATTCTTGTACTATTTGCTCGATTTTACTTCCTGATTGAGTTTTTCCCTCTTTTATGAGCCCATATGTGTTTTACATATGGCTATAACCCTCTAGGAATTCACGCTCCATCTACCCAATCGAACGCTCATTGCAACGACGGGTACATCCGAGTTTGTGAATTCACCACACCATGGAAGCAAGTCTAACTTGCGAGGTCCCATCCATACGCGCCAACCCTTCCAAAGGTAAGGCTTCCGCGTGATGCATTCGGACTTATAGCCATGGACCTTCTTTTGACTAACCTATTCCTTTAACTTTAGAGAACTAGAGCCATGGTTAGGTTGCGAACTCATTACATCATATTGTGCTTATTTGACTACTTGTGCATTTTTTGCTTGTGCATAATCTGTGTGTGTTTACACTAATCGTTTGTTTGACTTGTGTACAAATCTAAATAAACTAATCAATGACTAAAGGACTTTGATTAATTAAGTAATTAATATGAGTTATTAAAGTCTAATAAATTGACTAAACCTGACTTAGTACGACTATAGGCTTGTCCTTTTAAGGTTGAACGCTGCAAACAGGCCCAGACTGACGTTTCAGTAATGACACGAAGGTTTGACCTGTGGCGCGACACCCAAGTGTCCCTCGCAACGCGATAGCAATATCGCACCGCGATGGCTCTGGCGTGTTGCGACAGTCCCATTGCCCCTACGATGGTCCAATTTTCTGCCTGGGTCCTCACACTAAGTCTAATTAATCAATTTATTAATAGCTAAAGCCATATTTAGTACTTAATTGAGTCTAGGCACATAGTCCCATGGTTTTACACAAGTGTCAAAGCATGCCACTTTCACTTACTTTTTTAAGCACACACTTTGTATGTGTGTTTCACCATGACCATGTCTAGAGAGTTTTGTGTGCGCCTGTTTTCCTTCATTTTTTTAGGGGGGTAAGTCGATATTAATCCTCCCAACATAATCATGTTGTTTGAACCCCATACTTGATTCCCAAAAATATACACCCTATTTATAAAGTCAAAGTCAATTTGAGTCAAGTCATTAAGTCAAAAATGGTTTAATATTTACAGCACTTGGTCAAGGAAGGAAGGACGACTAATCAAAGACAACACTTTCGTCCAAATCTTACTTTCTGATAAACCGATTCTACAAAGAAGAAAAACTAAGAAGAAAATGGCGTCTCAAGAAGAAGTTAACAAACTAAGACAAAACATAGCTAACTTGACCGAGATGTTCAAAACTCTCGCTCTTCAAGTCAATAACCCTGCGAAACACCAACAGCTTGAGTGAATGGAAGAAAGCTTGAGCAAAATCTCAAATGACTACAAGTTTCAGGGGATTAGCTCACAAGGGGTCTCGGTGAACAAGGAATATCTTAGAAATTCAATGCCAATGACATCCCTAGATTCAAGCCAACTGACAACCCTTACTTTCATTTAAGAGCTTTCGAAACAATAATGAATATTAAGGGAATTGATAGGAAAGCTTTCCATTCGTTGCTCTCACTATCTTTAGAAACCGTTTGTTAACAATGGTTCTTCTCCCTTGATAAAGACAAAATCTCCTCTTGAGATTCTTTAACAAACGCTTTCATTGATAAATACAAGTGCAACATTCAAGTTGAAACTGACCATAGGGAACTAGAGATGTTGAAACAACAAGAGAACGAAGGATTCACTTCCTTCTTCAACAAGTGGAGGGAAACTTCCGCTAAAATGGTTGAAGTTCCTACTGAAAAGGAATCTGCGAGGATGTTCATCAAGAAACTCCAAGAAAAGTACAGAAAACATCTCAAATACCAAAGCAATTTGAGTACTTTCAAGGCTGTCTATGACATAGGAATTGATATCGAAGACGACCTTGCAAAACAAAAAGGTGCTTACAACTCCAATAGTGGTTGGAAAGGAAAGAAGAACGACAATCCTTCTTCTTCCAAAAATGCCCACTCAAACAATGTTGGCACCTTTAACCTGAACGAGGTCCTAGCCATGAACACTCAACGACAAAAGAAGCCATTTAGAAGGAATTTCAAACCTATCGGCATGTGTTATGACACAGCATTCGATTGCCTTCATGCTAAAGGACTCATAACTCCTATTGGACCATTTAGAGATCCACCGATCGAAAAGAGGATGGCTATTTGGAATCCCAATGCACATTGCAAGTACCACCAAGGCAGGGGCCATCCCACTGAGAATTGCTGGAAGTTGAAAGAAGCTATTCAAGATCTAATCGATAGCAATAAACTCCCATTGCCACCTGCAAACAAGAAGCCAAGTATCAATAGTGCTCCACTTTCAAACTCCTTGGTAATTTCTGACGAGGAAGGTCACGTTCACCCATCACTCCTCAGCAAACCTATTAAAGAAACTCATGCCAGCGAAGAAGAGGAGGAAACCTTTTTCGATGCCATGAGTGATTTTCCTTAAAATGAAGAACTAGCCTCTAAAGAAGATATATGGGTTCTCATAAACATGATGAGGGCGGAAATGACTCTACTGCAATAAGATGAAGAAAAGACGCAATACTAAAAAGATGACACCCATTAAGACTGCTGAAAGATAACCCTTTTCTCTCAAAGGATTCGAAACGCCCAAAAGGAGTAACAAGGCATACACACCCATTGGGACTTCTTATGCGAACATGTTCAAAATGCTCTTCGAGAATGGGAAGATCAAACCTCTCGAGCCAAGACCATTAGAATTGTTAAAAAGGACAGATCGGTTCTACTATCCATACCACCAATCAGGAGGAAATACCATAAAACACTGTTTTAAATTCAAGGACTTAGTCCAAGGATTAACTGACAGTAAATAGTTGGTTCAAATTCGACCAGAAAAGGATGTTAGCGTCAATGGAGTGTGGGAAAGTGATGATGAGGATGTTTACCTCAAATATATAGAAGAAACTCAACTCTCCTCAATTTATCTGGTCGATGATATTTGAGATGAAGAAGACACCTCTATCGACGTCCTCACAAGATCAGGGAGAATGCAACCTCTGATAGCGGTAAAGTAGGTCGTTGAATCTACTACCCTATTCAAATTAAATATTTATAAACCTAGACCTTCACTAAAATAGTTAGTGGAAAGTAAGGATCGAACCCAAAATGAAGCTCACTAGTTAAACATCAAATTTACTAATGCAAGAGTAAACGAGAGAATATTTTTGTTGGTTTCTTTGATTAAGGACACTAAAACAATAAAGAAAGAGAGATAAAAAGGATTAAACCAAAGGTAAACAACGCTAGGGGTACGGGGGTGTCAAACACAATCAAACAAAGATGGACAACAGTGATTATCATGAAGAACATGCCATAGAATACTAAATTCTACTTAAACAACTCACTTTCGTGCAATTGTCTAAGAAAATCAATGAATTAGGTCTTGGCCTAATTGCGATCACTTTTCATGCATCCAATTAGACACTAATCAAGGCAAGAGATTAAGAGTGCACAATACATAAAACTCTACTTAAACAATTCATTTTCATGCAATCATTAAAGTAAAGGTGATCTTAATCTAATTCAAATCACTCTCATGCATTTAAATTAGGGAACATCAAACAATGCGCTACTAATAATCTCAAGCTATCAAAAATCATCCATTCATCAATTTATAGCATGAGTTCAATCAAATCATCATCAATCATCAATATTAATACATGTTTTTCACCCCCTTTTCCTAGCTATAAACTTAGCTTAGGAAAGAGAAACTAACCATCATAACAAAACTAAACAAGGATTCAATAAGCACAAAACTAAACATGATTAAAAACAAAGAAAAACAAATCCAACAAGCTCAACTAAAGAGATAGATGAAAACAAACAATATCAAAGCAAATAAATCAAACTAAAAGAAAGGATTAGATATTACTAAAGAGAAACTTGATTAAAGATGTAAACTTGAAATTCTTGCAATGGATTGAAATAACCTTGATCAAGTGTTTAATACAATGAAGAAACTTGAAGAATAAGCTACTTTCTCTCTTTAAAATACTAGGTTCTAATGTTCATTGAAAATTAGATCCTTACAAAATTCAATAAGAAGGCTATTTATATGCATCACCAATCCGGAAATAAAACCCAAGGAGAGGCATCTCTTTGCATTTCCGCGCCCTCTCACGAAAGGGTACGGATTCGTCTAGCCCAACAGGCCATGCCCGCGGATGGATTATGGAGAGGCCTATCCAGCTGAGGAAAGGCCGCGGCTTGCGAATAGGGAGGATCCACCCTCGAAAAGCCGCGCCCGTGGCCCTAGATGCCGCGCCCGCGGGTGGCTGAGGAGAGGCTTCTCCTAGGGCGCGGCTGGGCATCTAGAGCAACAAATGAGAAAACTCCAATACAGCGACCCGCGCCCGCATCTTCTTTATTGGCTACGCGCCCTCTCCTTGAGCCTCTCTTTCCTTTCCTTAGCTCCATATGCATCCATAGGCTTCATCAAAAGGGGCCGAGAACCTACAAAGTATCAAAGATAACTAAGAAAACACAAGGAAAGGAAGATTAAAGAGGAAAAACACGAGAAAAGACAAAACAACACAAAAAACGAAGATAAAACGCTTTAAAAAAGCTCAAACAAGTGCAAATGAGGAGAAAATCCTTAGAGAAAGAGGATAAAAGAGTGGTAGAAATGCCACTCATCAACCTCCTATTACGAATCAACCCATTCCTACCACTCAACAAGTCCCCATCCCAATTATAGAAGACAACGATGTTGTCAAACAATTGAATAAGACTCAGGTAGAAATGAACGTATGGAAATTCCTAGCTACATCCCACGAGCATAGGCTCGCAGTAATGGATGCCTTAGCTAAGGTAGGGATAGATTCAGAAACCTCACCTGAAGGTTTAGCTAACTTCCTTACCAGTGATCTTCGTAGTCCCATCAATTTGATCACCTTTTCTGACAAGGACTTACATCCTGAAGGTGACAAGCATAATAAAGCCTTGAACCTCACAGTGGTTTGCAAAAGGATGAACGTTCCAATGACCCTCGTGGATAATGGATCGGTAATTAATTTTTTCCCACTTCGAACCGCGAGAATGTTATGAATAAGAGATGAGGATTTGTCCCCATCAACACAAGGCATAAAAGCTTATGATAACACTCGTCGTCAAGCTCTTGGAACTATTACTATGAATATCACGACAGGAGTTATTGAGCATGCTACAACTTTTTAAGTGGTAGATATTAAAGCCTCTTCTAACCTATTATTGGGACGCCCTTGGCTTCACTACCTCAAAGTCATCCCTTCATCCCTTCACCAACAAGTTGACGCTATAGTTAGAGGAGTGGCTGACCCCAGCAATTGATAAACCACTCATAAATGTGGAGCATGATGAGAATGATGAAGACTTATGGGGCTTTAATGCCGAAGAGGTCTCTTTCATCGAAGAAGATGAGAAGACCCCTCTTCGCTACGACCTCCATTCGAACATGATAGTCAATGGTATTCTCAGAAAACAAGGACACTTTCCTGGAATGACTCTAGGAAAGAAGAAATCTAGGAGTAGCGAAGCAAATGGGACTGCCTGGCCTTCCTAAATTAGATACTTTTGGACTTGGTTTCGAACCGACTCTGAAAGACTATAAGCAAGCTCGAGAAAAGTTCAATGCACGGAGAAATACTCGTACCTAGAAAAAAGGCTATTCTAATGGATCACTATCCCCTAAATAGACAATTCATAAAAGAGGGTGAAGATTATCCATGCCATAAATTCCCCGAACCGTTTGTCAAAGATGGGATAAGACAACCAGGGTTCGAGATATTCTTAGACTATAATTTCTTAAATGAGATCCCAACTCCCATATACAAGGAGCATACACCCCCATGCTTCGACTTCAATGTTATGGGTCTTCTCTTTGGGTACGAGAAAAATGAGCCTAAGCGTACCGACGATGATTTTGCGCTTATCCAAACGGTGTTACAAAGTGAAAACTTTGATCCCATGAATCTCAATACTCCGGCAGAAGGATCAATCCGAGAATGGCTAAAGACTGTGAGGGTGACTACACCAAGTGGAAGAAAGATTTCCATAACAACAGGACAAGGACCAATGTTCAATGAGTCTGAGTCTGAATCTGAGTCTGAATTCAAGTCTTCTGTAGTCGAGTCTTCTAAACCTTCTATAGTTGCGTCTCCTTCTATCCCTTCTAGTTCAGAACCTACTCCTAAGATAGTCAGTAGTCAAGTCCCAACAGACGTTTCTTTATTTGATGTAATGATTTCCGAGTTCAATAATATGTCTTCATTTGCTTACTCCTCGTGTCATTCTCTCACCGAGGATGACGAGAATTGCTTAACTAACAGTGAAAGTGACAAAGAGATAATTAAAGCAATGGAAACACTTGAAAATAAAACACCAGTAATTTAAGACACCAAAAAGTTGATATCTCAAAAGATCCCACCATTAAAAGAGAGGTTAAAATTGGTTTAACTCTTAACAAAGAAGAAAGAACAAATTTAATTAATCTACTAAAAGAATTCATTGATGTGTTTGCTTGGTCATACAAAGATATTCCAATAATAAATAGAGAAATACCTCAACACAAAATTCCACTAATTCATGGAATGAAACCTGTAAAGAAGAAGTTATGTCGAATGAAACCCGACGTAGCTCTTAAGATAAAAGAAGAAATTCAAAAACAAGGTATCTTAAGATAAAAGAAGAAATTGCAGGTTTTATCAAGGTATCTAAATACCCGAAATGGGTCGCAAATGTGGTACCAGTTCCTAAGAAAGATGAAAAGGTAAGAATGTGTGTCGACTACAAAGATCTAAATAAGGCAAGTCCGAAGGACGACTTCCCTTTACCACACATCGACATTTTAGTAGATAACACAACAAATCACGCACTTCTCTCGTTTATGGATGGGTACGCAGGGTACAATCAGATTCTCATGGCTGAAGAAGACATGGAAAAGACTACATTCATAACACCTTGGGGCACTTACGGTTACACGGTAACGCCATTCAGGTTGAAAAACGTGGGTGCCACTTACCAAAGAGCAGTGACTGCCTTACTCCATGACATGATGCATAAAGAGGTTAAAGTGTATGTGGACGATATGATTGTAAAATCAAAGGACCGTCCAAGACTTCAAATAGCCTTAAGAAAATTCTTCGAAAGGCTAAGGAAATACAACATGAGGTTAAATCCATCCAAATGTACTTTTGGAGTCACCTCAGGAAAACTTTTAGGCTATGTCATTAGCTCTAGAGGAATAAAGATAGATCCAACCAAAATAAAAGCAATCATGTCAATGCCGCCGCTCAACACCGAGAAACAGATTCGAGGATTTATTGGCCGGTTGCAATACATAAATACGTTCATATCTAATCTAACTACAATATGTGCCAATATTTAAGAAACTCAAAAATAATGTGCCAGTGATATGGGAAGATGAGTGTCAAAAAGCCTTTGATAAGATCAAAGCCTATCTCGCTAATCCTTCTGTATCAGCACTAGCGCTTCCAGCAATCCCTCTTCGATTGTACCTAACAGTCACTAAAGAAACAATGGGAGCTATGCTTGCTCAAGAAGTAGAACGTAAAGAAAACGCCATCTACTACATAAGTAAAAAGATGCGCGAGTATGAAGTACGCTACACACCACTTGAGAAATTGTGCCTTGCATTAGTGTGGGCCATAACCAAGCTAAGACACTACATGCTCGTCCATACGGTCTAGTATCTCGAATGGACCCACTTAAGTATCTTCTTCAAGAAATCTACAATCAATGGGAAAATATCTAGATGGATAGTCAACTTAGCCCAATTCGACATAAGGTTTATGCCTTTAAAAGTCATTAAAGGATCAGTGGTCTCGGACTTCTTAGCGGACTTTCCAATGGAAGATTCGACACCAATGCATGAGAACGATTTCCCAGACGAAGATTTGATGGTTACGGAAGATGATACTTGGACATTATACTTCAACGGAGCCTCCAACCAAAAAGGATGCGGTGTAGGGGTATTATTGGTATCACCTAAAGATGAACACGTCCCAATCTCAATAAAGTTAGATTTCGACGTTATGAACAATGCTACGGAATACGAATTATGCGTGGTAGGCCTCGAGACAGCTTTGGCATTAGCAGTAATGAAACTTCGAATATTCGGAGATTCTTCCTTAATCATCAACCAGATTTCCAAAAGATGGAAAATAAGGAGTGAAAGCTTGGCTCCTTACCAAACATATCCGGAAACTCTTACCGATCAACTTGAAAAAGTAGAATACACATATCTACCAAGAGAAGAAAATCAATTTGATGATGCCTTGGCAAGACTAGCCTCGAAGGTTAGAATTGTTAAGGAAATTGAGCAAATGCCTCTAACAATAGAAAAAAGGCATAAACCAGCTTACATCCAAGCTATAGAAGAATGATGAGGTAATTCAAGAAGAAGAGGAGGAGGAGGAACCTTGGTACACTGACATCCTAAACTATGTCACCAAAGGAGAATATCCACTTCACGCTGATAAAAGAGCAAAATGAGCTCTAAGACTTTTGGCTTCCTAATATGTGCTCATAAATGATGAGCTACATAAAAGGGTACCTAAAGGTAGGGCTCTCCTATGTGTAAGAAAAAAGGAAGCTCAAAGGGCAATGAGGATAATCTTTGAAGGAGCATGTGGAACTCATATGAATGGCAAAATGCAAGTCCAAAAGATAATGCGCCAAGGATATTGTAGGACTACCATGAATAGGGATTGCCATCAATATGTAAAAAGATGCCCTAAATGCCAAATATACGTTAATTTGCAACATGTTCCTCCATCACTCTTCTATACTTATACATCACCATGGCCCTTCTCAACATGGGGAATAGACATTATTGGAAAAATCAACCCTCCTGGGACAGGATACCATGAATACATTCTTGTAGCAATTGATTACTTCATAAAATGGGTTGAAGTAGCATCATATGGAAAACTCACCGCAAAACATGTAGCACTTTTTATCGAAAGGAACATTATATGTCGGTATGGAGTCCCACATGAAATGATAAGTGACAATAGAACTCACTTTCAAGCGGAATGTGAAGAATTGCTTCAAAAATATGGCATTCAACATCATCACTGTTCCTCATATAGACCTCAAGCAAATGGCGCAGTAGAAGCAACCAATAAGAACTTAAAAACTATTATCCAAAAAATGACAGAAAACTACAAGGATTAGCCTGACAAACTCCATTTCGCTCTTTGGGGTTATTGCACGTCAATTCGTTCATCCACAGGAAATATGCCATTTTCCATAGTCTATGTAATGGATGACGTACAACCTGTAGAATTGGAAATACCTTCCTTACGCATCGCGTTGGAAAGTAAACTCGATGAAGTTGAATGGACTAAAGCGAGATATGAAGAGCTAATTCTACTTGATGAAAAACGACTAGAGGCTCTACATCATACTCAGTGCTATTAAACTCGCATGGCTAGACACTTTAATAAGAAGGTCAAGACAAGAAACATTAAAGTAGGAGACTTGGTGTTAAAAGCATTAAGGAAAATGTTCTAGATCCAAGGGGTTAGGGCTAATTGGTCTGGACCATACATCATCAAAACTATTCTATTAGGAGGTGCCGTAAAACTAACTAATATGGATGGTAATGAGTTCTCGAATATGACGAATCTTGACCAAATTAAGAAATTCTACCAATGATAACTTGAGTAGTAAACTCAAAAGAGCTACGTTTGGCCTGATTCCTAAGGAAAGGATACATAGGCAACCCTTTACGGGGTACAGCCACTTTAATTTTTACCAATCGCGCACTTTTACATCAGCATGCCAATACAGAACGAACATCGCGCAGAATTAAAGGCCAGCACGCCGCGACATCCCTATCGCGTCGTGATGGGTTCAAATTTCCTACGCCAGGTGCTTTTCATCAATGAGCAAATTTCGGTGTATTTCGGGAATTTTCGACTTCCGTACTCAAACTATTTTCGAAATTTGTTCAAGTTGTTTTCATTGCTTTAATAAAATAAATTTTTTATTTCAATATAAAAAGTTAAGTTAATTTGAAAAGCTGGAAAATTGCATTAATAATTAATAAAGTAAAATTACATTATTAATGGAATTAAAAGAAAGCTTAAGAATAAAATTGACTTGAAAATAAAAAAATAAAAAAAATGTCTAATAAATTTAAAGTAAAGCAATGCTCTAATCTGTCTTCTCTTTTCTAGCCCTCTTCCAATTCTTGTCTGCTTCTTCTTCATCATCCATTTCTTTCACCAATAGGGATCCCTTAGATGATCTACATACAACTTTGGTAGATATGGTTTCTCCCTTAGCTAGTACACCAATCTTCTTTTCGACCCACACTTTCTTTTTTGTGGAGACAACTTTTCTTTTCCCTTTGCCTTTAGCAGCGCTCTTTTTCTTAGGCATAATAGGAGTCTTGAATTCAACTCTTGCACCAAGGCGATCTTTAGGAGGAATTTTCTTATCCCCTAGGCGATCTTTAACACTAGTTTTGTCTTTAGTCATGTTTCGGACTTTGTTCTTGTCCTTTTGAGATCTATCAAGTAGCCATTGCTTCACATCCCTAGATAAAAGAGGCGAAACTTTATGGGTAACAACTTCCCACAAAGGTCTAGCACACCAATAATCATCCAATCTTTCAACATCTTGTGAAATAGGAAATTCATAAGGGCGACGAAGATCCCCGGAAGGAATGGTTTGAGCAAGGCCATATTGTCATCTTACCCTAGAAGGATAGTAAAAAGTTAACTTGGATAAACTTGGAAGACGACAAAAAGGTTGAGTATTGACACTAACAATCTTCTCGATTTTCCACCAAGTAACAACCCATTTGATGGAGAAGTCGCGAGTTTCAAAGACTCTACTCCACTCCCGATGGCCCATCTTTATGGAAAAACGTTTCCTCCTTCTTACAAGACAATTTGGTGTTGTAAGGAGGGTGTGCCCATCGTAGGGGATCCTTCTCTTTAAATTCCCATGGCCCTTTAAAAGCCAAGGACTTTACACTTGTTAAGGTGTATTAGGATTTTAATTCCTGACTGTTTGGAGGACCTTGAATTAGAATTGATCTTATCATTAGGCTTTTTTGTAAGAAACAAGTAGGAGTCGCCAATGAGTTTTAGGAAAACTCATAAACCTCGTTCATGCCTTTCTCCCAAGTAAAGTTCAAGGGATATTTAGCACGAATCGTAAGTTTACCCATGCCCAAATTGGTCTACATGTACCAGAAATGAGTTCAAGAGCGAGGGTACTAAAATAACATTCCCTTTAGGAGGGAATCGCTATTCTAGCCCTAGTAGGGCCTCTACTAGCTCTTCCTTTATTACAATTTCATCACCAAACAATATATGCAACGTCGTACCTAAAACTAAGTTAGTTGATTTTTTTTGCACGTGTCAATCATGTAGGAATTACATTGCAAAAGTCGTTATTCTTATTTAATCAATATTCGTGAAAAGAACAATAAATAAACAAGATTTGCCTTGAATTAGGTGAACAATCAACCGATTCTATTCTTTATTTAACACAAGATACTATGTGGAATTAATTAATTAAAAGTTCGTTTAAAGTGATGAAACAACACTAATTAATTGATTACAAGTTATTTTAACAAAAAAAGTAAAGATGATTGATCTAAGTGCTTGGGAATTTACCACTTCTCCTTGCTAGATCTTTGTTTAGAACACTTATGGACTCCTTCTTGTTCGGGAACCTCCACCGTAGTGACAAGTATTGAGGGGGTGAGTGTTTAGGACAAGAGGGTTAAGAGTACACAAGTTTACAAAGTTTCTGCCAGAGTCTTAGGTTAATTTTTGTCTGTTTCAGCCTCGTATTAAGCCTCTATTTATAGGGAATGGATTCATTTAGGGTTTTGAGTATTCTGCCGCAGCAAGTGTCGCGCGCATCATAATAGGTTGCGCGCGATATACCAGCGCAAGTGATTTAGATGCGCTGCTATGGGCAAAGCAACTTAATGTCTTGCGCGCAATAATATGGTAAGATTCGATTTTATATTTTTATGAAATTTTGAATCTTTCACAAGCGCATCACTAGAGGTTGCGCTAGGTGTCACGTGCATCCTTGTAAGTTGAACGCGCTAGACCAGTACAACTCATTGAGATGCGTGCAAATTTTTCTACGGCAGCATAGATTTTTTACCTAGGCGCCTCTAAATCCGTCATAATTAGGTTTTAACCTCGAGCTTAAGCTTAATTATGATCGGGCTTAGTTAGTTTGGACCTTAATTCATTTTGTTTTGGGTTAGGCTAGTCATTTTGCATTCTTGTGGCTTAACTAGTTGTCCATAAACATTCTTCACGTTGATCCAACACAAAGATGGTTTTATTTATCGTCATAGCACTTCTTGTCGGGACAAGAGGCCAAAAGTAGATGTCTAAAGTTAGCCCCCACTTTGATAGAGTCTGGAATAGACGAGGATTAAAGTAGCCAAGGAAATAAATCCGAGACTCATTCTGCAAAGTTCCCTAAGAATAGAGAATTTTTCAATAGTGTTAAGGATGTCGAAACGATCCTTGATTCACTAAGTGTTTGAGACAAGTAGCTATTAAGGCTAGAAAAAGTATTTTCTAGTCTTAACGCGCTAAAGAATCTAGATTGATCCTTTGCAAAAGTAGAACTCTTTTACAAGTAAAGGTTGTCCTAGGTGATGTCATGTCATAAGAAGATATCCTCTCAATTATGGCATCGTTGATCTAAAGTCCCTTGATATGTCATTGAAACTATAGTCTATGATTTTAACAAGTTAAAAGATGATAAAAAGTGTAGGAGATTATAGGTACTAAATGCGGAATTTACATGAATCATATTCACATAGCACCAAACCAAGGATCTCATGCATAACACATAAAGAAGTAAGAATTATACCTTTGAAGCGTGATTCCACTAGTGATCGAGCAAGAACAAGGGAGACAAAGAACCCCACGTGTGATTCCTCTACTTAGTCCACGAGTATGGATTAAACCTCCACTAATGCTAGTTAGTTGTGACCGAATACTTCAATCAACCTTCAATGGAGATTAGAGTCACGAGCACACCACAACACCACCCACGCACCACCACACGCACCACCACAGAAGGGGAGACGCACGGATCTAGGGAGGAGAAAGGGAGGGCCGAAAGTGAGAGAGAGAATTAGGGTTTGGGATCACTTGGTTGCTTGTCTGACAATTCACAGTGTGTAAATTGTTATGTCATGCAACCCTAGGTATGGTTTATATTTATAGATCATATCTAGAAATAAAACCATGTCCAAATCCTAATTGAACTCTACTTACAATCCAAGCCTAAATATAAGATGTGTCATATACTCATGAGGCCCAATAATGGGCCTCTAACTTGTTTAACCCAATACTCTAGTGTGTGACCTTGTAGGATCCATCCTATAAGGCTTTGGACCATTTGACAAGCCCAAATTCCAATTGTCATATCTAGCAATAGACATTGGCAACCTTATAGTATGAACTTATTATCTCCATAACTGTGATCCTATGATATATCTAGTAATTGCACTTATCGAAGACATAATTCCTTCAAAAAGAAGGGGTGTTTCGGCTTCGTAGCCTAACACATGAATAAAGTTCTTGACACTCGCTTGCCAAAACGTAGTATTAAGGGTCCACAAGATAGAAATACATGTCTTAGGACTGGTGGCATATATCCAAATCAAGTAGGAGAGAAGAAAATCGGCAACTCTCTCAGAAGTTTTGTCCACAAGAAGAGAACACGTGTCTCAGGATTAGGGGCACGTGTCTGAACAGATGTGACATCGCACGTCGCTCTTTATATAGGAGGTGCACAGACACCCTAACTGTCCGGTAAGCCAGTAAGCTCAATAACTACAGTATTTGCTTCTAATCGAGAATGTGCCTTGTCCTGCATGGTTCGGAGCGCCAGTCGACTAGTTTAGCTAACGCCTAAAGAAAAAAATTCTACCGTTTTAGTTATGAGAGGTAGATCACGTTGCTAGGAAAAGGTGAAATTTTGTGCAACACCTACGCCATAGATACGCCATCCTTTTTGCTGTGGACGCCAAAAACAAAGAAAAGAACGTGACATTTCTAAAGTCAGTACAGTAAAATAAAAAACCAGTCCATGGGAGCTTTTACATAAAGCACCACTACGGAACATTTTAAGACACGCTTACGAAAAACGTCCAAAACGTATGCTTAGGGAAGGCACAAAGCACGGTGTGCATGTAGTATGATGTAAAGAAGAAAACTAACTACATGATGTAAAGAAATTAAAAGATTTCGATTATTTGCGCGTCATTACGTCTAATAACATACAAAAACTGTTAGAAATAAATCAAACTGATCAAAATCAAAGTACCGGTCTTTTTAGTGAGCAGTATCCGCGCGTAACTTAGTTGGTCGCGCTTCCAGGAGCGCGCATCGTGCTGAGTTGCGCTGAAATGTCATGCGCAACTGATTGAGTTGCGTGCGACATTTAAATCAACAAAAAGAAAATCGCTGAGCGTAATTATTCATTTCGCTCTCTCTCTCTCCTTCCTTCGCCGTTTTTGCTTCTTTATCTCTCTAAAAAGCTAAAAATTCTTTGTTTTTTGAAGCTATAGGAAGTAGATATTGTCCCCTATTCATATTTACCACAATCTAATGTAAGTTTTTTTGCCTTTTTCCTTCGTTTTTTGGCTGAATTTGGGGGATTTTCGAGCCGTAAAAGCCTAAAATTCGAATTTGGGGTTTCTGATTTGCTCCATAATTCTTGAAATTGTTTGTCCTATATTGTTATGCTATGTTTAAGGAGTATTTTTCAATAAATTTCACGAAAAATAGTTGAGTATTGAACCTTGTATGAGCATTTCTTTGTTTTAGTTCGTTCTTGGCATATTTCTTCGAATTTTTGCTAGAATTTGTTGTTTAGCTCACTCATTTTGGTTATACTTGTTAATTATGAAGTGAATTATAGTATTAGAACTACTTTTACTTTCATGAATCATGTTTTGAAATTTTTGAATCCGAAAAATGGCGCGAAGTATATACTTTAGCTTGTTTTTGCCATGTTCGAACCTCAAGATTGTTTAGTAGACGATAATTATGTTTATCTTATTATTATTCGTCTAAAAGTAGTTAATTCTTTGAGACTTAGGAATGTAATCTCTAGAATACTTTAGTTGAAACTGGTATAGGATAGCCTTGTGGGTGTTAAAAGCCCCCATTTACTGAGTTTAACTATAGGCATCGTAGCCCCCAAGCGTGGGTGGTATTCGATATTATTGTTTTGCCCTTTCGGTAGTCGTTATGCTGCTAAAATGAGTCTAGAACACGTATACTAGTCTTTTCAGGAAAAAACAAACTAATGAGGAATTTTATCCGTTATAGCATGGATTCCCCTCCATTCGTCGATGCTGAGGAGGACCTAGGACTGTCTATGCCTGACGAGGCAGTTCGCCATCGAAAGAGGGTGACATGTCCTCGTGAGGAGGTTCGAGAGCGACGGTCAGAGTTGATCGACGTCGCCATGAGGATGTGGTTTGGGAGGCTCCTCCGAACTGGGACCCTCAGGTACTTAAGTGAGACCCGGACCATCATGTTTTGATTCGGAGTTGGTGCGGCATAGTGAGTTCTTTCGCCCCTTTGTCCTTATCGTTTCATTCTTTTTTGAAAAGTCATGACCGCATATTCTCGTATAATTTTTTAAAGTGAGCCTAGCATGCGTTTATATGGCTCGGGCGACTTGAGAGGCCGTTTCGAGAGTTTACCCTATGCGGTAAAGGAGGTGGTGGAGCATTCGGGGATTAGCCCCTAGCTGGCAGCTCTTCGAGACTTGTCGAGTCAGCCTGCATCGTTAGCTTTCCTTCGTGGGTTGCTGAAGTTTTGGTGGGATTCCACCAACACTTTCTACATCCCATGGGGAGATATGATGGTTACCCCTTTCGACTTCTCTATGATCACAAGTTTTCCTTTCGGAGGCGAGCCTGTAGTTATAGAGATCGTGAAGGGGTCAAACGAGAGATTGCGCGACCTCGTGGGGGACCATCTTGCAGCGTTTCTTCATATGTACGCGCAGTCTTGTCCGTACTCGGTTCTTGCCGACGAGCTGTTGGCTACGAGACAGATCGGTAGTGTACACTTGAGCAGCTGGCTCGGATATACATTGCCACGTTCTTTCCGTCACTATTCTAAGTGATCAGGGAGAGCGTTTCCCTATCGAGTTACTTGTTTGCCGTAGTGATTTGGGGCAAGTGAGTAACTTGAGTTGGGCAGAGGTGTCGTATGCCCGTATGCTTACAGTTATGGGCAAGGCTACCCGGATAATGGATTTTGCAGCAGCTACTGAGGTGCCTTAGATCTCCATTTCATGGCATGGTCATATCCTCGGGGTGCGTATTTGCCTTAACCTTTTTATTTTAATCACTATTTTGGCTCTTTTGATCTTAATTTTTTTCTTCTATTTTAGGCTTAGGGGTACTCATACCTGCCTTTCTTAACCCCCAAGATACTTGGGGAGGCTCGTTTTCCTATCGGCCATCGTCTGGTCACGATTAGGAAAAGACGAGCAACTTCAGTCGACGACTTTCGTCAGAGGATTCTTTCGGCGACTCGTGCGTCGGTTAGTGTGATTTTGACAACACGCATTTCCATGTATATATTTTTTGAATGATTTTCTCATGTTGTCGTGTTTTGTAGATTGATCTCAGTCCTTAGAGTTTGATCGTCGGGGTCCCTGAGGCTGTCCGAGCAGGTTTGGTTCGCCGTCGTTTCTGGGCCCTTTATCAGGGGCTCTCTATGCTCCAGAGGCCAAACGCTTGGTTCTTAGGCAAGCATGTCTTCTGGCAGTTCTCGTCCGAGGATCTTTAGGTTCCTGCGGACCCTCCAATCCGGATATTGCGTCCGGACCTGCTGTCTACCGAGGATCGAGCTCAAGCGATCCTTGGTCATCCAACGAAGCAGCTGGTGCTGCCGGGTGCATCTTACCCGACATTCGTTGCATCCAAGCTGACTCATTTTCCAACTTTCGTTCTGGTTAGTATTTTTCTTTTCTTTTATTTTTTTCTTAACTTTTTTCGGAACCTTGACTCCTTTGTTATCGTATTTTCAGCGAGTCGAGCTAGGTGGTTGGGTGTCTCCCACGGCGGAGATCACGTATACCAACACTTTTGGGTTGGTAATTCGTGAGATTCTTCCAGCGGCGGAAGATGAGGACATACCATTTGTACCGGAGACGGTTGAGTCGGTATGTTTATTCTGTACATGTATATTTTTTCTTTTCCATATATCATATCATTTGTTTTATAACCGTCCGTTATATTTATTTTTTTGGAACAGGTTCAACGGGAGACCGTGAATGGCATGGCTAGGACTATGCGTGCTTTCCGAGCTGCTTATCGGAGAGCCCTCGTGGCTTTGTCATGCCGTGATCATCGGATGGTCGCGGTAAGTTTGTTTTCTTTCTCTTTTTTTTGTTTTTCAAAGTTATTACACATTTTGTGTATTAATATTTGTTTTGGATTTTGCAGGATGTAAAACAGCCTTCCGGGAGTTGCCGAGCTTCCTGACTTCCATTTTTATATTTTTCTTTTTGCTTATGGAAAATGTACATTTACATTTTTTTTATTTTTACTTTTGTAAATATGACACACATTTATTGTATATATCATATTTCCGAGGGAGGGAAAAGGTTCCCGACTTACCCCTCTCGAAAAAATAAACAAAAAAGAAAAGAAAAGGAAAAAACGAAAAGAAAACCAAAGGGAGGTAAAAGGAAAAAAAAAAACTAAAAGTAAATAACAAAATAAAAAAAGAAAATTAAAAGGAAGTTAGAAACATAAAAGAAAAGGAAAAATAAAATAAAAATAATGAAGAAAGGAAACAAAACTAGCAAAGGCAAGCGTATGGATTAGTCATAAGATTTCGTTGGTATTCCATTGTTTGGTAATCCGAAATACGGAAATAAACCAACCAACATGTCGCGACAGAACAGGGTGCGCGCAACTGGATAGGTTGCGTGCGGCTGTCGCGTACATGTAAATAGGTTGCGCGTGCAACTCGTGAGATGCGCGTGCCACCTACAAGTGTACTTTTATTTGGGCAAAAATTGACAAAAAATTACCCCGTTTGGGTCTATTTAAACGTGGTTTCATGTAGGCTTTTTATCATCTCACATTCATTTGTTAGTATTATTATCAAGAAAATTATCGCTCTCTTTCTATTCGTTCTTTTTTTTTCTTTTGAACAATGGTAAAAACCTTTGAGCAACATTTGAAACAATGGGTTACTTCTCTTTTAACTGAGGATAAACTAGCTTTTAAAATATGCCACCTTGACCTTCTATTAAGCTATATGCAACTTAATATAAATTTTGATTTTCTCCATGCTGCAAGTAATCATTGGAACTCAACCCACCATCTTTTTCTTTTTAAAGGGGATGAAATTGTCCCATTACCTGGCGAGTTTGAGGCTCTAATAGGCTTCCTTGCAAATACTCTCCCCGTGACTTATACCCCTACCTTGTCAGATTCCAAACCTGTGTTTCAACGATTTTTTGGCTTGAATGACAATGATATGGCCAAAATTGGGACAGAAGAAGGCGTGAATTTAATTCAGTATATTGAACACTTCGTCGCCCCTCGTGACAACTTGACTAAACAACGTTTTAAAATCCGTGCTTTATGTTTTTGTCTTATTGTCAATTGTTTTCTTAGTACAGGTAAAGAATATGGATATTATTCTATGGTGTCCATAGTAGAGCAAATAGAGGGGTGTCATTCACCCGCTCTCTTAGCTCTGACAGAAATTGTTCTTTGCTAGAATCGCCTTAGAAGAGACCTGAACGAGAATGGTTTCATGCGAAGTCCACTCCTATTACAAGTACGTTTTTTTTTTATTTTTTACGTCGCATATCAGCGCAACCTTTAAAGGTTGCGCTGGTCTGACTAGCGCAATCTTCTGGGATGCGTGCGACTGATTATCATGCGCGCGCCACCTGCTGGTGTAAATTGCAAAATTAACAATTTTTTTTCTTCTTTTTTTTTTCCAGATTTGGCTCATGGAGCGTTTGCGAATTGTTGATCATCCACAAAATGTTGAGTTTAATGAAGTGAGAATGTTCCCTGGACGTCACATTCTTTACAAACATAAGAATGAGGAAAAATGGACGTCTTTTTTCTGTCACGGGGTTCCTAACATACGCTTTGTGATTCCTTGGTGGAACATAAGTAGTATGATTGGGAATAGTTTTAATTGTCCCTAGATTAGGCTTTTAGGCCTCTCTAGTAATACTTACATCTTTCCTTGCAAGGTGATGAGACAATACGGGATGAAACAAATTATTTCCCCACAGGATTGTGATGCCCCTAAAGATGTGAATTTTAAACCTGAAAGGATACCACGTTGGATGGAATATTGGTCTAGCCTTCTTAAGTGGGTGGTGTAAAATCCCACGGCGAGCATAGTACTATGTTCCTTTTACAAGACTTGGATGATTGCGGCAGACAAGGGAGAGTTAAATAAGGCTCGTCAACAAAATCAAGCCGCCTTGGCTCGCAATCCACCCAAGCCTTTAATGCATTCGGCCACTACTACTCCTCCTAATGGCCAAAACAGAGGAGTGATAAGAAAGTTAGACTTCTCTTCATCACCTAAGGCTCTAAAAGGAATGGTGTCCTTCGAACAAGTGTATTATTCCGATAGAGGGTTCGGAGCTATTAGAAAGCTAATTATTCAGTAAGGTCAAGTGATCGAAATGCCTAGGTGGAGGCCGCTTCCGATCAGTAATATGAATGTATAATTAATATTACAGCTTAATCTTGACTGAACCCTTCAGGTCACACAGTAACGATCCGACACGACGAAGTCATCCAGAAGGAATTAATGAGTCGCTCGAGTAATATGAATTTAGACATCGAAAATCGAGCTAGGAGCGTTGAGACCGAGCGTCGTTAATCGAGTCGAAATAATAAAAGACGGGACGGTAAAATCAATAATTAATCAACAATTTACTAAAATACCCTTAGCATCAGAATGCCCCGAGCAAACTGAATGCTAGGGGCAAGTAAGGCTAGCATGCACACCGCACCAAGCCAAGGATGCCAGGTGCGCATGGCATTTAGTACGTGGCTAGCTAGGCTAGCAGCACCAGCCGCACACAAGTGCACAGTAGCCCGCATGGCATGCGTGGCTTGATGTGCATGTGTGTGTGCTAGCGGGCAGGCCAGCATGTGTGTGCTACACCACAGTGCGTTACGCCTAGTAGCAAGCAGTAAGCAAGCTTGCCGGGCTAGCGCACAAGCGTGATCGCTGCTGGGCCAAGGCAGCAACCCACTCGCAACATGGCTGGCACGGGGCAGCAGCCCAGCCTAGTACAAGGCCGCCAGCTGGGCGTGCCTTGGTGCCCAAAGCTTGGGCGCCACGTGGCAGCTTGTGAGAGTGCCGGTTTGGGGATCCTTGGGGAGTAAGGATTTAGTCCCCCCCTTGTGGTCCTCACCTAACCTCTTCTTGTGTAATAGCCACTTGTTGATTAATTAGTTGTTTGCTATTTTCTTTTATTTTTGATTTAAAAAAAAAGGGAAAATTGATTTTACCAACTCTCCCACATTGATGGGAGAGTGGAATTCTGTCATGACATTCTCTATAAATACCCACCTTGGGATTAGGATAAAGTCACTTGAGTAAGAGCTCAAAAAGGCATCTCCACTTGAGAGAAAAACTTTAAGCTCATTAATTACTCGAGTAGTGTTTTGGTCCGACTTGGCTAACCTCCGAGTAAGAGACTGGTCGGGGTCGTGTTGTGGGTGGATATCGTCGGAGGCCATTGCGCATGTGAGGCTTAACTTTCAACAGTAAGAGCTCCGTTGGTCGAGCGAAGCATGCATCAAGGGTAATGTAGTCTTTTCTCTAATCTTTTTATTTATGTCTTTTTGTTATATTAATTGTGAGTTTTTCCTTGGGCTCGGGTTTTATATCCGCGGTGAGTTAGACTCATCGAAACCCAACAGCGGTATCGGAGCCTTGCTCATTTGTTTTTATGGCTTATTTTTCTGGTTTTATGTTACTAGTTAGATTAGTAGCACGGTTTAATTAATTTTAATCCCGTTTTATGAGATTTTTTGGCCCTGAACCCAGATTTACGCCCAAAAATAGTGAATTTAGGGTGGAAACGGCATTCTAAAAGGTTTTCAACCCTTTTAAGACTATGAAAATGCCAAAATCCGACCAGAAATGCCTTTTTTTTAGGGTTTTTCGTTTTTGACGAAATTTTTAAAATCTTTTAACCTTGAATCTTAATGGAATATTTATTGTGATTATGTATCTGGTTCTTTCCATAATGTTTCTTCATTTTTGGACCTCTTTAGGCATGGTTACTTTGTAATAATCAGTGCTTGGAAGATTGTTTAAATTTTCACATAATTACAAATCCATTAAGTGTGAAAAGTTTATTATTTGAGGCTTCTAAGTACTAAAGATCCAATCATTAATTGTTTTAAGGGGTTGGAACTTTGAGTTACTAAATTCCATGAATTTTTGTTGAACTTTGTGATTTAATCATTTATTAAGTTGATGGGAATCATAAAGTTTCAATCTTGTAATAGAATTTTAATTTATCTTTATATTGGAAGTTATAATTTTCAAGGATTCACAAGTTAAAGTTGGAATCTTTATTTGAATTTTATGTTCATAATTCCAACTCTCTCTTTAATTTTGTCAAATCTCACAATTAATTTATGTTCGTTAAATTAATGTTGAGAATTACCCTATTCATTTTATTGCACCAAGTTGAACCAATTTTATTAAAGAATAGTTCTAGGAAATAATTTTGGTTTTGTGCACTTGAATGAATTTATTAAGTTAGACTAGTTATAATTTTTCATTTTGCTCACTAAATTAATTCTAAAATTAATTTGGAATTAATTAAATAAGTCACGCAAAATTCAGAATTAATCCCAAAATTTTAGCTCGCAAACCAAGGCAAGAACCACCCCTGGCTAGCCAGGCTGCACAGCAGCCCGCATGTGGCTGCCAAGGGGTGGCCGTTGCTTGGTGCGTGCATGCGTGGCTGATGCTTGTTGACCAGCAACATAGCGCGCCACAGCCAGCAAGGCAGCAGCAGCATGGCACAGCAGCAGCTCGCGTGTTGTGCACGCCATGCGTGCTGCTGCTGCTGCTATGTGTGTGGTTGTGCGATGCATGTCCGACTGGGCGAGCGTAAGCGTGTGTGTGCGCTGCTTGGTGCATCAGGGAGGACAGTGAGCGAGGGATGTGCAGGCGGGGCTGCTAGGCAGCACAAACCCAGCACAGCAGCAAGGCTAGTGCAAGCAGCTAGCAGCCTCGCACCCCCCCCCCCTCCCGCTGAGGCTTGGTGCCTCACAAACCAAGTCGTGTTGCTTGGGGCTAGGCACACGAAATCCTTGGGCTATGTCTTGTGTTTTTAGCCGTTTTATTTATTTTAATTATGTTTATTAATTTTAATTAAAATTTTGGAGGCTAGGCCTCGGTTTTGAGGGGTACTTGCAAAATTTAATTTTCGCAAAATTTTGGGTTTATCGGCTTAATTAATTGGATTAATTAAGATGGATGCGGAATTTAGTGGGAGCTTCAATTATTAATTGCGCTTAATTACATAATCGGTTAAACAACTTTGACTAGTTTTAATTAGGCGCGTTAATTGTATTAACCACCTAAGTTAGTTACTAGTTTATACGTGTTTGTGCATTGTTACATGATTATTGTTGTAAAATGCATGGGCCATTCACATATAGTGAATGGATTAATGGAATTTATATTCTCTCACAGGTTTTACAAAATGGCAACTACTGGGGTCCGATTAGGATAAAAAATACGGATTGTGTTCTGTCATACATTTTTGAAAACCTAAATACGATATGCTATAGACACCCAAATGTGTCTCCCCAAAACCAAACCCAGTGATGAATACCTTTTGCGTTGAATGATTATCGAATGAGGTGAAAGTGTGAAAGGTCAAGTGTTGCGGTTAGTTTTTATTAAAATTCATTCTTTCTGTTTTCGAAAACAACTCTATTTTATGAAAACAGCTAATCCAGTTTAGTTTGGTCCACGACAAGGATACAATAATAGTGTAGTTGGATGGGGCTTGCAAAGAGCTTTCCAACGATATATTATAAGCCCAATTCCGATGAATAATGAGGAAGTTATGACCAAAATACTAAACTGGGCCCGGTTTGATCTTTACATACGGCCCAATGATCTAGGGGAGGGCCCAATGATAATTGTTATTTCTAAAGTTATTAGAATTGATTGTAGTCTTCTAGAATTCTCTAGAAGGGTCTCTTTAATCCTAATAGAATGAGAATTAATAATTATATTTTTGATAAGTTTTATTTGGAATAAAATATTATTTTATGAAAATACGATTTCGATTTTCATACGGACTTTACAAATCAATTTTGATTCATATGTGAACTCCGTATTGAAAGTGCGTAGAAATCCAAGCTGTCGCCACGCGACAAGGTCGGTTTTGCAGCGACAGAGTGGAGTTTTATTCCTTATCAAATTCAACCTATTTCCAAACTGTTTTCTTATAAATAGGGTTCTAAACCTCCGTTTTTATTCATTCACAATCAACAATCAATTCTCATCTACGATCAACAATCGTCTATTCTCTCTATGCTCTCATCTCTCTAGCTTTTCACAAACAAAATTCCGCATTCACGATATCTAGATACACCTAGCCAAGTTCGAAGTTGCCTTCGCCCTAGACGTGAAAGGTTATAATTTCTGAGGGTTTGGTCCCAAATCTCTATTTCAATTATTTAATTTAATTGTTTGATTTTATATTTTCCTTGAAGTTACTAACACGTGTATTTTGTTATTAGAAAGAGGTACGAGGCATCAAAGTATGTAATCTTATTGATCTATTCTTGTAGAAAGCATGCTTAAATTTGTTTAATTCTTAGTATCATGTTAAGATGTTATTACTGCTTTCTAGTATCATGTTTAGGGTGCCTTTTACTCTTTTCTAATAGCATGTTAGTATCATGCTAGGTTTAAAACTTTGATTTTTATTGGTTAGTGACATGTTAGGGTTTGTTATTAATCTTGTTAGTATCATGCCTAGGATCTTGCTATTATTATGCTTTAACATGATTATAATTGTTATGGTTACTATTATGATGATTATTATGTTGCTTGATATATATTATTGTTATTTCTTGATCACGCCTTTTATGCATGTTTAAAGGGAATTTGTACTTGTAATCACGCTTAATAAGATAATAAATAATCTTGTTTAGGCTAATATGATTATGATTCAAGTGGTCGCCAATAATAGTTTTATTTGTGCATTAATAATTCAACCAACATAGATAAACAGGTTTAGGGTTAATCTGTTGATTGCATGTTAGTCAGAAAGCGCACATGAATACGAGAAGAATAAAGTAGAGGCCTATTTTATAGGGCAGGTTCAATCTCTTTTAGGTTGGATTTGTACCTTCATCCCCGAACCCTATTTCGTTCTAGACCTTTTGGAGTTGACGATCTCATGGATCGTTAAGGGGTATAATCTTCACCTTGTGAACGATTTACAAGTTCCTAAAACTTGTTGGCGACTCTTTTGCTCTAGCTTCCTTCCCGTTGGACGCCACCATGCTTAAGTGTATGATCACAGTGGGGTTCAAGCTTGGGGTTAATGGCTTGAAATATTCCCTACAGTTTTTGGCGACTCCACTGGGAAGGATTTCTATTTTAATTCCTGAAATTTATTTCGGCAATGATTTAGATTGAGTGGATGAGACTCGAAAAGTTCTAAGTATTTCATGTGCGTAATTTTGATTAGCACTATTGTCATATGCATAAAAAAGGTCCTCATTGGATAGACCATCCGAAATGAGTAAAAAACATAGGATTTTTACACGTAGGAAATTTGAGAAATATCTTTCACAACTAGAATTGAAATAACGCTGCGAAATCTGGAAAATTCTAAGAACGTAGATACCTACTGAGGCATGTAGGAACTAGCGCCAAGAAAACTGGGCTTGTCGCCTGTAAAGTGCTTCTGTCGCCTGGCGACAATTCTGTCACTTGGCGACAGGGGTACTTTTGCGGCGACAGTCCCTGTAGTCTGGCGCCAAGTTCTTCCAATACCGAGCCAGAAATATGCCTTCTTGTTTTGACCATTTCTAGCACTGTTGGCTCAATTCTACTTCTTGATTGAGTTTTTTTCTCTTTTCTGAAACCCATATGTGTTCTACATATGGACATAACCCTCTGGGGGTTCACGCTCCATCTACCCAATCGAACGCTCCTGGCAACGACGGGTACATCCGAGTTTATGAATCCACCAAACCGTGGAAGCAAGTTTTTTTTTTAACTTGCGGGGTCCCATCCAGTCGCGCCAACCCTTCCAAAGGTAAGGCTTCCGCGCGGTGCATCCGGACTCATAACCATGGACCCTCTTTGACTAACCCATATCCTGAACTTTAGAGAACTAGAGCCATGGTTAGGTTGCAAACTCATTGCATCATATCGTGACTATTTGAACTACTTGTGCATTCTTTGCTTGTGCATACCTTATATGTGCTAACCGTTTGTTTGACTTGTGCTTAAGTCTAAATAAACCAATTAATGACTAAAAAGGACTTTATCTAATTGATGAATTAATTAATTAATTTGACTAATTAAAGACTAATAAAGTAATTAATCTAACTTAGTACGACTTTAGGCATGTCCCCTTAAAGTAAGCTTACTGGAAACAGTCCCATATTAATGTTCCAGCAATGGCGCAAGAGTTTGGATTGTGGCGCCACAGTTTACTTCCTGTCGCCTGGCGACAAGCTTTAATCTTTGGCGACAGTTCTGTTATTCCGATGACAGTCCAGATTCTTACTCGAGTCATCACGACGAGTCTAATTAACCAGTCTGCTAATCAGTTTAATCAATTTGTTAAGTCCTTAATTGAGTCTAGGCACCTAGTCCCATGGTCATACACAAGAGTCAAAGAATGTCACTTGCACTCACTTATAAAACACACACTTAACATGTATGTCACACCTTGACCATGTCTAGAGAGTCTTGAATGCGTGTTTCCGTCATTTTTTTAGGGGGTAAGTCAGATATTAATCCTCCAAAAAAACCACTTGTTTGAACTTGTTTGAACCCATTCCCAAAAATATATACCCTTCCATTCCCAAAAATATACACCCTATTTTGTTTTTTTTAACCATAAAGTCAAAATCCATTTGAGTCAAGTCATTAAAACAAATATGGTTTAATCTACAACGTGTGGTTAAGAAAGGAAGGGCGTTTAATTAAGGATAAAACTTTCGTTCAAGTCTCACTTTTTGATAAGCCAATCAGTCGAAGAAGGAAAGCTAAGAAGACAATGGCAAGTCAGGAAGAAGTCAATGAACTCAGGGGACAGGTAGCTAACATGGCTGAAATGTTGAAGAGTCTGACTCTTCAAATCAATGACCCTGCAAGACAACAACAGATGGAGCTCATCCAAGAAAGTTTGAGCAGATTATCCAATGACTATAGATTGCAAGGCATTAGCTCACAAGGGGTCTCGGTGGACAAGGATCTTCTTTCGCAGAAGTTCAATGCCAACGACATCCCGAAATTCAAAGCAATGGATAACCCTTACTTTCATTTAAGAGCTTTTGAAACTGTAATGAATATTAAGGGAATAGACAAAAAAGCTTTTCATTCTGTGTTTTCTCTATCTTTAGAAACCGTTTGTCAGCAATGGTACTTTTCTCTTGACAAAGAGAAAACCTCTAGTTGGGAGTCAATTGTAAACGCTTTCGTTGATAGATATAAATGCAATATTCAAGTTGAAACTGATCATAGGGAACTTGAAATACTCAAGAAGAAAGAGAATGAAGGCTTTACTTCCTTCTTTAAAAAATGAAGGGAAACTTCTGCAAAGATGGTTGAGGTGCCTAGTGAGAAAGAATCTGTGAGGATGTTTATCAAGAACCTCCAAGAAAAATATTCTAAGCATCTCAAATACTAAAATAACTTGCACACTTTCAAGGTCGTCTATGACATCGGTATCAATATTGAAGACGACCTAGCTAAACAGAAAGCTGCTAACAACAGTAACTCTAATAGTGGCTGGAAAGGCAAGAAGAACGACAATCCTTCTTCTTCCAAAACCACCCACTCAAATAATGTTAGCACCTTTAATTTGAGTGAAGTCCTCGCCATGAATAATCAAGGACAAAAGAAACCACTTAGGAGGAACTTTACTCCTATTGGTATGAGTTATGACACCGCATTCGATCGCTTACATGCAAAAGGTTTTATAACTCCCATTGGACCGTTTGGGGACCCACCTGTCGAGAAGAGAACGGCTAGCTGGAACCCCAATGCACATTGCAAGTATCATCAGGGTAGGGGCCATCACACAGAAAATTGTTGGAAGCTAAAGGAGGCAATTCAAGATTTAATTGATAACAACAAACTTCCATTGCCCCCTGCAAGCAAGAAGCCCAGTATCAATAATGCACCACTGTCGGATTCCTTAGCTATTTCCGATGAGGAAAATCAGGTTAACCCCTCGAACCTCATCAAACCTGTCGAAGCTATTAAAGAAGAGGAGGAAATCTTCGAAGATGCCGAGGATCATTTTCCTTGTGGACAAGAACCTGCGACAAAACAAGAAGTGTGTATCCTTATTCAGGTTGTACTAGAAGCAAGAGAACTATTACGCGAGGCCATGGAGGTGGTAAAAGAACGAAACGAGCTACTCAAAAGTAGACCTCTACCAAAAAAGAAGAAATCATTCCCCCTCCAAGTAATTGACACACCCAAAAGGAGCAATGGGCCATACACTCCAATTGGAACTTCTTATGCAAACATGTTCAAAATGCTCTCCGAGAATGGTAAAATTCAACCTCTCGAACCGAGACCATTTGAATCACTAAAAAGGATAGATAGGTACTACTATCCATATCATCAATCGGGAGGACATACTATAGAAAACTGTTTCAAGTTTAAAGACTTGGTCTAAAGATTGATTGATGACAAGAAGCTAGTTAAAATCCCACACGAACGAGATGCTACCATTAATCGGGTTTGGGATAGTGATGACGAGGATGTCTACCTTAAGGACGTCAAAGAAACTCCACTCTCGACAATAAATCCCATTTGGAATGAAGAGGATTCACCTATAGATGTCCTCACAAGATCCGGGAGAATGCAACCTCCCATTACTACACACCCTATTCCCACTACTCAGCAAGTTCCCATACCAATCATAGAAGACAACAATGTTGTCAAACAATTAAAAAAGACTAAGATCGAAATGAACGTATGGAAACTACTAGCTACATCCCGAGAACATAGAATCGCAGTCATGGATGCCTTAACTAAAGTAGGGATAGAATCGGACACCACTCCTGAGGGGTTGGCCAATTTCCTCATGAGTGATCTCCCAAGTCCTACTAATTTGATCACTTTTTCCGACAAAGATCTACCGCCGGAAGGTGACAAACACAACAAAGCTCTCAACCTCATAGTAATTTGCAAGAGAATGAACATCCCTATGACTCTTGTAGATAATGGATCGGCAATTAATGTTTGCCCACATAGAACTGCGAGGATGTTGGGGATAAGGGACAAAGATTTATCTCCATCAACACAAGGGATAAGAGCTTACGATAACTCACGTCGCCAAGCATTAGGCACACTTACCATGAACATAACGACGGGAGTAATTGAACATGCCACCACATTCCAAGTAGTGGATATTAAAGCCTTGTTTATTTTACTCTTGGGACGCCCTTAGCTTCATGACCTCAAGGCCATCCCTTCATCTCTTCACCAACAAGTGAAATCCATAGTTGGAGGAGTACCAATTACAATCGATGCTTCACCCATGAGGATCAAAACAGTAGAAAATCCACTAATCAATGTGGAGCACGATGAGAATGACGAAGATCTGTGGGGCTTTAATGAAGAGGTCTCCTTGATCAAGGAAGATGAGAGGACCCCTCTTTGCTACGACCTCCACTCCAACATGATAACCAACGCTATCTTAAGAAAACAAGGACACTTCCCTAGAATGACTCTAGGAAAGAAGAAAGGGATAGCAAAACAGATGGGATTACCTGGCCTCCCTAAATTAGATACTTTCGGACTTGGTTTCGAACCGACTCTCGAAGATCTAAAGCGAGCCCAGGAAAAATCAAAAGCACGTAGAAATGCTCGTGCACAAAAGAAAGCAATCCCAATGGATCAATACCATCTTACCTTAAATGGACAATTTATAAGAGAGGGAGAAGATTATCCATGTTACGAATTTCCAGAACCTTTCGTTGTAAACGGCATAAGACAATCTGGGTTCGAAATATTTCTGGATTTTTGCTTTCTAGATGAGATTCCAACTCCTATACATAAAGAAAAAGCACCCCCATGCTTTGACTTTAACGTCATGGGACTTCTCTTTGGGCAAGAAAAGAATGAGCTAAGATATATAGAGGATAACTCTTCACTCATTCAAACAGTCCTACAAAGCGAGAACTTTGATCCTTCCAAGCTCATCACTCCAGCAAAGGATTTAGTGCGAGGATGGCGCAAGACAGTGAAAGTGACTACTGCAAGAGGAAAGAAGATCTCAATAACTACAGGACAAGGGCCAATGTTCGAAGAATTATCTGAGTCGGAGTCTGAGTCAGAGTCTTCCCCTATTGAGTCCTCTAAGTCTCTAGTTATAGCACCTCCCTCTAATTCTTCTATTTCAGCATCTACTCCCAGGATAATTAGTAATCAAGTCCCAACGGATATTTCTTTATTCGATGTAATGGTTTCTGAGTTTAATAATATGTCTTCTTCCCCTTATTCCTCGTGTTTCTCTTTAGCTCAAGATGACGAGTATTACTTAACTAACGATGAAAATGACAAAGAAATCATTAAAGCAATGGAAACACTTGAAAATAAGACACCAATAATTGAGGACACTAAAAAAGTTGATATCTCAAAAGATCCAACCATTAAAAGAGAAGTTAAAATCGGACTCACGCTAAACAAAGATGAAAGAACCGATTTAATTAATCTACTTAAAGAATTCATCGATGTATTCGCATGGTCATATGAAGATATGCCAGGCATTAATAGAGAAATAGCTCAACACACTATACCACTAATCCCAGGAATGAAACCTGTAAAACAAAAGTTACGTCGAATGAAACCCGACGTAGCTCTTAAAATAAAAGAAGAAGTACAAAAGTAAATAATTGCGGGTTTTATCAGGGTATCCAAATACCTCGAATGGGTTGCAAATGTAGTCCCACTTCCAAAAAAGGATGGTAGGGTTCGAATGTGTGTCGACTATCGAGATCTAAATAAGGCAAGTCCAAAGGACGACTTCCCTTTACCACACATCGATATTTTGGTAGATAATACAGCGAATCATACACTTCTCTCATTTATGGATGGATACGCAGGGTACAACCAGATCCTCATGGCCGAAGAAGATATGGAGAAAACAACATTCATAACACCTTGGGGTACTTACTGCCATTCAGGTTGAAAAACGCAGGTGCCACTTACCAACGAGCAGCAACTGCCCTACTCCATGACATGATGCACAAAGAAGTCGAAGTATACGTGGACGACATGTTTGTGAAATCTAAAGATCGTCCAGGACATCAAGTGGCCTTATGAAAATTCTTCGAGAGGCTAAGAAAATACAACATGAGGTTGAATCCATCCAAGTGTGCTTTTAGAGTAACCTCAGGCAAACTCTTGGGGTATGTTATAATCTCTAGAGGAATAGAGATAGTCCCAACCAAGTTCAAGGAAATCATGTCAATGCCACCGCGCAAAACCGAGAAGCAAATTCGAGGATTCATTGGCCGGTTACAATATATAAGTAGGTTCATATCTAAGCTAACAACAATATGTGAACCAATATTCAAAAAGCTTAAGAAAAATGTGCCAGTAATATGGGACGACGAGTGTCAAAAAGCCTTTGAAAAGATCAAAGCCTATCTCGCCAATCCTCCCGTATTAGCCCCAGTGCTTCCAGGAATTCCTCTAAGACTGTACTTAAAAGTCACCAAAGAAACAATGGGAGCTATGCTCGCACAAGAGGTAGAAGGGAAAGAAAAAGCCATCTATTATCTAGGCAAAAAGATGCTCGAATATGAAGCACGCTATACACCACTTGAGAAATTGTGCCTCGCATTGGTGTCGACCACAACCAAGTTAAGACATTACATGCTTGTTCACACAGTCTGTGTAGTGTCACGAATGGATCCTCTCAAGTACCTATTCGAGAAATCCACGCTTAATGGACGCATCTCAAGGTGGATAGTCAACCTAGCCCAGTTTGATGTAAGGTTCATGCCTCAAAAGGCTATTAAAGGATATGTAGTCTCGGACTTCTTAGAGGACTTTCCAATAGAAGATTCGACACCAATACACGACAATGAATTTCCAGATGAAGACTTAATGGTCACGGAAGATGATACTTGGACTTTATACTTCGATGGAGCCTCGAACCAAAAGGGACGTGGCGTGGGAGTCCAATTAGTATCACCTAAAGAGGAGCATGTTCCAATTTCAATAAAGTTAGATTTCGACGTTACCAACAATGCTGCAGAGTATGAAGCATGCGTGGTAGGCCTCGAAATAGCTTTAGCATTGGTGTAAAGAAACTTCAGATATTCGGAGATTCTTCCTTGATCATCAACCAAATCTCCAAAAGATGGAAAGTAAGGAGCAAAAGCTTAGCCCCTTACCAAACCTATCTGGAAACTCTCACCAATCAACTGGAAAAGGTGGAATACACATATCTACCTAGAGAAGAAAACCAATTTGCCGATGCCTTGGCAAGACTAGCCTCAATGGTTAGGATTCCTAAGGAAATTGAGCAAATGACTCTAACGATATAGAAAAGACACAAACCAGCATATATTCAAGCTATAGAGGATGATGAAACAATCCAAGAAGAAGAAGAAGAAGAACCATGGTATATCGACATACTCAATTATGTCACCAAAGGAGAATACCCTCCTCATGCTGACAAAAGAGCAAAACGAGCTTTGAGACTTTTGGCTTCCCAATACGTACTCATAAATGATGAGCTACACAAAAGGGTACCTAAAGGTCGAGCCCCATTATGTGTAGGTAAGAAGGACGCTCAAAGAATTATGAGAATAGTCTACGAAGGAGTATGTGGAACACATGTTAATGGCAAAATGTTAGTCCAAAAGATAATGCGAGAAGGATATTATTGGACTACCATGAATAGGGATTGTCATCAATATGTAAAGAGATGCCCTAAATGCCAAATTTATGTAAATTTGCAACAATTCCTCCATCTCTTCTCTACACCTACACCTCACCATGGCCATTCTCAACATGGGGAATCGATATAATCGGAAAAATCACACCTCCTGGAACAGGAGGTCACGAGTACATCTTGGTAGCAATCGATTACTTCACAAAGTGGGTAGAAGCACAATCATATGTTAAACTCACTGCAAAACATGTAGCACTCTTTATCGAAAGGAATATAATTTGTCTATACGGAGTCCCACATGAGATAATAACTGACAATGGAACTCACTTTCAAGCCGAATGTGAAGAATTGTTACAAAAGTATGGTATTCAACATCACCATTCTTCTCCTTATAGACCTCAAGAAAATGGAGCAATTGAGGCAGCTAATAAAAATTTAAAAACTATCATCGAGAAAATGACAGAAAATTACAACGATTGGCCTGACAAACTCCATTTTGCACTTTAGGGTTATCACACGTCAATTCGAACGTCAACAGGAAACACGCCATTCGCCCTAGTCTATGGAATGGATGCCGTACACCCTGTAGAACTAGAAATACCTTCTCTACGCATTGCGTTAGAAAGTAAACTCGATGAAGTTGAATGGATTAGAGCACGGTATGACGTGTTAATTCTACTTGATGAAAAACGACTAGAAGCTCTACATCATACCCAATGCTACCAAACTCGTATGGCTAGACACTTTAACAAGAAGGTCAAGACAAGAAACATCAAGGTTGGAGACTTGGTACTAAAAGCAGTAAGGAAAAATGTTCTGGACCCAAGAGGCAAATTCAGGCCCAATTGGTCTGGACCATACATTGTCAAAACAATCCTGTCAGGAGGTGCAGCTCAATTAACTGACAGGGATGGCAATGAATTCTCAAACATAACCAATCTTGACCAACTTAAGAAGTACTACCCATAATTACTTGAGTAGGACACTCAAGAGAACTACGTTTGGCGCCGGAGGCCGTAAATGATGAGGTACGCCCATCACATCAAAGAACGCTGTAGTCCGGGGAGTATGCCCCTCACCATCTCCTGATCCATCAGTCGGCGGAAACCTCAGCTCAGGGCCAGTCCACCCAGGCTCACCAATCGACAACGGCTGAGGCTGCAAAGGTTGCTGCGACGAAGAGCCGACCTCGTACGTCCCACCACCCATCGAAGGAGCCGATGTCGCACCTCCTTGGCCCGTCGGCCCAGCAAAGACATCCTCAGGTGAAGAAGCCGAGCCCTCGGTCGAAGCAGCCTCAGACCGGCCACCTCGGCCGCTATTAGAAGTGCGGCAACGCCTTGAGCCAGATCTACTCGGCTCTCTCCTAGCCTCGGGTCTCGACCGAGTGCGGGGTGAAGGAATGGGTTGTTCCTGCAAAGGTAAATCAAGTCAAACACCAAGGAAAAAATATAATGAAAGGTGATACAAAAGAAAGACAAGACAAATACCTCCTCAACGTCGTTCCTCCGATAGGTAGCTCGGTCCCGGTAACCTCACGAGCTGGCTGCGAAAGGCGTCTATACACCTCGCCATAGCTGTCACCACCTCGCGAGAAAATTGTCAAAGGAATAAAGTCAGTGATAATGCAGAACAAATACAAAAGCTAGAAAATAGATAAGCTCACCCGAGTTAGGTGACGAGGAATGGAGCGCTCCACAAAACGCTGATCCTCGGGGGCTGGAGGAATTATCTCGTCGATCGGCCCGAACGTACCCTAGTAATAGATAGACATCCTCGGAGGGACGAACTCCAGAGGCCCAGCCTGATAAAATCCAAATGATCAGAATTCGCTTGGGGGCTACCAAAAGAAAAATAAAAAGTAAAGCATACTGCTGCCTCCTCAGACAAAATAGGGGCCGGCGCTAGCAAAGGCAGCAAGTCATCCTCGTAATTCTGCCCTAAATGGACATGAGACCGCCAGGGAGTGCCAGGAGACAACCGACTCGCGCGGTCACGCATCAACGCCTCGTGAAACATATGTTGAGGCGGGCGAGCAGGGACGACAAAAGCATCCGAGGAGTGTTGAATAGCTACTCTCTCGCCAAGATACACTGTAGCGTCATACGTCCCCTGAAAATAACGACGCTCGATAGTATACCGCACAGCCATCACAGGTATAGCCAAATCAGCCCATGGTCGGTATACTACGTCAGGCCCCTACAAAACAGCTATGTAAGATGAATGCACTCAAAAGGGTAGTATCAGAAAATAAGTGTTCACGAGAACCTACCGAGAGGATCATATCTCAAATACGTGCAGTCTCGACCTGGCCCGCATGACCTCCCCAACCAGCACCAATGGGAAGCTCGCGAGGTGAAGGTCTCACCAGGGCAAGCGAGGGGAAGTACTCGTAGAACCAAATCTACATAGATAAGGAAAATTCAGTAAATGCTTGCACGAGTCTAGAGGTAATTTCAAAAGGATAGAAATATACATCTACGACCCTCCAGAAACTAGAAAGTGCGACCTCTCTAGACAAGGCCTTGTGACGGCAGGAACGTCGCAGGCCCAAAAGAAAGTCATCATAGGCCAAGCTGGCCCAGTCATACGTCCCGACCAGGTGAAGGTCTCGAACAGCTCTCAGGTAGTATAGGAGCACTCGACTACCCTTTTTAGGAGAAAAAGTCCCTGACAGCAAAATAAGAACAAAGATGCGCACCCGTTGCTCGCGAGTGGTCGCATCATCCTCAAAAGCCGCTACCAAGGTGGAACGATAGATGCACCGGGAACTAAGCTGTCCCGGCTGAGCCTCGGCACGGGCCCGAACATCAATCAGACCCAATAACTCTGAAACCATCGGTGAGTAGACAGTAATATCACTATCAAATGGCAGTGGAGAAGAACGAAACTCCAAACCTGTGATGAGACTTAAGTCGGCAGGAGTGACCGTCATCTCACCCCAGGGAAAGTGAAAGGTGTTGGTGGTGTCCCAAAAGAACTCCACCAAAGCTCGGACAACAAGGTTACCCCTATCATAGGATTACATGGCCTGAGTAGCCCGAAAGAGGGGAGTCAACCCACAGGACCCCCAGAGCTGTCGCAACACCTCGTCTCTGCTGAAATACGCTTTATATAGCATACCGATGACGTTGTTGCCAGAACCATGATTGCGAGTCCTCCCGCTAATGAGCCCGCGTCGCACCCGCCCAGAGATATGGTGCTCGGGAGAAAAGAAAAGAGTGTGCTCATCCCACTCTAGAAGAGGTCCAAGTCTAGTAGAGGAGTCCTCACCCTCGCCGATGGGCTCGTCCTCCTAGTGTACGTCCCTCGACTGAGAACCATGCTATATTGTGCAAATAATAAAGATTAAGGCTCTATAGTATCTAAGGTTCGCCTAGCCGCATGATACTACGTTCGCAAAAAATGGAGTTCGTAGTACAAAAAACAGAGCGCAATTTCAACATGAGCATAATTAGCATTTTTAAGTAACCAAACAATTTCTTGCAATACCATGACAAATATTGTGACAAATTGTACAAGAAGAACTTGTAAAAACGCAAAGAACGGATCACATTGTTCTTCACGACCTCAAGAGGTCCAACAATGGTGAATCGCTCATTTCTTCACCAAATTGAGTCAAACAAGTCTCAAAACACTCCCAAGGAAATGCATAAACATAATCAAGCAAGTTCAAGGCATAAGATTCAGCAAACAAAGCGAATTAAGCAAAAACATGTTCGAATTTCCAGGAAATTCATGAACAAAGAACGCATAATTCAGCAAAAATCGAGTTGAGTTTGAATAAAACTTACATGGATCGGAAAAAGAGATGAACTAAGCTTTGATTTGCAACAAGTTTGAGCGAATTCGGTTGAGAATTGAGCGAGAACGAGAAAATCGAAGTTTTTAAGCAAATGCGAAAAACAGAACAGCAGCAACGGAAAATGAAGAAGAAAGGGAGGATATTTAAAAAAACTGGACCCTATCGCCAAACGACAAGTTTGTCACCTGGCGACAAAGCCTGTCGCCCGGCGACAAGAATAAAAAGCGACGACAAGCAGTTCCGGCTAGCGCTGGAGCGGCGCCAGAGTACAGGACTCCATAATATGGTTATGTGAAACTCGTGCAGCAATTTCGGGTTCCTTGGTACGCCAGTTAGCCCCTATAAGCAACTTGACATGATTTAATGATCGGCTCGATCACGATTAAATCAAGTGATCGACCTGATAAAAAGATCGTCTCACTTAGCTTAAAGCGCCTAAACTTTGGCTCGTCGCATGGCACTGACATAATGGTTCATAAACGGCAAAGGCACCAACGTAATGGTTCACAAACAAGCAGCAGAAGAGTCGACGTACTGGCATAGCGGAAGCAAAGTTCAAGCGAACTTTAAAGGATCAATAGGCATTGGTCTTCGGTGATATTCTTCAAAATATTGTCGCAACAACTGAAGATGGCTACAAGCAGAGTTGTCTTCGATCGTGTTCCCTAGGATGTGGAAGATGGTCACAAAAAACTGAAGATGGCTACAAGCATAGTTGTCTTCGATCGTGTTCCCTAGGATGTGGAAGATGGTCACAAGCGGCAGAGAATGACTACAAGCAGAGTCGTCTTCGATGAAATAGGAGGCAGCTACAAGCAGAGCGGTCTTCAACAAATGCAGCAAATCGGTTACCTACAAAGACGTGTACTCGACGGTGCAAGATACGCGTATCATAACTCGTTTATCTGTTTAACTAACGCTAGTTTGCAGGTATCGGCGTTACAAGAATGATTTAGGATCGCAGAACGTTCTGAATCATTCTCCGTCCCTATCACTACTTTGACTTTCGTTTTCGAAACGTGCGTTTCTCCAAACTCAGTCAAAGTGGGGGCTTCTGTAGACACCCAACTGTGTCTCCCTAAAACCAAACCCAGTGATGAATACCTTTTGCGTCGAATGATTATCAAATGAGGTGAAAGATCAAGTGTTGCGGTTAGTTTTTACTAAAATTCTTTCTTTCTGTTTTCGAAAACAACTCTATTTTATGAAAACAGCCAATACAGTTTAGTTTGGTCCATGAAAAGGGTCCAATAATAGTGTAGTTGGATGGGGCTTGCAAAGACCTTTCCAACGATATATTATAAGCCCAATTCCGATGAATAATGAGGAAGTTATGACCAAAATACTAAATTGGGCCCAGTTTGATCTTTACATACGGCCCAATGATCTAGGGGAAGACCCAATGATAATTGTTATTTCTAAATTTATTAGAATTGATTGTAGTCTTCTAGAATTCTCTAGAAGGGTCTCTTTAATCCTAATAGAATTAGAATTAATAATTATATTTTTGATAAGTTTTATTTGGAATAAAATATTATTTTATGAAAAATACGATTTTGATTTTCATACGGACTTTACAAATCAATTTTGATTCATATGTGGAATCCTTGTTGAAAGTGCATAGAAATCCAAGTTGTCGCCAGACGACAGGCCTGTCGCCACGCGACAAGGTCGGTTTTCCAGCGACAGAGTGGAGTTTTATTCCTTATCAAATTCTACCTATTTCCAGACTGTTTTCTTATAAATAGGGTTCTGAACCTCCGTTTTTATTCATTCACAATGAACAATCAATTCTCATCTACGATCAACAATCGTCTATTCTCTCTATGCTCTCATCTCTCTAGCTTTTCACAAACAAAATTCCGCATTCACAAGATCTAGATACACCTAGCCAAGTTCGAAGTTGCCTTCGCCCTAGACGTGAAAGGTTATAATTTCTGAGGGTTTGGTCCCAAATCTCTTTTTCAATTATTTAATTTAATTGTTTGATTTTATATTTTCCACTAGTAGAAAAATTGAAATAAACATCGCTAATTGGCCACCGGTTCAACCCAAACCCGTGGCAAAAAAAATTGGGGGGAAGAGGTAAACAGTTATTGCCACCGGTTCAAACTAAACCCGTGGCAATAACAATAAGGCCACCGGTTTTGAACCGGTGGCAATAATCTATTTAATTAATTAAAAAAAAAAAAAAAGCGCCACAACTCTTTTCTTCTTTCTCCAATTCCTCGACTTCCTGTTTCATTCTCAACAGCCCTGCTTCCACAAACTCCCCCTCACTCTCCAACGAACACCCCCGCACCACCCTCCACCAGCAGCCACAAACACCGCGACCGCACCACCCTCCACCACCTGCGCGCACCCCCTCCACCATCAGCAGCAAGCAGCAGCATTGAGTCCACCACCAGCAGCAGCATTGAAGTCCACCACCTGCCGCCGCGCGCTTCCACCAGCAGCGCCACTGTGCCGCCGCGCCGCATTGAGTCCGCCTCCTCTCTTCGCCGCCGCGCCGCTGAGTTCCCTCCACCACGGACCACCGTCCTTCTCTCCTCCCTTTCATCTCCACCTAGGGTTAGTTTTAATTTTTTTTGCATTTAGAATAATGTTTAGGCAAATTAAAATTAAGTAAGTTTTGAATATAATTAACCCTAATTTTTCTGAATTTTAGGTTGTTTTATTAAGAAATTTTGAACAATTTAGGTTGTTATATTCTTAGGTAGAGATTAGGAAAAAAGTTATTTGAATTTTCATAAGTTCTAATGGGTAATTTTTATTAAATTAGAGATTATTAGTAACCTTGTTAAATTACTTAATTAGTTGAATTTTGGTAGTATGTTTTTTTGTGTAATTATATTAATTGGTATGTTTTAATGTGTAACTTTAGGTTGTTTTATAGTTCTTGACAAAATTACTAACTTTTATGTTGTTTTATTTTGTTTATTTTTGTAGATTCATATATATTGAAGCACAAGTTTATTAGCTACTCAAGTGGGAAGTTCGTGACATTACTTCCATTGTACTTGCGATAGATATTGGTATGAACTATAATCTTTATGGAGCTATATTTCTTTCTATTTATCCATTTGATAAAAGTTTGTTCATGATATTGCAAGTTGTGTCTTGTTGAATGTTTGCATCATCATATGCCTAGATACCCGTTCAAGGCTTTCTCATTAGGAGAAAGTCTTGAATAGTCCCCGGTTGGGACTGTTCTTGAATGTTTACTCTCACTTAGGTGGTGAATGTATGTCTTTTTTTCGATTTTAAGGAACATCTTGGCTTTTCATTTCTTCACCATGTTCTCTGGGTACATATGTGGGTAAGTAATTATCTACATCGTGTACTTGGAGAACTGGGGGGAAGTGCTGCCGGATTTTCCTTAAAATTGGAAAGTTGACATACATTCACTAGTGAGAGTAGACATTCAAGGATGGGTTAGGTTGGAGTGATAAGGACACTTTGGAAACATGCATTTTTTCACTATATGAATGGTTTATTCACGGTGTGTACTTGAAGTTGATTTACGTAAAATATGTAGCAATTGTACATTATTCATAATATGTTGCTATATATGTTTAGAGACACTTTACTAAATGGAGAAGGCTCGTGGTTGGATGTATGGTAGACGTGATACATTGGAATTTTGGAATGGGGTTCAAGAGTTTTGCAGGACGGCTTTATCTTATCAGCGCAAAATGGGTGCGGAATACCTATACTGTCCTTGTGTTGATTGTAAAAATGTGAAGGTGGTCAATAGTGTAGAGATCATTAGAGATCATGTACTTTGTCGTGGGTTTAGACTTAAATACGATGTGTGGATTTGGCATGGTGAAAGTGGAGAGTATAGTGGGGATCTTGATGGGAATGATGTGCATGACAGAAGCAATAATGAGATTCATGTGGGGTTAGAATGTGAGAATGATGAATATGTTTTTGAGGATGGTGAGGATGGAGCTGAGGATGATCCAGTAGATGAGGTCGAGGATGAGGATGTGGATGAGATGTTGCATAATGTCGAAGGTGATGTGTTTGAATTACTTTCGGAGGCTTCCAAAAAGCCTTTGTACCCTGGGTGCAAAAAATACTCCAAACTTTCTGCCGTGCTAACACTTTTTAACATTAAGTCGAAGCATGGGTGGACGGACGTCAGTTTCACTTCTTTGTTGACCGCATTAAGTGATATCTTGCCTGATGGGAATGAAATTCCTAAGTCTTACTATTATGCAAAGAAGCTGATGTGTCCATTTGGTTTGGAGTATAAGAAGATACATGCATGTCCTAATGACTGTATTTTGTATCGTAATGAGTATGAACAATTCGAGGAGTGTCCACGATGCAAGCAGTCGCGCTACAAGCGCATGAGTTGCAATCCTGGTACGACGGGATCTCCTGCTAAGGTGTTGTGGTATCTTCCTATTATTCCAAGGTTTAAGCGTCTATTCTCAACTCCAAAAGACGCTACAAACTTGAGGTGGCATGCCGAGGGAAGACAGAAAAACAGAATGCTGAAGCATCCGGCTGACTCCCCGCAATGGAAGAACATTGATTTGAAGTTTCCGGAGTTTGGTAATGAAGTCAGAAATTTAAGACTTGGGTTGTGCACAGACGGGATGAATCCATTTGGCACTCTTAGTACCCAGCACAGCACTTGGCCTGTTCTTTGGTGATCTACAATTTGCCTCCTTGGTTATGTATGAAACGGAAGTATATAATGCTTTCATTGCTAATAACGGGGCCTAGGCAACCTGGAAATGACATAGATGTTTACCTTGCGCCACTAATTGACGATTTGAGGAAAATGTGGGACGAAGGGGTTTCTTGTTTTGATGCTCATAAGAACGAGATGTTTACATTGCGTGCAGCCCTTATGTGGACCATGAATGACTCTCCTACATATGGCAACCTGTGTGGGTACAAGGTTAAAGGGAAAAAAGCATGCCCCATTTGTATTGATGACACATCAAGCATATACCTGAAGAATTCTCACAAAGATGTGTACTTAAGGACTCGAAGGTTCCTTAGGCGTGATCACCCGTACCGTAGGCAGAAAAAGGCTTTCGATGGGACAGTGGAGGAGGAGATTGCGCCTAGGCCATTGACGGGTGTTGAGGTATATGCTCGAGTTAAGGGTATACGAACGGTGTTTGGAAAATATGAAAAAGCTCCGGTCTCAACAGCTCTTTTTAAAAAAGAATCAATCTTGTGGAAGCTTCCGTACTGGAAAGAACATGATGTTAGGCACTGCCTTGATGTGATGCATATAGAGAAGAATGTGTGTGATGCTCTTGTGGGAACGCTTTTTAATATTTCAGGAAAAACAAAGGATGGAAAGGGTGTACGGTTAGATTTGCAAGAGATGGGGATTCGTCCGGAATTATGGCCTCAGGACAAGGTTAGAAAGGGGAAGGATAGAAAGGGAAAGGAACCGGAACAGGAAAATGTAAATGTTTCGAAAAAAGGAAAGGGGAAGAGCAAGGGAAACGGAAAGGCCGCGGATGCTTCAAAGAGTAGAGATGATGAGGGTCAAGGCAAGGTTGAGAAGAAGTATTTACCACCGGCTTGCTACACATTGTCAAGGGTAGAAAAGCGGATGTTTTGTGCATGTCTTTACGGCATTAAGGTTCCCTCTGGGTACTCATCTAACATGAAAAGATTTGTATCCTTAAGTGGCGAAATGAAGTTGACAAGTATGAAATCCCATGAATGTCACATGTTGATGCAAGTATTTCTACCGATTTCAATTCGTGGTATTTTACCGAAGCACGTGAGGGAAGCTATTACAAGCCTATGTTCGTTTTTCAATACAATATGCAGCAAAGTGCTTGATCCTTGTACACTTGATGCTTTGCAAATGGATGTGGTTGTGACTTTGTGCAAATTTGAGATGTATTTCCCACCCTCATTTTTTGACATAATGGTCCACCTTATTCTACATTTGGTGCGTGAGATTAAGTTGTGCGGTCTAGTTTTCCTAAGGTGGTGCTATCCTTTTGAAAGAAACATGGGCACATTGCAAGATAAAGTAAGGAATCCGGCTCATCCGGAAGGAAGCATGATTCAAGGGACCGTGAGTGAGGAGATTGGTAATTTTGTGGCCGACTATTTAGCCGTTGCTGAACCTATTGGTCTTCCTACTTCTTGACATGAAGGGAGACTAGATGGTCATGGCACAATTGGGTCGAAATGAATGTCACCTGATCGAGATCAGTTCTTACAAGCACACCTTTATGTGTTGCACCATGTTGCAGATGTTCACCCATATTTAGATGAGCACATGGCTAGTTTGCGTGATGAGTTTCCATCGAAAGGTGAAAGGGCACTGATGCAGTTGCATAATAAGAGGTTTGTGAGTTGGTTTAGTGAACGAGTGATGAGTCGTTTGGATGATAGTGTCACCGATACAGTAAGGTGGCTTGCTTATGGTCCTAGGGATGATGTTCGCTCATTTGAGGGATATGACATCAATGGGTACACTTTTTGGACAGAGGGTCGGGATTTGAAATCTTCGTCGACCCAAAACAGTGGAGTAACGCTTGTGGCATCGTCAAGGGAGTTTGCAAGTGCAAAGGATAAATCACCTGTCGATGCAAAATTGTCATACTACGGTCGAATTCAAGAAATATGGGAGCTTGATTATTGTAACTTCACGGTTGCACTTTTCAAGTGTAAGTGGGTTGATAATATCAGGCGTAATGTCAAGTATGATGACTTTACTCTTGTAGATCTTGGCCACTTGAATGATAGTGCGGAACCGTCCATCCTAGCATCTCAAGCTAAGCAAGTGTTCTTTGTCACTGACCCAGTCGATGCAAAATGGTCCATTGTGCTAGCTGGGAAAAGAAGAATCCTAGGCATTGGAGATGTTGAGGATGAGGAAGAATACGATGCGTTTGATGATTCAGCACCTTTCACTGTTCCTAGACCTATTGCATCAAATGATATAGACGACCAAACAAGTTATATGCGATCAGACCACAACAAAGGAATGTTAGAATGAGGTACTACAACATTTAATTTGAGATTGTAAGCATTTAAAAGTATTATTTAATCATAAGTTAAGTTATTTTATTAATAGGATTTGGGAAAAATGAATGAAAGTGTACACTTAGTTGCTAAACTTTTACAAGTTCTTGCCTATTTTATATGCTAACATGTACTGAACTTAGTTGCCTATTTTTACAAGTCAATTTGATGAAAATAGAAAAAAAATGATCTATATGTGAACTTACTTGCCTATTTTATATGCTAACATGTAGCATGACCTATATGTCAACATTTTTATCTTTTATGGAACTAATATCGTTTTGTGTTTGTAATGACAGGTTTTTATAACTCATGGCGGACGATCATGATGACCCAGTACTAGAGGATTTGGAGGATGATGACGATGGCTATGATGGTGAGTATGAGGACAAGGACGAGCCATATGATGTCAACAAGGAGACTGATTTGGGTGAGCCAGAAGATCAGGAACAAGATGCTTTTGAGCGGAGGCTTGTAGAATTTGAATTGTCAGCTGAACGTGCGCCTCCTATTGATTCTACAATTGTTGAGGTCGTTGGTGAGAACGCTACTCCTCAAACTGATAGCCAAAGACATGAGCAATTGAACACAGGTGGTGGAGGGGGGGTAAAGGCTCCTGCTAAGAGAAAGGGTAGGGGTCCGACAACAAGTTTTAGGAAGCCAAACGGTCCCATGGTCCTGGAGTATGACAAAAGAGGATGACCTACTGGCAAATGGCTTCGGAATTATGCAAACCAAGTTGGCATGTGTGTGCGCAAAATCCCGATTACACTTGGTTGGCGGCAAGTACCTCCAGGCTTGATTCAAACATTTTGGGATGATACCAGGGCAAGTGTTTTGTTTCAATGCACATTTACACAATTACAAATACTTTCACTTAATATTTGTTAGTGAATTTAACATAATAATTGCTTGTATTTGTGATTGCAGAAGCTGTTTAATATTGCAAATGATCCTGAGAAGAGAAGGGTGTTTGATTCTTTAATAGCGGAGAGATTCAGAGGCTTCAAGACCCATTTGACCAATGGATGGATCTATAAGAAGAAGAAACACAAGAAGAAAGCTTCCAAGGAGAAGGGTGGTGAAGGTGGAAATGAGGATGTTGTTGAGGAACAAGAACCACCGTGGAAAATGTGGCCAAGCGTGACGGAGGAAGAGTGGAAAGAATTTGTTATTCAAAAAACAAGACCCAAAGCAATTGTAAGAACTAGTAAATCTAATGAGAATTGTATAATATATTGACTTTTTTTGCAGTAATGATTCTAACATTTGTATTTATGTAGGAACTTCGAGAGCAAAACAAGGCAAATGCATTGCAGAAGGAGTACCTTCATAAGACGGGGGCCAAGACATTTGGTGAATGGAGGCCTACTTGGTTGAAGGAGGGTATATACCCTACTTTGCTGCCTGGGTCATCCAAAGAACCCTCCGACTCCACGATCACTACGTTGGTTAGTCGTGCTGGCGATTTCATTTGTTCTCTTCATTCCTTTGATAAGGAAACCGGAAAATGGGTCATCAAAGAACCGGAAAAAAAAGTGGCTGATAAACTTGTAAGCTATTTGAAACTTTTGCATAACTTTACCATCTAAAAACATTATATGTATTCATGTTGACATTTTTTCTTATGCTACAGCTTGAGTACACTACAGAAGTTGTTGAAGGCAAGCTGGTCCCGACTATAGAGAAAGACCCGTTCACCTTGGCTTTGGGAAAGCCCTACCATCCAGGCCGAGTAGTAGGTATGGGAGGGACGTTGCTAGGATGGGAAAAAGTCATGGGTTCGGAATACACCAAATTGGGAAGATCTCGGGCAAGTGTTAACTCACCGGAGGACTTGGATGCCAAGGTGGCATCCATCAAGGAACAAGTACGCAATGAGTTAGTAGGTGAGTTCAATGCTTGGGCGAAGCAAATGAACTTACCCTTGCCGTTCCCCTCGACTACACCGGTCGACTCAAGTAGCCACCCAAAAGGACAAGGAGAAGATGATAGAGATGGAGAAGATGAGATACATGAGGTAGTTTTCAATCTATTAGTTTTGGCATAGTGAGTTATGTGAGATCAAATGTGACATTTTTGAATAACTATTGCAGGTTGTTACTCCCACACATGCGGACTCGAGGGAGCTTGATGATCCAACAAGCCATGAATTTCCAGATTTAGAGGTGAATTTAGGATAATCTATTACTTTTAACGTAGTGAATTTCGTTAGATGATCAATTGTGTAGGAATAGACCATTTTTTTTTTATAATTTCTGCTTATACAAGTGAATTTCGTTAAATGATGTAGGTAGACACCGAGTGTACACTTCTAGCCCCGGGGCTATCAAATAGTGAAGAGTTGCAGTTGGTGGCGCATGGTAGTGCACAAGCGATGAGAGGAACGGTCCATTTCCAAGGGCTTTGGCCACAACATTACGCGGTCGGGATCAATTCTGTCGTAGCTGGGTTCGAAAACATCCCACTCCCGGTGCCTATAGTGGATGATGGGATTACTCTTCTTTGGCAAGCAAAAGGTAGCTATGTGCAATGGCCTCGTGCTTGGGTAAGGTTGATCAACGAGGTAATAATTTTTGAACATGTGCTAAATAACAAATCTACATGCCATTAGTTGTTATTCGGTTTTTTTGTCCAAAAAAAAAAAAAAATTGTGCTGCCTGGGCTGCAGCAGCCTCGGCAGGTGCTGCCTTGGCCGCAGCAGCCTCGGCAGGTGCTGCCTGGGCCGCAGCAGCCTCGGCAGGTGCTGCCTGGGCCGCAGCAGCCTCGGCAGGTGCTGCCTGGGCCGCAGCAGCCTCGGCAGGTGCTGCCTGGGCCGCAGCAGCCTCGGCAGGTGCTGCCTTGGCCGCAGCAGCCTCGGCAGGTGCTGCCTTGGCCGCAGCAGCCTCGGCAGGTGCTGCCTTGGCCGCAGCAGCCTCGGCAGGTGCTGCCTTGGCCGCAGCAGCCTCGGCAGGTGCTGCCTTGGCCGCAGCAGCCTCGACAGGTGCTGCCTTGGCCGCAGCAGCCTCGGCAGGTGCTGCCTGGGGTGGCCTCCTCCAGCCTGGGCAGCTGCTGCCTCGGCCGCTGCAGCCTGGGCAGGTGCTGCTGCCTCGGTCGCTGCAGCCTGGGCAGTTGCTGCCTCGGCCGCCGGTGCATCCTTTGCAGTTAAATCCTTGTTTATTGCATTCGTATAGCTTGACCCCCGGCCTATCATTTTTGATCCTATTTTTACTTTGATTGATTAGATTTCGAAAAAAGGCCAAACCTCAAAGCGAAGGAAGGTGGAGAAGCCTAAAAGCGTTGATCAACCTACAAAGAAGATGAGTGAACAAGGGTCGAAGAGTGAACAAGTGTCAAAAAAGAATTCTTCGAAAGGTTCAGCCATGCAACCTACGCCACTTGTTGGAGACAATGTCCTTCAATCGCTCACTAAGGATTTAACTTTTCTACACAATCGTGTTAGTCATTTGCCTAGTGACGATCCCATTGAATTTGCACTACCTAAGGCAATGTTCCACTATGATGAGGATGCAAGTGCATGGTTAAACAAACAAGATGTGAAGGAATTTTTAGGAGGTTCTAGCCTTAACATTTCTCTCATTCAAATATTCATGAGGTATGGGCACATGGCACTAAAATTGAATATGTTAATTCATATTAGTGTTGTTTATCCTTGATATGTTAATCAATTTTTCATTGTCCATGCACGCAGAGCACTACGGGAGCACTTAAGGGACACTAATTCCCCTGGTAAAGTTGGGTGGTTATGCCCCGAACAGACATCCGAGACTAGAATCTTAAACAACTCCCCTGAGGTGATGGACTATATTAAGCGTAGTATTAGGGAATCAATGCGTGCGGGAGATGAGTTCATATTCGCCCCATGTTATCAGAGTACGTTTAACCATGTGTAATTCAATTCTTTCTACATTTGAAATATATTTTGTACCCTAATTATTGATTTGTTTGTGAATTGTGAATTTATGTAGGTATCATTGGTTTCTCATGGTGATTTGTCCTGCTAAAAACACAATCTTTCACCTTGATTCAGCTCGATCAACAAAGAAGTACCTCGTGGCCTCTGTACTTCAAAAGTAAATATAGCTACCTAGTGGTGATTATCTTAAGCTAACTCATTTAGTAGTCCAACTAATCAAATTTGAATTTACTTTCCTTCAGTATTATGAAGAAAATACATGTTCGTGCTCCAGATGGTCCTACATGGAAATCACCTACGGTAATACCACATCATATTGTGATTATCTTAATATACATTGCTCGAACAATTGTGGATTTTATGTGATGTTTGATTCATTTGATTTGTTCCTATGCTAGTGCCCACAACAAGATAATGGAGTTGATTGTGGATTGTACGTGATGAGATTCATGCTTGACATAGCGACTCATTGTACCAACACCATACATCTTGATGAGGTACGACCTTAAAACTAGTAAAATGCGTCCTAAATCTTGGTAAGTTGCTTTTTTATGTGATTTCAAAGCTTTGCCACCTAAAAAAAAGTATAATTGACATTTTATGAGAAAGAACTAGCTCATTATTTCAAAATTGTAGAAAATGGGCAAGGTAGAAGTCATTTAGGCCTTATTTAGGCCATTTAGTACCAAAGTGCCGCCTAAATCTTTGTAAGTTGCTTTTTTATGTGATTTCAAAGCTTAGCCACCTAAAACTAAGTGTAATTGACATGGTATGAGAATTAACTAGCTCATTATTTCAAAATTGTAGAAAATGGGCAAGGTAGAAGTCATTTAGGCCTTATTTAGGCCATTTAGTACCAAAATGCGTCCTAAAATTTAGTAAGTTGCTTTTTTATGTGACTTCAAAGCTTAGCCACCTAAAACTAAGTATAATTGACATGTTATGAGAATTAACTAGCTCATTATTTTAAAATTGTAGAAAATGGGCAAGATAGAAGTCATTTAGGCCTTATTTAAGCCATGTAGTACCAAAATGCGTCCTAAATCTTTGTAAGTTATTTTTTTATGTGATTTCAAAGCTTAGCCACCTAAAACTAAGTATAATTGACATGTCATGAGAAAGAATTACCTCATTAGTTAAAAAATGTCGACAATGGGCAAAGTTGAAGTCATTTAGGCCTTCTTTGGGCCATTTAGGATGAAAATGCGTCCTAAAATTTAGTAAGTTGTTTTTTTTTTTGTGATTTCAAAGCTTAGCCACCTAAAACTAAGTATAATTGACATGTTATGAGAAAGAACTAGCTCATTATTTAAAAAATGTAGAAAATGGGCAAGGTAGAAGTCATTTAGGTCTTATTTAGGCCATTTAGTACCAAAATGCGTCCCAAAATTTAGTAAGTTGTTTTTTATGTGATTTCAAAGCTTAGCCACCTAAAACTAAGTGTAATTTACATGTTATGAGAAATAACTAGCTCATTATTTACAAAATGTACAAAATGGGCAAGGTAGAAGTCATTTAGGCCTTATTTAGGCCATTTAGTACCAAAGTGCCGCCTAAATCTTTGTAAGTTGCTTTTTTATGTGATTTCAAAGCTTAGCCACCTAAAACTAAGTGTAATTGACATGGTATGAGAATTAACTAACTCATTATTTACAAAATGTACAAAATGGGCAAGGTAGAAGTCATTTAGGCCTTATTTAGGCCATTTAGTACCAAAGTGCCGCCTAAATCTTTGTAAGTTGCTTTTTTATGTGATTTCAAAGCTTATCAACCTAAAAATAAGTGTAATTGACATGGTATGAGAATTAACTAGCTCATTATTTCAAAATTGTAGAAAATGGGCAAGGTAGAAGTCATTTAGGCCTTATTTAGGCCATGTAGTACCAAAATGCGTCCTAAAATTTAGTAAGTTGCTTTTTTATGTGATTTCAAAACTTAGCCACGTAAAACTAAGTATAATTGACATGTTATGAGAATTACCTAGCTCATTATTTTAAAATTGTAGAAAATGGGCAAGATAGAAGTCATTTAGGCCTTATTTAGGCCATGTAGTACCAAAATGCGTCCTAAATCTTTGTAAGTTTCTTTTTTATGTGATTTCAAAGCTTAGCCACCTAAAACTAAGTATAATTGACATGTTATGAGAATTACCTAGCTCATTATTTTAAAATTGTAGAAAATGGGCAAGATAGAAGTCATTTAGGCCTTATTTAAGCCATGTAGTACCAAAATGCGTCCTAAATCTTTGTAAATTGCTTTTTTATGTGATTTCAAAGCTTAGCCACCTAAAACTAAGTATAATTGACATGTCATGAGAAAGAATTACCTCATTAGTTAAAAAATGTCGACAATGGGCAAAGTTGAAGTCATTTAGGCCTTCTTTGGGCCATTTAGGATGAAAATGCGTCCTAAAATATAGTAAATTGCTTTTTTTTTGTGATTTCAAAGCTTAGCCACCTAAAACTAAGTATAATTGACATGTTATGAGAATTAACTAGCTCATTATTTTAAAATTGTAGAAAGTGGGCAAGATAGAAGTCATTTAGGTCTTATTTAGGCCATGTAGTACCAAAATGCGTCCTAAATCTTTGTAAGTTGCTTTTTTATGTGATTTCAAAGCTTAGCCACCTAAAACTAAGTGTAATTGACATGGTATGAGAATTAACTAGCTCATTATTTACAAAATGTACAAAATGGGCAAGGTAGAAGTCATTTAGGCCTTATTTAGGCCATTTAGTACCAAAGTGCCGCCTAAATCTTTGTAAGTTGCTTTTTTATGTGATTTCAAAGCTTAGCCACCTAAAACTAAGTGTAATTGACATGGTATGAGAATTAACTAGCTCATTATTTCTAAATTGTAGAAAATGGGCAAGGTAGAAGTCATTTAGGCCTTATTTAGGCCATGTAGTACCAAAATGCGTCCTAAAATTTAGTAAGTTGCTTTTTTTTTGTGATTTCAAAGCTTAGCCACCTAAAACTAAGTATAATTGACATGTTATGAGAATTAACTAGCTCATTATTTTAAAATTGTAGGAAATGGGCAAGATAGAAGTCATTTAGGTCTTATTTAGGCCATGTAGTACCAAAATGCGTCCTAAATCTTTGTAAGTTGCTCTTTTATGTGATTTCAAAGCTTAGCCACCTAAAACCAAGTATAATTGACATGTTATGAGAATTACCTAGCTCATTATTTTAAAATTGTAGAAAATGGGCAAGATAGAAGTCATTTAGGCCTTATTTAAGCCTTGTAGTACCAAAATGCGTCCTAAATCTTTGTAAGTTGCTTTTTTATGTGATTTCAAAGCTTAGCCACCTAAAACTAAGTATTATTGACATGTCATGAGAAAGAATTACCTCATTAGTTAAAAAATGTCGACAATGGGCAAAGTTGAAGTCATTTAGGCCTTCTTTGGGCCATTTAGGATGAAAATGCTTCCTAAAATTTAGTAAGTTGCTTTTTTTTTGTGATTTCAAAGCTTAGCCACCTAAAACTAAGTATAATTGACATGTTATGAGAATTAACTAGCTCATTATTTTAAAATTGTAGAAAATGGGCAAGATAAAAGTCATTTAGGTCTTATTTAGGCCATTTAATACCAAAATGCGTCCTAAATCTTTGTAAGTTGCTTTTTTATGTGATTTCAAAGCTTAGCCACCTAAAACTAAGTGTAATTGACATGTTATGAGAAATAACTAGCTCATTAGTTACAAAATGTACAAAATGGGCAAGGTAGAAGTCATTTTGGCCTTATTTAGGCCATTTAGGATGAAAATGCGTCCTCTAACTTTGTAAGTTGCTTTTTTTTGTGATTTCAAAGCTTAGCCACCTAAAACTAAGTATAATTGACATGTTATGAGAAACAACTTGCTCACTAGTTAAAAAATGTAGAAAATGGGCAAGGTAGAAGTCATTTAGGCCTTATATAGGCCATGTAGTACCAAAATGCGTCCTTTAACTTAGTAAGTTGCTTTTTTGTGTTGATTAAAAGGCTTAGCCACCTAAAACTAAGTATGATTGACATGTAATGAGAAAGAACTAGCTCATTAGTTAAAAAATGTTGAAAATGGGCAAGGTAGAAAACATGTTTTTAAAAATGCGTCTTAAAACTTAGTAAGTTGCTCTTTTTATGTGAGTTAATTTTTTGCATATTTATTTACACATGTTTATTCTAACATAATGTTTATATATTCCAAGTTTTGCAAGGTGCTAAAGGGTGATCCGTTAACAAGCAAGGACCTTAATGAAGTACGAGACATGTTGGCATCTTTCATCACTTTCAATTTGTAAATGTTACATCATTTTGAATTTAAACTTTGTTGATTAAACTTTAGACTACTTTATATTTATTGTTAATAAGTTAGTATTGTGCAAATTTGTACTTATGTAGTATATGATACTTTATTTATTATATTGCATTTGGTTTTTAATAATTAATGTCTAAATATATATTTATAAATCTTGTTATATATAATTATATTACAGCAGAAATAATAGCAACAATACAGGAATTACATGCAGGAAATATTTAGCTGGAATTACAGGAATTATTATTGCAGGGAAAAAAAAAAATTACAGTAATGGCAACCGGTTCAGCCATGAAACCGGTGGCAATACCTGCCATCCCTCCAAAAAAAAATGGCGGCAAAAGTTAAATTGCCACCGGTTAACCGGTGGCCAAATTAATTAATACCACCGGTTTTGAACCGGTGGCCATTTGTGCTAGCTTTTGCCACCCCCCCCCCCCACTGGCCAACGGTTCAAAACCGGTGGCAAAGGGGGGTTTTGAACCGGTGGCCAAGTCTATTTTTCGCCTAGTGTTCCTTGAAGTTACTAACGCATGTATTTTGTTATTAGAAAGAGGTACGAGGCATCAAAGTATGTAATCTTATTGCTCTATTCTTGTAGAAAGCATGCTTAAATTTGTTTAATTCCTAGTATCATGTTAGGATGTTATTACTGCTTTCTAGTATCATGTTTAGGGTGCCTTTTACTCTTTTCTAATAGCATGTTAGTATCATGCTAGGTTTAAAGCTTTGATTTTTATTGTTTAGTGACATGTTAGGGTTTGTTATTAATCTTGTTAGTATCATGCCTAGGATCTTTCTATTATTATGCTTTAACATGAGTATAATTATTATGGTTTCTATTATGATGATTATTATGTTGCTTGATATATATTATTGTTATTGCTTGATCACGCCTTTTATGCATGTTTAAAGGGAATTTGTACTTGTAATCACGCTTAATAAGATAATTAATAATCTTGTTTAGGCTAATATGATTATGATTAAAGTGGTCGCCAATAATAGTTTTATTTGTGCATTAATAATTCAACCAAAATAGATAAACAGGTTTAGGGTTAATCTGTTGATTGCATGTTAGTCAGAAAGCGCACATGAATACGAGAAGAATAAAGTAGAGGCCTATTTTATAGGGCAGGTTCAATCTCTTTTAGGTTGGATTTGTACCTTCATCCCCGAACCCTATTTGGTTCCGGACCTTTTGGAGTTGACGATCTCATGGATCGTTAAGGGGTGTAATCTTCACCTTCTGAACGGTTTACAAGTTCCTAAAACTTGTTGGCGACTCTTTTGCTCTAGCTTCCTTCCCTTTGGACGCCACCATGCTTAAGTGTATGATCATAATGGGGTTCAAGCTTGGGGTTAATGGCTTGAAATATTCCCTACATCTGCGAACCGTTGAGTATTTTTGTACCTTAATATTTAGATTAGTCCTATTCATAGATACTAGTATTTTCATTATTTTGGTCATGTCTTGAAGACGAAGGTTCTTGGAAGACGAAGCCATGAAGTTGCAAAAGAAGACCCTTGAAGACTTGAAGACTCAAGGGGTCATGCTAGTTACCAAATGCATCATTTACTTATGTTTTCGATATATATTTATGATTATATATATGAATAATATAATAGATGCGTGTGTTAGGATTTCGAATGTTGCGATTATTAATTAAGTTCACTTAAATCAACCAACATAGAAACCCTAGGTCCCTAAAATATTGAGTAGAATTTGCCATTAAAAACAACACTTACCGACCTATTGAGAGTAGCGATGGGCTATGCCAAAGCGAGGCATCACTATTACTCCTAGGAAACGTAAGGAATACCGGATATGCATGTTGGTTTTTGTTATACTCAACGATATGAGTGATGGAGTCCTAACATGTCATGGAAAAGTGGATAAATTGTTGAGAGAGCATTAGATGCGATGATTTATCTAACCAAGAGTGGTTTGGAGCCATTAGCAAAGAGTTGCTTACCTTAGAATATTGAGTGCTAAGACAAGCCAAAGCATGCTTAACTACTCATTGATTCTTTGGATCTTGGAATCGACTTATTCTCACCAAATGGGGACAATTTAATGTGTGAATAAGACATTTAAATAATTTTTATAAATATGCATGATTTCAATCTTACTTAAGTATTATGAACGGGTTTTTCATTTCAAATTCTTTCAATTGTAGAATCATGTCTTCAACTAACAACGATAACAACCTAATGTGCTCGAAACTTCCTGAAAAGTTACCATTTTCCTTGAACTTGGTAAACTTTAAGGAGTGGGTTCTGAAAGACCCTCTGAAATTGCTACCTAGAGCACATTCTTGACATACCCATCCCGAGTTTTTACTCAAAAGGGGTTATGAGTGATAAAGCTCACGAGGAATGGAGTTGGGATCGTAAAAGAGTCTCACGACTTATGGCAAACTCTACCCTAGAACAATGGAAGGGGAAGTTCTCCAACTATTTTTCGGACATGCTCCTCAAAGCACTAGAGGATATAGTCAATTTGAGGGTTACCAAGAGCGTCAAAGGCAACTATGATGGTCTCGTGGAGGAAGTGACTAGGTCACTCTCCAACAAGAAGATCAAGCCGCCGCAAGAGGGGTGCCTTGCCAAGGAGAGGCAAGAGGTACGAGCACAAGTCTACAATGCTGAACTAAGACCCGGAATGCCACTTCGAGCCCAAGTTCTCCGAGTGACAAGGCTATTCACCCACTTGGCGCTCATTAGCAAGCTGATGGAGGATGAGAAAGCTACTCACATGCTATTAAGTTCTCTCCACTCGGGCTACGTCGCATTGAAGATGCGGCTAACTGCCAATCGGAACAAACTCTCTTTGATGGAGGTTGTCCATGAGCTTCAATGGGCCGATTCTTGCGGAAGTGATAAGCTCAAGTTTGCTCTAAGGGCAAAGAAGAAGGAGTTCAAGAACAAGGCAAAGATGTGATGCTTCTACTGTAGTCGGCAGGGCCACTACAAGAGAGAATGCAGTATGTACCTGGAAGATGAGGCAAAGGGAAGAGAAATCTGTACCTCAGGTATCTTCTTTATAAACATGCACTTGAATACAAGCAATTCATAAGGTATTAGATACCATTAATGACCCACTATATGCTCCTATTTTCAGGAACCAAGTGAGAAGGGCTTACCAAGTGGATGTGGATATACAAGCGGAAGAAGAAGACAATCTTTCCGGAAGGCTTGTAATCACATAGTTTTTCTTGACATAGAACTTGTTTAAGTTTTTGTTATCAACCATACATTGATCTTCCGACGTTGGACGTCATTTTTTTTATCACAAGACTATTATTTCAAAAGTCTTGCTTATATGTTTATGGCTTGACACGTTTATCTAAAAATATGTGCTTTAGTTAGACAAACAAGTTTATAATGTTAATAATACCACCAAGAAAGCTAAGACCATTGAGTCAAATGAGACGTACTTGTGGCATTGTCATATTGGCCACATTAACATCAAACGCATCAAGACACTTATACAGGAAGGTGTTCTTGACTCGTTCGATTTACAATCGTTTGAGAATTGCGAAGGATGTTTATTAGGCAACATGATAAAGCATCCATTCTCCAAGTTGGGAGAAAGGGCAGGTGACTTGTTAAGCCTAATACACACCGATGTATGTGGACCAATGAGCACAACTACAAGAAACGGCCATCGATATTTTATCACCTTCATAGATGACTATAGTAGATATGGATATGTGTACCTTATGTCGCACAAATCTGAATCGTTTGAAAAGTTCAAAGAATTTCAGAGTGAAGTTGAAAATCAGCTTGGCAAGAAAATCAAAGCACTTCGATCGGATCGAGGGGTGAATACTTGAGCCAAGAATTCAATGACCATCTGAAAGAAAAAGGTATACTTTCAAAATTGACACCTCCAGGAACTCCACAATGGAACGGAGTATTCGAATGGAGAAATCGAACCTTGCTGGACATCAACAATGGGTCTTAGTGATCTTCCTACCTCTTTCTGGGGACACGCACTTCTAACCGCGGCACTAACACTGAACCGTGCTCCATCAAAAGCTGTAGAAAAGACTCCATACGAGCTATGGATGAAGAAACCTCCAAGGATGTTTTTTCTCAAGATTTGGGGATGCGAAGCATATGTCAAGAAATTAATTTCTGACAAACTTCACCCAAAATCTGACAAGGTTTTCTTTATGGGCTACCTAAAAGAAACCAAAGGGTATTACTTCTACAACAAATTCGAGAATAAAGTGTTTGTTGCTCGTGATGGTATATTTTTGGAGAAGGAACACCTTTCTAAAATGACATGAGGAAGGAAAATCGAACTTGATGAAGTTCGAGAGGACGAGCAACAAAATCAGATTGACAGTCGAAGTGCTCAAACAGCATCTATTGACGCTGGTTAAAATGTGCAAAGTCAAACCGACAATGCAAATGCTCAGTCCGTTACCCTACGTAGGTCGCAGAGGCCAAGGTCTCAACCTGATAGATATCTTAGTGTTATGTTAACCGAGAATCACGACATCCTGGTAGTGGATGGAGACGAACTGGCAACCTACAAGCAAGCGATGGCAAGCACCGACTCCGCTAAATTCCAAGAGGCCATGAGATCGGAAATGGATTCCATGTTTGAAAATCAAGTCTGGGACTTGGTTGACTTAACCGAAGGTTACACACCTATCGGATGCAAGTGGATTTTTAAATTGAAAACCGACAAAGATGGAAATGTATTCATTTACAAAGCTAGACTGGTAGAAAAATGGTTATAGGACTCCGCTCCTACATCAGACGGTTCAATCTGATCAGAATCCAGATACAATGGATGTCTGACGAGGTAGCTTATACAGACTTTTTTAAGAGTCTGAAGGACGGGTCAACTTTTAAATTCAACCTTGTCAGAAAGAGGGTTTTCACCCTTCAAGAGGCGTTGATAGAGGCAGAGAGCTTTATTCAAGCCACCGACCTCTGCTCGTCTAGCCATCAGTCAGACTTCAAGAAGTCTGACAAACAAAAAGAGAGTCGGTCTTCTCATCCGACTCAGAAAGCTGAAGAGAACAAAAAGAGAAAAGAAGTCTAGGTGGTTGATGAGCCTAATTAGCCGTCCAAAAAAAAAAGAAATAGAAAGAATCCGATGAAGACAACCACTCCATCCTCATGGAGATAAAGGACCGGCAGAACATTGAGAAGCCGAATCCGATGAAGAGTTCCGTCCAGTCACGGAACAAAAATAAATATTGTCACTTCCATGAGGATGTCGGCCACGACACCAATGACTGCTATAGCCTCAAGCGGACGTTGGACCGTCTGGCTGACAGGGGATGCTGAAATCTTACATCTTGAAGTCTAAAGCGACTGTCAAGACAAAATCGGGACAGTCGTCCAAGACTATCTACCCAGCTAGTAGCTCAGACACTGACAAGGACCCAGTCTACACCATAGCAGGCGGATTCACAAGTGGTGGCTCGACCATCCGGGGCACCAAGGATCATCTGAAGAAGATGATCCATTCGGTTGATGATTGACAGGCATCTGCTAGTGGTACTTTCCTAGACGTCCTCGTCACTAAGAAGGATTAGGGGAAAGTCCGCCGACCGCATGACGACCAGGTCGTCATTGAATGTAAGGTCACCAACTTGCTGGTTGGTCAGATCCTTATAGACACGGGTAGCTCCTCTGACCTCATCAGCTACAAGTGTCTGTCCAAGCTGAGTTACAAGCTGGACAATCTGCGCGACCTCTCCCACCCTCTTGTTGGTTTAGGGGGAGGGTCGTGCACCCAGTCAGACAAATTGACTTACCCATTCGGCTGGGGCAGAAGGGAAAAGGGCGGCTTATGATCGTCCGGTTTTTTATAATTGAAGAGCTGACTGCCTATAACATTATTCTGGGCCGACCCACTCTGAACGAGTGCAAGGTCGTCATCATCCCAGCTCTCATGTTATTAAAATATGAAAAGGATGATGGCTCTGTTGCTCCCTGAACGGGGATCAAAAGACAACATAGGAAGTTACCTCTCATACGTCAAACCAACGGCTGCTGTAGCCGGCCCTGTAACGGAACCAATAGACCTTGACGATGTCAAGGACTCTAACCAAGCCCCACCAGCGACCGGAAAGAAAAGAAAAGATGATCAGCTGGTGGAGGTGAAGAAAGAAAAGAAATAGCAATCACTGACCGGGGAACGGTCAGATGAACTCCGTCCCCAGCCGGCTGGTGATCATATTGATATTCCTCGGGACAACAGCCGTCTAGAGCGAACTGTTAAGGTGGGCACGGTTGCCTTTGAAAGGTTGTGTGCAGATTTGCACCTTCTACTGAAAGAATTCAAAGACATTTTTTCCTTTGAAGTGGAAGAGATGCCAAGCATCAGCCCGAATCTCGTTGTCCACAAACTCACCGCAGATTCTAAAAAGAAGCCCATCTGACAAAAGAAAAGAAATAACGGCAAGGAGAGAAGTCAGGCGGCAGCTGTCGAAGTCAAAAAGCTATTAGACGCTGGGTTCATTTGGCCATGTAACTTCCCTAATTTGGTTACGAACGTTATGCTTGTGAAGAAGCCGAATGGTACCTGGCGCATGTGTGTAATTACACTGACTTAAACAAGACATGTTCAAAGGACAGTTACCCACTTCCAAAGATCGACAGCCTGGTCGACTCTAAAGCCGGGCATGCCTTGATGAGTTTTATGGATGCCTACTCAAGCTTCCATCAGATACCACTGTGGAAAAAAGATCAAGAGAAGACGTCCTTCGTCACTGATCAGGGGTTATTCTGTTATACTGTGATGTTGTTTGGCTTGAAGAATGCGCCGGCTGATTTCCAACGAATGATTAATACTGTCTTCATTAATCAGATTGGGAGGAATGTAGAGGCGTACATTAATGACATGATAGTCAAATCCAAGCCACAGACGGATCACCTTGCTGATCTCCGAGAAACCTTCACCACACTCAGGTGGCAAAGGTCATGTTAAATCCCAAGAAATATGTCTTTAGTGTTGAGATTAGGAAGTTTCTCGAATTCCTGATTGATCAAAGGGGGATAGAGGCTAACCCCGAATAGATACAGGCAATAATTGACATGAAGTCACCCCGCACTATCAAGGAAATTCAGAATCTCACCAGTTACCTGGCGGCACTAGGAAGATTTCTCAACCGGTCAGGTGACAAGTGTCTCTATTTCTTTTAAGCAATCAAGAAGAAGACAAGGTTTGAATGGGGAAATGATGTTGAGGTGGCCTTTTAAAAAATGAAAGAAAACTTACACTCTTTGTCAAGGCTTGTTAAGCCTCTGCCCAAAGAGACGCTTTACATGTATTTAGCCATCTCAAATCATGCCCTCAGTGCCGTTCTCATTGCTAAAAGAGACGGCATTCAACTCTCGGTCTATTTCATTAGCCATGTACTCAGAAATGCTGAACTCTGGTACCCCATGGTTGAAAAATTTGGCTTTGCACTCTACATGGCTGTTAAGAAGTTGAAACCTTACTTCTTGGCATATCCGGTGGTGATCTACACAGACCAACCTCTCAAGCGACCAATGACAACCTTGGAGTCATCCGGTAGAATGCTCTAGTGGGCAATTAAAATGCAAAGTCTTGAAATCACTTACGAACCAAAAAAAGCAGTGAAGGGTTAGGCATTTGCCGACTTCATTGTCGAAATGACAAGGCCGGTTGCTCCGGACAATCCTGATCAGGTTTGGAAAGTGTATGTAAACGGGAGCTTTACTATGAACGGTTGTGGTGCAGGCATAATTTGTCAGTCACCTGAAGGGGACAAATATGAGTATGCACTACAGTTCAAGTTCCAGGCCTCAAACAATGAGGCATAATATGAAGTTCTACTAGCCGGCATCCGCATGTGCAAGGCGGCAGGGGCGACAAAAATTGGCAAGCTCGTCCATCAACCAGCAACTGACCTGACAACAATCCACAGGCCAGTCCCGTTTGCTAAATGGGGCATGGACATTCTAGGTCCTTACACGCCTGCACCAGGCGGAAAATAATATATTTTGGTGGCTGTGGATTACTTCACCAAGTGGATGGAGGCAGAGGCAGTCAAGAGCATCAAGACAAAGGATGTCATCTCTTTCATTTGGAAGAACATCATCACCCAGTTTGGGGTATCTATGTATATGGTGTTTGATAATGGCCCTCAATTTGAAACGCCTCAGCTCAAGACTTTGTTTGGAGATCAAGGGATCTCACATTGTTTTGCATCAGTCAGCCAACCCCAAGTAAATGACCAAGTTGAAGCTTCAACAAACTCATCTTAGACGGCATTAAAAAGAAAATTGAAAGAGCCGGTGGTTTATGGGCTGAAAAATTAATTCATGTCCTATGGCCCATCCGGACAACTAACAAAGGGGCAACCGGTTAAACCCCATTTCACATGATATACGGTGCTGAAGCCGTCTTTCCCATCAAACATTATGAACCGACTCTACAAGTCATGATATACGATGAAGAGGCAAACTGGGAGGCCATGTGGCTAGCATTGGACTCGCTCTCGGAATGCAGGGGCAATGCTGCCTTACGTCATAAGATCTACCGTCTGAGAATGACCCGTGCCTACAAAAAAAGAGTACACAAACGGCCCTTGAAAGTTGGGGACTTTGTGTTACAGAAAATGGAGGCAACAGGTAGGGCCAATGAGCATGGAAAGCTAACTCCAAATTAGGAAGGCCCTTACCGGATATATGAAGAAGTAAGAGATGGCACCTACCGTCTGGAAACTCCAGACGGCAGGCGACTGCGTAGAACTTGGAATGTAGACAACTTGAAAAAGTACTACTTCTGAGACTTGTAAATTTTTGTAAATAAAAAGCCTATCAATGAAAAAGTTGTTTTTGTTTTCAATACTGTTCTTTAATATACACATGCACAATGTTTAAAGCATCGTCTGTAATTGCATAGACGGTCAAATATCACACATTTAAATCAAACTAAGTTAAAAACTTAGTGGCTGAATCAATGTCCAAGAGACATGAGGCCATTGGCCGGATGACTCCTACTTTATAAATTCGCCTGCTCTAACATTAGTATGACGTCCGTCGACGCCCATCCGGGTGGAATCGTCGCAGAGAGTATCTCCCATCCGGGTGACAAAGTGCTCTACAAACTCCTACAGGCGGAAAAGATTGAACGACCTAATTGGTCAACTCATAGCCGCCTGACCAGCATAATCTAAGGAACGACTAAGTTTACAAAAACCAGATGTCTAAGGACATCATCCGATTGCCGATTGAAGTTTTAACTTAGATTATTTTCGAAATTATGCAAGTCCTCCCAATGGGGCAAAAGGATATTGAGCATAATTGGATTGCAAGAACCACAAGCGGAGAAGAAAAAAGTTCAGAATAACTATCTCCCCACCTGGGCTAACGATTGTTTTCTTGTATGAGTGGACGGTTGTGTACTTGGTTTGGGGAAATCACTGTTGTGATTGATTGACTTGAGAACCTCTCATACTCTTTAAAGTATCAAAATTTTTCAAGCCAATCAATCAGCAAGTGCTGAACCAACCACACAGCCGCCCAGGGGCATGTACAGCCGGTTTATTATCTATAGCATGCTCTCAAAGAGTTAGGCAAAAATTCAATATATATATGCAAAATTCAAACGTAAACGCAAAAATTAAAACAAATTGAATTAAAGCCGACTCAGTCGACACTTTCATAAATAAACCCTAGCCAAATTAGCCGGGAGGAAATGTTAGCCGGATACCCATACGGGGAAAAAGGAAATAAATTGTTGATTCACTAAATCTAAATACTCGACACGCAGGCCGGAAATACAGACGGCTTTAAGAACAATTAAAGATAGAAAAAATTAATTCTGGGGCGTAGTCAGGACCTCCTCTCCTGTCTGTTCAGGAGGCGGTTGAGAAGAGTTCACTTGAGCATCTTCTTGTTTACCTTCGCTTGCAGCTTGAGCTGGCTCTTCTTCTTCAACCTCCTGGTTGGCCCAAGCATGGAATATCCTAGGGTCTGGTCTGCCCTCGGCCTTGGCATTAATGACCTCATCATAATGATAAGCTAAGGCCTAAAGACCAAACTCCTACCTCGGGCATAGAGTGTCCCAAGCAAGCTTCATACGATCCGTGCAATTGGACTCGTTTTCTTCAACGATCCGGTCCTGCTCATCCTCCAAGGTCACCTTGAAGTTTGCTTGAGCCTGGGCCATCTCATTCTTCAAGCGGTTGACATCCGCCCGGAGATCTGTGTTCTCCTTGTCAACCGCCTCAAGCGCCTTGAGGTCTGATTGAGCATTCTTTAGCGCGGCCTCAAAGTTAGAGGCCTTTTTCTTAGCAGTCTCTATCTCAGCTGTCAAGCGCCTGATATTTTCCGCCTGTTTCAGTTCAAATGCTTTAGACTCAAGTTCATTTATTGTATTTGAATAGAGAGCAATGTCTACGGAGTCTTGCGCAGCTTTATTGGCTCTTTTTACCGCAGTCTGCTTGCGACGCCATGGTCTATTCAACCCATCCACCTTCAGCATAGCCTATGGACACAAGCGGAATGTTAAGAACTCAAACGGGGAAATACTTTGTAAAATTCTGTTCGAATGGACATACGTCAGACAGGAGGGCCATGATCCAATCAATATTGAACATCTCTATGCCAGGGATGGCGTCCTTTTCCTTCTTGGGGATGGCCCCAAGCATAGACTTGGCGTACTGCTGCACATCCGGCCACCGGGGGGAATCTGCATCACAACCAAGATTGGGTGAGTTAGCTGCATATGCGGCATCTATCTGCAGACGGCTCCCTAATGAACCCTCAGAAGTCTGTTGTGAGTGAGACTTCACCGGCATGGGCCAAGGAAGCTCAAACGGTGATCTGAGAGGACTAGCCATACCTTGCTCAATAATCTGCAGGTTGTCATCACCCATAGCTATGGCAGAACTACGAGTCACCTTGGGCTTTTTGTCCGCCTTAGGCACTGCTGCTGTACCAAACTTCTTGCCTTGGTCTATTCTTAGGCCGAAGCCTTGCAGGCTGATGCTCTTCTCCCCGACGTTGAGACTGGTCTTCCCAACTGACAGTTTAGGAGCCTTCTAGGCTGATGACACCTTTTGAGATTTGGTGGAATTGTTTGTTGTCTCATCCGGTTTCCGCTTGATGAGAACTTAGAAGGATCAAGGAACATCCTGTGAGGAAAATGGCACAATGAGTATACCATCGGCAATAAGCCGCCTCTAGTGGGATATTAAGACAAAATCTATGTAAACAAGTCAAACGGTGAATACCTGACCCTTGGCGGCAATTTCCGCCCTTTGCTTCTCCGCCTTGTCCATGCAGATTTGTGCTTCAGACCTTCTGTGGGTTTTCTCTTCAAAAACCATGTTCTTGCCCGTCTCTACAAACAAAACGCCTGTTAGAACATACATAACAGAAATAAAATTAAGAATTTAACGCAGACGACATAATCCCTGTCGTATACACATTGGACATAGGTCTATTAAACATTGTGCTGAGACCGCAAGCGGACAAAAATGCCTCGTCTCTCAGCCATATATGCCTAGGTATCCAATTTTGGGGACACTTATTGCTTCCTCGGTTGAAAGGTAGTATGTTGTCAGTTTGAAGAATCCCGCCGCTATGATTTTCTCATAGTCCTCGTCTTGAATGGCTGGGAATTTGCACTTTTGACCTCGAAGGTCCGGCTACCTATTGTATCGCCTGTACTCGCGGTTCTCTTTCTCCTTGGAGGAAGACACCAGATAGAAGTGCTTCTTCCAGTTATCCCACTTAGACAGTTTGTCTAAGGTTATTTGGTACTTGGGGTATGTGGTAAGTGTGTACCACGCTCTCCTCCCGCCTTGGCTTTGACTGAGGTAATGGGTGTGTGCAAAAGCCTCCCTGCCGGGGTGGAGCCCTTGCCATTTGCAGGCGGCTATATAACCCAAAATGTTGACCCAAGAATTTGGAGTCAACTGCCATACACCCAAGCCGTATCCCCGGAGGATGGCTTTAACTGCATCGTTAAGAAGGAAGTGGAGGCCGACTAGGAACGCCGCCTCATAGTAGCCGAAATACTGATTGGCATTCGTCTGTTCGTCCTCCCAGGCAATGGTGCCCAATTCAGGCGGCACCTAAGTGTTGAACCCGTCTCCTAGAGGGTTCTTAAGCTTGAAATTATCTAAACCCTTCTTCATTGCAGCTCTGTCTTTGGCTGACACATGGATCTCAACAGGGTTATTCTTTCTCTTTCCAGTCTTTGCGTTTCTTTTCCTTGATGTTCTCAACCGGAGGAAGATCATCATCGTCACTACTATCTCAACAGGGTTATTCTTTCTCTTTCCAGTCTTTGCGTTTCTTCTCCATAGCGCGCCATAGTGCTAGCTATGCTTGCGGGGAGATGCGGGGAAGGCAGGCAGCAGCACACAGCAGCTCGCATCAATGTGTGGCGTGCTGGCGCACACTACTACAAAAAGAGACCTTTCTCGATGTTGGGCCTTCGACGCTAGACAAGTAGCGTTAGCTCTTAAATGTACTATGCGTATTATACCGACGCTTTTTAGCGTCAAAATTAGTTTTCCGCAGAAAAAAAGCGTCGAGAAACTCTAGCACGTGACTAACACGTAAATTCAACACCCACGATTTCAAAATTTAGGAAAAAAGAAAAAACAAACCAACCCTTCCCTAAAAAAAAAAAAAAAAACAAACCAACCCCTTACTACTCAGTTATCAACTCTTAACTATTCTTCTCATCTTCATTCGTAATTCTACAAAGAGGCTCATGGAACCATGAATTTCAAACTCAGTTCTTCACTTCTCTTTGAATCAAATACAAATTCTGATCTTCGCCCCTCTTGAATCAATTTCAAAGCGTGATTCATCAGTTTCAAAGTTAGATCTTCGTCCGTCATCCCTCTCTAATTCTATTTCGAAATGAGGTATATCAATATAAGTTTAGATCTTTGTCTCTCTAAATCATTTCAAATTAAGGTACATCAATTATATATTCAGATCTGTCTAATTTTAATCAATTTGTTCCTCATCTCTGTGCCGACAATGTTAAGGCGTATCTTTTGTTTTTAGTTTTTTTTTTTTCCTTTTTTATCCGAAATTGGGTTTGTGGATTGTTTTTAAAGCTTTTTTTTTCAATACTGTTACCAAAGTATGGTCAGATGATGGGTTTAATTGATTGAACAATAAAAATTTCAAGGTTTCTGTATGTATATTTACTTTAAGGTTTCATTTTGTACTACTATTTTTATTCAATTATGAAAAACGTGCCTTTTGTTATTCAACAGTTGAAGCACGATATTGATTAGATAGTATTGTATGATAGATTGTTGGTTAGGTTCGGGTTTAATTGATGAACAATAAAGATTTCAAGGTTGAGTATTCTTTTCAACTTTTTTGTGCTAATGATGAATTGTCTTTAATCTCTCCACCTTTTAGGTGGTTCAGTTATGTAATTTTTAAAAAATTAGTACTTATTATGTGTATAAAATTTGGCTTATGTGACAATTAGCTTCAACTGTATCTTGCTGCTTTCATTATTGAATATTCATTCTTAACTTTTTTACCTAGCTTACTAATATGGAACAGATTGTAAATTTGTTTGGCAATGTGTCATGCAACATTTAACAAAGGTTGGAGTGCTTTAACAATAATGCTCATGTTTGGCCAAAAATCAAATTCATATTATTGCTCACACAGCAACTACAATTATTCTTGAGATATTGTTGTCACTAATCTGTGGTTGGATCAATTTTATTTTTTCATTTCATAGTAATAGAACTATATAGGACAAAACTAAATAAAATCGAAAAAATTGTTATCTTTTGTCTCATTGCCCCTTCTTATCTAAAACTTAAGTTATTGATTGCAGGCATAATCTATCTTACTTTATTTCGTCCAACTAGCAGGCAACTTCTTTTGCGTTGTATTAAGTAAATGTCTAATAGCATGCCAATTGATATTGAACATGAAGTTAGTCAACTATTAAGTTTTAGTTCTAAAATTGTATGTTCATTCATGCACTTTCTTTTGCATATGTAGGCATTTCATGCTCAGAACGTGAAAACTGAAAAGTGCTATATATCACAGATTACTACTTAGAGAGTTGACTACTAAAAAGTAGATCACTCCTTTTCATTACTTGGATTTTACTAATAAAAGAACAAACAACTTAATACTCTAATTGTCTACTTTACTACTAATGGTTGCATCACATGTTTGCCTTGGTTGTTGTTTGCTTGTTGGTGCTTAGTTGTTGTTGGTCATGTTTGGAAGAAAGCTTATTGGGGGTATATTAGCTTATTTGACTAACTTTAGCTGATTGACTAGTCAAACAAGCTAATACAAGTGTTTGGTAATAAGCTTATTGAAAGAGCTTATTCCACTAAATAAGCTCTTTTTGAAAAAGCTCATTTTAGGAGCTTTTTCAATTAGCTTATTCATTTATTATTGTGAAATGACACTTATAACCTCATTTAATTTAAAATCTTATCTAAACTACCTACCCCACAATTAGCTTATTGGTCATTTCACATACTCAATCACCTTTAAGCTATCAGCTATTTACCAAACACTTTTATAAAATCAGTTAATACAATAAGTTAGTCAAATCAGTTAATAAAATCAGCTAGTCAAAATCAGCTAACTCAATCAGTTTCAGCTTTCAGCTTTCAGCTTTCTCCCAAACAGGGCCGTTGTGACCTTGCTGCCCTTGCTGTTAAAATTTGTTGTTTGCCATTGCTTGAACTGCTAAAATTTGTTGGCAATCGTCCAAACTTGATCTTAGTTATACAGTTTGAGTTTATGAGTGGAAAACAGCTTGGAGTGTCCTGGTTGCCAGCATATCTTTGATTATGCAAGCTGCCCATCCTGAAACAATTCTACTATGCTGCATATATATTCCGGAATTCCCAAGCCTTTCCTTGACCTGAGGGATATGTTATCTTGTCTTAACTGAACTTCCAGTGATTTGATTGTCAAAAGCTGTTATATAGTACAGGGCTTAACCAGCTTGCAGCTTGCAGTTGGACTCAATCAACAGGCATATGCTTGAACTAGTGAAGTACCTAAATTCTATACAGTGTGTTCCTTTGTTTTGATTCCTCCTACATGGTCAAAACTTATTCACAGTGCACAATGATGGGGGAAGGTTTATACAATCATATGAACCCTAATGCACCATATGAATGTATATAACTGTATATTGAAGCTTGTATCTGATGTCATACTTTATAAGCTTTAATTCTTCTACTTGTTAGTAGCAATTTGGTAGAGTACGTGACTCCATGAACCTTCATTTAGCTTCTTTTCTAATTTTTTATAGTTCTTGAAATTGAAAGTGGCTCTTTAGTCTGACTATACCTTCATTTAGCACCTGCACATACCTTCAGATTGCCATTGATTTTGCTTGCTAATCCTCACTGTTTCATACATTTTTTAAACTGATTATTTCTTTTAACTTAAGTTTGTTATTTTATTTAGATGCCAAGGGTAATACTACATTAGTAAGTGGTATTATTCTGCCAATTGACGTATGGAGTAATAACGACGTACAGTACTATGTCGAATTCAATGATTTATGCCAACCAATTAGGAAAGGTGGACATATTTTGTTTAAATTCATTAGTATGATTGCGAAGATGGAGTCACATTGTCCAGTTGGGGAAAAAGATTGGCATGCAATCGACAAGTATTTCAAAGGGAAGATAATTACAGACATAAGAGTAATTATATTCGTCCCTAAGACATCCCCTTTCATTGCCTAAACACACATACTTAGCCGGTGTCTTACTTCTAATAGATTACTTACTGATTTATATTTTTAACTATTTATTTTACTTTACTAAAGGACCGCTTTGTGATTCCTCCTGGTGCAGAATATGACAACCAAGCTCTCAAGCGTGACAAAGCTGAATTTCAGAAGTGAATTCAGAGCTGAATTCAGAACTGAATTTTAGAGCTGAAATCCAGAACTGAATTCAGAGCTGAATTTCAAAATTGAATTCAGAGCTAAATTTCAGAACTGAATTCAGAGCTGAATTTCAGATCTGAAGTTCAGAACTGAAAATCAGATTTGTTGTTTGATTGAGCGTGTTTCTTGAGAAGTTGTTTTTTTTTAAATTTGATAGCTCTAGGTAGTATAGGCTAAAAGTTACTGGGTCTTTCATGAGTGAAAGAGATATTAGTTCATTTATCCTTTTAATTTTATAGGATTTGAGTGATCAGCTGTCTTTCTGATAAGTTGCTTGTTTGAAAGTTATTTTATTGGATATTTTTGCACATAGAGAGGTACAAAACTACAAACCCATCAAGTAGTTAGTTTTTGCACATATTTTTGCCAAGCATATTTATGATGCTGATCTTAGTGCCTCCTCCTCTTCTGGTTGATCTGTTTAAGTTATCCTTCGATGCTATGGATGTCACTACAACATCTCTTTGTTTAGTCTTCTTTTCTAGTGTTTGGTTGTATCCTAGGTTGTACTATAATTTCCACCACTCTTTTGCTGTTAGTTTCATCGGATGTAATAGTTTGGTTCAGCCGTTTTCTAACATTGCCATAATTTTGTTGTACTGAATACTTATAGCCCTAGAGGCTAGTTATATATATTTCTTCGTTCTGTGTTAAAAAAAAAAAGTTAGTTTTCATGGTTTTAGAAATAGACTTTGCTGGTTTTCTGTGGAGCTATGTTGAGTTTGGAGACACCATTTCTAATACTGGGTAAGTGCTTTGCTTGGCTTTCTTGCATATGGTATTAATTAAAACAAAAGTTGGAACAGTAGTAGTCATACTGCTTCCAAGGAAGAGCAATTTAAAATGCATATTACAATGTATGAATGCTAGTTCGAGGAGGTTTTGTTGTTTTTATTAGCCATGGCAAAGTAAGCAGCATCCAACATGGTGTCAAAAACGTTTGTGTAATGCTTCTTTGTGTGTGTGAAATTCAAAATGCTTGTGTGTGTGTGTGTGAAATTCAGAGCTTGTGTGTGTGTGTGTGTATAAGCCTATATTGTGTAATGTACTAATTTACACTTTGTATTTTTATTTTTTTTTTTATTTTTTTTTTTTGAAGATTGGAAAAGGCAATGTAGGTGCAACAAGAGAATAGGCCAGGACACTTGAGCATCAAAACAAGCGATTATATCGTCTATAACGCCATCATCTATCTATTTTGGTTTTTAGTCTTAATTATATTAGTGATGTATTTATTTAGGAACAAGCTACTATGATATGCGACGTTTTTTTTTTTTTTTTTTTTTATTAATTATGTTGATGTTTTCTTTTATAAATTTGGTAATTAACTACGTACTCTTATTATTGTTGATTAATTATATATTGTTTTTTTTTAATCTAGTTATATAGAATATTTGTTTATTTTAATTTTAATGTTATTAATTTAATTTATGATAAATTTAAATAACTATAATGTATGTATGATGGTAATAATTTAATAAAAGGGAAAAAAAAAAGAAAAAAAGCTTTAATAAAAAATTCTAGACGCTTTTAAATGTCTACATATTTTGCATATTTTTATATTTGAAGAGTTTCCCGCCATACCATAGGCTGACACAAATAAACGAAAGACAATAAAAAGCGTCGCTAAATTTGAGTATGTGGATATATAAAAGCGTCGCTAAAAAACTACACAAATTTGGGATAATGCGCGAAATGAGTATTTTCCAACACTTCATATATTAGTTAGGACACATAAAAGCGTCGATATTCTCGACGCTTTTTTGCAGCGTCGAGAAATATTTTTTCGACGCTTTATAGCGTCGAAAAAAGGCCTAAAAAGTGTCCAAAAAACACGCTTTTTGTAGTAGTGGCATGCTGCTGAGCTATGCGCGCAGCTGGCGTGCCCAGCCAAGGGGCCAGGCAGCCAGCTGGGCAGCCTTGGCACCAAAGGCTGGCAGCGCAGGCTGGCGCGCGTGGATTCGGCCATGTGGGTGCTGGCCGGTTTTCCTTCAAAGCCTTGGGGATCAAGTTTGATCCCCCCCTCCTCCCTTGTGGTCCTTACCTAACCACTCCTCCTTGTTTGCCACTTGTTGATTAATTAGTTGTTGGCTATTTTCTTTTGTTTTTGATTTAAAAATAAAAGGAGAAAATTGATTTTACCAACTCTCCCACATTAATGGGAGAGTGGATTTCTCACTTGACTTTCCCTATAAATACCCAAGTTGAGATATGGGAAAACTCACTTGAGTAAGAGCTCAATTAGGCATCTCCACTTGAGAGAAAACCTATAAGCTCATTAATTACTCGGGTAGTCTTTTGGTCGGACTTGGCTAACTTCCAAGTAGTAGACCGGTCGGGTCGAGTTGTGGGTGGACTTTGTTGGAGGTCCTTGCCATTTGTGAGGCTCGGCTTTTCTCAAGTAAAAGCTCTTTTCGATTGAGCGAAGCAAGCTACAAGGGTAATTTAGTCTTTTCTCTATTCTTGTTATTTATGCATTTTGTTATATTAATTGTGAGTTTGTTCTGGGGCTCGGGTTTTATTTTCGCGGTAAGTCGGACTCACTGAAACCCAACAGCGGTATCGGAGCCTTGCTCATTTATTTTTATAACAAATAATTTTCAAGGTGTTTTTATTGATTTATTTTTCTGGTTTATGTTACTAATTAGATTAGTAGCTCGGTTTTATTAATTTTAAACCCGTTTAAAAGCTGATTATGGCCCTCGAATCCAGATTTTCGCCAAAAAATAGTGAATTTTGGGTGGAAACAGCGTTCTGGAAATGTTTTTTTTTTCCCCATATAGGTTTGTAAAAAAGGCCAAAATCTGACCAGAAATGCCTTTTTCGAGGGTTTTTCGTTTTAATGAAAATTTTTAAATCTTTTAACCTTGAATCTTAATGGCATATTTATGGTGATTATGTCTATGGTTCTTTCCTTAATGTTTCTGTATTTTTGGACCACTTTAAGCATGGTTACTTTGTAGTAATTAGTGCTTGAAAGATTAGTTAAATTTTCACATAATTGCAAATCCATTGCATTAAGTGTGAAAAATTTATTCTTTGAGGCTTCTAAGTACTAAAGATCCAATCTTTAATTGTTTTAAGTGGTTGGAACTTTGAGTTACTAAATTCCATAAATTTTTCGTTGAACTTTTGATTGAATCATGTATTAAGTTGATTGGAATCATAAAGTTTGAATCTTGTGATAGAAATTTCATTTATCTTCATATTAAAAGATATAATTTTTCAAGGATTCACAATTTAAAGTTGGAATCTTTATTTGAATTTTATGTTCATAATTCCAACTCCCCTTTATTTTGCCAAATCTCATGATTAATTTAAATTAATAGTGAGTATCACTAGTGGAAAAACTCTTATTTGTAACAAGCTATTCGTAACGGGCATATGATTTTCCGTTACAAATACATCATTTGTAACGGGCAAATCCAATGTCCGTTACAAAAAAGTTGTTACTTGGGCAGAGTTATTTGTAACGGACAGATTGGTGCCCGTTACGAATAAGTGGTTATTTGTAACGGGCATTACTCTGCCCGTTACGAATAACTAACTAATCGTAACTAACAAATTGTGTCCGTTACGAATAATTGTTTCAAAGTAAACCCTGAATGTTTACATTCCCCTTTCTCACTCTCTCTCTCAAAATATTTCCCCTTTCTCTCTCCAATATTGAAACCAAAACCGCGCGCGGTCATCATCCTCAACTCCATTGAAGCAGCTCCAAGCTCAGTTCGGGTTGCTCATTTCTCTCTCTTGCTTTTGCTCCTATCATCCTCACTCTTCTCCTCCATTGAAGCGCACTTTGAGTTCTCCATTACAGCGCACTCTGAGTTCTCCATTGAAGCGCACTCTGAGTTCTCCATTGAAGCGCACTCTGAGTTCTCCATTGAAGCGCACTGCCGCCGCTCTTCGCTATCACATCTCCTCCCAGGTTAGTTGAAATGTCTGACGCATGCTTCGTTTTCCTACAGTTCATTCCATCTTTTGCTTACTTTAATTTGCCAATTGTGAATTTTACGGTTATCGTTGATTTTTTTTTTTGTTCAATTTGTTTATTTTAATATGTTTCCATGGTTTTAATTTATTGAAATAATTTATTGAAAAATCATTCAAAATTGATTGATTATGCAAAAGTCCTAATTAATTTCAGTACAAAAATCGCAAATGTGATAATTGCAACCATTTTTTCTCTCTGTATTAGTCCTTAAATATGTAGTATATATTTTCTAAAGAAAGGGGGTTAATTGGTTAGAATGTAGTTATAATTGTAATGGGTTAATTATGGATGTAGGGTATTGAGGTTCGCCCGAACTCCATTTAATTCTGGATTTACTCTGATTTAATTCTGTTTCTTGGCCTAAATTGCTGCTGCTTGGTTGCCGTGACTCCATCTCTCACTGCCAAGCTCTCTCCATTGAAGTAGCTCAAGCTCGGTCCTGCTCAAGAAATTCCCAGCAGCTTCCTGTAAGCTCTCCTCCCCCAATTTCGTAACCCTTGTGTCAATTCGCTTAATTGCAATTACTTAATTAGGTTTTTTTTCCCCCAAATTAATTGATTTATTTTACATGTTTAATTTGATTTTTTTATTTTGCTGGGAAATGGGATTGACTTGAAACTGATATTTCAGGAGCAGCTCGGTCCACAGCTCCCTCAACTCCATTGAACCAGTGCGGTCCTCTCCAATCAGTCTCCATTGATTCAGCTCGGTCCTTATTTCAAGATGGTGATTTTTTGATGCTGTACCAGAAAGGGTTGCGGCTTAAATCTGACAATTTGGTATGAGTAATTAATTTTTTTGTAGCTTGTTTTTTTTTTTTTTTGTTTAATTAGTACATTGTATTGAGAGTTTCTTTCTTATGATTTTTGTTTAATTTGCTTCCAATTTTCTGCCAATTCAAATTTGTTTTTTTTTTTGTTTAATTTTCTGTGAATTTTTGTTGTTTTTTTTATTTTATGGAAATTTGATGTAGTTTGCATTTCCGTTTAGTTTAATTTAGTTGAATTGTTGTTTTGATTTTGCATGAACATATATTTGATTTGTTGATTGTTCTTGAATGTGTTAATATTTATTATGCATTATATCTTCATATGCCTAGATACCCGTTCTGAATAGTCCCCGTTTGGGACTGTTCTTGGAATTTTATTCTCACTTAGGATGTAAATGGTTGATTGTTTTTCGGAAGTAAACGGTGTCGTACCGTCTGCCGATGGTGTGACTAAGTTGGGTAAAGCCAAGTCTGCCTTTGTACTATGGCCTGTTGACATGGTTTTTCTTGATGAAGAGGTATATTCTCCTACTATTGACATTAAATTCCATCATTTTTGTATATTTTATCTGGACTAATATTCACCTTTTTATAAAGGTTTCACCATCGCCCAAAAAGAAGCATAGATCTACCCAAAGCAATGAAGGGGACGATAGTTGTGGCGTTAAATCAAGGCAATCTACCATCAAACCCACAAAATTCCAACCACTTGAAGATAAAATTGTTGAGACTTTTGGTGAGGGGTGTGAGTTGTTGTATTGGTTAATGAGTTCTGATGACGAAAAGTATGATACAACATCAGTACTTTTAAAGGCCTCAATGTTTAATTTTGACAGCGACAAACATATTTGGGTAACTGCTACCGATGTACGTGAATTTCTAAGAGGAGCGTGGGCTAATGTTTCATTGATCCATGTTTATATCATGTAGGTTACTTAATAATCCTTTACTTTGGTTGTTTTATTTACTATAGTAATATTTTTACTGCTATAATGCTAATTTTTCTTTGTTCTATGACTTTATCATGTAGGTACTTAGTAGACAATGTCATCGACCTTTTCAACAAAACTGAGATCACATTCTTCTGTCCCCAACTCATTTCTGAATCTGCAATTGAGAATGATTACCTTGAAACTTATGTGTATGTGAAGAATGCATTTTTTCATGAATTAGATAAGGCGGGCAAACGTTGCAAATTCATAGTAGCCCCATACGTAGCAAGGTTCGAACTATGTTTTTTATACTTCCACTAAACTTGTTTTTATCAATGATTTCTTTCCTAATACTCCAACTTATCTTTACCTTTTAAATGATGTAGTGGTCATTGGGTTCTTGTGGTGGTAGATCTACAATTAGGTTTAGCGTATGAGTTTGACTCTATGAAGCAACCTAAAGAAAAACCACGACCAATGAGAATTGCCGAAATCATGATAACGTGAGCCACTAACTTCAAATTGTGCCCAATTGAGTTTCTATTTTCATATTGTTTGTGGTGTTGTATCACATTTTGTTCTAAGTGTTAGAATATATATCATTTTTGTAGGGCTTATAAAGTATATCGGGCAAATCTCACAGGGAATGAATTGAAAGCATATAGGCAAAAATTGAAATTCATACAAATGGAGGTAAATACACAACTCACCCCGTTTTATCATACATTGTTAACTTTGAATATAAAATGTCCTAACTATTTGTTATATATGCTAGTGTGCTCAACAACAAGGAGGCGTTGGGTGTGGCTACTACATTATAAGATATATGTATGAGATTGTTACTTCTCACTTGGATTGCAAAGGTGTCTTATAGGAGGTTAGTAGCTTTTTGGCTTTATATGCTCCCAAAAGTGAGCAAATGGTGCTATTTCATTGATTTCAATTCATAGAAACCAAAATATAAGTTAATAATGGATGTTGTGTGTTTTATTTCTATATTTTGATCAAATACATGAAAGATGGGAAAGATAGAAGCCCCTTAGGCAGTTTTGAAGCCTTTTTGGCTTTATATGCTCCCAAAAGTGAGTAAATGGTGCTATTTCATTGATTTCAATTCATAGAAACCAAAATATAAGTTAATAATGGATGTTGTGTGTTTTATTTCTATATTTTGATCAAATACATGAAAGATGGGAAAGATAGAAGCCCCATAGGCAGTTTTGAAGCCTTTTTGGCTTTATATGCTCCCAAAAGTGAGTAAATGGTGCTATTTCATTGATTTCAATTCATAGAAACCAAAATATAAGTTAATAATGGATGTTGTGTATTTTATTTCTATATTTTGATCAAATACATGAAAGATGGGAAAGATAGAAGCCCCTTAGGCAGTTTTGAAGCCTTTTTGGCTTTATATGCTCCCAAAAGTGAGTAAATGGTGCTATTTCATTGATTTCAATTCATAGAAACCAAAATATAAGTTAATTATGGATGTTGTGTGTTTTATTTCTATATTTTGATTTTTAATTCTATAATTTGGACCATCACATTTATTCAAATGATTGTGTTTTATTATGGATTGTTTTTATTTTGTAACCTCATTTATATGGTTTTTATTTTTTTTTTTTATTATTTTTTTTATATAGTATTATTGTCCAAGGAAAGCCCCGTATGATGTTGATGAGTTGAATGTGGTTCGAGAACAATGGGCGCACTACTTTAGGACAAAGTGTTTATTGAATGCATAACTATTTGCTTAGGTAGAACATTAGTAATATTATTAGTGTTCATTGTATGTGTTGGATAAATTTATACAAGTTCTAATTTGTAATATTATACTAGAATTTTTATATTATGTCGTATTAATTTTTACGAAAGTTGGTATAATTGTTTATCTACAGGAACAGGTTTATTATAACAGGTTTTAATTAAAATATATTAATTATATATAAATACATGCTGCCAAAATTTAATAAAAAAAAAATTTAATTTAATGACTATTTGTAACGGGCAGGAGATTTGTCAGTTACAAATAAGCACTTATCCGTAACGGGCATTTTTATTGCCCGTTACAAATAAGTACTTAATTATACACCATAAAACCTTATTTGTAACGGGCAGAGAAAGTGTCCGTTACGGATAATGGGTTATTCGTAACAGGCGTTTTTATTGCCCATTACGAATAAGGACTTATTTTAGTTAAAAAAGGACTTATTCGTAACGGGCACCTAAAACGCCCGTTACGAATAACCCATTATCCGTAACGGACATGTAAAGTGTCCGTTACGAATAACCGGTTATTCGTAACGGGCGTTTTATTTGTCCGTTACGAATAAGGACTTATTTTATTTCAAAAAAGGACTTATTCGTAAAGGGCACCTGAAACGCCCGTTACGAATAACCCATTATCCGTAACGGACACTTTATATGTCCGTTACGAATAACCGGTTATTGGTAACGGACAACACCCGTTACGAATAGTAATGGCCATCCGTAACGGCCGCATACGCAACGGACACTGCCCGTTACGGATGGGCCCTTTTTGCCCGTTACGGTGGCGTGTTTTCCACTAGTGTAGCCCTTATTTATTTTATTGCACCAAGTTGAACCAATTTTTGTAAAGAATAGTTCTTGGGAATAATTTTTGTTGTGTGCACTTTGATGAATTTTTATTTAAGTTGGACTTGTTATAATTTTTAATTTTTGCTTATTGAATTAATTCTAAAATTAATTTGGAATTAATTAATTAAAGTCACGCAAAAATTTGGGTTTAATTGATCGCGAGTAGAGTAGGTCGTTGGGACTACTAACCCTAACCAAATTAGAAATTTATAATACCTAAACTTACACCAAACTAGTTACTGGCAAGTATAGGGTCGAACCACGAAGACTAAGTGTATTCAATTTATCCTAATTAGACTACTAGGATGATTGAGAAATAGAGAGAGGTACAACTAAAACACTACTTAGAGCAAACAACTAAAACTAGGGAAAGTCAATTACATTAATGCATTCAACAACAACATTGCAATTAGATGAAAATGACCTCAATTAGGAATAATCAACACACTCTCGCGCAATTAAACATGCTAATTATCCTACTAAGCTAATTCAGTCTCGTGCAACTAACCTAGCATAAGTATGGAGGAATTTAGACTATCAAACAACTCACTTTCGCACAATTGAATGAAAGCACAATTAAGAACATAGAATCAATTAACTAGAAAGATTCTAATCCATATAAGCATCATCCTTACACAATAATCAAGAATCAATTGCATACGAATCACAATAAATCATTCAATTCATCAACATAATCTTCATCCAATTCCCTAGAATAAAATCTAAACTAACATGATAAAGAAGAACATGAAAAACAAGGTAAAACTAGAATCAAAGCTAAAATCAAACTATTAAACTAATTAACAACTCTAATCAACAAACAAATAAAAAAAAAAAATAAAGGAAAGGAATAAAGATGAGAGAAAGTTAGGAAGACTCATTGAATATATGAGAAGAAAATCCACAAATAGCTTCTTCAACCTCTCAAAACTCCATAAAAAATCCAAACTTTCTCTCTCTAAAACTACTCCTAAACTAGAGAAAAAGAATCCTAATCTAACCCTAAGAAAGAGAAAATAAAAGAGGCTAAACTAATCTAATCTAGGGAGAAAAAAAAAATAAAAAAAAAAAGAAATAAAACTAATCGAACTAATTAAATAAAAAAACTAAAATAAAATAAAATAAAAAAAGAATGTAAAAAGGAAAAATAAATTAAAAAGAAAAAACAAAGCCAAAACCCACGAAATAATCAGACCCCCCTTGCTTCCTCTTCTTTTCGTTGCTGCTCTTAATCACTTCAATCACAACCGCACATTAACCATCATCATCAATCGTCACCGTCGATCACACATCCAGAAGACCGCGCCTGCAGAAGACAAGGCCGCGCCCGCGGTGGCCTTAGCCGCGCCTTCTGCCAAGCATCTCCTCGGCATCTCCCGCTTCAAATGTTAAGCTCCAAATGAAACCGCGCCCGCGGTGAACTAGGTGCGAATTGGGGCTGATTCGAAGTGCGGGCTACTCCGCTTTGAATCGCTGGTATGGTTGTTGTGGGTGGTTTGCTGTTGTTCGGTGAGAAGGAGATGGGAGGTGGTTGCTGTACGGGATTTGTGGTGATTTTGGTGACGGTGGCTGGTGGTTCACGGCGGGTGATTGCCAGTGAATTTGTGGGTTATGGAGGTGCGAATTGGGACCTGCTTGTGTTGGCTCTGAGTTTCGAGTTGGTGTGAGAATAGGGGGTAGTAGTGGCTGGGAGTTGCGTTAGAAGGAAGTGGAGCAGGGGACTTCATGTTTTGGGTGGGCAATGGTGTTTGCGTGGCTGGTGGGAAGTGGTGGCTGCGCTGCGGGGTATAAAGGAGGTGGTGCGGTATTTGAGGTAGGCTGGGATTGGTAGTTGAAATTGGTGGCGGTCTGTGGGCTGTTGGAGTGAATGGTGAAACGGTGGAAAGGTGGAGCAGGGGAGAAATGTTGTGAGTTTAGTGTGTGGTGGAGGTTAAGGAGGGGTGTGGTGATGGATATGAGCAAAGGGGCAGCAGCTTGATGCTTTACTTATGACTCAAAATCGAAAATCCGAAATTGAAATAATCGAGCATCGACCCGATCACGCCTACAACCAAGAACAAACACGAGAGTAGGATATAAAATAATATAATAAAACGAAGTAAAATAAAAGGTTAAACTAAAATAAAATAAGGATAAAATTAAAGTAAAATAAAATATTAAAACTAAAAGAAATAATAAAATCAAAAGAAATTAAGTAAAATAAAGAAAACAAACAAGAAACTAAAAAAAAAATAAGAATCATAAACAAATAACGAAATTAAACTAAAAACAATTAAAAACTACAAAATACTCAAATAAAAAGATAAAAGACGAAGATAAGAAAATAATAGAAATAAAGGATAAAAATAGTTAAATTATTGGAAAATAAGTCAGAAAACTACACAATAAACTCCCCTAAAAGTGACGTAAAAGTCACTTTATCAAACACCCCCAAGCTAAACTCTTGCTCATCCTCGAGCAAATTAACACCAAACACAAGATAAGGAGAATGATTTATTCAACCAAGAAAAACTAAAAAGAGAAAGAATATACACTAACTCACTTTCGTAGGAATCACAGTCAATTTTAGCAACAAAAGACAAGCCCTTTAAACCCCTAGATTGCCCTAGAGGACGAGTGTGCTCTCGTGAGGGTTTCCAAAGAGTTTAACCCACAACTCTAGACAAAAACCAAGGCACACTAGGCGAAAAAAGGGGTTGGCCACCGGTTCAAAACCCCCCTTTGCCACCGGTTTTGAACCGGTGGCCAGTGGGGGGGTGGCAAAACCTAGGATAAAAGGCCACCGGTTCAAAACCGGTGGCAAATTAATTAATTTCCACCGGTTAACCGGTGGTATTAATTAATTTGGCCACCGGTTAATCGGTGGCAATTTACCTTTGCCGCCTTTTTTTTTTGGAGGGATGGCAGGTAATTGCCACCGGTTGCATGGCTGAACCGGTGGCCATTAGAGTAATTTTTTTTTTTTTTTTTATCCCTGCAATAATTCCTGTAATTCCAGCTATATATTTCCTGCATGTAATTCTTGTATTGCTGCTATTATTTCTGCTGTAATATAATTATATATAACAAGATTTATAAATATATATTTAGACATTAATTATTAAAAACCAAATGCAATACAATAAATAAAGTATCATATACTACATAAGTACAAATTTGCACAATACTAACTTATTAACAATAAATAAAGTAGTCTAAAGTTTAATCAACAAAGTTTAAATTCAAAATGATTTAACATTTACAAATTGAAAGTGATGAAAGATGCCAACATGTCTCGTACTTCATTAAGGTCCTTGCTTGTTAACGGATCACCCTTTAGCACCTTGCAAAACTTGGAATATATAAACATTATGTTAGAATAAATTAGTTAAGTTAAACATGTGTAAATAAATATGCAAAAAATTAACTCACATAAAAAGAGCAACTTACTAAGTTTTAGGACGCATTTTTAAAAACATGTTTTCTACCTTGCCCATTTTCAACATTTTTTAACTAATGAGCTAGTTCTTCCTCATTACATATCAATCATACTTAGTTTTAGGTGGCTAAGCCTTTTAATCAACACAAAAAAGCAACTTATTAAGTTTTATGACGCATTGTGGTACTAAATGGCCTAAATAAGGCCTAAATGACTTCTACCTTGCCCATTTTATACATTTTTTAAATAATGAGCTAGTTCTTTCTCATAACATGTCAATTATACTTAGTTTTAGGTGACAAAGCTTTGAAATCACATAAAAAGAGCAACTTACTAAGTTTTAGGACACATTTTGGTACTAAATGGCCTAAATAAGGCTTAAATGACTTCTACCTTGCCCATTTTGTACATTTTTTAAATAATGAGCTAGTTCTTTCTCATAACATGTCAATTATACTTAGTTTTAGGTGGCAAAGCTTTGAAATCACATAAAAAAAATCAACTTACTAAGTTTTAGGAGGCATTTTGGTACTAAATGGCCTAAATAAGGCCTAAATGACGTCTACCTTGCCCATTTTCTACATTTTTTAAATAATGAGCTAGTTATTTCTCATAACATGTCAATTACACTTAGTTTTAGGTGGATAAGCTTTGAAATCACATAAAAAAAGCAACTTACTAAGTTTTAGGACGCATTTTGGTACTAAATGGCCTAAATAAGGCCTAAATGACTTCTACCTTACCCATTTTCTACATTTTTTATCTAATGAGCTAGTTCTTTCTCATAACATGTCAATTATACTTAGTTTTAGGTGGAAAAACTTTGAAATCACATAAAAAGAGCAACTTACTAAGTTTTAGGACACATTTTGGTACTATATGACCTAAATAAGGCCTAAATGACTTCTACCTTGCCCATTTTGTACATTTTTTAAATAATGAGCTAGTTCTTTCTCATAACATGTCAATTATACTTAGTTTCAGGTGGCAAAGCTTTGAAATCACATAAAAAAATCAACTTACTAAGTTTTAGGACACATTTTGGTACTAAATGGCCTAAATAAGGCCTAAATGACTTCTACCTTGCCCATTTTGTACATTTTTTAAATAATGAGCTAGTTCTTTCTCATAACATGTCAATTATACTTAGTTTTAGGTGGCAAAGCTTTGAAATCACATAAAAAAATCAACTTACTAAGTTTTAGGAGGCATTTTGGTACTAAATGGCCTAAATAAGGCCTAAATGACGTCTACCTTGCCCATTTTCTACATTTTTTAAATAATGAGCTAGTTATTTCGCGTAACATGTCAATTACACTTAGTTTTAGGTTGATAAGCTTTGAAATCACATAAAAAAAGCAACTTACTAAGTTTTAGGATGCATTTTGGTACTAAATGGCCTAAATAAGGCCTAAATGACTTCTACCTTACCCATTTTCTACATTTTTTATCTAATGAGCTAGTTCTTTCTCATAACATGTCAATTATACTTAGTTTTAGGTGGCAAAGCTTTGAAATCACATAAAAAGAGCAACTTACTAAGTTTAAGGACACATTTTGGTACTAAATGGCCTAAATGACTTCTACCTTGCCCATTTTGTACATTTTTTAAATAATGAGCTAGTTCTTTCTCATAACATGTCAATTATAATTAGTTTTAGGTGGCAAAGCTTTGAAATCACATAAAAAAATCAACTTACTAAGTTTTAGGACACATTTTGGTACTAAATGGCCTAAATAAGGCCTAAATGACTTCTACCTTGCCCATTTTGTACATTTTTTAAATAATGAGCTAGTTCTTTCTCATAACATGTCAATTATACTTAGTTTTAGGTGGCAAAGCTTTGAAATCACATAAAAAAATCAACTTACTAAGTTTTAGAAGGCATTTTGGTACTAAATGGCCTAAATAAGGCCTAAATGACGTCTACCTTGCCCATTTTCTACATTTTTTAAATAATGAGCTAGTTATTTCTCATAACATGTCAATTACACTTAGTTTTAGGTGGCTAAGCTTTGAAATCACATAAAAAAAGCAACTTACTAAGTTTTAGGACGCATTTTGGTACTAAATGGCCTAAATAAGGCCTAAATGACTTCTACCTTACCCATTTTCTACATTTTTTATCTAATGAGCTAGTTCTTTCTCATAACATGTCAATTACACTTAGTTTTAGGTGGCAAAGCTTTGAAAGCACATAAAATAAGCAACTTACTAAGTTTTAGGACGCATTTTGGTACTAAATGGCTTAAATAAGGCCTAAATGACTTCTACCTTGCCCATTTTGTACATTTTGTAACTAATGAGCTAGTTACTTCTCATAACATGTCAATTACACTTAGTTTTAGGTGGCTAAGCTTTGAAATCACATAAAAAGAGCAACTTACAAAGATTTAGGACGCATTTTGGTACTACATGGCTTAAATAAGGCCTAAATGACTTCTATCTTGCCCATTTTCTATATTTTTTAACTAATGAGCTATTTATTTCTCATAACATGTCAATTACACTTAGTTTTAGGTGGCTAAGCTTTGAAATCACATAAAAAAAGCAACTGACAAAGATTTATGATGCATTTTGGTACTACATGGCTTAAATAAGGCCTAAATGACTTCTATCTTGCCCATTTTCTACATTTTGTAACTAATGAGCTAGTTATTTCTCATAACATGTCAATTATACTTAGTTTTAGGTGGCTAAGATTTGAAATCACAAAAAAAAACGCATTTTACTAGGTTTAAGGTCGTACCTCATGAAGATGTATGGTGTTGGTACAATGAGTCGCTATGTCAAGCATGAATCTCATCACGTACAATCCACAATCAACTCCATTATCTTGTTGTGGGCACTAGCATAGGAACAAATCAAATGAATCAAACATCACATAGAATCCACAATTGTTCGAGCAATGTTTATTAAGATAATCACAATATGATGTGGTATTACCGTAGGTGATTTCCATGTAGGACCCTCTGGAGCACGACCATGTATTTTCTTCATAATACTATAGGAAAGTAAATTCAAATTTGATTAGTTTGACTACTAAATGAGTTAGCTTAAGATAATCACCACTAGGTAGCTATATTTACTTTTGTAGTACAGAGGCTACGAGGTACTTCTTTGTTGATCGAGCTGAATCAAGGTGAAATATTGTGTTTTTAGCAGGACAAATCACCATGAGAAACCAATGATACCTACATAAATTCACAATTCACAAACAAATCAATAATTAGGGTACAAAATATATTTCAAATGTAGAAAGAATTGAATTACACATGGTTAAACGTACTCCTCATAACATGGGGCGAATATGAACTCATCTCCCGCACGCATTGATTCCCTAATACTATGATTAACATAGTCCATCACCTCAGGGGAGTTGTTTAAGATTCTAGTCTCGGATGTCTGTTCGGGGCATAACCACCCAACTTTACCAGGGGAATTAGTGTCACTTAAGTGCTCCCGTAGTGCTCTACGTGCATGGACAATGAAAAATTGATTAACATATCAAGGATAAACAACACTAACATGAATTAACATATTCAATTTTAGTGCCATGTTCCCATACCTCATGAATATTTGAATGAGAGAAATGTTAAGGCTAGAACCTCCTAAAAATTCCTTCACATCTTGTTTGTTTAACCATGCACTTGCATCCTCATCATAGTGGAACATTGCCTTAGGTAGTGCAAATTCAATGGGATCGTCACTAGGCAAATGGCTAACACGATTGTGTAGAAAAGTTAAGCCCTTAGTGAGCGATTGAAGGACATTGTCTCCCACAAGTGGGGTAGGTTGCATGGCTGAACCTTTCGAAGAATTCTTTTTTGACACTTGTTCACTCTTCGACCCTTGTTCACTCATCTTCTTTATAGGTTGATCAACGCTTTTGGGCTTCTCCACCTTCCTTCGCTTTGAGGTGTGGCCTTTTTTCGAAATCTAATCAAACAAAGTAAATGGAGGATCAAAAATTCTAGGCCGGGGGTTAAGCTATACGAACGCAATAAACAAGGAGTTACCTGCCAAGGATGCACCGGCGGCCAAGGCAGCAGCTGCCGAGGCTGCAGCGGCCGAGGCAGCAGCTGTCGAGGCTGCAGCAGGCCAGGCAGCAGCTGCCGAGGCTGCAGTGGCCCAGGCATGGGCTGCCGAGGCTGCTGCAGCCCAGGCAGCACCTGCCGAGGCTGCTGCAGCCCAGGCAGCACAAGTTTTTTTTTTTTTTTTAAAAAAAACCGAATAATATCAAAAGGCATTCAGATTTGTTATTTAGCACATGTTAAAAAATTATTACCTCGTTGATCAACCTTACCCAAGCACGAGGCCATTGCACATAGCTACCTTTTGCTTGCCAAAGAAGAGTAATCCCATCATCCACTATAGGCACCGGTAGTGGGATGTTTTCGAACCCAGCTACGACAGAATTGATGCCGACCGCGTAATGTTGTGGCCAAAGCCCTTGGAAATGGACCGTTCCTCTCGTCGCTTGTGCACTACCATGCGCCACCAACTGCAACTCTTCACTATTTGATAGCCCCGGGGCTAAAAGTGTACACTCGGTGTCTACCTACATCATTTAACGAAATTCACTTGTAAAAGCAGAAATTATAAAAAAAAAATGGTCTATTCGTACACAATTGATCATCTAACGAAATTCACTATGTTAAAAGTAATAGATTATCCTAAATTCACCTCTAAATCTGGAAATTCATGGGGTGTTGGATCATCAAGCTCCCTCGAGTCCGCATGTGTGGGAGTAACAACCTGCAATAGTTATTCAAAAATGTCACATTTGATCTCACATAACTCACTATGCCAAAACTAATAGATTGAAAACTACCTCATGTATCTCATCTTCTCCATCTCTATCATCTTCTCCTTGTCCTTTTGGGTGGCTACTTGAGTCGACCGGTGTAGTCGAGGGGAACGGCAAGGGTAAGTTCATTTGCTTCGCCCAAGCATTGAACTCACCTACTAACTCATTGCGTACTTGTTCCTTGATGGATGCCACCTTGGCATCCAAGTCCTCCGGTGAGTTAACACTTGCCCGAGATCTTCCCAATTTTGTGTATTCCGAACCCATGACTTTTTCCCATCCTAGCAACGTCCCTCCCATACCTACTACCCGGCCTGGATGGTAGGGCTTTCCCAAAGCCAAGGTGAACGGGTCTTTCTCTATAGTCGGGACCAGCTTGCCTTCAACAACTTCTGTAGTGTACTCAAGCTGTAGCATAAGAAAATATGTCAACATGAATACATATAATGTTTTTAGATGGTAAAGTTATGCAAAAGTTTCAAATAGCTTACAAGTTTATCAGCCACTTTTTTTTCCGGTTCTTTGATGACCCATTTTCCGGTTTCCTTATCAAAGGAATGTAGAGAACAAATGAAATTGCCAGCACGACTAACCAACGTAGTGATCGTGGAGTCGGAGGGTTCTTTGGATGACCCAGGCAGCAAAGTAGGGTATATACCTTGGAATAATAGGAAGATACCACAACACCTTAGCAGGAGGTCCCGTCGTACCAGGATTGCAACTCATGCGCTTGTAGCGCGACTGCTTGCATCGTGGACACTCCTCCAATTGTTCATACTCATTACGATACAAAATACAGTCATTAGGACATGCATGTATCTTCTTATACTCCAAACCAAATGGACACATCAGCTTCTTTGCATAATAGTAAGACTTAGGAATTTCATTCCCATCAGGCAAGATATCACTTAATGCGGTCAACAAAGAAGTGAAACTGACGTCCGTCCACCCATGCTTCGACTTAATGTTAAAAAGTGTTAGCACGACAGAAAGTTTGGAGTATTTTTTGCACCCAGGGTGCAAAGGCTTTTTGGAAGCCTCCGAAAGTAATTCAAACACATCACCTTCGACATTATGCAACATCTCATCCACGTCCTCATCTTCGACCTCATCTACTGGATCATCCTCAGCTCCATCCTCACCATCCTCAAAAACATATTCATCATTCTCACATTCTAACCCCACATGAATCTCATTATTGCTTCTGTCATGCACATCATTCCCATCAAGATCCCCACTATACTCTCCACTTTCACCATGCCAAATCCACACATCGTATTTAAGTCTAAACCCACGACAAAGTACATGATCTCTAATGATCTCAACACTATTGACCACCTTCACATTTTTACAATCAACACAAGGACAGTATAGGTATTCCACACCCATTTTGCGCTGATAAGATAAAGCCGTCTTGCAAAACTCTTGAACCCCATTCCAAAATTCCAATGTATCACGTCTACCATACATCCAACCACGAGCCTTCTCCATTTAGTAAAGTGTCTCTAAACATATATAGCAACATATTATGAATAATGTACAATTGCTACATATTTTACGTAAATCAACTTCAAGTACACACCGTGAATAAACCATTCATATAGTGAAAAAATGCATGTTTCCAAAGTGTCCTTATCACTCCAACCTATCCCATCCTTGAATGTCTACTCTCACTAGTGAATGTATGTCAACTTTCCAATTTTAAGAAAAATCCGGCAGCACTTCCCCCCAGTTCTCCAAGTACACGATGTAGATAATTACTTACCCACATATGTACCCAGAGAACATGGTGAAGAAATGAAAAGCCAAGATGTTCCTTAAAATCGAAAAAAAGACATACATTCACCACCTAAGTGAGAGTAAACATTCAAGAACAGTCCCAACCGGGGACTATTCAAGACTTTCTCCTAATGAGAAAGCCTTGAACGGGTATCTAGGCATATGATGATGCAAACATTCAACATGTTGTTGTAATTATTTATAATTAAACAAGACACAACTTGTAAAATCATGAACAAACTTTTATCAAATGGATAAATAGAAAGAAGTATAGTTCCATAAAGTTTATAGTTCATACCAATATAGCAAGTACAATAGATGTAATGTCACGAACTTCCCACTTGAGTAGCTAATAAACTTGTGCTTCACTACTACATATCAATCTACAAAAAAAAAAAAAAAAAACATAAAAGTTAGTAATTTTGTCAAGAATTATAAAACAACCTAAAATTAAAAATTAAAACATACCAATTAATAATTACACATTAAAACATACTACCAAAATTCTACTAATTAAGTAACAAGGTTACTAATAATCTCTAATTTAATAAAAATTACCCATTAAAACTTATGAAAATTCAAATAACTTTTTTCCTAATCTCTACCTAATAATTAAACAACCTAAAATTCAGAAAAATTAGGGTAAATTATATTCAAAACTTAATTTTAATTTGCCTAAACATGGTTCAAAATGCAAAATAAATTAAAACTAACCCTAGGTGGAGATGAAATGGAGGAGAGAAGTACAGTGGAGGACGGTGGTCGGCGGCGGCAAGGGCGAGCAACTAACGGCTGCTGGAGGAGGTGCTGCTCAGTGGCGCGGCGGCAAGGGCGAGCAACGCCTTCTTTAAATGCTGCTGCGGTGGTCGTGGTAAGAGGGGGTGCGAACAGGTGGTGGAGGGGGTGCGCGGAGGTCGTGGAGGGTGGTGCGGTGGCGGTTGCTGTGCCTTTTGTGGTGGTAGGGTTCGTGGGAGAGGAGATGAGTGCTTGAATGTGTTGTGGGTTTGTGAAACCTGAAAAGTATCGAAAGAAAGAGAGGGAGAAGAAGGCGCGGTTTTTTTTTTTTTAAATGAAATTTAAAATTGCCACCGGTTCAAAACCGGTGGCCTTTATATTTTTGCCACGGGTTTTCTTCGAACCGGTGGCCATTTCGGTTTACCTTATCCCGCCCATTAATATTGCCACGGGTTTGGGTTGAACCGGTGGCCAATTAGGGGTGCCTTTTTCAATTTTTCTACTAGTGGCAAGACAATAAAAAGAAAAGAAAAAGAAAAATAAAAAGAGAAAGAAAACACAACGTTCATATTTGGACAAGAGATAAGAATAAGCACCAATGAACGAATGCAAACCTTTCTAAATAGACAAATGTATGCACGTTCCAAGATGTCAATGGTTGATTGAAACATAACATATGCTAAGCATAGAGAACTAATAAGGACTCAATCCACCCTTGCTCTAACCTATCGGGCCATGTTCTCTCCACTAGCTTCAAATCAACCCTTAAGCTAGCTTCTCATGATTCCTCGAGGGAACCGGAATAAGATAAAGATAAAGAAATGAAAAACTTTGAGAAGGTTATCTCAACGGCTTAGCCATGCACACTCTCTCCAAAGGTTTGACAACTATCTCCCTCCACCGATATTTACTCAACCCTCAAGGGACAAAGGGTATTTTATTGGTTGTAACGTAAGGTTAGGGGTCAAGGCGGGGTAAAAATTTTAAAAATTAGTGATATTTCCTAAGTGAAGCAAAAGGGTGATCAAACCTCAAAAACAAACTCAAGAAGTCATCAAACATTAAACAAAAATACCAATAATGCCATCTCCCCCAAGCTTACTGAACACCAACACACGATATATACAAAAACGAAATAACGCTCCCCCCAAGCTTGAACGAAGCATTGTCCTCAACGCTTAAACAAGGGAAGAAAACGAAACCAACTAAAATATTTTTGAGTTTTTTATTCTTTACCAATTTTTTATTGATTTTTTATGGATTTTTTTTTATATATATAAACTCTTATTTGATGTCCTTGCGTTTTTTTAACTATGGACGACTTTTTCTTAAATGCATTTGCGTTATTAAACACAATATATACAATTTACTTTCTTGCTTGGTCCAAAAGAGCATATTGCTTTCTCATTTTCATTCAAACCATCAAAACACAAAACAAACTCTCAAACCAAAATGCTTCACAAAACTAATGGTTAGGGAAACGAAAGGTCATAAGGCTTGTAATGTGGCTCACAATCAAGAAAGGGAATAAGTTCAAAGGGGTAGCAAGATAGGAAAATGCAAAATAAAAACAAAATATGTAACAAAACAAAAAGAAGAGAAAGAAAAATGAGAAAAGGTTCCCTTTTCCTCCCCTAGAGTGGCTCGGTCACGATCTTGGGAGCTAGAGGTCAAAATAAGGATTAAGACATGCATAGCTAAGGATCCTTAATTGCCGCTCAACAAGGTGATGAAGGCTAGAATAAATGAAGCTCACAAGGGATATAAAGCAATTACCAACTAAAGGGCTTCAAATCCACTATGAAGAGCAACTCCATCTTACCACATTCCCGTGAACTAAGGCTTCATGGAACCCAAAAGTTCTTAACCCGGCTACCGTAGCATATAGTATCCTAGAGTCAACCAATGACACTCTCAAACCGTGCACACATTTGCCACTTAGGAAGAAAAACATTCAAGAATACAAGTCCCAAAATAGAATGTCCAAAACAAGAACTAACATACCTTAAAAGTAAACAAAAATCTTTTTGGATTTTTCGAAATAAAAGAAAAGACATAGAAATGCATATACTCAAGTGCGCGGCATACATGAATTAACATCCCACCATACATGATAGAATACGCTCCCCCAAGCTTGAATGAGGCTTGAAAGAGACAACATGCTCAAACATAAACTAAAGAATCCATGGGAGGGGATAAGAAAGAAATCAATCCAACAAACCAACACATGTGCAACAAGTCACCGAGCATTAGAGATAGAGCAAGGAAAGATATTACTGGATATAGGTTAGTGTAAATACCCGCAAATGACCCAATTTAACCTTTCAAAGCCAATTTCCTCTTGAATTGAATCTTGGTTTCCATATGCAAAAATAGGATTCAAACTTCCTTGTTTCTTAATCCAAACCAATGCATAAGTGTATATAAAGTCACATACCTAGCAAGGGGCACACAAACATTTCCATGAGAGAAAATCTAATCTAAAAAGAAAAGAAAATGAAAGCAATAAAAACTAGGGTTACTTCCCGAAAAAGGCTTGTTTAACGTCCAAGCGAGACCGCTCTAGTAAAAAATATTGCAACGAACGCAAGAGCTTGTCAAATGCACTACTACACATTTCGTAAGATAAACGATAGGCAAATGACGGGAGGAGGGCGTGCAACAAGATTATTGCACGCAAGTGAGGATGGAGATGCCAAAAGAAAGAAGAAAAATCAAGAAAATAAGAAGAAGAGGAGGAAGAAGAAGAAGAAGAAAAAGAATAAAAAGGCAAAACCTCCTAAAAATCTGTTTGGGTGGCACAATCACCCATTTCCTCAATAATTGGAGGATGAAAAGGAAGAAGCTCTTCCAAGAAGAGAGGGTCCTCAATAGGCTTTTTGACAAAAGAGGCGAGGAACATAGGATAGTAGGAGATATGGTTAAATTTCCTTGAAAAAAGGACATGAGGAGGGGGGAGGGGAGAAACAAAGGTCTCACAAAGCCTCACATCACCAATGAGGGCATGAAAATCAATCATAGAATCCCCAAAAGAATACTCATGACTCACATCTTCCCCAAACAAAAATTCTCCAAGAGAAACAACCTCATCATCCTCTCTGTCACACAGATAAACAACCACTCCCTCAACAAACTCAAAGTCTAGAGTCTCAAAACCGTGCATGAAAGGATAAAGGTTTCTCTCAAACTCATCCCTTTCCCATGAAGCATTGCCAATGAACTCTCTCAAAAAGTTATAATGCTTTGTTACTCCTTCAATGAATATATACTAAAAATAACCTAAAAGGAGTCCAAATACTTATGGATAGAAGGGTCACAAACATGCAAAGTAGACTCATCAAGATGGAGAAGGGAGTTGAAATCCTCAAAATCAAAATTTTCTTCATTCACAACTTCTCCACCATCACTCAAGGGACTCTCAATCTCTCTTGGTAGCTCAAACTCATCATCATCATCCTCATGAAATTCCTCATTCAAAATTGAAGATGGCTCACTCACATCCTCACCAAGGGAAGCTCTCAAAGGGGGTGAATATGGGGAAGGATGGCACTCAAGCTCAAATGGGGAATGAAAAGGATCAAAATCCTCTCATCACAAGAAAATCTCCCCTCACCTTCACACCCTTGGCCCACATCATCCTCAAAAACACTCTCACACTCCAAATGAGGTGCCTCACATCCATTTACATCAACTCTAGCACTCATCACTTGGGCAAGTCTCACTTCTCTCAATTTTTGTTCCTCTTAAAGCTCTTGGACTTGTTGGGTGAGATATTGTATTTGAGAAAGAATTTGGGCATCAATGTTATTAGGTTGAGGTTCATGGTCGAAATCAAATTGCATATCATCAAAATTAGCACAAACCTCATCACAATGAGCATATAAGGGAGAGGGGTCAACATGCATATTTGGATCATCACAAGGTATATTAGAAGCATCAAGAGAATGCATGCAAAAATTAAAAGAATCTTGACATTGAGAATCAAAACAAGAAACATGACATTCTCTATCATACGAATCTCTAGCAAGCCAAGTGAAGAAATTCCAAGCATCATGCATAGACAAAAGATGGAATCTACCATCATACATATTCTCAACCATTACCCTAGTATACTCATTAATGCCCCAATAAGCTATACTACAAGCATCACTAAGAGAACACCCATGAGCAGGGCCGTCCTAAACTATTTGGGGGCCCTGTGCTATTAATAAAATTTATATTTCTACTTGTTACTTTTTCTTATCTCAAATACTTTGCAATTTTTGTCATATTAAATAAGTGGTAAAAAAAATTATGTCCACTAAAAATTAATACATACATAAAGAAAATAAGTGAAAATTATCAAACGATACAAACTTAACCAACTGAAATAAATAAAGACTTAAAAAACTATGTCAAACAGCCAAAGTTTAGGGAATTAAAAATGAGTCAAAAATCTGGGAAAGGGGAATCGAACACAAACCTGATAAAAAAGCTAGCCTCATTTATTTGTGTATGTTACCAACTTAACCAACTGATTGTTCCTTTATTTTTGCTCCTTAAATAATAATTATACTTTATCAAAATTTTAGATTTTGGGGCCCCAAATAATGTGAGGCCCTGTGCTGTTGGGCTGTTTGCACAGCCCAATAGCCGGCCCTGCTCATGAGAACTAAGGAAACCATCTAATCTATCAAAATAAGCATAGAAGGGTTCATCATCAAATTGAGGTAAAGATAAGCATGCCATTTTTTACAAAGAACAAAGAAAAAAAAGCAAAAATCAAATAACATACAAGAACCTAGCTAATCTGACCAACACATATTAAAGAACGCCTTAGTCCTTGGCAACGGCGCAAAAATTTGATCGCGGGTTAATAGGTCGTTGGTCTATAACCCTAATCAAATTAGAAAATTTATAATACCTAAACTCTTCACTAAACTAGTTAGTGCCAAGTATAGGGTCGATCCACGAACACTAAGTGTATCAATCTATGCAAATTAGACAACTAGGATGGTCAAGGTATAGAGAAAGATACAACAAAACACTCCTAGAGCAAACAGCTAAAACTAGGGAAAGTGGTATCCAATTACATTGATGCATTCAACAACAACATTGCAATTAGATGAAATGACCTCAATTAGGAACAATCAACACACTCAACTCACTCTCGCGCAATTAAGCATGCTAATTATCCTACAAAACTAATTCACTCTCGTGCAACTAGCCTAGCATAGCTATGGAAGAATTTAGACTCTCAAACAACTCACTTTCGCACAATTAATTAAAAGCACAATTAAGAGCATAGAATCAATTAGCTAGAAAGATTCTAATCCATATAAGCATCATCCATACACAATAATCAAGAATCAATAGCATACAAATCACAATTAGTCATTCATTTCATAAACATAATCTTCATCCAATCCCCTAGAATAAAATCTAAATTAACATGATTATCAACTCTAATCAAAGCTAAAATCAAACTATTAAACTAATTAACAACTCTAATCAACAAACAAATAAACAAAAACAAGAAATAAAGGAAAGCAATAAAGATGAGAGAAAGTTATGAAGATTCATTGAATCTATAAGAAGAAAATCCACAAATAGTTTCTTCAACCTCTCAAAACTCCATGAAAAATCCAAGCTTTCTCTCTCTAAAACTACTCCTAAATTAGAGAGAAAAGAATCCTACTCTAACCCTAAGATAGAAAAAATAAAAGAGGCTAAACTAATCTAATCTAGGGAGAATAATTGTTAAGAGAATAATAAAACCCCATGGGGTATTTATATTACAAGTACAATAAAATAAAAAAAGAAATAAAACTAATCAAATTGATTAAATAACAAAACTAAAAAAAAAAAAAAAAAAAAAAAAAAAGGAATGCAAAAAGGAAAAATAAATTAAAAAGAAAAAACAAAGCCAAAACCCACGAAATAATCAGACCCCCCTTGCTTCCTCTTCTTTTCGTTGCTGCTCTTAATCACTTCAATCACAACCGCACATTAACCATCATCATCAATCGTCACCGTCGATCACACATCCAGAAGACCGCGCCTGCAGAAGACAAGGCCGCGCCCGCGGTGGCCTGAGCCGCGCCTTCTCCCAAGCATCTCCTCGGCATCTCCCGCTTCAAATGTTAAGCTCCAAATGAAACCGCGCCCGCGGTGAACTAGGTGCGAATTGGGGCTGATTCGAAGTGCGGGCTACTCCGATTTGAATTGCTGGTATGGTTGTTGTGGGTGGTTTGCTGTTGTTCGGTGTGAAGGAGATGGGAGGTGGTTGCTGTACGGGATTTGTGGTGATTTTGGTGACGGTGGCTGGTGGTTCACGGCGGGTGATTGCCAGTGAATTTGTGGGCTATGGAGGTGCGAATTGGGACCTGCTTGTGTTGGCTCTGAGTTTCGAGTTGGTGTGAGAATAGGGGGTAGTGGTGGCTGGGAGTTGCGTTGGAAGGAAGTGGAGCAGGGGACTTCGTGTTTTGGGTGAGCAATGGTGTTTGCGTGGCTGGTGGGAAGTGGTGGCTGCGCTGCGGGGTATAAAGGAGGTGCTGCGGTATTTGAGGTAGGCTGGGATTGGTGGTTGAAATTGGTGGCGGTCTGTGGGCTGTTGGAGTGAATGGTGAAACGGTGGAAAGGTGGAACAGGGGAGAAATGTTGTGAGTTTAGTGTGTGGTGGAGGTTAAGGAGGGGTGTGGTGATGGATATGAGCAAAGGGGCAGCAGCTTGATGCTTTACTTATGACTCAAAATCGAAAATCCGAAATTGATTTCAACTTGAAAGTCGAGCATCGACCCGAACACGCGTACAACCAAGAACAAACACGAGGGTAGGATATAAAATAATAAAATAAAACGAAGTAAAATAAAAGGTTAAACTAAAATAAAATAAGGATAAAATTAAAGTAAAATAAAATATTAAAACTAAAAGAAATAATAAAATCAAAAGAAATTAAGTAAAATAAAGAAAACAAACAAGAAACTAAAAGAAAAAATCATAAACAAATAACGAAATTAAACTAAAAACAATTAAAAACTACAAAATACTCAAATAAAAAGATAAAAGACGAGAATAAAAAAATAATAGAAATAAAGGATAAAAATAGTTAAATTATTGGAAAATAAGCCGGAAAACTACACAATAAACTCCCCTAAAAGTGACGTAAAAGTCACTTATCAAACACCCCCAAGCTAAACTCTTGCTCATCCTCAAGCAAATTAACACCAAGCACAAGATAAGGAGAATGATTTATTAAACCAAGAAAAACTAAAAAGAGAAAGAATATACACTAACTCACTTTCGTAGGAATCACGGTCAATTTTAGCAACAAAAGACTAGCCCTTTAAACCCCTAGATCGCCCTAGAGGACGAATGTGCTCTCGTGAGGGTTTCCAAAGAGTTTAACCCACAACTCTAGACAAAAACCAAGGCAAGACAATAAAAAGAAAAGAAAAAGAAACATAAAAAGAGAAAGAAAACAAAAAGTTCATATTTGGACAAGAGATAAGAACAAGCACCAATGAATGAATGCAAAACTTTCTAAATAGACAAATGTATGCACGTTTCAAGATGTCAATGGTTGATTGAAACATAACTGAAGCAGGTTGAGACTAGGTCGTTGAAACTAATCCTCCCACGGTCAAAACTAAATTTGTAAACACTTAACACACTTAAATACTAGTATCGAGGTAAGTCAAGGGTCGAACCTAAAGGAATGGGTGGAAGTTAACTATTGTCAAAGTCAGGCTATCTCGAAGCGTAAAAGGGAATGTAGGAAGTCTAAGTTCAACTAAACTAATAAAGCAAACACAAAGTAAATCGATATATCAAACACTAGGGAATTAGGATCCACATATACTCGCAATGAATACGCACTAATTGGGTTGGAGATTGATTAATTTGAGTATTGTGAGGGAAGATAGATAATGTAATCAAAAGAGCTCGACAAGCTATCTCCTAGAGGTCAAACTAGCGCCAACTACGAAAGACTTTACTGGAACATCACAAACCAAACTTAATCGATAAATGTGAGCTACAAATTAATGGTCCGTATCAGTGTAAACACACAATGCAATCTAGCATGAAGAACAAGGTTGATCACTCCTTCCAATCCATAGACATGCACAAAATCAATCAACCAATTTAATCACAATACTAAATCAATCAAAAACCTCCCAATTAGCTAATGATTCATCACTAATACATGCTTCACCACATCTCTAGCAAGCAAACTACTCACAATCCATTAAAGAAATCAAGAACAAAGCTATACAATTCATCAAATTCTTCAACATCATTCCAATTTAACCAATCTAATCAAACAATCAATAAACTTGAACATTCAACAAAACAATTGAAATTAAAAGCTAAAATTGAATTAAAGTAAAGAAGATTCTTACAAGCTTGATCAAATCAAAGGAAATGTACTTGAATTCAAACCAATTACAACTATCATCAATCATCAACCATCAGTCTTCAATGTTTCTCTCTTTACAAAATATAAAATCTAGATTTTCTCTCTCCAAGAAAATCAAACCTAATTCTAATTCTCAGATTTTTAATTTCCTCTCTCCCTAAAAATGAAGGGAAAACTATAAAAATAGTAAAACTAACAAAAGAGAAAGTAGTTAGTCGTCCCAAAAGAACCCGTACAGGTGCGGCCTTAACTTTAAAGATGCGCGGTCGAGAGAAAAAGGGTACGGAACAGGGTAAGCGGGAGGCGCTCGCGCCACTAGGCTGCGCGGCCGCACCATGGTCGCGCGCGCCCTTGGGAACAGGGCAGCTTCTTCCCCTTCATTCTTGATGCTCCTTGTGCGCTCCACTTGATGTGCTTGATGAACGCGGAGCATGGAAGACCCTAAAAGACCTTGATGGTGGGTTCAACACGAGAATTCGTGCCCCCACGGCTTGAATGCACGACCTATGGTCACTAGGAACTTGCACATCTCCATACTTGAGCTTCAAATGGAGGATACTAAGCGTCCTCATCGATGCAAATCTCGGGGAGAAACCTCAGGAATTCTTGAACAACGATCTTAACCTGAAAAATGAGAGAAAAACAAACAAATAAAAGGGAAAAAGACAAGAAAAACAAAGAAATGCATGAAAAGGAAAATCGACTAAGGAAAATACAAACTAAAGAAATAAAGAGCAAAAATAAAGAAAAGGGAAAGAAAAGAGCTATGAAAGCAACCTAAAATCACCCTAAAAGAGAACAAATGAGTGCCATAAATGACACTCATCAAATTCCCCCAAGCTAAATTTTTGCTCATCCTCGAGCAAAACTAAGCAAGCAAGAATAAGGATGAAAGACTTATTCAACAATGAAAAAGAAAGACATGATATGAGAATATACCATAAGACTCACTGTCGTAGGAATCATGGTTGTTTTTTTTGCTACAACAAGCCATTTAAACCCCTATATCGCTCTAGAGAATGAGTGATGGTCTCGTAAGGGTTTCCTAAGAGGTTTACCCATAACTCTTTGAAGTAAAATGAGGCAAAATCATTAAAAGAAAAGAAGGTAAATCAAAGATTCAAACAAATAGCTCTTGAAGAGGACTTTTGCAAACGATCAAATGCAAGTGAATAAGCACTTTTCTATATGATAGGGGTATGCATGCTCCAAGATATCTAAGGTTGATTGAAACATAAGGTATGCTAAGCGTAGAGAACTAATGAGGCGCAATCCACTTTCATCCCAATGAATCTAACCACGTTCTCCCAATGGCTTCAAATCTTCCCTTAGTAAGCGTCTCTATGGTCCTCAAACAGTATTACAGAGTGATAACTTTGACTCCTCTAAACTTATCATTCCAGTAGAGGGTCTAGTTCAAGGATGGTGAAAGACCGTGAAAGTGACCATTCCAAGCGGAAGAAAGATCTCTATAACAACCGGGCAAGGGCCAATGTTTGATGAATTGTCTGAGTTAGAATCTTCCCCTATTGAGTCTTCTAAGTCTTTAGTCATAACACCCGATCCTGGCTCTTCTTCTTTAGTGTCTTCCCCTAGAATAGTCAATAATCAAGTCCCAACGGACGTCTCTTTATTTGATGTAATGATTTCAGAATTCAATAATATGTCTTCTTTTTCTTACTCCTCGAGTCATTCTTTAACTCAAGATGATGAGCATTGCTTAACTATCAACGAAAAAGACAAAGAGATAATTAAAGCAATGGAAACACTTGAAAATAAAACACCGGTAATTGAGGATACTGAAGCGGTTGACATCTCAAAAGATCCAACCATTAAAAGAGAAGTTAAAATCGGACTAACACTTAATAAAGATGAAAGAACCGATTTTATTAATCTACTAAAAGAATTCATTGATGTATTCTCTTGGTCATATGAAGATATGCCAGGCATTAATAGATAAATAGCTCAACACACAATTCTACTAATTCCAGGAATGAAACTTGTAAAACAAAAGTTACGTCGAATGAAACTCGACGTAGCCCTTAAAACAAAAGAAGAAGTACAAAAACAAATAACAGCAGGTTTTATCAGGGTATTCAAATACCCTGAATGGGTTGCAAATGTAGTCCCAGTTCCAAAGAAGGATGGAAGGGTACGAATGTGTGTCGACTATCAAGATCTAAATAAGGCAAGTCCAAAGGACGACTTCCCTTTACCATACATCGATATTCTAGTAGATAATACAGCAAACCACGTGCTTCTCTCATTTATGGATGGATACACAGGGTATAATCAGATCCTCATGGCAGAAGAACACATGGAGAAAACAACTTTCATAACACCTTGGGGCACCTACTGCTACACGGTAATGCCATTCGGGTTGAAAAACGCGGGTGCTACTTACCAACGAGCAGCAACTGCTTTACTCCATGACATGATGCACAAGGAAGTCGAAGTCTATGCAGATGACATGATTGTAAAATCAAAGGATAGACCAGGGGAATTTGGTAGCCCTAAGAAAATTCTTTGAAAGATTAAGAAAATATAACATGAGGTTGAACCCATCTTAGTGTGCTTTTGGAGTAACCTTAGGAAAACTCTTGGGATATGTCATTAGCTCTAGAAGAATAGAGATAGACCTAACCAAGATCAAAGCAATCATGTCAATGCCACCGCCCAAAACAGAAAAGCAAATTCGAGGATTCATTGGCCGGTTGCAATACATAAGTAGGTTCATATCTAAACTGACAACAATATGTGAACCAAAATTCAAGAAGCTCAAAAAGACTGTGCCGGTAATATGGGACGATGAGTGTCAAAAAGCCTTTGAGAAAATCAAAGCCTATCTCGCTAACCCTCTTGTATTAGCACCAGCACTCCTAGGGATCCCTCTTAGGTTGTACTTAACAGTCACCAAGGAGACAATGGGGGCTATACTCGCACAATAAGTAGAAGGAAAGGAGAACGCCATCTACTATCTAAGCAAAAAGATGCTCGAGTATGAAATACGCTATACACCACTTGAGAAATTGTGCCTCGCATTGGTGTGGGCCACAACCAAGTTAAGACATTACATGCTCGTTCATACGGTCTTTGTAGTATCTCGAATGGATCCACTCAAGTATCTTTCGAGAAATCTACACTAAATGGGCGGATATCAAGATGGATAGTTAACCTAGCCCAATTCGATGTAAGGTTCATGCGTCAAAAGGCCATTAAGGGATCCGTAGTTTCCGATTTCTTAACAGATTTTCCAATAGAAGATTCCACGCCTATACATGAGAATGATTTTCCAGACGAAGACTTGATGATCACAGAAGATGATACTTGGACTCTCTACTTCGACGGAGCCTCAAACCAAAAGGGATGTGGTGTAGGAGTGCTATTGGTATCACCAAAAGAGGAACATGTTCCAATCTCCATAAAGCTAGATTTCAACGTTACCAACAACGCTGCAGAATATGAAACATGCGTGGTAGGCCTCGAAACAACATTGGCATTGGGAGTAAAGAAACTTTGAATTTTCGGGGATTCTTCATTGATCATCTATCAAATTTCCAAGAGATGGAAAGTAAGGAGTGAAAGCTTGGCCCCTTACCAAACCTACTTGGAAACTCTCACAAATCAACTGGAAAAGGTAGAATACACGTATCTACCTAAAGAGGAAAACCGATTTGCTGATGCCCTGGCAAGACTAGCCTCAATGGTTAGGATTCCTACGGAAATCGAGCAAATGCCCTTAACAATAGAAAAGAGGCACAAACCGGCTTACATTCAAGAAATAGAAAATGATGAAGTAACCTAAGAGGAAGAAGAAGAAGATGAAGAACCTTGGTATACGGACATCCTCAACTATGTCACAAAGGGGGAATATCCATCCCATGCTGACAAAAAGGCAAAACGAGCCTTAAGACTTTTGGCTTCCATATATGTGCTCATTAACGACGAGTTACACAAAAGGGTACTTAAAGGTCGAGCTCTTTTGTGTGTAGGCAAAAAGGAAGCCCAAAGAGCTATGAGAATAGTCCACGAAAGGGTATGTGGAACACACGTAAATGGAAAAATGCTAGTCCAAAAGATAATGTGAGAAAGATATTATTGGACTACCATGAATAGGGACTGTCATCAATATGTCAAAAGATGCCCTAAATACCAAATATATGCCAACTTGCAACATGTTCCTCCATCTCTCCTCTACACCTACACATCACCATGGCCATTCTTAACATCGGGAATAAACATCATTGGAAGAATTACTCCTCCAGGAACAGGAGGCCATGAATATATATTAGTAGCAATTGATTACTTCACTAAATGGGTTGAAGCAAAATCATATGCCAAACTCACTACAAAGCATATAGCATTCTTTATCGAAAGAAACATCATTTGTCGATATGGAGTCCCACATGAAATGACAAGTGACAATGGAACTCACTTTCAAGTAGAATGTGAAGAATTGTTACAAAAGTATGGCATTAAACACCATCATTCTTTTCCGTATAGACCTCAGGAAAATGGTGCCGTTGAGGCAGCTAATGTTTTGGGTGTTTTTGTCCCTTGGGAGAGTTACAACTCGAAGACTGGTCCTGCTGACTCTGTAACTGCAAAAACAACGGAGACACCGGTTGGGTGGTGCTCCGCCTCCAACGCTCAAGTTAGTAACTTGAAGGAGAATAAAAAGTGCGGAAATTTAGGTGGGGATCTGCTTGGATTCCAAGCTCAGGTGTTCTCTGATGAGAGAGAGTAGGATGTAATAAATGATAGTAAATTTCTGAAAATTTCAATTGTCCCCCATTTTGGGGGAATATCTCCCTATTTATAGGGTCCTTGGGAAAGGTGCCCCTTCCTAGGTTATTTTAACCTAGGACTGATGGGCTGCGCCGCCAAATAGCGGATTTTTGGGGAATTGGGCCCTTGAAGGCCGCAACTCTAAGGGAATATCTGGAGAGGCCACGTGTCAGCTGGGGATGAGTCAAGGGTGACCTGCCAGCCTCTGACACGTGGCACCTCCTCATTGGTCCACTTGTCGAGGGTAAAAATACCCCAAACATTTGCCCCTCACAGGTGGCACGTGGCAGGCCACGTGGCGCCTGTGACACGTGTCAGCCCATGAAGGGTGAACAGTGAAAACGGCTATTTTTTTACAGTGGTGACGGGGATTCGTGCCGTTTCACCCCCTATAAATAGGGATTTACCCCCCCTCCTTCTCCTCTTCACTTTTCACAATCTTGACTTTCTAGAGAGAGAAAAAGAGTTTTCTAGAGAGAGGTGCTCTGATTCCGGTTGCGTTTAAGCAAGTTCAAGATTTCCGTGTGCTCTTTCGAAGTCACCCGGTCACCGGTTGCTTTGCCGTTTTCAGATTTTTTCAGAACTCAAAGTAAGGTAACCATCCGTTTCCTTCTTTAAGTTTTCTTCTTTTTCCTTTTTCTTTAGCCTGTATACACTCATTTCCGGCTGTATACATTAACTTTTCAAAAAATAAAATGAACTCTCCATTTGCACACACGGCACTGCCTAGGACGCTCAGCCGGTCACCAGGGACGGCTGAGTGTAGAACCGGGGGTGCCTTGTCTGGAGTTTCTGGAGTGCTTTGCTCATCTCCGGCTTCTTCCCTCTCTGTGTCTGTGCAGGACACAATGGCTAGAACTAAACAGACGGCTACAAAGCCCAGCAGGCGGCGCACTAGGGAAGTGCCCGCAAGTGAAGTAGTGAGGGAGGAGGACTATGAGGCGGCTGAGCAAAGTAATTCAGCTGAGGACACCCCGTCTACCTCCAGCAACAACGACTCAAGGGGAGACGGTGAGGAAACCGCCTCCTCTTCAGACCGAAGTAACTCAGCCGAAGAAGCGGCTGAGAAGCAGGAAGGATCCGGGGCGGAGGGAGAGAACCTTGCTGAGGCTTATCGCCAAACAGCAAAGAAAGAAGCAAACCCGGATCCTACTAAAACCCGGATGAAGCCTGGGGACAGGGCCCTTCTTGAAAGTAGCTTTGAGGCTTTCAAACAACTACACCCCTTTGGGGAAGACTGGGACATCATGGTCCCTCCGGCTGATGCTGTTTTAGCCTGGGGGGATGACATTGACGATGCAGAAAATTACTTTGTCTGCTATGAGGCGGTAATAGAAGCCGACCTCCGCTTTCCCTTCATAGAGGCATATGGAAGATTCTGAAGGGATATGACTTGGGAGTGTGGCAATTAACGCCTAACTCTTGGGTCAATATCCTTAGCTATATCGCCGCCTGCGAGCTCCAGGACATTGAGCCCAGCTTCACCGCCTTTGCCCATATGCACTACCTCAAGAGTGCCCCAGGCGGATATGGAGCGTGGTACACTATTTCCACGCTCCCGGAATATTTGATGACCTTGGACAAAGTGTCCAAGTGGGGAGGTTGGAAAGATAAATGGTACTTGGTCTCCTCCCCTCAAGTGAGGATAAACAAGATTCTCCGGCGCTATAACAAAGAGCCGGCTTTGGTGGGCCAGAAGTGTGTATGCCCAGCTCTTACTACCAAAGCCCGGGAGAAAATAATAGAGCCGGAGCTCTTCAAGACAACAACTGAGCCCTTGGGGGATGGGACTCACATAGTTGTTCCAAGAAACTGGATCCCCCACCCGGATTTCTTTGCGGATGAGAGATTCTTGTCCGCCTGCGGGTTGAGCCCTATGTTTCCAAAGGGTAGATACACTCACCCACCCGGCGGTCTTCCGTCTGCAATTTAAATTTCATTGCTTTGGACTTTTTCTTGCTCTAACTCTTTTATGTTTTTCTGCAGAGGAAGCAAGGAAAATGGTCGATCCGGCTAAGACCCCTCAAAAATCTGCGGCTCTGCTCCGCAAAGAGAATATTTTGGCCAAGAAGGCCAACATTGAGGCCAAGGAGGCCAAAAAAGGAGGGGTAAGATAATTCCAACTTCCCTTGAAATTTTCCAAGTTCTTTTGATTCCGGATGACTCATGGTTTCCTTGCATTTTTGCAGGCTTCAACAGGCATCCTCCCCCGTTCCATGACAAAGGTCTTAAAAAGACCTGGGGATGAAAACCTTCAAAAACCGGCTGCTAAAACCGGGAGGAAGGCAACCCCAACGACCTTTAGCGTTAACGCCAAAGGTTTCCCTACAACCGGGGGAAAGGGCCCCGAAGCCATGGCAACTCTGAGTGAAAACTCAGAGAAATCAAAGAAAAAGCCGGATGCTCATGAAGCATCGAAGGATGGCGAGCCATCCAGGGCTGCAGGTGGTGCTGCAGCCGCAGAGGAGGAGCCGGCGAGGGTCGACTCCAAAGGTAAGATTGAAATTCCTTGGCCGCTTGACTTTATGCGCGTCAAAACTATGACTGACCCTTCCGGGGGGTCTGTAAGTAGCCGGCAAAGAATGAATGCCAAATACGCTGCTAGCCTCTCACCAAGTCCTTCTTATGCTGCAGATGCTACTTCTGCCCCGGACCTGGCAGGGTTTGGCAAACGGATGATGAGAACTCTCACCAAGTCGGAGAAGAACTCCATACCCAACCGCCACGAGGTCGACTTCGACCAGATTCTGGGGCAGCTGGCGGAGGTAAGTGAAACTTGCCCCTTATCTTTTTCATTTCTTTTCATTTCATTTTGTCTTTCAATTTTGCTGAGTGTTTAGATTCCCGGATGACCTTGCTCAGGTTATGGTCCGGGTGGATGGGCTCCGGATGCCTTTCCGGAAGAAGCAAGAAGAGGTAACTGATGCCAAGAGAAGGGCTCAAGCCAATCTCAACTCTGCTGAATATGCCTATATAAATTTTGATGTTGAGATTAAAGCCCTCGAGTTGAAACAGGAGGAGCTGGTCAGGACTTTGACGGCTGCTAATGATGAAGCCAACAACAAGATCAGCGACTTGGAGCTAAAGCTGAAAACTGCCGGCTCGGCCTTGGAGGGGGCTGATCAGGAGAACACTGCCCTAAGGGCAGAAAAGTCCCGGCTGACTGCTGAGCTTGCCACTCTGAAGGGCAAGCATGCTGAGGAGCTCGAAGCTGAGCAGGCCCGGCTCATCAAAGAGAATGAGCGGGACAACGAGATCCGCCTCCGATACGCTTGGGGGCTTCTCTATCATGAAGTAGACTTTGAAGTCTACAAGCTGAGGTACAACTACGCCACTGAGGTGTACGATGCCAAGGTTCTCCAGGATCCTGCTCCGGCTCGCTTCAAGGAATGGGCCCTGGAAAACGGTGCTGAGGTTTCGGACACATAGGAGCCGGACCTGGACGAGATTATAAAGGAAGTGAACAAGGACAGCTAGCCTGAAGAGGCTGTGGTTCCGAATGATGTTCCTTCAACGACTCCAGCCCAGCCGGAACAGCCAGCAGCATAGCTCCCCTATTTCTCTGCGGCAGTATGCCAAACTTTTGCTTTTCCGGCCTGCGTGCCGAGTAATTATGTAGCCTTTCCCTATATTCTCTGTACACCGGATGTTGATCCGGCTTACAATGATTCCTGGCCTTGGGCCAATTTATTTGATGAAGTATACCGACTCAGTCGGTTTTTCTTATACTTGCACAATTTTTCAATTTTTTAATTTTTTCACTTTTGCATATATACTCAATATATATACTTGTGAATTTGCCTATCTTATGAAAAGCATGCGGCAGGTACAAATCCGGCTGTCCTTGCCCCTGGGTGGCTGTGTGGTTGGTTTAATCTGAAAAAGGATTGATTGCCTTGGAAACTTCTCATACTTCAAAGAGTATGGGATGTTTGTAAGGCAATCAATCACAATAGTGATTGCCCCAAACCAAGTACACAGCCGGACAAATGACAGACATACAAACTCTGCCCCATTCGGTATCAAACCGCCTGGGTATTCTTTATATCCATTACGCAAAAAAGGGTTTGCCCTAAAAGTGCGCAACTTGGAGAAAATTTAACTAAGTAAAAACTTATGATGGTACTCCGGCTGATACTGGTAGGCAGCCGGAGCATGTACAACCAAATATTCCTTAGTAGAAATAACACAGTCAGACAGCTATGAGTTGGTTGTTTTGACCACTCAATCTTTGCCGCCTGCATGGGTATGTAGAACAAGCAAGGTGGCTGTTCTCCGCGACGATTGCACCCGGAGGGGTGTCGTCGGACGCCTATATCCATATTGGGATAGACGAATTTGTGAAAATGGACAACCATCTGGCCCTTGGCCTCAGGTCTTGTTGTAGACCGGCTGATAGCCACTAAACGGTTTTGTGCTTAGCTTAAGAATCCGGCTGTTAGCCTCTTGTCTTTATGGACTTTTGATTTCATATACTAAGTATCAAACTTAGTTATCTGGCCATTGGCCTCAGGTTAATCATTTGTTACTGAACCTTTCATCATTAGTATGGGTAAACCCAAATGGATAAAAAGACAATAAATGAAACAAAAAAGCATCTCTCATTAATACTTGTTACAAAAAACTTTACATTACTCAAAAGTAGTACTTTTTTAAGTTGTCTACATTCCAAGTTCTAGGCAGGCGTCTACCGTCTGGGGTTTCCAGGCGGTATGTGCCGTCCCTAACTTCTTCATAGATCCGGTAGGGGCCTTCCCAATTAGGAGTTAGCTTTCCAAGCTCATTGGCCCTACCGGTTGCCTTCATTTTCCGTAACACAAAATCGTCCACTTTCAAAGGACGTTTGTGCACTCTTTTGTTGTAGGCTCGCGTCATTCTCAGACGGTATATCTCATGTCGTAGGGCAGCATTGCCCCTGCGTTCCGGGAGGGAGTCCAATGCCAGCCGCATGGCCTCCCAATTTGCCTCTTCATCATAGAGCATCACTCTGAGCGTAGGCTCATAATGTTCAATGGGTAAAACGGCTTCAGCCCCGTATACCATGAGAAACGGGGTTTCTCCGGTTGATCCCTTGGCAGTTGTCCGGATGGCCCAAAGAACATGAATTAACTCTTCAGCCCAAAGACCACCGACTTTTTCAATTTTCTTTTTTATGCCGTCTGAGATGAGTTTGTTGAATGCCTCAACCTGACCATTTGCTTGAGGACGGCCGACTGAGGCAAAGTAACTTGAGATACCCTGATCTCCTAACCAAATCTTGAGCTGAGGCGTCTCAAACTGAGGGCCATTGTCAAATACCATAGATATAGGTACCCCAAACCGGGTGATAATATTCTTCCATATGAAAGAGATGACATCCTTTGTCTTGATATTCTTGACTGCCTCTGCCTCCACCCATTTGGTGAAGTAATCCACAGCCACCAAGATATAGCGCTTCCCACCTGGAGCAGGCGTATAAGGACCCAATATGTCCATGCCCCACTTAGCAAACGGGACTGGGCTGTGGATTGCCGTCAGAGCAGTAGCCGGGCGATGTATTAGCTTGCCAAACCTCTGGCATTTATCACATTTCTTCACAAATTCCTTGGCGTCTGCCTCAAGAGTAGGCCAAAAATAATGCCGCCTGGCTCTGACGGCTAGGGACTTGCCGCCTATGTGGGAGGCGCAAAATCCCGCATGCAGCTCTTCGAGTACCTCCTTCCCCTTTTCTGGGGTAACACATTTCAACAAGGGCTTGAGAAATCCAGCCTTGAAGAGTTCTCCATTCCTCAACTCGAAGTTTGCTGCTCTCTTTTTCATGACGGCTGCTTCTTGAGGTGAATCAGGGAGCGTGCCATCTGCAAGATACGCCCGGATGCCATCCATCCAAGTAGAACTTCGATCCAGAATTCCAATGGGCTCTTCATAAATACTTCTTTTTTCAAGAACTTCCCAAAAGACTGACCGAGGCGTATCATGGCAGGCGGATGATGCCAGTTTTGACAGTGCATCCGCCGGGTGGTTATCTGACCGGGGCACTTGATTCAATCTGAATTCCTCAAGGGTCCCGGCCTCATCTTTGACAACCTGAAGATATTTGATCATTGCCGGATGGGTCGCTTCATAAGTGCCCTCATACTGGCTAACAACCAACTGAGAATCAGAATGGGCGTCAATCTTTGTTGCCCCTGCTGCCTTACACATACGGATTCCGGCTAGCAGGGCTTCATACTCCGCCTCGTTATTCGAGGCCTGGAACTTGAACCGTAGTGCATACTCATATCTATCTCCTTCTGGAGATTCACAAACAATGCCTGCACCACAGCCGTTCTTTGTAGAGCTCCCATCTACATACACCTTCCAAACCTGATCAACATTATCCAGGAAGACCGGACGGGTCATTTCAACAATGAAGTCGGCAAACGCCTGACCTTTCACTGCTTTCCTTGGTTCGTAAGAGATTTCAAGACTTTGCATTTCAATAGCCCATTTCAACATTCTGCCGGATGACTCCAGAGTGGACATTGGTCGCTTGAGGGGCTGGCCGGTGTAGATTACCACAGGATGTGCCAGAAAGTATGGCTTCAATTTTTTGAAGGCCATATATAGAGCAAGACCAAAATTTTCCACCATAGGGTACCGGAGTTCAGCATTTTTTAACACATGGCTTATGAAATATACCGGGAGCTGCGTGCCGTCTCGTTCAGCAAGGAGAACGGCACTGAGAGCATGGTCTGAGACGGCTAGGTACATGTACAACTTCTCTCTTGGCAAAGGACTAACAAGCCTTGGCAAAGAGTGCAAGTGCTCTTTCAATTTTTGGAATGCCGCCTCAGCATCATCCCCCCATTCAAATCTAGTCTTCTTCCTGATTGCTTGGAAGAAATAAAGGCATTTGTCACCTGACCGGCTGAGGAACCTCCCCAAGGCGGCCAGGCAACCGGTGAGTCTCTGAACTTCCTTGACAGTGCGGGGTGACTTCATGTCAATTACCGCCTGTATCTTCTCAGGGTTAGCCTCTATCCCCCTTTGATCAATCAAGAATCCGAGAAACTTTCCAGACTCAACACCAAAGACGCATTTCTTAGGATTTAACATAACCTTATGCCGCCTGAGTGTGGTGAAGGTTTCTCGGAGATCAGCAAGGTGATCCGCCTACTGCTTGGATTTGACTATCATGTCATCGATATACGCCTCTACATTCCTCCCAATTTGATTAATGAAGACTGTATTAATCATCCGTTGGAACGTAGCCGGCGCATTCTTCAAGCCAAACGACATCACAGTATAACAGAATAACCCCTGATCAGTGACGAAGGCCGTCTTTTCTTGATCTTTTTTCCACAGAGGTATCTGATGGAAGCCGGAATAGGCATCCATAAAACTCATCAAAGCATGGCCGGCTGTTGAATCAACCAGGCTGTCGATTTTAGGAAGTGGATAACTATCCTTTGGGCATGCCTTGTTGAGATCTGTGTAACCTACACACATCCGCCAAGTACCATTCGGCTTCTTTACAAGCACAACGTTTGCCACCCAGTCGGGGAAATTACAAGGCCGAATGAACCGGGCATCTAGCAGCTTCTTTACTTCGGCAGCTGCCGCCTGACTCCTTTCCTCACCGTGGTTTCTCTTCTTTTGCCGGATGGGCTTCATTTTTGGATCCACGGCGAGCTTGTGGACAGCGAGATCCAGGCTGATGCCTGGCATCTCTTCCACTTCAAAGGCAAACACATCTTTGAATTCTTTCAGCAGAAGGTGCAAGTCTGCACCCAGAACCGCATTAGCAACCGTCCCAACCTTAACAGTTCGCTCTGGACGGCTGTCGTCCAGAACAAGATCAATACTTTCACCAGCCGGTTGGGGACGGAGCTCCTCTGACCGTTCACCGGTCAGTGATTGCTATTTCTTTTCTTTCTTCACCACCACCAGCTCTGCAGCTTTTCTCTTTTTTCCGGCTGCTGGTGGAGGTGAAGAAGCATCCTTGACGTTGTCAAGGTCTATTGGTTCCTTCCCTTGGCCGTCTGCGACCACAGTATCTTTGACGGCTGAGAGGTAACACTCCCTGGCCGTCTTCTGATCCCCGTTCAGGGAACCAACAGAACCATCATCCCTCTCATACTTGATAAGCATGAGAGCAGGGATGATTACAGCCTTGGCTTCGTTGAGGGTTGGCCTCCCAAGAATAATGTTGTAGGCAGTCAACTCCTCAACGACCAAGAATCTGACGACAATATGTCGTCCTTGGCCCTTCTCCCCCAGCCGGATGGGTAGGTCAATTCTTCCGGCTGGATAGACCATCCCACCCTCAAAACCAACTAAAGGGTGGGTGACCGGATGCATGCTGCTGGAGTTGTATTTCAGCTTCTGCAAGCACCGGAGGCTGATGATGTCTGACAAGCTGCCGGTGTCAATAAGGATGCACCCAACTAGCTGGTTGGCGACCTAGCATTCAATAACAACCGGGTCGTCATGCGGGCGGCGGACGCTGCCCCTGTCCTTCTCAGTAATGAGGACATCCGAAAAAGTGGAGCTGGCAGACGCTTGCTCCTCATCATCCTTATCCATCTTTCGAAGATGGCTTTTGGTGCCTCGGATGGTAGGGCCACCACAAGAAAATCCGCCTGCTATGGTGAAGACCGGATCCCTGTCGGTTTCCGAACTACTAGCAGGCTGGGGGGTAGCCTTAGAGGACTGACCCTTGTTCTTCTTCTTTGTCCCGGCTGGGGACTTGGAAATATATGACTTCAGATGCCCTTTGTCAGCCAGACGGTCCAACGTCCGCTGTAAACTGAAGCAATCGTTGGTGTCATGGCCAACCTCCTCATGGAATTGGCAATATTTATTTTTGTTCCATGACTAGACGGAACTCTTCAGTGGATTCGGCTTCTCAATGGACAGCCGGTCCTTCACCTCCATGAGGATGGAGTTACAATCTTTGTTAAACTCGTACCGGGGAACGTACGGTTTAAACTCTTTCTTCTTCTTCTGGGTCGGCTGCTCAGAATCACTGACCGCCCAGACTTCTTTTCTTTTCTTGCTCTCTTCTTTTTTCTTCGCCGGCTGAGCGGACCGACTCTCTTTTTGCTTGTCAGACTTCTTGGAGTCTTACAAGCTTCCAGGCGTACAGAGGTCGGTTGCTTGTATATAGCTTTCCGCCTCCCTCAGGGCCGCCTGTAGCGTAAATGCCCCTTTTCTGACAAAGTCGACCCGTCTCTCAGACCTTTGAAAAAGTCTGTGAATGCTACCTCGTCAGACAGCCCCTGGATCTGAATTCTGACCAGGTTGAACCGTCTGACATATGAGCGTAGCCCTTCTCTCTCTCCCTGCTTAATGGTGCTCAAGTCTAAACTTGTTTTCTTAGCAGGGATGTTCATTGAGAAGTTGGTGGCAAACAAGAAGGCTAGCTTCTTGAAGCAGTCAACAGATCCGGCTGGCAAGTTGCCAAACCATTGCTGGGCAATGCCCTTCAATGTAGCCGGAAAACAACGGCACCAGGTGGCATCGTCCTAACCTTGTAAACACATTAGGTTGGTGTATGCCATCAGGTGATCTTTAGGGTTGGTGGTGCCGTCATAAGCACCAACCAAAATGTTTTTAACCTTGGCCGGCTGAGCCGCCTCGGTTATATTGGCTGCAAAGGCAGACGACTGTTCGCCTAGCCTCATCAGCCGGAGCTGCCAGTCCAGTGGCTGGACATTAGTATATGCCGCCTGACCTCCGAATGGAGGTGGTTGCATGAATTGGAGGCCATATTGCCCATACTGCGCCTGGGGTGCGTATGGCATAGACCCTATCATCAGCTGAGGTTCGGTGTTGACGGATTTACCGCCTGTCCGACTCTCATGCAAGGACTCAGAGTTCCTTGCAGAAGCTTCCTTGAAGCTGTCTGGAAAGCTTGAGGTAGAAGCTGACTCAGACTGCTGCTGCCTCCTTCGATTGATGACTTCTCTAGCGTCGAAGGTGGACGTTTTTCTAGCCTCCGGCTGGGGTCACCGGGGCATCAGAATCTTAGACCAGTCAAGTGTTGCGGCTGCCTTCTCCTTTGGATGGGGAGTTGGCTGCCTGTCCTTGACCGGCTTCTTCTTCTTCCCATCATTGGGAGTCTTTTTAGCCGGCTGACTCTTGGAAGAGCCTGCCTTGTTGTTGATCATCTTCTTGATTTCACCCTTGAAGGAGTTCATGAATTTCATGAGCTCGTTCCGGGTGACTGGAGCTTCTCCTCTGGTCTTCCGGGTTTCCCCGTCTGACCTCCCAGGGGGCCGGCTTGGGCCCGCCTGATCCAGATTTCGTTCCAGTGGGTCTCTGGAACGGATGGATTCAGAGATGAGAGAACCATCTTTAGTCATATAGGTCTCCACATCATTGTCTTCTTCTTCTTCCTCCTCCTCTGTGAATACCTCTGGCTGAGGCTGAGGTGGAGGCTGAGGGATTTCAAACCCTACCGGTTGCAGGTCTTCCGGGTTACCCGTCTGAGTACCCGGACGTAGAGAGGTAGAATTGAGAATTGGTACAGAATTTTGAACCATCTTGAGGTACTCTCCCCACAGACGGCGCCAAATGTTTTGGGTGTTTTTGTCCCTTGGGAGAGTTACAACTCGAAGACTGGTCCTGCTGACTCTGTACCTGCAAAACAACGGAGACACCGGTTGGGTGGTGCTCCGCCTCCAACGCTCAAGTTAGTAACTTGAAGGAGAATAAAAAGTGCGGAAATTTAGGTGGGGATCTGCTTGGATTCCAAGCTCAGGTGTTCTCTGATGAGAGAGAGTAGGATGTAATAAATGATAGTAAATTTCTGAAAATTTCAATTGTCCCCCATTTTGGGGGAATATCTCCCTATTTATAGGGTCCTTGGGAAAGGTGCCCCTTCCTAGGTTATTTTAACCTAGGACTGATGGGCTGCGCCGCCAAATAGCGGATTTTTGGGGAATTGGGCCCTTGAAGGCCGCAACTCTAAGGGAATATCTGGAGAGGCCACGTGTCAGCTGGGGATTGGTCAAGGGTGACCTGCCAGCCTCTGACACGTGGCACCTCCTCATTGGTCCACTTGTCGAGGGTAAAAATACCCCAAACAACTAATAAAAATTTAAAGACAATCATCATGAAGATGACAGAAAATTACAAAGATTGGGCTGACAAACTCCACTTTGCCCAATGGGGTTATCGCACGTCAATCAGGGAATACGCCATTTTCTTAGTTTATGGAATGGATGTTGTACAACCTGTAGAGCTAGAAATACCTTCTCTACGCATCGCTTCAGAAAGTAAACTCGATGAAGTAGAATGGACTAGAGCGAGATATGAAGAGCTAATTCTACTTGATGAAAAACGACTAGAGGCTCTACATTATACCCAATGTTATCAAACCCGTATGGCTAGGCACTTCAACAAGAAAGTCAAGACTAGGAATATAAAAGTAGGAGACTTGGTCCTAAAAAAATTAAGGAAAAATATTTTAGACCCAAGAGGCAAGTTTAGACCTAATTGGTCTGGGCCATATATTGTCAAGACTATCCTATCAGGAGAAGCTGCAAAACTAACAGATATGGATGGCAATGCGTTCTCAAACATGACAAATCTTGACCAACTTAAGAAGTAATACCCATAAGTACTGGAGTAGGACACTCAAGAGAGCTACGCTTGGCCTGATTCCTTAAGAAAGGATACGTAGGAAACCCTTATAAGGTGCGGCCACTTTAATTTTTATAAACCTCGCATTCCAGCAAATCAACTCGGAGAAATTAGCGCAAAAATTTGCAAACACATCCCAGAAAGTTGTCGCCTAACGACAGAAGTCAGCATTGGCCGACAACAATAGCGTCTAGCGACAAAAACAGCGCCGGGCGACGAGCAGCATCGTCTGGCGTCAAGGACAGCGCCAAGCGACGATGACCAACATCTGGCGACGAACCTAATTTTCGACGCCAATTTTTCCGCATTAAACTTGGCAAATTTCGGTGTATTTCGAAAATTTTTTACTTCCGTACTCGGATATTTTTAGAAAAATAACTAAGTGTTTTCATTGCTTTAATAAAGAGTGCAATGTAAATGTTAATTTAATTTAAAAAGCTGAAAATTGCATTAATAAAATAAAGTAAAATTACATTATAGATGGAATTTAAATAAAAGCTTAAAAAATAAATTGAAAAAAAAAATTTTGTCTAATAAATTGAAAGTTAAGCAATACTCTAATCTTTCTTCTCTTTCTTTGCTCTCTTCCAATTCTTGTCAGCAACTTCTTCATCGTCCATACTTTAGCTAGTAGGCATCCTTTTGAAGATTTGCATTCAATTTTGGTGTAAATAGTTTTATTACTTCCTAGTATCATGTTTAGGGTTAATTAAAGTTTCTAATATCATGTATGTTTATTGTGATGCTTCCTATTTATTTTCTAATATCATGTTAGTATCATGTTAGGAATAAAGCTTTGATCTTGAATGTTTAGTGACATGCTAGGGTATGTTATTAATATTGTGAGTATCATGCCTAGAATCTTGCTATTGTTATTATGCTTTATTGAGATTGAGTATTATTATGATGATTATTGTTATTGTTGCTTGATGATTATTATTGTTATTTCTTGATCACGCCCTCTCTTGCATGTTTTAAGGGAATTTGTACTTGTAATCACGCTTAATAAGATAATTAATAATCTTGTTTAGGCTAATATGATTATAATTCAAGTGATCGCCAATAATAGTTTTGTTTGTACATTAATATTCAACCAACAAAGATTAAACAGGTTTAGGGTTAATATATTGGTTGTACGTTAGTCAGAAAGCGCACATGAATACGAGAAGAATAAAGTAGAGGCCTATTTAGGGCAAGTTCAATCTCTTTTAGGTTGGATTTGTACCTTCATCCTCGAACTTCCAGTCATGGTTCCAGACCTATTGGAGTTAACGATCTCCTGGATCGTTAAGGGGTGTAACCTTCACCATGTGAGCGGTTTACAAGTTCCTAAAACTTGTTGGCAACTCTTTTGCTCTAGCTTCCTTCCATTTGGACGCCACCATGCTTAAGTGTATGATTACAGTGGGGCTCAAGTGTGGGATGCTTGAAATATTCCCTACATTAATATTACAGCTTAATCTTGACTAAACCCTTTGGGTCACACCCAAGCAACTAATGATCCGACACGACAAATTAATCTGGAAGGAATTAATGAGTCGCTCGAGTAATATGAATTTAAACGTCGGAAATCGAGCTAGGAGCGTCGAGACCGAGCGTCGCAAGTTGAGTCGAATTGATAAAAAACGAGACGGTAAAATCAATAATTAATTAACAATTTACTCAAATACCCCTAGCATCGGAATGCCCCAAGCAAATCGAATGCTAGGGGCAAGTGAGCTAGCATGCGTACCGCACAAAGCCATGAATGCTAGGTGCGCATGGCAACTGGTGCGTGGCTAGCTAGGCTAGCAGCACCAGCCGCACACAAGTGCACATCAGCCCGTATGGCTTGCTCTGCGTGTGTGCGTGCTGTGCCACAGCGCGCCATGCCCATCAGCAAGGAGCAAGCAAGCTGGCTGGGCTGACGCGCAAGCGTGCTTGCTGCTGGGCCAAGGCAGCAACCCACTCTCAACATGGCTGGCACGGAGCAATAGCCTAGCCTAGCACAAGCCTGCCAGCTGGGCGTGCCTTGGTGCCAAAGGCTGGGGCACCACGTGGCAGCTTGTGGGAGTGCCGGTTTGGGGATCCTTGGGGAGCAAGGATTTGGTCCCCCTTTTGTGGTCCTCACCTAACCTCTCCTTGTATAATTGCCACTTGTTGATTAATTAATTATTTGCTATTTTATTTTATTTTTGATTTAAAAATGAAAACGGAAAATTGATTTTACCAACTCTCCCACATTGTTGGGAGAGTGAAATTCTCTTATGACATTCTCTATAAATACCCACCTTGGGATTTGGATAAAGTCACTTGAGTAAGAGCTCAAAAAGGAATCTCCACTTGAGAGAAAACCTTTAAGCTCATTAATTACTCGAGTAGTGTTTTAGTCCGACTTGGCTAACCTCCAAGTAAGAGACCGGTCGGGGTCGTGTTGTGGGTGGATATCGTCGGAGGTCGTTGCTCTTGTGAGGCTTAGCCTTTACAAGTAAGAGCTCCGTTGGTCGAGCGAAGCACACATCAAGGGTAATTTAGTCTTTTCTCTAATCTTACTATTTATGTGTTTTGATTATATTAATTGTGAGATTTTCCTTCAGCTCGGATTTTATTTTCGCGGAGAGTTAGACTCATCGAAACCCAACAGGCTCGTTTAAGGGAACCTAAAAGGAAGGCTCCTCCTAAACTCGCGCAACAAGGCGTAAAGATTAGGAACCTTCATCAAATCCTCACAAAAAGGCTCCAACAAATACTAAGGACAAGGGAAAGAGAGTTGAAAAGGCCCCTATTCCTACGTTGAAGAACAATGTTTGGGTCAAAAAGAAGGGCAAAGGGGAAAGCTCTAAGGTTGCCGAAAGTACTGCAATGGAAACTACTCCAGCGTCAACTGTGATGATTGAAGACATAGTAAAACCTTATAGTTTTACACAATATTAGTTGTTTAATAATTTTTTTTAAATAAAGTGTAATCACTACTATTTTTTTTTTGGAATTATTTATTATCTAGTTCTATGATATTTTGTTTTTTTTTTTTTTTTTTAAATTTTGTTTGGAATAAAAAAAAAGCTTTTTTTTATATGACCGAATCATAAAGATTGCTTACGTATTCGTATTACGAAATCAGGTCTTTGCGTAGTTCTTTTGCAAAAAAGATTTTTATATATATATATATATATATATATATATATATATATATATATATATATATATATATATATATATATATATATATATATATATATTTTTTTTTTTTTTAAGTTTTTTTTCCTTTAATCCTACTTGTAGACATCAAATGAAAATTAATCAAACTTTGTTTAGCAACTTAAATCAAAGTCTAATTTTGTTGTTTTTCGAGTACACATAATGTTTGAAAAACGTTCTTATTTTATCACTAGTAAAAATTGAAATTCTATTCAAGTGTAAAATTTTGGGTTCGTAGTTCGTCATCAACATCCAAGGCTGTGTCACACGTAACTGATTTTGTTATGCGTGACATCCGCGTGCAATTGCTTTAATTGCGCGCGACACCTGTGTTACGAGTGTTATTTTTTTTAATCATTATTACCCCCCAAGTGAGAAGAGTTTTTTTTTTCATAATGTTCGAAAAAAACTGAACACTTTGAGCGGTATATATTTTTTTGATTACTCACAATACTCATGGTCGAGGAAAATGGTTCCGATAGCCATAATGAGAAGTATACTTATGACGATTTTTAAATCTCTTAAAGTATTCCCATAGGTCGATCCAGTATGGTTCTAAACCAATACCTGTGCAAATGATTTATGACAATCATGTCCTTGTAGCACAAGAAACGGTGCTATAAATCAAACTACACACTAATCTCAAGCGGTCATTAACCGTCCATCATTTAAATGAACTCAATTAGGGATAATTTTCGAATGTAATATTCAATGTTAACTTAATAGGTATTTCTTTATCCAAGACTGTTCTTGATACCCTATTTTGAATATTATCGAAATCGAACGGACTCATAATTTAATTCTAAACCACAATTAAATAGTTTTGTGGAATAATTACTAATAATTTTTATTCCACTATGAAACCTTTCAGCGTTTAATCTTATGATAAATGGTTTTCCAAATGCTTTAAGAGTAATACTATTTATAAAACATTTATAGAAATCACACCCATATTTAATATGCTTGATTTCTTTCGTGCAATTGTGAATGTTGTCGTTCACTTATTGTATAGGTTTAGTTATAATTACTTTGCAAATCTTAGCATCTTCATTATTGACCACTCTCATAATAAGATGATAACATTTGGGAGTGTCATGGATTATATGTGATTTAGGATTTATTGTCCAAGTGATGGTTCCCACTCATTTTCATGATCCGAGATCTTCAACTTGATAACCTACAATCATTAACGTTCAACAACGAACTTTCCATTGAACAACTTTCTTATTATTGCCTTTAAGGCAACAACAATATTCTCAACATATATTTTAGTAGATTTCCTGATGATGCTTTGCTTGGGTTTCACTCCAAACGGCTCACAATTATTTGGGATACCCTAATCACTTGTGATCGTGGAAATTTACCTTAAATTTCCGCACATTACACATGGATACACATCTATGTTACCATTCTCAAGCCATGACGCTTCTTAGCTCGTGCTTATAAATGGCTTCCTTGTTAAAGATCTGTTCCTTGTTAAGGTTTGTGCTTGCAACATCAATTCTCAAATTAAATTTGTTTCTATGCATCAAGAACCCATCCCTTTTACTTATCCAAGTACTTTGGATGTTCTTGATAATAATCTAACCGTCCATGACTTAGATTTATTTTGATTGGTACTTTATTCTTCTCATGCACCAAGAAAGTAAGTCGTGTGACGATTCCATAGCATACACGATGGTTTCAATTGCATAATTATTCTCAACTTTATTCCATTCATGTGACCTTTTAGCTCATCCAATTTCACTGAGTCTTTCTAAAATTGTTTGCCATGTGATACGGTTGAAAGTCTCTACTAGAGTCTTTCTTGTTTGACTTAGTATTTAGCCTAGCTTATACTTAGTATAAATATTTACGTAGTTTTATACGTATGGGTCGAAAGCCTTTCAAAGTCCTTCAATTCATGTTTAACACGGTAAATTCCTTTAGTCGTTTAAACATTTTATTAAGTCTATACAATAGATCTTAATTCCCAATATGTACTAAGTATCATCTTTAGCTTTGTCAATTTTTCGTAGATATCTTAAAAGGAATTATTCCCTTACTATCTAATAGTAAATAATATGCTTGTAAGTCTTAGGTTTATTTCTAACTTAATAGAAATTTATAGGATTCAATCCAAACCTTTGGTGAATTCTATACCTATACGGGGTAATTGCATCAAACACTGAGTTTCAAGGCGCTTGCAAAGCCCTTTGATTATGTTGATATTACTCCAACTTTTCAGAAGTTTTGTGAGTAATGAATTCTCACGAAGCCATTTTAAGGTCTTCCGGGATTCTCAAGATTCTCAGTTCTAGTTTGTTGCTAATCTCGATGGTCATCGAGTTCATTTTTCTCCCATTGTCGTTTTGGAAATGTGTTACTTTCTAGAAAGACACTACTTAGAGCAACAAACATTATGTTCTCAATTAGGTTGTGGAGGTAATGCCCGTAGTCTCACTTAAATGCTTACAAAGAGACATGTGTATTGTCTTTGGGTAAAATTTCATTGTGAAACAAACAGTTAGCTCCCACTTGAGCTATCTTAGCCTTTAATGAGCCATTAAGCTCCCACTAAGCCACCTAGCTATTGCTAAGCTGGTGAGCTCCTACAGAGCCACTTAGCTCCCACTGTGGCTAAGAGCCTTAGACATATACTTGAAAAGACATTTAGAAGTTAATTCTATCCATAACTGAATATGGTGTCTTTTCTTAGCTTCGACATTTTGTTTAGTGTAACATTAGTCATTTGTGCAAATCATTAAGAGCTTTATAGGAAGGGATGTGAACTATCATTGTTCAAGTCATTTTCAAATGGCATCGAGGTCTCTGTGAAGACACACTATGTTCTTTGTGGAGTTATTTATGAAAATTCCAATTTCATAACTTTGAGACGGTCACGCTTGGCTCAAGCAAACATCGCTCGATCTAATCTAGACGTTTTGATATCTTGCCAAGTAGATTGTGTACTTCATAGAACTCTTGAGCTATTCGTGGTCAAGTTTGTTCACATTTGATGAATATAGCCATATTCTTTCAAATTCTTCGTGAAACGTTGAAGTAATTGAATCCTATTTAGCTTTCGGAGTCAATTGTCTATACCAAGAACAATAGCTCTTTACTTTGTCGGTTTAAACAAGTAAGACTTTCTTGTCTTAGAACGATTCCAAATCGATCAACTGTAAAGAGCCTAAATAGCCTTGAGTACGTTCTTGTTAATGTGACATTGCTAAAGATGTTCGGAACACAAATCATGCCTATGATTTGAACTTTGTGAGTTTTCATGTTAGTGAAATGTTTGTTTATAATCATGCATTGTTGACTCATGGTTTAGATAACAACGCCATTCAAATAAATTCGCAGCTTTTTCTCTTTACTTCGAATGTAAGTCTTTCCGTGTGTAAACGGATTATTTGCTGAGTATGGAACATAATAATAACCATTATTTATTCCAGCCTTAGTTTTAAAAGGTCTTTAAACAAAGCATACAACTTTACAACTGATGTAGCACCACTTGCTTCATTCTAAGCTTATAAGTCAATAACTTAGCTTTACTTCAATGGTTTGAGGTCACTTACAAAGTGGAACCCTCAAGCAATATCCAATACTTATGAAGATAATGCGTTGCTAAGTGAACTATAATAACATGAACTCTTTAGTAGAAATGGAATCTTATTCCTTTTCTTTGTTCCTCGTTTCCTATATTTCTTATCATACTTTATCTCATAATATTTCAGAATCATTTCTTTAAGAGTTTTGACTTTTATACTTTGTTAGGCATAATTAGCATCTATTGCGCCGTAAAACGAAGTTCCATCTTTTCCTGTAATTCATCCTTGAATTACTACATTAATGAGTCCTACTCATCTATGTATGAAGCGAAGAGATATGTTGGTTGTCAAAATTGACAATTTTTCAACTCAATACTTCATGTTTATAAAAAATACCTAGTATTTTGAATACATGATGTCCAACCGTCTTTTCGGACTTAGTTATAAAAGTCATTTATGAGAATTGTATTTTAGAAATGCCTTTCCTTTCTTTGAGAACTATTCTCCAAGATTTCCTTTACCAATCATTGAAAACAATATAGTTTGATTTGGAATTCTACAAATATAAGTGAAAAGTATAACCATTTATCAAGAAAATAACATAATAAGTTTGAAATTTAAAAGCATTCATGCAAACTTACAACCTCATTAAGCATCTTATCCACGCATTAAATTTGTCCCCATTTGGCGAGAATAAGGCGATTCCAAGATCCAAAGAATAATTAAGTGATTAAGCATGCTTTGGCTTGTCTTAACACTTATTACACTAAGGTAAGCAACTCTTTGCTAATGGCTCCAAGCCACTCTTGGTTAGATAAATCGTCGCATTTAATGCTCTCTCAACAATTTATCCCCTTTGCCACGACATGTTAGGACTCCATCACTCATATCGTTGAGTGTTTCAGGGATTTTTGTGATAACCCGAAAGGGGGGTATGGATTCCCGCGGGAGACAGATCAGGGATGCAACACTCGTACGGCCCGAACACCTGCAAAACAACGGAACTCCGATTTACCGGAGTTCCGCCTCCGACGATCAAGTTAGTGAACGGAAAACGGATTTTTAGAGAGAGAAAGTTGAGAGAAGTGAGAGCATATTTTGGGCATTGTGCCTTTTTGAATTGTGTGTTGTCCTTTCCATCATGAATTGATGGGGTACTTATAGGGAAGTGGGAGATCATGCTCCTAGGGTTCCATAACCTAGGAAGATTGGCTGCCCTATACGTGGTTGACACGTGTATTAGGGTTTCCTTCATGCTAGGCATGTTTCCTTATTGGGCTTTGAGCCCCTCTTTTTCTGATATCTCTCTTAAGGCCACGTGTCATGCTCTTATTGGCTCTTATTTAGCTGAGCAGGATGCCACGTGTTGACTTACTATTGGGCCATTTGTTAGCCTCTCATTTGTCTATAAAAGGGGGTAAAAATACCCCGAAACATAGCCCCTCGAGAGGGGTGATTTCTCTTCTCAAGAGGGATTATACCTCTCGAAAATGAATTTATAACTTATTTGAATTCGACATTTTTGTCTAGTTCAATGAAAAAAGGTTTGATTAACCTGGAAAATTTTTATACCTTGGCCGGTATGATATTTTCTAAGTTAATCAATCATAATAATGATTGCCCTTAAACTAGACAAATGTCGATCACTATGCTTTTAAGCCCCACTTTGATTGTCTTGTGACTAATGGGTTACTTAAAGTACCTTTCTTGCGACTAACGGCTTTTTCAATTCCTCTCATTCATGAGGTTTGCCCTATTTGGCCTATCCTTTTTAAGGATTATTTTGGACCTAGGCTTAGACATTTTTTCTTTAATGGCCAATTAGGCTTAGATGTCTATTTTGCATTCATTCGGCATATAGTCTATAAGCTTTCGATTAACTTAGACTAGGAAATGCCGAGAAACATTTAACAATTGCCGAGGGGCTTTGCCTCGTGTCTGTGCCGAATTAGATATAGCATTTGCCGAGATTCTTAGTCTCGTCGTTATGGTGGGATGGATTTTCCTTCATCTTTTCTAGGCGTCCAACGACTTTTTAGTTGTTTGGACTAACCTTTGAGAGGGCCAATTCTCTATAACTTCCAAGTCATATTAACAAGAAGTTTCGTCCCATGCCCTTGTCATTTATGACTCAATTGGGCTCGGACTTAGTTGGGGCGAAAGATGACCAACTGTTACTTCTTGCCCTTGCCTTCAGAATTCAATTTTGGCGCACAGGCTTAGAATTCCTACATTTTGGAGTACCTTTGAGATTTCTATTTGACATTTATGCCGCCTAGAATCTTTGTACTTTGAGAGTTTAAGCTATACAATGTGTTTTGCCGAGCAAATTTTCAGAATTATACTCGGTGTTATACCATCGTATTGGAAATTATACTTGGCAATGTTTCCATGTGTATCTTCCATCTTGGATTTCTCCTTGCAGTGGAGCTTGGCATTTGTGCCATTTTACTCTTTTATATGGTAAGTCTTACTCAGACTTAGAAGGGTGCTGTGTGAACAGCTCAACCTCTTCTAGAGTTTTCTGTATTTGTTCGGATGAAGGAGCCATTCAATGTACACTCGAACCATATAAAGATCTGTACATTGCCCTATTAAGGGAGGTTTATCAGAAGGTATTAATACGCTTATTAGGCCAAAGCCTTATACTAAGGGACCTTTGTCCTTAATTTCAGGGAGTGGCTACTCAATAAGGAATGTTTGGACTTTAGTCTTTCCTTATTGCCCCAACGGGGTGGCTTGTCTTTCAAGGATTTGAATAAAATGTGACGGCTTAGCATTTGGTATAGTGATTAGGCCGTTCAAAAACTAGAAGGAGCTGCCCTATCTTATTTTGATAGGCTTTATTATTTTTTCAATTATGAACTTGATTATATTGTAACAATACCCGACCTTGAAGCTATCTTGTGTGCAATGAATGCTTACATAGAGGGTCGAACACTAAGTAGGCATCTTGAATTCATGGAGGGCCTACTCGGCCTAATTGCATTAGGCTTTAGAAATTTGTTACCGCTTGCGGTCTTTAGTAATAAGTCGAGGCCTCATGGTGCTCGTGCAATTGGCTTTAAACAAGTGCCACTTATCCTTCTAAAGGAAGGTTGTTTTCTCATTAGTTAGGCCTTTCGGCTCATGCATCGGCCGGCTCGATCATTTTCTTTGCTATCTTTTGCATACTAGCCCCTATCCATTAGGACTTTACACTAGGTTAGCCTCATGTCCGTTTGATTATTTTCGGACAGGCTTAATCTTGGTACTCGGTTTCACTTTTTTGCTAGACGACTCTCTAAAGACCCAACTTCAGATATTGCATGCCATCATGCGGTAGGCTGCATGATTTGGCTAGGACCACATGCCTTGCCCTTGATAAAGGCTCTGTTGCTTATCATTGATCGTCATTCGACCATCTTCAGAAATTCGACTTGGAGAAAGGTTAGCTTGGATGCTTTGATTTAATATTCAACTCTTGAATGTTGAGTCAATTATCATAGTTGACACTTTACCAATGCAGCTCAGATGTGAATGTTGCTTCTACCTTGGTACCGAAGTGCTTGTGTTGATAAACATCCTTTGCAAAGTCCACCTAGAAATAAGAAGGAGGTTCCTTTGCTTAATAGTAGCTCGGTCTCCTAGCTTGGCAAGACAACGTCCGCCTAAAAATGAGAAGGTGCTCCATTACTCAATAGCAGCTCGGCCACCATCTAACTTCATTTGGCACATTGGCCAATTCATTCTATGTACGCCTCAAAGTGGTTAGGATGTTGTTTGCTCAATAGCAACTTGGACGCCTATCCATGACCAATTAAGAGTATGTCCGCTTGAAATAGGAAAGGAGGTCCCTTGCTCAATAGCAACTCGGACACCTATTCATGGCTGACTTTCAACATGTCCAGCTGAAATTGGAAAGAAGGTCCCTTGCTCAATAGCAACTCGGACACCTATTCATGGCTGACTTTCAACATGTTCGGCTGAAATTGGAAAGAAGGTCCCTTGCTCAATAGCAACTCGGACACCTATCCATGGCTAACCTACAACATGTCTGCCTGAAATTGGAAAGAAGGTCCCTTGCTCAATAGCAACTCGGACACCTATCCATGGCTGACCTACAACATGTCCGCCAGAAATTGGTTAGGAGGTCCCTTGCTAAGTAGCAATTCGGACACTTATCCATGTTAGACATCCGCTCACTCGGCCAGGAAGCTCGGACACTAAACAAATTTATTTATTTTTTATTTTTTTAAAAATCAATCATAATAATGATCCATCAATATTAGTACAACTAGGTATACAAATGTTTGCTGATTTTCTTCTTATATATTTCACTTGGTCAATAAGCTCCATCAAGTTGATGGCCGCATGAAATTCAAAACATGGACCCTTCCTCAATAGCAACTCGGCCAAGCGTGTGTCCTCCTAAAAGTCATTAGGTGGTTCTTTGCTCGAAGGATGGTTGGACATCTTGTGTTGGCCGTATGAAATTAGGAACATGGGCTCTTGCTTTATAGCAGGTCGGCCACCCAACCCAGCAGCACATGAAGCCATTCAAGAGTTTGCTTCCAATATCTCTTCATGGAGTAAACTTTGAAGCTTTTATAGTAGTGCCACCTAGAACCTTTGTTTCCCAGCTATATTTATGCAAATGGTAGTGCAAGGTAGCTGATTGGACATGGTAATATAATATGATGACACATGGGTTGTTACTCTTTATGGCTTTCTCAGTTTGTATATTCCACCAAACTTTATAAACATCCATAATCTTATATCTTTATAATATTATATATTTAATAATATTGTACCAGCCATGATCGACATTCAAGCATGTAATTAGTTGCGTATGCCGAGTTGCGATGCTTTGCATTTTCATCCGGCCATCTATGCTCGGCCAATCCTTTTGGCCATATTGAACTAGGATCATGGCTCTTCCCGTGAGAGTTGCTCGGCCAACACATAACTCGTATATCATTAATTAAATGCCGTCTAAAATCACGACAATGGTCCACCATTATATGGCAGTTCGGCCTCTTGAAAGCTTGGACAAGCTGCTGGCCGCACAAATTAGCAAAGGAGATTCCTTGCTCAAAGGCAGGTTGGACACTTAGCCATGGCCGACTTGCTATGCTTGAGAAGACATGCTTTCCCATAACACTCGTCGGCAGAAATGTTGGCCGTTCAAAAGTGGAAACATGATACTTCCTAGAGGTGCAACTCGGTCAAGATGTCTGCTTGATAGCTGCTGTCGACCAGCTATGTAGATGAAGGCTTACTTAGCCTCTTTATTCGGCCATGCTGCTGTTTGGAATCGAAGTCGGCTCGACTTTTGCAATAAGATAAGTGATATTAATGCCGATTTTGCCAACATCAATGGGTTTTCTTGATACAGCCTCAAAGCATAAGCTTATTAAAGCTTTTAGTGCCGCAACATCTTACATTTGGGCAATATGACGGCTGCTCATACAATCAAGTATATACTCACATATACATATAATAATGATAACAATTATTAATGTTATTGTTATTATTATAATCATTATGATATTATTATTATATTTTTTGTGATAATATAATATTGATATCATAATAAAGATGACCTTGAAGCCAAATAATATGCCGAGCAGACGTGCAGTATGGATGGCTTTCATCCTCAACAAGCCAAATAGCTTTGCTTCTCCTGGTGTTCGGTCAGAAATCTGAGCAGCTAAGCTCATAGAAGATTGGTGCCGAGCTGCTATGCTTGCTAAGACAAGCCTTCGGATTTCACCCGGCAAAAATTTTGGTCGTACAAAACTAGAGACATGATGCCTCTCTAAAGTGCAACACGGGTGGTTGTTGTGTTGTTGCTGCCGCATTAATTAGGGAGGAGTGTTGACAAGCTACGTGCTGGCCGACTATCTGTACTAGGAGGGGTGTCGTTTGCCATTTAGCTCGGCACATACTCAACTCGGCCAAGCTTCCATCCGCATAAAAGTAAAGAGATGGTGGTCCTTTGATATGCAACTCGGCCTGGCTAGGCGGCTGACCCAGGCAGCTAATACGGGTAGCTGGCCGCATGAAAATAGGAACATAGAAGGGCAGCTTGAGGGCAACACGGCCAAACTGCAGCTCGACCAACTTCCTTGCCCTTTTACACGGCCACCACTCAAATTTTTTCATCTTTTTGTCTTGAAAAAATGTTTGAAGGCCATTTTCGGGCCCTAAATGAACTCGGATGGCTAAAAAAGCCTGTCATCCACGGCATAGCCGTGTGTTTGACTTATTAGCCCGTTTCCATTTCCGAAAAGGTATTTTATGAAGCGTTTCTGACACCGTGAGGCCGACTAGTAGAAATCATTTCCCTTATTTTGGACGATTTTCTTCGTCGTCAAGTACATGAAGGACGAGCTTCTATTTTAGCTGTCCGACTGAAATTCATTACATTATCCCTTACTCAAAGGCAGGCCGGACACCCAACTCGGCTCCCGTCCGACCACCAATTCTTGCGAGGACCATCTTCAAGCTTTTACTTGGCCTCTTGGGTAGCTCGGACAGGTTGCTTGGCCGCATCAAAGTGCAAGGGAGGTTCCCTGCTAACAGGTAGGTCGGACACTTATCAAAGTGCTTGGCCGACCTGCTATGCATGGGAAGGCATGCTTTCCTTTTTCACTCGGACAGGGCATTCGGACAAGCAATTGTGGCTGCGTGAAATAGGGGACATGGTTCTTCTCTATAAGGCAGGTCGGACACTCTTTGAAGGCCGACCAGGCACGCTTGCGAGGGAGAGCTTTCTCATTTTGCTCGGTCAAGCAACTCGGACAGATTAAGGGTGCCTAAAATGAAGAACTTGATTCGTTTTTCAAGAGCAGATCGAACCAGCAGCTTTCTGCTCGGTCATGTTGCTGCTCGGCTAGGCTGATTGCAGTCGGCTGCTCATTAACTTGGCTAGGTAACTCGGTCAGGCTGCTCATTAACTTGGCTGAGTTCCTAGCAAGGGTGAGGTTACCTATTTCATTCGTCCAGCTCATATTATCATATTGTTGTGCTTGGACAGCCTGCCATTATTCATAATTTTTTATTAAACGCTGCTGCTACTGAGTTTGGTCGGCCAGATTGCTGCTCGTTCAGGTAGCAGCTCAGTCAGGCTGCGTGGTAGGCAACCTATGCCTTGGCCGCGTTGCTATACTTGGAAAGGTGAGGTTCCGGATTTCACTCGGACAAGCAGCTTGATCTTATTGTTGGCCGCCTAAAATCAAGATCATGATGCTAGGCTTGGCCGAGTTGCTATGCTTGGAAGGGTATACTTCGTGTCTTCACTCGGCCACGGTACTAGGCTACTCGGCCAAACAGCTCGGTTCAACTCGCTCTTATCTTAGTCAGGGAGCTCATGCCGACTTGCTATGCTTGTGATGCCTATCCTCATCTTCTTACTCAGCCATGGTTATTCAGCCAACTTCATGGCCGTCTTGCTAAGCTCTAAACCACCAATGTTTGCATTTTACTCGGCCATAATGTTGCTTCTATTTGCCGAATATAGAATTATTGTTCATATAAGCACTTTTTCATAATTGGTTGAGCTGCTTGTGAAGTTGCCGCTTAGGAACTTGTATCCACCATCTTAACCAATACTCTAAATTAATCATTTTCTCTTATATATATATATATATATATATATATATATATATATATATATATATATATATATATATATATATATATATATATATATATATATATATATATAAGAGGGGGACGATTGTCCTTTACATGCCTATGCAAATGATATGCATGTCAGCTACTTTTATACACATTATTTATTTATTTATTTATTTATTATTATTATTATTATTATTATTATTATATATATATATATATATAATGGCCATTCGGCTTATATACTTTTGTATATATATTTTATATATTTATTTATTATTATTATTTTTTTTATAGTATTGAGTCGTCCTTTGACGCTATCTCTCGGACGTACTCATGAAATTTCAAGTATTTTCTCAACTTGCAAATTTCTAAGGGCTTGTACGCCTAGGAGTGTCCTTGCCTTATTTAGGTAAAAAATACCTTAGGCGATTTTTTAGGACTTCCTAATGTTCATCCGTCCATTATAAGGCCGGATGGACTTATTGACCGTGTGGTCGTCATGGCTGAGTAATTTTATCTAGGGAATGCCCCTGCTTGACATTCTACTCGGCCTGTATGAGTAGCTATGCTTGTGTAAGCGAACTTTCCAATTTTGCTCGTACAGGCTGTCTGGCTGCCCTGTACGAGTAGATATGCTTGTGCAAGCAAACTTTTCAATTTTGCTCGTACAGGCTGTCTAGCTGCCCCGTACGATTTGGTATGCTTGTGTCCACAAGCTTCTTACTTTTCCTCGGACGCTTTTCCTCATCCATTTAACAAGTCGTTTGACTAACTCGGCGGCACACATCAAATAATGTAGCTCGAAGAAAATTTAAATTTAAAAAAATTTATTTGATAATCAATCATAATAATGATCACGACTTTGGGTTTTAGTATTGCCCAAGTCTTATCTTCATACAAGAGTTCGTCTCATTCTCTTTCTTGAAAAGGTGTTCGATTATGGCTAAGTGCCATTCCAGATGTGCCTCCGCAAAGACGGCGCCAAATGTTTCGGGGATTTTTGTGATAACCCGAAAGGGGGGTATGGATTCCCGCGGGAGACAGATCAGGAATGCAACACTCGTACGGCCCGAACACCTGCAAAACAACGGAACTCCGATTTACCGGAGTTCCGCCTCCGACGATCAAGTTAGTGACCGGAAAACGGATTTTTAGAGAGAGAAAGTTGAGAGAAGTGAGAGCATATTTTGGGCATTGTGCCTTTTTGAATTGTGTGTTGTCCTTTCCATCATGAATTGATGGGGTATTTATAGGGAAGTGGGAGATCATGCTCCTAGGGTTTCATAACCTAGGAAGATTGGCTGCCCTATACGTGGTTGACACGTGTATTAGGGTTTCCTTCATGCTAGGCATGTTTCCTTATTGGGCTTTGAGCCCCTCTTTTTCTGATATCTCTCTTAAGGCCACGTGTCATGCTCTTATTGGCCCTTATTTAGCTGAGCAGGATGCCACGTGTCGACTTACTATTGGGCCATTTGTTAGCCTCTCATTTGTCTATAAAAGGGGGTAAAAATACCCCGAAACATTGAGTATAACCAAAAACAACATGCATACCCGGCATGCCTTACGTATCCTAGGGAAAAATAGTGATGCCTCGCTTTAGCGTAGCCCATCACTTCTCTCAATAAGTCGGTAAGTGTTATTTTGGAATGAAAAATTTTACTTAATATTTTAGGGACCTAAGGTTTCTATGTTGGTTGATTTAAGTGAACTTAATTAATCATCGCCGCATTCGAAATCTTAAACATGCATCTAACATATATTCATATATATAATCATAAATATATATTGAAAACATAAATAAATGATGCATTTTGCAACTAGCATGACCCCTTGAGTCTTCAAGGGTCGTCATTTGCAACTTCATGGCTTCGTCTTCCAAGAACCTCCATCTTCAAGACATAACCAAAATAATGTAAATACTAGTATCTACGATTAAGACTAATCTAAATATTAAGGTACAAAAATACTCAATGGTTCGCAGACCGTATTTAGATTTACAAAAGTACATGACGGAATGCAGTCCATATTTTCTATCCTAATCGGGCCCCACTAGTTGTCATTTTATAAAACCTGTGAGAGAATATACACTCCATTCATCCATTCACTATATGTGAATGGCCCATGCATTTTATAACAATAATCAAGTAACAATGCACAAACACGCGTAAACTAGTAACTAATTTAGGTGGTTAATCCAATTAACACACCTAATTAAAACTAGCCAAAGTTTTTTAACCGATTATGTAATTAATCGCAATTAAAATTGAAGCTACCACTAAATTCCGCATCCATCTTAATTAATCGAATTAATTAAGCCGGTAAACCCAAAATTTTGCAAGTGCCACTCAAAACCGAGGCTTAGCCTCCAAAATTTTAATTAAAATTAATAATCATAATTAAAATAAATAACACGGCCAAAACCGCAAAATTAAACATAGCTTTAAAACCGGGGCTTACGTGCATGGCGTGGGGTTGTGCACATCGTGCCGCAAGCACGCAGCACCCCCACACGTATAGCCCGCAATTGCTACACCAAGCAGGCACGCACAAGGCAGCAGCATGCGTGCACAACCGCACAGCCACATCACGCTGCTGCCTGGCTTGTGCTGCTGCTGCTGCTGTGGGCGCACCAGCCACGCTGCTTGTGTGTGGCGCGCACCAGCCCTCAGCAGCCACATGTGGGCTGCTTAGCAGCCTGGCTGGCCGAGAGTGGTGTGGTCTTGGTTTGCATGCCACACTCTTGGGATTATATCCGAATATTTTCGTAGCTTAATTAATTAATTCCAAATTAATTTTAGAATTAATTTAATCAGCACAAAACCAAAATTATTCCCAAGAACTATTCTTTAGTAAAATTGGTTCAACTTGATGCAATAAAAAAATATGGCTATTCTCACTATTAATTTAATTAATTTAAATTAATCATAAGATTTGACAAAACTAAAGGGGAGTTGGAATTAAGAACATAAAATTCAAATAAAGATTCCAACTTTGACTAGTGAATCCTTGAAAAATAATAACTTCCAATATGAAGATAAATGAAATTTCTATCACAAGATTGAAACTTTATGATTCCAATGAACTTAATAAATGATTAAATCAAAAGTTCAACAAAAAATCATGGAATTTAGTAACTCAAAGTTCCAACCACTTAAAACAATTAAAGATTCGATCTTAGTACTTAGAAGCCTCAAAGAATAAATTTTTCACACTTAATGCAATGGATTTGCAATTATGTGAAAATTTAACAAATCTTTCAAGCACTAATTACTACAAAGTAACCATGCTTAAAGAGGGAAAAAAAAGTAGAAACATTAAGGAAAGAACTAAATACATAATAACCATAAATATGCCATTAAGATTCAAGGTTAAAAGATTTAAAAAATTTCATTAAAAACGAAAAACCCTCGAAAAAAGGCATTTCTGCTCGGATTTTGGCCTTTTTTACGGTCATGAAGGTGTAGACACCCAAATGTGTCTCCCCAAAACCAAACCCAGTGATAAATACCTTTTGCGTCGAATGATTATCGAATAAGGTGAAAGTGTGAAAGGTTAGGTGTTGCGGTTAGTTTTTATTAAATTCCTTCTTTCTGTTTTCGAAAAACAACTCTATTTTATGAAAACAGCCAATCCAGTTTAGTTTGGTCCATGACAAGGGTCCAATAATAGTGTAGTTGGATGGGGCTTGCAAAGAGCTTTCCAACGATATATTATAAGCCCAATTCCGATGAATAATGAGGAAGTTATGGCCAAAATACTAAACTGGGCCCGGTTTGATCTTTACATGCGGCGCAATGATCCAGGGGAGGGCCCAATGTTAATTATTATTCCTAAAATTATTAGAATTGATTATAGTCTTCTGGAATTCTCTAGAGGGTTCTTTTTAATCCTAATAAGATTAGAATTAATAATTATATTTTGATAAAGTTTTATTTGGAATAAGATATTATTTTATGAAAAATACGATTTCAGTTTCATACGGACTTTACAAATCGATTTTGATTCATATGTGGACTTCGTGTTGAAAGCGCGTGGAAATCCAGGCTGCGACAAGGTCGTTTTGCAGCGACAGATTGGAGTTTTATTCCTTATCAAATTCTACCTATTTCCGGACTGTTTTCTTATAAATAGGGTCCAGAACCTCCGTTTTCAGTCATCAACAATCTACAATCAATCATCTCTCTCAAAAGCTAGAAGCTTTCTCTCTCTATTCTTTTTCTAAACCTTCCCTCTCACAAAATTCCGCATTCACAAGAACTAGACACACCTAGCCGAGTTCGAAGTTGCCTTCGCCCTAGACGTGAAAGGTTATAATTTCTGAGGGTTTGGTCCCAAATCTCTATTTCAATTATTTAATTTAATTGTTTGATTTTATATTTTCCTTGAAGTTACTAACGCGTGTATTTTGTTATTAGAAAGAGGCACGAGGCATCAAAGTATGTAATCTTATTGCTCTATTCTTGTAGAAAGCATGTTTAAATTTGTTTAATTCCTAGTATCATGTTAGGATGTCTTTATTGCTTTCTAGTATCATGTTTAGGGTACCTTTTACTCTTTTCTAATATCATGTTAGTATCATGTTAGGGCTAAAGCTTTGATCTTTAATGCTTAGTGACATGCTAGGGTTTGTTATTAATCTTGTTAGTATCATGCCTAGGATCTTGCTATTATATTTAAGCTTTATTATTAACATGATTATAATGATTGTTATGATGATTATTATGTTGCTTGATATATATTATTATTGTTATTGGTTGATCACGCCTTTTATGCATGTTTAAAGGGAATTTGTACTTGTAATAACGCTTAATAAGATAATCAATAATTTTGTTTAGGGTTAATTTGATTATAATTCAAGTGATCGCCAATAATAGTTTTATTTGTGCATTAAGTTCAACCAACATAGATAAACAAGTTTAGGGTTAATCTGTTGATTGCATGCTAGTCAGATTGCGCACATGAATACGAGAAGAATAAAGTAGAGGCCTATTATTAGGGCAGGTTCAATCTCTTTTAGGTTGGATTTGTACCTTCATCCCCGAACCCTATTTGGTTCAAGACCTTTTGGAGTTGACGATCTCTTGGATCGTTAAGGGGTGTAATCTTCACCTTGTGAACGGTTTACAAGTTCCTAAAACTTGTTGGCGACTCTTTTGCTCTAGCTTCCTTCCCTTTGGACGCCACCATACTTAAGTGTATGAGCATAGTGGGGTTCAAGTCTGGGTTAATGCTTGAAATATTCCCTACAGAAGGGTTGAAACGTTTTTAGAACAATGTTTTCACCCAAAATTCACTATTTTGGGCTAAAATCTGGGTTTGAGGCCAAAAATCAGATTTAAAATGGGTTTAAAATTAATAAAACCGAGCTACTAATCTAATTAGTAACATAAAAACACCTTGAAAATTTTGTTATAAAAATAAATCATAAAAACACCTTGAAAATATTGTTATAAAAATAAATGAGCAAGGCTCCGATACCGCTGTTGGGTTTCGATGAGTCCGACTGACCGCGGAAAAAAAAAAAACCCGAGCCCAAGAACAAACTCACAATTAATATAACAAAATGCATAAATAAAAAGATTAGAGAAAAGACTAAATTACCCTTGTAGCATGCTTCGCTCATCCGGATAGAGCTCTTACTTGAGAAAGCTGAGTCTCACAAAGGGCGAGGACCTCCGACGAAGTCCACCCACAACGCGACCCCGACCGATCTACTACTTGGAGGTTAGCCAAGTCCGACCAAAAAGACTACCCAAGTAATTAATGAGCTTATAGGTTTTCTCTCAAGTGAAGATGCCTAATTGAGCTCTTACTCTCAAGTGAAAAATCCCAACTCCTACTAAGGTTTGTATTTATAGGCAAAGGCTCTCCAAATTTCCCATCATCTTTTTATGTGGGAGAAATGATATTGTGAGAAAAATAAGCAATTAATTTAATTCTAAATTAAATTAAATAGCAACAAAAATAATCAAACAACACTTGACACACACATAGGAGTGGTTAGGTGAGGACCACAAGGAGAACCACATGGTCTCCTTGATCCCCTATCCACCAAACCTACCAATCATAAGAGGGCATTACCGATCAACCTCCTTGTTCACTAAGGAGATAACCGGTCAAGGCCCCTTTTGACTTGGTTGGGCCTTGCACCCACACACAAGCCACGGGGGCTGTGCACTGCTAGGCCTCGGCCAGCCAGCACGCACTGCAAGCCCGCAAGGCTGTTGTGCGTTACTTGGCTTCGGCCTGCCAGCACGCACCGCACTCGGCCAGCGTGCCCAGCTTGCCCATGCTGGCGGCTTGTTAGGCTTGCGGCTAGTGCTTGCGATAGCATGCGCTAGCCTAGCCCTCGTATGGCTAGGCCGATACGAGTCTATGGCTACGCATTTTGACTTTATTATTTGTTGTTTGATTTATTTGTTATGTCTCGTTAATTCCTAGAATTTAACTCGACATGCGACTCTCGGTCTCGACGCTTCTAGCTCGATTTTCTACGTCTAAATTCATATTACTTGAGAGACTCATTAATTCCTTCCGAATTAATTCGTAGTGTCGACTCGTTAGTTTCTAGGGTGTGACCCGAAGGGTTCAGTCAAGATTAAGCTGTAATATTAATTATGCATTAATATTACTTATCGGAAGCGACCTCCACCTAGGCATTCCGATCACTTGAACTTACTGAATAAATATCTTTCCAATAGCTTCGAACGCTCAATCGAAATAATACACTTGTTCGAAGGACACTATTCCTTTCACTTGTACGTGTCCCATTCTATCTTTAGACTTCACAATCATGTCATCCACATATACTTCTATTTCTTTATGCATCATATCATGCAAGAGAGTCGTAGCCGTTCTTTGGTACGTATGCAAGATGATGATTTGTTGTGTCAATAATATTGAGAAGTCGAATCTGATGAAGAGTTTCGTCCAGTCGCGAAACAAGAATAAATACTGTCACTTCCATGAGGAAGTCGGCCATGACACCAATGACTGCTACAGTCTCAAGCGGACGTTGGACCGTTTGGCTGATAAGGGCTTGTTAAAGTCTTATGTCTTGAAATCCAAAGCGACTGCCAAGACGAATCCGGGATAGTCGTCTAAGACTGTCCAGCCTACTCGTAGCTTGGTCACCGACAAGGATCCGGTCTACACTATAGTAGGCAGATTCGCATGTGGTGGCCCGACCATTCGGGGCACCAAGGATCATCTGAAGAAGATGATCCACTCAGTTGATGATGGACAAGCGTCCACTAGTGGGACATTCCTAGACGTCCTCATTACTGAGAAGGATCGGGGCAAAGTCTGTCGACTGCATGACAACCCGGTCGTCATTGAATGTAAGGTCGCCAACCAGCTGGTTGGTCGGATCCTTATTGACACCGGTAGCTCCTCTGACCACATCAGCTACAAGTGTCTGTCCAAGCTAAGCTATAAGCTAGACAACCTGGGCGACGTCTCCCATCCACAAGTTGGCTTTAGGGGAGGGGTCGTGAACCCAGTCAGACAAATTAATCTACCCATCCGGTTGGGGCAGAAGGGAAAAGGGGGACATATAATCGTCCGGTTTTTGGTGGTTAAAGAGATGACTTCCTATAACATCATTCTTGGCCGACCCACTCTTAACGAGTGCAAGGCCGTCATCATCCCAGTGCTCAAGTATGAAAAGGATTATGGCTCTGTTGGCTCCCTCAACGGGGATCAGAAGACGGCAAGGGAATGTTATCTCTCAGACGTCAAACCAACGGCTACTGCAGTCATTCAGCCCAAGGAGACAATAGACCTTGACGATGTCAAGGACTCTGATTCACCCCCACCGGCAGCCGGAAATAAAAGAAAAGCTGGCCAGCTGGTGGAGGTGAAGAAAGGAAAGAAATAGCAATCATTAACCGGGGAACGGTCAGATGAGCTCCGCCCCTAGTCGGCTAGTGAACACATTGATATTCCTCTAGACGACATCCGTCCAAAGCAAACTGTTAAGGTAGGGATGGCTGCTTTTGAAAGGTTGGGTGCAGACTTGCACCTCTTGCTGAAAGAATTCAAAGACATTTTTGCCTTTGAAATGGAAGAGATGCCAGGCATCAGCCTGGATCTTAATGTCCATAAACTCGCCGTGAACCCTAAAAAGAAGCCCATCCGGTAAAAGAAAAGAAATCACGGCGAGGAGAGAAGTCAGCAACAGATGCCGAGGTTAAAAAGCAGTTAGACGCCGGGTTCATTCGGTCATGTAACTTCCCTGACTAGGTTGCGATCATGGTGCTTGTAAAGAAGCTGAATGGTACCTGGCGCATGTGCGTAGATTACACTGACTTGAACAAGGCATGTCCAAAGGACAGTTACCCGCTTCCAAAGATCGACAGTCTGGTTGACTCTACAGTCGGGCATGCCCTGATGAGTTTCATGGATGCCTACTCCGGCTTCCACCAGATACCCCCGTGGAGAAAAGATCAAGAGAAGACAGCCTTTGTCACTGATCAGGGGTTATTCTGTTATATAGTGATGCCGTTTGGTTTTAAGAATGCGCCGGCTACTTTTCAACAGATGATTAATACAGCCTTCATTAATCAGATTGAGAGGAATGTAGAGGCTTATATTGATGACATGATAGTCAAATCCAAGCTACTATACAGACGGATCACCTTGCTGATCTCCGAGAAACCTTCACCACACTCAGGCGACATAAGGTCATGTTAAATCCCAAGAATTGTGTTTTTGGTGTTGAGTCTGGGAAGTTTCTCGGATTCGTGATTGATCAAAAGGGGATAGAGGCTAACCCCGAGAAGATACAAGCGGTGATTGACATGAAGTCACCCCGCACTGTTAAGGTAGCTCAAAGGCTTACCGATTGCCTGGCTGTGCTTGGGAGATTCCTCAGCCGATCAGGTGACAAATACCTTTACTTCTTCCAATCAATCAGGAAGAAGGCTAGATTATGAGACATCCTTTCAAAAATTGAACGAACGTTTACACTCCTTCCCAAGGCTTGTTAGCCCTTTTCCAAAGGAGATGCTTTACATGTACCTAGCCGTCTCAAATCACGCCCTTAGTGTCGTTCTCCTTGCTGAGAGAGACGGCATTCAGCTCCCGGTCTATTTCATTAGCCATGTTCTCAGAAATGCTGAACTCCGGTACCCCATGGTTGAAAATTTTGGCCTTGCTCTCTACATGGCTGTTAAGAAGTTGAAGCCTTACTTCTTAGCACATCCGGTGGTGATCTACACATATCAACCCCTCAAGCACCAATGACAACCTTGGACTCATCCGAAAGAATGCTCAAATGGGCTATTGAAATGCAAAGTCTTGAAATCACCTACGAACCAAGAAAGGCAGTGAAGGGTCAGACGTTTGCCGACTTCATTGTCGAAATGACAAGGCCGGTTGCTCCGGATAACCTTGATTAGGTTTGGAAAGTGTATGTAGACGGGAGCTCTACTATGAACGGCTATGGTGCAGGTATAATCTGTCGGTCTCCAGAAGGAGATAAATATGAATATGCACTACGGTTTAAGTTCTAGACCTCAAATAATGAGGCGAAATATGAAGCCCTGCTAGCCGGTATTCGCATGTGCAAGGCGGTAGGGGCAACAAAAATTGACGCCTACTCGGATTCTCAGCTGGTCGTTAGCCAATACCATGGTGATTATGAAGCCACCTATCCGGTAATGATCAAATACTTGTAGGAGTTCAAAGCTGAGGCGGGGACACTTGAAGAATTTCATCTAAGTCAAGTGCCTAAGTAAGAAAACAACCAGGCGGATGCTCTGTCAAAATTGGAATCCTCCGCCTCCTGTGATACGCCTCGATCAGTCTTCTGCGAAGTTATGGAAAAACAGAGTATTACTGAAGAAGATCCCATTGGAGTACTTGACCGAAGCTCTACCTGGATGGATGGAAACCGGGCATATCTGACAGACGGTACGCTTCCTGATTTACCCAAGGAGGCAGCCGTACTAAGGAAACGTGCTGCAAACTTCGAAATGAGAAATAGAGAGCTCTTCAAGGCGGGTTTCCTAAAACCTTTGTTGAAGTGTGTTACCCCGAAAAAGGGGAAAGAAGTACTCAAAGAATTGTACTCGGGATATTGCGCCTCTCACATAGGCGGCAGATCGCTATGAGGACCAGGCGGCAAGGTTTCTTCTGGCCTACTCTTGAGGCAGACGCCATGGAAATGGTCAAAAAATGTGACAAGTACCAGAGATTTGGCAAGCTCATCCATCAGCCGACAACTGACCTGACAACAATCCACAGCCTGGTCGCGTTTGCTAAATGAGGCATGGACATTCTAGGTCCTTATACGCCTACACCAAGCGGAAAGCACCATATTCTGGTGGTTGTGGATTATTTCACCAAGTGGGTGGAAGCAGAGGCGGTCAAGAGCATCAAGACAAAGGATGTCATCTCTTTCATTTGGAAGAACATCATCACCCGGTTTGGGGTACTTATGTCTATGGTGTTTGATAATGGCCCTCAGTTTTAAACACCTCAGCTAAAAACTTGGTTGGGAGATCAAGGGATCTCACATTGTTTTGCATCAGTCGGTCGACCCCAAGTAAACGGCAAGGTTAAAGACTTTAACAAACTCATCTCAGACGGCATAAAAAAAGAAAATTGAGAGAGCCGGTGGCTTATGGGCTGAAGAATTGATTCATGTCCTATGGCCTATCCGGATAACTGAAAAAGGGGCAACCGGTGAAACCCCATTTCTCATGATTTACGGTGCTGAAGCCGTCTTGCCCATCGAGCACTATGAGCCGACTCTACGAGTCATGCTATACGATGAAAAGGCAAACTGGGAGACCATGCGGCTAGCATTAGACTCACTCTCGGAGCGCAGGGGCAATGCCGCCTTGCGCCATGAGAGTTACCTTCTGAGAATGACCTGTGCCTACAACAAAAGAGTGCACAAACGGCCCTTGAAAGTTGGGGACTTTGTGTTACGAAAAATGGAGGCAACCGGTAGGGCCAATGAGCAGGGAAAGCTAACTCCTAATTTAGAAGGCCCCTACCAGATCTATAAGGAAGTAAGAAACGGCACCTACCGCCTGGAAACCCCAAACGGCAGGCGGTTGCCCAGAACATGGAATGTAGACAACTTGAAAAAGTACTACTTCTGAGATTTGTAAATTTTTTGTAAATGAAAAGCTCATCAATGAAAAAGCTGCTTTTTGTTTTCAATTCTGTTATTTAACTCATATATACATGCGTAGTGTTAAAATGCCGCCTGAGAAATGCGCAGACGGTCAGCTGAATGAACTAAACTAAGTTAAAACTTAGTGGCTAAATTAATATTCAAACTACGAGGACAATCGCCGAATGATATTCTATTTTATAAATTCGTCTGCTCTAACATGAGTAAGGCGTCTGGCAACGCCCATCCGGGTGGAATCGTCGCAGAGAGTATCTCCCATCCGGGTAACCAAGTGCTCTACACATACTCATGTAGACGCCATAGATTGAACGACCTAATTGGTCAACTCATAGCCGTCTGACCAAAATAATCTAAAGAATGATAAGCTCAAAAGCCGAATGTCTAGTGACATCAGCCGATTGCCGACTGAAGTTCTAACTTAGATTATTCAACGAAATTATACAAGTTCCCCTAATGGGATAAAGGGACATTGAGTATAATGGATTGCAGATACACAAGGCGGAGGAGATAGTGCGCAACTCATCAGTTCCACCGCCTAGCATGACGGCTACTCGCTTGAGTATTTGGACGGATGTGTGATTCGTTTGGGGAAATCACTACTGTGATTGATTGACTTAGTAACTTCCCATACTCTTTAAAGCATCAAAAGTTCCTAAGCCAATCAATCGGAAAGATATTAAAACCAGCCACACAGCCGCCCAGGGGCAACTACAGCCGGGTTGATACCTGCCGCATGCTCTTATTAAGTTAGGCATATATAAAAGTAAAACTTAAGTGCAAATTCAAATTCAAAAATACAAAACCGACTCAGTTGGTACTCTCATAGATTAAACCCGGCCACAAAGAGCCGGGGGAAATGTTGAACCGGATTATCATCCGGAAAGGATAAGACTTAAAAATTGTTGGTTAAAACATTCAAATACATGGCTCACAGGCCAGAAGAAATAAATTTGGCATACTGGCGCTGAAGACTACTCCTGCCTGGGTTGGCCCGCCTGGTTCTGCTCCGTTAGCTGCTCTTCGTTCTCCTCTTCAAAATGGAGCTCAATCGCCTTACAAGGTCTAGGAAGCTTCTTAGCAGGCTCCTCAAGCTTAGCATTCGCCCAGGGTTCAAATGATTCAGGCTCTGGCAGTCCTTGATCTCTTCTATACACCACATCTTCAGCGTATTGGAAAGCTAGTGCCTAAATACCCTAGATAGAGAGCATCCCATGCAATCTTCATCCGGGTGTCTAAGTCAGCCTCAATCTCAGCAATAAGTTGGTCTTGCTCCGCCTCAATGGTAGCCTTGATGTTCATCTGGACCTGCTCGGCATCCTTCTTCAGACGCTCAACGGTTGCCTTGAGATCAGTATTCTCATGGGCAACACCCTACATAGCCTTGAGGTCTTCCTGAGCCTTCTTAAGGGAGGTTTCAGCATTACTAGCCTTCTTCTTGGCAGTCTCCAAAGCTGCAGACAGGCTCTTGATTTGCTCCACCTGTTTCAGTTCCACGACTTTAGATTCAAGTTCATTTATTGTACATTAATATTGTGCAACATCTTCAAAATCCCTAGCCGATTTATTAGCTCTTTTTACTTCCTCTCTCTTCCGAGTGTATGGCCGCTTGAGCCCATCAACCCTTAGCATAGCCTGCAGACACAAACGGTGTAAAAATACAAGCGAAAGTATACTTATTATTTTCGAGAAGAGTCATAACTCAGACAGGAGGGTCAAGATGCGTTCTAGGTTAAACGTCTCTATGCCTGGAATGACGTCCTTCTCCTTCTTGGAGACGGCTGCAAGCATGGCCTTGGCATGCGCCTGCACGTCCGGCCATCAGGGGGATTGATTTGCACCATATGTAATAGTGGGTGACTGAGCAATATAGGCGGCACCAGCTTGTTGCCGGCTGTCCGACGAAGAGGTTTGTTGAGAGTGAGATTTCACTCGCAAGGGCCAGCAAAGCTCGGGCGGTGTTTCGAAAGGATTATATGTACCTTCAGAAGCCTGCAGATTTACATCACCTACAGGCGTAGAGAGGCCGGATGGAGTCAGAGCACCCCTTGCCATGTCCAGGCCAAGTCCGAAGCCTCCAAGTGTGACGTTTTTCCCCCCAATGCGCAGGCGGTTTTTTCCAAACGAAGCATCTGGAGCCGTCTGGGCGGACGAAGTCTTTAAAGACTTAGCAGGAGTGGAGGCGGTGTCGTCTCGTCCCCGTTTGAACAACTTGCTGAGGGATTTGGGAACCTCTCCACCGTGCAAATGAAATTGCTTATTAAGCACGCAACCGGCAAATCTGCTCTAGTGAATGTCAAAGCAAAGGGCCAGACGGGTTCTTACCTTGGCTTTTATTTCAATAGCTTTAGCCTCCGCTAAATTCTTGCAAATTTGGGCGGAGGACCGTTTGGGGGTCTTGTCTTCGAGGAGCATCCTCAAAGCCTCTTCTGCAAAAAATAAACAAATAGACTTAATTCAATGGCATAATTAATTGGCAGAGCAATAGTACACATGGCAAATTGCCGGATGCGTAGTAAACGTATGCTTTGTGAACATTGTGCTCAACCCGCAAATGAACAAGAATGCCTCGTCCCTCCGCCATGTATTCATGGGTATCCAATTCCTTGGAACCTTTATATGTCCTTGGTTGAGAGGGTCTAAGTGTCAAGTTCAAAAAACCCCGGTTCTATGATTCTCTCATAGTCGTCCTCTGGAATCCGGGGGAGGGCACATTTCTGACCAAGAAGGTCAAGCTTCTTATTATACCGGCGAAGTTCAAGATTTTCACCTCGGGTGGTCGAAGACAGTAAATAGAACCGGTGCTTCCAGTTGTCATACTTGGATACTTTGTCCAAGATCATTTAATATTTGGGGTAAGTGGTAAGTGTTTAGGGTATTTTTACCCCGCCATGTGGCCTAATCGGAGGGCGACACGTGTCAGCCCAAGGATAGTCCAAAGTGGACCATTCCCCGCTTGGCACGTGTCATCCCAGATATTTGGGAAAATGTCGGCCTTCAGGCCCAAATCCCGAGAAAGCCGTAGAACGGCGCAGCCCCCCAATGATTAGGGTTTGATACCCTAATCAGGGGCACAATTCCCAATGACCCTATAAATAGGGAGATTCCCCTCTTTTGGAGGGCAGGTTCACATTTTAAGGTATTCATTGAAAACCGTCCCTTTGATAGAGACAACTGAGCTTGGAATCCAAGCAGATCCACACCTTAATTTCCGCAACTTTTACTCTACTTCAAGTTACTAACTTGAGCGTTGGAGGCGGAGCACCATCCAACCGGTGTCTCCGTTAATTTTGCAGGTACAGAGCCGGCAGGATCAGTCTTCGAGTTGTAACTCTCCCGAGGGACAAAAAACCCCAAAACATTTGGCGCCGTCTGTGGGGAGAGTACCTCAAGATGGTTCAAAACTCTGTACCGATTCTCAACTCTACCTCTCTACGTCCGGGTACCCAGACGGGTAACTTGGATGACTTGCAACCGGTTATTCAACCGATCGGGTTCGAAACTCCTCAGCCTCCACCTCAGCCTCAGCCAGAGGTATTCACTGAGGAGGAGGATGAGGAGGAAGACAATGATGTTGAGACTTACATCTCTAGGGATGGATCTCTCATCTCTAAATCTATTCGTTCCAGGGATCAACTGGAGCGAAATGAAGACCAGGCGGGCCCAAGAAGGCGCCCACCTGGAAGGCCAGACGGGGAAACCCAGAAGGCCAAAGGTCAAGCCCCAGTCACCCGAGATGAGCTCATGAGATTCATGACCTCTTTCAAAGGTGAAATCAAGGCTATGATCAACAAAAACAAGGCAGGCTCTAGCAAGAGTCAGCCGGCTAAAAAGACTCCCACTTCTGGAAAGAAGAAGAAGCCGGTCAAGGACAGGCAGCCAACTCCTCATCCAAAGGAGAAGGCAGCCGCAACACTTGACTGGTCTAAGATTCTGATGCCCCGGCGACCCCAGCCGGAGGCACAAAATGCGTCTACCTTCGATGCACGACAAGTCATCGATCGAAGGAGGCGGCAGCAGTCTGAGTCAGCTTCCACTTCGAGCTTTCCAGACAGCTTCAAGCAAGTTTCTGCAAGGAACTCTGTGTCCTTGCATGAGAGTCGGACGGGCGGTAAAACCGTCAACACCGAACCTCAGCTGATGATAGGGTCTATACCATACGCACCCCAGGCGCAGTATGGGCAATATGGCCTCCAGTTCATGCAGCCACCTCCTTTTGGAGGTCAGGCGGCATATACTCCTGCCCAGCCTCTGGACTGGCAGCTTCGGCTAATGAGGCTAGGCGAACAGCCGTCTGCCTTTGCAGCCAATATAACCGAGGCGACTCAGCCGACCAAGGTTAAGAATGTTTTGGTGGGCACCTATGATGGTACCACCAACCCGGAAGACCACCTGATGGCATATACCAACCTCATGTGCTTACAGGGGTGGGACGATGCCACCTGGTGTCGTTGTTTCCCGGCTACACTGAAGGGCATTGCCCAGCAGTGGTTTGGCAACTTGCCAGCCGGTTCTGTTGATAGCTTCAAGAGGCTAGCCTTCTTGTTTGCTACCAACTTCTCAATGAACATTCCTGCCAAGAAAACGAGCCTTGATTTGAGCACCGTTAGGCAGGGTGAGAGAGAAGGGCTACGCGCCTATGTCAGGCGGTTCAACCTGGTTAGAATACAGATCCAGGGGCTGTCTGACGAGGTAGCATTCACAGACTTTTTCAAGGGTCTGAGAGACGGGTCGGCTTTTAAGTTCGACCTTGTCAGAAAAGGGGCATTTACGCTACAGGCGGCCCTGAGGGAGGCGGAAAGCTATATACAGGCTACCGACCTCTGCACGCCTGGTAGCCAGTCAGACTCCAAGAAGTCTGACAAACAGAGAGACAGCCGGCCAGCTCAGCCGGGTAATAAAAAAGAAAAGAGCGGAAAGAGAAAAGAAGTCTGGGCGGTCAGCGATTCTGAGCAGCCGTCCCAGAAGAAGAAGAAAGAGTTTAAACCGTACGTCCCCAAGTACGAGTTTAACAAAGACCGCAACTCCATCCTCATGGAGGTAAAGGACCGGCTGTCCATTGAGAAGCCGAATCCATTGAAAAGCTCCGTCCAGTCACGGAACAAAGATAAATATTGCCAGTTCCATGAGGAGGTTGGCCATGACACCAACGACTGCTTTAGTCTGCAGCGGACGTTGGACCGTCTGGCTGACAAAGGGCTTTTAAAGTCCTACATTTCTAAGTCCCCAGCCGGGGCAAAAAAGAAGAGCAAGGGTCAGTCCTCCAAGGCTACCCAGCCGGCTAGTAGTTCAGATACAGATAAGGATCCGGTCTACACTATAGCAGGCGGATTTTCATGTGGTGGCCCTACCATCCGGGGCACCAAGAGCCATCTTCGAAAGATGGACAAGGATGATGATGAGCAGGCGTCTGCCTCCTCCACCTTCCCAGACGTCCTCATAACCGAGAAGGACAGGGGTAGCGTCCGCCGTCCGCATGACGACCCAGTCGTCATTGAATGTAAGGTTGCCAACCAGCTGGTTGGACGGATCCTTATTGACACCGGCAGCTCGTCGGACATCATCAGCCTCCGGTGCCTGCAGAAGCTGAAGTACAACTCCAGCAGCATGCATCCGGTTACCCACCCCTTGGTCGGTTTTGGGGGTGGGATGGTCTACCCAGCCGGCCGAATTGACTTGCCCATCCGGCTGGGAGAAAAAGGCCAGGGACGGCATGTTGTCGTCAGATTCTTGGTCGTGGAGGAGTTGACCGCCTACAATATTATCCTTGGTAGACCAACCCTCAACGAAACCAAGGCGGTGATCATCCCGTCTCTCATGCTTGTCAAGTATGAGCGGGATGATGGCTCTGTTGGTTCCCTGAACGGGGATCAGAAGACGGCTCGGGAGTGTTATCTCTCAGCCGTTAAAGATACTGTGGCCTCAGACGGCCAAGGGAAGGAACCAATAGACCTTGACGCTGTCAAGGATGCCAACCCTGCCCCACCAGCCGTTGGTAAGAAGAGAAAAGCGCCTCTGCTGTTGGAGGTGAAAAAAGAGAAAAAATAGCAATCACTGACCGGCGAACGGTCAAAAGAGCTCCGTCCCCAACCGGCTGGAGAACACTTTGATCTCGTTCTGGACGACAGCCGTCCAGAGCGGACGGTGAAGGTTGGGACGGCTGCTAATGCTGCTCTGGGTGCAGACTTGCACCTTCTGCTGAAAGAATTCAAAGACATCTTTGCCTTTGAAGTGGAAGAGATGCCAGGCGTCAGCCCGGATCTCGCTGTCCACAAACTCGCCGTGGATCCCAAAAAGAAGCCCATCCAGCAAAAGAAAAGAAACCATGGCGAGGAAAGAAGTCAGGCGGCAGCTGCCGAAATCAAAAGGCTGCTAGACGCCAGGTTCATTCGGCCCTGCAATTTCCCCGACTGGGTGGCCAATGTGGTCCTTGTTAAGAAACCGAATGGGACCTGGCGCATGTGTGTTGATTACACAGACCTCAACAAGGCGTGTCCAAAGGACAGTTACCCGCTTCCAAAGATCGACAGTCTGGTCGACTCTACAGCCGGTCACGCCTTGATGAGCTTCATGGATGCCTACTCCGGCTTCCATCAGATACCCCTCTAGAAAAAAGATCAAGAGAAGACGGCCTTCGTCACTGATTTGGGGTTATTCTGTTATACTGTGATGCCGTTTGGCTTGAAGAATGCGCCTGCCACCTTCCAACGAATGATTAATACGGTCTTCATCAATCAACTTGGGAGGAATGTGGAGGCGTACATTGATGACATGATAGTCAAATCCAAGCAACAGGCGGATCACCTTGCTGATCTCCGAGAAACATTCACCACCCTCAGGCGGCATAAGGTCATGTTAAACCCCAAGAAATGCGTCTTTGGTGTTGAGTCTGGGAAGTTTCTCGGATTCCTGATTGATCAAAGGAGGATAGAGGCTAACCCCGAAAAGATACAGGCGGTAATTGACATGAAGTCACCCCGTTCTGTCAAGGAAGTCCAGAGGCTGACTGGTTGCCTGGCCGCCTTGGGGAGGTTCCTCAGCCGGTCAGGTGACAGATGCCTTTACTTCTTCCAAGCAATCAGGAAGAAGACCAGGTTCGAATGGGGAGACGATGCTGAGACGGCATTCCAGAGGCTAAAAGAGCGTTTGCACTCTCTGCCTAGGTTGGTCAGTCCTCTACCTAGGGAGACGTTGTATATGTATTTGGCCGTCTCAGACCATGCTCTCAGTGCCGTTCTCCTTACTGAGCGAGACGGCGTTCAGCTCCCGGTTTACTTCATTAGCCATGTTCTTAAAAATGCTGAACTCCGGTACCCCCTGGTTGAAAAATTTGGCCTTGCTTTGTACATGGCATTCAAAAAATTGAAGCCTTACCTTCTGGCTCATCCGGTGGTAATTTACACCGACCAGCCACTCAAGCGGCCAATGACTACCTTGGAGTCATCCGGAAGAATGCTAAAATGGGCTATTGAAATGCAAAGTCTTGAAATCACTTTCGAACCAAGAAAGGCAGTGAAAGGTCAGGCGTTTGCCGACTTCATTGTGGAGATGACCCGTCCGGTGGCTCCGGATAATCTTGATCAGGTTTGGAAAGTGTATGTAGACGGGAGTTCTACGAAAAACGGCTGTGGTGCAGGCGTAATTTATGAGTCTCCTGAAGGGGACAGATATGAGTATGCACTACGGTTCAATTTTCAGGCCTCAAACAATGAGGCAGAATACGAAGCCCTGCTAGCCGGAATCCGTATGTGTAAGGCGGCAGGGGCAACAAAAATTGACGCCTACTCAGATTCGCAGTTGGTCGTTAGCCAGTATCAGGGAACATATGAGGCAACTCACCCGGCTATGATCAAATATCTTCAGGCGGTCAAAGAAGAGGCTGGGTCACTTGAGGAGTTCCGGCTGAATCAAGTGCCCAGGTCTGACAATAACCAGGCGGATGCGCTATCGAAGCTTGCATCTTCCGCCTGCCATGATACGCCTCGGTCAGTCTTCTGGGAAGTACTTGAAAAAAGAAGCATCTTTGAAGATCCCATTGGAGTCCTAGACCGAAGCTCCACCTGGATGGATGGCATCCGGGCGTACCTCTCAGACGGCACGCTCCCTGATTCGCCACAGGAGGCAGCCGTTCTGAAAAAGCGAGCCGCAAGCTTTGAGTTGAGAAATGGAGAACTCTTCAAGGCGGGGTTTCTTAAGCCTCTATTGAAGTGTGTAACCCCAAAGAAGGGGAAGGAAGTTCTCGAAGACTTGCACTCGGGATTCTGCGCCTCCCACATAGGCGGCAGATCTCTAGCCGTCAGAGCCAGACGGCAATACTTTTGGCCTACTCTAGAGGCAGACGCCAAGGAATTGGTGAGAAAATGTGACAAGTGCCAGAAATTTGGCAAACTTATTCACCGCCCGGCTACTGATCTGACGGTCATCCACAGCCCAATTCCGTTTGCAAAATGGGGCATGGACATTTTAGGTCCTTACACGCCTGCGCCAGGCGGTAAGCGTTATATCTTGGTGGCTGTGGATTACTTCACCAAGTGGGTAGAGGCTGAAGCGGTAAAGAATATCAAGACATCAGACGTCATTTCCTTCATCTGGAAGAATGTCATCACCCGGTATGGGGTACCTATGTCCATGGTGTTTGATAATGGCCCTCAGTTTGAGACGCCTCAGCTAAAAACTTGGTTGGGAGATCAAGGGATCTCAACCTGTTTCGCATCAGTCGGCCGTCCCCAAGCAAACGGCCAAGTAGAAGCCTTCAACAAGCTGATCTCAGACGGCATAAAGAAGAAAATTGAAAGAGCCGGTGGCTTATGGGCTGAGGAATTAATCCATGTCCTATGGGCCATCCGGACAACAGCAAAGGGGTCAACCGGAGAAACCCCATTTCTCATGGTTTACGGTGCTGAAGCCGTCTTGCCCATTGAACACTATGAGCAGACTCTCAGAGTCATGTTATATGATGAAGAGGCAAACTGGGAGGCAATGCGCCTGGCATTGGATTCACTTCCAGAGCGTAGGGGCAATGCCGCCTTGCGTCATGAGATTTACCGTCTGAGAATGACAAGAGCCTACAACAAGAGAGTACACAGGCGTCCCTTGAAAGTGGACGACCTAGTGTTACGGAAAATGGAGGCAACCGGTAGGGCCAATGAGCTTGGAAAGCTAACTCCTAATTGGGAAGGCCCCTACCGGATTTATGAAGAAGTAAGAGACGGCACCTACCGCCTGGAAACCCCAGACGGCAGGCGCCTGCCTAGAACTTGGAATGTAGATAATTTGAAAAAATACTACTTCTGAGATTTTGTAAATTTTGTAAGCAAGAAGTACATTGATGAGAATTTGCTTTTTGTTATCATATTTTGTTTCCCGTCTGAACCCAGACGGGTCACTTGTTTGTTTTTCTGAGTTTGACACTTGGAAATTAAGTTAACGTCTGATTGACGAAGAGGCCAATGGCCAGATAAGTAAGCTAAGCGCAAAAACGCTTAGTGGCTATGCAGCCGGTCTACACCAAGACCAGAGGCCAATGGCCGGATGGCTACTTCGACCTAAATTCGCCTGTCCCAACATGGACAAAGGCGTCCGGCGACACCCCTCCGGGTGCAATCGTCGCAGAGAGAAGCCAACCTGCTTACTCTACGTACCTATGCAGGCGGCCACAATTGGATGGCTAAATCAGCCATCCATAGCCGTCTGACCTGAGCAATCTAAGGAACGACCAAGTTTTGATCACCGGATGTCCAAAGGACATCAGCCGGTGACCGACTGAAGTTCCTACTTAGATTACTTTTTGAAATTATACAAGTCCCCCCAATGGGGTAGAAGGACATTGAAAGTATAATTGGATTACAATCACCCCAGGCGGCATTTGCCTTCCTGCACCATGAAGGGTCAGGCGGCCATTTGCCTCCTACCCCCAGGCGGCATTTGCCTTCCTGCACCATGAAGGGTCAGGCGGCCATTTGCCTCCTACCCCCAGGCGGCATTTGCCTTCCTGCACCATGAAGGGTCAGGCGGCCATTTGCCTCCTACCCCCAGGCGGCATTTGCCTTCCTGCACCATGAAGGGTCAGGCGGCCATGAGCCTCCTGCCCCCAGGCGGCATTTGCCTTCCTGCACCATGAAGGGTCAGGCGGCCATTTGCCTCCTACCCCCAGGCGGCATTTGCCTTCCTGCACCATGAAGGGTCAGGCGGCCATTTGCCTCCTACCCCCAGGCGGCATTTGCCTTCCTGCACCATGAAGGGTCAGGCGGCCATGAGCCTCCTGCCCCCAGGCGACATTCGCCTTCCTGCTCCATGAAGGGTCAGGCGGCTCTATTTGCCTCCCTACCCTATCAATGCAGACGGCCACAATTGGACGGCTGAATCAGCCATCCATAGCCGTCTGACCTGAACTGTCTAAGGAAAGAGCAAGTTCCGGAACCCGGATGTCTAAGGACATCAGGCGGGGACCGGCTGCATTTCTTACTTAGCGTTTTTATTTTTAAATTGTACACATCCTCATTTGGGGCAAAAGAGTTGTGCAACGGCTATTTAAATTCTGCTCAGACGGGCAACACCGTCTAGCTAGAAGCTGAAACGCCTGTTAATGTACGGCTGTGTACTTGGTTTGGGGCAATCACTACTGTGATTGATTGACTTACAAACGTATCATGCTCTTTGCAGCATCAGACGTTCCCAAGTCAATCAATCAGCTTCACTTGAAACCAACCACACAGCCGTCCAGGGGCAAGACCAGCCGCATACTTTTGATAAGTTAGGCGGAGAAAATAGCAGCCGCATACTTTTGATAAGTTAGGCGGAGAAAATTGCAGCCGCATACTTTTGATAAGTTAGGCGGAGAAATTTGAAATGCAAAGATTTGAAAGCTCAAACACAAGCGCAAAGTAATAAAACCGACTCAGTCGGTGCATTCATAAAAGATTTCCGTCCAACCAAACGGCTGGATGGATCAATTGTTATCAAATATTGTTTGCAAGATCCGGCTCCTCAGCCGGTAAAAATACAAATATACTCGGCACGCAGGCCGGAAAAACAAAGTGTTTGGCATACTGCCGCAGAAAAACTAAGGCTTGGCGCACAGCCGCTGAAGCTACTGCCCTGCAGGCGGCCCTTCCTGGTTCCTCTCGCCCTCCTCAAGGATTTCAACGTCTGGGGCTTCTGGAGTTTCAGGCTCCGGTTGTTCCGTCTCAGCCCAGGCGAGGAAGGACTCAGGCTCTGGCTCACCTCTCTCTCGCAAGTAGACGACTTCGTCAGCATACTTGTGAGCCAGGGCCCAGACGCTGTAATCCTTTCCAGGATTCAAGGCATCCCAGGCGATCTTCATCATGGCCTCATTATCGGCGGCCATCTCAGCAACCAGACGGTCTTGCTCCGCCTGGAGGGTTGCTCGGAAGTTCTCCTGAGCTTTAGCCGCCGCCTCCTCCATCTGGGATATCTTCTTCTTCAGATCAGCATTCTCTGAAGAAGCTCCTTGAAGAGCCTGGAGGTTCTCTTGGGCCTTCTGGAGGTCCTCCTTCAGCTTAGGGAGATCCACCTCCGCCTGCTTCTGGGCCGCCTCTGCAGCCTCGGCCCTCTGGTTGGCCGTCTGCAGTGCCGCCTCCAGCTCTTGAATTTTGGCCGCCTGCGTCATTTCGGTTGCTTTAGTTTCAAGGTCGTTAATTATGGTTGAATGGTAAGCAACATCATTGGCAATGGAGGCGGACTCCTTGGCCCGTCTTACCTCATCCCGTTTGCGGGTGTAAGGGCGCTTGAGACCGTCTACCCGCAGCAAGGCCTACAAAAAATAAAGGTTAAGGATGCAGACGGGAAAGAGTGTAGAAATAGCCATTGAAAAAATTGGTTAAGTGTACTACCTCCGCCAGAAGGGTGACGATGCGTTCAAGATTGAACGTCTCAATCCCTGGGATAGCATCCTTATCCCGTTTGCTTACAGCGCCCAGCATGGCCCTGGCATGCTTCTGGACGTCTGGCCAGCGAGGCGATTGATCTGCATCACAATCAGCATCAGATTGGGTTACTAAAGCAGCGCCTATCTGGTTCCGACCGTCTGAGGATGACGTTTGCTGGGAGTGTGATTTCACTCGCAGCGGCCATCCCAGCTCAGACGGGGATTCAAAGGGATTCTTACCTGCAGAGCCGGCCAGGCGGGAGCCGCTGGCAGCCGTTGAAAGCCCCCCGGTTGCAGGAAGAGGACGGGCCAAGTCTAGGCCAAGAGAGCCTGACACCTGCTCATTCCTCCCTCCTATTCTCATTTGCCTCCCAGGCGGGGCAGTAGGAGTAGCAGAGGAGGCGGCCTTTTTAGAGGACTTGCTTGGGTTTGAGACGGGGGTCTCCTCCCTAGCCCGTTTGAGATTCCTCTCAAACGTCTTGTCCACCTTGCCTCCCTGAAAATACAACAACTTAATGTCAGCAGACGACGTGAGGAAACGTTGAAAGTTAACTCAAAAAGCAGGTCAGGCGTTTACCTTGGCCCTGAGCTCACGCGCCTGGGCTTCCGCCAAATCTCGGCGGATCTGGGCAGAGGACCGTCTGGGTGTCTTCTCTTCGGGCAACATGTTTAATGCTTCTCCTGCAAGGTCAGACGGAAAACAGTTAGAACATTAACAAGAAATTCATTTCCGACACAAAAGTACCCCAGACGGAAATGATTCAGGCGCATACTTCTATCAAACATGTGCCCTAGCCCGCAGGCGGCTAGGAAGCACTCGTCCCTGAACCAGGCGCTCTTTGGGATCCAATTCTTTGGAACCTTTATTACTTCCCCGGTTGACAGGGTTTCGTCTGTGAGGCCGAAGAGATCAGCCTCAATTATTTTGTCGAAGTCCTCATCCGGAATTCGAGGAAGACAGCACTTCCGACCCATAAGGTCAGGCTTCTTATTGTACAGACGGAGCTCGTAGTTCTCCCGTCTGGTGGGAGCCGTGCACAGGTAGAACCTGTGTTTCCAGCCGTCGAATTTGGAAACCTTATCCAAGGTCATCATGTATTGGGGGAGTGTGGACAGAGTATACCACGCTCTGAACCCGCCTGGGTTGCGGCTGAGATAGTGCATCTTGGCAAACGCCTCCCAGCCGGGGTGAACCCCTTGGAACTCACAGGCGGCAACGTACCCCAGAATGTTTGCCCAAGAATTGGGGGAAAGTTGCCAGACTCCGAGGCCGTAGCCTCTCAAAATTGCCTTCACCGCCTGGTGAAGGGGGAAGCGAAGACCCGCCCTGAACGCCGCCTCGTAACAGCCGAAGTAGCCGTCTGCGTTGCGTTCAGTGTCCTCCCAAGAAATGGTGCCGTCTGGGGGAGGCACCCTTATCCTCCACCCGTCTCCCATTGGGTGGGCTTTCAGGAAATTTGGAAGATTTTTCTCCATCAGGTCAATGTCTTTTGAGGAGACGTGGATTTTGAAGGGATCATCTTTCTCCTTCCACGTCTTCCTCTCTTCTTCCTCACTATCCTCAAGCGGGGGAAGATCGTCACTGCTTTCAGAGGAAGAGACGTCAACAACCCTTCTCGTCTCCTCCCCTGATAAAGAAAGAGAAACTGAGGCGGCCTCTTCCCCGCCTTGGTCATTGTCCTCTTCCCCGCTTTGGTCGCATTCCTCCAAAAAGGAATCAGGAGGAGTTGGGGGGCCGCGCGGAGGGGACCTTTCTGGAGCCGTCTGGTGTCCAGAGCCAGACGCTTGTGCGCCTGAGTCGTCGCTCCTATAATTTGGATCTCGTGCCGTCTGCATAGTCCGAGCCATTGTGTCCTGCACAGACGCGCAGATGGTCGGAATCCAAGCATGAGGGTGGTCCCAACACCCTGAGACGGCACTACCAGTCCTAGACTCAGCCGTCCCTGGTGAACGGCTGGATCCTATCCTAGGCTGTGCCGTGTGTGTTGGTGATGAATCCATTTATTGTAAGGAATATATACAAACGGAAAAATGAAAAAAGAGCTGAAAGAGTCAGAGACGGTACCTTTAGATTTGATATCTGAAGGTAGACGGTTCCGCCTGTGTTGGTGCGTCTGGGTTTCTTCAAATATGCGCCTGACTCAGACGGATGACTTCTGTTCTCTCTTTCAAGATTCTAAGTTTACTCTGAAATTTTTGTGAAGTGTGGCAAGATTCTGAGGGTAAACGGCTATATATAGAGGGTGAAAGGAGGGGCAACTCCGTAATTTACCCAGAAGTTAAACAGTAATTTTTTGGCGGTAAATTTACCATCGTTCAGCGAGTGACATGTGTCACAGATGCCACGCGGATTGCCACGTCACATCTGTGAGGGGCAAATGTTTAGGGTATTTTTACCCCGCCATGTGGCCTAATCGGAGGGCGACACGTGTCAGCCCAAGGATAGTCCAAAGTGGACCATTCCTCGCTTGGCACGTGTCATCCCAGATATTTGGGAAAATGTCGGCCTTCAGGCCCAAATCCCGAGAAAGCCGTAGAACGGCGCAGCCCCCCAATGATTAGGGTTTGATACCCTAATCAGGGGCACAATTCCCAATGACCCTATAAATAGGGAGATTCCCCTCTTTTGGAGGGCAGGTTCACATTTTAAGGTATTCATTGAAAACCGTCCCTTTGATAGAGACAACTGAGCTTGGAATCCAAGCAGATCCACACCTTAATTTCCGCAACTTTTACTCTACTTCAAGTTACTAACTTGAGCGTTGGAGGCGGAGCACCATCCAACCGGTGTCTCCGTTAATTTTGCAGGTACAGAGCCGGCAGGATCAGTCTTCGAGTTGTAACTCTCCCGAGGGACAAAAAACCCCAAAACAGTAAGAGTGTACTACGCCCTCCAACCGCCTGGGCTGTGGCTAAGGTAGTGCATGTGTGCAAAAGCCTCCCAGCCGGGATTTAGACCCTACATCTCACAGGCAACAACGTATCCAAGGATATCAGCCCACGAGTTTGGGGTTAAATGCCAGACGCCTAGGACATAGCCTCCCACGATGGCCTTCACAGCATCATGGACGGGGGAATTGGAGGCCAGCTAGAGATGCCGCCTCATAATAGCCAAAGTAGGAATTGGCGTTCCCCTTATCTTCCTTCCAAGAGACGGTGCCTAATGCAGGCGGCACCCGGATCGTATATCCTTCCCCCAGGGGTCGTTTGAGTTTAAAATCTTTAAGCACCTTCACCATGCTTTCTCTCCCTTTGGCAGAGACGTGGATCTCGAAGGGCTCTACCTCCTTTTCCCATTTCTTCCTCTCCTCAACCTCACTATCCTCAAGCGGGGATAGAGGAGCATCCCTGCTATCCTCAAAGCTAGACCTTGAGGCGGAGTTTCCCCCGTCTCTCTCCTGAGAGACTTCTCCACCGTCTGATCCCGAGTCAGACGCATATCCCTCCCCAACTCTGTGTTTGGGGCCAACCTCCTCTAGTTCAACTTGGGAGACGGCTTCCTCGCCATCTCTACCCTCAGCTTCATCTAAAATTGTATCACTAGGGGTCATAGGGATCCCAGACGGGGAGTACTCTCCCGAATCATCTTGCATCTCTTCCCCCTCAACTGGGGTCACTTCATCGGACGGCACTTCCCATGTATCGTCTCTTCTCCGCCGTCTGGTGGCTGTTTGCTTAGTTCTATCCATTGTGTCCTGCACAGACACAAAGACGGTCGGTTGGGGGGATGTACAAAATCGCTCCATGCACCCAGAGCCGGCACTCCTAGTCCTAGACTTAGCCGTACCAGGAGACCGGCTAACTACTGACCTAGGTCGTACCGTGTGTGTTGGTGATGAGTCCATTTATTGAATGAAAGTATACAAACGGAAAAAGTAAGAATGAGCTGAAGGGGGTAGAGATGGTACCTTTAGAATTTGACTCTAGAAGGGGTCAAGCGTTGACCGGCTAGAGTAGGCTGGTTGAGAGTGATCTTGCTTGTATATGGTACAAGCGGTTGCTAAACCGGCTGGGGCAGGCGGAAAAGCGGAAGTTTGTGTTTTAACAAAGACGGTGGTAAGAGCTTCTCCCTCTAGAATGCTTTGACTTTCTCTCTCTAAGAAACTTTTGGAAACGTCCAAAAGTAGGGGGGGTAAACCTTGTATTTTTAGAGGGGTAAATGCAGGGATGTTTTTGTAATTTTCCCGGAATGTGAAAAGTTAAATTTCACAGTAAAAAAAAATAAAAAAAAAATAAATAAAAAAAAAAGTATGGCTGAGTGACACGTGTCACACATGCCACGTGGCATGCCACGTCACATTTGTGAGGGGCAAATGTTTTGGGTAATTTTACCCATGCCGCGTGGTCCAACCAGATGGTGACATGTGTCACCCCTAGATTCGTCCAAATTGAACCAATCTCCCTTTGACACGTGTCATTCCAAGAATTTGGGAATAAAAAGGAGGCTTCGAAGGCCCAAATCCCGAGAAAGCCGTAATTCGGCACAGCCCAACAGAATTAGGTCAAAGTGACCTAATCAGGGACATATTTACCAATGACCCTATAAATAGGGAGATTTCCCCCATTTTGGGGACACCTACAATTTATTACAGTATACCCTACATTCTCTTACATCAGAGAAAATACCTGATCTCGGAATCCGAAAAGAACCCACTTTATTTTCCGCACCTTTTTTACATTCTCCAACGCGTTCTAACTTGATCGTCGGAGGCGGAGCTCCAACCAACTGGAGTCTCCGTCGTTTTGCAGGTACAGGCGCCGCCGGACCGGTCTTCGAGCTGTAACTCTTCCGAGGGACAAAAACACCCAAAACAACCTACCTAAAAAAGAAGTTTTTATTTTACCACCACTTAAAACAATGAAAATTGGTTTTACCACCAATCACCTCTAACTAACGAATTTCGTCCATAAATCTGTTAGTGGGACCTTCCATGTACACGTGTTACCATATTATTAGGTAAAATTTAAAAATAAAAATTTTATAAAAAAATATTAAAAAAAACCCAGCCATTAACCGGCGGTTGCTGCCACTGCCAAGCCGGCTACTGCCCCCACCGCCGAATCGGCTACTAGCCCCATTGTCAGACCTGCTACTAGCCCCACCGTCAAACCGCTACCAGCCCCACCACCAATTCGCCACACAACTGCCACCGCACCGCGCACAACGCACAAGCCACCACCACCGGATTCTAACCCCCTTTCCACTAATTTCCGGGCTCAAAACCCTAGCTACCGAATTCTGACCACCCATAAAGCCCCCTCCTAATTCCCACCAGTCTTTAAACCCTAGCCACCATCAAAATTTGCACTCCTAAAACTTTAGCCACCACCTAATTCTGACCACCTCCCTATCCCACACGAAATTCCGACCCCTCCTTTGCCCTACACGAAATTCTGACCAACTGAGGTAAGTTGATTTTGTTGTCGGTCGGTTGACATGGAAGATAGGGGAAGATGAAGAGGAAACGTCATAAAGGTGGGCCCTACTAACGGATTCATGGACGGAATTCGTTAGTTGGTGGTAAAATCCAATTTTTGGAAATTTTGTTGGTAGTAAAATAAAACTTTTTTTTATGTAGGTGGTTAAAGCTAATATATCGTTTTTTGGAAGTAGTAAAAGTCAAAATAACCTTATCTTTGTCTAGTTTCTAGGTAGTTAGTTTTGACAAGGTGTAATATATTTTAAATAGATTTTATTTTATAAAAGATAAGTTTTTAAAATAAAAATTGATTTTCATATTAGTCAAAAAGATAATTTATTCTCCTTATCTTCTCCTATATTTTATGTATTTGTTTTTAGGTTATTTCCTATCTTATCTCTAATTAGTTTAGTATTTCAAATTAAATGGGTTAGTTATTTTAGGATAAAATATTTTTTAACAAAGTATTTATTTTTAATAAAATTCAAATCAATTTTTATTTAATAAAAATCTGATTTGGTTAGGATTTTATTATTTATATTTTCTATTTTTAAGTCTTTAGTTTTTGGAAAATAAAAATAGCTTTTTACGTTTAATTTGAAACAACTTCTGAGTGGAGAAAAATAAGGAGATCATGGAGAACATGTATTTGACTCCAATCCATTCTTCCAGTACTTCCTATGTTCATGGAGTTAATTAAGATAATGCCTAAATTTAGGAAGCACTACTATTATGGTTGAAGATCATGGGTGAATGGGTTTGTCTTTGAAGCACTATAAAAAGAAATGTTTTCATTCATTCCAAATGGTTTGGCTTAAGTGAGTCATTCCATAATGGAGTTTGTCTCAAATTGTAGAGCAGTAGAGAAGAAATATATTTTCTCTCCACGTTGGTGAACCAATTCCTCCAGGTTTCATGTTCCTCACATATCTCAAAGTTTCCAACATATTAGTTTTATACACTTTACCTTTTATATGTATTTGAGTGTTGTTTTAGGGTTTGAGGGAACTCTTGTTTTGGGGAATTTATAAGGGTTTGAGTGAACTCTTGTATATGGGTGAGAACTTGAGTGAGTTCTTTGTATGTAGAGAAAGGTTTCAGTGAAGCTTGGAAGAAAGAGAAAGAGTAAGGCTTTGAGTGAAGTCTTGAGTGAGAAGAGAGGTCTTAGGGGGAAGATTTCGAGTTGGAACTATTAGAGGAAATAGTTGTTGGGGATATGAGTTCGTTGAGGAACTCGGTAGAGGCTCAAGTTCCTCATAGGTTGTAACAGAGTCGTTGGCTTATTTTAGTAGAAGGTTTTGAGTCAAAATCCCTTAGGGTCAAGGTTTTTCACTTCCTATTTGGCATAGGAAGTTTTCCTCGTAAAATCTCTCTTGCACTATTTCTCTACTTGCGTTAAGTTTCTTTTAATTTCGCGAAAAGTGACTAGCAAGGTACATACTAAAATTTACCCCCCTTCTTGTAATATTTCAACTAAATAACAATCTTTAGGCCCATCAATAAGGATTTCCATGATTTAAAGACATATTACACCAACACTGAACGGGCCTTGAAAACTCCAAAAATAATAATCCCATATGTTTCAACCTGGTAATAAAATCCATCTCCTTGGTAGTCTTTTAATCCTTGTCAATTAAGTCTTATTTTTTCAATCTATATTAAAAACCTTGAATGAAAATTGTGCAATTATGAAAAAGTGCAAATTAATAAAATATAAATAAAAATGGGGAATAAGCAAAGTATATATATATATATATATATATATATATATATATATATATATATATATATATATATATATATATATATATATATATATATATATATATATATGAGATCATACAGGATCATATGAGACCACATCCCTTATGTGAGAACCCCAGCTTATGTGAGAACAAATCTAGACCTTTGAATTGAGGTCATTTGACGGCTCTTATCAACTCGCTCATTAAGGTTAAATGTGTAATTTCACAGCTTGAATGACTACCCTTAATCCTCTCATTTTTCATTTTCCCTTGCTCTCTCTTCAATACATTTTCTCTCTCCTCTTGTAAATTCTCTCTTGCGATTTTTTTTATTTTCGCAGGTCCAACTTCTCATCTTTGCTCATTGCTCAAGAAATTTTATTGGCGGTTAGTTTTTCTGATTTGATTTTTGTTATCATCATTATATTTCTTAGATTTACTTTCGATTTTGTAACATGTTTTTTGTGATTTTGATTGTGAATTTTAGGGTTTTCCTGATCATTTATTTGTGTATTTGTGATTTTGATTGTTACTCTAGGGATTCTTCAATTATATGTTTGCAATTTTTCAATTTAAATTGCTCGATGTAGGTTTTTGTTTTACAATTTGTAGGACTAGGGTTTCGATTTGAATTTTTTTGTCACTCCAAAATAGTGTATTATATTGTCTAGTCAGTTATTGTTTCATAGATGTGTTTGTTTAATTTTCCTTTTGGTTATGATGTGTTTGATTTGTAGGAGTTCATTTCATTTACACTAATTTTTCTTATTTGTGAAAAGTTCAGATTCTATTGCTCAAGTGCACTATTTGTTTTTGTTTTGATTTTTTCAGTTTTTCGTTTTAGTTTTGCTCAACCAATTTTTATGATCTAATTGGTTGTATTTCTGTGTGTTTGTGTGTGTCACTGGTCATCCTAGTCGAGGTGTGTGTAGTTGTGTGGTTGTTTGGGAGAGTTGTGTTGGGTGTCTATGTATAGTGTGTAATGTAAGCACCTTAAATATAGATAGTCGTAATCAGAGAGAAATAAGAAGTTTGGTATGAAGTTTTATTATTTACTCTAGAACTGTATAATAGTGTTCATACTATGCATTAGTTGTGTCTAGTGATTGAGAGAATCTAATTGCAGCTTAGAGATCCTAAATAGCTGTCACCGCGTCCTCCTCAGATATATTGTTCGGCATGCAGAAGTTTGTACTTGGAGTTTTGATTGCCTATTTGCATACATCTGAGCATCAGTTCATTTTCAGTACATATTAGCTGCATAGTTGGTTGTAATCTGCATCTTCTTACCATTTTTATGTATTGTCAAAGAACTGCAAAGCTGCACATTTTCTTAATTGATGGAAAAACATATGTATCATAATCTAACTAGGGGAATAATTTAAGAACCAAGCTGTAGTGCGATTAAAATAGGTGGTTTAGGATTACCTTTATAAAGAAAATATATTATTTGCAAGCTTGAATGGGTCTATTGGGGAAGCCTGATGTATTTCTCCTCATATGTGACTCAAACTTTAGTATTAGCAGAATTGATTCAAAAGCTTTGACTAGTAATGCCACCTTCCTTTTTTGAATAGGAGCAAGTTGATTAACTATCTTCTGAAGTGCATAGTCGAGCATCCACTCGTCTGCATTTCTCTCATCCATCTCCTGGTGCTTGTGATCTACCTTCTCTACTTCTGGTTCAGGTTCAATTCTAAGAAAGTTCGGTCCTCTTGGGTTAAATTCTTTCTCTTCCTCAATGCCCTTATCTACTAAATTTTACAACACGAAATGTGGCAAAATCAACAAATTTTATTAAAATAAATCAAACAGATACACCAAATTCTAGGGGAAATAGAGTTACATATAAATTTAATTATATTAGACTAATCAAGTAATCATGCACAACTAACTATTAGACTTTTGATTATGGTAACTTTTGTGGTGGTTATATTATGGTGATTTTTTATTATGGTGACTTTTATACCTAGCATTTTTTTTCGAAATATTTGCTCATTTTACAAATAAGCAACGAACTATTTGCTCATTTGAAAAATGAGTAAAGAAATATTTGCTCATTTGTCAAGTGAGCAAATAATTGATTGTTCATTTCACAAATGAGCAAAGAAATACTTGTTGATTTAATGAATGATTAAGGAAATTTTTGCTCATTTGACATATGAGGAACTAACTATTTGCTCATTTGACAAATGAGCAACTAAGTTTTTGCTCATTTATTAAATTAGTAACTAAGTATATGATCATTTGACAAATGAGCAACTAACTATTTTCTCATTTAACAAATGAGCAACTAACTATTTGCTCATTTGCTAAATGAGTAAAAATTTGATTGCTCATTTCCCAAATGATAAAAAAAATCAATTGCTCATTTTCCAAATGATCAAAGAAATGTTTGTTTATTTTACAAAATAGTAACTGATTATTTACTTATTTGACAAATGAGCAAACTAATGGTTGCTCATTTTAAAAATGAGCAAAGAAATGCTTGCTGATTTAATGAATAATTAAAGAAATGTTTACTCATTTAACAAATGAGCAACTAACTCTTTTGCTCAAATCATTTTTATGAACTATATCTTCAATAAGTAATAGCCAAAGATCCATATGATTCAATGATAAAATCAATTGCTGCAATTTCTTTTAATAGCTAATTTGTTCAACCTCATAACATTCTGATGACTAAAGAAATCTAATGAGCAATTATGTTTTGCTCATTTGTCAAATGAGCAATTAATTTTTGCTCATTTGTCAAATGTGCAAAAAAATTCAATGCTCCTTTGTCAAATGAGCAAACTATTTAATGCTCATTTGTCAAATGAGCAAATGATTCTTTTGCTCATTTTGTCAAAAATTAATGCTCATTTGTAAGTGTGTTTGAATGTTTTAAATATATTAACCTACTTGTTCAAGGGTTGAGCATTGTTCAAATGCACAAAAGATGTGGGTTTGAATCCTACATAGTTTCATTTATGTAATGCGGAGACACAAGTTTGTATGAGAGTTTAATTGTAATAAAGTTTATATTGTTATAAATCATTTCAAACCATTTTTTTCTCACATAATTTAGTACGAATTAGTTTTTTGATTTTTAATTAATTTTGTTTATAGAGATAACATGTGGGGGAATTGAACCTACATCCACTATGCATTTGCATAGTGCTCTACCAATTGAGCTAATAGGTTTTATCATATGTTTTAAATAATTTTCTATGTTATAAATTTTTAATCAGCTCTTTTGATAAATTAACAAAAAATTGTTTGATTATTTGATAAAATAAACAAAGAATTATTGCTCATTTAATAAATGAGCAAAGAATTGTTTGCTCATTTTGTATATAATTAATGAATTTTTGCTCATTTGACAAAATGAACGGAGAATTGTTGCTCATTTATCAAATGAGTAAAGAATTGTTTGCTCATTTGATAAATGATAAAAGAATCATTTGGTCTTTTGATAAATTAACCATAGCTCAACACTAACCAAAAGATACGCCGGTTCATGATTCTGAGTTAGATTTTTGAACTGTTGTACAGATGTGAAATAAAATAGTTTATATATTGCTCAACATATTGATCTAACCTTCAAAGAAAAACCACACATTTAACAAGTAAGAATTTACTCATACCTCCCTACTATTTGAAACAACCCCTCCTAATTTTGAATTTATTAGTGAGTTAGAAATACAGATTACAGAACGAAAACCTATCTAGATGTTAAACTCCCCATTCTTTAGAGATTCAGCAAGCTTCTACAGCAAGCAGTAGATTGTATAGTGATCATAGGATTAACACCAAAACACTAGGTAGAACACTTCTATCACATACAAACAATCCTTCTGCTTCCCAACTCTCCCCATTCTCATCAACTGCACCTTCATTTTCTCTGTTCCCCATCCTGCAACTTCCCATCTAGTGGGCCGTGTAGTAAACTGCCCAGCAATGAGCTCTCAAAGGCCCTTTGGTAGCAGAAACTGATCCTAAAAATTCATCTATTTCATCTTCAACTCTTTCCTTTACACTCTATTTTCTGCCCATCGCTCCTTTAAGTCCCAACCTCGACAGCAACAGCTGCAATCAAAATCTTCAAGGCTCTTTGGATCCCTGCTGTCTCTGTCCTCTGCACTTAACCAATAGCTGATCCTCTTCTCTAACCGGACTTCTCTAGAACTTTTGTCCCTCACCATCACAAACAAATTGGCGGTCCTAGAATACCTTAACATTCTCCTCTTTATATCACTGCCTGACTCCCATGGGCAGAAGAGGGCAGCACAAGCACCTAGCCCTAGGGCAGGTGTCTCTATCAAGGCCCTCGGCATGGAGTTGGACATTTGATATGTCACCACTTAATGTGCAGAGGTGATCAACCCACCTTCATAGCTCTTTCCCTCAAATTTTGAAGTGGGTCCCTAATATGGAAAATATCCCCATACCATCAGGGATGGAGGAAGATGGAGGTTCTTTCCAATTTGTTTGTTCCTTAGTCCACTTGAGATCAGTAGCGGAGGTGTCAGTAATGACCCACAAGCTGAAATGGTCACTTTGTGAGTGTGTTTGAATGTTTTAAATACATTAACCTACTAGCTCAAGGCTTGAACATTGTGCAAATGCACAAAAGATGTGGGTTTGAATCCCACGTAGGTTCATTTATGTAATGTGGAGACACAAGTTTGTATGAGAGTTTAATTGTAATAAAGTTAATATCGTTATAAATCATTTCAAACCATTTTTTGCTCACATAATTTAGTACGAATTAGATTTTTGCTTTTTAATTAATTATGTTTATAGAAATATATAACCTATGTAGGAATTGAACCTACATCCCCTATGCATTTGCATAGTGCTCTACCAATTGAGCTAATAGGTGTTATCATATGTTTTATATAATTTTCTATGTTATAAATTTTTAATCAGCTCATTTGATAAATAAAAAAAAGTTATTTGATGATTTGATAAAATAAACAAAGAATTGTTGCTCATTTGATAAATAAGCAAAGATTTGTTTGCTCATTTGATAAATGAGCAAAGAATTATTTGCTCATTTGATAAATGAGCAAAAGAATTGTTTGCTTATTTTATATATAGTCAATGAATTTTTGCTCATTTGACAAAATGAACAAAGAAGTGTTGCTCATTTATTAAATGAGTAAAGAATTGTTTGCTCGTTTGATAAATGATAAAAGAATCGTTTGGTCGTTTGATAAATGAACCATAGCTCTTTTGGGGATTTTGTGTTTACAAGGGTCACAAAGAAAATTACAAATAAATTAATAGAAAAATCTTCGAGGCGTGAATGGGATCACTTTCCTAAATGTATAATTCTGACCCTATACTACAACCGGGTGTCACGGAAATTTACTCTGGAGATACAACGAAGAACAATTGCAATCACAAGTAGGATGATTACAATACAATGTAAATAAGCTTTTGTGATTTGTGATGTTGAACAATAACATGTAAAAGGTTTCAAGAGAATGAGAAAATAAAACTGATTTCTTGAAGTACTATCATCAATATGAACCCTCGTATTTATATCAAGAGCAATAAACCAAGCATAACTAAAGAATAACCGTCAATATTGCCTCCCGCGCCCCGCCGGGCGAGCCCTCGCCCTGCCTGGCGAGAGAAATCAAGCAACCAAGAATTAGGTGCACTCGTGTCCTACCGGCGGAGACCTGCCCTGCCAAGCGGTGGCTCTCGCCTTGCCGGGCGACGATGGCCCTACTAGGCGGTGACAACGCTTAATTTTCCTTTGCTCTCGAGCCCTACCGGGCTGTGGCTCGCCCTGTCGGGCGCGCCACCGAGCGGACTACAAGGCGGAGGAAAACTTCTCTAAACCAAGATACAAATTGCTCTTTTACTTGTTCAATTGAATTTCAACACCTTAACCTAAGAAATTCAATCAAACACATGAATATTTGTCACCAATACTCTAAATAATTCAACAATCCTCCCCCATTTAGAGTATTAAACTTAACTCATTGCAAAACATCATCATCACAAAAACAATCTCATACATAAATGAAAGTGTACAACATACAATTCAAGAATCCGTATCAGTTCGGTATCGTAAAACGTTTGAACCAAAAGCAACACATATTGGATACTTGAAGATATTACACACTCAAGATTAATTACTTAAATACATATTTACTTGACACATAAGCCATGTATCCATATATATTCATAAGTACATCAGTGCTATGCCCCTAATAGCTTTTTGAAGCGGCTAAACCTCGTATTTATATAGGTAGAATCCCAAACATACTCCTGTGACAAAGCGCAATATCAAGAATTCTATTAAATTAAACAACCTCTTATTCATCACTGTAAATCCGGAACATTACCTTGGATGATTAAACAAGTTCCCAATTAGCAAATGTGGAAGTTAATCTTATTGAACTTAAGACCCAACGTCTTATTGAGCGTTAAGTTAAGACTCCCTCATTTGTAACTATTTAGGTCTCCAATCCTAAACCAATTGTCATCCTATTATTAACATCTATTGCCAAATCCTTTGTGAAGCAATCGGCGAGATTAAGATTTGTTCGAACATAATCAATAGTGATCACACTATCCTTGATAAGCCCTTGGATGTAACTATGCCGTACTTCAATGTGCCTTGACATACCATTATAAACTTGTCTATAAGCCCTTGCCAATGTATCATTGTTATCACAATGTATCACTATTGGTGATATCGGTTTTGGCAACAAATGAATCTCAAACATGAGATCCTTTAACCATTCGGCTTCTTTACCAGCCAAATGTAAAGCAATGAATTTCGATGTCATTGTGGACTCCGCAATGAAAGTTTGCTTCTTAGAAGCCCATGAAATGGCACCCCCCCACCCCATTTAGGAAAATCCATCGACTTGTGGAGGGATGATCTTTGTTAGAGATCCAACTTGCATCCGAATACCCTTCTACAACCGAAGAATATCCACTATAAGACAATCCAAACTCCTTAGTTTTCTTCAAGTACTTCAACAAGTGTCTAACCGCTTGCCAATGTAGCATACTAGTCTTACTAGTATACCTACTTAGTTGACCAACTGCATAAGTAATATCCGGTCTAGTACTTGTCATGGCATACATCAAACAAATTATTACTTTAGCATATTAAAGTTGTAAAACTGCATTACCTTCATTAGGTATCAACTTTATGCTAGGATCCATAGGTGTTGAATAAAGAGAAGAAGAGTCTTCACTCACATTGAATTTCTTGAGCACTTTCTCAATGTAATGAGATTTTGACAAGATTAAATTTTCTTTTTCCCTCTTTATCCTTATGCCAAAATGACATCCTCTTCTCCCATGTATTTCATGGAAAACTTTGAACTAATTAAAGACTTTGTCATTTCAACTTGTGACAAATCCGTTCCAAAGATCAACATGTCATCTTCATATAGACAAATTATGACATCTTGACCGTTGTCATCAAATTTTCTATAAATACACTTGTCTGAATTGTTCAACTTAAAACCATTTGACAGCACAACCTCATTAAATTTTTGATGTCATTGCTTAGGTGCTTGTTTTAGCCCATACAAAGATTTATCAACTTGCAAATTTTTCCTTCTTGACCTTCCACAACAAACCCTTCCAGTTGTCGCATGTAAACTTCGTCCTCTAGATCTCCATTCAAAAACGTTGTCTTGACATCCATTTGATGGATCACAAGATTGTGGATTGTCATAAGTGAAATCAACAACCTTATAGTTTAGATTCTAGCAACAGGTGCATATGTATCAAAATAATCAATACCAGGCTTTTGAGTAAAGCCTTGTGCCACTAACCGGCTTTGAACTTTTCAACCTTTCCATAAATCCTCAATTTCTTTTTGAAGATCCATTTACACCCTATTGGTTTATATTTTGATGGTAAATTGGCTAATACCCAAGTATTGTTTCCCATTATGGATTCCATCTCATCATTAATAGTTTCCTTCCAAAATGGAGCATCACGAGACCTCTGATATGTCTATTTTATATAGTATTTTACCCTCGTCCCTTGGTCTTAATTAGTTGTGCTTTTGGCTCTTTAGAGCCATTTTTATTACTAATATGTGTTTTCGTAGTTTTGGTTGAGTTTTATAGGGAATTGCACTCTTGGAGCATTTTTCCGGGATTTTATGAAGCGACTACGAGCATTGGAGGAGCACGACCATCTTTCGTAGCCCAAGATCGGTTAGAGTCATCGAATCGGTGATTAAGGGCTCGACTTATGAGAAGATGAGGCATTGGACCGAATGATTAAAGCCCCAAGGAGGATATTTGGTTTGCGCTGAGTTACAAGCCTAAACAAGGAGTCCAAGTAGCCCAAAGTGTCACCGCCCGGTGTAAGGGTCTCCGCCCGAAGGCGCGCCCGATCGGGCGGTGCCGCGCCCGATCAGGCGCGAGAAGAGAAGCTCACGAAGGAAAAAAGGCGGGCCTAATTGGGCGGTGCCTTGCCCGATCGGGCGTGTGTTTATGAGAATTTTAAGCGTCGTTTAAGTTGTTTTAACTTAGGATTTTTGAGCTTAGTATAGATACGCTTTTGTTAAGCGAGTTTAGTATTCTTTTCTCCCTTCCCTTACTCTCTCTCTCTAACTTTTCTCTCTCTCTTTCCTCTTAAACTCTAGTATTATTTTCTCTCTCTACAACTCTTTGTTTAGTTCCATCTCTTGTTTCCTTCAATTTTGGTAACGATTTATTCTCCTTTAATCTCAGTTATTTATTCTCTCTCTTTCATCATGACTTGTTTAATTGCTTTGTTTAGTTTATACTTAATTATGTGTGAGTAGTTTTCTTTCTAGGGCTATGGGGATCCATAAATAATATGAAGGGGTAATTTATTATTGTTAATTGGCAATGCTTGATTAATTTCCTATTGATTGATTTAATGCTATGCGGTTAGATTTTGCCAGATTTAATTCGTATGAGTTTAGCAATATTGATTCGAGATTCGAGAGATGAGAATTGATGTTTAGGCTTAGTTTTAATAGGCAGACTAATTTATAAATGGTTAGGTCGAGATTCGAGAGATGAGATTTAATACCGGTAAATTATCTCTGTGATTGTAATACGTAGCGAAAGCCCTTTATGATCTGATTAATTGATGCATTGATGATTGGTTGTTATGTTTTAACCTGAAATATTATTTATTGGTGAGCCTATTCCCTAGGTCTTTTATTATTTGACTTCTCCCCACTTTTATTTCTCCTTACTCATATTCTTCGTAATATAGTTCCTTTAAATAACAACTTTTGGTTACTTAATAATTTAGATTATAATAATTAATTGGGAATAGAAAGACTTGTTTCCCTATGGATTTGACCCCACTTTCCTATCTATTATTAGTTAGTGATTTTAGGAATTACATTTGATTAGGTGATTACGACTTTAGCCTGTCAACCTCATAGCCTCATCATAGGTCAAAGGATCATCTTTCACATTAAAAATGTATGGAAATTGTGTCGAAACAAAATCCCTTGATCCTTTAACTAAGTACACATGAAAGTCCAGGCCAAAAGATTTTTGTTTCCTTGCCCTCTTAATGATGATGTAGATGCCTCCTCTAAATAAGTTTGGTCATCCAACTCTTAATCAATGACGACTTGATCAAAACTTTAAGCATTGGTATTTGGAGTTATATCCTTTGGTCTAGGAATTGAAGAAAATCGATTTTCATCAAACAATGCATCCCTTGACTCAATGGTGGTGTGAACCGACCATAAATAATTTTGCTCTATTACATAGAACCTATAGAATTTTCTATGATCCGCATATCCTTTAAAAATGCATTCAACTCCTCTTTCACCTAACTTTTTACGTTTAGGTTCCGACATTTTTACAATTACCCTACAACCCCAAACATTGAGATGACTCAAGTTTGGTTTCCTTTTATACCATATATCATATAGGGTAACATCTTTCCCTTTCATGGGAACACGATTTAACACGTAACAAGCCGTTAAAACGGCTTCACCCCAAAATCCATCACTTAAACTCGAATATGACAACATAGAATTAACCATTTCTTCTAGTGTCCTATTCTTCCTTTTCGCTAAACCATTTTGATGTGGTGTATATGTCGCGGTAGTTTCATGTACTAAACCTAAAGATTGGAAATAACTTGGGTCAAAGTATTCACCTCCTTTATCAGTTCTTAGCTTTTTAATCTTTCCATTAGTTTACAATTCTACTTCACTTTTGTAGATTTTAAATTTGTTAAGGGCTTCATCTTTAGAGAATAACAAATAAATATAACAAAACCTTGAAAAATCATCAATAAATATTACCAAATATTTCTTATTCCCTAAAGAAGGTGTGTTGTGAAAATCACACAAGTCACTATGCACTAAATTAAGCAATGAAGTATTTTTCTCAACAACTTTAGGAAATGGTTTCCTTGTGATTTTGGTTAACATGCATGTTTTACACTTCTCTATTCTTGGATCAAAAATGGGTATCAAATCATGCTTAGACATAAAATATAACTTTTTATAATTAACATCATAAAGTCGCAAATGCCACAGAGAAGAATTATGATGAGTGTCATTTATGGCACTCATTTGATCCCTTTTAGGGTGAATTTCATTCTCTTTTGTAGATCTTTTTATTCCCTTTTCCTTAATTTTGCTTTTTATTTCTTTAGTTTGCATTTTCCTTAGTTGATTTTCCTTTTTCTTGCATTCCTTGGTTTATTTCGCCTTTTTCCCTTTTATTGGTTTGTTTTCTTTTATTTTCAGGAGAAGATCGTTCCCGAGGTTTCTTCCCGGGTTTTTCATTCATTGGGATGCTTAGTGTCTTCCATTTGAAGCCCAAGTATGGAGATGTGCAAGTTTCAAGTTTCCTTAGGGCGTGCATTCAAGCCGTGGGGCACAAATTTTGGTGTTGAACCCACCATCAGGTGTTTAGAATCTGCCATGTTCCGTGTTCATCAAGCACACCAAGTGGAGCACACGAGGAGCATCAAGTTGAAGTGGAAGTGATCTGCCCTGCTCCCAGGTGCGGGCGCACGCGACAATGGCGTGGCCGCGCAGTGTGGTAGCGCGGGCGCGTGGTGATCTGGCGTGGCCGCGCCTGTTGCTCCCCCTGTTCTGTACCCTCTTCTTCGCGGCCGCGCACCTCTAAAGTGAAGGCCGAGCCTATATGGGTTCTTTTGGGACGACTAACTACTTTCTCTTTTGTTAGTTTTACTATTTATATTTTTCTCTTCATTATTAGAGAGGGAGAGCTTAGAATTAGGATTAGGTTTGTAGAGAGAGAAACTCTAGGTTTTAGGCTTGTAGAGAGAGAAACTTGAAGATTGGTGATTGATGATTGATTATGGTACAATTGGTTTGATTTCAAACTCATTTCCTTTGATTTGATCAAGTTTGTAAGAATCTTCTTTACTTTAATTCAATCTTTAGCTTTTGATTTCAATAACTTTGTTGTTATTCAAGTTTATTGATTATTTGATTGAATTTGTTTGATTGGAATGATGATGATGAATTTGATGAATTGTATAGCTTTGTTCTTGATTTCTTTAATGGATTGTGAGTAGTTTGCTTGCTAGGGATGTGGTGAAGCATGTATTAGTGATGGATCATAGCTAATTGAGGTGGGTTTTGATTGATTTAGCATTGTGATTAAATTGGTTGATTGATTTTGTGCATGTGTATGGATTGTAAGGAGTGATCAACCTTGTTCTTCATGCTAGATTGTATTGTGTGCCTACATTGATACGGACCATTGATTTGTAGCTCGCATTTGTCGATTTAGCTTGGTTTGTGACGTTCCTAGTTAGAGTCTTTCGTAGTTGGCGCTAGTTAGACCTCTAGGAGATAGCTTGTCGAGCTCTTTTGATTGCATTGTCTATCTTCCCTCGCAATACTCGAATTAATCAATCTCCAACCCGATTAGTGTGTGTCCATTGTAAGTACGTGTGGATCCTAAATCCCTAGTGTTCTGATATATTGATTTACTTTGTTTGTTTAGTTGAATTTAGATAACCTACACTACCTCTTACTCTTCGAAGTAGCTTGACATTGACTGTAGTAAATTTCCCCCCATTCCTAGTGGTTCGACCCGAACTTGCCCTATTACTAGGTGTAGGTTTGGTTACATTTTTGGTTTGATTGGAGGAATTTTAGTTTTCGACGACCTAGAATTCACCTTCCGTCAAATTGTCATTAACAACGTACACAACAACAATCAAAGTATTACAAATACTTAACTTAAACATACCATTACACAAATAACCAAGTCCTAAAAATTGACTTCATATAGAAAAAATAAACTTATCAAACTCAAAAACAATTTTAAAACCTAATCGATTCAAAATCGCACCGGATACAAGATTTCTCCTAAGTCCAGGAGCAAACAACACATGTCTTAAAATAAGAGACTTTCCCAAACTAAAGACTAGCTCCACTTGTCCCTTGCCAAGCACCTTAGCTGTAGAATCATTTCCCATACATAGAATTTCTCCATGATCAACCTTCAAGAAGGTCTTGAACAATGATCTATCCTTGCACATGCCTCGATGCGCCCGAATCGATATACCACGAACAATCAGCCTATACACAATTGATTTCAGAAATCATACACACATAATCCATAAATGAATTAAATGAAATTTGTGTACAAGAGTTACCTTATTTGTCTTGGGATTGGCTAACATTGACATTCCCACCTTGAGTCTTTTTCTTGCTCAATTTTTTCTTCCAGATTGTGCAATACTTCTTAAAATGTCCGGGTTTTCCACAAACCCAACAAGCACGTGATTTTGCACCATCACCACTTAACTTAGGCTTCTTGCCCTTATTTTTGTATGAGTCATTACCTCTCTTCCTCTCACTTGGTTTGGCATCCTCCACAACATTTACCGTAGTGGAACTAGGATTTGCATCCTTATTTCCCTCTTGCACCCGAATTTCTTCCTCAATCCGGATGTGAGAAGCCAAACCCTCAAGATTTACATCATCCTTTCTATGTTTTAAACCACTTTTAAAGTCTTTCTAAGAAAAAGAAAATTTGTCTATTAAAGATGACACTACAAAGGTCTCATCAAGAATTATGTCATGTTGCCTAAGACATCCTAATATTCTTCGAATCTCATGAAACTGTTCCATAATTGGCCTACTATCAACAAACTTGTAATTGTTAAATTTACTACCAAGAAATTTCTTGCTAGAAACATCTTCAGCCATATATTTAGCCTCTAATTCATCCCAAAGAGACTTAGCAGAATCATTAAACTGATAAACATCAAAGATTTCATTAGACATACCATTGAGAATGTGGCCACAACAAATGTAATTGTAATTCTCCCACTTGTTGTGTTTCCTAGTTTCATCCAATGATTCATCCTCCTTCTTCGTAGGCTTTGGAGTTGCGAGAACATAAGCCACCCCAATCGAAGTCAAGAACAAATGCATCTTCTTTTTCCATCTTCGAAAATCAACTCCCTCGAACTTGTCCAATTTCTGGAAATTGGTCATCAATTCCTTAACATTTGCCATCTTTGTTGAGGTTATACTTTTGAATTGTTGGGGATTTTTTGTTTACAAGGGTCAAAAAGAAAATTGCAAATGAAATTAATAGAAAAATCTTCGAGGCGTGAACAGGATCACTTTCCCAATAGTATAATTTCGACCCTATACTACAACCGGGTGTCACAGAAATTTACTCAAGAGATACAATGAAGAACAATTGCACTCACAAGTAGGATGATTACAATAAAATGTAAATAAGCTTTTGTGATTTGTGATGATGAACAATAACTTGCATAAGTTTTCAAGAGAATGAGAAAATAAAACTGATTTCTTGAAGTATTATCATAAATGTGAACTCTCATATTTATATCAAGAGCATTAAACCAAGCATAACTGAAGAATAACCGTTAAAATTGCCTCTCAGCAGGCCGCGCCCTGCCGGGAGAGATAAATCAATCAACCCAAAAAAATTTGGGTGCTCTCGTGCCCTACCGGATGGAGACCTGCCCTATCGGGGAGTGGCTCTCGCCCTGCCCGGCGACGATGGCCCTACCGGGCGATGACAATGTGACAATATAAAGTCGTATCACCTAATCAAAAATAATTCGTAAGTCCTCTAACTATGCAAATAGGGAAAAGGGTCGAACAACAGGAAAACGAGTCAATTTATTCCTAATTAAATCAAATAATCAAAATTATTGAGTAACCAATTTATTATTATGAAAAGAACTAAACTACGAAGATTAAAGTTTTAGGAGAAAATCAAATAATAAAAGCCTAGGGTATAGGTTCATCAATAAATAATATTCCGGGGTAAAACACAATAATCAATCATCAATGCATCAATTAATCAGATCATAAAGGTCTTTCGCTACGTATTACAATCACATAATTAATCTATTAGTATTAAATCGCATCTGTCGAATCTTGACTTAACCACTTATAAATTAACCTACATATTGAAACTAAGCCTAAACATCAATTCTCATCTGTCTAGAATCAATATTGCTAAACTCATACGAATTAAATCTGGCCAAATCTAACCGCATAGCATTAAATCAATCAATAGGAAATTAATCAAGCATTGACAATCAACAATAATAAATTACCCCTTCATATTATTTATGGATCCCCACAACCCTAGTATAAAAATCTACTCACATAAAGTTAAATCTAAACTAATCAAAGCAATTAAGCAAAACATGATGAACAAAACAAATAAATTATTGAAATAAAAAGGGAAGAAATTATTACCAAAGTTAACAGAAATAATGAATTGAATTAAATCAAGAGTTTTAGAGAGAGAAACAGGAGAGAAAGTAATACTAAGAGTTTAATAAAGGGGGGAGAGAGAAAAGTTAAAAAGAGAAAGAGAGTGAGAAGTCGTGCTAAACTCGCTTAACAAAAATGTACTTATACTAAGCTAAAAAATCCTAAGCTAAAACAAAGTAAACCGACACTTAATCTTCCTCCAGAAACACGCGCCCGATCAGGCGAGGTACCGCCCGATCGGGCCCGCCTTTTTCATCAGGGATGCTTCTCTCGCGCCCTATCAGCGCGAAGCATGCCCTTTTTCCTCTATTGCCCCGCCCAGCCGGGCGCGCCTCAGGGCGAGGACCCTTGAACCGGGCGATGACTCTTTGGGCATTCTTGGACTTCGATTGGGCTTCACTTCTTAGCCCACTCCGGGTTTCCTCTTTGGGACTTTATAACTCGGTCCATTGCCTCGTCTTCTCATATGTCGAGCCCTTAATCATTGGTTTGATGACTCCAACCGGCCTTCGGCTACAAAAGGTGGTCGTACTCCTCCAATGCTTGTAGTTGCTCCAAATAATCCCGGGAAAATGCTACAAATGTGCAATTTCCTAAAAAATGATACCAAAACTACGAAAACACTAGAACGCACACATTAGCAATAAAAGTGGCTCTAAATAACCAAAAATACTCCTAAATATGACCAAGGGACAGGGTAAATCACTATATAAAATAGACATATCAAACTCCCCCAAGCCAAACCTTTGCTTATCCCAAAGGAAAGAGCTCATCAATGAACACACTTAACCAATTCAAATCGATCAAGGAAAATCCAACAAGTACACATCAAAACCCACCAATCAAATCCATCTAATCACTCATCCTCCCTAACAATTGTCAAATACAGCAAACCACAAGAGCATATAGAATTCAAGACTAGTGCTCACGCACTCAACTCTCTTTTATGTGGCGGATATAAAATGTATCTGATCATTCTCCATCCCAACGCCTTTATGTGAACAATGCCCTCCCAACTCACAATACTCGTGTGTTTAAAAGACATGCACTCAACCTAAATAGTCGACTCGAAATATGTCAAATCATCCTTTGCATTGATAAACAACTAATTTCACATTCACACAACTCTATGCACAAAGGTCGGAAGGTCTTTAAAGCTTGTAATGTATGGTTTGGGTAAAAGGGTAGGAAATATTTGGGAAAATGTGAGAGTAAAACAATGCTTAAAGGGAGCTAAATCCTAATAAAACCCAAGGTCAAAAATAAATAATGACCATATCATCTCCAACACAACTCTACTCTACAAAAATTCACCAAAAAACCAATCAATATCAACAATATTTTTCAAACTCTTACAATAAATCACTCATAAAAAAATAATATAAAACTTGAGTGAACAAAAAAACATACTTTGAACTATTTCTTTTTTTTCTCTTGAACTTTAATTTTTTTCTTTCTTTGACACTATTTTTTCCCTTGAGCAATCTTCAATTAGAACACTTGATCATTGAAATTTTTTTTTTCTTTTTGCTCTTTTTTTTTTCTTTTTTTTAATTTCACATTGGAATTTTTTCAACTTTTGAACAACTTTCAATTTTTTTCCAATCAACATAATAAGAACAACATAACTTCTCAAATTCACCCAAATTGTGCAAATAAACAAGCACACTACAAACTCCCTCACCTCACTAACTAATAGCTTCCCCAAGCCAAGCTTGGGACTAGTAACCAATGGGGTTTAATTCAGCTTGTAACGTGGCTAAATAAACAATAAAATGGCACAAGTAACAACATAGGTAGCAAGAAGGGAACAAATGTATCTAATATCGTCTAAAGGCCACCTAAAAGAACAAATGACTTCGTCCTCCTCAATGTGCATAATAATGAGTCATACAAACACTACTCAAAGTTGCAAACCAATACTCAAATTTATTGACATACCAGGAAGTTACACACAATTCCTTACCAAATCAACTAGTCAAGCACTATATTCACAAGTAGTTGGACAAAATTGACGCATGTTAGAGCATCCAAGTAATCAAATATCAAATCATGGCTAGCCTATCCACAGTGTTCATCATCATATACCAAGAATCAAAACAATTTTTAAGTATGAGGCACAGGGAAGCATGATTTACAATTCATTGTAACGTATTCTTGTATTTTTTTTTTTCAATTTTTTTGTATTTTTTCATTTTCAAAGCAATAAAAACTATACTAGAAAGCAATAAATCTAAACTAAACATACCAAAAATAAAAAGAAAAATAAGAAGAAAGAAACCATACCTCAATCCAAAAACTCTTCCAAGCCAAAATCAGCCAATGTTCTCATTAACTTAGGGATTAGCCTAGTATGGCTAAGTGCCACCTGTTTTAGAAAAAGAAAAGGTAAAGAGGGAAAAAGATAAAAAGAAAGAAAAAGGAAAAGAAAGAAGAAAAAAAACGGGGGGGAAGGAGGGGCGCGCCCGGTCGGGCAGCCCTTCACCCGATCAGATGAAAAACAAAACAAAATTGCTAACCTCGTGCCCGATCGGGCGGTTCCTGGCCTGGTCGGGCGATTTTGTGTCCTTGATTTAGCTCCTTCACTCGCCCGGTCGGGCGCCATCTCACCTGGTCTGGCGAGATTTGTCGTGTGCGGACCTCTCCTTGCGCCCGGTCGGGCAGATGTTCGCCCGGTCGGGCGAGATTTAGGATAGGGAAGCAATTTTGACAGGATAAAGTCGTATTACCTAGTCAAAAATAATTCCTAAGTCCTCTAACTATGCAAATAGGGAAGGGTCGAACCACAGGGAAACGAGTCAATTTATTCCTAATTAAATTAAATAATCAAAATTATTAAGTAACCAATTTATTATTATGAAAAGATTTAAACTACGAAGATTAAAGTTTTAGGAGAAAATCAAATAATAAAAGCCTAGGGTATAGGTTTACCAATAAATAATATTGCGGGGTAAAACACAATAATTAATCATCAATGCATCAGTTAATCAGATCATAAAGGGCTTTCGCTACGTATTACAATCACTTAATAATCTACTGGTATTAAATCGCATCTTTCGAATCTTGACTTAACCATTTATAAAATAACCTGCCTATTGAAACTAAGCCTAAACATCAATTCTCATCTGTCGAGAATCAATATTGCTATACTCATACAATTATAACAGGCCTAATCTAATTGCATAGCATTAAATCAATCAATAGGAAATTAATCAAGCATTGACAATCAACAATAAGAAATTACCCCTTCATATTATTTACGGATCCCCACAACCCTAGAATAAAAATCTACTATCACAAAATTAAATCTAAACTAATCAAAGCAATTAAGCAAAACATGATGAACAAAAAAAATAAATTATTGACATAAAAAGGGAAGAAATTGTTACCAAAGTTAACGGAAATAATGAATTGAATTAAATCAAGAGTTGTAGAGAGAGAAACAAGAGAGAAAGATACTAAGAGTTTAATTAAGGGGGGAGAGAGAAAAGTTGGAGAGAGAAAGAGAGTGAAAAGTCGTGCTAAACTCGCTTAACAAAAACGTACTTATACTAAGCTAGAAAATCCTAAGCTAAAACTAAGAAAACCGATACTTAATCTTCAACTAGAAACACGCGCCCGATCGGGCGCGAGACAGGGCGAAGCATTCCCTTTTCCCTCTACCGCCCCGCCCGGCAGGGCACACCTCAGGGCGAGGACCCTTGAACCGGGCGATGACTCTTTGGGCATTCTTAGACTTCGATTGGGCTTCACTTCTTAGCCCACTCCGGATTTCCTCTTTGGGACTTGATAACTCGGTCCAATGCCTTGCCTTCTCATACGTCAAACCCTTGATCATTGTTTTGATAACTCCAACCGGCCTTGGGCTACGAAAGGTGGTCGTACTCCTCCAATGCTCGTACTTGCTCCAAATAATCCCGGGAAAATGCTCTAAATGTGCAATTTCCTACAAAATGGTACCAAAACTATGAAAACACTAGAAAGCACACATTAGCAATAAAAGTGGCTCTAAAAAGTCAAAAAATACTCCTAAATTTGACCAAGGGACGTGGGCAAATCACTATATAAAATAGACACATCACAATGCTTAATTTTCCTTTGATCTCGTGCCCTATTGGGCGGTGGCTCGCCCTGCCGGGCGCGCCACCGGGCGGACTATAGGGCGGAGGAACATTCTCTAAACCAAGATACAAATTGCTCTTTTACTTGTTCAATTGAATTTCCACACCTTAACCTAAGAAATTCAATCAAACACATGAATATTTTTCACCAATACTATAAATAATTCAACAAGCTCAACACTAACCAAAAAAATAGTAATAACACCATTTCTTTACCACCCACTTGATGCTAGCCTTAGCTATCCTGCAATACACCACATGCCGAACTACCTAACCCACTCAACAACAGCTAGTGACACAACATCACACCCATCCTCCCTAGCCACAGATAGCCCACAACATTCACACAATGCCCAAGGCCACAACAAATAATAAGTCTTGCCGCTTCTACCAAACATAACCCCCCACACAGCATCTCTCCACGCAACCATTTAAATATCACATAAGCTTAAATATATTGACATGGTTCAGATTTAGTTATCACATAAGCTTAATAACCAACAGAAACATATGACTGAAGCTGTGAAATTCTTAATTTTCCCAATAAAAATAGTAAAATCTTGATTAAAAAATCAAATAAAGTCAAACACAGTAAAAAAAATTCAACAAAGTATATCATAAATTAATCAAAGTATCTCAAAAGTAAGCCATAATTACTCAAAAGTAATGATAATAATCGTTCATTAAAATGCCAAAATATATGTTTATCTCTAGTTTAAAACTCTACCAGACTACACAATTATTTCAATGCTACTTTAATTTATCAACAAACCTATGGATACTCTGAAATTTTTTTACATCAATAATATAACTTGTTGTCAATCAAGTGCAACGAATGAATATAAAATAATACAGTAATCAAAATTAAAAAATGTGAAACCCAAATTTTTGTATCAAAATCGCAATATCTTTATTTAAAATTCGAATTAAATCATAGACAACAACAAAAATCAAAATCAAATTAACTTACAATGCCTCAAGAATATGAGAACAACAAAGGCTAATGAAAATTTCTGATGTTTCGAATTTTCCCTATCGAAAATCACATAACCAATGGAAAAAAACCTAATTTCGAAATCAAAATCGCAAAAACATGTTTCAAAATCAATCAAATTCAAAATTAAACTGAAATTTACACATCTTAACAAATTATCGCGAGAAATTGATGAGCAAAAGCGAAGAAATTAAAGAGCGAAGAAATGGAAGAGCGTAGAAAAACAATCGCCATTGATAGAGCTTTGATTTGCAGACAGAATAGAGGAGGCTTTGGGTTATAATCTCAGCTGGTCGATTTAATCTAATCTAGTGCCTGAGATTTGTCCTCACATAAGGTGTGAGTTCTCACATAAAGGGACTATTAATGGGGTATAATGGATCTTTTATCCACATTGCTCATAACCTTGAAACCTAACCACGATAAAACCTTTGAAAGACCATCCTTGAGTTGTACATATTCCTTACAATAAATAATCATCATTTGAGCAAAATATGGCCCATCGTAAGCCTTCATATACTCCTTCCGTTCCCAAATGATAGTTTCTTATGGGCAAATTTTAGTCCCAAAATGTTCACCCCATTTGCTTTTCCCAAAAACCATTAATATTAATTTTTTACCAAAATTCCCTCCAATTTGTAACAATATTTGTGCAAATTTAATTTTTCCTTGCAAATTTTGTTTTTCCATATACTTTTATTACTTTATCTCTCTACTTTTTTGCATACCAAATGTCAATTTACTTTTTCAATGTACTTTTACTATTTTTATTTGTGTTTATTAATTCCCGTGAAAAATGCCCAAAAGGAACTATCAATAGGGGACGGAAGGAGTATTTATGGTCTCGCACCTAACTCTGAAATAAACTGGCCAATTCTCATAAAATACATAAACCGTTAAATAATGATTAAAAGAGTTTTAGATGCTATTATAGTTCCCTGTTACACCAAATTAAAATTTTTGTTGACTTTGACCATTTTCATGTAGAATGTTTTAAAGCTTGACTTAATAGGGATAATTTAACTAAAAACTTACGAACAAGTGAACAACAATAAGCTCAGGGATACAAACGTATAGGCTCAATGGCAATGAAGGAACCTACCCATAAGAATGAAGGAAATAGCCCAATATTAAGGCCCAAACTTTTATTATAGAACGTGGCCAAAGCACGTAAAATCTGTTCAAAGAAGTAACTGGCGCCAAAGAAGAGTAAACAATTGAAAGGTTAAGGGGCATTATTGGCATCAGTGACTCAGTGACTCAGTGACTCAGTGAGGCAGTGTATCAAAGGGAATTTGTCTATAAATTGCTGAATCAACAAGGCAAATGGCATTAGCTAATCTTCCAACAACCACATTTATTTTCTTTACGCTGTATTTAGCACTTTCTAAGTTTCTTCCTTGGTTTAGTAGCCAAGCGACAGGTAGTTCATTGTAGTTAGAATGCTTTAAATCTGTCTGTTTGATCATTTTAAATTGTATTAACTTGTAGGTAACTTTCCGATCTTCTTGTAATAATAAAGTTGTAGTCTTGATTTTATCCACTAGTAAAAACGTTCGTTTGCTTCGCCTTAATATTTGCGTCACTCGTAGAAACAAATGAAGCAAATGATATATTTTGGCTTTATTATAAGTAATTTGCATCGGACATTAGTTATGAAGTGATAAAAAATTCTGATATATTTCATGTTTCTTACATTTGCGTCGCATTTATTTAATAGAAGACATAACATCTTCGATCTATGTTCAACTCTTTATTTCATTAGTTAACTTCTTTCTTGTTAAACTTCTTCAAGTAGTGTGAATTAACTTATTTGTTATTGATTTGTTAATGAGATTATATTATAAAAGTATAATTAGTAATAATAGGGGCAATCCCTTAATATCCCAGAACAATAATATAGGGTATTTGATTAGTGGGTAAAACACATAATTTATCCCAACAATAGCTATGGGCTCGATTATTGAAGGTCGTATTATTATAGACAATTGAAACTCTTACATTTTATACAAAGTTTTCAACTTGTACTCATATATGCAAAATTTCAGTTCAAAACATTCCAATGAAACAAGCTCAACTTTTAAATATCTTCTTTGCTAATCGATAACATCTATCTTCTTTGATAATTAATAATATCTACAAAGCTGATTTTGCTAGCTGATTTTGACTATATGTTTGTATTACTTACCTCCATTTCATATTATTTGCAACTTTGAAATATTTTATATCTCACAAATAATACCCCAAAGTTGCAACTAATATGAAACGGAGGTAGTAATTGATTTGACTAATTTATTTTAATTTATTAGCTGATTTAATGAAACTGTTAAGTAAATAACCAATTGTTTAAAGTTATTTGAGTATGTAAAATAACAAATAATAACCTAATTGTGGGGTACCTAGTTGAGATAGGATTTTAAGATAAAGGAAAATTTGACAATTACCACCTACAATTGTTGTTGTTTTAGCAATTACCACCTACAGTTTTTTTTTTTTTTTTTTTTTTTTTTTTTTTTTTTTTTTTTTTTTTACCACCTACTATTTTTCAAAACATCAAAATTTCCCACCTACTTGACTCTCAACTCAAATGTGACGTCATGTGGGACCTATTAACCACCTTTTTCCGCCTTTTCTTTCTTTCTCACTCGATTTCTCATTCCCATGTATTGTACTCCTCTGAAAATTAGGGAAAAACTTTAATTCGTAAAACAATTAACATGAATATGTAATTTAATTTGATGTTTTCCCCAATTTTAAGAGGAGTATAATATAGGGAAATGAGAAATTGAGAGGGAATGGAAGAAAGGGAGGGAAATGTAGTTAATGGGCCCCACATGACGTCACATTTGAGTTGAGAGTCAAGTAGGTGGGAAGTTTTGATGTTTTGAAAAATAATTAGTGGTAAAATTCAAAAAAAAACAAAAAATGTTAGGTGGTAATTCCTAAAACAACAACAATTGTAGGTGGTAAATGTTAAATTTTCCTAAGATAAATTGAAGTATAAGTTGTTTTTGGGTGTTTCTTAGTCCCTTGGGAAAGTTACATCACCAAGACTGGTCCGGCGAGATCTGTACCTGCAAAACACGGAGACTCCGGTTGGTAGGAGCTCCGCCTCCGACGATCAAGTTAGTATTGGTCGTAGAAGATGAAAAGGTGCGGAAAAGATAAAGATGAGATCTTCTCGGATTCTAAGATTTGTGTTTTTCTCTGATGTGAGAGAGTCTAGGGCTGTTGTAATAAATGAATCTATTTCATAAATGGGGAAATCTCCCTATTTATAGGGTCATTGGAAAAAGTGTCCTTTCTTAGGTCATTCTAATCTAAGTTTGGTGGGCTGCGCCATATTACGGCTTTCTTGGGATTAGGGCTAGGAAGGCAGCCTTTTCTCCCATTTGTTTGGAGGGGCACGTGTCATTAGGTCATTGATCCATTTTGACCTTTCATGGGTTGACACGTGTCAGATTCTGATAGGGCCACGCGTCTTGGTTAATTTTACCCAAAACATTTGCCCCTCATAGATGTGACGTGGCATGCCACGGGGCATCTATGACATTTGTCACTCATGCATTGGGGTATCAGTTTTACTGTTCATCTATATGGGGAAATTATGGGGTTGCCCACGAATTTACCCTCGATAAATATAAATTTTGCCCTCATTTTTCGCATATTCACGAAAAACTTTGAGAGAATCTGAGAGAATCTTTGACCTTTCGTAACAGAATTTGCCGTTTGCCGTTTGCTTTCAGTCCGCCTGACACAACCGGCTCAAGCAGTCTTCAACATTACCTTCCCAAGGTAACCGTCTGCTGTTTCTATCTCTATACATTTTGCTTTCCGCCTGTGTTTGTTTTTCCTTTTATAAACATACACGACACGGGCTAGGATAGCTGTTAGCCGGTCACATGGGACGGCTGAATCTAGGACTAGGGGTGCCGTCTACCCCATTCTGCACTCGTCCCCAAATCCGACCGTCTCTGTGTCTTTGCAGGATACTATGGCCAGAATCAAAAGGACAGCCTAAGCGTCTAGTGATGAGGAGGATGATGGTCCAATCCGAAACGAGGTCTTTGACCATTCACCCGGCACCCCAAAAATGTCGGGTGACTCCATCCTAAACGAATCAGAGGAGAGATATGATGATACTACGTCCGACTCCGAGCAAGGGTCATCTCGAACGGACGCTTTCTTTCTTGGGATTTGGGCTAGGAAGGCAGTCTTTTCTCTCATTTGTTTTGAAGGACACATGTCATTAGGTGATTGATTTATTTGGACCTTTCATGGGTTGACACGTGTCAGCTTCTGATAGGGCCACGTGTCTTGGGTAATTTTACCCAAAACATAAGTTTCATGTCACCTTAAGATAGTGAAAAAGCTCTCAAAATAAGCTTTTTGAAAAAGACGTTAGTTAGTGGAATAAGCTCTTTAAATTGGTTTATTTAATAGTCAGTAAGCTAATGTTAGTTAAAATAAGCTAATTTTGCTCAAATAAATATGCTATTTACCAAATACAGCCAAGGTCTAAAACCATTTCCCACAATTACTTTATCATGAAATATTTAGTTAGACCCTGTTCACTTCACCTTTAAAAATAATATTAAGTAAAAATAATTTCAGTTCAGTAAAAATACTTTCAATTCAGTAAGAATAAGTTCTATTCAGTAAAATTTAGTTTTCTTAAAGAAGAACTATAATACAAAATCAGTAAAAAAAAATAATTTAAGTTTAGCAAAAATAATTTCAGTTCATTAAAATTAATTTAAGTTCAGTAAAAATAATTTAATTTCAGCAAATATAATTTTGTTTCAGTAAAAATAATTCACTTTAGCAAAAATAAGGTGAAGTGAACGGGGGCTTATATGGTATTTTGCATAGTTAATTATGTTAGCTTTCTCGCTCTAGTATATGGATATCTTATTTTGGTATTTTGCATTAAGTACTTCAAAATAAATCAAATATTACGTATAGGAAAGAATTGTGTTCATCCATCACATCATGTACTCTAAAAATAACATTGTCATTGTTGAACAAAATCTTTGCTGTAACCTACCAATGAAAGAGAAAAAAAAAACACACAAAGATTTATTTATTTATTTATTTTTCCGAATTCCTATATTTATGTACGAAGTATTCAACCTGCACTATCGCATTTTTCTCATATATATCATCTCACACATATTTCACAACAACGAAAACAAAATTAAGATTGAAAAACAAAGGACTAATCATATTCCGATCCCAAATGTGTATGTAGTCGACAAGATTTTGGGTTTCTTATCAGGCTTCAAATCATCAACTGTGACATGACAACTTACATGAAACTCGAACTGTCTTAAAGGGATCGTATCCATGACGACAGTAACAGGAACTTTAACCCGAACGATCAATGGAATCCTCCCCTGCTGTTGGTCATCAGTAAGGGCCTTATGAAGTTTAGACCCAAACACGGCGTTTCCTGCTAATGGGATACTGATCATTGTCACATTCTCGTGTCCTTGCTCAAATGCAGGCATCTTACCACTGCATAAGACGGACCCTTCAAAAGACACCGTGATTGTACTGTCTTTTCCGTAAATGAAACCAATTCTTGTGTTGGGATTTTCTGCTCTAACAGTAATCATAAAATTTGTACCTATGCTCATGTCAGGCTGTACATTAAAGCTTGTAACACTAAAATCTTGTAATTTGTAAATGGGAATTTTTGGCTTGTAAAATGTGTAAGTCAAAACAAGGCCTAATGCCATGAAAAATATCAACAGAAAGAGAAGACAATAGATACAACAGATAAACCTGAGGCAGCAATGACACCCTGATCGCCGAGTCTCATATTTAGGGATAGCGCGTTGTTGGGGATACGGACCATACGGTTGATGAGGTGCATAATAGGGTGGCACATTACCATATTGGTGTTGTAGCATTACATAGTTTGGTGGTGGTTGGTGTTGCCCTGAATACATCTTAAGGAAAGTAATAAAATTCAAAGGGATATTTTTCCTTGTTTACTTTTTCTCTGCTAATATTAGAGTTAACTATGCCATTTTCTTCTTATCCTTCCAATTTTTGCCACAGGTTTAGACAAATTAGATGTCCAAAAAATGTGTTTTTGATGAGGTAAAATGATTTAAAGGCATTGTTATTTGTTTAGGGGTACAGCTAGCCTAAATATGTGCGGCTAATATATAGGAGTGGATTCTAGAACATATATCTCCTACTTTGTTGGAATCTATATAAAATGGAATTCTATAAAAAGAATATGTACCAATCCTACCAATATTATATTCATGTTTGAAAGGGTCTCCCAATGATTTTCTCTATATCTTTTTTTTTTTTTTTTTCCTACAAATGAGAGATTAAAATTCACTTTCTACTTTCTAGTAGTGTACATGAAATGAAGCAGCAAGCTAAGCAAATCTCTCCGTTCCATTTTTTTTTTTTAAATTTTTTTTTTTTTTGCCCCATCGCAAATAAATGGGTCAAACTTTAAAAACTTTGACCATAAATTTCCAGAAATTAATAAAAGATAATATAGTCAAATGGGTTTTATTAGATTTATCTCATTATATATTTTATTAATATCACGTTTTTATAATTTTCACTTGTATGAAAATGAAGTTATACAATTTTAAGACATGTCTTAAAGATCGTAAAAAGTCAAATGAGACAAAACAAAATAGAGAAAGAGGGAGTAAAGAATTATCCTACATTGGTGGTAAATAAATACTCAGTTTCTTAAAATCTTCTTATCTATCTTATAAGCTGTTTTTAATGATCATTTTTTATCATTAATATACAAATCAATCAAGATTTCATATGATAAAATTGATAATGCTTTTCCATTATAAATTAAAGACAGTTAAGTTTTCCTATGTTGAACCATATAAAAAGTGAGTAGGAAGCTCATAAATAGTGAAGTAAATTATAATACAAGTACGTAAAAGAATAAACGGTCTTTAGATTTGTAATTTGTAATTATTATATATTTTCATTCATCTGTTAACATAAGTGATTAAATCACTACAATATATAATTTACTCTTGCAAAATACATAATCATCCTTGCCAAATTGACTAACAAGACGAAAATGATCTACAGCCGCACCCTTGGATGCTAAGCCGGGCAGCGGAGGCCACAGAAATGATAACTGTCTTAAACTTCATTGCTGCCTCCTTCAGCTTCTCACGGCGCTTAGAATTCGCAGCTGAAGTTGCTACTGAATTGTTGTTAAGGTGTGACAATTGGTATGTTCTTAGAAAAGCTTGCCGTCGTTTAGCACGTACACTTCTTGATATTAATGGACTCACCTTATTCTTTATGCTAATATGGCTTTGCCTTCTTGATGATCTCTAGGAAGTTGATCGAATTTGATCCTCAACAACTTTCTTGTGTTCGTGATCATCGTCGTGTTCGTGTATCGGTGTATGGATTTGTAGTCTGTGGGATCTCTTAGAGGCAAGTTATAGTTCATGATCATACCAATTTGTAAGTATGCACAATATGTAAAATACAAGAATTAGTTTAGGAAAATGTAGTGTTTTTGGGATGAATGGGTGATTATCTTTGTGAGAAGTTGTATATGGAAATATATTGATGTACGGTGGTAAAAGTTTGGTCAAATTTCTTTGACGGACTTCACAATTTTCTACACATGGCGGGCGCACTAGTCAAACATTATTGGTTGACTACAAATATTTCTTTGACTAAAAATTAATTCTATGGCCCGTATGGGTAAAGAGGCCGGGTAACTTACATTTGTTTTATTCAATTTCTTTTTAATTAGGGATTTTTTTATTTGGTGAAGTTGTACTTTTTTTTTTTTTTTTTTTTAAAGGGAAGGATTGTACTTTAGTTTAATATAGAGAAAACAAATAAAGATACAAGTAAATCTGAAAAAAAACTCTCAAAAATAAATAAGTAAATAAATAAATAAAGATACAAGTTGAATAATATAATAAAAGGAATATTGAATTAAAATTAATGATACGGAATAAAAAGATTGAAGGATTTTTTGAATAAAAAAATTAATAAAATATAATTTAAAAAATAATTAAATAACATATATACTCCATAGTAAATACTACCTCCGATTTTTAATTATTTGTGAGATATATAAAATATTCCAAAGTCGCAACTAAAAAAAATCAGAGGTAGTACTTCATTTGTTTTCTTTTAACAAATTTTGTGTATGGTTGACCACAACGTGTGGCCAGCTAACACACGAGTAACCCCTGTTCTGACCGAACGAGTAATCTTTGACCATGTAACCATTGATTGGGTAATCCTTGACCATATCGACCGAGTATCTCCTAACCGATTGAGTAATCCTGGATCGAGTAACCCCTCACTGACTGAGTAACCATTAACAAAGTAACTCCGACCATTCTTAAAAAAAAGAAATATATATGAGGCTGGCCACACTATGTGGCCAGCCACATATTAAAGTTTATGTTCTTTTAGATGCAACACATTTTCTCGGCACACACTTGAGGAAGAGATTAAGTAATGTAACAACGAATGGACAAAATAATCAAAATAATTTATACATGTAATACTTAACCCTTCTATAATCTAGGTGTTGAAATTATTTAAATAAAGTAGCTCGTTTACCTAGTTTAATCATCTCCTAAAAAAGCATGGCAAAAAGGTGTGTTGCATCTAAAGAAAACGGATAAATTATTAATTAATATAAGAAAGTTGACTAAAAAAAATTTAAATTACATAAAACAAAATTTACTGCATAAAAGAAAGTGAATTAATAGTGTGTAAAAAAGAAATCTATTCATAGGTTAAGTACATAACTTTAAAAAATTCATTTGGTTAATTAGAAGAAAATGATACTGATTAATTGGTGAAATATAGGATTATATACAGATTGTCAAATGCGTATTCTAAAATATCTATTTGGCTAATTAACTCTTTTATAATAAACTAGGACAATTAATGCATGCAATATGTGTACACCATAGCTAGCCATTTCTGAAACAAAAAGACTTGTGTAGACCTCGCCAAAATAATATTATTGAGGACTTGGTTCACAATATTATTATTGAGGACGTGGTTCACAATATTATTATTGTGGACCTAAGGTCTATAAGTGTGCAGCTGATGTCGTGCTGAATATAGTGATGACCTTAATTTTAACATATGAACCCTTATTAAAACTTGTGTTAACTTAATATTATTATGAACCTGAAATATATACGTGTCATCTGACATTATGTTAAACATAGTGACCCTAATTTTAATATAGTGACCTTTATTATTCATTTTGACCAATATATTACAAATTTCACTAAAAACGAAAATTAACCTCTCATCACCTTTATAATAAAAAAATAACTTTTGTTTTAACACAATAATATTGATTTTAATATTGTGATGAGTTTATATATATATATATATATATATATATATATATATATATATATATATATATATATATATATATATATATATATATATATATAATGACTAGTGTTACTAATATTAGTGGTCCATAATAAATTAATGTGAATCAGGTCTATTCAAGAGCTTGTATGTCCGAAAAGCTCTTTATGTTTGGCCTTATGTCACAACTTTAGTTGTTAGTATTATTTCAATGAATACTACAAGGAGGGGAGTTGAATTGTAGTATGATAGAGTTGTCAAACTTTTTGCGGAAATAAAAACAACTAAAAGGTTTTTTTTTTTTTTTTTTTTTTGATAAGAAATCAACTAAGCTTAAGGAACTTTAAAGTGCAAGAGAGATTTTACGTGAAAAACTCCTTGGCCCTTAACAAGGAGAAAAAACATGACCTCAAGGGATTTTAGGAAAAGATTATTGATTAGAATAGGGCAATGGTCTATTACAAATTAAAGACTCTTACTTCAAGTTCCTCAATGAACTCAAAGCCCCAAGCAACAAGCTAAGTCACCCAACTTGTTACTCTTCTCTTCTCTTTCTCCAAGGTTCACTCAAAGCTAAAATAGAAGGTCACTCAAACTTCTCAATTCCCCAAAATACAATTTAAAAGAATTAACTCTAGTATAAGAACATAAGAACACTCTAATTCACTAGTGTGGAATAAGACCTTTTAACTCTGTTAAAGAAAATAATAGATAAATATATTTTTGTAAGAGTGAGTTTTTCCAACTGAAATAACTGGCTATTTATAGACCTTTTTAGCTAGGAAAAACGCCTTGTGCTGTATGGCCTTAACGCCACTACTCTCTACCCACTAAAAAGATCATGTCCTAAAATTAAGGACATGAACTCCTTAATGTGCAAGATCCTGACATGGACTAAGTCATGGAGAATAGTCCGCAAGTTTGGAAAATATGAGAATATTTTATTTTTGTAACTGATATTTCGAAATTAAAAAGAAAACGAAATCTTTTTCATAAATTAAAAGGATAAGAATTAAACCAACTATTTTTCTAAAATTAAGCAACAAACAAACTTATCTTTTAGTCCAATTCCACACAGGTAATTTATAGTATAAACTTAATTCTTATACAAACATAAATTCTAAAACATAAAAATATTTTAGTCTTCAAGTTGCTCAGATGAAGTATCTACTCCGACACTTCTGTTCCTCCAAATGAACTTCTCTTCTTCGGTGAAGCTTCTACTCCGAAGTTTTGTTCCTTAAGAGGAGCTTCTCTTTTCAAGGTTCTAACTCTAAATCGTTAGTTCCTGTGAGGGAACTCTTTTCTTTTGGATTATTTTGTCATGTGCTATCTTGTTTCTCATGGAATAATCTTTGCAAGACAACTCAATTATCCTAGTCAATGCACCTGATCACACACTTAAAAAATCAAGCACTTATTAGTATGTAAATAATTTAGGCTGTGTCATCATCAAAATCATAAGCTCAATAATATTCCCCCTTTTTGATGATGACAAACAAACGAAATTTATTTACAATGAAATAAAAATATTTCAAAACTAAACTAAAAAGAAAAAGAAAGAATAAAAATAAAACATGATAAAAGTGAACACTATTAAGCATAAACAAACTTTATTTACGTATACCTGCTGGTAGAGAATGGGAAGGCTATAAAGACTTTGAACAGAAACAATAGAGTGATTAAGTTTCCTTGAGTTTGCACCTTTCCCCCTTTTGGCATTATAAAAAAGGAAAAATTGAAAACAATATTCCCACCTTTGGAACATCTACTCAAAATAATCCCAGCTTTGCGTATTGCAGAAATAATCTAACCTTGTACCTCCATCTTGAAAGGAATGGTGTCCTTCGAACAAGTGTATTATTCCGATAGAGGGTTCGGAATTATTAGTAAGCTAATTATTCAGTGACGTCAAGTGATCGGAATGCCCGGGTGGAGGCAGCTTCCGATCAGTAATATTAATGTCTAATTAATATTACAGCTTAATCTTGACAAAAACGTTCGGGTCACACCCAAGCAACTAACGAACCGATGTGGCGAATTAATTCGGAAGGAATTAATGAGTCGCCCGAGTAATTAATATTTAGACGTCGGAAATTCGAGCTTGGAGCGTCGAAACCGAGCGTCGGAAGTCGAGCCGAAAATAATAAACGACGAGACGAGAAAATTACTAATAAATTAACAAAATTACCAAAATACACCTAGCATCGAAATGCCCCGAGCAAACCGAGTGCTAGGGGCATATGGCCTAGCAAGATGGCTAGCAAGCGCACCAAGCTGAGCTTAGGCTGGCTAATGCGTGCTAGCGCACCATAGTTAGCTAGGCTGGCCGTAGCACACTAGCACCAAGCGTGTATGTGCATGCTTGCTAGCATCCATGCCGCAACAGCTAGCAGCAAAGGCCAGCACGCATGGTGCGCCAGCCCGCAGCAGGTAGCAGCAGCATGGCGTACTGTGCTGCGGCTTGCTAGCAGCAGGCCTCGGTCAAGCAGCCCGCACATATGTGCATGGCCTGTTGGGCCGAGTGTGCGGTAGCAGCAAGCAGCCCACACTTGGGGTGCCTTGGTGCCCAAGTGTGGTTGCCACGTGGCGCAGGTGGATTGGATGCTTGAGGCTTGAGGTGGCCGACTGTGGGAGAGGAGTGAGGAGCAAGTTTGGTCCCCCTCTTCTACAAATGATCCTCACCTAACCTCTCTTGGGAGCATGCTACTTGTTGATTTATTAGTAGCTTGATTATTAATTTTATTTTTGATTTAAAAATAAAATGAAAAAAACAATTCTCCCACATTGATGGAAGAGCAATTCTCACTCTTGTTTTCCCTATAAATACCTAAAGTGGGGTATTGGGAAAATTACTTGAGTAAGTGTTGAAAAAGGCATCACCATTGTGAAAACCTTTGAACACAATTAAGTACTCCGGTTTTAGGTTGGGCTTAGCTAACTCCTAAGCATTGGACCATTTTCGGTGCTCGGGTTGCGGGTGGACTTCGTTGGAGGTCCTCGTGTGAGCGGGGCTTAGAGCTTTCGAAGTAAGAGCTCTTTTAGTGAGTGAAGTATGCGCCAAAGGTATTAATCTCTTTCTTAATTTTATTGTTTAAGTTAATTATGCTTTATGGTTATAATTATTGTGAGTGTGGTCTTGGCTCGGGTTTTCTTCCGCGGTGAGTCAGACTCATCAAAACCCAACAGCGGTATCTGAGCCTTGCTCATTTATTTTTATAATTATATTTTTCAAGGTGTTTTTATGGCTTAATTTTTCTGGTTTTATGTTTCTAATTAGATTAGTAATTCGGTTTTATTAATTTTAAGCTCGTATTAAAGCTGTCTTCAGCCCAAAACCCAGATTTTCGCCCAAAAATAGTGAATTTTGGGTGGAAAAGGTGTTCTGGAAATGTTTTACCCTCTTAGGACTGTGTTTTTAGCCAAACAACGACCATAAATTCCTTTTTTGAGGGATTTTTCGTTTTGACGAAAAATTTTAAGTCATTATAACCTTGAATCTTAATGGCATACTTATGGTGGTTATGTATTTGGTTCTTTCCTTAATTTATAAGCAATTTTAAACTTCTTTAAACATGGTTACTTGGTAGTAATTGGTGCTTGAAAGTTTGGTTTTCATTTTCACATAATAGCAAATCCATTGCATTAAAGTGTGAAAAATTTGTTCTTTGATGCTTCTAAGTACTAAAGATTCAATCTTTAATTGTTTTAAGTGATTGAAACTGAGTTACTAAATTCCATAAATTTTTGGTTGAACTTTTGATTTAATCATGTATTAAGTTGATTGGAATCATAAAGTTTGAATCTTGTGATAGAAATTTGATTTATCTTCATGTTGGAAGATATAATTTTTTCTAGGATTCACAAGTGTAAAAGTTGGAATCTTTATTTGAACTTTTGTGTTCATATTTCCAACTCCCTTTTATTTTGTCAAAATCTCATGATTAATTTAAATTAATTAAATTCATAGTGAGTGGTTGCCCTTATATATTTTAATTGCACCAAGTTAAACAAATTTTATTAAAGAATGGTTCTTGGAAATAATTTTGGTTAAGTACACCTTGATGAATTTTTTAATTTAAGTTAGACTTGTATTAATTTTTCATTTTGCTCATTGAATTAGTTCTAAAATTAATTTAGAATTAATTATATGTCACGCAAAATTCAAGTTGGAAACCCAAGGCTATGGCACGTAAATCGAGGCAAAAGCCTCACTTGGCTAGCCGGGCTGCATAGCAGCCCGCATGTGGTTGCCAAGTAGGCTACCCCGAACTTGCGTGCGGCCATGTGCGTGGCTGCTGCTTGCTGCCAGCATCATGGCGCGCCAGCCAGCAATGAGCAGCAGCATGGTGTGGCAACAACATCGTGTTGTGCGCGTGCACCGTGTGTGCTGCTATGCTGCGCGTGGCTGGCCATGGCTAGTGCAAGCTTGAGCGGGAGTGTGCATTGCTTGGTGCAAAGGGGCAAGCAGCCTTAGTACGTGTGCCTAGCACCAGGTAACCGTAGCAAACGCTACTAGGCACGGCCTAGCTAGTGCTACGTGGGGTGGTGAAGGCACATGCACCAAGCCGCATAGTCCGGGGTTGCTAGACGACCTTGGCTTGCATATGGCACGCGCCTAGTGCATGAGCCACTTGAGTGCGGTTGGCTACATGTTTTCTTATTTTGCCGTTTTAATAATTTTATTAATTTAATTTGGTTTTAATTATTTTAATTAAATTTTGGAGGCTAGGTCTCAGTTTTTGAGCGGCATAGGCAAAATTTAATTTTGGCAAATATTTAGGTTTACCGGCATAATTAATTGGATTAATTAAGATGGATGCGGAATTTAGTGAGAGCTTCAATTATTAATTGCGCTAAATTACATAATCAATTAAACAACTTTGACTAGTTTTAATTAGGCATGTTAATTGGATTAACGACCTAAATTAGTTACTAGTTTACGCGCATTTTATGCATTGTTACTTGTTTTATCGTTGTAAAATGCATGGGCCATTCACAAATAGTGAATGGATGAATGGAATGTATATTCTCTCACATGTTTTATAAAATGACAACTAGTGGGGCCCGATTAGGATAGAAAATACGGACTGCGATCCGTGATGTATTTTTTAAAATCTAAATACGGTCTGCGAACCGTTGGGTATTTTTGTACCTTAATATTTAGATTAGTCCTTATCGTAGATACTAGCATTTGCATAATTATGATCATGTCTTGAAGATGGAGGTTCATGGAAGACAAAGCCATGAAGTTGCAAAAGCCATCCCTTGAAGACTCAAGGGGTCATGCTAGTTGCCAAATGCATCTTTACTTATGTTTTTGATATATATTTATGAGTATTATATATGAATTATATGTTAGATGCATGTTTAGGATTTCGAATGTTGTGATGATTAATTAAGTTCACTTAAATCAACCAACATAGAAACCCTAGGTCCTTAAAATATTGAGTAAACTTGCTATTCCAAAACAACACTTATCGACCTATTGAGAGTAGTGATGGGCTATGCCAAAGCGAGGAATCACTATTACTCCCTAGGATACTTAAGGCATACCGGGTATGCAAGTTGGTTTTTGTTATACTCAACGATATGAGTGATGGAGTCCTAACATGTCGTGGCAAAGTGGATAAGTTGTTGAGAGAGCATTAGATGCGACGATTTATCCAACCAAGAGTGGCTTGGAGCCATTAGCAAAGAGTTGCTTACCTTAGGAGATTGAGTGTTAAGACAAGCATGCTTAACCACTCTTTGTTTCTTTGGATCTTAGAATCGCCTTATTCTCGCCAAATGGGGACAAATTTAATGTGTGGATAAGACGTTTAATAAGATTGAAAGTTTGCATGAATGCTTTTAAATTTCAAACTTATTATGTTATTTTCTTGATAAATGGTTATACTTTGCACTTATATTTGTAGAATTCCAAATCAAACTATATTGTTTTCCATGATTGGTAAAGGAAATCTTTAAGAATAGTTCTCAAAGAAAGGAAAGACATTTCTAAAATACAATTCTCATAAATCACTTTTATAAGTCCGAAAGGAAGGTTGGACATCATGTATTCAAAATACTAGGTAGTTTTGATAAACATGAAGTATTGAGTTGGAAACTCAAAATTGTCAATACTTGACAACCAACATATCTTTTCGCTTTATACGCTGGTGAGTACAACTCATTAATGTATTAATTCAATTACGAATTAAAGGAAAAGATGGAACTATGTTATACGGCGCATTAGATGCTTAATTATGCCTAACAAAGTATAAAAGTCAAAGACTCTTACAGAAATGATTCTAAGAGATTATGAGATAAAGTATGATAAGAATTATAGGAAACGAGGAACAAAAAAAAAGGAATAAGATTCCATTTCTGCTAAAGAGTTAATGTTATTCTAATTAACTTAGCAAGTTATTATCTTCACAAGTATCAAATACTTCTTGAGTGTTCCACTTTAAAAGTGACCTCAAACTATTGAAGATAAGCTAAGTTATTGACTTACAAGCTTAGAATGAAGCTAGTGGTGCTACATCAGTTGTAAGGTAGTATGCTTTGTTTATAGACCTTTTAAGCTAAGGTTGGAACAAATAAATAATTATTGTGTTCCATAATTAGCAAACAATTCATTAACACACGAAAAGACTCACATTAAGAGTAAAGAGAAATAGTTGCAAATTTATTTGAATGGCATGGTTGTCTATACCATGAGTCAAGATTTCTTGATTATAAATAAACATTTCCCTAACATGGAAACTCACAAAGTTCAAATCACAAGCATGATTTGTGTTCCGGACATCTTTAGCAATGTCACATTAACAAGAATGTACTCAAGGTTATATAGGCTCTTGACAGTTGATCGATTTGGAATCGTTTTAAGAGAAGAAAGTCTTACTTGTTAAAAACCGAGAAAGTAAAGAGCAATTGTTCTTGGTATAGACAATTGACTCCGAAAGCTAAAGAGGATTCAATTACTTCAACATTTCACGAAGAATTTGAAAGAATATGGCTACATTCATCAAATGTGAACAAACTAGACCTTGAATAGTTCAAGAGTTCAATGATGTACAGAATCAACTTGGCAAGATATCAAAACGTCTAAATTAGATCAAGCGATGAGCCAAGCGTGACCGTCACAAAGTTATGAAATTGAAATTTTCATAAATAACTCCACAAAGAACATAGTGTGTCTTCACGGAGACCTCGATGCCATTTAAAAATGACTCGAACAATGATGGATCACATCCTTTCCAATAAAGTTCTTAAAGATTTGCACAAATGACTAATGTTACATTAAACAAAATGTCGAAGCTAAGAAAGGACACCATATTCACGTTATGGATAGAATTAACTACTAAACGCATGATGCGCCAGCCCGTAGCAGGTAGCAGCAGCATGGCGTGCTGATGTGCGCCTTGCTAGCAGCAGGTCTCGGCCAAGCAGCCCGCACATATGTGCATGGCCTGTTGGGTCGAGTGTGCGGCAGTAGCAAGAAGCCCACACTTGGGGTGCCTTGGTGCCCAAGTGTGGTTGCCACGTGGCGCGGGTGGATTGGATGCTTGAGGCTTGAGGTGACCGGCTATGGGAGAGGAGTGGGGAGCAAGTTTGGTCCCCCTCTTCTCCAAATGGTCCTCACCTAACCTCTCTTGTGAGTATGTCACTTGTTGATTTATTATTAGCTTGATTATTAATTTTATTTTTGATTTAAAAATAAAATGGAAAAATCAATTCTCCCACATTGATGGAAGAACAATTCTCACTCTTGTTTTCCCTATAAATACCCAAGTTGGGGTATTGGGAAAATTACTTGAGTAAGTGTTGAAAAAGGCATCACCATTGTGAAAACCTTTAAACACAATTAATTACTCGGGTTTTAGGTCGGCTTAGCTAAATCCTAAGCATTGGACCATTTTCGGTGCTTGGGTTGCGGGTGGAATTCGTTGGAGTTCCTCGTGTGAGAAGGGCTTAGAGCTTTCGAAGTAAGAGCTCTTTTAGTGAGCGAAGCACGCGCCAAAGGTATTAATCTCTTTCTTAATCTTGTTGTTTAAGTTAATTATGCTTTATGGTTATAATTATTGTGAGTGTGGTCTTGGCTTGGGTTTTCTTCCGCGGTGAGTCGGACTCATCGAAACCCAATACATCTTCCCAAAATGGTCCTTATATCGGTTTATGAAATTAATAACCTATTTTAGATGGTGACTTGACACTTGTCACCTTCTAATTGGTCCTATTTTTAAATAATTAAAAAAAATGTCCCAACCGCACGACCACCCCCTTCATTGCCGGACTGAAACCGTCCGCCACCCCTTTCTGTCGCCCCTTACCACTATCACCACCATCACAACAAAGTCTCACCTTCCTTCGCAGTTGCTTCCACCACCACCAAGCGAACCCACACAAACCAAATCGCCACCAATCTCACCAAATCTCCACCACTGCACCAAATAGCATCACCTTCTAATTCTCTCTCTTTAATGATCATGTGCGAAGCTCGTGATTCGGTTCGAATTATACCCAAATTTTCGCTTCCGATGCTGCTATTGTTGGCGGTAGTACGTGGAGTAGGGGTTGTTCTTGGTGCCGTTGTGGGCTGTGATGCAGATTGTGGAGTGAAGGTGCAGTTTGTGATGTTATTGCTCTCGAATTTTGGTGAGGTGGAGTGCGGTTTTGAGTGCGGCGACCTGAGGAGTGAGCTAAGCTGCTCCATTGGTGTTGTGGGACTGCCGGGGTTGGTTGTTGTGAGGTGAGGGATGATGGTGGTGTGGGTGGAGGTCAGGTCTCTGGTGAAAGAGGTTGGGGATGGAAATAGGTTGGAATTAGGATTTTGGGAGGAGGTCAGGTGGTGGTGTGGAGGTGGTTATGGTGGTTGACATGGATGCAACCATGGAGTGGGTAAGGTGAGAGAAGACGGATTAGGGGAAAATTAAAAAACAAAATCTAACCGTTTTCAGGATGAAGGTAAGAAAGGCTCATTTTGAGAATATAGGGTATAAAGGTGGAATTATTTCTAGAATACGCAAAGGTGAGATTATTTTGAGAAGATGTGCCAAAGGTGGGATTACTCTTTTCAATTTTTCCTATAAAAAACCAACACACATTGCAAAGTATACCATAACACAACACCAATCAATGTGGTAATGTGTTGAGACAGTAAGCATGCATAGAGAACAAGTATTTACAAAGCATATAAGCACATTAAACATAGACATTAATCATTTAAAACTTATTTAAAACATCGTCCAAATGTATCAAATTCACAAGTTTAGCAAAAGATAAAGGACCTAATAATTACAGACCATAATGAATTATTTCCAAAAGCAAATACTAAAGCGTCATCAAAGTTAAAGGAAAGGGGGAAGCAGAATAAGATGGATTTTAAGAAGCAGTGCTTTGGTCATCATCAACAGCAAGATCCTCCAGCTTCTTGCAGACCTGAGACACTACGTGATGGAAAATGACAAGTTTCGCTTTCTTAGTGCTAGTGACCAGCTTCTTCATGTCTTAATCAAGAGTGAGCACACTCTTCTTCAGTTCTTCCATCTTCTCTTGTGACTTCTGCTGTTCCTTAAGCACCTTCTAGAGGACTTCCTTCATCTCCTCCATACTATCCTCAATCAGAACCTTAAGTGGAGAACTGAAAGCTGCAAACTCTGTATCTGCAGATGCATGCTTGACAAAGGTAGGAATTCTTAGAATTTTCTACATTTCCTTCTAGGCACCAGAAAGATAAATGCATATCTTAGTAGGCACTTCTTTCATTTTCATCAACCTTAAGCTCTTTATCTTCTTTCTTCCTCCCTGTTTCAGTCACTTCTTCTACACTCTTTTAATCCTCTTCACCCTAATCACCCTCAACATCAATTTTTATCTCCCGCACCACACTCTCAATCAACCTTACTACCTTTTCTTCTTGTGATTTCCCCTTAGCTAAAGATCCCACTTCTTTGGGCTTCTTCTCAACCTTCATAACTTCGAAACATCCATTCACAAAAACAAGATGATGATTATTAAGAAATATGGGTTGGATATATTGGGTGTTTTTGAGAGGTAAAGGCTAAGAGTTGGCAAATGAAATGCCAAAACTTTCAAAGACAGTGGTGAGAAGGTTGGCACATCCAACTTTCCATCGTTTTGGAACACTGTATATAAGGTAAACGATCATGATGGAAGGGAAGTTGATAGGTATTTTAAGGGCAAGGGAATAAATGAGGGTTGCATCTAGCTTGTTTGCTACATCTCTCTTTTGAGAGCGAGGGATTATGTCATTGAACACAACTTTTAGCAGGATAAATTTTGTCAAGAGGAGTGAGTTGGTTATGGTTTATGTATGTTTCTTAAAGGTAACCTCCAAGATACTCCACAGTTTCATCAATGTTAGCATCAAGAAGAGGATTTCGAATGGTATTTTTAAAATATAGGTCAAAACAAGGCACATCAAATAGCTCAGCAAAATACAAAGCATCAAATTTAATTTCTTAACCACGCACTTCACTACGAATCTTTCCTTCAGAATACTTAAAATTCTTTCAAAAATCCTTCATAGCATCCACATACATGCTCCGATTAAAACGTTTACTCAACAAATTAACCTTATTTTGAAACTTAAGCAAATCAAGCAATTAATTTAATATAGTTTTACAACTTTACACCAAGTTAGATTAAGTACTAAACCTGTCACATAGTGTTCGGCACTCTTCTCTAGCCTTTACATGGCAGGAGGCTTCTCCCGGTAGTTGACACCCAACTCTGGTATGCTTTCCTTCTCTTTTTGCTGTCTTCCTTCTTTCTTTTGCTCAAGGAGTGAGATTCTGAAGTAGAATTGATCTTTATAGGCTCAGGTATGTCTATTCATGAATTGAATATGGCCTCGTCTGTCATAATTTATACACACAATACGCACACAAAGCAATGCAAAATTTGTAGCACAACTTGGAATAAAATCGAACACAAACAGCAATAACTATTAACTCGGATTAAAACTGACACAGTGTCGGAAAACAATCTATTTTAATAGCAAAAGAATTCGAAAAATTTTGAAATTTTGCAGGCAGAAAGTAGACAAAATTTCACCCAAACTCAAAAACGGAATCACCTAAAAAGGCCATATAACAAAGGAGAAGAAGCCTTCTAAAGTTAATCAAGCAAACTGGTACTCTGAGAACAAGTGCGACTGATCAATAACTTTAAGTGGTTATGAATGCAATAAAATATCAAAATTTAAACGCTGAACTTTCAATCCCATGAATTTTGAGTTTCACACACAACAATTTTGCCAATCTTATTAATAATTCATCACCTAAACCCTCAACCTCAATTCTCGTTTCATAACTCTCATTCTCTGGAAATTAACATCAATAAAATAATCGAACGAAAATCTTACGATAATATATAAAGTTAAATGAACAATATCACCTAATTATCATCAGCAAACAAGATTAAGTTCAAACACTAGGCTATTATTGAATTAAGAAAGGAAAAATTACAAGAACCCTAATTCAAAAAATTACATACCTTTAAACCTCCATACACTAGTAGAAAAAAATGCTATTTGTAACGCCTTATTAGTAACTGGCATATGTTATGCTAAACGAAAGAATTAATAGTAACCGACTAAGATAATTCCAGTTACTAATTTCATGTCATTAGTAACTGACTAAATAAGTGCCGGTTACAAATATGTTGTTTAACATTGTTTGAAGTTTTATTAGTAACTGACTAGTCAAATGCCAGTTACAAATATTAAGTCAAAGAAACTGTGACCAAAAACTTTTTAACTAGCTTACAAACGCCAGTTACAAATATTAAGTCAAAGAAACTTTGACCAAAAAGTTTGTAACTAGCTTACAAACGCCAGTTACAAATATTAAGTCAAAGAAACTTTGACTAAAAAGTTTGTAACTAGCTTACAAACGTCAGTTACAAATATTAAGTCAAAGAAATTTTGACTTAATATGTTTGTAACTAACTACAAACGCTTGTTACAAGTATGAAGTTACTACTATTGAAAACAAAAAGAAGAGTTAAATTTTATTTTTTTCACTTTAATTTCGCTCCAACACTTTTTTTTTTGGTGAAGAATTTTGCCCCAACACTTTCACTCTCACTGAAACCCAATTTGATGGAGAAAAGTCCTCCGTAGCTTCTTCCTCGGTTCCTTCTACATTGTTTTGGTTTTTTCGAATTAGGGTTCAGCGTTAGTGGTTCTACATCAAGGTTTTAAGGTATGAATTTTCGAATTAGGGTTCTAGCAATTTTCCCTTTCTTAATTCAATTATAGTTTTACAATTCGAATTGTATTTTGTTGTTGATCAGTTGTCTAAGTAATTTTGATTTTGTTCTTGGCAAGTACTCCTCCATAACGACGAACGTCTTCAACCTACAGCTTCTCCAACGTTTTTTTTCTGTTTTTCAAATTCTGGGTTCAGCAATATTGCTTCTATTGAGGTTTAAAGGTATATAATTTTCGTAGGGTTCTTGTAATTATCCCTTTTCTTAATTCAGTAAAGCCCTAAAATTCGAATTGAATGTTATTGTTGTCAATTACTTGATTAATTGTATTATTGAAAACCAGGAAAATTATTTCTGGATGTTAGTTCTGTAAGCTATTTCTTGTTCTTTTCCTTTTTGTCTCTCTTGATGTGGCTGTTGTAGTCCTCTAATCATGCTATTACATTATTGATCATGCTATAGTAAAACAACTCCTCTGTAAACTCTTTCTTAGTATGATCCTGTAGAATTTCATATAACCTAATTAAATTGGTTTTACTATGAAATGTCAGACAATAATTTTACAGCCAATTTTCAGACTTAATTACCTGGTTTTGAATCCTTTTTTTAAATGCTTATTATACGACATTAATTTTGTGTCGCAGTTGCTAGATGGTGGCAGAATTGTTTAGGTTTTTTCACAAAGAAATTCTAAAAACAATCAACTATGAGAGAGTGTTTACATCAATATACTATACAGGGTGTCCAACTCGGAGTATATAGCATCTTTTCATGTTTAACAGGCCTAATTGAATTTTTTTTATTAGAATACTTGTAAAAATAATGTTGTGAGAAAGTTATATTAATTAGTATGCATCTCTTGCACTATATCATGTCTAAATCAGAACATTATAACAAAGCCTAAACTGCAACAACTTTGTTGTCTCCCGGCCTCTTTGAGATCAATATCTGACTGTCCCTGGATTATTAAATCAAATAGAATTACAAGTTTGAGTAAACACACCAATTTCCGGGAAAATTAATTTTACAATGTAATTGTATATGTTTGTTTCTAATGTACTTGTTCTAATAGTTATATGCTTGCTTTTTCTATATATAATTTGTAGTTAGAATGAATCGTGATTGGATGTATGTTGAAAATCGAACTCAACCCGAGTTCTAGAACGGGATTGAGGAATTTTGTAGAATTGTTATAGAACACCAGAGGACTTCTAAAGGGGAAACAATCTTTTGCCCTTGTCATGATTGCAACAATGTGGAGAAGTGGAAGGAAATTAGTGTGGTAGAAAACCATTTATTTCGCCGTGGGTTCATGGCAAATTATACCATTTGGTATTGGTGCGATGAGAAAATAATTCCTACAACTAGTAGGTCATCAATCAATGACGTTGATATGGTGAATAGAGAACAATGTGATAATAATGAAAGGGGTGAAAACGGGTAATGGTGAAAATTTCGAGGAGGATCGCATTCCTGAGATGATGGATGGTTTGGGTGATCATGTGAATGAAGAATCTTGTATGGTTGAAAATGTATCAAAGTCTGCCGAGACACCTTTATATCCTAAATGTGCAAAGTACTCTAAGCTTTTAGGGGTTTTAACGTTATTTAACTTCAAAGCGAAGAACGGTTGGACCGATACAAGTTTCAATTTGTTGTTAGAGGCATTATCAGACATGCTTCCTGAAGGGAATGACGTTCCTAAGTCTACCTACTATGCAAAGAAGCTATTATGTCCCTTAGGTCTAGAGTATGGAAACCTTGATGCTTATTCAAAGTGCTTCTTTGCATAGTAGGTATACTTAGGAATGTCATTCCTAATGATTGTGTACTTTTCCGAAATGAGTATGGAAACCTTGATGCTTGCCCAAAGTGCGGTGTATCACACTACAAGCGCGAGGTTTCAAACCTCAATTGCAAGAAGTGGCCACCAGCTAAGGTGTTATGGTATCTGCCTATAATACCCAGGTTTAAACGACTTTTTTCAATTAAGAAGGATGCAAAAAACTTGGTATGGCATGCACAAGAAAGGAAGATAGATGGGTACATTAGGCATCCTGCTAATTCGAAGCAATGGAAACATATTGATGATACATTTCCTGAGTTTGGTAAAGAGGCTAAGAACCTGAGACTTGCATTAAGTACCGACGGGATGAATCCTTACGGTACCCTTAGCTCTCAACACAGCACATGGCCGGTGCTTTTGTCGATTTATAACTTGCCTCCTTGGTTATGCATGAAGCGTTAGTACATCATGTTGTGACTTCTAATATCGGGTCCCAAACAACCCGGTAACGACATAGATGTCTACTTGGAGCTTCTTTTGGAGGATTTAAGATTATTATGGGATAAAGGTGTTCCAATGTTCGATACAAGTACAAATTTTACTTTGCGTGCCATAATTTTTTGCACTGCAAGTGATTTCCCGGCTTATGGGAACTTGTTTGGGTACAAAGTCAAAGGGAAGAAACCATGCCCCATTTGTGAGGACGAAATGGAACCTACATGCCTCAAGAATTTTGGAAAGGATGTATATATGCATACTAGACGACTACTTCGTCGGGATCACCCTTATCGTAAGAAAAAAGTTAAATTCAATGGGTTCCCGGAGAAACGGATTTTGCGTGAGCCACTTAGTGGTATAGAGTTGTGGGAGCGAATCAAAGATGTTGAGACGATTTTCGGGAAACTTGGTAAACCTACCTCTAAGAAGGGTCTTTGGAAAAAGGTGTCTGCATTTTGGACTCTTCCTTATTGGAAACACTTGTCTGTTAGACATTGTCTTGATGTCATGCATATTGAAAAAAATGTATGCGATTCAATCATCGAGACATTATTGAATATACCTAACAAGACAAAGGATACTAAAGATGTACGGAAAGACATGAAGCTTGCAAATATTCGACCAAAGTTATGGCCCAAGGAAGATACCGAAACAAAAAAGACATATTTGCCTCGAGCTTGCTACACAATGTCTAGAGAGGAGAAAAGAATATTTTGTGAGTGTTTGTACGACATCAAAGTACCTACAGGGTATTCGTCGAACATTAAGCGTCTAGTTTCAATGGTCGATAAGAGATTAATTGGTATGAAATCCCATGATTGTCATGTCATGATGCAAGTGATGTTGCCTATTGCACTTCGAGGTCTTTTGCCCAAACATGTTAGGCACACTATTGTTAAACTTTGCCTATTTTTTAATGCCATATGTAGCAAGGTGATTGATCCAGATAAACTTGATGAAATGAAAACTGATGTTGTAGAAACATTATGCAAATTTGAAATATATTTTCCTCCTTTATTTTTTGACATAATGGTTCATTTGATTGTCCATCTAGTGCGAGAAATTAGGGAATGTGGCCTAGTTTTTTTGAGATTAATGTACCCTTATGAGAGACACATGAGAACTTTGAAAGAAAAGGCGACCAACAAAGCACATCCAGAAGGTAGTATTATTCGAGGTACTATGGCAGAGGAGGCTGGTAACTTTTGTTTTGTGTTCTTAGCTAAGGCTAAAGAAATTGGAGTTCCAACATCTCGTCATGAGGGCAGACTTCAAGGGCAAGGGACGATCGGTCGTCAATTTGTGAAGCCTCATCCTTATATCATTCAAAACCTTTCAGAAGTCCATCCTTATATAGAAACTCATCTCAATTATTTAAAAAGAATGAATCCAAGAATAGGGACATATGCTTTGATGCAAAAACATAATCGTTCTTTTGTTGAATGGTTTCAAAACCAAGTGAAGTGTGAGTTGAGGCAACCGAATAATATTGTATCTGATACGATCATATGGCTTTCACGGGGTCCTTAATTGTTTGTGAACACTTATGAAGGCTATGACATCAATGGGTATTGTTTCTCCACAAGATGATAAGAGTGTATATCAAAATAGTGGTATTATGGTTGTAGCATCTTCTACGGAATACTCAAGCTCTAAGGATGCTATGCCTATTAATGCAACACAGTCATATTATGGGGTCATTCAAGAGATATGGGAGCTGAATCATGTTGATTTTGTAGTTCTTATTTTTCGATGCAGGGCGAGGCAAAAAGATAGATGAACTATTTGGTTTTACTTTAGTGGATTCAAGACGATTCGTTGATGGCGAAGAGCCCTTTGTTTTAGCTTCACAAGCTAAACAAGTTTTCTATATAAGGGATAACATGGATCATCATTGGTAGGTTGTTGTTCAAGACCTGAGAAGAATTGTTGGTGTCGAAAATGTTGTCGATGACGAAGAGTATGACCTATTTGATGATACACCACCTCTATCTATTGGGGTTCAACCTCTATCAGAGGGGGGGGGGGGGGAAGACATTGTTACTGATGAAGAGTATGCCCATGAAGAGGGAGAATATGTTGATACCTAGGCTTCATTTTTTATCAATTTGTAGTTCTTTTTAATTCTTCGATTAGTTTGTAACTGTAATGCTAGACCAATAATGTTAGATGACTATAGAATCTCCATTTTCACTTGGATTTTAGTCTTTTGAGCTTTGACAGATTAAATAGAATTTCACATAGTTTTTATATATGCGGCACAAGCTTGACTGTTTTTTTATGGTATCATAACTCCGAGAATTGATAAATAATGTCTGTGCAGGTTGCTTTTAGAATTTACTTTAGCTTGATTTGTTACTTGCTTGTAGAAAGAAACCTTTTATAATTTTTTAAAATATAGCTTTTTCATGTGATGTTTAATTCTATCAGTTTCTGCCTTTTGTTTTATGCAGGCACTTCTAGATCAAGGAGTATAAGTATGGCCAATCAACAATGTCAAGAGAAAACTTCCACAAACCAATATGTTGCTTTGCAAGCCACATCATCTAAGAAGAGGAGTAGGGGGGCATCGAAGGCAATACAATCAAGTAAGCCTATGGTGCTTGAATTTAATGATTTTGACTTGCCTACTGGTGAGTGGGAACCAGCTTATGAAAAACAAATTAGTGCATGTGCTAAGATATATGGGTTGAGACAAAGGTATAAATTATTTCTAATAGGTTATTCACTTACTAGTTAGTCATGTTGCTATTTAAAATATTAGTTAACTTTTTTTTAATCCACGGTGAATGTTCACATTGATGATCCAAGTAGAGAAAGGCAAAAAAGGTTTCATAGTGTTATGGCTTCCCGATTCAGCTGTCACAAGTCGAATTTAAGGGCACAATTCATCACTTTTAAAAACCCATACCCAGCCACTTCGCCTAAAGGAAATATGAAGCCATGGGAAGTGTATGAAGGTTACTTTACAAAGGAGAAATGGAAGAGATTCGAAATATGGCCCGGTAAAAGGTAAAAACATGTCTAAAAGTGGTTGCTCATTACAAGAACTAGATGATATGAAAAAGAACTTAACCCGAGAATTTAAAAAAAAAAATAAAGGAAGGCATTGCAGCAACTGTAAAATCTTATTTCTCTGCTTTCATACCACACATGACTGGTTATGATTTGCAAGTAAATGATGCTCAACCTTCCCCATCTTCCTCGACCAATCCAATGGAGCTAAGTCCTTGTTTGTTAGAGGTAAACCTTCCATTTTGACTGAGTAATTGAACTCTTAACTATTATCATATGAGCTGAATTTTAGAACTGAATGCAGAATTAAAAATTAGAACTGAAATCAAAGCTGAATTTTAGAACTGAAGCTCAGAACTGAAAATCAGAACTGAAAATCAGAACTGAATTCAGAGCTGAATTTCAGAACTCAATTCAGAGCTGAATTTCAGAACTGAATTTAGAGCTGAATTTCAGTTTTGAATACAGAGCTGAATTTCATAACTGAATTCAGAGTTGAATTTCAGAACTGAATACCTTCATAATATGTTGCGACTTCTGATTGGTATAAAATAGAGCGTGTGGAATTTCATAATTGAATACCTTCATAGAATTTGCTGTGTGTGTCTAATTGGCTTAAATTGATTGAGTTGTTGATTACTTTGCTGCATGTGTGGCTAATTGGCTTAAGTTGGCCGAGTTGCTGATAAATGGTGCCAATGCTTGCCTATCTACTCCTACTCAACTATTTGATGTATGTAATATGTATAACTCACATATATTTAATATTTCGCTAATGTTTATGCATTTTTAAGGGTGAATTTGTTGGATTGGTTTCCAGTTTTAATGTGTGGGGAATTTGTTGGATTGGTTTCTAGGTTTAATGTGTGGTGAATTTCTTGGATTGGTTTCCAGGTTTAACTGGCTACTGAACTCAATTTTTAGTCACTCATAGGCCTGTGATAAAGGAAACTAAGTTCCTTGGTAGTTGGAAAAGCATATGCTATATTGCTTGCTTCATTAAGTTTCTGTTAATAGCACTAGGTCCATCTAAACCGGCTCAGCTGGTTGCTAAATCAGTCCAAGCCAAGGTTCTAACCTGCAACCCCCTCCCCCCTTGCTTGACCCTTATAAACCCTCCAAGATCAAAGGTTAGAGGCCAATTTCACATGAAAACAGTATTTGTACAAAGAAAGAAGCCTAGGGAAAAATAGACTAAACACATATTTTCCAAACAAGGCCATTGGGAGTGAAAAAATAGGCAACAGTTTTGTATAACAGAGCCTTGTTCAACTTCTCACAATATGTACATCAATACATGAACACTTTTTGTATAACATCTGTTAAGGACCTAAGGCCTCTATTCATGCAACTCAATCATATTCAAACACTAAAAAAAAACTCAAGAACTTACTCTAAGGCTTTTGCTGTTTCGATCAAGCACCCACCCTCTTTAAATTCTAGACCTTTCTGCCACCACTTTATCTAGAGAGTTGCCGTCTTCCATTAGAAACTTTTGTTCCTTAGAGAGACTGAGGCTATAGGGTTGCCAATTCTCTGGAAAAATTTAACTCAAATTCAAGTGCTTGGCATTTCGAGTCTCAATGTGAAAACTGGAGACATGCGGTCCTGGTTGCCTTAGCTCAAAGAACTGACCGCCTTAGGCCTAGGTCGCATTTTTGTCTTGAACTCGATCAATATGAATGATCTGTCTTTTCTTGCTAATCTCACTAAGCTTTCATATCTCAATCTTTTTGAAAACCATTTAACAAGTCCAATCCCACACTGGGTTATCAATATGACCTAATAAGCTTGGTTTTATCTGGGAGAAAATCATTTACAGGGTCCAATTCCACAATGGTTTTCCCACCTTTTATGTTTATGTGTGATCTTGAACTTATTTGATTGCTTATATTATGTGTGATCCTGAACTTTTTATTACTCATACTTATTAGTTGTTAAATGTAGATTATGCTTTCATGTTTCTTACGAAATGCACTATTATGTAGGTCCCAACTAAATGTCGTCTTGCTTTAATTGATGAGTTTAGTGGGAACTCAGTGATTGTGGCCCATGGAACGGCAGAACCTTGTCCTAGTGGAGTGACTCATAACAAGAAAATGAACCGTGACATCTATAGAGTTAGTGTTGACCATGTTTATAGTGATTATTCTCTCCTAAATCTCCCGGAAGAGACTGATGACGGTATCACTAAGTTGGGTCAGGTGGAAGGTTATTTTTTGGGGTGGCCTACAGATTTAGTCTTCTTTACTAATGAGGTAATACATTGAATGTACGTAATGATCTAAGATATTTGTAACTTAATTATATTAATATTTATCTTTTCTTGAAGGTTATGACTTTGACAAAAAATATAGATAGTGAATTGGTGCAAACCAAAAAGAAAGTTGACAGTTGTGGACCTAATAACTTAGAGGATTCAACTATTAAAGGCAAAGGCTTAATTGTTCCGGAAAATATTGTTGAGAATCTCGGTGAACAGTGTTCTGTGTTATATTATTACATGACTTCAGGATTAGGAGATTATGATACTACGACAATTCCATTGAAGGATCCATTTTTTTTATCAAGAGGAAGATACACAAATTTATGTTAGTAGTGATGATGTCTCTAAATTACTACAAAGAGCATGCACTACTACAAAAAACCCCTATCGAGTCGCCTCTAAACCATCTTACGCATCGCTTCAAGGGCGACACAACAGGCACCACCGACACAATAGGTACCCCCCCTTACGTGTCGCCTATGACCTGACGCGTTAGGTTGGTTTATGAGTCGCCTTTTTCAATACAGGTGACGCGTTAAATTGGTTTATGAGTCGCTTCTTTCATTACAGGTGATGTGTTAGGTTGGTTTATGAGTCGCCTTTTTCATTTAAGCGACGCGTTAGGTGTATTTTACAAGTCCCCTGCTTTTTATGAGGCGACGCGTAAAGTAATTTTTTGAAAAATATAATTCTTCAATAGCGATGCCAAAAATACAATTTTTTTTTCTTTTTCCCTCATTAAATTCACACTTGCTATTATAATTACAACCTATGTAGGACTTGAACCTACATATATGTGCAATAGCACATTGCTCTACCATTTGAGCTAATAGGGTTTTGAAAACTTCTACTTTACAAAACTAACATTAGAAATATCAACATAAACATAGACATCCTTATTTTCCATATGCCTGTTCTTCTGCCTACAGTGTGGAACCAGCAAACAAACATAACAAGATGATTAGTGTGACCATCAAAATAGAACATATAAAATTCTATATATGGGTTTGAGAGACGAATCTAATTCCTTAACCAAGGTTACATGAAGGAGAAATTAGCACTCCATGACATTATAATACATAATTTGAAACAGACGATATGGAATCATATTATTCTTTTGCATGCCTTCACAAGATCACATACACAAACTTAATAAATTCATACTGAATAACATAATTGATGATGATATATCACACCTAACCATCACCATAATCCTCAAAGAATTGAATAAATCATCAGAGTTGCATGGTAAAACCTACTCCGTATCATTTTTAGCTCATGCTAACATTTAAAATTAAAAGACCAATAATCTATATTACTCAAAAAAAAAAAAACTTATTGATGCTAACACTACATCCATAATCTATCATTCCCAAATGAATCGATGCTCAAAACACAACGACACTGAGAATCATTGGAGTTTGTATTTACCTAAATCAATCTCACGTACTAGTGGTTGGCTAATGCACTAGATCTAGTAATTGAATTCCATTCAGTATTTCATCAGATTACTTTGGAGGAAAATATTTCTCACACAAGATATCTTATATCTTATAACAATACATCCATAATCTATCATTTAAGCAATATTTTACATTGGTTTACATAAGGTTTCTAATCATCAAGGATTATTCCTTTCAATAAACTCATATATTAATGTGATGAGAACAATTTGATGGCAAACAAAATCAATTTCATTATGGTATGCAAAATTACTTTAATTTCAAAAAATTAAGAATAGAAATCATAGAAAGTGTAGCTATGAAATGTCAAAACGAATAGATTAAAGATGTGGCAGGTAGTATTATCATTCAATTCAAATAAAACTCACCTGACCAATGTTCTCCAACGAACGGAGAAGCAAATGTGCATTGTCACTTATTGTATACTTCTTGAAATTATAAAAAATCAAAAATTAGCATGAAAAATAAAAACCCAATTAAACTCATTCATCTTACAAAGTATATACATACTCTAAATTTTCCCGGCTTTTCGACAGCAACAATTCCTGTTCTTTCTCTTCCTACATAATCACACCCAAACCCCAATCATAAATAAAATCTATAAAAAAAAAAATAATTATACCAATATTATGTCATTAAACAGTAAATTTACCTCTAATTTCCTCAATTTCCTTTTCTGGGAATTGCTCAATTTTTTTATTTTGAGAGCTTAAAATCAGCTAAAACACCCCAAAAAAAAAAAATCGACAAATTGATGTTAAACTTAGTAATGTAGTGAACAAATTAGCAGTATGCAAACTATGCAATAGAAAATAATACCTTTGATTTTGGTTTTGGCTTTCGATTTTTAGTCTTAGAAGGCAAAATTAGAGCATTGCTATCCCCAGAAGAATCCATTATATCAAAAGTATGATTTGAAAGTGTAGCAAATTGTAATTGGAAAAATGTAATGAGTAAAAATTGAAATAGGAATAATATTAGATGATGCGTAAATAGTCTGAGGAGAGAGAACTTACAGTCGTAGACGGTGGCCTGGGTTAATATTTCATTAATCCATGTCTACATATTGTAAATATCACATACATTTAAGTTATTTGAATTTGTTTCACTATGAAATATATTTGATTAGATCCTTTTCTTATACTAATTATTTATTTTTTCTGTAATATGCAGGTACTTAATTGAAGAGCATATCTCATTATTTCAAAAGACTAAAATCAAATTCTTGTGCCCCTAAAAAATTTCTGCAGCTGAAATTAAGAAAGATTTCCTTGAAGTCCAAATATATTTGAAAAATGCTTTTCTCACCGAATTACGGAAAAAGGATGCACAATGCAAATTCATTTTGGATCCATATATGGAAGAGTATGTTACTACTGATCCCTAAAATCCTTACTTTTTTCATAATTTTTTTATTTTAATTATGTGATTAATACAAATAAGTTTCTTAAAATGTAGGAACTATTGGGTACTTTATGTGATTGATTTGCGTATGAGTCTTGTGTATGAGTTTGATTCTATTACTCAATCACCTCCGAACGCTCGAAACTCAGAGTTGTCCAATATAATGAAGTTGTTAGTACAAAAGATTCCTAGTTAAATAGACTACGTACTCATATGCATGTAATTAAAAGTTATTTTTCATTCGTCTAATCTGATGCTTTTTATGATTTTTTTTAGACCTTACAATGTATATAGGTCACACCTCAAAGGAAATGCTTTCAAAATGAGTAAGGCACAGTTACTACACATAAGAATGGAGATAAGCATATAATTCTTGCATTTTCGTTCTATTAGTAATGGAAGTACTATTTAATCCATTAAATAATTGTACTATGTTTATTTAAATTAGTGTGCTCAACAATGTGGTGGTACCGAATGTGCTTATTATGTAATGAGATATGTGTATGAGATAGTATCTTTCCATAGCGATTGCAAGGGTAATTTGAAAGAGGTTAGTGATGAATTTACCTCTTCTTTGCAAGCTAAAATGCTTTATAGGAGTTTTGGTTGATGTTTTATTTTTATAAAGTATAATAGTATAGACACCCAAATGTGTCTCCCTGAAACCAAACCTAGTGATGAATACCTTTTGCGTCGAATGATTATCGAATGAGGTGAAAGTGTGAAAGGTCAAGTGTTGCGGTTGGTTTTATCCACGACAAGGGTCCAATAATAGTGTAGTTGGATGGGGCTTGCAAAGAGCTTTCCAACGATATATTATAAGCCCAATTCCGATGAATAATGAGGAAATTATGGCCAAAATATTAAACTGGGCCTGGTTTGATCTTTACATGCGGCCCGATGATCTAGGGGAGGGCCCAATGTTAATTATTATTCCTAGAGTTATTAGAATTAATTATAGTCTTCTAGAATTCTCTTTAATCCTAATAGAATTAGAATTAATAATTATATTTTGATAAAGTTTTATTTGGAATAAAATATTATTTTATGGAAGATACGATTTCAGTTTTCATACGGACTTTACAATGGGCTAAGTTTTTTAGGCTTAATTTTTTGTTGAAAGACTAGTTATCTACTTTTCTATATAATACATTTCTATGTATTATATCTACTTTTATTTAGCCTATTGGTTATTGTTATTACATTTTTAAATTATAAATCAATGATTTTTTTTTTATTCAAGTTTTAATTGTTTTTTGGAAATTAAAGTATAGTTAATTTTATTGTATTGTGTGGTTATGGATGAATAATTCAAGTTGTGTGGAATTATTTGGAGTGTTTGTAATGTATGCTGTGGGTGAATTTATGTTATATGGAAGTATTCAAAGTACGTGTTTTGTTGGTTGAAATGTAACAGGTTGTAACCCATTTGATGATGAGTCGTTTGGTAGGATATACTACCATTTTTGTATTCGAATGAAATTTTTATATAAAAAAATTATTTATTTATTAGTAACTGGCGTAATCTAATGGTAGTTACTAATAGTATTTTTTTTTTAAAAAAATATATTTTCATAACCGGCGTTAAGATTTGCCAGTTACTAATACCCTAATTGTAACCGACGTAACGAAATGCCAGTTACGAATAGTACGCTTTTTAACTTGGAAAATAGACTTTTTGTAACTGGCGTTAGGTTAAGCTAGTTACGAATAGTACATTATTTGTAACTAAAATTAGTCGGTTACGAATAATTTTCACTAGTTGTAACAGTGGCATTCGAAACCAACAATGCCAGTTACAATAAGTCAATTTCGCCAGTTACAAATATCAGTTTTTCTACTAGTGTTTGACCGGTTTTGGAGATGATGTGGTGAATTTATGGCAGTGTAAATTTAAGTGAGGCGCATCCTTTTTATGGTGAAATTAAAAATGTGAGGTGAATTTGTGAGGGGGCGTTTAGAGTAGATGAGGTGAATGATGGTGATTTGATGCCTTATTTATTTCTTAGGGAAACGTAAACCGTGTTTGAGGAGATAAGTTGCATGTGGGTAACTTTCTGAACAAAAGATAGATTGGTTGATAAATGTGTTAAAAAGGAAAAAAATTGGAATTTTGAAAGACAGATAAACCCAAAAATTTAATCCTTTTGAATTTGAACAAAAAAGACTTGTAAATGTAACTTTGTACATGGAACAATTCAACATGCTTATGCAATCAGTTAAGGACTTTCATGGTCTTTGTCAATAATAATTAAAATACTTTAACAAATAAGGTTTTTGCTCACAAACATGTCTCAACTATATAATTAAACATATCAGTTTTGTGCATAGTATACATTTTAATTAAAGCACATCGGTTAGAGAGTCAAACTCGGGAAACTTGAGCATTTTTCTTAGTTTAACTTAATCATCCCAAGTTTCATTCTCATCTTCTCGTGCCTTTCTTTATTCAAGTGTTTTGTTAAATTATCTGCAATTTGATTGTCAGTGTGGCAGAAATCTAATTTAATCAAACTCTTTTCAACATTATCCTTAAGGAAACGATGCCTTCTATGAATATTCTTAACTCTTGAATGATGGACTAGATCTTTAGATATACAGATTGCACTAGTTGTTTCGGGTGATTTTGTGATCTAAAGAACACGGATAAATTATTAATTAATATAAGAAAGTTGACCAAAAAAAATTTAAATTATATAAAAAAAAATTTCTGCATAAAAGAAAGTGAATTAATAGTGTGCAAAAAAAGAAATCTATTCACAGGTTAATTAAATAGCTTTAAAAAATTCATTTGGTTAATTAGAAGAAAATAATACTGCTTAATTGGTGAAATATAGGATTATCTACATATTGTCAAATGCGTATTCTAAAATATCTATTTGGCTAATTAAGTCTTTTATAATAAATTAGGACAATTAATGCATGCAATATGTGTACACCATAGCTAGCCATTTCTGAGACAAAAAGACTTGTGTGGATCTGGTCACAATAATATTATTGAGGACTTGGTTCACAATATTATTATTGAGGACATGGTTCACAATATTATTATTGTGGACCTAAGGTCTATAAGCGTGCAGCTGATGTCGTTCTGAACATAGTGATGACCTTAATTTTAACATATGAACCTTTATTCAAACTTGTGTGAACATAATATTATTATGAACCTGAAATATATACGTGTCATCTGACATTATGTTAAACATAGTGACCCTAATTTAAATATATCATTTTGACCAGTATATTACAAATTTCATTAAAAATGAAAATTAACCTCTCATCACCTTTATAATAAAAAAATAACTTTTGTTTTAACACAATAATATTGATTTTAATATAGTGATGAGTTTTATTTATTTATTTATTTATTTATTTTAATTTCTAAGTGATGGTTCACTAGTGTTCCTACTATTAGTGGTCCACAATAAATTAATGTGAATTAGGTCTATTCAAGAGTTTGTATGCCCGAAAAGCTCTTTATGTTTGGCCTTGTGTCACAACTTTAGTTGTTAGTGTTGTTTCAATGAATACTACAAGGAGGGGAGTTGAATTGTACTATGATAGAGTTGTCAAACTTTTTGCGGAAATAAAAACAACTAAGAGTTTTTTATTTTTTATTATTTTTTTTTTGACAAGAAAAACAACTAAGCTTAAGGAACTTTAAAGTGCAAGAGAGATTTTACGTGGAAAACTCCTTAGCCCTTAACAAGAAGAAAAACCATGACCACAAGGGATTTTAGGAAAAGATTATTGATTAGAATAGGGTAATGGCCTATTACAAACTAAAGACTCTTACATCAAGTTCCTGAATGAACTCAAAGCCCCAAGCAACAAGCTAAGTCACCCAACTTGTTACTCTTCTCTTCTCTTTCTACAAGGTTCCTCAAAGCTAAAACAGAAGTTCACTCAAACTTCCCAATTCCCAAAAATACAACTCAAAAGAATAAACTCTAGTATAAGAACATAAGAACACTCTAATTCACTAATGTGGAATAAGACCTTTCAACTCTGGTAAAGAAAATAACAAATAAATATATTTGAGTAAGAGTGAGTTTTTCCAACTGAAATAACTGGCTATTTATAGACCATTTTAGCCTAGGAAAAACGCCTTGTGCTGCATGGCCTTAATGCCACTACTCTCTACCCACTAAAAAGATCATGTCCTAAAATTAAGGACATGAACTCCTTAATGTGCAACACCCTAACATGGACTAAGTCATGGAGAATAGTCCGCAACTTTTGGAAAACATGAGCATATTTTATTTTTGTCACTGATATTTCGAAATTCAAAAGAAAATGAAATCTTTTTCATAAATTAAATGGATAAGAATTAAACCAACTATTTTTTTAAAATTAAGCAACAAACGAACTTATCTTTTAGACCAATTCCACACAGGTAATTTATAGTATAAACTTAATTCTTATACCAACATAAATTCTAAAACATAAAAATATTTTAGTCTTCAAGTTGCTCTGATGAAGTATCTACTCTGACACTTCTGTTCCTCCAAATGAACTTCTCTTCTTCGGTGAAGCTTCTACTCCGAAGTTTTGTTCCTTAAGAGGAACTTCTCTTTTCAAGGCTCCAACTCTGAATTGTCAGTTCTTGTAAGGGAACTCTTTTCTTTTGGATTATTTTTTCATGTGCTATCTTGTTCCTCATGGAATAATCTTTGCAAGACAACTCAATTATCTGAGTCAATGGACCTGATCACACACTTAAAAATCAAGCACTTATTTGTATGTAAATAAGTTAGGCTGTGTCATTATCAAAATCATAAGCTCAACAATATTCCCCCTTTTTGATGATGACAAATAAACGAAATTTATTTACAGTGAAACAAAAATATTCCAAAACTAAACTAAAAAGAAAAAGAAAGAATAAAAATAAAACATGATAATAGTGAACTCTACTAAGCATAAACAAACTTTATTTACGTATACCTGCTAGTAGAGAATGGGAAGACTATGAAGACTTCGAACCGAGACCATAGAATGAATAAGATTCCTTGAGTTTGCACCTTTCCCCCTTTTGGCATTATAAAAAAAGGAAAAATTGAAAACAATATTCCCACCTTAGGCACATCTGCTCAAAATAATCCCACCTTTGCATATTCAAGAAATAATCCCACCTTATACCTCCATCTTCCCAAAATGGTCCTTTTATCAGTTTATGAAATTAGTAACCAATTTTAGAAGGTGGCTTGACACTTGTCACCTTCTAATTGGTCCTATTTTTAAATAATTAAAAAAAATCTCCCAACCCCACGACCACCCCCTTCATTGCCGGACTGAAACGGTCCGCCACCCCTTTATCACCACCATCACAACCCCTTGTCGCCGCCCCTTACCACCGTCACCACCATCACAACAAAGTCTCACCTTCCTCCACAGTTGCTGCCACCACCACCAAGTGAACCCACATAAACCAAATCGCACCAAATCGCTACCAATCTCACCAAATCTCCACCACCGCACCAAATAGTATAACCTTCTAATTCTCTCTCTTTAATAATCACGTGCGAAGCACGTGATTCTGTTTGAATTATATCCAGATTTATGCTCCCGATACTGCTATTGTTGCCTATAGTAGGTAGAGAAAGGGTTGTTCTTGGTGCCGTTGTGGGCTGTGATGCGGATTATGGAGTGAATGTGCGGTTTGTGATGCTATTGCTATCGAATTTTGGTGAGGTGAAGTGCGGTTTTGAGTGCGGCGACCTGAGGAGTGAGCTGAGCTGCTCCGTTGGTGTCGTGGGACTATTGGGGTTTGTTGTTGTGAGGTGAGGGATGGTGGTGGTGTGGGTGGAGGTCAGGTCTATGGTGAAAGGGGTTGGGGATGGGAATAGGTTGGAATTAGGATTTTGGGAGGAGGTCAGGTGGTGGTATGGAGGTGGTTATGGTGGTTGACATGGATGCAACCATGGTGTGGGTAGGGTGAGAAAACAGGGATTAGAGGAAAATTAAAAAAAAAAAAAAATCTAACCTATTTCAGGTTGAAGGTAAGAAAGGCTCATTTTGAGAATATAGGGTATAAAGGTGGGATTATTTCTAGAACACGCAATGATGGGATTATTTTGAGAAGATGTGCCAAAGGTGGGATTATTCTTTTCAATTTTTCCTATAAAAAACCAACATACATTGCAAAGTATACCATAACACAACAACAATCAATGTGGTAATGTGTTGAGAAAGTAAGAATGCATAGAGAACAAATATTCACAAAGCATATAGGCGTATTAAACATAGACATTAATCATTTAAAACTTATTTAAAACATCGTCCAAATGTACCAAATTCACAAGTTTACAAAAGATAAAGCACCTAATAATTACAGACCAAAATAAATTATTTCCAAAAGAAAATACTAAATTGTCATCAAAATTAAAGGAAAGGGGGCAGTAGAATAAGATGGGTTTTAAGAAGCAATGCTCTAGTCATCATCAACAGCAAGATCCTCCGGCTTCTTGCAGACCCGAGACAGTTTGTCATGGAAAATGGCAACTGTCGCTTTCTTAGTGCTTGTGACCAGCTTCTTCATGTCTTAATCAAGAGTAAGCACACTCTTCTTCAGTTCCTCCATCTTCTCTTGTGACTTTTGCTGTTCCTTAAGCACCTTCTGGAGGACTTCCTTCATTTCCTCCATACTATCCTCAATTAGAACCTTAAGTGGAGAATAGAAAGTTGCAAATTCTGTATCTACAGATGCATGCTTGACAAAGGGAGGAATACTAGGAATTTTCTACATTTCCTTTTGGGAACTAGAAAGATAAATGCATATCTTAGTAGGCACTTCTTTCATTTTCATCAACCTCAAGCTCTTTATCTTCTTTCTTCCTCCCTGTTTCAGTCACTTCTTCTACACTCTTTCAATCCTCTTCACCCTAATCACCCTCAACATCATTTTTTATCTCCTGCACCACACTCTCAATCAACCCAACTACCTTTTCTTCTTGTGATTTCCCCTCAACTGAAGATCCCACTTCTTTGGGCTTCTTCTCAACCTTCATAACTTCGAAACATCCATTCACAAAAACAAGATGATGAGTATCAAGAAATATGGGTTGGATATATTTGGTATTTTTGAGAGGTAAAGGCTGTGAGTTGGCAAATGAAATGCCAAAACTTTCAATGACAGTGGTGAGAAGGTTGGCATATCCAACTTGCCATCCTTTTGAAACACTGTAGATAAGGTGTTGGATCATGATGGAAGGGAAGTTGATAGGTATTTTAAGGGCAAGGGAATAAATGAGGGTTGCATCTAGCTTGTTTGCTACATCTCTCTTTTGAGAGCGAGGGATTATGTCATTGAACACAAATTTTAGCAGGACGAATTTTGTCAAGAGGAGTGAGTTGGTTATGGTTTATGTATGTTTCTTAAGGGTAACCTCCAAGATACTCCACAGTTTCATCAATGTTAGCATCAAGAAGAGGATTTTGAATGGTATTTTTAAAATATAGGTCAAAACCAGGCACATCAAACAGCTCAGCCAAATACAAAGCATCAAATTTAATTTCTTAACCACGCACTTCACTACGGATCTTTCTTTCAGAATACTTAAAATTTTTTCAAAAATCCTTCATAGCATCCACATACATGCTCCAATTAAAACATTCACTCAACAAATTAACCTAATTTTGAAACATAAGAAAATCAAGCAATTTATTTAATATAGTTTAACAACTTTATATCAAGGTAGATTAAGTACTAAGCCTGTCAGATAGTGTTCGGCACTCTTCTCTAGCCTTTTCATGGAAGAAGGCTTATCCCGGTAGTTGACACACAAAACACTGGTATGCTTTCCTTTTCTTCTTGCTTTCTTGCTTCTTTCTTTTGCTCAAGGAGTGAGATTCTAAAGTAGAATTGATCTTTAGAGGCTCAGGTATGTCTATTCATGAAATGAATATAGCCTCGTCTGTCATGATTTATAAACACAATATGCACACAAAACAAAGCAAAATTTACAGCATAACTTGGAACAAAATCGAACACAAACAACAATAACTATTAACTCGGACTAAAACTGACACAGTTGCGGAAAACAGTCCAATTTAATAGCAAAAGAACTTGAAAAATTCTAAAATTTTGCAGGTAGAAATTAGACAAAATTTCACCCAAACTCAAAAAAGAATCACCTAAAAAGACCTCGTAACAAAGGAGAACAAGCCTTTTGAAGTTAATCAAGCAAAGTGATACTCCGAGAACAAGTGCGACTGATCAATAATTTTAAGGGGTTATGAACGCTATAAAATATCAAAATTTAAACGCTGAACTTTCAATCCCATGAATTTTGTGTTTCACACACAACAATTTTTCCAATCTTATTAATAATTCATCACCTAAACCCTCAACCTCAATTCTCGTTTTACAATCCTCATTCTCTGGAAATTAACATCAATAAAATAATCGAACGAAAATCTTACGATAATATATAAAATTAAATGAACAATATCACATAATTATCATCAGCAAACAAGATTCAATTCAAACATTAGGGCTATTATTGAATTAAGAAAGGAAATATTACAAGAACCCTAATTTGAAAAAAAAAAATTTTGAACCCAAATTCGAAACAAAACTAAAAAACAATTCTGATTGAAGAATTTCCGGAAGAAGTAGGAGTAACAAGCTGTGGTAGAAAAACTGTAGGAGGAAGAAGCCACGCAAGAAATCGGAGCCAAAGGGGGGGAAAATTAAGTCTTTTGTTTGTATTAATTGAAAAGTTGTATGCTTTAAGTTTAGTAAAAATTAAACAAAAATAATAGGAATTTTGAAGTAGTAACTTGCGTTTGAAAGCCGGCTACTAAATATTTGATCAAAGTCCACTCAAGAAAAAAAAATGATCAAAATACTATGTATGTATGACATTGTATTTGTAACTGGTGTTTGTAGTCAATTACAAAATATTCAATCAAAATTTCTTTGACTTAATATTCGTAACTGGCGTTTGTAAGCTAGGTATAAAATTTTTGGTCAAAGTTTCTTTGAATTATCATTTGTTACAAACATTTATTTAGTCAGTTACTAATAAAACTTCAAAAAAAGATAAACCAACATATTTGTAACTAACATTTACTAAGCCAGTTACTAATGTCATAAAATTAGTAACTGACATTATTTTAGTCGGTTACTATTGGTGCTTTAGTAACTTGCACAACATACGCAAGTTACTAATAGGGCGTTACAAATATCATTTTTTCTACTAGTGAATATAGTTTAACAACTTTACACAAAGGTAGATTAAGTACTAAACCTGTCACATAGTGTTTGACACTCTTCTCTAGCCTTTTCATGGCGAGAGGCTTCTCCCGGTAGTTGACTCCCAACTCTAGTATGCTCTCCTTCTCTTCTTCCTTTCTTCCATCTTTCTTTTGCTCGAGGAGTAAGATTCTAAAGTAGAATTGATCTTTAAAGGCTTAGGGATGTCTCTGATTTGGTTTTCCAGGAGGATTTGCATGGTTGTGTCTTGAATTATGTTTAGGTTTGCTTCAGTTTCAGTGAGGGTTTGATGTCAGTAGGATAGATATCCATTGGAAAGAAATTTTAATTTGATCGGTTTGGGAGATGATGTGGTGGATTTGTGGCAGTGTAAATTTAAGTGAGGTTATCATCCTTTTACTGGTGGAGGTAAAAAGGTGAGGTGAATTTTTGAGGTGGCGTTTAGAGTAGGTGAGGTGAATAATGGTGATTTGATGCCTTATTTATTGCTTAGGTAAACGTAAACCGTGTTTGAGGAGATAAGTTGCATGTGGGTAAATTTTTGAACAAAAGATAGATTGGTTGCATTCTTCAAATAAATGTGTTTAGAAGGAAAAAAAATTGGAATTCTGAAAGTCAGATAAACCCAAAAATTTAATCTTTTGAATTTGAACAAAAAAGGCTTGTAAATGCAACTTGGTACATTGAACAATTCAACATGCTTATGCAATCCGTTAAGGACTTTCATGGTATTTGTCAATACTAAGTAAAATACTTTAACAAATAAGGTTTCTGCACACAAACATGTCTCAACTATATAATTAAACATATCATTTTTGTGCATAGTATATATTTTAATTAACGCACGTCGATTAGAGAGTCACACTTGGGAAACTTGAGCATTTTTCTTAGTTTAAATTAACCATCTCAAGTTCCATTCTCATCTTCTCGTGCCTTTCTTCATTTATGTGTTTTGTTAAATTATCTGTAATTTGATTGTTAGTGTGGCAGAAATCTAATTTAATCAAACTATTTTCAACATTATCCTTAAGGAAACGATGCCTTCTATGAATATTCTTAACTCTTGTATGATGGATTGGATCTTTAGATATGCAGACTGCACTAGTTGTTCTGGGTGATTTTATGACTTTCCCTAAGAAACTGGTCATGTTCTTCTAACAAACTGCCCGGACACCCACAAAACACGAATATTCCGTTGGCGGAATATTCGCCTCCGACAATTAAGTTATGATGAGTGTTATTTATGGCACTCATTTAGGATGATTTTTCATCACTTTTTCATCTCTTTTACCTCCTTTTCTTTAGCTTTACTTGTAGTTTCACTATTTTGGATTTTCCTTAGTTGCTTTCTTACTTTTTTGCATTTCTTAGTTTATTTGCATTTTCTTCTTTACTTGTTTGCTTTTCTTTGATTTTAGGAAATTGGTGATGTTCAAGGAGCTCATTGGCATTCTCTCGGGGTATACAAGGCTTAGGTTGCATCCCGGTTCCCCATCTTGAAGGTCAAAAGCAAAGGAGTATAAGAGTCAAGTCTTCACGGCCGCGTTCTCATGCCACGTGGACATTAAAAGACGGTGTTGAACCCACCGTAAGGGCTTCAAGTGACTTCCTCACCAACATGCATCATGTGGAGCGGACGGGGGCATCTTCGAGCGCACCAAGCTATTTCCCTTGCTTCTAGGGCGCGACCACGCGCGAGGGAGGAGCGGCATGCAGGTGGCTTGTGCGGCCGCACAGGTCCCAAGAGCGGCCGCGCGTCTCTCCTTCCCCTGTTTCTGTACCCATTTTGTTGCGGCCGTGCTTAGGGATGAGAGGCCGCGCCTTTTGAGATCTCTTTTGGACGTCTAACTAACTTCTCCTTAGTTAGTTTTACTATATATAGAATTCCTTCATTTTCAAGAGAGAGAAGAAGTTGTCTTAAACATAATTTTGATCATAAATTTAGCTTAGTTGAGAGTTTTTCTCTCTATTTTTATTGTTAGTTTAGGAGTAGATTTAGAGAGAGAAAGTGAGAGATTTCAATGGTGATGTGAGAGATTGATGATACAAGGGTGACAATTGTGTTGAATATCTTCTCTATTATTAATGAGCATTTCAAACTCTATCTCATCTTATTGTTTTGTTTAGATTCGTGTTTGTTTGATTTGGTTTTGATGATTAATATTAATTAGTGTAATTGTTCTCCATATTTTGTTGTTTCTTGATTTCTTTAGTTGTTTGTTGATAGATAATCATTCTTGAGTAGTTGTTTGTCTAGGGATTGGGTGAAACTTGTATGATTGATTGATTGTGATTGATTTGGGAATTGTGTTGATTTATTAATTGTTGAGACTAAAGTGATTCATGTAAGTTTGCATGTGTATAATTTGATTTGGCCTTGAGAATTATGCTAGATTGCATTGTAATTGCTAATGATACGACCAATTGATTTAGGAATTGCAATTATGGATTGGTTTGGATTGTGATTCTCCTAGTTTGTTATTCGTAAAGACATCTAGCTTAACGATTAGGTGATAGCTCTTTAATTCTAATTGATAGCTCTTATCATTAGTTTTCACAACCTTTGATTGGCATGTTATTCCCAGGTTGTTGTAATTGTCATGATTACTTGTTGATCCCTATTCCTTAGTGTTTTATTTGTTTGGTTGTTAGTTGTTAGTGTTCCCTCTTTACCTTTGGCTTTGACCTAACTTAGGTGCCTAAATTGAAAGCACTTAAACATAACCGTTCCTTTGAGTTCGACCCTTGACTTACCACCATACTTGTATTTAGGTTTGTTAAGTGTTTATAAATTTAGTTTGACTTAGCGAGGATTAGTCAACGACCCTGGCGCCGTTGCCGCGGAACGGTGTCTATGCTTGAGTGTTTTTGATTGCTTGAGTCTAGGTCTTTGTATATACTTTTCTTTTATTTTATTTTTGTGTCTTTTGGAAAAAAAAAATTGGCAAATACCTCATTTCCTCAATTTGAGAATGGGCCATTTTGGGTGTACTTTAATAGACTAGAGAACTTCATTAGTTACCATGGTTATGATCTTTGGGAGGCTTGTGAGATTTGTTATCATGATTTGAATGAGAAAACTAGAGACATTATTGAAAGCATGTTTAATGGTAGATTTAGAGTATTGTCAATAGATGATGCTTAGGACTTTTATGTATGGTTTACTAGAGATACTTATGATCGTGGTCATGATTATTCAAATGTTTCTATTCATAATTGTGATGTTCCATTTTCCATGTATGATGAATTTTTCATGCCTACTTGTGCCCCCATTCCCCATTTTAATGATGCCACTCATATCTCTAAAGTTGATCCCCGCATGCTTGCACATAATTCCTTTCCCCATGATGCTCCTCAATGCTCTTCACCTTTCCAATCTTTAGAATCTAGCTTTGAGTCTCCTCATTATCAAATTGGTGGTTCATTGAAAGAATTGGAGATGAATTTTAAATTGAAGCCAAATGAGATGAGATATTTAGAGATTATGAGAAGCCAAATGGAAATGTTGAGAAGGATGGAAGAGAAAAATAAGGAAGATTGTAGGAGAAATGATGAGATGAAAAGTAAATTATCATCAATGTTGAATGTAAATGAAGTTTCTACAACTTTGGTGGATATGGAAGATGAAGATGATGATTGTTTTTAGAGCTACAAAGTGTGTGAGGAGGATGTTAGAGAGCCTGTGAGTGAGAAAAAGGGTGTAGAGATGATCCTAAAGAGAGTTTGAATTTTAAACCTCCTTCCCAATTTGAATTTCGTTCCATTGAGCCTTTAGATGGAGTTGAAGAGAAACTAAAAATGTTGGCTTCTCTTAATTTTTAGGAAATGGTAATTCAAGTTATGAAGGATGGGACATTGCATTTTTTGAAGCGTGGAGAAGTTGTGAGGGATGAGATAGAGGATGAGGAGGATTAAGTAGTTTCCATGGGAGATTGGATGTTTGAGGATGATGAGGACCAAGAGGTTTTGAGTGTTGAAAAACCGTTTAAAGAGTCAATTCCCCCACCCATCACCCTTAACGATGATTTTATTTCCCCATTCCTTTATTTTGAAAACCAATCTTCTTCCACCCCATCTCCTTTTCATGATAACCATGGTTTCTTTGAGGGTGAATCCTTGAGCTTAAATGATTTTGATGTAGATGAGGATCAATATGAGAGGGTTGAGGAGGTAGAGCTTATTTTTTATGATTATGAAGATGAGAGTGAAGTGTTTGGTGAGGTTGGGTCTCCAACTCTTATCTCAAATCTTCAACCATTGCCTTCCTCTTTTACCTTTGTTAACCCCTTCTCTTCTACATTTTCCACCATTGAGAATGATGAGGCCTTTTTAGAGGGAGATTGTACTTCTTATGTTTACCTTGAGTTACTTCCCAAGTTCGACCCTCAACCCTTTGATAAGCTCTCTTTGAAGCTTTTGAGGGATCATTTAGGGTGTGAAGTTTACGAGGAGAATGTGATTGAGAATGAGTTTAATTTGAATGACGATGAGTTGGAGGAGAGCCCTTTGGATGTGAGTTCATTGGATGAGAGAGCTTGTGTTTCAATGGATAGTGGTGTAAGTGAGCAATCAATTCCTATCCCTTCACCTTATACCTCATTTACAAGGAAGCTTGATCTTGTTCCCTCCTATCCCATGTCATTACCTTCTTTTCTCGTTTCCCCTCCTCTTGATGAGCCTTTAGTCCCCCAAGAGCCTCATTTGATGACTTTTGAGGATAATGGTCGGATTTCCAACCAAAAATATTTTGTTGAGAAGAGAATGCCTTCTTCTTTTTCTTTTATTTCTATTCCATTTTCTTACATTCTTGTTTTTCCCTTCTCTTCTTCCCCTTCTTGGCATACCTTTTCTCAACCTCATAGGTGTGCACTAAGCTTGTTGCATGCCTTCATTTTATCATATGCATACTTACTTTCTTATGAGATGTGTAGTAATGCATTTGACAAGCTCTTGCATTCGTTGTAATATTATTTTTTAGAGCGGTCAAGCTTGGACCTTAAGCAAGCCTTTCTCGGGAAGTAACCCGTGTTTTATTGCTTTCATTTTCTTTCCTTTTTAGAATAGATTTTCTCTCATGGAAATGTTTGTGTGCCTTTTGCTAGGTACATGACTTGATATACTTTGGTGCTTTGGCTTGGATAAAGAATCAAGGAAGTTTGGGACCACAATTGCTAGCATATGGAAAGCAAGATTCAAATCTAGAGGAAAGTGGCTTTGAATGGTTTAATTGGGTCATTTGCGGGTATTTACACCCATCTAACATCCGATAATATCTTTCCTTGCTATTTCTCTAATGGTTGGTGACTTGTTGGACATGTGTTGGTTTGTTGGATTGGTTTCTTTCTTTTCCCTTCCCATGAATTATTTGATTTATGTTTGAGTGTATTGTCTCATTCAAGCTTGGGGGAGGGTATTCTATCATGTTTGGTGGGATGTTAGTTCATATATGCCATGCACATTTGTATATGCATTTTCATGTTCTTTTATTTTTGAAAAACTCTAAAAAGATTTTTATTTCTTTCAAGGCAAATTTGCATTGTGTTTTGTTTTGTTCTTGCTTTGGACATAACACTTTTGGACTTGTATAATTAAATGCTTTTCTTCTTAAATGGTAACGGTGTCCACGGTTTGAGAGTATGCTTACATGATTCTAGGATAGAGTATGTTAACGTAGTGTCTTTAGAACTTTTGGGACCTTGAAGCCGGATTCTAATTGTTTGTGAAAATTTGAAATTGCTCTCTTTTGGTGAATTTAAAACTTATAGTGAGTTATTGCTAGAACCATGTGAGGTTTCATTCTTTTCAAGCCTTCTACATCTTTTTCATGAGCGACACATGGATCCTTGACTATTGTATGCTTTATCTAGAATTTGACTCTTGTCTCCCGAGATCGCGACCGAACAATTTAGGAAGGACAAAGGCATCTTTTCGAGGTGGTGATTTTTCTTTTTCTAGGATAGTTTTCTATTTCTTTATTTTGGGTTTTCATTTGCCTACTTGCTAACCATTTGAGCCATAACCTTAATTTCAAGCCACATCTTTAGCTTTTGAGCCTTTTGTTTCATTCTTGTTCCCATAATTGGTTTTTGTGAGGCATTTGGTCTCTATTGTTGATGTTTTGGTGGATGAGAATGATTGTGGTTCTTTTAATGTAAGCAAGTTTGTATTGTAAATATCTTGTGAATAAAAGGCAAATGCCAAGTTGAAAAAGCCGTCCACAATTAAAAGAGGCGAGGACAATGAAATAAAGTGAAAAGTGAAAAAATGAAAAAAATGAGAAAAAGTAAAGCAAATTCAAAAAGCTTTGACAAAATTGAAAAAAAGTTAAAAATGAAAAAGTTCAAAAAAAAAAATATTTTGATGTAAGTATATTTATCCCTATTTTAAGCATTGAGGACAATGCTTCAATTTAAGTTTGGGGGGAAGCGTTCTTACGCTTTTTGTATATATGTTTGTGATTTTGGCTTTGAATAAGCTTGGGGGTGTTGGTGTTTTTGTTTGGTGATTACTTGGTTTTGGTGTTGAGATTTGGCCAATCTTTGCTTCACAATTTAGGTATACCACCAAATTTCAACTTTTAGCCTACCTTCACCCTTTTCGCCCTTACATTACAACACTTTCCAAGACTTTTTGACCTTTTGGTTGAGTCACAAGTCGGTGGAAAGAGATGTGGGTCAAGCCTAATGAGCGGTGTGCATTAGTCAAGATGTCGAGTAGCCTTAAATATCTTTCTTTTTCTGGTTCCTTCGAGGAATCATTGAGATGCTCACTAAAGGTGGATTTGAAGCTTATTAGGAGATTATGGTAAAAATGTTTTGAGATGAAGGTGAATAGTGTTTCATTAGTTCTCTATGCTCAGCATCTTTTATGTTTCCATCAACCTAGGATATCTTGAAACGTGCCCTCCCTTATTAGTTTAGGAAGAATTGCATTCATTTGTGCTTGTTCATTTGCAAAAGTCCATTCATGAACATTTGTTTTCTTATCTTTTATTTTGGCTTCTTTTTCATTGTTTGCCTGGTTTGCTTGGTTTGAGAGAGTTATGGGTTAACCTCTTAGGAAACCCTCACAAGACCTCACTCGTCCTCATTGGCGACTTTGGGGTTTTAAGGGCTTGTAGTAGCTAAAAACAACCGTGATTCCTACGAAAGTGAGTCTTAGTGTATATTCCTATCTCTTTCTTTCCTTTTTCTTATTTGAATAAGTCTTTCATCCTATATCTTCTTGCTTTGTTTTGCTCGAGGACGAGCAAAATTTTAGCTTGGGGGAGTTTGATGAGTGTCATTTATGGCACTCATTAAGCTTCTTTTAGGATGATTTTTCATCGCTTTTACATCTATTTTACCTCCTTTTCTTTAGCGCAGCTTTTCTTGTATTTTCTCTACTTTGGATTTTCCTTAGTTGCTTTCTTACTTTCTTGCATTTCTTAGTTTATTTTGCATTTACTTCTTTACTTGTTTGCTTTTCTTTGATTTTAGGAAGTTAGTGATTTTCGAGTAGCTCATTGGCATTCTCTCGGGGTATACAAGGCTTAGGTTGCATCCCGGTTCCCCCTCTTGAAGCTCAAAAGCAATGGAGTATAAGAGTCAAGTCTTCAGGGTCGAGCACTCATGCATCATGTGCTTCAATAGACGGTATTGAACCCACCGTAAGGGCTTCAAGTGACTGCCTAACCAACATGCATCATGTGGAGCGGACGGGGGTATCTTCAAGCGCACCAAGCTATTTCCCCTGCAACTAGGGCGCGACCGAGCGCGAGGGAGGAGCGGCATGCAGGTGGCTTGTACGGCCGCGCAGGTGCCAAGAGCGGCAGCGAGTCTCTCCTCCCCCTATTTCCGTACCAATTTTGTTGCGACCACGCTTAAGGATGAGCGGTCGCGCCTTGTGATGTCTCTTTTGGACGTTTAACTAACTTTTCTTTAGTTAGTTTTACTATATATAGAATTCCTTCATTTTCTAGAGAGAGAAGAAGTTGTTTTGAACATAATTTTGATCATAATTTTAGCTTAGTTGAGAGTTTCTCTCTCTATTTTTAGGGTTAGTTTAGGAGTAGATTTAGATAGAAAAAGTGAGAGATATCAATGGTGATGTGAGAGATTGATGATACAAGGGTGACAATTGTGTTGAAGATCTTCTCTAAAATCAATGAGCATTTCTAACTCTATCTCATCTTATTGTTTGTTTAGATTCATGTTTGTTTGATTTGGTTTTGATGATTGATCTTGATTAGTGTAATTGTTCTCCATATTTTGTTTTTTCTTGATTTCTTTAGTTGTTTGTTGATAGATGATGATTCTTGAGTTGTTGTTTGGCTAGGGATTGGGTGAAACGTGTATGATTGATTGATTGTGATTGATTTGGGAATTGTGTTGATTGATTGTTGAGATTAAAGTGATTAATGTAAGTTTGCATGTGTGTAATTTTATTAGGCCTTGAGAATTATGCTAGATTGCATCGTAATTGCTAATGATACGACTAATTGATTTAGGAAATGCAAATATCGATTGGTTTGGATTGTGATTTTCCTAGTTTGTTATTCGTAGAGACATCTAGCTTAACGATTAGGTGATAGCTCTTTAATTCCAATTGATAACTCTTATCATTAGTCTTCACAACCTTTGATTGGCATGTTATTCCCCAGTTGTTGCAATTGTCATGATTACTTGTTGATCCGCATTCCCTAGTGTTTTATTTGTTTGGTTGTTAGTTATTAGTGTTCTCTCTTTACCTTTGGCTTCGACCTAGCTTAGATGCCCAAATTGAAAGCACTTGAACATAACCGTTCCTTTGGGTTCGACCCTTGACTTACCTCTATACTTGTATTTAGTTTTGTTAAGTGTTTATAAATTTAGTTTGACTTAGGGAGGATTAGTCAATGACCTAGTTTTTCCCTTCATCAAGTTAGTAACCTTAAATCGAAAGAGCTAGAGAGAGAAAGTAGAGAGAAGTTGGAGCTGTTTTTAATGCTCTATTGAATGTTATGTCACAATCCACTCTTACCATCATAAATGATTGGGGTATTTATAGGGGTGGGGATCTGTGCTTTTTAGGGTTATTACCCTATAATGATGTTTTTTGATTGGTGGCGTAATCAAGCATGGACACGTGTCATTGGGGGGCGCCGTTTTGCAGCTTTCTCGGGATTTGAGCCTCTTGATGTAAGGAGACCCTTTTCTCTCTTTTGTAGGTGCTCTTAGTAGGGCTTACATACGTGTCATCTTCCTATAGCGACACGTGTCACCCTTTGATTGGGCCACGTGTCACTATGGGATTGGTCCATGTTTTGGGGTAATTTTTACCCCAAACATTTTCCCCTCAGAAGGGGGTGGCTCGTACTCTATGGGCCACCTTATGTGATTTTCTACTCGTCCGAATATGTCTAGGTATACGAACAACACCGTGCGTCTTATTTGGGGATTTCTCCCTTGGGCCGGACACTTGGTCTAGTTCGCCTGTGATTTCTCTATTCGGCACTTCTGGGTCTTGAGGTTAGTCGAACGCAGCAGGCCGACTATCTTTTTAGGGAGGACACTTGTTTTCCGGAATTTCGGGACAACGATTTGGATTCTGCTGACCTGGCCGTCTATTTTGACGTGCCGTCAGGCCGTTCGCCTTACGTGCCGTTTAAAGTGACGGAACTGGTTTTCAACTATTTTAATTCTAGGTTTACTTTTACAAAAAGTAACTGCTGAATTTTTGGGAGGGAAAGGCGGATTTACTATTTTGCCCCAATAAATTTTGTTTATAAATATGGGATGATTGGCTTCATTTTGTTACTTTTGAACTTTGAGAATTCTGGAGAGAAGTCGGAGCTTTTTAGAGAGAGAAAGTGATTTCTTCCCCAATCTTTAAGAGCTCCGCCATACGTTCGAGGTTTCCGGTCAGAGTCTTTGAATTTTCCGGTTAACCTTCAAGACTTTCCAAGTTTTCTACACTGAAGTAGGTAACCGCCTGCCTCTTTTTCTTCCTCTCTTACTTTATTTTGTCTTAATTTCTTTTTTTTTTTTTTTAAATTTGGCTCAACATTCGGCTTCGCCCGTTTCTCCTCATGAGGCCGGTCGTTCGCCTGGGATTGAGGAGTCTAGAGTGGATGGGGTCGAGTCGTCTCCCTCGTGGAGTGGGTCCATTTCTAGGGTGTACCAACTAATATCCACCTATTCTTCTCTGTCCCTACAGTCACAAATGGCTCGGACAAGTACGCCGCTAGTAATCCAGACGGTAGTCTAGTAAACCCAAGGGTCCCCTATGATCCGTGCAACATGGACGGGGAGATTGCTACCACCACAAACACCGCCACAGTTAGTGGAAGCGAATGCTCGACGGTCGAAGTGACCACCTCATTCGAAGAGCGTCAAAGGCAAGGCATCTCTTCTGGCAGGGATGTGTCCGAGCAGACTGCGGGTCTTCACTTTCCTCAATTCGCCAACTCGCTCATAGATCCAGCCGAGTTGCAATCCTTGAAAGAACCTCTATCTTCTTCTCAGGCGGACACTGGGACGTCCGCTCGAATTTCTGAACTACCCCTTTTATAAACTACCAGGTCGGCCAGGCCTAGAAGTGGCATAGTGATTGCTGAATCGGTCGTCCTGCCATCTCGCAGCGCTCATCTTCCTGGAAATCTGGTGGATGCCAGGAGAAAGGATAAGGGCAAAGGACCCTTAGTTTCGGAGGGAGATTCTATTTCCGAGGGCGGCCGGGGCTCTAAGACTAGGAGCTCAACCAAGGCTGCTGAATTGGACATTGTGTTGTCCTTGGAGTTTAAAGCCGCCCCTCACCCTGATGAAGGGGAGGAGGAAAATCAAGAGGTCGAGGAGGCCAGTGAGGAGGCCAATGCGGACAATTTTAAAGATCCGTATGCCTGTCCGGTTGGGTACACGACACTAGGCTTCCTCAATGATGTGCTCGAGGTGTTCAAGAGCTTCCTTATGATGAGAGGGGGATATGAGCTCAAGTCTCCAAAGCCCTCTCATTCAGTGGCCACCTAGGAGGATGAGCAGCCGCGTCGGTAATCCTTTAGTGTGTACCGCGCTACCCTTTAAGTGGGACTCCGCTTCCTTCCTCACTTGTTCGTCTAGGAGCACTTGGACGAGTATAACATTGCCCTCTTCCAGCTGATGCCAAACAACTTGTTGAACATCTTCGGGTACTCTGTGATGTGCATCAAGCAGGGCTTTAAGCTGGACCAATCCCATTATTTTGCGAGATGCAATCTATGGTCCGCCTGGATAAAGAGATAGATGGCTGGTTCATGTTATGTACCACTAAGGACTATCTGGTGGTGATGGGCTGGCCATCGAAGTGGCGTGACTGGAAGAACCGTTTCTCTCGCATTAAAAAAAAAGAACGTGGAGTTCAACTTGCGGATGAATAGGTTTAATGCTGCTCCCATCCAGCTTGGCCGAGGGCAGCACCGTCTGTACAAGCCACCCGTCCATCCTGACTACGCGTACCAACTTGACTGCTTTGGAGTCAGGAGGGTGACTAGGGCGGCAAGTTGGTGGCCGTGCCTAAGAACTGGATTCCCTTGTTTAGCTGGCTCAGGGACCTGGTATTTATGTCGGCATGCGGCCCTTATCGAAACATTCCCCAAGGTGGAGACTCGTACCTTAGCCACTTACAAGCAGATTGTCTCGTAATTTTTCTAACTCTTTTTCCCTTTTCTTACATAGACGAAGCACTAGCCATGCTGGACCTTAAGCAAAAGGGGGATGTAGACATGTCTGAGCTTGACTTAGCTCTGTACAAGGCCCGCAAGAAACTGTACAAATTGACCAAGGAGGTATTGGCCGTCTACTTGCTTTACTTATTCTCTGTCTCTCTTTTTTTTTTTTTTTTGGGCCAAGCTGGTACGTTGGAAGAGGAGTACTTCTGGATTTAACACGAACACATCTATTTTGGCCCTTCGTCCGACTTGGGACTTGATGAACGTCATTTATGGCGCTTAATAGAGTAGCTTTTAATTCCTTTTTCTCTATTTTCTTTCTTTATTTTCATATAATCTTTCTAGTTTTCTTTTATTTTCTGTCTCTATAACTCATTTTGGTTTTTCATTCACTTTTATGAGTTTTTCATGATTTTTTTTTCTTATTTAGCTATTTTAGTTTAGTTTCTATTCATTTTGCTTTCTCTCTTACTTTTACTTGAATTTTTGTTAGTGAAGTTTCAAAGTTTTATTTGTTTCACTCTCATGGTTGTGCCCTCATTGATTCTAGGTCATGAAAGCGCAAATATTTGAAGATCAAGGGCTGCCCTCCTTGCGGGCATCATCACGAGAGCACCGGCAATAGGGATGCACGAGAGCGATAGGAGCAAAACTTCGCACAAGGATCTATGAGCGAGCAAGAGGAGCCGTGCACGCCGCAACACCACAGCAGGAGCACGCGCGTAGGCCCCTCAGTGCGTGCGCACAGACCCTTACGTGCGCGCGCACGGGCCTGTGGTGCGTGCGCACAGTCCTGCTCCAATCCTCTACGCTCGTTTTACTATATATATCCCTTTACTTTTCATTTTTTCAGGGGAGGACGATTTCACTTGTACTTGAGACTTATTTCCAGATTTAGTAGAGAGAGAAACTTTAGATTACTTGTTTTGTACTTCAAATTACATCTTTGAGCTTAGATTTCATCTTCAATCAATGAAAATTAGTGATAATTTCTTTCTTTGAATTTACTTTTGCTTTCTCTTTCCCTTAATTCTTGAATGTTTGATTTGATTATTGATCTTTGGTTTGAGAATTTGTTGAATTTGATATTCTCTTTGATTAAGCTTGAAATGATGATGTTTGTGATTCAATTTTCTTTATTTCTCAATTCCATTATGATTTGTGAGTAGATTAGAAGCTAGGGAGAAGGGGAAGCATGCTTGATTGATGATTTTTGCTAGTTTATGATTCTTGGTTGATTGAATTGTTGCAATTAAATTGGTTGACATAGTTGTGCATGTGATTAATTTGATTAGGAGTGATCAACCTAGATGATTAATCAAGATTGCATAGCAAATTTCAATGACATGAACCCTTGATTTGAAAATCGCTTTAATTGGTTGAATTTGATTGTGATTTTCCTTGTTAGTCATTCATAGTGAACCATAGCTTGACTTATAGGAGATAGCTCTTGAATTCTATTAATTGCAACTATTGTTTGTCCTTTGCAACGTTTGAATCAGTTGAGTTCTTCATTGATTGGCATAGTCATTGAGATTGCATGTGGAATCTTAATCCCTAGTGTTTAGCATATTGATTTTCTTGACTTGATTAGTTAATTGAAACCTTAGTTACAATTCAATTCACTTTACCTCTCATTCTTCGAAGTAGCTTGACCATAGGCTATAGCATTCTCCCTCTCATTCCTCGTGGTTCGACTCGGACTTGTCCTATACTGGGAATAAGTTTGACTTTATTAATTGTTTGATTGGTGGTGCTTTAGATTTCAACGACCTAGATTACGACACGTCAAAATGGCACTGTTGCCGAGGAGTGATATTGGTGCTTTGTTATAGTTGTTGAGTCTACTTCATTTTTAATTGGAAAATACAAAAAGATTTTTCTTTTTTTGGCTACATTTGTAGCCGTGCTACTAATTGTTTCGTTTGAGATTGTATGCGTAGAGCACGTGGTCGTTCATTAGTGGCACTTGATTCGGAAATTGAGAGGACAATTCCAAGGATAAGAGTTGCTAGATGTTCTTTGAGTTCTAGCCCTCCAAGTGAAGAGGAACCACAACAAGAAGAAAAAATAAGGATGGGAGAAAATCCAAGGGCGGCGTTGAAGGAATTGGGGATTCCGGGTGCATATAGGTTTGAAAGTGGGATTGCTCCACCTAAAACACTGGAAAATGACTTTGAAATAAGGCCGGAAATGATCACTTTGATAGAGAGGTGACAATTTAGTGGGGTTAAACATGAAAGCCCGCTAAACCATCTCAATGAGTTCGAAAAGTATTGCAACACTATCAAAGTGAATGGAATTTCCCAAGAATTCAACCTCCTTAAACTTTTTCCCTTTTCTTTCGTAGGGCATGCCTTGGAATGGTTAGACAAGGAGGTCAAACCCAATTCTCTAAGGACATGGGATGAAGTGACCAAGGAATTTTTATCCCGTTTTACCCACAAAAGAAAATGGCGGAGGGTAAATCTTTGATTCAAGGTTTCAAGCAAAAGTCTAGTGAAAGCCTCTATAAAGCATGGGAGAGGCACAAGGAGTATCAAAGAGAATGTCCTCACCATGGAATTCCTACTTACCAAATTATTCAAATCTTCTATGGTGGCCTAAGTCCTCAAGGAAAGTTGTGTCTTGATGGAGGAGTCGGAGGTCCCATTATGAATAAAACGGAGGAGGAAGTGGTAGACATAATTAAAGACGTAGTGAGGTACTATAGAGATTGGCAAGATGGTGAAAGGGAGTCAACTAGCAAGAGTAGGTCTTCGGTGTACTCGGTTGATCATCTTAATGCCATAAACAACTTGTCGTCACAAATGACAAACTTGGGGAAGGAAATGTCCGCTATCAAGGCAAAGTTGGAAAGTGCTGCCTCCCAAGTTTCAAATCTTCCTTCCCAATCTAAGGGGAGAGGTAGGTCTTCTAACTATCAACCCTTTCCCTCTTCTAATAACATGCCTAGTGGTTGCTTGTTTTGTGATGTTTGTGGATCGTATGATCATGATGCTTCTAATTGCCCTCATGCATGTATGGATGTTTGTGATGATCAAGATGGAAATGTGAATGAGCATGTGAACTATGTGTCAAACAATAATGATTCTAGGTTTGAGAATCAAAGAGGTCAATGGAATAGGAATTACAACCATGGAAATTTTGACAACTATAACTAAGGTGGTGGTAATAGGAACCAAGGGAACCAAAATTCCCGAGGTAACTATAACAACCAAGGTTATAGTAGCCAAAATCAAAACCAAAATTATGGTAATCATAACCAAGGTTATGGTAACCATAATCAAGGTTATCGTCAAAATCAAAGTAGAGGTAATTGGAACAACAAAAATAGGGGAAATTTTCAAAACAATGCTCAAAGGGGTCCCCCACTCGGTTTTGCTCCAAAGACCCAAAGTGATAATTCCTATGTTCAACCCTCTTCTTCTTCTGGGACTAACTTGGAGGAAATCATTGAAAACCAAACCAAGTTTTTGAACACCTACATGGCGGTGAGTGATAAGAAGTTTAATGAAATGATGACCCACAATAAGATGATTGAAAACCAAATTTCTCAACTTGCCAATGCTTTAAAATACCAAGCAAGCTCTTCTTCATTACCCTTACAAGGGGTTGAACTTAAGAAACCCGTGTATTCCATCACCACAAGGAGTGGGAAAGTTATTAAAGAGAGTGTTTCTAGGAAGAGTGAGGAAGATGAGAAGATGAGTGATTCAAGTGAGGAAAAAGAGAGCAATGTGTCAAAGAAGGTGAGTAAGGAAACCCAAGAGGAAAAGAAGACTGATGAAAAACTGCAAGAGGAGGTGATCAAGCCCAAACTTCCATATCCCCAAAAGTTTTTGAGAAACAAGATTGATGAACAATTTGGGAGATTTCTTGATATGCTTAAGGAAGTTCACCTTTGAATCCCTTTTACGGAAGCCATGACCTAAATGCCTAGATACTCTAAGTTCCTTAAGGAAATCTTGAGTGGTAAGAGGGAGTGCAATGAGATAGATTCGGTGGAGGTTGGGGAATGTTGTAGTGCTTTGATTCATAATGACTTACCTAAGAAAATGAAAGATCCGGGTAATTTCTCCATCCATTGCAAAATCAATGGAAAGTTGTTCCAAAATGCTCTTTGTGATCTTGGTGATAGTGTGAGTATCATGCCTTATTCGGTCTTTAGGAAGCTTAAGCTAGGTGAGCTTCTTCCAACCAACATGACTTTGCAATTGGCCGATCGATCTATTAAGTTTCCACAGGGAAGAGTTGATGATGTTCCCCTCAAGATAGGAGAGTTCACCATTCCGGTTGATTTTATTATGCTAGAGATAGCGGAAGATGATAACATACCTATCATTCTTGGGAGACCTTTCTTAGCTACTTTGGGAGCTTTGATAGATGTGAAAGGAGGTCTTATTACTTTGAGAGTTGGTAACATTAAGGCTAGTTTTGAGCTTAAGCCGATGCATGAATCATTGTCCCTTATGAATGGAATTATGTGTGAAAATTCCCCTCAATTTAATGATAATATTTGCATGGTTGTTTCTTCTACTAACAATATTCTTGAGGTTTTTGATGATGTTCCTTTGAGTGTTGAATGCCAGAAGGTTAGTGAAGAGAAAAAGGGGCCTTTGAAGCTTAAGGATGAGGAGATGATTGATATTCCTCCATGGTTTGAGCTCTACCCTCATGAAGACGAGGTTGACTCCAAGTGTGTTGATGGTGAGAAGCCGTCCACTAGAAGGAGTAAAAAGACAAAGAAGAAAAAGAGAGCTTTTAGAAAGAGGAAAATTAAGTTGAAGCAAAATAAGCTTGTTTCGCAAGTTTTATCAAGTGAGAGTTCATCAAGCAACGATGTCAAGTTGCTAAGAATTGAGGAAGAGTTTGTCCCCTCAACCACTTTAAATAAGATGGTTTTCTTTGACCCTCCATGATTTGGAGGAAGCGTCGAGCTATGACGTTAAACAAGCGCTTCCCGGGAGGCAACCCGGTTTTCTAATCCTTTCTTTTAATTTTTCGTTCTTTTTATTTCTTTTATATTTTTGAGACACTTTCTTATTTCTCTTTGTTTTCTTGATTTTAGGTACCTTGGGATTAACTAGATTTATATTTCCGACAATTTTGGTGTCATTTGAAAGTTTCAAGAGTTTGAAGTTGAATTAAAATGAAGATGAGATTTATGTGTAAGAGTGCTCTCATGGCTGCGCTCTCGTGGACTTTAATCATGAATGAGTGCTTTTTGATGAATTTTATGATTTTTGGTCTGTCCTGCTCGTGGGCATTACTCGAGCTTGATGCTCGAGAGCGCCGATGAGAGCACCACCCTAAACCCCGTACACACCACCACCCCTGTTGTGCGCGCACACGCATGGGTCTGTGCGCACGCATAACAGGGGCAGTCCCCCTCTCCTTTTGCCTCGCCATCTCGCACAGCTCACTCACTCAATCCCTTGCTTCATTAACATTACACAATTTTCAAGTTGCATTTTCTTTTATTTCTTTTGTTTATTCCTTCATGAAGTTACTAACATTCTTTCTTGTAGATATCGTTATTTTTCTTTATCTCTCACTTTTTAGGTCCTCGATGAGAGCATTCGACGCTTGGAATTTGGTAACGAATTTCTTGTTATCGCACATGTTCTTTCTTATCACGATCTTTGGGTGAGATATTTCTGTTTTCCCTCTTTTTCTTTCCCTTTTGTATGCATAGTTTAGGTTTAGTTTAGGAGGAGTTGAATGGTTCGAGGTTGCTTTCTGTTAACACCTTAGTGTGTTTGGGGTCATTAGCGCTGTAGCCGAATGACCATCTGTTTGTCGATTGGGATATTATGTGTTTGGCTTGCTTCCTTGTGTTTTTATATTCCTTCTTCATCTTCTTTATTTTTTTTCTTTTCTTTCTCTTTTCTTTTTCCTTTTCTTCTATTTTTCTTTTTGTTTTGCCTATTCTTCTTGTTATCTCCTTCTCTTTTTTTTTTTTATTTAAAAAAAAAAAACATTTCTTTTTGAGGCATTGCTCTAATTTCTTCTTGTTATTGCTTTTGCTTTGGACTTAGTAACATTAGGACTTTGCATTTTTAGTTATTATCCTTCCTAAAAGACAATGATTCGCACGGTTTTAGAGTATCTTTGGTTGACTCTAGGATAGAGTATGCTAAGGGAGTCGTTTAGAACATTTGGGACCTTGAAGCCGGATTCTATTTGTTTTTGAAAATTTACAATTGCTCCCTTTTGGCGAATTTGAACCTAATAGTGAGTTTTTGCAACAACCATGCGAGGTTTCATTCTTTTCTAGCCTTCTCCATATTTTGCATGAGCGACGCATGGATCCTTGACTATTGTCTGCTTTAACTAGAATTTGACTTTCATTTGCCGAGATTGCGACCGAGCCATTTAGGAAGGACAAAGGCATCTTTCGAGGTGGTAATTTTTCCTTTTCTAGGATAGTTTTTTTTCCTTTATTTTGGGTTTTCATTTGCCTAATTGCTAGCCATTTGAGCCTTATACCCTTCTTTTCAAGCCACATCTTTAGCTTTTGAGCCTTTTGTTTCATTCGTGTTCCCATCATTGGTTTTTGTGAAGCATTTGGTCTCTATTGTTGGAGTTTTACTACATGAAAATGATTGTTTGGTTCTTATAATGAAAGAAAGTTTGTGTTGTAAATATTGTGTGAATAAAAGCAAATGCAAAGTTGAAAAAAGCCGTCCATATTTAAAAGAGGCGAGGACAATGAAATAAAGTAAAAAAAATTAAAAAATGCAAAAATGAGAAAAAGCAAAGCACATTCAAAAGCTTTGGCAAAAATTGAAAAAAGTGAAAAATGAAAAATTCAAAAAAATATTTTGATGTAAGTGTCTTTCTCCCAATTTTAAGCATTGAGGACAATGCTTTGTTCAAGCTTGGGGGAAAGCGTTCTTACGCTTTTTGTATATATGTTTGTGATTTTTGCTTTGAATAAGCTTGGGGGTGTTGGTGTTTTTTTTTTTGTGATTACTTGGTTTTGGTGTTAAGATTTGGCCAATCTTTGCTTCACGATTTACAAATTTCAAATTTTAGCCTACCTTCACCCTTTTCTCCATACATTACAACCCTTTCCAAGATTTTTTGACCTTTGTGGTTGAGTTACAAATCGGTGGAGGGAGATGTAGGTCAAGCTTATAGAGCGGTGTGCAATAATCGAGATGTCGAGTAGCCTCAAACTTCTTTCTTTTCCGGTTCTTTCGGGGAGCCATTGAGATGCTCACTAAAGGTAGATTTGAAGCTAATTGGGAGAGTGTGCTAAAAATGTTTTGATATGAAAGTGAATTGTGTCTTGATAGTTCTCTATGCTTAGCATGCTCTAAGGTTCAATAAACCTTAGATATCTGGGAACGTGCCTACCCTTGTTTGTTTAGAAAGCTTGGTATCTATTTGTGTTTTGTATATTTGCAAAAGTCCATTGTAAGAGCAATTTTTCTTCCTTTTTGTTTTAACTTTCTCTTTTCCCCTTTTTTGTGCTTTGCCTCATTTTACTTGAGAGTTATGGGTTGATCTCTTAGGAAACCCTTACGAGAGCATTACTCGTCCTCTAGAGCGATCTTGGGGTTTAAATGGCTTGTCTATAGTTGCTAAAATTGACCGTGATTCCTACGAAAGTAAGTTAGAGTACATTCTTATATTCTCTAATTTTCTTGTTTCTTGCTTTGCTTAAATAATGTCATCATCTTTCCTTGGTTTTGATCTTGTTTTGCTCGAGGACGAGCAAAAGTCTAGCTTGGGGGAATTTGATGAGCGTCATTTATGGCGCTCAATAGAGTAGCTTTTAATTCCTTTTTCTATATTTTCCTGCTTTATTTTCATATAATCTTTCTAGTTTTCTTTTATTTTCCGTCTTTATAACTCATTTTTGTTTTTCGTTCGCTTTTATGAGTTTTTCATTATTTTTGTTCTTATTTAGCTATTCTAGTTTAGTTTCTATTCATTTTGCTTTCTCTCTTACTTTTACTTGAATTTTATTTAGTGAAGTTTCAAAGTTTTATTTGCTATGCTCTCAAGGTTGCGTCCTCATTGATTCTAGGTCATGAAAGTGCAAATATTTGAAGATCAAGGGATGCCCTCCTCGCGGGCATCATCACGAGAGCACCGACGATAGGGATGCACGAGAGCTCTAGGAGCAATACTTCGCACAAGGGTCTACGAGCAAGCAAGAGGAGCCGTGCACGCTGCAACACCACAGCAGGGGCTCACGCGCAGACCCCTTATTGCTTGCGCGCAGAACCTTGCGTGCGTGCGCACGGGCCTGTGGTGCGTGCGCACGGCCCTGCTCCGATCCTCTCTGCTCGTTTTACTATATATACCCCTTGACTTTTCCTTTTTGGAGTGGAGGACGATTTCACTTGTATTTGAGACTTATTTCCAAATTTAGTAGAGAGAGAAAGTAGATAGAGAAACTTTAGATTACTTGTTTTGTACTTTAAATTACATCTTTGAGCTTGGATTTCATCTTCAATCAATGAAAATTAGTGAGAATTTCTTTCTTTGAATTTACTTTTGCTTGCTCTTTCATTAAATTCTTAAATGTTTGATTTGATTGTTGATCTTTGGTTTGAGAATTTGATGAATTTGTTTTTCTCTTTGATTAATCTTGAAATGATGATGTTTGTGATTCAATTTGCTTTGTTTCTCATTTCCATTATGATTTGTGAGTAGAATAGTATCTAGGGAGAAGGGGAAGCATGCTTGATTGATGATTTTTTCTAGTTGATGGTTCTTGGTTGATTGAATTGTTGCAATTAAATTGGTTGACATAGTTGTGCATGTGATTAATTTGATTAGGAGTGATTAACCTAGATGATTAATCTAGATTACATAGCAAATTTCAATGACATGAACCCTTGATTTGAGAATTTCTTTAATTGGTTGAATTTGATTGTGATTTTCCTTGTTAGTCATTCATAGTGAACCCTAGCTTGACTTATAGGAGATAGCTCTTGAATTCTATTAATTGCAACTATTGTTTGTCCTTTGCAACGTTTGAATAAATTGAGTTCTTCATCGATTGGCATAGTCATTGAGATTGCATGTGGAACCTTAATCCCTAGTGTTTAGCATATTGATTTTCTTGACTTGATTAGTTAATTCAAACCTTAGTCACAATTCAATTCACTTCACCTCTCATTCTTCGAAGTAGCCTAACCATAGGGTATAGCATTCTCCCTCTTATTCCTCGTGGTTCGACTCGGACTTGTCCTATACTAGGAATAAGTTTGACTTTCTTAATTGTTTGATTGGTGGTGCTTTAGATTTCAACGATCTAGATTACCACACATCAGGACTCTAGAAAGGGCTTCCTTTATACTCATGCTCAGACGCTCCATTTTGGCTTTACTTAAATTTAAACTGCTTCCTTTTAGTTGCCACTCCTACCCCAAGGTCGAAGAGGAAGTAGCCGGCCTTTGCTTCAAAAGAAGGGAAGGCGTCCAAATTCCGCAAGAGCACTGCTTCTAAAGGGACGCCTTCCATTTAGGCGACCAAGACAAAGTCGCGGACTGCTCTAAAGTAGTCCCAAGGATAGCCCCACTCTAGCTGTCACCTAGTGGGTACTCCAAGTCCGTGGATCAGACTACTGAGTTGATCCATGAAAAGTACGTCCAAACGAGCAATGGAAGTAAGTCGACCCTGGCAATATTGACCAGCCCAGTCTCAGTCGGGCGAGGATCAGATTGGTCACCAGGAAGGAGGTGGGGACGAACCCGTACCTCATCCTGCCTTCAACCTTCCCACCCAACCATCTTTCTCGGATGGTAAGATTCTTGTTATAGTCTTTAACTTGTCTTTTTTGCGAACTCATTTTGTTCACTCTAACCTTTCTCTCGGCCATGTGTAGATATTGCCGAGGAGATAAACATAAAACTGCTCGGCCAGTCGCTTACAGGCGTGGACCAGAAGGCTATGAAGGAGGCCATGCAACGGACCATTCCTCAGAAGCAACGGGACAAGTTCCGCGGAATCAACGAGGGCTTCCTTTGCCCCATGGTCAACTGTATTGCCGAGGTAGTCTAATTTTCCACTTTTGTGTTCGCCTTTGATTTTTAGTTAGAATATTTTTCTCTTTTCATGCTTATTAACTTTTACTCATCCGAATGTAGCTCTCCCTTCGTCTCTGCGCCTTCCAAGAGTAGCAGAACAAGGAGAACGAACAGATCAAGAAGGCTTGGGCCCAAATCTAGAAGGCAGAGGACGCGAACACTGGCAACGTCGCCCTCCTGAAGCTTCATTATGAGACGACCCTCAAGGCCTTGTTCGATAAGGCTGCTCGAAAAACGGAGGACATCGTCAAAATAGGGAAGGCCCTTGATAGAGAAGAGCTAGCAAGGAAGGCGCTCTAGGTGGAGCGGGACGAGGCGGTCTTAAATGCCTCTCAGTGGAAGGAGGGCTTCGAGGCCTCCGAGAAACTGAAAGCCAAATTATCCTCGTCCTAGGCGGCCCTCAAGTCCGCCCAACACCAGGCGGCTTCCCTCAAGCTCCAAGTGGACGAGCTGAAAAAATCCGTGGCTGACTTGACTGAGAAGCTGAAAGCCCCTCGGCTGCTAAGTGCAATGGAGATCGTCTAGATCGAGCACAAGGCCAAGGAGAAACTCATAGGCCATTTCTTTGAGGCCTTCCAGCTAATGAACGAGGAAGGGACGACTGCCTACCACGAAGAGCGCTTCACCAAGCGCCTTGAGTACGTCTGCCTCAAAGAGGAAATCGAGAAGGCCGGACAACCTCTTCCTGAACTTGAAGTTACTTTGTCTGAGTCTGAAGACGAGGAAGACGATGATGCTGAGGAGAATGAGGTCGAGCTTACTGGCGAAAGGGCGACGTCCAAAGAAGAGCCAACGGACGCTTTAGCCAAGCTTACTGGCGAAGGGGAGACGTCCAAGGAGGAGCCAACGGATGCTTTGGCCAAGCTTACTGTGATGGGGAGGCGGCCAAGGAGGAGCCCATTGATGTTGCGGCTGAGAAGGAATCGGCCTTAGAGGAGCCTACCAAAAGTGATAACCCGGCTGAGTAAAGAGCTCAGGTCCTTCAGTAGCAAATTTTTAAAGCTTTTAGTACTTAGATTTTTTTTTTTCACTTCATCGAACCATTTCACATTTGGACGCCTCTTTGAGCGGTCTTGTATAAATTTGATCTGCGCCGCCTTGCTTTGAGCGGCTTGGTTTTAATTAATGCAACTTTGTTTCTCTATTCTCAACATTTTTTAGCAATTTTTATGCTTTATATATGTATGTACGTGCGAGTACTAGGGGTATGCCCCTTTGTTCGGCATTCTCGTAGTCCATATTCTAGGTGGATGGATTATCTTAGTAGGTTTTATACCTCAAAGGGTATGACGACTAATAGGTTAATCAAATCATAATAATGATTGCCCTTGGACTAGGTGAATGCCAAATCAACATCATATATGGCCGTTTTATTGGCTTTGTTTGAGTTGTCCTTTGACACTATCGCTCGGACAGAACTCAAGAAATTTCAAGTAATATCTCAACTTAAAAATTTCTGAATATTGGCTGGGCTTGTGCACCTACGCATGCCCTTGCCCCCGTTTAGGTGAGAATATTGGGCAATTTTTATGGCTTCCTAATGCTCAGTCGTCCGACCATGTTGAGGTCGGACAGGCTGGTTGACTTTTCAGTCATTGTGGCCGAGTTGTATAGCTAAGGGATGCCCTTTTTATACACCTACTCGGTTGCTCTGTAGCACCTTTGTAAGGTCCGAGCTACTATGTTGCAAACAATATCATTATTACCTTTATCTGGCATTTCTGCTTAAGTAATCATAAATAAATGGAAAAAATTTAGATAACAATGTTCGACTTTTCATTAATTTTATCAAAATTACATTGTTCGTGGGGGGGGGGGGGGGGGGGGCACGTACGGCTTTAATTACAAGGCTTGGTCGTCTAGAACTTTTTGTATATACAACTTTCTAGCTAAGTGCTGATAGGAATGGTGTCCTTCGAACAAGTGTATTATTCCGATAGAGGGTTCGGAATGATTAGAAAGCTAATTATTCAGTGCGGTCAAGTGATCGGAATGCTTAGTTAGAGGCCGCTTTCGATCAGTAATATTAATCCATAATTAGTATTACAGCTTAATCTTTACTGAACCCTTCGGGTCACACCCAAGCAACTAACGATCCGATACGACGATTTAATTCGGAAGGAATTAATGAGTTGCTCGAGTATTATGAATTTAGACGTCGGAAATCGAGCTAGGAGCGTCAAGACCGAGCGTCGCAAGTCGAGTCGAATTAATAAAAGACGAGACGGTAAAATCTATAATTAATCAACAAATTACCAAAATACCCCTAGCATCAGAATGCCCCGAGCAAACCGAATGCTAGGGGCAATAGTGCTAGCATGCGCACCGCACTAAGGGTAAAGTGCTGGGTGCGCATGGCTAGCTAGCTAGCCGACGCAACGCTAGCAATGCTAGCAGCACCAGCTACGCACAAGCAGTAGGAGCAGCCCGCATTGCGTGCCTGGCTTGCTGCGCGCATGTGCGGGCTGGTGCAATGCCATCACGCTGTAGCTCGCACGCCAAGCTAGCATAGCTGGCATCATGCCTCGGCCAGCAACCCGCGTATGCGTGTGGCTTGCTGGGCCGAGCACTCGACCAACCCACACTCATGTATTACGCACAGCCAGCCCTGCCGAGGCAAGGTTTGGGGCACAAGGATGGTGCCACGTGGCGCGCGGGGATTTGTCTGTGTGGCTTAAGAAGGGCGGCTAAGGGGAAGCTTGGGGAGGAAGGAAATGGTCCCCTTCCCTTGTGGTCCTCACCTACCCTCTCCCTCCATGTTGCCACTTGTTGATTAATTATTTGTTTGAGATTTCTTTTTGTTTTTGATTTAAAAATAAAATGAGAAAATTGATTTTACCAACTCTCCCACATTGATGGGACAGTGGAATTCTCATATGACATTTTCTAAAAATACCCAACTTGGGAATTGGAGAAAATCACTTGAGTAGGAACTTCGAGTAAGAGACTGATCCGGTTGAGTTGCGGGTGGATACTGTAGGAGGTCTTTGCACTTGCAAGACTCGGCATTTCAAGTAAGAGCTCCGGGGTGTGAGTGAAGCACGCGACAAGGGTAAGATCGTCTTTTCTCTCTTTCTTGTTATTTATGTCATTTAGTTATATTAATTGTGAGTGGGTCTTGGGGTCGAGTTTTGTTCCGCGGAAAGTCGGACTTTCCGAAATCCAACAGCGGTATCGGCGCCTTGCTCATTAATTTTTGTAACTAAAATTTTCGAGGTGTTTAAAATGGATTTAATTTCAGGTTGTTGTTGCTAATTACATTTGTAGCTCGATTTTATTAATTTTAATCTCGTTTTATTTAGAAATTTGGCTCCAAAACCTAGATTTTTGCCCAAGACTAGTGATTTTTTTGTGGAATCGTTACTATGGAAACATTCTGATCCTTTTAGGGTTGCGAAAAAGCCAAATTCATCCCAGAAATGCCTATGTCTAGGGATTTTTCGTTTTGACGAAATTTTTTAAATCTTTTACACCTTGAATCTTAATGGCATATTAATTGTTATTATGCATTTGGTTCTTTCCTTATGCTTCTGCAATTTTAGACCAATTTTGAGCATAATTACTTGGTAGTAATTATTGCTTAATAGTTGGCTCAAATTTTCACATAATTGCAAATAAATTGCTTAAGTGTTTTGTCTTTTGAGGCTCTTAAGTACTAAATATTCAATCTTTAATTATTTTAATTGATTGGAGCTTTGTGTTACTAAATTCCATGTATGTTTATTTAACCTTTTGATTTAATCATTTAGTTGATTGGAATCATAGTTTCAAACTTGTGATAGAAATTTCATTAATCTTCATAGTGGAAAATGTAATTTTTCAAGGATTCACAAGTTAAAGTTGGAATCTTTATTTGAATATTAATGTTCATAATTCCAACTCTCTTTTCATTTTGTCAAATCTCATAATTAATTTATGTTGCTTAAATTAATAGTGAGAATAGCCCTTTTTATTTTTGTTGCATCAAGTTGAACCAAATTTCATTAAAGAATAGTTTTTGGAATTAATTTGGTTTAGTGCACTTAAATGAATTTATTATGTTGGACTTGTTATAATTTTCATTTTTGCTCACTAAATTGATTCTAAAATTAATTTAGAATTAATTACATAAGTCATAGCAGCCCGCATGTGGCTGCCAAGGGTCGTGGCTTTGCGTGGATGCGTGAAGTGCTCAGGTGCGTGCGCTATGCGCGCAAGGCAGCAGAATAGCGCAGCAGCCGCATGTTGTGCGCGCCATGCATGCTGCGTGTGCGGCGTGTGTGTGCGCTGCTTGATGCGAGTAAGCGGGGTGTGCGAAGGCTGTGCGGGCTATGGGTGCTAGGAAGCACAAGCCCAGCACAGCAGCGCTACCGAGGCTTAGTGCTTAGCAAACCAAGCCATGTTTCTTGGTGCTAGGCACAAGAGAGTGTAGGGCAATGTTATTTTTTGCGTTTTGTTGATTTTAATTGTTTTAATTATGTTTATTTATTTTAATTAAAATTTTTTGTGGTTAGGCCTCGGCTTTGAGCGGCACTTGCAAATTTTAAATTTGGTGAAATATTAGGTTTACCGGCTTAATTAATTGGATTAATTAAGTAGGGTGCAGAGTTTAGTGGGAGCTTCATTAATTTTAATTGCGTTTAATCACATAATCGGTTAAACAACTTTGACTATTTTTAATTAGGCGCGTTAATCGTTGTAAAATGGCAAATTTAAAATTAATTAAAATACCGGCTTAATTAATTAGCCACCTAAGTTAGTTACTAGTTTACGTGTTTATGCATTGTTACTTGTTTATCGTTGTAAAATGCATGGGCCATTCACATATAGTGAATGGATGAATGGAATGTATATTCTCTCATAGGTTTTATAAAATGGCAACTAGTGGGGCCCGATTAGGATAGAAAATACGGACTGCGATCCGTGATGCATTTTTGTAAATCTAAATATGGTCTGTGCATCGTTGAGTATTTTTGTACCTTAATATTTAAATTCGTCCTAATCGTAGATACTAGTAGTTGCATAATTTTGGTCAAGTCTTGAAGACTGAGGTTCTTGGAAGACGAAGCCATGAAGTTGCAACAGAAGACCTTTTGAAGACTTGAAGAATTCAAGGGGTCACGCTAGTTGCCAAATATGCATCAAAATGCTTATGCTTTACATATTTATGATCATCTATATATGAATTATATGTTAGATGCATGTTTAGGATTTCGAATATTGTGATGATTCATTAAGTTCACTTAAATCGACCAACATAAAACCCTAGGTCCCTAAATATTGAGTAAAATTGCCATTCCAAAACAACACTTATCGACCTATTAAGAGTAGTGATGGGCTACGCCAAAGTGAGGCATCACTACTACTCCCTAGACTCATAAGGCATACCGGGTATGCAAGTAGGTTTTGGTTGTACTCAACGATATGAGTGATGGAGTCCTAACATGTCGTGGCAAAGTGAATAAATTGTTGAGAGAGCATTAGATGCGACGATTTATTCAACCAAGAGTGGCTTGGAGCCATTAGCAAAGGGTTGCTTACCTTGGGAGATTGAATGCTAAGCCAAGCCAAAGCATGCTTAGTCACTCTTTGTTGAGGGTAGACGGGTCGCCTACATCCTACAGGTGATGCTGAGGGTAGACGGGCTTAGGGTCCCATTCAGGAGAAAGCAAGAAAGAGTAAATTATGCTAAATAGAGGGCCTCTAAAGCTCTTAACTCTGCTGAATACAAAAATATAATGAGTGACGTTGAAATTAAAGCTCAAGAGTTAAAACAGGAGGAGATGATCAAGACTCTGACGGCTGCAGCAGACACGGCCAACACCAAAGCCACTAACCTTGAGTTAGAGCTGAAAAATGCTAAGTCTGATCTGAAGGCGATGGAGGAGGCGAACAAGGAAAACACCAAGCTCAGGAGGAGACTAGCCAGCTTAGACTTGAGATTGTTCAGCTGAAGAACAATCACCAAGAAGAGCTTTCCAAGGAACAACACCGGCTAGTGGCGGAGAATGAAAAAGACACTGAGGCTTGCTTGGGACCTTTTTCACCCAGGCGCTGACTTTGAGTATCTCCGGATGAGGTATGAGTATGCTACGGCGGTGTATGATGATGAGGTCTTGAAGGAGTAGGCACCGCCTCCGTTCAAGGAATGGGCCCTAGAACAAGGCATTGAGGTTGCTTCTGATGAGGAAGAAGAGAAGGCAGGGGACTAGACTGATCAAGCCCCTCCTGAGTAAACTGAAGCAAAGCTCACATCAGACCAAGACCAGACGGAGCAGACTCAGCAGCCTTAGTTCAGCCAACCTTGGGTTTTATCTGTGGCATTATTCCATCCATGTTTTCTCCGGCCTGTGTGCCGTGTATTTGTGTACTTTACCAACTAAGGAGTCGGGTAAATCAACAATTTATATTTATCTTTGTTTTGTCCGGATGTCTATCATGTTAACACTACCACCCGGCAATTTGGTCGGTGTGAAATATATGAAGTATGCCGATTGAGTCGGTTTTGTTCGATATTGTTTTGATTTTTGTACTTAAATTTTGAATACAGATATACTTGAATTTTTGGAATTTCGCCTAACTCTGTAATTGCATGCGACACATAATAATCCGGCTGTACTTGCCCCTAGGCGGCTGTATGATTGCTTTCAAAGGGTGGTGATTGATTGAATTGGGAACTTTTGATACTTTAAAGAGTATGAGATGTTCCTAAGTCAATCAATCACAGTAGTGATTGACCCAAACCAAGTACATAGCCGTCCAAGCGTACAAGAGGGTAGCCGTCAGCCCAGGTTGTGAAATAGTTGTACTAAACTTCTTCTCCTTCGTCTAGGGTACTTATAATCCAATTATGCTCAATGTCTTTTCGCCCCAATGGGAGGACATGCATAATTTCGAGAAATAATCTAAGTTAGAACTTCGGTCAACAACTAACTTATGTCCTTAGACTTCCGGTTTTTGAAAACTCAGTCGTTCTTTAGAGTATCCTGGTCAGACGGCTATGAGTTGACCAATTAGGTCGTTCAATCTTTATCGTCTGTATGAGTTTGTAGTGCACTTTGGCACCCGGATGGGAGATACTCTCTGCGACGATTCCACCCGGATGGGCGTCGCCGGACGCCATACTCATGTTGAAGCAGACGAATTTATAAATAAGTATCATCCGGCTATTGGCCTCATGTCTTTTAGACATTGATTTAGCCACTAAGTTTTTAACATAGTTTAATTTTAGTATTATGACAGTTGACCGTCTATGCATTGCATAGGCGGTGCTTTAAACATAGCGCATGTATATAAAAAAAAATAACAATATTGAAAGCAAAAAGCAACTTTTTCATTGATAGGCTCTTCATTTACAAAATTTTACAACTCTTAGAAGTAGTACTTTTTTAAGTTATCTACATTCCAAGTTCTGGGCAGCCGCCTTTCGTCTGGAGTTTCCAGGCGGTAGGTGCCGTCTCTTACTTCTTCATAGATCCGGTAGGGGCCTTCCCAATTAAGAGTTAGCTTTCCATGCTCATTGGCCCTACCGGTTGCCTTCATTTTCTGTAACACAAATTCCCCAACTTTTAAGGGTCGTTTGTGTACTCTCTTGTTGTAGGCACGGGTCATTCTCAGACGGTAAATCTCATGACGCAATGCAGCATTGCCCCTGCGTTCCGGGAGTGAGTCCAATGCTAGCCGCATGGCCTCCTAGTTTGCCTCTTCATCATATAGCATGACTGGTAGAGTCAACTCATAATGCTCGATGGGAAAGATGGCCTCAGCACCGTATACCATGAGAAATAGGGTCTCACCGGTTGCCCCTTTTTTGGTTGTCCGGATGACCCATAGGACGTGAATTAATTCTTCAGCCCATAAACCACCGGCTCTTTCTATTTTCTTTTTTATGCCGTCTGAGATGAGTTTGTTGAAGGCTTTAACTTGGCCGTCTGCTCGAGGTCGACCGACTGATGCAAAACAATGTGAGATCCCTTGATCTTCCAACCAAGTCTTGATCTGAGGCGTTTCAAACTGAGGGCCATTATCAAACACCATAGACATAGGTACCCCAAACCGGGTGATGATATTCTTCTAAATGAAAGAGATGACATCCTTTGTCTTGATGCTCTTCATCGCCTCTGCCTCCACCCACTTGGTGAAGTAATCCACAACCACTAGAATGTATCGTTTTCCTCCTGGTGCAGGCGTGTAAGGACCCAGAATGTCCATGCCCCATTTAGCAAAAGGGATTGGGCTGTGGATTGCTGTCAGGTCAGCTGTCGGCTGATGGATGAGCTTACCAAATTTTTGGCACTTGTCACATTTTTTGACCATCTTCATGGCATCTGACTCAAGAGCGGGCCAGAAGTAGCCCTACCGCCTGGTCTTGACAACCAGGGATCTGCCGCCTATGTGAGAGGCGCAGTATCCCGAATGCAGCTCTTCGAGAACTTCCCTCTCCTTTTCTGGGGTAACACACTTCAACAAAGGTTTTAAGAAATCCGCCTTAAAGAGTACTCCGTTTCTTATCTTGAAGTTTGCTGCTCGCTTCTTCAGGACAGCCGCTTCCTATGGTGATTCAGGCAGCGCGTCATCTTGAACATATGCCCGGATGCCATCCATCCAGGTAGAGCTTTGGTCAAGTACTCTAATGGGCTCTTCTTCAATAATACTTTGTTTTTTCATAACTTTTCAAAAGACTAACCGAGGCGTATCGCAAGAGGCAGACGATGCCAGTTTTGACAGTGCATCTGCCTGATTGTCTTCAGACCTAGGCACTTGACTCAGATGGAATTCTTCAAGTGTCCCAGCTTCAGCTTTGACCGCCTGAAGGTATTCGATCATTGCCGGATGGGTGGCATCATAGTCACCATGGTATTGACTTACGACCAACTGTGAATCGGAGCAGGCGTCAATTTTCGTTGCCCCTATCGCCTTACACATGCGAATTCCGGCTAGCAGGACTTACATATTATGCCTCGTTGTTTGAGGCCTGGAACTTGAACCGTTGTGCATACTCATATTTGTCCCCTTAAGGAGACTGACAGATTATACTTGCACCACATCCGTTCAAAGTAGAGCTCCCGTCTAGATACACTTTCCAAACCTGATCAGGATTTTCCGGAGTAACCGGCCTTGTCATTTCGACAATGAAGTCAGAAAACGCCTGACCCTTCACTGCCTTTCTTGGTTCGTAAGTGATTTCAAAACTTTGCATTTTCAGTAGCCCACTTGAGCATTATATCGGATGACTCTATGGTTGTCATTTGCCGCTTGAGAGGTTGGTCTGTGTAGATCACAACCGGATGTGCCAAGAAGTAAGGTTTCAACTTCTTAACAGCTATGTAAAGAGCGAGGCCAAATTTTTCAACCATGAGGTACCGTAGTTCAGCGTTTCTGAGTACATGGCTAATGAAATAGACCGGGCGCTGAATGCCGTCTCTCTCAGCAAGGAGAATAGCACTGAGGGCATGATTTGAGACGGCTAAGTACATATAATGCGTCTCTTTGGGTAGAGGGCTAACAAGCCTTTGCAAAGAGTGTAAATGTTCTTTCAGTTAATTAAAGGTCACCTTAGCATCATCTCCCCATTCAAACGTTGTGTTCTTCCTGATTTCCTTGAAGAAATAGAGGCACTTGTCACCTGACCGGCTGAGAAATCTTCCCAATGCCGCCAGGAAACCGGTGAGCTTCTGAACTTCCTTGACAGTGCGGGGTGACTTCATGTCAATTACCACATATATCTTTTCGGGGTTAGCCTCTATCCCCCTTTCGGGGTATTTTGTCCCTCGGGAGAGATAAGTCACCAAACTGGTCCGGTGCGGTTTGTACCTGCAAAACACGGAGAGTTCGGTTGGTTGGAAATCCGCCTCCGACGATCAAATTAGAACGGGTTCGGAGAATGTAAAGAGTGCATAAAAGTAAATTGAGATCTTCACGGATTTCGAGATTAGGTGATTTCTCTAATGAGAGAGAATGTAGGGTAATGTAATAAATGAACGTGTCCCTAAAATGGGGGAAATCTCCATATTTATAGGGTCATGGGAATACTTGCTCATTATGTCATTCTAACTTAATGGGCTGCGCCGTTTTATGGCTTTCTCGGGAATTGGGCCTTGAAGGCCGCAATTCTAGCTGATATCTGAGGCTGACACGTGTCAGCTTGTGAGTGGCCCATGTTGGATCTATCAAGGCTTGAGACGTCTCTTTCACTGATTGGGCCACGTGTCTAGGGTATTTTTACCCTAAACAAGTCTCATCACTCATTATTACCTTGGCAAAGAAGCTTTGAATGGGAGTGTTAAGAATGTACTCCATGGAGCAATTCCAAAGATTTTTCCGGAGTTCTTCTTCCCATTCCTTAAAATTGGTCAAATTTAGACATAATGCCAATTTCTCCGGGTGTTCCGAGCACATGTAGTTTTTGTCGGTATTAGTTGAAGACATGGTTCTACAATTGAAAGAATTAGAAATAAAAAATCATTCATAATATTAAATAAGATTGAATTTATGCATATATATTTCAAACTTATTTAAACATTTTATTCACACGTTAAATTTGTTCCTATTTGGTGAGAATAAGGTGATTCCAAGATCCAAAGAATCAATGAGTGATTAAGCATGATTTGGCTTGTCTTAACACTTATTACTCTAAGGTAAACAACTCTTTTTTAATGGCTCAAAGCCATTCTTGGTTAGATAAATCGTCGCATCTAATGCTCTAGTGACAATTTATCTCTTTTTCCACGACATGTTAGGATTCCATCACTCATGTCATTGAGTCTAACCAAAACCAAGATGAATTATGATGTCTTGATTTAGCAAACCCATCAATATACCTGACGTTCCTAGGAAAGTAGTGATGTCTCGCTTTGGCTTAGCCCATCACTATTCTCAATAGTTCGGTAAGTGTTGTTTTGGAATGGAAAGTTTTACTCAATATTTTTGATATGTCTATTTTATATAGTGATTTACCCCCGTCCCTTGGTCATAATTAGGATTATTTTGGCTCTTTAGAGCCACTTTTATTACTAATATGTGTTTTTGATGAGTGTCATTTATGGCACTCTTAGGCTAGGTTTTCTTTATAGTTTTTTTCTCATTTTTAGTCCTTTTTGCCGTGTTTTTACATAATAATGCTTGCTTTGCGTGTTTGTGTGTAAGTTTAGAGAAATGCATGCTTTTAATGGGTTTCTTGTTATTTTGTTCATTTCTCGACTATTTCTCTCGATTCTTTGTTCCCTTGATTTGTTTTGTAGGTGTGTTGAGTTTCCCGAGGTATGACCATCAAGGAGAAAGCTCGAGTGCATTCAAGAAAGTTGATGGAGCAAAGTTCGGGATTCTGAAAGCGCAATTCAAGCTAGCTCCGCGAGCTCGAGGGCCTTGGAAGTTATGCTTTGGCTTGAGGCATTCAAATGTTTGGAAGATAAAGGAGCTACCTTTGTCACGAGTATCGCCTCGAGTGCACCAATGATAGGGATGCTCGGGAGCGCGGATATTGATAAAGCAAGCGAAGGAGGCAAGGCCACGAGCACCGAGCAGGGATGCGCTCGTGCGGCACATGGGGTGCGTGCACGCAGACCCACTTGACGGTTTTTGAACCCCCCCGTACCCCCTTGATGCGCATGCACCACCATCCCTGCCCGCGCGCACCAAGAGGGTCAGATTTTTGGCCTTCTTTTGGTGCATCTCAAGCAAAAATCATCCCCCCAAGCCCCTACCTGGTGCACACGCACCACTTGGCTGCGCGCATATACCAGGTAGGCAGCGTTTGTGGCTCGTGTTGCAGCCCCAAGCACGCAGAGAAGCCTGACAAGGGAATAAACGCGTCCTCAATTGTCTATCCCTAGATCAAATACAATTTATACAACCTAAACAAACCTAATACGAGTATAAGGTAAGCATAGGGGTCGAACCACAGAGAACGGGTAGACACCACCAAATGTTATCGACAATTAAGCTAGTCCGGAATAGGAGATAAATAAACTAAAGTCTAAAAATGCTAAAACAAGAAATAAAACATTAAGGGAAATGGTTTAGGTATAACATTCACTTGAACATAAACAAAGGCATAGAAATTGAATTAATTATCACTACTACAAAAAAGGCATTATAGAACGGTTAAAAGTTGCTTTATAGAACGCTTTAGGACCGTTCTTCTGCTAAGCGATGTATAAAGCTTATAAAACGGGTTGAAGAGGCGTTTTGTATGCTTAACAATAGAGAACGGTCCTCAACAACAACCGTTCTCTTTTCCCTTCCTAAAATAACAATTAAATAAAGGAAAACACAACGTTTATCATTGCTAACCGTTCTATATACCATGATCAAAGAGAACGGTTTTGTAAGCCAACCGTTCCCTATTCCCCATTAATTTAAAAAAAAAATAAAAAAATTCAATGCCAATATTAGATCTAGCAATAATTATAGACGGTTATCTTTTCTAAATATAATCAATTATATTAATTATAATTAGGAAATAATTCAACAGGGAATTACGGTACAATTGATTGACTGAATTTGAAATTTAAATAAAGTATTCTGATAAAAAAAAAACCAATATTTACAATAGCTTTAGCATGAAAACAATGAACAACCTAACAAGTGGAACAAACAAAGAACAGTCATTATTCTTCGTGCAAATGTTCAGATTTCTCTCTTCATAGCTAGTTTCTTTGATACTTGTATATCTACAAAACAAACAAATAAAATACAATATAAGTGAACATTTTAATTTGCATAAATCTAATTTCATCAATTAAACAAAAAAATATACTACAAAAAGTTGAAAGACAAAATCAATTATATGACAGACTACATGAGAAAGTCATAAAAAACACAAGGAAAAAAAATTAAAGAAAGAATCATACAAATTTACAATGAAATCAATGGAATATCTACTATCAACAAAAGGGAGAACTCGGATTAACTGAGAACGAGGTATAATTGGTACACTGTAGAATAATACGAGTACTTCATATCTTTATAGCAAAAATTAAATTCACTAGAAAAAAAAAAAGTACACCAACCTAAATTGATCTATAAATCTTAGTTCGTCGCTTGTAGATCGAAACCACCAAATCACATAATCAGCCGGACCCAATTTTCACTTGTTATACCACAAATGGGATTTTTAATATAGAGCAAATTTTAGAACTTATTAGAACATGGTTATCATCGTATTCTTTCGGCAAAAAGAGTCCACGCATCGTAGTAGCAACGAACGCCAACCTGAGTTCCATGACCAACACCCACTCAAACTTAGATGATTTGTTTAAATTGCTTTAAAGGGATGAAGGAGATAAAACTGATATTTGTAAGATAGAATAATGTGATTTTCATTAATCATAAAGGGGAGAATTGAAGGAGAAATATAAAGAGGCGGTTGGGGTGAGATGATAGAGATGAGTAATAGGGTTTGTCAATGATTTTTTTTATCATTTATTTTCAATTTTTTTTAAATAAATATAATTCTGCCACAAAAAGGAAACATTAAATATTGTTTTTTTTTTTTTTTTGACAAGATAAGCAGGTTATATTGTATATCTTCTTAATTTATATAGATAAGGGAACGGTTAATACGCTAACCGTTCTATATTATTATACTTATAAAACGGTTAGTATGCTAACCGTTCTATATTCTTATACTTAGAAAACGGTTGTTATAGAAAAGCGTTCTATATAGTTCTATATAATGCATATCTAAGTTAACCGTTCTCTATTTTGCGTTTCTTATTCTTGTTTTTGTGGTAGTGTATGAACTAAACATGCTCAAATATCGAAATAAAGGATCCAATCTAGCCGCCTTCCGGGGTCAAATGGCTTCTCCTAACATAGCCTCTATGTTTCAACACTAGAACCATATACTAGGAGGTACTACTAAATAACAATCGCTAATAATGAACCTTAACTATGTCAACTTCCGTTCCTTGTTAGCAAAGATTCACCTTTAATCACCCAACAATGTGCACTTGCAAGAAGATTAAAGAATATCAAGCATATAAAGACTTTAATCATAAATTAAATCAATTCTAAACCTAGAACATGCTCAAGATCCAACTACACAACAACCATCCCCTTAATGGGGAAATTACTCACTAATCATGATAATAACAAGATTAATTAACAAATAACCAAGAATCAACAAGATTAACAAGTAATACCAACAACTAAAACAATAATAAAAAGAAAGCAATAAAAATAGAGGAGAGAGAGTTAGAGATTCTCATTGATTGAAGATGTAAATCTATAGAAAAGATGATCAATTTCTTCTTCAAAATCCAAGGTCAACAATGGTGAAACCCTCACTTTCTCTCTCTAAACTACCCTAATCCTAAGCTAAACCTAGAGAGAGAAGCTCTCCTAAAACTAATTAGAGAGTAGAATAATAGCTAAAAAGTGTCCTCCTAAATTACCCAAAAAATGGGTATTTATACTAACTTAATAAAACTAGGAAAAATAGAAAAATAAAAGAAGGAAATAAAAATATGAAAGAAAAGAAAATAAAAAGAAAAAAAAAGAGAAAAGAAATAAAAGAGAAAAGAAATAAGAAAAGGAAAAGGAAAAGAAATAAAAATAAAAGAAAAAGAAAAATAAACTCATAAATCCCCCAAAAACCATCAGACCCCGATTTCCCCTTCCATTCGATCTTGGCTGCTCTCAATTCATCATTAACCATCAGCAAGAAATCATCTTAATCACCATTGTTTATCTTCATTAAAACCCATGTCTGAAGCTCGTGGAGTGGTTCGATCGAACCGAAAGTAGGTGCGGCCGAACCATGGGTTGGTTCGATCGAACCATGGGTGTGTTCGACCAATCCTCTAAAAATCAGAAAACATCGAATGATTCTGCTTGTTTTCGCCCTTTTAATTCGACTGAACTTCTCAATGGGTTTGCTCGAACCCAAATGAACTTGCATTTCTCTCTGATTTGGGGCTGTTGCTGTGTGAATTGGCGGCTTGATGTGGCGCAAATTGCTGCTATTGGTGAATGATGTTGGGTGCTTGCGGTTGGTGGTGTTTGCTGCAAGTTAAGGCAGTAAGGGAAGGTGCGGCAGCGATTGTTGTGTTGGGGTGGCGAACAGGTGGTGCGCGGCTATCGGAGCTGTTGGGTTGGAATTACGAAAGTGGCTGCTTGATTGATTTTCGGGGTGTGAGATGCGGTGGCTAGTGGTTGGAGGTGTGGGAATGCGTGAGGTGGTTTGATGATTGATGGTGGTTTCGGTGGTTGTTGTTGGTGGTAAGGCTGGAATGCGTGGTGAGCTGTTGGTGTTGGTGTTGTTGAGGAAAGCAGGGGAGCAGGGGAAGTGAGGTGAAGAGTGTGTGGTGAAGGTTAGTGAAGGGTGTGGTGATGGTTAAGCTAGCAGCAGGGGTTGGCTAAGCAAAGGAGGGTTAGGGGCAGTAGCTTTGGGGCTTAGAAGCTTGTAAGTCGTGCTTGGACCTCGAACGCGAATATGACTTTGAAACTCGGAACACACTTGAGCTTTGAACCTTAATACGATCGCAAACCTACACACAAAGAAAACCGAGGAGAGGATCGGGACATGAAATAAAATAAATAAAATAGAAATAAATAAAATGAAATAGAAAATAAGAGGCATAAAACTAAACTAATAAAAATAAAACAAAAACTAAACAAGCAAATAAAGTAAAATAAAATACGGAAATAAACTAAAGCTAATAAAATAAAGAAAATAAACTAAAACACTCCAAAATTACAAAAATAAACTAGAAACTTTATTAAAGAGAAAACAAGAGAATAAAAGGAAAAATAAGGGAAAATAAACACGAAAATAACCTAAACACTACCCTTAGGAGTGACATAAATGTCACTTATCAAATTCCCCCAAGCTAAACCTTTGCTTGTCCTCGAGCAAAGCTAAGGCAAAAGAGAACAAAATAGAAACAAGGAGAAAGAATGTACACTAACTAACTGTTGTAGGAACCACGGTTGTTTTTAGCTACAACAAGTCCTTAAAACCCCAAAGTCGCCTATGAGGACGAGTGAGGTCTCGTGAGGGTTTCCTAAGAGCTTACCCCACAACTCTTGACAAAAACCAAGGCAAGGCAACGAAAGGAAAAGGAAAAGATACACGAAGAGAAAAAGCAAAACACAAGCTCATATACGGACAAGAGATAAGGACAAGTAATAATGAATGCAAACCTTTCTAAATGGACAAATGTATGCACGTTCCAAGATGTCGATGGTTGATTGAAACATAAAACATGCTAAGTATAGAGAACTACTTAGGACTCACTCCACCCTAGCCCCAACCAATCGGGCCACGTTCTCTCCACTAGCTTCAAATCAACCCTTAAGCTAGCTTCTCAGGATTCCACGAAGGAACCGGAAAAAGATAAAGAAATGAAAAACTTTGAGAAGATAATCCCGACGTCTCAACTATGCATACTCTTTCCATAGGTTTGAATTCTATATCCCTCCACCGTTCTTTTGACCTAACTCACTAGAATCTAAGGGTCTTTTTATTGGTTGCAACGTAAGGCTAAGGGTTAAGGCGGGGTAAAAATTTTAAATTTGGTGATAATTCCTAAGTGAAGCAAAAAGTGCGGCCGACACTCAAAAACAACTCAAGAAGTCTCTAAATATCAAGCAAAAATACCACTAATGCCATTCCCCCAAGCTTATTCAACACAAACACACAATATTCCCCCCCAAGCTTGAACAAAGCATTGTCCTCAATGCTTAAACTAAGGAAAAAAATGAATCCATATAAAATATTTTTGTTGTTTTGCTTTTTTTTTTCAAATTTTTTTTTCTTTTCTTTTTTTTAACTTTATTCATTGTCCTTGCCTTTTTAAATTTTGGACGGCTTTTTCTTGAAACTTCACTTGATTTTCATAAATTTGCATATTTCTTTACAAGCTCAACTCTAACCAAATCTCAAAATGCATCTTGTTTATGATCAACAACTCAAAACTCAAACCTCACATGCCAATGCTTCACTAACTAAAAGGGTTGGTAAACATAGGCCATTAGGTTTGTAACATGGTTTAAACAAGAGCGGGAAACATAAGCTCAAATTGGTTAGCAAGTAGGTTTATGCACAATAGAAAATCAAATTTGTAACAAAACAAAAAGAAGATAAAGAAAAAAAATGAGAAAGAAGTGCCCTTTTCCTCCTCTAGAGTGCTTCGATCTTGGGAGTTATACGTCAAAACAAGGATCAAGACATGCATAGCTAAGGATCCAAATGTGCCACACAACAAAGTGATGAAGGCTAGAACAATATTACCTCACACGGGATTATAACTAAGCAAATACCAACTAAGGGTGCCAAATCCACTATAGAGAGCAACACCATCTTACCACATACCACGTGAACTAGGGCTTCATGGATTCCTAAAAGTTCTTAACCCGGCTACCTTAGCATGTAATATCCCAGAGTCAACCAATGACACTCTCAAACCGTGCACACATTAACCACTTAGGAAGAAAGGCATTCAAGAGTAAACAAATCCAAAAGATATAATGTCCAAAATAAGTACAAACAAAACCCATTTTGCTAAACTTGCCTTGAAGTAAACAAAAATATTTTTGGATTTTCCAAAAGCCTGAAAAACATGGAAATGCATATACTCAAGTGCATGACATATATGAATCAACATCCCACCAAACATGATAGAATACCCTCCCCCAAGCTTAAATGAAACCAAGCTCTCAAATCATAAACGATGAAACCAAGGAGGGGAAAACAAGGAAAAATTAATCCAACATTACCAACACATGATCTTCAAGTCACAATAAGTAAGAGAGAGAGGGAAAAGAAGGATATTACCGGATATGGGATAAATGCAAAATCACACAAAAAAACCCGAAATAACCTCATATGGGCCACAATCTCTAAAATAAGGCTTGAATTCCACATGATAGGTAAGTTGAGGCACATTTCCTTGATTCTTGATCATGACCAATGCGCAAGAGTATATCAAGTTGTGTACCTAGCAAGGAACACAAACACGTCCATGAGAGAAAATCTAATCTAAAAAAAAAAGAAAATAAAAGCAATAAAACACGAGTTACTTCCTGCAAAGGCTTGTTTAACGTCCAAGCAAGACCGCTCTAGGAAATAATAATTCAACGCACGCAAGAGCTTGTCAAATGCACTACTACACATTTCATGGGGGTGTAAATAGGCAAATGACGGAATAAGAACGTGCAATAAAATCATTGCACGTAAGTGAAGAGGGAGATGCCAAAAGAAAGAAAAAGAAGGATCGAAAGGAAACTCAAGAAAGTAAGAAGTAGAAGAAGGAAAAGAAGAATGGAAAGAAAAGGAAAAAGGCAAATTCTCATCACAAAATTTTTTGTTGGCGAAATTCCTCTTATCCTCAACAATGATGGAAGGAGGGACATGAAAATCATCCATAGAGGGCGGCTCCCTAATAGGCTCTTTAAGATAGGAAGGGAGAGAAATAGGGTAAGGAAGGATGTGGTCAAACCTTAGAGAAAAAGGGGTATGAGAAACGGGAAAAGGGGTAGCTACTCCCTCACCACAAGGCCTCACATCGCCAATGAGGGCATGAAAATCAATCATAGAGTCCTCAAACGAAGGGCACTCACGATCTACACCTCCCTCAAGCTCAAATACTCCAAGGGAATCAACCTTATCCTCCTTTTCACCACAATAGACAACCTTTCCTTCAACTATCTCAAAACCCAAGGTCCCAAAATCGTGCATGAATGGAGGTAGATTCATCTCAAACTCATCTAAGTCCCAAGAAGCGTTCTCGATGAAATCATCCAATAATCTATAAGTCCTCATATGAATCTCGAAAAATATGTGGGACATTACCTCAAAAGAGTCTATATACTCGTAGATTGAAGGGTCACAAACATACACTTGAGACTCATCAAGATGGGAAAGAGGATTAGGATTTTCAAAATCAACACTCTCTTCATTCTCTACTCCTTCACCATCACTCGAATGCTCTTTAATGGGATCCTCACTCATATGGGGAAGAGAAGAAAAAGGAAGGGCATTTTCTTGAGAGTTGGCTAATTGGAGAATTTGGCTCTCAAGCATCTTCATTCTAGCTTCCACCTCCCTATTCTCAACTTCCCTCATCTCTTTATACCTCTCCATCATCTCCATTATCTTCATTATCTTCTCTTCCTTCAAATTTTCCATAGAATTACCCTCATAAAAGGATTCATTAGAAGCATAAGGGAAATCATTTGGAGCCATGTAAGAACAAGAAGATGAGGAGGGAGGATCATTCACATTATATACATGAGCATCATCATATTGGGGAAAGGGGGCATAATCAAGCAAATGAGATTCATTATCAACAATACGAGAAAAAGAGTTGAAATCACTTGTACTAGGTTCACATATAGGATCACTAGACAAATCATGGGGATTCATGCCACCAATAAAACTATTATCACATTGAGAATCAAAATTAGCAACATTACATGCCCTATTGCGTACATCCTTAGCGAACCGTACAAAAAATCTCCAAGCACTATGAACCGTTAATGCTTGAAATTCACCATTAAACCTACTTTCAACTTCATATCTCGTTTGTTCATTCATGCCATAATAACAAATCTCACAAGCTTCACACGGATTACAACCATTATAGTTCAAAAACTCTACAAGTCTATGGAAATAGACATAAAAAGGCTCACCATCATATTGAGGAAAAGAAAAACGTGCCATTTTTCAACAACAAAAACAAAACAAAGAGAACAAAAATAAATCAAAGGAAAAATATATACAATGGACTAGTCTCAATAAGATAACACAACGGTAATGGAAGCCGTTCCCCGGCAATGGCGCCAATTTGACAAGGAAATAAACGCGTCGTCAATTGTCTATCCCTAGATCAAATACAATTTATACAACCTAAACAAACCTAATACGAGTATAAGGCAAGCATAGGGGTTGAACCACAGAGAACGGGTAAACACCACCAAATGTTATCGACAATTAAGCTAGTCTGGAATAGGAGATAAATAAACTAAAGTCTAAAAATGCTAAAACAAGAAATAAAACATTAAGGGAAATGGTTTAGGTATAGCATTCACTTGAACATAAACGAAGGCATAGAAATTGAATTAATTATGAACTAAACATGCTCAAATATCGAAATAAAGGATCCAATCTAGCCGTCTTTCGGGGTAAATTGGCTTCTCCTAACATAGCCTCTATGTTTCCACACTAGAACCATATACTAGGAGGTACTACTAAATAACAATCGATAATAATGAACCTTAACTATGTCAACTTCCGTTCCTTGTTAGCAAAGATTCACCTTTAATCACCCAACAATGTGCACTTGCAAGAAGATTAAAGAATATCAAGCATATAAAGACTTTAATCACAAATTAAATCAATTCTAAACCTAGAACATGCTCAAGATCCAACTACACAACAATCATCCCCTTAATGGGGAAATTACTCACTAATCATGATAATAACAAGATTAATTAACAAATAACCAAGAATCAACATGATTAACAAGTAATACCAACAACTAAAACAATAATAAAAAGAAAGCAATAAAAATAGAGGAGAGAGAGTTAGAGATTCTCATTGATTGAAGATGTAAATCTATAGAAAAGATGATCAATTTCTTCTTCAAAATCCAAGGTCAACAATGGTGAAACCCTCACTTTCTCTCTCTAAACTACCCTAATCCTAAGCTAAACCTAGAGAGAGAAGCTCTCCTAAAACTAATTAGAGAGTAGAATAATAGCTAAAAAGTGTCCTCCTAAATTACCCCAAAAATGGGTATTTATACTAACTTAATAAAACTAGGAAAAATAGAAAAATAAAAGAAGGAAATAAAAAAAAAAAGAAAGAAAAGGAAATAAAAAGAAGATAAAAGAGAAAAGAAATAAGAAAAGGAAAAGGAAAAGAAATAAAAATAAAAGAAAAAGAAAAATAAACTCATAAATTCCCCAAAAACCATCAGACCCCGATTTCCCCTTCCATTCGATCTTGGCTTCTCTCAATTCATCATCAACCATCAGCAAGCAATCATCTTAATCACCACCGTTCATCTTCATTAAAACCCATGTTTGAAGCTCGTGGAGTGGTTCGATCGAACCGAAAGTAGGTGCGGCCGAACCATGGGTTGGTTCGATCGAACCATGGGTGTGTTCGACCACTCCTCTAAAAATCAGAAAACATCGAATGATTCTACTTGTTTTCGCCCTTATAATTCGACCGAACTTCTCAATGGGTTTGCTCGAACCTAAATGAATTTGCATTTCTCTCTGATTTGGGGTTGTTGCTGTGTGAATTGGCGGCTTGATGTGGCGCAAATTGCTGCTGTTGGTGATTGACGTTGGGTGCTTGCGGTTGGTGGTGTTTGCTGCAAGTTGAGGCAGTGAGGGAAGGTGCGGCAGCGATTGTTGTGTTGGGGTGGCGAACAGGTGGTGCGCGGCTGTCGGAGCTGCCGGGCTGGAATTACGAAAGTGGCTGCTTGATTAATTTTCGGGGTGTAAGTTGCGGTGTCTAGTGGTTGGAGGTGTGGGAATGCATGAGGTGGTTTGATGATTGATGGTGGTTTCGGTGGTTGTTGTTGGTGTTAAGGCTGGAATGCGTGGTGAGCTGTTGGTGTTGGTGTTGTTGAGGAAAGCAGGGGAGCAGAGGAAGTGAGGTGAAGAGTGTGTGGTGAAGGTTAGTGAAGGGTGTGGTGATGGTTAAGCTGGCAGCAGGGGTTGGCTAAGCAAAGGAGGGTTAGGGGCAGCAGCTTTGGGGCTTAGAAGCTTGTAAATCGTGCTTGGACCTCGAACGCGAATATGACTTTGAAACTCGGAACACACTTGAGCTTTAAACCTTAATACGATCGCAAACCTACACACAAAGAAAATCGAGGAGAGGATCGGGACATGAAATAAAATAAATAAAATAGCAATAAATAAAATGAAATAGAATATAAGAGGCATAAAACTAAACTAATAAAAATAAAACAAAACTAAACAAGCAAATAAAGTAAAATAAAATACGGAAATAAACTAAAGCTAATAAAATAATGAAAATAAACTAAAACACTCCAAAATTACCAAAATAAACTAGAAACTTTATTAAAGAGAAAACAAGAGAATAAAAGGAAAAATAAGGGAAAATAAACACGAAAATAAACACGAAAATAACCTAAACACTACCCTTTGGAGTGACATAAATGTCACTTATCAAAGCCCTGCCCCCTTCCGTAGCTGGTGCGCACGCACCAACCCCGTTGTGCGCACGCACCAGCTGCAGTAAATAACTGCCCCTTTTCGTCCCCCTTTCGTTCTCAAATCCTCCCTTATTCACTCCATTATCTCTCCCCGACTTCCCTTTCTTTCCTCTAGTCTCTTTTCTCTCTTTAAACCCCTTCAATCTCTTTGAAAATTCAAGCAAATTCATCTTTTTATGTTCAATTCATCACAAAATCACATCAACCTCATTTAAATCATTCAAAAATAAAAAAAAAAAACTGAAATTTTCTATTTTATTTTCGAAAATTAGGGGCTAAAATTCGAATTTTTAAGGGTTTGTTTTGGTGCTTGAATCTTAACTTTGGGTGTTCTAATTGCTCTATATTCATCAATTGTGCAATTTGCAAGTAATTCAAAGCTTCATTGAGGTATTATTTTTCATTTTCTAGTCATCTTCTTCCTCATTTTTGAAGCTTGAGATCCTTGTTTTTGCTTTCATGGTAGAACTCCATTGTTGGTTCTTTTAACTTGTAATTTGTGTTGAATGATGTTATTAGAGGTTAAATTGAAGCTTTTTCATGATGAATTTGTATACCTTGCTTGAATACTTGATTCTCCATTGTTGGTCATTTTCTCTCCTATGGGTATTCTATATGATAGTTTCATTTCTTTGATAATTCAATGTTTTGGGATTAATTTGCTCATAATGATTCGTTATTTGGTCTCTTGTGTCCAATTTTGCCTTTACTTCATGACTAGTTAATTCAAGCTTATGTCTCAATATTCATGGCATTGTTCATGTGAGACCATTTCTTGTTTCATTTTTGATTGAATAATGCTTGTGCTTGATTTTAGAGCAATTTCTTTTGAATATTCTTGAACAATGATAATTGTAAATGAATTGCTCATGAATTTCTTTGCTTCTTTTAGATGGTTTCCATCCGTCATAAGAAGTGTGCTAGAACATGTTCAAGCAAAGCTAGGCACGTTGTTCCACCTCCCCCCGAGGTGGTAGAGACATATGACATTGAATTTTCTAAGGAATTACATTGGGATAGGTTCAAGCAACTATCCAAGCGGAAGCTCAAGTCAACAAGATTCTACGATCAAACAACAACCAAGCTACATGGAATAGATGATGACATTCGCTACCTAGCCAAGAACCTCGGTCTCTTAGAGTTCTTGGATTTGAGCACCCCTACCTATGCTAGGGTGACGTATGAGTTTCTATCATCCCTTGAAGTGGTCCGAGAGTCAAGTGGTGACTCTTCGAGAACTTTGACCTTTCAACTTTTCAATAATGATCATCGGTTGTCGGAGTCACAACTTTGTTCCTACTTCCGTTGATGAGCGGAAATATGAGCCTCAAATTTCTAAATTTGCATCGATCGTTCATCCGGCTGTGAGATACTTTAATCGTATTCTCACTTATGTCCTTTGCTCTAAGGAATCTTTGGGAGCTATCTCCTTTGAGGAGCTTTGTTTGCTATAGATTGCCGACCAAGAGTCCATGAGATCGAGCTTGTTGATTTCACTCAACATTTAATCAACCGATTTTTTGATATCCGAGATGGTGTTTCGCTTTGAGGGAGCATCCAAATTGGAAGAATGATCTCTATCCTCGCTCTTTGCCTAAATGATTCATATAAAGATTTGCTATGCGAGCTCCCTCCGATAGTTGACCCTAGGGAGAGGACGCCTTCTCATTTCCTCAATGTCTATGCTCTTGTAAACCAAAAGTTCCTTGATCGTACCAAGAGGCATAATGTTTTCATATGGAAGGTGTCCCGAGTGAAGGATTAGTTCTTGATCCCGAGTAAGGAGGCGACAAACCGTAAGTCAAAGACGAATTCTTTTACTCAGAGACCTCCGAGATGCAACATCGACCCCTCTCTTCGGAAGAAGCCAAATCATACAAGAACCGCCTCCAATGATGCTCTCTCGACGGATTTCCAAGCTTTACCCCCGGTTGAACTGGGAGGTACTCCTATCCCTCCTTCTACTTCTTCTTTTACATTTGATTTATCTACTATTCATGCCAAGTTAGATTCCATCACTAATGTCTTGTTTTCCATGCCTTTGGGGCGTGATTCTTCTCTTGGCTATGATTTTATTTCTAATCAATTGTATGACTACCATGTGAGGAGGGGGGAGATTGAACCTTACTTGAACTACCCATACCTCCCGGTTTAACAAGGACCTATCCCTCAATGGGAACCCTTTGACACTATCGTGGGTCCTAGACCTTGTTACCCCTATTGAGAGGGTCCTCATATCCCTCCTAGTGCTATCATGGGCACCATTCCCGCCACTTACGACTATAAGCGGCCCGATGGATGCGATTATACATATGATCCCACGAACCCTATGCCTTTCCCGAGCCCCGAGACTTTTGGTAGGTGGGGATTATCGGAAGAGCCGATTTTGGATGATTGGTCTCATTTCTTTGAGATAGATTGTGCTAGGCGGGAGAGGAGGTTAAAGGGGAAAGCTCCTATTGAGGTGAGTGAGATGGCTAGCTCGGTTCATGTCTTAGAGACTGGTGAGGGGAGTTCTCATTCTAACCCTTACCATAGTGCGGAGTGAGACTATTGTGGCTACCCCCCCTTTTCCTATGTGATTTATATGATGTTCTCTTTTGCCTATGTGTTATAAGGTTTAGAGTTTGGGGGGTAGTTCATTCCGAGCTTGGGGGTGATTTATGTTGTTAATGTGTTTCACTTTTTCCTTCCTCGCTATTGTAGTTCACTCCTGGTCTCTTTTGCTTCTGGTATTGATCTCTATGTATCTCTAGCTTCTCTGGTGAAGATGATGATGTATTTCTGCTGATTTATGTCCAATTCTTGGTTTTTTTTTTTGTTCAGCTGATCGCTGTCTGCTGTTTATCTCTGTTTCTCCATGATTATGATTTCTGATGATGATTGATTGATATCTTATTTCCTGACTCAGCTTCTGGCTAATGATTCTGCTTCCGGACTTCATTGCTGACCCTATTCCTAATGCTATCATATATTACTTTTTCTTTATTTACATACATTTTATCTTTTATATTCTTCTTTTCTTTTGTATGAAAGTTACTAAAAATATTCTTTGTATATAGTCTATATTCTCTCTCACCCTGCTTCGTCGCTTATGCTTTGAATATTGATGCTTCATTAAGGTGCTCTCTCACTTTGTTTAATGTAGCATAGCTTCGACGCCTGGTGATATCCTTCTGATCTTCTTTTTATTCTCTTCTTTTGGATGCTTAGTTTAGGTTTAAATTAGGAGAAGTTGAACGGTTCGAGGATGTTTTGGAACACCTTAGTGTGTTTGGGAACATTGGTGTTGTAGCCGAATGTTCACTTGTTTGTCGATTGGGACTTATGTGTGTTAGCATGACTTCCTTGTTGCATTTCTACTTCTCCTTTGGTTTTCTATTTCTTATTTTATTTCTTTTTCCTCCTTTTCTATTTTCTTATGTTTTTCTTTTTCTTTTTGTTTCCCTTTTCCATTTTCTTTTACTTTCCTTTTTACACTTTGCTTTTATACATTTTGATTTTATACTTTCCTTTGCAAAAAGAAAGAAAAAAAAAAGAAAAAAAAAAGAAAAGAAGAGAAAAAACATAAACAAAATTAAAAACCAAAAAGGATTTTGTAAATATGAATAAAATATTTTTGAGGCATTGCTTTTCTTTCTTAAAATTTTGCTTTTGCTTTGGACTTAGTACCACTTGAGCTTGCACATCGGCTATTATTCTTCCTAAAACCAATGGTTTGCACGGTTTGAGAGTATCTTTGGTTGATTCTAGGATAGAGTATGCTAAGGTAGTCCTTTAAGAACTATTAGGACTTTGACCCCGGATTCTTTTGTTTTTGAAAACTCGCAATCGTTCCCCTTTGGTGAATTTGAAGCTTTTAGTGAGTTTTTGCCACATCCTTGTGAGATTTCACTGTTTTTAACGCCTTCTATAATTACTTGCATGTGCAGCATGGATCCTTGACTATTGCGGACCTAATCTTAAATCTTAACTCATAATTCTCAAACACGAGAGCGAACCATCTGGGGAGGACAAAGGCATCTATTTGGGGTGGTAATTTTTCTTTTCTAGGTTAATTTTCTTTATTTTTAGTTCTTGGCTTCACATTTTCCTACTTGCTAACCATTTGAGCCTTTTCCCCTTCTTTTCAAGCCACATCTTTAGAACTTTAGGCCTTTTGTTTTTTTTTGTTCCATTTTTAGTTTTGTGAAGCAAACGATCATGTTCTTGGAGATTGTGGTATATAAGTTTGGATATTGGTTCTTATTTGTAAGCAAGCTTGTGTTTTGTATATCTTGTGACTAATGGCAAGTGAATAAATGAAAAAGCCGTCCATAGTTAAAAGAGGCAAAGACAATGAGTAAAGTGCATAATGAAAAATTGAAAAAATGAGAAAAAGCAAAGCAAATTCAAATAGCTTTGGCAAAAACTGAAAAAAAAAAGTAATAAAATGAAAAAGTTAAAAACCATTTTGATGTAAATGTTTCTCCTTATTTTAAGCATTGAGGACAATGCTTTGTTCAAGCTTGGGGGAAGCGTCTTACGCTTTTTGTATATATGATTGTGGTTATAGCTTTGAATAAGCTTGGGGGTGTTAGTTTGTTTTTGTTTGGTGATCTCTTTGTTTTGGTGTTGAGATTTGGCCAATCTTTGCGTCACAACTTAGGTTTACCACTAAATTCTAAATTTTAAGCATACCCTCAACCTTTTGCCTTTACATTACAACCTTTGGGAAAGCCCTTTTGATCTAGTGGTTGAGTCATATACCGAGGGAGGGCATTATGAGTTAAAGTCTAAGGAGAGGGGATGCAATGTCAAGATGTCGAGAAAACCTCAAATCTATTTGTTTTTCCGGTTCCTTCGAGGAATTATTGAGAGGCTTGCTAAAAGAAGATTTGAGCCAATTGGGAAAATGTACTAAAATTGTTTTTAGATGAAGGTGAATTGCGTTTTGGTAGTTCTCTATACTTAGCATGTCCTATGTTTCAATCAACCCTCGATATCTTAGAACGTGCTTACCATTGTTGTTTTAGAAAGCTTGTTATCCTCTCGTGTTTTGATCATGTGCAAAAGTCCATTGTATAAACACCTCTTTTCTTTTCAAGGTTTTAATTTTCTCTTTTCTCCTTTTATGTTTTGCCTCCTTTTAATAAAGAGTTATGGGTTAACCTCTTAGGAAACCCTTACGAGAGCATTGCTCGTCCTCTAGGGCTATCTAGAGGTTTAAATGGCTTGTCAATTGTTGCTAAAATTGACCGTGATTCCTACGAAAGTGAGTTAGTGTATATTCTCTTATACTCTAGTCTTTCTCGTTTCTTGCTTGTCTAATTAATGTCATCATTTTTCTTGTGTTTTCGTAGTTTTGGTAGTGTTTTGTAGGAAATTGCATATTTGGAGCATTTTCCCGGGATTATTTAGAGTAACTACGAGCATTGGAAGAGCACGACCATTTTTCATAGCCCAAGACCGGTTAGGATCATTAAACCTGTGATTAAGGGCTCGGCATAGGAGAAACCAGGATAACAGACTGAGTTATAAAGACCCGAAGAGGAGATATGAGTTTGGGCCAAGAATAGTGGCCCAAATGAAGTCGAAATGTTGCCCAAGGAGTCCGCCCGATCAGATACGGCCTCGCCCGAAGGCGCGCCCGACCGGGCTGGGCGGAAGATCAAAGAAGCAGCCCTTCGCCCTGTCTTGCGCCAGACTTGGCGCGAGAGATGTCTCACATGGAAACAGGCAGGCCCGGCCTGGCGAGCTGGCGCTCGACGGGGCGCGTGTTTTAGAGTAGGGTGACGACATTTTTTACTTAGATTTTAATTAGTATTTTAATGTTTTGTATAAATACGTTTTAGTTGTTTTGATACAATTATCTCTCTCTCATGAGTTTAATTTTCTCTTAAGCATTGACTTCTCTCTCTACAACTCTTGGTTTAATTCAATTCATTATTTCCATTAATTTTGGTAACAATTTCTTCTCTTTTTATTTTAGTAATTTATTTGCTTTTATTCATCATGCCATGTTTAATTGCTTTGATTAGTTTAGATTTAATTATGTGTGAGTAGATTATTTTCTAGGGTTGTGGGGATCCATAAATAATATGAAAGGGTAATTTATTATTGTTGATTGTCAATGCTTGATTAATTTCCTATTGATTGATTTAATGCTATGCAATTAGATTAGTCTTGGTTTAATTGTATGAGTTATTTAATATTGATTCGAGATTCGAAAGATGAGAATTGATATTTAGGCTTAGTTTCGATAGGCAGGTTAATTATAAATGGTTAAATCAAGATTCTAAAGATGCGATGTCATACCGGTAGATCAATTCTGTGATTGTAATACGTAGCGAAAGCCCTTTATGATATGACTAATTAATGCATTAATGACTAACTGTTGTGTGTTACCCTGGAATATTATTTATTGGTGAACCTATACCCTAGGGTTTTATTATTAGATTTTTCCTTGTACTTTAATCTCCTTAGTTTAATTCTTTCATAACAATAAATTAGTTACCTAATAATTTAGATTGTTTAATATAATTAGGAATAAATTGACTCGTTTCCCTGTGATTCGACACTACTTCCCTATCTGCTTTAGTTAGAGGACTTAGGAATTACTTTTAATAAGGTGATACGACTTTATCCTGTCAAAATTTGGCGCCGTTATCGGGGAAACAGTTTCATTTTTAATTCTGATTGTTTTTGTAGTCTAGATTATTCCCTCTAGTCTCATAGATAGAACCCAAGTTCTTTGAGACAAATTTCTCATATTTGTTTGCTTAGTTCTGTGTTTATGCCCAGGGTTTCTACATTAGGTTACATTCCATTCGATCCTTAAATAGAACAATCTTTTCATAGACAGAAGAATCTTTTCAAACAAGTACGAGACACTTTCGAAGGTAATCCACCTTTGGAATCCCCATCTAATTCTAGCGATTCGGAATTTCTTCAAAACCTATATCAGAGATGACGGCACCACCACCTGTTGGGTTTCGATGAGTCCGACTCACCGCGGAAGAAAACTCGAGCAAAGACCACACTCAAAATAAATATAATCATAAAGTATAATTAACTTAAACAACAAGATTAAGAAAGAGATTAATACCTCTGGCGCGTGCTTCGCTCACTAAAAGAGCTCTTACTTCGAAAGCTCTAAGTCTCGCTCGCACGAGAACCTCCAACGGAAGTCCACCCACAACGCGACCCCCGAAAATGGTCTAATTCTTAGGGGTTAGCTAAGCCTGACCTAAACCCAAGTAATTATATGTGCTCAAAGGTTTTCTCAATGGAGATGCCTTTTTCAACACCTTAATCAAGTGAACAATCCCAAGGTATGCCTTGGCTATTTATAAGGAGTGATTTCTTGTGAATTCCACTCATCTTTCAATGTGGGACTTTTTCAAAAAAGATCCAACATAGAAAGAATGTTGAATTCAATCCTTAGTTAAATAAACCAAGGAATAACAAAGTAACAAGTGTCACATGGTTAGGTGAGGACCACTTCCACACTTGCTCCCAAAGGCAGCTCATATGCATTGTGATCTAACCATGTGGCTCCCAACCTTGAGCCCCAAGTTGGGTTCGGTTGAGCCGCCACCTTTTGGTCCGCGTCCATGACCTGCCACCCGGGTCCGCGACTCGCTGCCACATGGCATTGCCAACGTGGCACGCTGCCACATGGCCCATTTCCACTTGGTGGCTGCCAACTTGACACGCCACCACCTTGGCGCGCCGCTACCTTGGTGGCTTCTGCATGGCGCACTGCCACTCTGTGGCTGCCACATGACGCATTTCTATTTGGTGCGTTTTCCTAGCCTTTCGCGCAGCTAGGTTTTTACTTGTTACTTGAAGCATTTTCCCATCTCGCCTTTTGGCTTGACTTTTAAGATTCGGTTCCAACGCTCTAAGCTCGGAATCCAATGTCTTTATTCACAATACTCGGGCGACTCATTATTTCCTTCCGAATTAATTCATCGCATCGGTTCGTTAGTTGCTTAGGTGAGACCCAAAGGGTTCAGTCAAGATAAAGCTGTAATATTAATTATACATTAATGTTACTGATCGGAAGCGGCCTCCACCCAAGCATTCAGATCACTTGACCTCACTTGACCCAAAGACATCTTCCCTATTTTAGTAGAGGGACATTCCCAGTCTTGTAATGTAGCTTCTCTTACTGAGAGGACCTAGCCGCCCGAGTGTTGCCGTTATAATCCCCTTTTACGATAGACGTTTGATAACATCAAAGCGGACTAGTACTCAAACAAGAGAACTTACAATACTCATGGTCGAGGAAATAGATTCCGATAGCCATAATGAGAAGTATACTTATGACGATTTTTAATCTCTTAAAGTATTCTCATAGGTCGATCCAATATGGTTCTAAACCAATACCTGTGCAAATGATTTATGACAATCATGTCCTTGTAGCACAAGAAACAGTGCTATAAATAAAACTACACACTAATATCAAGTGGTAATAAATCGTCCATAGTTTAAATGACCTTGATTAGGGATAATTCTCGATTATAATATTCAATGTTCACTTAATAGGTGTTTCCTTATCAAGACTGGTCTTGATACCTGTAGACACCCAAATGTGTCTCCCCAAAACCAAACCCAGTGATGAATACCTTTCATGTCATTGATTATCAAACAAAGCAAAAGTGTGAAAAGTCTAATGATGTGGTTGTTTTTAATAAAAATGTCTCTCTTTCTGTTTTCGAAAATGTTCCTTTTCGTACCCTATTTATGAAAAACATCCAAACAAGTTTAGTTTGGTCCATTATAAGGGTCCAATAATAGTGTATTTGTATGGGGCTTGAAAATACCTTTCCAAAGATATATTATAAGCCCAATCCCGAAGAATAATGAGGAAGTTATGGCCAAAATACTAAACTGGGCCCAACCCAGATTTTACCTACGACCCAATGATCATGTGGAGTGTCCAAAGGTTTAATCCTATTCCTAAACTAATTAGGATTAATTATAAGCTTCTATGAGTCTCTAAAAGATCTTAATTATCCTTTTTGAAAAGATAAAATCAAAGAATTAAAAATTGAATAAAACTTTCCTTTTTAAGTCGTAATTCTATTCGAATTTAAAGATGTTCAAACACAGTCAGATATTATTTTTGTGCCTCATAATATTTATTAAAATCTTATATATTTGGATAGATCTTGAAATTATCTTTCCAATGATATATTATAATATTAATTCCGAGCTATAACGAAAAAGATATGAAAGAAATACCAAACTCTATCCAAAACTGACACCCTTCCACTATTTCAGCCATATCTTTTCATGTACAAAGTATTTTAATCTTATTCTATATGTATTAAAAAGAAGACTTCAAGAGCTTTCCAACGAAATATTATATGACTTATTTGGACTTCTGGATCAAAAGATATGATAAAAACAAAATCCGTAAAAAAACTGTCCCAGCGCCAAACGATAGGTCTGTTGCCTGGCGCTTCTCTTGTCGTCTGGCGCTGACTCCTGTCGTTGGCGATAGGAGGTATTTTATTACGAATATTAATTGATTTGATCCCGTGCTATTTTTCCTATAAATAAGGGTCGTATCTCCCCATTTTTCATAATTCACAACAATCGTCAATCTCTATTTTATCTCTCTCTACAGCTAGAAGCTTTATTTCTCTTCTCTTTCTAAACCTTCCTTCTCTCAAAATTCCTCATACACAAGTTCTAGACACACCTAGCCAAGTTCGAAGTTGTCTTCGCTCTAAACGTGAAAGGCTGATAATTTCTGAGGGTTTGGTTCCAAATCTCTATTTCAATTATTTGATTTAATTAATCTATTTATTATTTTCCTTGAAGTTACTAACGTGTGTATTTTATTATTAGAAAGAGATACGAGGCATCGAAGTAAGTAATTTAATTGTTAGATCTTTTGATATAGAAGTCATGCTTAGATTATTTTGTTCCTAGTATAATGCTTAGGGATAACAAAATTTCTAATATCATGCATGTTTCTATGATGCTTCCTATTCTTTCTTTCTATCAAGTTAGTGTCATGTTTGGGATAAAGCTTTTATCTTTAATGTTTATTGATATGCTAGGGTTCGTTAATAATCATGTTAGTATCATGCCTAGGATCTTACTATTATTATTAAGCTTTGATGAGATTATGATGATTATGATTGTGTTTATTATGTTGCTTGATATATATTGTCATTGTTATTGCTTGATCACGCCCTCTCTTACATGTTTAAAGGGAATTGGTACTTGTAATCACGCTTAATAAGATAATTAATAATCTTGTTTAGGTTAATATGATTATAATTCAAGTGATCACCAATAATAGTCTTGTTTTTTCATTAAAATTCAACCAACATAGATTAAACAGGTTTATGGTTAATCAAATGGTTGTATGTTAGTCAGAAAGCGCACATGAATACGAGAAGAATAAAGTAAAGGCCTTTTTAGGGCAAGTTCAGTCTCTTTTAGGTTGGATTTGTATCTTCATCCCTAAACTTCCAGTCATGGTTCCAGACCTATTGGAGTTAACGATCTCCTGGATCGTTAAGGGGTGTAACCTTCACCCTGTGAATGGTTTACAAGCTCCTAAAACTTGTTGGCGACTCTTTTACTCTAGCTTCCTTCCCTTTGGACGCCACCATACTTAAGTGTATGATCACAGTGGGGCTCAAGTGTGGGATGCTTGAAATATTCCCTACAGGTTTTTGGCGACTCCATTGGGGAGGATTTCTATTTTAATTCCTAATATTTATTTTGGCAATAATTTAGAATGAGTGTATGAGACTCGAAAAGTTCTATGTATTTCATGTGCGTAATTTTTATTAACATTATTGGCATAAGCATAAAAAGTTTCGCATTGGACAGACCATCCGAAATGCGTAAAAAACATAGGATTTTTACACGTAGAAAATTAGGGAAATATCTTTCACAACTAAAATTGAAATAATGCTAAAAAAAAGCTGGAAAATTCAAGAATAGAAAGATGTCGAGGCATGTAGGAGTTAGTGCTGAGAAAACAGAGTCAGTGACAAGCGATGGCTCTTCCGCCTGGCGACAGTACTTGTCGTCTGGCGACAGAGGCATCGTTTGGCGACAGACGCTATTTTCTCGCGCCGAATTCTTCCAATACCGAGCCAGAAATCTACCTTCTTGTTTCGACTAGTTTTCTAGTACTGTTTGCTCGGTTTTACTTCCTGATTGAGTTTTTCCCTTTTTTTTTGAAACTCATACGTGTTCTACATATGGCCATAACCCTCTGGGAATTCACGCTCCATTTACCCAATCGAACGCTCCTGCCAACGACGGGTACATCCGAGTTTGTGAATTCACCAAACCATGGAAGCGAGTTTAACTTGCGGGGTCCCATCCACTTGCGCCAACCCTTCCAAAGGTAAGGCTTCCGTGCGGAGCATACGAACTCATAACCATGGACCCTTTTTTGACTAACCCATATCATGAACTTTAGAGAACTAGAGCCATGGTTAGGTTGCAAAATCATTGCATCATGTTGTGTCTACTTGACTACTTGTGCATTATTTGCTTGTGCATAACCTACATGTGATTAAACTAACCGTTTGGTTTGACTTGCAGTTATGAATATGCTTAAATAAACTAACCAAGGATTAAAGGACTTTGCTTAATTAATTAATTAATTAATTTGAGCTAATAAATATGTCTAAAATTGAGTCATAGTTCCTTTGAGTCAACCCGGATTTTTATTCTAGCCTACTGCATAAACGTCAAATTTTTTTGGTCATAGCCGGAGTTATAGGAAGATTTACGAGTCGCACAACCTATGGATCTGTAGCCCTGAGTTTTATCTTTCATTTTAAATTGGTTTCATCCAATTCGGAGTCACAGATCAAAAGGTATGACTAAAATACTACAGCCTGTCCAGTTTAGTGCACATACGTGAAGTCTTAGCTTAGTCCTTAATTAATTCTAGTCCCATGGTCATGACATGAGTCAAACATGTCACCTACACTCACTAGCCTTAGCACAAACTTTGTGTATATGTCACCATGACCATGTCTTAGGTTCATGCATGAGTCGTTCTTTCCGTCACTTGAGTTGGGGGTATATTCTATTCCTAATTCTTTCATGTCTTTCCATTCTCCACATGCTTTCTCCATATCACAACCTTAATTCTTCCTACCTTCTTCCATCTACTGCATGTTGAATAGAGTTTGAGTCAAATAATTAACAAAAAGTTTCCATAACTTCCCTCTACAAAGAACTTGGTCAAGGAGAGAAGGGCAATTAATCAAGGACAACACCTTTGTTCAAATACTACTTTTTGACAAACCAATTACTCGGAAAAGAAAATCTAAGAAGATAATAGCAACTCAAGAAGAAGTTAACGAACTTAGGAAGGACGTGGCCAACTTAACCAAATTGATGAAGGATCTGGCCCTTAAAATCAATTACCATGTGAAGCAACAACAAATGGAGCTCATGCAAGAAAGCTTGAGCAAAATCTCCAATGACTATAGATTAAGGGCATTAGCTCACAAGGGGTCTCGGTGGACAGGGAGCTTCTTCTGTAGAAGTTCAACGCCAACGACATCCCTAAGTTCAAGCCTACAGACAATCCTTATTTTCACTTAAGGGCTTTTGAAACCATAATGAACATTAAGGGGACTGATAGGAAAGCCTTTCATTCTTTGTTTTCTTTATCTCTTGAAATCGTTTGTCAACAATGGTTCTTTTCTCTTGACAAAGAAAAAACCTCTACTTGGTACAGAATAATAAACGCTTTCATTGATAGATATAAGTGCAATATCCAAGTCGACACAGACCATAGACAACTTGAGATGTTAAAGCAAAAAGAAAACGAAGGGTTCACCTCTTTCTTTAATAAGTGGAGGGAAACATCTACTAATATGGTTGAAGTTCCTACTGAAAAGGAGTCCGTAAGGATGTTCATCAAGAACCTTCAAGAAAAGTATTCAAAGCATTTGAAATATCAACATAATTTGAATACTTTCAAGGCCGTCTACGATATAGGTATTGAAATCGAAGATGACCTTGCAAAGCAAAAAGCTACTAACAATGATAACAACAGTGGCTGGAAAGGAAAGAAGAACGACAATCCTTCTTCTTTTGAAAACGCCCACTCTAGTAACAATGTTAGTACCATTGACCTCAACGGTGTCTTATCCATGGATAATCAAGGATCTAAAAGAAAACCCAAAAGAGAGTTCGCATTCATTGGAATGAGTTATGATGCTGCTTTCGATCGTCTACATGATCGAGGATTAATTAAACCTATTGGCCCCACTGAAGATCTAACGCCAGAAAGGAGATCTTCAAGATGGAATCCCAACTCTTATTGCAAGTACCATCAAGGAAATGGTCATACCACGGTGAATGTTACAGATTTCAAAATCTCATTAAAGATCTCATAGAAGCAAACAAAATCCCATTACCTCTAGCTAGCAAGAAGACTGGGCGATGATCAAGAAAAAGATACAAGGCGAGCTTCAACGACAAGATCTCGTGACCTCTTTTTCTATCTTTTCTTTTTTTTTCCTCCTTTCCCCAAATAAGTCTAGCATAGGCACCTTTGTTTTCCTTAGATTTTATTTTGTAGGTTTTTTCTTCTCCCTTTAGTAAAATGAGCGTTTATTTTCTTGCATATGATTATCGCATTGCATTGCCAAAAATAAAATAAATAAATAAATTTATGTCGAACTAAGCACAAGGTATACTTATAATTAGAGGCACCCCTTGTAGCCATATCATATTACGTTTCACCCTTCAAATATACAATCCTTTCTTGATAAACCACTTTGAGCCTCATCTAATGACAGACCTTTCTTTCTTCAACCCACATCTACTTAGGATTGGGATGGGATGGTGTACAATTTATGCAATTTTCAAAGAATAAAAGCTTGAGTGATTTTATAAAAATTTCAAAAAGAATAAAATAACAATAAAAGTGTGCAAAAGGGCAAGTGTTCCAATGTCTTTGATATTGATATATCTTTGATAAGAACACGTCTCAGATTGCGTCTCTTATCGAGTGCTCGGTACCGCGCCTTAGAAACAAGAATGCCAACTGAGTGATAGACCGCATGATCGGGATTGCCCACACATACCAAAAAAATGCAAAAGCAAAAAGAGAGAGAGCAAAATATAAACAAAAGAAAGTGCTTCAAAGTGAAAAACCTCAAGCATAATAATACAAAGATTCAAAAGTAAGGTTACACACTTTGGGGGCTTATCTAGGGTCTTGAGCCTTTATCCACTTCTTCTTCAACCTTTAGCCTAACCACGTTATAACCCTTAAAAGACCTCTTTGAGGTATACACACACTTGTGCGAGGTTCAGCTAGAGCTACGTTCGGCCTGATTCCTAACGGATACGTAGGCAACCTCACATTGAGGTGCGGCCGTAATAAAAATACATTCATATTTACGTTCATAATTGATCATATCAAGGGATCTCCGATGCTCATCCCTTTTCATTTAGAGCTAGACTTGGGGGCTTGATCCTTACATCGTTAGCTTACCTAGCCTAAGAGTCGCCATCATTTGACTCTGCTGGAAATAATATTTTTCCATACCGTTAGCCTTTGCAGCCTAGCTTTAGTGTCATTTTCACACACATTACAGATACATAGACAAATAATCCTACCTTTAGGAACCCTTTGTCATGAAATCTTAACATGATGTTGAAGCACGCCTTGTCATATCAAGATTATTCATTATCATAATTCTTATTGCATCACAAAGTATGAAGTACTTAGCCTCCGTGCCTAAGTTACCTAAATACTTTCATCATCAAGTCAATAATTGAGATAGCCTAGAATGAACTAATCCTTTATACTATGAGATACAACATTAATACATGCAGTCGACTAAGTTTATTCAACATGCACTTCAAAAACTTCACTTCTTATTTTTGCGTCTTTCTTTTTTCGGGAGAAAGTCGATACCCTTCTAAAAAATGACGGAAATTTTTTGCTTTTCTGCATTTTGAGTCGAACATATTATAACACAATGCACACACGAGTCATGTACACATTGAGTCATGTCGTCTTATCACATTAAGTTAAGTCTACGCACACGAATCGATTTAAGTACATTGAGTTACACGTCGAGTCAGGCAATAGCATTAAGTCACACAAAGTCAACCTTAAAAACATGAGCAAAGTCCTTGACGAGTGTCATTTATGACACCCTTAGGCTAGATTTTTCCCTATAGTTTTGTGCTCATTTTGAGTCTTTTATGTTAAATTTTTAGGGAATAATGCTTGATTTGCGTGTTTTTGTGTTAGTTTAGAGAAATGCGTGCTCTTAATGGTTTTCCTTCTATTTTATGCATTTCTCGGCTATTTCTCTCGCTTCTTCGTTTCTTCGACTTGTTTTGTAGGTGTGTCGATTTTCCCGGGATTGAATTATCAAGGAGGAAGCTCGAGCGCATTAAAGGAGTTTGATGGAGCGAAGTTCGGGAATCCAATAATGCAATTCAAGCTAGTTCCGCAAGCATAAGAACCTTGGAAGCAACGCTTTAGCTTGGGATATTCAAGCGCTTGGAGGTTAAAGTTGCTACCCTTCTCACGAGCATCACCTCGAGTGCACTGATGATAGGGATGCTCGGGAGCGCGGAGTTTGATAGAGCAAGCGAAGGAGCTAACGTGCAAACCCAGCTGTGCACGCGCGCGGCACAGGGGTGCGTGCGCGCAGACCCAGCTGTGCGCGCACGCGGCTGTTCGGTGCGTGCGCACGGCCCTGTGCAGCCTCCTTCGCTCGATTTTCCTATTTATAGCTTTTGACTTTCTTTTTTTAGGACGACTTAACTTTTGTACTTTAGATATAATTTTCCAGAAATAGTAGAGAGAGAAAGTAGAAAGAGAAGCTTAGGATTTACTTGTTTTGTACTTAAATTTGATCTTAGATTTCAATTGGATCCTGAAATTCCTTCTTTAATTCAATGAAAATTTGTAAGAATTCATTCCTTTGATTTACTTTCAATGCAATTCTTTCCAGTTTCTTGAATTTTATTGAGATTACATTCCTTGCTCTAGAATTTGTTGATTGATTGATTTTCCTTTTGATTAAGCTTGAAATGAATATGATTTTGCTTGAATTTATTTTGTTCCTTAATTTCACCATGATTAGTGAGTATATTAGTTGCTAGGGAGAAGGGGAAGCATGCTTAATTGATGATTTTTGCTAGTTGATGATACTAAATTGATTGAATTGTTGCAATTAAATTGGTTGACATAGTTGTGCTTGTGATTAACTAGACTAGGGGTGATCAACCTATAAGATTAATCTAGATTGCATTGAAAATTTCAATGACATGAACCCTTGATTTGAGAATTTCTTTACTTGATTGAATTTGATTGTGATTTCTCCTAGTTAGCCATTCATAGTGAACCCTAGCTTAGCTTATAGGAGATAGCTTTTGGATTCCTTTGATTGCAACTATTGTTTTTCCTTTGTGACGTTGAATCGATTGAGTGATCTATCAATTAGAATAATCATTGAGTTTGCATGTGGAACCTATATCCCTAGTGTTTAGCATATTGAATTTCTCGATTTGTCTAGCTTCTTGATACTTTAGTTACCGACCATAACCATCTACATTCTTCAAACTAGCTTGACATAGGCTATAGCTTACACCTACTCATTCCTTTAGGTTCGATCCTTGACTTACCATGTACTCGTATTGGGTTGGTTGAGTGTTTATAAATTAGCTTTGGCTCTTGGGAGAGGTAGATAACGACCTACATTTTCCTTTTGTCAGTCCTATAGTCCAAAATATAAATGTAGGTACACTAAGTCCAAGACGGATAGGTGATCTTTACAAATTTTGAAGCAAAAGGACGCAAACAACTTAGCAAATCAACTAGAGTCAAATGGTCATATTGATTGATTGGGTTCCTTGGTACGCCAGTTAGCCCCTATAAGCAAATTGACAAGATTAATAGTCGCCTCGATTACAATCGCGATTAGTGATTGGCCTGGCGACAATCATCTCACTTAGCTTAAGCGCCTAATCATTGGCTCATTACAAGCACCAAGGCATTGGTACAAAAGCAAGCACATCACCAAAACGACAATATTTCCAAGAGTGAATTGTCGACCATCAAATCTTCAACAATTTTTCCAAGATTGGATTGTCGTCTAAAACTTGCAATGTTTCCAAGCATGGATTGTCGTGCTCCTTCTCTATGTGGCAAGTTTTTCCAAGTTTGGATTGTCATACATTCATCAAATCCTTGGCAATATTTCCGAGATTGGATTGTCATGCATCAAGTTCCTTATGGAAAAATTTCCCAAAGGATTGTCATAGGACTCTATTCATCTTAACGTTTCGGCAAAGGTTCCCCAACGTGGATTGTCATTCATTTCAGTAGTGGCAAATTTTCCAAAAGGGATTGCCGATCAACTCTTTTTGCAATGTTCCTAGACGCAGATTGTCAATTGTGGCAATATTTTCCCAAATGGATTGTCGCATAGCATTAGCAAATTTCCAAGATGGATTGCTTTCAAGAGTTATGTTCCAAAACGTGGTTTGTTAATCGTAGCAAGGTTCTTATGACAGATTCTTACGAAGCATTGGCAACTTTTCCTAAATTTGGATTTTGGCAAAATTTCCGAGATTTGGATTGTCACTTCATCGTGGCAACATATCCTAGGATGGATTGTGACGTAGCATTGACAACTTTCCCTAAATCGGATTGTCGTACATCATTCAAGAGGTGTTTTGGCAACTATTCCAAAGAAGAAAGGATTGTCATTACCCCCAAGGCATTAACTGCAGCGAAGCGCGACCACAATATCACAACAGCAAAGTTCAAGCGAGCTTTGAGGATCAACAAGCGTTAGTCTTCGATAATTTTCTTTGGAATATTATCACAACAACTGAGGATGGCTTCAAGCAAAGTTATCTTCGACGGCGTTCCCTAGGATGTGGAAGGTTGTAAGAAATAGGAGGTGATTTCAAGCTAAGTTATCTTCGATCATATTCCCTAGGATGTGGAAGATGGTCATAAAATAGCGAAAATTGAAGGCAGCTGCAAGCGTGGTAGTCTTCAGGACGTAACCCCTAGGTTGAGGATGATCGCCAAACAAGATCGGTTACTCCAGAGACGTGTGCTCGACGGTGCAAGATACGCATTTCTTAAATATTTTATCTGTTTAACTAACGCTAGTTTGCAGGTATCGGCGTTACAAGAATGATTTAAGATCGCAGAACGTTCTGAATCATTCTCCGTCCCTATCGCAACTTTGACTTTCGTTTTCGAAACTTGTGTTTCTCCAAACTCGGTCAAAGTGGGGGCTTCTGTAGACACCCAAATGTGTCTCCCCAAAACCAAACCTAGTGATGAAGACCTTTCATGTCATTGATTATCGAATAAAGTGAAAGTGTGAAAAGTCTAATGATGTGGTTGTTTTTAATAAAAATATCTCTCTTTCTGTTTTCGAAAATATTCCTTTTCGTACCCTCTTTATGGAAAAAGTCCAATCTAGTTTAGTTTGGTCCATGATAAGGGTCCAATAATAGTGTAGTTAGATGGGGATTGAAAAGACCTTTCCAAAAATATATTATAACCCCAATTCTGATGAATAATGAGGAAGTTATGGCCAAAATAGTAAACTGGGCCCAAACCGGATTTTACCTACGACCCAATGATCATGTGGAGGGTCCAAAGGTTTAGTCCTATCCCTAAACTAATTAGGATTAGTTAGAAGCTTCAATGAGTTTCTAAAATGAATTGCTTTGACCCCGTGCTATTTTTCCTATAAAGAATTTGAAATTGAATAAAACTTTCCTTCTTTAAGTCCTAATTCTATTCGAATTTAAAGATGTTCAAAGACAGTTCGATATTATTTTTGTGCCTCATAATATTTATCCAAATCTTATATGGTTGGATATATCTTGAAATTATCTTTTCAATGATATATTATAATATTAATTCCGAGCTACAACGAAAAAGATATGAAAGAAATACGAAACTCTATCAAAAACTGACACCCTTCCACTATTTCGGCTATATCTTTTTATATATAAAATATTTTAATCAGATTTTAATTTTATTGGAAAGTAGACTTCAAGATCTTTCCAACAGCATATTATATGACTTATTTGGACTTCTGGATCAAAAGATATGATAAAAACAAAATCCGCAAAAAAACAGTCCCAGCGCCAAACGACAGGTCTGTCGCCTGGCGCTACTACCTGTCGCCTGGCGCTTCTCTTGTCGTCTGGCGCTGATTCCTGTCGTTGGCGACATGAGGTATTTTATTCCGAATATGAATTTCTTTGATCCCGTGCTATTTTTCCTATAAATAGGTGTTGTATCTCCCCGTTTTTCATAATTCACAACAATCATCAATCTCTATTCTATCTCTCTCTACAACTCTTTCTTTCTCTTCTCTTTCGAAACCTTCCCTCTCTAAAAAATTCTCATACACAAGTTCTAGACACACCTAGACAAGTTTGAAGTTGCCTTCGCTCTAAACGTGAAAGGTTGATAATTTCTGAGGGTTTGGTTCCAAATCCCTATTTCAATTATTTGATTTAATTGTTTTATTTATTGTTTTCCTTGAAGTTACTAACGTGTGTATTTTGTTATTAGAAAGAGATACGAGGCATTGATATAAGTAATTTAATTGTTTTATTTATCTTTTGATATAAAAGTCATGCTTAGATTATTTTGTTCCTAGTATCATGTTTAGGGATAACAAAATTTCTAATATCATGCATGTTTCTATGATGCTTCCTATTCTTTCTTTCTATCATGTTAGTGTCATGTTAGGGATAAAGCTTTGATCTTTAATGTTAAGTAACATGCTAGGGTTCGTTACTAATCATGTTAGTATCATGCTTAGGATCTTACTATTATTAAGCTTTGATGAGATTATGATGATTATGATTGTGATTATTATGTTGCTTGATATATATTGTCATTATTATTGCTTGATGACGCCCTCTCTTGCATGTTTAAAGGGAATTGGTACTTGTAATCACGCTTAATAAGATAATTAATAATCTTGTTTAGGTTAATATGATTATAATTCAAGTGATCACCAATAATAGTCTTGTTTGTGCATTAAAATTCAACCAACATAGATTAAATAGGTTTAGGGTTAATCAAATGGTTGTATGTTAGTCGAAATGAGCACATGAATACGAAAAGAATAAAGTAGAGGCCTTTTTAGGGCAAGTTAAATCTCTTTTAGGTTGGATTTTTACCTTCATCCCCGAACTTCCAATCATGGTTCCAGACCTATTGGAGTTAACGATCTCCTGGATCTTTAAGGGGTGTAACCTTCACCCTGTGAACGGTTTACAAGTTCCTAAAACTTGTTGGTAACTCTTTTACTCTAGCTTCCTTCCCTTTGGACGCCACCATACTTAAGTGTATGATCACAGTGTGGCTCAAGTGTGGGATGCTTGAAATATTCCCTACTATTTTTAATATTCTCATAATCGAATGGACTCATTATTTAATCCTAAACCATAATTAAATAGCAAACGGAGTGATAAAATTGCATGAAATTTTAAATTACTCCAAAACCTGAATGGTTCATCTTATGATAAATGGTTTTTCTAAATGTTTTAAGAGTAACGCTCTTTATAAAACATTTATAGAAATCACACCCATATCTAATATGCTTGATTTCTTTCGTGTAATTGTGAATGTTGTCGTTCACTTATTGCATAGGTTTAGTTATAATTACTTTGCTAATCTTAGCATCTTCATTATTGATCATTTTCATAATAATTTGAGAGTGTCATGGATTATATGTGATTAAGGATTTATTGTCCAAGTGATGGCTTTCACTCGTTTTCATGATTGAGATCTTCAACTTGGCAACCTACAATCATTAACGTTCAACAACGAACTTTCCATAGGACATCTTCTTTATTATTTCCTTTAAGGCAGCAATATTCTCAACATATATTTTAGTAGACTTCCTGATGATGCTTTTCTTGGGTTTCACTCCAAACGGCTCACAATGATTTGGGATACCCTAATCACTTGTGATCATGGAAATTTACCTTAAATTCCTGCACATTACACATGGATGCATGTCCATGTTACCATTCTCAAGCCACGACTTATTGTTAGCTCGTGTTTATAAACGGCTTCCTTGTTAAGGATCTAATCCTTGTTATGGTTTGTGCTTGCAACATCAATTCTCAAATTGTATTTGTTTCCACAAGTCAAGAACTCATCCTGTTACTTATCCAAGTACTTTAAATATTCTTGGCCATAATATAACGATCTATTACATAGATTCAAGTTGATTGGTACTATATACATACTTCACATGCTTTAAGCAAGTCGTGTGACGATTCTATATTGTAGCGTACATGATGGATTTAATTATAGAATGATTCTCAATCTTTTTCCACCTACGTTACATTTTAGCTCATCCAGTTTCACCGAGTCTTGCTAAACTGTTTGCTATGTGATAGGGTTCAAAGTCTCTACTAGAGTCTTTCTTGTTTGACTTAGTATTTAGCCGAGCTCATATTTAGTTCAAACATTTACTTAGTTTTATACATACGGGTCGAAAGTCTTTCAAAGTCCTTCAATTCATGTTTAACACGGTAAATTCCTTTACACGTTCAATCATTTTATTAAGTCTATACAATAGATCATAATACCCAATATGTACTAAGTATCGTCTTTTTCTTGGTCCATTGTCAAAAATACTTTCAAATCTAAGCATTTAGCATTTGATAGTTAATTTACAACAGAGTTCGTAAACTTCTTGTTGGACCTTACAAGATTGACTCTTGCTCCCACTAAACTTCTTATTCATAAGAATTTCTATGTTTCTTCATAAGCCAATCCTTTTATTAACATTATGAGATAACACGTTCCAATTCCTTTATGAAATGCTTCCTTCAATCCCATAATTGATTTCTTGAGCTTACTTTCAAATCTAGCATTATTTAGATTTTCAAAACCCTTAGACTATTTTCATGGTCACTTCCTAAATCCTATTTTAGGAAGGCGGTTTTGGTATCTATTTTTCCATATTTCATATGTGCAATTATGCTAGAATAACCACGAAAAGACTTGAGCATTCCGATTGGTGAATAGGTTTTTATTAAAATCAACTCCGTGAATTTAATTATATCCTTTTCAAACAATCTAGCTATGTATGCATATACATTTCCTCATTTATTAGTTTTCTCCTTGAAAACTTATTTGCGATCGATGGGTTTTTCACCCCTCATGCAAATTAATCATGTTTTAAACATGATTTTCAAACATGGAGTCTATTTCGGATCTTATGGCCTCTAACCATTATTTGGAATTTGGATTTGTCGTAGCTATCTTATAAGGCATTATTCCCTTACTATCTAATAGTAAATAGTATGCTTGTAAGTCTTAGGTTAATTTCTAACTTAATAGAAAATTTATAGGATTCAATCCAAAACCTTGGTGAATTCTATACCTATACGGGGTTATTGCATCAAACACTGAGTTTCAAGGCCGTTCCAAAGCCCTTTGATTATGTTGATCTTACTCCAACTTATCAGTAGTTTTGTGAGTAATGAATTCCTTTTTAAGGCACTTGTAAAGTCCTTTTGAGTATTCTTGATCAATCATTCTTATGAAGCCCTTTTGAGTCTTCCGAGATTCTCAGTTCTAGTTTGTTGCTAAGCTCGATAGTCATCGAGTTCATTTTCTTCCCACTTGTCGTTTTGGAAATGTGTTACTTTCCGGAAATACACCACTTAGAGCAACAAATATTATGTTCTCATTTAGGTTGTGCAGGTAATGCCTGTAGTCTCACTTGAATGCTTACAAAGAGACATGTATATTGTCTTTGGGTAAAAGTTCGTTGTGAAACAAACGTTAGCTCCCACTTGAGCTATCTTAGCCTTTAATGAGCCATTAAACTCCCACTGAACCACTAGCTCTTGCTAAGCCGGTGAGCTCCCACTGAATCACTTAGCTCCCGCAGAGCTAGTGAGCTCCCACTGAGGCTAAGAGTTTTAGACATATACTTGAAAAGACGTTTACAAGTTAATTCTATCCATAACTAAATATGGTTTCCTTTCTTAGCTCCGACATTTTTTTTAGTCTAACATTAGTCATTTGTGCAAATCTTTAAGAACTTTATATGAAGGGATGTGATCCATCATTGTTCGAGTCATTTTCAAATAGCATCGAGGTCTCTGTAAAGACATACTATGTTCTTTGTGGAGTTATTTATGAAAATTTCAATTTCATAAATTTGTGATGGTCACGCTTGGCTCAAGAAAACATTACTCGATCTAATCTAGACGTTTTGATATCTTGCCATGTCGATTATGTACTTCATTGAACTCTTGAACTATTCAAGGTCAAGTTTGTTCACATTAGATGAATGTAGCCATATTCTTTCAAATTCTTCGAGAAAACGTTGAAGTAATTTAATCCTCTTTAGCTTTCGGAGTCAATTGTCTATACTAAGAACAATAGCTCTTTACTTTGTCAATTTTTAACAAGTAAGACTTGCTTGTCATAGAACGATTCCGAATCGATCAATTGTCAAGAGCCTATATAGCCTTGAGTACGTTCGTGTTATTGCTAAAGATGTCCGGAACACAAATCATGTCTGTGATTTGAACTTTATGAGTTTTCATGTTAGGGAAATGTTTGTTTATAATCAAGCATTCTTGACTCATGGTTTAGACAGCCATGCCATTCAAATAAATTCGCAACTATTGATCTTTACTTTGAATGTGAGTCTTTCTGTGTGTTAACGGATTGTTTGCTGATTATGGAACACAATAACTATTTATTTGTTCCAGCCTTAGCTTAAAGGGTCTTTAAAAAAAGCATACGACCTTACAATTGATGTAGCTCTTCATGCTTCATTCTAAGCTTGTAAGTCAATAACTTAGCTTATCTTCAATAGTTTGAGGTCACTTTCAAAGTGTAATACTCAAGCAGTATCTGATACTTGTGAAGATAATAACTTGCTAAGTTAATCAGAATAACATGAACTCTTTAGCATAAATGGAATCTTATTCCTTTTCTTTGTTCCTCGTATCCTATAATTCTTATCATACTTTATCTCATAATCTTTCAGAATCATTTCTTTAAGAGTCTTTGACTTTTATACTTTGTTAGGCAAATAAAGCATCTAATGCGCCGTATAACAAAGTTCCATCTTTTCCTTTAATTCGTACTTGAATTAATACATCAATGAGTTGTACTCACCAGCGTATAAAGCAAAAAGATATGTTGGTTGTTAAGTATTGACAAATTTGAGTTTCCAACACAATACTTCATGTTTATCAAAACTACCTAGTATTTTGAATACATGATGTCAATTTGTCCTTTCGGACTTATAATAGTCATTTATGAGAATTGTATTTTAGAAATGCCTTTCCTCTCTTTGAGAACCATTCTAAAAAATTTCCTTTACCAATCATGGAAAACAATATAGTTTGATTTGGAATTCTACAAATATAAGTGCAAATTATAACCATTTATCAAGAAAATAACATAATAAGTTTGAAATTTAAAAGTATACATGCAAATTTTCAATCTTATTAAGCGTCTTATCCACGCATTAAATTTATCCCCATTTGGGGAGAATAAGGTGATTAAACAAAGAGTAGTTAAGCATGCTTTGGCTTGTCTTAACACTCAATCTTCTAAGGTAATAAACTCTTTGCTAATGGCTCCAATCCACTCTTGGTTGGATAAATCATCGTATCTAATGCTCTCTCAACAACTTATCCAGTTTTCCACGACATGTTAAGACTCCATCACTTATATCGTTGATTATAACCAAAACCAACATGTATGCGATGTCTTGCTTTGGGAAACCCATCATCATACCTTACGTATCCTAGGGAATAATAGTGATGCCTCGCTTTGGCGTAGCCCATCACTACTTTTAACAAGTCGATAAGTGTTGTTTTGGAATGGCAAGCTTTACTCAATATTTTAGGGACCTAGGGTTTCTATGTTGGTTGATTTAAGTGAACTTAATTAATCATCCAACATTCGAAATCCTAAACATGCATCTAACATATAAATCACACAAATATATAACCATAAATATATATATCGAAAACAAAAATAGAGATGCATTTGGCCACTAGCATGACCCCTTGAGTCTTCAAAGGACGGCTTTTTCAACTTCATTGCTTCGTCTTCTAAGAAACTTCGTCTTCAAGACATAACCATAATTATGCAAATACTAGTATCTACGATTAGGACTCATCTAAATATTAAGGTACAAAAATACTCAACGGTTCGCAGACCGTATTTAGATTTACAAAAATACATCACGAATCGCAATTCGTATTTTCTATCCTAATCGGACCCCACTAGTTGCCATTTCATAAAACCTGTGAGAGAATATACATTCCATTCACTATTTGTGAATGGCCCATGCATTTTACAACGATAAAACAAGTAACAATGCATAAAACACGCATAAACTAATAACTAATATAGGTCGTTAATCCAATTAACATGCCTAATTAAAACTAGTCAAAGTTGTTTAACCGATTATGTAATTTATTACACTTAAAATTGAAGCTCCCACTAAATTCCGCATCCATCTTAATTAATCTAATTAATTAAGTCGGTAAACCCAAAATTTTGTTAAAGATAAATTTTTCCAATGCCGCTCAAAACCGAGGCCTAGCCTCAAAATTAAAATAATTAGGACCAAAATAATTAAAACGGCAAAAGAACACAAAAAATGCGTAGTCCAAAATGTCTAAGTGCCTAGCACCAAGACTTGGAGTGCTCATTGCACCACATTGCTTCGCAATCAATGTCTATGCCCACTAACCCCTATTAAGCACCAACATGCATACATACATATATAGCATGCCCAGCACCACAATAGCCGAGCCACGCACAGGGCCGCTCCTCCTCGAGGCAGCCCCTTGTCAGCCACATGGGGGCTGCTATGCAGCCCGACTCGCCAAGGGATGCTTTGCCCTTGATTTTCGTACAATATCCCTGAGTTTTTAACCCAAATTTTGTGTGACTAAAAAATTAATTCCAAATTAATATTATAATTAATAAAATGAGCCAAAAATGAAAATTTTTTACAAGTCCAACTTAAATAAAAATTCATCAAGGTGCACATAACCAAAATTATTTCCAAGAACCATTATTTAATAAAATTTGTTTAACTTGGGGCAACAAAATGAATAAGGGTAATAACTCACTATTAATTTAAATTAATCATGAGATTTTGACAAAATAAAAGGGGGTTGGAATTATGAACAGAAATATTCAAATAAAGATTCCAACTTTAACTCGTGAATCCTTGAAAAATTATATCTTCCAACATGAAGATAAATCAAATTTCTATCACAAGATTCAAACTTTATGATTCCAATCAACTTAATACATGATTAAATCAAAAGTTCAACCAAAAATTCATGGAATTTAGCAACTCGAAGTTCCAACAACTTAAAACAATTAAAGATTGGATCTTTAGTACTTAGAAGCCTCAAAGAACAAATTTTTCACACTAAATGCAACGAATTTGTAATTGTGTGAAAATATAAACCAATCTTTCAAGCACCAATTACTACCAAGTAACCATGCTTAAAGACGTTTAAAGTGCAGAAACATTAAGGAAAGAACCAAATACATAACCATCATAAATATGCCATTTAGACTCAAGGTTAGAAAGACTTAAAATTTTTGATCAAAAAGAAAAATCCCTTAAAAAAGGCATTTCTTGTCGTTTTTTGGCTAACAACATAGTCCTAAAAGGGTAAGACCATTTCCAGATCACCTTTTCCACTCGAAATTCACTATTTTTGGGCGAAAATCTAGGTTCTGGGCTGAAAAAAGCTTTAATACGAGCTTAAAATTAATAAAACCGAGCTACTAATCTAATTAGAAACTTATAACCAGAAAAATTAAGCCATAAAAACACCTTGAAAAATATGATTATAAAAATAAATGAGCAAGACTCCGATACCGCTGTTGGGTTTCGATGAGTCTGACTCACCGTGGAAGAAAACCAGAGCCATGACCACACTCACAATAAATATAATCATAAAGCATAATTAACTTAAACAACAAGATTAAGAAAGAGATTAATACCTTTGGCGCGTGCTTCGTTCACTAAAAGAGCTCTTACATCGAAAGCTCTAAGTCTCGCTCGCATGAGAACCTCGAACGGAAGTCCACCCGCAACACGACCCCCGAAAATGGTCCAATGCTTAGGGGTTAGCTAAGCTCGATCTAAACCCGAGTAATTATATGTGCTCAAAGGTTTTCTCAATGGAGATGCCTTTTTCAACACCTTACTCAAGTGAACAACCCCAAGGTATACCTTGGCTATTTATAAGGAGTGCTTCTTTGTGAATTCCACTCATCTTTCAATGTGGGACTTTTTAACAAAAAGATCCGACATAGAAAGAATGTTGAATTTAATCTTTAGTTAAATAAACCAAGGAATAACAAAGTAACAAGTGTCACATAGGTTAGGTGAGGACCACTTCCTCACTTGCTCCCAAAGACAACTCACATGTACAGTAATCTAAGCATATTGCACCAAACCTTGAGCCCCAAGTTGGGTTAGGTTAGGCTACCACCTTTTGGTCTGCGTCCATGACTCGCCACCCGGGTCGCGGTCCGCTGCCATATGGCATTGCCAATGTGGCACACTGCCACATGGCGCGTTGCCACTTGGTGGCTGCAAACTTGGCACGCCGCCAACTTGGTGGCCGCCACATGGCTCGTCGCCACTTGGTTGCTGCCACGTGGCACACTTCTATTTGGCGCGCTTCCCTAGCCTTCGCACAGCTAGGGTTTTCACTTGTTACTTGAAGCATTTTCCCATCTCGCCAATTCCTAAATTTTGTCTCGACTTTTAAGATTTGGTTCCGACGCTCTAAGCTCGGAATCCAATGTCTTTGTTCAAAATACTCGGGCCACTCATTAATTCCTTCCGAATTAATTCATTGTATCGGTTTGTTAGTTGCTTGGGTGTGACCCGAAGGGTTTAGTCAAGATTAAGCTGTAATGTTAATTATACATTAATAATACTGATCGGAGCGGACTCCACCCAGGCATTCCGATCACTTAACCTCACTGAATAATTAGCTTTCTAATAATTCCGAACCCTCTATCGAAATAATACACTTGTTCGAAGGACACCATTCCTTTCACCACCAACTGCACCGCGCAAGGTTAGCGATTATTCACAGCTGTCCCTAATGGATTTTCCACATCTTACTCCTACTCCAGCTCTTGATGGAATGCAATTCGAGATTAAGCCCCATTTTATCATGATGATCGAATGAAAGAAATTCAGTAGAGGTAAGGGTGAAGACCCTAATATTCACATTGCAAATTTATGTCAATATTGCAATACCATTAGGCAAGCTAGGGTCATGCAAGACCAAATCAGGGAGATTTTTTTCCCTTTTCTTTATGTGGTAAAGCTAAATTGTGGTATAATGGATTGAATAGAGCTGCACTTGGTATTACTTATTAGGAAACTCTTGCTTTGAATTTCTATAATAAATATTACCCTGTAGAATGAACAGCTTTACTAAGGAGTGCAATTCCAAACTTTTCCCAAGAGCCAGATGAAACTCTATATGAGGCTTGGGAAAGATTTAAGGATTTGCAGAGAGAGTTCCCCCATCATATGTGAATATGCTTGAAACTCATAGGAAGTGGGAATTTACGATTAGGGACAAGGAAAGTAGGGAGCCGCCAAAAAGTTTTTAAGGAACTTGTAAACCGTTCACGGATCATTTAAGTCAACCACGAATGAGGGACAACGATAGGCAACAACGATTGACTCGTGAAGGTTACACCCCATTCATAATCCATGAGATTACTAACTCCATATGATTCGGAACCATGAAAAGAGGATCGAGGATGATGGTACGAAGTGAGTCATGAAGTCACATTCGCTTATCTTGGCCTCTATTCGATTCTTATAGAGAAAAGTATTCCTGCGATCTCAAAGGCATACAAACAAAATATTCAATTCGCTCTAAACTATTATTATGCTAAATTAGAATCATGTTCCTTTTATTTCTATTATTAATGCACACATAATTCTAAAATATTTGCATGTGATCACTTCGATTAAATAAAAATATTAAAAAGGAACCTAAACCGGTCGTCCAAATTATCTTATTAGTCGTGATTTTCAATTACATATTCCCTTTAAATATGCACTATGGTGATCATAATAACAATAGAAGTAACATTAATACTGGAAGCGATTCAATAATAATCCAACATTTAATATATGATAAACATAATAAAAATCATTAGAAAAATAATAGAAATAAAAGGAACATGATTCTTTACTTTGATTTTGTTTTCTTGCAACTACAAAACAATACACGCGTTAGTAACTTCAAGGAAATCAATAAAACAATAATTGAAATTAAATTAAATAATGTTTATTTGGGGTCAAACCCTCAAACAGTTCTACCTTTCACGCCTTGGTTTAAGGATAGAAGCTCGGGTAAAGTACGGACTCCTTGGAGTGCTTGGGGGAAGTATTGTGAAAGAATAAGGTAGGCTAGTGTTTAGGAAAGAACATAGAAGAGAGAATAGAGAATTATTTTATGCCCCAAACTGTAGAAATGAGGCTCGTATTTAAAGAGGAAATGAGTAGAGGGACACGGAACCCGGCAAAGATAAAACCCTGTACGTGAAGAAAACACTGAAAAATCCGTGTCAGGGCATGTGTATCGTGACATGGCAAAGAATGCCGCGACGCGGCAATGTCCACTGTGGCGCGGAACGTGGCGCCGTGTCACGGTGTACAAGTTTTCCATATTTGCGCCTAAATTCATTATTAACCTAATTACGCTCACCATTTTTAAGTGTCGTTTCATAATTTCGGGTATTATTTGGTTTATTAATCATTAATCGAGCTCAATTAATAAATAATACGAAATGAATTAAAAAGTGTCCGGGCGAAAATACAATTTGGACTATGCTTTGACTAAACATTAGGAATGATCCGTTGACTATTTTGTGAGCTGAGTTTGATTAAACATGGACTTTAAGCACTCCTAGGATTAAATACTCAACCCGACCAATAATGGCGGTGAAAGGTTGTTCATAATCGGGTTTAGTTTCGGGGAGACATTTTTAGGTGTCTAAAGAAGCCCCCACTTTGACTGAGTTTGGAGAATGATTTAAGACGTTCTGTGATCCAAAAACACTCTGTACACGCCTATACTTGCAGAAAATTGTTGCTTCCACAGATAAGAGAGTAAATGGATAGAGTGCATATCTGATAATACTATATCGGTGGCAAACGAGTTTGGTAGTATCTGATACCAGTGTAACGGTGGCAAATGAATTTGGTAGCTTTCTATGCTTGAAGAAATCCTCCAGATGATGTTTGTTGGGATACTTTCAATGCTCGAGGAAAGTCGACAGATGATATAGTCGCTGACTTCTTCGACTTGAGAGGTGGCAACGACCGACAATTTTCCATGCTTGAGGAAAAGCTTGTCTGATGATGAGATTGCAAGTCTCTGTGTATCGAGAACCTTGAGCCGTGAATCGTCTTTCCTTGGGAAATGATCACTAAAAATGATGATGGTTCGATTGTCCCCAAACGTGGGCTGTAGATGGTTCGATTATCCCCGAACGTGGGCTATAGATCGTGTGATTGTCCCCGAAGTGGGCTGTAAATGGTTCGCTTGTCCCCAAACGTGGGCTGTAAAAGGATCGCTTGTCCTCGAAGGTGGGCTGTAAATGGTTCGGATGTTCGCAACCTTGGGCTATAAATAATTAGACCTTCAAGTCGACTATCCGACCGTATTAGGTACTTGAAATATGACTTTGATGCTTGGTAGGGGTAAAATGGTAATTTTGGTACCATTTAAATATCAGTTAGAATTTTTAGCGAGTTTTTCTGTGAAAAATAAATGTCACAAAGTTACGGAAAAAATTCAAACCGGTCAAAGATGCTTGGAATATTCGCTGAAAAATTCCTGAGGTATGCAAATCACACGTATACACCGTGCCACGTGGGAAATTGCCGTGACACGACATATTTTGCCATCACGCGGCAATTTATTTCCTGACGTGGGCTTGTGTTTCTGCTGCTGAATTAGTCTAAAGCTGCCAGGAATATTCGCTGGCAAATTCCCAGATTTGTGTAGACCACACCTGTGCACCGTGTCACGTGGCTGGGCGCCGTGACATGGCAATATTTACCGTCGTGCTCGAATTTCGCGCCGTTTGACCTACTTTCATGCCGTGTCACGTAAGGTATTATCGTGACTCGGCAACGATCACCATGACACGGGACATCACGCCGTGTCACGACGTTTTGTTTTACCTTTAAATTCAAAATTTCGGCTTCTTCCCCATTTCAGTTTCAATTTTCTTTGCGTTTCGAGTTCCGTCTTCGCTACAGCTGCTGTTCTTCGCACGTTCTCCCTCATTTCTTCACCATTTTCACTCAAATTTCTTGCAAAGTTTCTAATTTTTGAATTGTTACAAGGATTTATGTAAGTTTTCTTGCCTTTTGTCTCAAATTTTGCTGTAAGTGAGCCATTTTCGCATAAAACTCTTAAAAACTCAAATTTGGGGTTTTTGATTTTGAGCTTTTATGTTGAAATTCTTGCCATGAATTAGCTTGTATATGAACGTATGTTGGTTTGTGTGCAATTTGAAACCAAATTTGCATGATTTGGTGAAGAAATGAGCAAATCACCATTTGTGCGTGAAATGGTGTTATTGTTGTTCTTGTTGTTTCTTGCACTTGAATGCTTATATAACTATTGTAGATCTTGTAAAACATGCTATGATGTGCCAATCTATTGTTTTTGTGCAATTTCGAAACATGCTCTGTTTTTGTGTATGTACTACATTGTCATGGAGAAAGTAGTATCATGCGATTGGAGAACTGTAGTATTAGTTTGTCATTGAGAAGCTAAGTACTAGAAATGAATCTATTTTTTGCTAATTTTTAGCCTTGAGGTAAAAATTTAGTGCATAAGGGGAAATACAACTTAAGGTAGTTGTTAATGCTGTTTTGAATACATAATTAAAGAACTTAGGAAATGATGCTAAGTATTTAAATTTTTATTTTTTGAACATAATTGCATCCCTAGACAACGAGATCGAGATATTTCTACTCGTGGACGGTGTCCAGCTTTGAGAGAGGACACTCCCTCGGTTCATAAGGAATTAGATGATGCCTTGGAGCCCGAGCCTCGCCCCTCTACGAGCAAGGGTAGGTGGACTCCACCCTTATGGACACCAAACGAGTTAGTTTTCTGTCATGAGAATCATATTTCTCATCGTCCGCTTGCCGGATTAGTCGATGGTGTACTTCACCATCATGGTTCAAGAGCTGGAGACTTGATTCCCATTACCAACGCATTGTAGGAGTCTGCTGGTTTAGTCGATTTTTATTCAGCAGTTGTGGGATTTTGCATCCCCCGAGGCTATGGTTCGATAGTCAACCTAGCGTTGTTGGAGTATTTTTTGGATACTACTAACAATTTCCACTTCGCTTGGGGGGAGATGACTGTGACTCCTCTCGACTTCAGCATGATCAGCGGCTTCCGTTTCACTGATCGCCCCGTTAAGCGGATCCCTGACCCCACTTGGGGGCGAGTGAGGCAGTTGACTTGTTAGGTCATGTCGTTCACCATACCAAGGCTCGACCAATGCCTTAGGGTGGTCCTAGGAGTGGGCGATCAGAATTGGTTTCTGTTCTTGCCCATGGTTTTGATGTTGCTGAGACGACGCCTGAGCAGTAAGTACGAATCTTCATCTTGATCCTTATTTCTCGGGCTCTTTCTCATGAGAGGAGTTCTCGCGCGCTCCTTTGTTACCTGCCGTCTCTGACCAAGATCACTAAGATAGGATCCTTTAGTTGGGCTAGTGTACGGTATGCTGATCTACTCTTGGTGCTACGTCATGGTTGTAGGAACTTGAACGATCAGTCCCCTGTTGCCGTCTACGGTCTTTGGAGAGATGTAGAGGTGATAATCCTTTTACTTTATGTTTTGCTTTTGCCTGTTTGGCTCATGTACTTAAAGATTATTCTTGTTGCAGCTGTGGTTCTATCGGTGCCAGCTGGCGTGAATAGGGCGAGTCACGAGTGGAATCGGTACCGAGTCTACGAGGGTTGCTGCGTCGGAATACCACCACCATTGGCGTAAGGATCGACTTTACAGTGTATTTCTTTCATTTTGATATTATTTCTCGGCATTCACTGTATTTCTTTATGGTTTTCAGGTCTCGGTCGAGATCCAGTATCGACCTTGGGATGGCTTGACTGACCTTCCCGAGGCTTTAGAGCGCTCGGCATGTCGTACCATCTTCTTTGGTACATCACGTCTTGTCTGGTACCTTGGAGAGCGTGTAGTCTGTCAGCACAACGTTGACCGTTTTGTGGTGCCATTGCCTCCGCCTGAGTCGACGTTGCACTCACGCTTGTTGGAGGCGCTGTAGAGCAGAGGGGAGCGCTATCAGTTTCTTGGCGGGAGCTTGTGCACATGGACGACGATTATTCTCATGACTTGCCTCCTTACTTAGCTATTCTACCCCGTCTTCTCGAGGTTTGATTTGAGTGATAATACATTGTGTGACTGGTCATATTCTTTTCCTACATGTTATTTTGATATGATGAACTAGTCTTACAATTTGGAGACTCCATTAGGGAAGATTCTTGGTTATTTATCGATTTGAGTGATCGGTATTTAATTAAGATGAGTGGATGACACTTGAAATCTTCTTGAATTGTATTCTTCTGATTAATTCGGCCTTTTTGCATAGCATAGATGTTTTTAACGTCGTATTCAGGTCTGTCCCGTAGGAAAATTGGATAACTTGATCGTAAACGAAGAAAACAGAGGCACCAGTTAGATTTCCTGACTACCGCGCCACGGTAGAGCATGCCGTGGAATGGCGCAGGGTGCTGTCACGCGATGTTCAGCACAGTGACACGGTATATCCCGCCGTGTCGCGACAGTCCTAAAATCTCTCCAATGGCTTTATTTCTCATCTCACAGTCACCTTCCTTCGGTTTTTTTGAAAAAACGTGTCTGTTCTATATACGTCTTAGCCTTGGGGAATTTAAGCTCTATCAACCCAAAAACGCTCATGGCAATAAGGGTTCATCCGAGTTATTAAATCTACCCAAATTATGGAGTGAGTTCGATTTCATCACGAACTCGCGGAGCCGCCCTTTGGCATATACCCCCATGGAAGGCTCCCTTGCCAACACGTCCAAACTCTTAGCCATGGTACCCTTTGACACCAAAAAGGTTAACCATAATTGAACATAGATCTTGACCTTAGGTTGCGAACTTTTCTTTGTATCATCGTGACTAAGTTCTACGTGGTTTATTTGGTGCTAACCCTACATGTGTTTGTTCATTTTGTTTTTAGACTAACCCATGACCGAGGGTTTTTGCGCTTTGTACTGTCTGACGGTATGCAGCACCGTCTCACGACAGTTAGCACCATGACACGGTGCCTAGGAAAAGTGTCCTGCCAGTCTTTTTTTATTTTTCTACGTACTTATGTGATTCGTATGTCCGGTTTAGTACCATGTCTAGCTGTATGGTTACAACACGCGTCCATAACCTCAATCACTCACAAGTCATGTCGAGTTCACACACTTTTTCTTGAGTCGTGCACCATTTCATTCATGACCGTACATTAGGAAGGTCATGTGTTTTCTTTCGTTTTTTTTAGGGAATAAGTCGGATGGTATCCTCCCGTACATACTTTTACTTTTATTTTTTATAGAAAAATAATTTCGAAAAATTTCTTGCCTTTTTTCTTTTCCGGATGGGACAAGGTTAAGTCTAGTCATTAAAGGCGCGTTTGTTTTTAATATCGCAGTGCTTGGTCGAGAAGGAGAGGTAGATTATTACGGTTCAAATCATTACCTCAACAACCTCTTAAACCTAAGAGGCGTACAAGGAAACCTCCATAATCATCTCCACAGAATCCACCTTCGTCTCTAGTTCATTTTGAGTTCATTCCGATGGCCACTAAGGAAGACGTCGAGAACCTCAACAAGACCATTGAGACACTCACTGCGATGGTGCAAATGCTCACTACTAAAGTCTCCACCATGGAACAGACTAATGTCACTGTGGCTGCAATGGACAAGATAAAAGAACAAGTGAGTAAGATTTCTATGGACTTCACCTATGTGGAGCAATTTGCCACTTCTCTGAATGTCAAGGACAAGCTTCCTGAAAAGTTTTCTACTGCTGACATCCCAAAGTACAGGCCTACTGATAGCCCTATGATTCACTTGAAGGCTTTTTCTACAACTATGGCTCTCAAAGTATTAGATGTAGCACTCTTCCCTTCTGTGTTGTCTCTTTCCTTGGAGCACGCTTGTCAACATTGGTTTTATTCTTTAGATTCCAAGCATACTGCGACTTGGGAGGATGTTACTGAAAGTTTCATGAGTCGTTACAAGTGTAACATCCAAGCCAAGACTTCTGAACGTGAACTCTCCATTCTCAAACAGAAGGAGAATGAAGGCTTCACTACATATTTGAATAGGTGGAGAGAAATAGCTGCACTCTTGGTAGATCCTCCCAAGGAGAAGGAGATAGTTCGCCTCTTTATTTAGCATCTGACTCACAAGTACAAGTAGCATTTGCAGTTTCAGCGTTTGAACACCTTCGAAGCTGTGTATGATATTGATATCAATATTCAATATTGAGGACGAGTTGATGAAGACTGCTGATAGCAACAATAACAACAACAAAACTTGGAAAAATAAGAAGAAAGACAATCCTTCTTCTTCGTCCACCAAGCCTAACAATGCTACCAACAACATTAACCTCAATGATGTGTTGGCTCTTAGTGCTCCCACTCAGAGATTCCAAAAGAAAAGGAGGGTTCGTTTACACACCTTTGGGAATGAACTATGACACTGCTTTTGATCCCCTGCACAGTCAAGGATTGATCATGCCTATTGGACCGTTTCCGGAGCCCACGCTTGAGAACAGAACTACTAGCTATGACCCCAATGCTCTTTACAAATTTCACCAAGGCAAAGATCATACTACTTAGCAATATTGGAAGTTAAAGGATGCAATTTAAAACCTGATTGATGTTAATTAGCTTCTTGTCCCTTCAGGGGCCAAGAAGCCTAATATTCAAACGGGTCCTTTTTCTGATGCTTTAGCTATCACAGAAGATGAAATCTCCTTTGATCTGTCACTACTCATCCAATCTGTGGATGAACCTCTACCAGAGCATGTTTTTGTTTCAAGCTATGAAGAAGTTAATGGAATTTGGGATAGCAATGATGAAGACGTCTATCTAAAAGATATAGCCTATTCATCTCTTAGCACTGTCAATCATGAAGATAGCTATAGGGAATATTTCAAGCATCCCACACTTGAGCCCCACTGTGATCATACACTTAAGCATGGTGGCGTCCAAAGGGAAGGAAGCTAGAGTAAAAGAGTCACCAACAAGTTTTAGGAACTTGCAAATCGTTCACAGGGTGAAGGTTACACCCCTTCACGATCCATGAGATCTCTAACTCCATAGTGGTCTGGAACCATGACTGGATATTTAGGGATGAAGGTACAAATCCAACCTAAAAGAGATTGAACCTGCCCTGACTAGGCCTCTACTTTATTCTTCTCATATTCATGTGCGCTTTCTAACTAACATTCAATCAATAGGTTAACCCTAAACCTGTTTAATCTATGTTGGTTGAATATTAATGCACAAACAAATCTATTATTGGCGACCACTTGAATTATAATCATACTAACCTAAACAAGATTATGAATTATCTTATTAAACGTGACTACAAGTACAAATTCCCTTTAAACATGCATAAAATGTGTGATCAAGCAATAACAAATAAGAATATAATATCAAGCAACATAATAATAAATTAACAACAATCATCATCATCATAATAATAATATCATCAAAGCATAATAATAATAGCAAGATCCTAGGCATGATACTAACAAGATTAATAACAAATCCTAGCATGTCACTAAACAATAAAGATCAAAGCTTTATTCCTAGCATGATTCTAACATGATATTAGAAAGAATAGGAAGTATCATAGAAACATGCATGATATTAGAAATATTAGTTATTACCCTAAACATGATACTAGGAATCATAAAGACATCCTAACATGATACTAGGAATTAAAATAATTTAAGCATGATTTCTATAGAAAAAGAAAGTAATTAAATTACTTACTTCGATGCCTCGTATCTCTTTCTAATAAAAAAATACACGCGTTAGTAACTTCAAGGAAAATAATAAATTAAAAAATTAAATTAAATAATTGAAATAGAAATTTGGGACCAAGCCCTAAGAAATTATCAACTTTTCACGTCTAGGGTGAAGGCAACTTCGAACTTGGCTAGGTGTGTCTAGAACTATTGAATGTGGAATTTTGTATGAGGGAAAGGTTTAGAAAAGAGGGAGAGAGAAAGCTTCTAGCCTTTAGAGAGAAGAGAATAAAATTAGATTATTGTGAATTGTTGATTGTGAATTGTTAATGATCGAAAACGGGGAGATACGACCCCTATTTATAGAATAATTGTTTGGAAACAAATCAAGTCCTATTCGGAATAAAAATGGCATTTGTCGCCAGGCGACTAGATTAGCGCCAGGCGACAGACGTTAGCGCTAGGGGACAGACTCTGTCGTTTGGCACTAATTAAAAGATAAAACACGTTTGTACACGGAATCTTCTTCTGAATATGATTAAGCAGCAAATTTCGTGTTTATCAAATTAAAATCAGGTTTATCATGAAACACTTATTTAGTTTTGCTCACTTTTTTAAGCAGCAAATTCCATGTTTATCAAATCAAATTCCGTTTTCTTACTTTTTTAACTCTCTTTCTTCTTTATTTTTTCTCTCTCTCTCTTTTGTTTTTTCTTTTTATAAGTGTGAGCGATCCCGTTCATGCGGTCTATCACTCCCTTGGCATTCATGTTTCTCAGGCACGGTACCTAGCACTCGATAAGAGACGCGATTTGAGATGTGTTCTTATCTATGACATGTTTATATCAAAGACATTGGAACACTTGCCCTTATGCACACTTTTATATTGTTATGCTTTTTGCTATTTTAATCTTTTGAAATCATTCAAGCTTTTTTATTTGCATAAGTTGCACACCATCCCATCCCAAGGTTAGGTAAATGTGGATTAAAAAAATAAAGGTCTATCGTTAGACGAGCCTCAAAGTGGTGTATCAAGAAAGGATTGTATATCTGAAGGGTGAAAGGTAATATGATAGGCTAGAAAGGGTGCCTCTAATCATAAGTACACCTTGTGCTTAGTTCGGCATGGATTTTTTTTTTGCTTTTTTTTTTAAGAATGCGATGCAATGATCATATGCAAGAAAAGAAATGCTCAATTATTAAAAGGAAAAAAGAAAAATCCCACAAAATAAATCTAAGGAAAATAAAAGGTGCCTATGCTAGACTTATTGGGGGAAGGAAGAATCGAAGAAATAGAAAAAAAAAGAGTCACGAAATCTTGTCGTTGAGGCTCGCCTCGTGTCTTGTGCTTTACCATCACTCGGTCTTCTTGCCGGCTGGAGGTATGGGAAGCTTGTTATTATCGATCAAATATTGGATGGCTTCTTTTAGCTTCCAACAGCTCTCAGTAGTATGACCCCTACCTTTATGGTACTTGCAATGTGCATCTGGGTTCTAACTAGGCAATCTCTTCTCATGTGCGGGATCTTGAATAGGTCCAATGGGAGTAATGAGTCCCTTGGCATGGAGTCGATCGAAGGCAGTATCATAGCTCATCCCAATAGGAGTGAACTCTTTCCTTAAATGCTTTTTAGATCCTTGGTTATCCATGGCTAAGACTTTATTGAGATCGAAGGTACTAACGTTGTGTCTAGAGTGGGTGTTTTCAGAAAAAGAAGGATTGTGGTTCTTCTCTCCTTTCCAGCCACTGTTGTTGCTATTGTTAGTAGCTTTTTGCTTTGCAAGGTCGTCTTCAATATTAATTCCAATGTCATAAACGGCCATGAAAGTATTCAAATTATGTTGATACTTCAAATGCTTTGAATACTTATCTTTAAGGTTCTTGATGAACATCCTTATAGACTCCTTTTCAGTAGGGACCTCGACCATATTAGCGGAAGTTTCTCTCTACTTGTCAAAAGAAAAAGGTAAACCCTTCGTTTTCTTTTTGCTTTAGCATCTCAAGTTGTCTATGGTCTGTTTCAACTTGAATGTTGCACTTATATCTATCAATGAAAGCATTTATTATTCCATCTCAAGTAGAGGTCTTTTCTTTGTCAAGGGAAAAGAACCATTGTTGACAAACGGTTTCAAGAGATAAAGAAAACAAAGAATGAAAGACTTTCCTATCAATCCCTTTAATATTCATGATGGTTTCAAAATCCTTTAAGTGAAAGTAAGGATTGTCAGTTGGCTTGAACTTAGGGATGTCATTGGCATTGAACTTCTGCGGAAGAAGCTCCCTGTCCACCGAGACCCCTTGTGAGCTAATGCCCTGGAACCTATAATCATTGGAGAGTTTGCTCAAGCTTTCTTGCATGAGCTCCATTTGTTGTTGCTTCATAGGGTCATTGATTTGAAGTGCCATAGCCTTCATCTATTCGGTTAAGTTGGCCACATCCTTCCTAAGTTCGTTAACTTCTTCCTGAGACGCCATTATCTTCTTAGCTTTTCTCTTTCGACTGATTGGTTTGTCAAAAAATATTACTTGAACAAAGGTGTTGTCCTTGATTAATCTCCCTTCTCTCCTTGGCCAAGTGGTGTGAAAAGGGAAGTTATGGATACTTTTTGTTAATTATTTGACTCAAAATCCATTCAACATGCAGTAGATGGAAGGATGTAGGAAGAATGAAGGTTGTGATATCGAGCAAGCATGTAGAGAATGGAAAGACGAAGTAGATGGAGAGATATGAAAGAATTAGGAATAGGATGTACCCCCAACTCAAATGACGGAAAAATCGACTCATGCATGAACCCAAGACATGGTCATGATGTCATATACACAAAGTGTGTGCTAACCCTAGTGAGTGTAGGTTACATGTTTGACTCGTATCATAACCATGGGACTAGACTATGTGACTAGACTTAATCAAGGACTAAACTAATTAAACAGATTAAGCAAACTGATTAATTAGACTCGTCGTGAAGACTCAAGCAAAAACATGGATTGTCGCCAGAGCAACAGGACTGTCGCCGAACGCTAAGAACCAGCGCCAGATGACAACATTGTCTCCTAGCGCTAATCATTAGCGCGTGGCACTACAGTCCAAACCTCTGCGCCATTGCTGGAACGTTGGCTGGGGACTGTTTCCAGTATTTTTACTTTAAAGGGACAAGCCTAAAGTCGTACTATGTCAAGTTCGATCAATTTATTTAGACTTTAATCATTTATATTAATTAATTAATTAATTTAGCAAAGTCCTTTAGTCATTAATTAGTTTATTTAGACTCATTCACAAGTCAAACAAACGGTTAGTGTAAACACATATAGGTTATGCACAAGCAAACAATGCACAAGTAGTCAAATAGTCACAATATGGTGCAATGAGTTTGCAACCTAACCATGGCTCTAGTTCTCTAAAGTTCAAGATATGGGTTAGTCAAAGAGGGTCCATGGTTATGAATCCGGATGCACTGCGCGAAAGCCTTACCTTTGGAAGGGTTGGCGCGAGTGGATGGGACCCCGCAAGTTAAACGCGCTTCCACGGTTTGGTGAATTCAACAAACTTGAATGTACCCTTCGTTGCCAGGAGCGTTCGATTGGGTATATGGAACGTGAATCCCCAGAGGGTTATGGCCGTATGTAGAACACATATGGGTTTTAGAAAAAAGAAAAAAACTTAATTAGGAAGTAAAATCGAGCAAACAGTAGTAGAAACTAGTTGAAACAAGAAGGTAGATTTCTGGCTCGGTATTGGAAGAATTCAGCACGAGAAAATAGCGTCTGTTGTCAGACGATGGAACTGTCAGTAGACGACAATAATTGTCGCCAAGCTACAGAGCCATTGTTTGGCGATGACGCTATTTTCTCAGTGCTAATTCCTACATGCCTCGACAGCTTTCTATTCTTGAATTTTTCTAGTTTTTTGCAGCGTTATTTCGACTTTAGTTGTGAAAGATATTTCCCTAATTTCCTACATGTAACAATCCTATGTTTTTGACGCATTTCGGATGGTCTTTCCAACGCGGACCTTTTTATGCATATGCCACAATGTTAATCAAAATTACGCACATGAAATACTTAGAACTTTTCAAGTCTCATCCACTCATTCTAACTTATTGCCAAAATAAATTTTAGGAATTAAAATAGAAATCATCCCCAGTGGAGTCGCCAAAAAACTGTAGGGAATATTTCAAGCATCCCACACTTGAGCCCCACTGTGATCATACACTTAAGCATGGTGGCGTCCAAAGGGACGAAACCTAGAGCAAAAGAGTTGCCAAACAAGTTTTAGGAACTTGTAAACCGTTCACAGGGTGAAGGTTACACCCCTTAACGATCTAGTAGATCGCTAAATCCATAGGTATGGAACCATGACTTGATATTCGGGGATGAAGGTACAAATCCAACCTAAAAGAGATTGAACCTACCCTAAATAGGCCTCTACTTTATTTTTCTCGTATTCATGTGTGCTTTTTGATTAACATACAAACAATAGGTTAACCCTAAACCTGTTTAATCTGTGTTGGTTGAATTTAATGCACAAACAAAACTATTATTGGTGATCACTTGAATTATAATCATATTAGCCTAAACAAGATTATTAATTATCTTATTAAGCGTGATTACAAATACAATTTCCCTTTAATCCTGCGAGAGAGGGCGCGATCAAGCAATAACAACAATAATATATATCAGGCAACATAATAATAAATTAACAACAATCATCATCATCATCATAATAATAATCTCATCAAAGCATAATAATAATAGCAAGATCCTAGGCATGATACTAGCAAGATTAATAACAAATCCTAGCATGTCACTAAACAATAAAGATCAAAGTTTTATTCCTAGCATAATACTAACATGATATTAGAAAGAATAGGAAGTATCATAGAAACATGCATGATATTAGAAATATTAGTTATTACCCTAAACATGATACTAGGAATCATAAAGACATCCTAACATGATACTAGGAATTAAAATAATTTAAGCATGATTTCTATAGAAAGAGAAAGTAATTAAATTACTTACTTCGATGCCTCGTATCTCTTTCTAATAAAAAAATACACGCGTTAGTAACTTCAAGGAAAATAATAAATCAAACAATTAAATTAAATAATTAAAATAGAAATTTGGGACCAAACCCTCAGAAATTATCAACCTTTCACGTCTAGGGCGAAGGCAACTTCGAACTTGGTTAGGTGTGTCTAAAACTAATGAATGTGGAATTTTGTACGAGGGAAAGGTTTAGAAAAGAGGGAGAGAGAAAGCTTGTAGCCTTTAGAGAGAAGAGAATAGAATTAGATGATTGTGAATTGTTGATTGTGCATTGTTGATGATAAAAAATGGGGAGATACGACCCCTATTTATAGAAAAATTGTCTGGAAACAAATCAAGTCCTATTCGGAATAAAACTGGCATCTATCGCCAGGAGACAGACGTCAGCGCCAGGCGACAAGATTATCTCCAGGGTACAAACGTTAGCGCCAAGCGACAGACTATGTCGTTTGGCGCTAATTAAAAGATAAAACGCGTTTGTACGCGGAATCCTCTTCTTAATATGATTAAGCAGCAAATTCCGTGTTTATCAAATTAAAATCAGGTTTATCATAAAACACTTATTTTATTCCAAATAAAACTCTTTAAAATATAATTACTAATCCTAATCCCATTAGAATTTAAAAGAACTTTCCAAATATTCCAGAAGATTAAAATTAATCCTAATAACTCTAGGAATAATAATTAATAGTCCCTCCCCTAAATCATTGGGCCGCATATAAAATTCATTTCTGGCCCAATTTAATATTTTGACCATAACTTCCTCATTATTCATTGGAATTGGGCTTACAATATATCGTTGGAAAGCTCTTTTTGAGCCCAATCCAACTACACTATTATCGGACCTTTATCATGGACCAAACTAAATCGGACTGGCTATTTTTATAAAAAGAGTATAAACGAAATATTTTCAAAAACAGCAAGAGAGATATTTTACTAAAAACAACCGCATCACTAGACTTTTCACACTTTCACCTTGTTCGATAATCAAATGACATAGAGGTATTCATCACTGGGTTTGGTTTTGGGGAGACACATTTGGGTGTCTACAATAGCGAAGATGTTTGGGGGGACCTTGAGGTTAAGGTTCTCACCAGGAGTAGAAGGTTACAACAACCTAATCCACCTCCACCGCAAGCACAACTAATAGTTGATCCCATCGACCCTGTAAGCAACGATGTAACCATGCAATTGCAAAAGACTAAGGTGGAAATGAATGTTTGGAAGCTTTTGGCTACCTCCCACAAGCTTCGAAAGGCTATAATGAATGCTCTTGTGAAGATAGGGGTTGATAGTGACATGACTCCTCAAGCGCTAGTCAGCTTTCTCACTACTGAATTGCTGAGTACCAGCAATTTGATTTCCTTTTCTGATAAGGATTTGCCCTCAGAAGGGGATCAACATAAAAAGGCCTTACACCTTACTGTGGTGTGTAGGCAGATGAATGTTCCCAGGAGCCTAGTTGATAATGGCTCAGCAATCAATGTATGCCTGCTACGGATTGCGAAGAAGCTGGGCATAAAAGATGAAGAATTGATTCCCTCTACTCAAGGGATTCGTGCTTATGATAATACTCGCCATCAAGCCGTGGGTACTATCATGTTGAACATCACTACCGGAGCCATTGAACGTCGCAACAAGTTTCAGGTGGTGGACATTAAGGATTCTTTCAATCTGTATTTAGGTCGCGCTTGGCTTCATGAGCTAATGACAATCCCATCATCGCTGCAGTAGAAAGTCAAAGCCATAGTAAGAGGGGTTCCAATCACCATTGATGCCTCTCTTATACGTATTCAAGTTATTGACACTCCCATTTTTCATGTCGAGCATGATGAGGAAGATGAGGATCTTTGGGGATTTGCTCTAGAAGATGTTCTCATGATTGAAGAAGAGGAGAAGTGTCACCTCAATTTTGATCCTTATTCAAATGTCAACATTAATGCAATCATGAAGAAGCAAGGGCATTTCCCTGGAATGACCCTTGACATTTAGAAAAAGATGGTTGAACTTTGGGGCCACCCAGGTGCACCCAAGAAAGACACCTTTGGCTTGGGATTCAAGCAAATAAAAGAAGATATGAATCAAGCTCTCTTAAAGATGAAGGCTCGCAGCAATGCTCGAACCATGAAAACAGAAATGACCATGGATCCTTATCCCTCACTCTCAATGGCCAGTACGTCAAAGAAGGGGAGATCTTCCCATGCTATGAATTTTCAGATCCTTTCATCTACATTGGGAAGCATGAGCCAGGGTTCGAGGTGTTCATGGATTGTGATTTCATCGACGAAAGTGATATGTTCACAATAGTCGGGGAACCAACTAGTCCAGGCTCTGGTGATATGAATATTAGTCTTCTTTTCGGGATGGAAAAGAATGAACCTAAGCACATCAACAATGATAATTCTAAGCTCATTCAAGCTGTCATGTCAAGCAAAGATTTTGACCCCTCTAAGTTGATTGTCCCAGCTAATGATGTTTTAAAGGGTTGGCGCAAAACGATGAAGATCATTACGCCAAGTGGAGAAAAGCTTGAAGTGACCACTGGCAAAGGCCCTATGTTTGATGAATCTGAATCGTCTGAGTCCGAGTCCGAGTTTGAGTCTGTTGATGAGCCTATAGGATCTAAGGTCGTCCCCCTTTCTGCTATCAAGTCTATTTTGTAGTTCCTCCCAGTGTTGAGCCTCTTATCGAGTCTCCTCCCTCTATCCCAAATAAATCCGGAGAGGTCGTAGCTGACCTCGCCCTCTTCGATTTAATGATTAATGAATTCAATGAAATGAGTACCTTTGCTTATGATGCGAGTTATTCCCCTAGCCCTGATCAACATTGCTTTGCTAATGATAAAAATGAAAAAGAAATAATAAAAGCAATGGAAGAAAATGAAAATAAAACTGAAATTATTGAAGACACAGAAACAGTTAATATTTCCAATGATACGACTATCAAAGAAGTTAAAATAAGATTAACACTAAGTCAAGACGAACGCAAAGAGCTAATTAACTTTCTTAGTGAATTTGTTGATGTATTTTTTTTGTCATACCAAGATATGCCAGGTATTGACAGGGATATAGCTCAGCATACGATACCACTCATTCTAGGTATGAAGCCTGTCAAAGAAAAGCTACGTCATATGAAACCGGATGTGGCTCTCTAATTTAAGGAAGAAATCAGAAAGCAACTAGCAGCAGGTTTCATCAAATTATCCAAGTATCCAGAATAGATTGCTAATGTGGTTCTAGTTTCAAAGATAGATGGAAGGGTCAGAATGTGTGTTGATTATAAAGATCTCAATAAGGCAAGCCCAAAGGATGGGTTCCCTCTACCTCACATTGACATTCTGGTCGACAACACAGCAAACTATGCACTCCTCTCCTTCATGGACGGCTATGCTGGATATAATCAAGTACTGATGGCCGAGGAAAACATGGAGAAAACCACTTTCATTACACAATGGGGTTTACAGTAATGCCATTCGGGTTGAAAAATGCGTGTGCCACCTACCAAAGAGCAGCCACAGCATTGTTACATGATATGATGCATAAAGAGGTGGAGGTCTATGTTGATGATATGATCGTCAAGTCAAAAGATCGGCCAGGCCACATCATTGCACTTCATAAATTCTTTGAACGACTCTGCAAATACAACATGAGACTAAATCCAACAAAGTGTGCATTCGGAGTTACATCAGGCAAACTCCTTGGCTCTGTGATCAGTTCTCGAGGGAATTAAATAGATCCCACAAAAGTCAAGGCAATCATGTCCATGCCACCACCCAAGACCGAGAATGAGATTCGAGGTTTTATCGGAAGGTTGCAATATATAAGTAGGTTCATATCAAAACTCTCTGCGATATGTGAACCTATATTCAAGGAACTAAAGAAGAATGTTCTAGTTACATAGGATGATGACTGCCAAAAATCTTTTGACAAGATCAAAGAGTACCTGGCAAATCCACCCGTGCTAGCGGCAGCAATACCTGACTTTCCTCTTCGACTCTACCTTACGGTCACAAGAAAGACGATGGGAGCAATGCTAGAACAAGAGATCGAAAGCAAAGAGAATGCATTCTACTATTTGAGGAAGAAACTTCAAGGTTATGAGACCCGGTACACGCCAATTGAAAAGTTGTGTCTCGCACTTGTGTGGGCTGCACAGAAATTAAGACATTATATGCTCACTAATACGGTGCATGTCGTATCAAAGATGGATCCTCTCAAGTACTTGTTCGAGAAGGTAAAACTCAATGGCAGATTATCAAGGTGGATAGTCAACCTTGCTTAGTTAGATTTGAAATTCGTACCACAAAAGGCCATCAAAGGTTCTGCAATTTTTTATTTCCTTAGCAGATTTCCCACTAGAAGAAGTTGAGAAAGAAGATGTAGAAGAAGAGTATGATTTCCCTGACGAAGATCTACTCATGACCGAAGATGATAGCTGGACGCTCTATTTCGATGGAGCTTCAAACCAAAGGGTTGTGGTGTAGGAGTCTTGCTTGTATCACCTGTAGGAGTTTATAGGTACTACGCAACGGAAATAAACATGAATCATATTCATACAGTACCTAATCCAAGGATCTAATGCATAACAAATAAAGAACAAATAATTGTACCTTTGAAGCGTGATTCCACGTGCGATCGAGCAAGAACAAAAGGGAGATAAAGAACCCCAAGCGTGATTCCTCTACTTGGTCCACGGGCACAAGTTAAACCTCCACTAATGCTAGTTAGTCGTGATTGAACGTTTCAATCAACCTTCAACGGAGAAGAGAGACACGAGCTAACCACAAACCACCACGACGAACACCACGAGCCACCATGAGGGGCGCCGCACGTACGGACGTGAAGGGGAGAGAAGAGGGCCGTGAGTGAGGAGAGTGTTTAGGGTTTTGGGATTGGTTGCCTTGATGTCAAAATTCACAGTGTGTGAATTATGACTGCTTACTGCAAACCCTAGGCATGGATCTTATTTATAGATCTCATCTCTAAATAAAAGCCCGTGTCAAAAGCCCAAAACCCTTATCCTAAACACACTACTCTAGCCCAACACTCTACATGGTATGTCATAATCTCATGAGGCCCATTAATGGGCCTCTTACTTGTTTAACCCAATACCCTTGTTGTGTGACCTCATAGGATCCATTCTATAAGGCTTTGGGCTATTTAACTAACCCAAAGATCAATTATCATATCTAGCACCAGATATTGACGACCCTATAGAATGAACTTATTATCTCCATAATAGTGATCCTTGATATATCTAGTAATTGCACTTATCGAAGACATAACTCCTTCATCACCAACCAAAGAACACATCTCAATTTCCATGAAGCTCGATTTTGATGTCACCAACAACGCTGCAGAATATGAAGCGTGCATCTTGAGATTAAAAACAAATGTGGCCTTGGGAATTAAGAAGCTCAGAATCTATGGCGACTCATCACTAATCATAAACCAGATCTCTAAGAGATGGAAAGTGAGAAGTGAAAGTCTCGCTACATATCAAGCTCATTTGGAAACTCTCACAGAGCAACTAGATGAAGTGGAATACACATACTTGCCTAGAGAAGAGAATCAGTTTGCCAACGCAATAGCTAAGTTGGCATCAATGGTGCGAATTCCAAGAGACACATTCAGAATGTCATTGACTATAAAAAGATATGAGCTGGATTATGTTCATGCACTTGATGATGAATAAGAATCACAAGAAGAAGATGAAGAGCCATGGTATACAAATATCCTTAAGTACATGACAAAAGGAGAATACCCTCTTAACACTGATAAAAGAGCACGCCGTGCTTTAAGGCTCCTGGCCTCACAGTATGTGGTCCTCAAGGGAGAACTCCACAAAAGGACCGCACAAGGGAGAAACCTCTTGTGCATAACTAAGAAAGAAGTGCTCAAAACCATGGAAAATCTTCATGCCGGAATATGTGGAACGCATATGAATGCTAAGATGTTAGCCCAAAAGATTCAACGACAAGGTTATTATTGGACTACCATGGAGAGAAATTGCCACGGATATGTTAAGAAATGCATGAAGTGTCAGGTCTACGCAAATTTACAACATGTTCCACCTTCGCTTCTCTACGCATACACTTCTCCATGGCCTTTCTCTACTTGAAGAATTGATATCATTGGGAAGATAACACCACCAGGACAAGGGGGACATGAGTTTATTCTAGTAGCAGTCGAAGCTGCTTCATATGCTAAACTTACGGCAAAACATAATATGCCGCTTGGTGTATCGCACGAAATGATCAGTGATAATGGGATGCATTTCCAAGCCGAGTGCACCGAACTATTACAGAAATATCATATCAAGCATCACAGATCATCACCCTACAGACCACAAACGAATGGTGCGGTTGAATCGACCAATAAGAATGTGAAAACTATCATCGAAAAGATGACGAAAAATTACAAAGATTGGCCGAGCAAGCTACATTTCTCTCTTTGGGGTTATCGAACCTCCATTCGTACATCAACGGGGGCTACCCCCTTCTCTTTAGTCTATGGAGTTAAAGTTGTACAACTAATAGAGCTTGAAATTCCTTCTCTACGAATCGCGATGGAAAGCCAACTAAATGAAGTCGACTGGATTAGGGCGAGATATGATGAACTAGTCTTACTTGACGAAAAACGCTTGGCAGCTTTGCATCATGTCCAAACCTACCAACAGCGTATGGAACGACAGTTCAATAAAAAAGTCAAGACTAGGAATATCAAAGAAGGTGATTTAGTGCTTAAGGCACTGTGCAAAAATGTGTTAGATCCACATAGGTGAAGTCCTAAAAAATCTTACTCACTTGTTCTTTGATCTTGCTTGTCCATTGCAGCCACAGTGACATTAGTCTTTTCCATGGTGGAGACTTTAGTAGTGAGCGTTTGCACCATGGCAGTGAGTGTCTCAATGGTCTTGTTGAGGTTCTCGACGTCTTCCTTAGTGGCCATCATAATGAACTCAAAATGAACAGGAGACGAAGGTGGATTCCGTGGAGATGATTGTGGAGGTATCCTTTTACGCCTCTTAGGTTTAAAAGGTTGTTGAGGTAATGATTCAAACCGTAACAATCTACCTCTACTTCTCGACCAAGCGCTGCGATAATAAAAACAAACACACCTTTACTGACTAGACTAAACCTTGACCCATCCAGAAAAGAAAAAAGGCAAGAAATTTTTCGAAAATTTTTTTTTATAGAAAATAAAAGTAAAAGTATGTACGGGAGGATACCATCCGACTTACTTTCTAAAAAAAACCGAAAGAAAACAAAAGACCCTCCCAATGTACGGTCGTGAATGAAATGGTGCTTGACTTAAAAAAAAGTGTGTGAACCCGACATGACTTGTGAGTGATTAAGTGAGGTTATGGACACGTGTTGTAACCGTACAGCTAGACATGGTACTAAACCGGACATACGGATCACATAAGTACGCACAAAAATAAAAAAAGACTGACAAGGCACTTTTCCTGGGCACCAACTATCGTGACACGATGCTGCATACCATTAGACGGTACAAAGTGTCGTGTCACGGTACTGCACACCGTGGCGCGGCATATCTGTCGTGACATGGTGCACATTTCCAGGTCCAATTTTGTGATTTTCAAGATTTTATTCGGTTTAAGTCCGTATTAAATTCTTTGTGGAATAAAAAACCTGCATGGTTAAGAGTTTGGACGCGTTGGCAAGGCAGCCTCCCTTGAGGGTGTATGCTAACGGGCGGCTTCGCGAGTTCGTGATGAAATCGAACTCGACTCCATGGTTTGGGTGGATTTAATAACTTGGATGAACCCTTATTGCCATGAGCATTTTTGGGTTGATAGAGCTTAAATCCCCCGGGGCTAAGACGTATGTAGAACACACACGTTTTGTTAGAAAAACCGAAGGAAGCTGACTATGAGAAGAGAAATAAAGCCACTGGAGAGATTTCAGAACTGCTGCGACACGGCGGAATATACCGTGTCACGGTGCTTAACACCGTGTGACGGTGCCCTGCGCCATGACACGGCATGCTCTGCCATGGCACGACAATGAGGAAATCTGACTTGTGCCTCTGTTTTCTTCGTTCACGATCATGTTATCCCATTTTTCCTACGGGACAGACCTGAATACGACGTTTAATACGTCTATGCTATGCAAAAATGCCAAATTAATCACAAGAATCCAATTCAAAAATCTTTCAAGTCACATCCACTCATCTTAATTAAACACTGATCACTCAAATCGATAAATAACCAAGAATCCTCCCCAGTGGAGTCGCCAAATTGCAGGCGTCATTTGAAGTGCACGTATGTTAAGCATGTGTGAATATGCTTAGCACTCATAGGAAGTGGGAATTGACATATACGATTAGGGAAAAGGAAATTAGAGAGCCGCCAACAAGTTTTTAAGGAACTTGTAAACCGTTCACGGATCATTTAAGGCAACCACGAATAAAGGGACAACGATAGGCAACAACGATCGCCCGTATTGGCCTCTACTCGATTCTTACAGTGAAAAGTATTCCTGCGATCTCAAAGGCATACAAACAAAATATTCAATTCACTCCAAACTATTATTATGCTAAATTAGTTGAATATTAATGCACACATAATTCTAAAATATTTGTGATCACTTTGATTAAATAACAAGATTAAAAAAACCTAAATCGATCGTCCAAATTATCTTATTAGTCGTGATTTTCAATTACATATTCCCTTTAAATACGCAATATGGTGATTATAATAACAATAGAATTAACATTAATATTGGACATAATTAAACAATAACCCAACAATTACTATATGACAAACATAATAAAAATCGTTAGAAAAATAATAGAAATAAAAGGAACATGATTCCTTACTTTGATTTTGTTTGGTTACAGCTATAAAACAATAAACGCGTTAGTAACTTCAAGGAAATAAATAAAACAATAATTGAAATTAAATTAAATAAAGTTGATTTGGGGCCAAACCCTCAAATAGTTCTACCTTTAACACCTTGGTTTAAGGATGAAACCTCGGGTAAAGTAGGGACTCCTTGGAGTGCTTGGGGGAAGTATTGTGAAAGAATAAGGTAGGCTAGTGTTTAGGCTAGAGCATAGAAGAGAGAATAGAGAATTATTTTATACTCCGAACTGCAGAAATGAGGCTCGTATTTATGGAGGAAATAAGTAGAGGGGACACACGAAACCCTAAAAAGATAAAACCCCGTACGCGGAGAAAACACGGAAAAATCCTGTGTCACGGCATGTGTACCGTGACACGGAAATGTCCACTGTGGCGCAGCACGTGGCGCCGTGTCACGGGGTACCGGTTTTCCAGATTTACGTCCAAATTCATTTTTAACCTAATTACGCTCACCATTTTTAAGTGTCGTTTCATAATTTCGGGCTTTTTTAGGTTTATTCATCATTAATCGGGCTCAATTAATAAATAATATGAAATGAATTAAAAAGGGTTTGGGCTAAAATACAAATTGGACTATGCTTTGACTAAACATTAGGACTGATCCGTTGACTATTTTGTGAGCAAAGTTTGATTGAACATGGACTTTAAGCACTCCTGGGATTAAGTACTCAAACCGACCAAAAATGGCGGTAAAATGTTGTTCATCATCGGTTTTGGTTTCGGGGAGACATTTTTAGGTGTTTACACTGTCATTACTTTGCAGGTGGCAAACCGTTCTGTTAAATACCCCTTAGGTATTCTAGAGGATGTTCTTGTCAGAGTTGGTAAATTTTTTATCCTTATAGATTTTGTTATCTTAGACATGGCTGAGGATGCACAAATTCCCATTATTTTAGGTAGGCCTTTCCTCCACACTGCAGGAGCCATAATTGATGTGAAAAATGGAAAACGAACGCTTTGTGTTGGAGATGATAATATCACTTTTAATTTAGGGAAGGTTTTGAAAGAACCTATGCTAGAAGAAAATTGTTGTTTAATTGATGTGATGGATATAATGGATGATATTTGTGAAGAAAGCTTACCACAGGTTTTTGCAAGAGATCCCTTGGAGGAAGTTCTTTGTGGTGCATTGACTGCAAGTGATGCGAGTATTTAAAGTACAAAGGTGGACGCCGTAGAAAAAGCTCTCGCAATTGAAGAACTTGATCCTATAGAGAGCAAGAAGGTAGTAAAATTAGTTCAGGAATCAAAACCTGCAGAGGTCAAGAAACCTGATCTAAAACCTGTCCTTTCTCATTTAAAATATGTTTTTCTTGATGAGCAGGAACTATACCCTGTGATCATTAGTACTGCATTTGATGACCCATAAACTTCCCAACTTCTAGAGGTTCTTCGAACCCACAAAAGGGCAATAGGGTACAGTATTGATGATCTCAAGGGTATTAGCCCTGATTTTTGGATGCACAGGATACATTTAGAGGGCAACTATAAGCCATGCATTCAACCCAAAGAAGGTTGAACCCCAATATGCAAGAAGTAGTCAAGAAGGAGGTTATGAAATTACTTGATATAGGTATTATCTATCCTATTTCTAACTCAAAGTGGGTAAGTCCTATTCAGCTGGTTCCTAAAAAGGGTGGGATGACTGTTATAAAAATGATAAAAATGAATTAATTCCCATTAGAACTGTTACAGGGTGGCGTATGTGAATTGATTATCGTAGATTTAATATCGTCACTAAGAAAGATCACTTCCCTCTCCCCTTTATTGATAAAATGCTTGAGAGTTTAGCTAATCATAACTTCTTTTGCTATTTGGATGGGTATTTAGGATTTTTCCAAATTCAAATTCACCCTGAAGATCGGGAAAAGACTACATTTACATGCCCTTATGGTACTTTTGCTTATCGTAGAATGCCCTTTGGTTTGTGTAATGCTCCTGCCACCTTTTAATGTTGCATGATGAGTATCTTTTCTAATTTCATAAAACAGAGTCTATCATGGAAGTCTTTATGGATGATTTTAGTGTGTATGGTTCTTCATTTGATGCATGTCTTATTAATCTCACTAAAATTTTGAAAAGATATGAAGAATGCAATTTGGTTTTAAATTAGAAAAAGTGTCACTTTATGGTGACTGAGAGAGTAGTTCTTGGTCATATTGTATATGATAAGGGTATACAGGTAGATAAAGCTAAAGTTTCCGTGATCGTAAAAGAGTAAAGGGATAGAATACGTATCTGACACCAGTGTATCGGTGGCAAACGAGTTTGGTACTGCACTAGTGCATCGGTGGCAAATGAATTTGTTAGCTTTCGATGCTTGAATAAATCTATCGGATGATGTTTGATGGGATACTTTCCATGATTGAGGAAAGTCGACAGATGATATAATCACTGACTTCTTCGCCTTGAGAGGTGGCAACGATCGAAAATTTTCCATGCTTGAGGAAAAGCTTCTCTGATGGTGAGATTGAAAGTCTCTGTGTATCGAGAACCTTCTGCCGTGAATCGTCTTTTCTTGGGAGATGGTCAATAAAAATGATGATGGTTCGATTGTCCCCGAACGTGGGCTGTAGATGGTTCGATTATCCCCGACCGTGGGATGTAGATCGTTCGATTGTCCCCGAACGTGGGCTGTAAATGGTTTGCTTGTCCCCGAACGTGGGCTGTAAATGATTCGCTTGTCCCCGAACGTGGGCTGTAAATGATTAGACCTTCAAGCCGACTATCCGACCGTATTAGGTGATTGAAATATGGTTTTGATGCTTGGTAGGGGTAAAATGGTAATTTTGGTAACATTTAAATATCATTTGGAATTTCTTGCGAGTTTTTCTGTGAAAAATAACTGTCACAAAGTTGCGGAAAATGATTCAAACTGGTCAAAGATGCCTGGTATCCCTGGAATCTAATTAACTACTCAAATCAACAAACAAATAAGCAAAAACAAGAATTAATGAAAGCAATAAAGGTGAGAGAAAGTTAGAAAGACTCATTGAATATATGAGAAGAAAATCCACAAATTGTTTCTTCAACCTCTCAAAACTCCATGAAAAATCCAAGTTTTCTCTCCCTAAAACTACTCCTAAACTAGAGAAAGAAACTCCTAATCTAACCCTAAGAGAGAGAAAATAAAATTGAGACTAAACTAATCTAGGGTGAATAATTGTTATTTTCCTAGTTAATAGAGAAAATAACCCTAAAAGAGGTATTTATATACAAGCTAATAATAAAATAAAAATGAAGAAAAGAGAAGAATAGAAAATAAAAGAAATACAAAATATAAAAGAAAAGGAATAGAAAATAAAATAAAATAAAAAGGAGAACAAAATCAAATACCAGAAAAATCCCAGACTCCATTTCTTCTTCTCGTGGCTGCTCTGATCTTCCATTAACACCATCACACGCATCATCACCGTCATCGCAATCATCAGCAATCAAATCACAATCTCAGCCATTAGATCTCCAAGCCCTTAAGGATTTACGAGAAAAGCACGTGATTTTTAATGACCCATCGGAGCGGCCGCTCAAGCTTTCTGTTCAAATTGGTAGAAAATGAATGAATGATGAGGAGCGCCCGCTTCAAAATTCAAAGTCCCGCTCTAAAGGGTCTTCAATTTGGGGCTGATTTGAGTGTCAATTGCTGCGATTGCTGAGCTGCGAAGCAGAGGGAGGAGCGTGGTGGTTATGGCAGTTGACGGTGGCTGCGAGTTGCGCGGTGGGTCTTGGTGTTGTTTAGTTGCGGCTGCTGCTCGAGTTTTGTGGTGGCTGTGAGTTTCGATGATGCGAAAGGTGGTTTATTGGAGGCTGACAGGGCTGTGGTGTTGTTGGAGTTTTTGTGGGCTGGAATGCGTGGTGGAGTTGTTGTTGTTTGGTGAGGAATTGGGAGTAAGGGAGGTTGATTTGGTTGTGGTTTGCTGCTCGCAAGTGGTTGGAGGTGGGAGCAAAGGATTGTTTTGGGTGAGTGATGTTGGCAAGTGGGTGTGGTGGAAGACAGGTAGTGTAGGTTAGAGCGGCAGCAATTTGAGGCTTGGAAGCTTGTGGTTTGACACATTTGACTCGAATCTTGGACCTCCGAACTCAACCTACAACAAAAAATACACAAGGGAAAAGTCGGGAAATAAGATAAAATAAAATAAAAATGAAATTAAAGTAAAAATAAAATATTAAAACTAAAAGAAATAAGAAAATCAAATTAAATTAGATAAAATAAAGAAAGCAAAGCTAATCTATTAAAAACTATAAAAATACTCAAAATAAAGATACAAAACACGAAAATAAGAAAATAAGAAAATAAGAGAAATAAAGATTAAAAAGAGGAAAATTATTGGAAAATAAATCAGAAAACAAGCATAAAAATACTCTAAAAGTGACATAAAAGACACTTATCAAACGTCCCCAAGCTAATCTTTTGCTCGTCCTCGAGCAAATTAACACGAAACACAAGAGAAAGGGAGTGAATTATTCAAGCAAAGCTAAGACACTAAAGGAAATGAGAATATACACTAACTCACTTTCGTAGGAATCACGGACAATTTTAGCAACAAATGACAAGCCCTTTAAACCCCTAGATTGCCCTAGAGGACGAGTGTGCTCTCGTGAGGGTTTCCTAAGAGCTTAACCCACAACTCTTGACAAAACCAAGGCAAGACAATAAAAAGAAAAGAAAAAGAGAAATAAAAAGAAAAAGAAAAAAACAAGTTCATATTTGGACAAGAGATAAACAAGCATCAATGAATGCAAATCTTTCTAAATAGACAAATGTATGCACGCTTCAAGATGTCAATGGTTGATTGAAACATAACATATGCTATGCATAAATAACTAATGAGGACTCAATCCACCCTAGCCCCAACCAATCAGGTCGCGTTCTCTCCACTAGCTTCAAATCAACCCTTAAGCTAGCTTCTCATGATTCCTCAAAGGAACTGGAAAAAGATAAAGAAAATGAAAAACTTTGAGAAGTAAATCCTGACCTCTTAGCCATGCACACTCTCTCTAAAGGCTTGACAACTATCTCCCTCCCCTGATATTGACTCAACCCTCAAGGGTCTAAAGGTCTTTTATTGGTTGTAACGTAAGGCTAGGGGTCAAGGCGGGGTAAAAATTTGAAAATTTTGGTGAAATTTCTTAAGTGAAGCAAAAGGGGGATTAAACCTCAAAAACAAATTCAATAAGTCATCAAACATCAAACAAAAATATCAATAAAGCCATCTCCCCCAAGCTTATTCAAAACCCACACATAATATATACAAAAACGAAGGAACGCTCCCCCCCCCCCCCCAAGCTTGAACGAAGCATTGTCCTCAATGCTTAAACAAGGGAAGGAAAACGAAACCAACTAAAATATTGTTGTTGTTTTTGTTTCGTTTTTTTTTTTTAAAACTCTTATTTGATGTCCTTGCCTTTTTTAACTATGGATGGATTTTTCTTGAATGTATTTGCTTTATTAAACACAATATGTACAATTTACTTTCTTGCTTGGTCCAAAAGAGCATATTGCTTTCTCGTTTTCATTCAAACCATTACAACACAAAACAAACTCTCAAACCAAAATGCTTCACAAAACTAAATGGTTAGGGAAACGAAAGGTCATTAGGCTTGTAATGTGGCTCATAAACAAGAAAGGGAATACGCTCAAAGGGGTAGCAAGATAGGCAAATTCAAAATAAAAACAAAATATGTAACAAAACAAAAAGAAGATAAAGAAAAATGAGAAAAGGTGCCCTTTTCCTCCCCTAGAATGGCTCGATCACGATCTTGGGAGCTAGATGTCAAAACAAGGATTTAAGACTTGCATAGCTAAGGATCCTCAATTGCCGCTTAACAAGGTGATGAAGGCTAGAACAAATGAAGCTCACAAGGGATATAAAGCAATTACCAACTAAAGGGCTTCAAATCCATTATAGAGAGCAACTCCATCTTACCACATTCCCGTGAACTAAGGCTTCATGGAACCCAAAATCTCTTAAACCGGCTACCTTAACATATAGTATACTAGAGTCAACCAATGACACTCTCAAATCGTGCACACATTTTCCACTTAGGAAGAAAAAACATTCAAGAATACATGTTCCAAAATAGAATATCCAAAACAAGAACTAAAAAAATACATTTTGCCAAAATTACCTTAAAAGTAAACAAAAATCTTTTTGGATTTTTCGAAATAGAAGAAAAGACATGGAAATTCATATACTCAAGTGCACGACATACATGAATCAACATCCCACCAAAAATGATAGAATACCCTCCCCTAAGCTTGAATGCGACAACATGCTCAAACACAAATCATAGAATCCATGGGAGGGGAAAAGAAAGAAATCAACCCAACAAACCAACACATGTCCAAAAGTCACCAACCATTAGAGATAGGGCAAGGAAAGATATTACCGGATATAGGTGGGTGTAGATACCCGCAAATGACCCAATTTAACCTTTCAAAGCCAATTTCCTGTTGAATTGAATCTTGGTTTCCATATGCTAGCAAAAATAGGAGACAAACTTCCTTGATTCTTGATCCAATATCAATGCATAAGTATATATCAAGTTATGTACCTAATAAGGGGAATACAAACATTTCCATGAGAGAAAATCTAATATAAAAAGAAAAGAAAATGAAAGCAATAAAAGCTCGGGTTTCTTCCCAAGAAAGGCTTGTTTAACGTCCAAGTGAGACCGCTCTAGTAAATAATATTACAACGAACGCAAGAGCTTGTCAAATGCACTACTATACATTTCATAGGATAACAAGTAGGCAAATGACGAAATAAGAACGTGCAACAAGATTATTGCACGTAAGTGAGGAGAAAGATGCCAAAAGAAAGAAGAAAAATCAAAAGAAAAATTAAGAAAGTAAGAAAAAGAAGAGGAAGAAGAAGAAGAAGAAGAAGAAGAAGAAGAAGAAGAAGAAGAAGAAGAAGAAGAAGAAGAAGAAGAAGAAGAAAAAGAAGAATAAGAAAAAGAATAAAAGGGCAAAACCTCCTCAAATTCTTTTAGGGTGGCACAATCACCCATTTCCTCAATAATTGGAGGATGTAAAGGAAGAAGCTCTTCAAAGAAGGGAGGGTCCTCAATAGGCTTTTTGACAAAAGAGGGGAGGAACATAGGATAGTAGGACATATGGTTAAAATTCCTTGAAAAAAGGACATGAGAAAGGGGAGGAGAAACAATGGTCTCACAAAGCCTCATATCACCAATGTGGGCATGAAAATTAATCATAGAATCCTCAAAAGAACACTCATGACTCACATCTCCCTAAAACAAAAACTCTCCAAGAGAAACAGCCTTATCATCCTCTCTATCACAACGATGCACAATAACTCCCTCAACATCCTCAAAGCCTAGAGTCTCTAAACCATGCATGAAAGGATAAAGGTTTCTCTAAAACTCATCCCTTTCCCATGAAGCATTGCCAATGAACTCTCTTAAAAGGCTATAATGCTTTGTTACTCTTTCAATGAATATACTAGAAATAACCTCAAAGGAGTCCAAAGACTCATGGATAGAAGGGTCACAACCATGCAAAGTAGACTCATCAAGATGGGGAAGGGGTTTGGAATCCTCAAAATCAAAATTTTCTTCATTCTCGACTCCACCACCATCACTCAAGGGATTTTCAATCTCTCTTGGTAGCTCAAACTCATCATCATCACCCTCATGAAATCCCTCCTTCAAAATTGAAGATGGCTCACTCACATCCTCACTAAGGGAAGCTCTCAAAGGGGGTGATTATTGGGAAGGATGGCACTCAAGCTCATATGGGGAATGAAAAGGATCAAAATCCTCAAAATTTCTCTCATCACAAGAAAATCTTCCCTCACCTTTACACCCTCGTCCCCATATCATCCTCAAAAATAATCTCGCACTCCAAATGAGGTGCCTCACATCCATTTACATCAATCCTAGAACTCATCACTTGGGCAAGTCTCACTTCTCTCAATTTTTGTTCCTCTTGAATCTCTTGGACTTGTTGGGTGAGATATTGTATTTGGGAAAGAATTTGGGCATCAATGTTATTGGGTTGAGGTTCATGGTCAAAATCAAATTGAATATCATCAAAATTAGCACAAACCTCAGCACCAATGAGAATAAGAGGGAAAGGGGTCAACATTCATATTTGGATCATCACAAGGCATATTAGAAGCATTAAGAGAATTCATGCAAAAATTAAAAAAATCTTGATATTGAGAATCAAAACAAGAAACATGACATTCTCTATCATAAGAATCTCTAGCAAGCCAAGTGAAGAAATTCCAAGCATCATGCATAGACAAAAGATGGAATCTACCATTATACATATTCTCAACCATTCCCCTAGTATACCCATTCATGCCCCAATAAGCTATACTACAAGCATCACTAAGAGAACACCCATGGGAATTAAGAAAACCATCTAATCTATCAAAGTAAGGATAGAAGGGTTCATCATCAAATTGTGGAAAAGATAAGCATGCCATTTTTTTTACAAAGAATAAAGAAAAGAAAACAAAAATCAAATAGTATACAAGAACCTAGCAAATCTAATCAACACACATTAAAGAACGCTTTAGTTCCCCGTCAACGGCGCCAAAATTTGATCTAGGGTAAAGTAGGTCATTAGGACTACTAACCTAAACCAAATTAGAAATTTATAATACCTAAACTTACACTAAACTAGTTAGTGGCAAGTAAAGGGTCGATCCACGGAGACTAAGTGACAATGGTTTTAGTCGATTAAACAACAAGGTCAGAAATGAAGCTTTTAAAGAACAATAAGGAGCACAAGTAAGACAAACAAAATCAAGCGTTAGAAGCACTAGGGAAAAGGGAATCGAGGCATATTAATGAATTCAACTAACCAAATGTGCCCAAATTATCATGGGCTTAATTAGGAGAAATCAACACATTTAATTCACTTTCGCACAATCAAACATGCTAATTAACTCGACTAGATCAATTCACTCCCGTGAAACTTAACTATCCTAAACATGGATGAAATTAAACCCTTAATTAACTCACTCTCGCACAATTAATTAAGAACACGATAAAAATCATAGGGACAATTAGCTAGAAAGTCCCTAAGCAATAAAGTCATCATCAATGCTTAAAAATCAAGCCTCAATCCCAATTCAAACACAATTAATGAATTAAAAACACCAACATCCCCTTCATCCATATCCCTAGAGCAAAATCTAAGCAATCATGATGAACAAAAGCAGTTTGTGAGCAATTTGAGACCAAATTTGCATGATTTGGTGAAGAAATGAGCAAATCACCATTTTTGGTACTACTTTTTGCGTGAAATGGTGTTCTTGTTATTTCTTGCACTTGAAATAATTATATAATTGTTGTAGATCTTGTAAAACATGCTATGATGTGCCAATCTATTGTTTTTTTGCAATTTCGAAACATGCTCTGTTTTTGTGTATGTACTACATTGTCATGGACAACGTAGTATCATGCGATTAGCAGAACTGTAGTATTAGTTTGTCATGGAGAAACTAAGTACTAGAAATGATCCTATTTTTTGTTAATTTTTAGCCTTGAGGTAAAAATTTAGCATATAATGGGAAATGCAACTTAAGGTAGTTGTTAATGTTGTGTTGAATAAATAATTAAATAACTTAGGAAATGATGCTAAGTATTTAGATATTTTTTTTTTGAACATAATAGCATCCCTAGAAAACAAGATCGATATATTTCAACTCGTAGCCGGCGTAAGGCTTTGAGAGAGGACACTCCCTCAATTCCTAAGGATATAGATGATGCCTTGGATCCCGAGCCTCGCCCCTCTACGAGCAGGGGTAGGTGGACTCCACCCTCATGGACACCAGATGAGTTAGTTTTCTGTCGTGAGAACCATATTTCTCACCGTTCGCTTGCCGGATTAGTCGATGGTGTACTTCGCCATCATGGTTCAGGAGCTGGAAACGTGATTCCCCGGTTATACGGGGTCATCACAAGAGATCCCATTACCAACGCATTGTGGGAGTCTGCTGGTGTTTGGGGTATTTTTACCCTCGACAAGTGGACCAATGAGGAGGTGCCACGTGTCAGAGGCTGGCAGGTCACCCTTGACCAATCCCCAGCTGACACGTGGCCTCTCCAGATATTCCCTTAGAGTTGCGGCCTTCAAGGGCCCAATTCCCCAAAAATCCGCTATTTGGCGGCGCAGCCCATCAGTCCTAGGTTAAAATAACCTAGGAAGGGGCACCTTTCCCAAGGACCCTATAAATAGGGAGATATTCCCCCAAAATGTGGGACAATTGAAATAATCCAGAAATTTACTATCATTTATTACATCCTACTCTCTCTCATCAGAGAACACCTGAGCTTGGAATCCAAGCAGATCCCCACCTAAATTGCAGCACTTTTTATTCTCCTTCAAGTTACTAACTTGAGCGTTGGAGGCGGAGCACCACCCAACCAGTGTCTCCGTTGTTTTTGCAGGTACAGAGTCAGCAGGACCAGTCTTCGAGTTGTAACTCTCCCAAGGGACAAAAACACCCAAAACATTTGGCGCCGTCTGTGGGGAGAGTACCTCAAGATGGTTCAAAATTCTGTACCAATTCTCAATTCTACCTCTCTACGTCCGGGTACTCAGACGGGTAACCCGGAATACCTACAACCGGTAGGGTTTGAAATCCCTCAGCCTCCACCTCAGCCTCAGCCAGAGGTATTCACAGAGGAGGAGGAAGAAGAAGAAGACAATGATGTGGAGACCTATATGACTAAAGATGGTTCTCTCATCTCTAAACCCATCCGTTCTAGAGACCAGCTAGAACGAAATCTGGATCAGGCGGGCCCAAGCCGGCCCCCTGGGAGGTCAGACGGGGAAACCCGGAAGACCAGAGGAGAAGCTCCAGTCACCCGGAACGAGCTCATGAAATTCATGAACTCCTTCAAGGGTGAAATCAAGAAGATGATCAACAACAAGGCAGGCTCTTCCAAGAGTCAGCCGGCTAAAAAGACTCCCAATGATGGGAAGAAGAAGAAGCCGGTCAAGGACAGACAGCCAACTCCCCATCCAAAGGAGAAGGCAGCCGCAACACTTGACTGGTCTAAGATTCTGATGCCCCGGCGACCCCAGCCGGAGGCTAGAAAAACGTCCACCTTCGACGCTAGAGAAGTCATCAATCGAAGGAGGCAGTAGTAGTCTGAGTCAGCTTCTACCTCAAGCTTTCCAGACAGCTTCAAGGAAGCTTCTGCAAGGAACTCTGAGTCCTTGCATGAGAGTCGGACAGGCGGTAAATCCGTCAACCCCGAACCTCGGCTGATGATAGGGTCAATGCCATACGCACCCCAGGCGCAGTATGGGCAATATGGCCTCCAATTCATGCAACCACTGGACTAATGTCCAGCCACTGGACTAATGTCCAGCCACTGGACTGGCAGCTCCGGCTGATGAGGCTAGGCGAACAGCCGTCTGCCTTTGCAGCCAATATAACCGAGGCGGCTCAGCCGGCCAAGGTTAAAAACATTTTGGTTGGTGCTTATGACGGCACCACCAACCCTGATGATCACCTGATGGCATACACCAACCTAATGTGTTTACAAGGTTGGGACGATGCCACCTAGTGCCGTTGTTTTCCGGCTAAATTGAAGGGCATTGCCCAGCAATGGTTTGGAAACTTGCCAGCCGGATCTGTAGACTGCTTCAAGAAGCTAGCCTTCTTGTTTGCCACCAACTTCTCAATGAACATCCCTGCTAAGAAAACAGGTTTAGACTTGAGCACCATTAAGCAGGGAGAGAGAGAAGGGCTACGCTCATATGTCAGACGGTTCAACCTGGTCAGAATTCAGATCCAGGGGCTGTCTGACGAGGTAGCATTCACAGACTTTTTCAAAGGTCTGAGAGACGGGTCGACTTTTAAGTTCGACCTTGTCAGAAAAGGGGCATTTACGCTACAGGCGGCCCTGAGGGAGGCGGAAAGCTATATACAAGCAACCGACCTCTGTACGCCTGGTAGCCTGTCAGACTCCAAGAAGTCTGACAAGCAAAAAGAGAGCCGGTCTGCTCAGCCGGCGAAGAAAAAAGAAGAGAGCAAGAAAAGAAAAGAAGTCTGGGCGGTCAGTGATTCTGAGCAGCCGTCCTAGAAGAAGAAGAAAGAGTTTAAACCGTACGTTCCCCGGTACGAGTTTAACAAAGATTGTAACTCCATCCTCATGGAGGTGAAGGACCGGCTGTCCATTGAGAAGCCGAATCCACTGAAGAGTTCCGTCCAGTCACGGAACAAAAATAAATATTGCCAATTCCATGAGGAGGTTGGCCATGACACCAACGATTGCTTCAGTTTACAGCGGACGTTGGACCGTCTGGCTGACAAAGGGCATCTGAAGTCATATATTTCCAAGTCCCCAGCTGGGACAAAGAAGAAGAACAAGGGTAAGTCCTCTAAGGCTACCCCCCAGCCTGCTAGTAGTTCGGAAACCGACAGGGATCCGGTCCTCACCATAGCAGGTGGATTTTCTTGTGGTGGCCCTACCATCCGGGGCACCAAAAGCCATCTTCGAAAGATGGATAAGGATGATGAGGAGCAGGCGTCTGCCAGCTCCACTTTTCCGGATGTCCTCATTACTGAGAAGGACAGGGGCAGCGTCTGCCGCCCGCATGACGACCCGGTTGTTATTGAATGCAAGGTCGCCAACCAGCTAGTTGGGCGCATCCTTATTGACACCGGCAGCTCGTCAGACATCATCAGCCTCCGGTGCTTGCAGAAGCTGAAATACAACTCCAGCAGCATGCATCCGGTCACCCACCCTTTAGTTGGTTTTGGGGGTGGGATGGTCTATCCAGCCGGAAGAATTGACCTACCCATCCGGCTGGGGGAGAAGGGCCAGGGACGACATATTGTCGTCAGATTCTTGGTCGTTGAGGAGTTGACTGCCTACAACATTATTCTTGGGAGGCCAACCCTAAACGAAGTCAAGGCTGTAATCATCCCTGCTCTCATGCTTATCAAGTATGAGAGGGATGATGGTTCTGTTGGTTCCCTGAACGGGGATCAGAAGACGGCCTGGGAGTGTTACCTCTCAGCCGTCAAAGATACTGTGGCCGCAGACGGCCAAGGGAAGGAACCAATAGACCTTGACAACGTCAAGGATGCTCCTTCACCTCCGCCAACAGCCGGAAAAAAGAGAAAAGCTGCAAAGCTGGTGGTGGTGAAGAAAGAAAAGAAATAGCAATCACTGACCGGTGAACGGTCAGAGGAGCTCCATCCCCAACCGGCTAGTGAAAGTATTGATCTTGTTCTGGACGACAGCCGTCCAAAGCGAACTGTTAAGGTTGGGACGGTTGCTAATGCGGTTCTGGGTGCAGACTTGCACCTTCTGCTGAAAGAATTCAAAGATGTGTTTGCCTTTGAAGTGGAAGAGATGCCAGGCATCAGCCCGGATCTCGCTGTCCACAAGCTCGCCGTGGATCCAAAAATGAAGCCCATCCGGCAAAAGAGGAGAAACCACGGTGAGGAAAGAAGTCAGGCGGCAGCTGTCGAAGTAAAGAAGCTGCTAGATGCCCGGTTCATTCGGCCTTGTAATTTCCCCGACTGGGTGGCAAACGTTGTGCTTGTAAAGAAGCCAAATGGTACTTGGCGGATGTGTGTAGATTACACAGATCTCAACAAGGCATGCCCAAAGGATAGTTATCCACTTCCTAAAATCGACAGCCTGGTTGATTCAACATCCGGCCATGCTTTGATGAGTTTTATGGATGCCTATTCCGGCTTCCATCAGATACCTCTGTGGAAAAAATATCAAGAAAAGACGGCCTTCGTCACTGATCAGGGGTTATTCTGTTATATTGTGATGTCGTTTGGCTTGAAGAATGCGCCGGCTACGTTCCAACGGATGATTAATACAGTCTTCATTAATCAAATTGGGAGGAATGTAGAGGCGTATATTGATGACATGATAGTCAAATCCAAGCAGCATGCGGATCACCTTGCTGATCTCCGAGAAACCTTCACCACACTCAGGCGGCATAAGGTTATGTTAAATCCTAAGAAATGCGTCTTTGGTGTTGAGTCTGGGAAGTTTCTCGGATTCCTGATTGATCAAAGGGGGATAGAGGCTAACCCTGAGAAGATACAGGCGGTAATTGACATGAAGTCACCCCGCACTGTCAAGGAATTTCAGAGACTCACCGGTTGCCTGGCCGCCTTGGGGAGGTTCCTCAGCCGGTCAGGTGACAAATGCCTTTATTTCTTCCAAGAAATCAGGAAGAAGACTAGATTTGAATCGGGGGATGATGCTGAGGCGGCATTCCAAAAATTGAAAAAGCACTTGCACTCTTTGCCAAGGCTTGTTAGTCCTTTGCCAAGAGAGAAGTTGTACATGTACCTAGCCGTCTCAGACCATGCTCTCAGTGTCGTTCTCCTTGCTAAACGAGACGGTACACAGCTCCCGGTATATTTCATAAGCCATGTGTTAAAAAATGCTGAACTCCGGTACCCCATGGTGGAGAAATTTGGTCTTGCTCTATATATGGCCTTCAAAAAATTGAAGCCATACTTTCTGGCACATCCGGTGGTAATCTACACCGGTCAGCCCCTCAAGCGGCCAATGTCCACTCTGGAGTCATCCGGCAGAATGTTGAAATGGGCTATTGAAATGCAAAGTCTTGAAATCTCTTACGAACCAAGGAAAGCAGTGAAAGGTCAGGCGTTTGCCGACTTCATTGTTGAAATGACCCGTCCGGTCTTCCCGGATAATGTTGATCAGGTTTGGAAGGTGTATGTAGATGGGAGCTCTACAAAGAACGGCTGTGGTGCAGGCATTGTTTGTGAATCTCCAGAAGGAGATAGATATGAGTATGCACTACGGTTCAAGTTTCAGGCCTCGAATAACGAGGCGGCGTATGAAGCCCTGCTAGCCGGAATCCGTATGTGTAAGGCAGCCAAGGCAACAAAGATTGACGCCCATTCTGATTCTCAGTTGGTTATTAGCCAGTATGAGGGCACTTATGAAGCGACCCATCCGGCAATGATCAAATATCTTCAGGCTGTCAAAGATGAGGCCGGGACCCTTGAGGAATTCAGATTGAATCAAGTGCCCCGGTCAGATAACCACCCGGCGGATGCACTGTCAAAACTGGCATCATCCGCCTGCCATGATACGCCTCGGTCAGTCTTTTGGGAAGTTCTTGAAAAAAGAAGTATTTATGAAGAGCCCATTGGAATTCTGGATCGAATTTCTACTTGGATGGATGGCATCCAGGCGTATCTTGCAGACGGCACGCTCCCTGATTCACCTCAGGAAGCAGCTGTCATGAAAAAGAGAGCAACAAACTTCGAGTTGAGGAACAGAGAACTCTTCAAGGCTGGATTTCTCAAGCCCTTGTTGAAATGTGTTACCCCAGAAAAGGGGAAGGAGGTACTCGAAGAGCTGCATGCGGGATTTTGCGCCTCCCACATAGGCGGCAAGTCCTTAGCCGTTAGAGCCAGGCGGCATTTTTTTTGGCCTAATCTTGAGGCAGACGCCAAGGAATTTGTGAAGAAATGTGATAAATGCCAGAGGTTTGGCAAGCTAATACATCGCCCGGCTACTGCTCTGACAGCAATCCACAGCCCAGTCCCGTTTGCTAAGTGGGGCATGGACATATTGGGTCCTTATACGCCTGCTCCAGGCGGGAAGCGTTATATCTTGGTGGCTATGGATTACTTCACCAAATGGGTGGAGGCAGAGGCAGTCAAGAATATCAAGACAAAGGATGTCATCTCTTTCATATGGAAGAATATTATCACCCGGTTTGGGGTACCTATGTCTATGGTATTTGACAATGGCCCTCAGTTTGAGACGCCTCAGCTCAAGATTTGGTTAGGAGATCAGGGTATCTCAAGTTACTTTGCCTCAGTCGGCCGTCCTCAGGAAAATGGTCAGGTTGAGGCATTCAACAAACTTATCTCAGACGGCATAAAAAAGAAAATTGAAAAAGCCGGTGGTCTTTGGGCTGAAGAGTTAATTCATGTTCTTTGGGCCATCCGGACAACTGCCAAGGGATCAACCGGAGAAACCCCGTTTCTCATGGTATACGGGGCTGAAGCCGTTTTACCCATTGAACACTATGAGCCTACGCTCAGAGTGATGCTCTATGATGAAGAGGCAAATTGGGAGGTCATGCGGCTGGCATTGGACTCCCTCCCGGAATGCAGGGGCAATGCTGCCCTACGACATGAGATATACCGTCTGAGAATGACGCGAGCCTACAACAAAAGAGTGCACAAACGTCCTTTGAAAGTGGACGATTTTGTGTTACGGAAAATGGAGGCAACCGGTAGGGCCAATGAGCTTGGAAAGCTAACTCCTAATTGGGAATGCCCCTACCGGATCTATGAAGAAGTTAGGGACGGCACATACCGCCTGGAAACCCTAGACGGTAGACGCCTGCCTAGAACTTGGAATGTAGACAACTTAAAAAAGTACTACTTCTGAGTAATGTAAAGTTTTTTGTAACAAGTATTAATGAGAGATGCTTTTTTGTTTCATTTATTGTCTTTTTATCCGTCTGGGTTTACCCATACTAATGATGAAAGGTTCAGTAACAAATGAATAACCTGAGGCCAATGGCCAGATAACTAAGTTTGATACTTAGTATATGAAATCAAAAGTCCATAAAGACAAGAGGCTAACAGCCGGATTCTTAAGCTAAGCACAAAACTGTTTAGTGGCTATCAGCCGGTCTACAACAAGACCTGAGGCCAAGGGCCTGATGGTTGTCCATTTTCACAAATTCGTCTATCCCAATATGGATATAGGCGTCCGACAACACCCCTCCGGGTGCAATCGTCGCGGAGAACAGCCACCTTGCTTGTTCTACATACCCATGCAGGCGGCAAAGATTGAGTGGTCAAAACAACCAACTCATAGCTGTCTGACTGTGTTATTTATACTAAGGAATATTTGGTTGTACATGCTCCGGCTGCCTACCAGTATCAGCTGGAGTACCATCATAAGTTTTTACTTAGTTAAATTTTCTCCAAGTTGCGCACTTTTAGGGCAAACCCTTTTTTGCGTAATGGCTATAAAGAATACCCAGGCGGTTTGATACCGACTGGGGCAGAGTTTGTATGTCTGTCATTTGTCCGGCTGTGTACTTGGTTTGGGGCAATCACTATTGTGATTGATTGCCTTACAAACATCCCATACTCTTTGAAGTATGAGAAGTTTCCAAGGCAATCAATCCTTTTTCAGATTAAACCAACCACACAGCCGCCCAGGGGCAAGGACAGCCAGATTTGTACCTGCCGCATGCTTTTCATAAGATAGGCGAATTCAGAAGTATATATATTGAGTATATATGCAAAAGTGAAAAAATTGAAAAATTGAAAAATTGTGTAAGTATAAGAAAAACCGACTAAGTCGGTATACTTCATCAAATAAATTGGCCCAAGGCCCAGAATCATTGTTAGCCGGATCAACATCCGGTGTACAGAGAATATAGGGAAAGGCTACATAATTACTCGGCACGCAGGCCGGATAAGCAAAAGGTTGGTATACTGCCGCAGAGAAATAGGGGAGCTATGCTGCTGGCTGTTCCGGCTGGGCTGGAGTCGTTGAAGGAACATCATCCGGAACCACAGCCTCTTCAGGCTGGCTGTCCTTGTTCACTTCCTTTATAATCTCGTCCAGGTCCGGCTCCTCTGTGTCTGAAACCTCAGCACCGTTTTCCAGGGCCCATTCCTTGAAGCGAGCCGGAGCAGGATCCTGGAGAAACTTGGCATCGTACACCTTAGTGGCGTAGTTGTACCTCAGCTTGTAGACTTCAAAGTCTACTTCAGGATAGAGAAGCCCCCAAGCGTATCGGAGGCGGATCTCGTTGTCCCGCTCATTCTCTTTGATGAGCCGGGCCTGCTCAGCTTTGAGCTCCTCAGCATGCTTGCCCTTCAGAGTGGCAAGCTCAGCAGTCAGCCGGGATTTTTCTGCCCTTAGGGCAGTGTTCTCCTGATCAGCCCCCTCCAAGTCCTTGAGGTTGGAGCCAGCAGTTCTCAGCTTTAGCTCCAAGTCACTGATCTTGTTGTTGGCTTCATCATTAGCAGCCGTCAAAGTCCTGACCAGCTCCTCCTGTTTCAACTCGAGGGCTTTAATCTCAACATCAAAATTTATATAGGCATATTCAGCAGAGTTGAGATTGGCTTGAGCCCTTCTCTTGGCATCAGTTACCTCTTCTTGCTTCTTCCGGAAAGGCAACCGGAGCCCATCCACCCGGACCATAACCTGAGCAAGGTCATCCGGGAATCTAAACACTTAGCAAAATTGAAAGACAAAATGAAATGAAAAGAAATGAAAAAGATAAGGGGCAAGTTTCACTTACCTCCGCCAGCTGCCCCAGAATCTGGTCGAAGTCGACCTCGTGGCGGTTGGGTATGGAGTTCTTCTCCGACTGGGTGAGAGTTCTCACCATCCATTTGCCAAACCCCGCCTGGTCCGGGGCAGAAGTAGCATCTGCAGCATAAGAAGGACTTGGTGAGAGGCTAGCAGCGTATTTGGCATTCATTCTTTGCCGGCTACTTACAGACCCCCCGGAAGGGTCAGTCATAGTTTTGACGCGCATAAAGTCTAGTGGCCAAGGAATTTCAATCTTACCTTTGGAGTCGACCCTCGCCGGCTCCTCCTCTACGGCTGCAGCACCACCTGCAGCCCTGGATGGCTCGCCATCCTTCGATGCTTCATGAGCGTCCGGCTTTTTCTTAGATTTCTCTGAGTTTTCACTCAGAGTTGCCATGGCTTCGGGGCCCTTTCCCCCGGTTGTAGGGAAACCTTTGGCGTTAACGCCAGAGGCCGTTGGGGTTGCCTTCCTCCCGGTTTTAGCAGCCGGTTTTTGAAGGTTTTCATCCCCAAGTCTTTTTAAGACCTTTGTCATGGAACGGGGGAGGATGCCTGTTGAAGCCTGCAAAAACGCAAGGAAACCATAAGTCATCCGGAATCAAAAGAACTTGGAAAATTTCAAGGGAAGTTGGAATTATCTTACCCCTCCTTTTTTGGCATCCTTGGCCTCAATGTTGGCCTTCTTGGCCAAAATATTCTCTTTGCGGAGCAGAGCCGCAGATTTTTGAGGGGTCTTAGCCGGATCGACCATTTTCCTTGCTTCCTCTGCAGAAAAACATAAAAGAGTTAGAGCAAGAAAAAGTCCAAAGCAATGAAATTTAAATTGCAGACGGAAGACCGCCGGGTGGGTGAGTGTATCTACCCTTTGGAAACATAGGGCTCAACCCGCAGGCGGACAAGAATTTCTCATCCGCAAAGAAATCCGGGTGGGGGATCCAGTTTCTTGGAACAACTATGTGAGTCCCATCCCCCAAGGGCTTAGTTGTTGTCTTGAAGAGCTCCGGCTCTATTATTTGCTCCCGGGCTTTGGTAGTAAGAGCTGGGCGTACACAATTCTGGCCCACCAAAGCCAGCTCTTTGTTATAGCGCTGGAGAATCTTGTTTATCCTCACTTGAGGGGAAGAGACCAAGTACCATTTATCTTTCCAACCTCCCAACTTGGACACTTTGTCCAAGGTCATCAAATATTCCGGGAGCGTGGAAATAGTGTACCACGCTCCATATCCGCCTGGGGCACTCTTGAGGTAGTGCATATGGGCGAAGGCGGTGAAGCTGGGCTCAATGTCCTGGAGCTCGCAGGCGGCGATATAGCTAAGGATATTGACCCAAGAGTTAGGCGTTAATTGCCACACTCCCAAGTCATATCCCTTCAGAATCTTCCGGATGCCTCTATGAAGAGGAAAGCGGAGGCCGGCTTCTATTACCGCCTCATAGCAGACAAAGTAATTGTCTGCATTGTCAATGTCATCCCCCCAGGCTAAAACAGCATCAGCCGGAGGGACCATGATGTCCCAGTCTTCCCCAAAGGGGTGTAGTTGTTTGAAAGCCTCAAAGCTACTTTCAAGAAGGGCCCTGTCCACAGGCTTCATCCGGGTTTTAGTAGGATCCGGGTTTGCTTCTTTCTTTGCTGTTTGGCGATAAGCCTCAGTAAGGTTCTCTCCCTCCGCCCCGGATCCTTCCTGCTCCTCAGCCGCTTCTTCAGCTGAGTTACTTCGGCCTGAAGAGGAGGCGGTTTCCTCACCGTCTCCCCTTGAGTCGTTGTTGCTGGAGGTAGACGGGGTGTCCTCAGCTGAATTACTTTGCTTAGCCGCCTCACAGTCCTCCTCCCTCACTACTTCACTTGCGGGCACTTCCCTAGTGCGCCGCCTGCTGGGCTTTGTAGCCGTCTGTTTAGTTCTAGCCATTGTGTCCTGCACAGACACAGAGAGGGAAGAAGCCGGAGATGAGCAAAGCACTCCAGAAACTCCAGACAAGGCACCCCCGGTTCTAGACTCAGCCGTCCCTGGTGACCGGCTGAGCGTCCTAGGCAGTGTCATGTGTGCAAATGGAGAGTTCATTTGATTTTTTGAAAAGTTAATGTATACAGCCGGAAATGAGTGTATACAAGCTAAAGAAAAAGGAAAAACTCTTTTTCTCTCTCTAGAAAGTCAAGATTGTGAAAAGTGAAGAGGAGAAGGAGGGGGGGTAAATCCCTATTTATAGGGGGTGAAACGGCACGAATCCCCGTCACCACTGTAAAAAAATAGCCGTTTTCACTGTTCACCCTTCATGGGCTGACACGTGTCACAGGCGCCACGTGGCCTGCCACGTGCCACCTGTGAGGGGCAAATGTTTGGGGCATTTTTACCCTCGACAAGTGGACCAATGAGGAGGTGCCACGTGTCAGAGGCTGGCAGGTCACCCTTGACCAATCCCCAGCTGACACGTGGCCTCTCCAGATATTCCCTTAGAGTTGCGGCCTTCAAGGACCCAATTCCCCAAAAATCCGCTATTTGGCGGCGCAGCCCATCAGTCTTAGGTTAAAATAACCTAGGAAGGGGCACCTTTCCCAAAGACCCTATAAATAGGGAGATATTCCCCCAAAATGGGGGACAATTGAAATAATTCAGAAATTTACTATCATTTATTACATCCTACTCTCTCTCATCAGAGGACACCTGAGCTTGGAATCCAAGCAGATCCCCACCTAAATTTCCGCACTTTTTATTCTCCTTCAAGTTACTAACTTGAGCGTTGGAGGCGGAGCACCACCCAACCGGTGTCTCCGTTGTTTTTACAAGTACAGAGTCAGCAGGACTAGTCTTCGAGTTGTAACTCTCCCAAGGGACAAAAACACCCAAAACAGCTGGTTTAGGTGATTTTTATTCAGTAGTTATGGGATTTCGCAGTCCTCGAGGCTGTGGTTCGATAGTCGTCCGAGCGTTGTTGGAGTATTTTTGGGATACTACCACACTTTCCACTTCTCTTAGGGAGAGATAACGGTGACTCCTCTCGGCTTCAGCATGATCAGCGACTTGCGTTTCACTGATCGCCCCGTTCAGCAGATTCCTAACCTCACTTGGGGGGCGAGTGAGGCAGTTGACTTGTTAGAACCTGTCGTTCACCATATCAGGACTCGGCCGGTGCCTCGGGGTTGTCCTTGAAGTGGACGAGCAGCGAATACAAATCTTCATCTTGATCCTTATTTTTGGGACTCTTTCTCATATAGGAGTTCTCGCGCGCTCCTTTGTTACCTGCCGTCTCTGACCAAGATCACTGAGATAGGATCCTTTAGTTAGGCTAGTGTAAGGTATGTTGATCTGCTCTTGGCGTTGCGTTATAGCTGTAGGCAGCTGAACGATCAGTCCCCTGTTGCCGTCTATGGTCTTTGGAGAGTTGTAGAGGTGACGATCCTTTTTCTTCGTGTTTTTCTTTTGCCGGTTTGGCTCATGTACTCAAAGATTATTCTTGTTGCAGCTGTGGTTCCATGAGTACTTTCTAGGATTAGCCCCTCAACGGCGTCAAGGAGAGGTCCACGACTTTCCTATCGGTGCCAGTAGGCGTGAAAGGGGCGAGTCACGAGTGGAGTCAGTACCGAGTTTGCGAGGGTTGTTGCGTCGGGGTACCACCACTGTTGGCGTAAGGATCAACTTTACAGTTTATTTCTTTCATTTTGATATTATTTCTCGGCATTCACTGTATTCTTTTATGGTTTTCAAGTCCCGATCGAGATCCAATATTCACTGTTGGCGTAAGGATCAACTTTACAGTTTATTGCTGGCTTGACTGACCTTCGCGAGGCTTTGGAGCGCTCGGCGTGTCGTACCGTCTTCTTTGGTACATCACGTCTTGTCTGGTACCTTGGAGAGCGTGTAGTCCATCAGCGCAGCGTTGACCGTTTTGTGGTGCCATTGCCTCTGCCTGAGTCGATGTTGCACTCACGCTTGTTGGAGGCGCTATTGAGCAGAGGGGAGCGCTATCAGTTTTCTTGGCGGGAGCTTGTGCGCATGGACGACGATTATTCTCAAGACTTGCTTCCGTACTTGGCTCCTCCACCCCGTCTTCCCGAGGTTTATTTTTTGAGAATTATTTATGGTAGTCCCTTTTTAAACCGCCAAATAACCTGATTATTCGATCATGTTTTAGGCGACTGCTCGTCGTAGGGGGAAGGTCGAGATCCCATCTCAGTCAGTTCGTTACCCGAGGCCGATTGGTATGGTTGAGGAACACATTGCTGATGCACCAGAGGGTTTTAGACAGGCGCAGGAGTCCCTGCGTGATGAGTTTGAGCCGGTAAGCTTTTTGACACATCTTTCATTCTTCTTAATATTGCTTATTGTTTTTTTGTTTTTTTTATATATTTTATGTTTTTGCTTTAAGGTCACTGTAGGGAATATTTCAAGCCATTAACCCCAAGCTTAAACCCCACTGTGATCATACAGTTAAACATGGTGGCGTCCAAAGGGAAGGAAGCTAGAGCAAAAGAGTCGCCAACAAGTTTTAGGAACTTGTAAACCGTTCACAAGGTGAAGATTACACCCCTTAACGATCCATGAGATCGTCAACTCCAAAAGGTCTTGGACCAAATAGGGTTCGGGGATGAGGGTACAAATCCAACCTAAAAGAGATTGAACCTGCCTTAAATAGGCCTCTACTTTATTCTTCTCGTATTCATGTGCGCTTTTTGATTAGCATGCAATCAACAGATTAACCCTAAACCTATTTATCTATGTTGGTTAAATTTAATGCACAAATAAAACTATTATTGGTGATCACTTGAATTATAATCATATTAGCCTAAACAAGATTATTAATTATCTTATGAAGCGTGATTACAAGAACAAATTCCCTTTAAACATGCATAAAAGGCGTGATCAAGCAATAACAATAATAATATATATATCAAGGAACATAATAACAATCATCATAATCATAAAATAACAATTATAATCATGTTAAAGCACAATAATAGCAAGATTCTAGGCATGATACTAACAATATTAATAACAAATCCTAGCATGTCACTAAGCAATAAAGATCAAAGCTTTAGCCCTAACATGATACTAACATGATATTAGAAAAGAGAATAGGAAGCATCCTAAACATGATACTAGAAAGCAATAATAACATCCTAAGCATGATGCTAGGAATTAATAAATAACAAACATGATTTCTACAAGAATAGAGCAATAAGATTACATACTTTGATGCCTCGTATCTCTTTCTAATAACAAAATACGTGTGTTAGTAACTTCCAGGAAAATATAAAATCAAACAATTTAATTAAATAATTGAAATAGATATTAGGGACCAAACCCTCAGAAATTATAACCTTTCACGTCTAGGGTGAAGGCAACTTCGAACTCGGCTAGGTGTATCTAGATCTCGTGAATACGGAATTTTGTAAGAGGGAAGGTTTAGAAAAAGAGGGAGAAAGCTTCTAGCTTTAGAGAGAGATGATTGCTGTAGATGAGAGTAGATGATGATAATTGGTGAATAAAAACGGAGGTTCAGGACCCTATTTATAAGAAAAAAGTCCGGAAATAAGTAGAATTTGATAAGGAATAAAACTCCACTCTGTCGCTGCAAAACCGACCTTGTCGCCAAGCGACAGGGTCTGTCGCTTGGAGACAAGGCTTGTCGCGTGGCGACAGGCCTGTCGTTTGGCGAGAGCCTGGATTCCTACGCGCTTTCAGCACGGAGTCCACATATGAATCAAAATCTATTTTTAAAGTCCGTATGAAAACTTAAATCGTATTTTTCATAAAAATAATATTTTATTCCAAATAAAACTTATCCAGATATAATTATTAATTCTAATCCTATTAGGATTAAAGAGAACCTTCTAGATAATTCTAGAAGACTATCATCAATTCTAATAAATTTAGGATTAATAATTAATATTGGGCCCTCCCCTAGATCATTGGGCCGCAAGTAAAGATCAAACCGGGCCCAGTTTAGTATTTTGGCCATAACTTCCTCATTATTCATCGAAATTGGGCTTATTTTATTTCGTTGGAAAGCTCTTTGCAAGCCCCATCCAACTACACTATTGTTGGACCCTTGTCGTGGACCAAACTAAACTGGATTGACTATTTTCATAAAATAGAGTTGTTTTCGAAAACAGAAAGAAAGAATTTAAATAAAAACCAACCGCAACACTTGACTTTTCACACTTTCATCTCGTTCGATTATCGTTCAACGCAAAAGGTATTCATCACTGGGTTTGATTTTGGGGAGACACATTTGCGTGTCTACAGAAGCCCCCACTTTGACTGAGTTTGGAGAAACGCAAGTTTCGAAAACGAAAGTCAAAGTAGCGATAGGGACGGAGATGATTCAGAACATTCTGCGATCCTAAATCATTTTTGTAACGCTGATACCTGCAAACTAGCGTTAGTTAAACAGATAAAAGAGTTAAGAAACGCGTATCTTGCACCGCCAAGCACACGTCTCTAAAGTAACCAATTTGTTGCTGCATTGCTGTTGTGACAAATTTCCACATTCTATGGAACGCCATCTTGCTTTTTTGATGTTCACTCGTCGTCTCTAAACAAAATAGTTTCTTTTTAAGGAATGTTCACTTGTCTTTGAACAATGGAGCTTTTAAAGGGATGTTCACTCATCTCTGAATAATGGAGCTTTTAGAGGGATGTTCACTTGTCTCTGAACAATGGAGCTTTGATAGGATGCCCACGCATCTTTGAGCAAAAGAGCTTTTATAGGATGCCCACGCGTCTCTGAGCAAAAGAGCTTGAAAAGAAATGTCCATGCGTCTCTGAAAAAAAGAGATTGAAAAGAAATGTCCACGCGTCTCTGAACAAAAGAGCTTTGAATGAAATGTCCACGCGTCTCTGAACAATGGAGCTTGAATAGGAAATGTCCACGCATCCCTAAACAAAAGAGCTTTAATGATATGTCCACGCGTCTCTGAACAAAGAGCTATGATACTTGAATGTTTGTTGAGATCGTTCGGTTGGCTGCGAACAGGAGCTTTGCTGAATGGTTGTATCCTATAAAAATCAAAAGATTGCCAAAAGACTTTGCTGGTGTTTTTCTTAGGGTTGACCTAAGGTGATTGACTGACTTGAGGTTGACTCAATGTGTTTTGACACATGTGTGACTCTTATGTGATTTAGTGTGTTTTGACACATTCGTTAAACTCAATTCGAAGTGACATGACTTAACGTACATGACTCGTGTGTGCATTATAATGTGATTGTGAGACTCAAAAAATGCAAAAAAGCAAAAATTTCCATCATTTTTGTGGAGGGTACCGACTTTCTCCCGAAAAAGAAAGACGCGAAAAAAGAAAGAAGCGAAGTTTTTGAAGGTGCATGTTGAATGAGCTTAATTCGTTAATGTTGTCTCCCACAGTACAAGGATTGTAACATCTTAGACTATCCTAGTTGACTTGATAATGAAAGTATTCAGGTAACTTAGGCGCGGAGGCTAAGTACTTCATATCTTGTGATGCAATGATGATTGATCTTGATTTTGACATGACAAGGCATGCTTAAGCGTTGTGTTAAGATTTCATGACAAATGGTTCCTAAGGGAAAGACTATTTGGTCATGTATCTGTGTAGTGTGTGATAGTGACACTAAAGTTAGGCCACAAGGGCTAAGTGTGTGGAAAAATATATTGAAAAGAGTCAAATGATGGTGACTCTTAGGCTGGGTAGGCTAATAATGTAGGGATCAAGCCCCCAAGTCTAGCTCTAAATGGATAGGGATGAGCATAGGAGATCCTTTGATATGATCATGGTGTGAGTGTGTGAATGTGAATATGAATGCATTTTTATTACGGCTGCACCCCAATGTGAGGTTGCCTACGTGTCCATTAGGAATGAGGCCGAACGTAGCTCTAGCCAAACCTCGCACAAGTGTGTATACCTCAAAAAGGTCTTTTAAGGGTTGTAACGTGGTTAGGCTAAAGGTTCAAGAAGAAAGGGATAAAGGCTCAAGACCCTACATAAGCCCCCCCCCCCCCCAAGGTGTGCAACCTTGCTTTTGAATATATGTATTATTATGCTTGAGGTTTCTCACTTTTGAACTCTTTATATTTTACTCTCTCTTTTTTGCTTTATCATTTTTCAAATTCAAATCTCTTTTTTATAAGCGTGGGCAATCCCGATCATGCGGTCTATCACTCACTTGGCATTCATTTTTCTCAAGCACGGTACCGAGCACTCGATAAGAAACGCAATCTGAGACGTGTTCATATCAAAGACATATTCATGTCAATGATATTGGAATACTTGCCCTTTTGTACACTTTTATCATTTTTGCTTTTTTAATTTTATGTAAATTCACTCAAGCTTTCGTTCTTTGAAAATTGCATAAGTTGCACACCATCCCATCCCAAGGTTAGGTAGATATGGGTTGAAAAATGAAAGGTCTATCGTTAGACGAGGCTCAAAGTGGTTTATCAAAAAAGGATTGCATATTTTGAGGGTGAAAGGTGATATGATGTGGCTACAAGGGGTGCCTCAAATCATTAGTATACCTTATGCGTAGTTTGACATGGATTTTTTTTTTTTTAATGCAATGCAATGCGATGATCATATGCAAGAAAATAAATGCTCATTTTATTAAAAGGGGAAGAAATAATGATCCTACAAAATAAATCTAAGGAGAATAAAATGGTGCATATGCTAGACTTATTGGGGAAAGGAATAAAAAAGAAATAGAAAAAGAGGTCACGAAATCTTATCGTTGAAGCTCGCCTCTTGTCTTGTGTCTTATCATCCCTTGGTCTTCTTGCCGACTGAAGGTATAGGAAGCTTGTTATTGTCGATCAAATATTGAATTGCTTCCTTTAGCTTCCAACAACTCTCGGTAGTATCACCCCTACCTTGATGATATTTGCAATGTGCATTGAGGTTCCAGCTAGCCGTTCTCTTCTCGATAGGTGGGTCCCCAAACGGTCCTATGGGAGTTATAAAACCTTTTGCATGAAGGCGATCGAATGCTATGTCATAACTTATGCCAATAGGTGTAAAGGTTCTCTTTTGCTCTCGTTAGTTCAAGGCAAGGACCTCATCCAAGTTAAGCATGCTAACGTTGTTCGAGTGGGTAGCTTTGGAAGAAGAAGGATTGTCGTTCCTCTTTCCTTTCCAGCCACTGTTATTATTATTACTAATCCTGGTCTTCTTGTCGCGCGGAGGAACATGAAGGAAACTTGAATCAATGTGGTCTTGAATACGATCTTTGAGAGCGAGACATACTTCGGTGGTGTGACCACAACCTCTATGGTATCGGAAATAAGATTTTGGGTCCCAATTGGGATACCGTTTTTCAGGCGGAGGGTCTTGACTAGGACCAATGGGGCGAATGAGACCTTGATCGTGGAGACAGTCAAAAGCTGCATTGTAAGTCATTCCTATTGGTGTGTATTCTTCAATGGTCCGTTTTGCCCGTTGCTTAGGAGCATTGAGTTCTTCATTAGATCCTTGGTGAGAATTTTGTTCAACAACTATCATCCGATTTGCTAATCCTTCTACCACATTCAAGAGCATGGCAATGACATCTTGCAGTTTTCGAACGTCTTCTTTTAGACTTGACAAGTCTTCCCTGATATTATCTAAGATAATACTTTCATCCTCCTCAATCACGACCACTTCATCAAGAGAGGTTATATATGTTGTCTCGATCATGGGCTTACCTACAGGTGTGATAAGGAGTGCAGGATCGAAGGATGTTTGATTTTCTGCGATGGCAAGAATCTTGAAAGTTTTATTGTCATCGATCAGATCTTGAATAGCTTCTTTGAGTTTCCAACACTCCTCAGTGTCGTGACCCTTTCGTTGGTGATATTTGCAGTGCTTATTAGGATCCCACTTGGGTGGCCTGGCTTCTAGAACTGGATCTTTGATAGGCCCTATGGGCATGACTAATCCTTTGTGGTGTAATTTTTCGTAAGCTGTTTCATAACTCATACCAAGTGGAGTGAACACTCTTTTTGACCTTTGGATTCGTGGTTTGGAGGTGATCGTAGCATGTACTTCAGTAATGGGAGAGGAAAAAGAAGGATGGTCATTCTTCTTTCCTCTCGCGCTATTATCTTTCAGAAGGCGGTCATCTTCAATGTCAATGCCTATATTATACACAACCTTGAAAGTATTCAAGTTGTGTTGGTATTTTAAGTGCTTTGAATACTTTTCTTGTAAATTTTTTATGAACATCCTCACGGATTCTCTTTCAGTAGGGACTTCAACCATCTTTGCAGAAGTTTCCCTCCATTTATTAAAGAAAAAAGTAAAGCCTTCATTCTCTTTCTGCTTGAGTATTTCAAGTTCCCTATGATCAGTTTCAACTTGAATATTGCATTTATATCTATTAATGAAAGCGTTTAGAATTGACTCCCAACTAGAGGTTTTCTCTTTATCAAAAGAAAAGTACCATTGCTGACAAACGGTTTCTAATGATAGAGAAAATACAAAATGAAAAGCCTTCTTGTCTATTCCCTTAATATTCATTACAGTTTCAAAGGCTCTTAAATGAAAATAAGGGTTATCCATTGCCTTGAACTTTGGGATGTCGTTGGCATTGAACTTCTGCGGAAGAAGATCCATGTCCACCGAGACCTCTTGTGAGCTATTGCCCTGCAATCTATAGTCATTGGACAATTTGCTCAAATTTTCCTGGATGAGCTCCATTTGCTGTTGTCTCACAGTTCATTGATTTGGAGAGTCGGATTCTTCAACATTTCAGCAATGTTAGCCACTTGTCCCTTGAGTTCATTGACTTCTTCCTGACTTGCCATTATCTTCGTAGCTTTCCTTTTTCGACCGATTGGCTTATCAAAAAGTTGAACTTGAATAAAGGTGTTGTCTTTCATTAATCGTCCTTCTCTCCTTAACTAAGTACTGTGGAAAGGGAAATTAAGGGATATTCATTGTTAATTATTTGACTCAACTTTATTTAACATGCAATAGATGGAAGAAGGTAGGAAGAATGAATATTGTGATATGGGAAAAGCATGTAGAGAATGGAGAGATGATGTAGATGGAGAGATATGAAAAAATCAGGAATAGAATGTACCCCCAACTCAAATGACGGAAAAAAAACCGACTCATGCATGAACCTAAGACATGGTCAAGGTGACTATATAAAGTGAGTGCTAACACTAGTGAGTGTACGTGACATGCTTTGGCTCTTATGTATGAACATGGGACTAAGTGCCTAGACTCAATTAAGGACTTAGACATGGCTAAAGCCATCAACAAATTGGTTAAACTGATTAGCAGACTGTTTAATTAGACTCGTCGTGATGACTCGAGTAAGAATCTGGACTGTTGCCGAAACAACAGAAATGTCGCCACAATTTGAAGCTTGTAGCCAAACGACAAATCTGTCGCCAGGCGACAAGCAGTAAACTGCGGCACCACAACCCAAATTCCTGCGCCATTGCTGGAACATTAATCTGGGACTGTTTCCAGTAAGCTTACTTTAAGGGGACATGCCTAAAGTCATACTAAGTCAGATTAATTAATTCATTGGTCTTTAATTAGTGAAATTAATTAATTAATTCATTAATTAGACAAAGTCCTGTTTAGTCATTAATTGGTTTATTTAGACTTAAACACAAGTCAAACAAACGGTTAACACATGTAAAGTATGCACAAGCAAAGAATGCACAAATAGTCAAGTAGTCACAACATGATGCAATGAGTTTGCAACCTAACCATGGCTCTAGTTCTCTAAAGTTCGGGATATGAGTTAGTCAAAGAGGGTCCATGGTTATGAGTCTGGATGCACCGCGCGGAAGCCTTACCTTTGGAAGGGTTGGCGCGAGTGGATGAGACCCCGTAAGTTAAAAACTTGCTTCCATGGTTTGGTAGATTCACAAACTCGGATGTGCCCATCGTTGCCAGGAGCGTTCGATTGGGTAGATGGAGCGGGAACTCCCAGAGGGTTATGTCCATATGTAGAACACATATGGGTTTCACAAAATTAAGAAAAACTCAATCAGGAAGTAGAATCGAGCCAACAGTGCTAGAAATGGTCAAAACAAGAAGGCAGAGTTCTGGCTCGGTATTGGAAGAACTTGGCGTTAGACTACAGGGACTGTCGCCGCAAAAGTGCCCATGTCGCCAAGCGACAGAACTGTCGCCAGGCGATAGAAGCACTTTACAGGCGACAAGCCTTGTTTTCTAGGCGCTAGTTCCTACATGCCTCACCAGGTATCTACGTTCTTAGAATTTTCTAAATTTCGCAGCGTTATTTCAATTCTAGTTGTGAAAGATATTTCTCAAATTTCCTACGTGTAAAAATCCTATGTTTTTTTACTCATTTCGGATGGTCTATCCAATGAGGACCATTTTTAGGCATATGACAATAATGGTAATCAAAATTACGCATATGAAATACTTAGAATTTTTCGAGTCTCATCCACTCATTCTAAATCATTGCCAAAATCAATTTCAGGAATTAAAATAGAAATCCTCCTCGGTGGAGTCGCCAAAAACTGCAGGGAATATTTCAAGCCATTAACCCCAAGCTTGAACCCCACTGTGATCATACACTTAAGCATGGTACTAGAAAACAATGATACTAGAAAACAATAATAACATCCTAAGCATGATGCTAGGAATTAATAAATAACAAACATGATTTCTACAAGAATAGAGCAATAAGATTACATACTTTGATGCCTCGTATCTCTTTCTAATAACAAAATACACGTGTTAGTAACTTCTAGGAAAATATAAAATCAAACAATTTAATTAAATAATTGAAATAGAGATTAGGGACCAAACTCTCAGAAATTATAACCTTTCACGTCTAGGGCGAAGGCAACTTCGAACTCGGCTAGGTGTATCTAGATCTCGTGAATACGGAATTTTGTAAGAGGGAAGGATTAGAAAAAGAGAGAGAAAGCTTCTAGCTTTAGAGAGAGATGATTGATGTAGATGAGAGTTGATGGTGATAATTGGTGAATAAAAACGGAGGTTCAGGACCCTATTTATAAGAAAAAAGTCCGGAAATAGGTAGAATTTGATAAGGAATAAAACTCCACTCTGTCGCTGCAAAACCGACCTTGTCGCCAAGCGACAGGGTTTGTCGCTTGGCGACAAGGCTTGTCGCGTGGCGACAGGCCTGTCGTTTGGCGAGAGCCTGGATTCCTACGCGCTTTCAGCACGGAGTCCACATATGAATCAAAATCGATTTTTAAAGTCCGTATGAAAACTGAAATCGTATTTTTCATAAAATAATATTTTATTCCAAATAAAATTTATCAAGATATAATTATTAATTCTAATCCTATTAGGATTAAAGAGAACCTTCTAGAAAATTCTAGAAGACTATCATCAATTCTAATAACTTTAGGATTAATAATTAATATTGGGCCCTCCCCTAGATTATTGGGCCGCAAGTAAAGATCAAACCGGGTCCAGTTTATTATTTTGGCCATAACTTCCTCATTATTCATCGGAATAGGGCTTATAATATATCGTTGGAAATCTCTTTGCAAGCCCCATCCAACTACATTATTATTGGACCCTTATCGTGGACCAAACTAAACTGGATTTACTATTTTCATAATATAGAGTTGTTTTCAAAAACAAAAAGAAAGAATTTAAATAAAAACCAACCGCAACACTTGACTTTTCACAATTTCACCTCGTTCGATTATCATTCGACGCAAAAGGTATTCATCACTGGGTTTGGTTTTGGGGAGACAAATTTGGGTGTCTACAGTCACGTACTCGGATATGATGAGCATAATGAAGTTGGTTGATGCTCAAAAATATTGCGTCATCAAGCTACGACGCTGTGCGAGTTGTGGAGTGCTTCAGACGATGTTCACGTGGTATATTTTCTTTTTTTCCCATGTTTACCTTTGTTTTATCTTACACCACTGATATTTTATCATTTTGAGTCTTTCAGGAGCGGCGGAGGCGACGGAGGTCTCGCTCGCGTTCAAGGCATAGAGGCTCGGAGGAGGGGGAGCCTAGTCGCCGCAGACGATCCCTTGAGATTCGTTGGCATTCTCAAACCCAGTGGCAGCAGCCTCAGTCTTCTCAGCCATTTCAGGAATTTCAGACTCAGTGGCTGCAGCCTCAGTCTTCTAAGCCATTCCAACACTATCAGACCTAGTGACAGTGTCCTCTGTCTTCCCAGCCATTCTAGCCTTCACAGCCTGAGTTTAGGCCGATCATTACTCCTGTGGATCAGGGGTTATTTTCTGAGACAATGCCTACATCTTGGGGTCAGCCTATGCAGTTTACCAGCTCGACAGGACCTGCGTTGACTATGTCTTCTGCTGGAGTTGTGGGGACTAGTAGGGAAACTGCTCCTCATACTCGGATGATGGAGGACCTTTTTGGTCCGCCATTCCCTTACTCGCAGTCTCGTGATGACACTGATCCTAGTTCTTCTGGATCTGGAGATTTTTTACCGAGGGTTTTATTATTTACATTGATACTACTTATGTACGATTGTTAGTGTGTGCTTGTGACTATTTGTGTGTGATTGTGTATTTATTAATGACGCAAGCGAAAAAAAAACCATTATTTTCGTAAGTGGAGGGTACCGACCTTCTCCCAAAAGAAAAAAGACGAAAAAAAGAGGATGGAAAAAAGTTTTACAACTTCCCTAAATATAAAAAGAAATAAGAGAAATGGGACAAGTTATACAACTTTCCCAAAGATAAAAATGAAAATAAAATAAAAATGGGACAAGTTTTACAACTTCCCCAAAAAAGAAAAAGAAAATAAAAGTAAAAATAAGGGGAGAATTTTATTAGGAATAAAACTCTCGAAAAAAGGGTTTGAAGGATAAGCGATTAAAGAAAACCAAAGAAAAATCCGAAAAAAATAAGCCAAGGATAAAAGAAAATAACGCGTAGTTACCGTGACACGTGGGCCTGTACCGTGTCACGGTAAACATTGCCGTGACACGGCACTTTGTCCCGTGACACGGTACTTCCTGCCGTGTCGCGGTGCGCAAATAATTCAGCGGCGCGTTCGCGAGTACAACAGAACAAATTTTTTGCGTTTCTAGACTCTTTTGGCAATAAATTACGACCAGGTAATTTGTGATATGCATAATTACGAAACATAAAATAACTAGAATTTCATATTTCAATAATAATGTCTTAGAATTTTGATAATACATTGCGTGACTGGTAAAGGAATAATTGGTCATTGGACAATAACCCTAGAACCAAACAATATTTCTACCTAAACCAACCTAAGACAAGTCTAGGGTAAGTAAAGGATCGTATCCACAGGGAATGGGTCAAGAACACCAAGAGTATGAAACGGTTGAAAGCTAATTCGGTCACAATTTGGGTTTTGATTAGTTAACTTCTATATAGAGGAACGCTAACACTAATCAAACAAAAAAATCAATAACAAAGATAAATCATGAGCACACATGGAAAATAGACTAGGAACTTAACATTGTCTTCTTTCAAAGTTACAACATAAGTATTTCATAGATTAAGCACCAAAATAATACGGATTAAGCATCAAGGATAAGAAGTGGGTTTCTAGCTCGAGTTTGTCTCTCGATCATTTCGAGTTAGCATGAAGCACAAATAATTGGGATTTCTCACCTATTTACCACACTAAAGCATCCTACTCAATGAAACAAAACATCCATAGTCATGAAGGTAGCATAATCCAATTGCACAAGAAAGGACTCACTCCAAAACCCCATCTTTCGATGTGAGAAGAGGGATGAACACATGAGCATAAAGTGGCCATCAAATTACACATGCAATAATCAATTCAAGCACAAACAACTATTAATCCAAGGTAGAACATGAATAAATCCAAGTCAATCAACCATACCTTGGTTGGGTTTACACCCAACCCCTAACTAAGAGACTACTCACTAAGCATGGTGGAAATTACTCTAGCAATTAAATCTAGGGTTTTCATGAATTCAAATAAGCTAGAAGAGAGATAGAACAAGAATGGATTAAACATGCAAGAGCAAATAAACAAGATTAAGGGAGAAATTATCAACTCAAAGCAATTAAAAACTGAAAATTAAGAGCAAGAGAGAGAGGAAAGAGATTGCTTAATAAGCTTCAAAGTTGAGAAATTGTTGAAATTGATGGAACAAACTTCCAATAATTCTTACAAATGATAGAGTTTTTGAGAAACTAAACTAAGAGACAAGAAAACTATGAAGTAATAAAAATAATAAGCCTAAGGGAGTTAAGAGGGAAGAAGATCCGTACAAATGAGTTCAAGGGAGGTATTATAAAAAGACGGAGAAAACAAGAATCGGGTTCGACTGCTGCTTGGCACGGGCGTGCTAGGCTAAGCACGGGCGTGCAGCATAGGCTGCACGACCGTGCAGCACTGTGCACGATCGTGCACAGTTAAACAGTAGAAGTAGTGGCTATTGTTTTGGTGCCATGTGTCTTGCACGGACGTGCCAATAATGACACGGGTCTGCAGCCTCTATGGCACGGCCGTGCCAAATTCTGCACGGCCGTGCACGTCTTCTAATGCTGAAACAGACCCTTAGGATTTGAACCAAGGCACTCTGCACAAGTGTGCATGAAGTTGCATGGCCATGCAGACCTGGGCAGTGGCAGCCATCATTCTAGAACACCCCTGCACGGGCATGTAAGGCTTAGCACGGCCGTGCAGGTTCTTCTTGGCCTTTATTTTCCTTCATTTCTTTGGTCTTCCTTCTTTCTTTTTCGAAATTTCTTCACTCCATTTCCTCATTGCTCAAAATTCCTTACATACTTCCCGGGATGCTTAGTAGTGCGTCCATTGGACCTAAAATGTCATCAAAAACAATAATAACCCCGTGAAGCACGTAATACACAAAGCAAATGCATAAAAATAGAGTGAATGATGAAATAAGGCATCGATTCCTCACATATATAACGTTAAAAACCACTCTATAATCATACAAAATAGCATGCTATCAAATCCCTCCAAGCTAAGCTTTTGCTCGTCCCGAGCAAAATAATCATAACACACCATAGTGAGGAAAGAACTTACTAAAGCCAAGCCAAGGGAAAGCAACAAGAGAGGGAGGAAAGGTAAGCAAGATCAATTAAGACATTCACGAATCACTTTTAGCACAAGTGAGAAGCCATTTAAACCCACAAGTCACCTTACGGGACGAGTTTTGATCTCGTGAGGATTTCCCTTGAGTTTAACCCACAACTCACAAAAAAAAAACAAATCAAACCACTAATGATTATGCACAATCCAATGTTTTTATCGCCCAAGTCAACTCATTGGGATATGAATCACAAGCAAGACAAGTGAGCAACTTTCGAGAATTTCCAATCATACAAATGTACACATGAATTGGGGGTAAAGAGAAGAACTAAGAAAGGTTGCACTAGGCTACTTCCTTAGACCTTTTACTAGTTCATTAGAGCACATTTAGATATTCCAAAGTTGTAACAAGCCCTTTTTCGGTTATAAAATCTCAAAATGCTAGTCCACATCCCAAAATGCACACCCAAAGCCCCTTAACTACACTCTCATTCGGGAATTTCATAAGATATAACAATGTAAGAAAGGTGTGGGAGGAATCCACAAATTGACCTCTAAAGAAGAGAAAATAAAAAAAAATTGAGGAATTTTTTTTTTTTTTTTTTTTTTTGTGGGGGAGTTTTCGTTCTCCCCTTTCTTTTTCTATGCTCTTCTCTTCTTTTTTTTTTTTCAATTTAATTGCCCTCGCCTCTTTTAACTGTGAGAGACACTTTCTTTATTCAAAACATGTGGCTTAATGTAGGGAATATTTCAAGCATTACCCCAAACGTTAACCCCACTGTGATCATACACTTAAGCATGGTGGCGTCCAAAGGGAAGAAAGCTAGAGCAAAAGAGTCGCCAACAAGTTTTAGGAACTTGTAAACCGTTCACAGGGTGAAGGTTACACCCCTTAACGATCCATGAGATCGTCAACTCCAATAGGTCTAGAACCAAGACTGGTGTTCGGGGATGAAGGTACAAATTCAATCTAAAAGAGAAAGAACCTGCCCTAATAATAGGCCTCTACTTCATTCTTCTCGTATTCATGTGCGCTTTTGGACTAACATGCAATCAATAGGTTAACCCTAAACCTGTTTAATCTATGTTGGTCAAATATTAATGCACAAATAAAACTATTATTGGCGATCACTTGAATTATAATCATATTAACCCTAAACAAGATTATTAATTATCTTATTAAGCGTGATTACAAGTACAAATTCCCTTTACACATGCATAAAAGGCGTGATCAACCAACAACAATCATAAAATATATCAAGCAACATAATAAATAAATTATCATAATTATAAGCATAATAACAATCATAATTAAAATAATAATGTTAAGGCATAATATTATTAGCAAGATCCTAGGCATGATATTAACAAGATTAATAACAAACCCTAGCATGTCACTAAACATTAAAGATCAAAGCTTTAGCCCTAACATGATATTGATATGATATTAGAAAGCATAGGAAGCATCCTAAACATGATACTAGAAAGCAATAATAACATCCTAAGAATGATGTTAGGAAATAATAAATAATAAACATGCTTTCTACAAGAATAGAGCAATAAGACTACATACTTTGATGCCTCGTACCTCTTTCTAATAACAAAATACACGCGTTAGTAACTTCAAGGAAAATATAAAATCAAACATTCAAATTAAATAATTGAAATAGAGATTTGGGACCAAACCCTCAGAAATTATAACCTTTCACGTCTAGGGCGAAGGCAACTTCGAACTTGGCTAGGTGTGTCTAGAAACTAATGTATGAGGAATTTTGTAAGAGGGAAGGTTTAGAAAAAGAATAAAGAGAAAGTATCAAGAAATTCTTAATGAGAGTTGGTTCTTAAAAACGGAGGTTTAAGGAGGCTTTTTATAACGAAAATCAGCCGGAATATGATAAAAAAGAATCAGAGTTTCAAGAGGAATAAAACATGACGCTGTCTCCACACAAGACTCTGTCGCCGCGCGATAGAGCCCGTCGCCGAGCAACAGACGTGTCGCCGCGCGACAGGTCTGTCGTCAGGCGACAGCCTGTGGTGCGGCGCTGCAGGCAGTTTTTCCACACGTTTTCCTATTTTTGATAAAATTAAGCGCACGAGGGGTAAAACTGTAATTTTATTTAAAACACTTCTTTTATTCTAAATAAAACTCTAAAAACTCAATTATCAATGCTAATCACATTAGGATTCAAAAGAACCTTCTAGAAGATTCTAGAAGACTATAATCAATCCTAATTGCATTAGGAATGATAAATCATAATGGGCCCTCCTCTAGATCATTGGGCCGCATATAAAGGTCAAACCGGGCCTAGTTTAGTATTTTGGCCATAACATCCTCATTATTCATCGGAATTGGGTTTATAATATATCGTTGGAAAGCTCTTTTCGAGCCTAATCTAACTACACTGTATTGGACCCTTTCCATGGACCAAACTTAGCTAGATTGGCTATTTTCATAAAATAGGTTTTGAAAAACAGAGAGAAAGAAGAGAAATAAAAACTAACCGCAACACTAGACTTTCCACATTTTCACTTCATTCGATTATGATTCGACGTGGAAAGTATTCATCACCTGGTTTGGTTTTGGGGAGACACAAATGGGTGTCTACAGAAGCCCCCACTTTAACTGAGTTTGGAGAAACGCAAGTTCCGAAAAAGAAAGTCAAAGTAGCGATAGGGACGGAGAGTGATTCAGAACGTTCTGCGATCCTAAATCATTCTTGTAACGCCGATATCTGCAAACTAGAGTTAGTTAAAACAAATAAGAGAGTGAAGAAACGCGTATCTTGCACCGTCGAGCACACTTCTCTGGAGGTAACCGGTTTGTTGCTGCATTTGCTGTTGTGACAACCTTCCACAACCTAGGGAACGCCATCCTGCTGCTTTTGACGATCTCCCTCAAGCTAGGGGATACCGCCTGAAGACTGCTACGCTTGTAACTGCCTCCAATTTCTTATGTGATAGTCTTCTACAAGCCAGAGAACACTATCGAAGATTGCTTCGCTTGGAACGATCTTCATTGCTTTGTGACCATCTTCTGCAAGCTAGGGAACATGATCGAAGATTGCTCCGCCTAAATCCATCTTCAGTTGTTGCGATAATATTCCAAAGAAAATTACCGAAGATCAACGCTTGTCGATCCTTAAAGCTCGCTTGAATTTTGCTGTTGATGCTTTGGGCGATGACAATCCTCTTTTCTTCAAGAATAGTTGTCAACATGACCCTTGTATGATGTATGACAATCCGATTTAGGGAAAGTTGTCAATGCCACGTAACAATCCATCCTTGGAAATGTTGCTACGATGAAGCGACAATCCGTACCCCGGAAAATTTGCCAAAATCCAATTTTGGGAAAAGTTGTTAATGCTTCGTAACAATCTTGTCATAAGAAGTTTGCTACGATCAACAATCCACATCTTGGAATATAACTCTTGAAAGCAATCCACCTTGGAAATTTGCCAACACTATGCGACAATCCTTTTAGGAAAATATTGCCACTATTGACAATCCGTGTCTTGGAACATTTGCAAAAAAAGAGTTGACCGACAATCCACTTCGGGAAAATTCGCCACTTACTGAAATGAATGACAATCCACGTTGAGGAACCTTTGCCGAAATTTATGATGAGTAGAGACCTACGACAATTCTTTAGGAAATTTTTCCAGAGGGAACTATGTGTATGACAATCCAATCTTGGAAAAATTGCCAAACAGAGCAGGAGCACGACAATCCACGCTTGGAAACTTTGCCAGAGATGACAATCCAATCTTGGAAAAATTGTCGTTTAAGAAGAATGCGCAACAATCCACTTTTGGAAACATTGTCAGTTGGGGATGATAATCCAATCTTGAAAAAATTGTCGTATAAGTGCTTGCTTTTGAACCGATGCCTTGGTGCTTGTAATGAGCCAATGCTTAGGCGCTTAAGCTAAGTGAGACGATCGTCGTCAGGTCAATCACTTACTGCGATTGTAATCGAGCCGACTACTAATCATGTCAATTTGCTTATAGGGGCCCACTGGCGTACCAAGGAACCCGAAATTGCTATATGAGGTCCGCATAATCCAATTTGGGGCCATGTATCTTATTGCTGCTCCGGCGCATGCTGGAAACTGCTTTCGCCGCACTTTGCTTCTGTCGTCACGCGACAGATTTTGTCGCCAGGCGATAGCCTTGTTGTCTGACGCTGGATTCAGGTTTTCCTTATTTTGCTCTTGCTACTGCTGTTCGTTGCTCGGTTTCGCTCCGAACTTTGAACTTGGTCCTTTCCAAATCCGCTCAAATCTTTTGTAAATTAAAGCTCTTCATCTCTAATTTACTGATCCATGTAATTTTGCTCAAACTCCTCTCATCTTGGAAGAATCTCATGCGTTTATATTCGCGATTTTTCGAAAAAATTTGGGAATTTTCTTGCTTACTAGGATGTACCTGCATTTATATTTTGGACTATAGGACTTTGCTTATCTTTCTTTAGGATTGAACTAAGACTTAGTCTTGCTTGACTCATTGACTTGACATGACTCAAGGTATAAACTTGACTTAATGATGACTCACTTCGTGTGACTTGTGTGTGCATAGTGTTGACTCATGAAGCTCGATATGTAACAAAAATTTCCGTCATTTTTGTGGAGGGTACTGACATTCTCCCGAAAAAGAAAGACGCAAAAAGGAAGAAGTTTTTGATGGTGCATGTTGAATGAGCTTAGTCAAACGTTGTTTGACACTATCTCTCAAGGTGCAAGGATTAATTCATCCTAGGCTATCTCAATTGTTGACTCAATGATGAAAGTATTTGGGTAACTTAGGCATGGAGGCAAAGCACTTCGTACTTTATGATGCAATGATGAGTGATGAGTGATTTTGTTATGACAAAGTATGCTTTAAGATTTCATGACAAAGGGTTCCTAAGGAAAGGACTATTTGGTCATGTATCTATGATGTGTGTGATAGTGACACTAAGGTTAGGCTGCAAAGACTAAGTGTATGGAAAAATATTATTTTTAGAAGAGTCAAATGATGGTGACTCTTAGGCTTGGTAAGCTAATAATGTAGGATCAGGCCCCCAAGTCTAGCTCTAAATGAATAGAGATGAGAATTGGAGATCCTTTGATATGATTATGGTGTGAGTGTGTGAATGTGAATATGAATGCATGTTTATTACGGCCGCACCCCAATGTGAGGTTGCCTACGTATCCGTTAGGAATTAGGCCGCACGTAGCTCTAGCCGAACCTCGCACAAGTATGTGTATTCCTCAAAGAGATCTTTTGAGGGTTATAACGTGGTTAGGCTAAAGGTTATAGAAGAAAGGGATAAAGGCTAAAGCCCCCAAGGTGTGCAACCTTGCTTTTGAATCTTTGTATTTGTATGCTTGAGTTTTCTCATTTTTAAATTCTTTTTTATATGTTTGCTCTCTCTTTTTTTTTTTTGGCTTTTGCATTTTTTATTTTGAACCTTTTTGATAAGTGTGGGAAATCCCGATCAAGCGGTCTATCACTCACTTGGCATTCATGTTTCTCAGGCACAGTACCGAGCACTCGATAAGAGACGCAATCTGAGACGTGTTCATATCAAAGACATTTTCATATCAAAGACATTGGAACACTTGCCCTTTTGCACACTTTTATTGTTTTTGCTATTTTATTTATTTTGATCTTTTGAAATCACTCAAGCCTTTTAAATTGCATAAGTTGCACACCATCCCATCCTAAGGTTAGGTAGATGTGAGTTGAAAAAATAAAGGTCTGTTAGACGAGGCTCAAAGTGGTTTATCAAAAAAGGATTGCATATTTGAAGGGTGAAAGGAGATATAATGTGGCTACAAGGGGTGCCTCAAATCATTGGTATACCTTGTGCTTAGTTCGACAATGATTATTTTATATTTTTTTTATACGAGGCAATGATCATATGCAAGGAAATAAATGCTCATTTTATTAAAAGGAAAAAGGAAAAAAATCTTACAAAATAAATATAAGGAAAGTGAAAGGTGCCTATGCTAGACTTATTGGGGAAAGGAAGAAATAAAAGAAAAATAGAAAAAGAGGTCACGAAATCTTATCGTTGAAGATCGCGTGTTGTTTGCTTTATCATCCGGTCTTCTTGCTAGCTGGAGGTTTGGGAAGCTTGAAATTATCGATCAAATATTGGATAGCCTCTTTTAGCTTCCAACAGCTCTCAGTAGTATGACCCCTACCTTGATAGTACTTGCAATGTGAATCTGGGTTCCAACTAGGCAATCTTTTTTCGGGCGCGGGATCTTGAATGGGTCCAATGGGAGTAATGATTCCCTTGGCATGGAGTCGATCGAACGCAGCATCATAGTTCATCCCAATAGGGGTGAAGTCTTTCCTTAGTTGCTTCTTAGATATTTGGTTATCCATAGCTAAATTTTCACTGAGATCAAAGGTACTAACATTGTTACTAGAGTGGGCGTTTTCGAAAGAAGAAAGATTGTCGTTCTTCTTTCCTTTCCAGCCACTGTGGTTACTATTGTTAGTAGCTTTTTGCTTTGCGAGGTCATCTTCGATCTCAATACCGATGTCATAGACGGCCTTGAAAGTATTCAAATTATGTTGATATTTTAAATGCATCGAATACTTCTCTTGGAGATTCTTGATAAACATCCTTACAGATTCTTTTTCGGTGAGCACCTCAATAATCTTAGCGGAAGTTTCCCTCCACTTATTAATAAAGCCTTCATTCTCTTTTTGTCTTAGCATCTCAAGTTGTCTATAGTCGGTTTCGACTTGAATATTACACTTATATCTGTCAATGAAAGCGTTTTTTATTCCATCCCAAGTAGAGGTTTTCTCTTTATCAAGAGAAAAGAACCAATGTTGACAAACGGTTTCTAAAGACATTGAGAATAAAGAGTGAAAAATATTCTTATCAATCCCCTTAATGTTCATTATAGTTTCAAAGGCCCTTAAGTGAAAGTAAGGATTGTCCATTAGCTGGAACTTAGGGATGTCATTGGCATTGAATTTCTGCGGAAGAAGCTCCTTCTCCACTAAGACCCCTTGTGAGCTAATGCCTTGGAATCTATAGTCATTGGATATTTTGCTCAAGCTTTCTTGCATGAGCTCCATTTGTTGTTGCTTCATAGGGTCATTGATTTGAAGGGTTAAGGCCTTCAACACCTCAGTCACGCTGGCCGTTTCTTTCTTAAGGTCATTGACTTCTTCTTGAATCGCCATTATCTTCTTAGCTTTTCTTTTCCGACTGACTGGTTTATCAAAAAGTTGAACTTGAACGAAGAGGTTGTCCTTGATTAAACGCCCTTCCTTTCTTAACCACGCGCTGTGGGAAGGAGAGTTAAGGGTAAGTTTTTCATTTTTGACTCAAGCTCTATTCAACATGCAATAGATGGGAAGAGATCATGGAAGAAAGGGGAGAATGATAGGTATGAAAAAGTATGTAGAGAGTAAAAAAAATGATTTATATGGGAATATATGGAAGAATTTAGGAATAAAGTGGACCCCTAACTCAAATGACGGAAAGGACGCGCATACGAGACTCTCTAGACATGGTTAAAATGTGACATATTAGGTGTGTGCTTTTAGTGGTGAATGCAAGTGGCATGCTTTGACTCTTGTGTAAGACCATGCTCAATTAAGGACTAAACAAGGGTACTGTTATTAACAAAATAATCGAATTGATTAGCAAACTGTTTAATTAGACTCGTCGTGATGACTCGGAGCAAAATCCTGAACTGTCACCGCCCACTGCAGTACAGCGCCAGACAACAGGGTTGTCGCTCTGCGTTACATAGCAGCGTGTGGCGCTACAGCCCAAATTTTTGCGCCATTGCTTGAACTTCGATCTGGGATTGTTTTCAATATTTTTACTCTGTAGGACAGGCCTAAAGTCGTACTAAGTCGATTCTGATTAATTTATTCAACTTTAATTACCCAAATTAATTAATCAATTAGGAAAAGTCCTTTTAGTCATTAATTAATTTATTTAAGGCTTAAACACAAGTCAAACAAATACTTAGGAAAAATACATAGAGTATGCACAACAAATAATGCACAAATAGTCAAGTAGGCACAATGTGATGCAATGAGTTTGCAACCTAACCATGGCTCTAGTTCTCTAAAATTCGGGATATGGGTTAGTCAAAGAGGGTCCATGGTTATGAGTCCGAATGCATCACACGAAAGTCTTACCTTTGGAAGGGTTGGCGCGTGTGGATGGGACCCCGCGAGTTAAACTCGCTTCCATGGTTTGGTGAATTTAACATTCTCGGATGTACCCTTTGTTGCTTAGAGCGTTCAATCGGGTAGATGGAGCATGAATTCCCAGAGGGTTATGTCCATATGTAAAACACATATGGGTTTCAAAAAAGTGAGAAAAACTCAATCAGGAAGTAGAATCGAGCCAACAGTGCTAGAACTGGTCGAAATTAGAACTCATATTTCTGGCTCAATATTGGAAGAACGCAGCGCCAGCCAACAGAGACTGTCGCTGCGATATAGCCCTGTCGCCTGGCGACAGAATTGTCGCTCCGCGATAGAGCCATATCTTCAGCGACAGGCTCTGTTTTCTAGATGCCAGTTCCTACATGCCTCAGCAGCTTTCTGTGTTCGTAAAATTTTCCAGTTTTTCGCAGCATTATTTCGGTTCTAGTTGTGAAAGATATTCCTCCAATTTCCTACGTATAAAAATCCTATTTTTTGACTCATTACGGATGGTCTTTCAATGAGAACCTTTTTTATGCATATGACAATAATGTTAATCAAAATTACGCACATGAAATACTTAGAACTTTTTGAGTCTCATCCACTCATTCTAAATCATTGCAAAAATAAATTTTAGGAATTAAAATAGAAATCCTCCCCAGTTGAGTCGCAAAAAACTGTATGGGGTTATTTCAAGCATTATCCCAAACTTGAACCCCACTGTGATCATACACTTAAGCATGGTGGCGTCCAAAGGGAAGGAAGCTAGAACAAAAGAGTCACCAACAAGTTTTAGGAACTTGTAAACCGTTCACATGGTGAAGGTTACACCCCTTAACAATCCATGAGATCGTCAACTCCAATAGGTCTAGAACCAAGACTGGTGTTCGGGGATGAAGGTACAAATTCAATCTAAAAGAGAAAGAACATGCCCTAATAATAGGCCTCTACTTCATTCTTCTCGTATTCATGTGAGCTTTCTGACTAACATGCAATCAATAAGTTAACCCTAAACCTGTTTAATCTATGTTGGTCGAATATTAATGCACAAATAAAAGTATTATTGGCGATCACTTGAATTATAATCATATTAACCCTAAACAAGATTATTAATTATCTTGTTAAGCGTGATTACAAGTACAAATTCCCATTAAACATGCATAAAAGGCGTGATCAAGCAATAAAATATATCAAGCAACATAATAATCATAAATCATAATTATAATCATAATAAAAATCATAATTAAAATAATCATGTTAAAGCATAATAATAGCAAGATTCTAGGCATGATACTAACAAGATTAATAACAAACCCTAGCATGTCACTAAACATTAAAGATCAAAGCTTTTGCCCTAACATGATACTAACATGATATTGATATGATATTAGAAAGCATAGGAAGCACCCTAAACATGATACTAGAAAGCAATAATAACATCCTACGCATGATGCTAGGAATAAATAAATAATAAACATGCTTTCTACAAGAATAGAGCAATACGACTACATACTTTGATGCTTCGTACCTCTTTCTAATAACAAAATACACACGTTAGTAACTTCAAGGAAAATATAAACTCAAACAATCAAATTAAATAATTGAAATAGAGATTTGGGACCAAACCCTCAGAAATTATAACCTTTCACATCTAGGGCGAAGGCAACTTTGAAATTGGCTAGGTGTGTCTAGAAACTAATGTATGAGGAATTTTGTAAGAGGGAAGGTTTAGAAAAAGAATGAAGAGAGAATATCAAGAAATTCTTAATGAGAGTTGGTTCTTAAAAACGGAGGTTTAAGGAGGCTTTTTATAACGAAAATCAGTCGGAATATGATAAAAAAGAATCAGAGTTTCAAGAGGAATAAAACACGACGCTGTCGCCACACAAGACTCTGTCGCCGCGCGACAAAGCCCGTCGCCGAGCAACAGATGTGTCGCCGCGCGACAGTCCTGTCGCCAGGCGACAGCCTATGGTGCGGCGCTGCAGGCAGTTTTTCCACACGTTTTCCTATTTTTGATAAAATTAAGTGCACGAGGGGTAAAACTGTAATTTTATTTAAAACACTTCTTTTATTCTAAATAAAACTCAAAAATCTCAATTATCAATGCTAATCACATTAGGATTCAAAAGAACCTTCTAGAAGATTCTAGAAGACTATAATCAATCCTAATTTCATTAGGAATGATAAATCATAATGGGCCCATTTTAGTATTTTGGCCATAACTTCCTCATTATTCATCGGAATTGGGCTTACAATATATCGTTGGAAAGCTCTTTTCGAGCCCAATCCAACTACACTATTATTAGACCCTTACCATGGACCAAACTAAAGTGGATTGGCTATTTTCATAAAATAGGTTTTCAAAAATAGAGAGAAAAAAGAGAAATAAAAACTAACCGCAACACTAGACTTTCCACAATTTCACTTCATTCGATTATGATTTGACGTGAAAAGTATTCGTCACCGGGATCAGACAACAAGTGTTCCCAACATTGAAAGTGAATTAGATCTAGAAGTTCCAAAAACCTAGTCTTCCTACACTATGTTAAATCAAGTCTGTGGCCAACAACATACCTATCAGCACTTGCTGTGAGTTCTAATTGCTCCTCCTCCTCTTCTTTCTCTTCCATTTCTTCTTCATCCCTTGAATTCTTAAGCCTCTCAACATAATCATCAACTTCCTTGATGTGATCCTCAACCGTCATCGAATTTTCCTTTTTCTCTTTCTAGGCTCTTAATTTTTTAATAATTTCAGAGGATTCAACTTCTTCAACCACTGATTGTTTTTCTTTAGGGTTTTTCTGGGTCGAGGATTCAACTTCTTCAACCACTGATTGTTTTTCTTTGTAGGATACCATTTTTAAGGGAGAAACAATTTTGAGTTCCGAATGGTGTTTGTTTTAAGAGTGTTCTGAAGAGCTGATTGAGGTGATGATTGCCATTGTTTCAAGGTATAAGGGTATTGAGAAGGTTTGATGGTTTTTACTGAGTGGTTTAATTTGATTTGACAGTGGAGTAAAAAGGTGGATGAAAGATGCTTTTATATTTAATGAAGCGGTGTGAAGGATTTGAAGGGTTTTACTGTTCAGTCATTTAATTAAACAAATTCAATTAATTTTCAAATTTTAAACACGATATTTTCCAAAACTTGTTTTCTTTCAAAATTCAATTTATTTCCAGAAACAATTAATTACCAAAGAGAAAACACGTATTTGGAACACGCTTTCTACACACATGCAATGTACATTACTATTTACACACGCAATTTAGTGTTTGTGAACTAACCTCTAGGAATTCACCAACGGTGACACTTCAGCTATGTTTAGCACACCATAATTGTGCTAGATGCTCTTTTTTCTCTTTTTACATTATTTCTGATTTTGCCATATCTTGGAACTTCAGAAGCAATCAAGTCAGCTTGATCATCCCAAGTTCCAATCTCAATTTCTCAAATCTTTCCCTGTTCAAGGGCTTTGTTTGAATATCTGCAATTTGATTTTCAGTAGGATAAAATTCTAACTTAATATACCCTTGCTCCACATTATCTTTTAGAAAGTGATTCCTAATGTGGATATGTTTGACCTTTTAATGTTGAACTGGATCTTTAGAAATACATATAGCACTATTATTATCATAATAAATAGGAACACTTCAAATAAAATGCCAAGATCTCTAACCTGTTGCTTTTTCCATAACATTTGAGAACAACAAGCTGCTGCAACTACATATTCAGCTTTAGCTGTAGACAAAGCAACTGTGGTTTGCTTCTTGGAACCCCAAGAAACCAAACAAGGTCATAGAAATTGTGTCATACCTGAGGTGCTTTTCTATTAACCAAATCACCAGCACAGTCAGCGTCAGTAAAGCCATTTAAATCAAATGAGTCACATCTAGGATAGAAGAGACCCAAATCATCAATTCCTTTTAAGTAACGAAAGATTCTCTTTACTGCTTTTAGGTGAGACTCCTTTGGATTAGCTTTGAACCTGGCACATAAACCTACACTAAAAGATATGTCAGGTCTACTAGCTATTAAGTAAAGTAAAGATCCAATCATACCTCAATACATAGTTTGATCTATGCAAGTTCCAGATGGATCTTCATCCAATCTTGTAGCTATACCCATAGGAGTTCCATTTAGTTTTGCATTATCAAGCTTTTATTTCTTAACTAGTTCCTTAATGAACTTCTGTTGATGGATCATAATGCCTTCCTCATTTTTCTTAATTTGCAAACCAAGAAAGAATTTTAATACTCCCATCATGCTCATCTCAAATTCTCCACTCATAAGGTCAGCAAAGTGCTTGCACAGAGATTCGTTAGTTGCACCAAAAATTATATCATCAACATAAATTTGTACAACTAAAATATCAGTTCCATTTTATTTTAAAAACAATGTTTTATCAATTTTACCACGTTTAAAACCATTTTCCAAAATGAACTTAGATAGTCTTTCATACCATGCTCTAGGAGCTTGCTTAAGTCCATTAAGGGTTTTGTCATTTGGAAACTCTGGATTTTAAAATCCAGGAGGTTGTTTGACATAGATGTCTTCTTTCAATAAACCATTTAGAAATGCACATTTAACGTCCATTGGGTAAAACCTAAATTTCATATAAGCAGCAAAAGCAACAAGTAAGCGAATAACCTCTAACCTGGCTACTAGAGCAAATGTTTCTTCATAGTCTATTCCTTCTTGTTGATTGAAACCTTGTACAACCAATCTTGCTTTGTTCCTGACAATAATACCATGTTCATCTAGTTTGTTCCTGAATACCTATTTCAATCCAATTGTCATTTAATCACTAGGTCTAGGTTCCTTATGCATGGAAAATGTAGGTCGTTTTCTACCCTTTTCTAGAGCCAAACAAAATTTATAAACACTCGACCAACCTAATACGAGTATATGGTAAGTCAAGGGTCGAACCCAAAGGAATGAGTAGGTGCAAGCTATAGCCTTGGTCAAGCTACTTCGAAGATTGTAGAAAAATATGGTTGGTAACTAAGATATCAAGAAGGATAGATAAATCGAGAAATTGAATATACTAAACACTAGGGATATATGTTCCACATGCAAGCTCAATAATTATATTAATTGACGGATCACTCAATCAATTCAAACATTACAAAGGACAAACAATAGTTGCAACCAAAAGAATCCAAAAGCTATCTCCTATAAGCCAAGCTAGGGTTCACTGTGAATGGCTAACTAGGAAAATCACAATCAAATTCAATCCATTAAAGCAATTCTCAAATCGAGGGTTCATGTCATTAAAATTTGCAATGTAATCTAGATTAATCTTATAGGTTGATCACTCCTAGTCTAATTAATCACATGCACAACTATGTCAACCAATTTAATTGCAAAAATTCAATCAATCAAGGGTCATCAACTAGCAAAAATCATCAATCAAGCATGCTTCCCCTTCTCCCTAGCAACTAATCTACTCACTAATCATGGTGAAATTGAGAAACAAAACAAATTCAATCACAATCATATTCATTTCAAGTTTAATCAAGAAGAAATTTAATCACTCAACAAATTCTAAAGCAAAGAATGGAATTCAAATCAAACATTCAAGAATTAAAGGAAATTGTAATAAAAGTAAATTCAAAGGAAAAAAATCTAACAAACTTTCATTGATTTGAAGAAGAAATCCAAGATCAAGTTGAAATCAAAGATCAAATTGAAGTACAATCAAGTAATCATAAGCTTCTCTCTCTACTTTCTCTCTCTTCTCATTCTGGAAAATAAGTGTCAAGTAAAAAAAAATAAGTTGTCCCCCCGAAAAAGGAAAAGTCTAAAGCTTTAAATAAAAAATTGAGCGAAGGGGATCGGGGCGCCTGGTGCGTGCGCACCACCAGGCCGCGCGTGCGCACAGCTGGGTCTACGCGCACACACCACCTATGTTGCGCGGGTGCACCCCTGCTTGGTGCTCGTGGCCTTGCCTCGTTCGCTTGCTCGATCGATCTCTGCGCTCCCGAGCATCCCTATCATTGGTGCACTCGAGGTGATGCTCGTGAGAAGGGCAGCTCCTTTATCTTCCAAGCGTTTGAACACTTTGAGCCAAAGCATTGCTTCCAAGGTCCTTGTGCTTGCGGAGCTAGCTTGAATTGCATGTTTGGATTCCCGAACTTAGCTCCATCAACCTTCTTGAATGCGCTCGAGGTTCCTCCTTGATAATTAAACCTCGGGAAACTCAACACACCTACAAAACAAGTCAAAGAAACGGAGAAGCGAGAAAAGATAATCGAGAAATGAATAAAATAGAAAGAAAACCATCAAAAGGACACATTTCTCTAAACTTATACACAAACACGCAAAACAAGCAATATTATGCAAAACCACGACATCAAAGACTAAAAACGAGCATAAAGCTACAAAGAAAACCTAGCCTAAGAGTGTCATAAATGACACTCATCAAATTCCCCCAAGCCAAACCTTTGCTCGTCCTCGAGCAAAACAAAATCAAGCTTAAAGGAAAATGATGACATTATTTAGGCAAGTAAGAAATGAGAAAGACTAGAGAATAAAAGAATGTACACTAACTCACTTTCGTAGGAATCACGGTAAATTTTAGCAACAATTGACAAGCCATTTAAACCTCTAAATCGCTCTAGAGGACGAGTAATGCTCTCGTAAGGGTTTCCTAAGAGATTAACCCATAAATCTTAAGTAAAAGGGAGGCAAAGCAATAAAAGGGAAAAGAGAATTAAAACTTGAAAGGTAAAGAGGTGTTTATATAATGGACTTTTGCACATGGTCAAAACACGAGAGGATATCAAACTTTCTAAAACAACAAAGGTAAGCACGTTCTAAGTTATCGAGGGTTGATTGAAACATACGACATTCTAAGTATAGAGAACTACCAAAACGCAATTCACTTTCATCTAAAAACAATTTTTAGCACATTTTCCCAATTGGCTTCAAATCTTCTTTTAGCAAGTATCTCTATAGTTCCTCGAAGGAACCGGAAAAACAATAGATTTGAGGTTTTCTCGACATTTTGACCTTATATCCCCTCTGCTTAGGCTTTAACTCATAATGCCCTCCCCTGATATGCGGCTCAACCTCTAGATCAAAAGGGTTTTCCCAAAGGTTGTAACATAAGGGAAAAAGGGTAAGGGTAGGCTTAAAATTTAGAATTTGGTGGTATTCCTAATTAGTGAAGAGGGTGATCAAACCTTCTCCTCATAACCAAGTAATCACCAAACAAAAGCAAACTAATACCCCCAAGCTTATTCAAAGCTGTAACCACAATCATATATACAAAAAGCGTAAAACGCTTCCCCCCAAGCTTGAACAAAGCATTGTCCTCAATACATAAGATAGGAAGAAGCATTTACATCAAAATGTTTTTGAACGTTTTCATTTTTCATTTTTTTATCAATTTTTGCCAAAGCTTTTTGAATTTGCTTTGCTTTTTCTCATATTTTCACTTTGTCATTTTTCACTTTATTCATTATCCTCACCTCTTTTAACTATGGATGGCTTTTCAACTTTGCATTTGAATGTCCTTGCCTTTTTTAACTTTGGACGACCTTTTCATTTATTCACTTGCCACTATTCACAAGAAATACAAAACACGAGCTTGCTTACAAATAAGAACCAATATCCAAACTCATATACCACAACCTCCAAGAACATGATCATTTGCTTCACAAAAACCAAAAATGGAACAAAAAGAAACAAAAGGCTCAAAGTTCTAAAGATGTGGCTTGAAAAGAAGGGAAAAAGACTCAAATGGTTAGCAAGTAGGCAAATGTAAACCCAAGAACTAAAAATAAAGAAGGTTATCCTAGAAAATAAAAATTACCACCCCGAAAAGATGCCTTTGTCCGCCCTACATGGTTCGGTCTCGTGTTTGAGAATTATGAGTCAAGACTCAAGATTAGGTCCGCAATAGTCAAGGATCCATGCCGCTCATGCAAGGGATTGTAGAAGGCTTGAAAACTATGAAACCTCACAAGGATGTGGCAAAAACTCACTAAAAGCTTCAAATTCACCAAAGGGGAACGATTGCGAGTTTTCAAAAACAAAAGAATCCGGCTTCAAGGTCCCAATAGTTCTAAACGACTACCTTAGCATGTTCTATCCTAGAGTGAACCAAAAATACTCTCAAACCGTGCAAACCATTATTTTTAGGAAGAATGATAGCCAATGTGCAAGTCCAAGTGGTAATAAGTTCAAAGAAAAATCAAAACTATTAAGAAAGAAAAGCAATGCCTCAAAACATGTTATTTTTATTTACAAAAGATTTTTGTGATATTTGTTTTTTTTTTCAAAGGAAAGAAAGGTTTTAAATCAAAATGTATGAAAGAAAAATGTGAAAAGGAAGGTAGAAGAAAAGAGAAAAAAGAAACAAAAAGAAAAACCATAAGAAACAAGTGAACATTCGGCCACAACGCCAATGTTCCCAAACACACTAAGGTGTTAGAAAGCAAACATCCTCGAACCGTTCAACTTCTCCTAATCTAAACCTAAACTGTTCAACTTCTCACCAGGCGTCGAAGCTATGCTACATCAAACAAGGTGAAAGAGCACCTTAATGAAGCACCAATATCCAAAGCATAAGCGACGAATCAAGGTGAGAAAGAAAATAGACTATATACAAAGAAAATTGTTAGTAACTTCAATACAAAAGAAAAGAAAGAAATAAAAGTGAAAACGTATGCAAATAAGGAAAAAACAATATATGATAGCATTAAGAACAGGGTCAAGAAACGAAATAAGGAAACAGAATCATCAGAAAGAAGCAGAGTCAGGAAACAAGATATCAAACAATCATCATCAGGAAGTATAATCATAACGAAGTAGAGATACATAGCAGACAGCAATAAGTGAAACGAACAATAATACCAAGAACAGGACAGAGAAATCATCAGAAGTACATCATCATCATCAGAGAAGCAAGAGATACACAGTGATCAATACCAAAAGTAAAAGAGACCAAGAGTGAACTACGAAAGCGAAGAGGGAAACAGTGAAACACACAAACAACATAAATCACCCCCAAGCTCGAAATGAACTACCCCCCAAACTCTAAACCTAATAACATATAGGCAAAAGAGAACATCATATAAAGCACATAAGAGAGGGGGATAGCCACAATAGTCTCACTCCACACTATGGTAAGGGGTAGAGTGAGAACTCCCCTCATCGATCTCTATGACATGAACCGAGCTAGCCATTTCACTCACCTCTATAGGAGCTTTTCCCCTTAACCTCCCCTCCCTCCTAGCACGGTCTATCGCGAAGAAATGAGACCAATCATCCAAAACCGGCTCGCCCGATAATCCCCACCTACCAAAAGTCTCAGGGTTCGGGAAAGGTATAGGGTTCGCTGGATAATAAGTATAATCGCAACCACCGGGCTGCTTATAGTCGTAAATGGCTGGGGTGGTGCCAACAATAGCACTAGGATGGATATAAGGACCCTCCCAATAGGGGTAACAGGTCTAGGTCCGATGGATGGGTCAAAGGGTTCCCATTGAGGGATGGGTCCTTGCTGGACTAGGAGGTATGGGTAGTTCAAGTAAGGTTCAATCTCACCCCTCCTCACATGGTAGTCATACAATTGATTAGCATGAAAATCATAGCCAAGAGAAGAATCACGCCCCAAAGGCATTGAAAACAAGACATTAGTGATGGAATCTAACTTGGCATGAATAGTAGATAAATCAAAATGTAAAAGAAGAAGTAGAAGTAGGGATAGGAGTACCTCCCTGTTCAACCGGGGGTAAAGCATGGAAATCCGTCGAGAGAGCATCATTGGAGGCGGTTCTTGCATGATTAGTCATCTTCCGAAGAGAGGGGTCGATGTTTCATCTTGGAGGTCTCCAAGTCAATGAATCTGTTTTTGTCTTACGGTTTGTAGCCTCCTTGCTCAGAATCAAGAACCAATCCTTCACTCGGGATACTTTTCATATGAAAATATTATTCTTCTTGGTACGATACAATGAATTTTTGGTTTACAAGGGTGTAAACATTGAGGAAATGAGAAGGTGTCCTCTCCCGAGGGTCGACTATCGGAGGGAGCTCGCATAGCAAATCTTTATATGAGTCATTGAGGCAAAGTGCGAGGATAGAGATCATGCCTCCAATTTGGATGCTCCCCGAAAGTGAAACACCGTCTAGGATGTCTAGAAATCGGTTGATCAAATGTTGAGTGAAATCTACAAGCTCGATCTCATGCGACTCTTGGTCGGCAATTCATGGCCAACAAAGTTCCTCATGAGAAATAGCTCCCAAAAAGTCTTTAGAGCATAGCGCATAGGTGAGAATACGATTAAAGTATCTTATTGCCGGATGAACGATCAATGCGGACTTGGAAGTTTGAGGCTCATATTTCCCTTCATCGGAGATATGCCGCCACCACTTGAGTTCATCATACCCATGGTCACTAGCCATTTTACCATTGGCCGGATCGACAAGATGGTCTTCATCGACGGCCCGAGGAAACCGGAAGTAAGAACAAAGTTGTGACTCCGACAACCAATGATCATTGTTGAAATGTTGAAAGGTCAAAGTTCTTGAAGAGTCACCACTTGTCTCTCGAACCACTTCTAGGGATGATAGAAACTCATACGTCACCCTAGCATAGGTAGGAGCACTCAAATCTAAGAACTCTAAGAGACCGAGGTTCTTGGCGAGGTAGCGAACGTCATCATCAATTCCAAGTAGTTTGGTAGTTGCTTGATCATAGAATCTTGTCGACTTAAGCTTCCTCTTGGTAAGTTACTTGAACCTATCCCAATGCATTTCTTTAGAGAATTCAATGCCATACGTTTCTACCACCTCGGGAGGAGGTGGAACAACGTGCCGAGCTTTGCTTGAACTTGATCTAGCACGCTTCTTATGACGAATAGGGGCCATCTACAAGAAGCAAAGAAATTCATGAGCGATTCATTTACAATTATTGGTGTTCAAGAATATTCATAAGAAATTGCTCAAGAATCAAGCACAAATATAATTCAATCAAAAATGAAACAAGAAATGGTCACACATGAACTATGCCATGAATATAGAAACATAAGCTTGAAACAACTAGTCATGAAGTAAAGGCAAAATTGGACACAAGAGACCAAATCATGAATTATTATGAGCAAATTAATCCCAAAACATTGAATTATCTAAGAAATGAAACTATTATATAGAATACCCATGAGAGAGAAAATGACCAACAATGGTGAATCAAGGATTCAAGCAAGGCATACAAATTGATCATGAAAAAGCTTCAATTTAACATCCAATAACATCATTCAACACAAAATACAAGCTAAAAGAACCAACAATGGAGTTCTACCATGAAAGCAAAAACAAGGGTTTCAAGCTTCAAAAATGAGGAAGAAGATGACTAGAGAATGAGAAATTATACCTCAATGAAGCTATTAATCACTTGAAAACTGCACAAATGATGAATATAGACCAAATAGAACACCCAAAGTCAAGTTCCAAGCACCAAAACAAAACCTTCAAAAGTCGAATTTGAGCCCAAATTTTCGAATTTCAATTCGAAAATTTATGATTTTTTTTTGATGATTTTGAAAAGATTTGATTATGGTTTAATGTAATATGTGAATAAATGAAATTAAAAAGGTGTATTTGTGTGAATTTGCAAGGATTAGGGAGGGTTTGAAAAGAGAAAAGTGAGTGGTGGAATAAGGGGGAAGTCGGGGAGAGAGAGAATGGAGTGAAAAGGGTGATTTGGGAGAAGAGGGGGACGAAAAAGGGAGGTGGGGCTGCTGTGGCTGGTGCGTGCGTGCAACTGGGTTGCTGCGTGCGCACCAGCTATGGCGGGGGGGGGGAATTTTTGCTCGAAACTCTGACCTATCTGGTGCGTGCGCACCAGGAGGGTAAAGGGGGGGTTCAAAATTCGCCCAAGTTTCATCAAAATGAGTTTTAATTTCTGACCCCTTTGGTGCGCGCGCGCAACCTATGATGCGTGCGCACCAAAAAGAAAATTTCCGCTCTTGAACATACTCTCGTGCTTGCACTCTCATCGGCACTAATGAGCGTCATGATCGAGTGCTTAAAAATCACACAAAAAAATAGTTCGAAAATCACTCGATCATAAATAAAAATTTATGAAAACTCAAACACGAGAGCATGTATCCCCAACAAACTCCTTCACCTAAGTTTAACCAAACCTCAAGAAACCTTAAATTAATCACCGAAATAGTTGGAAATCATCATTGATCCAATCTCATGGTACCTAAATCAAGAAAACAAAGAAAAATAAGAAAAGTTCTCAAAAATAAAAGAAATATAGAGAATTGAAAAATCAAAAGGAAAGGGTTAGAAAATCAGGTTGCCTCCCGGGAAGCGCTTGTTTAACGTCATAACTCGACGTTCTCCACCTATTAAGGTGGTTGTTGGAGAAGAAATATATGAATAAGGCCAACAAAATCATCATCGAAATACTTCTTGAGCCGATGGCCATTGACCTTAAATAGAGATGAAGAATCCATCATTAAAACCTCTACAACACCACTAGGAAAGACATACTTAACCAAGTAAGGACCGCTCCATCTTGACATGAGCTTTCCGGGAAACAACTTCATTTTCGAATTGTAGAGAAGAAGTTTATCACCAACACAAAACTCTTACTTTTCGATAAGCTTATCATAAGTTTCCTTGGAACGAGCTTTGTAAATACTAGCACAATCATAAGCATCATATCGAAGCTCCTCTAGCTCATGAAGATCTAACCACCTTTTCTCCCCTGCACTTGCCAAATCAAAGTTTATCATCTTGATTGCCCACAAAGCACGGTGTTCGAGCTCTACCAGGAGATGGCATGATTTTTTATAAACTAGGTGGTATGGAGTGGTACCTATAGGTGTCTTGAAAGCCGTTCTATAGCCCAAAGAGCATTATCAAAATTGTCCGACCAATCCTTCCTATTTCTCGCAACTGTCTTTTCAAGAATTCACTTGATTTGACGATTGGAAACCTTGACTGGGCCGCTTGTTTGAGGATGATATGGAAGGCCAAATCGTTGATGAACTCCATGCTTTCGCAACTTCTTTTGAAAGGCATTGTGAATAAAATGAGAACCATTATCGCTTATCACTGCCTTTGGTACACTAAACCTTAGAAAAATGACCTTCTTAAATAACTTCATTACCACCTTGTGGTCATTAGTTGGGGAAGCGATGGCCTCAACCCATTTAGACACGTAATCTACCGCTACAAGGATATATTGATTTCCAAAAGATGAAGGAAACAGTCCCATGAAATTAATTCCCCATACATCAAATACCTCCAACTCAAGGATAGGTTGTTGAGGCATCTCATTTCACTTGGAGATATTCCCAACTCGTTGATAACGATCACATGTCTTAACAAAACCCCATGAATCCTTGAAGAGATGCGGCCAGCATAAACCGCTTTGAAGAATCTTAGTGGCGATTTTAGAAACGCCCATATGGCCACCACTCTAATCCGAGTGGCACATCTTCAAAACACTAGGCACCTCTTCATTTGGAACACAACGCCTAAGTAAGCCATCGACTCCTCGCTTGTACAAGATTGGATCATCCCACACATAGTGTCTTGCCTCTCTCTTGAGCTTCTTTCGTTGATTCTTGGAAAAGGAAGGTGGAAACTCCCCACATGCAAGCAAGTTCACTAAGTCGGCGAACCATGGGAGCTCTTTTTCCTCAATAGCATATAAAAAGTCATCATGCATTCTATCCTCAATTGGAGAACCATCATCATGAATTTGAGAATCCTCAAGGCGAGAGATATGATCAGCCACAAGATTTTCTGCTCCACTCTTATCCCTAATCTCAATGTAAAAAGTTTGAAGTTCGAGCACCCACCGGACCAACCTAGGCTTGGATTCTTTCTTGTCAAAAAGGCACTTGAGAGCCGCAAGATCCGTGAAGACAATGGTCTTGGAACCCAACAAAAAACAACGAAACTTTTCAAAAACATGAACAATAGCTAAAAACTCCTTTTCCGTTGTGGTGTAATTTCTTTGAGCACCATTTAGAGTCTTTGACATATAATAGATCATATGTAGCTTCTTTTCCACTCTTTGACCCAAGACACCTCTAATTGCCGAATTGCTCGCATCACACATCAACTCAAAAGGTAAATCCCATCTTGGGGCTTGAACAATAGGAGTATAGATTAGAGCCTTCTTCAACTTATTGAATGCTTCCAAACACTTATCATCAAATACAAACTCGACATCCTTTTGAAGAAGATCATTGAGGGGCTTTCCAATGAGCGAGAAATCCTTGATGAATCTTCTATAAAACCCGGCATGTCCTAAAAAAGATCGCACTCCTTTCACATTGACCGGAGGTGGAAGCTTCTCAATAACCTCAATTTTTGCTTTGTCCACCTCTATCCCCTTTTGAGAAATCTAATGGCCAAGGACTATGCCTTCCTCCACCATGAAATGACACTTCTCCCAATTTAAAACCAAGTTCGCCTTCTCACACCTTGCCAAACATTTCTCAAGGTTTTCAAGACATGCCTCAAATGAAACACCTTCTACGGAAAAATCGCCCATAAACACTTCCATCTCCTCCTCCAACATATCTCCAAATATACTCATCATGCATCTTTGAAATGTTGCGGGAGCATTACAAAGGCCAAGCGGCATTCTCCTATAAGCAAATGTTCCATAGGGACAAGTGAAGGTTGTTTTCTCTTGGTCATCCGGGTGGATAAGGATTTGGAAAAATCCCGAATAACCATCAAGAAAACAATAGAACTTGTGCCTCGTTAGTCTCTCAAGCATTTGATCAATGAAAGGAAGGGGGAAATGATCTTTCTTGGTGGATTTGTTTAGACGTCTATAGTCTATACACATCCTCTATCCCGTGACCGTCCTCGTCAGAATGAGCTCACCTCTCTCATTCTCGACGACGGTCATGCCTCCCTTCTTTGGGATAACATGAACGGGGGAGACCCACCTAGAACTTGAGATGGGGAATATAATTTCCGCATCGAAAAGGTTGGTGATCTCCTTCTTCACTACCTCTCCTATTTCGGGATGTAGCTTTCATTGTCTCTCAATAGAAGGTAGAGCCCTCTCCTCAAGGGTTATGTGATGTGTACATAAAGCGGGGCTTATACCTTTGAGGTCATCAATGGTATAACCCAAAGAACTTTGGTGCTTTCTCAAAACATCACACAACTCTTGAACTTGGCGCTAACAATCACGGGATAAGTAGAGTTGGGTCCCAAGAATTCATACCTAAGGTGTGATGGAAGAGGTTTGATCTCAACCATTGGAACACCTTTACCTTCCTTTGATGTAGCCACTTGCAACACTTCTTGGCGAGAAATGCTCATACACGTTTGCTCTTCAACTTCCTCAAGGCTTCCATTGAGCACATCTTCATACAAAGCCATCTCCTTGCTAGGAGCACCTATCTTTTCCTTATTCAACAAAACATTCTCAAGAGCATCGTTAGAGGTGAGCAATTGCTCATGCATGGAAGACACAACATGATCAAGAGAATCAATCAACATGCAATTTTCTAAAGAAGAACTTGGATACTTCATACTATCATTCAAGTCAAATTCTATCACCTCATCCCCTAATTTGAGTGAAATTTTAGCACTTTTCACATCTATCATAGCACCCGAAGTAGTAAGGAATGGTCTCCCTGGAATGATAGGAATATTACCATTTTCTTCCATCTCAAGCACCACAAAGTCCACTGGAATAACAAATTTCCCAACCCTCAAAGGGACATCCTCTACCTTACCCTTTGGAAACTTAATTGACCTATCGGCCAATTGCAAAGTGATTTTAGTAGGTAAAAGTTCCCCTAGCTCAAGTCTTTGGTACACCGAATATGGCATAAGGCTAACACTAGCTCCTAGGTCACACAAGGCATTCTCGATTTGCATTTTGTAAATGGCATAAGGGATGGAAAAGTTTCCAAGATCTTTTAGCTTAGGTGGCATCTTGTTCATTATGATTGCACTACAATTCTCGGTCAAGTTCACCGTCTCTACAACATCACAAGTCCTCCTACCGCTCAAAATGTCTTTGAGGAATTTTGCATAGTTGGGCATTTGGGTGACAACTTCGGTAAATGGTGAAGTTGCTTGAGCATGTCAATAAATCTTCCAAATTGTTCATCTAACTTGTGTCTCATGAATTTTTGTGGATAAAGAAGCTTGGGTTTCACAATTTCTTTCTCCACTCTCACCTCACTAGGTATCTCAATCTCAACCTCCCTCAAAGATGCACCATCTCTCTCATCTTCTACCATAACCTCTTTTGTGGCCTCCTTGGTCTCACTCTTCCTAGGAAAACTCTCCTCAAGAACCTTACCACTCCTTGTAATAATAGCATTGACCGGTCTCTTGGGATCTAGGCCTTGGGAAGGTAAAGAAGAAGGACTAGCATGGTCTTTTAAAGCATTATCAAGTTGAGAAATTTGGTTTTCAAGCATCTTATTATGAGTCATCATTTCATTTAATTTCTTGTCACTTACGGCCATGTAAATGTTCAACAACTTTGTTTGGTTTTCAATGATTTCTTCCAAATTGGTCCTATGAGAAGAAGAAGAGGATTGAACATAGGAATTATCATTTTGGGTCTTTGGAGCAAATCCGGGTGAGGGACCCCTTTGAGAGTTATTTTGAAAATTTCCCCTATTTTGATTGTTCCAATTACCTTTACCTTGATTGTGGTTACCATAACCTTGGTTATGATTACCATAATTTTGGTTTTAATTTTGGCTACTATAACCTTGGTTGTTATAGTTTCCTCGGGAATTTTGGTTCCCATGGTTCCTATTATCACCACCTTGGTTGTAGTTGTCAAAATTTCCATGGTTGTTGTAATTCCTATTCCATTGACCTCTTTGATTCTAAAACCTAGAATCATTATTGTTTGACACATCGTTCACATGCACATTCACATTTCCATCTTGATCATCACAAACATCCATACATGCATGAGGGCAATTAGAAACATCATGATCATACGATCCACAATCATCACAAAACAAGCATCCACTAGGCATGTTACTAGAAGAGGGAGGGGTTGAGAATTAGAAGACATACCTGTCCCCTTAGACTGGGAGGGAAGACTTAAAACTTGGTAGGTAGTACTTTCCAACTTCGCCTTGATAGTGGACATCTCCTTCCCCAAGTTTGTCATTTGTGAGGATAGATTGTTGATTGCATTTAGATGATCAACCGAGTACACCGAAGAGCTACTCTTGCTAGTTGACTCTCTTTCTCCATCTTGCCAATCTCTATAATACCTCACTACGTCTTCAATTATGTCTACCACTTCCTCTTCCGTTTTATTCATGATAGGACCTCCGGCTCCTCCATCTAAACATGATTTTCCTTGAGGACTAAGGCCTCCATACACTACTAAAAAACAAGTGAATTGCGACCGCCGCAAACAGTCGTAAAAGTAAAGAAAAACGGTCGCAAAGTGAAATTGCGACCGCCAACCTACGCAACAGACCTGTCGTTATTTTATTGGTCGCAGAAAAAAGAATTTACGACCACTTGGCGGTCGCAAATAAAATTGCGACCATTTTCTGTATTTTCAACGACCGTTTTAATAGCAGATGTAATTTGTTATTTGCGACTGGAAAAATGGTCGCAAAGATCTATAATTACGACAGCCTTTGACGGTCGCAAAAATATGCAAAATTGCGACAGGCTGGGACGGTCGCAAATGTTGAAAATTTACGACTGGCGCAGACGGTCGCAAACTATTGAAGAATTATGACTGGCATAGACGGTCGCAAATTGTTGACGAATTATGACTGGCATAGACAGTCGCAAACTGTTGAAGAATTACAACTGGCATAGACGGTCGTAAACTGTTGAAGAATTACGACTGGCATAGACGGTCGCAATTTTAGAATATTTGCGACAGGCCAAACCAGTCGCAAATATGATGCAAATGGATGTAATTTTCATAATAATACTGTTTGCATTTACGTTATCATCCTAACCTGAACCTATAACCTGTTATCATATTATAGAATTTGAAAATTAATAAAAAATAAAAAAAAAATGCATAATTCATAATATAATAAATCCAACAACAATACTTACAATAACAATGTTCAAGTAAATAATAATAGTAATTAGTTAGTAATAGTTTACAAAGCTAAATTTAAAAACTAAGTTAGGCCTATATGAATTATAGTTAGTAATGGCCTATGTTCTTTCAAAAATAGATAAGGCCAATATATATGAACAATATAATACCAAGTTAAGGCCTATATCCCCCAAAAACGCTAAGGCCTATATTCCTAAAAAACGCTAAGGCCTATATTCCCCCCCAAAAAAACTAAGGCATATATGAACAATACTAATCTAAGAGCTATATGAACAAATAAACTACGACACCGGAGTGTAGTGACCAACCCCACCACCACTCATGTCCGGGTCATCTTCCCTACGAAGCTGAAATGAAGGACCACCTGAACAGTTAGAGAACAAGTTTTGCAACATCGTCTCCATCATTCGCTTACTCTCAATTACCGCCTCCTCCCGCTCCTTCTTCAATGCCTCCTGCAATTGCGTAGCAAACTGTGCCTCCATCTGTGCCTGCATCTGCACTTTTGCCTCCTCTATTCGCTCGGCAACCTCGGCTTGCACACGTTCTTCCAACTGTGAAGCTATAGAAGGATTGTACAATTGCGAGCCTTTCTCATAAGAGCGGCTATAAAACAAACTAGCGCTTGCACCTAGGCCCTTCACCACACCCTTTTTCCTACCACCAACGACCTCCCAGTATAGTTGGTTAGGGTCCGGTTGTGACCCTTGAGTGGAAGACTCGTCAAGCTTCTTTTGGTAGACATCCCATAATCAAACAACTCATATTTAGCATATTATACATGTTTATAGTTTTAAATGGCTTAATAATAGACATTTTCATACATTTACGAGGCTATAGGATCATAATTAGGCTTAAATGGCCTTTTAACTTACCCATTTTAATTTTTTTTGCTATATTCTAAGAGTTTATCATTCAAACAAATCATATTTAGCATATTACACATGTTTATAGTTTCAAATGGCTTAATAATAGACATTTTCATGCATTTACGAGCCTATAGGGGCATAACTAGGCTAAAATGGCTTAAATGGCCTTCTTACTTACCCATTTCCTTTGTTTTTGCTATATTCTAAGACTTTATCATTCAAAAAACTCATATTTAGCATATAAAACACGTTTATAGTTTCAAATTTCTTAATAATAGACATTTTCATGCATTTACGAGGCTATAAGGGCATAACTAGGGTAAAATGGCGTAAATGGCCTTCTTACTTACCCATTTCCTTTGTTTTTGCTATATTCTACGATTTTATCATTCAAACAACTCATATTTAGCGTATGAAACATTTTTATATGCCCAAATTGCTTTATCATAGACATTTTCAAGCATTTACAAGGCTATAGGGGCATAACTAGGCTGAAATGGCTAAAATGACCTTTTAACTTACCCATTTCATTTATTTTTTATATATTCTAAGAGTTTATCATTCAAACAACTCATACTTAGCATATGAAACAAGTTTATAGTTTCAAATGACTTAATAATAGACATTTTCATGCATTTACGAGGCTATAGGGGCATAACTAGGCTTAAATGGCCTTCTAAATTACCCATTTCCTTTGTTTTTGCTATATTATAAGATTTTATCATTCAAAAAACTCATATTTAGCATATGAAACACGTTTATAGTTTCAAATGGCTTAATAATAGACATTTTCATGCATTTACGAGGATATAGGGGCATAACTAGGCTAAAATGGCTTAGATGACCTTTTAACTTACCCATTTTCTTTGTTTTTGATATATTGTAAGAGTTTATCATTCAAACAACTCATATTTATCATATTAAGCACGTTTATATTTTCAAATGGTTTAATAATAAACATTTTCATGCATTTACGAGGCTGTAAGGGCATAACTTGGCTAAAATGGCTTAAATTGCCTTCTTACTTACCCATTTCCTTTGTTTTTTCTATATTCTAAGAGTTTATCATTCAAACAACTCATATTTAGCATATGAAACATGTTTATAGTTTCAAATGGCTTAATAATAGACATTTTCATGCATTTACGAGGTTATAGGGGCATAATTAGGCTAGAATGGCTTAAATGGCCTTCTTACTTACCCATTTCCTTTGTTTTTGCTATATTCTAAGATTTTATCATTCAAACAACTCATATTTAGAATATGAAACACGTTTATAGTCTCAAATGTCTTAATAATAGACATTTTCAAGCATTTACGAGGCTATAGGGGCATAACTAGGCTAAAATGGCTTAAATGGCCTTCTTACTTACCCATTTCTTTTGTTTTTGCTTTATTCTAAGATTTTATCATTCAAACAACTCATATTTAGCATATGAAACATGTTGATAGTTTCAGATGGCTTAATAATAGACATTTTCATGCATTTACGAGGCTATAAGGGCATAACTAGAGTAAAATGGCGTAAATGGCCTTCTTACTTACTCATTTCCTATGTTTTTGCTATATTCTAGGAGTTTATCATTCAAACAACTCATATTTAGCATAATAAACATGTTTATAGGCCCAAATTGCTTGATCATAGACATTTTCAAGCATTTACAAGGCTACAGGGGCATAACTAAGCTAAAATGGCTAAAATGACCTTCTAACTTACCTATTTCATTTATTTTTTTATATATTCTAAGATTTCATCATTCAAACAACTCATATTTAGCGTATTATACATGTTTATAGTTTCAAATGGCTTAATAATAGAAATTTTCATGCATTTACGAGGCTATAGGGGATTAACTAGGCTAAAATGGCTTAAATGGCCTTCTTACTTACCCATTTTCTTTGTTTTTGATATATTCTAAAAGTTTATCATTCAAACAACTCATATTTAGCATATTAAACACGTTTATAGTTTCAAATGGCTTAATAATAGACATTTTCATGCATTTACGAGGCTATAGGGGCATAACTAGGCTAAAATGGCTTAAATGGCCTTCTTACTTACCCATTTCCTTTGTTTTTCCTATATTCTAAGAGTTTATAATTCAAACAACTCATATTTAGCATATGAAACTCATATCAGCATTCCAAAGGTATTGTTTCTGCAAATTTTGTTAAGAATCAAGAAAAATAATGTGTTTAGTAATATATTGTAATAAGTAACCAACAAACACTAAAGTTAGATAAGTAAATTGAACTTGAGGGTTTCATAATACTGTAAACTGGTTCCACCAATGGGACTTAGTAATCTTGTCAACCTCTTCATAGTTAAGCCATGGTTTGCGCCAATGTGCTTGAAAAATACTTGTAATGGAGGTGCTCACGGTGTTATCATCGAACCTTAATACCAATAAGCAAACAAATGAAGTCATTACATACATAAAATACAAATATAACCAAGATTGTTCAAGTTTGAATGCAAATTAAGCTAACCATGATTAACTTACCATAACCCTGTAGGGTGCAAAGTCCTTCTCGCTTCGGGGGTAGGTACCTCACCCATGGGAGAGTTATCTTCTTGCGTCTGAGGAACCTGAGTAGTTGTCCCAGAACCATCCACGTGTGACACGGGGGATGGGGTAACTTCCGGAGAAGTTTCCGTATTTGCATGGCCTGTCAACGGAAACAATTCTCTCGGGGTGGCATGTCCCAGCAGCCGACGACCACCACCAGCCATGACAATCTACAGTAAGAAAAACATTATGAACATCAGTAAAAATCATATAGTCATGTTATCGCGATCTATAAGCTACTATTAGACATAACTTTAGCTTTGCAAAATATCAATAATAACATATAAATAGTAGACAAGTATATCAAATTAAAACTAGGATGGTCTTTTAAAATAAATTGAAATCCATTAAGATTACATAATAAAAAAGTTAAAACAAGGTTACAATCAATCTCCTAAATCTCAGTTGAATCACCCTCCCCATCAACACTAAGATCATCATCAGTATCGTCATCTCAAAATCCGTCATCCTCATCCTCGTCCTCACTATCAGTAGATTCGAAACTAGACTCATCTAGAGGGGCATCGAGCAGCACTTCATTTTCAATATCCGAATCTCCAAATCCATCTTCATCACCTTCATAGTCTGGAATGTATCCGGAGCACAAAGAGTTGGAATGTCAGCAGTGGTTTCTTGTAGAAAGTCTTCTTCAACTGGTGCATCAACAACATACCTCGCCTTTGTCTTGAACACTTCCCACCATTGAGCCTTATCTCTTTTCAGACTTGGGTAAAGTGCATAATAGACTTGGTTGGCTTGGTAAGAAAGCACAAAAGGATCGTACTTGGGGTATTTTTTGGTATGATTGACTTCTATAAGCTTGTATTGATCAATGTTCATACCCCTAGTGGAATCCATTCAACTGCACTTGAAGAGAACAGTCTTATAAGTCCGTAGGGCACCAGTGAACTCCAACTCGATGATATCCTCTAGAAAACCAAAATAATCTCCACCATCTTCATTGGATACGCTTAATCCATTATTCATGGTTGACTTATGTTTTCCATGGCCATAAGTTTGGAATTTGTATCCGTTCACACAGAATTAGCTCCAAGTACGCACTCGCTTAGATGGGCCCATAGCCAAAGCGAACAATATTTCATCATTTGGCTTGTCTTGAATCACCTGCTCATATGGCATAATTATATTAAATTGATATATGTCATGAACTTATAGCAACAAAGTAAGAAAACGTGTTGATGTCAAATGCGTAAAACACTCACTTTCAACCTAAACCACTCGAGGAATTCAGTTTCATGTTTAATCCACACATCTTCTTTGCGAATAGTGGGTTGCATTAAAACAATGTGGTCCTCAAACCCCCTTCCATATAACCAGAGAAAGAGTATTAATGATGATGGTCGACATTGGATACGTTGCAAAATTCAATGAAATCTTAGTGAGTGTGATAATAGACAAATTTAATACCTCTCATATGGTTCCAAAATGCCGGTATTTCCCAAAACATATAAATGAGCACGTTGTAGTTCTTTCTCATCCAAAAAGCGGTGCACTCCACCAGTTGAAGCATGTCCATGATCAACCCTAAACAGTTCCGGAACACTATCATCCAAAGTGCTCTCAACATCATCATGAACATTATGACCTAAGTCACGTGTTTTAGTATCCACTCCTTGTTGGAAGTAGTTAGAGCAAAAGTACCCTATCTCTTCTGTTAGATATGCGTTGCAAATTGAACCTTCAACACGAGCCTTATTGCCAATTTTACGTTTCAAATGATTAAGGAACCTATAATTAAAAATATTGAATAAGTTCTATGATATGCAAACAACTATAGGTGTATAAACGAAAATAGCAACTATGAGTTTGTAGGAGCTAAAACCTTTCAAACGGATACATCCAACGATATTGGACATGACCACATAACCTAGCTTCATAAGGCAGGTGAACTGGTAAGTGTTCTATAGAGTTGAAGAACGCTGGTGGAAATATCTTCTCGAGCTTTACAAAGAATTTCTGTAATGTTGTGTTCCAATCTTTCCATATCACTCAATTTGGTGGTGGAACAACAAAGGTCATGGAAGAAAAGACTAATCTCAGTAATAGCTTTCCAAACATGGACCGGGAGCAATTCCTTTAAAGCAACTGGCAACAATCTCTCCATGAAGACATGACAGTCGTGGCTCTTTAAACCATGAAGCTTACATGTTTGTAAATCTACACATCTACTCAAATTAGAAGCATAACTATCGGGAAATTTCAAGTTCCTTACCCACTCGCATAACACTTTCTTTTGAGCCTTGTCTAGTGAGAATGGGGCTTTCGGCAAAGTGTCTTTCCCTCTCGCATCCTCCGTCGCATGTAGTTGTGGTCGTTTGCAATATTTGGCAATGTCATTTCTAGATGCAACTGTGTCTGAAGTATGTTTTTTCACATCCATCACTGTGTGAATTAGTTGGTCAAAGAAATTCTTTTCAATATGCATGACATCGAGGTTGTGGCGGAGGAGAAGAGTCTTCTAGTACGATAGCTCCCAAAGAATGCTTTGTTTAAACCACCCTAGTTTCTTCTTTTTTAAGCTTGCGAGTGCTTCAGGTCCATCTGTTGCCTTAGCCAAGTGTTGAACTTGTTGCCATAGCTCGTCGCCGGACATTATGTGAGGCGATGTCCCCTTTTCAACCTTATTCTTACAAAAAGCAATTTTGTTGTTTCGAAAAGGATGTTCGAGAGGAAGAAATTGGCGGTGAAAATCAAACCATGACATTTTACCATCATGTTCAAGCCAAAAAGCTTTTGATTTGTCCAAGCAATATGGACATGCTTTTTTACCAGCTGTTGCCCATCTAGAAAGCATACCATAGGCTGGGAAGTCACTAATAGTCCACAAGATTGCTGCACGCAAATTGAAGTTTTTTCTTTGCGAGATGTCGTAAGTTGTTGCACCAACATCCCACAGTTGTTTCAATTCTTCAATTAACGGTTGCATATACACATCCAAGTTCCCCTTCGGATTTTTAGGACCAGGAACGAGCAAAGAAAGGAACATAAATGGTTTTTTCATGCACATCGATGGAGGCAAGTTATAAGGGGTCAGAATGACTGGCCAACATGAATACTGACCCCCAAACTTGCCATTAGGAGCAAACCCATCGGTACACATACCAAGTCTCACATTTCTAGGTTCAGATGCGAAATCGAGGAAGGATCTATCCATGTGCTTCCAAGCTTCACTATCACTAGGATGCGACATTGTGCCCTTTGAAGTCCTTTTATTGGAACCAATGACCCCTTTGAAGTCCTCTTGTATCTGTCCCTTTTGCACACTCTACACTTATCCACTCAGCATCAGCTTTCCAAAATAACATACAACCCTTTGGGCATGCGTGGCTCTTCTCGTGCGAAAGCTCAAGTCCGTTAAGAATCTTCTTTGATCATAGAATGTTTTCCCCATCTTATTATTGTCAGGAATCGCTTCGTTCAGTAATGAAGCAAACCCATCAACACACCTATAGGGAAAATTGTATTCCGACTTCAAAGATACAATTCGATAAGCCATTTCTAGCACAGACATGGAGCTACCTTCGTACAGTGGTTGCTCGGCGGCCTTTAAAAGCTCTTGAAATGCTTTTGCTTGAGCATTTGGCTCTTCATCTGAACCACTAGTACTATCATCACCCGATGGTTCATGATTACTCCCAAGAGCATCGAGAAACATTTCACGGTAAGTATTTAGTTGCTCTACACTTGATGTAGGGAACCCTTCACCATGAGAAACCCACTCATAGTAATCAGGTATAAACCCCTTTTTGTACAAATGGAGTTTTACTGTGTTGGCATCATGAAGACGTCTATTCTTACATAACAGACAAGGGCATCTTGCTTCATCTATGCCCAGGCTCTCGGGATGAGCTTCACAAAACCGTATGAATTGTTAAACACCATCCACAAACTCTTGCCTAAGTCTACGGGCATTACGAACATCTTACCTATCATACATCCACCAACGCTCTTTCCTTTTCATGGTGACAAATTCTACAACACTATGAAAAACAAATCACATTAATCATTCACACTGAACTTGTTTTCATTACAATAATGGCATACGATACAATTAGAATCGAAATGATATCCAAAGGCCCTTATCATGACTTGAACGGGAAAGCTGATTTCACATTCTTTATTAAGAGATTTAAACATATGTTGATGTCACATGCTTCTAACACGTCCAAGTTTAAGTCAACGCACAATAAAGCATAAAAAATCCAACAATGAACCAAGCTATTAATAGAAAACCTCTTGCTAATACTAAACTGACCATTTAGGAATCACTAGGAAAACCCGCTTAAACAAGTAGCACATTCACAAAGTAAAGCAATGATAATAAACTGAAATCAAAATGCAACTAATAAGGATGCTTTTTTTAAAAATATAGATCACAACTCCATAAACAACTAACATAAATATGAATCATATTGCACAAGTAAAAGAAGTAGTTAAATAAGAAGGGAAGAAAACACACACTGGAGGAGTTGACCGGAAAAGCAGAGGCGGTGACGAAGGTGGTCCTGGTATACGGTGGTGTTACACTTTTAGGCAGGGTATTTATAAAAAACTTTAAAATTAAAAAAATAAATAACTACACATGACTTACCTGGTGGCGGCAACGGAAAAAGACAGAAAAAGGAGGAGGGACGGGCACAAGAGGAATCCGGCGACGGTGGAGCTGCAAAGGGGGTTTATTTGCGACCCACAATTAGCTATTTCAGACAAAATAACGAAATTAAAAAAAAAATCAACCAAAAGTTCAAGACTGAGAACATAACTTTAATAAAAGTTCAAGACTGAAATTTTCCCATATTTAACCCAAAATTAGCCAAAAAAGCTATTTCTATTGTTTAAAGAAAAATTCAACTATGTATCCTGATATTGAAGTAATTACAATGAGATAAACCCATGTATTAATACACATTTACGATAAGGTAGCTTATTTGGAATGCACATTGACTCAGTTGCCCATGTCTAATTCTTAACTAGTCATTATGAATCTTGCATATTAGACAAAATCATGTACAAATTCAACAGTAAATCTCAAAGCTAACAAAGTATCTAGCTAATTTCTGTTGCATTTGGAGTTTAAAATGAATTTTATTTGTTCATGTCATATTTTCTCTCCTCCACCTCTCTACTTACCTCTTTGCTAGTAACCTAGATAGATACCTCACAAGAAAACATTTGATACACCAAAATCAGAAAATGTACTAACATGAGCCATGTTCTTAGGGATATTTTCATCTATTATGCTGACACTTTCTATTGAAAAATTCAAGAGTCATTGGGTTGCATCATTAGCTTAGGTCTGTACTTGTACTTTTTTAAGAAACTAAGTCAACTCAACGCACAAATAGATCAATGAAACAGAGCAAAAAACTAGAAAAACTCGAAAATATGAAAGACCAAATACTCAACCAGCCATAAAATTTCAAGTTCCAGCAAGATTTGTAAAGCTCAATCTAAAATTAAAGATAGTCATTTCTTTGGTTGGTTACTAAGACACAAAACACTATTAAATGCTTATTTAATCGATTCAAGACAGAAAAATTTCATTACATCCAAACTTAATCTCAAAATCACATGCTTGCTGTAAACTTCACTGAGATTAACATATAGGTGAAGTGTCTTGAAGGACATAGCATATGAAGTCCTAGGATTATATCTATATGGCTATCTATTGGCCAAAAATGGATGATTAGGCTGATTCTCATCTCTTCTTCCTCTCACTCTCCTTTCACTAATCTGAATTTGAGTCATCAGAACCTTTTCTGGCTCAATGTAACTTAGTTCCTCAGCACCTTCAAGAGGTGAAACTCTTATAATTTGATTATCTAAGGGCAGAACACCTTTTGTCATTCCTAGGAGAAGAATTATGGTACTACGCCTGACTCAAACGCCACTTGAGATTAATGCATGAATAACTACATAGAGTAGTTGCTCACCAATACACAAGTATTGGAAATTTCCACAATTAATGCATGGATAACTACATAGAGCAGTTGCTCACCAATACACAACAACTGAAAATTTCCACAATAAAATTAAGAGTTTATGTGATCAAACTTATTACCCCTTGATCCTTATCACTCTAATACTACCATACTGTCAAAATATCAAACTTATTACCTATAAAAATTTGAATTACTATATTTGAAATTCTGATGTTTCCCAAACATAGATTTAGAATTTGAAATTCACATTTTCAATTCCAGAAATTCAATTCAAGTATATGAAATGAATTCCTTGTTTCCAAACGCAAACTAATTTTAAAAAAAAAATATTACAGCGACTTACCTGACTTAACTCGACGGAAAAAACAGTAGTATAATCAAAATTAACTAAATTTAAAGTTTTGGCAGAAACTAACTAAATTTCAAAAAAAAAAAAAATTACAGCCACTTACCTGAGTACAGTCGATGGAAAACGGAGGAGGCTAGGATATAACAGGAAACTGGCGACGGTAGGCCTGCGAAAGGGTTGATTTGTGACCCAAATTTAGGGTTTTCGCACAAATTAACTAAAATAAAAATAAATAAATAAATAAACCCAAATTGCATGACTTACCTAAGTACACTTGACGGAAGACGGAGGAGGCTAAGATAGAAGGAGGAAACCGGCGACAGTAGGCCTGCAAAGGGCTGATTTGTGACCCAAATTTAGGGTTTTCGCCCAAATTAACAAAAATTCAAAAAAAAAAATACCATCGACTTACCTGAGTACTAACGTCGGAAAACAAAGGAGGGACGACCAGGAGGGGAATCCGACGACGGTGGTCTGCGTGGGGGGTTGATTTGCGACCCAAAGTTAGGGTTTTTGCACAAAGTAACGAAACTAATAAAATCAAAAACAAAAATAAATAAAATGGCATACCTATGTGTAGCGTCGCCGGCCGGAGACAGGTCGTCGGTGGGAACAACGGCGGAGCAGCAACCGCTTCTTTTGTTGTTCTCCCTCTTCCCCCTTCTTCTCTAATTCGTATTCCTTTCCCCTTCTTTACAAATGAAATTGTGATTTTGTGTTAATTTGGTTTTAAAAATTCTACGACCGGTTCTACGACAGTTAGACCGCTCGTAATTATTTTTTTAAAAAAATAAATAAATCATATAATTTTAACGACCGTTATAACGGCCGCAATATTTTAAAAAATGGTCGCAATTAATTAAAATTACGAAAAGCAATGAAACGGTCATAAATAATACTAATTGCGACCGTTTTTATGACAATCGCAAACAAACAGTCGTAAAATCACCGAATTTTAGTAGTGATAGAATATTTGAATAATTTGGTAAGTAGGAATTCCGTGGTGAGGACATTCTCTTTGATACTCTTTGTATCTCTCCCATGCTTCATAGAGGCTCTCACTAGGCTTTTGCTTAAAACCTTGAATCAAAGCTCTAACCTCCACAGTTTTCTTTTTTGGATAGAAACGGGATATAAATTCCTTGGTCACTTCATCCCATGTCCTTAGAGAATTCGGCTTGACCTCCTTGTCTAGCCATTCCAAGGCACACCCTATGAGGGAAAAGGGAAAAAGCTTGAGGCTGATGAATTCTTGAGAAATTCCATTCACCTTGATAGTATTGCAATATTTTTCGAACTCCTTGAGATGATTTAGCGGGCTTTCATGCTTGGCCCCATTAAATTGTCGCCTCTCTATCAAAGTGATCATTGCCGGCCTTATTTCAAAATCAATCGCCGGTGTTGTAGGTGGAGCAATCCCACTCTCAAATCTATATGCACCGAGAATCCCCAATTCTTTCAACGCCACCCTTGGATTTTCTCCCATTCTTGCTTGTTCATGTTGTTGTGGTTCTTCTTCACTTGAAATGCTAGGATTCAAAGATCGTCTGGCAACCCTTAACCTTGCAATAGTTCTCTCAATTTCCGGATCAAATGGCACTAGTGAACGACCACGTGCTCTATGCATACAATCTCAAAACAAATGATTAGTAGCACGGCTACAAGTGTATCCTAAAAGAAAATCTTTTTGTATTTTCAATTAAGGATGAAATAGCCTTTAAAACAACTATAGCAAAGCACCAATATCATTCCCCTGCAACGGCGCCATTTTTGACACATGGAAAATGTAGGTCGTTTTCTACCCTTTTGGAGCCAAACAAAATTTATAAACACTTGACCAACCTAATATGAGTACATGGTAAGTCAAGGGTCGAACCCAAAGGAATGAGTAGGTGCAAGCTATAGCCTAGGTCAAACTACTTTGAAGATTGTAGAAAGATATGGTTGGTAACTAAGGTATCGAGAAGGCTAGATAAATCGAGAAATTCAATATACTAAACACTAGGGATATAGGTTCCACATGCAAGCTCAATGATTATGTTAATTGATGGATCACTCAATCAATTCAAACATTACAAAGACAAACAATAGTTGCAACCAAAGGAATCCAAAAGCTATCTCCTATAAGCAAAGCTAGGGTTCACTATGAATGGCTAAATAGCAAAATCACAATCAAATTCAATCAATTAAAGCAATTCCCAAATCGAGGGTTCATGTCATTGAAATTTGCAATGCAATATAGATTAATAATATAGGTTGATTTGACTAGGGGAAAACTAGGTCGTTTACTAATCCTCCCTAAGTCAAACTAAATTTATAAACACTTAACAAACCTAAATACGAGTATAGAGGTAATTCAAGGGTCGAACCCAAAGGAACGGTAATGTTCAAGCACTCTCAATTATGCGCCTAAGCTAGGTCGAAGTCGAAGGTGAAGAAGGAATAGTAACAACTAACAATTTAACAATCAAACAAATAAAACACTAGGAATAGGGATCAACAAGAAATCATGATAATTGCAACAACTTGGGAAGATCATGCCAATCAAAGGTTGTGAAGACTAATGATAAGAGATATCAATTGGAATCAAAGAGCTATCTCCTAATCGTTAAGCTAGGGTTCACTATGAATAGCAAACTAAGAGAATCACAATCCAAACCAATCGATAATTGCAATTCCTAAATCAATTGGTCGTGTCATTAGCAATTACAATGAAATCTAGCATAATTCTCAAGGCCTAATCGAATTACACACATGCAAACCTTCACTAATCACTTTAATCTCAACAATCAATCAACACAATTCCCAAATTAATCACAATCAACCAATCATAGAAGTTTCACCCAATTCCTAGCCAAACAACTACTCAAGAATCATTATCTATCAACAAACAACTAAGAAATCAAGAATCAACAAAATATCAAGAACAATTACACTATTAAGAATCAAACATCAAGATTAAACCAAACAAACATGAAATTGAACAAAGCAATAAGGATGAGATAGAGTGAGAAATGCTCATTGATTGATTAAGAAGATCTTCATTACAATTGTCACCATTGGATCTTCAATCTCTTAAACCACCATTGAAATCCCTCACTTTCTCTCTCTAAAACTACTCCTAAACTATCCCTAAAACTAGAGAGAGAAACTCTCAACCTAAGCTAAGATATGAGAGAGAAAGTCTCCAAAACTAATCTAAAAATCGTCCTCCAAAATAGAAATGACAAGGCTAATTTATAATAAAACGAGCGAGGGGAAACAGGGCAGACTGTGTGCACGCACCACCTTTTTGTGCGCACGCACAGCAGGCCACAGAAGATCTGTGCGCTCACACCACCCAGGTCGCGCGCGCGCACAGTAGGGTCTGCACGCACGCACCATTCCACGCGCGCGCACAGCTAGGTATGCGCGCACGCACCACCATCCGCGCGCGCGCACCTTTGCTTTGTGCTCGTGGACTTTCTTCCTTCGCTTGCTCGATCAATCTCTGCGCTCCTGAGCATCCCTATCATTGGTGCACTCGAGGCGATGCCCGCGAGGAGGGCAGCCTTTTATTCTTCAAGCACTTGCACACTCTGAACCAAAACATTGCTTCCAAGGTGCTTGTGCTTGTGCTTGCGGAGCTAGCTTGGTTTGCTTGAGTTGCATGCTTGGATTCTCGAACTTAGCTCCATCAACCTCCTTGAATGCGCTCAAGCTTCCTCCTTGATAATTAAATCCCGGGAAACTCGACACACATACAAAACAAGTCAAAGAAACGGAGAAGCGAGAGAAATAGCCGAGAAATGAATAAAATAATAAGAAAACCATTAAAAGCACGCATTTCTCTAAACTAACACACAAACACACAAATCAAGCATTATTCCCTAAAAACACGAAATAAAAGACTAAAAACGAGTATAAAAATAAGAAGAAAACCTAGCCTAAGAGTGCCATAAATGGCATGCATCAAATTCCCCCAAGCTAAACTTTTGCTCATCCTCGAGCAAAATAAAATCCAACCCAAGGAAAAATGATGAAATTATTCAAGGAAAGAAAGAAACAAGAAAGAGAGAGGATGGGAATATACACTAACTCACTTTCGTAGGAATCACGGTCAATTTTAGCAACTAATAGACAAGCCATTTAAAACCCTAGATCGCCCTAGAGGACGAGTAATGCTCTCGTAAGGGTTTCCTAAGAGATTAACCCATAACTCTCACAAACCAAACAAACAAGGCAAAGCACGAAAAGGAAGCAAAAAGAAAAGGAAAGAAAATAAATGGATGCAATTCTTCCTAAACAAGTAAGGAAATGCACGTTTCAAGATATCCAAGGTTGATTGAAACATAGGATATGCTAAGTATAGAGAACTACCAAAATGCAATTCACTTTCATCTAAAAACAATTTTAGCACATTTTCCCAATTGGCTTCAAATCTTCCTTTAGCAAGCATCTCTATAGTTCCTCGAAGGAACCGGAAAAACAATAGATTTGAGGTTTTCTCGACATCTTGACTTTGCATCCCCTCTCCTTAGGCTTTAACTCATAATGCCCTCCCTCGGTATATGACTCAACCACTAGGTCAAAAGGTCTTTCCCAAAGGTTGTAATGTAAGGGCAAAAGGGTTAGGGTAGGCTAAAAATTTAGAATTTGGTGGTACACCTAAGTTGTGAAGCAAAGGTTGGCCAAATCTTAACACCAAAACAAAGAGATCACTAAACAAAAACAAACTAACACCCCCAAGCTTATTCAAATCTATAACCACAATTATATATACAAAAAGCGTAAGACGCTTCCCCCTAAGCTTGAACGAAGCATTGTCCTCAATGCTTAAAATAGGGAGAAACGTTTACATCAAAATGTTTTTGAACTTTTTCATTTTTACTTCTTTTTCATCTTTTTTAAATTTTGCCAAGCTCTTTGAATTTGCTTTGCTTATTCTCATTGATTCAAATATTATTATTCTCCATATTTAATGTCCTTGTCTCTTTTAACTATGGACGGCTTTTTCTTTCATTTATTCATGTGCCATTATTCACAAGATATACAAAACTCAAGCTTGATTACAAATAAGAACCAATATCCAAACTCATATATTACAATCTCCAAGAACAAGAGCATTTGCTTCACAAAAACCAAAAATGGAACAAAAAGAAACAAAAGGCCCAAAGTTCTAAAGATGTGGCTTGAAAAGAAGGGAAAAAGGCTCAAATGGTTAGCAAGTAGGCAAATGTGAACCCAAGAACTAAAAATAAAGAAAATTAACCTAGAAAAGAAAAATTACCATCCCGAAAAGATGCCTTTGTCCTCCCTAGATGGTTCGGTCTCGCGTTTGAGAATTATGGGTCAAGATTCAAGATTAGGTCCGCATTAGTCAAGGATCCATGCCGCTCATGCAAGAAATTGGAGAAGGCTTGAAAAACAATGAAACCTCACAAGGATGTGGCAAAAACTCACTAAAAGCTTCAAATTCACCAAAGGGGAACGATTGCGAGTTTTCAAAAACAAAAGAATCCGGCGTCAAGGTCCCAATAGTTCTTTAAACGACTACCTTAGCATACTCTATCCTAGAATCAACCAAAGATACTCTCAAACCGTGCACACCGTTACCATTTAAGAAGAGAAGCATTCAAATATACAAGACCAAACGTATTATGTCCAAAGCAAGAACAAAACAAAGACACATTGCAAATTTGCCTTGATAGAAACAAAAATCTTTTTGGAGTTTTTCAGAATAAAAGAACATGGAAATGCATATACAATTGTGCATGGCATATTTGAATCAAAATCCCTCCAAACATGATAGAATACCCTCCCCCAAGCTTGAATGAGACAACATGCTCAAACATAAATCATAGATATCATGGGAGGGGAGAACAAAGAGATCAATCCAACAATTCCAACACATGTCCAACAAAGCATCAACCATTAGAGAAATAGCAAGGAAAGATATTACCGGATGTTAGGTGGGTGTAAATACCCGCAAATGACCTTATTGAACCTTTCAAACCCGATTTTCTCTTTAATTGAATCTTGTCTTCCTTATGCTAGCAAATGTTGAATCATAATTCCTTGAATCTTGATCCAAACCAATGCACCAAAGTATATCAAGTCGTGTACCTAGCAAAAGGCACACAAACATTTCCATGAGAGAAAATCTATTCTAAAAAGAAAAGAAAATGAAAGCAATAAAACACGGGTTACTTCCCGAGAAAGGCTTGTTTAAGGTCCAAGCTTGACCGCTCTAGAAAATAATATTGCAACGTACGCAAGAGCTTGTCAAATTCACTACTACACATTTCATAAGATAGAAGGTAGGAAAATGACGGAAAGAGGATGTGAAACGGGCTTAGTGCACACCCATGAGGAGAGAAATGCCAAGAAAAAGAAGAATAATCAAAAGCAAATTTGACAAAATAAGAAGAAGAAGAAGAAGAAGAAGAAGAAGAAGAAGAAGAAGAAGAAGAAGAAGAAGAAGAAGAAGAAGAAGAAGAAGAAGAAGAAGAAGAAGAAGAAGAAGAAGAAGAAGAAGAAGAAGAAGAAGAAGAAGAAGAAGAAGAAGAAGAAGAAGAAGAAGGAGAAGAAGGAGAAGGAGAAGAAGGAGAAGAAGAAGAAGAAGAAGAAGAAGGAGAAGAAGGAGAAGAAGAAGAAGGAGAAGAAGAGGAAGGAGAAGGAGAAGAAGGAGAGGAAGAGGAAGGAGAAGAAGGAGAAGAAGAGGAAGAGGAAGAAGAAGAGGAAGAGGAAGAAGAAGAAGAAGAAGAAGAAGAAGAAGAAGAAGAAGAAGAAGAAGGAAAACTCTCAAAATGTTTTTGGGTGGCAAAGTCACCCTTTTCCTCAATAGGGGACGAAAATTTTTTTGGGTGGCAAAGTCACCCTTTTCCTCAATAGGGGACGAATGAGGGACATGTAAAACATCATAGACAAGAGGGTCCCCAATAGGCTTATTGACAAAAGAAGGGAGAGACATAGGAGTGTAGGGGATATGGTTGAAATTTCTTGAAAAAGGGGCATGAGAGGAGGGGATAGGAGCAATAGTCTCACAAATGAGCTCTTTCTCACCACCATGCCTCAAATCACTAATAAGAGCATGGAAATTTATCATAGAATCCTCAAATGAAGAACACTCATGATCACCATCTCCCTCAAACATCCAACTTCCAAGAGGAACTACATAATCCCCTCCATCACAACTATGAACAACAACTCCCTCAATATCCTCAAAGCCTAAAGTCTCAAAACCATGCATAAATGGATGCAAATTCATTTCAAACTCATCTCTTTCCCATGAAGCATTCTTAATGAACTCACTCAAAAGGCTATGAGTTTTCATTTGACACTCAAAGAACTCTTTGGTCATAACCTCAAATGAATCCAAATACTCATGGATAGAAGAATCACAATCATGCACAAGAGACTCATCAAGATGGGAAGGAGGGTTGGGGTTTTCAAAATCAACACTATCTTCACCCTCAACACCTTTACCATCACTCAAATGCTCACTAATAGGATCCTCACACTCTCTTGGTTGCTCAAAATCATCATCATCATCCTCAACACACACATTAGATTGGAGGTTTTCACATACAAGCATTAAGGATAACAATTGGCTTTCTAACTCATCACCTCTCCTTCTTTCCTCCTCAATACGCTCCTTATTCTTTTTCATTATCTCTAATTGACCTCTCATAGATGTAAGAATCATCTCCTTACTAGGCCCAAGATCATTATCAAGCTCAATGTGCCTAATTTGAGACTCAAATATATCAAAAGAGATTCAAAAGGTGTAGAAGGTTGAGGTTCAACAAAAGAAGAAGATGTATAACCAAGATTGGAAGAATCAACATGAAAATCATGAGCATATACATCACATTGGGGAGTGGGGGCACAATCAAGCATATAAGATTCATTATTAAGGGAACAAAGCACATCACAAGAAGGCATAGTAAATAATGAAGAATATTGAAACACACCATTAGCATCAACTTGAGTATGTACCTCATCATCATGAGCAAAAGAGGGAATAGAATTAAAATCATTTGTTCTAGGTTCACTAATGGGATCATGTGACAAATCATGGGAATTCATGTTAATATTAGAAGATTGAACGCATTGCACATCAATATTAGAATCATGATTACCCCTATTATAGATATCCCTAGCAAACCAAATATAGAAATCCCAAGCATCATTTATTGACAATGCTCTAAATTCACCATTATGCATGCTTTCAATTTCATCCATAGTTTGCTCATTCAAACCAAAATAACAAATCTCACAAGCCTCCCAAAGACTACAACAATTATAGTTCAAAGACCCTATAAGTCTATGGAAGTAGACATTAAAAGACTCACCATCATATTGAGAAAAAGAAAAACATGCCATTTTTCTTTTTTTTACAAAACACACAAAAATCAAATAAAAGAAAGGTATATACAAAGACCTAGACTCAAGCAATCAAAACCACTCAAACATAGACACCGTTCCCCGGCAACGGCGCCATTTTGACTAGGGGAAAACTAGGTCGTTTACTAATCCTCCTTAAGTCAAACTAAATTTATAAACACTTAACAAACCTAAATACGAGTATAGAGGTAATTCAAGGGTCGAACCCAAAGGAACGGTAATGTTCAAGCACTCTCAATTATGCGCCTAAGTTAGGTCGAAGTCGAAGGTGAAGAAGGAATAGTAACAACTAACAAACTAACAATCAAACAAATAAAACACTAGGAATGGGGATCAACAAGCAATCATGATAATTGCAACAACTTGGGAAGATCATGCCAATCAAAGGTTGTGAAGACTAATGATAAGAGATATCAATTGGAATCAAAGAGCTATCTCCTAATCGTTAAGCTAGGGTTCACTATGAATAACAAACTAAGAGAATCACAATCCAAACCAATCGATAATTGCAATTCCTAAATCAATTGGTCGTGTCATTAGCAATCACAATGCAATCTAGCATAATTCTCAAGGCCTAATCGAATTACACACATGCAAACCTTCACTAATCACTTTAATCTCAACAATCAATCAACACAATTCCCAAATTAATCACAATCAATCAATCATACAAGTTTCACCCAATTCCTAGCTAAACAACTACTCAAGAATCATTATCTATCAACAAACAACTAAGAAATCTAGAATCGACAAAATATCAAGAACAATTACACTATTAAGAATCAAACATCAAGATTAAAACAAACGAACATGAAATTGAACAAAGCAATAAGGATGAGATAGAGTGAGAAATGCTCATTGATTGATTAAGAAGATCTTCATTACAATTGTCACCATTGGATCTTCAATCTCTTAAACCACCATTGAAATCCCTCACTTTCTCTCTCTAAAACTACTCCTAAACTATCCCTAAAACTAGAGAGAGAAACTCTCAACCTAAGCTAAGATATGAGAGAGAAATTCTCCAAAACTAATCTAAAAATCGTCCTCCAAAATAGAAATGACAAGGCTAATTTATAATAAAACGAGCGAGGGGAAACAGGGCAGACCGTGCGCACGCACCACCTTTCCGTGCACACCCACAGCAGGCCACAGAAGATCTGTGCGCTCACACCACCCAGGCTACGCGCGCGCACAGCAGAGTCTGCACGCACGCACCATTCCGCGCGCGCGCACAGCTGGGTATGCGCGCACGCACCACCATCCGCGCGCGCACCCCTGCTTTGTGCTCGTGGACTTGCTTCCTTCGCTTGCTCGATCTATCTCTACACTCCTGAGCATCCCTATCATTGGTGCACTCGAGGCGATGCCCGCGAGGAGGGCAGCCTTTTATTCTTCAAGCACTTGCACACTCTGAACTAAAACATTGCTTCCAAGGTGCTTGTGCTTGCGGAGCTAGCTTGGTTTGCTTGAGTTGCATGCTTGGATTCTCGAACTTAGCTCCATCAACCTCCTTGAATGCGCTCAAGCTTCCTCCTTGATAATTAAATCCCGGGAAACTCGACACACCTACAAAACAAGTCAAAGAAACGGAGAAGCGAGAGAAATAGCCGAGAAATGAATAAAATAATAAGAAAACCATTAAAAGCACGCATTTCTCTAAACTAACACACAAACACACAAATCAAGCATTATTCCCTAAAAACACGAAATAAAAGACTAAAAACGAGTATAAAAATAAGAAGAAAACCTAGCCTAAGAGTGCCATAAATGGCATGCATCATGATCACTCCTAGTCTAATTAATCACATGCACAACTATGTCAACCAATTTAATTGCAACAATTCAATCAATCAAGGGTCATCAACTAGCAAAAATCATCAATCAAACATGCTTCCCCTTCTCCCTAGCAACTAATCTACTCACTAATCATGGTGAAATTGAGAAACAAAACAAATTCAATCACAATCATATTCATTTCAAGTTTAATCAAGAAGAAATTCAATCACTTAACAAATTCTAAAGAAAAGAATGGCATTCAAATCAAACATTCAAGAATTAAAGGAAATTGTAATAAAAGTAAATTCAAAGGAAAGAAATCTCACAAACTCTCATTAATTTGAAGAAGAAATCCAAGATCAAGTTGAAATCAAAGATCAAATTCAAGTACAACCAAGTAATCTTAAGCTTCTCTCTCTACTTTCTCTCTCTTCTCATTCTGGAAAATAAGTGTCAAGTACAAAAATAAGTCGTCCCCCCGAAAAAGGAAAAGTCTAAAGCTTTAAATAGAAAATCGAGCGAAGGGGATCAGGGCGCCTGGTGCGTGCGCACCACCAGGCCGCGCGCGCGCGCGTGCAGCTGGGTCTGCGCGCACGCACTACCTATGCTGCGCGCGCGCACCCCTGCTTGGTGCTCGTGGCCTTGCCTCGTTCGCTTGCTCAATCGATCTCCGCGCTCTCGAGCATCCCTATCATAGGTGCACTCGAGGCGATGCTCGTGAGAAGGGCAGCTCCTTTATCTTCCAAACGTTTGAACACTTTAAGCCAAAGCATTGCTTCCAAGGTCCTCGTGCTTACGATGCTAGCTTGAATTGCATGTATGGATTCCCGAACTTAGCTCCATCAACCTAGCCTAAGAGTGCCATAAATGACACTCATCAAATTCCATTTTGACGTAGGGAAAAAGTAGGTCGTTATCTAATCCTCCCTAGGGCCAAACAAATTTATAAACACTTAACAAACCTAAATACGAGTATAGAGGTAATTCAAGGGTCGAACCCAAAGGAACGGTAATGTTCAAGCACTCTCAATTATGCGCCTAAGTTAGGTCGAAGTCGAAGGTGAAGAAGGAATAGTAACAACTAACAAACTAACAATCAAACAAATAAAACACTAGGAATGGGGATCAACAAGCAATCATGATAATTGCAACAACTTGGGAAGATCATGCCAATCAAAGGTTGTGAAGACTAATGATAAGAGATATCAATTGGAATCAAAGAGCTATCTCCTAATCGTTAAGCTAGGGTTCACTATGAATAACAAACTAAGAGAATCACAATCCAAACCAATCGATAATTGCAATTCCTAAATCAATTGGTCGTGTCATTAGCAATTACAATGCAATCTAACATAATTCTCAAGGCCTAATCGAATTACACACATGCAAAGCTTCATTAATCACTTT